>NC_091490.1:4904783-7304783 GCF_947461875.1 Haliaeetus albicilla
CCAGAAGGCAGAGTGACACAAATGGGTTGTAGTAGAAAAGTACCTTATTCCCAGAGTCAGAATCTTTCCAGGATTTATCAACGAAGTGAGAATAGGCTCAGTCAATATGTGGATGAGAAATCTCTCCTGACACTTATGAGTTACTGGCTTCAATAGTTTGCAGTCAAAGGATCAGAGATTCAGGCCTAGTTTTTTAATACAGTTTATTATTTTCCCAATTGTTTCAGGATCTACCTGTCAGAGGTTAAATCTTGCCAGTATAGTTCATAGGCTTTCTGATGACCGTGAGATCTGAATGTGGGTTATCGTTTCCATGCTTAAACATTTACTTTGGTGGTCTGGTCATTCCCCTTACTGAATATTCTGTACAGTTACTTGGTATAAATGTTCCTGTTTAAAGATAAGGTAAGTAATCTACCAAAGATCACACAGGATAACTATAGAAGAGTCAGGAATGGTAACCTGGAGTCTTTGCTTAGCAACAAGATCGACTTTGTCCTGTTCCCTAAAATATTGTGAATAAGTGAACCAAATCAACTTATTAGCTGTTAGTGAAAAACCATTCTAAACCATGGGTTAAATATGTGGTTTGCAGGTTTCTTTGGCTATCATAGATGGGATTAAAAAAAAAATTAAAAAAATGTTAGGAAATAGCTTTGCACACTTGATTTTTTAAGTGCAGAAGGAAACGTCATTGTTGCAGGCTCGTGCTTTTTCATCTTACTATTGCTAATGCAAATTGCCAGTAAGGAATGCATAAATCTGCAATGCAGTTCTCAAAATTGGTGCAAAAAGTGAATTTTTTTCCAAATATATCTATCCACTTCAGTCTGGTAATGCAGAATGCTACTTTCTTACTTGATAGGAAGACTTGATGGACATTGGGTTGTCACATATGGAAGATCAAAATGTTATTTCTTAAAAATTGTGCAACCATTTTTCATTTTGCTAGGTTCTCACTGAGTGTGTAAAACAAAAGAATTTAATCTCTGTACATGGCTTGGGAAGGTGGAAGTTGTACTTGGGGGGAAAGTTTCACTCCTGATCAGAGAGGGTTAAGACAAAGCACTGAGCAAAAATATTTAGTAATGGATCATTTTGCTCCTCTCCTGTAGCAGGTGACAATTAGGAGAGAACAGAATGTGGGTGAAGGGAAAAGAAAACAACACTATAGAATTATTGAGCTAAACAATATCCTCTCTTGCATTTCAGAGGGAGGATTGGAGAGAAGTTGACATTTTAATATTTTCTAAATTACTCTGCAACATGTTTCCTGATGAATCTAATCTGGCGCCTCTTCCAAATTGATATATCATCCAAGAATGTTTGGGCAAATACGTTATTAAGCCAGTAATTTAGATTTAGCAAGTTTTATATTTCAATACATTTAAAAAAAGACAGCCTAATTTCCAGAGTTAAAGGAATAGGGCTCATTATTTCCCATGCATAGAGGTAAATTGTTTTACTAGCAAAACTGTGTATTGATTTTCATCCTACATCTCAATATTCAATGTTGTTTACACTAAAAGATGCAAGAGGGAGAGTGGGTGCTCAGGAGGCTGGAGGTATATGAAAAGAGCTTTTTGATTGTGGGACTAACATTCCTATGTTACTGATACCTCTGATAGTGACTCACAGTTGTGGTCACTATTTGAAAGCCAATAACAAATAAAGTAAAATGGTTTGTCTCAACTGTTCTTGGTAATTCTCAGTAACTAATGAAACCACCAGCTCTTCAGATTTCATCTGGAGCTCTTACATTTCAGCATGTGAGCCTTGTTTACTGGGCCACTTCGAGAAAACTCCTGACTGAACAAAAGTGAATTGCATAAATCCTTGCCATCTCTACACTTCAGATGACTTTGATGAAGAGAAGAAATCTCTTCTTGAAAGTAACTTAACTATCAATATTCATCCCTTCATTCATTATAATAAGCTGTCAGGTGACCTTCAACAGATCACCCATCTTGTCGTCTCTTGGCCAGTAGCATTTTGCAATATTTCCGGTAGTAGCAGCATATTTTGTAATCTTGAAGAACCTATTCAAACCTGTAAGCAAGCTGTATGGCTGCTGGAAACTGTAAGGAAATGGGTGAATGCTTCTGTTTGTCCTGGTAATTTAGAAGTGTTGATGAATAATACTTCAAGTCATAATGCATGTTGGAGTTTGTTGCTTTCGATTGAAATTTAAAGTAAGCTATGTCTGCTAGAATATCTACTGCCTTACTTTTTTATAAATCACAAGTTTAATATTCATTTACAAACATCCCTTTACATATGCTGAGAAAATTTACTTGTAAACTACAGATATAATTCATCACCATTACAATCTCACCAGCTTCATTCAAAATTAAGTTTTGAATCTGGGCTTAAACTCATTCAGATAATTTCTCTGCAGAAACAATCTTGGCCTCTGGTACTTAGAGTTAGCAAGCAATGCTGCCTTTCAAGTGTTGATGTTGACACAAGAAGTAGAAACATGCCATTTTCTTTTCTTTGTCTTCCAACACATTGAGTTACGTGGCACTTGGCAAACTACTGTGATTTGGTTCTTCGGGACAGCTGCTGAAATGGTCAGGTCAGAATAGAAGTGGGCATTGTATTTGGGATACACAGGGGATTTTTTATAGACATTGGCTGAGTGTTTTTTGTATATCAGTGGCTGGTAGCTGAATCTAGGACTGTAAAAATGATACGCTGTATAATATCTGATTTAGAGTTATCAACTTGCTGGCTGTGTAGAACCTTTTATGGCATTTGCTCATCAAGGGGAATTTGAAACCCATCAGCTGACAAGGGGGAAAATATATTAAAAAAATTGATGAAAGACTTAAAATCAATCTGCTTTGCACCAACTTAACTTGTTGCTAGAAAAGCTGTCCTTGTTTAATTACGGAGCAAGCTAAATTTTTCAAAGGCCTGCCCTTTCAGTGTTTACTTGACTTGTCTACATTTGATGGAAGAGAACTAGGAATTTATTAGGCATCGACAAACGGAGTGGGCTGAAGGATTTTCTGCAAGAGTGGACTGAGCTTGCTACCGCATAACATCAGGTTTTGTGTATCCAGACACATTTACTATTACAAAGGAATCAGTCATTTAATTACTGACAAAACAAAACAGAAAGCTCTTAAATGTATCCATAGCGTATTAATCTTTTCTTCTGCCTGTTCACTCTTTTGTCTTTGAGCCAGGCACACTGTATGTCTTCTTTGTCTGGTGCATACCCTTTATTTATATTGTAGTCCTAACACTGTTAATCTGCTCAATAATTTATAAGACAGCTGACCTCAACATTAGGTGAGCTATTGAACAAACATCAGGGAGTGTTAAATTCAGTTTAGGCACTGTAGTCTGAAAACCCTTCAGAGTCCATAGACTCCACTAAGCACACAAAATGCATGGAGGGAATAGGCATACCTGGGCTTCTGCACATCCTTGTCTTCTGTCATTACCCAGCTGATAAATATTTAAATCACAGACTTCGGTGGGTGGACCGCTTTTTGTCCTATTGTCTCCTCTTTCACTTCTGTGGCTAAAGGTATAATCTTTGCACACAAACCCTGTTTAAGTACTCTGTTACTAAGGAAACAAACTTGTCAAGCATGGACCATGTGGGAATAATGGTGATTTATTTAGAAAAGGAAAGGTTTGTCATTTTAAGCTCACTACTACAAAATTGCTTTTTGATTACCTTCAAGCTTATTGCATTGTCTTGTCACAATAAACTATGGGAACAAGTGGAAAGGTTAATAATTGTGGGCTTTGTTCTTGTCAGTTATTCTGCAAAAGATCATACAGGAGACCTGCACCCTTAGCTCAAAAGGAACAAATTTCAGTAGGACTGGAGCAGGATTCTGGTCTCCATTTTTTTGTTGTTGTTATTTTCTATTTATTTCCTAGCTGCCTCCAAAGGCAGCATGGCTGAGATACACAGATTTGCAGACTGGCTGCAAGGATGGACTCTGTGATACACTGCTAAGGGTAGGCAAGGTTGTTTACACATATTTTTCAGAGTGGGGGAAGGAAAAGGATCTGAGCAAGACAGGAGAAGGACCAGGAGATTTGAGAGTGCTTTTTAAGGTCTAAACTGTAATACGTTTTCTGACCCCCATCACTGAAGGTTTCTTGTTTGTTAGGAAACATCAGGGGTTTATTTTATTTTATTTTATTTTATTTTATTCTAATTTTATTTTTTCAGGAAGTCCATTTAGATCCTGATGGTCAGATAGAAAAAAATTCTTAATAACTTCAGTGTGCTTTGAGCTAGGTCTAATGTGCTTTTTGTCAGGATAAATTAAGTCAAGAACTTTCTCCTGGAGAAGGTGCATCACTTTCTTGCCCAGGGGTGTGTTCACCAGGAAGTACTGTTCTGCTGTCAGCTGCCTAAAGATCAAAGAGTTAAATTATTTGAGGAAGAATAGAGCAGGAGGTTCAAATTGTTGTTGAGTTTGGGGATACTTTAAGGAACGATTGGCATTAACAAATCACCCTAAAGGCTTCTGTATTTTCAAAATATGACAAAAATTTAGCATGATGGAAAGTTTTTGAAGTGGCAGTTTATTAGAGCATAGTTGTTTTTATGGTAAAGTTTTGAGGAGAAACCCAAAACTGTTAATATAGAATACTTTTGAAAATGAATAGGGTTTGGGGTTTTTTAGTGTGAAATGATGACTCCTTTTGAAATTTTTATTGAAGTAACTTTAAGAATATTTGAAATCTAAATGAAATGTTTCACAGGGCTGCTAGGGAATTTATTTTTGTATATAATTCACATTTTTACTTTCTATTCTCATCTGGATTGGCAAAACTAAAAAATCTTAAAGTATTTCCCAATAGAGGAAAAATATTTCCTAGACACTTCTTGGAGATCTTGCCATTTTTTCTCAGTAATAGGAGTCTTTCCTGTTTTCCAGAAAACCCTGAAGGTTGATTGGAAAAGGAAAAAAATTCATGCTAATATCCATCCACAGTCTTTTCCCATGTGAGATTGCTCACATTTTGCTAGAAATGAGCAATACAGTAGTAAAGGATGCAGCATAAAGTATTTATGGCAAATTAAAACTCATCTGCAGGACAATTTAGATAATAGGGACATGGGCCACACCTGTTCTGTTCTTCACTGGAGTGAACTTTTAAGGAATTATTCATCAGTGCAAGTTATTTTCATTAACTACAAATACGAATGAAGAATAAATTAATCACAACATAACAGGAGTTTTATGTTGTAATTATGACCAATTTGATATTATTTGCTGCATTAGAGTCAGGTAGGGTAGTGCTTATACTTAATGAGTGGGTTCATGCCATTTTATTGTGGAATCTATATCGAGACATTATATTGAAGCTATGTAATCGAATGCATTGAGATTTGGTCAGTAGTTTTTTATGCAATGGTGATGTTAGACACTAGCATATCTTTATTTGCAGGTTAGGAAGGACTAGAAGTATTCTAGGATGTTCTGTAGTATATCAGCTGCCCTGTTCTGCAGCACTTCTTTACCTACTGTTCAGGATCCAGCTTTCTAAAAAAGGACTTAAAAAATATGATAATTTGACTCAATCTTTTGAACATTTGTATGTCTGTCTTCTGACACCAGACTCCAGATTAAAGCTCCTGAGTGATGGGCTTTTTTGCTGCTTGGGAACTATTATTCTGAAAGGTAGAACCAGATGAGTAATTGAATTTTCAGGTTTCCCCTGAACAGAAGAAAGGAAAAATGAGTTTAAAATGTTTGTCAGGTTAGCCAAGCATTGTACATTTTTTTTTTTAAACTGAAACATAGATAAATTTGTTCTTGAAAATGCAGTTTTAAAATTAAAACCAAAAAATGTCATTTTGGTGAGGATGATTAGTATAATTTAGGATGTAATCCCAGACCTTGGTGGTTGTGATCTCCTTGCATTATGAGAAGAACAACAGAGGCAAAAGGCATGTGGAGACTTTGTGGAGTGAGCCTGTGTCTCCTATTGCCTCACACTGCAGCTGAATACCAATAAATTTATTTCCATATTTTGAAAGGTATGGTTGACAGCTGATCTCAGTAGTAAGAGACCGCCATGTTACCAAAGCTCTTCCAAGTCCTGCAGCCTTTATCTCTGGTAGTACGCTCCCAGTACTAGCATGAATCACCTTCTTAGCTCTAGCACATGCACTTTTCCAAAGGCCTCTTTTCTACATATACAGGGAGAAAATGCATTCTCTTCTCTCAAGAAGTGCCTAAAATAGTTCTTCTGCGACCGGGAAGCTGTCTTCAGAAATGTTGCTGTTACAAGAAGATTTTTCTACGGTGCTTCTCCTTTCCTTCTGAAGATAATACCTTCTTTATGTTTTTTCCTATTTCCAAGGATGTATGTCTGAGTTTTCCTCACAGCCATGGGCAAACAATCAAATCACTCTTTTTCAGAATTCTGGTCGGGCCTGAATGTTTGAATGTGTGGTCGTTCAATTCTAAACAAAGAGCTTTAAGTGGAAGTCTTACAAAACAGAATCTTCTGCTCTCAAAAAACGAACACTGTCTTTCATTTTTTTGCCACATATTATATCTAGAGGTGACTACATCTTCCAGGGAGGAGTCTCTTCAGACTTTGGCCATACTGCCACAGCCTGGGAAGAACTGTTCAGCTGCAATATGAGCTTCCATTTAAGAAGAATTTCTAAGCAAAAGGCACTGTAGGTTTCTTAGAGTGATACCAATGAATGGTTGAATGATTAAGTAACTTGAGATTTTGTTTGTGGTTTTGTTTATTCTAAATTCTTTTGAATATATTTTTATTTTGGCTTATAGATGTTAAACGCACTGTGGCAATCAAATGCTAAATCTTGTAACTTTGCTTTAAAATGCACTGACAGAGGTGATGATAAGGAATAAAAAAGATTTCACTGTCATGCTTGTGAGACATACTATAAAAGCAGTCTTGCTACCGCAGCCAGCTATCAGTCTGCCTGCCCTTCAGTCTGCTCAATCAATACTTGTATAAATATCTTTTCCCAAGAGAACACAAGACACTGCCTTGTTCATTGCTGGAAGTAGTGCCAGTGAGCCATGGCAGCAGGGTGAGGACGGTGGCCTTCAGAAAAAGTCACCAAAGCAGAGATTCTTGAACCATTTATACATTTTCAGCAAAGAAATACTACTTTGCACTTCCATATGTCCCTTGTAACAAGCGTATCATCTACCCGCATTAGAAGCCAGAGCACATTTCAATAAAAGAACACAATAAAAAGGATTAATGTTACTCACTTTGATGGAGGAAGAAACTCCTATTTCTAATCTTCATTTTGTGACAGTGCAATTGATTTCTTCACTGTGTGGTGTGGGGCTGGCATCGCTCCTGAATTCATCTGTATTGCCTACAGCTCCCACTGCTCTAATCTCTTCAGGTTACTTTGCAGCTTGATTAGGTCCTGCTGTGTGCGTGTTATACCTCCTCAGCAGAGCTGTCACCTGTACATTTGATCACAGTTGAATTCCAACTGTAAGAAACACCCAACAAAGTCATGTCATGCAGGGAACAGAGTTGTTTGGGTTCCTGTTGCTATAGCTGCAATGTCTAAAAAGCCTTGGGAAACCCTGGCTGGAGTTGAGCAGGATGTGACATTGCTTAAAAGTGACTTCAGTGTAATGATTAAAGTAGTTCTGTAAGCCCCTAGTGATCCCATCAGCTTTAGTCCGAGAGTCACTGTTGAAAGGGGCAAGTGTCCAAATCTGAGAATCCTATAGTTTCCCATATTTCAATTTTATTTCCAATTTTTACATTGAATTCATTATGTGGTAAAGAGTCCAAGGAAAGGGCAACATTTCTACTGATAATTTCCTGCCTTATCTTCAATAGCATCTCTTTAGTATGGGACCAAGGACAGGTGCTGTGTTCAGACTTGTCATTTAGGTCTTCATTCACCTTTTTGAATTCCCTCTAGAGTCAGTGGTGGAAATAGACAGCTGTGTAGAACAATTCATCCCACTCATTTTAAGACTCTGAAGTGTTTTGGGGAGGAGCCTATCCTCTCTTCACTTAGTGAGGGCCTAGGCAACTAATTTAGACTTGATGCCCTGCTGAAGTTAGACTAAAAATATTAGGTGAGAGAAATCCCACAGGAGGTGTCCATGCTAGCTGGCCAGTCAGCAGTTTCATCGACAGGGGCCAAATCCTGCCCCATGCTGTTCAGTGCATGCCTTGCTCAGAGAGGCTGTGTGTGCCTTTAGCAACCTGCTTTTTAGTTTCCTCTCTGGCAGCAATAATGCCAATTGTACTCAACCAGTTTAGCTTAAATAGTCAAGGATTAATTTTTCTTCTGTAACTGGACATTTAAGTTCCTTGTTCATGCAGTACAGCTCTGTGCTTGAACCTTGTACCTTCTTAGAAGCTGATTCAACATCACACTGCATATAAAATCACAGGAAATATGGTTGGAAGCAACCTTTTTCCTGCACCAAGAAAAGACCACCTATACCTAGAATTATACAGATGCTATCAGCCAAGTAAGACATTAGAATACTATCGCTACTCAGGGTCTCAAATACCACAACCATACAAAAGCGTTGTGACTGAATACCCATGGGAGGCTGGCTGGGAGCTCAGCTGGGCTCCATAGGACTATAGCTTACCTTCTTTAAAAACATATGTTCTTTTCAAGTTTCTCTGATTTTCAGAGCCATAAATTACTTTTCAGGCCTTTCTAACATTAAAATTGTTACCTGAAGACCAGAAATGATATACTGAAGAATAAAAAAGTCCACCTTCATGAAGTGAGGTCTGTAAATATCTTAGATGTAATTTCATAAAGGTAGATGGCATCATTTCAATTTTTCTCTGCTCAAGTGGCAGTAGGCCCAGCAGAGTGAACAAAAGGGAGGAGATAGCATGTCTTACAAATAAATCCAATTAAACTTCTATATGTGAATTGATTGTATTTTATTTACCCAGACATAAACCAGATTCTAGATAATCAAAGCTTTGGCTTGTTGCACTATATTCAGTTATTCTCAACAAGTTGTTTTGTGAGAGGCACAGTGTACATGAGCTTATTTTGTAACCCATTTTGTTTTCCTCCGAAGCCAAGCTAGAGTAAATAGAAAAAGTTTGATGTTGCTGAAAAGTATTTTGCTAGGATTATTTGTCCTACAGCACACCACCGTGACTGCCATTTGGGGGACACTGGGATACTTCAGAAGCACAAACAGTAAGGTTCATGTTAGGAAGCCTCTATTAGGCTTAAATGTTCCATAGCTTAGATATCTAATATTTTTAAGTGGGTGTAGCAAAAGTTCTTAGGGGGACATGTGGGAAACAACAAGATGTTGTTCTGGGCTTTGCTGTTGCTTTTTCTCTCTTACTAGTTTAATACTTTGCATAAAGAGACTTTGTTTTTAGGAACCGTATTGGTGTCTTCTCCCTTAAGGTGGAAATTTAATTCTACTTTAGGTAAGAGAGTTATCTTGGAGCTGAAATCAGAACCTTTTTTGGTTCTAAAATAATATGTGTGGTGGGAAGAGGGGTGGAGAGCAGGGACTAGGAGGATTGGCAAGGCTGGAAATGGAGCAGTTCTGATATTTAGTTCTAAATCATATGTGATGGTCTGAATGGACAGATCATAAAGATCTTAATTTCCAGATGGGTTCATATGATGTCTTTTGTGATGACTCAGCTGATTAACAGGATCACATAGATTAATACCAATCTGACTGCTATTTCATGAATAATTTTCCTGAGATTTTTAACCCTATTGCTGCTGAAGGTCAGTCTTGATTTTAATGCAACTTACAGTTTGCAAGAAGCCTTGAAACAGCTGTTATCTACTTCATAAGCCTCACATTTTTCTTATCTCCTCTGTCTCTCCTTGCCTAAAATATTAGCCTATTCTACAAAGTGGTACCATTTTTCCTGGAAAATACACGGGGCATTCTCATTTTGGAAATCAACCCTTTTTATGTCATTTTAATGTCTTCCCTCTATTTCTCCTCTTCAATCACTGAGAAAAAGTCCTTCACCGTTTTATGACAAAGCAGGGAGCATTTCCTGTATGAAAAGTGGAGTCAGCACATAAATAAACAGAGCAGTCTCATTAGTGTGTATTGTCAACTGTCAGTAATGTCTGAGAGTTGCAGCTTTGTATATTATAACCTACTTTATTCAGCAGGGGTAAGTTAGGATGCAAGGGCTATTCCCTATGGTGCTTAAAAAGTGCCAGGACATCTTTAGCTTCCAGCTGGAAGAACCACCAGAGACTAGCAGGAGGAATCTTAGTTTAAACACCTCATTTGAAGGTCAGAACCTCTAACAGTGTAGCAGAAGTACATTGCAGTGTCAGCATTGGTTATGAGCCCAGAGCCTAATGTAGGGCTCAAAACCATGACCTTCTACACCAGAAGCAAGAATGTTACCAACTGAGCCCATCTGACATTAATTAAAGCCTCATTAAAAAGGAGGGCTTTTTTTCCTGGTTTGAAATGCGATTTCCTCTGCAAGGTTTTATCATGCATATTTTATTACAAATTTTAGCATGTGGACTATAGACCCTGTTCTGATCTTTCAGAATCACTGTACATGGCATATGTTTCATGCAGATGGAAAATAAAAAAGAGAGAAAATTATACATATTCATTTGTTCTAGTTTGTAAGATAGGTGGCTATGTTATGACATTCAGGAGCAGCTTAAAGGGTGAAGTTTATTGTCTATTACCACATACTGATATGGGAAAATATTCAATGTAGTACTAATGGGGCATGAGTACACAAACTGCAAGATTTAAGTTACATGTGAGTCCTCAGGATTATCCAGAGTTTGAATATCACCTGGCAATAGAATCTGGGAAAAGTCCCAAGCCCTTTCTGCATATTCTCATGATCTCCACTGGGAAGTATATTTACTCACAAGCCTGTTTTACCTGCCGCATAACACACATTTTCTTTTAAACCAGCCAAGGCTTACAGTAAGTACAGGAAAGCAGCAAGGCGGAGTTCAATGTTAAGAGTGTCTTCATTTCTAACAATATCTAAATGATTTATCAGTATTACTGAGGCTCTTTCCACTGGTGCTGCAGGGATTGGTGGTGTCTGGCTGTTTGGATACTGTCTGGGAGCTTGGATGCCTGGGCTAGTCTTAGTTTTGCCATTTATTCTGTGTTTAATCCAATTTCCCCATCAGTAAGAAAGAGAGAAAGTCTTGAAACAACTTCATTGCCACGTACTGCTTCACATCTTTCAGAGTTAATACAGAGTAGTTCAGAATTGCAGTGCTGCCCAACGGAGCACCCTTCCCTCCTGCTTTGGCACTAAATTAGAGGCCACTAGTTACCGGACTTCCTCTTGTAAACATTAACTCAAGGACTCTGACACAGCTGAGCCATGTGAATTCTTCCAGCAGAGGACAGCACTTCTTCCAGCTGTCCTCATCGGTTTACTGCTTAGCTAGTAAGTGGGTGTGGGGTGTGAAGAAAGCTTGTATGCCCATGATGTTTTGGTGTCTACAGAAAGCACCTGTCTTAACTACAAAAGCCCTAAATAAATACAAAAATAAATTTCACCATAACAGAAAATAATCCTTTTAACAGCACTGACCTCATCAATCTGCCTTTCTTTTCTTCAGATTTTTTTTACATATTCCTCTCTCCTAATTACAGCTTTTCAGTTTCAGATACTTTTATATTTTCCTCCCTTTTTTAATGACACACTTTCAGTTCTTCATTTCTAGTAGGCAACGTAGAACCAAACCTCTGCTCCTGTCTCTTTTTCTGAGAAGACAAGATTCATCACTCAGGATTTCTTGACCCTCTGAGGAAAGAAGCTGATCTTTCTTCCCAGCTCTGTGGGAATCCCTAATGCCAAGACACACTTCACTGGGAAATCAATATAAATAAAAAGCAGTGAAATGTCTTTGTTGTGAAGCAACTTCTTTGCATTGCTCGTGAGCTCATGCAGAGGGCACATCCCAATCGCCAGCCTAACTGAGCAAGTAGCAACACCATCGATTCAGAGTCCATCTTACTTCACATCCTCTCCTGCACATCGATTCAGCCTTATTCCCTTTCTCAGCTTGTCCCCTTTGGTCAATTGATTAATCATCAATATTACTCACCAAAGGCAGCTACAATTAAACAGGCATTAGATAACTTCCCCTTGCATTTAATAACACTGAACTCAATCAGGCACCTAACACTTTGCCTTCCTCAAAAAATTTTAACCAAAATCCAGTTGAAATAAAATGCTGTAAATTCAGCACCAGCTACAAAACCCTGCCTAGAAGCTGGATGGTTGGACATTTTGTTAAGCACTGACTTTCATCATCTTGCACCTTCATGCTGTTGACAGTTCATCTGTGAGCAGCTTTAACTGAGATGTGTGTGTATCTCAGAGCAGTCCAAAAGAAATGTCTTCTAATGTAAAGGAACTAGTTCATATAGAGACAGAAATGTGTTGTGTGGTACAGGGAGAGGAGAATATCCATGTGAAGGCTTAAAATCTGTCAGAGGGGTGGCTGTAAACCAGTGGCATCAGCCCCACAGATGCTTATCCTGAACAGGGCAGCATTAGCTGGCACAGACTCCCCGGATAACCTTGTTTCATTTTGTGAGCTTCCCCTGGACCTATCTGATGGTACTTCTCAAGTCTGATCAAGGTTTACTTGCCTTTCTTCCTCCATGGGTACCAACCACATGAGTTTCTGCAGTGGGGAGTACTGATCAGTTCAGCCCCAGGTTGATGTAGTACTTTGTGAAGGGAGGCCCCTATCTTACATTTGCATAGAAATAAGTACAATATCTCAAGCCTTGACTTTGCACTAATTCATGTGTAGATTATAAAATGCCACTGAACTTGACCCTCTGCTTACTGTCAAATGGAGGTATTTTACGTTTGCCTATGTGCAAATGGATATGTAAGGTGAGGAGGGCAGTGGAAGAAGAGACCCATTTTGTTCTCAGAGTGTATTTGAACACTATGGTGTTCCACAGACTGCTGCAGGTACATGGCTCAATGTAAACCAGTAAAAATATTACTCCTCTGTAGATGCTGAAATTGTGCCTCTTTTACTGAAGAGAGAGTAGGATTTATCTGTTAAAGTATGTAGTCAATTGATATTAAAATACTTGAATAAACTCAGAGAAGTAGAAAGAAAAAAAAATTATAGATGTGAAGCAATAGAGAGATGTGTCATTATCATAGCCTGGTGAAAGTTTCTTTTCTTGTATGCATTCATCATCCAAAGACTCACTGTTTTTATAAATTTCCTGCTTGGCAAGTTTTCCATCTACAGATTTCTAAGAGGGTTGAAGCCCTAGAACATATATTTAGTGCCTGCCGACAGGTCCCTAATTATGGCTTGATTAATCACAGCAGTGCCTGCACCTGTCTGTGCAAAACATCTTCATTTTTGCTTTG
Source organism: Haliaeetus albicilla (assembly GCF_947461875.1). NCBI lineage: Eukaryota > Metazoa > Chordata > Aves > Accipitriformes > Accipitridae > Haliaeetus > Haliaeetus albicilla. Next base: position 4,918,164 of record NC_091490.1, read on the forward strand.
TGACCCGTGCAGGATCCGGGAATGCATGTAACAACGGCTGTGGAAGCAACCAGTTTTGTTTTCTTCCCTGCTGTTAGTTCTGTTCTGCTCTGACCAGAACAAATGATTTCTGTTTTGTGGGAATAGGGGGCTTCTTCCTTTGGAAAGGCTGGTACACACTTGGAAGCTGTTCTCAGGAGTTGAAAAGGGCTAAAACCTGGTTGCATTAAGAGTTAATTTTTATACACCATGCCCTCCACAGAAATGGGTTCCCATCAACCCCAGTGACATCAGCGGGAAGGTTCACAGGATTTCCCCTAGATACGGGCAAAATCCCTTTGTCTCTTGAAAGCCATTAAGTACATCAGGAAACCTCGTAGGTCTTGGGTTGCTGCAGGCTTATAGGGATATGCAGAACTGTGACTTTGACTGGTTTTCCTTTTTGAGCAAATGCAATAGACTTTTTTTCCTTTTGCTTTGTTTTGGAAAAGTCTTAAGGAACCATTAAGGGCAAAACAGGCCTTTTCTAGGATGTAGGACGGGGTAGTTTGCACAAGGCTCAGCTCAGTGCCCTGAATAAGGAGAAGGAATTCATAGGGCACTTGAGGGGAGCGTAAGACTCCAAGCCATTTCCTACTGGGAAATACAAAGAGCACAGAGAATCCAGTGAACTGACTGTGTTGGGAAGGGACTCAAAGGAGACGTTAGAGAATAGTTTTCTGCAGAGGGTCCTTTTTTATTTTTCAGAGAAAGACTGAAAAATGAGAGACACTTGGAAGGGATCCAGACAGAACTGAGAAAAAAGTCTTTTTTATACCATTGAGATGAAAAGGCCCAAATGAAACTACTCTTAGTGAGGAATGGGAGCAAAACACATCAGCTTTCATCTAACAGGCTGAGGATTTGCTTTTCAATTTGGCAACCAAAGAGTAAATCTGAAGGAAATAAATTTGGTGTGGATCAAACCAAAGTAGATCTAATGTTTTTCATACTGAAATGAAACCCAGGAAGTTAATTAGTAGAATACAAAACATTCTCTCTGACCTTGGAATGAAATGTTTTCTTTTCAGGATCTTGTAAAAATAGCCAAAGAAATGAAAGGTTTGATTGACCAAACAGGAGGAGCTATGGCATGTCCCTTTCATCCTACATTTCTGAGACCCAATCTCTTATCTGCCTGCTCCAAGAAAGGAAGGGATGCCATTTTGTATAACTTGCCTCATGCTAGCAATCTGCTCTTGGAAGGGTTGCCCAGTGTGGCTTTTATTGATGCTAACATTCCCAGGGATGGTGCTGGACCCCTTGTTTTGACTCAGATGCACCCTGTTTCCCCTCCCCTTTCCCACACAAGAATGCCGTGACAGAACAATCCTGTTTAAGCACAAATTCTCATATACATGGAATTACACCAAGCACCTGCAGCGCTACAGCTAGAAAAGTCTCAGTGCATTGTTACCTTCATTTTGCAGGAATGAAGAACAATTCTTCCAATAAAACTTACCTGCTAGCATTACATTTGCTTCCAAACAACATGGGCTGTCGTACTTCAGGAAGGGATTTCTGGAGATAGTAATAGCTCCATCCAACACACACTTCAAAAATAAAACAGAATTTCTTTTGTGGTGGCTTTTGTATTTTGGACAGACAAAGGCACATTGTTGTTTGGAATCTGTGAAGCACAGAGAATGTGCTCTGTATAGCATGAGGCATGGATGCCAGGATTGCCCCAGCTGGCAAACTGAAGGAACAAAAAGGAATATACGAGAAGGGAGGGTCTCTGTGTAGGCAGAGCTGTAGACACACAACTGGAAAGTTGTTACAACAGAAATCAATGAAACAATGTACAGGAGGAGCACCACCAAGTTCTGAGTGATGGGCTGGAGGGGAAACATCATGGATCTTAAACAGCCTGGAGGGAGGGAGGAGGCTGTGGTTGTAGAAGAGTAAAATTGTGAAGATCAAAAGGGCATAGGCAAAGTTTGAGTTGGTATGACTGAAGGAAAGGGTCAAATATTATGGAGAAGAGAGTTCACTAAATCTTGTCAGCTTGCATGTGAGAAGGAGGTGGCAGAAGAATAAAAGGTAGTGCTGACATTGCTAGCCTGGGAGAAGGGGAGGGAAGCAGGGAGGGAGGAGAAATTAAGAAAATAATGGAGAAAGGCAGGAAGGGGGAGGGTGGAGGATATAAGAAATAAGGTGCTCAATTTTGTCCAAGTTGCCCTTGAGCTGGCAGGGGGGTTATGCTGGATGATGTGCTGAAGAGATTTATGTATGTGGGGTAGGGTTGGAAAGGCAGATTTGTGAGTTGTCAGCATAGAGGTGATAGTGGAACAGCAAGAGAGAGCCATCAGACAAAGGAAGAGAAACAAGCCCAGGCCAGGCCCTGGGAGATTTCCAAGGAGGAGGAAGGAGCAACCTCACCAGAAAAGTCACCAGAGAGCACAATGTTCACCAGGACACAAATAGCAGGAGGGACTCAGAGCCTAGTTAAGAAATGGCTGGAGAGTTTGGTGTATGGAGGGAGCATGAGCATTTAGAAGTGAATTTTGGGAAAATGAATCAGTATTGTAGTTATTACTAATTATTTTTATATGACATGGGTTTCAGAGAAGGATTGACTTTGGGTAGCAGTTGAAGTTCATGGATTGCTGTCCAGGCTGGAGTATCCCAGAGGAAACCTGTACCTCAAGTCAAACAGGCCAAAAGGGAGGGAGAGGAGAGGCAGCATGAATAAAAACCCAGGAGAAGACAGACTATGGCTTCTCACTGCAGGTTTGCTCCATTTCTAATGGCAGTGACATTTAGCCACCACAGTGATCGATATTTGCTGACTGTCTTCTTTCCTCACGTAAACGTTAAAGAACTATTGTGTTTATTTCTCCACATTGTGTAGTTGGGCTTAATCAGCAGGATGATGGTGGAGTCAAAATTTTCATCTCTCTGTTAGGTTTAAGGATTAAAGAAAATATGGAGAAATAACATTGCTTATTAAATATACACATCACTTATTATAAATACACACATCCACGCAGTGTTTGCAGTGAGTTATGGGCACCTTATCCTCTCCTAGGCCTGAAGAGTCATCACCTAGTGCAGAGCTGTGCACATAACAACCAAATTATTAGTCACAGCTTGAGCATGCAGAGTAAACACAGTTTCACAGCTTAGTCTATTGGCTCTTGCAGGGCACCAACTCCAAACACAGGAGTCTTCCCAGTTCCATTTTCTGTGGGCACCTGCCCAACCTTTTCTTGACACCATGGGATTTCTCCTCGGTCTATGCAAGTGATGAATATGCCACATGCTTAGGTTAAAGCAGGTGTTAAAAAATGCATTGAGAGTCTGTGCTCCTTGAGTCATGGAGTATGCCTTGGTGTCCTTTTCAGGCCCTGGGGTGCAAAGCTGCACAGTGGCCAGAGGGTGTTCTGCTATTAGGTATGTCCAGGGTTTCTTGCTGCTGCACCGTTGGGGTGCACCTCTGCTTTGTTGTAGGTTTTCAGCTCTGGTGCCTGAATGGGAGTGGCAGGGCTATGACCCTTTCGATGCTCATGCTTCGTAAGTGAGCAGCACAGGCGAAGGTCCTGTGAACTGGGCAAGGAATGGAGAAGACAGGGCTCTCAGGACCTAACCTCAACTTGGTCCCAGACAGGGGTGTTACCCTGATGTATTTGTCTTTTGCTGGGTTTCAGACAAGCTCTAAGAAGGCTTAAAAGCTCAGTCTATGAGGATGTTGTCCTACTAATGGTGAGTGTAAACTCTTCTCTAATGCAAGCATCTTTCCATCTGCACCCTGAGGATCACTTGCAAATGACCATCAATTGTCATTTTTGAGTAACAGATAATGTTATTGCCCTGATTCACTGCATGCACCTGCTACATACAAATGTGTATAAATAACCACTGCATTTTTTAATATACCCATCTTTTAGCACAAAGTAGCACCCCTCTTTTGAAGAGAAAGATTTTAAGTGCCCCACTTGTATGACTGGGAGAAAGTGGTTTTCAAGACAACTCAGGTACCAGTTCAGGGAATTAAAAGGCAAGTTTTCAGGAGCATTCTAGCCTTCACAGGTTCCACCAGGAAAAGTACACCCATTTTTTTTTGTGGAAAGTGAAAGCTGGGGAAGGGAGCTTTTGGGGAATCTCATTCACAAGTCCTGATTTTAAGAGGTGCTGATTGATACAACTGCTCTGCATGCAGTCAGAACAGTGCATGGGAATCATGTAAGTGGGAACTAGATGTCTAGGAAGTGTAAAAAATCCCAGTAGGCACCTCTCCGCATCTTTAGTTACCTAAATACCTTTAACCGTCTGGCCTTAGGCAGTAAGGTCTAATAAAATGTTAGGCAGAGGTAGCAAGTAGGTAATTTGATTTTGGCTAGTAGACAGACAATGTGATTTCAGATCATGTATTTTTTAGCTGTTTTCAGTAGGTCTTTTTTATTTGACTTTTATTTTGAAGCTCCTGAATTTAGGCTGTCATTTTAAACCTCTCAGCTGGTGACTCTGCTTTTCAAACCTTCTATTTTATAACCTTTGTACTCTTATGCATGAATCTAGGCCAAGTTACTGCCTTCTGTTCACTTTCCAGTGTCTTTGAGCTTTAAAGTAAGCAAAATGCAATTTTGGTCTGCTGGGGCTGGGAAACTTGGGAGGCACCATTCTTGTGGGTTTGGGTTTTTTTTTTTTCAGTTGGCTTGTAGACATTGCATGATCACCATCCATGTGATTGTTCCCTACACCTATACCTTGTTTAGTCAAGCACAATAAAAATAAAATGTGCATAGTTGGGTTTTTTTGCCTGGCTGGGAGCAGGGCTTGCTCTTGAGTGCCAGTGGAAAGCAAAGGTGGATGCTGTTGCACAGCAAGAAGAAATTAAGAAGGGAGCAAATTTTACAGCTCTCCTGTGATCATCATTCAAGGGAGAATTCTTATGAAATGAGAATGAAAATCTAATTGATGGCCTGATTCTCCATGGCTGTGCAGCCATCCTTTCCTTCTCTGCTTCTAATAAATGCTCTCTGCGTTCACCCCCACATAGGCAAGAAAAATCCATGTGACCAGATAGGGAGACCTTTAAGAAAAGACCAATATTTGCATATCTATTATGGCTATACTCAGTGTTATACTTGTTTCATTAAAATTTCTATTTGGATAATATGTAAGGTCAATACTGTCACTGTTCTGGAAAATTCATTTATTTTAAAATTAAAGCTAAATGCAGCAAGTATGATTCTCACCGTGCTTCCACCTGTATAAATCCACTGAGCTTGACAGAGTAAGTAAGTGAAAGCAGAATTGGGCCCAATGTGTTTAGAGATGGGGGTCTGCTGTGTGAGAAAAAAGCATGCTAATTACATGAATCCTAATTTTCAAGGTAAATCACTTGTTATATATGCCCTGAGTTCCTGATTTTTTATATTCAAGGGATGGTTATTATTTCAGCTGGGTGCCTACTGAGGTCCATTAGCTTTTACACACCAGTTAAGGTTGTCAGTTGCTGGGATTGAAAATACATGAAGAAATACTTAGGATTATTTAAAAGTACTGTGCTTCCCTAAGGTTACCAGCTTTCAAAACTCAAGCAGCCTTTTTCAAATGAATTTGCCTGTTGATAAGGCTGAAGATGGGAGTTCTTATCCCAGAAGAGAGGAAGGGGATAGCTGCTTTCAAAGTCAGGTGTCGGTGGGTTTCCTGGTCTGTTTGTCGGCTATTAACAATTTTTAGGGCCTGTGCCTGGTCTGGTCTAAGTCTTTCCAGAGTTTGGGCTCTTTTGTGTGGTCAGTTGTTGTACACAAGTATTGTTTAACAATCCTTAAAATGGCATTTGGTTAAATTCTCAGAAATCGGGAAAGGGGAAGAAATTATATAGGACAGCTACTATGGAAATCACCTTTGAAGTCTTACAAAAATATATTAAAAGCAAAAGCTATTTTCAACATGCACCAAGGAAAAACGTATATTAAGATGGATCTGTTTTAACTTTAACATTTCTGGTGTAAAATCATAGCTTTTTAAAGGTTTCATTTTTTATACAAGAAACTTCTATGTGTCTGCTCAGTCCTACTGAGATTACAAATCTGTTTGTTAAATGACCATGTTTGTTAAATAACCATAAACTGGTTACACTAACTTTCACCCTTAAGGCAGGTGGCTTGAAAGCAATCAGATGGTGTCTGTTACCCTTTTCCAAGGTGCTAGTGGTCTCTTATATGTCAAATGAGCTCAGTGGCTTTAATCCCTGTCCCAGATGTCCACAGCACAAAGAGCAGGATCTCAAGCAATAATCTTTATGTCAGTCTCAACAGACAGAGACAGAACTACATTCACCCAGGGGAGCAAGAGGCTTTCTTGTCAGCAAAGATTTTTCCTCCAGCAGAAAAGAAGGAAAATTTACATTCATGCTTACAGTGCTTGGTCCTTTCTCCAGTGCTATTTCTGAAAATTACTTTCATTTGTAGATGAGAGACTGGATGAAGTAGAAGCTGCAACAAAGAAATGTCTAAAAACACCTTTTTCTTTCAACTTCAGATCTTATGCAGCGTGCTGGTAGTAGGACAATAACATTGTTTTATAGGAGGAGACTGGATTACAAAAGTGGAATTCATCCCACTGATTTTAAGCATCTAGAAGTTAGCTGTAGGTACCCTTTATAGTTAATGAGAAAAAACTCATTTCTCCAGAGAATGAATCAGTGGCAGATGAATTTTCTTTCAGAGCCTGTGGCAACTAACATTTAGACACCTAGAGTTAGGCCATGTGAATGCCACCCTGCCTGATAGAAATCTTTATCGGGGGAAGAATCAGGAACTGAAGAATCCAAGTCCACAGCTTGATTGCTGGACTGTCTTCCCTTATTTATTTCCTGATCTATTAATGAAACAAAGATGTGCAAATAGCTTCATGCACATTATTAGTCTGGGGAACCTGGGAATGCAGATGGTGTTAGAATGTGTAACCCATGGTGGCTTTAGCTGTTACATTCAGAAAAGCCACCAGGGCAGTGCTCAGCACCCTGTGTATGTTCTGCAAACTGAAAGAAGCCCAAAGCAGCAGAAACTTGCACCCTGCCAGTTCTTCTGTGCTGTAGGGAACAGGGACTGTTTTTCATTACATGAGATTGTGCTGGAGATGAGCCTAAGCTCATCATTCTGAAGGTGGAGGTCTTTTGAAAATTCAGATCTGTTCTGATCTTGTAATCTGAACTCAGTAGTTATGAAACTCAGGCCCAGAAATGACTGCTTCAAATACATATTTAAAGTGCTGTTAAATGATGGTTGAATCAAACACAAACATTTGCTACTGAACCAAAATCAGGCAAGGTTTATATTAGGGACATGGAATTTTTCCTTTTCCCTGTAAATATTTTGAATTATTTCTATCAGCAAAAAGATTAAATTGGACAACATTTCAACAAAGTGTTTATTAATCTCATGCAAAGAGATGGATTTTACATCACCTGTGTATATATGTATTTATAATCTCGTTAGAACTGATCAAAGTGAGTTTTGTTTAGCTTGGTAAGTGCCAGGATCTAAAAGAGGCCTGAATGATGGTAAAATTATATCATCACTTTAACATCAGTGAGCAGGGGTTGTTAAAATGGTCATTTCTTTTCCGTGCTTCACCCATGAGTTGAGAAATCCAATCTTATCCTTGTAGTAACCAGTATTAACACAGGGGAATAGAAAGGAACATCTGGAGGCAGAAAATCCATGGCATTGACCTGGGGAGGTCGAACTGTGATACTGGTCAGGATCGGGGGAGAGGGGGTGAGTAAGGTTAAAGGCCAGATTTGAATCCTGATAGATTAAATGAAGCTCAGAGAGGGACTCAGGGAGTAATAAGGGATTCCTAACCTCGCCAGCAAAGGGTTTCTGTAAGCCTGCAGCTTGATCATTCTTCTGGGCTGGGAGATGAAGACTTTGCTGATTAGCATGCAAATACAACAGCACTGTAAAAAGTTCCAGATCATTTTATGACTAAGCCTTGCTGCAGGGAAAAACATGTTTGACAATATGCATTAGAAAAGGAGAGGTGAATGAAATTAGGTGTCAGTCTACAATCAGCGTGGTTGGGAAGGTGCATAGCAAGAGGTGCAGGTACATGGGACGTGAGAAAGAGAATCCTGGAAACAGAAGCACAGATTGAAAAGGGGAAGCCCCTGCTGTTTTAAAAAAAGAATACTAGTCAAATAAATGCAACTTTCTGCTTGGCACTAATGAAGCAGATTAATAAGGCTATTGAAGCCCATATGGCCACAGAGATTTCCTTAGACTAAACATTGCTAATGAATGTTTTCAGAAAGTACTGTTTACACTCAGACATATTTCACCCTTGGAGTTGCCTCATACGTGAGGTAACTGCAGTGTTTATCTTCATGCATCGGATGCATCATGTCTCTGTGAAATAACTGTTATTCCCATTTCACAGATAGGAAAAGTGAACCAGAAGAGCAAAGACCAACATTTGCAAAAGCCACCTCTTACATCAGGCCTTGATTTTTAATAATCTCAGAGATTCTTAAAAAAGCCAAATTTTAAACTAGAAGAATGAGGCCATGAAGAGGGTCAACAGTAGAGCAAGGGTTATGAGTGCAAGCGTGTCCTGGTGTCGGTTCTGTGTGTGACCGTGGGTGTTGTAGAAGAGGTTATTTTGGCTACTGCTTATTAGAGCCATCTCTGCTGCAGGCATCTGACTGCCCAACAACTGGTGGCAGTCCCCATAGCGGCAGAGGCCTTCCTCATAAACACATATGCCAGTAAAAATAAATAACTCATAACCTTACCAAAAATGGGTCAGTGAAAGGACTCCCGCACAGGTCGTCTAAGTTGCGTATCTGTTTAACTCTGTGAGCTTTATGGGTTTGGCCTCTCGACACACTGGCTATTTTTCTTGCCTAGTGCTTCTGGTGTCTTAAAGGGAGGCCAGTCATATTTAAGTTCAAAATTATGGCCTGGCTGCTTGGGTTCAGGCAGTCAGATGTGAAAACTTACTGATTTCATTCTTAAATGGAGGTTCAGTTGGCTGCTTGTCTGCTGAACAAACATACCTGCAAAGGTAACAGGAATACCAGCTGTAGGCAGCACACAGAGCCCCTGTTCCACTGTCTCCTCTCACAGGTTTCTCAGCTTTCTGTCTCCACAAGCTTCCCTGTCATTTTGATCTCTGTGTCCCTACGTACTCCTGACCAGTCAAGATAAATAGTTTTTCTTTTGCTGTCTCTAGAAACAGGGAACTGTAAGCCCTAAATCTCCCTGAAAATAACTCTTTTTGTAATCTTTTCTTAAAGATTTCTAGAAGTCCTTGTCCCTGGCTATGCAGTTTAGATTAAGTGTGTGATGCATATCCAGCCTCTATTTTCTTTTAGCTGACTTCACCTGTAATGCTGCTTTGTTGGATTTTCCATATAGTGAACTATTGACTGAACCGAATTCCCTGCCACAGCGCTAGTGTCTAAGTCTGGTAAACTGGCTATAAACATGAACACTATTATGTTGTGTTTAACTGTTTGTGAGCGCAAATGTGTGTTTAAAGACAAGTTACCGTTGAAAATCAGACTCAAAGTACACATTTATCCTGAAAAGTTGAGGAGAATTCAGCTCAAAAATATGTGTGTTAATACATGTATGTGCATGTGCGCACATGTGTGCGCCCTGTACAGAGATAACTCAGAAATACACCTAAAATCATACACCATCGATGTGAAGGGCAAGGTAAGAGCAAAAACAGACGCATCAGCTGTCTCCAGGGCAGTTACCCTGTGGAAGGAGGCAGACCAGCACAGCAGGTAGCAAATGTCTTTTTCCAGAGCATGGAAGTGACTGGTGTGTAGGCAGGCATGAAGGAAAAACCCTGCATTACTTTTATTGTCAGTCTGCCTGTCAAACTACCTTGTTAGGCAGGGTCAGTAGGACAGAAAGTAGACCAATATTTAGCTGCTTTTTGCGTGTATGCGTGAAGGCAACAATTCTTAGAAGAGGCTTATTACAAAAATATACATGGCAGTGTCGGAAATTAAATGTACAGGGTTAAGATAGAGAACCATACGTATGGCAATACAAAGACGAAAAAGATAGTTAAGACCTCCTTCTTAACCCAGAGCTGCTAGTCCCGAGAGATTTGTTCTTTCCATTCTCAACTGTGCTTCAGCCCTTCCATGCGAGTGCCTTATTTATTCATGGAGGTGAATGTCCTCCGTGCTTGATTCCTTGCTGCACTCTGTGCTCTTGGTGCAGGACAGCTGAAAGTAAAAGAAAGATAAAGTAACAGGCAAGGGAGAAGAGAACTAGAGCAGGATGCTGTGTTATGTATTTTCCTTCCACTCTCACATTGCTAAAGGACAAGAGAGGGATAAGAAAGGGGAATCCTCCAACTGTACCAGCTTTTGGACAGAGACCACTTGCTTTTCCCTGATGCTTGTGAATGTCACTTCTCTTTTGTGTCAAACTAATATTCCCCTTGAGCAGGGTGACAAGGACAACAGCACCCAAATCATTGTCCAATAAGCACAAGCTCTTGGACGGGAAATGATGCTGTGGTGGCATTACTGATGTGTGTGTGTGGCCCCTCAGCTGATTTAGGATTGTCAGAGTCTCACTGTGCCCTATGGACAGGCTGAGAAATAAAACATTTTATCATTAAATTACATATGACTGAGATTGGCTGAATTAACATATCCCAGTGCATGACAGCTGTATGATAGGAATGAAGATCACTCATCAGCTGTTCGTTGTTGGAAAGGTTCCTTCCAATGTCTCTTATGCAACTGAGGTTGGACACTAGTAGTTCCAGTTGCTAGCAGTATTTGCATAACAGCTTTAATTCTTCCAATATTTCACAATTATGGCAGTTGTTGGACCTTTTGTGCTTTTGGTTTCATATGGTGAATTCATCTTTTCAAGGAGCTTTTCTTTTAAAGATGAACAGTAAAGCAAAAAAGCCTTTTAAATCACTTATACACAGTGGAAAATTTCTGCAAATTTTGAAAAAGGTTTATATTTTCCACTTTTTGACATTTGAGAAGTAAGTCTTGATTTTGCTTTTTTGCTAAGTAAGTGGCTGAGGCCATCACTGTATGGCAGCAGGTTGCAATGAAACAAAAGACAAGTTTAAAAAAGGTCATGTTTAGTGAGATGGTTCTGAATTCTGTTAGTATATAATACCCACTTGCCTACCTAAGCATTTCAATACTGTTTATCACCACGGCACCTGAGTGCTTCTCAGAGATTAATAAGTGCATCCTTGTCTATTATTCTGAGATAGTGTATAGCTGTTCTGTTAGGGTGAGATTTTCATCACAGACAGATCAAAGAGCAGATTCTTCAAGAGTGTCAAGGTGGGAAAACTGATTATTTAAGACTTGTGAAGGAAAGTCCAAAGTTGTACATCCAGAGCTACATGAGATTGTCATGTCTCTGTATCCTGCAAGTACTCTTCAGGTCCCAAACCATGTGGTCAACTTCTTTTCTTCTTGCTGAAGCCTTAGGGGAGAGCATTCTCTTTGGGAAACATTCAGCATCCTTTTCCCTGATATCAGTCTGGCAGAGTTTCTATTCCAGTTCTGCCAGTGAGCGGTCAGTAAATATGTGATTGAAGTGAAAATATGACTGGGGTAAACAGAAGAGATCTCTTTTATCAATTTCCCCTGTATCTCAGAAAAAATTAATATCAATCTGTCTCTTTCAGGCAGGATTGCATGAACAGGAGGTTTATTTGCATTTAGCATTTCACTGTTGGCAAGAAATGTTTTTGCATTAAGCATTTGACCATTTGACCAGCAGATTTTGCTGCCACCATTTAAAAAGAGGTGAACATCATTAAAAAACCCTCCCAGGTTGAAATGGACAATAAATATAGGTAAGAGTTTGCACAGAAGAAACAAGCTGCCCAGTGCACATGTACTCAGCTGGGTGCCCTTGTCACAGGTACTAGTTTTGTATCTGGTTCCCCAGTGTGCTGTGGAATTTGAATTCTTCCCTTCACACAGCATGGACAAGCTCTCACACTCATTTTACTTCAGGCTCTTTTGCAAAGGCAAATGGCACTGCTGGAAACTAATCAACATAATTTTTTACTCTTCACAGAGGTCTATTAGCAATCATTGCTGCAATCTTGGGCTGTAAATGGGGACAAGTGTATTCCTAAATTCAAACCTAGAAATGTTTTGTATTTTCTATAAAATATTGTTGCCTTGGCTTGTCTCTGGCCAGCCTCTTTTGGGGCTTTTGTGTTTTCTCTTTTTCCCTAGATGCTGTAGCTGGCTGTCAGATAGGGAGATGCTGCTGACAATATTCAAAAAGCTCAAATGATAATGAATAGGGAAAAGCTAACTCTAATGTCACTGCTATTGTAGAAGCTTTGCACAACCTCTTCCTATATATGTGTACAGGAACAGAGTACAAATATTAGTTTTATTAAATGAGACACAGACACTTAGTTTTTATGCTGCCTGCCAATGGAGAAGACAATAATCGTTTTCACCATACAAAGACAGACACAGTTTTATGGTGTATAATCCCAACAGAGACAAAGTGCTGCAGATTTATCATGGCTAAGCTAAGCAAAGCTGTCCTTAGGGCAGACTTCATCTAGTTCTATTTCTATAGAAATTTTGTTGGCCCAGAGTTTACAGCCAAAGAACTAGTTTGTGTTAAAGACAAACAAGTAACCTGTTTATAGTGTAAGAATGCAACCTAAGTGATTTGCCAAATCCCATGAAGGAATTCGATGGAATAAGGATGCATAGTGTTACATTCCCAAGTGACTGCAGGAACCACTGATCAAATTTCCTTTTCCTGTTGAATATTTATATTGAGAGCAGTTAACTTAATTGATAAACACAGGTTTGGCAAAAAGTTTCTTTGGGTTTCAAAGGGAAGCCATTTGATTTCCATTCCTTGCCCTGGCTTCTCTGAGAGGCTGGGGACGAAGGCTATGGTTTCTTTTACGCGTGCAGCCAAACTGCTTCACTGTGCCCATCTGGGTAGCATTTAAGCCTAAAATGAGTGTGAAAATTTAAATTCTCATGTATTACAAGAGCTTGCCCATTTATCGGAATAAAAATTATAAGGATCATTAATTTGTGCATATGTAAATTAGGAACTGGAGAGGGTTTCCTGATAACCAGTGGTAGCATGTGATATACTCCATTGCAGTCATGCCAAGGATGAAATGTGTTGATTGCCTCCAGGGTTAACCCTGCAGCTTTCATGCAGCGCAAAAGCAGCTTGTTCTGCTCACCATGTGGCACTGGAGCACAGGCAGGAAAGGTCACACGAGCAATCAAGATCAGCATATCCCTACTCAGGTAGGGACCCCCTGTGGCTGTAGGATTAGCTGCAGAGCCTGAGCTGACTGTGAATACATATTTACTTCTAAATGTCCTGACTCTATTACAGATATTTTTTGATTCATTAATCTGTGTCCATATTTGCCATGAACTTGGACAATGCTTGCTGTTTCTTGCTGCTTGTCTGGTTTTTGTCCTTGCTGGGTTTTTGAAAAATGAAAACAGGAGGAGTTAAAAGGTTAGATTATTTTGATAACGTGTCTCCCTGCAGGAGTGAGGCATAATCTGACAGGCTGCTTTGAGAGCTTTGCTGATGGTATGACTTTAAGAAGGATTCTACAAGAAAACTAATAGTAAGCATCTGCAATTATCAGATAATATTTTTTAAAATATGACTGAAATTTTCTAAAATATTTGGGGGTTTAGAGGCATGAATTTGGTTGGGGTTAAGAGAAACTGTACATCTGACCCCCTTGCATCATATCTAGAATTTTGGTACACGAATTTCAAGTTGAGACTTTAACGCCAGACAGAATTTACTCTCCCCTTTTCTCTTTACCATTCCCACTACATTTGGGTTAGCAGTAAAAGCACATTTGCTTCAGGAGCCCCCTCATCCTCTCAGCACCTGCCCTGCCCAGCACTGGAACAAGGGGCAGCAGTGCATACATGTAGTGCTGTCTCCAAGGCAGGTATTTGTCAGGGAGAAGTCACTGACCTCCTTGTTTCCTTAGCCCTGGAGATCCTTGCACTTTCATTGCTGAGTCTCCCCAGGGAGGTGGGGGGTGCTGATTCCTACCCTGGGAGGAGGATAGCATTTAATCTTATCATCTGGCTCAGCTGACATCCCTGCTGATGCTGGAGAGGAGCTCTGGGGGCAACCCCCAGAGAGCAGTGCAAGAGATGTCCATTCCAGAGGATCCCCTAAATGAATTGTCAACATTTTCATTAAAAAGAGGCGCTCCTGCTGGACAATTATGGATTGTGACTCTCCCATTTTTTCCACAGGCAGAGAGCCTGTGTAAAAACTGACTGACATTTAAAAATGCCAACAATCTTATTAATTCTTCAGTTCAAGAAGTGTTTCTTGGGGCTTTGTATGTGGAATACCAGTTGGAGGACAGAAGGTGATACAGGCACACTGTCAGAACCAAGCTCTTTACACATATACTGGACCCCTTTGAGTCTTACTTCTTCAAAATTGTGTTTACCGTGTAACTTTTGACTAACTGGGAAATGCACCTGTGAAGGTTAAGGCACCTAGTGCCCCTGAGAGTTACAGCTCTGTGAATACAAGCTCTTTTGTGCTCTGTCCCATGATTGACCTCCTTCTGCCTTGAGAAGAGCCCCTTCTGCAGGAATTAAAGGCTGTTCTGTCTTCCTGCTAGCACAGAGATGTGCTGCTGCTCTTCCTCATAAGCAGAGTGCACTAATGCAGTTACTGTCCACCAGTAATTCAAATGGCATTGCTAATGTATTGCCCTTATTGCAGGATCACAAGTTAAATTCAAACCAGGGGATGGGGCTTTTCTCTACTGGAAGATTAAAAGGCCAAGCACATTAAAATGTCCGTTTCCTCTTCTCACTTCCCAGTTTGTGGTAACTGGCACTTCAGAAAAGCTGTAGCACTTGTCTGAGGAGATCTGGGTTCAGTTAAGCATCTGCCAGAAAAAAAATGCAACCTTTCCCCCACCCCACCTTTATCATTAGCTGTGTGCTTAGTTGCAGTTATTTTCTCTGCAGTAGAATCAAAAGGATGTAGTTTCAGGTGGATGAACTATTCTGTGAGCTGCCTTTGTACAGCTCCCACTGCCTTTACTGAGAGCTGCTGAGCAGAATTTGGTCCTAGGCTGCACTGACAATGCAGTTCAGAGAATACAGCGCATTCCCCGTCTAATGGCTGCTTGAATAGATAACTGGCACATGCTGCTGCCAGCTTATTGTTACTCCTTTATCTTGAAGAGGAGAGCTTGGTGCTGGGGTGGTGATTCAAAGACTGCTGTTTTTCCATGCCAGTTAAAGTGACTGGGATCGTGGATGTTTGCTCTGTGCCAGATGTATGTATATTTTGATGTCAAATTTGTTATTCTGTATTGAAAGTCATTCTCAGTGGCTGGTAAGTATATTGTTTTGTTGGATGTAAATCTAGCCATGTGCTGCAGATATAGAATCAGAGCCAAGGTTACTTCACTTCTATATCTCCAGTGACCATCCAGTAAATAACAGCTCTTGAAGTCTTGAGTCTATTGGCAGAAAATACAACTGTAGATCACTCTTAAAGGAATGACTCATTGCAGTAAGGTTAGGAGAGAAGAGGTTTCTCTAGTTGGTTGATTGGGTTTATTAATGCAACAGCTACTACTGCATTAGCAATTATATTTAGTGTGTAGCGAATGAAAAAATCAGATGCCTTCCAGTTCCTGCCGTTGATATGAAGCTGCTATTTGTCGAAAATGGGAGGGATATATGAAATTATCTCAGGGTAAGAGGTTATGCGTGCATTAAGATGGCAGCCAGCCTCATACAGGCTGAGCCACCTGTAACCCATGGTTGCTGGCCACAAATTGTGAAGACACTGTCTGTGGGTTAGCGCAAGGTCTTAAATCCTGCTTTTGAGAGCTTTTATTCTTTGACCTGATTCACTGCCAGGGAATGAGTTTCAATTTGGAATAAATTTTGACCCAAATGATTGAAAGTTAATCTCACTTTATTTTACATAATACTTTATGATAATGCAATTGTAACATGTTTAGTGTGGGGCATAGAGGGCAACACTCTACAGAAGCTGACATTTTGCATAAAAGAAACAAAAAGAGGTCCTGAGTTTATCTATTCAAACTGATAGCAGCAGTTGAGAAGATTAACCTTTTCAATAATGACTTCCCCTCTTTTATGTATTTTTGGGGGTGGTCTCTTGTAAGTATTCATTTGTGACACTCAACAATTACAGTATGTGTAGTATGGTATATGCGAACTGAATAGTTTACTAGGTCAAGCAAATGCAGAAGAGATGGAACCAAACAGGGTGAAAAAAATGAACTATAACAGAATAAGTGTATTGCAGGTCAAGTGCTGCTTGAATGAGGCAATGTATTGGTGTAAGTTGCTAGATACAAAATACATCCCTTCTTGGGGAGTCATCAGAAAATATGCACTCAGTGAACCAGAAAACTGCGAAATTATTTAATAAAATTAATCCTCGGCTGTGAATAGCAAAAATGTCAGACTTATTTTGCATCTAGATTTTCATCCCAGCAAATATAAATTTATCCCTGGATTCTTTTGTCCTGCTTTTAACATTTGTTCTGTTGTACTGAATATAGTTTTATACCCAGCCCATTTTTTCTTAATAATTGTCAAGTTAGCATAAAGAAATAAGGAAACATGTTTTCAAGTAGGATTTAAAACCACAATATTTGTGTCTAGATATATATTTGTTACATATCCTTATAAATCTGATATTTGCTTTCTTTTACTTGTTGGCACAATCTTGTGTTTTCCACTGCGCTACTTGTGTTGTGGAGGGAGCGCCTACATGGATAAGAAATAGAAGGAGGAATGCAGCTTGCTGGTCAGTGGGTGATACTTGTTCTCTGGGCCCAGGCTACACAATGTATGGGTCTTCTCAAGCCACGCAGACTAAAACCCTTCAGTCTTTCAGGAGAGCAGGATCCCTAAGGCTTGGGTGAAGACAATACTTATTAGAAAGCTTGCTACTGATCCTCTGGGATCTGTGGGTGTTTGTAGTGCTGAGAAGGGAAAGCAGTGTCCCTTCTCTGCGATGGGCTTAGTGTATCGCTTACCCTGTTATTATACATGCTTACCTGAATTATCGCTCATTCCTTTGGGACACGGACCTGTTCTAGCTCCCCATTCCCTGGTGCTTGTCAAAACTTCTGTCTGCAGGCTGTTTTGGTTGCTGTTGTGGCTTTGGAAATGGACCTGAATTTTATGGGATAGGCTTATAGGTGTTCACAGTTATAAGCTGTACTAAAGAAGGTAATGCAGATACCAACACAAGCCTGCAGAGAAAAAGATAAGGAGCTCTTGGAATCTTAGAAACTGATCATTTGAGTTATATTCATTTGCTCCTCCTCAGCCCATTCCTTGATCTAGAAGATAAATACATTAGTTTCTCAATCCCCTGCCAAGGTGTCCTAAAGGAGTATTTTCTCTAACTCCAGTCATATTGGAAGTTGGAACTTTTCAAACAAGTTGATGCCGCTTTGCCCAGCTCTGTTAGTCAGTCTCCATCTCCTGCTTCCCCTTCAGCCATGGCATCTTTTACTCCTGCCACACCCTTCACCAGAATGAACAATTCAATTGACTGGTCTGTTTTTACTCTTATCTCCACATCCCAGTTGTCTTGGCCTCCTCAGGCCACCACCTTTAAGAAAGCAGCTTCTTGCTCCCTTTGGCAGCATAAGTATGTCCAAAGTATGAGGGAGTTTCTCCTTAACTGCAGCTTGTTCTTCTGCAGTATTTTCCTTGTAAGTAGCCAGAGCAATTGCAGTAACTAGCACATGGAGGGACCTTGCTTCCCCATTGATGGAAAGTGGCACTTCTGATGTCTTGCCCCTTCCCGGATCAGAGGGTGTTCTTCTTGTTAAACAGTGGTCACCCACTTAATGAACTGCGCACAACCTGCTTGACTTCTTTTTCAGTGCTTGTGTGCACTGGATCCAAAGGGGCACTCTTGCATTTGGTACTAGCAGGACTGAAGGACTGGCAGCTGCCAGCCCCATTAACTCCTCTCACAGCCCCATTCTGAATTGAGGTGACCTGTGTGCATGGCTGGATTCAGAACTCCAGCAGCAGGAGCTGAAATCATCAGCGTTGCCTCTGCTCAGATGCTGGGGCAGTCAGTATTAATGTTCATATTCTCTGTCCCAGCTCGAACAGCTCCCTTTAAAAATTCTCCTTTGAACTCCCCTCTGCTTCATTTTCCCTGGGTGAAACCATCACTGGGTTTCAGTCAATGTCAAAACACCCCTTGAATGAACAGAATTAGGACAGAATGGGGAGGGCATTATCTCCCTGCCTACATGGGAGTGATTTGGGACTGAAATCATTGGTGCTCTTTGAAAGCTGAGTTATTTCCATGAAGGTGCCTTAGGAGTGCAAAATGTTATTAGAATATGCATTATTATTTTGATTTTCACCTGTCAGTACTGACATCAGTGACAGGAAAGGGCACTATACTGGAAATATGATCTGCTCACTTTTCCCCAACATGATGCAGCACAAAGACAGGTGATTGTTACGCTCTGCTTTTACTTGGTAGCTCAGTCCCAAAGGGTATTGTATTGCTGGATGACATTGTGCTGGAGTCTCTGTGCTTAATTTTATTTTGAGTAAGTCATACCTCTTTATACATAGATAATGAACCCACTGTGCACCTGGTACAGGCTGCACAGTATTATTTAAAACATGAGTGTCTGAGCATGCCTGAAAGTGAAGTTCTCTCATAAGTATAAGCTGCAAACCCTTATTCAACATTAAATCAAATAAATGTTAATTTGTGAACTAATTAGCATTTCAGGCTTTTTTTTTTTTTCATCAGTGTGGTGATTTTGTATATAATGCTATGTGATTGTACCGAAGTACATAATTATGGAGCTGAATACAATGTCTCCTGCTGACATGTTGCAAAAGGAGTTTCTTTCAGCAAACGATGCTCGCTACATCTGAATTAAAACAAAGATACACATCCCAGTCCCATGCATCTGACCCACAGCTGAATTAAATTGATGTAATGTCAGAATCTAGGGGCCTTGTTGAGCAAATGGCCTGAATGTATATTAACTGAATTTACTCATTCACATTTCTACTTTATTTTAATGAGGAAATGGCAGAATATCCTCTGGTGTGAGGCAGCTGATAAGACAGGTATTTTAAGTGGGCAATATGCATCAAAGAAAACCAAGTGGTTTAAGGAGAATTTTTTTTTAAACTCTGAAGTCTGAGTGCTAGTGTACAGGAACTGTCAGTACTTGCTCAGCTCAGTGTTCATTTTCGCTCAGAAGCCTCTACCTGGCAGCAGCCAGCACCAGACAGCTGGAGATAATGTAAGAAATTCCATCGGTTCTGTTATAGCTGTCTCTCTTACGGCAAAACTGATGGAAGTCTCCTCTATGTTTACCTGTATTTACCTAGCAACAAGCATTTTAATTTAGATACCACTACCCACACTCCAGTTTTCTTTAAAAAATAGTTCTAATAATATTTATGTCCTTTGTGATCTATACGTTGTCTTTGACGACACTGATTCTTTATAAGTAACATGTTTAAGATAAAAGCCTCTTTCTTACCATAATGCAGAATGCACAATCTTCACCAACAGGGCTGAACATTGCACCTATCTAATATAAACATATGAGATAGTAATCCAGCCTCACTTATGTGTACAGTCAGTAACCTTGTTTGAAAAAAACAATGTATAAATCATAAAAGGTTTCTGCAAAATTGAAGGTGAGCATGTGCATATAGTTCCCTATAAGGTCCCTGAGTCAATCAGCAAAATTTCATGTCCCCAGATAACCTTTGCCCAGGTGCTTTACTGCTCAGCTGCTCACAGGAGACAAAATAAGGTTAATTGTTGTGCTGGGGACTCGCTGGTCTCCCCCTGCTGATTTTGCCTTGATGGAGTGTGGGACTGTCAGAAACTGTTTTGGTGTTTGTCCTTTTGGACCGACAGGCTATTCTTGCACCAGACTGACTCAGACTGAATTGCACAGAACCATGATTCACACCCTTCCTCATTATTTGAAAAATTAAACACTCAAAAGTGTTGGAATTTAAATGATTGGCTCCGGCTGTCTTGGTTAAACTCTGAATGAGTTGACTGTGACAAGTCATACTCCCGAGATGGTGTTTTGGCTCTTTTTGTAGACTATTTTTCTGGGTTCTGCTTCTTTCCTAGATATGGGGCTGATGGCAATCAGAAAGGCTAGAGACTTTAATTTTCAGTCTAGTGTTCTAGGAAGATGAGGCATGTTGGATCTATCTGTATGCATTATCTATTGGGCTTTCTATGAAAACTTTTGAAGGCCTCAACTAATTTCAGCCAAGTCTGACAGGCCATTAAGTTCTCTCAGAGCTCATACAAGCAGATTGCTTCTGAGGAAAACAGAGCAGTATGGGCTTGTTGCTTTGGTAGATGATTGGCTACATTGATTCTCCAGCCCTGAGAAATGCAGTTGTAGACTGAGTTTCCAAAGGTCCCGGCTGACTCATCTGAGAGGTGCTGGAAATCCTATGGGTGGGTATTAGCTTTCTCCAAGTCTTGCCTGTGAAATTCAGTTGCCTACAGAATCAAAGTAGTCATGACAGTACAGCCACCTTGTTCTCTTTTGTTCTCAGTCCAGCAAGTCATGTAACTTCACAGGATTCAGCTGTTCTCATCAAATCTAGTAACATTGGCCTTATAGTAGGATAAACACCAAAACATATTTATTTATTAAACCTGCCCTTCCCCTAAGTAAGTCAATGAATGATCTTTATTAAAATTTAATGAAATTAAATTGTTGATTTTTACTTTAAAAGTCCAGGATATCTAGCAAAGGGCTAAAAATACAAGCTTAGGTTTAATGTGCATTGTGCCTTTTGTGAATCTCAGCCCACCTATTACTGAACTCTCATGCTAGTTCTGGACATCTGCATTATTGGATGCAAACTGCATGAGAGAATTGGCCTTGATTTTCAGTTTTTACCATAAATTTCTTACATTTAAACATTTTACATGTTTAAGGCATTTAAAAGGTTTAACATTTCTCCCAGTTACATTTTATGGTTGATTGTACACAATGCTACCTTTGTGCAAATACCCCAATATGCCAATATTTTCGATGCAAACAGCAGAAAGTTGAACTATTCAGAAAAATACAATTGAGCCCAAGAACCATGCTAATTATATCCTTAGTTATTTTCACACAGAGAAATATTTCAATCTACACTCTGTGTTTATATGCTAAAGATGTTTCTTCTTGTCTGAACTAGCAAATATACCTCAGGGAGCTTTATTTTTGGTTACGCATTTAATGCAGAACATTATTTGCATCACAGAAAGATCACATCTTCCCCTTGCCTATTTCAGCTTTTCCATACCAAACCTCAGGCTTTCCTATTATTTGTAAAATTGCTTTTGTTTCCAGTTGGGATCAGATTTAGAAATGGAAAGATCAGGGCATATTAGAATTTGTAGCTAGGGGAGAATTCTGCTCCAAGTGCAGAATGCTAAACCATGGGGGGAGGAGGGGATGCACAAGACAAAGGAAAGGGTTTAGAACAGTTTTCTTGGATATCTGATTGCTATTACCCTCAAAAGAGCAAGAGATGAGGAAAGGAGGAGTAAGGCGTAAAAGCAGGGAAAGAGAAGGATATTCTTAAGTGGTGTAGATAATGATTTTATACTTCCTAAATTTTGAGGTAAGTGATCTTGCCTATTTGGGAAGAAAGCTGGCACTGGCTTATCAATCAATTAGCAACCCTCAGGACACATTTCAGGGAGAAGGTGCAGAGAAAATGTTCATTTTTAGATATTCATGGAGAAATTGTAAGAATGTTCCAGTTTGTGCGGCCAACACTGATCTGCTTAACCATTTCCCTGTCAGCTTCCTGTTTGCAATGAATTTATAAATGGTTTTTTAATTGGATTCTACTGTTATTAGCAGTCTTTTTTTTTTTTTTTTAATTCTAGGCAAATATCACAAAATGACTGGCAACTCTAGAGATAAGGTCTGCTCTACTTTCCAGCAGCAGCTGCAATATCAAAGGGGTTAATTTAGACCATCAAGGTTTCATCTTCTTGCCCTCTAAGGTCTGATTCATAAAGCTGAAGAGATGAATTCAGAAATTTCCAGAGACAAATGGGGGAGAAAATCAAGATATATGAAAAAGGAGGGTGGAAAATTAAGTTTTGTCTCAGTGTATGTGGTTACCAAGCAGGGCTTGAAATTCACTTATGTTCTTGTGCAGATAAGGTGTTGAGATGTTTCCCTCATATCCTGGGCCAATTTTCAATATTGAAACAGATCAATGATCCATTTAGTCTCCATCAATGGCTAATGCTGGAGAGAAAGGCAGAAAACCTTGAAGATGCTTTTAACAGTTTAAAACTACAGAGATGAGATTGCTTCCAGCTAGTGTTTGTCTTCTGCCCCTAAAATATAAATACTAATCAGTCACTATTGTAATGCTGTTCTAGCTCATGTATTTGTATATGAAGTTGATACTAAACATCTCGTTGAGCTTTTCTAAGTACCATGCTCTGCTCTCAACATCTCACGGTTTCCAATTCAGCAGGTTAATTAAACACTGTTTAACTACCACTGTCTTTAACTAAACACTATCTTTCTATTAACTTTAATTTAGTTTTGCTCTAAATAAGCATTGAATCTTTGTGGAAAAAAGAAACAAAAAAACCAACCCAAAAAACCCAGCCAAAAATTGGTGTAGTTCTAAACCATCCAGCTCAGAGTACAAGATGTAATGGACAGTTATGCTTGAATCTTCTTCTTAACTGAAAGGAAAGAGGTAACTTTCTTAATGTCTCCACTGGGACAATTATGTTGGCAGCATCTGACTTGGATTTGATCAGGTTTTGCTTTCAAAATTCTGAACAGAAGAATTCCGAAATTTGCTAATCACCTTGCTAAAGCCTGAGATGTTAGAGATAGTCTCAAAAGCTTCAGAGGTAACACTGGTGCTTCCTAAAACCATGCAGATGTGCCCTGTTGTGGAGACCGCTGGATATAGCCATGCAGCCTAAAGCTGTGAAGACCCAAGGAGCCTATGATGCTATTTTCAAAAAAGTAGTTTTAAAGAGGGCCATGATAAGTCACTGTTGCAGAGAGAAAGAAAATCATCTGTTCTCTGTGTCTCTGGTGGAAATGATGTGGTGAATGGTGCTGGGCTTAAATATCCATTGTGTGGATATAAATTCAAAGAGAAGGTCAATAGAAATGGAGGGAGATAACAGAAAAGAGCTGGGTTATTATTCCAACCAAATCAAGACAAATCTAGGGCAGTTCCACTGATTTTTTTTTCTAAACCTAAGATAAAAATTCAATCCTAACAGAGCTGAGCTACTGGCAAGCCCAGACGGGTGGATGTTGTGTGCTGGTTGATTCTGGCTGTGGTAGTTTATGCTTCGCTTGCTCAGCCTCCTACCCTTGTGAAACAGCAAAGGTAGCACCAGGACTGTATGAGTGAGAGAAGAGAAGGAATGCTGGCTTAGAGAGGCACTGAAAGGCACAGAAACACTGGAGGAAAACACAAGTCTGGGTCTTGCTTATTTCTACCACAAATATTTTCTGCTATTCATTGTCCACTTGGTTATTTAGATTAGAGTCAAAACTCATGCTTGCTCATTGCAAGCACGGTGGAGCTTTGATATTGACTGAAGCTGCACCTGTTACTCTACTACATCATGATGGTCATAAATGACAAACATGAAACCAAGAAGATAATCAAGAAACCAAGATTTAGCAGGGACTTCTGGACCTTGTATTTAGGGGCAGAAGAAGATGTGATCAGAGGAGAGGGCTTGGAGTGCCATTCTTTGATGTGTTTTCACTTGAAACATGAAGGTGGGAGGAGAAAAAGAAGATGGTTTTGTTCATTTGAATCAGTTATGAGAAAAGACCAAGCCTTTGCATACCATCCTCATGCACTCTGTTTCATGCCTTAAAAATGTTACATGCTCTGAGAGAGGACAAATTTGTAAAGCAAACACTGAGTATTCTTTAAATGCAAAATAGGCTCTTGATTGAACAACTGAAGCCTGACTACATTATGTATGGATTAATTTTACAGTGGTACAAGCAGTCAGATAACCCTCTCTCCTTCACAAACAGCAGACAACTAGTAATCCAGTGACAGCCCTAAATTTAACCTTTCTAATTTTCTTTTTTAAATGGTGATTTCAGTCCTATCTGCTATATAGAACAGTTGCAAGTTTAGACACAAAACCAGAAAATGCCAGTACTCTTGATTATGCACCGAAAAAGTCCAGGCTGTTTCTTCCTCCTTGCTTTTTCCAACACAAAGGACAGAAACAAGCTCAATTCCTGTCTAGAGATTTCTCAGCACAGGTGTGCAGGCTGAGGATAAATTCCCTGAGCAGTGGAGAGGGGAGCAGTTGTTAGCCAGTTGGAAATTTCGGAGTTTGTTAATTCCTACATTACTGACATGCCTTAAGTCGTCAGATCACTTTGGTTTATTAGCAGAAAGGAATTATCTCTGATATTCTGCTCTTTAAACTATACATTCCAGCAAATGATAAGCATAACTTAAGAGATGGCTGGATCTCTCCCTAAAGAGTTGATGAATGGGAATAATAAACTGCAGCAACGTGTGAGGAAAGCCTCTTCACTTCAACTCTACCCTGACAACTACCTTCAACAGTTAGGAGTGTCTGGTCTACTGTGGTAGCTGTTTCTGTATGATGGCACAATTGAGTTACAGATGGTAGTATGGACTCAAGTTGTTGCTTATTGAAATGATGGTCTATAATTATGTTTCTTCTCCAGCTAACAAATAACTTTTTAGCATAGAGATGCTCCTTATTCTATGAGACACCTCTGCAGGAACCTCCAAGTGCAGGGATCTAAATGACCTTCTTCCCATTCCATTGCTTAGGTCTAGAAGAAATAAAATCATAACAGTGGTCTGTAATGTATTGAGAGACGAATGCAGACACATAGAAACCAGGATTAAGTTCTGATAGCATCTAAGTCTGTTATCTTTTTGCATTTGCTTTTTATTGTGTGTCTGTGAATCCACATGGTTTTGTAAATTTTCCCTTCCTGATGCATATCTCTTTGTTCTTTGAGAAAAAAACAGCTGAGAATGTATGTAGTGTTGAATTGACCTCATCAAATTCAGTCCACAGCCCTTAGGAAGTTAAAACAGAAAAGTTGTGGAGCACCTGCACAGATTCTTGTTTACTTCAGAAAATCTTAAAGATTTAATAACAAATGTTTTCCTGGTTTATTTCTGAGCTTTCTGAAACCATCCTTGCAGAGAGAAGACTGTTCGATGTGCTACATTTTGAATTAACAAGTTAATCTATAGCTTCTTGCTGAAAGTGAGGGGAAGCAATTACTGGTATGCATTAGATCACTTTAATTTCAGGTATACGTTCAGATGTATCTTCAGTGGCCTAAAGAAGGACTGGGATTTGGACAGAGAGAGTGAGCAGTGATTAGCCAAAGCAGCCCATGTTCCTTTTCATCATGAAGTTTAATCAGTTACTCACTTACATGACATTTTTCAAAAGCTATTCATTACTCTTAAAAGATGCTTGATTCTGTGGCAGTACTGACTGTGTTGTCTATTGTTGCTGCTTTTGCAGACAGGATGGTACTCATTTATGTGTCATATCCAAGAAGATGCCATTAACAGAAGTCCCAGATTCAGTACTTCGATGCCAGTATGAAAATGACTGATGTTGACCTACCTAAATGATACAAATCAATTAACAAGAGTTTTCCAATTATTCTATAGCATGGGTGACCTGCCATGAACAACCACAATGCCCTTTATACAGAGGAGCATTTCTGTTCGCTTTTTTTTCCTAATTTCTTCCTGGCACAAATGTTTCTTGCCCAGAATTGTTATAAATCAGGTATTCTCGATTGCTGGGATTTGCCTCACTTGTGGGACAAGAGTTTGTCAAGGTAGGGCATAGGCTCCCTCCTACCCCTGGAAAAGAAGCAGAGCATACTGCTATAGCTGCGTATCCCTCCTGCCTTTTCTCCATAGTGTCTGCAGAATTTCTCAGTGCTGCAGGGCATTTTCAGCTCTGTGTCTGAGTGCTGCTGGAGTTGCCACCTCATTTGCCAGGCTGGTGGCCAGACCTGCATCCCACTATCCTTCCTGGTCCCTTCCCTCACAGCATCCTCAGAGCTCTGCAGTTTCTAATGACCTCCTACTTCTATCCTCCTCTTGGGTCCCAGGGCAAGTGAGGACAAAGAGAAATTAATGGAGATTAAGCTCATTTTAAAAGAATTAGAAACTGCTAATATATGTGGTGGAATAGTGCAGTGTAAATTTCTAGGCATTACAAATGGGGAGGGCAATTTGTTTTATCGTGTTCTACTCTTTTTGCACAGCCATGGGCTACTTTGAGTGCAGGGTGTTTCCTGTGGTTACCTAGTGCTCTATTAGCACATGTCCCACTCCTTGGACCTCATCATCAAATGTAATTTATCTCACCGTGCCACGCCATTACTGAAACCCACTTACTTGAGGCTGAATTTAGCCATTAGTCTATAAATTTCTGGGTTTTCTGGCTGAGTGACGAGTCTGTCATAAAAAATATGAATTATTTAGAAGTAGAATTTTGAAAGGGAGCAGGTAGAAAGCACCTGTGACTGGGAGAAAACAACAGTCTTCTCCAGCTGCAGTGTTTCAATTAGCGTTTTATATTTCTCCAGCACATGTGAATCATTTGGTTGCACGTATAGCGCAAAGTAATTTTGAGGTAAGCACCAGAACAGAGGTGTTGTGTGGTGCCTGGGGAGGTGCCTTACGAGGGGAAGCAGGAGTGTTGCATGTTATGGTTATGGCATGCCTATCTGGAGTGAATCTTAGTGGGTTTCTTAAACATGGAGCCTCCTATTCCTCCACACCCAGTATGTACTAATGCAGTTGACTTGCAGAAATGAAGCTAAGGCCATGAAACTGGGTAACAGAGGAGCTGCTTGAGAGGCAGTCAGTGGAAATTCCTGGAGGAAACTAAAGCAGGTATAGAAGCAATAAGCTAATGGGAAACACTATGCCTGCTAATGAAAGGGAAAATAGTGATGAGGGAGTGTGAAGGGGGATTATTACTGAAGCATTCACATTTCTTTGCAGAGCTCCTGCTTTTATATTCAGATTACTTGATGATACGCTGACTCATGGAGTTTGCAGAGTTACTCTTTTCCATGGTATGAAACTAGCAAGTGATTTTTTTCTTTCTTTTTTTTTTTAACCGTTTCCAAAGGCTGGCTTTTTTTGCTTATAGTAAATGTCCTAGTTTTAAATTCAGTAGTGTAAGGCATCTGTCTCCGTCTTTTAGCCCTGCACTGAACTGTGTGCTTTTTGATGTTGAAAAAGATATCTCACAGATTGCAGCTCCCAGTTGGTAATGAGGAGGAGTTATCGTCACCGTGCTATTCTAACGTCTCAGTATGCTTTCTGTAATGTGAGAGGATTATTACTGATGCTCTACTGGCTCTATTCATTGTTGTGAATGAATTATGCTTTTAAGCTGGGCATTAGCCTAAAAATACCTCCAGTAACTTAAGCGGGGATTATTATTACTGAGCGTGTTTATGGTTATTCTTAAGAGCCCACCAAGAATGGAGCCCTGTTGTGCCAAGCACTGTATGTGAGATGCTCTCAGCCCCAGTGAGTGTCTGTCTAAAAAGATATATTTAGGGTGGGGCCACGGATAAAGCATACAAACAGGGTGATTTCACACAGCAGATACTTTTCTGCCAAAGAATGTAAGACTGACATCTTTTTCCACCTGATACTCTGGTTTGAGGAAAGGAGAGCACCTCTCCCCTGTACTGTTCTGGGTTTGGGTGGTGTAGGGTAGAGTCCTCCCACCAGGTATCTTAATGCTTGCCTTTCTCTGCTCCTGCTGGCTGCAGTTTTGTTTGCTCTCTGTGGACTTTCCTGGGCTGTCACAGGATTGTGGGGTGAGGGATAGTGGGGAAGCAAAGGCGGTGAGTGCTACCATGCAAGTCCAGCTCTGTGTTTTTCTCTTCAAGTTTGCTTCTGTCTTTTAATGCTGAATTATTGAGCATTTGAATGTGGGCATGCATTTCACCATAAACAGAGCATTTTGGAGAAGAAAGTGAGGAGTTAGGTTACTCAAGGCATTGCCGTTGGATGGCTTATGGGGAAAACTGTTGGGAGGAAACAACACAGACTAGTCCATGTGCTTTCTCATTTACAAAGATTCAGTTGCTGTCTTACTTCTCCCATCATAAAATTGTCTCTCTGCGTTTTCCAGGTGGATGCATCACAGGGGCTGGAATGTAGCCTGACAGGTAGAAATCAAAAGCAGCATGTTTTAGTGATGCTTTGTCAGCTGTGAATAACAAGAAACGTTTGGGGGTTTGTTCTGAAAATCCAGATGCCATCCATTGTCAGCCCTCAGCTTCTGCTGCCCTGGGCAAACCTCATCATATGTCACAGGCAGAATGTTTGCTGTGCCATGTATTTTGCTCCCACAGACATTTGCCTAATCTGTCTGTATGGCAACTCTAAATTGGGTGTCGGCTTCTTTCTGGAATGAATCTCTATTGCCCTTGTAACCTGAAATTCAGAGGACAATATTGAACATGTTCTGTGGCTCCTGGGCTGATTTGTGCTTAATTCTTAACAATTTAGGTGACTAATTGCATGAAGTTAAAAAGCAAACACAAACTCAAAAAACAAACACAAACTCTCTAGAGCATTATGTTTTTGCATAGTGATGCTGATAAATACACTGACAGTGGAGAGGAGGAGACCTGCAGCAGTTAGTCAGAGCTTGATAGTGACCTCCCCACCCCCAGTGACCGTGAAGTCTTGATGCGTATAATGGATAACCCGTCCCTTTTCCAGTCAAGCATCATTTCCAGTCTGTGAGCAATGGTCTAAATGTATGTTACTCTGGTGTGTGTGTGTTTGTGTATGTATATGTATGTTTATATATGATCTGGAATTACTCAGCCTGAATATTTTAAGGTGTTTGTTTGATTTTGTGATATATGTGACAATATATAGATCTATTAATTGGAATAACAATACTTAGAGGTTTATGTAAGTGTGTTGCATGCTGGAATACACTTATGCTTGTATCACTGGGTATTAAAAAGTATACCATGTTTTTGCTTGACAGTGCACTTCATAATATATTATAGGAATAATATCTTACTGACCAAATACTCTATGATACTAATTTCTTCTGCTTCTGTTCCTCTTTCTTTTAAACCTCTCAACTCAAATACCAGAAGGGGCAGATTCACCACAGGACTGTCTTCTCTTACTGTGCTTAAGATAGGTTGTATTCAATATTTAGTAAGTTCCTTGTATTTTAAATCCAAAAGATACCTCTTTAGAGATGTAACAAAACAAAAATTTTGATCTTCATAAATTACATATCAATGAGCTACTGGTAAGATGTTAATTAGAGTACCCTTTCAAACTCCAATCTTCAGCTGGTAAGAATGGGGGAAAAAACAATGAAATGCAGGATAGCACCATGCAATTTCACCAAATAAAGATCATTAAAGTTTCTGACAAGGCTTTGATGCTGAAACACTGCCTCACTTGTAGTAAACACCCAAGTGAAGCAAATACTCGACCTATCTGACAGGCCATGAATGCTTCCATTAGCATGGCATAATTCTAATGCATTTAGCGTGTATGTTTAATGCTAAATGCATTAGCACTTAATGTCAGGAGCTCCAGACCTGCTAGAGTCAAGGGTTAACACAAATTAAGAATTGCAAGAGAGATTTGTCACTCTTTATAGCTTTGTGTTAGAAGTCCTAATTTCATTACTTGTAAGGAAAGAGTATTATTTTTGTGTTAGGCTCTTTTTCTTTCTTTTGAAAGTAAAGACTGATTAACCTGCTAGCATTTGCTATACAGTAACGCCTCCTGAGAAGCCCCACTCTAACATATATATGTAAATATATATAGTAAAACCTGCAGAATACATTAGCTAAGAAAATTTAGCTACCCAGTTTAATTAACAGATTAACATTACAAAATCAAGTCTGTAATGGACACCTATGGTTAAAGGTGGGCTTTTGTTTTGTTTCATTTATCCTCTCTCAAACCAGAATATTTTGGACTTCAGTTGCATGAGAGAGTGAGACCAACATGTAAAATACAGCAACCCAGGCCACAGCTACAGGGAGCTTTCTCTCAGCATCCAGTGAGGGTTAAGCAGCCCTTAACCTTTCTACTTGACCTTGCCCCTCGGTATTTCAGCACAGACAGTGGCACAGCTGTGCAGTGATCCTCAGTGGGGATCAGCCCGGGTGAAAAATAACATGGGAGGGAAAACTGGTACAACAGCGGAGTTGGCTTAGAGGCTGGAATGAGCACAGAGGGATGGGCATCAGTTTTGCCATATTGCTGATGATTGCTTAACTGCACAGAGCTTGCTTTATTATTCAGTGTGCAGTGAGGAAGATGCACCTGATCTCTTTTACAGCACTGCAAAGTGACAGTGCTTCATTGCCTTAATAGTAATTTCTTCTAGCAGTAGTGGTGTTAAAGTCAATGGGACTGCAAACAGAGCATACAGAATATGCCAGTATCGGTAGGGTCAGGATGAAGAGCTGTTATGCTGATTGACCTCAGGAAAAAATTATTTTGAAGGGTTTTTAAAATGATTTTAATTAAAACATGTATTTAGATGAGTGGGATTTATGCTAATTGGCACTTGTACATCACCCTCATTCTTTAAAAAGTTTTAGACCTCTTAAAAACTTTAGCTTCTCACAGTGCTTCAGTGGGATGATGATTAATTCTTCCTTGCAGGAAAGCAATTAAGGGAAATGTTTGCTCACCCATCACCAGTGTGTCAGGGCCCAAGTACACCAGCAGGTCTTACTTGCCCTGACCGGGGCCGCCCTGCAGGCACCTGCTGCCCAGGGCTCCATTTCAGCTCTTCCCTGGTCCTTGCTGAGCTGTGCCAGAGGTGGGTCTGGCGGGGGAAGCTGAAGTACAGAGGTAACGTGGCAGGAAAGAAGGCTTCATCTGTCACTTGGTTCCTGTTCAGAGACCTTTTGCTCTGTTTTTATAAGGGTAAGTTCTTCTGCTTGATACTTTGCCACACTTAGAATGTTTTGCTACTGATAGCAGCTAGATGTGCAGGTATACTTTGCACGGCATATATTGACTCACAGCTTGTGGGCCAGGTCCAGCCTGAGGAATATTTCTATGTGATTTTCTACCTTTTCCCCAAAGGAGTACTTCTGCTATTCTAATACTGCTATAAGAGCAGACATCTCCTCTTGCACCCTCTATCTGCCTTTAACATCTCCTGCTGAGATCCGGACGTAGATCTGAGAGGGTCTGATCCTACTCTTGTCACTCGGTGAAGTATTGCCTCAAGATTCCAACGATTTGTTTCCTTTTGTCACTACATCACTTCCCTGCCCCAGTGTCTCCCAGCTGCAGTCCTGGTTCTCCAGCACACACGTGCACCAGTACGAGGCTGGAGGTGCGACTGTGGCTTCAGAGGGGACCAAGCATTCATCTTGCTATCTAAAAGGAGAAACAGTGTATTTCCTTTCCCTTTTTAGGCATGCTGGGATTCTTAACCTTTCAAAGTATTCTTAACATCTGCTCCTTTCAATAAGCATGCATTCTTGCTAACGTGCCAGCATATTCCTAGGGTTATGACTACAAGAACAAGTTACTACAGGGAAAGATGGAGAAGAGTTATACCACAAGGTAAGAGCCGGCTGTGGAGCAGCTAATGCGCTGTAGAGCTGCACTCCTTTACCCTGCAGCAGTTTGTTCATGTAGCCGTACCCTAGCACTAGCCTCATTAACCCTGCCATGTCCTCAGACTACACTGCTATCAAATGAGACAGTCCAACATTTTCTGTGTGTGGAAGAGCTTAAAGTGGTTTTTCCTATAGCTAGTCTGAAAACCAGGCATCTGATGAGTTATAAGCTACATGCTGGACAACACAGTGTTAAAATGCCTATAACCTAAGACGTATCAATACTAGAGCCTAAACTGACTATAGGCAATATGTGAGCATTGAGCATTCCTCTGCTTATCTTAAATTGATTGCAAGGTATCATTTTAAATTAAGGGGAAAATCCAGTTTAAAATGTATTCATGGGAGGAAATCAGCACAAAGTGTCTACTGTTAAAGTGTGCCTTGATTTTAATTTTTTTGGCTTTCATTTCATGAAGCGTTAGATAAGTGGATAAGCAACAGAAATTATATGATAAAGTTGTCTGTGTTCTGCATTTACATTTGGGTGGTAATTCCAGATGAGAAAGAGAGCCCTGTGATTTGACATGCACCTTGTGCTGACTATCATGGCATATTCTGAGAGTCTGATTTAGTTGATTTTGGATGAGGTAGAAATTAATTAACAGACACCAACATGCACGCCTTCCCCATGAAAATCTGAGTGGTGAAGTAGGATGGATCTCTGGCCCTGCCACCGAAAAGATTGACGTAATGAATAGGAAACAAGGGTAACTGCTGATTGGAGACAGAAAGCAAGAGTGTTATCCTCATTGTCTAATAAGCCCTGTGGTATATGGCATCAATAAGACATCTCCAGGACAGCCTCTTGCAGCAGGATGGAGGTGAATGTCTGGGATATGCCGGTGTGGGCAGGAGCTATTTCTTAGCTGTGGCTCCTTAACAACCTCTGGAAACACAAAGGGTTTCGTCAGGCCTGAGGCTTCCCACTGCACCTGGCCTTTGGGAAGTGTTATAACTACTCCTTGGCTGGCCAGTCACTGAGGTCACTGCTTTCACTCTCAGGTTCTTCTTGGACCTTGGGTTTTATTTTGGTCTAACCTTGGTTCTCTCTCCATTCCCCTGGTATCTAGCTCTGGCCGTTAGGCTGCCCTGCAAATGCCTTGACTGCAATGATCCCTAGCCTAGCTGTCTGTGCTCTATAAAATGAGACCTTTTCTTCCTCGTACATCCCTGTTTTAGCACACCTTGAAACTGAAGAGAGTGATAAATTGAGCTCAGGCTGTACCTTGGGAAGAATTACAGCTGTCTGAATAACCATGTGTGCAGGCTGAGTATTTTCCTCTGTACTTTGCCATTTTAAAGTGACATTTGCTTGATCTAACCACTTCTATTAAAATCATGCATCTCAGTAACCCTTGTTTATTAGTCTATACCGTACTTGTAAGCTCCAACTGTAATACACTTTATTGTGGTTTTGGTGGAGTATTCCTTGTATTTGTTGAAATAGTTGAACACAAGCTTGGGAAAAAAAAAAGAAAAAAAAGCAACCCACCAAAACCTGGTAAAATTCCTGATTTCTTAGATGCTGTGCCAACTATATAAATAGTCCTCTGCATCTCAGGGTTTTCTCATGTGTCACCTCCCCAGTATAAATTTCAACAGACAAATTTAGATCTCAAAAACAAATTGCTTGCTGTTTATAAAATGCATATATTTGTGTTGTAAACGAGTGTAATGGATGTAATCCAATAACACTACTATTGTCAGGATCGCTTTCTTTTTGCTTATTAAAATTACATATACATTTAAAATAGATTTATAACTGCCTATTTCTATAGCTGAGCAAAATCTGACATTTCACTAGTTGTGCCTTTGATAGTTAAGACTTCTGTAGATGTTTTCATGCTTTTGTTGTAGTTAGTGGAAACAAGAACTGTTTATTTTGAAGGTTCTTATATTTAGCATCTGCAGCTAAAAATGTGCCTACTCAGTTATGTCAGTGCCGCAGTTGTCATTTATTAAAAATACGTATAGATTGAATGGAAACTTCTGGGTTTTTTTATACTTACAGCAAATATTCTAACTCCAGGTTGAATTTTGCTTCTAAAACTTGAGTTTACTGGATGGCCAAGAAAAGACTAAGTTATCTGTGACTTTACTGACGTTTGCTTGTACTGTCACACCTATCAGCGATGCATGTGCTTGGCATCACCAGCTCTTCCAAGGGTGCCTCCCCCGTGGGCTGCTTGGTCCTGTTGGTGCTCTTGGGTGCTGCTGTTTGTCCAAGGACTAATAATGGGGAGCAGGCTTGCTTAGACTTGTCCAGACGCTCAGCTCAGCTTGAAACTGGCTTAACAAACTTTTATTAAAGTCCATGTGGTAGAGAGCAAACATAACCCTAGGGACTTGGGATCAAGCAGATGGGAAGTTTAACCCCAAACAGTTCCAGCTAGAGTTCCTCTTTATACAGCATAATCCTCTTATGCATCCACCTATTTCTTATCTCACAAAGTGGTTGAATATTTTATTTATTTGCAAAGTGTACATGCAGGCTTCATTTATATTGCATGCACTGTGTGTTCAATGCATGCTATAGGTCTTTATATCCTGCGGTCGTACACTTCCCAGTCTGTATCTCTTTGTCCACATGACATCACAGTGTCTTGTACAGACCTTTGTTAGTTCTCGAACAGCTGATGTTCACCATGTTAGCCTGTCCTGCAACTGTTGATCAGTCACTCTCAAGCCCCCTTTTTTCCAGCTGCACAGCTACCATGATTAGACTGCATATTCTTAAGACTTCATAGAATTGTTCTAACCAGGAATGACCCAAAGAAATGGTTGGGACTGTTTTCTTCCCTGTTTTCAATAATCTGTTGCAGCATGTGCATCTTTGTATGCACAAGTCTTTTTGGGGTCAAGGCCTTGCTGGTGTCTTCCAGGTTCATCTAGCATCAGCTTGAATGAATTACTGCTTTGTGCAATCACTAAACAGTGAAGGTAGTATGTTCCGGCAGAGCAGAACCTCATGGGCAGTAATTAGACTTAGCATCTGTAAATTACTTTGCAAACCACGTCTGAAAGGTGCTAAAGAAGCACCTCTACAGGGATTGTTAGTGCATACAAATAAAATGAAATTTTGAGTGCTAAATAACTAAATAAAACCCAAAGACAGATATTAAAGGTATTCTAGAAGGGCTATAAATCAGTTGCAGCCAATAGGTTGGAACAGAGTGTGGAAGTGCTAGAAACACATCTGTCATCAGGGTAGCTGTAGGAACCTTATTTCCTGACTGCAGAAAGAGAAGCTTTGATCATAGCTGTCACTGAAGCATTAATTTCTTAAAAAATGAGATAAAAGCCAGTATAAAGTTTAAAAAAGAATGGAGGTTTATGACTTTGAAAACTTGTTTCAAATGTTGATTTTCTTTCTTTCTTAGTAAAATGTATTTTCATGACAGTAACTTAAGGCCCCTAAGATTTTGAATTTGTAAGTTTATTTCATCCTTTTCTTCTTGCTTACCTGTCGACCTCATTTCATCAGCTATCTAAATGTAATATTTCTTTAATTAGTGAATAGTGACTAACATCAGGGAACTGGAACTGCTTGGGTTGTGTGACATAGTGCTGTAAATCAGGTCAAACCAGTACTTGGATACAGAAAAGAAATTCTGCTTGTCAGGTGGGTATTTACCCTGATGTTTTAATTCAGGTCAGTGGTAAGCTTTTAAGGTAATCTCTCATTCACTGAACTGTGGTTCTTGGAGTGCACAAAGTGGATTTCTTTAGTATGAAACTAAGTCGGAAGAGATGCTCCAGGAGTGCATCTAATCTTTCTGCTAATGCACACTTAGCCCGCTTAAATCAAGCTTGGGCTAGTCAGAAATAACTCCCCCAAAATGCAGGGCCCTCAGCACAGCTGCTATGATCTGCAGATCTGCTCCTGTCACACTCGGGTAGCCTTGATTCCTGTGTTGCATGCTCTGCCTTTACTCTCCACCTGGTAAAGGAGATGTTAAGATTGTGGGATATTTTTCTTATTGAACACATGCTCTGAACCTGTGAGGTTTTTATGGCATTTCAGCCCCATGTGAAAAGCAAGCATGAAGGCTTGTGGTCAGAGAAGAGGGCGGTGAATAGGCCTGTGTTTATTCCTCACTCTCTTGGCCCTAGAGAAGTCCAAAGCATCATAACTGGAGTCAGAAGAGTCCCACTGTGAGGAACATATGACTGTACTTATTTCTTTACTTTGAAGTAGAGAGAAATGATTTAAGAGCTGGCTGTGAAAGTAGACATAGACATAAAAAAATCATTCTGACACCGCTGCTTCCTAAAGAGAACTGGGAGCTGGGAGTGAGTGCTTTAAGGGATCCTATAAAGTGATGTTTGGTTTTGAAGCTGTCCTTCAAACTCTGCATTTTTGCCAAGGCGCTGCATCCATAATAAATGGTATCTTGGTGGAATATTAGCAAATCGAGTGATCAGCTGTGGTTTTAACTGCTTCTTCTGGATACAAGCCACGTAGAGCTGTACATGGAATTGCAGCCATTGTTTGTGTAAAGTTTGTGTGGGAACAGTGATCAACTAGAAGATGAATGTTATTCTTGCTGCATCTATTAGCTCATGTTACTCCAGTAAAGCGTCTTGAGAGAAAGGGAGAATTCAGCTATAGGAAAGAACTTGGTTAGAAGCATGGAGAAATTGGACTGACTTCTGATCTGACTTGATACAACTATGCAACCTCACTTCTTGTGAAGCTGCAGCTGCTATGTCTGTACGGGCAGGTGTCTGCTATCTGTGCTAATTCCCTGAGCTAGGTGGCCATGAATCAGCTCTGTTTGTTCGGACACATGAGGCCACAAACAACCCGTACACCAGTAAGTCCTGTCTCTCCTCTGCAGGCTTATCCCAACATGGATATGCATCTTTGGGACTCGTCTGCCCCTCCGGGCTTGGAGTACAGGAAACACTGTGTGCACATGTAGGAGCTGAACTGGAACCCAAACTTGAGATAGACCTTATCTGATCTTGCATTAGTTTGATATGTAAACATGAAAAAATGTGAGAGACCAACATATTCCTCTTTTATGGTCTTCTTGTATTTTGTTCTGTGTTTTAGCAAAAGTGTCTTGGTCTTGAACCAGCTGGCCTCCCACACAAATCTGGGGCAGACAAGAGGGAGCTGAGTTTTATGATGGGAGGTAAATAGAAGAGGAGGGACCATGAATTTATATTAAAAAACAAACAAACAAACAAAATGAAACAACAAAAAAAAGGTGCTTACATTATCTGTCTATCCTCATCTCTGAAAGAAACATCAATTTTTAAGACTTCATGTCAGTATGCCAATTCCAAATTTTCTAAAAAAATAATTCACTGCTGTGGTTATTCAGAGATTTCAGCTACCTCACATAGATGCAGGCAGTGTGAACAAATTGCTATGTCATATCTTTGGTAACAGTTTGGTACTGGATGAGAGAAATGACCTCCTTCAAGGTTTGGTTTATTTTGATACTTTGCTTATTGCTGTAGACTTGCAGGTTATCACCTTGCAGTAATCATCTGGCAGGCTGAGAAAGAGTTAACTGTGTTTGTTAACTGAGCTAGAAATACATGAAAAAAAATAGAAAATCACTTGCATTTATAAATGTTGGATTCACCCACATTTTGAATGTTGATTGGCTCTTGATAGTATGTTAGAATAAGGAAATGAATGTTTGGAAATAGTGAAATCATTATCAACAGAATGAATGGTATAAACCAAGATACTACATGGGAGAAGGGCAGAAATGTATGATGGTGGTTAAACAAAGTTGTTTGCGTTTGTACTTGGAGGTAAGAAACTGTTTAAGGGAAAGAAGACCTATATGGGTTGGTTTTGTATCCAGTACTTCAGATTTGGCTGTGGTTTTGTTTGGTTTTGTTTTACTGTTCTCAAATGATAATATTAGGAGGTATTAGGTTATGTTGTTTTGAACTGAGATTTAAAAAATCTGCAGAAGGAATTTTCTGCTGTATATTGTCTTGAACTCAGGACAGTATGACATTCTGGCTAATGCATTAAGTGTTAACATCTCTTATCAGGATGTCAGACCTACTAAAGCAAGCACATATTTTCTGGATTTGAATATGTGTGAATCCTAGATAATGCTACAAGTGAATAAGTGTAGGAGAATCCATCTTAAGTGACATCTAATTTCTGCCTTTCATTTAGTTAAAGCCAATAATAGGCTGAATAAGGAGCAGATGTAAGCTCAGATATGCTGTGTTAGTACTTCTAGTGCTTATTCAGTGGTACCAGTTGCGTGAATATGTGAAAGCTCTGAAAGATCTTCTGAATAATACCCATGCAGGTTAGCTGCTATCATATCTTCAGAACGGGACTGGGAGCAGAACAGCTTTTCTATCCTTGAAGATTTCAGAATTTCAGACTTTCGGTGCTGCACCATTGGTGCTGAAGGGCTTAGAATTTCTTTGGAGTATGTGGGAAATAGAAAAAAACTCAACCAAATTCCCAGAGACTTGGAACCTCCTCCCATTCCTGCCCCAGAACAGGTAATAGCCTGACTGACTGTTGGGATAACAGAATTTCTTTTGGCTATTTAGATTTAATTCTTTTCTGTTGCTGGGGGTGGGCTGGGATGGGGGAGAATTACTAATTTCAAAAGATTATAAAGCTTCTAGCTTCACAAGGATCTGCTATTGTATGAACCACTCTGGTGGTTGATTTGCAAAGGGTAAAAGCACTGATCTGGGGAATCTAGTAGCAGAGATGTGCAATGTTAAGCTCATGTCTTCTCCAGTGTATCATTATTGCAACAGCCACTGTATGCAGTGTGGCTAATGCTTTGAACTATCTAGGCAATCATGTATTACACTGCCACAACCACAACTCAAAATACAGATCCATGCCTAGTAACAGTAACTACTTTCATATATCGTGCATGATACGTTTCTGTGCTGTAAATACAGGCTGGAAGATACAGGTTGGGGGGAGAAGGGAGTGAAATTTTCTTTGAGAAGTCTGGTTTTTATGTTTGCTTCAACAAAGGGGTTTAGCAAACACTGAGAAAGGGAAATTGCCTTTCCTCTGAAGATTAGAGAAGTCAGCATTTGTTTAAGCAATCTATCGTGCTATGCTGTAAAACCCCTGTGCCTTTCAGTCGAAAGGAACGGGAAATGAAAGGTTTGCATTCTAGGACGTGCTATTCCAGTGTCTACCTGCTGTTACAGAAGTGCAGGCATGACTATATCTCCAGTGGTGAATCCTGCCCTTCTTTTTAAAGGACAATTAAGGAGTGAATTTTCTGGGGCATATCTGGAGAATCTAAAATATTGAAACTGTTTCCATACTGCCCGCTAAAACATCAACTGCTTATGGTCAGTGCTTGGTCCTTGAGCCAGAGGTTACCGTGTAGGAGCAGGTGAATGACCTCTATCACAGGGGCATGTGTGGTGATCTTGAAGCCAGGTAGCTCCTTTGTCTCTGTTCAGAGGTGCCAGCGACTGCAAGCTTGACTGGAACTGTTGCAGCTGGGAAAAGGGATTTTCCTGAGGTGCCAGAACAGGAAGGAGACACTCCCTGGCTGACAGCAAAGCACCCTGATTAGAGGGTACCTCAGCAGTCTCTCTCCCTGCTGCGGGCTGGGAAAGGGGGTTCTGTCTGATGGATTTTTTTCTGTCTAGGAGAAGGAGTCAGAGCTGGAAGAGCAGTATACATAACTTTCATAACTGACCCTGCTTTGAGTGGGTCACTGGACTACATGACCTTCTAAGGTCCCTTCCAACATGAACTACCCTACATCCCAATTAAAAAAAAAATAAAAATCACTTGGTGACCCTGCCTTGGGAGCCTCTTCCCTCCCCCTGACATTTTTCCTTCTGCAGGTGTGGACATTAGAAGCTACTGGATCTATAGGAGAGAAGTTTCTGTGTTGAGTTATCTTGCTTGAGATATTCAGCATTTCTTTATTTATCATTATTCTACATGAGATGTAGAGCACATCTGAACCTCTACTCTCTCTTAACAGATCTCTTGGATTTCTGAAAAGATCCTGAAATTCAGAAAATGCTGAGTTCATGTTGCCCTGCTCCCCCTGTGAATATACATTAAGACTGTATTGTATGTGAAGGACCTTGCTCAGAGTTTGTCTTTAGGGTTTTCATTTCAATTGGCTTGCTGCTGAATAGTTCTTCCTTTTTTTGGTTCAAGCCTGGGAGGGAGGGTTATTTGGTAAGTTTAGCAATAGCTGTGTAAGCTTTATTTTTACTTAGCTGTGTTATTTCTTTCTTATGACTGTTGCAATCGCCTGCCATCTGGGGGCTTCTGGACCTGCTTCAATAAATCGTATTCTCTTTTCCTGTTGCTCTGAGGATTTGCAAAAGGAGGGGAAACTGGATGGGTTATCTAGTGGGCTGCAAGCTGTGGAAGGAGCTTATTTTATTTGTTTGTGCTTATGTAAAATTGTTCTGGTAAGTCACCACAAATGACAGTCAAGGAAGAAATCGGTGGCTAAGAAGTTTTTATTTGGCAAGTTGATGCAATGTGAACAGGGAGCTGCTAACACCCTTTCTGCTCTGCCTATAGCAGAGCATTGTTGCTGACCTTTATGAATGTGTGTGGTTCCCGAACGTTGTCAGGAACTGTTCCTGAAAGTACTGAAGTAGTGCCTAACAAAAATGCCACTTTCTGGAGGTGTAGTCATCAGAAGCTGCACTGTAGAGAAGTTTCTGGGAGACCCACTTGTACGCTATAGTCATATGCTTCTGGAAAATTCTTTCGTTGGCGCTCTGTCTTGTAAAAATGACCTCTTTCCACTTACACATTGCATCTGTGTTTTTTGTAAAGTCTTTATACCTTTCTTAGAAGTCCTTATTTATAAGTTTCTGCATGAAGCCTCAATGTTTTATACATCAATTTTCTTTCCCAAGAGACTGTGAAATGACTCAGACCAGCAGCCTTCTGTGATTCCAGCATCTGTATTTATGAGCTAGAGGATGTGTGTGATGCAACATTTCATTTTACTTTGCTTTTTGGTTTATATACTTATTTTCACTTGGTATATTACTCCTTCCTCCCTTTCTGTAAATATACCATTGGTGTAGATTGCCTCAGACCAATTTTTACTTTCTTTGCTCTTTTGCCCCACCTGATGGTCTTGCTCAAGTAGTTTGTTGGCCTTACGGTCACCTTTGGTCTAACTGGCACATCGTCGTTCTATCAGCAATTCGCAGTTTCCGAATTGCCGTGTTTAATAATAGTAGTTTTGAGATTCAGTGTTGTCAACTTTGACTGTTCCCTTGACCTCCTCATTTTCCCGGGAGGTTATGGGGATAGCTATATAATGGGAGAATATGTTAAAAGAAATTCAGTGGCATTCATTACTCTTCCTATGAACCTTCATTTGTAAATGCTGGTTAATGGTAATGTAGCTGCTGTCCAATGTGCACTCAGTTAGCATGTCATGCATGCAAAATAGATATGCTTTTCTTGCTTCACTGCAAAATAACTTACCATTTGCTATCTACTAGCACAGTAGTGAGAAACAAGCTGTCCTGTCCTCCTTTAAAGTAATAATCCATTTAATATGCAGGTGGATTAGTTCAAGTGATTGGGTTAAAGAAATCTTTTTGTAAGAAGAAATAACCATACTCTGTACATATTTAGCTTTTGCTTTTGTTTTTAATGATTTTAATGATTTTAATCCCAGGGTTTAGTCTTTTGGGCTTTTTTTTTAAGAAATGTAGGTATTCCAGGCATTCTCTTACTGCTCATACAACCTCCTGACTTGGTGCCCTTGCCTTCTTAGAGAGCTAGAATTAACATGGCTTCAGCTTTGGTAGGTCCAACAAGAATGATAAACACTAGAGTCAGGTCACCTCAGGTGTACTTATTCCTAATGGGAAATACTATCTGGATGGTAGTGAGTGTTTTACATATGATGACAGGGTCAGATCCCAGGAGTGAGAGCTTTCTGGTAGGCTTCATGCTTCTCTTTGGAGCAATTAGTCATCTAATTGAAGTCTTGTTTTTTATTTGGAAAAAGCTACACATTACATAATAACTCTAAGATACTTTCAGAAATCTTATTAGGAGCATCAGAATTGTGTGACCTTACATTTGGACCTCTAATATTACTTGAACATGTCTTCTTTTGTTCAGTGACAGGGAAGTAAATGATGTGCAGTATTGAGCTCCTAGTGAAAAATTGTCTTACATCAGTCTGTTCAACTTTTTAGGTAGCATTCTCTCTTGCCTACCTAATACTTGCACATTACAAGCAATGGGACCCTAATGCTTTTGCCCTTTGTGTGTTCACGATTATACTGAGATCATCTACAAGCAGGTTCCACTGTACATGTAGGGCCAGACTATCAGCAATTGATCACAACTCCGAAGACACCTGCTGGTAGTCTATTTATAAATCCAGTCCATATTGAGTGAGGTCCTTGGAGATAAAAGAGCTTTATATATGCAAAATATTAGTTTTTCTTCTAAGTGGGGTAAAGCTGTTTCCATCTGAAGGGATGAAAAACCTGGGAGTGTTCATGGAATTAAGCCCATCTTTTAATGATTGTATCAGCAGAGTTGCCAGGCTGACATTTGATTATCTCCGAACAGTGTAGTGCCGCATTACCACCTCTCCCAAATGGATTGCTTATCCGTGCCTTTTGCAACACCCTGGCTGAATTAATTCAACTATCCCTGGAGTGCTTCCAACAGAGACAATTCACTGGTAACAACTGATCTGAAAGTTTCCCTGCCAGGATTTTAACTCAGTCTTTGCATATTTTGCTCATCCTGGGGTATGTCGTGCTGACTTACAGGTGCAGGGTAACAGGAAGCTCTGTCTTACTTTGCAGTGTGTGGCTTAATGCAGTCATTTTTCATCTCTAAAAACAAAGGTCTCAACGGTCATGAGTAAAGTGAGTTTGGTGGCCCTGACCTCATCTCTAGTGGACGTTTATCTGCAATATAAACCAACCACATGGATTGGCATGGTTCACAGTGATTGGCAGTTCTCTCTCTTATATGAGATCCAGGGAAGGGCTACCTGAGGGTGCTAAAGGCCACAGCTGAGGTGAATTAGCAGAGTTACGTCAAAAGCTTGATTCCAGGGCGCACCTTGTTTAGTTCCACTCAGACTTGTAGCAATCCATTATTATAAATATTAAGCGGTTACCAGTCTATTAAAGGGAGCTGAAACAAGAAAAATGCTATTGGTGTACGTTGCTGAAGATTTGGGGTTTTAGTGCACCTATAGTACTGTGCACGCCACAGTTGCTGTGCTGACTTTTATAAAGGTACAGCAGTACGTCTGCCTTCAAACTGTTCATATTATCCTCTCTGTAGCTTTGCAAGTCAGTGCTGGCTGTTTACTGATGTTGCAGAAAGACTTAATATGGCTGTGGCTAGGTTAAACTCTTGCCTGCATTCAGGTAACATATACAATCTCTCTGTTATTACTATTCTAAACTGTGTGGCTCTGCTTATAACTAATATGACCTGAAGGCAGTGCACCTGTTGGGAAAACCTTCATTGCTTTCAGAAGGAGCAAGCCTGAAAACCAGATTTTCATCAGAACACATCTTACTTCAAGAGGGCTGGGATTAGATCCAGTTTCAAACTTTATGGATAACGCTCCTGTCTGATTTCTCATTTGTATCTCTGCCATTTCTATTGGCAGAGCATCAGATCTGAAAGAGCCTCTGACCCAATAAATGCATGAATTATTTAAGATGTGAGTTAATTTTTTTGGGGCATTGTAAGAGATTTAAACATGATACCAGCAATGAGGACTGTTTTCTGGAATTCCTTTCAAGTATATTTTCAACATTTTTAACATATTTGCATTATGGTCAATTAAAAGGAGCTGAAACAATGCTAATAGTGGATTTCTTATTAGTAATGCTTTTAAAATTCCTAGAT
Organism: Haliaeetus albicilla; assembly: GCF_947461875.1. NCBI lineage: Eukaryota > Metazoa > Chordata > Aves > Accipitriformes > Accipitridae > Haliaeetus > Haliaeetus albicilla. The sequence continues at coordinate 4,961,818 of NC_091490.1, forward strand.
TTGTGCTTCATGCTTGAGGGTATAACCCCACCTCTAACTAATGAGAGCTAAGAATAAGCTTCCCTATGGGCAGATTATTCCATAACTGCTGTATGGCTGCTGGCTTGTCTCCCCAACTAAGGAAGGGCTAACATCTTGCCAAAGTCTTTTCCAACCTCTTCCCTTAGGGCATTGTTTATTAATTCAGACAAAAACCTCTGAGTAATGCAAAACAAAGCTGTTCCTTGAACACTACAGCCTTTGTTCCATGCCCTCTTCTTTATCTCTCTTCTGCGAGGCTAGTTGTAGAGGAAAGCTCCTTAGTGCATGTTCATCTCACTTTCTCTAGGTCTTATTTGAGTGTCAACAATTCCCTTTCCATCTGGATCTCAAAACTGCATGTGTTGGTCTTGGCTAAAGTGGGTAGGATCCTGGATAGACAGCCCCTCTGTCTGGGCCAGTACACCAATTTTAATGTTTCTTTTTTATCTATCAGTTATAATAATGAAATTAATACCATAATGAGGGCACAAAAATGCTTCAGAGATGCTTCAGCGAACGCAGGGAGATGTGGCTGCCTATCCAAAGCCTCATTCAGACCCATTGTCACCCTTGGCTGTGATAACTGTACTTGTGTGGGCCAACATACTGTCTCATGAGAGTAGCATGACTATGGAGGCTGTCTCTGAAAACGCAATTAGATGACTCTGAAACAGGGAACAGAGATGGCATGGGAAAGTCTCTGCTTATGTTGGATGGCAAGATCAGGATGAGCAAGCGGCAGATCTGGAGCCTCACTGCAACGTCCGGGTCCGGCAGCCAGTATGCAACGTGCACAGTGAGGCAAGTTGGGAAAAGTACCTCTTCAAACCCAGAAATACACACAATGCCTAGAAATCTATTTTCATACCGATTTTTTTTTTTGCAAATGTTGTTTGCTATGCAGCTTGTCTCCAACTAGGGTTCACATTTATAGCAGGCACTCATGTCTGAAATTATTAAGAAAAAGAAGTATAGTGCATTCTAATTTAATTATATAAATCATTTAAATTATTTATAAGGGCTGCTTCAAATCTCTGTTCTGAAAAATCTTTACAGACTGCATGTGATTTCGTATTAACACAACTGAGATGCAGAGGGGACATTAAGTGCTGCTTCTTTTTTTTTTTTTTTTTTTGGAAAACATAAAGAAGTCAGTAATTGGCGCTCTAATAGTGCTGCAACTGTTGATTTTTAACCTTATTTCAAAGCATGTTTGAATACAGAGAGCAATTCAAAAATTCTTGTGAGCAGCAGTTTTAGTAGCTACCATAGCAACAAGTATAGTATCCAAGCCCTTTCTCCCTACTGGGGGCTAGAAAACCCCTGAAAGGACACTATCTATAGACATTTAGATACAGTTTTGCTAACACCACTTACATTAGGACAAGTCTCTAGGAGACCACTCTATTTTAAAGCAACACATTTTTACTTGGAAAACAGCGAGGCATTATTCATCAAGTGATGGTGGTTCTAACTGAGAATAGGGGGAAAACTTTGAAAAATAAAAGTGTTATACACATTTTAATACAATTCATGTAGTTCATGAAATGTTCCACATACGTTCTAGTATCTTCTAGTTTAGTTTTAGTCTCTTATATCTGTACATTTTCCTGTTGTTTGGAAACCTTAATCTCTATTATATTACCTGTGCCAAGAAATAAGGAGTCTTATCTTATTAATGCTGTCACTGCTTGTTGCTTTGTCCTTATGATGATGCAAGGGAAGACTGAGGGCAGAGGTCTGAACAAGCTGCATGTATTTTGGAAAGAGGAGAGTTTGGGATGGCCTTCTGCTTCTGAGACCCCTGAACTTCTTTGAGGTTTTGGAAGCCAAGCAGAAGTGAATTTCAGAGCTGTCCTTATCTTAACAATAAACCAAATCAGAACCCTAGATCTTAATTCACATTCCTGCATTTAGAATTATTTTTGTGAACACAATAGAGCTGATTATTACTGAAAGACTCTTCAAAGAAGTTAAATTAATCTGATAAATCAATATGGCCAATGCAGATAAGTCTTGTGCAGCATTTTCAAGCTGCACCAGGATCTGTCAAAAAGAGTAATGAATACCAAATTTCCCAATGTACACATTTTCAGGAGCGGGGAGGAGTAAGATAAATGACACACATAAACTTCACTAACTTGCATGCCGGGTAACATGAGGATGCAAACATGAAATTAAACTGGGTCAGCAGAGGCAAACTGGAAGACAGTAATGGAGAATGCTGAAACTGTTGTGACTGACGACTCTAGGAGCAGATGGCAAAGAAGGGGAGTGATGTATGGGAGCAATGGTATGACATTTGTGCTCCTTCAGATGTATCCAGCTCAATAATAATAATAATCCTGCTGTGAATGATAATTTCATTCCCTGTCACATCCAAGTGAGGAGCAGCACACTGAAGATAGCTTGGTGGTAAACTCATCATAAAACTGAAGAAATGCGAAGGCCTCAGACTGTGGCTACCACAGAAGATTACAAAGCGAGCAACGGGCCAGCTCTGTGTTTGCAGCAAACAACAAGGAGGTTTCCAGGGAAGGTTCTTACCACTGTAGGGGAAAATTTTGCATCTTATTCTTGTGTAATATCATCTTTTCGCAGTGCCAAGGCTCAGATGATAGGTGTTTTTGGATGCCAGTGTTACGTGAGTGGAAATATAAGATAGTCAGAGTAGCTATTTTTATCAAAAAGTGCAAGTGATGAATTCCCGTTGATAAAAAAGGCATTATTTCTCTTTCTTTCATATGAAGTCAGAGAAGCAAACAGAACAGGGTTATGTACAGAGAAGTGTAAAAGGAGAAAAAGCCTAGCCTGAAATCAAGAGGAAGAAGGAGGATATCCCTAGAGTCAAAGAGAAAAGGAAATTGCAAAGTGTTAGAGGAAAGTTAGCATTACCCTCCAAACAGGCTCTGACTTGGAGGTCATGTCCCCGACCTCCACTGGTGTCAAATGTCAGGCCTGCCTGGCCTTTTTAATATTCTAATATGCCTTTCTGACATTAAAGGATGGGAAATAGGCTGGAAAGCACTTAACAAATTAATACAGGAGGTGTTGTATGCACACATACAGTGCTAGCCCTTTGGATCACTTCTGGGTTACTATTATAGCAGTTACTTCTGTTGTGCCATGTCTTTCTTCTTCTGCCCACAACTGACTCATGATGTTCAGTAGGAGTGGTTATGTGATTTATGTTAGATGGATATATGTATTTAGATTTAAAGGTTTGCTTAATTTTTATTCTTTGTAAATATCATGACCCCCTAGACTTCCAGATTCTAGCTGAACTTTGAGCAGGGAGAATTAGAAATCTCACAAGAGTTTTTAGTCTCAAGACTTCTAGTCTAAAGCATTTGTGCATGCACAAGATTAACATCCAAAGTAAACCTTCGGTAGGTCAGCCCTCACTGTTCCCTAATGATGAAACCAGCTACGCCTGCTAGCTTTTTGAGAATGGCTATGCTCTTTTTTAACATTTCTGTGATCTAGGATGATCTTTATAGAGATAAAGAATCACAGGGGAGCCTCCATAAGTTTCATGGAGCAATTGTCAGACCTGGGAGCTGAAGGAGAAGAAACTGCATCCTCTGGAAGATGTGCTGCTGTTTCCGTCTTCGGAATTAGGGGACAGGGTATGAGAATAGGTAACTTGTTTACAAGTTTTTCTTCTCTTTCAACTCTCTGAGCAATTTATGTCACCTTTTTTCATAGGCGATGCTGAGACAGACTTGCCAGCTTGAGTTGAAAGATAAAATAAAACAGGTGAAGGGAGTGGAGCGGGGAAAGCATTCCCTTTTTTCAGTTCTGTACAATGATATAAAAAGTGGGTTACAAACTAAAATATTGAATCACCGTTCTTCAGGCAGTTTTATACTTGAATCATAGTCTTGTCAAGTCTGTGGTTGATATGGTTTAATTAATGCTTCCCTTTGTGTTTCATTTTGATGTGTACATGATAGATTCATACAACCTCAAGTGATCAAAAAGAGGCATTTGTCAGTGTCAGAGTCTGTGTTAAGGTCTCAGTTGGCTTCGTCTACACCCTAGATGACGAAGGTGGGGATGGGTTATTAGAGGAATGTGAATCAGCTATTAAGAAATCACTTAGAGTAAATGAAGCCAATACTGTTTTCATTAGGCTGTGTGCAGTACCAGGATCAAATGAATTTGGAAAGTTAAGTCAAACTGAGTATGACATCCCCTGTAATGCGACAGGGCATTGTTCACAGCCTGTAGGTTTGCATTTGTTAGTAAGGTTTTATTCTTCCAGTGCAAAATTCTCATTTTCAACAAACACCATCTGAAGGTCCTAGCAATTTGTGAGACAATATTTGCAAACACTTTTATTATTTGAGACAATCCAGTAGGAAGGAAAGGAGATGGAGCATGTAATTGTTCTCATACAGACTGGTGGTGGGATCATGCTAACAGCAGAAGTAGTGAGAAAGGAAGCTCAGAAGTCTTGTAGTTGGGATTTGCTCGCAGATGGAAGTGGCAGTGACAGCAGACCCTGGATCAGCTTCAGCCAGCGATGACTCTTTTTCTCCTGTTTCCCTGGGTAACCTTCTTAATCAGTTAGGATGTACAGTGGTATGTCACCTTCCGTTCCTGGCTCGCTCCAAGTGCCTTGTGATGTTTCAAGCATCCTCATTGCTCTTCATTTCCTTAAGTGTTAATAAAAGCATACCTGGTATCTGTAAGGTAGTGCTTGATGGGATAAAGTGCTTTGATAAGCTCTTAATTATATGGTTTCTTATAATTTGTTGACTTCTCTTCACAGCAATAGTGGGATGCTTCTAACGCAAGGCGTCATTCTCAGCGGTGTCATTTGACATAATTCTGCTGATTTCATTAACTTACACTGATTTGCACCCCATTTTTTTGCAGGCTGATCACAATGATTGATTGACTAGGAAAATAGGTTTTATCATCCTTAGTCTCCAAATTGAATACTTGTAGCAGTTGGATTATGTTAATCCTGGCGGTATCCTCCTTTGGCTGATTTGCATTGCTGAACAGAACCGCCCCGTCTTGTCCCCACTCTGCCGCCCCTGCAAATTAGGGGATTAAGCAAAGAGGTGCTTAAGCTTAGCACTCGACTGATACACATGGTTATGCAAATTGTGAAGGAAATCATGAGATTCTTGAAACTTAGCTTGAATATTGGACATCTTCAACGTGAGAGCATACAGAAAATAGCAATAGACAGTGAAACTAAGGCCCAGTTATAGCAAAAAATCGTGATCTTGAGTCTATTTTGCTTAACTCTGCGCTGGGACAAAAAGCTCACCCTTTCTAGGCTGTTGTGCAAGACACTCTTGAAACGCAAAACCTCATTTTCCTTCTCAGCTTGCCAATAAGAAAATTCTGCACCAACCGAAACGAATGGCAAGTGGTGATAAGCAGGCTGATTTTTTTTCTTGTACTGAATTCTATAGTACTGCTGCTGCTGTTTGTGTTAATATCTCTTTTAATAAAAATGTCTGTCTGGTTTCCTGCACTCGCTGCGCTGTTGCGAACGGTTCAGTTTGCCATGGAAGGTGACATGTAGCAATTAACCGACTCTCAGTCCAACGTGCCACCGAGCACACTGGCTCTTGACGTGAATTTCTTTTGAGGGTTTTTTCCTGCTCCATAAGAGGAAGAGCTCTGGAGGGAGATGCGCCAGCCTGCTATCCAGGGATCAAAGAGACAAGGAGTCATCTGTCCTCGGTCATTTCATCTACCGATACCTTGCAACCTTGAGAGCTGTGTACCCCATGTGAGCAGATGGAGGGAAAGGAGTATGCTTTAAACATAAATATATGCAGTAGCTTGCCTGTTGTATACAAATGTTAAATAAACTGGATCTTTTACATACATACACGGCAGGTGAAAGATGGAACAAAATGGCTATGTTGTCTACCACAGGCTACAAGGGAGACTCAGTGTGTGATTAAATAATGAATAAAATATCATCGCAAATGATAATGTTATATTGTAAATAATTCCATTTGTTTACCCTACTCTGGCATTGAAGTTCATCTCCCTTGGAGACTTCTTTGACTTTTGATGCTGTTTTGCTTTGCATATGCTTGGGTTTTATTTTTTTTCCTGCTTTCCACAAAACCTTTATAAAGGTTCAGGAACTGACAGAACTAAGTGAATAATTCACAGCAAATAATTTCTTGGCTGAATTTAGCATCTTTATTTCTGTAAAAGAGCCCTACATATGTTATGTATGTTTTGCACTAATTTATTGTTAAATTATTTTTAAGTATGAATTCCCCTCAAGCCACCATTCTTCTATTTTTATAAATAGAATATAAACTCTAGACTGGAAATAGTTGATTTTTTAAATTAGTTTACTTGTGACTGAAGAAATATGTATTGTTTTTGTTTCCTGCTTGGATGACTACAGTATTGCTACTGGTATAAATATGTCCAAACATAATATTAGGCGATGTGAATCTCAATTTTTAAGTTTATTTTTCTTAATTCATATGTAAGCTATTAAAGTTTGATCTCTCAAATGCTTTAGAAAGGGAACATGAGGCAGTCGAAAGAGATCTGTGTTTTCCTCTAGAGAAATCATATGGAGGAATACATTTTGAGGAAGAAATAGTTCAATTACTATTAATGTTTTTTACTTGACTTTTACTTTAGAAAGTAGGTTTTTGTGGAGGTGACTACTGCATAAAAATACTAAATTATTCTTTTGGTGGATGAAGGGGGTGGGTGTGTATATTGTGGATGTAAATCCAGACTAATGTTTACACCTGAATATTAATCTAAAGATTGGAGTTTAGTGTAAGAGTATGTGGTAGATGCTACAGTGATGCAATGCATTCTATTGGGAAGTATCTCAGAAATCCCTTTTAGCTTACTGTATTTGGCTGGAAATCGTAAAGAAAGCATTGATCATTTGTCTCTGACAGAAGCGGAAGCTATGTTGTACCAGTAATCCCAGAACGTGCCACCCGACCCCTTCTTTCACCCCAGGAGTAAAGGAGAAATACCTAGAAAGGAGCTGCTTGGGGTGGAGGGAAGCTGGGCATTGCGAACAGCAGGGATGTGAGGCACTACGATCTACTTAACACCACTTCTGATGAAAGAGTCTCCTCCTTTTGATTGTTGGATACAGGGTATTTTTTATAACAGAGGTCAAAAGGAAACCTCCAGACAGAAAGACCTTCTTTGTAGTCCACCTAAGGATCCAGATCATTCTGTGTGTACTTGAAAGACGTAAAGTCTAGTCGTGCTACCTGATCTACTTCCAGACAGTGCCACTAGTCAAACAGCAGCTACCTCACTTCAATTGCCTGGTAAAATGGAGGTAATGACACCTGTATTAAGCTCCACAAGGTCCACGGACGGGACATGCTAAAGTGAAAGCATTGCAGCATAAAATTCAGAACATTTATCTATGCATATGAGAGTTGTGGTATTCCTGGGCATGTGTTTGATTAAGTACCTCTGACTAAAACAGAGATTTGAGGTTTCTTTTTCTCTCTTTTTTTTTTTTTTTAGGTGCCATCAGAAGATGCATGTCCTGCCTGAGAAAGCCAGGAGTTTCCTGAGGTCATAAAAAAGAAGGAAAAAATTCCCAAGTTGTGCTGAAGGATGATGACAAGGCAAGTCAAATTTCTCTTTTTGGCAGAGGCAAAAGTTTGCTAGATGTTTGCATTGATCCTCGCCTGGAAGTTATGTATCTGGAAGTTTTCAAGGTGCAGCGAGAACTGAAGTACATCAGTGAAGGTGCATTTGGTTTCCTTACAGGAATTTTGGGTTGAATAGGCACTATAACCTGAGGCATTCTCAGACATGCCTGACTGCAAAAGAAAGCAGTGTACGTACTTACTTTGCAGCTCAGACGTGAGGCCTTTTGAATTCCTGGCTCTGGAGGCCTTTGCATTGCATTGCAGGTGATATTTTGTTTCCAAGCCTGTAAGGATGGGACTTGTATAAAGAACTGATAATTTGCTCTGCTTTGAATACACAAGCCGAAGTCTCTGCATGCAGGGAGACCTCAATATCAATGTCAAGATGTGAAGGTAGAAGTATTTTTTTCTTAATGTTTCATTACCATATGGAACTTTTTGAGTAACAATTAAATGAACCTCTGAGATGAGCTGAGTAACGGTGAAACAAAACAAAGTCCACGCTGCGTGCTGCCTGCTTCCCTGTTGTCTTAGAGCAACATTCATTGTAGCTGCTGGGTAGTGTGGCAGAGAAATCTTCTCCTCATTTCCATTTCAAACTCTGCCTGTTCTGAGATGAGTATAATCAGTCCCTCACTGCAGTTGTGCACTGCAGCATCTTTGCTCCTGCTCCCTCTCTCGGGGCTTGCTCCTTTGCTTGCCCAGCTGTTTGTGGCACTCTGCTTCCCAGCTGACTCAGAGGCACTGGAGCTCAGACAGCTCTGTGTGAGCACTCCAGCGCTCTCTTATTTAGAGGCACTTATGTGGCTTTTTTGCTCAGACATCTGCGTTTACGGAATGGAAATTAATGTCACTTGCATATAGATCTCTTTCAGTGATCTTTTGCAAGCATTTCCTGATTCTGTATCTCTTTGTTCGGATGAGATAAGCATTTGTACATTCAATGTTCTTGGTACAGGCATGCATCATTATGCTCTTTCTATGAGAGTTGAGAGCCTTCCCAAAGCTCAGAGAGTTAATCATACCAATAGCAAGCTTTTGAACCCAACTGATCATCCTGTCTATCTTCGGCAAGTATTTTTGCTAAAAGCAGGGAGGAATCTGTACTGGACTTGGAGGCTAAATCCCGATCTCTCAGATCCCACTTTGTACCTGAATCACAAGCCCACAACTGTGGCTTAATCCAATCGCTATGTGAACCTGATTGATAGATTTTCTACCAAACTTCTTCCTCCAAAACAAGGCTAGAAGAGAACAGGAAGAAAACTGTTGGGGCCTCGAAGTCAGAGACACCATAATTTAACGCTAGAAAGATGCAGGGCTTGAGATTTGACAAATATTTTTGAGAGTTGTATTCTTGACAAATATTTTTGAGAGTTCTATTCCTCACACAGATGTGGTGGAGTTGAAGGGGATTGGGCCTACAGACTGCAAGTACGGTACTGTTTTGTAGGTATAGTTCCTCTTTCCATCCTCACCCAAACCTCGCAAAAGAAATAGAATGGAAGAAACTCAACCTAAGAAGGGCAATCAGGCTACATCTCAATCACATAATCAATAGGATATTTGACAGCTTTATTCATCTTTTATCACCCACGAGTTAAGGATAACAAAATGTCTGAGGCAGCCATTGTCAAATGGCTCAAGGTTTGCATCAAAGAAGCCTATTAAGCATGAAGAGCTATTACTCTTGTAATAAATATGTGACTCGGGAGAGCTGGTAAGAGATTGGGGCCAGGAAAAATGGTTTAGTCAAATGCATTGGGTCACACTGACAAAAGGTTAACACTCTGTCACATGGCACATGTCAGTAGCCATCGAATTCAGCAACTATTAACACCTCCAGCAAGGATCCCTCTCCTATGAGGTGTAGTAACCGCAGATGCTTTAATGATTTTACATACGAAGGAATATGTAAAGCAGCTTAAGTCTCATTCTCTAGCTCTTACAACCTTGATCTCCTAGAATTAGACAAAAACTTTAATCGCTGTCTCACTGCTGTGGTTTGCAAGCTCACACATGAATTTCTTTCTCTCCAGGGATTAATTTTGCTGTTTGGTGGCATCCCATTGAAAGAGTGGATGAGAAGAGCAGGAAAGATATCTGTATCCAGGTGGTAATTCTCCTTCCTGAACACTGCCCAGCAGGCCAGTCACCTATTGACAGGGCTGGGTTAGGTCAGAGCTTCCAAGAGAAATACTTAACATCGAACTGTGAGCAAAAAGGGAAGTTTGATCTACCGTGGCTAGAAGCTGTCACTCAAAAGTATTTCTGCCTTCAAAGTCCGTTTTCAAGCAGCAAGAGCAGATACCTACTCTTCCTCCCTGCACAAGGGAGACAGCAGCTGGGAAGGAAACCTCCTGTGGGAGAGCCGGGCAGAACTGGCCAAGGAGAAGCAGCCAGCATGGGAAGGAAGTGCACTGCCACATCCCGCGGGGCCCAGAACGCCTCTCGGGGTCCACGCTTGATCTGAGAGACACACTCTGCCGGCCAAAGGCACGTAAATCGTCACAGTCGTTGCCTGTTGTCTGGCCACCGCTGGGGAGGGACGATGCTGCCCAGTCTGGGCGACGGTCCGAGCGTCCCATTCCCCAAAGTCAGCCTCTGGCTGCAGCCCCCCCGCCACGAAGCCGGGAGTGATGACTAGCCCGGCCCCTCTACCACCACCTGTGCGCTGGAATGACTTTCTTCACCTTTCCCTCCAATTACCTACCGGCCCCGGGGGCAGAAGGAAGAGCCGGTAGACCTGCGGAGCGGAGGGACGGTGAGAGGAGGCAGAAGAAAAGTGTTGTCGGGGGGGGGCTAAGGGGGGTGCGGGCGGGCAGCCAGTTGGAAGCCTCGGCCCCGCAACTCGCCCTCCCCGGGCACCCAAAAGGAAGGCCGGGGCAAGCTGGCCCAGCGGCGACTGCTGCTGCTGCCGCCCCGGGGGGGGGACCGAGGGGGGGAACCGCCGCCGCCGCCGCCGCCGCCCCACCGGGCGCCGCCTCCTGCCCCCGGGCGGGGCGGGGGGCTCCCAGGCGCGGGTGCGGCGCGCCCCGCTATTAGGGGGAATGCGGTAGCGCGGTGGCTGCAGGGGACCGGCGCTGCCGCCGCCGCCGCCGAGGGGCTGCCGCTGCGCGGAGAGCGCCGCGGATCTGCTCGCCGGGGAGCCGCGTCCGCCGGCGCAGGCTCCGCGCCCAGCAGCGGGAGCGAAGGGAGGGAAGGAAAGGGGCACGCACCCCTCCGCCGCCGGAGGAGGAGGAGGATGAGCGGGGCGCTGCGGGGAGCGGCGCCGGCTGCAGGTAGGAAGAGGAGGAGGAGGAGGAGGCGGCGGGGAGCCGCGGGGCCAACCGCGGGGGGAGTCGGCCGTGGCCTCTTCCCCCCCCCCCCCAACACACACACACACGCACCTCCCCGCCTTGCGCAGGTCGTGGTGGTGGTGGGGTGTCCCGGCTCTCCGCGGGAGCGGGTGCCGCTGCCGCGCCCGCGTAAGTGGGTGCGGAGGGAAGGGCGCGTAGCGGCGGCGGCGGACTTGAGCGCAAAGTTTGGTCTGCCGGGAGGGAGGCGCCGGCGCGGCGCGGCGGGCGGCGGCGGAGGAGCCGCCGAGGAGGCGGGGAGGGATGCCCGGCCAGCCCGGTGCCTCCTCGTCTGCCAGCCGGGGCGAAGTCGGCGAGAACCGCGCGGCTGGGACGTGCGAGAGGGGAGATGCGAACCGCGGCTCTGCCCGGAGAACCCGCTGTTTCGGTGGCGGGTGGAATAATTTAACACTTCCAGAGCCGGGCAAAGCCAACTTAGAGCTGTAGCGAGCTTCTTCGCGGCCCTAGTGGGAATGAACGTGAGACACCGGTTTCTTTCGTATTTGTGTGTGCGTGTGACTCTTGAGCAGGGTTTTCTCGCTTTCCACCTCTGCGTGCGCAGCCGGGAAGGAGCAACTTGAACCGGCTGTCCCCTGATGGTTTAATATTTGCAACCCGAATAAATGTTTTGTTGCCCTTCAGCCTTTTTCTCAACGCCTTCTTATAATGTAGGTGATTGATCAGGTAGGTTAGTGGCCAATTAGGCATAACCTTGTAGGAAAACAATTCTGCGAGGATACGTGGGGTTTGACTAGTGATGTGATACAGTATACACCCAGATTTTAGTAGCTGTTTCCCAATGTGTGCAAATTGAGCGTGTTCTTGATTTCGAATGAAAATCAAAGTGTAAGGACAAATATGCTGTTACTTCCCGTGGAAGAATGTAATTTTCTTTGCCAGTGAAACGTATGGCAGCTTTAAAGTAAAATGGGGAGGGGGTGGAGGATAGGGTAGAGAGGGGCTGGTTTTTCTGGTCAGTCACAAAATGTTTTTCTCCCTTTTAAATATGGTCTTTCTAGTGCTGCTGGTTGCTTTGAATGTTTGGTTTGCAGAAATGAATTTCATTTCACTGCCCTAGGAGTCTCAAGAGAAGAGGTGCACCGCTATGTCTTTTGAGGATAGTCATTTTAACTGATCTTGTTAAATAATGCTATTATTAAATGAGTGCAAATTGAAGCAAATGTATTTTTCATTGCCCACAAGTTGTGTTTCTGAGCTAAATTTCTTTTTATGACTAGAGAGGCTTTTGCACTGCAGTGTTACAATACAGCCATATTAAAAAGGTCCTTGGAGCAAATAACCCTCTAATGCTGCAGCTATGTTTTCAGTAGACTTCAGTAGTTCTATGGGAAATAATTAAGTTCGATTTAAGGAATCTGGGCTGAATTGACTGTGCTTTTTTAATTGTGGTGTTAAACTGCTTGTAGGTATTTATGTGAGTGGTAACTCTAAACCCAAAACCTAAAAAAAGAAAAGCCCTAAACCCAAAGCTTTAATTTGAATTAAATAATTTTTCTCTCTTTTTTGCAACAGGTTCTTCTGGTCTCTCGCTCTCTCTCTTTTTTTTTTTTTTCTTTCCTTTTTCCCCTTCCTTCTTCCTTTAATTGACAGTGAGGTCTCCTGCTTGAATATGTTTCCTTAACCAAGTAGAGTGCAGTGGTACATGATACCATCATTCTTTTCTGTGTATGGTTTACTCTATCTGTGATGCTGCAAGGAATGAAGGCAAGGGAAACTAGAGATAAAAGGGAAAAAGATTCCTGAGGTTGATGGTGTTGGCAAATTAAGTGATGAAAGTTTATTCTGAGGAACCCCAACATGTTTTAGATGGTGGTTTCTGTGGGATGTAATGCTGAAATCACAGCGTAGGTCAGCATGTATCCTTCAGTGATCTCGCACCAAATTATCTGGTGTGTACTTGGAAGGTGTGAAAAGCAGACATGGAACTAAGCTGCTTACCTTCTAATGTCAATATTTGGTGCTAAAAATTTAATTTTGAGTGGAAGATGAGCAGGTTGGTTATTTCTCTCTAACTGCAGCTCTTCATTACTGGTTTTTGTTTGCTCAAGTAAACAAACACGTATCTCTTAAAATTGAATTAAATGTATAAACTGCTTGAACCAGAGAGGAGGAGAGAGAATGACTCTGTTTGTTTTAAGTAATAAATAATAAATTAAAATATCATGCCACTGACTAGCTGAAGTAAAGCTTTGGCCTGATCACTCAAGCAGTGCTCCAAGCAAACCCTCTGTGTCCAGCACCCTTCTCCTGGATTGGAGAATGGAAGTGCTTGGGGTGACTCGCGGGGTGATGCCTGCTTGACTGACAGATGCTTATTGCAGAGCGGCACTGGGTGCTCTCTGATTTTGCCTCTGTAATGATTTCCTCCAGCAAGATGACAGAGAATTAAAATGTTTACAGTCGGGTTTTGGAAGGGTTCATCAGGATCCAGAGGGGAGGGGAGGGAAATCCTTCCATTTTTAGATCTCTCTAATCCCAAGCTTCTGTTCTTGTAGTCATGCTAATTTTTTATCGATTGTTGTGCCAGTGACTACTGTGTTTCACAGCACAGTAATGCTAGTGTTTCCATTCCAGATAGAGCAGTCTTAAAAAAAAAAAAGAAAGTGGGAAGGAAGGAGTGGCTGAAGGAGACATCTTACTCCAGTCTTTTTTTCAGGTTACTCATGAAACAGGCTACTGATGAACAGTTGTACACTTCTGAAATAAAATTTCAGTGAAAGGATTGATCTTTCAATCCTGTGTGTACTGTGGACACACCAGGTAATCTTGAGCACATCTTACCATAGAGGTGCAAACTTCAGTGTTCTCCAGCTCAAGCCCATTTCTCCACCGGAGCGAAACTATAGGAACAGATGAGTATGTGGTTGAGGATGGGTATTGTTTCCCATGTTGATGTCAACCCTTGTGTGCAAAAGGAGCTGAGCTGGAGTCAAGACTGGTACCCAGAATAGCAGTACATGAGCAGCAGAAAATTTGAGTCAGTCACTTCTGATGATCAGCTTTGTCCTTACCAACTTTGTATGTGTGCTGCAGATCAGGAACATAGTCTGTGTTTCTTTAACCATCTGATTCTGATATAAAATTCCTTTGCAGATCCATCTGTGCTCATCAGATGAGCCTAAGTCATGCCTGTGCCTGATATTCACCCTCTAGTGCCAACCTTTAATTTCACCACTCCATTCCATACCTTAGTACTGGGAGTGTTTGCCATGGAAGTAGGATGCTATTGGAGGTCCTACATCACCCTCTTCCACGCTCTGTGTAGGGAAGTAAGCATGATGTTGCAGCTAACCCAGCCTGGAGCTGGCAAATATGGATGCTTTCACAGTCGCACCTATTAAGTGAATTCACTGTCTACAAGGGGGAAAGGAGGAGGGTTATGATACTCATGAGGAAATACCAAAATGAGTATATTCTCTGCGTTCCCCGCTCATCTGACTGCAGGCTGCCTACAGTTGCGCGCTTGGATTTTTCATAGGGTGATAGAATAGTTTGGGTTGGAAGGGGCCTTAAAGATCATCTAGTTCCAACCCCCCTGCCATGGGCAGGGACACCTTCCACTAGACCAGGTTGCTCAAAGCCCCATCCAACCTGGCCTTGGACACTTCCAGGGATGGGGCATCCACAGCTTCTCTGGGCAACCTGTTCCAGTGCCTCACCACCCTCACAGTGAAGAACTTCTTCCTTACTTCTGATCTAAATCTACCCTCTTTCAGTTTAAAACTGTTACCCCTTGTCCTATCGCTACACTCCCTGATAGAGTCCCTCCCCATCTTTCCTGTAGGCCCCCTTTCAGTACTGGAAGGCTGCTCTAAGGTCTCCCCAGAGCCTTCTCTTCTCCAGGCTGAACAACCCCAACTCTCTCAGCCTGTCCTCACAGGGGAGGTGCTCCAGCCCCCTGATCATCTTCGTGGCCCAAAGGATGTCCTTCTGCTATCGGAGCTCTCAAGAACGAAGTAGGTGGCATGTTTGTGGTTTTATGCTTTACCAGGGATGCAGAGGCAGGCTGGAAATGAAAACAAGCCATTCTCAACTGTTGCTAAGAGTTCTTGGAAGAGGGAATGACAAGTATTCTTTTAAGTAACCTGGATAGCAGATGGAAATGACTCTTTACACAGTGTCTATAAAACAGCATGCTGGATAAAATGGTCCTGTTACAGGAAGTGCAGAGGGCAAAAAACCTAAGCAGTCTTGACAACCGTTTTGGGATTGTTCTACAAGAAAATCAAAGGGTTGTCAGTTTTTGCTTTTATGCACATAAATCACCTTTGCTCCTCCTGTTCCGTAAAATGCATTGGGTCAGGACTTTTCAGTTTGCCTCCATAGTATTGTGAGTACTTACAATAGAGTACACATAACAAACAACAGGAGATTCATATTTCACAGCACTTTCATTTTTCATTGGTATGCCAAGTTAAAGAACCTCCAACTTTCCTTTAAAATAGCATGAAGATTGTGCAAGCCAGTTAAAAGCGAGGAGAATACGTTCCAATACTCCTCTTTCATATCCACAGATTGATGCATTCAACAGCCAACTTCTTTGATTCTTGCAACATTTAAACATGAGTGACTTAATGGAAAAATACTGTATGACTGTTTACTCCTGTTTTAATGTAGCAGAGTTCTATTGAAGTCAAAGCAACTGCATCTCCTTCCTTAAGCTGAGGATATGGCCCAGCAAAGGACTTTTCTAATTGGCAGGAGGATGGGTTTGGTATACTTACCCTTCCTTACAGAGCAGTACTTCAGGGGGGGGGGGAAATAAATCTTACTAACATCAGTGGGATTTCTCATTTGAAAAGTTAAATGTTCCTCAGTGAGAGGTGAGGGTATTACTCCAGCTCACAGAGCATTTTCTCTGACTAATGTATACAAAATGTATGCTGGGATTGCCCAACACTGATAATTCACGCACCTCTGGAGTGGAATACAGCAGCCATTCTGGGCTAGAAACATTATGCAGGAGGGGTTTAGGGAAGAGAAATGAAGAAAAACTAATCCAATTGAAACTGCAAGGGGAATTTAGGAAGCAGAATGCAATTATCCGAGTTGGATATTGGCCAGGACATGTTAGTTAACATTTTTACTCTTGCAAGAATTGTCATGGGATCTTTAATGACGATGAATGGTCAGGGCTCTATTTTACATCTCATTTGAAAGCCTGAGCTTTCATTTTGTCATGAGGATGAAGTGCATGCTTTGCCTTCTTTCAGGAAATGTTGCTTTGGTCAATATGCTTTTCTCCCCACAGGCTCAAGGCTCTCTGGGCACACCTGCCTTGCAACTCTACATGTCCAGGCGTTTTCTTCACCTTGAGCTGCTAAGCCAAAAGGAAATCCAGACACTCAGCATTACTTGATACTTCCTTTCTACTTAACTTCCTTTTTGTAGAGTGGTAGGTAAAGGTGCTCTTACACCATCGCTCCTCCCCTCCCTGGAAGTTTGTTGTGTTAGCAGTAATGTCTTTGCATGCTTATTATTAGTTGCAGGTTCTTCTAAATGCTATCAACCCTAGTTATCATGGCTGGGTATTACATGACATGGTGCACCTTGGTAGCTCCAGGTGGTCTTTATAGCAGATTGTGTCAATGAATAGACTAATAAGGCTTTTTTTTTTTTTTTCTCTCCAAGAGCACACGTCAAAACCCAGTTTCAATTTAGATAACTATGGTCTTCATATGGAGAAGTACCTCTACAGTTCGAGTTGGCCATAGCATATTTCCTTCTTCCTGAAGCTCTAGTGTGCTGGTTCTCTCCCCTGTTTTATGAGGACTAGTGGATGGAAGAATTACCCGTCAATAGTAAACAGATGATAAATCTTACTGAAACTGGTGTTTCAGGAGAAAGGAATTGATGTGTAAAATATTTTCTTCTCTATAATCACAATTTTCCTTTTAGCTATCTGAACTTGAATCTCCCTCCCCCCCCGCAAAAAAAAAAAAAAAGCCCCTCTCCTCTGTAAAAAGTTGTTGTCCAGTTATGAATGTGTTCTAATATCAGTGCTTTTTGGTATTCAGGCTGGAAATGCAGTAGGATGGCAGTATGCTTCTCGGGGGGAGAAGAGGCTTCATGTTATTTTGGAGGTTTAGAGATGGTGCGTCTGTTGTGATTCAGTCAAAATACGGTTCTGGGAACTTGGAGGATTGCTCTGTATCTACTGAGCTACCTTTTAGTCTGTTTATCAAAGTGCTTGCAGTCTACCTTAGAGGTCATGAAGCAGTGGCAGATGCTGAGAGATAAAATTAGATATTTATCCAGACTTTAATATATAATTTTATTAACAGAATATAAGAGCAATGTAATAGTAGATACTTTGTTTTCTTTTCTATTGGAACACCTGTCCTGAGATTTTGTTCTCCTGCAAGCTGAAACATAAGGAGGCTATGCTTCTAAGCTACCTATGTCACTAATACTCATATTCAACACAGATAATTAAAAGATTACAGTGTTAATACTCTCCTTATAGCAAAGATTTTTGCTATTTATATAGACGTTTCCCCCAAAACTCTCATGATAACATCAATGTCAATAATTTAAAATGCTGTTTCAAAATCACTCAAAATATACATAATGTATAAAGTGATACATTTTGTATCCAAGGATTTCCATTCTACATTTTCATATATTTGTGGACAGTTTAGATTGTTTTGTAGTCTATGGAACACCAGGTAAAGCCAATATCTACATCCACGTGTCTTGAATTTCTGGTTAAAAGTAAAGAGCTGACCACTCTAACCTGTGTTATGCAGGCTTATGGTGCAGTTTCTACAGAATTTTGGGGGTTTCAGAGGGGCAGTTGTGAGTGCTGGGGAGAGTCTCACCGTTCTGTTACTGTCTGTCAGAGCTGCCTTAACGTACAGGTGGGTGTTAATTATGCTGATCTCCTCTTAGGATGTGAATCAAAATCCCAACTCTGAGCTTTTTAAGATGTTCAGAGTATGTGGAATGTAATGTTAAGGAACAAAATGAATCTTCATTGTTATCCAGAAGCCTCAGAGGAAACCACTCTTCCTTATCTTTGTAAAATAACAATGTCTTTGGTCCAAGGCTTCCTAGATGACTAAAGCCAGATTTTGTCCATCATAAATAAAGTGAATGGGCTTAGGGACTTCACATGTAAATAAAGTGCCCATTCCATCTGCCTCTGTGTGGCTTGACCCACAAAATAACAACAAACGCTTCTACTGCTTGAAAGAATTTGATGAATATATTATGTTGGCCAGGTGTAAAGCTGTGATCTGTGACATTTCATGCCTCATGTGGGCATTATGCTGTCATGCGGCACAGTGGGCTGCATTAATAGAGTCTTTGGGGATAAAGAGAGAGAGAATATGGACAGAAGCTGTTGTTAGGCAAAATAAATTATAGAGTAGCTCATCCAGTGTGAAAAGGGTTGTGAGTGATGTAGTTTCAAACATCATTTTTTCAGTAATTGTGCTGTTTGAATTGTGACCTACTTTAATAACATTCTATCATTTTTAATATTTCTTTATTCATTACATTTTATACACACTCAGGTGGTTTACTGCAAGCTGTGTGGAAATTACAATGAAGGTCAAGTGCTCTTTGTGAAGATAACTTGTTACTGAAAATATTAACTTGTTGTCATTATTGTTTTCCAACGTGAAATTTTTTTTGTCTGGTGAATGAAGAGATGATGTTGGGCTTGTGTTGAAGTGTGTGATTACTGTCAATAGACCAAAGTCCCTCCAGTCATAGGTCTGAGATGTACATGATCACTGCACAAGTCTCACTTTAAATTGATTTATTTTTCCCTACACTGTTAAGCTGGTACAGGCTGTTATCGGAAACATCTTTCAGATTAGGACTGGCTTACATAGATTTAATGTTTAAATGCCTTCAGTTAGCTAAAGCTAAACTGAAAATTGCAACTTTACTATTGAAATAACCATGCCTACACATGGTTTTGCAGCCTTTCAAATGAGCTTAAATTCATGCTTTAAATTATATTAGTTCAGTATTTTTCATGTGGAAAAGGCTTTGTGGCTTGGTCCATAGGAGGACTGTGTAGAGTTGGAGTCAAGCCTGGGTTAGGGTTGAGAGTATGCTCTTTATTGCTAATGCCTGTGTCACTTCAGTTAAATCACAGGTTCTCTGTAGCAGTTATCAATACAAATGACCTTCCAACAGTTGCCCCGTGGTTAGTGGACATGTAATTGTAAATTGTATGCGAGAGTTTGGAAAAATTTGTCCTGGGATCAGGACATTAGGACGTTCTCAAATCATAATTCCACTCTGGTGCAGCATACGTATTACTTGGCTTAGAGCTATGAAAAGATATACCGCTGGAAAAAAAGAAAGCTTTTCAGCATCCCCGCTATCTTTACAAAGCGTAACAGACATGTTGGATACTAATGCATTATTTCTTACACGTTATTGAAATAGAATAGTTTTATGTAAAGGTCAGCTGTGCTTAGTGTCTAAAATGTTCCTGTTTTTATTATGCATATTTGAGGTTCCCCTTAGGAATCGAGTATAGAAAGTGTAGAAAGAAAGCAGAAGGGTTGCAGTGAATATTCACCTTTTTGCCTGTTGCAGCAGGTCAGGGGTTAAAGTGTTACTGTCTGTCTTGTTGCATGACCAAAATTCTAGCCTGCTGGTTTGATGTGGTGGACCTAAAGGTTTCTCTGATCCAAAGCCAGAGAGATCTCAATTTAGAAGTCATCAATGTCTAATTTTCCTTCTGAGCTATGTAATTTGAATTCTGTATAGTCATGTCTTCTAAGTTATAATATGGAAGAAAACTGGAGTAGTTAGGTAAGTATCCTGCTCTTAAAGGTTCTGGACTGTGATGCTAGGTTTGGGTTGGACAACTAAGTTAGGAAGACAAGAACTGTTTTACAGAAACAGAAGTGAGAGATTTTTAGCTGAATGTCTATTTTCTCAGTGTGACTGAGCTACCCTAGCCAAAGCTTTCATGTCCCCCCAGCATAAAAGAGAGGTAGTGGAGCAGGAGAAGGTTAGCCCAGACAAGAGAGCACTTATGATAGAGACCTCTTAGAACCATATGGAGAACTGAATAAGGAATTGTCTTTTCCAGTAAATTAAGTGAAAGGTGTCATATGAAACAAGCAAGCAACAGATACAAAACAAGTAAGGTGCTTCACACAAAGTGGTATGAATGCAGGAAAGGTCACTGCCTTGGGATGTTGTGGGCGCTCCAAGTTTACGCAGACCAAGCAATCGTCTGGAAAAGTTTGTGGTAGAACTGAGGACTAATTCATGGGGTGATACTGCTTCTGATGTAGAAATGCCAGGTTCACAAATGTCTGGAGGCTGGAAATGTGTTCTGGTGAATTATCACAATATGTGTCTGCTCTTGGTGACTGCCAAAGAGTCAAGGTTACTGAATACAGGGCCAGCTGGCCCACTGCTCTGAGCCAGAAGGGCTTTCTTACGCGTAGGTGAAGAACTTAGCCAAAAGCCAGTGTAGGATAGTACGCCATCTCCTCTCCCCTGCTGTCATCTGGGTTTCTCTTGAGTTAAAGGTGTCTGAGCTGGACTAGAGTGTGGGAGATGGTAGAAGTTGTTTCTAAGAGACAGGCATCAGCATTGGAGGAAAGATGTTAAGTTCTAGCAAGGCACTCAGTGTTGCAAAGGTGTAGAAAACTGAAGTGATTACTTGTGCAGGTGATTTATTTTGCTGTAGTTTTAACCAGTGACTTTGGTTTAAGCCTGTTAATTTCACTTATTTGGTGATACGTGCTCTACCCTTGTTGTTTGACAGTGTAATGATCTGTTGGAGTTGCTTGTTCTTAGCTTGTTCTTGTGTTATGTATATCTGTATCCATCTGTATCTGGCTGTACAGCTGTAAGAAGCTTGTAAAGTGACCCAGCAGAATTTTAAATGTATATATTAAAAAAATAAATAGTGTCCTGGTATAAAGTGTTGAAACGAGAGCTTGGAAAGTGAGTGTGCTCCCTGAAAGGAGAGCAAGCACAGATAAGGCTTGCAGAGGGAGGCATGCTGTGTATCAGCATGAGGACCAAGTGAATCGCCTCAAAGACAGGTCAGTCCTACTCTCCCAACCTATTTTTCCACAGGTCATGAATGTACTGGTTGTGACAGTGGATGCTGGTCTATCCTGAGCACCAGAAGCTGAAGTAGGATGATCCGTGTGCAGCTTTGTCAAACAACCATTCCAGCTCCTGACTTAGTCTTCAAAACAAAACCTTTTAAGTTTAAAAATCTTGCAAATTTAAACAATCTGTTCTTTTTTTGAGTTTAGAAACCATTTTATTGCATTTAGGTCATGTTTAAAGCTTTGTTCCAAGCTCATGGGATGGAAACTCCATTTTTATTGCAAGTGGAGAATCTTGGGTAATTGCTTGACTTCAGGAATTAGGGCTTAAGAAGAATGCTAAATATCATGAGACTTGTGATAAAAATCTTAAGAGTGGGCAACACTGTATAAGCCACTGAGCAGCTGTCAGATTGTAATTAGGTTTGATCATTATCAGCTTGAGCCAGATTTGCACGGGTTACCTAGACATGAAAAGGCACATGTACCATTACCAATTCCTTGAGCAACTTGGTCCTCTGATTGAACAGTTCCTTGATGGTGGCGATAGGGAGTGATCAGACTTTTTTTTTCCTTTGCATTTTTTCTCTTTCCTTTACAGTTTACTTTGCACAAGCTCAGGTTATCTAGTGCCTAGTCACAGGAGACCAGACATTCTTTTCATGTGGAGGAATGATGTAGGCTGAATATCACTGTTGGTCCTGGAGGTTATGGTTTGCCCAGTTCATTCTGATTCTGGAGACCAAGGAAGTACTTTTAATTCTAAATGGCTGTCTTACTTTGAAATAGGTTGTTTTTCTGTGGAAATGCTTGTCTGTTCCTCTAACTTTCTGTATACAAATTTTGAAGAAATGAAATATTAATCTGGTAGCAAGATTGTCACCTTGTGCAGGGTTCTAGGGTACAATGACATTTGTTAGTTACAGTGACATTTGTTAGCGGGAGGACCTGGAGTAGAGTTCATTAATAATTTCACTTGTTACAGACTCTGTTGCCTTCAGATTAGCACTTCAAGTACAAATACACGGTGGAGTTTACACCATTTAAAAAGCAAAGTTCAGATACTAAATTGTGCAATGGAGTCGCTTGGAATTATTTACTAAAAAAGCCATACAAAAAGGTTCCTCTTACTCTAATTTCATTAATAGTGTACTTTGCAATTGGCTGGAGATGTTTGGCTGACAACTTTTCTTTCAGTATATTGTGGAAAAAAATCAGTAACCGACTAAGATTTCATCATTGGAATTATGCTGTACATTTCACAGTGACAAGGAGATCATATAGCCCTTATTTCAAAAGTACAAATTAGGGAATGGAATAGCGTTTTTCACCTGTCAGTAGGTGTCAACAGATCGGAACAATGATTGGAGCAACTGTGCTTTTTGAAGGAGAGTGATGTGTCCATCAAAGCTAGTTAATTCATTCTTTTGGTATGTATCCTGGTTTATTTTTCCCCCTTTATTGAAGAAGCAGTATGAACACATGCTCATTGATGTGCACTTCAGCTTTCAAAGAATTTCACAAGAGCAGTTGATGAAACAGCCAGCCTTTTTTGCCAGTGAGATTTCTCTTCCTATTTCTACATATTAGTTGCAAGCATCGTATTTTACTTTGCAAATGTCGGATGCTGGCTCTCTAGTTCTGTTCACCTTTGCTTCCCCTGCAGCTCCCACATCTGATTGGGCTCTCATCTCCGCAGTTGCCTGGCTAACTTGCTTTCTGCCTCATTTACTCCCCAATGACCGCTGAACGACGTTCCCTGAATTCAGGACCAGCTCAACTTTGTGACTGGCTGCTTGGGATGCTGCAGCAGCAGTGTGTTTAGTGACTTCTCTTTAAAGATGTATAGCCATACGTCTTTTGAATTGTAGAGCTAAATTTCATTAGCTTCACCGGAAGGAGGGAATGAACACTGGGGAAAAAATATACCACTGAGGCTACTGTAAGAAATTCTAGCTAAATGCTTCAGCATAGTGGAGCTAGTGCCAAGTATGGGTAAGTATTGGTACACCCACTGTGTGCTTTACTGAAGCTAAAGCAGAAGTTCACGGTTACCTGATACATGCTGAACATTTGTTACAAATACCAAACCAAGCCACACGTTGAGTCACTTGTGTTGGTTGGTACTTTGCACTTGAAGAAGTATATGCCAAAGTGTTGGAGAGGTTTACATTTTTTTTTTCACTGAGCTTAAGACCTTCTTTAGAGTAAACCTAAGGCAACTTGAGACCACAGTTGTCTTAGAGTTTTGAGTTTTCAGCATGATGCTCGCAATGACACTGAACACAAGTTAGGGGTGTGACCTGTGAGTGCTGTTCCTCATCAGTTGTTTTTCTCTGTGCAATATTGTGTATCCAGTCCTTCGTGACTCAGAAGTGAGAGCCTTGGACTGATTCCCTTCTCACCAGTACACTCGCATCTTTGTGGGCCCTCATTAATCCAGTGATCCCTGACTTTAAACCTGCAGGAAGATGAACAAGTGTGTGAGTGTGGGGTTTTTCAGTTTCTTTTGTTAAGGTTCTGCTCAGTCAGAGTTGAGTCTTTTTCAGTGGAGACTTGAATGGGTAGATTGTGTTTGGTTTTGTTTTTTTTCTCTGTGTGCTTATTTGTAACATCTTCCATCATATTTAAGGCCCTTTTTAAAACCCTGGATGGGCATATCCTGGCTCTCTTGAAGTTCAGGGAGAGCACTGTGATTGCCTACCTTGTGTACTGTCTTAACAAAAGTACCCCTTTCATGTGTATATCTCACCTATTGGTTTTTATCAATTTTTCCCACCTAACTAAAAGTTCTGTGTCTGGTTTCAGAATCCCAGTTTCTTAAATGTTGGAAAGCAGCTGGTATTTTTTCCTTAGAAGTCCTATAAATACCATGCTAACAGCAAAGAAACAAAATGCTACATAAACTCAAGTAATTTTGACTTAGCTAATTGGACCAACAAATAAAGTAAAATTGGGGCTGAGATACAGCATTCATGTGCATGTTTTCTGTGGACATCTGATTTATATATCTTACAGGTGGCATATTATTTGAGAGCTCAGCATTGAAGCCAGATAGCTGCTTGTGCATATTTTGGAGGAAGGGAGAGACAACAGAACTGGACAGTGATCTTGGTGTTTTCGTTTTTTTCTTTTGGAGGAGGCTAAATTTGAGACTAACTTGGCACTGCTCCATAGCAGAGGATCTTGCAGTGATGCTGCAGTTTTGTTGGTACCACTGCAGACACAAAGGCTAAAACAAATCAAAACGAACTGAGAGGAGCAGATGGGGCAAGTGAGAAGTTGGGAAATCATTCAAAGTGTTAGACACGGAACGATTTCAATTTTCCTGAGACAAGCGGGTGCTGTGGCACAACATGGCTCTTTTTGACACTCAACACACGGGAGGCAATTTTGGAATAAAAGCTGCATCAGGTGTTCTGTTTCCAAATTTTCCTGCCTGAGGGAGAGTGTTTGCATTTGGCAAGGATATCTGTAAGGGGGGTGGGGTGATGAAAACAAGCTTATCATAAATCCTTTCAGGTGTTTTGTTGACCACTCAGAGCATAGTGTGTCTGTACAAGACATGGGTGAAGTTCCTCCTTCTGAGGCAAAAATAGAATTTTTAGGGATGTCACAAGGCACTGAGAGTCAAAGAAGTCAGACAGAGATACCTCCTTTCTTCTAAAAATGTTGTCTTGATTTTAATGTCCTTCTTAAAGGGTACAATTTTCTTGTAGAGTGGGAGTACCCAAAAGAGAAATGCCTCACTTTGATAAATATGTATGTTGGAAATTTGGGTGTCTTCATGTGTGCAAAACCCAAGCAGTGACCCTTGGAGATGAAATATATTTGCTCTGTCTCCCAGTCTTTTCAGTCCTTAGTGATGGTTTTGCCTTGTGCTAGCAGTGGATTTTTTCTGGGTGCCACCTTACTAGAAGCTCGGGTAAGCCTGTCACTATGGCCTAAGCTTAGTGTTTCCCTGGCTTACACTGTTTAAAAAAGCCGCAGTACTGAAAGGTATGCACAGTGGGGAAACTTGTAATTTTGAGGGTGGAAATGCTAAGGTTGGAACTTGCATGCTCTGACAGTATCAGCTAAGCTATACTCCATCAGTAATGAATCCACAGAAATTCCTCAGAATGACCTCTATTCCTCTGTAACATTGTTCTTCTGTTTAAGATTCCCCTTTAAGGGATTTGGCTTCTTTTAAAAGTAGGGAAATGAGATATAAAGAATTCTGTTCCCATCCGGTAAGTGCAGCCTAAACACGATTTTGCAGTATTTATTGTTTATAACTGCATAAATAGACTGTAGATAACTCATGCTTTAAATGCTGTGGGCCACAGAAAAGTTGGGTGTAAGAAAAATGTGTATGATAAGGCATAGTTCCAGCGGAAAGAAAAGGAACTTAAAAAGCAGTTGGATTCTTTCCATCCACCCTACAAAGAAGAAAATTGGTTTGCCGGAAATGTAGGTCATGGCACTGTTTTGGCATCTTGATGTTACTGTTTTGTGAGTACAGTATATCGCTAGCAGCACAATTTGGGACTCCCATCAGAGTTGTTCTTTGCTGTCAGACTTAAAGGCCATTTAGTATCCCTTATCTGATCTAATGCACCACTCCTCACACAGACAAAGAAAGTTTAGAAGGTGGTGTGAGTTTAGTGTTTTTTTTGTTTTTTAAATTAAGTTATTGAAAGCCACTTTGGAGACTCATCCTGCTGTTGTATCTGAAAGTCAGTTACTTCAGTAAGGACCCAAGGATCAGGGATGCACCATGAATGGGGCTGTAAAACTAAATTCTTCTCCCCTCTCCATGGTAAAACACAGAAGAAAATGAAACCTGTGCCACAGGGTTTTACAGATACAAGCTTATCATTGGAGAAAAGTCTTGACTTTTTGAACATGACATTCACATTTGATATGAGATTAATCTAATTTCTTTGTGTTAGAAAAGATATTAAAGGTAGCTGTGAGTCAGGTCATCTGTATTCTCCTCTGTGTCCAGCACCGGGACAGGGTCAATGGTTATTTGCAGGAACAGGAGAGTAAGGCTGACAATATCTCTGTGGGGAAGGGAGGCAACACTGCTCCCGTCTTAGAAATTATGGCACTGAAATGCAGGGAAAGTAAATGATTTTCCTGCGTAGTTCTATACAGCTGGCTATTGTGAACAGTATGGAGGCCAAGATGAAAACAGAAGGGTGAACAGGGAATCTGGGTGAGGAACTGTAGCTACACTGTGGTTTTTGCTTGTTCGCTTTTGAGGTGCGATGCAGTGGCATAAGCACAATGATGTGATTCATTTCCTCAGTCCGCTGTGATGGTGCTCGCTCTCTTCTACTCTTTACCTGTCTTCTGGTGAAACAGAAATAATAATGTTTAGCTTTCTGGTACAACATGATGTGGTGCAGCTTTGGAGAAGGATGGGATGGGGGACAGGGAGAGAGAGAGATTTCAAGTTGGTTTGGGTTGTTCTTTGTATTCTCCAGCTTTCATAGCCTTGGGTTTGCGTTACAGTGGTAGGGATGCAGGCAGCCTTCTCCTATCCATCCCACAGTACTTCTGTAGTTTTAGCAATTATGTGCTGTGTATAAACATACCTGACTTGTGAAAACTGCTTCATATTTACATATGTTTTCTTTTTAAATGTTTTCTCTTAAATGAGACTGGATGTTAACATATCCATGAAATCAGATGAAATCAAGGACAGTCTTGCCTCTCCCATGATCCCCTGTGGCTCACGGAGTTTGCTGCAGGTACAGAACTCTCTCAAGCTCGTTGTACCAAGTAGGGCTGCAGCGAATTGAAACCCTTTTGTTTCAGTTGAAGTTCTAGCAAGTTATTGCTGCTCAATCTGGATATTTTCAGGCGTGACAAAGATATAAGAATGCAACTACAGATTTTTATTGCTGCCCCAATGTATTTCCAGTGTGGTGTTATTACTTCAGAGTTCATTAGGAACAAACAAAACCAGCAGAAAGCATACTGCTTGTAATGCAGTGCCGCACAGCACGGCTCACTCTCTGCTGGCTGATGAAATGGCTGAGCTTTGGAATAAGCAGGATACCAACAGTTTCCTCTGCAGCTTGCCTGAAGATTTCCCAAACTCGTAACCACTTTCATTCATTATCTGCTGGTACAGTTGGATAAGAAACAGGCTTCTTTTTGAACAGGCAATGAGGAAAATTTCCTGTGGTGACAAGTAGGTTTTTGTTTTGGGTTGATCTAAGTATCAAACCAGTCTTATTATATCTTAGTTTCTTGGTTTCTTAGTTTCTTCTTGTTATTTAAAGCAAGATTTGGAGGACCGATTCTTTGCATCCTAAACAAGGTGGTTGTGTGTGTGTGTGCGCGCGCGCGTGTGTGTGTGTGCATTTTGTGTTTGTGTTTTTTTTTTTTTAAATCAAAAAAATGCTTTGTGGATTACTCTAGACTATTTCCTGCTTCAGTGGGAATGTGGGATACATTGAAGTGCTTGAACATGTCAAGCATGGGAGACTGGGAGATTCACACTTTTGACCAGTTGCTGTTTGAGTCGTCTGACTTGGATAATATCCAGAAGACCAAGGTTAGAAGCCTGAATTCCTGAGAATCATAGGTGGGGAATAAAGAAAATAGAGTTCAGTGGGAAAGGCACTGCATAGGATTCATAATGAAGATGTGTTGAAGACATCTCTCAGTGATTGCTTTCAAGCAACTATCATTAAAATTCCATGTTCTGATATATATCTCTTCTTTAAAGGTGTTTCAGCATTATGAGGATTGTAAACGTATTTTTCAGATTTTTAAAAAACCCAAATGCAATACCTTTAAAGAGGTGTTTGTTTTTTATCATTTTTTATATAAACATGCAAAAATGAGCAAACAGAAAGCCCTAGCAATTGTGTGTATATGATTGAAATGCATAGATTCTTATACATAAATTATTATTGCATGCAGTTGTACAAACAAATGGAAAAGCTGAGTTTAGGACCCCTTGAAAATAATCTATTTCTGTTAGACATGCATATCATTTAGATATATGCTTGTCTACGCAGTGTATAATTTTTCACTGGCTCTTTCAGAGGTAATTTTGGAAGGCGAAATGTGCCGTGTGAATATGGTACTTAAAATTGTAGAATGCTTCCATGAGAAAATATAGGATTAGTCTGCAAATAATCTCTTCAAAGGCCCTATTACAATTCTGAACTCTCAGATGGCTTGGCTAGTCTTTGCTATTGCTTTAGAGGGACAGAGAATGTTAAGACCATTTACATGTATTGTCACAAAATAATTTCATGTGGTTGATCCTGCCTGACATGATGCTTCACAACATGATGGAAAATTCATAAATGTTTTCTTCAATTTGATGCTCAAGAAGCACTTAAAAGCGCTCATTTCTTTAAGAATTATTTTCTCTATATATATCCAATTCGTAGATTATGGTCAAGTGTTCATTTTTATGGTATTTACAAGAAATCAGTTGAGCCAGCTTGCTCATAACACCCCTCCCTTTCCCTCCACCCCCTGCCCAGATGCATCCTTGCAGCATCAGGGAACAAAGAGAGTTGAGATTCTGAGCCATGCTCAGATTTGATTTAATAGTACATTTCCCTGTAGTAAATTTTCGAGAGGCTGGATTGTTTGTGGTCAAAGATTCTAAGGTTATGGCCATTATATTAAAGACAAGACTGGTGGTTACTAAGTTTTTCAGCTATCTAATATTTTAATTGGGGTTGAAGTTCATGGTCTTGTATTTGTAAGCTCTGTGTGTGTCCCTCCCCGCCCCTCTGCTCAACCCACAGATGCCTAATGATAGTCTTCACTCTTAACTTCTCATTCCCTTAGTGGTAAACCATCCCACCTTCCTCTTTGCATGGACTGGGAGTTTGTCAAAGATAGTCTGCTCTGGGCTTTGAACTCTTAGAAGAAGCTCAGATTAATGGGGAAATCTCTCTAACCAATTCATCAAACTGTATTGTCTGTTGGGGCTAAATCACAGAAGATTGAGTTGTCCCTTACAGCATTAGCTACGGAATCTTTAGTGTGCTTGTGGAAAAGTATGGTGTTGGATCCTGAGGCTTTAGATTTAACTGCAGGCGTATGGGGTGGAATGAAGCCTGTTGAGGGGCTGTACTGAAATCTGATGGCTGCTGTTGGAGCAATTGTGGTGTGGTAAATTTATGCTCCATCTATTCACTCGAGCTGAAGCACAGTGACAATGTGCCGGTATGTGTACGGTGTCAAAACTGAAATGTGATCTCATGTTTCCAGACAGGAGATCGCTGCTAAATATCTCACG
Organism: Haliaeetus albicilla; assembly: GCF_947461875.1. NCBI lineage: Eukaryota > Metazoa > Chordata > Aves > Accipitriformes > Accipitridae > Haliaeetus > Haliaeetus albicilla. The sequence goes on from NC_091490.1 coordinate 4,991,141, forward strand.
GTACTAGTGATACTTCAGGATTCATGTGGAATTGCTGGAATTGGATCAAGAGTTTACCGCAGTGAGTGGCTTGACTTTCAATATTGGCCAAGTATGATTATTCTGGATAACAGTATTTAAGGTTGGACTGGTGGATAACTATTTGGAAAATGGATCACTGTCTGAGACTGGCCATAACTCCCAATATGTGAGGTCAACCTTGCTTTTCCTGTTAGTGAATTCCTCTGCGGCTGTCTCGCTTCCCTCCAAAATGGAATTGGGGTTTTGCTGTTAGCCTTTGGGAAGGATATTCTCTGCTGGACTCTTCTACACTTTGGGTGGCTTTATGGTTTGATCTACCACTACTAGCAAGGCTTTTTAGAGTTCTGCAGATCATTTTGGATTACATGACAGATTAAGTGAGAATGAGAACGTGTGGGGTGTTGGTGGCATAATGCTGAATCCAAGCCTGACAAATGAGGTGTTCTAAATTGAGCTAACCAGGAGCACAAAGCATCTGCTTGTCCACTTGCAATTAGAAGAAACCATCCTTGTTTTGTTCCTAGTTTTGTTGCCTTGGTTAAGGTGACTTGCTCTCATGTGGTATGTTCTCCTTTATAAGGGCTGTTTTAGTGACTTTGGAGGTGGGGAGGAGACCAGCTGCCTATAAAAGAGGCGTGTAGAATTCAGACTTTTCCTACAGTTGCTTTAGCTAGTAGCTTTACTTGCTCGGGTAACACATTTGTTTTAGTCTGTCGTTTTGTGGCTTGGCCTTTGTGTTCTCCATAAACAAAGTGTGCAGCTTGGGAAGCACTGGGTACACACCAATGCCGTTTAGATAGCTAATGCTTCTTTTTGGGGGAGGTTGTAGAAAAGGTTGTGGTGAGAGAGCTCTGAGGAGCAAAGCATGTCACACATCATCAGACTGTAGAAGTGTGGAGATGGCACCTTGATACTGTTACATAGTTCCCACCGGGCGCCTGCGACCAGGTGATGAGACATTTTTCACAGAACTTTGGTTGCCTTTCACAAGTTGATGATAATTTATCAGCCTATGCACCTGGAGTGAGCAGTTCTTTTTGAACCTCAGTTTGTGTTAAGTGGAATTAATAGTTTAAAAGGTGTCTCCACAATACATTAGATAGCTAAACTAGTTCAGGAATTCAGAGGCATCAGACCATTTGGTTACTGTAGCGAGCATAGCAGGAAATTTTTGCTAAATATTGGGATTGTATTTGTTGAGATGCACCAGAAAAGGAGTTCATAATCTGGGTTATTCTGCAATAGAAAAAATGTAGCTAGCAGAACAACCTTAATGAAAACTTACCAGTGTCCCCTGTTTTTGGGTATTGGTCAGACATGTCTTATTCTGTCAGATAATGAGGCTGCTTAGTTCTGTTTAGAGCAATAGGTAATCTCTTTGGACAAACCCAATGGAAGCAAACAATGTGTTTGAGGGAGAGACAGGCGATGCAGTGAGGGTGAGTGATCTCAGCTGAGGAGCCTGTTCAGTTCCTGACACAGCTTTCAGCTAGTGCATTGGCTACAGCAACCATTTTCTGGATCTTGTTCTGTTTTTTGGTGGGAATCTGTATGTTGGATTAAAAATCTGGTAGCAAGTGGAAAAAGAGTAAATAGAAAAGAAGTGGGAAGAATCCCATATGAAGTGGAAAAAGGTTCCCTTTCTGTGCTGGGTGTCTGACTGTGGTAGCAGTGCTGTGACAAACTGATGCAGGGATCCTCGAGGTAAATAAAACCTCTGGACAAAGTCTGGCCAGTGACATCAAACCCTGGGTAGATGGTATCTATGAAACCTTCTTCTGTTGTTTGTTTTCCCGTGATGTCTCTTCAGCCTTTTGCAGTCACCAATTTTCACTCGCCATATTCACAGAAACCAGTTTTGGTCAACAGACCCCTCTTCACTCTTCCCTATTCACTAGATAAAACCTCAATTCAATCTTTAGACTGTAAGATCAGGCATTTTAATCTGATCTTTTGTTTCTTTCTCTTTTCCGTCTTTGCTAATGACACTTGCTGAGGCTGGTGGGAGCATTTTGTAAACCTTTGTTAACTCTCCTTGCAGCTGAGGCCAACATGGCTGCAGCTTGCTCAGCTTGGGCTGCGTCACCTTCTTCCAGCAGTCCTCGGGCTGCTGTCCTGCGGAGTTTGTCATCGGGGATTTGCCACCTGGGGATGATGCTGGAATGCTGCGCTGCTGGCTACGCAGTGAGCGGCTGTTGCAAGGAAAGGCTTCTTTTGGCCAGGGCTTGTGACCCCACTTTTTTTGGCTACTGAGACTCCTGACTTGTGTTTTCTGTGCTTCAAGCTCAGTTTACTGCTATAAACACGCACCGGGCTACACACTGCATATCGGTCCCCACGCTGAGGCTGGTGCGGGATGTGGTGACCTTTTCAGGAAGCCCCGGTCTTCCCTGGAGATGCCTCCCTGCCACCAAAGATCAGCTGCTGATCAGTTGTAGATAGTTCATGGCCAGTATTTTTCGCAAGGTTGTATTTTGTTACTTTTCAAATTTACCTCTGGTCAGACTTTCTTTTCTGAGATGAGGAATAGCTGCTGTGGCTGCGTTGATTGTTGGTTTTGGTGTATTTCTAACAGAAAGATGCCTGCAGCTCAGGGTAGGCATACTTTAAAATGTGTATTTATGAATTTAAAATTACAAACACTTTTTTGTTTGGGTGTGTTTGGTTTTTTTGGGGGTGTTTTTCTTTTTCTTTTCTTTTTTATTTTTTTCCCAAATAAGCCCTGTAAAGAGCTCATCCTTTGACTCACTGAGAAATAAGAGAGTTCCAGTGAGAGAGGCTGTTTTATGGGATTCATTTTGGAAGCTATTCAGGGAAATTACTGTAGGCTTTTTGAGCAAATTAGTGAGAGTGTGGAAGGACCACAAAAAGGCTTTTTCCCTTAAGATTTGTAGGATCTTATGAAGGGAAGAAAAAACCCAACCCCTGGTAATTAAAGAATTTTTTTTATAATGAAATAAATTTATGCCAGCTCTGGTTTTGAACTTGGGTAAGTTCTTCACTGTTTCTGCTAGTGAAAGTTTTATTTTAAATTGGGGCTTTTAGAAAGCAAAGGAAGTTACTTAATCACTGCTTCAAATGTATTTGTATATATGGGGGTGTGTGTGTATCCCCTTTGCAAGATGTTAAAGAGTTTGGATTTAGGATGTTGTTAAAAAAAATAAATGTATAACTTGTAGGTGTGAAATGATCAAGGCAACTAATCTGTTGGGTTGTGGTAACCTCAGGAGCTCAGCTTGTGATGAATATAATTAGCCGAGTTCACCTGAAGTGTTTATCCTGGGGAAAAAACAGTGAATCAAATCGCTGGGTCTTTCACAGGGATTTTTCAGTTATTTGAATTGGAGAAGGGCATTTCTTGTTGCTTGAATTAGGTTAATATTTTGTGGGTATACTGCTGAGACAGCTGTGATTCAGAGCGTGAGGAAGTGGGGAAACTATTCATGGACCTCTCCTGTTAAACAAAATTATGTCTTTGACTCTCTTAATAACATAGGTTATGAAGGGAAAAAGTCAGATTGTTGGAATAACTTAATCTGATTCTTGTAAATGTATGACACACGTGGACAATGTGATGTTGAAATGCAGCGAGGGGAGTGGGAGAAGAGCAGGTGCTGCTGTGGAGGATCCCAGCAGTATCCTGTGAAACTTTACACTAAATGGCAAATAACTTGGAAATGTTCCTCATCTATGAATGGGGCTAATTGATTTATATGCCACTTGGTCTGTATGCTTGTTTGTATTTAAGGTACTCTTTGGATTCCCTCTATCTTTTGACTAATTCCAAACGTCCAGAGCAGGTGAGTCTTCAAAACGGAAAGAGATGGATGTGGTAGTTTGCTAGTGACGGGGACCATGTTTCCCTAGCAACAGTATCCCCAAGGAAGCTTGCAGAAAAGCTTTGACCCTCAGTCCTATTTCTGAGTTCAGAAAGTCTTGGGTTTGGCTGCGCTGTTTGTCTGTTTTGGTCTTAAAGGCAAGATGCTGAGATGCGAAAGGAACAACTTCATTTACACATGGCTGAAATCACAGCTGGCTAAAGCTGCTGCCCAAGTGTTCCTTTGAGCGTACCAGACATCATGGACCTTGAGATCAGACAACAGCCACACTGAAGCTATTCAAGTAATTTTTTGAAGCTTTGGCATGCTTTCACATCAAAAGACAGATACTGTGCATGTGTATCTTGCATAATCTGGGACATAATGAACCTGAGATGATCTTATTGTAAATACTTTTGAAATATCTAATTGCTGATTAACTTCATCAACCTGCATTGACAACTCAGCTGAGATAATGTGGGGAGGAAAAAAGCATGTGTGAGCGCTGGGAACTGCCGGGGCTGAGAAACCTTTTCTGTTTCCAGTGACATTTTCAAAATTGTGTTTGCAGATGCTGGTCTATCTGCCTGGCGGCGCTCAGTAAATCCCATGCAGCCTGCCACACGGGAAGCCAAACCCTTGTGCAGGGAGGGCAGCAGCCCCACTGTGTCTTTTATCCTGACATCTAAGATCTCTTCAGCCATTCCGGTGCATTGGGACGCAACAGTGTGCATCAGAAGGAGGAAATGAGATTCAACAAAGCTTTTCTATAATGTCTGCATTGGGTGTAAGCTGGTTCTCAGGTGGTCTGGACAGGCACTGTCTGGCTTCAAGATCTTCATCAGTGTAGATGTATTGTATGTGGTTTTAGTGCTGGTATTACTTCAGTAGATGCTCAGGTTAGTAAGGGAAGCCAAGGGAGTTGTGTGAGAAACTCTCTGCTACTTAGTGCATCCTTCTCCTTTAGTGTGCCAAGACCTGCGTTGTCTCAAGTTTCACAAACTCAGTGCTTGAACTCCTTCCCATTTCTGGGTGATACAAACATCTGCACGTGAGTGTGTGGTTTCTCCTCTTCTCTTATCTCTGATCCCCAATGTTACTTTTTCTGGGTGGGGATAGCTCATTAGCCTATTTAAAAATAACCAAAAAAACCCAAACAAAAAAACCTCCCAGCTTGAATCACTGAATTTGTCACAATAATTAAGTATGGTAGCTACTGTTTTGGATTCATTTCACCTGCTAAGAGATACTGCAGTCAGCACCATATGGTAGCCTTTTTTTTCCTTTTTAACAGACTTTCAGCAGCAATTTGTTTCACCCGTGAGCCAGCACCACAGCATGCATTGCTTAACAGAAACAACGTAAGACTGGCGAGCTTTTCATTTTAAGTTTTCAAGGACCATTTAGCTGAGCTTCAGAGCCTGGTTTCTGGCGTTGTCCTATTTGCGTTGTAACTCTTTGATGTTTAAGAGTGAGGGGCTGAAGGACAGAAGGGCTTGATTCTTTTTCTGACCAGAGACTCCTCAGTACTTCAGTCTTAATGTTTGCAAATAATGTGCTAATATTTACCTGCCTTTTAGATTTATCGCCAAGCTCTCTTCAATGTCCCTATGCTACCCTGAGATTGTGAAAAGAAAATGGTTGCAGATATGGAAAACATTTGATTTGATGGGCGGACTGAAACTGCATGTTGCGTTATGGATATGTGCGTGCTGTAAAACAGGGCCCGGTGCAGGATCCCTGATCTGCTTCTGAAACACAGAACAGTGATACAGCACCATGCTGCTGTCCCTGAGGGCCTTATCCCTAACAGTACCGGGATGATGTGTCAGTACTACTTTGAACTAGCATCTTTGATGTGGGTGGGTGGGTTTTTGTTTGTTTGTTTTGTTTTTTTAAATTGCCAGGAGTACTCAGATTTTGTATAGCTTGCTGCACTGTGCCCCGTAAGCTCCTATACTTAATGCAAAACCATGGTTAGTTCAGGATCCCCTTGTCTTAAAGCTTTTTTTTTTTTAGTGACTACCAGACTGACTATGATTTTTTGTGTATTCTTAGGCTTCCTTAAAACTTGGGCAAGTCTGCGACAGTCTTGCAGTACCTTAATAGCCTGGAATGACATCTCCAGTGTGGAACAATGACCTAGTAGCATAGCCAGTTAAACTGCAATGCACAAGACTCATGTTTAATTCCCTGCCCATTATTGACTCTATGTAACTCCAGGTAAATTGTTTAGGTTAGGGAGGCAGTAGGATTGCCTACCTCGAAGGGCTATAAGAATATACATGCACACCACAGTGGGTCTCAGATATTGTGATACTGGAGGATGTGCGAGAGAGACCATTTCAGACCCCGTCACCTCCCCAGGCAAAAGTCGATTAGGGTCATGCTGAGTCCTCATTCAGATGCAAGAGCTGTGGTCCTGGTGTCTTGCATCCTTCCTCCCTGTCGCCTGATTGGTCCTGGGATCTTGCAATTTGTGATGGCCATCTAATTCTGGATCAATATCTCGGGTTACTTTTGTTATATCAGATAGTGTTGATAAACCCATTCTGCCAGTTGTTCACTTGGTGATAACCACTTCCTCTGCTTAATTGGGAATATCTGCTTAAAAATAAGATATGTATCTGGGTGAAATGCAGGTTACAAATGGTTGCAATTAAACCTCCTGTAGCAGATTACCTACATTTTGTCCTATTATGTTTCTTTTTGCTTTCTTTAAAGGATAAGAATGCAACATTTCTAGAGGGTACAGGTGTTCTGTACAGAGCTCAGGATCATCTAAAATGAAAGAAGTTTGAACTGTCACACATCCAGCCTTGCTCCTGTCTTGCATCTTTGTGTTCTTTAACTGGTATAAAATGTACTTTTAATTTCACAAAGCTTTAGAAACAATGGGGAGCTCTGAGTGTTTTTTCTTTTTAATTAACCAACTTACTTAGAAATAAGATGTGACTTTTTGTGTGGGTGATTAAGAGGTTATTAAAGCAGTACCCAGTGGTGCTACAGCTAATGCTCTGTCAGTGTTTCCTTTAGACTTGGTTTAGACAAGGCTGGACTCGAGACTGGAATACAAATTGTCAGCTTTACAGCTAATCAAATTTTCTTGGAAAAAATTGAACTACTTGACTGGGACAAGGGACCCGATTTGTCATCGTGCTGCAATTTTTCTCTACTTTGGAAGTGAAGAAATGCAACAATTGCCTTAATCTTTCCTTGCTTCTTGCCAAAGGTAGTTACATGCATGTTGGTGGCCTGAGAGAAGGCAATGCCCCACTGCATCCCTGCAGGCAGACCAGGCAGCAGCAGGAGGGAGCATCCTCCACAACACGGGACTTTCCAATCCCAAATGCAAACTGCTCTTTCATTATGCACCAAGAGTACTTGCTCTGCACAAGAGAGAGTTTAAACTGAGTTTTAATAGGAGTGGGATAGAAAGAAATATGCCTTTGTGTTCTCTAACATGATGTGGAGAAAGGTGAGGGTAGGGAAGGTAGTGCAGTGCCCAAGGGCTTTTTGTTCTTCACAATCTTTTCACTTCATGCATCCTTGCCACTTGCTAGTGCTCAAGCACTGTTCAAATTGGTGTACTTTGCAAATGTAAATGAACTTGTGAATGTTCCTATTTTAGCAATGCCATATAGATACTCCTTAAAAATGTCACCTGGTGATTTTAATCTGTGTGGAATAAGCAGTTCTAGAAAAAGTAGGTATACTTCTTTCTCAGTACACCTCCATCACAGCAAAAATGGTCCTGGTAATATTCCTTGCCTGAAAGGTGTGTGTTTAGCTGGTTTTGGAAACGAATGGGAATTTGCATTCCTTTTCTGAAGCACCAATAAACTCCAATCTTTTCAACCAGCACCTGGTTTAAAGTTGAAATTTCTGCTTTGAGGGGAATCTGGAGAGGTGGCTCTGCACCTACGTGGGAGTAAAATGCAAGTAAAATATTTGCTTTTTAAAATGACAGTTTGCAGTTCTATATTCTTCCCTACTGGAAAACAGGGGTCCTAAATTTGTTGCTGTGGGCCTAATGAGCTGCAAGGGTGGAAGCTGGGCCACCTCGCAGTTACTGGATGATTGCCTTGTGCCAACCTGCGTTGCGGAGCTTCCCCACGGGCCCAGCACCTGGAAGCCTTGGCTCCCTGTGAAGTGTTGTAGGCTCACCAAACTGGTGTTTGTCCAAAACCTCTTTTTATCAGAAATTTTCTGCTCAGCTGTTTTTACAGCTAAGATCTGCTGATATTTGCAACAGAAAGGATGTCATGTGTTTCTTCTGCTTGCAGGTCCCAAAGTCAATATTTTTTTAGCAAATGCTGATATTCTAATTTGTTTTGCAATGCAGAATCCTTCAGTAATCCAAAAATTGCTCCCCAGACTACAAATAAAGGACATGATTTTATCTTGTGGGAGAACAATATTGTCAAGTGTCCCTTTTTTGTAGTAGTAGTAGTAGGGAGGATCTGTTTCCTGCAGTAGGAGATACTTCAGAAAGCAGTTGTGTGGTTGGGGACTGCCTTACTGGATTGATTCTGGAAGTCGGAGATGCCAGTGACTAAACAGAACAAGGGACTTGCAGTGCATGTGGATACTGTTCTTCTGCTCACTGGAGCAAGCAGATGCACAGTATCAATTAGTATATACCTTAGGGCACCTTATGAACTTAAATAAAGGAGGAACAAGTTGAAAACATCACCTTATGATTAACAAGAAAGATGAGTTCTGTAGTGACCTTAGAACAGAATCATAAAATATTTTGTTATTCCTGAAATTCTTTGAGGAAGAATAAACTGAAGGATACAAACACCCAGAACATTGAGCTCTTAGACAAGAAAGCAAAACAAAGCAAAAGTGTGTGTTTGGGGGAGAATAACAAACACTTCATTTCTCACTGAATTTAGTGTCTTCCATTTTAAAAAAAGATGGGGAAGGGAGAATTGGTTAACATATGCCAACACTAATATCAGATATGTTCTTTCGTATATGAAATTATCCCATAATTGAGACAAATTACTTGAAGCATTAAAAAAATCCCAGAAATGCTCATGTGGAAAAGACCTTGAGAGGTAACTTAGTATGTTGCCAGGTTCTTAGGCAAGATCAAGTATACCTGTCTCGCCTCCAGAAGCTGACAGTCTGTCTAACCTCTTTTTAAACCTTGCGATATTGATTTCTCATCTTCCTTAGACAGCCTGTTCAGGGTCTTCACCACTCTTACAGTTAACAAGATTTTCATTTTTCTAATACCTAATTCTTTCTACCGCTTGTCCTCCTGTCAGTTGTATGGAGAAGAACTGATGAATGTCCTCTTCTGTTACAGCCTTGTTGGACATTTTTGGATGATGCTTAGCACCTCCTTAACTTAATCTCAGCTTGGCTTTGATTTGCAGGAAAAGAAGAGGAAGGAAAAAAAAAGAAATCTTGGTTCTTTTCTTGTTGACCATGGTTCTGAAATCACTTAGTTGTTTGTGGGTTTGGTTTTTTGTTTGTTTGTTATTTTTTTCGTCTCCCTGTTGACTCTTCCCTATATTTTCAGGAGTGGCACTCAAAATGGGATATCTATTGAGATAGCCAATGTCTTTCTAGTGCAATAGGAAAAGAAAAATAAGCTCCTTGGTCTTAGCAGCTCATGCTTCTGTCATACTTCTCTGATATTTCTGGTTTTCCAGTAATACTGTATTTTTTACTTGTATTCATTGTAACTTGCTGAAGTACAGATACTTGGCTTTTTATCACCTCACACTTTCACCACATGCATTTTAGAAGGAAGAGTAAAATGAATAAATAGAAAGTGTGCACTGTATCAAGTTTCAGCTTTCGGATATTGTATCTTAGTGTCCAGCTTGTTGATTATATATTCCTTCTCTGCTGATTCTGCTCACATTTCTTAGCTCGGTGTCACCTACAGTTGTTCAAATGTATTTGTTGTTTAGTCCTGTAAGAACAATGGCATCTCTGGTATTACTGCTGATGGTGGCTATTTCAGAGATAATTTATCAGAAAAGAGCTGGTGACTTCAGGCCTTGAGCCACTTTCTTAGCAGAGCTTTACGTGAGCCTCTGTGAATGTCTAACCCTCATGTACTAAAGATAAAGAATTTCTAGGTTTAGGGCTAGTCATCATTGCTTTTGCAAAATTTATTGATGTTGATGTAAATTTTAAAGTTATTTAGAGCTGATCTCCTGAATGCTGTTAGTGATTTAGGTTTTTAGAACCCTTTGAAATGAAAAAGATTTTACAATATTATTTTTATAATATTCTATTAGAACTATATCTTCTTGTCTGTGTATTGATGCTAGCATCATATAGTAATTCTTTGGCACTAGTAATACTCCATAATCCTCCAGTGAAGAGGAACAAACCCAATTGTTAAAAGGTCCATTCCTCCTCCTTGAAAAAAGCTACCAGTGTTGTCAGGTAGCTCGGGTGGTTTTCAGAAAGAACTTATTAGAACATATCAATTCACATAAAGATGAATATATTTGCAATATGTAGTTATAGTGTAGTTATAAAGCACTGTGAGATTCTTGAGTCTTATAGTATTATTGTTCCTAAATGCTTTCAAACGCAAAGTGACACTAATGCATTTCATTTAAGCTATTATTATTTCAGAGTTAATTTTACACCCAAACTGAAATAAGGAAAGCACTTTAAGAAATATTTGGAGGTGTTGCTATGTTATTTTAAATTACTCGGAGAAACAAACAAAAGCCCTCCCACATTCTGAAACATGAGTATCTAAAAGGCCTCATTTTATTTGAGAGGAAACTGTTGAGGAAAAAAATTCAAAGCATTTTTACAGGAAATGCATTTATCCCTTTTCATGAGTGATTACTCATGATGTTTTCCTTGATGCACTCTGTGATAATTATTCACATGCCACTTTGAAAATATGTAGTGGGTACCATATAATGCATATTGCTCTTGGTTACCACTATATTTGAAAGAATTAAGGTTCTCTGGCATTTTATAATTCTCCTCTGGGTTGCTCCTCTGTAAGTCGGGTCCCTGGGGACACCCCCCCCCCCCATCTTTCTTAGGGCCTGTTCTGTCTGGTGTCCACCCCAGTCCCCCCGTCCCCCCCCCCCCTTTTTTTTTCCCCCTCTTGCTTCTTTTGGATGCTGTTTGAAAATCCCAAACCCTTTTTGCTCTTTTTTCTGTGATGCTTCCAGTGATGCTTCCAGCATTCCCGTTCTGCTTCTTGCTTTCCCTTTGTTCTGCTCACGCACAGCAATGTTTCCAACCCTGAGAAGCAAAATTTCTTTCCTTTTGTGCTTCAGTTTTCTTCTTCTCCTTGTGCTGACCTGTGCTCTGACTATAGCCCTTCATTGCTCGCTCCCTTACTGTCTCCCTCCTCTGTGCATCACTGTTGCCCCTGAGCCTCCCTCCATCCCATGTCAGCCCCTTTCCACCCGGGTTTCCAGCTGCAGTACTTCCAGTTGATATATTTCTTTCCCCCCCTTCCCCCATGTTTTTCCTAATACTGCTCTGCTCGCCTGCTCTGTCTGATTAGCTGGCTCCAGGGTGTGAGTTAAATGTCAGTATAATTTTTTCTTTCTTCCAATCTTAAAGGAGTGCCATGAAATGGAATTTGAACACCAAAAAATTCACTTTTGCTGGGAAAGGTTTAACCTGTGGTGTCCAAGTAGGCACTAAATCCCCACAGGGTTTGCTTCTGTTCTTAATGGCAATCGTTCTCTTGTTAGAATCCATCCTGATCAACAGTTGCCCAGTCTAAAAGACTGGAAGTAAAAATGGTTGCCATAAGTGAACTAGTGCCAATGAGCGTAGCCTTTTTTGTTCTTGCATCTTGAGTCTATTTGCTGCTTATAGTGTGCTAAGACACTTGCTTAGTGGTTGCACTTTCTCTCCTCTCAGGGTATGACCCTGGTCTCGATAACAATGATAATGAAGTAAGAGTTGTGGGTGCACGTCACATCTTCCCTGTGCAGCTACTGCTTAATTTTTATTTAATTTTAATAGAGTATTTTTCAGTAAGGAGACAACAGATCATAATCAGGTTTTTCTGAGAGCTTATGGGGGTTATTAAAAAAAAAAAAAAAATTATGGCAGTGCACAACAGCCAGTAGGTGTGTCTGACCAACTGTGACCAAGAAAATAGGACGAGCGAGACGATGAAACGGGCTCTGTACTACAAATCAATCCAGCGATGACAGGCAGGACCAGCCTTGCAGGGGGTCAGCGTGCAGTGGTTTTGTCCTGGACGCTGGGAAAAAGATTAGGAAAGATGAACAACTCAGCAGCAAGAGGCATCCTGGGTTTTGTTTGCCTCTAGCTGAACTCTTTGCAGTTAAAAGGTGGAGGCAGAGGCAGGGATGGTCTGGTTAGGCAGCTGCCTTCTGGCCAGGGGATGTGTTAGACATCATAACTTGCAGAAGAGCCCCTCTGCGTCACTGCTAGGTCTTTTCTGAAGAAGGGCTGGTATTTATGACCTGCTGTGCCAAATGGGGTGGTAGGGATCTGACAGATGAGTGTCAGGCATGGAGGGCTTGACCCTTGACTTGTGCTTTTGGCAGCCCCATTGCGCCCGGGAATCGTGGGTGAAGAGCTAATTGTGCACTTAAGGGCTTTGCTGGGTAGGGGCCAGGAGAGCCTTCCATGGCCAGGCACAAATAGCTTGTGCTTTTGATCAAAACTGAATTTTGAGCTGCTTTATATTTAGAGACAAAGTGCTCTCATTGCATCATTGACCCCTGTCTCTCAATTTAAAGCTCTTTTGTATTGTTCTCAACTGTTCACAGATACTTTATATTAAGATAAGGATCACTGTTTGGTTTTTAGAGAGATTTAAAGTAGCCTAAGGGAAAGCAGTGCACTTGGCAAGGGCAGTTACTTGTACAATGAAAAAGACATTGCTACAATAAATATAGCAAACAAACCCAGTTCAGAAGCAAAGAGATGACATTTGGGAATTAAGTCCTGCCTTACCATGCTGTCGTTCAGGTTAGTATTTTCTGTCAAGTGACATCCAAGAGCCACAGTCTGTGCAGTCCCATTCCCCCGAAGGGGAACGCTCTGTCCGAGATGCAAGTGGACCCCCAGTGACCACAGATAACCATCCTGTAAAGATTGGCTTTTTATGTACTTGACATGCAGTAGCAGATGAAAATAGAGTTGGCTGTTGATAAATAGATACATGATTATAACTGGTATTGGGCTGTGCAGGGTGTTCTTCCCTGTGGATTGTGCTAATAATATGATGGAGGGAAAGGCAGAGAATTTTGATAATTAATCTGTGTTTGATTCCCAAAGATTAAAAAATTGAATAAGTTAATATTTTACAACCAGCTCCTTTTGCTTTCTTCATCAGTTGAATAGGGAGTCTCTCAGAACAGCTAACCCTTGATGAGTGGAAGGATCAGGAGGAAAACTGTTTTTAAGAAGGAATGAGAGAATTTATTTTTGCATTGCACATTTTGCTTGCTTTCTGCCCCATGCTCATGGGAACGTTTTCATGAAAATCTAATAAAAAATAAATTAGAAATTTATATAAAAATGAAAAATCAGCTACTTCTTACTTGAAAAGTAAACATTACTTGTAAGCCAAAATGCATCTTTTAAAAAATGAAAATTAAATTGGAGTGAAATTGTGTGAAAGGTTTAGCTACATCTGTTAATGGCTTTTTTACGCTGGTGCATCTGGTGAAGGTCTTCAGAAATGTCACTTCTAAACACTCTGCATGTTTCTTCACAGGGTGCTTCCTGTTATGTCATGTTCTTGGCTGGTGTCAAGACCTAAACACACTTAGGAGACACTGAATTGGGATCTCAAGATTTGTTTACATATGAGACCTTGAGAAAGACACTTGAGCATAGGTTTCATGTGTTGACATTTTAATCCTATCGTATCTGAAGCTCCGTGGGGAAATAATTTAAAAAGGCAAATATGTTTATATCAGGTCAATTTTCATTTCCTCCCCTTTTCACAAAAACTCACCCTCCCTAAGATTTGTGATTATCCAACCTCAGCTTGATAATCCTCTCTCCTTCCTTTCCTCCAAACAGAGACTTGAATGGTTGGCAGAAAACTAGCACATCTGCCTTCAGTAAGCAGCTTACTCCTAACAACAAAAGAAAACTTTTGCTTGTTTTTAAATGTCAGTAGGCAAAGGAACTGCCCTGGAAGAAAACATGCTTTTTTCGTGTTTTCTTTATCAGCTGAACACCTCTTGGATGAACTGTCTGGTTTTGTGGGACTTGGTGTCTAACCAGTCAGAAAGTAGTGCTAAATGGTGTTAGGACTGGCAACAATAATGATCTGTTAATATTAAGACATTACAGGCATTAACAGCTTTTAAAAACATTATTGCATTAAGGCAGGCTTTTCAGTCAGACTGTTGAGATAAACTGAGAAGTTGATGGTGGAGAGAAACAGGTTGGTGCTTGGACCGGCAGAAGAGAACTGTGAGGATATGGCAATGCAGGAGCTGAGATACGCTCCTGTTCTTGTTAATGTTGGATGATAACCTTGACTTGTGAGTCCTGCCCTCCCCCTTTGTCTTCATTAAGCATTTTACAGCTGGACTATACCTCTTGACTTCTGATTTTTCACAGCTACCGCTGCTAAACATGATGTGCAGGAAACATGCCTTCGTGCTGAGTAGCTCAATTTTGGCATCTTGCCATTTTAGGCTTTCTGCTAAGCTCCCTGCGTGAGTAAAGCGAGTCACTGTCAAATTGCAGTACTTGTTGGCACACTGTTTTTTGTACCCTTAAATCCTATAGTTTATTATTTGTCTTGCTATCGTGCATAGGGACCTTCATTGTGGAACAGGACTTTGTTGTACTTGCATATAAATGTTGAAAGAAAAGAAAGTCTCTCCCCACTGAGAGTCTAGGAACATGAGAGATGTTTTATGCACTTGTATGGACGCATGTAAACAAACAGTCAAAATGAATCACTCTGAGAATGGGTAATCTCAGCATGCCCACCGTTCCTGCATGCCCCTTGTACAAAGTCTTTTGTAAGGCATTGCAGTGAAAGACTTAAAAAAGATAAAGAGGTAATTTTGTAAAAGTTTGTGGAAACTCCTGCTAAGAGCCCAGATCAGGTGCAGATAAAATCTGAAGGTTGTTGTTTGAAAACATAACGTGTAAGGAGTATTTATTGACCAAAGATAGGATCAGTTCTCAGTGTAATGATTGAGAAATCAGAGGTGAGGTGGAAAAAAGATCTCGCGAAAGGTTTTTTGCTTGAAGATAAGTCACATTGACAAGTCAGAGACTGAGGACTCTAGTAGGGTTTTGGGGGTCCCTCTGTTTACCACTTACCAATATGCAATGCAATTTGCAGTACTAACGTTTCTCTCGTTTAGACTAGTTGTTTGTCTGTTCCTTTACCTTGGGCTTTATGGATTAGCACGCAAACCATAGCATATACGGGTATTTATCTTTCTGTTGTGTGTTTGCCTCATCTATGTATTTTCCAGAACACACACTTCTTTCTGTGTTGTTAAGGTCAGTGGTTCTTAGTTGCATCTATCCATCTCATCGTAACTCTGGGCAGGCCGACGTGAAGCTATTTGTTTAACCATTTCAGTATCTCTGTCACCCTCTTGCTGTTGATTGAGTCTGCTGAAGAGACACACATCTATACAGCCACACTTGATTTGTTACAGGTCATTTTCCCCCCTCCCGCATTCAATTCTCTGTTGTCATCAGTCAACTGCTTCATCTTAGCACCGCTCGCTTCCTTCAGCTTGTGTGTTGACCTCCACTGTTGCCAGGCACACCAGATGGAAGCAAAGTTGTGTGCCCATTGTGCCACTGATCACATCCAGGCCCAGGACGGCGTGTGCCAGCTGGCTTCGAAGGTATCATTTCGTGTGTCCTCCAGTTGCCATTGGTTTGGAGGATAATTTGGCATGTTGATTTTGGTCAGAAAAATTATCTGTGCATCTGTGGCAAGCCATCTGCTTTGTGCACAGTCAATGGCATGGGGAGTGGAATGGTTGCACCTGACCCTCTTCCACCGTATCACAGTTGATAACTTCTGTCTGCTTTATGTTTACATTCACGTATCTGGCTGGCTGCGAGGGCCAGTAAAATGCTCTGTCCTAGTGTGCGTTCCATGGAGAGCATCCAGTTGCCTTTTCAATTACACTTACTCGCCTTTGTTTTTCCTGTATCCTTTGAGATAATGGCTAGGAGCTTTGCCTTGCTCTCTCCGGGCTTCACAGCACTCTGCTGCTGTAGTAACTTGCAGTTTGGCATGGGTTTTTCTGCTACGGTTTACTATCACGTACAGTCAGTAGATGTGAATTTCATTAGGGTGTTCTGCATGTATGCAGCTGTGGATCCTGTGTGTACATTCTTGTACACCTAGTAAAAAGCACTGGTAGTGGAACATGCTGTTGTTGGTGCTTTTCCTATGTATGTTATCGGTAGTGGGTGAAGACAGACTGATGCTGTGTTTGAAAATACATTCCTACACATATCTCTCTTGCTTCTTGGCTCAGGCTGTGCTACTTCACTGGGAACAAAGCCAGAATGTAGCCCTAATTTTGCAATATGCAACCACCAGCTTGAAAATGCTAAAGCAATTAAATGTGGCCTCACCCAAAATGCTGGTAGTGTCCAGTCTGTGCAGGTGTTCGTGTATGTCTAGTGGGAGCCTGGAAAACATCAATGCGATAGGTTATTGCACTTTTTCGTCTCAGGAGCAAGAGGGTACCATTATGAGTGACTGGATTTCTAGTCATGATGTTTGCAACGGTATTTGCTGACACATGGTAAATGCTGATTTTAGTTTCTCCTTACCTCGTTTCACAAAATGGAGCTGGAAATAATTCAGTACTTTGTATTTGCTGCTGCACGGAAATGTGCTGGTACTTTCGAATGGGAGGTTCAGACTTCTCAAACGTGAAATTTGGTGCTTCTGTCTCAGCAATTTCTTGCTCATCAACATGTTTAAGTCATTCTGCATTTGAATGGGTGAAGTAAGGTATAATTCATGTTCCTATTGTTTCCAGTTGTTAGGAAAAGCAGACTGAGCCAAAATCACCTGACTCTATTCTTGAACAACAGGAGTTAGATGAAATATATTCCTAAACAATCAGACTAAATTACATGTGTACTTTGGCAGTCTTCAAATGAATGACATTGATGAATCCTTAAAACTGTGACCATTAAGTCAAGCACAGGCTTTGATACCATTAATGAGGAAATAATGTTTTGACGTTCATATCTTCATAAATTCTGACACTTGCAATTGTCCTCAAGTAACAAAACAGCGTTGTCATCTGCAATAATGTGCTCTTTAAAAATTTTGCCTGAGCTACTTAAAGCTGGGCACTTTATGTTAGGAACGGACAAGCGTTTCTTGTTTGTGCTTTTATTTCCCTTTCTCTGGTGGTCGCAGGTCCTGCTGCTTAAGCCCTCAGCTGTGCTTCAAGGTCTTGTGCAGTGACTGTCGTGTGGGTCAAAAAGGCTTGAGCTGAGCCTCCAGACCCAAGTGATGTGTTGTGCACTGACTTAGCATATTGATGTATGACTACTTCCTTTTCTATCCTCAAAAAGGGCTTTAATGCTGCTTTTTCTTTTGTTGGTATTGCCTTTTATTCCCATTACACGGAGGACAATCCAGTCTGAGAAAGATAAATTTCACAATTTGTCTTGTCAAACTCTGAGATGGAGTTTTCCGTTATGCTGGCCGGGCAGAGGAGCAGTAGTGCGCTTTCCAAGTGCGCGTGGGTGGCTGTGCGCAGAGACCCCTCGCTTTCTTAATGGGATCTGTGGACTTGCCTCCCACACGTCAACCTGCAAATGTAGTGCAGAAACTTGCGCCTCCTTGGCTTGCTCTCTTCCTACTTACTGATGGGGCTTAACAGTGCTGACTTTGGATGTAAAACCACTCAGTAACCCTTCTTGGTAAGTCATCAATTACTAATGTGAAATACCCAGCCTGTGCACTTGCGGTGCTTAAGGATTCATTATGTTGCCTTTTGGTTGACCTGACAGAGCTGTTCAGCGCCTCTCCTTCCAGTGCAAAGTCCTAGATTCAGCTTTGCTCCTGGGACCGCGTACTCCAGCTCTGGCCGACCTTTCATAGGAAGGAGAGAACAGAACACAGCTGAGAAACTAATTTCTGGAGAGAGTTAGAAAAAGGTATATAAAAATATTTCACTTACTGAGAAGGGAAAAATAGCAGTGATCACGCTAAAGGTAATAGGAATCTGGTTCGTGTTCCTTGCTGCCCTTTACTGCAGCATTTAAATGTGTGGTGGAGAAATCTTCTAGCTATACAGCTATGTTATTGTTGACCCATTTTCCCAACAGCTAATGGCTAAGACTGAATACATATTACTACCACTATAATTGTTAAATTTTGCCTCGCTGCATCGGGAATTCTGTGAATATTGTGAGTCTGGCCCAGAGCACTTTGCTAATCAAACACAAATTAAAACTAACCCAACTGACTGCTGTAAAAATATTGGTACGCTTTCCTAGTAGATTTACAGTCTCATGTACTAAGAGAGCTTCGTGACCCTCTCTTAAACTACGTGGCCGTATCTCCATTTTACAGAGGATGAAAATGAGATGCAGTAAGGCCTTTAACTTGCAACCACACAGCAAATGAAAATTGGCTTCTCCTAGTTTGAGACTGGGAGCTCTACCTTTGGTAGAGAGGTAGGCGTTACCCAGATTTACTTCCAGTTTTCTGTATGTAAGACGTGATTTGTAGTCTTGGTATTGCATTTCCTGCTTCAATAAATAGCTGCTTTCTGAATGCTGTATATTTTAGGTTTGGTGCCGAAAAAGGCCATTAGAAGTTTTACTGCGATACGTTCCAGTGAAGAAATACATTAAACCCATTTTTTTTTTTTCTTTACCTTTAAGAACATCAGCCAAAATCATGCAGTTCTGAGGAAGGAATAAAGGAAAATACCCCACATTTTACTGAAAATGCACATTACATGCTGTCGATTGCCATTTTCCTTGCGCTGTACTCAGCGTGGCATCCTATAGCACAATGTAAACAAAATTATAATCTTATCAAGCAGGCTGCTCCTACAGTGATGACAGCTACTTAGATTGCCAGAAGCAGGGCCAGAAAAACAGAGACTATTTTAAAGCAGCTGACAAATTTTTTTTAGCAGCGTGGGTTGAAAGAAAATTATAATAAAGATTTCATTACATGCTATTCAGAAGGGTCAATGCAGTAAGTCTCCAGCAGACCTCAAGGCCTGTGACTCAGATGGGGTCAGTGTCCTGAACACAGCAATACCTCGTGTGTTAAGATGAGGTTGGGAAGAGTGGATGAGAGCACTGTGGGTCTAATTCTTGGGTGTTAAATGTGTTAGGGTTATCGCACCATCCAGTTGATGGGATGGAGTCACTCTGCTTGTTCCAAAGCCGACTAGACTGCTTTGGGCTGACTAAAGACTCAAGAAGAATGTACTTGACTGTTTTGCTAAGTAAGGTATGTCCTTAACTCGCCTACATATTGAACTGGTTCTCAAAATATTGCTTTAGTATGCATTTGTAGCATTATGATTAGGGCTTCTGATTTTGCTCACTGCAGAAACACTTGCCTTACCAGGTCCCTGCACAGTGCGTATTTAAAATTTTGCTTATTTTAGAGGTGTTTTTGGAATATTGAGCTATTGTCTTAGGACCTGAGATCTTGAGCATATCACAAAACTCATAATGTCCCCAAAAATCTTGCTGCCCCATTCCATATTCATTCTGTTTTTGGTTGACCGGTACATCTTAAAGAACAACCCTGGAGAAGTGGAGTGAAATACTGCTCTACAGGTGGCAACATCAGTTTTAGCATGAGCTCAGGAGAACTACTCCATCACATACTCGCTTTTAAATATATTACATAAAAGGTCATGGTCCCAGTGCATTTTGTTTCCTTAACAGAAAGGAAGTATATTTGAAGTTGGCTATATAATTGTCTCTCTAGCTTGTAGAATGTTGTAGCTCCTATATATTTTCAGTTAGTCATGAAGTGTATTGCATATATAATTAAAACATTAATAAAAATAACAGCAGGAAGAGTTCATCAGCAATTCAAATACAAATATTTGTGAAAATCTGTCTTCTCCAACATGTTCCTTTCCCCTCTGATTTTTTTTTTGGGGGGGGGGAAGTAAAAATATCATAAGCAACATTGCTTATCCATTTTCACCACTCCAATATCTCTGTAGGATAGTAAATTCATTTAGCTATTGAATTAATTTACCATAGATTGTGCAAGCTCGTTATTGTCATGCACTTTAGGAGACATCACATGCATATTCAGCACAGTAAAGGTTCCTCTCTGGTTTTGTATGTCCATTCACACTTTAGCGTAGGGAGTTTACCCAGAGATTTGGAGGCAAACCTGACCCTCCCCACTGCAGCTTGGCACTCAACAAAGAGCACAGGGCATCTTTGTGATGTTAATATCCTGCAAGCAAAGGAGTAGGGCTTGAAGTGCCTATTTTGTTTCCTGTTTTTTCTTTCTGAAAGGTGCCTTTGACTGCTCTTTGAAGTATGAAACTGAACCACAGCTGCCAGAATTAGGCAGTGCAGGAGAGTTGGACTGGGCTTGGGAAGGTAGCCAGGAGATCCCGCCTGCCATTTGCCATGCTTTTGGTGGGACTTGGGTACTTGCCTTTCACAGTCAACTTCAAAATTCTCAGTATGTGGATTTGTCTTTGTAAGATCTTTAAAAACCTTGCAGCACGTGTCTACCTTCTGAGCTCATAATGTATCTTTCTGAAGAAGTGCTGTCAAATTAGTTAGACTTTTCTAATTCTGGGTTACTAAATTTCCTCAGGATGGAATCTCAATTGTACTTTGCCTCTTAGTACCATGATCTATTGTAGGTCTGTAGCACATGCTATATTCCTAAGCAAAACAGTCAGACAGTGTGCCGCATTGGTTTGTTGTTTTGAATAAGGATCATAGGATGCGGCCAACAAATATGTCCGATACATTGGTTGGAAATAGGTTCCATTTCCAACAGATGGATTAAAAGAGAAGAAAAAAAGAAAAAGAGAAAAATGGGTGGTATGGGGAGCACTGTTCACTTCCTTAATTAAAAGGTCCCCTTTATTTGAGGTTGTTTTTTTTTTTTTTCAGCTTTCTAGTTCACTTTTCAGTTTTCTGTTGGTGGGTGAGTCCATGGCCCTAGAGAGAAAGGAATCACTTTCTAGAGAGGGTTTCTCCCTGGCTTTACTGCAGTTTCTCTGCATTTCTTAACTGATTTAGCATTTCACTAAGTCGTATCTTTGGAATACTCAGCTGTGAGGAGGATCTTTGTTTTAAGAATAAAAAGAGAGTATTTAAAAAACCTGGCTCCTGCAGGATGCTGAGCTCTAGTGATGGCAATCCCTCTTTTGGGTTATTTCTTCTCATGTTTGTCTTTTTGAAGGAGCACTGGATCTGGATGGACTCTCACCCACTTGCATTTCACTCCCAAACCAGCCAGGTCATATTAAAAGACTTTGCAATGAATCCCATGCTTTTATTGTTTAAAAAGCCACTATTTACTTCCAGCACAGGAAGCTGAGCATCTCCCTGCAGGGTTGCCAGCCTGCCTGTGTGGAACCAGCAATGAAACGCTGATTTAGTACCTCCGTAAGGAAAGCAGTTCTACTTTCTGTTATTCTGTATGTCGATTGACGTTAATCCCATAATTGAAGCATCCAGTTTTAGGATTAAGCTGATATTTATCAGCAAAAGCCTGCTAAAAAAAGCGCAGATTTGTGGTAAATAGTGATTTAGACCAACCCTGCTCCTCCAACATAATCAAACTTTTCCGTATTCCTTCACATCTCTGTCAACTCACCAAACTAGGCTGCTTCGCGTGTTGGTTGAAAGCTGCTCCAGACAGCTCTGTGGCATGGAAATGTATTAGGCTGAGCAGGCATAGACTCAAAGCGTGAAACAAAATAGCCTTTGAAATTTATAATCAAATAAATGCCACCAACCAGAAACTCAATTTGTAATAGCAACAAAATCCATTTTGGGAACAGAAACGACAGAAGCTTTTACTATCAGAAAATGTGACTATTGTATAAAGCCGAAATTCCCTAAGCAGTAGCTTGGTCTGAAGATGATGATGGTCTGAGCACCAGAAGAGCAGTGCCTTTACTGTTGGGTTCATATGTGAATTCAATTTGTTACTAAGACCAACTGGCACCAGAAATTTCACAGGTGCAGACAGTCGATGCGGAGGCAGCCACTTCTCTTAATTGCAGCAAAAGAAAAATAAGCTTGACATCATTTTATCAGAAGCTACCTGGATTTATATCCTGGAGCTCTGTTTCATGTGGTGACAGGGAATGTCAAACTGCTTATCTCTGACAGAGCATCTTCTTCCATTCCTTACAAATATCTTTAATTTGGTATGTTATGCTTCAGTAGTTTTCAAATGTGTTGTTCTTATGTTTTCATATAAGTGATTTTTTGCCTTTATTTTCATTTCATTTTCATTGTTTTCTGATTCTTCACAGTATTTCCTTTCTGGCTGCAAAAGGGAGCTAACTAGGTACAGTGAATTATATCACAAAATGGAAAAGAAATGTTAGCCGAGTGATGTATTACTTTTTTTTTTTTTTTTTTTTCCTTCTGGATATAGGCCATTATCTTGTGGTACTGCAAGAATTTGAATGCTTCAAAAACATATTAAGTGAATGAAGCTATATAAAATGCCTTTTTAAAAAAAAAATTACAAACATGCTTTGCATAAGTTTAATATTTTTATGTTTCTATTAGAGAAGGCTAATGTCTTCTGGAGATTTGTTGCTGTAACAAACAGCAGGATTTGTGCTGTGAAAGGAGTGCCATCCATTAAAAACTGCCTCAAGTTTTTTGGGGGGTTTGGTTTTTTATGTGTGTGTGGTTGGTTTTTTTTTGTTGTTGTCTGTATTGTTTTATCTACTTTTTGCAGGCAAAGTCTAGGACTGCTGTAGGTTAAAGAACTGGAAAAGAAGAGAAAGTAAATAAACCTTTTCTTTTTGATTTATGGTGTTCATTTCACAGCTGTTTCAGTACAATCCGTTTTGCTGTTTCTTAGGTAGTCAGTTGGAAAAACAAATTTGGAAATTAGGCAAATATGATTATAAAATGACACACAACGTAGAAACCTAAAGTCAGAGAAGCAGGTGAACTGCCTGAAACGGCTTACTCTGCGCTATTTTTGGCCAATTGCTTAGTCTGAGTCACTAAGAAAATGTACTGTCCTGTAATTGAGTTTTAACTGAGGATGTCTGTCTGGTTTTGGTTTTTTTTTTTTGTTTGTTTTGGTTTTTTTAATTTTTAAAGTGTTTTTAATGTTTCTGTTCATGTATATGGTTTCATGATTTGCTCTGAACAGCATGGCTAGTTCTTCCTGGTGATTTCCATGTTGTTTGAACTGCCTTGTTTGAGGCCTGTTGTATAAGTATCCGAGGACAGGTTACACGTGTGCTCTCTTGGCGTTATCTGCATGGTAAGAGTGGCTGATAATGAACTGCTGACACTAAGCTGCTGTTTGGGGTAGAGCGTGGTCATGTCACAGTCCTGATACCTTGTTACATTGGGAAGTAGCTTCATTCTGAGTATGTTTCTGGAGCTGTTTGAATATTTACTGTTAATCAGAAAAAAATGGGAACAAAGACTTGTAAACATAGTAAGAAGTTTTGCAAAAGCTCCTTGAAATGGTCTGTAATTGAGTGCAATAGGAATGTGTGTCAGAAGAAAGTAATGGGAGGGAAATGCTATCAGAGATACTATCTATCTTACCTATCAGAAATGTCTGTGTTTGCCAGACTGTTGGGCATTACCTTAGGGAAGCAGATGCTATTAAAAAAGCCTCATTTCCCCTGTACTCTGCTCATCTCTTCTAAATGTGCTTCATGGCTTCCCAAACCTGAGCGAGGTGGAGTCTTGACCTCAGAGACAACTTTGTGGAGATAAAGGTTGTGTTAAAGTCTCAATATGAAGCAAATACTGACTGATTTACAAGGGATCCTTACTTCTCTGAATCATCTGTTCAAAACATTTTATGTCAGCATGAGATTCCATGGTAGGAATAATGAGTTTTAACCCCTTTTAGCTTTTCAAAACTCCAATAAATCACTTTTGAATTCTGTGTGTCTACTGAACTGCAAGTGTCAGGCAAGTTAGACTCAAATACTGCTAATGTTACGGGTTGTGGTGATTCTCATTGCTCATGCCCTGAAACAAGAAATGAATAAATGAAAGATAACAGCCCCCAGTTAAACCAGAGGCCATCAGCACATGAGGAACAGGTGACTCAAATAATTCCCATCTTGGATTTATGTTTTTAAATGAACAATATTTCATGGGGTTTTGTGAGGGGGGTGAGGAGAAAGAGAGGTGAAGTTGAACAGAAATCCTGATAGATACTTCTACTCCCAGCACTGAATAAGAAAGAAAATATGAAATGTGAAGTAAAATATCCATGTTCTCCTAGACAAAAACTTTTCTTGGAAGAAAACAAAAAAAATTTAGTCTGTTCTTGTTTATGTCATTGTCTCACCTTTTCTTCCATGTCAGAAACAAACACGGCTTAGAGGTGCAGCAGTATGCAGTTTCAAGGCGTTTGGGGATGAATAAAGGTTATGCAGGTGTGGGGCAAACGCAGGCTGATGGGAGATGGGTCGCTAAAAGGGGCGTGCGTTAGCTCAGCTATCCTCGGAGTGCACAGTCTGCTGTTTATGTGCAAAACCTCTCCCAGCCCTGACCCTGTCATTAAGAAGGATGTTTCCTGTTGTATTGGAGTATTTTGAAGACGACCGTGCTCCATGCCCCAGCAGTGTGTGTCTGTAGTCCCTGTGTAGACAGCACGAAGTTTCACAGACTCCTTTTGCCTGTTACTCTGGAGCAGCTTTATAGGTCTTAGGTCTCAAATTCCTTGGTAGGGACCACAGAAAGCATCAATGCCTGCATCCTGCCCTGCGTGGTATGCCTCCTTTTGCATAGTTCTGGTGATAGCTGTGTCCTTAGCTGTCCATTGAATACAGACGACCTGTAGAGATAGTCAGGTGTTATTAATTGGGCAGAGGATTGTTGACCTGAAGCTGGAACCCTGATTTAAATGGATCAGATACACACAGAATCTGTTGTTTCTGCATAGAGGGATGTGGCACTACTAAGCAGTTATGAAGATGCTGTCAAAAACTGGGCATGGACCAAAGGCTGTGGTAGGAGCCTAAGGAACAGCAATGCTGCCAGAGCAGTGAAATCCCAGGTAACATTGTGATTAGGGAATTAGCAAAGCTGGGACAGCTTCACTGGGCAATGGCCAGAAGAGCTTCCTTTCTGAGATGGGAGCTGACTAGAGATCAGCATGTCACGTTATGAAGCTCTATTTTTTTCCTTTGCAATAGTTATTATATCACAGCCAGTATTGTATTTCATTAAGACTTGCTGTGTAATAAAATTCTTGAGAAGCTGTGAAATTTAAGTCACCTAGTCCTTCTGATAAGTAGGTGATAGACTTACCATTTGGGATATGTTTCATACTTGAGAAATGAAATGCCAGTGTTTCAAAAGGCTAAATAAAAGCATAATGAAATTTATTAAGTTCCAAAAATATAATTGTTTTTAATTAATGGTGTGGGGTTTTGTTTTTTTAAGTTAGCTGTCCTCAAAACACGAATGTGCATAAAGAGGTATTGCAAGTTTCTGGAGTCTGAAACATTCCCTGCTGCCAACCTATTGTCTCTGCACTTTGATACTGGATGTCCGAGGGGATGTGGAGTACAAGCTGCTTATTCTATTTCACGGCATCTCTCAAAGATACAAAACCTGTTTTCATTCTAGAATTCAATAAAAATGAAATCATTTTAGCTAAAATTGAATTGTTACCACGTCCGTTGCTGAATCATGTGAAATGGGTGCGACTGGCGGAGGCACTGCCGGATTTCCAGTGGAATTCTTCATCCTGCATCATGTTGACCGAATGCTCAGCCGTCTCCCAGACCTAAGCCCTAGCCGCCAGCCTACAGTTTGTGATAGAAAACATCTGCTTCATTCTCTTGCACAGAAACACATCTACAAAAATGTTAAAACATTTTGGCTGTCATGCAACAGGAACTTGGACAGAAATCCATTTAATCAAACATACTCTCATCAGCTGCCATAGGCGATTTATAGGGTTCTCTGTGATCAGCTGTTGCCAGAGTCATTGGGGATCATCTAATGCAGGATGCAGACACCCAACCCGGCTGCATGGAGAATAAGCCCAGATCTGGGATGACGCTTCTGTCCAAAGCAAATGTGTTCCACCTCATCCCCTTTACCAAAATCACTATCATCCAGTGAAAATGAAACTTTTCTTAAAAAAACCCAAATGTTGATGGGAACCATTTTCATTCTAAAAATCTAGCACTTCTAACTGTTTTCCAAACAAGTTTGGTTTTGTTGTTGTGGGTTGGTGTTTTTTTGTTTATGTTTGTTTTTTTTTTAAATTTTTCCCTTTCTTCTTCATTCTGCCTATTTTCTCTATTTTTCAATTCCTGCCTCTGAAAGCCTGGTATGAAAAGGAGAGATGGTAGAGACACTGTAGGAAAATAGCTCAGTAAAAATTGAAAGGGGGGAAAAAATGTAATCAGCTGTTTGTTTTTTCCAATTTGCTTGGAAAAGTATAGAAGGAGAAAATCCGTGAACTTTTCCAAATTAAGAAGGCATCATATTTTGTTGAAAGTATTTTCATTTAAACATTTTTATTTGCTTTACTGTTGTGCATTACTGTGGCTCAGCATTGGTAAATATTACCTGATCAGTCCCTAAGGGACCAAGGACTGTTGAATTGAGCCTGAATTTGTTTCATGGGGGAGCAGAGCTTGAGAGAGAAGTCTCTGGGCCAGTCCTACATTTCTGTTCTTGCAGATTTCAGGAGTATGCTAATAGGATTAGGTACTACAAAGCTGTCTTGCATTCAAAATTAATATCAGAGGGAAGTGTATTGTGGAACAGAATTTCTTGCAAAGAGTGCTGATAGCAGAAGCACAAACTCACAGTGAGATTCAGCTGTCACGTTACCACTTGCTGCTGTGGCTTCCTCTTCCATCGCTTTGGATTACTGCTGTTCCAAAACCTCCTCCTGTTCACACACCTCCTTGGCTTCATCCAGAAGATCCCCTTGAGATGGACACTCTTGACCACACACAGATACCCTTATGTCAGGGTGTTTTTACATGTGGCTGTGTCATGGGTTATTATGACTAGGGGGGGAAGAACTGGAGTGGTTGCGTAAAGAGCACATGCTTAGTTTCTGAAAATAGCCTTACTGACATTTTTGCAAAAGTTGAGTAAGTAAGTAGCCAAAGTCTTGGTAAGCTTTGTCTCTTGCGTGGTGGGAAGTCAGGCCAGAATGTTTCTTAAAATGACCAATGTTTTTACTCTGCTGCCGTCCCCCTCCCATTCTGTCTTTTTGTTCGTTTTGCAAAATTCTATAGCACTGGAACCAGGAATGTAAAATTACCCATTCAACATATGTTGGGTTAAAAATAGAACAAAAATCAAATTCCTGCTAATGGATACAAAGCTGAACTTCAGATAATTCTGTTAATTCCCGTTTACAGGGTCCAGCCCAGCATCCCATCTCCAGCAGCGGCCATAGGCCAGGGGAGTATGAAGAGGGCAGGCCCACATGATGCTTCTCCTCTAACACTTCCCAGGCTCCAGCTGTTTTCAGCTCAGGGACTTTGCACTAGGAGTGATTTCTGTGTAGATAGTAAGCATGAATACAGTTTTCTTCTGTGAACTTAATCTTCTCTACCCTTAAGCCAGTGTAGGTGTGACATCAACAGCTTCTCGTTAGGTAAAAAAAATCACTTTTGTTTTCTTGTCTTGGACATGGTTCAAGTTTGGTTTAAGGGGTCTTTGTGTCAGAATCAGACAAGTCCACGAACAAGCGGTCCCCATCCATGCTGTCCATTCTAGATGTGTCCTTTTCCCCTAATGATTCTTAACATTTCATGTGCTGTCTTTTTTCCTTTGACTGTTGGTAGCACTGGGCTGGTATTTCCATGGGGCTGTCCATTGTAAATCCAGGATTTCACTCCTTTGTGGTCACGGTTGGCTCAGAGTCCATCATTTCATATGTGAAGTTAGGATTGGTTTTCCCACATGCATATTTGACATTTATCGCTACTGAATTTCCTCTGCCATCTCATATGTCATATCATTTCATAAGGTCCTTCTGCAGTTCCTCGCAGTCAGCCTTTGTCCTCATTACCCTGATATCAGCAAACTTCCTCCCCCTGCTTTCCAAGACTATGCTGGAGAGTGTAGATCCCTAAATTGGCCAGTACAGGTGACAGGCTTTCAGTCCCGCAGTTCTGTGCATCTCCCTTGGTTAACTGGTACTCAGTATTACATTGATAAATTCAGTATGCTGTGAAATGAATATGCATGTGTCCTGTTTGCTCCAGTGGTGTTCTTTACAAGTGTCCTGGTTTTGGCTGGGATAAAGTTAATTTTCTTTCTAGCAGCTGGTATAGTGTTGTGTTTTGGGTTCAGTATGAGAAGAATGTTGGTAACACACTGATGTTTTCAGTTGTTGCTAAGTTGTGTTCATATTGAGTCAAAGATTTTTCAGCTTCTCATGCCCAGCCAGCAAGAAGGCTGGAGGGGCACAAGAAGTTGGGAGGGGACACAGCCAGGGATATTCCATACCATGGGATGTCATGCCCAGTATATAAACTGGAGGGAAGGCTGGCTGGGGCTGCTGCTCAGGGACTGACTGGACATCGGTCAGCGAGTGGTGAGCAATTACATTGTGCATCACTTGTTTTGTATATTCCAATTCTTTTAATATTATTGTTGTCATTTTATTATTGTTATTATCATTATTATTTTCTTCCTTTCTGTTCTGTTAAACTGTTCTTCTCTCAACCCAGGAGTTTTACCTTTTTTTTTTTTTTTTTTTCCCCCAACTCTCTCCCCCATCCCACTGGGTGGGGGGAAATGAGCAAGTGGCTGTGTGGTGCTTAGTTGCTGGCTGGGGTTAGGCCACGACAATAAGAAGCCAGAACAAACTATGGGAAAATGACTGCTAACAGTTTTCAGTTCACAGGGTGTTTGTGAGTATTCTATTTGCAAGTGTTAGATGTTGCAGAAATCCAGGCTAATCAGGACAGTTGTATTACTCTTCTTTCTCTTGAAGAGGAACCTGGTAGCTGATGAGAATCCTCTGAAGTACAAAATCTCTTCTTGCAAGTGCTTTTGACAACTTGCTCTAATGAGCTTGAATATTTCTGTTGATAGAGTAGCACATCTGAGAACAGAGCGAACAGGCTGTGAGTGTGTGTTTAGAAGTGGTAAAGTAACTTGACTGAGTTGAAGGAACCTCCTTGAGAAGCTTGCTGGTAAATACGCAACCGGTGATCGAGGATGTGCAGCTGCCATTCACATCAGGTCAGTCGTCCGTCATGGGTTTATTTGATGCTGGAAGGAGGGGTGGCCTCTCCTCCCCGTCCATTCAGGGACATGCAGTCTTTCTCCAGGTAGCATCATACCGTGGCAATCATAACCGTCACTTCTCTGAGCTGATCAGCAGCATCTCTGCGCTGTGCAGGGGAGCGTGGGCACAACCAGCGTGAGCGTTGCACGTGATCTGCTCTCCGCAACAAAGAGCAGAGATCTGACTTTGGAGATTTGTGGTATTTGGGACTTTTCTAGCTTAGAGACCTCTTCCCTGCCCCAATCCCACATCTGTTCCGCTAGAGACAGAAAATTCCCTGTGACAGATTCCTGGTTTAGGCCAAACCTGAAATTGTTTATGTTGATGTTTGTCTTGTATGTGTGCAAATGTGAGTCCCTGAGTTGATGAGTAGGAGAGAAAAGTGAGAGAAGAGGCTGAAGACAGGGATCACTTAAGAATTTTCCTGAACCGTTCACAATTTGATTTCTGTGGGTAACATGAAAGGCACCAATAGAACCTAGAAAGGAAATGGAAGATTCAGAGGTACCTCCTCTGATGATTACGATGTAGATAACTTGGAAGAAATTTGCCATTGGTGTACTGTGCTGCTTTTCAAAATGGGCATAGTTGAACTTGTAGCAGAAAGGCAAAGACCAAGGGGGATTTGATCATGTACATGAATATACAGACAGGAGTGGGAACATGGTCCTGTGAAGCTCCTTTGCATTTCTCTCTTCTGCAGCAGTAGCTTTCATTTCAGCTAACATGAAGTGTTAGCGTTTTTTGGCAGTATTTCAGGCAAATCTTCAGATAGGGATGAACTGTTCTTGAACCAAATCTCCAACGGATTTGGCACAAGTGTGCTTTCCCGCAATATGAAATACAGATTTTTGTTCAGTATTTATATTTGAATAGATGTTAATGAATGCCTGAAGAAAATCACGATCTCTACTTTTTCTCTTGTTATTTGATTTCCTTTTGTCTGCTTAATGCTTATGCAGATTGTACATACTGTACTGGAAAATCTTACCTGGTGTCTGTCTCTGTTGGGGTCGGGGGGTGGTGAGGGGGAAGACTTGACTCTGATATAACTGTGACAAAACGTTTACTGATCAAGTGTAGCAGTTTCAGTACGTAATGTCGGATGATGATGCCAAACTGGAGGAAAGTCCATCTCTTTTTTAAAATTTTTACTCATAACCTTTTTTGTGAGTCTGCTACCAATACCAGAATGTGTGAAGCTGCTCTCTATAGGGATCATTAAGAGGAGACAGGTATCATTAAATAGTTATTCTATTTGCTATTGGCTTTCCCACTTAATGTAAGAGACTGACCAGTTCCTGTGTGTGCTCATCAGGAACTGATCACGATTGCTTATAGGCAGGTTTCAAGTGCATGGCTAGCTAAGGCGTCTGAATGTTGATGTGTCATACTCTTGCTTGATAAAATGAGGCAAGAAAGAGACTAACCATGATAGTTTGTGGGCTAAATCCAGTGTCCTGTGTAAACAGATCC
Organism: Haliaeetus albicilla; assembly: GCF_947461875.1. Taxonomy (NCBI): domain Eukaryota; kingdom Metazoa; phylum Chordata; class Aves; order Accipitriformes; family Accipitridae; genus Haliaeetus; species Haliaeetus albicilla. Next base: position 5,021,888 of record NC_091490.1, read on the forward strand.
AGTGCTTGACTGGAGATCAATGTGAAATTTAACCTGAAATCTAGAATCATGTCAGTGAAGTAGCTGATATCACAGGAGAGCTAAATCCTTGTGACCTTTTTCAGCTTTGCTGAGTTAGTAGATCTATTGCTCTAGTATATGCTTTAAGGGTGGTTTTTATACACCACTTGTCAAATTGTAAGTCCTTATAACAGATTAGCCCTTCAGAAGGTATGCCCCAAGTTTCCTCTAGACTTTCCACATCACACTGAGTAATGATTCTCTATTAATGAAAAACTGAGTTTGTTTCATTTGCTGTCACATTTGAAGCACAGGTATATTTTTTCTTTCCTAGGACTGGTTACATTTTAATGCATATATTCAAAATTCAGGTCCGGTCTGAAATGACCTGTATCAGCTATGATATAGTCAGGGGAAAGCATCAAAACATGATGCATTGAACATATTTTATGGTCCTAGGATAACAGCATCCTCAAGCTGTTTTTATGCAATACACATATACAATGTTTGATTTTGGTCAGAGTCTGTAGATGCAGATGTACTTCTCTCTGAATATATTTTGGCAGTGGTGACATATACATTGCTTTAATTTTGGATACAGAAATCACGTTGATGGTTTTTTAAGCTGTGATTAGGAAAACACAGCTGAAAGGATCAGGGTAACTGTCAATAATCACTTTTTAGAGTTTAATGGAGAAGAAAAAATACATTATTATAAACCAGGCGTGGCATGGTAGGTTTCAAGGCATTTCACTGAGTGTAGCAGATGTCCAGGTTCTCAAGTTGTTTATCAATGGGCAAGTAAATCTTTTATTAATCTCTTTATGCAGTTAAGAGTAGACTGTCAGATATGTGAAAATATTTCTTTTACAATTAACTATATCTGAATGATGTCTCTCAGAAGGTGGTGCAAGTATCGTCATAGGCTGGTATTTAGGCCTGAGGTGAGAAACAGAATAACATGCAAAAAGCGGGTAATTAGAAGCTGTCTATTTGCTTCCAAATTCCTAATCAGATTCATAACTCCTGCTTCAAATGGATGGGAATGCTATTTTTGTGCAAAAGTGAAAAATAAATATTTATCATATCAAAGCCATTCCAATATTTCCCTGAACACATCAGGATTAGAAGAGAGAGCTTTGTAGCTAAAATGAGTCCCTCAATGGCTTCCTGAACAGAAAGGAGATATGAAATGATCACAAAGTAAATGTTATAAAGAGAATTTCATACGTCACTCCTTAACATGCAGACTTTGAAAGTGATGTTGGAGGATAATTTAAGATATCTGTAAACTGTAAGGGACATTGTGAACCCCTGGAAACCTTGTAACAAGATTATTTTATAGCAAACTGCATTTTGTGGCACTAACAGACTTGATGGAGAATTTTAAAACTTTCCAAACCCAAGAAAAATGTCAACTAGAGAATAATTCAGCTTGTTAATCTCTGAAGACAAGTTCTCAACAGATATCGGTCCTCTGACCCGTTCACAAGAAATCGACTGCCCAGTAAACAGCAATTGACATGGGACTTTCTCCCCCATGTCCCCGGCTCATCCTTTATCTGGTTTCTGAACGGCAGAACCTCTTGCCATTGGAAATCCAATTACAGTTAAACAAAGATTCACCTCAGTGCCTCATGGAAAGCTTTGAAAAATGTTTTGCTTAAAGACAGTTCTGCCCACATCTGTCTAGATAGAGCACCAAGATTTTCTGAAGGTTTTAATGGTGTGTTGCACTCTCTCCTGAAACAGGATATTAGCTAATCTTGACATTAGTGTTAATCTAGACCAGTCCCCTTTAGAGCTACAGAGGCTGTGTAGGTCACATTTTTGCTGCCTGTTTCCTCATGAGATTGGCTTAGAAAGTTGACTTCATTAAAATGAAATGGCTTCCCCCCCCCCCCGCCCCCTTTTAGTTTTTTGGTCTAGCTTTCTCATTGTGTCATTTGAGCCCCTGAGAATTTATGTATTCAGGATTTTCTCTTCCTTCTGTGCACCCCTCTTTCAAAACCCAGCAGGTAGAAAATCACTTTGACTAAAGCTGAGATTCTCACATTAAAAGCTGAGATTCTCCAGCTTTTCAAAGTATGTGATTATATAAAGTATCAAATAATGTGAGAATTGGATTAAAAAACCACGAGGGCTGATACGGAGACAAATGATAATGAGCAGTGGGAGAAGACAGTGCGTACAAATACAGTAATGGATAGAAAATGTCAAGAGTTCAACATTCAATTTTATTTCTCTGTTTTTATGAGCTGAGTTTTTATTATATATGTCATGGGGAGTGTGTGTGTGTGGTTAAGGGAACAGCTGAAAAGGTGTATAGAGGAAATAGATTAAGGGTCATGATAGTCAGAGAAATTTGTGATGAAGAGGACTGGGATGAAGTTAGGGAAGTGAGCACCAATAAAACATAGGGGAGCAGATTGTCAGGTTCCTTAGGGTACTGCTGCATTTCCCCAAATTCATGTTTGCCATCTCCCTTGTTAATTACAGAAAGTTATGAGAGTCGCTTCAGCACCAGGAATGTTGTTTCAGCACATGACAGAAGTGGATCCAAAACTATCTTCCTTGCGTGGAGGTGGTTTCTCAGCACATTCCTTCAAAACCAGAAGGAAACGTAGCTTTCCACGCAGCTCCTCCTTCCCTCCTTGGGGAGCTGGCTGTGAATTTTAGGGGTGAGATCTGATTGTGAAGACTGGGGCTCAAGCACAGTAAAGATTTTCAGCATATTGCAGCAAAGATAAATGTTTTTCCAATGAGAAGAGTGTCAGAAAAGCAAAGATGTTTCCCAGCATCCCTCTAAGCTGTAGACTCCACCAGTGAAATAAGTGATGTTTATTCCAAAATTTCAAGCGGGCCGTTTTCTAACGTTGGGTTCAGCTGTTGCCTTTGCAGCTTGGGCGTTTCAGGAGCGTAGGAACTGTTTCCAGCTGGATATGGAGACTGTTAAGTGCTTCAGTCATTGTCCTGCTTTCGGCTGGGATAGAGTTAATTTTCTTTCTAGCAGCTGGTATAGCGTTGTGTTTTGTGCTCAGTATGAGAAGAATGTTGATAACACACTGATGTTTTCAGTTGTTGCTAAGTAGTGTTCATAGTAAGTCAAGGATTTTTCAGCTTCTCATGCCCAGCCAGCAAGAAGGCTGGAGGGGCACAAGAAGTTGGGAGGGGACACAGCCAGGACAGCTGACCCAAACTGGCCAAAGCAATATTCCATACCATGTGATGTCATGCCCAGTATATAAACTGGGGGGAATTGCTGCTCAGGAACTAAGTGGGCATCGGTCGGTGAGTGGTGAGCAATTGCGTTGTGCATCACTTGTTTTGTATATTCCAATCCTTTTAGTATTATTGTTGTCATTTTACTAGTGTTATTATTATTGTCATTATTATTTTCTTCCTTTCTCTTCTGTTAAATTGTTCTTATCTCAACCCACGAGTTTTACCTTTTTTTCCCCCGATTCTCTCCCCTATCCCACTGGGTGGGGGGGAAGTGAGTGAGCAGCTGCGTGGTGCTTAGTTGCTGGCTGGGGTTAAACCATGACAGTAGTACGGCGGGTAACTGCATTCAGGTATACTGTTTTCTCTGCTGACTTTGTGATTCAGTTTTGCCCTTTTTGTGTTGTTGAAGTCCATTCTGCCTTTTTTTTTTCTTTCTCATCTTTGGTTTCATTAATGACTGCCAACATGCCCATGTACTGCTGTGAAGCATATCCTTTATCGCCTTGCCTGAAGAGGATGGAGCCCTTGCTATACAAATTGACCTGTAAACCCTGGGCTGGTGCTTAGGATTAAAACCAACTTCTGACAAGATTGTGCTTCTGCAGCTTCTCTTGGCCACCTCTCCTCAGACACCTGCCCTCTGTTTGGCTACTTCTGAAGTGCTGCTGCCTTGTGCTAGATTTAGGATTAAAAATGAGTTGTTTCTGGCCTTTCCTTATCCTCTGTCCTGACTTACATGGAATGGAAGTGACCTGTGGCTTGTTTGAAAGTAGGCTTTAAGGAGGAGGATGGAAGTGATATGCCCTGCCAAAGTGAATACATGAATTTAGCAGAGTATTTAGTCTGGCGTTTGTACACAGAGAGCCAAAGGAGGAGAGTTCCTTCTTCAGGTTTGAGACTGGGCTGGTTATGCATCGTGGATTCACTGACTGGCAGAGAGGCAGCTGCCTCACGTTAATACCCCTGCGCAACTGCGCAATTGCTTTGAGAGTATTCCCAAGCACATCTGTAACAGGGCTCTTTAAAGAGCAGTTATGCTATGAAATGCGAGACTCTTCAATATTACATCTTGGTGCCTCACGTTTATTCTTGCTCCCTCAATGATTTCCTCATCAAATGCAGTCCATTTAAAGATTCAGAATGAGATTTTTCTTAACTGCCAGCTTTGCAACAGCAACCTGCTATCCAAGAAATCAAGCTGTGTGCTGTCTGCTTCATCAATCATTACCAGCCAGCACCGACAGGGAGGATTCAGGATGGAAACTTAGCTGGCAATTAGGCAGCTAACACATAGGAGCGAGTGGAGTGTTATCTTGTGCTGGCAGCGGCCTCTGCGGTGCAAATGGTAGGGAAAGAAGTTTTGCCTGTTTCTTCAGAAGGTCAACTTGTGGCTTTGTACAGGGATTAATATTCCCCATTTTGGGGCTTTAATGTCTTGAAAATTGGCTGTATCTCTCTGCATTTGATAACAGCAGCAACATTTTGTTGTTTTTTTTATTTTGGGAGGGCAACATTTTGGAATTGACAGCTTTGGCATCCCTTCCCAGCCCTACTGTTGGGGCAGCATTGCATCTTCCTTTCACCAACAGCCTCATGGACAACTTAAACAGTGCGGCATGTGTCATCGTGTCTGCTTTCCCCTCTGCTGTAGTCATAATTGTAGATAGTCTCCAATTACCACATGCATTCCTAGTATGTGTTGCAGTATTACACAGCAGTTATGAGACTTTCAAAAATTTGGAGCTGTCCTATATTGGCCAGCAACTCAGTGAATTAAAGGCTTTTCCAAACAAACAGTGGTTGTTTTGAGAAGTCAGAGTGTGACTGGGGATACACTTTCTCACTGCTGAGACATGCCGTGTATGTCTCACACACAACACACGTGACTTGCTGAAAGAGGAAAAGGTGAAAATGCATCATCATGATCTGATCTTTGTAGCTGGGTGAGAAACATTTCTTCACTCATAGGTTTTACAGACTTCATGAAAGTTCCTGATTTTGGAATCGGGATTGACTACAGCCTCTGAGAGTGGAGAAGTCAGAGCAGCCTTTCAGGGTGGAGAACAGGAACCATCACCCAGAATCAGTAGTTGATGCATTAGTATCTGTTAAGGGGAAGCAGGGCTTGAGTCAGGTAGACCTGAGACTTGGACTTTTGCTTTGCAGATCCCAAGTGAGAACCCTAACCACGGGGAAGCTCCTGTCCCCTTTCCTGAGAAGATGTCTTCAATTAACTTAAAACTAAATGGTCTTTCCAGCAGCCTTCACTCTGTTTCTCACCAGCTGATAGACTGTGTCCCTAGCCTAGAGACATGATGAAACTCTCGGGGATAACTGGAGGCAGAGAGGCCATTCCCACATTTGCCGGGAGACTTGATACTGCAAACCCTCAGCAGCAAGGCCTCTTGCAGTCTATGCTGACCACAAACCCTTGGGCAAGTACTACATGTGCAGACTGAAGATGAAGAGGAGGGCGTGTGGAATGATGGCTTATAGCAGTTATAGATATACCAAAGCTTTGAGGGAAAACCCCCAAAAGTATTGCAGGGAAAAGCCATCAAAGCAGACAGTTATTCCCATTTTTGCAGGCCTGTGTACAAAAGCAGAACCTGTGGTATTAAGATCTGCAGTAATTTTGCAAAATTGTTTCCTCTTCTTAAGTGGAAATGAATTAAATCATACTGTGAGCGGTATCGTGGTCAGTGCATCATAATGGAAAACTAGCAAATAAAAATTACTCCTCCAGCAATATTGTGTTAATGTGTTTTTAGCACCAAATCAATTTTTGATAGTTATCACTGATGTATTTTTTTAATAATTGACTGGGATGCTTAATAATGCTATGTATAATTTAGGAGTCCAATTTATTGACAAAACCAGAAAGAAACCACCATATGAAATAGACGCAAAAATAAGTTTAATACAATTCGTGGGAAGGAGTTGTAACTTCACAGCAGGCAAAATACAATAAGCACTAATGTAACCTTTTAAAATAAGGATTAAGCACAAAACCTCCCAGCCTGTCCAGAGTGGAGCATGAGATGGTGTAGAGGCTTTGATGCCTTGGTTCATAGCCTGTAATCTGTCTGTCCACCCAGAAAAGTTCTGTTTTGTTGAGCACTTTTTCACTCTTCATCTTTTACTCTAGCTGCCCTCATTTGCCTTTTTCAGATGTCTTTCCTTCTGTGTACTCTTCACAGGATTTTTGAAAACCCTTCTATCGTGGCAGGGTTTCCTTCTATTCTGTTCATCTTTTCTGCAGCAGCCAAGTCTGTTTAGTGACTTTATTAATTACCATGTTAGGTTCATTGAAGTGGGCACCTCATTTGGAGAAACCTCCTGGGGACTCCGGCAAATACATGCATACTCATTAGACAGACTGTTTTCCACTTGTATATCAGCATTTTGATAAAAAGCACTTTATAATGTTAAGGAAAATGGTGCAAGTTAAAAGTTAGAATTTAGTTGAGGCTAGGTTTTTTGGTTGTGTTGTGTTTTTTTTTTTTCCCCATGGGCATCAATATGGTTATTAGCTATAGAGCTATGGGTCATCAAACAACCAGGAAAATAATTTCTCACATGATTTCTGCACTGTGCTGACAGAAATCCACCTCTCCTGTCTTGCTGGTTCATGCTGTTCATTATATGACACTTGGTTTGGCTGTTGACAAGTCAAAATATGAAGTGCCATGCAATTAAATATAGTTCTGAATTTCCTCGCTTTACAGTAAGGCCACGATAATAGTGTCTGACTTGGTTTAGCACTGGTAGCCGTGCAGTTTAACATGACATATGCAGAAGATTCAAAAGTAAAATAAAACTATGAACTGGGTAGCCTATAGCTGGCTTTAAAGTTCAAATTAACTAGGTGATGATAACATATGGTGGTGTGTTGGCCGTGGTGTATTTGAGGAGGGCTGAACGCAAGGTGGAAAGATTTTGCAAATCCTTCTGATGCAATGACAGGTCAGATAAAAACCTGGAAGCATTTTAACTTAGTCTGTTAAAATGCCTCTGACGTGTCTAGGGCTGTGCCCATTTTATAGACTGTAAAAGGCACAGACAGGTTAGCTCATTTGGCAGCAAGTCTGCAGCTGAGCTGAGGCTGCAAGATCCAGCTTCCCTCCTGCCTCTGGATGAGCAGTCTGTCATAATCCTCGACTGCTGAGATGCTTATCCCTTGCAGGGGGATCTGTTGCAACCGTCTTGCTTACCGTCAGAGAAACCAGTCCCAGATGTTTTTGTCTGAGATGAGGATATTTGGTCGGACTGTTGGAGCCGTAATTTCTCTCCCCAAGGATGGGCAGAGCTGTAGAACTGAACACTGGGTCACACCACGAATCAGCCTCCAACCACCCAGTCTACATTTTAACAGACAGCTTAAAAACCAGCTGGGTAACTGGAGGCTGCTGGTACCCTCCTCTCCTCCTGTAAGAGGAGACCTGACACCTATATTGAGTTTCTCTGGGGGCACTTAAGGCTGGGTTTATTTACTGTGTAACATGGTAGTTTAGTCTGATTCCTGCTTGCTGCCTAATTAGTTCCACTAATTTATTTGGAACAAAACTTCCTCCCTTTCTGTTGAAAACTGGAGCGTGGTTTCTGTGAGCACCTCTAATCCCTCATTTAGCTGCTGCAAGGCTTGCTGGATGCTGTGCTCTCTCTCTCTTTCTAGGGCCTATGTTTTGAATAACTATTAGCTTTATAAGCACTTTACCTTAGCGATGCCCCAAGGCCCTTTTGGAACAATTGCAATAGACTTTGTGTAGGCAGAAGATGTTACCCTGATCCTTTTAAAAGCTGCGTTCTCCTAAGGAGCTCTGTTGTTGTGAGTAGTCAGTGGAGCACAGGGGTTCCTGAGAGCCTGACCTTCAGGGAGAGGACAGGAGATGGTGGTGGTGGTGGGGATGACACGGACACAAAGGGGTAAAGTGAACAGCCTGACCCTTGGCTGGTTGACAGCAGAGTGCTGGAAATGCCCAACTTCTGGCAGGCCCTGTGACAAGATGATGCCTTGAACTCATCATAGTCTTCTATGCTGTTAATGGCTGCATCAACCACTGAAAATGGTATGGTTTAGCCACTGTTTATCTGCTGTTTTTCTTTTGGCAGTGTGACCGCTAACTATGCTTGACAAACATATACATCTGCGCTTCACTGTATACATGTACCCCAGCTGGCTCTAAGTTTCTGCTGGGAGCCTTGCCCAGAGCATCCCGGGGTTCAGGCAGACCAATTCGCTTTGCGTCTGTGCCTTCAGCTAGCTTCAGTGTCTTTACCTGCACTGTATTAAGCAATATAGATGGGTCTGTAGATACTTCCGACAATTTTATTCGTTCACTTTATTTTATTTCTCATACTTTGCTAATTAACTTGTGCCTGATATAATTTAATTTATTTATTGGCCTAATTCAATAAGACTATTCAGTAAGATAAATCAGAGAATTTTTGTATACTTTAACTTCCTTCTGCTTCATATCCTGCTGCCTGCTGACCTGTTCTCTCTTCCCTTCCCCTTTCCAACCTTGCTTACTGTCTGCTTATTTATTACCTTTAAAAATGATGTAATTATTTCTGTAATGTATGCACACTTGTAAGTAAAACTCTTTGGCTTGAGAGCAATTTGTACAGAAGCAGGCTTGGTACTGAATCTTCCTGTGCAAGTGCTGCTTCTCTGTTCTTTTCGTGGCTGGCTGGCTGTAACCTTTGGGATTTTGGTAAGTAGAGCAGAGCGCAAAGAGGGGATTGTGCAGGTACAGGCATTTGCTGCACAGCATGTGCACCAGCACCCCTGCCTCCTAGCAACATGCATACGTGCTTGTGCTTGAAGTTAGAACTCAGCACCAACAGGTTAGGAAGCAAAAGTGCCAAACTTAACCATATATACAGTGTAGACTTAAACCTTGTCAAGTATTTCCTTTGTTAGAATTGCTTCCTTCATTTTGCCATCATCGTGTGTATGGCTCAGAGCAAAGAGAGACCCTGGACGCTTTACCAGCTTGCACTTTTACCATTCAGTGTAAGCATACAACACCAGCAGCCACCTGTGCTTCACCACCGCAGAAGTATTTGGCTCAGACAACCAAATGGGTGCTATTTAATCTCTTGCAACTGCTCCTCCTGAAAGTTTCGTAACAGGGTATCCTACATTTTGAAACTGTTTTCTAGTGAAGATGGTCTTTTTGTTTGGTCTTCTTCCTTTTGGCAAAGGAGACTTTTCCCGCTTCCCTTGGCTGGAGGGAACTGCAGGCTGCTCTGTAGAAGCTTGATGCCTGTATGAAAACAGACGTGAGGTAATCAGACTGGCACAATAATGTGCCATTATTTATGAAGCCAGGCCTTTTCTAACTTTTCCTTTGTTTATGCAGTGTAATTTCAATGTCATAAATACTAAAAGGTTTACTGCTGAGAGATGAGAACTTCCCTCATTCATTTTTGCAATTAAACTTCTTGTGCCCGCAGTGGCTTTTCCTTTTACCTGCCTTTTAGGATGGAGTCCAGGATTTTAAGAGTTTTCACTGCCTGAATTTTTTTAATGAGGTCGAAGAGTTTTTGAGGGAATTTTGAATACTATTTAATTTTCTGTTTTCTTTGCAGGTTTAGGCTTTATTTTTCAGCACAGTCCTTGAGTTCCTGAGTGACTTCAAACAAATCCTTTTTCCTTTTCTGTGTCTTACTTTCACCATATCTGTAACAGGATAAGCCTGGTTACTGTCTTTAAAGTGTCCAGTGCTATATGTGAGCCACCCTAGAGCTAGGTATTCTCACTGTAACAGCTCAGCTGCTCCCTTTCTTTCTGGCACAATCTCTGCAGCCTCTGGGCTTGTCCTGGAAATGTGTCACACAATGACAAGTATTTTAAGGAAAGGAATCCCAACTGAGTTTTTCTGCAAAGAGTGGGGAAAGTTACTGCATGATAATCCTGAGGAGTACCGTGTGATACTTGTATCAGCTGTAGGACAGGTGGTGCCTTCCTTCCATTGATAGAGCTCTATTAATTGCGGTTGCTTCAAATCTGAACCGGTGTATGCTGGGGAGAAGCATATACACTGATGAATTTTAAACTTTCCTAGAAGAAGCAGGGTTTCCTACTGAAGTGCTGACACTTATATTCCTTCATACCTCCACAGACTTTGGTATTCTCTGTGTTTCACTAGAGCAGACGTGATGTTACACGACTAACAAGCTGTCAGAGCAAGCCACGCTGCCCTAAATAAGACATGCATAGGACAATCCCTGGATGCTCCTGGCCGTAGAGCCCTCCAAGCTTCTGCTTCTCTGTTTTTTCTAGTTACAAGGGAGGGCACGTTGCAGCCTTGCCCCCAGTCACTAATGGCTGTTGCTGTGGGCAGCTCCTAGGTAGGGACTGGCTAACAGAAAATGAGAAAAGATGGGGTATTCAAGTGACACTTCCAGAGGTCTCTCCAAACCTGGCTTCTTTGTTCTTTATCTACAGACCCCACAGACTTTAAGATTTGGGATGGAAAAAAAGAAAAAAAAGTGAGCTGTCTTTGGACCCTGAAGTTAACTGAATTGTTTCTTTCAGTAGCAGTCACAGATTTTGTAGGTAAATTTTATCATGAAGAGGAATATAAAGAAATTCCATGGTCACTGTAGAGCTTTAATAGTTTTAAGCTGTAAGTATGATGTTGCAATAGTGGGAGTAGCTGGCATGCATCAACCTACTTTCATTTCAAACAGCTGTTTAATGAGAGCTTCTTGTAAGATCCCCTGTTAAGAATAGGCCATAATGAGTATGATGAAACCACCTCATCCTTGAAAACAAATTCCTTTTCATGGCTTAATTAAAAGTGCTCCTAATACTTCTGTGAGCATACATGATAACTTAGGAAAGCCTCTGTTTTAATTTATATAAAGCAGTTGCAATTAAGAAGCAAAACAGATAATATGTTTCTTTAATATTATGTAGTAAAAACTGTTCTTATTTGTGAACTACTGTTATCTTCCAGTCAAATACAATGTGTGTCTTAACAGTTTAACAGCTTTCCCCAAGAGACTAGCATGACAGCCACTTTCTTGTATGCTTTTAGTTGTGTCTTATTGTGATGGAAAAAATAGTTGAGACTGCAGCAACTGACTTGGGCATGATTTGTTGCTGAAATTTTGGGGGGAGACATTTACAGATGACTCAGCCTTGTGAACTATTTAAGCCCAAATTTTCTGGGAACGGAGAGCACTACTTAAAGCTGACTGTGCATTGAGCAATAGTGCAATTTGCCCAAAATACACCACCAGTGAAATGTGCTGCAGGATGGGTTTGTGTTAGTGAACCTTGGTGAGAACAAGAAGCCGCATCACCAGCAGCTGGTATGGACAGAGCAGGCATCTTGGACCTGTGGCAGGGCTGCTTCGGTGAGCCATCCCTGCTGCCCCAGTGCAAATAAAATCCAGGTATAGGAGAACAACATTACCTGCTACTCTAAAACACTGGCAATTCCTGCACCTTTTCTTCCTTCTTCTTCTCATTTGCCCCAGTGAAATGTCATTCTCTGTTTGTAGCTTCTATGAAAGATGCTAGGAAAGGTGGTAATTAAAAAAAGAAATGTTGATTTGAGAGAAAATTGCCAAAATGAGCTTTGTAAAAGAACAACTGTTTCCTTACGGTTGTCTGAAATTGCTCTCCCCTTGGGAGAAGCAGAAAGCTATGAGTCCCTCGTGCAGGGACTTCCCAGCCTGTTACATGAGGAGGAGGGTACTGAAAAGCAGATTGTTTCCATGCTGTATCTTTTGTGATGTCTCACGACATACTGAAAAATCAGTGAATAAATGGCACTGAAATGCATTAGAACCACCTTAAAAAGGGGTCTTTTTAAAAAAGAAGAGTGAAGTCTTGAGGGAAGGTTGCTATCTTGGGTGAATAAGTTTATTGCTCTTTGGGAAATGCCCCATGCCTCTGGCCTGGTGTTGGGCTTTGACCGTTTTTGGAGGGTCACGGGCAGTGCCCAGTAGCTGTGATGAGCAGCCAGCTGGGAAAGAAGTCAGGTGGATGTCGCGCTCTCTCCAAGTAGCCAGGGGTGTTACAGAACAAACTAATGAGGAAGAACCTGTAACTTCCTATGCAGATGTAGTCCTGCAACAAAGGTATTATCCTTGTCCTCTTTCCCTTTTATCTATTCTAGGTGCAGCATTTTGATTTCCCAACAGAAGGCATACTGTAGTTTGGACAATCTACTCTGATGTATTACTTCAATTGTTTTCACATTGTCAAATTTTCTGTACTTAGTAAAGACACGCTATATCTGCATGCCAGTGAAGATTGTGTGGTTCATCACATGAAGGGATGAGAGATTCAAATCAAGTACTTAAAGTATGGTGCCTTGGTCCATATCGCAAAACCCTGACCTCTTGCACTGCGACATCACAATAGATATTATTAGCAAAAGGATAGCTAAAATAATTAATGACTGAGAAGTCTTTGTCTTTGTATTGATTTCTGGTATGTCTTCCAAATGGTCAGGCTGACACCTGCATTGCTGACCCTTTGCTCTCCACAACGTTTAGGACCCTGATAAAACCTGATCTTCTTCTTTCAGTTCCAACAATACTGCTGACTCTAATTTTCACCGATTTTTGTTTTTCCTTGCAAATCTGTCAATCATACTAAGCAATTTAGGTGTGATGTGTCTTTCTCAAGCTCTCCTTCACACATAGCTGCCTCCCTGTCTTTTCTTGGTGGGTTGTTGCAGACGGATTTGCTTTTATGCGAGATGGGAGATCAAATTCTTTAGCAGAGACGCTGCCCCTAGTAGCATTGTTTGCAAGTTTTGTTAATTGCTCGTTGATAGTGCCTTGGTTTGCTGTTAGTCTGTTGTTTCCTCTAAAAAGAAGTATATTTGCAGTACCAAGTAATGTTCATAATTCCCCTCCTACTTCACCAAAATGCTACTTGTGAGAGGCTAAGAGATTGCAAATGTCAAGCATGGTACCCAGGAGGACAATCTACCAGTCAATGCTGAAATGATTTGAACTAGTGAACTCTTGTTAAAACTGTTAATTGCTTTTTTAAAAACACTTAATGGAAATTGCCACATTTAAGTAGTCCATAAAACTGCGATGACACCAGCTTTAATCAGGTGTCATGAAAACACGTACATTATAAGCTACCTGGCCTGATAACTTTGACGGTGGCAATCAGTGATGACAGCCTGGTGTTTACAGAACTGGATCTCCCTGGAAGAGAAGAATCATTTATTTATTTTACTTATGAGGAGACTCTTTTCTGAAATGCACCTTTATTGAAATAAAGCTTATTGAAGAGAATGACCCCAGTAAACTCAGAAGTCTGTAGGGTAAGGTTGTGCTGCCTGGTTTTGAATATTTCATACTGGAATATGCTGATTTGTACACTGACCTTGCTGCAGACTCAAAACAACCATGGAGGGCTGAATGAAAGCCACCGTGCTATGTTTTTTGCTAGTGTGTTTGGTTGATTCCAAAAGACAAAATGCTACAGGGAGGAAACTCTGGTGCTGGGCAGTGAAGTCCTATGTATTTGAGAATTATCAGCTAATATGGTTACTCAGGACCAGATTTTAAAGAATACCAGATGTTTGTGGGACATATTTTTTTCATCATCAAATGAGTTAGCTCTAAGTCCCACTGAAAGCTTAGATGAGCACTTGGACATCTCACAGTATCTTCATGAATACTTTATTTGCCTCTTCAAGCTGTCTACAGAAGCCGATAGAGAATGCTGTGGGTGGAAATAACCACAGTTCTTACCTGGATTGTGTATCAACACGTGACCCATCGGAAAAGATCTTTAGAAAGAAGAAGAGGTAGGAATGAGCATTAGGTGAAGGTGTTCACAAGGGAGAGGAACATTTAGGTTCTGGGTAACCAGTTCAAATTCAGACGCTTGATGACAGCAGCCTGCAGCCTGTCTGACTGCAGAGGCTGACGGCAGCGGGTGTGCTGGCCCCACTCCAGTTTCCCGTGCAAAGGTGTTCCTCTCCTCAAATCTTCTAAAAAAGGTGTTGTTAATTGCTGTGCTTATCAGCAGTCTCAGAGGAGGGTCTAAAAACAGAAGTGGCCCGATGAAGCGACATACTTTCTAACCCTTTGTAACGGACCCTTTTAGGTCACAGCGTCTTAGTAGGGCACCGCATTCAATGTTAGAAACCTGTTCTTTTGTTCCTGGTGTTGTTTACTATCCATCCCCTTGCACCTTTCCTACACATACCGTACTCATATTTTATTATACACTTTAAAAAAAAAAAAAAATCTGTAGTCACTATGAACTTGTTTTCTCTCTTGATGCTAAGAGAAGTTGAACAGAGAGCTATGGTAGCAGCGGTATTGCCAGAATGGGCTATTTTAAGTGGGGTGTTGATGACAAACATTGGTATAAAAATGCTAGAAATTAGTAAGCCCAGTGTTTCCACCTTTGTGTCATGCAGAGTTTCTCTAGTACTACAATGATGTTTCTTTTTTTCATACTTCTTAAAGTTTTATATTGGCTCTTACCACAAGTTATTTAAGGAAACTTCAGGATATAACCTTGAATTCCAGTGATCTCCCTGAAAGACTTCACTGAAACTCTTCCACTTCTTTTGGGGTAAAAGTTCACTTTATTAAACCTATTTAATTTACTGACAATGCTGATTCTGAGCACAGCTTTGGAGGCATACGGAGGTGCAGGTGGTCCATCTTTCTAATGATGGGATGTTTTCAAGAAACAAAGCCTTACTGAATTTCCTGAAGTTAGTGTCTACATTCAGTGGATCTCAGGAGGTTTATTTCAGAGGGAAGATTTCTTTGACAGCCAATGCTTTCTCAATTTGAAGTTGTCCTTGGTCAGAGTGCTTAGCTACTTTTAGATTAATGATGTATCCAGCTTCACACTGAGAAGAGGGACTCTGTTCGCTCTTTGAGTTGGCAAAATGTATGAATAAAACCAGAGAAACTTAGAATTTAAAAAAATGAGAAGTATTTTTGCCTTTTTTTTTTTCTTTTTAGTTCAAAACTGTGTTTTTGGAAAACAATATTGGAAAACCTATCCATTTTCAGAGGACTGAACACTGTCACTTTGTGAAAGTCTGTGCTTGTTCATCTCCATGAGAAATTATTTTTTATTTCTTATGATTTGTTTTTGTTTTGCCTTTTATTGAGGGGATGAAAAAGGGCTTATGGTGCTGTTACAGCAAAATATTTCATGGGCTGTCAGAGAGAGATGTGTGCTAAAGTGTCTTGTGCTGAAGCAGGTTTGGAGATGATATGGGTTACCAGTTAATGTTGGTTTGTACCTTTGCTGCCAATATCCTGAACTTTCCCAGAGCTGCTGTGCAGCAACTCCTTGCCTCTTTGAAGTTATGAAAGCACATAAATAAAAGTAAATATGAAATATGAATTATTAGGTCTTTATTACACTTATGTGATATTTTTTAAAAACCTTATTTATCTGAGACCCTGACGTTTTCTACCATTATCATTACTTTTAAAAATATAAACCCTAAATAGAGCAGACAGATTACCAGAAGACCTAAAGGTAATTTAAAGCAGAAAATTTACAGTGGAACTTGAAAATCACTTTTTTTGAGACAGCTGTTCTAAATGATATGTTCTTAGTCTTCCTTTTCCAAAGGGAAATTTTGTCTCTTCCAGTGAGGGCAATAAATAAAGGTGAAAGAACCACCATGAAAACATGACTGAATTATTAATTTGCCAGAAACACTGTCTCGGAAGAAAAAACCTCTTCAGGATAGTATTGGAATGTAAAATACTCGTTATTCACCAAACACATAAGGATCTGCACAGATAAGTAATGCAGCTGGGCCCACAAACCTGAGATCAATGAAAGACTTGAACTAGATTTTGAAAACTGCTTTTTTTTTTAAACTAAACTAGTGATTTTTAAAAATAAAATATATTTAGCTCAACGTATACCTTCATTATAAATCAAATGGAGAATACCTGTGTTATAAAATCAAGCTACTGTAAGATGTAATGATGTATATGCTTTAGTTTTGATATGAACAGAAAAAAGTTCCTATTGCAATGCTTGGCCCAAAGATTTAAGGTCGCAGTCAGGAATCTAACACAAGCCTTATGAGTCCCAGTCCCTGTTCCTGCAACCACATATCCTTTAACTTTGGGTATCTTTAAAAATTAAAGGTGCAGAAGAAAGGTGAAATATTAACAGTGGATCGTTTACTATATCATAACAGTTCAATCATCAGTGCTGGAAAGTCAATATTATATTAACTTCAAAATAGTCTCTACTTAAGTTCTCCAAAATGATGGAAATTCAGCGGTCCTAGTTTTCTAGCTGTGCATTTGGCTGCTTGTGAAACGTCATATAAAAATGATGTTTTGGTAAGAAATCATTACCTCTGTTCTCCCAGAGGCAGCAGTTATATGTTACATCAGGTTTGGTTTCAGAATAGAGTTTATTACAAAGTGTGTCATATAAATTAAAATAATATTGCCATAAGGTAGTCAGGTAAGAAAGGGTGCTTGATAATTCCTATTGGAAATTCTTTGAATATTTCTTAAATTGAGTATCAGCAATAACTTTGGAATGTCTGTCAACAGATGACTTCCCAGAAGGTGTTTGTTTTTAGTCTTAACTGCAGTGGAAGTTCCTGAGATACAGGAACTGATATTACCTGAGATACAGATTATTTCATGTGTGTTCTTCCTGTTGCATCAAGGCTGTCTAATTGGCAGCTATAGAGTGTTTTAACACCTGGATTAACACAGGCCTTTGTCTACCTCTTATAGAAGATAAAAGAGGATTTGAGCTTTTATAAACTGAATGTATTTTACAGGACAGTAATAGATGAAACTGCAGTACGCTTCCTATTTTATAAAATACAGTCCATTTTCGCTAAGAGCTGCAGGGGCTTCCCTCCCGCCCTTGTTCCCCTCCAGTTAAGCAGTCTGGGAGTTTGCCAAGGGAGATGGAAAGGGTTTGATCCCCAAATTGCTGAACCCCAAACCAACGAAATAATTTTGTAGAAAAAATGTAGTACTTTAGCCTTTATGTGCCTACACGGCAGGTATGTACGTGGTGGCTTCATTTAAATGCTGTGGGTTTTAGTCTGTGTAGATGTGTGTGATTCCCAATCTGCATTTCTGAAGGCTGGTACCTTGCTCATATCTGATTCCAGTATTTGTACAGTTCACAGGAATCCTTCAAGGGCTTATTTGCTCTATGTTCATCTGGGATGGAGTGAGTGTACCATGTAAAATCATATGTCAGCTCATAAACTGCATGTACAGCAGTGAGATGTGAGCTCGTTTCACTTTTATCACAGGACCTTGAATCAGACTTGTTGTGCTGCCAAGTCCCTGAACGCCTCCTTGCAATGTGCCTGGAATTCACTTTTCTGGAATTGTTGGTTTTTGGTGTACACTTGTGTGTTTTTTCAGACTCTCATGCAGGGGACCGATAGCTTCACAGATGAGAACCGGGAGGGATGCAGCCGGTGCGCTGGGGAGCTTTTGCATTTTGGGTCCTTCCCAGGGAGCTCAGGGCAGGACACAAGGTCCACCGACATGAGCAAAATATTGTAATCTGTGCTTCGTGGGACATGCTGAACTGTTCTGGCTCACTCTGCCCGGTCTTATGGTTGCCGCTGTGTGGCACATTGATTTTTGTGCATTTTCTTGGCAGCATGGAGGCCTCGGTCCTCCTCTGTGCCACGTGAAGTGGCATGATGTGTCCTGCTGGCTGGACACCAAGCAGCAGCAGGCTGCGGTGGGATGCAGTAGCTCTGAGTGGAGAGGATAAAAGATGCCAACAGCATTCCTTCTTTTCCTGCTGAGCTGCTCAGCGCTCTAGGCAAAAGGATGGCTTCTTCCAGCTTCTGTTTCAGGGAATGAGTTTTAATGAGCGTAATACGTACTGTGCTCCTTTGTGCATGGAGCGGTGATGTCTCAGGAATGCACATTGAAGAGGTTTAGGAAATTTATAAACTCGACTTACCCACGGTGGACTTAGTGGGATATGTAATTCCTTTTACTGTTACTGTTCACAAAATGATTGCTTTAAGTCACAGCATTTTCTTAAACCTCTAAAAACCATCTTTTAATCACATTATCTTGCTGGTAACGGCTGTTGGACATCACTGTTGCTGCAAACTGTTGTTTTTTTTTTTTTCATCTTCTCTCACCATCTCTCCAATAGCTGATCTGCTGTGACTAGGAAGATTTTTGGACTCTCCTGTGCCTCTTGTTTCCCTGGCAGAGTGATACTTATCTACTCATAGGTTGCTCCTTTGTAAGACAGTATGAATCATGCTTTGAAAAGAGCTGCTGTGTTGTCTCATGTGCTCTAGAGGAGCTAACTTGTTATTTCAGTGCTCTTCATATCCTTATGACAGCTTGTCACAGAAGAGAAGTTTTGCTTTATTTTCTTTTCCTTTCATCGTTGTTGACTAATTAGTAGCCAAACAGACGGCATTTGGTTTTGTTATCAAATTGGTAGTAATTTAAGAGTTGGGTGCAACCCAAAGCTCTGGAACTAAATAATGAACTTTGGGTACGGTCAGATGAAGACATGACTTGGAGTGCTGGCTGGGTACATCCAAAGCAAGACCTGAGTGGGAAATTTCCCATCCACGGTGAAGGTTTTTATGTTCTGGACTGTCTCAAAACAATCATGATTAGTTTTGATGTGCCATTTTAACAGTTCATGATAAACAATTTAAGCTGTCATGCTCTAGAATCGGGGGATTGGACTGAGGAGAAACTTTGGACCTGACTGTAGTCTCCTTTATTTGTTTAAACAAGAAGCAACTGGGGAAGCAGACTGCTTTGTGTGTTGATCCAACATCCCCCGTAAAAGGGGATCAGAACTGAAGCCCCTCAGTAGAGGTGGTGTCTCCTAAAGATGAATGGTTGTCAGACTGTGCATTTAAGCTCCATGTGACTTTCCGGGTGACAGATTAGCTGTGTATTTTGCGTGTTTATTTGTACCTGGCTACGAACGGGAAGGCCATTCTCGACCAAGGGACCTGTTTGTCCAAGGGAGTTAAACAGTCATGCGTTTGTGTCATTTGGAGAGTAACTAGCGCCCTATCTTTTTCACCCAGTGATTAATTGCACAGAGCAATAGGTGACACGCAGCCATTTTTCATACCTAATGCAATTCTGGATGGGAAGACGTGTGGCACTCTGCATCCTGCAACTCCCTGACAAAGCAGCGATGGAGAGCAGACCTTCTTGCTGGCAGGTTTCCCGAACCACCTCACCTCATGCGAGGAGACTCTATCACCTTCCCACAGTGGGACCAGATGTCCCAACACAGAATGTAATATTGCAAAGAGGGGAAAAAAATTAGGTAAAAAGCTCTGAGAACTAATCTCTCTTTTGTCGAACAGTTGGAGAGCTCCTGGCCATGGCGTCTCAAACCTGACGAAATTACCCCAAAGTCACTGATTTTACATTCCATTTGGCAGTAGAAAATCTTCCAAAGCATTCAGATTCTATTTTCCTTTATCAGCTCCATTGGGAGGTAAAATAATTCAGAGTAAGGGATTTTTGTGTTTCACTCAGGCCTGGGAACGATTAGCCATTTTTCTACAAAATTTCTTTTTTAAAGTTTTTCTTGTCTTGCTTCCTCCTGGCTGTGTTTGCACAGCACTGGCATGTGTCTGCTTCTGGTTTGATGAAGATTAGCCATCTTTGGGAGGCTTGTTTAGAGTCAGACCTTTGCTATATAATTCTCATTAATGTTGAGAGGAAAGTAGTTGGGAATTTCATCTCTCTACATTGAGCTGATTATCCATCCCAGACTGCTGCCTCGGTGACAAGCTTAGACCCTGCAGCCTTAACGTGCGTGTGTATCAAACACGGCTCTCCCGCAAGGTAGCAAGCAAAGTGTATGTTTCCTATGCATTATTTATGGAATTGAAAATGCATTCTCTTAAAAATTATTGTGGACTGTGCACTTCTTCGTGATGCAGCTAGAAACATGGGGATCTCGTGACATTTAGAAGGACCTGGGATGGGCACTTGCACAGCCTTATGCCTTACACAGCCTGTTATAATTCACAGTGAGGGTCCATGAAGCCCTTTCAGGAGCTTAAGAAAAACAATTAATAGTTTGTTTATTGGAGTTTGAGTTTCAGTGAGGGAAGATTAAAAAATAGATGGGCAAAAATATCTGCACGGCATAGCAATTCTAGAAAAATGTTTTGTTTTCACAAAAAAAAAAAATCTTAGTCTTTTTCATAATTAGATGTACAAATTGTTCTTGTAGATGTAACTGTTTGCCAGGCAGGGTGTGTTTATCGTGTTCACTAGCCTTTATTCAGAGGTGCAAATTTGCTGTTAAAACCATGTTGTCCCCACATGGTAATTGGAGCAAAGAGGTAGGATCGTGTGCACGTAGAGACTTCCGTTGTTCGTAACGCCCCTTTTAATAACAGTGTTTATCTACCCTTTATCATTTGTACACATCGAAAAGCCAAAATCAGGCAGACCTTTTTTTTTTATTTTGATGAAATTTTTGCTCATCCAAGCAGTCTGTTGTTTTCTGTGATTGTACACAACAGTATGCATGGGCAGTCATCAGTATCTCCCTTACTGCTCTCAACTGTGCGGAGTCAGGTGAATTATGATGCCTTATGGTATTCTTTGCAGTGAGGAACTATTAATGCTTTGACTCAACTGTCTTCTTGATTAGCCTGAAAATGTTGAGAGCTAAGCTTTAGACTGTGCAATGGCTAATGTATGATTAAGCTCAACCAAAGGCAGATTTATATTTGTGCTAGCAAATTTAGGGCCTGTTCCCATGCCTGTTGTAGCTATCAGGAAGAGTTTCACGTATTGGTCTACAGGCAAATGTATGTGCTCGTTAATGATATGCATCATCTATAAGGCAGGAGAATGAATTATATAAATTGCTGGCAATCTCCAGCCAGCATTTCCACGTGGGTTTAAAAGTCTTATTTTACCCTGGGTATTTCATCCCTACCTACTAAGATGCATGCCTGGAGTGTGCTGTGGATAGCCTACATGCAAATAATGTACACAGTAGGTTTATTATTTCCAGGTAACAAAGAGGAATGCATCAGCACATTGGAGACATTAAAATGTATGGTTTCTCTGTGGCCTTTAATGAGGGTTTGCAGGAGTTCCAGTGCTCTACAAAAAATACCTGGATTTTTCTCCTACACTCTTGCAGGGCCCAAAGAGAAGGGAAGAATTTGCTGTGTATGTGTTTTGAGGATACTGTGTTTAGGATAATCACAATTTTTCACTAGTTTCTCACGCACACCCAAACAGGGAGCTAGGTAAGCTGTTTAGCTATGCATCGTTCCTGCATTGGTGCCTGAAAGAGGTTAAAGTCCCTGTGTCCATGCTCAGCAGCTGAAATCAGTCATAGGTGTGCTTTCCAAAGGCAGCTACTCTGCCTGGGTTTGGTTTGGTTCCCAGGACTGTGTAAGCTTGCACAAATGTTCTTTCAGATATGACAGTGAATCATCTTTAGTTGTTTATTTTCTTTTTACATTTATTATCTGTAAATGTACTAGCCAGTAGGTTTTCTGCCTGCAGTTAGCACTTGGAGAGGAAGATTGAAAAATGTTTCCACAAGGAACATTTCGGATGGGTAATTGTGACTGTTCACCCTAGAAATCTGACTCTGAGATTGTCTTTTCCAGTCAAGGAACAGATACACTGTGTGACTTATGTCTTACCAAATCCACTTGGGTATCTTATACAATCAAATACTTGGAAACATGTCACAGACTAGGAAGTATTCACAGAAAGTATTTAATGGCTAATCTCAGGTAATATTCAGTGTCTACTGTGATAAAGTCAAGACACTCATGAATTGTTCACAGACAATTTGCAGAAAGAAAAGCGACTGATGTACATTAGATATTCCTCACCCATCACTCAGCTCCAGCTACATCTGGAGGCAAGTCTTGGATAGTATTTCCTTTTACATCCACAAGGTCTAACGGACTGCGGCATACACACCTTTACAGTTCCTTTCTCTCATCAGATAGGGTACCACCGTATCTTCCAAAAGTGGTGCATGGTTGGGCTTTAGTCCCCTGAGAAGTGGTAGCTCTGAGCTGCCCCTTGCGTCTCACCTGACTTTCATGTTCCCCCTCTAGTAGCACCGTTTGTTTTGGGACATCTGCTCCCCTATGGGAAGGTGGCAGCAGGTGACAACATGAGATCAGTTAATGATTCTAAGTATGTTCAGGCAATCTGCCAGTCTGAGTGCCCAGCCCTTCTTCTTTTTTTAACTTGTCAGAAATTCAAAGTAAATATATTTTAGTGAAGAGGCGCATCTAGAAAAAAACGGCACGTTAATTATGGAAGGCAGCTTCTTGGCTATCAGTTGCTGTCCTGCACTGAATAACTTTGATATTTCTATTTTTGCTGTGGAAAGACGTTTAAGTCTGGAGCTACTTGCTTTGGTTCTTGTGGTTTGTTACTGCTACAACCATTCAGTAAAATCTCTAACAAAGAATTTTTGGAGGCTATAGACTAGAACTGCAGTTTTCTCCTTATTCTTTGTCCATATTAGATAAAGTTTCATTCTATCAGGTCAAATTTTCAAACGTTATCAGAGAGTTTTGTGTCCAAGTGTCTAACAGGTTTTGTAAGTAGCTACAAGTGCCAGTGGCTAGAAACAAGGCATCCCTGTCATGTGGTTGATGTTTTGTAATATATAGCAGGAGAATTGACGGCATTTCAGAAATAAGGCCAACATTTATAGGTTATATGCCAAGATGCATTAAAAATACACCAATCCATGGAAAAGAGAGAATTTGGAAGGTTTAAAAATCAAGTCCTTTGTATAAATTATCATGGCAGCATTGGATCTGCATTTGCTGAGTAAGATTCTTTGTGTAACCTAGGACTCAATGCGTATAGCATGTGCCTGAGCACTTTGGTATAATCTCTTTTTGCAGAAGTTTTCATGTACTGAAATTAAGCATGCAAAGAGAGATTATGGTGGGGGAGTGGGGGAAAGGGACTTACCTGATATTATTTCATCTTCAGTGTTTACTTTGATTATTTTGCTGTATCTTTTTAAGCCTTGAACTCAAGTCAATCAGCAAAATAACAAACCCCTCTTCACTCCAAGCCAACCCCTTCCCAAATACTACAAGTGGAGGGTTTTACCCTGAAAGCGGGATGGATACCCTGCAATGACTCCAAAAATATAGTTGTCTACTCTCAATTATACTTGGAAAGAGCTTGGGGATTTCAGTGATGGATGACAGTATACAAATCTCAAGTAGCTTTGTTTGTGTGTTTTGTGATGTGATATAGGAGAGATAATTCTTACCCAGTGTCTTTTAAAGGAAATCCTGAGGGTGAATCAATTACCTTTCTTTTCTGAATCAATAGAGATGGGATGTATTGCAGTTACTTTATGCTTTAGCGAGTGCTCAAGCACAAAGGATGGCTGTTGATGATAACCATTGCAAAGAATGCCGTGCCATTTTTTTCTCTTTCTTCTTTTAAGGACACTACAATCCCCTTAGTTCACACACTTTATCATTCCTAGTCACAATCTTTTCTCAACAAAGATTTAAGAGCAGGAGGAGGAAGTAAGCTCTCAAAACATACAAAGTAAGCACTGAAACATGGCTTGTAGTCCTAATGACAGCACTTCCCGTTCCTGAGACTCTCCAAACCCTCAACACTTGTGAACTTTGCCTCAAGAACATTCAGATTTAGGAGATGGAGTAGGGGGGAAATGGGTTATGAGCTGACGCTGTGGTGCTAGCTAAGGTTAAATCAAGTAGTTGAGGCTCAGTCAAGGCTAAAAAGACAGATTTCCTGTATCTCTGATTCTAAAGCAAATACCTTTATGCTTTTTGCAAGATGCTTCTGTGTATCCCACCAGGTATGCTTTTGTTCAAAAAAAGGTAAAATACTGCTGTATGTAAGACCTGATATTTTAAAATTATGTCTAATAACTTACTGCCTTTATAAACTTCATTATAATACTCTCAAAAGAGTATTAATATGTATGTATAATATGATTTAGCAAGACTTTATTGTAAGAGCTTCCTAAGTGCAAACCATATGGTAACCTGAGAGTAGTATGAAATGGTAGTAACACAAAATGAAGCATGGTCTGTGGTTTAGGTTTTCATAAAAGGTATCTTAAGACAATTGGGATAGCACTTTCTTTTTTTCCATTTGGATCTCTCCAGCGATCCAAATATATCTGTGAGGTCTGTATAGGTGACTCTACTTATCTGTATTGTCAGGCTGATATCTAAAGAATATGGGGAGACAGGAAAGTGGAAACTAGATGAAAAAGGAAGGCTTCTTAAGCTCCTGCCTTTCTTGCCTGATACTGAGGTCCCGGGAGGGCTAAGGCAGTCTGAGGCGATAGAGAACTGCATTTGGCTTTTCTCTCTAGTTCCCTTGATCAGGATCAGCTTTCCTTTTCAGAAGCTGAGAGGAAACTAAAGACACTGAAAAGATAGTGAGGGCTGTGACCACATACTGCATCTGTTGGCAGCTGCTTCTTGAAAGGAGGAAGGCTGTGTCTTATATAGAATTTGCTTGTAAGAGAGGGTCTTGTTCTGTTGCAGGCATTTCTTTGCATTTTGTAGCTTGCATTGCAACGAATTGAAAAGGAAGAGACTTAAAAAAGGAGAAAATTTAAAAATGCCTTTCTCAATGAGGAAGAAAGAAAATTATACTAGCAGATGGGGACAGGTTAGAACTGTGGGCAGGAGACATTGACATGGCTTCACCTTTGTTTCTCTAGAATACTTTGCATTGCACCACCTGAAAACTCAGCAGAAGTGATGTGTGGAAAACGGTATGAAAACAGAGGAGTTAGAGGACACCATACAAAAGTGATATTCAAGTCATTGAAGTGCTGGCTGGGAGGGAAGTCTGGAGGTTTCGAGTCTGACCTCCTGCTTGAAGTGGGATGATCACAAACACTAGCCAGGTCAGCCATGACTTGGTCAAGCCAAGTCTTGAAATCCTCTGAGGACGGAGATTTGACAGCCTCTCTTGTAATGTCTGCCCATGCTGCTTTCTCAGTCTGAACCTTCCTGCCTGGGTTTGTGGCTGTTGCCCCTGTGTTGTATTGTCTGCCAATACTAGTGAGAATTCGGCGATTATCTTTGTGTTAGATTTTACAATAGTTGTAGCTGCCACTAGATCCACTCTTAGTTTCCAGACAAACAATTTCAGCTTCCTTGGGCTTTCCATGATGAATCTGTTTTGTAGCTCACTGACCCATCTTGATAGCAGTTTCATGGACCTTTGTCAGCTTCCAAGCATCACTTCTGAATTGGGAGGTGCGAAAGCGAACACGATATTCCAAGTGTGGCCTCACCGGTGCCAAGCAGAGGATAGTAGTAACTCCCCAAACTCCTAACGTAGCCCACATTGTGGTTCCCCTTACCTGTGGCGGGTGTCCACTGTTGGCTTCTATTCAATTTGCCACCCACGAAAACCTACAGGTCTTTTTCAGCAAAGCTGCTGTTCACCTGGGTGATTCCGAGCAGCCTGTGCTCATGCATGGGATTAGTCTGTGGCAACCGCTAAACTTTGCATTTCTCTTTGTTGAGGATCATGAGGTTTCTGTTGACTGCATCTTCAAGTTAATCAAAGCCCCTCTGGATTGAAGCCGTGCTCTTTTTGTTGACCCCTCCCCTTAATTTAGTACCATCCACACGTTTGCTGAGGATGCATGTCTGATAATCAGTTTTATGCAGAGATCTTTAATGAGCGGGGCATTATGAATGTCCAAGCTTGCAATTTAAAATAGATTCAAGAAATGCCAATGAAGTTTTGTCTGGGAGCCAGAGAGGTAATACTCCCTCTCTGCAGAGACCCTTTTTCTTCCTTGGAATATAGCATTCATCTACAGGTAGTTCGATAATAGAAACAGGTTAACAAATTAGGTGGAATTCAAGAAAGAAAGATGATTGTGTCTGAAAGTGAATTTTCTGGGTGAATAACAAAATAGTTTTGATATATTTCATTTTGATTGAAGACCAATCAGCTTAAAAGGGGCAACTACCAACAAAAATGTTTCAAGGATATTTAAGGTACAGGAAGGGCTTTTTATAAAAGTTATGTACCTGTTAACTAACAACAGGGTTATAAATGAACCCTGTCTCTAAAAGCTGGATCCTAGAATTGCTGCGGTACGCTGAGGAAAGTAGCAACAGATATGGCTGCACTACAGGGGTATTTTGTGAGTTTGAGATGAACCATGTCTGAGTGCCAGTGCAAGCTTCTAAAACCTTGAAGATCACCTTAATCACTTAAGGTTAAAATTAAATCTGTACTATGACTCTGCCTCTGTGCACTTTCAGAGGAGATGGAGAGAGCACTGCATTTCTCCCAAGGTATTTCTCTTTTTTGCTGGGAGGGATCCCTTTAGAGAGGAGGTCCTGCCAGCTTTCTTTTATGTTGCTTTCCACTGACTTATTCCCCTTGGTTTCTCCTTGCATTCTTGGAGGAGAGAGAAGCAGCTTTCGTACCTTCAGGGTGTAAAATCTGGCTCTGTTGGGGTGAATAGATATTTTTCTTTGACTTAAAGATGATCAGAATTTCACCCCTAGAGTCTGCTTAGGAAAACCAGAGGATTTAAACTGAAGCATTGCACGTTATGATGATCATACATAAAAGAACAACATTAATCTCAATGCCACATACAGAGTTATTTCTGAGTGGAAATGAACAAAATTTTATAGAGTAATATTATTTGCAAGGCCTTCTCGGTAAGAGAAAATATTACAGATGATGAAGAGAAATAAGAATTACAGCTTGAACTACTGAAAACCTCTTTTTGACACTGTCTCTTTAATTAGAAAAAATGAGCCTAACCAAGATGTATATTGTCATTGATTTTTATAATAAGCTTTTAAAGCAAACATACGTGGTGTCACCGTGCTATTTTATAACATACACTGCTAACCATTTATTCTGTCGTATAACAGTTCACCAGCAGACATATTTTATTATTTTTTCTGTGTAATAAAAAAGATAAAATCAATACCTATTATATGGCATACCTTCAAGGTTAAAAAGTACTAAATCTTGATGATAACATCTTTCCTTGTATGCATTAATTTAGGAGCAATATAAATTCAATACAAATACATTTTCTAGCTATATGGTTAAAACTAGATCCTAAGTATAACAAAGGATTTGGACATTTGGAAACTAACATCAAGATACTGACGCTGCACAGTGTATTTACGTAGATTGTTAAACTTTGCAGGTAATCCAACTATGAAAACCTGAGAAAGCTGGTATATGGGCCAGATATGATTGGAAGGAAAGATACTGTGGTTTCACATATTTGGATGTCATTTTTGATCCAACAGAAACTCATCTGACCTGACAATCGTGTGCCAATTAAATGGATTTATAAGATCAATACAAAAATGGAGTCGTTTTCCTTGGCTCTGTTGCTGGTAGTCATTTAACAACAATTACAGAGTACAGTTAATTTAATGATGAGAAGCATCAAAACTGAGAAAGTGAAAATGGAAGTGTCAAAGCCATCAGAAGACTTGTCTTTACTAGGTTATAGCTAAGTTACTTGAACGCCTAAGTGGGAAGCAATATGATAATGTTGCAGCCTATTACTGTGCACTTTGCCAGTGCTTCAAGGCAACATCAAAAAAAGAAACTCCAATGCTTATCTCTGCTTATTATGAGTTAGTTCAAGATCTAATGTGATTGCAGTAGTAGTAAATGAAGAAGGACACCCTCTCTCTCTTTTTTATTAAGCAACTAAAGCTTTTGGATTTCTGAGGCAATGGTGAAGTTGTGGCAGGTGTGAAGCCAAGTTGTGTTACTTCTTGGTGATGTAACATGCACAGTGTGTGCTTAATACGTATTTCGTTCAGTGTTAAAGTAGAAACCTTTTCTAATCATTACTGCTTTTTCACCACTCAGCAATTAATTGTGTGTTGAGATACTTATGAATATGCAATTACTGTTTCCTGCCTGTGAGCAGTCTTCTCCTATATGCATGGGAAACAGTTGCATAGAGTTAACTAAGCAATAGCTGAAACTCCCTGTTTATAATAACATCCTTAACATGCAAAATGCAGATGATGCTAGAAATGCTAATGAACAGATTCATATTTATAGGACAAAATTCTGCCCTTGGGTTACAACTATGGGTGGGCAGGAGGTTTACCTGGGTGCCATCCCGGTGAGGAAGGTCACCCCTTGTGTTGTGATGTTTATGGTGAATGAAACAAACTTTCAGTGCTGAAGACAAAAAGAAACAGCTAACACTGAATGCCTCTTACCCTAAGAGTCTTCTGTTCCTGTTTGCATCTGGATAATATGCAGTATAAAATTATTAAATGGTGGGGGATGGGGAGGAGGGGGTGTCCACTTGACTTTAGAGCTGCTCTCAGCAACTTCAAATAACAGCTTACACCTGGAAACGTCCTTTAATTTACTTTCAGTACCAGCATGAAAAGTTCTTTAATGGACTTACTTGCATGACTCCTTGTTAAAACTTCACTCTCCTCCCAGCTGACTTGCAGAACTCCCTAGAGCAGAATAGCCCATGTTTTCCAAAGTATTTGCCAGCTGAAACACGTCTTCCAAGAAGTGTGGCTGGACTTTTGTCAGTAGGATGAATTTACTGAAGTTGCAGACTTTTTCAATTTCTTGGACATTGCAGAAGGATTCCCTGTTGTGGCAGATGAGAAAATCTCTTTGGGAATCTCCATGCTATTTATCAAATCATCACCAATTTCTGGATTTCTTCAAATTATTCACTTCACATGAACTGTATCTCTTTCTATTGACAGTATTTGAAGGAGAAATTCTGTGGGCTACTTAATATTTGCACTGTTGGTTTTTTTTGAGGGCAGCAGCTGTTTAGTGAACCAAATAATGCATCACAGGCACCTTCTATTTTGTACATTATACATGTGCTGGCCTTTATTTTTAGACAAATGTTTTCCAGATAAAACTGAGCTTTGTTTGGCCTTGGTTTAAAATCTCTTGAGATAATTCAGCTTGCTTCTTGCAAAAATAATAAAATATGATTTATAAAGAAATACATGGGTTTGGTTTTTTTTTATTAATTTGGTGAGGAAATAAAAGGCTAGCTGATAGATTAATGTCTTACATGCTAAGTGGAAGTTGGAGAGACATTTCGCTGGCAAGCTATAAGCTTCTGGATACAGAGGATTATAAGGGAAATGCTCATGCAACCTTAGCAGCATTACAAACAGCAATGCCACAATGAACAGAACAGCCTCATTGCAGCGATCTAAAGCCACTGCTGTTTTCTTTAAGGCAAACATTGTTTTTATGCCCTACAGATAAATCCCATTTTAAGCTTTGATCAAAGCAAATACACTCACTTTGAGGCTTTGGGCAGATGTAAATTGCTTTGTTATACACATGCATTTGCATACATTTGCAAGGAGACAGGGTCTACATGTAACGGCATGTAATGGTGCCTTTTATTTTTGATGGAGCACTGAAATTCAAGTAACCAGTGGTTTTCTGCCATTGAGAAGGCAAAAGTTTCTCTGCAAAGGAAATAAATTAACCCAAGTGAAGCAATGCGGAGATATGCACGAAGCTCCGTCACTGCCAGAGCTGCAAGAAGAGGCCGTGCAGGGCCCCAAACATCAAGAGTTGTTTTATTTTATTTATTTTGCTGTTCTGTGAACAACTGTAGATGAAATAGATCCTAGAGAGGGACATTTCTCTTGTTTGGCCACTTCTGGAATGACTGTGCCAGTAGTGTATGAAATATGTAGACTGCCAAAATATTGCGTATCTGTCTTTGTTACAGACTTCCATTTGTTTTCTTATATATTTCTCTACTTAGTTTCCTGAATTAAATTGGATTAACTTCCTCTCTCTCCCAATTAATGCTGTTAACAGTAATAACAACCATAATGTGTGAACATCTGGCATTTTAGTACACAGTAAGCTTTTAGAAATACCAGATATGAATCTATTGAAATCTGTCTCTATAGTGATTTTCCCAGTGCTTTGTGGCTTAGACGATGAATTCTTCTTTCCTCTCTGGTTTCCTTTCATTATCAAGGTTTGTTAATTCTTTAGATGCCAGGGTTAGATAATTAAATACCCCTTTGTAATTACTGTGGTGCCTGTGGGTTTGAGATCTCTAGCTCATTAGGCAGTATGCTGTCCTTCTAAGATATTTGAGGGAAATACTACCATACTCATCAAAGATCTCTGTGGCAAATTAAGGTCACGGCTGTCTCTTTGACAGGCTGAAGGCTAAGGTTTTATTTCTTTTTCATTAGTTACTACTAGGGCAGTTCATATCAGAAACAGCTTTCTGAATCCAAATATTGAACAGCCAGTTCTTCAAAACTTCAGTGCTTTTTGTAGCAAACATGTTGCCCTTATAAATTACCAATGACTTCTTCGCTATAGTGAACACAGAGATTTTGTGGGGCTGCCTGCACTTTCACACACTCTAAGGTGAAGATTGGCCTTACAACGTCTTTTATTTCTACCCTGTCGCAGCTCTTGACCGTTTTAAAAAGTTTTTTATTATGGCTGAAGAAAGAATTGGAGCGAACTTCCAATTACCCCCCCTTGTAATTTTGAGAAAGTGCTAGCTTTCAACTGCAGGTGAGAAGTATGAAACTCACACTGGGGTTACCCTTCACTCCATTATGTGTCCTAGAGATCTGTGTTGACTTTTTGTTATCTATTTAGATGTCTTTCCGTACCCATCTTCACTTTGTTCAAGCAGTTCTTGTGAATGCGATGAGGCTGGGCTTGCTAATGAGGATTTGGACTACAACGCGTGAACTCCTGGTTCAGCTCATCATTGCACTTTTTTTTAGTAAAACTTTTTATGATTTGATGTCTCTTTGCTAAAATGGGAAGGAAAATACTTCACTATTATACAAGGATCATAAAGAGTCTGAATACTAAAATGGCAAATGATGCTGCATTGCTTGCTTAATGGAAAACAAGCAAATGGAGCCAATGAACTCTAACACAAAAACCCTGGAGATATACTAAGAATGAGAAATAGGAGATGGATATGGCTGATTTAGGAGGTAACCCTATTTTTAATCTGGAGAATAGTTGGAAAGGAGAAAAAAATCCTTTCCAAACAGAAGGATGGGGTGGCAGGGGTGCAGGTGTAGCAGATGAAATGAGTTAATTGTGTGTCCCCATCCCTACCCATGGTAGGTTGTCTCCTCTGCAGTGCCTGGAAGGAATCGGGAAGGTAGATTGGAAGGTGAGCAGATCTGAGGCATATAGAGAAAAACCTGGGTTGAAGCTTGTTTAAAAACCCTACGGAGGCACAGTTAATTTTTGTGTGAGGCAGAAGCCAGCTTATGAGCAGCAGAATGCGCTCAGAAGGGAGCCCCAAGATGTTTTTCCCCACTGGAAAATTAATAGGGAGTAGCAGGCTGCTCTTCTGCTGGCTCGAGGCAAGTGATGGGAGGAAGGGCGTCCCAAAGCCTGCCATCACAAGCCTACCAGCACGTAGGGGGGGAAGGGTGTCACCACCGATCTGCCAGATGGAGCATGTTAAAGGGCAGCCTGCTGAGCAGAGAAGGCAACAAGCTTGAAAAGCCAAGCACATTGATGAGTGCACCATCTCCCCTAGGTAAAAATGAAGCTGCAGACAGTGTTTACAATTGCATCGCACTGATTCATAGAGGCAGAGTTGGGGGTGCAGGTATAACTTTGATTTATTGGGTTGTATTAGTAAACAACTGCATTTCATTGTAGCTTGAACCAAAATGCCAGCTCTCTAACTTAAGGGCGGTGCATGAGTCTGTGCTTGGAGCCTGGCCGGTTGAGCTGACAGTAGAATTCCCACTGACTAATGTGGAGCTCAGATTGGAGTTGTTACATTGCAGGAGAGATGTCCTACAGGACAGAGCACTCCTGCACCCAGGAATGAGGGCTACAGAGGTTGAGAAGTACCTGAAGAGTAAAGCAAGTGCCATCAGGCAAAGCTAGATCCAGCTATAAATCTCATGAAGAGCATTATGGTCTCTTTGTCTTTTTGTGCCTCCATGATTTTTATTTTTTACCACCCGAGACTCCAATACCAGGCATCAGATTAAAAGAAAAGCAGCATGTCGACTCTATTTCAAGTGTGCTGTGCCTTACGTGGTCACGTCTGATGCTGGACATGATCTGTGAACTTCTGTTTTCAAGAATTTTAACTCTACAAGTACGATGGCTTTTGCTGACATGGAAGTTGAAGGCCATAAATAACACTCTAATTTGCAAAGTTTTCAGTTTATAGTGCTCTAGTGCATGGAGCTATGAAGAAGATTTTCATAAATCTTCTCTTTTTATCTCGTCTGATGGTTTCGTTTTAGGTCTTACCCTGCCAGCAATTTTCCACTTTGCCGGGCAAATGAATGCATATCGGCAGAACGTCCATGGCAGTTGAAAGGTTAATGGAAGGAAAATGTAGTGACATCAAAGTAAGTTTTATTAAGTGAAGCTTTGATTTTCTCCATTATTGGCTCTTCTATATGAACAAACCTAAATTCTATGTAAAGCACATAAGCACAGACTACTCATGAGCAGAAAGCACAAGAGTACAGCAAAGAATATCAATTTGTTGTTTTTCTATAGTTCCTTCCAGGTGAAGGTCACAATGAATGCATTATATTTCAAGTGTCTCTACTCTTATACGTTTATTAAATATTTCCAGTTTCATATTATAATTAAATAAGAGACTGAAGCAGAGAGTTGCATATTTAAAGATGAGAATAAGTGTCTAAGGCAGCCCTAGGAGGAGATGTTGGATATTTTGGTTCCCAGTTTTGGCCCTTCCCTAAATGAGAATTTTTTCTTTATAGGGCTGTTTCTGTGCAGATACTGGGCACGGCACTCTGTCAGCACTAAGCAGATAAATAATAATCATCCGACAGATTTACGGTTGCACCTGACATACCAAATTTATTTGAGAAAACTTCTACTGCTGGCAAATACCAATTCCATGTCTGCATGCCAATTCTGGGATAACTACCTTTTGTGAAGAGGAGAAAAGCCTATT
This sequence comes from Haliaeetus albicilla, assembly GCF_947461875.1. NCBI lineage: Eukaryota > Metazoa > Chordata > Aves > Accipitriformes > Accipitridae > Haliaeetus > Haliaeetus albicilla. The sequence goes on from NC_091490.1 coordinate 5,055,102, forward strand.
GTTCTAAGGGGTTTTCAGAAAATTATACACCTGAAAGAGGTCACTTTCCATTACGCTTGAACAATTTCAGTTATCTTAAAAAACCACGCACATAAAAAAGAAAAAAGATCCTACAATTTTCTAAATTGCAAAAAGAATTCTTCTCTTTCTAATGTTCATTCCACCCGGGTTAGCTGCTGTGTTATTAGTGCTACAGGAGTTGAAGGCTATAAAATGTAGAGGCAGGTTTTGATCTTAGGCAAAGCTGTGCAGTACTCGCATCATTTCTTCTTCATGTAGCATGTGGCGCTCGTCTCGGACACCTGTGGTGGTAAAGGTTTTTTGGGAAAGTGAAGATGAAGAGCAGAGGAAGGATAAACAAAAATCAGGAAAGATTTCTAAATGTTGAGAGGGTGACCCCCTTTTTCAAGGGCTGAAGATTGGTGATAACTCTGAAGAAGTGTTTAAGGGGGGGAGAAGGCAGGAACCCTGGGTATGTTACAAATATAGGGGTTTTTGTGTTTTTTTAAAGAAATGCACTTGACCTTTTTGTCAGTAGCTTTATTGAGGGATTTAATCTTGTCTTTTTGACATAGAATAATATGAAAATAGAAAATCATTATTGGCACATACAGTAACCAAAAATATAGAGCAGTGTTTCCCATGAACTTTTTCATTTAACAGTAGATAATATATCCATTTCCAGCCCTGATGAAGTAGTATTGGATATTTTTTTTTACACTGTTTTGGGAGGAAAAAACCCCAAGTTTCTCCTATCAGTACTTCAATGATGTGGTTCCCTGTAAATGCAGATTCTGTAATGATATACTGGTCCTTTATGGGTCAGATTCTTTTTGCCCTCTGTTATGGCAACTTCCACTGCAGATCAGATATATAACTTGGCATACATGGGATTTATACTCACAGCTTATATCTTGTCCTATGTGGAAATCCACTGTGTCAATATAAGCATATGTATAGCTGATCCCATACTAGGGATGTTATTCCAGTTTAACTGCACCAGTACCATTAAAAAAGGATGTAAAGAGGAAAAAAAAAAGGGGAGAAAAAAAAAAAAGGGAGACAAACCCACAAGGATCTGAAATCCCATTGAAAGTCAATACAGCTTTAGCACAGGAGTTACTTATGTCCTTTTGTAAATGTTACCCACTTTTTTCTGGGTGCAAAGTGCAGATTCTCAGTGGAAGGGTGGCTGAACACAGTGATTCTAGAGGAGGAGGATGGGAAGAAGATAACAAGGCCACTGGGGAAGGACACAAGGCAATGGAAATTGTCTCAGGCATAGCAGACTTGTGGGTAGAGGCATGAAAAAGGAGGTGTGGGAATGGTAGGCACAGAGAAGGAGGGGAAGAAATGAGAGGGCTTGGGGGGAAATTAAGAGCCATCATGCACTTGGGAACGCTGGCTGGGAAGGAGAAGCCTGGCTGCCCTTTGCTGGCAGCGGGTTCTCAGGAATAACCTCGGTCGTTCTGCTCACACAGTTGTATTTCACATGATATTAAACTGCAAGATTTTAAGGTGGTTGGTATCTGCAGTTTCTAAAGCTGTCTTGTCCACCAGTTAACCGTATGGCATAGTTTTCATTGCAAATGAAAGCCAACCTAGTGAGTCCTTCTGGGAAGGGGTTGTTCTGTTGCACAGTTCAGGTCATGGCACATGCTGGGTCGGGGCATCCCTGAACCAAAGGGCCCTGGGGGTCGCAGCTTCATCAACCAGAGCTGTGCGGGACCGGCACTCCTCGGGCTCTGCTGGGTTTGCTTCTACCTACGTTCAGGTAATATTTTCACGTGGAGGAAGGTAGAATGGGGGAAAAGACAAAATAGAAGTTTGACAGGATATATATAAATTGGCAAAAATTGCCTGCTAGTCTGTTATTTTATTAAAAAAAATACTTTTAATATTTTTGGGGTTTAATCCTTCATGGCAAAGAATTTAGCCAGGGATTTTATTCTTGCATTAAACCCCCTACCATTGCTGAATTTCATTTTACTGTAACTGATGAATTGTTTTAAGGCTGCACGGAGTTTCATGGTCAAAATGGAAATGAGTTGAAGAAAACACAGCATAATTAAGAATTCTGCAATTTTACGTATCAGTTCTCTTATGATAATTGGTCTGCAACATGAAATATTTAAAAACACAATCAAACTCGGTCTGTATACATGAGGATATGTTTGTGTATCTGTATGTTAGCGCTGCGCGATGTATTAGTTGCTTGCAACTAATTAGTTGCTAGCTACTCACAGCATCTGTATTTCAGATCCCGTGGGACTCTAAGGAATGTGACCTTATTTTAATGCTTTTCTGTGCTTTGAGAATCTGTCCTTTGTATCTGCTACTAGGACGTGTTTTGTTGCTTTAATAACAGTAATGCTTAGCACTCTTTTTAGATTTAGATCCCAAGGACATCTACAAAACTAGACAAACATTATCTCTATTATAAAATCGCATCTCCTACTTTAGAGCTGGCCACTTAAAAACAGAGCGGACTGATTAATTATTGGGTGTTGCTGTTGTGGGGATTAAAATAAACTGTGCTGGAAGTGCCAAAGATGGGACTCCGCCCTGGTTCCCAATTGTACAGCTCCAGCAGCTTCCCTCGACAACTTTTACTCCTCCAGTAGCTTCTCCGCATACCACCGATGCAGGTACCTGCTCCCAGGTGAACGGGGCTGGTTGAATAAGGGAGCGCCGCGCTCCATCAGAAAACATAACGGGAAAGGAGCTACTTGGCGTACATCCATTTACACACAGTGGTGACTTGCAGTAGAGATTGTGGTATCTGTCCAGACAGAGAGAGAGAAGAGAAAATGGCTCTACTTCTGAACAAATGGCATGTATTTTGGGGGGCGTCTGACCACGTAACGATCACAGGAGATATTGGGGTTTTGCTCTGCTTTCCCTAATGCACTTCTGTCTACAAGGATGAAGAGAAGGTTGAGCTCACTAGAACAGATTTACTTCGAAATATACAATCATGTTCATGTTCTTGAGGCCCAGGGAAGTTTGATTAAAGAGGTTCATTAGACTTTGTCTAGAATTTGTTACAATACTTGGTGCATAGTTCTTAAATACACTGAAGTTTGCCAAATCAGTACTTAACTTGTATTTTGATGAGAATGTTGCTTGTGTTTAGTAGATGATGCAAGATTTTTCTTTTTTTATTCAGCACTAGAGCCACATTTAAATTGGAGCTTGTTCAGTGGCTATTTTCTCTTTAAAAGGCCATATTATATAGGATGCAGCACTCTGGGATCTTGCCACTTGTGTTCGTTGAAGATCTCATGGCACTTCTGGCAGGAGCTAGGTGGCTGGACTTCATGTCCTGGCTTGTACTCCAGTTTGCACTGGCCAAAATCCAGTATGAGTAATTATATTCTGCATGCCTTAATTCCCCCAGTAATTTCAATTACAGTTAGTATTGTTCTTCATGCCTGATCCTAAAATGTTGCGTGGTGTTGCTGTGTGATTAAACTGTTGCGACATTCCATCCCAGAGGTAGGTAAAATGATCTTGGCTTCACACTTTGTAAAGCGTTTCCTTGGGATGAATGGGCAAAATAAGCGTAAACGATTATTACTGTTTATCTGAGAAATATTGATGGCAAGGTTTTCTGCTTGTTTGTTAGTCTTTTTCCTTACACTCAAGCAAGGAGTGTTTGAAACTCAAGACACGATGAAGAAAGCATAATTAGGCTTGTTGCTCAAGGTGTTTTAAAGGTTTTAAACCAAATGAAGATAATGTACCTTAATTGCATTTGCATAATGGACATAGTTGAAATCAGGTCCCTTTTTTAAATGTCTGTGACTTCCTCAGCAATGTATGCGAGAGCCAACTTTCTACCTGTGGCAAAAATGAAAATTGAAGCTAAATCTGGATGGAGTTTAGTATGTGAGCAGAGTTCAAATGAAGATGTAGTTGTGCTTAGTGCACAGGGAGGCAGCCATCGTTATTCAAAGTGGTCACATGTTCGCATTTGGGATTTACCAAGTCCTTGATCTTTGAGATACTGAATGAGCTCATTCCATCTGACTGCACACTCAAATCAAGCCTGAATTGCAGAAGATAAGACCTGCTGCAGAGTGCATACATGTTTTTTTTCCACCCCACTATTCACCTGGCCCCAAGATGTCACACCTAAGCTGGATTAAAAAAAGCTTTGATGACTAAGAAGCATAAATAATATTACAACAGTCTCCTGGAGTCAGAGGAGTCACTGAACAAGGGCAAATCACATGTATGTTAGCTCCCGAGTGGGGAACTAACCGTGGGGAACTGAGAGTACGTACAAGTTACCATCATGGGCTGTCCCATATCAGCAGAATTGGCATGCTGCTTTTTAAGCCTACAAACCCAACTTGTTCCTGGAAGTAATGTAGATCCTCGGGGAAAAAAAACAATCTTCCTTGCTCCAGAAGTTGTCCTTGGTATCAGATGTCAGTAGCTCACCCTCAAGCAATCTCAGCAAGGCTGAGACAATCGACAGCCATGCATGAGCACGTTGAAATATCATGGAAAAGGCTGTTAACTAAATGAAAATTTGTGGGTGCTGGGTGATATTTTAGAGAGAAAGGTTGCCTTCCTAGGCTGATAGGACAATGGTTCCCTTGAACTGGTGGCTTTTGGGGTTAGTAAGAATCTTTAAGAGCAGTGTTTTGGGCAAGGTGTTTCTTCTACCTCTTTTATAATTTCAAAAGCTTTGTAAAATGCTCCTGAGCTGCAGTTTCTCAGCTTTAAATAATTCAGGACTGAAACCAGTGGTCCTTACTAAGGCAAAGCTCTTAGTCAAAGTAAGTTTTTTGCTTGAGCAGGTCAGAGTTGACTCTGAAATAAAACCTAGGACACTTGATAGGAAACAAGCTTTTTTTTTTTTTTTTTTTTTTTAAAAGCTAAGATACTAGTAATAACTATTCTTTTAATAAAGAAACAGATGTCTTTCCAACAAAGGCAAAATCACAATACCTTGTGTAGCACTCGGATGTGTCTGTTCCTTCAAATATTTAGTGTGTTTATGTGCTGTTTTTTGTAGACAGCCCTTGCTTGCACAAAGCAGGTTCCTCGTGCAATAGTATTTAGGTTTCTTTATTCAGTGGGGCAGTAGCTTGGCAGAATTCAACCAGCAGAACTGGTGGTCTCCCATAATTTTTCACAATAAACAAATTATCTGATAAATGGAGCCTCTTTCCTATTTGGGGAATATCTGTCACCAGGCTGATTTTATTTTTTATTGTCATGAATGCCATATGAAATGTGTTGGCCATAGCTGATGAAACTCCCTTAGCCGGCGTCACCTGCTGTGCCCTTGCTCCGTGCTCGGGTGGAGTTAGGGTAACTCGCCACTCGGAGACCTTTATTCTTGTCTGTGGGCTGTGACCTACTGCTTGGTTTCATGTACGGGATTTTCTCTTGAGGCATTTCACTCTTCAGTCAGTGTTCGTAGAGGGTCAGTAGTTCTCCAGTCCCACGGTACTCGTTTGTTCACCAAGACTTAAAGGATGAAAGCAGGGAGCTGTAAGTTGGGAGCGAGGCTTTGGAAACCATATGAATTACTTGTTTTAACATGTCAAAATAAGGACCTATATGAAGAATTCCCTTTTGACAAGATCTCAGCCGCACTCTCAACATGCAGTAGCAGATAGGATGATAACATGGATAAACTAAACAGAAGTTTGTTATCACAGCAATGTTTCTCACAACTGATTAGTTAATAGAAGCCACACTTTAAAATACGCGTTGCCAAAATGTGGTATGTACTAGGGGAGACTGTGCCTGCAGAAGAGAACTATGCTTGGGCTAGTGACATTTTTTCTGAACATTCATGTATATATCCATATCCATTTTACTTAAATTTGCAACTTTTAGATCCTGTCTTTATTTGTTTAAAGAGGGGGAAAAGCATTTTAGGTAAAGGTGGGCTTGGTTTTGTTCCTCCTTTTGATTTTTGGTCTACTCTCTAGAGCCTTTTTTGAGTACGGTCTTCAGTAAATCACATTGTTTGAGTTCTGCAGTTGCACTAGATGTGGTTAAAGCATGTTAAGGATTAACATAAAGCATTATCTGTTCTAATGGACAGTTGTGTCAACTTTATTTTTAGAAGTGACTTATGCAGAGGGCACGCTGTATTTTGCTGCAGTATTGATTCTTAAAATGTCTGTATGTTTCTTAAAGAAAATAATCATTACTGTAGTTGAGACTACAGCTGAAAAATGCAAGATTTCTTCTTGGGTAATTCAGTAGATGGTGAACATGTTCAGGCTCGAGCCCCTAAGTGGAAAATAATATATGACAGTGAATCTATTTCAGAAAGCATCTTTAAAAAAACACACATTGCTGCATTATTCTTTCAGTTGATAATAACTATTTCTGGTATATATCTCATTTGCCTGCTTTATGCCATCTGTTTTCTTTCCAAGTTTAGTATAATTATATTAGTTACCCATCAGACTTTGAAAGTTTTAAACACTGCTTTGGAAGTGTGTGAAGAAAGTTGAAGTCATTGTTGTCTTTTGGCTTTGAATTCCACAGCTTCTAAGTAGAGTATGTCAAAATAGCTGCTTTAAGAAAAAACACAACTACCACCTTGAAAAGTAAATTGAGTTAATAATGGTATAGATAATAATCTAACTTCTGTATGCTGCAGATGTGAATTGTCAGAGGAAAAAGAAGATAAAGCAGTATATCATCAATAGGACTAGATCTTAGATGATTTTTTGCATAATTTGCATAGTAATGAAAGAATTATTCTCTTAGACTTCGTTGTAAGCTCATATGAATCATCTTCAAAGTAATTTATAGTAGTTGTATGGAAAGAAAACCTGTATAATTTTACTGATGTTTCAGCTTGGCCATGTCAGCCTGACCTTCAATCACTGTCAATTGTTCCATTCAAACCAATCAATGAGAACATTATTAGTAACAGTAAGTGATCGCTTATGACAAATCAGTGCGATGTGATTAAATTGTCAGTGCAAATACACATGATTGCAGCTGTAGGTGCAAGGCAGTAGCCCAGCAGCAGAAATACTTAGATCTGTTCTGTAGACTTAGGCATGTAAGTATTGCCAGAAACAAATGTGTGGAAGGGGTGGTAAACTGAACACCAGAGATGAGTAGATGGTTTGTTGAAAAAACTGCATGTGAAACTTAAATGACAAAGAAAGCAGCAATAGCAACCTACTGTCAGTCAAAGTGGCGTGTTTAATTTCTACTCCAGATTAAATTCAGGTCTGATTCATGCCATTAACTGCTGTAATGCAATTACTTTCATGGAGTAGCTTGCTCTTCTTGAATCTGTACTCAAGCTCTGAGCGACCTACTGATAGAAACCTCTCAAAACGGGCATCCATCCTAGGAGAAGGACAGAGCCGTTGCCTGAGCTGCAAGGAGGCTGTGCTGCTGTGCAATGCAGGCTCTCGCTGAAAGGTTTGGGCAGGGTCTGTGTTTCCCAGATAGCTTCTCTGCATAGTCACTAGCCCGAATCCAGCTGGAAAATGGGACTGGAGACGATCCAGCTTGACAGGTGCATCTGCGATGTGCAGTGCTGAATGCAGCCTTCCTCTTTTTTCTGGCTTCTAGGAGGTGACAGCAACCGTGATGATGACATCCTCTCTTTCCCCAAAGTCTTTCACCTGAGGGCCAAGGAGCTACTGCACTTCCAGGTTGCAGAGAGGGTGCTGTTTCTTCTGGGCCATGTCTGTCTTGTTGACAGTTTTCAGTGTCAAATCCAGTTTCCCTTCAGGACCCTCCATCTTTTCTGTTTACCTACTACCAAGAGACTTTCTTGTCTCCTCTCCCCACTGGTCAGGTAGGTCTTCTGCTTCTTGTGAGAAGCCCGAGTCAATTGAAGGGTAACAGGCTTACTCAAAGCAACCATCAGAAAAAGGGGTAAGTTCTTCATCAGCTGCCAAAGGAAAGACCACTTTTGGCAAGTGCTGTGTGCTGCTTACATTCTCCTTAGCTGGAAAAGGGTTGCTGAGAAGAGGAGCCGGGGGATCCAGAGGAAGGAGCAAAGGAGAGGAAAGAGAAAGGAGAGCTCTTGGTGTTGGGTTTTGTGCACATGTATGGTAGAGAGTAGTAAATGTGGAAAACAGTTGTGTGGGGAGGGGAAAATTATTAAAATAGCTGGAAATTTCATTTAAAACCTTCTTTGTTTTTTTTTTTTTTTTTGATTGAGCTGTTGTAGGCGGGTCTGGATCCAGTTTAGGATCTATTTTGGCTCCTCCTTGTGAATAAATACGATTTCTGGTGTTTGTCTTGATCAGGATTCCTGCGAGCCCTCCTGCTGCCCAGCTTCTCACACTCTGCTGAGCTATGGAGTATTGCTCATCTCTGGGAAGGGTTATGGGTTATACTGAACCCTCTTACACTTGTAAGATGAAGTGCTAGCCACCGTGGTTGCTGTTTTCTTTATTTCTTTATTAAGAGCTGAAATAATGGAAGGCCCCTTCCTAAAACATAGTAGTGCACAGCACTGTGGTAGCAGAAGCATGCTGTGCAAAATTAGGATTTCCAAGGGACTGATGCACCAAATACAAGAATTACATCACTGATGATCTGGGACTGAGTGGGACTGTGTTTTGGGGACAACCAGATGAAACAGTAACACTAAAAACCAAGGGGCTGTGGTGAGAGAAGAGCCAAGAGTAAATATTTGGGTTACATGCTGGCTGGCAGAAGAGCAATAAGGTGATGTCTTCTGTTTCTATGCCCATAGAAATAGGGCTTGTAAATAAATAGGATGTGTTAAAGGGACTTCAGAGTTCCTCATGAGATCATCTTTCTTGCTGGCATTACATCTGAGATGATTTGATTCAAAAGGGGTAGCATTACTCTTTGGCACTAGTAAATGACAAGTGCGAGCTCCTCATGTGTTAACTAATTTGTCCCAGCAGCACCTCATTTCTCATTCCACAAGGACTGAGATATTTTTGTGAATGTGCTTTACCGTAGCATGATGGATCCACCTCGAGTTCCTGGGCCCTGGTTCAAGTCTCCTGCCTGTGCTTTTCCAGCCTTAGAAAACAGACCCCCCAGTTACACTGCCAGCTCCCTTCCTTCCAGTAGTGTAGGTATCTAACAGAAATGCAGGTGTCCATCTTGGGGCAGTATCAGCTTTATTTTCATGTTAATATTAAACTCCATCTCACTCTGCCTAGCTGTAAGTTTGGTAAAACTGTTGTCACTCCCTCACTTCCTTTGTATTTGCCCAGTGCTTTGCAAATTGTAAGGAGGCACAAAGTTTTGTATCATTAACCATTATTTCTGAGGGTTGTGTAAAAGGAAAGTCAACACGAGCATTCAGCTGTGTTACAAACTACAGTTCATATCAAAGAGATGGCCATTATATGTACTACATATGTTCAAGCTGAACCTTTGCAGTAAATTTTGCCATAGTGAGGAAAACAACTAGATTAGAGATGGTGTTGCACAGCAAGTCAGGTCAGCCCGGGAATTAATATGCCAAGGCTTGATATTTACTTGATAGTTAAAGCACTGGCTGCTTTACTGAATATATTCAAACAGGTTAAAATCAGCCCCAAGCTCCCAAATAACATGCACAGAAAGTAAAAAGTGGGTTATTCACCGGGCCTTCTTCATTGCAAGCAGTAATTAGCAGCTCACGTTGAACAAACTCAATATCCAGCGATGACCTTCTTGTGGCTGAAGCAAGACGGGGGACCAAAGTGTCTGGGCCAGAGAGATGATACAGTTCGGTGTGTGCAGGGCTGCTGGGTGCTCAGGAGATCCAAGCTCTGGCCCTGGTGATGCCATTGATTTGCAGTGTTGTTGGATGCAACTTGGCTTCTTGCTGTCCCTGCTTTTCTGGCTATGAGAAATAACTTCTGTCAAGAGCTTTGAAGTCTTTACGGACTGTAAGGGCTAATTATTGCATAATAATTTAATGACTTATTCCAGTTGTTCCAGCTAATAGATACCCATGTAAGAATATGAAACAGTATGTCAGTTCTTTTCACTAATAAAAGAAAAACCTTAGGTTTTCCAGTGTCACTAGCAAACAGCAGCTTAAAACAGGATTGCCAGCTGCCACATGGTTTCCTGGTAGCTATAATATTACCAAGATCTCAAAGCTGAAAAATCAGTTGAAGAGATAAAACTCTTTTTCTTATAAACTTCATCCCCATCATCCATGTGTAATTGAGAGGAGTTTGCCTGCAGGTGTTGTTTTAAGGGTCTTTCTCCAGAACAGGTATTTTGTCCAAAGCTAGGGTTAACCTTTGCTCCAATGTTTCATGCACTCTCACCGTTATCCGGGCTCCGCTCTGCTTTTTTACTAATGTTGCTTCCTGCCATTACCTTTCCTTTTACTACTTGAAACAAAACAAAACAACCTTCCCTCCCCAAAGCCCCAGGTTTCACCAGCAGGTATCCTTCTCTATTCCCTTTTCTTTGCCGTGTTTCACTCCAATTACACGGCGAATGTGGTTTCCCTTTGAAGTTCCCTTGCTGCTTGGCTCTGTATTGACTGTCCCCCATCGTTGTGTATCATCAGCAGATCTGACAAGTTCACAGCTGGTTCCTCCATTGTAGTTCCTGCTGCTGAGTAACAAAAAGGGGCATTATTGAACCTTCCCCCTCTACTTACCTGCTTACCTGCTCGTACAGCCTGTATTCTCAGCAGTTTTTTTGGAGGGGGTCTCTTCCACAGTTTTGGTTACTTCATCCCCAAAACAACTGGGGGAAGAGACATCCTTTCAGTGCTCTCTACCATTACAGCCCAGCAACCCCATTTTGTGTGCACACACCCTAATGTGCACACCCGTGCACTCCAACAGTTGGATCGGGCAAGAAAATTTCCCCTTAGTTTGACTGTGTTTGTAACTATAGACCTGGAGGTCCTGAAAGAAGTAGGTGCTGCTGCTGTGTGGTAGAGAGCTGGAGTGAGCAAGGCACCCTGGAGTTAGACAGGTGAGTATGCTCCTTAAGTTTGCTTTGGGAAAAATCAGACTAATTACAGCTCAGTAGGGTCTTTGAGAAAGGCGCTTTGTCCTAGTGGAGGTACCCGTTTGCCCCTTCCTCTGCTTGGCAGATACCATTTAACACGGGCAAGAGAAATGCCTTAATCTCTAAAAAGGCTCCCTCTCTCAGGGTGAGAGAATGTATTAATTTTCTGTATTGTTTAGGTTTTAGTTACTTTGCTGAAAGTGTCCACAAGGGGCCAGTCTACTGATTACTTGGGGATGCAAACGCTTACCCGTGGGGAGCTAGAACGAGACCCTCCAGACTCTGGGCATACGTGTGGTATGGTCTTGCAGCCGTTAGCAGGAAAAGCATCTGCTCCTTGCCTGAGCTACATTGAATGAGACACACTGGTGTGAAAGGTTCTCTAAATTACTTTTTAAAGCCGTCGGTCTCCTATACCATCTAGTCCTTTCCTTATTGTGCAGCTACTTTGTGGTTTTAATTAATATTATGATTATACAGCAGACATGCTTCTATAGCGTCTGTTGCTGTGGCAGCTAGACACTTTAATTACGGAGATTAAAACACAAATCAAGGACAATACAGAGTCGTTATGATGATAATTACTGGATTTGAATATTTGTAGAAAACTGGCCACTTGAGCCACAGAGGTTAATGTACAAACACGTGCCACTTGGTCTCTCTGGAGACCTGTGTTCAGGCGGCTGGTTGGGACAGGGAAGGGGGAGCGTGGAGGGTGCCTTCTTGCTGTCACCTTCCTGAAGTGTTCGAGCTGTTGGAAGAATTGATACTTTTAGCTTAGGGGGTGACAAATTTGCTCATCCAGGGTCAAGACCCCAGTCTAGGGCTTCAATTGTTTTGTTCTGTTATTTATCTTAAAATAATTTTCTTGCTTAATCCTAAAGGAAACATTTTCTTGTTTCTTACCAAAATGAATATGCTGGAGGAAGGATTTTTAGTATTTACTTAAAGGAAGCTTGAAAATTCATTTCAGGTTTAAAAATTTGAAATACTAATATAAGAATTTTTACTTTTTTAGAACATGAGCTGTTCGGTGGGCTGAAACAGTTTCATATGTTTAATACAAATTTGGGATTATTCCAGTCCATCTCTATAAACATTTCTGATTTTGGACAGGGGGGGAGGAAGATTGTTTGACATAATTAATGTGGCTTTAAAATCACCATGTAATTTAGGCTTGCAGATCCAGCCCAGAAAGCTTTCATAAGGCATAAGAATACGTGCCAGCCTCAAAATAGGGTTAAAATCTTTGTCTCCAGTTATTTTTATTTTACACAAAGAAATCTGTAATTTAAGAATCTTTGTATTTTGCTCCTGTCCGCTTGTAAATACCTTCTTTCTTGATACTTGAGCGTATCTGTTCTTTCCACTAGATTTTCTGCTTGCTTGCTTGCGTGTTCACTTACTCTTTAAATAGAAGGAACGGAATATGATCTCCCCTTAATTCTTGGCCCAGAGGTCTGTAACAAATCTGTTGTTATCTGGCAGTTCGTAGCTGTCAGTATGCTCGTGTGGTGGTCACTGGGAAATGTAAATGCTGCTCCTTTGAATGCAAAGGACCCTGATACTTTTGGTCGTACACTCCCTGATTTCGCCACCGTGCATCCTCCTACATCATTGCCAAATCCCGCTTGTCTCATGCTGTCACTCTGGCAGGGAACTGAGAGTCATAATCATATTAGAAACATGGCAGGTTAAACTCAGAAAGGAAAACTAAAAAGGGTCTCTCCAGAAGGATTTCTGCCTGTTGAAAAATCTCCAAGTCATCTACTGCCAGCATTGCTAGACACCAGGGGATTGTCACCTGCGGTGCAGTAAAGGAAAACATTTCTTTTTTGAAAGAATACACCACCATATTCTTCCTTAACTAGGCAGAAATAAGGGGCTACCAGCAGGAGCTAACTATAAACCTACAAAGAGTGACAAATAAACCAAACAGAAGCAATAGACTATATGTGGTTGTTCGCTGCTCGTCTCCCTGGAGAGCTGTAGGGATGCTCTGTGTGAAGGTGGAAAGAGCAGCGTGTGCACCGTCTTCCCTTTCCCATCACCCTCTCTTGATCTAAAGTAACACTCCCTCCTAAACGCGGTCTTGATTCGAGAGAAAGCTCGAATGAAGCACAGAAAGTGTTTCCCAACCATATTCCCTTCCTCCACATATTTCCCATACACGGAGGAAGGAAGCCAGCTCTCTAATTGTTGCTCTAATGTTTGTCCCCATGGATCCTCTTAGGGAAACAAGCTGTGTCCTGTGGGGAATTGCCCTACGTATTTACAGCAGGAGTGAGTTTTTACTTGTAAGTGAAGGAAGACTTTAAGGGACACAACTGAGTTTTAATACTGGGGTCTATCCAGGGGAGTGGGTACCTGTCTACTTAGAGCAGGTGAAACAAGAGCTCTTCAGGCCATGCAATGCAACTTTATTTTGTCCAGGATATTTCATTTTGGGGTATCCAACTGTATTGTAGAATTACACAGCAGGAAGTATGTGGTCTAAATTAGAGCAGAGTAGAGGCATGTAGTGGTGCATAAATTAAAATCATAAATAACTGAAGATGGTACTGCTAAGCCAAAGAGATAAAAGGTCATTCGACTGTATGGCAGGACCTAGAAGGAAACGTTGTCCTATGAGTAGAAGAGTGGTGGGAAGCACCATCTCTTTCCCTTCTCTCCTTGTTGATAGGGAGTTGACAAAGGTAGAGAAAGAGAAAGCTGAGAGTTTTCCAGAATGTTAGAAGATGTTCTGTCCTATGGCTTGGGCTCACACTAATGATCAAGTTACCTGTTGTCAGTTGAGCAGAAGTGTCTTTGCAAGCTTTTAGTCTGCAGCAAACCCAAAATAATTCAGCTTAGTTTTGATTTGCAGTGGAAAAAGTTCAGTGCGCTTCTCGGTATCTCAGTGCACGGCAGTTACTGGTTTCTATGTGCACAGGCGATGCAGTTCCTGCTCATTTTCAATGAGGATTGAACTATCAGCTTTTAAAATGTTGTAGTCCAGGACAATGGGATGAAACGGGTTGTATGGTTTTGTTTTGAAAGGGAGATAGTTTTGAACCAGACTGTGTTAAAGAGGGATGCTGTGTAACAGCCTGACAACTGCGGTGAGGCTAGACTTCTTGGTGAATTGATCATCTACAGGAATATCAGTGCAAGTAGACCATGGGAAGGCCGTGGAACAATAAATCTAAATACAAGGCTCAAAACACGGCTGATGTACAGAGTAAGCTGTTGAAGTAATTACATACAGGGCTTTCCAAAATAATGTCCCAGAAAAACCTTTTTTTATTCCTTACATGAGTTTTCTACAGCATACTGTCTTCTATATTGGCTGCCTTGAGCTGTTGGCATCCCAGCATCCTTGGCTCTGGGACTTTTGGAGTTCACCAATGTTTTCTATTTGCTGAGAGGACATACAGGAGCTGGTAATAAGCAGCTTCCAAGGGACCATTCCTTAGATTGTCCATGCAGTGTCTTAGTTTCTAAGTGTGATGGATCACTAATCATACTGGTGGCATTAAACCAATTAATAATAGAAAAACCAATAAAATGTTGCATTCCCCTGAAATTAATAGAGGCTTTGTCAAATACTTTAGTAGTGCTGGGATTTCATCCTTATTATTTAAACATTTTAAAAACCTGAATTGCATTTTAAATTGTGTTAGTTAAATGCTTAACTAATCCAGATATTTAAGGTCAGCAGATGTATGTGTGTACATACACACACTGTGTTCCTGTGGATGCACACTGTCTATGTAAATGCCTATGGTTACATGACGTGTATTATGTGTGTATTCACATCTGCCTACGATAGATCCTCTGTTACCACTCCAGACGTATTTGTCAGACACCATTGGACAATTAATTCAGAGCATTAACAGTAGTTTCTTTTCATTAACAGTTTTGTTAACTTGGGAGGCAGTAGTCATTAGAGTGCAGCGTGAAAACAACAGTATTGTATCCCAAGTGTTAGAGAAGTTCTTGATGTTTTCAGATCCCCAACTCAGTCTTAACCTGTCAATACTCCTGTGGCACTGGGCACTGAATGTCCACAGCTGGATCTATCCCTTCATTCTTCCTTTAAAGACAGTGTTAAGAGGGAACTCCACCTGCCATCCCCATGAGCTGCTAGAATGCCTCTTCATGCTACCTTTCTCTTGTATTGTGGCATACATAGAATCAACTAATACTGAACCTTATCTGCCTTCAAGATTTTTTGCGTGAAGAATGCCCAGACTGACATTTGCTACTCAGGTTTGACTCTGGAAAATCAATTCTGCCACTACTGAAGTGGAGTGCCCATGTCCACTGCATGTATACAGGGAGAAGGAAAGTAAATCTTGTAGTCCAGATGTACATCCTGCTTTAGCTGACATCTGCGATCTAACAGACACGACATATGCCTCTGTTTCATTCAGATCCCCTCAGCCCTTTAACAGTGTGAGTCCTAATTTCACTAAAAGTATGTCATTTCTTCAGTGTTTTGGGGGTTTGAATCTAGGACAAGAGTATCAGCAGAGAGCAGCAGGTACAAATATTCAGCCTGTATATCTTATCAGATATTCAAGAATGCAGTAAGAAATGTCAGAGAGAGCTTTCTACGAAATATTTAATTAACAGCAACAGCTACAAAAATGAAAAACAACATCCAGGCAATTACAGTGTTCAATAAAGCAGCTCTCAGAGGATGGAGCAGCAGCGGATTAGTGACTGACTGGCATTTAAATATGTTATCAACCAGTTAGGGAGACCAGAGTAAATTTGCTCCCCTGGGGATCAAGCTAGTAGAAGTATTATAACTATATTATTGTTTCTCAGGGCAATCAATTGAATTACATGGTGCAGTAGTCTAGGACGTTTGGCTGTTATTCCAGCAGCTGGTTACGTGATTTGTTTCACTGGACATTAATACAATGTACTAGGTGAGATACTTCTGTCAGTCTGCAAACAGTGTTTTCTTGTTTGAAATCAACAATGTATACATTCCACTTTTGGATTTTAAATGCAGAGTGTGCTGGAAACTCCGTAATTTATAAAAGTGGTGGAATATGCTAATTTTTGTACATTAAAATAGAACACAATGAACAATTTATGTTATCTTTACCTCTAGGGCCAAATATATGCTGAGAAGGCATAATTAGTCTACCACTTGTAATGCCTTCTTTTCTTATGATCGTGCAAAAGTGTGGATAGTTTCACTGATTGGGGATTTTTGCTGTTATAGATTTTACATTAAAAAAAATGGAAGCCCTAGAATAAATAACTCTGCTTTTAGTATGATGAATGAGATAAAATTAAATGAACTGCAACCATACTTCATTGCAAGCTAATGTATTCCCTTTACACATACGTACAATCTCGATGATGCAAAAAAAACATTTCATGATGAAGCTGTACAGGAAAGGCATACTCCAGTGTACACAGATACATGTGTAGTTGAATTTCTAATTGCATCTGGTGGTTGAGTCTATTGCTTCTCTCAGTCTCTTGGTAGAGTACAGGGATGCAAAGGAACTTGTAGGGAATTGGCAATTCACAAAGTTGGACCTAATAAATAGGGTTTGTATTGATTTACGTTTGATGCTGACCATTTTGGCAAGTAAATTAAAATGAATCAGCGTCCCTTCAATAAATAACTGGTCCAAACCCCACAGTGTACGAGCCAAAGGATAGCAAGCCAAAATGATTCAGTAAGAGATCTATGTTTCTTTGATATCATTCATTCTTTCTTTCTAGCAGCACCATTGCCTAGGATAGCCTGTTGAGCCAGTATTGTAACAGACTCTTTTTCATAAGGAGACGCAGAGCAGCAGAGAACAGCTTGTTATTTTTTTCTGCTATTGCATTTATGTAGATTCATTTTCCCCCACAGCCCCTTTCTTCCCAGTTTCTCTTCCAAAGGTGAGAGAAGCCTTTGCTCTGAGGACACTAGGAGCCAATATAATGGTCCAAGACAGAGCAGCTACCAAAAGGGACACCACTGTGAATTTCTTTCACTCTAAGTGCATGTTATTGGTGGTTGGGAGTGAGGAAGAGCCCTGGATAAGTCAACCTGTTGAATACCCAGGTGTTTAGGAGTCCCCTGGAATAGCTAAACAATTTTCCATTAATGGCATGCTTAACTTTATAAGAAAAGATTGCCATAACAAAATAATACATCAATACAAACTCATTTATGTTCATGAACAGTCACAAAGACAATTACAGACAAACATGTCATGCTAGTAAAGCCCGCCTTGAACAATGACTTGTATAAATCAACAAGTGTCCCAGGTGCAATGCTGATTACATCTAAAGCTGGTAAAATGGGCAGGATGGTCTGATCCAACTGGCAGGAGAGGAACTAAAGCAGGGTCCTCTTGCTCACTGCTGGCCAGCTCATCATGCAGAAGAGAGAGGTGTTGTGTGTTGCCTTATCTTGCAGATGCCAAGACATAAAATCCATTACTGAGTAAAAAGTCCACTAAAAATGGACTGTGTGCTGTATTTTCTAGCTGAGAAATGGCTAATCAAGAAAAAAATGGGACCAGCTGCCCTGAGATGTTGCTGCTGGAATGAAATTCTGGATGAGGTAAAGTGCAGACTGAAGAAAACATGTTTCTCCTCTCTGTTCCCATTGCACTAACTGCTGAGATGTTTTGAGAGCTCCCGAGCATCCCTCAGCAGTCTCTGGCAATTCCACGTTGCTGCAAGGAGAGAGGGGCAGTGGTCAGGCAGGTGGGAAACTCCTAGAAAAGCTGTTTGTATGCTGCTCAGTCTGCCCAGTCCCAATTAAAAGGGGCAGTGTGGATGATCCATTCTGGTGTCTTACAAAGGCACCTTGGAGAAAATTTGTCAATGTGGAAACAATTCTCACTGTGAAAATTATGAAGTGCCCCTCTAAAGTTAAATATTAAGGATAGAGTTGCTTGAAGCTCATGTGGTTTTCCCCCTTACCTCTGTAACACAGGGAATTGAGGGAAGCAGAACGAGAAAGAAAAAGATGTTCTGAATAACAGAAGCCTGAAGTTAATTAATGCTCAGAAAGTGGTTTGAAGATGAAAAGCACTGCTGCTAAGTGTTATTAATAGTGGAGTAACCCTGCTGTTAATTATAAATAACAATAATGCTACAGAGCACGCTACATGCAAAGATCTCAAAATCCTTTTGAAATATGAATCACTGATTTATTCTGATATTCTAAATGGCAAGAATGAGATGTGGAGGCAATGTAACAACTTGTTCGAGTAAGGCGTTAAATACAGAAGTAGAGGAGTCCAAGACTGCAATCTAGATCTCAGGCTTGCATTTTACAGGTTTAACTCCTGCAGACTGTTCCCCGGCTGTGCAAACACTGCAGCAGAGTCCAACCTCTGACTTTTCTTGAGTTACGCAGGAATGTCTAATTGTGCAGAGTATTACCACTGAACTGAGAAGATGTGTACCTATACCTCTGATTTCTCTTCTATAATGTTAGGAAGTGCAAGGAATCCTTGCAAGGAGCCTGAAGCTGTGTAAAATGGACAAAGCAATCCAGCTCCCATGCAGTAATTCCCCTGAAAGCATCCCTGGGATTCCAGTCTTGCTGTACATGTGAAAATAAAAACATTCAATATTGCTCCTCCTTGACACTGCTTTGTTTTCAGCATGGATTGATACTAGGCTGAACTCTCAAACAGAGGTTTCCTAACTCAAAGCCTGGTACTTATTCCTAGAATTCTCAAAAATGAAGTCTACAGAATAAAGTAACTCAATCAGGACTGAGCGAACAGTGACTGAATTTCAATCAGAGATGCTAATCACACCCAAGGACCCATTCCCTAGTTTTAGGGAACGGCAATGTAAAAGTAAAACAAAAAGAACCAGCTCCTGTGATAAAAAGAGCATCTCATCTAGGTCTTGCACTGTCTCTGGTTTCTTGTGGCTAATAGACATTCTCTGATGTGTTAGTTTGGCTCTCAGTTTCATCAGGCTCTTTTTAAATGAGGATTTTTAGTTCTCAAACTAATCTTTTCCTGTTCATTTGTATATTGTTATTGTCATTAACAGTGTAATCTTCAGTCTTAATGTTAGTGTGTCTATTTTGTGCTTCCTTAGGGTAGCTGTGAAGTACTTCTCCACTAACCCATGAGTGCTTGTTTCCGCATCTTACGGAGGACTATTGTGTATTGTGATCATCTGCTAATAGAGGAGATTAGTTGAATCACAGCAGTCTCCCAAGCAGAGATATGACACTTTTTTTTTTTTCTTTTTCCTCTTCAGTTGATGTTATAAGCTTGTCTTTTTATACTGGGAATAATCACTTTGTGTTGTTCTTTTATTATTGCCATTTCTGCTCTAAGACTTCTAACTGCAGAGTCCTAAAGCGCTTCCTTGTTTCATCTTCATGGCCATTCAGTGTGTTTAATGGGCTTACAAGCAAATCAAGACTTCCATCTTCCTTGAATGGAGCTTTTCTTGGAGTCAATCTGCTTGCACAACTGGGATCCCAGGTGTATGCAACCTTTCAAGCAGTGTTTTTTGTACTCCAGACCAAATTTGCCCAGATGTTATTTCGAGAGCAATCAGAATTATTAACGTATAGTTCAGCAAAATGTTGACAGAATACAAAGCATAAAACACCTTGCGCTGAAATTCCAAACCCAATTAAATGGGCTAATTCACCTACTGCTTAATTGGCTGGAAGCCATATGAGTAATTACTCCACTGACATCTTCCAAAATTATATTCTTAATTGTTACATTTATTTGCATCACAATGAAATAACCACATCTCAGTTCAGCACAGCTCAGCTCCTCTTACAGCAACAGCCTCACCGGCGTAAGGGAAGAAGCAGTTTTACATTTCACAGGGTTGCCTTCATGAAAACGTCAATTGGCAAGGTAGCAAAGCAAGGCCGCTGGGGAGACGGGGCAGGAAAATGCAAAGTTGGTCTGTTTATTCTTGAACATATGTAGCTTGTTATTGTCGTACGTGGTGGCTTTTATTGTAGCACGCTGCGGAAGACTCCTTTTCTTTTTTCCCTTCTCTGTTATTGTTCACTAAAATGTATGAATGTAGCAGGGCAATGCTATATTGGTTGTGCTTGCAAACTGCAATGTAATATCACACTCCAGAGATGCAGTGTTTCTATTTGCTATCATAAATTTATTTCGTATTTTCTTTCCTTCATAAAATATACCCCTACTTCTTTATACAAATAATGTCATTCCAAGGAAAATGTATGCAGAACCACTTTACAGAAAACCTCTATAAGCACTGTTTGGTCTTGCTGTGTAGATCTACTCTCTAATTGCTTTGAATTTACTTTATTGCAAGGCTGGGGATTGCTTTGAAGTGATTATGAAAGAATAAGCAGGCTTCTGCAAAGGGAATTTAGGAAAGAAAAAGCTTTTAAGAAATCCTATTTTGAAGTTCCAGTTCCAGAGGGTCCCTGGTTACTGAAATGTAATGCCAATGCATTCCCTTCCCTTCGTTCTCTTTAACGGTGCACTCTTCTTCATTAATAGGTCTTACACTGGCATGAAAATTGTTTCTTGAGATCATTTTCCAGCCATGTCATTTTGTTGTAGGGGGCCGCAATATTACTGTATTTATTGGCTTTTTGAAAGTCCTTTATATGCGTTCAGGAATATTTTCATCCATCTCACAAGAGCTTTACCCAATTCTAACCCTGTTCCAAAATACAATAGACACATGATGGGTTTGCTGGCTGCATGTTGAAGTACATGAGTTAGGTACAAAGTTCATCTGAGTGTCTATTTGACCGAAATAACTTGAATACTGAAAATAAGGACTTAGATGGAGCAGGTTAATGTTATTTAAAAACAATAATTAGAAAAGGAAGTGGAGATTTGGACTCAAGTTTTTTAAATTTATGAGCAGTCAGGAGAGCCAGGTAAATGCTGCTAAGTCTGATGACTTTCTATGAAGGAAAAGGGTGGGGTTGTATTTTTCAATGTTTAATTGGTTAGAGATTTCTGTAAAAGCCCAGAAGCAGATCCAGCCGTCTTTCTATCTATCCCAGCATGAACATGAGAGGATGATGAAGAAGGAACAGAAATCAGACCCATATTGTTTTCTTCAGGCATTCTGAGGAGACAGCATTCTCTTTTAGAAACCCTCTGCGTTCAGTTATGAACTGTTCATTTATCAACAAACTCAGAATTTCCATCCATGCATAGAAGACTTGTTGGTTTTCTGACACAAAGCTAATAACGTCTGCTCTTAATTAAACATTAAAAGTAACAAATGGCTGCCTATCAGGTTTTTATCCACTGTCAATCTGTGTGGCATCTGAACATCTTCTGGAAGGCAGATTTCTCACCCTGCCTTGCTTAGGGTGCTCTGAACCCAGCACTCACAAAAGCATCACCCTTACAGGCTGTTAAGGGCCGTCCGTTTCAGGCGTGGGTGCTGGACACTCGGAAAACGAGTCACCCACATTAATGACAAGAATGGGCTGAAACAGAGGTAAGCCCACTGCCTCATGATGCCTTGGGTGGGACTCATGCTGAGGAGGGTGTGCTCAGGGATGTGCTTGGATATAACTGATTTGGTACTGATTTGGGTCTCCTGTGTTGCAGTGACCCCAAATTAATACTACTCAGCTTTAAATCCTTTTTTCAAAATTGTCTTTAAATTGGATGTTTGGGAAACATGTATCAGGGAAAAAATGGGTCCGCTAATAAAATGAAAATTAGCAGGCATCACTGACGGTCCCACAGCAGATAAATAAAGAGAATAAAGCTTCTGGCATAGAAGGAAATGAAAATTTTTGTAGTACATTAGTTAAGCATTAAATTCCTGATAAGTCGTAGTTTCTCTGGTAAAAATGTGTTCCTATTCAGACAGCTTATGGAAAAGTTTGAATGTGTTGTAAGTGGTTTATAAGCCGCACAGCAGTTCTTGCCACGGTGGGTGAAGTTCGCCTTCTCCTGCTCCAGTTGGGCTGCCGCCTCCTGGGTGAGCTCTCCTTGACTGGTTCTCTATCGATTTTTTCCACCCCCCCCCCCCCCCCCCCGCACAAAGACCAGACACCTTTTCCCCTTCTCATTTACAGTCCATCTCCACAAAAGTCAATCAAATGCTCTTACCTATAACTCACTTCAAACGCTTGTTAACTTCAAAAACACCAGTTCAAAGAACTCTGGTTTATTTGCTGTTTTTGCAGTAGTTGCAGCCTAAATAATTAGCTAATACCTTTTAAATATGTGTCTTAAAGATTATGGTTTAAATCCCCAAACTGTGTCATTATTTGGAAACAAGTCTCCTTAAAATTGCAGAGCAAGCATAAATTACAGAAAAGCTCCAGATAGTCCAGTAGTTTGCTGTTTATTTACAGTAAACTGGATCCTTCCCCTCAGCCTTTTATCTCAGAAAATACAGTTGGTTAGCGAAAGGTGAGGGGCTTTCTGTGAGCTCTGTAAGGTATCTCAGTCCTTTTACCAACCTGCAAGTGAAAAAGCCACCTTGGCCGATTCCGGTGCCCTTAAAACCAGATGGGAAAATCCAACGAACGCACCCCAGAGAGTGTTACCGTCCCACACAGCCGACAACGTCTGTGTCACCTCACCCCAAGCCAAGCGGAGAGCTGACGCTGGGGGTCTGTTGGTAAGACACCTCGGAATTTTTTATTATCTTTTTTTTTTTGCCCTTGACTGTTTGTTTTGAGGATCTTGACAACAGCATTGTATTATTTTACAATCTATGACTTTGAAGGTAGGACTACAAAAGAGATTTGACTGAAATATTTGGGATATTTGCAACTCTCGCATCTCTAGCGTGGCTCAGCTCTGCTTTCTAATCTTTCCCAAATAGTCACAGTTTTCACTGATCACAGACGTTGCCCTAAATCAGAAGAAAGCCCTGTTGTCCATCTATGCCGAGATCTAGAGAGAACATCTTTTTGGGTTTCCCAGTACATTTTTCGTCAGCCGTGTTTTTCGTGTATGCTTGTTTGTGCTCCAGCTGGGCCTTCTGTTCCTTGTACAGAGAAGCAAACCCTGCCAGCACATTACATTATTTATAAGGCAGAGATGCTATCAGATCTAACTCAGGTTGGAAGAGACTCTGCTTTCAAATAATTATAGAATTTACATTTATGTAGTGCCTCTCAGGGAGACCTTGAAGCGCTGTGTCAAGTGTCATTATGAAGCTAGGGTTGTTAGTTCTCTGCTGAATAGAAATAAAATCAGTTGGAGGGGGATAGGGGAGCAAATACCCCATTGGTGGCCGGCTGCCAGAGGTTGTGAGGAGAGTTTAGGTGGAAGATACAACTATCTAAATTGGAACTTAAGTAAGAGAGCAAGCCTGAAGCAATCTGGAGAAAGAGCACTGGACTCATACGTGACCAGCGTGGGCAGAGTCCCGGTTTTATTCTTCATCTAAAAGAGTTATTAATGGCTGCGTAGTTCCTTATGCAAAGCAAACTGGGACTTTAAGTCCAGCCTACAAGGCAGGGATGAGCAGTCATCTGATTTTGACAGAAAAGAGGGCCTGATGTGGGGTGGGGTGGATTAGGGGGTACGCCTGCGAGTTAATCGCAGCCACTCACATCTGGGCTGTTTCACATCCCATCTATTAATGTCATTTTCCAGTTTTAGCCACGACTTGGCATATTTCTGGCTTCTCAACAGGGACAGGCACAAGCTGCAGTTTCCTCCAAAGTTCATTTTATCAGGGTGTTTGTAACATATGCCTGTCTCTAGGAATGTGTTTGTTGGAATGAGGGTGTTCTGGAAGGATGCAAAAGATCCATATTTTAAGTGTAAAGCCTAGTGAAGAACTTAATTTTAGTGCATTTGCGAGTGGAAGAAGAGCTCTCCTTGTTCTTGCCTTGGCACAATGAACACATTAGTTAAGCAGTTTGGAAAAGTAGATTAACTTAGTGGAGTGGTCCCAAGTGACACCCTTTTTTCTTTTTCTTTGGAAAATCAATTTTATACAAGAAGCTTTAAAAGAAAAAAAAAGGGGGGGGGAGAGGGGGAGGAGGCCCAGGAATGCCTGGAGTGGGATGTCAAGACAAGAGCTGATAGGGCCCAGGGTCTGATTTGAGATAAACTGGATTCCTGCTCCACTGGCTATTTCACTGCTCTGCTCCTGTGTTGCAGTGGTTCTCATGGGAATATCTGAGCAGGGCTATCTTCATCTGATGTCATCAAAATACATTTGGTTACTACTTTCTGAAGACTCATACGCTGTGGCTGATATAAATGTCCTGATTTAAGGTCATGAGGGACCTTTGTGTTTGGTGCAGCGCAAACAAATATGGAGGACAGTTCAAGGAGATAACAGATCCTGGGAGCTTCAGGCTGAGAAGATGCAATTTTGGAAGCTGGCTAAATGAGCTATGATATTTTTGTTGATAATTTCTGATCAGATTTATAACTAGTGGCTTTTTAAAGCATACAGAACTCCCAAACTCTGAAAGTTAATATTGTACTGATGGACCTGCTTGAACAAACATAATAAAAAATGTGCTCTCTGTCATGGCAAGCTGAAAAAGCAGATGGCAGTCGGAAGCTGAGCAGCATACAGAAGTTTGAAATTTTAAATTAAATCAATTTGAAGCTTTGTTTGTGCCTAAGGCAAGCTTTCCCCTCAGATGAAGGAGAGTGGCTAGCTGAACTCTTTTACATGGGCTCTGGTTTTGAAAAGGCTGCCGAAAGATTTGAAATCCTCTACAATCTACACCATTGTATTAGTCTGGGCTAACAGTGGAGCAGAAGTACAAAATTCAGGTTGGTCCAGAACAGAGAGCCTTTACAAAAATGTAAACTCCTGTAATGAGATGGGTACAGAAGAGGGGCTTCTGCTTTTACACAGCGTGCCATAAATATTCAGATTATGTCATATGTTTCCTGTGCTCTGAAGAGATGTAAAAAAAAAACTGAAGAAAGAAAGAATCCTGAAGCAGACATACACACCGTGTTGTTCTGCTGCAATAAATCAACTTGCGCCTTGATTTAAACATCGTGAACTGTCTTGACTTTCCTGTAAGCTCACAGGAGATCACGGAGTAAAGCAGGGAAGCTACTCCCTGGGCAAAATTTTGTTCTCTGTATCTAAGAGTTCATTAGTAAGATGGGATAGGCTGGACCCTGAGGTCCTTATTTTTACTTACTCAATACTCTCCCAGATTTTAATGAGAGCTTTACCTGAATAAAAACTACATTTTATCCCAGGCCAGTAAGATTGCTGTCTTCTGCAGAATGGTAAATCTTTTTCTGCTGTCTCCTAGCTTTTTGATAATTGTTCCTTCTTTGTAGTTAACCAGCTTTGTGTAGGGACCCTTGGAGCAGGTCTTGGGCTTCTGCTTCTTGGTCACTGATTGCTACATTAGTTCAGTGGTGAAAAGTTATTTTATTTCTGCTGGTTTGTTTTTTGGCCTCTCCTTTTTGGAAAGCATCCCGTCAAATTGCAGCTGTACTCAACTGTTGCCTTGAGCTCTACAAACCTGCTGCTGATAGTTTGTGTGATTCGTGCCCTGATCAGCAGTGCTAAAATCACAGTCCCAGAGATTTTATTAGCCCCTGAACCCTCAGACCTGCTCTGAGGTCGTGGGTGTGCAGCTGGTTTTGAGATGGTACATACAAGCACAGAAGGGAAATACTCATTGTGGCAAATCACATGAGTCAAGAGACATTAAAAGAAAATCAGTTTAATGACTTCTAATTTTTCAGAAAATAAGAAATAGTATCAGGATTCTCAAAAGATGGCTGAATTCTCACCCAGCCTTTTAAATAAATGAGTCAGTCTGTTCCTTGCTCCTTGTTTAGGGATGCTGGTCTGCTGCTCATCCATTTGGTCAGGATGAGTGGTTTGTGCTGCAATAAGCATTCACCTGGAATCCACTGTCAGTATAAACTATAACTTTATCCGGGAGAGTAGATGTTGAAGTCACTAGAAATGTAGCAAACGCAAGTATGTTGAAATACCAGCTATAATTACTGCAGTTCTCCTGAACAGCAGTGTAAAGGAGAAGAATGTAATGCCCAGACCTACTGCTCCACCATGTTCTGTGGGACAGGCCCGAGTGAAAAATCAGTGTGGCTATGGGATGAAGAGAAGCATGGGCTGTGCAAAGGAAGGACCACACGTGGTTCCCCCATGAAGCACCCAGGTTAGACAAGTTGCTGCTTTGCTTATTGATTACAGGAGCCTGTGGCATTGTTTTAGCTGCAGGTTGAGCCAGTGCAGATCAGCAGCGTTGTGTCACTGAATGCATTCGCTGCATAGCACTTAGGGGAACATGTGGGTTACAGGCTTAATTTGCCTATTCCCCAAATTTTTCCTCTGTGTTGTCAAACACGCCAGGTTTTGCAACAGGTTTTTACGTAGCCTGAATTGCTGGAGCCTGCAGCTCTGTCTGTGCAGTTGTGTTGTTCCCCACTGCACGGTGGTGGAGAGAAGTCGGGAGCTTCTGCTCCTGACACTGTGCTTGTGCTGGCAAGTGGGTAATTTCTGATTCCTGACAAACTTGGTGGGCTTGAGCAGTTGCACGCTGCGTGCGCAGTGTTGGTCTCCCAGAGGCTGCAGCAGGACCGTACCAGTGACCTTCGTGGCTGTGCACAGCGCGTGATTCCCAGCAGTCACACGCAGTTGCCTTCTTCAGTGTTGTCTTTGCTGGTACGCTGATTTACGCTGAAAGGCTTGCTATAGATGATAGGTCACCGCTGCTATTAACATTTTTCTAGTGCTTAACTACTCATTCTTCCTTCTGATAGGCAGTTTCTTTTGCATCCTGCAGATTGGAGTGCACGATACAAAGAGCGGTGGACCTATTGCTCAGTGTCGCTGGCGTATTCAGTACATGCTTCCCTGACCACTGATTATTATCCTTGCTAATGCCCAGGGCTCGCTCCACTGTAGCGAAGCACTTGGCATCACTGCCAGCTGCACTAGCTACCAACCAGCTGGCAAAGGACAGGGGAAGGGAACTGAGAAAGGGAGAGAGACCACACTAGAAGAAAATGATATTTTAGACGCAAGTACATTCTTTTTGACAATACAGCTCCAGAGAGATCAGTGTGGCTTTTTTTGGTCATAATAAATACATATAGCTCATGGAGAAAACAGAAACTGGGTTTGACTTTCTCTTTATCAATAAATTCCAGTGGCTCCATTTGGCTTTAACAATCTTACTCTTTTTGAGGGCTTTTTGTAGAAATGACAATTAAAAATGGCAGAGGAAGAAAATTGCCCTCTTGCTACTTTTCTTCAACTCTCGCTGTCTCTTGATCCGCCTTGCAGTCAGAAGAGCTGCTGTGCGCTGATGAGTGTAACAGGCCCAATACAGCTCTGTGGTACCCCGAGCTGTTGGAAACTGGGAACACCACAGCCCAGCGACCTGCTTCTCTTTTGGGAATTTCTTCTGCTGACCCAGCTTTTTGACCAATGTCAACATATTTTCTTTCTGTAGTCCCAGATGATTTTTTTAAAATCTTCCTGCCTGGAAAACTGTGGAAGGAAGAGGCTGGACAAAACCAGTCCTGGTGTTTCCAGTGCTGGACATCCAGATGAGGATTTGGACCTAGAGGCATGTCCTGGGCTATTGGGATTTGCTCTTCTTGCATGGAGCGTTGTAAGCGTAAAGCCTGTGCGTCGAGCAGTTACGTGGCATGTGGAGTTCAAAGATTCACCAAAAAATGCATGTAAAGAGTCATAGACTTCTGGAGCTGGTATTCTGGGTCTGTCTTCCAGTATGTGCTGGGAAGTTCACAAGGACATACCAGGGCTACCATTTTGCTTCTGAGATACCACTTTCCAGATACACAGACTTTTCTTGGCTTCTCTGATAGGCAACCACCACTGGGTCCCAGTCCAGCTGGGGGCCACTGAAGTCGTCTAGCAGAGCGTACGTGGGTATCGGTTGTGTGTGTACAGTTTTTGTGAGTTTGAGTGAGAAGGAGACCAGCTGGTATAAAATTTTCCCTTGACTGAAGTGGAGCTATATCTCTTGCCTCAGCTGAAGAACTATCCCATTTAATAGCGGCTCTGGCTTCTCCAAAGGCTCTTACGCACGTCTTGGATTTAGGCCTATCTGCAGATCTTTGATTTAGGTGTATCTCGAATATGAAGAATCAGAAATTAGCTCTGTCACTAAGTTGGATGTTACGTTGCCACTGCTACTGGGCATTTGTGTGATGAATTAATCTGGCTAATGTAGCATCGGGCACAGGCCTCTCTGCAATGCTGTCTTACAGGCTTTATAGGTATAAATACACTTATAAATGTAGCAACCTAACTGCATAAATCTTCAGATGTGTTTGCATCTGGCTACCCTTGGATATCCAGATTTAATTATCTTCAGATAATTAAAAATAATATATCAGTACACTGCAATATGAATAAAAGGGACAGGGGTTTGGAAAGCCTCAAGCACCTCTATTGTGTCTTGATAGATGCACGTGCTACGTGCTTTCGTGTGCGCGCCCAGCGAGCTCTGCGTACCCGAGTAATGCTGTATCAAGTTTCCCATGTAACAACTCCCCTGCCCCCAAAATGGTAGCTATTTCTTCTTTCTTTTGTGTGTCAGGAATATGTGATTTTGTTGTCAGCACATTTTTTGTAATGAAAAGCAAATGGTATCCAATATGTCTTGGAGAAAACGTGCAAACAACAGCAAAATTACATGTTGTTAAAAAAAAAGATATGTAACTTGTTTGCTGTCAATACAGCTCTTAATGACAGAGTACAAGGAAAATGTACCCAGTGTTCACTGCATGTGTGCAGTGATATGCGTAGGATTGGAATAGATCTATGTATTTAGAAAACTATACCATGAGAAATTAAGTTGCAAATATTGGATACACATCTGCAACGTTTCATAGAGTTACCAGTGTATGTGGACTTTGTAAATAAGGACTTGGTTCTGTAAAAGGTGTACGAAATGAAAATCCCCGCCTGGTCTCTTCAAAGAGAAGACATAGACAGCTCCCTGAAATTACTGCACTGCAATTTGCTGTAATTTTAAGTTCAGACATGGAGAGTAATGTCCTAAATCACAAGTCTGAACAAGGAAAAAGCCAAACCAAAAAAAAAAGTATATTTGTGTGCGTGTGTGTGTAGAATAGGTATGGGAAGAGCCTTCCCTGTTTTTTGCAGTATCCCATTAACTTTGTCCAAGCAAGTAGCCACTATATAGAATTTATCCTCAAACTGGAGTTGATTTTAAGTCCCTGTGTTATTCAGTGTAACTTGGGAAATGGATTTTTTTTTTTTCCCAAAAGCTGTCTCATTCTAAGAAAGATTATGAATGATTTGCTATTCCTTTTGCCAGTAGAATTGATTGTTCTTGCTTTGAAATCAGCTAGAAGACATCTGGGGTAAAATCTCAGTGTTTTTGAAACACACAGCAAAATTCCCATTGACTTCACAAATGTCAGATTCTCCCAAATATGAAAACTTACTGCTTGCATCCAGTATACATATTTTACATGAAGATCTAGTCATGCTATAAACCTTGCTCAACCAGTGAATCTTTGCAAGAAGTGAATAAAAAGGAAAATGAATACTTGAAAGGAAGCTCATGGGCCTTGATTGAATGACTGTCCATAAATATTTGATGCCAATATTTGTCCTGCTCTTGCAGAGACTCTTAAAAGAGCTTTTCCTCTGTGTTCTTTACTTGACTATTCTTTTCTCTTTTCTTCTCCCCATCTGTTGGATGGCTCATTTCTGTTCCAGTTGTGAAAATGTACATCTCAAAAGTGGAACTTCCCTTAAAAATGACAATAGTTTTAAAAAAACCCAAGAATCTGTAGGCTGTTCATAGGAACATATTTTTAATAAAAAGCTATTAAACTTTGCATCTGTCCTCCACAATCTTATCTATATGCTACTAATACTTCCGAGTATAGCCAAGTTTCAGATAATTACCCCCAAACTGTTCACATTTCACACACAGCTACAAGTTCCTTGGGGTTGTATTTGATTCCTCATTTATAAAAACATGGGGTGTATGAAGATTTCTCTGCTCACCCCTGCTGGAAGCCGACATATCACTCCCATGATAAATTCAGCTGGGAGGGTCCAGTCCAGCTCATGTACACAGTCACTTGGTATCTGCTGCTTTCTGAGGCTTTGTTCGTAGCCTGTATTTCTGATCGTGCCTACGTAAAGCAAGGCCCTGCAGCCCTTAAAGGATTCCCCAGGCACTCTGAACACGGGTATACGGTCCCTCAAAGTAGTACAATAGGGATATCTGTAGTAAGCAATTAAAAACTGCCTAAGACTTTATTTGAAAATAATTTTTATAAATCAAATTTTCAGGCATTACATTGAGCCTAGGAAAGCCGCAGGGTCTGGCTGCTGTTACTGCTGTTTTACACTGTTGTAACCCGTTAACTTCAATAACAGCAGTCTTCATTTACACACTTGTAGCGTGCACTAGACTGTCTGGAAGCTGTAGCTACTGGGAGGATGCTTGGCTGCTCTTTGCCGCTAGAATAAACCACGTAAACAGACAGTGCTGAAAAAAAGGAGCGCAAAGGTGGCTACCATCGGTGAGGAACAACCTTGCTTGCTTTAGCTTCTATGCACTAATGTTTTGCTTAGTTATCTCTGCTGAGATTTTACCTGCAGTATTATGTAGAGTGGCAAACAATAAGAAATGAACAATTGCATAATTGTAGTTAATATTTTTTTTACAGTTGTAGAACAACAGTGAGGGGGGGACCACCGGGGGTGTAATTTCAGCTCTGCTATAGCAAGTATTGGCCTCACAGGTCCCATTAAGCTAACAAGAGATGCACACCTAACAGTCCATACCCTGTAATTAGAAAGAGGCAAGAGAGAGTTTGGATCCAGAGTATTTTTTTTTAAATATTTTTTTTTTATTATTTATTCAAATTGGGTTTTGGCATCTAAGGCTTGCTGTTGCATATGTTTCAGGGGAAGTAAGGGCTTCTTGGTGAGAGCAGCTCACATGAAACATTCAAGTGTTTAATGTTTTCACCAAGACGTTACAGTTGGTGGCCTTCCCAATCAAGAATGACATTAATGAGGGAACTGGTCTTAAGGATGCATGCCATTTCCTAGTGAATTGAATGATCTCTATACACATACTCATTTGAAATGTACAAATGCAAAAATGTGAAAATTAATTCAGAATATCTTTGTGATCGTTTCTGAATAATTAAAAGCTCTGTCATAGGCCCTTTCATTTCTTGATTCAACCACTATGACCACATTTTTTTCCATGGTAAATTGTATAGTGACCTTAATCTGTGATACTGAAAGAATAGATTTTTAAATCAAAATAAGCGTAAGGGAAAAAAAAAGGAGCATATTAATTGCTCCTTCTTCCTACACAGTTTTTTCATTCTCTTTCCTTCAGGCATTCCTTGCATAAAAATATCCATTCACCAACTGTTCACCAACTGTTCCTCTGCTCATTGCCCTACCTTAGATTTCATTTTAAGACACCAGCAAATATTTGCTCTTCAGCCTCAGAGTCTTTGAAGTTTTCTTCAGGTTTTTAAAGGTAGCAATTTGAGGATATACCAAACAGCAACAGTGAGTTAATGAGCACTTTCTGGAAGGGGCTTAGGTGTTATTAAACTTACGCCTTTATGAAACTGTTACGAGGAACATCGCACAGATTAACTGAACTGCCGGCAGCGTATTCCTCACTTTAGCATCCTTCGCTCCTATCCTTCAACTGCTGGCACTTTCCAGCCGCGTCCTTCATCATTGTAAAATCAAGTGGTGCCTTTTCAGACTTGGGATTTGGTTTTGGGAGGGGAGGCACGCGCAAGACGGGAGGAGAGATCATACTTCTACACCATCACAGCAGCACATTCACCTCTTGGCTTTGAATGGTGTTTCTTTTGTCAACGGTGAAGAAACAGAAGAGGGGTTTTGTGGGCTTCACGTGGGGCTGTGTCTGCAGCTGGGTCTCTGTGGGCAGACACGGCTGGAGCTGCATCGGGGCTTGCCGCAGGCAGCACATCCACTTCGTCTGCTTGAGGTAGGAGTGGGACAGGGCACAGTGCAGTGACCAGGGGTAGAAAAACCCCCTAAAGAGTCCTGCAGAGCTTTCAGTGGGAGTGAACTCGAAATCCCACCCTGTGCCCTGTTACTTATATCTTGGTTTTCCGATAGCTATTCACATTGTTTTCTCCTTTGGAAACAGTGAAGCAGATTGAAAACTCAGACTATATCTATAACCATTACAGTAGATGTTCAGCCTGTAACAATGAACTCCCACAACTACCTACTAAATTATGCACAAACACACCAATTCCTTGAAGATTGTGGACAAGCGTAATGAATTTCTTCTGTTACCAGCCGGGGGGGTTGACTCTGCCGTTTCTTTTCTCATTTCCACATAGTGGGCCAGGTGGCCTTCTCCTGGAAGGTAGCTGAGATGAACAAGGTTTTTGGGAAGCAGCTTTAGGGGTTTTTTTCAGAGCTTTCTGTTGAACTTCTAGGGAAAAAAATATCAAAACTGAAATACACTGTACACAAACCTGTTTCATTTTCTTGGGAATGGGGCTGGAGTCCTAGCCTTAAGAACTATGAAGCCATGCAAAGTGTTAGAGCTGTGCTTGAAAAAGGAGGGGAAGAGGAGCTGATGCTGGGTGAACTGCCTGCTGCATCATTCCTTTTTTTCTGCCTTTTCATTTTTAGGGACTCCATCATCATTTAGATACCTGTGACAGCTTGTCTTCTAATAATAATATAGGCACAGGAATTGAGTGAGACCTAAGGTCCATCTATTCCAGTATCTTGTCCCTGACAACATTCATTACGGTCTTTTGGGGGGGGAAAGTGTAAGAGCCATGCAGGAGGGAGATATGGAATAATGTGATTCCCTGCATGGTCTCCTTTGGATCTATAATACTTAGAGATTGACCTAACCCCTGAGGCACAGAGTTTTATATCCCTTCAGGTTTTTTTGCTATCATTAATTATGACAGCGCTGGACGTAAGAGTGGACGTGTTTGTTGTTTCTGTGGATTTTCTCTTCTTTCTGTCTCTTGAGACATGTGATCTTGCATCTTGTTTGTCTGAGCGAAGCAGGACGTGCTCCTCACAAACAAGTGAATTATAGGGGCATGAAGAGACATTGCAAAAGGACTAACGTGCCTCGTCCTCGTTATTCTTTATGTCTGATAATAAATAACCCAGGTTTTATGATGGAGCCCAGAAGAACTACTTGCAGAGCAAGTATTCGAACATTTTGTTGTGTCTTTTAGCTCTGTGGATTAGTTTGGCCAATTTCAATGTATTTCCTTATCTCTCTAACATAGGGGCTTTTATAGAGCCCCTCAAAGGAACGTTAATATGCTCCCCACAGAGATTATTTTATGTGCAAAATGAAATCCCTTGCACCTCTACTTTTTCATCCATTGTTTTTAAAGCACCAATATACACTGGTAATTTTGGAAAGCTCATAAAAGAATAGGTGGGATTTGCTCATAAATCAGCTGTGCTTTGATCTGGCTGTTTGCTTCCTTAAGGAGCTCTAAAAGGTGATAATATTTCAATATTTTTTATCTCCCCCAGCATTCCACTTTCACAAGTGACGTAGGTATGTAAGAATCATCAAGTTTTATTAGGCTCAGATTTCTCTTCCAGTGTTTTCTTTCACCTTTTGGTTAGCAATGCTTTGATGTATCTGTGCTGAGGTTTTGGATGCACCCTATTACTGAATCGTGTTCTCTCATAATGACTTACTACAGTCACTTAAGTTCTCCATGCTTAAATGTCTAAGTGGCAAATGTAGACTCTGTAACGAAATACAGAAAATGTTGCTGTAATATTTGAGATGCTTCAACTTGGAGAACAGAGCAGAGGGGATATGGAATTTTGTTTTTATTTATTGTATTGCTCTTTGTGCTTGTTCCATGAGTCTGGTAGCAATACACTATATTGTACCACTTTGATTTAGAAGCAGCTTTACTTCAGGAGTGTAATTACCCTTTCTTTAGCATTAGTTCATTCTTGGCACATGGGGAACTGTTCCCATATTTCTTCTTTTGTCCTTGTTGGTACTTTCTTATGTGACATTCTCTCAATTCGTATGATCTCTGACCCTAGTGATGCACAAGTCGCTTCTGAGTCAAACAACAGATGAACCCTGTTCAGAACAGCTGCAAAATATATTCTTTGCTTCAGGAGCTGTTTGATGCCATACTCTCTAGGGAAAAATGTTTGTTTCCCCAAAAAAGAAAAAAATCTTGCTGCAAACAAAAGAGATAAAATATTAAGCATCATTTTACCACTGACAAAGAATAAAAATAATTTAAGTCTGAACGTGAATGACTTCAGCAGAGCATAGATTATTTTCAGGTTGAGTGTGCACTCTGCAATTCAAAACACAGTTGAATATTCAGACTTTTTTTAAATTCATCATTTCAAAATGCATCAAATTATTTATTTTTTTTTAAACCAAAAAACATGCTTAACAGTACATTTTTGAAGGCTGTTGTTGGCTTCTAATGGTGAGTCAGTTTGTCCTTTATCAGAATAGCAACACATGGCTAAACTAACATAAACTCCTTCGACTGTCTTATGCATGTGGTTAGTCTGCTAGCATTTGTGTTGAATTGCAGAGAGGTGATAAGGATGCAGCAACCGTTTCATCCAGGTTTCCATTACGGAGTTGGATTTCAGCTACATCCCTCCTCGCCTGCACTATTCCCTTGTAACCTAAAAGTAAAAAAAATCTTGTTTCAGTTCTGGCTGGCTGGCTCCTCGCTGGCAAGGAGTATCCTTTCAGATAACCTTGGCAAAACCGAACAGGTTCTTTGGAGATATAAAGCCTCTGCATTGGTTCTCTAATTGTTACTTTTCTCATGTTATTTAATGCTTCTGTATCCCCTTCTTGCAGCCCATCCAGTTACTGAGTTATATCACGTACGAATCGCAAACAGATGATGGGTCCTGCCATTCCAATGGCATCTTCCAGGTCTAGATGCAGACACAGTGCGAACATCCCCCCAGGGAACATAAGATGCTCCTGATTCATCACTGAGCTCTGGGATGCCATCTGCAGTTCCCAACACTCCTTGCCCTTTCAGGGCAGCCACGCTTCCAGCATGGAAAGTTAATCATATCTGTCTCAAACTTTTCTTTCCAAAGTTAGTAATTCATTACCATGGCCCATAGAGTTCAGCATTTTGGCTGAGAGCTGTTTTGATAAATTAGTTATGGACTTTATTCAGTAGTTGTTTGAAAAGCAAGAAAGTTTTCTGCCAAATGGGGAGAAGATTTCAGTGCAGATATGTGACAAGACGCATGAGGACCTAATGCAAATATGGATTTCGCTTTCTTTGGCTGTCGACATTGCCTTGAAATTGTGATTCTTCCTGATTTTTTAATTGTTTTTAGAGGCTGCCGTTGATGTGAAATTTACTTGATTAAATTTGTCTGCAGCTTGCATGTTTTGAAAGTTTTATTATGAGCCAACACTGCCTGGATGTGCAAAGCACCTATCAAGTTATCTGCCGTCATCTTCTTTCTGGCCGGTCCTGAGAGGGAAGTACTAGGTCACCACGTCAATTTATTTACAGTGGTAGGGCATCTTTTTAGCCACTTTCTGGGTTTGTTTCTAATTTCTCTCCCAAGTCTGTTAATATTCACTTTCATTAATACGATACAAAACCAGACAATCATCTCAGGGCCCTTTTTGTCATCTTAATGAAAATGAAACTGTAACAGTGATACACTTCCAGTGCAAGGTGATTTGACTGCAGTAGGGTAGGCAATTACTATTGCATTAACATATCCACGTTACATTAATGACGGAGTGCCACACTTGCTATCAGGAGGCTATGGTTTACTTTTGTCTTGCATGCAGAAAAAGATCATTAGAGTTCCATGAATAATAGAAATCAGAGAAGAAAAAAAGTCTATTAGGGTATTTTATCTATCTTCCTGCCAATGTAAAATTCCTTTTTTTCAGTACATATTCTACAGTTATGTTCCTTTTCCTGACAAAATTTCTGCGTTACAATTTCTGAATAACTCTCTGTGGGAAATGTGATCTGAGTGCTGTTAGGAGCAGTGGCAGGACTCCCACTGATTTCAGCAGCAGTTGAATCAGG
Organism: Haliaeetus albicilla; assembly: GCF_947461875.1. NCBI lineage: Eukaryota > Metazoa > Chordata > Aves > Accipitriformes > Accipitridae > Haliaeetus > Haliaeetus albicilla. The sequence continues at coordinate 5,091,098 of NC_091490.1, forward strand.
ACTGTAAAAACTTGAACACGTCTTGGTAGGTAGCTTCCTCCAAACAGGGTTTTAATCTGTAAATCAGTAGGAGACGTACAGGGTCTCTCTGTTCACATACTGCAGCTATAGAGCATTTGGGGGACTGTGGTAGTTGCTGGATTTGGGCACCTAGAAGGCAGATGGAATGCAAGTGATTCCACCCACATTGCTTATTGATAATTCATTATTCTTTCACCTTCAGAAAATATTTTCAGATCTATTCTGGTAAAAAAGGCACCACATATTTATTTTAAAATGTCTTTCTGCATGGGTTACAGCTTTATTCAGCCGCTGCCGTTTTATTTTTTTTACTTATGAAGACAAGGCATCGTGGAGAGAAGAGGATCTGAGATGCAGACAACCTTCCCATGTGCCGCCTCTCTGTCAGCAACATCCAGAGGTTGTGAAAAAGTATCCTAATTTTTGCAATATGTAGGGGAAAACTTTGTGAAATCAGGACGATTCTTATTTTTCATCTATGTAACCTTTGTGGGAAACCGTGTGTGTTTTTCTCATTAGTTTTGCTCTTTGGACCCACTGATTTCACTTGCTGATGTGCGGCCTCTTTACACAGCTTTGCTGATACCCTTGTGAAGTGCCTCTGTCTTGCTGTCCTCTGTATTTTGCATCATCTGCTGAGCAAGAGCTGTGCCACTCCTCATGTTTTCCTAATGTGCAAAGTCCAGTGCATGCCCATTTTCAGAGCGTTTCATGAGTCCTGAGAACAAGCAGCGCTTCCTGCACACTTGAGGGTGAAATCCCACGTACAACTTAATTCTGCCCGTGTTTCCTATTCCTGGATTACATGATACTATATACTTGATAGGTCAGGACACAGAGAATGGTACAGAAGGCAGCAACTTTCAGATAGCTCAATGATGGCTGGAATGAGTAAGAGTGTTTTACACCAGAAAAATCTGTTAACTGCAGGGGACAACGTTGGGCTGTCCATCCTGCATGGAAAAAGCCACCTATGAATGCTAAAGTATGCAAGAGCTGCAGCAGATGTCTGTGATTTAGAGATTTGAATAACTCTTATACTTGCCAATAGCTCTTATGTACAGGGATTATCCACCCTCTCAGATAAAAATATGGTTTATAAAACGTGGAATATAGGGAAGATCATGTAACCTTGAGCAGTGCTAAAGCTCCTGAGACAGGGGACAATAGATGGTTTCTTTGGTTGACTCTCCAACCCTCTCTTATTAGGGCTGTGCTCACTTTCAAGATTTCTCAAACTCTGGCTTAGCAGCCTGACTGCAAATCAGCCTAGGTAAAGAAAACGTCCTCTCACTTTGAAATTATTCCATAGGCTGAGCGGTTTCTGGTTTTGCCATCCCAGGTGGCAATTTTCCCTCCGCAATGTGAACGGTTGTCATGGGGTGTGGTTGTGTGGGTAGTAATTTTTACTAAGGTGATAAATAATTGATAAATGCATAAACAGGATCTTTACGCTGTCAGATGTAAAACATTACGGGCTATAATATTGCTATTAGGCTTTTTGGCTGAGATCAAGTATAGTGTCAGCTTTGGTTTATGTATCTTCCAGAGCAGCCTCGCAACAGATTCAGAGGTTGTGAAAACATGTTCTTGTGTTGGCTTTTTACTTTGTTCTTTTAAAGATTTTATCAGAAAATGTAGTTATTTAAGTAAGTATAGGAGTTTATCCTTCATATGCTAATAAATTGACATTTACAAACAAGAAACATGTATGTCAGTAACCAGATCAGTGACTGTAAAATAATTTCTCTTTATCTCATCTACTAATATCACTCAAAGAAGGCCTCGGGCTTCCAGACAGCAATAACATAAATACCAATTTAAGAGGTCTAGTCAATAAAGTGCACTGCACACACACTCCAAATGTAATTAGTTACTCCGTTCTGTTCACATTGCGTTACCTATGGATTATGTCTATGGATTAGGCCTTCCAGAAATGTTTCTCTCCTGCTGTTTTTCACTCACTATAAATCAGGGAGGTCAGGAGGTCGCTCCCACCTTTGGGTGGGAATCGTTTGCCTACAAATATACCTTCTCCATCGGTCACTGCCACTCCCAGTCTAGGGAATTTCCCCTGGGAAAACCTGAAAGGGATTTTAGTCCACGTTAGTACTTATCTGAGCACCCAGGAGAGGGATCTGGATGTCCTATTAGGATAACATACAAAAATAGGAGTCGTATCGAGATTACTTTGGAACTCTTACTCTGTTTAAAAAATGCAGGAACCAATTACTAATTATGTTTCTTGCATGTCAGAGCTACAGGTTTTTGGCTGTCAGACGGAGAGCGAGGCAGCGTGAGACTGCCCGCCTTTCTTTGTAGTTTGCTGATGGGGAATGTTAACCTCCTCCTTCTCCAGCGCTTTCAAACTTGAGGCTAATTATCAACAGGGATCCATGTTGCATTTCTTTCTAAAGCAGATTTCAAGGCCATGAAATCCAACATAGTAAGTACCTGAAACTTAAAAGAGGGGAAAAAAAAAAAAGATGAAAAGAATCTGTAGCATAAGTTTGATTTAGCAGAAATAGGTCTTTCAAGTTTTGTTTGCTTACCTTAGCAGACACATATGAGCCAAAAATATACAGCAGATTGCAAAAATAATGAGCTGGAAAACAATACACCATTGAGGGGAGTGAATGGTTAGAATGGGAATGAAGAGGTCTTCCTTTTCTGAGGTTACGGCTGGTATACTGTGTAAGTTTAGTCTTTGGAACTGGAAAAATGTGACATTTGTGTTGGTGTACTAGCCCAAATCTTGCAGGACATATTAACTCATTTTCAGGTAAATTCAGCTGCAGAAACTTTGACAAATCATAACCTGTTTAGACCTGCAGCTGCATTAAAATGGAAATATTTTGTGAAATTGGCTGAATTTGCCATTATTTAACTTAAAACAAACATAGGGAAAGTTGTTATGATATCTAAATACCTCATTTTAAAGGGGACGACTCAAATATGGAGCATTTTGCTGATTGTATGAAACACTCTTTTTTTGCAGAATTTTCCTGCATTGAAAATTTCAAAACAGGGAAGTTTTGCTCTTAACGGGATGAAGCTGAGTGCTAAAATTTAAAAATTTGTTGGTATATCAGAACATGGATCTATTGCAGAACTTAATTTGTAATGTAAAAAAAAAAGTATATGGCAAATATACTTCACTGTGTTGTTAAGTCACAATCAGGTAGAATTTTAATAGAAGGAAAACATTTGGAAGGTAAGATGTATTTCACTATAGATCAGAGGAGTGGGTAGGTGAGAGGCAGCGCATCTGCTCTGCTAGGGTGTTCTGAATGGACCAAGGAACAGCTAAGGCTGTGTACCCTGCAAAGATGTGCCTGTGCACTTGTATGGAGGGTGCCATAAACCCATGGAAATTAGATATAGAAGTAACATACGAAATCATCTGCTGTGCTGCTTGCTCATTCTGTCTGCTGCCATACCCTGAGCTTTGTCCACCCAATCTTTAAATGCCTGAAGCTTGAAGACTTCCACTTGATTTTTTTTTAGACTCTTTCTTAAACCAAGTGGTACATAACTGAGCAATTAGTTGTGCCGTTATTGAACTGCCTCTGCTTGCTTGCTTTCGTTTTTCCTACATGTCACCCTAAATATTAGGATAGTTTACAGGCTGGTTTGCAAAACAGTATGAAAGACTACGATGAAAATTTTTTAATTGGTGTGAAGCACCTCCAGATTCTGCCTAGAGAGAAGATGCTTACGAGGGGATCTGCCATGGATGGTATAATTCCAGATGGTGGAAATAGCTTCCAAAGAGTTGAAAAATAGTATGGAAAAGTTGGACTTTTACAGGGAATGATTTCTGATCCAGACCAACGCTCCAGCAGTAGCTCCACAGTGCATTAGTAATATATTTCCATTCTCAGCTGTTCTTTATACATTTCTTCTGTGAAGCACTGGAGCCCCAAATCCAGGAGGCCTTTGCCTGGCTGGCCCACTCCACCTACAGCTACACAAAGGCTCTTATATTTTATTTTCCTCAAAGTGCAGCTTTTCCCCTGTACGACCTTCCTGGAGTTCCTTCCATTCCCCGGTAGGTTTTAAAAAGTTAATCAGTGCCTTGTACAGCTCTCAGTGGTAGAAAGTGCTACAACACAGGCTATTTGTTCCTAAATCTACACTTGATATAAGAAGCAGCAAGCAATATATATCCTCATATATACACACGCACGCACGCTTACACCTTCTTTGGCTGACCTGGTTATTCCTGTGTTCCCATTAGCCTGCTAGGCTGTTCCATTTAACCAGCTGCATGCACTAAATAATAGAAACATTTAATGTTTTGCCGCTTGAATGGTCCCCAACAACAGTTTGGAACAATCTCGTCCCAGCGGATTGTGATTGCGGGGCGGCTGGATGACAGCCCTGCTTCCTTCCAGCCATTTGCAGGGCTTTGGCGCTGCTGCGACTGCAGCGAGGTGGAAGCGAGGGAGAGAACATGTGCTATTTTCTGAACACTCTCGGTGCAAACAGGAGCGGGGTGTGTATGTGTGTGTGCCTGCGTGTTTACACTTCATGCAAATTCAGATGTTCCTATAGCAGCACAAACCTCTTGCTGCTGCTGGAGAAGCTCTCAGAAGTTGTTTTCCTCTGTTGTTAAATTTAATTTCAATGTTTTACTGTGTCACAGAATGTGTTCTCTGCCTTCCTGCCGGGGAAGACCTTCCTGTGCAGCGCTCGCTGGCTGCAGGCATCCCAGGGTGAAAGCAGAGCTGCAAATCAGCCACGTATCTTCTGACAGATTTTATGAAGAGAGTGCAAGTCTCGGTCCCTCCATCCTCCTCGCTCTCCTTCCCCTCTCCTTAGACAATGCACTTGCTTTGCAAACGGAGATGCTTTCCCTTGATTTATCTCTGAGCCTGAAAGCCCACATGGTCAAGTTCTTAAAAAACCTGAAATATCCAACCAAAGGACTTGGCAAACCACCCATAAATACCCTGCTCCTGCCACCGGGATCGGTGCGGTGGGAGGCTGGCAGCGCGCTGGTGCCTGGGGTGGATCCTGCCTGTGGTCAGTACAGGGACCTGAATCCTGGAGAGTCCAGGCATTGCGGACAAGCTTCATTTAATGCACCCGACCAGCCCTTGTCTGACAGAGCCAGCCTCTCGGAAACTAGTTCAGGGTAACTCAGGTGTGCTGAAGGGCCCTGCAGAGCAGGGGGGGCCTCCGTAATCTGCTGCCAACCTGCTGCTGTGTCAGCTGAGACCGACGGATGAAATACCCCAAGTCAGCTGGCGCTCCCTCCACATGAAGTGTTTTCTTTTCTTTGTCCAGACACAAAATTGGAAAATGTCAGCTTTGTTTCCCAATGAAAATTCATTGTCCGCCAGCTTTCCTGAAAGCCATTGGTAATGCCTAGCCCCAGCCTGCATCAATGGGAGTCCTAAAATACAGCTAGTGGCAAAGAGAAGTGGTAAAAATATAGGCTGCTCTCTTCTAGTAGGTGCTATTACTCTTCCTGCCCCCCCTGTGGGTGCCTTATGTGAGTGTGGCAGCTTCTATTGATGAAGAGTGCTGTTTCTCCTAAAAGAAGAGGAATTTATTTTTTTTTGCTACATGGGCAACCTGTTGTCTGACAAGTATTTCCCTCTCCCAACCTCTGTTCGCCTTTTCTGTACATAAATACAGCGCTTGCTTGCGCCTTTCCAAATGCCCCAGCTTTTCTGAAAAACCCAGTGTTGTATACATCAAATTGGGCCATGCATTTTTAACGCAGTCTTATTGACTGGATTCGGGAAACATACGGATAAAACAAATCTCTATACTACGAAGGAAAAAGCCATTTGGCCAAGTGCATCTGCTCACCTTTGATTTATTTCAGCAACTTTCTCCTATATTTTCAGTCTATTCCCTCCCCTTAAAAATAATCTATTAGTCTTCTAGTATTTTGGCATTTGCATCTGCAGTCTGCTTCTCAGCCTATTCCATATTCACATTCCTTTGATATATACATATGAAATAATGACCCAGAGCTGAAATACTAGCTAAACCTGCTTTCTGATATAATCCCCATAGTATTTAATTTTACTTTCTTAGGCATCTAAAACGATGGCTTGTGTGATTGGTATCTAAATGTGTAGCAGTGTGTCTTCGAGGAGTTAAACATCATGTTCAAGCTGGGAGCGTGAAACCTGGCTGAACAAAGCCCCTCCAGATAAATGAGCTGTGTGCTGTTTGCTCAGCGCAGTGTGGATAACCTGAGCCTTGCAAATGCTGCCTTGGATAAATGCTGTGGAGGGAATGTAGAAATCCGCATTTCAAAACCTTGGCTGCCTCCCGAAGCCGTCCAGGCTGTTCCTTCAGCCACCAGCTTTGGGTGTGTACCCTTTCATGTGGGCTGTGGGATGTGCTGGGGAAAAAGGAAATTTAGAAAAGGGGTTTTGTGTGTGTGTGTGATTTGGGAAGAGGACTTGCTTTTCCAACAAATAACTACTAATCTCCTCTGCTGTCTTCAAGCAGGACGTTTGTTAGGATGTGATGGAGTATGGTCCTGAGAGCAACAGCGTGAAGGTACCATCCAGAGGGGCTTCTGGATGAGCTTAAACTTCTGGGATGCTTTTTGAGACGTGGACTGTTGTGTTAGCTTTCCACACATTGCTGTTATATACTGCGTAGCCAGTCCACATCTTCCAGAAGCAAAAGTATCATAGAATCAGTGAACACCAGGTTGGAAAGGACCTCAGGGATCATCTGGTCCAACCTTTCTTGGCAAAAGCGTGGTCTAGACAAGATGGCCCAGCACCCTGTCCAGCTGAATCTTAAGAGTGTCCAGTGTTGGGGAATCCGCCACTTCCTTGGGGAGGTTATCCCAGTGACTGATTGTTCTCATTGTGAAAAATTTTCCTCGTGTCCAACTGGAATTTCCCCAGGAGTAACTTGTACCCATTACCCCTCATCTTTTCCATGTGACTCCTTGTAAAAAGGGAGTCTCCATCTTCTTTGTAGCCACCCTTTTAATACAGGAACATTGTGATAAGGTCTCCCCTAAGCCTTCTTTTCTCAAGGCTGAACAAACTGTGTTCTCTCAGCCTTTCTTCACATGGCAGGTTTCCCAGTCCTTTGATCATCTTTGTGGTCCTTCTCTGGACCCTCTCCAGCATGCCCACAGCTTTTTTGTGTAGCGGGCACCAAAACTGAACACAGCATTCCAGGTATGGCCTGACAAGTGCTGAGTAGAGTGGGATGAGGACTTCTTTATTTCTGCTGGTGATACCCTTGTTGATGCAACCCAGCATCCCGTTGGCTTTCTTTGCCGCAGCACCACACTGTTCGCTCACATTGAGTTTGTTGTAAACCAGGACCCCCAGGTCCCTTTCCACAGAGCTGCTCCCCAGCCGGGTAGATCCCAGCCTCTGCTGCACTCCTGGATTATGTTTTCCCAGTTGCAAGACCTTACACTTGTCCTTGTTCAACTTCATAAGGTTCTTGTTAGCCCACACTTCCAGCCTATCCAGGTCTTCCTGCAGGGTGACTCTCCCTTCCAAAGTGTCCACTTCCCCACTCGGTTTGGTATCATCATCAAACTTTATCAAGACACGCTTGATCCCATCATCCAGATCACAAAGATATTGAACAGTGTTGGGCCCAATATCGATCCCTGGGGGACCCCACTTGTAATGGAATAATGATCACATAAACCCCATATCTGCTAACTGCCCGACAGCCAACGCAGATTGTGCGTGGGAAAGGAGAGAAGCTGTGCTTGCAGCCAGCCCTCGGAGAGTGCAGGGAGCGAGTCCAGGCAGGGCCTGATAAATCCACTGTACTTCAACAGCAATAAACTTTTTCTCCAACCAAATCAAGGTGTATCTTGATCTTGCTTCTCTTTTCCTTTCTTTTCTTTATGGCAGAGCCATAAACAGAGCACCTGTGGGACTCTGTTTAAAATCTGTAGTACTTGTCTTGATGAGCCCTCTGTGCAAGGGAAAATGTGTATTTTTGTTGTGAGAATGCACAAATTCCAATAATCCTCCGCACACTGAGGTAGCCAGTTAGGGGTCCAAGTGGCTATGTGGCCACACCAGCAACCCGCGTACCTGCTAGCGTTTTGTGGGAATTAATCATGTAATTGCAAATGTCGGTGCTTGTTATGGAAGTGCCTGTGAGGTCCGTCCAAAAATGGGACCATCGTTGTGCTGATACTCTGCAACCACTGCAGCAGGTCATTAACATACCAGCCTGTCCCCAGAGCTGTCAGTCTGAGCAGGTAAGATGGACAAAGATAAGATGAGAAGGAAAGAGAAGAGAGAAGGGAATGGTCTTATACAAGTCAAAGCGCACTGACAGCAGTTAGATCCTAGTCTTTTCAGTCCCATCCCAATGCACTGTCCCTGGACCAAACAAAACTAAGCTTCATGTCTATCTCCTCTCTAAAATACACAGTCTTGTGCTTTTCTGTATTGCGTTGCTGCTATAAGTCTGTGAGTCTTGTGCTCCACATACAGATATAAATTACTATGAGCAGCGTAATAAAGAGTGATATACACAGCCATGTCAGCCCTTCTCATGCTGCAAGCTTTTATGTTGGTTGTTTAAATCCACCAACAATATTGCTGCAACTTCACAAGATATTGGTCTTTTTAGTCTAATGAGAATGATACGGCTTGTTTTCAGCTGCCTTCAGGAGCAAGTATCAGTGCTGTGGGATTTGAAAATAGACTCTCAGTGTTGCGAGGATGGTGCTGACCTGGGGACATGGAGCTGGTCCTTCGGTGGGAGATGTCTGGCAGGCACTCATGCAGGGCTGTCAGTGAAAGTAACCTAAAACTCATTGTAGAGGCAGGGTATCATCATGCTTTTGCAGTTTACAGCCATTTACAAGTGTGGGAAAGGATAGCTTGTGGGAAGAAAAAAAATATTCAGTGGAATGTAAATCCTTCTGTATTAGGACGCATTTTCCCTAAAGCATCCCTTAACCAAATGGGCTGTGAGGTTCCCTTTGTCTCAGGTGGTATTTTAGCCATTCTGAGTTTAAGTGATGGATGTATATAATTCTGTGACATGTCCTTAAAGAAACATATTGTGTCTGTGTTCAGTGTTGACCCAAAGCCAAAAGAGGGAAAGGTTTTTGCAGATTTTTGTGTCCAGTAACTTCAGGGAATAATGCTTTTTAAAATATTTCTTTTAATAAGCTTAAGTGGAGAAAATTGAAAAACATCATTCATACTTTGATGTCCTAAAGTATGAAATCTGAATAGCTTACTAGCAACTAAATTCTATCCCTTGACCATGGAAAGAGGCAAGATTTAGGAACATCTTAAGATCAAATAAAATAGGGTCAGCTTTGTGATATAGTGGCTGTGCGATTCATTGGCATATGGGAGTCATGAGTTCAAGCTCTGAGCTCAGTATTTCTCTTACAAGCTGACATTCCCACAGGGGCTGCAGGGCTAATATTTTGAGCACAATCCTTGAGAAAGGCTCTGGACCAGCTGCATGGGGAGGCCAGGGGCTATAAAATTTCCCTAGGACATGGGACACCTCAGTTTGAACCCGTTAAACTACAGCTTTGTCTGAGATTTTGACTAAGGTACTTCTGTAAAACAGAAATAAAAGCACTTTTGTGTCTCAGTAAGGTGTTTTGAGCATTAAAGACACCCCAGAACGGAGTTTAAAAGGTGTTTAGATGCCTGAGATTCAGTTAAGCAATTTGGAAAATCACTCAGGGTTCCCAGGTGCCTAACTTGTTGGCTTCACTGAGTTTTTCATAAGCTGCTCAGCCAGTATTGACTGATACACCCAGATAAATGAACCTGGAGAGATTTTCACTTCATGGCATGATTTTTAGAGATGGCTTTAAAGACTCTTCATCTGCTGTGGGAAAAGTAACATTTGGGAAATATCTGTAAAACATGGTTAGACCCCTACTGCAGTTTATTAGTATTCTTTATGCAAATCCATGTGGAAAAATTGCTCTGAAGATACCTGCTTAGGAATCTAAATACTGATGAGCTTGCCAAGACTGCAGGAAATCGGACATACAAAATGTCTGGCCTGACCTTTGAATAACCCTCCTACTGAAATATTCAGTTTGTTGTACACAGTCTGCTTGAATTCATGTTAGAAGAAAAATGGTGTACCCCAGAGCAAAGAACCTGGCCAGGTGTGAAGGGCTGCAGCTGATGTGTGTCATCACCTCCGTAGCTGAACTCCAAAAGTCTGTAATTGCATGTGAACTTCAGCATCTTCTTTCCAAAATCAAGTGATCGAGAAGTTGCTGTGAAGCATTTGAGATTATGTATGTTTGTATGTATGTATTTAACAGGAAGCTTTTTATGAATCAGACAGAACTGAGATGCTATCAAGGATGCTCTAAGCCTTATGGATGTGGATGATTTGGCCACCGCTTTATGGTGATACTACTACTAATATATGTACTACCTTCTGCTGAGAAAATGTATTCATCTTTTACCACCATGAATATGTTAACATTCATGGTGCATTGTGCTTGCCTTCAGCTTCTTTAGGAGGATGTAAAGGACCCTTATTTTGGTAAATGTGTTTTGCTAGACTCTTAATACCCTGCTGGTTATTGACTGTGGGCAATAATCTAGCCTTTATTTATACCCGAGTTCCTCGAAGTCTTGCTTGCCCTCCTTCTCCAAAAATATTTGGAGGAAGACAGTACAGCTCTCTTCTTGGGGAGGAAGGAGGTGGATTCAACCCATAACTGAATGCCTCACTTGCCGGAGACACTTGGGGTAGGAGGTATGGTTGGCCAAATTTCACCTACAGATTATGAAGAGGAATAGGCCCCCCCCCCCCCCCGGATTTGGTGGATGGATCATTGCTCTTTCTGCTTTAAGTGAGGACAACCGAGCTCCCACCTTTCAGGCCTCATTCAAGTGCATTGGGTCAGGAGGTGTGAACCCAGGCCACAGATGTGGAGGGAACGATCATTTTTTTGACTTTGCGTCAGAAGGCCCACCTGTGCTTTCTTAATTGACTTCGCTGCGGTGGCTGTAGCAGTAATGGCATGGTACATCAGGCTTTACCGCAGGCTGTAAAGGCATTCCCAGCATCCCTGGATGCATTTTTATGTACCTTAATAAGCCCATGTACCTGCATTTTTATTGCTGCAGGATTCTGCTGTTAGAGCAATGCTTTACTTGTGCTTTTATGCATCACCCTTTAGATCTGCTTTTGAGGTATCTCTATGAAGAGACAAACCTACAGAGATGTGTGCAGAACGCAGCATTGAACCTGTCCCCCAAGTGCTTGGGTGAGAACCTAGGCAGTGGACCATCCTTTTCCTCACTCACACACATACTATATTAATGTTCTTCTTTGATTCATGGAAATGGATGCAGAGAAGATAAGTAACTTACCTGGTTCCCATCTGAAGCTGGAGAAGAACTTGCTGGCCTGTTCAGTAACCCATAGCCATCCCTCCTCGGAACCTACAGAGTACAGAAATATTAATGTGTTCTCTTTTCTTTATGGCTTTAATTACTGTGTGACTGGGTACGATGATAAGTGGATATCTTTGTGTTAAGCAGCTAATTAATATTTGGAACTTAGTCTTTTGTTTATTGTAGAGTTTTGCATGAAACTATTCTCAACTGTAATAGAGTTCATGAAATACGTACTGTAGATTCAAAATGTTAGAGACAAAAAGATGAGGTGCTGCTAAGGGCCATCAGTGCATGTTGACTTCTTTTGGTCCTACATACATCAAAAAAATGAAGTGAAACCCATTGCTGGAGGACTGATTGCAGCTGAAGTACCTTGTTTAATCTCACACGTGCAGGATGCCTTGTGAGCCAGGAAGGCTATCAAGATACAGTTTTAATTAACATTTGCTTTTTAGATAATGTGCACAGTTTATTTTGGCAAGAGTTCATTGAATATGAAATTTCCATAATTAAGACACTTAAACCTGCAATATTTTGTTTTCTGCAGTATTTTTTCCAAAATGGCATAAATTCTGCAGCGTTTATTACCCAGTAGACAACTACTGCAAGAAAGAGCAAGCAGTTTCTCCCCCTGCTTTTTTTAATCTGCTTTTAACCTCTTGGTTTTGGTGCCTTATTAGGCAGCATCTTCTTTTCACAAATGTGTTTGAGCAATGACAGAATAAAAATAAAGGACAGAAGGTATAAATGTAAGAATCTATTCCCAAGATAATTAAATATAAATCTTCCATTAATTTGTTTTAATATACATGTCTGAATTAACTCATCACTATATCATCTGAATACCCTACAAAACTATGTAAATCAGTGAGTCATCACAGATATCGTATTTGTCTTCTGTCCTTCAGAAGGAGCCAAACTCTTAAAGCAATATGTTTTACATATTTAGAGGTATTAAATGCTCCTTTCAGAGATATTATCAGCCTCCTGTTGTAAGAGGAATAAGAGAATAGGTGTGAGAAACCTTCCTTGGCGTAGCTGGTGAGCCGAAAGAATTCACAATTCTTGGATTTTCCTCTTCTTTTTAATGGTGCCTAAAAAGAATTTGCTGAAAAAACTTAGTTGTGCTTTATATTTTTCTGTCAAGGATGCTTAAGATGAGGCTAGAAAGCTCTAAAACCAAACAGAAATGGTTGATGAACAATGAGACCTCATATCTTAACTCTGTATAACGTCAACAGATTTTCATAAGAAACAACGTTGTTAAAACAATGTCAAATTAAAATTGAGAAAACTGCTTCCATTCCGGTTGTGTTGGGAGGGGTTGGGAGAGAAGAGAAGGATAAAATCACTGTTCAGAGGGATTGCTGGAAAAAATGAGATTCTTCAGAGCACTCGATGTTATTGGTAAGGGAGGAAACGTGCAGCTCCGTTGTGGCACTGTGAGCTTATTATTTATTGAGGGACTTCCAGGTGAGCGCAGGAGGAGCGTAAAATTGAAGAACAAATTAAGGGTAAAAGGTTATTTGTGTTCTGGCTAAATCCTCTTTCTTTTGTATATTGTCAGTAATTCAGTTTTTAGCTACAAAGTAGCCCACCCTGAGAAACCACCAGGAATCCCGTGCCTGAGGTTTGAGGCGTCCCACTGTCTCCCCGTGTGCTCGGCGTGTGTGCGTTGATGTAAGGGTTTACAGACTGGGAGGAGAACAACTCGCTAGTAAGAATACGGATACTTCTGAACTGCTCAAGTTATTTTTCTGTTGTCCAAAGAATGACTGTGAGAAGACTTGAAATCATGCCAGCCTCCCTGTATGCACACGCACACTATGAAAGTGATAGCTTAAATGCAAACTGCCAGGTAGCCCCTGCTTGCCCATGGCTGAGAAATAGCTCTAGCTCCTGGTCCCTGGAAGGAATTCATCTGCACCCAAAATTTAGCATGGGCATGACTTTTTTTCACAGCTTAGGCCTTACATTTAGCTGTGAGATAGGTAAATGTGGTCAGTCCAGCAGTACCCATCAGAGCGTTAGCTTCTGCTGAAATACCTGGGGGTCCCGGACCAGGTTACAGTTTGGGGGAAGGTCCATGTGGGACCTCAGTTCTCACCTGCTGAGCTGGGCCGGGCTGTTCCCAGCTGCAGTCCAGAGTAACCCTTGCAATAAAACACAAGTTTGCTCAGCAGAGGTGCTGGCTGGAGGAATGCTGCATTGATTGCATCCTCAGTATCTCGGAGGGCGTAAATGCTAATTAGCATCAGCAGTTGCTAGAGGGGAGGATGGTGCCCGTTGGACTCGGAGGGGTGTAGCTTGCCCTTTCTAAGCAATAAATCTATATTGGTTAAACTGCCGGTATCGGAGTGTTTGTGGAATCAAAAACTGTGTCTGCAAATTTGTGTGAAGTTAATAGTCTCCGTTAGCACATCATGACAGAGATGAGAGATCCGGCTCAAGCAGATATTCTAGATGTTAAAACAATGTTGAGTAGCTGGAATTGCATCCTTTGAGCAAGGAGGGGAGGAGATGAAGAACAGGCCTTACTGATGGATGCAAAGCACTGCAGGGAACTGGCAAAAGAGGGGCTGCGAGTTTACTCAAACTATTGCCGAAGTTTGCATGAGAGTCCACAAATGGAAATCTAAGCTGCCCGCCAAAAGAACATGGGAATTATTTCTCTGCTGTCAGAATGACAACTAACAAGACTGTAACCAGCCGGAGAATATATGTGGCTTTAAATGACCATCGTGTATTATCCTCAGAAAATAATGTAATCTCTTCACAGCTTCCATATCCCTAAAGTATGTGCTAGTCATTAGCTGTTACAATGTACATAACTGTCCTTTCATTTTGAGGTCTTTTCTTCATTCATTTTCTTCATTGTACAGCAGAGGAGATCTGAAACTACATGCTATTTTAATCCAAACAAAAATTGCTACTAAGAATGAAAGAAAATCTTTTTATATGCTGCTTAGGAAAACCCTTAGTTCAAATTCTTGATGCCTTGGCCAGGTACTCCTGTAATTCTGGCCTTTGCGCTCTTGCTTTACCCATATCTTCACGTTCTGACTAAGTTCTTTGTAATCCGTATTAAATATGTTTACATTTAATTCTGTTACAGGCTCTTAACTAGTTTGCTGGGGCTTTCTGCACTGCATGAAAAAGAGCTAGGTGTGCCATACGCTGCATCCCATTTGTGCATCTAAAAGTGGGTGGACCAGGCAGGCAGGACTCAGGGGAAGGAGAAGGTGGATTGGTTATAAGCTAATGGGTTAATAATGGCTGCAGACTGCTACGTCTCTATCAAGTTCAGCGCCTTTGTAGATACAGCTGGGAAATTGTACAAGATGGGTTTGCTCAACCGCAAACACACTCGCACAATAGAGACGAAAATGAAAACCAGAGATAAAAGAAGCAATATGTTAGCTTCACAGAAAGCTGCAATACAAAGGTTTCAGGAAACCATATTTTGAAGAATTAAGAAAGTTTTAGGAGGTAAAGTGGGATGGTTGGAAGGGATATATGGAACAATCAGCGATTGCTGTGCCTTAAAGAGGGACTTCTCAGAGACTGACGCTAAAAGTCTCTGTTGAAACAGCCAAAGTAGTGAAAGAGGAATACAGAGCTCAGTTAAATGCAAAAGGACAAAGATAAGCTGGAGTTAGAGTCAGCAAAAAGAAGAAAAAGAAGCTCCCTTAGAAATAATCTGTAAAGGAGAAGGAAGTTCAAGAAGGAGAGCAGGCCTGTAATAAGTGACGCGAAGGGTCTATTTAAATAGTAACTCAAATGGCTAAGGTGCTAAAATAACTTTTAAACATTTCTGCAGTGAAGAGAAAGATTAGTTTCTGGGTCCAGGGAATTAGTATCAATAGCCATTTGCGTTTGATGGACAATTATTTTGCTCAATAGTTGTTAGGGGTATTATATATGTTATCTCTGGCATCCAGGAATATCCTAGGAAGGCTGGAGGCAATAAATGCGGATCCAAGTGATGAAGGGTGGGGAGGAGCACGGTGAGAGCCCTCCAACCTTTGCAGCTCAGGAAGGCCAGATGCTGTGGAGTTACAGGGCCCAATGGGTTAAACTGGCGACTCTGCAGCAGAGCAGCAGTGGAAGAGCTGATGGGCTTGTCTAACATTTAGAGGTGCAATGTTACAAGCCTTGATCTAATTAGCACCTTCTGAAGCAGTAGCCAGGGCAAGCCAACGGGATGTCTGTGTGTCTAAACTAACCGAGAGAGTCTAGGGGGGTGCTAAAAGAGTGACAATATGTCTAAGCTGGCATTAAGTGGGATTTTCAACTGAAGGGTGTAAGACAGCACCCTTGGGTTGGGTACTCGGGCCGGCAGGACTCATGCCTACGGCAGCCCTACACCCTCGACCGGCTGCGCTTGCTCTTTTTTTTCCTCTTGTTTCTTCTTTTCTTTAATGTGAAAAGAAATCCTTTTTTTTCCATTTGAAACAAAACTTTAAAGATAAACACACGTTGATCTTCTGCAGAGGAATGAACTCACCTGCAGGGACTTAATTAGCAGTCACTGTGTAAACAAAATGGGCAAATTATAGAAAAGTAGAGCTGATAACATTGGAGGAATCATGGGTTACCTGGTGAAAAGCTAATAGACTATCAGTCTGAAAACAGTATGTAAAGTGATTCTGGCAGTTCCATTTGAAAAATATCTTCTATCGTCAGTAAAATAATTGGAGGTAAAATCACTGGTGTTAGAAGGCTAATGAAACTAAGTGCAATAAAGAATACAAGTTTATAAAGAGTAAATCCCACTAAGAAAGCTTGCTGTGGTTTAAAACAGAATCCCCGCCTCTTTTGGCAGCAGATAATGCAATTAATGTCATAAATTTGTATTTTTCCAAAGCATTCGCTATCGCATTTCAAGAAATCTATTTGACAAATTAGTTTAGTGAGGCTCACGATGCGAAGCATGGCCCAGAGACTGCGCAACAGAAGCTCTGAATGATGGATAGCCAAGTGTTGCAGTCAGGAGAGGTACCTAATGGGGTTTTCTGGGAAAGGTGTTAGGTCCGGTTTTATTTAACCTCTTCATTAATGAGCTGGGAGAGAGAGTAAGTGTGCAAATTAATGATCTCAGTTTGAGAAGATTTACAGATAAAAAAGAAGCGAGAAATAAGGAACATGGACAAAAAGCTAATGAAATGCCTTCACCTTAAAAATATGAATGCAGTTGTATATATAGCTTGGGAGAGCTAGCTGGAAATGCACAGCTGGCACTGAAATAATAGTCCGAGAGGGCAATAGAAGGAAACAAATTAGACATAAGTTTGCAATGAAGTGTGCCAATATGAAAAATAAATATAAATTTGGGTTGTATTTGGCAGCATTTCATCATAGTGCAGAGGATGTGACAGTATGAATCACATCTCTTAGGACATTGGATGGTCAGATGGGAGGAAGTATTAAAATATACATTGTGAAAAATAATCTTATATTGGCAGGTAGATGGTCGAAATGATATACTGGTCTTTTACCTATACTCTGTATTTCTCTAAAGTCAAGAAACAAGTAGTTTTAGCCTGGATTTGTTATGCCATAAAGCTACACAAAATGCAAACCGGGGAATAAATCACACAGATGACAAAAGGGATGTAAAGGAAGAGGAAAAAGTGCAAAGCCTGATGCTTAGCACATGCAGGTTCCAGCTCTTGTGTCTGAATTTTTCTCCTTGTAGAGAGTTTATTCATACGTGATCTGCACTTTCTGTGGTGGTTCCCAGCTGATGAGCACTGTGATAGGACATCTGAAGGATTTGGGAATATGGAAGTTTAAAAAAAAAAAAAAAGAACAGGGAAAAACCCACTGAAATTTAAGAAAAAATAGAGATCAAATGCAGGCTAACAATAATATTTTGGGGTTATTTCAATCGGGTTGCAAAACTTCTTTGTATGATTGCAATGGGTGCAGGATTTTCTGTGAAACAGGTGCCTCATTAAATTAGGTTTATGTTCGGGAAAGCTTGAGAACGAAATTTTTTGGATGGGGTAGAGATAAATGGAAATAACAGTTCTGGGCAATTGTTAGTTCAGAGCGACCATCAAAGCCCCCAAAATGTTATTTTTAGTTGCAGATGGCTGGTGAGAGAGAACCAAGCGAGCTCCTCTTGTTCTCTGCTGAGAGGCCGGGTGCTAATGAACACGCGGGTTTTGCAGGACGGAGAAACAACAGCTCACGCTCGCTGTGCTTTGCGCTTCCACAGCTCTTTTCATCAGCAGGTTGTGAGAATTTATCCAGATACTCCGTTAAGTGGAATGATCAGCTGAGCAGTGAGAGAGCTTGCAATTCAGGTATAATCTTTGATAAGAACACAAACAAACCAACAAAAATGAATCCCACTGTAGGTTTTTTGACCACGGGGGTGAAGACTAACAAACTTAACCTGTGTTTTCTCTGGTAAGATACATAATTGTTCTTAGAGAGTTTTTGTAATTTAGGGTTACCCATATTTTCCTCAAGGGTAAGTTAGTCACGTTCATATATAAACTATCCTTACTGTTTTTAGTATGCAGCTTAAACCTGGTCTTGAGAATGCATTTATTATTTCCATGAATTTGGCAAACAACATAGGTCTGCCTTGGTCTGTAAGTGCTGGTGAATTGTTCTTCCTTCGTAATTTATGATGTGCAAATGGCTCCTTAAAACTCCTGGCATTGCTCCTGTTCCCTTCTCGGAGGACTGGAGTTTTCCTGAGTTTGAGTGGCTTTTTAGAGGCAGGACGTGCAGCATGCAGTAATTTCCAAGCAATTTGAGGTATTTCTCACTGACCCAGGCTCATCACAAGTGTACTTAGCCGGTTTTATTTGCTGTTCAGCTGTGCTAGTCTCTACCATGTCTTAGGCGTTTTGCCGTAAAAAGGAAAGCATTAAACTCATGTTGTAGGAGAAGTTTATGCTGATGGCAGGTAGGGCTGATGATGATTAGGCCTGGTCCCATGCTCCCCTTGTAGTAACTCCTGCCTCCATTCTGCTGCTGCCACTTTTTCCCGGGGGACAGCAGCCGCGGCACTGCTGCATCTTAAGACTTACACCTCCATCATGCTTCAGTGTGACCCGCACTATGAGCTCTCCCTAAGGAAACAGCATTAATAATAGGGTGCATTCTGGTAGGATCTTCTTCATCAGCTATCTACCATCATGGTTCTCCTAATATCACAGTTTTCTTATAGAGCAGGAGAAGTCCTTTCAAAATGTGATGGCAGGAAACTGTGATGGCACTAGTGAAAGATAACATTTTGGAATACCTCTTTGGAAGAGGACAATGTGAAGTCATAGGAGGATATATGATGCTTGCTTTCTCTGCATTATTTTTATGGCTGCTACGGGAAATTTGCAAAACATGCTGTTTCCTAGCGTGTGGCTGTGTAACTGATTGGTGAGGGAGAGTGCTGAGATGCATTTTCTCTATCTTGTGTTTGATCTTTTTTCAAGTCCAACCTGCTACTGCATTCACTTACCATAATCTAGTGTCATGTACCCATT
Organism: Haliaeetus albicilla; assembly: GCF_947461875.1. Lineage (NCBI taxonomy): Eukaryota > Metazoa > Chordata > Aves > Accipitriformes > Accipitridae > Haliaeetus > Haliaeetus albicilla. The sequence goes on from NC_091490.1 coordinate 5,109,993, forward strand.
CATATATGGTGGTTTTGTCCTGCCATTTATATACCTGCAACCCTCCATATAGGCATCATTAATGTCTGAATGCAGAATCAGCCCTTCTGTGATGCATCATGATTAGGTTCAAGTGTACAGTGTGTGATAAACCTGCTGTATCCAGGAGATGCATTAGAGAACTCTTTGTTGCACATGAATCACCTACCTGATCAACTGATGCAAAGTATTTTTGCCGTTAAAGAACAGGAATGAAACAGTGCCCTTTTTCATAAATAATATTCTGTTTTGTACATGCATGCTACTGAGCAGGAAACCAAAGGAAATATTTATGAGCGATAGTAATGGTTAATTTTTTTAAAAGCAGTATAAACCCCTGTGCTCCAGGTCACGTGGCAAGCCTCAGTTGACATAAAATCAGAAGAATCAGTCTTTTATGGGCTAGATATTCCGTAAAAGTCAGAGGTTTTGTGCATCCTCCAGAGTGTCTGATCCTGTCCGCTTATGGATGGATTGCTGTCCCGTTGCAGCAAGGCAAGTCCTGTCTCCTGAATGTGTAGTTGCCCTGCTATGCACTTGCATTCCTATTTAGTAAAGGTCATAAAGTATTGGTATTTTGTTGCACATGGTCTATCGCATCTGCCGTTCAGCTGAGCACATTGTACGTGGGGGACAAGAAGTGGCTCCTCTGTTCAAACCAGTATCACACGGGCAAGCCCAAGCTGTCCTGCCGCTGAGCTGCCCAGAGACCTACATGTGATTTGCCTATTCGTGATGGGAAATCATAGATGCCCTGGCCCAGGAAGCTGTGATCCTTTTGCAGTTGGATACGCTTTGTATTACTAAACTGAAGATTGTGGGAAATCAATTGGGAGGGGAAAAAAAATCAATGCCTGGTTTTTCAGGATGAAAAGGCAAGAGAGCCACACAATTAAGCACTGGAACACATTTTCCACACTCTTCCTGTCATGTTCTCCTGATTCTGTGTCTTGGCTGTTCATCAGAAATAATTAAAGTCTCTCCCATGGGCAACAATTACTTGCTTAAAATATTTGAGTAAAAAGAAGGCATTTATAATCACCTACCCTTTTTGAAGGTGAAAATAGAGATTATCTTTGATGAAATAAATGTATGTGGGGAGACTTCCCGACTACCGGAGCATCGCACCCTATGGCAGTATGAACGGTGTTCATCGTCAGATGGGATGGCGTGTCTCCAGCCCTCCGGTTCGTGTTAGCTCTGAAGAGACAGTGGTAAGGTTTCAATTTCAGAGTTAGGCCCAAGTCTAAGCCCCTGCCCATTCAGTAAGGGCTGTTTATTCTGGCAAATCTGCATATGGACTTGACATTTTTAAGCAGCAGGAATGAAGCAGGAAACATATCCAATTTGTACCTATCAAATATCACCCTTTTATTTAGTCATACTGCGTCTTCCCTTTTCATGCTAAGAGTTGTCTTTGTTCCTTTTGACTCTTACTCCCAAGGGAGTTTGAGCTTTGAAAGTGTTTCATGTTTCAGAGCAGCCTTTTTCCCCCCTCAGATTTGTTTACTGATCCATCCTTGGTAAGACCTTTTAGTGAATGTGATAGGAAGGTTATTAAAAATAAAATATTCATCAGGAAATCAGCCATAAACATGTGGTCTGGTTAAAATTCAATTCCTAATTCTTTCAACCTTGACATCATTTTGCTTTTTGCTTAATATGTCTGTATACAAATTTCTGAGCTAATTTATTTTATCAACTTATGCTTATTGCAGTTGTTCATACAACTTGCTCTTGTCTGCTTAATAGCATCAAATAACACGACAATGGTAAAAATAACAATAACAAATGGAGGATTGTGACAGACTGGCTAAATGTGAATGTCTGTCACTGAAAGAAGTGTTTCAGGAGTGCCATTAATTGCTTTCAAAGCAGTGAGTTATGTTTGTGCATCTTGTCTGTCACTCGGAGCCTGTTCCTGCTCCTCCCGTGCGGAGAGGTGCCGACTTCTTTCTTTTAAAGGCCTGGGACAGTCGTGCAGGGAAGCCAGGGCAAGGAGTGCAGGAGAGATACAGGAGAGAAAGCAAAGAAAGTTGGTCCTGGGCAGAGGTGGGAGCTGGATTTCTCTGGATTATTAAATGCAAGCAGGGATGGAAGATTGGCGTAAACCGGCCATCTCTGGGAAGCAGCATGACAGCGATGGTAGTGAGTGGCTGCCACCTGGCAGCTCTGATGGGACACACCATTTCTGCTACATGATTCCCACTGAGGCTGAGGCTGTCGATAATGCTCACTCTGGTGGCTGCGTTCTTCATTTTCTAGAAAGATGGTTCAGTTCTCTTACTTCCTCCCACTGGCTCTTCCTCAACACCTTCTCTCTTTTAAGCATCCTTCTGTTTTCTCCCACCACTATTCCTGCTGTGGTGCTGAACGTTCACATTGATGTGGTCATTCACTCAGACCTTTGATCTTATCATGGGGGAGAATTAAAATTACCACCTCCTACACTCTGTTCCCTGTTTCCCCTCTGGATTCAGGTGTGTTGGCTGCCAGGGAGGGTAGATCCTTGCTCCATCTGCTCTCTTAAGATGCAGTTGGACTGAGGAGCTGTACAAAAGCACATGGTTCTCACTTATCGCAGACCTGGGAAGCTTGTACGGGGCTGGAAGAACCATCCCTGTCCCCTGTACAGGCAGATGGACTGAATTTCAGTCCAGCCTTCCGTACTTTATTACAGTTACTTCTGCCTGTCACATTGGGGTTCAGTAGCGTACTGCTTTCTTTGTCAGCTCCAATTTCAGGTGGTTTATGCGTGGATTTTAGACTTTTTTTAATTAGAGAAAAATATGCTTCAATCCTTTGGACATCTTGCTTTGCAAATCAGTGACTGCAGCCAACAGTTGCTTGTCAGCTCGCAGTATGTGTGATAATTGTAAAGGTCAAGTAGGAACCTGCATCATCGGAGAGCTACCAGCATTCAGCATGTCCTCAAAGACTACGTGCTGCCGGCACGCCAAGGGGAAGGACACAGTGACAGCTCGGCAGGGTAAACCAGGGCTCAAGCAGTACCTGTTGCCCGACGCTTGCCTGGCAAGGCTCTGCCTCTGATGGTTGTTCTGGGGAGTCCCCGTGGTCTTCACTGCTAGAGGTAGGGAGGAAAAGAGCCACCACCAAAATCATCAGTCTGACGAGCACTGCTAGGAGAGGAATGATCTAGGCATTTAATTTTCATTTTCATTTTCAAGGCAATGCAGACTATTTCCTCGGGGTGACTGATGTGTTTTGGAGACTAAGGAACATTTTTAATCTTGGTAATGTTTATTTTATTAAAAAAGAAATAAGAGGTGACCCTGAAAGGGCTGGAGTTAGGCACAGGGAGTTCATTTCTGAGCCCTTCCTGAAGCACTCTTCTTCAGAAACAGCAATTTGCCGATTTGGTTTCTGACCCATGTGTGTCCCTTAGCCTTCTGCAAGGGTTTGGTGTGCCTAGGAATAAGAAAATAATTATTTCTTTTTATTGCATGCAGGTTTTCTCTGACTTCTTTCCTTCAAATCTCCAGGTTATATAATCAGGAGATATCAAAGGGCAGGTTTTGAAGTACATGCACTCAATTGCTCAGCCGTCTGTCTTAGTTGAAATCATGATTATGCTTTAGAGCAGAGATTGATTTTCTCCCCTGACCGCATTGTCTTCCACAAGAGGAGAAGATGCTCACCAAGCCTGCGTAAACTCTTGCTCTCACCTTCAGTAGAGGTGAGCGTTTTTTGAGTGCCACAGGTACTTGAAAGCCTTGTTGGGTCATGAAAATCCATTCAGAGGCCTAAAGAGCTAAGGCTTGGAATAAAATATTTTTTTTGATAAATCCACCTCTCCTTCTGTCCTTTCGTCCAAAAGGTCAAAGCTAATGATTTCCCATATGGTTGGCACAATGGAAAATACAGTGCAGAGAATCAGAGTTTGTTTACTGCTACTTTGTATATCAATATGAGGAAAAAACATAAACAGTTTTCCTTGCAGGCTTGTGCCTGGGGAATAGAAATCAGGGAGCAATTTGCTAGTCTTAGTGTATTTGTGAATGTGCATTTCTGCCTGATGGCAAATGTTAAATCAGCCTTGGAGTCAGTCACCCACCATAAACTTTCCATATCCTAATATACACAGAAATGTATTTGTATCCCAGTAGAGAATGGATTTTGAATTAGCTTTAACCAGGCAGTGTCTCAGTTTTGCTCATGATCTGCAAAAGGAGAGAGAACAGCTAGGAAGTGCATATTAGGAAATTTGATAGACAATGAGTGATTGAAATGTGAGGCTAGTAATGTATTTGCTTTCCCACTTACCTGTAATAGAAGTACGGGGAAAGCAAAGATTTTCTTGTTCCTTTTTACTTAAATGGGGGCATTTCTCATTTATCTTTTCTTGCTGTAGAAAATTGTTTTTTTCCCATTAAAATATAAATGTGTATTTCTCCTCTTCAGATGCTTCCTTCTGAAACAAGTTGTTTTAAAACCTAACAATTTAGAGATGGCCATGTGGTAACAGCTAACATTATTTTTTCTGATTTCTGTGTATTTTTTTCCCATCAAGACTGGTTTTGGTGCCAGTTGGGGGCAGATTCTAAATCAGTCACTGTCAAAATTCTTAAAAATCGGGTGTTTAAACTGATTTGGACGAGGTTACCCATGGGAGTTGAATTTGCAGCATCTGGACCTTGAGAAATGTGTGTTTGTCTGTTAAAAGTGTGAAGCCACTTTTTGGCTGAAAAAAAATCAGGTCTTGCCTTCTGATACAGAAGAAGGTTGTCTTTGTTTCTCAGATCAAAGTGTGATCCTGTAGTTGAGCCTGTAAAATGCCCGGTGCCTCCCCCTCCTCCCCTGGATCCTGTAATGCATTGATTCATCAAAATCAATCGCACTTTCATGAATTAGTCATTCGGTTCCTCGCTGCATCTGGACAAATTATGTACTTCTTCCTGCGCGCCGATATCTCGGCTCTGGTCTCTGAAGCAAATGACGCTGACTGGCTTGTTAATGGGCCAGGCTGCTTCTGATACGGAGCTGGCTGACAGCAAATAAACAGTTATTTGGTAGGATTTTGTTTGATCACCTGCAAGAATCACCCCAAACATCTGTGAGGAAGGGACTCGTTGCCTTCCAGTAGCGATGGCAGAGAGAGAAGGTTTCAAAGGCATAAAGCGCCGTTGCTATTTAAGGATGGATTAAATGCTGTGTTATCACTAGCACCTTTATCAGATGTGCACAAAGATGTGCCTGTCGGTGTGGCAGGTCGGCCCGTGGGTCAGTCCGGGAGCCACGTCCCTGCAAGGTGCTGCATGAAACCCTCTTGCCTCTTGGATACTTCTTGCTCAAAAGATTTGGAAGTGTGGCTGATGACAAGCTGCCCGTAAAGACTGGCTTGTTACCTGTGCCCACCGGTACCGTTTACGACCTGCACCCCGTGCTGGGAGAGGGTTCAGAACCAGCAGCGTATGGCAGGAGTGCAGGATGCGCCCGGTGGAGCAGGACACGGGGGGGGACACAGCCTGGTTGGCGTGGGGTGGGAGTTTGAAGCAGGACTTCTGCATCCCCCCACCTCCCCAAACCCCTCACAGCACCATGAGCCGCAAAACATCCGACCGTTTTTGCTGCGAGGATCCTCCACCGATTGTGGCACGTTCTTGAAGGTGTTGATTTCTGGACACAAACTAAGTTCTCCTCGGGAAGCCCAGCGCTCGTGTCTGAGCAGGACGTACCTGCAGGTACAGCTAACTCATCTCGCCAACGAGCGCAGCACGGGGCGTGGGCATCCTTCCTGACTCCTGTTGTTTTGTGCTTTGAAGCATGAAATGTAATCATCATTACCGTATTGCTCTCTTATCTCCCTTGGGTGCTGTGCCCTCTATCCCATCCGCTTGGCGCGGAAATCGCTGCTCGCAAAAATCTTCTTGGCTCTTTAAAATCTAGCTGGAGCATTTGACTCAATGGCCTTCCGTGATAGGAAATTCTTCAGGCTGGCTGTGTGAACAAGTATTTCCTTTTATTTGTTCCAAATTTACTGGCAATTATTGACTGACCCCTTTGCTCTTGTGTTATGGGATGGTATGAAAAGAGAGGGATTGATCAATCTTCAGTATACTGCCCTGCAGAGTTAACAATATTTTATTTTCCTGTATTATGGGAGAGGGAGAGAGATCCTTTTTCATTACAAGTCTGATCAATTCCTAAGTTTTTCAGGGCATTCAAGTTCCTGAACTTTACAGATAGTAAAGAATAAGATGAAAAGGCGTAGAGTTGTTCTTGAAATAAATCGTTGAAGAAGATGAAGAAAAATCAACAGTTGTTCATTTATGTGTATTGCTTTGTGCCTAAATAAATTAGAATCAAAATTGTCCAGCGAAGGAAATGCAGGCCTCTGCTGCCTCCGCTGCATAAGATCTTCGGGCAACATTTATGGAGTTTGAAAATAATGTTTCTGGTAATAAATGGCAGAAATATTCTGTTTTCTGCATCAGCAGATATGAGGATTAAAGGATTTGACCATATTAAACAATTTTGCACAGCTTTGGCTCCCAGGGCTTGCAGGCTGTGTTATCAGAGTTCATCTCACGGCATTTCCAGACCTGATTTAAGAAGAGAATATGTTCCTGCTTTGCAAGTGGTCACTCCCTAATTTAGGCCATCTTTGGCAGGATTAAAAAAACAAAGATAAAGAGATTATTTTTCTTCTCTTGGAAGTGGGATAGCTTCCTAAGGCTCCCCCCTACCCCAATCAGCCATTTGAAATGATGGAGATAATTGAATTGTATTGTTTCTCCATACTCCCCCGAGCTCTGCTTATGCTGGCCTATCACATCGCTATGGAAACTTGAAAACGATAGTAGCTGATCTTTGTTTGGGTGAACAAGAAGGTTTCCTCTGCCATTTGTCATCATAATCAAGCTGGACCTGGAGTATAACAACCTGCCCTGTGGTGTCTCTGAGGCAGGCATCTCCCACTCTATTTTTTTATTTTTTAATTTCTGAATTTAAAACCATGGAATAGTTTGTTGTTATTTTAGCTATCCAACATAAAGATACAGAACAGGTACCAAAATAAGAGTGAGATGCCTTTGAGGTAACTAGGTGTGAAATAAATCCTGAGCATCCTCCTACCTTCAGGGTTTGTATCTGACCGAGGAAGTTGGTCCGTGCTGTGCTCTAAAAGCAAATGTTCCTGCTTTTCTCTGCCAAGAACAGGATGGGGCAGGTATGTGTTTAACTCAGTTAACCAAATACATTGTCTTAAAATTGCTCTGAAGACAACTGCTAACAGCAAATGTTGATGCAGGAGGCTGGCCTGATTTGTAACCTCGGTTAAAACCATCCCAGCTGCCTTAGTGCCGTTCCAACACTTCTCTTTGCAGCGTCGCGTTGCCTGCTGTGAAAGCACCAGCCTTCCCGTGCTTTTGAAGAGTCATTGCTTTGACATCCTCTGTGTGGATGTTTGACTTCCTTTACATGTTTTCCAGCTGGCTGTACCGCTTTGGGTCCATGTATCAGGAACACCACAGTAATAAATCACCCATTTGTATCGCATGTGTATACTGAGGAGTTATTTTTATGATCCGAAGAGCAAGTTTTTACATTATCATTTTCAATTAATGTGTCGTTTATCTGATAACCATCTAGTAGACTCCTGAGAGCCCTGGAGACTGATTTTATTTTAGAATTATTTTTTTGCATTGAAGAATCATTAAATTTTAGGTGACAAATTATGTAGATATGCATTAAGTTTACTTGAGTAGACCCCCCCCCCCCCCCCAACTCCTTTCTGGTTCATCCTTCCTCATCTTCAGGTTTCTTTTTCCAGACCAAAAAAGTGGTTTTCAGTCATACAAGCCCTTTTTTTTTGAATTTCTAGCGAACTGTAGCATCAACTGCAACATTAAAATTCTCTCCCAGTGCTGCATGTCACAAGCCATATTTTACAAAGCTTCTTTACCTTTATCAAAGAAAACTCTTAGAACTTTGAAAGTCCTGAATGCAGATGTCTGCGCATGTTGACTTTTGCTGTCTGCACAGGATTAATCAAGGCTGTCACACGTCTAGCCATAAAACCTTTAATATTTTTAAAAGGTTTGAAGCTGCTATATTTATCACATGCATCAGGGAGAGTAAACTGTTAAACTGCTGTATCAGTAGGAAATAGCTGTAGTTGTTGCAAAGTAAGGCAGAGATGAGCCTCAAATGCTAGCCAGCTAGAAAAAAACCCCTCTAGATAGTAGACTGAGATGCTGTTCTTTGAATCTTCTGCAAATATTTCCTCTCACATACACACATATGCAAATTGCACTGTATTCGGTGGAATTTGCACATGGAGGCTGGTGAAAACATTAATCGGTTCCTCCAAATAGGCAATAAAAAGGGTAGCATGCCCTTTACTCTGCTGGTAAATACCTCATTTCTGAAGAAATCCCATTGTTGACTTTGTCACTACAGGACATTAATTTTGACACACAGCTTCTGATATTGTGCACGTAACATCAGAAGTCATCTCATGTATTTGTAGCAGCCCGTGTCCAACGCAAGCATAATGTAGAAGTTTGTAATTTTATTTTAATACTTTTTGGTATTAGCTACCTTTTGTTGGAAAGTTTCTATGAGTTTTCAATGTAGAGGTGGAAAAACTTTGTCAGAATTTTTGTGTTGCATTTGAGTAATCACAAACCAACAAACAGTGGTGATGGTTTCTCAAACCTAAGTTGAAATTCTTGAGTCTACAAAGCTAAATTGGAAGTGCCACCAAGACAGATGTTGCTTTTCCCTTAATTCTGCATTTCAGCTTATAGCTTTGCTGGCAATTTGAACAAAAGAGAAATGGTGGAGAAGAAATAAAAGTTAATGGCTCTTTTTCATCTTTGAAACAGGTTTGAGTGTGGAGAAAGTTTGGATGAGTTTACTTTTCCTTGTATATATTCCTTGTGTACACATATATGTGTATGGATATGCTTAGAAATGTGTAACACAGTAAGATACAGCACAAGTAAAATACTGGTTATACACAACCATTGATTATCTGTTCAGAGGATAACGATGCTGAAATCACGTATGGATCTGAATAGCCGTTATCATGTACACTGATCTCTGCCCAAACACGTTCGTGCCAGAAGGAGATGGGCTTTGTTCTGTTCAGCTTAAGATGTTTGGGAAGGCACAGGCAGAATCTTAACGAGGGAAGAACTGGTGTTGGGCCCATACCAGGTTTTTCCAAATCTCCAGGAGGAATTATAATCATGCTGGTGTAAATGTCAAGGTGTGCGCACTAATATTGAGCAATAGACTGTACTTCGATGTCCTTTTTTATGAAACCGTAGTGATTTTCAGTGTTTGGTGAGTTTTAAGGGGGCAGATCCTGAGAGGGGTTCAGCATCCCCTGAGAGCTGCTGAACAATTTAATTCCTTATGGCTACCGTCAGAGCTGAGGGTGTTACGCACCGTGTAAGCTGAGCACCTACCCGATTATGTACGGCTGCGACACTTGCTTCTCAATTCTCCCATATGCCTTTCTTACAATTGAAGCATTGCAAAGGCTAAATTATCAAAAAGGCGTCCAAATAATGACGGCAATTACATGATTAATTAGGCATGGAAGTGCAGTTGCTTAAAGATTTTCAGCAGTTGGTGCTTAATAGCAAAGAAACCATTGTGCAACTAAATAAACCCCCAGAAATTATCAGGTGGATCTGGGGGCAGGTAAGTCCATTTAAGTATGGAATCGCAAAGTCAGTGTAATTAGTTACCTAATTGTGTGCCCAAACTTGTCTGATGCACTTAGTGTGCATGTATAATTAATGATGATTTATTGAAAAGCACTCTTACTGTAAATGCTTTTCTTATCATTTCCTAAAAATCAAATTGCTGAGGGAAAGATTAGAATCTGGTTTAATATATATGGATAGAATTAGAATTTCCTCTTGTGTTTTTTGCTAGCTTAAAATAGATAAGCCTAGAAATGATCTGTGTATAAACTCATATGTAGGAGTGGACTTAATACACTCAAGTTCAATCGGTTGCACTACTACTAATGGTTCAAATATTCTCAATTCACAAAGGAAAGGGGAGAAAAAGCAGAATTTTGTGCAGGTAGCATAGAAGTGTGACCAGTGTGTCTCCTTTCATGCTTTATCTTCCCCCCAAGGCTCCCACCTTGAACGGTACTGTGCATTTGAGTAAAAGTTAAGCTGCTTTCTAGGTACATAGATAAATGTTGCATTATGGCAACATGAACTCTGTGACTGAGTTTGCATTTCTTCAGGAGTAAGTCTGCGGTGCAGTAACAACTTTGCTTCTCATGGAGCTGCTGTTTTGCCAGTACAGGGAGGAAAGTATGACAGCACTGTGAAGAGGCAGCTGGCAGGGCTGGCACTGCTTTTTGGTTGTGTCTTCCTCAAGTCTTGAAGCTTCTGTGCATCTGCAGATGTTGTAGCCAAGTGAGTGGGGGTTCAGAAGCTCTCAGAAGCCAGGCTTGCAAAGCTTTCTCAGCCTCCTATGGCATTGGTGTTTAAGCTGCTTCTAGAAATTTGGGGTTTAGAAAAAGGCAGGAGAGGAGAAGGAATCGTGATGTGTTTTTCCCTGGTCAGCTGGGCCCTTGGTGGGCATGTAAGCTGCCCATTAGACTTGCTTCTAACGGGGAACTTGACAGGGAGCTCGAAAACAGGGGAGGACCCTGAACTGAACTTCAGGGTGGCATCCTATTTCACTGTCCAAAAGAAAAGCTTTGGGTGAGGTGGGCCGTGGACAGTAGGTTACGTGGCAGCCTTGAGAACGACGGCTGCCCCTTCTCCCAAAGCGAGAGCACAGCTGAGCTCTTCCCTCTCCGTGATGCCTCCCTGGTCTGAAGACGGTGTCCGAGCACATCCCCGTTCCAGTAGTAACTGCATTACATACTTCTGCTACTCATGTTCTTTCTTTCCAGTGTTTCCTTTTTCTGTGATGGGCAAATCTCATTTCTTGGACATTTCAGGCAGGTTTGAGAGCCAAACGATGAAAAAAAATTCATCATCGATTTCTTCAGGTTTCCTAATAATCTTTGCACTATTACCTCTTTCCTTCCTATTTTTTACTTAACACAGCACAGATCTGTCATTGCTCCTTTTTCATCTTCTTATTTTCAGGCTTTGGTTTCCTGCCTTGCTTTTCTTGATGGGCTCAACACTGCTTCCCCTGATCTTCTGTTCATCTTTGTTTTCACTGACACGCACGGATCCTGTATTCGTTCTGGCATTCAGATCTTTCCTCATTTCCTTTCTATCTTTTAACAGTCTTCTCTCATCTCTTCAGATATGACTTCCAAGCTGTCTGGCAGCTTCTTCTCCTAGCTACCCTGTAGTACAAGGAAAAGTAATGTGTGCTGCACGGCAAGTCCGGTGGGGGAAAGCAGAGCAGATTGCTTGATTTTTTGGTTTTCAAGTACTGGTTTAAATGAAAATTGGTTTCATTGCTTGAAAATATACATAATCAAAGAAATACCTTGATCATCTGAAAAATACAATTCTATTCCATGAATATAAATTAAAATATATCATGTGTAGGCTATTTACTGCCTAGTATTCTAGTATTCTAATACAGTTTGCTATCTCTTATTCCTACCAAGTTTTTCTCAATGTTATTTTTAAAGTAGATTTCATAGATATAAGCTGTGGAAGAAAAAATAAAGTGTAAATTATTACAACAAAGAATCTGGAAAATTACCTAGGTCCTAATTTTCCATCCTGTAATATTTGGGTAAACAGATCAAGAACCGCATTGATTTCAGAGCAGCTTCATGTGGAAACACACATGTAGCAAGATTTGTGCTTTAATCACCACTAGGATCCAAACCAGTCTGAAAATATAAGAATCAATTAACGGTCTCCCTTTTTCTTGTTCTTTGCCTAAGTTGGCTACACCAGAACAAGCTGCGATAACTCTTTCCTTTTAGCACAGCTAGGGTTGTTCTGCAGAGCGCAGCGATATACGTACAGTAGGTGGGCTGGGTACATACAAATTAGTGCAAAACATATCAGTAATAATGCTTCACATCTTCACAGCACTTCACAGACATTAACTAATGAATTGTCACAGAAACTGTATAACATAGACAAGTGTCTTTGTCCTCATTATAAAGATGGAGAAAGTAAGGTAACAAGGATAAATCACTTGTCCTGGGCCCCAGAACAGCTGACAGCAGAGGAAGGATTTGTAGTGGAGGAATTTCTGGCTGAACATGCTGGAAGGCTGAGATTTCGCTTTCCTTGATGACTGTCTCTCATACAAAAAATTGCCAAAGGCGAGTAAATACCATCCCTTTCCCCCATCCTTTTCCTTCCTTGGCAAATTTTATTGCATCTTGCTCTCATAGGTGTTTCTAAAAGGTCTGTGTACAATAAGTTGGGGGAGAGTGTAAAGGTCAAAAATAGTATCTTGGAAAATGGTATTTTTTTGAATTTCCCAGTCTGATGAGTCATTCATTGCCATGACATATCGTGTCTGCTTTTGTTAGTCATGTCATATTAGACTCAGTGAGCGAGAATGATCCTGCCTATTCCAGGCTGGCTGATTTCATGAAAAAACTTAAATTGAGAGTGACACTAAAGTGCAAAAGAGTAATCTGAGGGAATGCAGTTAGTTTGCTTCAGATCTTATTTCTTCTGTACGTTGGACTGACATGAATGTTTTTCTTCATAACCTGCAGTTCACAACCAGCTGAGTTCTCTAAGATTATGCACTTTACAAAAGTGACACTATTTTATTGAATTAAGTAAACGATTTGTCACTGCTGAAACTCGGTGTTAGTAATTTATTACAAATTACATCATTATTTTACAATACAGGACAAGTGAGTCAGATGAAATGCATCTAGCTAATTCTGAATTTCAGGATAATCGATGAAACCTTTGTTAGATTAAAATATGATATATTATCTAAAGCCATTTAGCTGGGCCTGGACTGAAATTTAAATATTTCTGTAACAACCTAACTCTTAATTTCAAAAACAAGCACATGTTTCCGTTGGTACTTTCAGTGAGTATGTGTCAGCATATTCTGATGACCAAATCCATGGAGAATGTGCTTTATTCTGTGCTATTCGTCAGAGGGTCGTACTTTGTGCTGTGATATTGAGGGTTTCCAGCAGAACAAGCAGTCATGCCAGTTGTGCACAGAGAGACGCCTTTCCCTCCCTGACCGACTCTCTGAAAGTCTGCGTGCTTTGGTGACATCCTTCTGACAGACAAGTTTCCCATCGAATTGTTGAGTTTGTATCTAGGAGGTGTAGAACTAAGCTTTGGCCGTTGAGTGCTCCGAAGCTGAGAGGGAGACCTTGGATGGGATTCGGTGTGTCGTGGGACGCGTGGCAGAGCGGATGGGCAGAGGGCTTCCCGCAGGTTGTGTGCCCAGCAGATCTGCTGCCGTGCTCTCCTCCAGCTCGCTTTGGGCTGATGGCTTCTTTTGTGGGTAGGTTGTATTGCCACAAGCCTGACAGGAGAGTTGAAAGTACATCTGACTGAAGTCAAGTCATTGCCTAAGAGGTTGAAGTCCTTTACCTCTGTCTTAGGCTCTGGAACAACTCCCAAATTACTCTCTGAGTTGGCTAAAGTCAGGTCTAGCATTACAAAAAAGTTGGCATCAATGTGGTTGTAAACTTACACCTATGACCGTAACCTCTGCCTTGCTGTTTCCCTGGTTTCCACCCGTAGCTCTTTTTTGCTAAAACAATGGGATGGTTTAGAGTTGTGCTGTGCTTATACATGGTGAGAGTACCTAGACCTGCCTTAAGTGAAGCACAGTATATTGTTTTTCGCTGTAGTTAAATCTGCCTTTTAAAGTTTTAAAATTAGAAAACTGTAAGATCTTAGTGAGCTAGGAAATAATTTTTTTCCAACCACAGGAAAAAGTAGGAGTTTTGAAAATGCTACCAGGTGATCAAAAAGCTGAAGCCTGGAATATTTTCATTAACTGAAAAGGAAGATAAAATTTTAGAAAGAAAGAAGTCAATTGAGTGAAAGATTTCCTTTCAAGCTATTTTAATAATAACTTGTATGTATAAGTGATAAGTAAATTGAAATCAGAGATAATGATTTTTTAAAAGTCAGTATTAAGTGATTATTATTATTTCCAAAACTGGTTGATAAAGTAATTGAAAATTATTTTTCCTTCAAAAGCAATGTTTTAACAATTCTCTTATTTTCTAATTTAAAAAAAAATTGCATTCTGAATGTCACAAGATTCCTTCTTTCCCTGGGGTTTTTGCATTTTTGCCATGTATTTTTCTGGGTCAGTATAGCCTTACCTTCTATTAGGAAGGAAAGACATTCCAACAGTTGTAGGCAATTTGTGCAATCTAAACCAAGCTTCTAAGTATAGGGAGGAGAAGCACTCTTCTAAATCGGAGTGAAAACATTCAGTTATAAGGTCTGTTTCTGAGGCTGTGCCTCCCGCTGACTTCCTAAGGGGAAGGCCCCGTTTTTTATAAAGAGGTTTTTTCCTTCCTCCTTCCCTTTAACCCATTGGCAGTAGGAGTTAGATTTCTTTCTGTCAGAAAGTCCCCTCTTGGCAGTGGATGTGCTTGGGATGCTTATGTGATTAATGACCCTAGTTAAGGGCCTGTTACCAAGGGAGAGTTCAATTCATCTCACTTCAGTGGAGCATTATATACCATGTGTTGTCATCAGCGAAGATACAGTCTTCTGCAATTACAGTAGGTAAATTCTCTCTTTTAGCATACAGGTGATGAGTCCTCCTTTAGCATTCTCCAAAGGACAGGATCGTGAAATACCCTCAGCTGTGTTGTCTGAGAAAGAACCCCCCTAGGTTTTGTTCTGCTCATGCACATGACTTTTGGGGGGAAGCAAGGATTGCATTACTTTGTGTTAAGGATTTTGAGGTACAAAATGAAGGCTTAGGCAGTTACTGTGGAAGATTGAGGGAGACAAATAAGAAAAGTTGTAATGCAGCTTTTTTATCTTGGTTTCCACTCTGTCTCTTCGTGTCTTTATTATGTTATGGTTTTTCATGTGTGCCGTTTGCCTGCAATGAATTGAAATAAATAAAAAGAACAACAGCATTTCAGCTACGTTTTTTGTAGGAGGAAAAGGGACTTCCCTGACTACTAAAAATTATTCCCCCGGCAGTTTATTTAATATCCCCACAGTCACAACTGCAGGAAATGCAAACTGGAATGGGGGAAGAAAACGAAGTTTAGTGTGAGGTCCCCTATGTCTGCAGATGGAAGGGCAGCTCCGTTCTGCAGGTGAGATCCAGCTGTCACCACCTTTAGTGCCTGGCTTCCTGGGGCTTCGAGCAGCCCTTATTCAGACAGAGAGTGTAAAAGAGAGGCAGGCAGAAGAGAAAATTTGTAGGCCATTTATGTCTCATGGATGGGTGTAGGTCACTTCTGTCTTCCTGACCGGTCCAGGGACCCACGGGGTGGGAGTACAGGTGAGGAAAGAAACAACAAAAGCCGGTTTGCTTGTGGCAGACACGTGGCACGGTGAGTAGCCTGGGTGGCTGCTGTTCCTCAGCCCGTGCCCGTGCATTGCTGCCTTCTGCTCATGGCGGAATGGAGACAAGCTCACGTGTGTGTCCTGGGTTAGGTAGAAGATGGGTTGACAACTCTTCCAAGGTAACTTTTCCAGCAGCTGTACATTTTTGCTGCAGTCCAGGTGCAGAATTAACGACTTTCTGAACCAGAGCATAGATGTAACAAGAATTCATTTGCAGCTCCTCTTGCTGCAGAGCGTACAGCGTCACTGGCCTGTTCAAGGGCTTTACTGGCTTGGTGAGGAGTTTGGGCAGATTAGCAAATAATCTGAGATGCATTTGTCAAGATGGCTAATGGGTTGCATGGCTTCCTGATGGCATTGCTTGTTGTCACACGATAGACATGAGTGACATCCTCCTGTCACAGTGCGTCCGAGACCTGGTCACTTTTAGGTTTCTGCCTCTTCTAGTTCAACTAGCAGCATGAGCTTCAGCTCAAGAAAAACAATTTATGAACTGTTTTATTTGAGATATTGCCTAAAGTTGCTTTTGAAAATGGTTGTTAGTCACCTCTGTCACTTTGATGCTTTTCAAAATTGTAATTCCTGTCCAATTTCTCACTTTGTCAGGCAGCAGTAATTAAGGTTTAGCGTGCAGAATTTAAGCCGGAAAGGACGTGCTGTGCAAAAGATGTATGTGGGCACTGGGGAGTAAATTCAGCAGCCTTCTAGTTGTAAATATTTTATCACTTTATCTGTGAGATTATGACCATGATACACAATGGCAGTTGGAGATATGACTGAAGATGAAAATGTGGCTGTCTGCTGAGGGTGTTCATGCACTGAAATGCAGTGGTAGCTCTATTGAGCCTATCTGGCCACTGGGTTAATTTATATTCACCAAACGCCTAAACCTGGGAAATGAAGGGAAAAATTGTAATAGTTCACTAGTTAAGGTAAGAAGATTCTCTCTGGAAAGACCCAGCACTGGTCATAGCATTGCTTTTTCCTGTCTTTCCCTTTTCTAAGTCTTTGGTCTTCAAGTAAGAAAAGATGCCTTGGTTTGCAACATGCAGGAAGGAATTATCGCTGGGGTTGCCATGGCTTTGGCAAATTGCACCGAAGCCTGAGGACGAGTAGACAGCAGCCAGCCCTACATCCCTCGCCTGCTCTGTCGGCTCTTGATTCTGTGTGTGTTGTCAGGAGCAGATCCAAGTGAACAGTGATTAAGAAACAACTCTCGGAAAGTCATTTTCCTGAAAATTTTCCTGCTCTGAAAATGAGACAAGGAGCAGACGCAGAAATTGTCCCCCAGACCTGGGCTCACACAAGGCATCAACACTGTAGGTTGTTTCGATCAAGCGCCTGGTCTGTCTTATGGCAAGGGAGAGGAATCATTGTTTACCAAAGCCTGTGCTGTACTTGGGGTGCAAATTGTCTGTTGGGTAATGCCAACATTACTTGGAGAGCAGGATAAAAGCAAAGGATTATGTATCTGGATTTCAGTATGCTTATAGTTGGAGCTTTACTTCCGATAAATCTCTAATTAAAGCCAATGGATGAAAGCACTCCTTCAGTAAGGTATTACACTGTTAATTCTGTTACTTGTTCAGTTGCACAAGAGAAATGATAGATTGAGCTACCAGATAGTTTATACTAATGGCATATGGGTTGTTTGTTTTTTGCAGCTGAGCAGAGCGACAGCTCTGGGCTTGCCACTGTGCTGAGTGTTATAGATTGCATTTACAATTCCTCCATCATTCCCTATTTGCGTGGACATTTTAGTGCCTCTGGACCTTTGCACAATTACCTCCCAGGATTATTAATCAAGTCCCAAAACATTAACACGTCCAATCAAGTTAATTGAAAGAGATAGGTTTTATTAAAAAAAATAATCCTGGCGAGGCCTGTGGTCTACATAAAATTGTTCTATAGAATCTCTACATCTGATGCAAAAGAAGAACCTCTTACGTGTGATACAAAGCAACTAGACCAAAAATAGCTGCTACAGCTGAGAACTTGCTGTAGTTGGCTAACCTGTGGCTTTACGGCAAATAGCCAGGAATGTCTCGAATAGTTTAATTTTCCCCTCATTTAAAGCATAAGTTCTGTGTACAATGCAAAGTTATGTAATGCCATCCATAGGGCATGTTTCTAGCAGTTTTCAGGGTCTTCACTTTCAATTTAAACAGTTTGTGTATCTTCAACGTGAATGGGTGGTTGTGGTAGCTGCATTAATGAAACATAACATCTATCTCAGTGAGTCAGTGAAGGGCAGTAAATTTATTCACCATAGATTTGCTAGTTGAAGTGTAGGTAATACAACTACATCTACATTTCTGTTTTTTGATTCAGAGCAGTAGTACGGCTGCGAAGCCAGTCCTCTCGTTGTCCCCACTGATTGTGTGCTGATTCAATTCACTGTTTTGCTGTGCGCAAACTGCCCCAGGCAATGCATCCCAAACTCTAATGGAGATAAAAGATCTGAAACAGTGATAAGTTTTGAACCACACGCATGGTGGGCATGTTTGGTTGAGGGGAGCAGATTAAATCTAGTCCCCAGTGAATGCCTGAAATACATATAGTGTAGACGTAAAAGCCTCAGTACCAGGCTGAATCTAATGATTTACTTCTGCTGTGTGAAATTACTTGCTAATGTAGATATAGCGGAGAGACTACAACCAAGAAACTCCTTGCAATTGGTGGCTGTGGATATAGTACCTAAACTGTGAAGTTTCCCAGCACATCTACAATTGTATATTGGACTGAACTGGTGAATCATGTGCTTATCACATGCTGTGCCTGTGTATCTCATTTCCTATCCTGAAGTCTTACCAAAGATACCACAAGACCAAAACTGGACAAAATGACGCTTTCAATGTACATACGTTACTGTACGTACAAGTCAAGATCAGTGTGTTGGCAAGTGTAAAGGCTGAGACTTGCTTCACCACCACCTCAGCATCAACAGCTACTGCCTTCATGTCCTCAAGTGTTTTTCTTGCATGTAGAATGACAATGGCAATTGTCCTCTGTCAAGGTTTGGGTTTGCCAATATTTTAAAGAAAATGAGGTTGTAGACGTATTGAGGACCCAAATTAGCAGAGACTAAGAAAATGCAGTAGCTGGGAATCTTAACCTGACCTAACTGGGTTAGGCATATATGTTTGATGAGGTTTCAGTGATTGGAAAATCTGAGTCTGAAGCTTCCTATGAACTCCAACTCTTTGCACCCCTTGCTGTTCTGATGCCATATCAGATGATAACACTCACTGCCTTACAGGAAAGAGGCCTGTCTTAACCTCTCAGATAAAACACATTTTCTTGTATTTACTACATCTTTCCAAAATATGTCACAAACTAATTTTCAGTGTCCTCAGGGGTTGTACTAGCTTGTCCGTATGTGTTTAAGTGGTAATGCCTTCCAGTAATGGCTGGAAGACCAACTGGTTGTTGCAGTTCTTGTAGCAGTTGCTTTAGCTCAGCTGTGTGGCTTTCTGCTTTTGGACAGATGTTCAAGGCCAGGACTGCTATGTGTGTGCATGCTCATATACATTATTAACCATGCTTTTTGTTAATAATTCTCTGTAGGTGACTGGTAAGGGTTTGATAGAACTAGCTTGTTAATGCAGCGCCAATGATCAACACTCCTTTGCTGAACATCTTCTTGCTTGTCTATATCCAAGGAACCTGTGGCTTTAATGTGTTGGCTGTAGTCAGTAGTTGGGCTTTTTTGCCACAGTGTAACTTGGAGACAATTATGTGGAAGATAGGGAGTAAAGCAGAGAAAATGTGTATTATTGGTGTAGACTTGTCATTATATTCTACCAAGGAGACACTGAACAGATCCTAACCAAAACCTGTCATGTTACAAAAACACTGTAAGATACATAAAAAGACGTGAAGGACCAATGTAGAAAACTTCCTTGCCGCTGTATTCACCATCTTGCATTACTAAAGCCAGAAGGATATTACAAGGTGGTTTTATTTTTTACCACTTGTGCTGTTTTCTGTTTGTCTTTAAGTCTGATTACTTAATTCACTGATTTCACATCTCGTTTCTCATCTATTAATGCCCTGCTGCAGTGACTTGGCTACCCGACAATGCAGAGAAGTATTACATCTGGAGGGTTTTTTTCTCATTTTGACTACTTATTTCTGACCATTCCTTTACCTTTTAAAACTCACACTCACAAATCTAAATTTTGGACCCAAATGAGTTGGAACTATACCTTTAAAAAAAAAAAGCAAGCCCAAAACCATTATTAAAGTTACCCCGATGTTGCAGTGTCAGCTTCAGTGTGATTAACCTGCCATACAAATGTGGGTGCTATAAAATGAACTTGCTCCAAGGCAGTTTTGATTTGCATGCTCAACACTTTCCAAGTGTTGCATTCATAAATCAGTAGTTTTTTGTGTGTGTCTGTTCTGGGTAAGTGTTTTTCCTTCATTCTGCCCTCCGTCCTGCAGTCCAACGTGTATATCATGGCCATATGAGACCTGCCCAGCATGTAGATTTAGAGATACTGATTTTATTTCTTAGGTACCTATTGCCCAAGCTTTCTAAAATAAATACAGAAATTATTAATAGCTTATGGAAAAATAATAAAGAAAAAAAAAAGAAAAGGAGAAAGTGACCTGCCGGTGCATTAGCAGGAAATGCAGCGTTACAGAAGGTACATGTTTCTGCCCATTGCAGCGTGCAGTATGCAGCATGCGGTATGAACATCTGAGTTCATATAAGCAGAACCACTAGCAGAATACATCTAAATGCCCTTTTATTTGAAATTTTGCATTTCTTCCAGAGAAGCTGAGTTGTTGCCATTTCAGACCAACATAGCCCAAAGTCTTTCGCTTCCAGATCATACCGTTTTCTAGGGAGTGCCTTGCTTGGGTGCTGCATTTCTTAGCAAACAATCCTAGTTGTTTGTGGTGGGGAGCATGGCTGGCTCTGCCCAAATATTATCGATGCCAAGTTCATTTAAATTGCCTAAAGTTAATTGACTTGTTGTGGAATGGGATTTCATTCTTCCCTTATCGCAGAGCAATGTTCTCATTTGATGATACTGATTAATAGATTTTCAATTCCTGCAGATAAACTTTCTAATCAGAGTGGTTGCATCTTAAGAAGTGGAACAAGTTATTTTGGGAAAGGTGGAAGGCTGATCTGAAGCAATAGTGCATTTTCCTTTATTTTACCTATGAGAACATAGCACCCATAAGAACAGGCAGTAGCTTCTGACTCAACATCTCTGCTGGAAACTTAACGTTAGTATATCTGCGTAAGACCTGAAGACTTATTCCTTCTTACTATCTTTCCCCTAGAAAACTCAGTTTTGTGGCTGTTTTATCCCTGCCTTCTTACCACTCAGTCATTTAAAGACAACCCCCAATACCTTCTGCAAATGTAGGAACAAGAGTGTGGGAATACTGTAAAATATTGTTGACTCGAATACTTGTTGAGTACTATTCAATACTTGTTGACTTGTTTTCGCCTCCTGATGTTGTCCCATGAAAGATCTCTCTGGGTGACAGTAACCTGGGTTCAGATTTCTCATTAGAGATTGTTAGGCTGAGAAGGTGGAGCATAACTATGTTTGATTTAAGTGGGTACGTAGGATGAAGGTGAGAGAACAACAACAAAGGAGCTAGGAAGGGTTTCAGTTGGTCTGAAATGAGCAACATTAGACTGGGACACACCAAAGTTACAGCAGTCTTTTTCATTGGATACTACAGTTTTGTATCTTGTCAAAAAAAAAAAAAGCTTAAAGATATGTTACGAATCCAAACTGGAACGTAGCTCAAGAAGTTCCAGATCAAAGGATCTGGAAAACAGTATTTTGTGGGCTCCGTGTCCTGCACAGAGAGACCCCAAACTTTAAAGGTGGCTTTAAATTTAAGATATTTGAATTGGGTTCTTCCCTCTAGCTCCTTAACTATCTATAGATGTTGAGCTTTGGGAATTGGTTGGCATTTGGTCCTGAGCCACAAGTCTGATTTTCTTCAGGCTCTTCTGAATGGGAGGAGGCAGGAAATGTATCACGTGATATACAACTGACAAAGCAGTTGATAATATTTTAATATGTGGAATTTATTTTCAGCTGTAAGTATGGATTATGTATAATGCATATTTAAACCATTTCTGTCTGAATTCCCTCTGCAGCTGACAAGGTGTGTAATTAAAAAGAGAAGCTGGCTACGGCCAGCTAGACTTGGCTCGTGCCATGTGGTCGGCTTGTGAAGAGAAAATTACATTAAGGAAAGATGGGTGTTAGATCTAATGTCAGCTGATTAGAGCAAGGGTAGCTAAGTGCAGTGTTTACCAGAGTAAAAGGTTAAGGGAAAAGGTTAAGGAAGGAAAGCAAGGCAAGAGATGAGATAAGAGGTTTGAAAGCCATTGTGTTCCTCACTTACATCCGAGGAGATAATCCCAACAAGTCCATTAAGATGAATGTGATGCATAGTACAGAGCTGCAGGTCCCACCAGGGACCAGGCATGGAAACTGGGAGAAAAATGCCTGCAAGTGTCACTTTCCATGCACCAGCTAGGGGAAGGATGATGATGATAATATTTTCAAAGGACTTCTGATACTATTATTTGTTGAAATACTTATTCTCTCATTTACAGCATTGTTTCAGAGCAGGCAGGAGAAGAGAAACTAAATAAGGTGGCCTAACCTGGCTTGAAACAGAGTAAGGAGAATTTTTTTTCTTTTTTTTTGTATTTCACAGAAGTTTTCTTTGCCTTTGCAGCTTTTACTACCTTAATTTTTCACGACAGATGTTGCACCACTGGATCTGCAACTCTGCATATCAGTACAGAAAGCACTACATGGGAAATAGTCAAGTAGTGCCAATATTTGTTACACCAAAGATAGGGATTTGCTTTGTTGATTTTTTTTTTTGTTGTTGTTGTTCTTCTAATATTACTGTCTTGTCTCCAGGCAAGAAAGCAATTCTCCCTTTGCCTCAGAAACATGTGGTATAACCTCATGTCTCTCTGGCAGGGGATTTAAAACAGCCACTATAATTTACATGATAATTGTGTCATATTTTTTACTTCCTATACAAGTTCCTCCTCATTTGAGATTGTTCTGTCCTTTAGCAAATAGCGCACTTACCTTTGGCTCTGCAGGGAGCTCTTGGCAATCTTGAGTCAGGAATATAATGGAAAAATGGCTCACCTGATGATTTCAAGGGGATTACAGATTTAGGGAAAATAATCTGGCGGATGGGAAAGGGAGGAGAATTCCACCAGGCACTGCTGGAGCAGAACAAATATTGAACTCTGTCATCATCAACTTGCCCGTCTTTCAGCACATCTTTTTTTTGCAGTGCTGCAGAGGGGGCGAGGGAAAGCGGCTGGAGGGATGTTTGGGATGCACCCAGTGCAAGTGCAGCGAAGATGCACGTGCAAAACGACGTATCTTCTCTATGCTCAACAGGCTGCAAGGAGTTCTTACATCACCAGTCCACCTTGCTCTGTGTTTGAAAGGGGAATGCCAGGCTAAGGGGAGCATTACAGACTTGGCCTGAATGACATTTTTTCCAAGTTCAGACCTGAGAACGTGCTGCAGGAATGACAACTGTTCCGTGTTTATACTACATAAACGCAAACTTTGCTAAGAGCTGCAGCGCTTGTCCTGGTTGCGGAGGAGATCGATCATTCTGGCCTTTGCACAGCTCCGCTCGTCGCCATTCGGCTTGTCCTGTTTGAAATACAAATGATAGAAATTAGTATATTAGCAGGAGACTGCAGGATGTAATTGTATGTTGACTGAAATGTTTCTGATGGATGGACCTGGTGAGATGACATCTCTTATTTATGGAGAGGGGAGCACAGGTAGTTGATAGATTTGACAAGAGCACAGTGGCAAAACAAAATAACACTAAGGGAGAATGAGAATGTATTTCCTAATGGCCTCCCTCGCAGCTGTATACACTGATTTAATCTCTCCAAAGCACTCTGTTGTTTATGAGGCCTGTGGGTACAATTTTATGCCTGACTGAAGAGGTTGCTAATAGCTGCCATATTTGTGTTTAAGGACCTGCGAAGGATTAAACTAAGTATTTTAAAGCAATGAGCCATAATAAAGTAATAATATATTGAAAATAATAAACAGCTTTTTATTCAATAATTGGCTGCAAAACTGGTGAACTTTAAATGACAAAACTACTAATTATAAATGCGATTGCTAATCATATATTCATTGGGGAATGCAAATTAAAACCATGGCATAAAGTGTCTATATGTGCCAGAGGCAACAAGTCACGGAGCAGGATGGTAGGCTCCTTTAAAAAAAACACAAAACCCACAAAAAAAATGTAAGGGAAAACAAGATATTCCTGTAGGAACAAGTTGTGGTGATTACTTAGGATTGCTTTGTAAAGGGGATAAAGCTGTTGCATGAGGGGAGAAGTATCTGTTCTTCTCAGTGCCAAGGTGTGATGTCCCATGTTGGGACATTTTGTGTCTTGGTCAGAATGAAATAATCTCCAACCCACAATAAGTGCTGGAACGCTGGAGGTTTCCTTTTCCCATTTTTGAAGAACAATCTTCTTCCACCCCAGTAATCTTATTCTCTTCCCTTCTCTAGGAACTACAGCTCTTGTGGTTCCCATCCTTCAAAGCACAGCATCACGATCAAGGTTTCCTCTCTTGTTGTTCCAGCTCTCTTTTTAATAGAGCAGGTCTGGTGGAGATGATCTGAATAGATGACAAGAGGAGGCTCCTGAAAGCCTCAGTGATGAGTTATTTTGTGCTTTTCTTACCAAAATGTGCCTGATTAGAGCTTACCAGGGTCTAGACCGCGTAGACTCACTGCCTCCCTTCCTGCCTCAGTATGGGGCAGGATTGCAGGTTAGAAGGCACTGTAGGAAATCACTTTATAGGCAGACAATTTCAGGATATGAACATGTATTAGGGTTACTGAATCAAGTGTAGCTCCGTGCTGACAGCAGTACACACACAGAAATGCAGGTATAGAAGCTATAAGAGATGCTGTCCCAGCAGAGAGCCCACTGAAGGGTACGGAATATTCCTGGAGCCGAGACAGCCAACTCATGGACTACCTGCAATACTGCTGATACAGTAACTATTTCACACAGCCTATTGATAAAATAAACTTAGTCTGAATCTACCCCTCAGTATTGAAGTGCAATTTGAGTTTCACAGGTCAGGATGTGACTTTAAGGTCTGTGAACCAAGAAGTCATGAAGATGCTGAGGATAAGCCATCATCAGCATCTGCGTGTTCAAGGGCAGAAACCTTTCTCAGGCCACTTTTAAGCCAAAAGCCATCATCTCTATGTCAGTGCCATCTGCCCATCCACAGCGGGATAACAGATAGTAGGTGATACTATTGATTGCAGTTCAGTTCTGCATGTAATTAGTTCGCTGGCCCAAACTAAGCTGTTTGCCACGTGCTAAATGATCGTTTCCATGTAGCCACAGCCAATTGCTGCTGGTTGCATGGCTTTGGTGCAGGGGGGGCTCACCATGATTCGAGATCCTGTTAAAAGGAGACGGAACAAACTCTTTTGCTGCTGTTGCTCATTGAAGGCTGTGCTGGCTCGGTTGCACCTGAAATCCCTGCTGGATTCTCTGTGGGACTTGCACAGTTGAAGGGGTTACAGGGCTGCGTGTCTGACAGGATGAAAAATGTGGAGGCACGTCTGGATCTGAGTCTCCACTAGTAATATTTGTCTCTGGCTTCCAGCAGAAGCTGTATACATGGCTGCACAGGTGTATTTCCCTTTCTTGATGAATATATAAAATACATACGTCTATTAATTTGCTCTTAGGAGCCTTCAGGGTTCCATTAATGACTAGTGTCCCTTGATGACCTTGCAATACCAAGTTTATAGAGACATGCCAGTGTAATAGCCGAAGGGACAAGCAGCACATCACATGGTTAATGCCCTCCAGGGGCAGTAACAGTCCAAATACCTTGGCAGGTCACTGAGTCAGCAGTGGCTCCTCCTGTGCAGCCCCAAGTGCAATGTCTCCCAGTTCAGCAGCCAAGGAAGACAGATTTACCTGTAACGATAGCACTGACTGGCATTTGGTGTTATGGGTTGTGAGCGTTGAGCTCCGTGGAAAAATGGAATAGGTACTTAGGCACTTGCATATAAATTTTAGGTCCTTACCTTAAATATCCATGTTACAAATCCTTCAGAGGAAAAAAAGCATTTTCCAGCCCAGACATAGTTGGAAATGATAATTTTTATTCCGCTTCCTATGGATTCTATGTTGATTTTATTTTCTTATTTCCCTGGCATCATCTGGCTGGGTTACATATGCCTTTGTAGCTAAAAAGGCAGTTACCAGTTGAACAGATTCTGTTCATGTTTGTTGACAATCCCATCTATTTTAAATGTCACTACTGAGGTTAGACAACCTTCTAGAAAACATGCAGTCAGGAGTCAGGCTTGATGCAGAAGTTACCACGTGAGCTTTTGGCACCATTTAATGAAGGAGATTATATGAGGTGATGGTGGAAATCTGTCTTGAAGATGTTTCCAGCGTGGCCCCCATGTATCTGTATTACACGAGCGACAGCAGGGCTGCGTGGAGGCTGCTGGGTCATCCCAGTCCTCGCTGGAGGGAGGAAGGGAGCCAGATGAAGTTGCTGAGGCTGGCAGGCAGCAACCCGAATTCAGGCTTGCGGAAAGTTGATTCTTCAGTGACCACAGGAGAAACCCGATTTCTTTTTATTTCTTAGTGTTACAATTTAGCCTTCAGAGAACCAAAACAGGAACATGCGACTTGTTTGGCTACAGAGCTCTGTAGGGTAACTCCGCTACCCTGAATTGCTTGAGAAAAATTTTCAGACCAAAAAAAAGCAAGTGAATAAAAAGAAACAATATATCTATGAACATTGTAACTTGTTAAAAGACAATTTATGGACAGTGAAGGGGCTGAAGTCATTGAATAAATTATTATCACTGAAATTATTCAGCCCTGTTTAAATTATGGAAGATGTTACCAGGTTGTTGTCTCAAGTCATCTTGCATACTTTATATGCGGTGGTCTTCTGAGTCCTTCTGAGATCTCTTACCTCAAGCTAAACTGTTGATTGAATCTTTGTTAACATTTTCAGTCTTTCCACAAAAACATCCTTTTATTGCAGCTTGTGAAAAGGACCTGTCATAGGTCATAGTGACACATTATGAAGGTACCAGCGCAGGTTGTAGTGGCCTTGGTTCAGCCACGCTCTCCAGACCAGCTGGAGGAGCAGGTCTCCGAGCAGGGGAAAGCTCCTCTGGGCAGCAGCTGGGCTTTCCTGGCTGCTGGTTTGGGGCTGAGGAATAATTCCCTGCAGGGATACAGCAATTATCAGTCTTCCTTCTCATCAGTGTCTAGTGTAGGTGTCACTCCTTCAGCTTACCGCCTGGCACAGAAGCACCCCGCACACGTGTAAAAACGCCGTGAATGCCGTCAGGGAGATGGGTTTCTGAGATGCCCTCGGTCATAACGTTCAGTCATGGCAGGGGATGGGTCGGGATGGGGCTGGTCCGTGGACGTGCATCTCCTTCAGGCTCCGCGCAGGAGCAAGACCAAGGACTAGTCTTGTTCTCCAAGAAACAAGCATTGCTCGGTCTGTGCAGCCAACTAAAAAGTGAGGTTTCTCTGGGATTCCAGCTACTCAAAGATGTTCAAGGGGACTCTGATGTCTCCTTAAAAAAAAAAAAAAATCACACTGAGTTACAAAGAAAGAACAAACTTATCTCCCTGATCACTAAGGGAATCGCAGCTCAGGGGATTATTTGTTGGTTGAACTGGTAACAGTGAATGGTTTGGATAAGGATACAGGTGATACCACTCATGCATCATTTGCAAGCAAAGCCACCAAGCCATGTGCATGAAATAACCACCAAATGTGCTGACTCATTGTGGGGGCTGAAAATTAGCCTTGTTTGGTGGGGATTACGGCTGCTGCAAGCCCTCAGCTACACCTGGGCAGCCCCCAGCCCTTCTGGGGGAGCTCAGCTGGGAGCAAGGGCCTCATTTGAAGAGGAGGAGCTTTCCCAGTTCCCTCTGTAAGTGCTGACTGCGAGCAGCTTGCTTTGGGGTGTGTGAGGTGGAAGAAAAACTGAGGTGCTGCTATGAAATATTTGGAGTGGTAATAGAGTTTTTTTTTATCCTCTTGGACTAAATTAGTTAACAACTTGGATGCTGAGAGCGGGAGCAAGTCTGCAATGTTAAAAGGTACTTTTTTTCCTTAAATTATGTACTTTCTTGGGGTATAATTATATAGAAATGCAAGTGTCCTGTAAAACAAAGTCAGTTGTGTAATTCTGGGGGAATTGTGGAAGTATTTGCCTACAGACTTGCATGAACCAGCTGTGTGACACAAGTATTTCCATAAGCAGCAGTTCAGCTACTTTCTGGCTTTTAAGAGTTAAATCACTGAAATGTTAAACAACTTCCTTAGCCCTTCCCAGCAGTTAGGGCTGGGACCGGTGGTGAGTTGAAGGTAACTTCTTTGTGCTGTAATGAGTAAAGGTGCAGAGATGCACTTAGCTCCGTTGGTGGGGAAGGTTGAGAGTTGAAGATCAAAGTCCTGAAAGTAAGGATTAAAGTCACTTTGTCTTTTTGTAGTCTGTACAGCTCTGCTTTTTTCCAAGTTCCAGATTGTTCTCTATGTTTTGTATGTGTTAGGTCTTATATCATGTGTTTTCTAAGGAGAAGATGTGTTTATTGTGTCATTGGCCTTGGGGATTGGTGTGGGGAGTTTCCCTCTGGACTACTGTTTTTCTGCTACGGCTTTTGCTTTGCATTACCTCCCCGTGGTGGTTTGGTGATGTTAAGAAAGTGGATGTGGATGCCGCCAAACTGTTCCTCAGCTGTGCCGTTTAATTTTGCTGTGGCTGTTTTAGTGATGCCTTAACAAATTTATAGACAAAGGTGGTAGAGGTGCCTCAGAAGAGATGGGTTTAATAACCACTTGTAGAGAAAACAAAAGCAAATCCAGTGACAGCCCTGGCAATTCCCACCTTTGTTATTGCTGACAGACGGCACAAGAATAAAAACAAGCCGGTTTACATGCACTGACACTAATATACAACCAATGGTGATGTCCCGAAGGAAATGTCACCAATTAGCCTGAAAGCTGCTGCAGTTATTAACTTAGACAAGATTTGGCCATGGAAAGTACAAGGTTTTAAGATGAACCTATGACTCCTTCTCCCAAATGCTTTCCTATCCAAACACCTGTGGAGATTTGTAAGACAGCTCAAGTGAGCTTCTTGGTAGGCTCTTGTGGTCTGGTGAAGCAGTTTGCTACGTGTCTGTCTTACTCCCAATGCCGATAGTTTCTGGGAATGAAGGAGTGCAGTGATGTGGTGAAAACAAATATGGTTTTATATATATAAGGTGAGAAATAATGGGATTGCATGACAAAAATGAAGGTGGAAATGTTGAGATGCATGCTAGAGAGATGGAAGATAGCAGGGGAAGGATTTGGGTTCCTTCACTTTGCATAAACTGCTCAATACCCCATGTTTAATCTGAAACTGGACAGGAAAAAATAAAAGGGGGGAAACTACCACACTATCTGTAAAAACTGCCATGACAATTTATGCTGCGTTAAAAACCTTTCCCTGAAGCTGTGCTTTAATAAGATTCCTAGTCAGAAGTCAAGCTCTGCCTAGTAATTCATTCTAAACTCTCATAATGCATTTATTAGTGTGGAAATGGCAGAAGTGAAGTGACCACATTTAAGGTCCGTATTCAAAATTAGCAAAATTTAATGTCATTCTGAGTTAAAAAGGAAGGGAAACGAGCACTGTAACATGCAGCGAGTGATATCTTTTTGCATTAACAGGCGGCTAAATGAGCATTGTTTGAAATAACATTTTATTAGGTTTCCTTAAAGTGGATACTCAATGTGATAGATTATTTTTTTATCTCTGATAAAGTTATTGAAATGAGAAATGTTCCATTATAAAGGAATTTCTTGAAAGACAGGGATACACTTTATTGTATTATAGCTCTTGCATCATATTAAATGCTGCTTATGGGTTTTATTGAAATCCAAACCTCTTGCTTAGCGTTTCTTTTCCAACAATACAAAAGCTTATGATTCACAACCTCTTACATAATAGATATATTAATGAGTTCCTGTATATTTTATTGCTTTGTATTATTCTAAAAGCTATTAATCTATTTTTCTTGATTATCAGTTATGGCAAAAACGTTATAATTTTTCTCTGAATATCATTGCTGCCAACCAAGTGCAAGACTTTAGAACTAATTTTAGCTACCTGTTGGATTCATTAAACCTCATTCTTTTCTTCTTCCTTTTTCCTGTTGAAAATTGTATCCAGCCAAAGACCCAGTGTATTTTTATCTGAATACAGCAGGAAAAATTCTGCTTTGGGGTACTTGCATGTTCTTTCATTCAAGTAGATTAGACTTGTGCATATGAATCCCAGGCCCTAATTATGTTTCTAAGAATAGAAATTTCTTGCTATAAATACATGACTCATTGAAATGATTCCTGTATGTTTAGGCTGCAGATGTGACTTCTGCATATTCATTAACCTCCCAGCTCTCCACTTGAGATATGGAAATGCTTGACGATTAGTGGAGGGCCTGCTAGGAGGACACAGGGAGAAAGGGTATTTGCCACCTCTATTGGGGGGTTTAAAGCCAAACTAACAAATTATGGGAGCGAGTGGCAGTGGCTTCAAGCTGTTCTTGTGTCCTCTCTGTCACGGACCAGCTTGGGGTGGAGCAGACCCCACTGTAAGTTCAGTCTGGAGAGACTTTCAGAACTGGGGCCACCTCGCGTGGTGCAGTTTTGACTCTACATAGCGGTTCACGTTTTGTATTTTCTCGTATCTTCCTCAGATTGAACTCGTTTATTTGCTGAAGGCGGGGGGAGAAAAAAATAGGTATAAATTTCACCATATTTTTCTATTTGCTGTAAGTCATCTGAAGTCATCTGAGGTAGATGTTTAAGTTACCTGGTTTCTGATTCATTTTTGGAAAAACGTCAAGTTTCACAGGGATCTGTGTGGTTCATAGGCAGTTTTGTGCACGTATTGCAGCCTACTCTTAGTCCCAAGAATGTGGATCACTCCCTGCACCAGTCTGAACAGTGGTTTGCATATGAATGGAAAAATTATCTATTGTATATGTTGTGTACAGTATTTTTGACAAGGCTACTTCATAATATTATTTCTATATGTTTTCTTTTCTTCCTCAGTGGCTTTAGTTATTATCAAAACAGGACATCCATGAGTAAATAAAAAGATCATTCTTGCACATCAAAACGGTTGGCAAAA
This sequence comes from Haliaeetus albicilla, assembly GCF_947461875.1. Taxonomy (NCBI): domain Eukaryota; kingdom Metazoa; phylum Chordata; class Aves; order Accipitriformes; family Accipitridae; genus Haliaeetus; species Haliaeetus albicilla. The sequence goes on from NC_091490.1 coordinate 5,140,744, forward strand.
ACATCATTTCCGCTGTGCAGAAGCAAATGTGTGGACTGTAGACCACTTAGTATGACAGACCAGGTTAAAATGGGATTTAAGTGATGCACAGATCTTGCGCTGTCCCAGCTCCAAGGGGTCCGTGCCACCCGCGGGGAACAACCGGGCTTTTACCGTGAGCGCAGGCCTTAATGCTGTGGGTTCGATTAACAAATCATGTGAATATGATATGGCAGAACAAGCTCTCATTTTACCCTGGCAATTATTGATTTATATTCCCAGAGTGACAGAAAGCATTTTTATTTTCGTGTCCAGCAACAAGTTGTTGCCACGGCAACATCAGTGTTGGGCACCATTTGTGTCCCACCCTCGTCCCGAAGTGAAACCCAGTAGATTCTGAAACTCTTTAAAAATGATTGCAGTAATAAATTTTTTAAGGTAAGTTTTACTTCTTGTCTTTTTTCCTAGGGGTTGAATAATTTATGTTCCAGGAAGGTAATGCATGAATCTACAGCATCTTTTGCCAGCCACTGTCTGTATTGGGCAAAGTCCAACATTCCCTACAAAAAGAGCTGGAAAAGCTTCATTTCTGCTCTCTTTGACCCTTTGCCTACTCCTTCCCTCCTGCTTTCTTTAAGGGAGGAAAAAAACCCACAAAAACCCCACCAAAACCAAACCCACCCTCAACACTTCTTTCAATTGCACACTTGCTAAATTTTTTTTTTTTAAATCTGCAGCCTGTTTCTACTACACGTGAAGCCAATAGAGTTTGCAAAGTCAAGCTCTTGTTTTTGCAGGGTGCTTGGACAGGGCGCATGTAACATTTTTTTCTGTTTGCTGAGTGCAACCTTGATACTTTCCTGCCTTGCTAGATGATTGCCCTTGTTCAGTGGGGAATCTCCCCAAAGCCAAAGATGAGGTGAATAGGCTTATTCCTAAGGCTCCTGTAATTTTCTTAACGTCTTGCGGTTGCTCCTGTCTTTACCGCTGAATTTCCAGGTCAAACTCTTACAGCAACCATGGCTTATGCTGTGACCGAGAGCAGGTTGCTTTTTCTGAATATATAGACTGTTCCTGCAGAGTACCCATACCCCACCTCTGTGAGACTTGCTCTGCCAAGTGCTGACCTGCTGCTGTGTCTGCTACAAGAATGTATGTTTGGACTTAAAAGATTATGCTTATATTCTTCTGACTATACTAAAATATTTGTTCCCTTGGGCAAAGGGAGGGATGGCTAAATGGCATACCTGAAGAAAAAGCTCATGTGGCAGCAACTGTAAATTCTGACCAGCACTGGGCTGCATGTGGTTCCCTTCTAGATCCTCACAATGAGGGTTTGCTAACAGAGATGCTTTCTGCCTAAAAGAAGCATCACATTCCCAGCAACTATTTTCTACTGCTGTTTCTGCCAGCCGCTGGTCGCCCAGGCAGGTTGTAGACTCTCTGTCCTTGGAGATACTCAAAACCCACCCGGACCCAGCCCTGAGCAGGGAGGATCTCCAGACATCTCTGCCAACCTTAGCAATGTGAGGAAATAGACCCAAACGATACCTTAGTGCGGGTGCCAGCACTTCAGCTCTGTTTGTGGCTTGGCTTAGTGTAAATACTCACAGCTTGCGCAGTTGGAGCAGCCTCCTGCCATGCTGGGGTGCCCTGTAAAGGCTGCTCTGCTCCCTGCCTGCCTTGCTGGGATGGGCCAAGCAAGCCTCATGACTACTTCGTCATCAGTGCGTCAAAACCAACAAGAAAATACCCATGCTGCCGCACCTACTTCTAGCATTGACTGGCTGGAATTATTTACTGTTAGGGGTTGAGCAGGTATTTGAACAATCCTTTCTTCCCCCCCCCCCCCCCCATCTTGCAAGGTTTAAATATAATTAAAAGGAGATTGACTGAAAATCAAGTTTGGTTTATCTGTGGGTGACCCAGCAAACCACATCTTTTTAATTTCATGCATCAATGAGATGATACGTCATGCTTTGTACAGTGCGACAGCTTGCTACATTGCATAACTCAACATGCTGATGCAACCAGGCATGCAAAATGAACCTGATCATCAAACCCAGGAAATTCAAGACAAGAAGCAGCTTCCTCTGCAGCTTGCATTGTTCAACAAACCTCATTATTCCCCATCTTCCCTCTTAGTCCCCCTCTGTACAAATGATGAGAATGGCGTATTTTGAAAGAGATGATGGGGTAAAAATTAAGCGGATAACTTCAGACTGGATTGGGGTTGAACTGACACTGTTTCTCTGTCAGGGGCTGCTGAAACGGATGGGCATCTCTTTGGTTTTTGGGTTAGCTTGGGAAGGAGAGTGGTTTACTGCACTTCTTGTGGGGGCTGTGCCTAGATTTTTTTTTTTTTTTTTAACAGTGGTGTGAGCCTATAGTTGCCACATCTCCTTGCATGCCATTTACCAGCTCTTAGGACTATTCCAGTGCTGCAGAGAGACTGCGAGTCCAACAAACCTCATATGAATTTGCTTTTCTCCATTTCTACACTACACAGCCATGTAAGCACCAGCTGCCATCTGGCCTTTGTGGCTAACTTCTTTTTGGAGGGAGATGGAGAGGGACATCTGAGGGAAGGGAACAGGACTATTGCTCAGCAGATGCAGGGCTGCTCTGTGGGACCCTCTGCAGCCGCCCCGAGATCCGCCAGCAACACGTGCTCGGTCATGCTGTGCCCCAAGTGGAGCATAATTATGAACTGCAGGGAGAATAAAAGACTGATGCTGGGCATGAATATTTTCAAAGTCAAAGGCTGTGACATGCCACATGTAAGCTTGAGCATCCAGTGCGTAGCTCGGGGCAAAATTTTTGCTTAATATCTGACATCTGTCAGTGGCTCCTTGCACATTCCTGGATGAAGTAAAATAGAAATTCTGCAGGAGTTTCTTGCGTGGTTGTGGCAATGGGAAACCCTGAGAAACTGCTCTTGATGACCACACTTGAAAGTATGGAAAAGGGGGAGGGTTTTTTGTGCAATCTTACCTGTCTGCTTGTGCTCATTACCACAGCACCCAAGAGCAGCTCAGGGAAGTCCCAGGCCACAGTAACGAGTGGCGTGTGCTTACCTGAACCGTGAAAATCAAACCAAAATGGTGCTTAGTGGCCTAAATAAGGATCCAACTCGGTGTTGGGATTATTCCAGCGGCTGGGTTAGATTTTGGTAACGCTGATAGTGACATAGTTGTTTACCTGCAAACTGAAGTAACGAGAATGTGGGTTTGGATGTCTCCGGGTGACCAGAGTGATATCCAGATGTTGCTGTTCTGGCTGGAAGAAGTCCCTTTGGAGCAGGAGTTGCCGTCTGTTTGCGTAGCACTCGGTGCGATGGAGTTCAGCTCCTTCAGCTGTACCTCTGATTTTCATGTATATTAAAAGAGGGGAAAATGAACTGCCTGAAATCTATTTCTCACCTTAATCCCTGTATCAGCAAATGGGCTCCTCTAAAATAATGAGAATTAGTGTGTCTTGGAGAGGTAGAAGAGGGCCATGACAGTTTGGAGTCCTTAGATATTGTTCTTGCTTGAGTTGCTTTGCATTTTCTCAAAGTGTACAGTGCCCTCTGGCACAATATACATCCACACTGCATTGCTAAGTGCTGAAACTTCACATCTTAATTCTATGTGAGTGGTTTTCTCTCGAGGCTGCAATGCCTCTGTGGAGAGGGAGCCTGATAGCAGCACTGAGAAGGTTACGCATTATGCAGAAAAATGTTGATGGTGTATTAAAAAATATCTTCACTAATGTCTTTTTATTTTTGTTTTTGTCTTGTACAATCATATTTGAAGTACATCCACTTTGAGGTTCAGTGAGGAAAAGCCTGTTTATTTGAAGCTGATGGAGATACTTGAATGGAGGATAACTGGGATATAGGGCTCTGGGATAAATTACTCCACTTGTATTTTCTTTTCCTTTTAATCTGGAATGCACACAAGCCACACAGCAATATTATCATCACTTTGCACTTTCCTTAGGAAGTATCTTAATATTCTATAATCCTCTTTGCTACAGAATGGGGACTGAACTAAGATGGAATTATATTTTAATATTTTAATGTAATTCCTCATGAAACAAAAGGGGACCGTGTTCGGAAGCTGGCTAGATATATGGCAAATGGGAACTAGACAAGCTGTGTAACATCATGGCCAGTTTCTATGGCAACAAAAATGTCAGCTATCCTTTTGGCTGATTCTATTAATCTGTGGTAGAGGCACTGATACTGACACATTTGGAATTTATTTAAACAAGAAGGTGAAAAGATAACCTCAGCGCAGCTTATAAACAAGGGGGAAGTTAAGCCACTAACATAATGCTATCTGACATGTATATAACAGTGTAACAGGCAAGTAAGACATTTCCAAGGCAGCCACTCTGAATTTTATCGGAAAAGTGATTAAGCCATTTACCGGGAGGAGTTACCCGCTATTGTTTGGTTTTTGACAAAATTCCAGGTTCGCCTCCAGGGTTGCCGTACCCGAAAACGCTGCCCTGCGTTTGCCCGTGTGCTGTTGAGCCAGTGGCCAGGTACCGCTAAACCCGCGAAGCGGGGTGAGATCTGGGCACCTGGGACATCCTAAACTAGTTGCCCAGTTTCTGGGGTCGTCCCCCTCCATGCTGGCTGGCTTCAGTCCTGGTTTTATTCATGTAGCTGGAGCAAAGTGGCTGCCTGACAGAGAAAGCTGTAGTACTTGGTGATTAAAATGCATGGGCTGGCCACTGGAAAATGGAAAAAGCAGTTGCAAGGAAGCAAACCGCGTTCTCTATTCCCTCTATGTGGGTCAAATATTTTCCTAGGGATACTCAGAAATGATTGTGCTATGCTATTTTCCTTTGGTACTTTATCCTTTATTCTCTTGTTATTGAAACAGCTAAATGTTTTCCTACTTTTCAATGTACCATGACAATACAAACTATGTGGTGATGTCGGAGCACAAAATAAATATGGATGCAGTTACTTGTCATTATGATAAAACAACATCTTTTCATCTTTATCTTGGAATTACAGGCTCCTCGGGAAGATGACAGTGTCTTGTTATGGAAAATGAATTTTCGGAGGTAGAAAGATATCTTTTAACTTATTCTTGAATTCTTCCTGTTTGCCAGAGGCATGTAGAAAAATTAGCTTCTTTCCCAATTCTTTTGCTGGTTTTATTAAAATTCATAGTACAAAAAGTGCCATATAAAAGTGCTTGTGTGTGACTGAAAAAAAGAAGAGCTGGAAAATGCAGAGCTGAAGTTATTATAAGATTAATAGCTGGCTGCTGTCTGGATTTTTTTTAGTTATTTTTTTTTTTTAAAAAGAGTAAGCCCTCAATATCTTTGTCCGTCTCTTTTTAGGCTTGTAATGTACTGAAAAGAATTTAATATAATATATTTATATATTTCTGACTTTTAAAAAAATTTAAAAAGCCAAATTCCCAAATAGAAAAATTGTCAGAATTGTAACCATAATATAGCTCCTGGAAACAGAGTCCCTGTGAACTTTTGAACTTTTTTGAATTCAGAAAAGCTTTCTGACAGGGACAGGAATTCTCAAACTTATTCCACGCTTCTGTTAAACAAAAATCACGTTCCTATAACCTGTAGATCTGCCTCTTTCGTCCCTGAGACCGCTGGCTTTGTTAAGCAGATGGTGTTGCAAAATGGCAGGAATGCATTATGTTTTGAGCTTTTTACAAAGTTAAAAAGATAAGTAGCGATATTACATCTGGTGTACAGCAAAGTTAGTTTCTCCCAGTTTCTAGCCCAAGAACAACAGTTAAAGACAAGTTTCTTATCAACCTATGTATTTAATATCATCAGTTTATGAAGTTCTACCTCTAACTCCCATGGGAGTTTGCTGGTGTTTCAGACAGCTTTTCTTTCCATCTTTATTGTAGTAGCAGAGAAACATAGGTTATGTCACTTGGTATTACAGAAGATGAAGCAGATGTGACTAAGACCGAACCTGAGAGCTTGGAACGGCATTGCTCTGCCCCTGTCTAGGGGAAGTGAGGATGGAGCTGCTGACTGAAAAACTCCACTCCCTCCTAAATCCCAGTGCCATTTGAACTGTTCAGGAGCTTTTTCCAAAGATGATCTTGATTAGTTTGCTTTCCCTTCTACAGGAAATTTTAACAAGCTGTAGTTGGGAAGGTTTCTCTAGTCCTGGTAGCAGCGAAAGAGAGCGCCTGGGGTTTCTTCCTCTCCTGGCACGCTTTCAAACCTGCCCGTCTCTTCTGCTGGAGGTGCTGCCTTTTGTACCTCCTCACTGAGGACCCACCTGAACTCAGGGCTCCCACAGACTGGGCAGTGTCCAACCCCCAGGAACCTCGCTAGTCTAGATCACAGGGAAGAATGTCACTTTAATCCTGAAACACAGAGAAAACAAAACTTTAAACCTCTTAAATGACTCCAGGAAGCCTGTTCTTAATCCTGGATTAATTGTTACAGCAAAACCAGACCTTCTTCTCTAAGGAAGGTGAAATCTCCAGTGAGGGAAGAAAGTGGGGGAGTGGAATTTTTTCTAATTGTTTTTATTCTTAAGCAGGACTGGTATACTGTACGCAACAAATGTTAACAGCTCTGAATTCGGATGGAAAGTCATGCCAGAGAAATTGAGAAGAATGCAGTCTTTCCTTCTGAAGCCATTGACTTGGAAAACTTGCGCATACAAAAAGGCTGACCTTTTGAGGAGTCACAGACATTAACTTCTGATTAAGTACTGTATTTAATTTCACTGAGCATCTAACCTGAGGGCAGGGTCTAGCTTAGCGTACTTTGAAGTCAAATGCCTGGCTGGTCCTACCATGATCTAAACATGTTTTGAGCCCTAGGTGTTAGCAAGGGAAACGTCTCTGGTGCAAAAGCAGATATATCTTGATTTGTTTTAAGTCCTTCTTGTATGATTTTGAAGGCATTATTTGGGATATGTCCTGTAGTGCTTTAAAAATGAGGACCTTCACTTATTCTTTTGTTGTTTTTTGTTCAATAACCCCACTTCTGATCTGGCAGAAAAGAGTGAATCTACTCCGGTTGCCTGAGTTGCCATCCCTGTACGCAGAGGTCAGACCAGCTCTGTGTCAGTGCACTTGGATTGCCTTGTCTGCCTTGCCTTCTGTCCTTCAAAAGACACAAGCACTGATTTTTATTATTATTATTTTATGCATGTTTATATACATATACGTGTGTGTATATGTATATTAAGAATGTTATATATTCTGTATCTTACATGACATTATATATATATTATGTTACAATGGTATATTTTGAGTATCAAGCGTTGTGTTTAAAACCCAGGCATTCCTCATCAATAACGTGGCAGTGGCCTGCCAGATGCCTGTCTTGTCAGCCAGATGTTGCTAGAGGGGCTCTTCAATAAAGCCTGCCAAAGGACTAGAAATCACGTTGCTGGCTCTTGGCAGATTCTGATGCGCGTTGGAAGTCGGGCCTGCAGTACGTGCATACCTCTTTGTAGCAAAAGGACTGGTGTTTTCAGGGTCACATCGGAGCAGGATAGGCCAGAAGTGGAAGGTAGTCTGAGCTGGTGCGGAGCAGCAGAGCGCTGGCCTGATGTTCATTAGCAAGCTTCATAGCTAATTCAGTGCCTTATTTGACACTTCTAAAAATGATGGATGGACACATGACTTGGTATGTACTTTCACCTCTAAAGGATACAATCAGAACCACTTAATTTTAAGCTGAAGGGCCGCCTCCTGCTAATAACTGATATTGGTTCTCCATCTGCTTATGAAACAGGTGGCCAGGTGCTAAAATAGTAAAATCTCATAGAAAAATGAGACGGGGCGAACTTGATGTTCTCCCTTCCTTCTTCCTTGCAGCCTTTTCTTCCTTTCCCCAAATCTACCCAGCTTAAAAGAAAAATCAATGTGAAGGCAGTCTTTGCTATGTGAGGCTGGAGACCTGTACCCTGGGACTCTCCTCAGATTGCTGTTGTCCTGAGCTTGCAGTGACGTTGATTGCAAGAGTTTGGGTTACTGCAATTTAAAAAGCCAGTGCATGGTGGTAGGGTGCAGTTGCCCTAGTGTAGGCTCTCAGACCAGCCCTGTTCTACAGGGTGAAATGTATTTGCTCAAGGCATTCATAAAAGTGTTTAGCTTAACCAGGGAGGCACATCTGGGGGGTTATGTGCACAGTTGCTTCATGTAGCTTGGACAACAAGGAGTTGAATTGCAGTAATGTGATGGCTTGGAGCAGTCTGCTGCTTCCTTGGAGGAAGAAAATCTGTTTTCTCCTCATTGCCAGAAAGGTCTGATCAGCCTTGGGGTGTAACACAGGGAAACCCATTAAAGTCGGAGCTGCTACATGTTCACTCCAAAATATACTCCGTGTTGAATTTCCTTCTGCCAAAGAAAAGCAAGTCAACCAGGACCCGTCAATACTATAGTTTCTCCAAAACTCCTGATCTTTCACTGGTGCACAAGGGTAATCATTTAACGATCACATAAACCTACATCAGCTGCTCAGTGTTGAAGTCCCCCTCGGCAGTTGGAGGATTCCTGGGACGGGTGAATGACTGGAGAGTTTTCTTCCCTCCGGACTGTGTCACAACACAGTAGGAGATTTGCCCCAGTCAATGTGTGAATTGAAGTCTTACTTTTGTGCCATAATAAGAAAGGAAACACTGAAACATACTGAAGTGAGAGGATATTGCCTTTAATTAGGCTGGACGTGTGCTGAATTCACATGAGAAATGTCTGTTCCGTATTAAATCAGGCAGGAGTAGAGCCTCCGCTAGTGCAGACTGTTGGGGACGCGGTGAAGTCAGCGCAGACGTGCTGATTCACTCCTCCCTACGTGTGGCATTAACGCTGATCCTTGTTACCAGACTAAAAACGTCTAAGACAACACAAGACTGTGATACTTAACATTTTTAGGCAATTGCTGTTTTTGTCAAAACTGTCTGTAGCTTTTCTTCTTTGGTACAAGATGGTAAGTAATGAGCTATTGGAATAATGTCTGTTTGAAACATCCGTAGCCATATGGCAATGTGGGAGGCGAGGATAAAACAGGGATCAGTCACAAGTGTTTACTTTGAAACATAGATAAAAAGGCAAGTTTTGTGCTGCAGCATGGTTACGTGTTGGATCAGGTACTGGAAACAGAGTAGTTTTTAATTACTTTTGTGTTTAGTGAACTTTAAAATCCCAAGCGCTTAAATCCGTTGTGTATTAGTCCTCCTGATTGCTCTCTTCAAATCCGCACCGTGAAACAACAGGACAAACCCATGTTTGAACGAAACCACAACCTATTAATCCACATATGCATTGGATGTTATTTGTAACACTGATGTGAGCTGTATGGTCTTAAAACGGGGAAAATGATGCTTAGGAAGGTTTGTAAAACTGCTTGGCTGCACTTGCAAGATGGCTTCAGAGGGTTTTTGCGTTGTTTTAAGACCAGTGCAAGACCCCCTGGCAAGTGCTTGCCTGAATAATTTAATTTTTTCCCAAAGAGCTGATAAAACTTGGGCTCCTTCCTGGGGCGAGCCACAGCTGCAGAAATCAGAGTCCTCTGGGGAAGTAGGTGGGTTATTTTGGTAACTGAAGTGTGTTTGGAAGTGACAATTTGTAAAAATATGCTTCCGGAGATAAATCCTCATTTGGGATCGGGGGAGTTGTACTCATTTTTTGCCTTTGCTGACCTTTGCACCTGCACTGTTGGTTGCACCCAAACCTTGGCTGTCTGCTCCATCCCGGCGTTCCCACGTAGGAAACTTTTTGGGGGATGAGGGAAAAGAGGCCTTTGTGCACCCGTCAGTGAGGCATTTGGAATCAAGTGGTATTAAGAAAATGGCTTGGTTCAACAAAGAAAACCTCCCGTGGCCCACTTGCATTTCATGTTTAAAGTACTTCTGCAGACTAATTAGATTGATGATCCTATTGGGTAGGATGAAGGTGTATATGTAGGTGAAGAGAGAAGTTTACTGCATCAATATTGTCCCACAGTTTCCTCCGGGAATACGTTATCGACTGCTGATCAACTAAAGGATACTTGTTGGTTTGTAAAAGGAAATGTTGTGAAAGTGGAACTTTTGCTTCACAAAGTAGAAGCGCAGGGCAGGGGAAAAAAAAAATATCAAACTTTTCTAATACTATGTGGGCTTTTGGTTAGAGAGCACTCTGTATGCTAATTGAATGTTGTCGTATATTAGCATAATCTTGGGGTTACGTCTGGTCAGTGTTAATGATAAGTGACAGAGACGCATTTCAGAAACTCAGTTTCATCAGATGGGAATTATATCCTGTAAATGCAAGCCCAGATCATAATATTTAATCTTTGTGTTGATTTATCCCAGCCTTAGACTATTTATACCAATTTGCTACTGGAAAACATATAATCTTGTGTGTGATCTACTAATTGCACACATACAATACAGACATTATACACAGTATAATGTATAAATATATAAAAGATGAAGACTTCTTGAAACATATATAAATGGATTCTAAAATCAGTTTCAAGATAAAATTGCTTCATAAAGGAAACATATTGTATATATGCTTATATGTACAACATGTGCATATGTTTTTATAAACTTTATAACCATGTTTAATGCGTATGCTTTAAACTTGTAGGACCATATTGCCTAGAGAAGTATGCTTGTAATTGTTCACAGGATAAGTGTTTATGATTGCTATGATTTTTGAGCACAATTATTGTAAGTAGCTCTGCATCAGAATGAGAATTTAGAAGAGAAACAGGCTTTTTTCATGTAAGAATCATCTTTAGATAAAAAAACCCCTCAACAACAAACTGGGGATGTGGCTTTGTTCTACCAGCAACTAGGTAACTTCACTAAAATTAAACAAACCCAGCATCTACCCGTCAGTTTTAGTGCTACATACAAATGTCTTCACAGCTATTTGCACTTGAAATGCTTCATTTGCCAACTCCAACGTGGCATTTGCAAATGCAGATTAGTTATGGGAGCACTGTTGGCTGCTGCTTCTTCCTCCTTTCAGATGTGGCTCCTACTGGACATTTCCTGCCCAGACTTGTAGGCAGCAAACATATGGTCTGGTAGATAGTTTATGGAATAACTTGCTGGGAGTACTTCAAGTGTTCCAGAAATTTCACAGGCAAAGATGCACAATTTTCAACATAACATTCATCTGAAATGCCAAAGCTAAGATATTCATTTGCTCGCTCGTATTGTTGCATTGCATAACGATAGCGCAGACAGAGATAGATTGCGGGTTAAATTAACAGATACAAATCTCTGCCTTTATTAGCTGTTTGCTTGAAATGCAAACACTTTCAGGAGTCTGCATTACAAGAAAAATTGCTGTCTTATTAACAAGTGAATTCCACAGCGTCAGTAGCTAGCAACAGTGGAATTGTCTGTCTGTCTGAGATTACAATTTCTCACTTTGCACTGTACAGCACTTCCGTTATATCGAATGTATTCAGTGCCTGCCATCACTAAGGGAACTATCTAGTTCTTCCTTGTACTTCTGAACTGTGTCAAGTGTTTTGGGAATCAGTTTTCATACAATTTTAGTTTTTCATAGCCTGTATCAAATAAGCGTAGCACAGCAATTTGTTATTTTTGTATTTCCTCCAAGATCTTTTTCATAAACACCCTGGTACATGTGGCCAGGATTCAGTTGATTTAAGTCACTGTAGCAAAAAGAGTTTGATTTTAGTGGCCTGGCGGTACGTGTTTATTTATATCATCTAATCTTAGATGAGGATCTGGATTCAGGCTCTGCCCAAGTACAACGTTTAATACCCCCAAATGTGACGCAGATCAATGCATGTTAGAATAAGTCGCCGTTTTATCCTTGCACGCGTAGGTCCTTTACGTGGCTCATCTCGGTACTGTAGATTAAGTTCTTGTGGTGAGCCTGTGGTGGCTTGGGGTGGTTGATGACGCAGGGTTTGTTGGTTAACCTGCGACGAGTTTGTGCCTGCCCCGAGAAGTGATCACGGGCTGCCTGGCTTTGGAGCCAGGTAACTGTTCCTGGAGGATGGAGAGGCTCAAAAAGTGCCTGTGGAAGGGAGCTGGGAAAGGCAATACAGCTTCCATGTGAGCTTAATAGGGATTTTTCTTTCCCTTTGGTTAACTTCTGTCCCACTGAGCTGAAACCATGTAATTTACCTTTTTGTTCAAGCACTCGTCTCTTCTGCAGTCTGTCTTTCTGGATGCACATACATCGAGGGAAACACAACCTCAGGTTTCTCTTCCTTCTTCTCCTTTTTGCTCTTCTTTGGAGCTAGATACCTCCTTTTGGTAGGGGGATCAGGCAGTGGACCTGGGTGAGGAACAGGCACCCAGTTCATTTTGGAGTTAATCACAGTAAATCAGTGTTGTGCCTTTCAAGTTGTAAACAAACCAGCTTCCCACTCCCACTGTCTGGCCCCGTGGGTGCAGAGGGGCAGCTGAGTGATGGGGCTCAGGCTTTGCTACTTGCAAATCACAAGGGAAAACGCGGTTAAAGTTTGGAAACTCCTTTTGGCACCATGTCTGTTGCTCCAGAGGTTCTAGGCACTCCTGCTCTCTTGGCAGCTGCAATGCCCAGATGCCAAACTGAACAACAACATACATATTTTCTGGTGGTCATTTCTTACATGAAAGTCGAGAACCACCTTTGTCCTTTTTGCTGGGTAACTTCTGATTGTAGCTCGTGTGAAGTGACCGAGAGCACTGCCTTTACGCTTACAAAAGAATATGCTGCAAAAGGGTGAGTCTTCTCATTTCAGGACAGAAATGCAGTCTGTCTTGCAGAAAGACTGTCGTCTTCCTTTTCACGAGCCATCCCTTCTTACCAGCTTAAAAAGAAAGGGTGAGCCACTTGCCTGCATCAAGAGACACTTTCAGTACCTATGTTAGGTACCACAGTGAAACCCGGTTTCGTGTCACCTTTTTTCTTTCTTTTTTTTTTTTAAACATAGGTTTTCAGGGCTCACAGGTGGAGTTTTGCGCATTTTCCCTTGCCTAGCTTGACACCACGCTGTTGGGGGGAGTCTTGTTTCTAAGCCCCTCGCTCTTTTCTTGTACCACCAGGGAAAAGGTGGTGCCCAGCTCCAGGCTGGGGCACCTCCCAGGCACTGCCCATCAGGGATCTTGCCGTGCCCTATGTCCCTCTGTGGACCTAGCCCCAGACCATCCGGATCACTGATATTTCTAAATTAGGCCCTTCGAGCCCCAAACAAAAAATTATCAAACTTTGCATTTCTTTTGCAATGTTCATATGCCAAGATAAGTAGGGAGGAAAATCAGAACCTATTCAGTATTGTAAATACAGCAGATTATTATCCTAATATGTTATCCAGCAGTAACAAGCTAAATAATTCAGCACACTTTTAGGTCTCTATTCAAACTGATGAGCTAAAATAAAAAGTGTTGATTAAGCTAAGTGCATACCTCAGTGTGGATGGATGTTACTGTTTTGTTTGGTTCGGCTTTTTCTGTATAGGGGAGGTCTTTGATAAATATACAACTATTCTTGTAAGGCTTCTCATAAGCTGCCTTCCTTTGCTGTTTTACTGTCTTTTTAGTGTGATCACTTTAAACCCGCATTGCAAAACTAGGTTTTTCCATCACAAGCCTGTGCGCTCATGATGGGTTTTATTTTTAATCCTACCTCACTGCTGGAGTTCAAGCGTCACATAAAGAAAACCTTGGCTGTAGGACGATGATAAAGCATAAACATCAGCTTCTTGTATTTTCTTAAAGTATTTCACAATTGAAAACTACATGTTTTTATTTTGCTTTCCCTCTGCTGCTCCCCCTGTTAAAGATCCCAGGGTTTCTAGAAAATTCAGTAGTATTATTGCACTTGAGTAACACATCTGTATTTAACAGGCCCGCTCTCCCCTCAAGGAGAGCTTGTGAAAGGGGAGATGGCTTTGGTGGGGGGGTCTTCGGTCACTTCTTCTGTACTTGCATGAAAAATGTGAGCATGCTCTCCTGACATACAGTACCTTCAGGAGCTGTGAAGGTGGCTGTGCTGCCTTGGTGGTGTGCTGCCATACCACGTTAGTGGGGGCTTGGCGGAGAAAGGGGACCCTTTCCAGTCATCTCAGGTAGCTTCATCATAAATAGCCAAAGTCCTGGAATCGTCCCATTAGCAAACCAATTTGCAGGGATATAATTAGATCTATCGACCTAATATTTTGACTATTCAGACTAGTTATTCTGTGTAATAGAGGTGTTTGCTGCTTGTGCACAGAGATCCTTATTGCAAGAAGTCCCGAGTGGGGGAATACGGATTTAGTTGTTACTCTGTATATGGAAATCTCTGCTTGTAGCAGGAGGTAACAGTTAAGACTTGATCTGTGTATGCACTAGCCACACCTTTCCATAACCTACCCCTTTAAATTCTGAAACGAGAGCTTATGTATAAGAGGAAAACAAAACCCCATGCTTTTGAGTGGTGCTTTATCCAATGCAGTAAATCCACAGAGGAGAACGTGTAGGTGAATATAGCTGGTGGTCTCCTTAAAGCATTGTGGCGAAGAACACAAGAAATGTTTCTTTGGGAAGCTTATTTTTCATAATATGTGGTACATGGATGAAACAACACTATTCCTACTGAAATGAGCTGTCATCACTTCTGTAATTAGCGTGATGTTAATGATATGATAGGAGTTCACCCTGATTTCAAGGACGAAGTTGTGTTATAGAGGCTCAGTTCCCAGAAAATTGATAGAAGAATCTTTAGTCTTGGTATCAAGTATTTAGATAGATAGATAAACTTTCCAAATAACTTTTATGGTGTTTGCCTAAATTAGAGAGCAAGTTGTTTATGTAGAAAAATTGAAATGTTAGGAAAACCCCACACATGTTCACGTAAATCTTTTTTTATATATAAATGCTTGAAGTATAAAATGGTCAGATTTTGATCTGAGTTTTCATTGTGGAGGCTCTATCTATGGAGATATTTCTGACTTGCACCATTTCAGTCAATTTCAGAAGGCGATTTTTTCCTTCTCTGTCAGCACAGATACAGAAAAGCTGTTACAAAATGATCCCTTTAATCCGGTACCATTTTTATGTGCTGATTAGAATCAGGGTAATTTCAGCCTGTGTTGAAGGAGTTAATCTTCCTGATGGAGATGTGAAAAGTAGGAGCCATTTTAAATCTCAATACCACATGCTGCCTTAGGGATCACACTGTGCTAAAACCCAAGATAAAAAGGCCTGACAAAGATTATTGACGGTTTACCTTTTAATGAGCAGCTTGGATTGATTTTTATTTCCCTCTGGGGCTGCTTGCTTTGCCCTGTTTCCACCCATGATGTCATGATTAACAAAAACAACAACAACAAAAAAATTAAGGCTTCATATCTGAATAATTGCAGAGAAATAAAGAGTAGCCATGGCATTAAAGGGAAACCTGTGCCAAATCCCACTGAACCTCCTAGGAAAAGCCAGAGCACTTGGGTCAATGGTTTGGGGCTTCTCGCATCAGAGGAAATGCACCTTCTACCAAACACCACCTTGATTCTTTGTGTATGTTATATATTTTAAATAAATAATTCTGCAAATCAGCAGAAAAACAAGAAAATGCCTTCAAATGTATTTAATATTATTGCTGAGAAAAGCAATGATCTATCTTCTTTTGCCAAACCCCCACCCCTCTAAAGCCAACACTAAAAAAAACCGCCTCTGGCTACGTTCCCATAATTTTGTTCAAATCCTTAAGCTTCAAAAGAGAGCAGCTCTGTCACCACAAAACTATCATCCCGAAAGCTCTTAAGCTCTGACATCATCTATTCTGTTTGAGTCCTTGTGTATAGACCTTGCCAGAAAATGGAAATCCCTTTTTCACATGGGAGAAAGGGCGTATTTTTAAAAAAAAATTCCCATTCTGCTTCAGGATGAAACACTATTACAAAAAAAAAAAAAGAGAGAGAAAGACAAGGCTGTTTTTCCCAGGCATGGCTTTCCAGAACAAAACCCTGTTTTCGAAGAACAGGATGGAGAGAAGCCTTCCAGGCAGGCAGATGGGAAGCCGGCGGCACAGAACCGTTCTGCAAAGTGGCAAAGTGGAAACTTTCCCATGGAAATCTCCTGTTTTCTGAAGGCAGGAGAGGCGTGTGCCTTCTGTGCTGGGGTAGGAGATGGCTCCAGCCTCCTGGGCAGGGTTGGACAACCTGTCTGTGATCAGTAGGTGGTTTTTGGGCCAGCTGGAGTGAAGTGTAACGAGTGACAACGCGTGTGTGCGGCCATTCGGAGGCTATAGGGGCTAGAAAAATGCAAATCCAAGCCAGGTTGAGAGAACTGAAGGATCCTGCTGATATGTAGGCGTTCCTCAGAGTTACGTTGGGTGGAGGCGTAATTGGAAATGTGGTGGTTAAGAGCACTTGAGTGGTACTTGTGCGAGGCCGTGTGGAGCTGGATGCTGTAGAATGTCATTCCTTAACGTACTCAGCCTGTCGCAGGAGAGGTGCTGTTGGGCAGAGGATGGAGGAGCGTGGAAAGCAAGCACGGAAGGGAAACTGCTGGTTAAATTGCTTGAACTATCACTAAAATCCTTTTCTCAAAGTGTGTTGGGTTTTCTTTTTGTTAATTTTTTTTTGCTTCGTTTTTCTTTAGCAGATGAGTATGTTGAATGACTATGGGTTATTCTCAGCAGTGTAAAATTTCAATTCTTTAAAACCCATTCTTACCTATCAAATTGGCAGGCTCGAGAAGCAGTTATCCTGCTGCAACTTCAAATCACCGCTTCAAAAATTGATCTGGGCTTAGGTATGTCTTTGCGCGTCCATGCTTATTAGCTTCATGTTGTGATTAACTTAATGGGCTATGGAATTTTACATGTACTCTATGCAAATGCAACTGAAAAACCAATTATTGAAAAGTGAAAAATGAACTCTAGGAGACAGTCATTAGACTATTAGAATCCCCAGTTCCTTTGGAAACTGTATTTGGGTAATACGTGGTTTTAATACTGAATTTCAACCCCAGAAAAAGCAATTGGCAATTACATTTTTTTCAGGCGGTATGAAAACGTTTTGACAGGCCTGCCTGCATGGGCTACTAAGACCCACTGGGCTTTACGAGTTGGAAAATTAGTCACGGCTCCAATAAAACGTTGTAGTCCACTTAGTACCCTATTTTCAAGATCCTTAGATGTACAAGCATCCGTGAATTTAGCTTGGGTGGCTGATGAGCATAATCCATATTAGCTGGGCTGGATCCAGCAGCAGAGATGCTCCCCTGGCTGCAGCCTTGCAAGACTATCTTCCAGTGAATGTGTTTCGTGTGGGTAGATGGTGATGAAAAATCTCCTCTAAAGCCTGATTAGGTAATTTATGTGCCCAAAACCACGTGGACAGACTGTGGCAGCATCTATTGAGACAGCAAGTACATCAACATTGTTGTGTTATGGGCTTGTGGCCCAGATGGCACTGTTACTGTTAATTGGAAAATGATGTTGATGATCCCCCCTCAATTGCTATATATTTTAAATATGTTCCTATTCATCTGCCAAAGGTGCAACAGGTGGCTGTTGATCAGCTTTGTGGTGTTCACAGGCCGATGGCCCCCAGCTTTGGTTGAAAGCCTCTTCAAAATGAAGCTGCTGGTGGGGGCATGGTTTACACGTTGCTAGCTGCAGCGAATGCTGATGTGGTGATGCCCTGAGCTTGCAGCATCTTGCTGCTCTTGCAGAGAGAATGCAAGCGCTAGCATTTGGTGAGCTGTACTCCCAGAGCGGGGCTCGTGTGGGCGTTTGTAGGGGATGGAGCTCAGTGTAAAGTCAAAAAACTGATGCAAGCCCTTTGCGGAGGGAAAATATTGTCAGTCCTCGAATGTGCATGGACCAGTGCTGTCGTGCCATCTTTCTTTCTAGCTGGTGAGCTATAACTAGCACTCTGCTTGCTGAGATGCCCGCTTGCGCCCTTTAGCCTCCCTTACCTTCCATTTCCATTGCAAGTTTGGCCTGTTTTCACCGCCTGCGATTTCCACCCTCCCTCCGCAACAGGTTTTTGTGGACGCAGGCGTCTCCGCGCTGGCAGGTTCCCCGTCCTCCGTGTGATGGAGGTGTGTTACTGTAACACACCCTGCATCTCGTGCTTGGCATCAGCGGGTCCTGTGTGGGTCCGGCCCCCCCCCCCAAAGAAACGGTTGCAGGACTGGGGACTGTCAGCGTATGTGATGGGCCATGAGCGGCCGTTTAATGCGCACGCATCTGTTGCCTTGCGCTCTGGGGAGCGCAGGGCCTGATTCGGTTCTTTGTTTGGCTCGCCTCGTCCGCTGTAAAACACTCTCGTAACAGGGTGACAGGCTGGAAGACCTTGTGTAGGAATGAGTCACCCTGGGCTCCACGGGGAGTTGTGCAAACAGATTAGGGGCAGCATCTGACCTTTCATTTTCCATAGTGCCTAGACACAATTGGATGAGGAGGTGAGAGGGTATCCAAAGAATACTGGCTGTAATTTAATCAATTGGCATTTAGATGTGCGGTGATGAGTGTCTGCGAGTGCTTTGGATGGATGAATATATGATATGACCAAAAGGAAGAGAAATAAGGATGTGTAAATTCCATAGACCACAAAGTTTAGAAGAACGCAGTAAGAGAGTAGATGAACAAGAGTGAGATGTAATTAATATAACAGAGAAACTAAAAGCTACTGGACATGAAGCATCATACGTTGAACTGTTCTGAGTCTATTCGATCAGGTAGCTTAAAGCCATTTAAAATACCCTCTATACAAATGAAGAGGGAAGAATAAGAATAATCAAAGTATAGATAAAGCATGTATCAAGAATAAAACACGGTGATAAGGAAGATTATGAAGCAAAGAGAATAAATATGGTGTGGAAAGCAGATGTGGAGACTGAAGGGAAGGTGCGTAAAAGATAGATGTAAATAATAAGGCATTTGTCAAATCCTTGAATGTAAAATGTCAGGGCTTCAAGAACTTGTAAAGGTTATTTACTAACTAAGGCTGGAGTGAAATACTGTTTAACTACTACACAGAGATGTGCTCGTATGCTTTGCTGAATAGGACTGGTTTGATTACTTAGTGCCTAAATAAAAAATAGTAATTCTTTGTCTCTTTGTTGCCAGGGAAATGGGAGATAAATGCCATAAGAAATTGATGTAAATTTCTGAGCTTTTAAAAGAAAGCAGGAATGAAGGAGGCCGGGGAGGAATCACACCAGAAATTATAATCCTGAAGTATTGAAATCTGTGTTGGAAAACTTAAGAGATAGAATTAACATAAAAGACTTGGGACTGAGAAAACTGTAGAATTGCATTGGTTTAGGTGTGGGAAGGCATTGATAAAATTTCAAAGACCCTTAGGAGATGCATTCATAAACAGGATCTAGAAAAATCTGCTTTTAGATCTGACTTCGGAATGGGAGAGTCAAAGAAACTCTATAAGAGCTTAAATAAGATACAATATGGAAAACTTTTAAATCGAGATAATTAGTATTCATTCAGAATTACATAGTCACATGTGGTATCTAATGAATTCTTTTTAGGAGCCCATGTCAGTAGCTAAAAGAGAGAGTCAAAATATATTGGGAGTTTGGTAAAGCTGTCTATAGACCACGTAGCATTCAAAGGCTCATCTTCCTCTGGTAGCTGAGAAGGGCAGGTGTCTTTAGTCTCTACTTCAGAGGCTAGATTTCACTTGGAAGACGAAGCAATTCTGAGTTATCGGCACAGAAACAACAGAAGGAATTGTAAATGCTTCGTATGTTAATAACCTGGAAAGGGGAATTTGCAGCAGGATAAGAAAAAAAATATACAGTGATACAGAACTGGGAAACAAAGAGTTAGAGCAGAGGAGGTAAGCAACCTATAATACTTCTGAATACATCACATAGATTAAAAGCACAGACAGATAAGCAGGCTGCACAATTTATGGTAAAGCTAGATAAGCCTATGGACAGACAAAGCACGAAATATAAAAAGATGCAGCAAAATAACCTCCATGGCTGTACACTGACAAGATGGAAAAAAAACCAAACGAGAAAGGTAGTTGGATGATGTTGCCTTCATCACAAATGTTATCATCAGTACATTACAGCAAACAATATATTAAAGCACGTGTAGCAGAATGACATTTAAATCGGATGAAATAATCTGGTGCCAAACAAAGGACTGGGGACTACCTCTGCAGTCACACGTGTGTAGCTTTGCTTGCATCTTTCTCGGCTATAGGCCCAGACAACGTACGGCAGAGGGTGGCCACGTTTTTCTTCTGAATTCTTGAACCGTTTATATGTACTGTCCTCACATTTACATATACTGTATTGTTAGACAGTGTATTGAGCATGTTCATTAAAATTAACCAGAAGCCATTACAACAAATTGGTTACACGCACAAAATTGCCGTTGTCTTGCAAGGGGGGGGGGAGTATCAAGAAGAAATGCTATAATTACACTCAAGACTTCTAGAATGAGATTTCTGTACTTGCTAAATGTAAATTCATCCCCCAGATAGTTTCTTTCAGCTATTTATCCTCTGAGAATCTATTAGCTGTTGCTATTTCTGTGTGGGTTGTATAAAGAGCCATGTAGATAAATCAATAACATTTGCAAATCTGATGAACTAGGATGTGCTGCAGGTTGCTGTGACCGGATTGCTCGGTGGCCTAAGTACAATTCACTTGACTCGCAGTCTGTTCCCAGGTGCAAAAGTGTGACTTTTTTTTTTTGCCAGTCTTCTCAGTGATATAGTCATCTTTTCTTTCTGGTGACGCAGCTACAAATTATGGCCCAACTCCAAGCTGGAGCAGGGTGAATTCCCTTCCTTGGTCTTCTCGCCTCTGTCCTCTTCTGACGGATGACAAGGAGGCAGAGTTCTGGGCATGCTGTGAAGGTGGTAGGTGGATTGCCTTTTCCTAGACATCTGTGTGGCTTGTGGCTTACTTGCCATGTGCCTCCGATCCTGAAAACCCTATTCCTTTTGTAGATCAGCAATGGGAAGCAGCTGCAGTCTTCTCTGCATCCTATGTGTCTTTCTTGCCAGCTCAAAGACATGGGTTGCTCTTGGGTGCATCCTTCAAAGAGACTGTCTTTCTGCTTCCTTATGTGCAGTTGTGTTTTTCTAGGTAATGTGATATAGTTGCATGGTGAGCAGGGTTCACATCTTTGAACTAAAATCAGCCCTGTTCAATTTTAAGCATGTGGACTAAATTATTAGATCTGTAATCTTACTTCTGTAGGCAGCAGTCCTCCACGTGTTTGGATGCCTGACACTGGATTAGTAGGAAAAGGCTGCTGCATCCACACAGATCAATTGAGCAGAGACAACGTGTGGGTCTGACATCACCCATCTTGGACGTGCTGCTTTCAGATCTAAATCTGTTAGTTGTGGGACCTTTGGATCGCCGGCTGCATTGCACTGAGGATGAAGAGCACAGCAGCTCCTTCCTAAATCCTTTATACATGTGATGTCGCACATCTGAAATAACCCCAGAAGAATTTGCTCTGTAGCTTCCCTTAAGTCATGTATTTTGAATTTGACGACAGCTCCTATCTCACCGCGCTGTAGATGTTCAGTGGGTTAGAGCAGCAGTGGCTGTGTGTGCTGTAGTGGTTGCGTTTGCCTCTGCTGTAACAGCAAGGGAGAAAGGTCTTTATTCACCAGAAGATCAATGATTAATTTTCAAGCTGCAGAGTTTGGAGCTGATCCAGCCTAGAACTTCTCCAATATTTATGGTGTTTAGCTCCAGGATTTTCCAATTTAAGCATTTCTGTAGTCCAAGTAGGGTTATGAAGTGTTGAAGCAAACTCTCAAAATACTTACCTTGCCCTAAGAGGAATAATCTGTGCAATAATGTAAAAAGGTTTTAATCTATGCACTTTGAATAGTGGTTCGATAGTCTCTGAAGACGTCCCATTTAATTTGGAGTTAATTCCACCTTCATTGCTTCGTGGATGCACTTGAGGTGCTCTGTGGTGTTTAATTTGGGTTCTTTTGAATGCCAGATGCAGAGAATTAGAGTAATTATAGTGTGTAACTCAGCTTTTAAAGGCTGTTTCCTTTTTAGAGAGTATAAAGAGTATATAAATTGTTCTAAACGTTTTAGTTGGTATTGATGTCCTGGAAGATTATCCAGCTGGAAGTAGAATGCAAGTTCTTTGTGTTTCTCTATCCAAAGACAACGCCACTGTTCCTGGCTGCTTTCTTAAGGAGAAAAAAAAAAAAAAACAAAAAACAACAAAAAACCCCCCAACAAACCAAAAAAACAACAGTCCTCTGTGTGTGTGTGTGGGGGGGTGTTGTCGGGGGAAATGACACGTATCTACACGTGTGTGGCGCTCTTTCAGAAAAATACCATCACCTTGATGGAAATCTTCTGGTAGTGCCACCCTTTACTTTAGGGTCTAGGAGACCTAGTCATGGATTCACAAGCTACTGTGATAAATACTCTTTGGATACCAACGTAATGCCAGTACCCATTTTCACGTCCATATTTTACGTCACCTTGTAAGAACTGTTACTCGTGGGAGGAGATTGCCATATGCATCTGCAAAAGGACCTTTTATTTCTCTTCTGAAAACTAACCTTTGTGCCTACAAAACCTCAATAAATATTGGTTTTCCTTTGTGCTAGTGCCTATTGTGGAATCTCGCCCCACTGTTTCTATGTGCTTGCTCTTATGTCTCTCCTGAAGCTGCAGTGTCAGGACCAAGGACTTTGGTGTTACTGCAGCACCTGGCACAAATGGGGAAGAAAACAAAGCTTTTGCTCTTGAATTAGTCCGTGAAAAGCTAAGCAAGGGAAAAAAAAAAAAAACCCAAACAAAAAAAACCCAAAAAACCCTAAACAACCAAAAAAGCCAAAGTGTCCAGGTCTATCAGGGTTAACTCAACTCTTCACCCATTCTGCAAGTCAGCTGAGATTAGGAGTCTGGAGCTATCGACTGCAGTTTTTGTAAGTTTTTAAGCTGTGCTGAAGTTTAAAAAACAAAATAGTAAGTGTTAATAAGAAAAAATAATTGCGCGCTCTCAGTGCAGTCATGACAGCAGGTTTTTAGTACAGAATAAAGGCAGTGGGCAGAGGCTTTGTTTTCTTTTCTGGTAACTGCATGCAATCCTACAGTTGTTTCTGGTGCCTGTGTTTTCGGCAGTCGGGTTTGGGGCGTATGGAATGTGTTTACACCGGCTGGCCGTACAGTGAGGAGCAGCTGTCGTGGGGATTTTCACTGCACTGAAGAACTGACTCTTAAAAGCAGTCCTAAGTTTTCTGCACATTTAATCATCTCTCCCAGTGGGGAGCTAAAACAAAAGGAATATATGTACCGCTAAACCTAAATCAAATTTCCTGTGAAAATGTGAATATGACACTTGGGTATGACCTGTTTCAGTGCACCATAATTCACTTGGGCAAAATGTGGTCCTAGAGCTGCCTCACACGATGCACAAGCTGTGATGAGATGTACCGTCTCTGATGGGGGCTTCCGAAGCAGTGGCTGCAGTGGGAATTGTGTCTGACAGCTTAATATTTCAGTTGCGACTGGCCATACTTACAGTAATGAGGATGTAATTATTTTTTTTTTTTAGCCTGGTTAGAGCCACAAACATATGGTACAGTAGCAGAAGAAATTATTTTGGGTAGCAAGCCTTAAATATTTTTTTGGCAATCAAATGACTAGGCCTTTCCCAAGGGAAACAGAACTTCCCATAAAAGCATCGTATCGGTAAGTCTTCATTACTGCTCTTCCACCCAAAGACAAGCCATACTTCCTCCCATCTTTTTCATTTGGCTGTGAGTCTGGACAATATATTCGCTGTTGGCAATGCTTGCTTAGCTTGCTGTCACCTGGAGGAGAGGATAGCACAGCAGGGTCTCTTTCCTTGCTATGTGAAGGGCTCATGTGTTGAGAGAATTACTTTAGGTTTGACTTATTTTTTTAATTGTTATTTTTTTTCCCTTGGAAAGTGGCTATACCTATGTTCATTATTGGTGCAAGAGGAAGTGATGGGTTTTTGGAGTGTCAGTAAAGTTTTATAGAGTCCTATTGAATAAACAGTGAGCCATTTCTCAGATGCGGATGTTTATAGTAAAGCATGCAACTACTGAACGTTGGAGGTTGGTAGCATCCTCTCCATGAGGGTCTGTATGTTTTTGTGGTCCTCCTTGCATCCAGGGCTCTGTGCAGCGTAATACACAGACCTAGTTTTTTCTTTCTACAGAAACGGGAAGTTCCAGTTAGGGTATCCTGTAATGAGTCTGTAGTCTATGTTTGCATGTCCTTAAGGCAGGTAACGCATATGTCGCTTCTTCGTTAGCATGTGAAACTCTGCCAGAGAGAGCGAGCGCGTGTCTGGGATCCCAAGTTCTGCATGGTGGCTGATTGCTCCTTCTCTTTCTTCTGCATGGAATAATTTCTGTAAGCACCTTTGATGTGGGCAACGCAGCTTGATGCACGAACTATCACACAGGTTTGTGTCCTCATGGTAGCTGAAGGGGCTGTTTTGTTCAGAAGCAGAAGGGATCTGATCTCAGGTGAAAGAACAAAGTCCGGTGATCCCAAATAATATCTTTGTCAACATTTATGGATTTATGGGGCTGTGAATATATTGCCTCAGCCCTGCGAGAGCCTTTGTAGGGGAAAACAAATCTAGCTTGAGTGGTCCTCCAACCAACCTTATTTTCCCTCCTTGCTGGAACAGAGCACACTTCCCAGTGTTTTCAATGTAAAAGGCACGCTTTGAAAGTGAGACCTCTGACCTTGCTCTGTAATGCAATGGTTTCTGGAAACTGTGTTTTGCTGAAAGCTTTTGCTTTTAAAGAAGAAAAAGAGCAAACAAGGATGCTCCATGGAGTCAAAGCTAAAAAGAATTTCTCCTCTTTAATGTTTGCTCTTAGAAGAATGGAGAGGAATTTAGGGCCCAAAATTAAGTGTTGAGGTGTTAGTATAGGGAAAGCTGGTGCCGTACAAATGTTGAGACGAGTGGTATATCCAGGAACACCTCCCAAGGCAGTTCTCTGTTGTCCCATCCTGCAGCGTTCACAGCCCTGACCCCTGTCCTAAGCTCCATATTTAAATTTATTTCTTGAAAAGTGGAGCCAGTTTCCCTTTTTTTCCCTGCTAAAGCACGGCTGGAAGAGGTAGAGCTGGAGCAGGAGGAGCTGCAGCAGGAGCTGCCGTGCTCGAGGAGGGAATGATGGCGTGAGTCCTCTTGGGAAGAGCAGGGAACTGAAGTCACATTTTTTCATGTGGTGGGCACGTGGCGAAGGCTGCAGGCTTTCCTACTGAAGGAGTGCTGGTTATGCCCTTAACCTGCCGTGCTAATGAGGGGAAAAACTACAGAGCACAGGCAGGTTAGTTGATAGCTTTCCCAGGAGTTAGAAGGCCATGGAGACAAGTCAGGTATCAAAGTTGCTTTGATTTTTCTAACTCATGAGAATGACATTAGTCTTTGCTAATGATTTACCTCAAGTTTGGATTTCATTCAGGCAAGGAAAGCGCCTTTTTTTTTTTTTTTTCTCTTTGTGGATAAGATGGCCATAGTCAAACCATTTGGTTTCTGGCAGGCAAAATGGAAGAGGGGGGCCATCAGGGTGAGAAAACCCCAGCATGAATTTTTCCATCTTTTAGCTGAGGCCCTTTCTCTTAGAAGCTTCCTCATAAATGCACATTTTTTTTGTTTTGAATCCATTCTGTGGAAAGACTAAATGATAAATTGGATGTAACAATAAAAAAAGTCATCTTTTCCTCCAAACTGATTCGTTTATCATGTGATGCGCTATTGTTACAGAAAATTACTCTGCCTATTGATTTCACACAGTTGTATGCGAGGACTTTATTCTGGAAGAGCCTGGGTTCCTCTTAGCTTCTGGGGATGGCAGTGGAGACAGAGGGTGCATGGTACCCCACTGGTGTGATGCAGCGCTTTAGGGGAGCTGGATCCCACATTCAGCTGGCTGCTTGATATTAGTTCATATCTTGGCTCATAAACAAGAGTTGGGAGATTAGTTCTCAGAGGCTGTTTTGGGGTGGTCTTCCCCCTGTGTTAAGCAATTTGCTAATCATCTTGTTCATTAGTTCTTGAGGGGAAGAAAGGGACCTTTATTGGGCAATGTAAACTGAAGCAGGCTCAGAAGAGCTACCAGTATAGTGATGGGTGGGGAGCAGCAGAACTGGAGAAAATCTCCTTTAGTGTTTTTCTGTGTTAAGTATTGGGGGTGTGCTGGTTTTCAATGGGATAAGGTTAATTTTCTTCACAGTAGCTAGTATGGGGTTATGTTTTGTGTTTGTGCTGAAAACAGGGTTGATAAGAGGGATATTTTCATTACTGCAGAGCAGGGCAAGGGCTTTTCTGCTTTTGCCCCCCACCCCACCAGCAAGTACCCTGGGGGGTGGGGTGGGGTGGAATTTAGGAGGGGACACAGCCGGGACAGCCGAACCCAGTTGACCAAAGGAATATTCCAGACCGTATGACATCATGCTCAGCATATAAAGCTGGGGGAAGAAGAAGCAAGGGGGGGATGTTTGGAGCGATGGCGTTTGTCTTCCCAAGTCACCGTTGGGCGTGCTGGAGCCCTGCTGTCCTGGAGATGGCTGAACTCCTGCCTGCTGGTGGGAAGCGGTGAATGAATTCCTCCTCTTGCTTTGCTTGTGTGTGCGGCTTTTGCTTTACCTATTAAACTGTCTTTATCTCAAGCCGCAAGTTTTGTCACTTTTACCCTTCTGATACTCTCCCCCATCCCACCGGGGGGGAGTGAGTGAGCGAGTGGCTGCGTGGGGCTGAGTTGCCGGCTGGAGTTAAGCCGCAACAGTCCTTTTTGGTGCCCAACATGGGGCTCAAAGGTTTTTAAGGTAATGACATGTTTGATTGAAATGTGCTAGGCCAGATTTATAGCTGTTAGTGCTGTTTAGCTGTTAATTGGCAGGCTCCTGTGCTTGCTATGGGGCTTGCTTGCTTCATTGTATATTAGAGTCTAGTGCTCGTTAATGACTGCTTTTTGCTTTTGCTGCTTGCTGTAATGCTGCAGTGCTTATCATCTTACTCTGCTGTGCCTGGGAATGTTTTGATAACAGCAATGGTGATGCTCCTGGGCTGGCAGATGGCCAGGGCATCGCTGGTGTTTCTGTGCTGCTGTACTGGACAGGCTGGAACTCTTGTGTGAACTCGAGTCGAAGGGACTGTGACCTGGGGATGAGTCTGTGTGGGAGCAGGACACCCCAAAGCATCCACGGCCGTGGATAGGTACGTGTCGAAGCGTCTGTGGCCATGGTTATGTCTGTGCCACAGCAGGTGTACCTCTGAAGGGATTGTGTCCCAAGGATAAGTCCACGCTGGGGAAGGTACACCTCAAAATATCTGTGGGTAAGTCCATGCTGCAGCAGGTACACCTGGAAGCATCAGTGGCTGGGCATGAGGTCACGATGGAGCATCTCAAAAGCATGTGGCCATGGATAAGCTCACGACAGAGCAGGTACACCCCTGGAGGGACTGCAGCCGTGGGTAAGGCTGTGTTGGAGCAGGTTTACTTCTGAAGGGACTGTGGCTGTGGGTAAGGCCACGCTAGAGCAGGCGTATCTCTGAAGGCGTTGTGGCCCATGGAGGAGGCCACGCTGGAACAAGCGATCTCAAAGCAGCTGTGGCTGTGGATAAGTCTATGCCACAGCAGGTAAACCCCTAAAGAAACTGTGGCTCGTAGATAAGGCTCCGCTTGGAGCAGGTACAAAAAAGGGACTTGAGATTGGGTGGGTGGGCAAAAAACTCTCCCCCAGGGCTGCCCAAAGCCTTGGGTGCAGAAGTGACTTTGAGTGACAGCTGGCAGTAGTCTGTCAAAGCAAGAGGATGCTTCAGGTTGTAGCAGCAAACTACAAGAGGCATTTTCTGAAGTAAAGATGTCAAAAGACTATACATGCTTTGCTAGGAAAGTGCTTGATAGCGAACTAATTTAATTCCACTAAAACTTGTCTTGCTCCTTTCCCTCTGCTACATAAATTGGTGATGTTTTATCCTGCTTTAGCCTATGGGAAGATGCACACTGTCTGCAGGTGGGACAGGTGTGAAGTCAGAGCTGGCTGTAAGTGTAAGCAAGGCTGGCAATTGCCTGGGGAAAAGGATTGTCAGGAGCAGCAAAGCAACCATGAGCACTGCCTTGCTGGTGTTTGGGGAGCCAAAATGGATGGCAGAAAAGGCAGGAGGAGGAGCAGAAGCCCTTTGGCCTTTTGTCAGGGCTGGTCTGTTCCTAAGGGTGTCCCCTCATCCATGGGCAATAAAGCTTGATCCTGCTAATGGTCCCCAGAAAACACAAGCTTCTTGCAAACTAGAAACAAGACTTGCATCTTGCATAGGGAGGATCATCGAAATCATTGCCAGAATGCACCATAGGCTGTGGCATTCTCCATCAGTGACTATTTCCAAGTCCTGTGTCCTATTTGGTGCAGATCAGGCGAGATGTTCCAGTAGTTCTTTCAGGTTTTATCGCCTACAAAACTGCAAATGTGTCCAGAGGAAATATTTGCTGCCTTCCCACCCCACAATTTCTTCTAGACCTAGTGGGGTTCGTAATTAAAAAAAAAAACAAAACAAACCAAACAAAAAAAATTCTCCTCTTGTTACGCAGCCTCAGCTGGGTCATGTAAGATGTCCATATACCACCAGAGGTGTTAATGGGAATGCTACTGGTCCCCTTTAAATCAATACCTGTAATAGCGGAAAGCACAAAGGCTCACTGGCACTTTTCGCCCGAGCCAGAAGCCGCCTGCTACCTTTGGGATGCAGGCAATAAAGTGCACAAATCAACGGGGTTGCATCTTGTGTGTTTGTGAATGTTTCCTGGTTTTCTTCACATTCTTGTTAAAGTGAAGCTGCAGCTCACCCCCGTGCAGGAGGCCACCGCGAGACACCTCCTGTCTGACCTTCAGGCCCTCGAGGCATTTTGGTGGGCATCAGGTTAGTGGTGTGGAAAGCGATTGCGAGAGCAGGCCTGATCTAGATTGTTAACATCTCTCGAACACGCGCACAAAACCCCCTAGACTCTTCCATCATTCACAACTCCTGAAATACCACTAATTAGTGTCTGAGGAATACAGACTGTGTGGGAAGTTAGACATTCACCAGGCTGTTCATCTGGGAGCCGTCTGAGGAACAGCTCTTCCACGCCGGACATCTGCAGGATTAAAAAAAAAAAGGGGGGGGGGAAGAGAGAAAGAAAAAGACACAGTTCATTAACCAACAACAACGTTACCCATAAAGCAACTGGGGAAGCTAATCACTGCCACTAAATCTTGCTCTGTTTACCATAAATTAATATTTAGTCTCCCAAATTTGGAGCTCTTTTGTTCGTATGCCTCATGTCGCGTAGAGATGCCACAAATCTGGGAATTGCGACTGGCAGTGGTTTGCATCAGCATGCCCCACGGGCCATGATGCTCACTGCAAAAGCCTTCAGGGTGCTAGTCTATTAAAGAGATAATAGTACAGATTTGAAAGCTTCAGCTGATTAATTAAATGCAAACACAAGATTGTACTCGTAGGCCCTTTCAAAGGACTCAGAGTCCTTTTCTTAAGTCAGTTCAACCTTGACCTGAGTAAGCGCTTGTGTAATAGATTAAAGGTGTCCCATAAAGAGGGAAAATGAATTTGCATTGGTTTTAAACTTGGTTTTGTATGTTGTGGAGAGAAGATCTTTTCCACCGCACATACATGCCTGCTTACTCCCTTATGAATACGTGGAAAACAGCATTTTGTGTTTCCTGATGATGTGGGGGGTTAGGGTGGCACATCAAAGGAAAGCAGGCAGGGGAGAAGCTTTCTGCCTGGTTTGTGCAGCACGCTAGCAAGAAGCAAGTATGGCACAAACGGCATTTCTGGTGAACTGCTCCAAAGGAACCAAACCGTTAGAGGCTTCTGACAAGATTTTCTGCTTTTGCCCTTGGCGTGTGCATCAAAGCCCATCCATCCAAAGTGCTGGGTTGTCCGTGCCGGAGGTCCTGTATGTCTCTCATTGCCTCTACTGCACGTGTGCACCCGGTCATCGCGGTGCAAATCAGCTTTATGCTGAACAGGCAAAGACTCTGACATAGCTCTCTGAATCGGTGGGACCGTGAAGTCTGTGCATCCTTTACCCATGGAGGTGGGCGGCTGCCTCTCTGAAAGCCGTCGGTTTTGCGGTGGCATTGAGGGTGCTGCGCTCTATGAAAAGGTATCTGCTCTGCTGAGCCCCTGATGGGGCAAGGCACAGAAACCATGGGCTGCGTCGGGGCCGTGGGAAACCAGCAGTGCCGGGACCCGCCGTCTGTCTGGGAAACGCATTTCCATCCTACTTGCTCCGGTGGAATTTAATTTTGGAAAATGCTTCATTAAAATTATTTGAATCTCTTTTGGGACCAGTCAGAGCAGGCTGTTGAAGGAAATGTTAATGTACTTGGGGATTCTTAAGATATGGTTTCATTTGTTTTGTTTTACTGTTTAATTCTGGCCGTGCTTCTTATTTTAAAGGGCTGAGCTGTATGTCTTGCATTCGCTGAACAGCATGACAACTCGTGAAGTATGTGACAACGTGGCTTGAGAAAAATAGTGCGGTGGACATCGTAAATTACCTCTTCAGTTATATTTCTGAAGCTTTTAGAACAACTGAGATTTGATCCTTTCTAGCTTGAATTGAACCTTATGAATTGCAGATTACTATTATTTTTTGATCAGAACAAAAAAGGTTTTCATTTTCAGGCCACATAACGTGTTTTTCTAGCAGCTATTTCTTAATCTGTAGCTGTTGTAACCCCTTAGACTGTTTAATTGGGTGTTGCCAGTGAATATACAGAATTATAGTGTTAACAGTCATTGTACTACATTACAAAGCTGAGTTCATCCAAGTGTCCAATTTTTTTCTCAGTAAGTTTGTCCCTGCAGACTTCTCTTTAAAGTTAACGTTTGTCCTTGACAGCGCGCGTATAACAGAAGTGGTAGAAAGGACCAGATGTAGTGTTATGGAGCTTCTTTGTTCTTCCCTTCATGATAAAGCATAAAAAATCCTACATAGTTTAACAAAACTCTAGTATCTGGTCCTAATTGCTGTAAGTAAAGCACGTGTGATCTAAATGTTAATCAGATTTCTGCATTTAATGAGGGAAAAAGCAGCTATTATATGAGAAGTGTTCAGGAGCAGGAGCTGTTCGTGTTCCAATCAGGTGATTGTGTATTTGAATAGTATTTCCATTTAAATAGCTTTATCGCCCCGCTGATTCCTAAGCACTGAGTCAAAACAAAAACTAACAGCTAAATTGATATTATTACTAAGGAGGAATGAATAATAGGCAGTAAATCCATACCTGCTGGGAATCGTCAATGTGTTCATGGACTATGTAGGTGCAAGGGTTTGCACCAACTCTGTGAAACTGTTATATTTACAGAGGAGCATCGTGGGGATGTAATTCTGTCCTACTGAGTTCATGTTACGTTTCCATTAAATTCTTCCTCTGCTCATTTTACTACTGATTCTCATGAAAATGCTTGGTCATGCAGTGGGCTCCTTTCCCAATTCGCAGCATTTGGAGAAGCCAAGCCTTTCAAGCAGACGCAGTGAAATTTGTAGAGGTCCTGCAGGACACATACTCATTTCCCCAAATCATGTTCACAGTTAGAGCATTTCCTGGGACATCAGTGCAAGTCTATTGCTCTGGCCACCCGTATCTCCTAATGCTCCTGAAAGGATTATTTTATAATCTTATCCTGTGAATGCAACAGCTGTAAGCCCAGATAAATTGCATTCCTCTAGGGAAAGTGAGTTGGGACTCGTTTTAACTGCATCCCAGTGGAATTACATCATCTATAATGTTAAATGGTATTTGGCTGGCTGTGATTGTGGCTGATTCAATGGAAGAGCCACCTTAGGATCTACTGGCCTCTCTCTGTTTACACAAACCAGGCATAAAACAGGCTGGTATATACTGATGCTGAAACCAAGCCACTAGCTCTGATGTATTTGCAGTGGGACTGCCCTTCAAATAATGGCCTTTGGGAGAGTGTCACAAGAAACACATTTTATTTTAGATTTGGCCATTCTTCTAGCACGTGCAGCTGTCATGCTAGGTTGGATACAGATACAATTAGACCTTACGAATGTTCAGAAACTCTGGTTCTTTCAGGCTACGCTTCGCAGCTTCACAGATGGTAAAAGCCAGATGAGGTTATATCATGATCATCGAGTCCTGCCTCCTGCGTAGCCTGGGCCAGAGGATGTCACTCGGCAACCCTTTCATCAGGCTCGATGCTTTGTGCTTGAACCGGAGTGCTGCTTTCAGAAATACACTCAGGCTTCTGTGAAACGATGGCGAATGCAGCCTGCCCTGCTTGTCAAAAATAAAAATAAGGGAGAAAACCTGCTGCTTCTCCCAAATGGGAACCCTAGTGTGGCATCTGAGCAGAAAATGCTGTATTGGAAGGGACTTGTACCAGTGTGATTCAGAGCATATGAACTTTGGTCCCAGTGCAGAGACCAATCATTGCTTGCTTTTAAGTGTTGAGGTATTTTTGAGGACATTTCATCGCAGCTGCCTAAGAATTTGCTCACATTTTAATACATCTATTTGTTATTTCTTTTCCTCTTCCAGCTCCCTCAGGAACTGTTAAGCAGAGTACTCCTATTTCTGCAGTACTTCTCTGTTCTTGATGTTTCTGTTCCGATCACTCCCTGCTTTTGCATAGCCATGTTCGTAAAAGTTCAGGCCCCCTGTGCATACATGCAAAATAGATGAACACTTGTACTGTATTTTAGGTAGTTAATTAATAATGGCTAAAGAATAAATATTTCTTCTTTAGGCTATTTCATGTATTTAGTGGAAGGGTGACTTCCTTTTCCAACTTTTTTGTTTGTTTTCTAGTAAAAAATGATAAAAACTCCCAAGAAAAAGCGATTGCTTTGATTCTTAACAATATAACAGTGGTAACATCAAGCTTTGGACGTGGGGACCACACTGATTTAGAAATTTAGTAGGAAAGGATGTAGCAGTTTCTGTAGGAGAAAGGCTAAGCCCCGGTGCTGCAATATGCCCTACGCAATACGAAGGTGGAACGCTGCTATTGGGAAGGCAGACTTCTGTGAAACACCTTCTTGTCCTGTATGTGTCTATAAAAATGTATATATGTGTAATGAGGGGAAAGGTGGCATATGTAGGTCTAATAGAATCGAGTATGAGGGTGATGCTCCAAGAAGGTAAGTGTTTTGTGTTGGGAAAAGGTCCCTAAATACATTAAGTCCCGATTTAGCGTTTTTAACCACAATTTCTTCCTTCCTACAGTATGTACAATTATAATTGTATGACAAATAACAGGCTGCATGTGAATGTTGGTTCCTAATGAAGAAGGCTGTATTCTTGAAAATGTGGCTGAAGGTATCAAAGATGAACAGGGCACAGCCAGGAAGTAATCAGAAATGCATATATCTGTTGAATAAGAAGTAAATGCAGCGATAGTGGAAATACATATGTAGCGTTGGGCTATTTTTGCCACTGGGTCTTAGAATTTCATGTTGGGCTTGGTAGAGAGATACATTTGGCTTCAACATTACAACTTAACACCTGGAAATCAATTCTTACATGCAGCCTCTTTCAAAATGTTAAATGGAAAATATTTTCCTGACATGTACAAAAGCCACACTTTCGGCGATTAAGATTGGAAATGTTTACTAGAAATTAAATCAATGGTGAAGTCCAGAAGAGATTTGATTGCAGGTTTGAAATGTGGGATAGATGCTTTGTTATTCTCCCATTACCACTGATTGCGTTACTAAAGAAAGAAATCGATAGTGTGACCATACCGAGGAAGTGGAATAAAATGATTGAATGATTGGCAAAAAGACTTCATAGTATGGGACCTGTAGAGAACCTTTGCACAAGATGAGCATCTTATAGTAATGAGCAAATAAAGTGTTTGCATGACAACTCTGCAAAATTCCCCAGCTAGGGGCTTTCTGCAGATCTAGCTCAGCTTACCTATGGGAGCACTAGAAGGTTCCCCTCCAGTGTCAGGCTTAGGAAAAAAAAACAAACAAACAAACCAAAATCAAGCCCCACAGACTGAGTCAATAGTGCTGAATTGCATTTAGCTTTATGTTGAAGTGACAATTTTTGCATAGTTTTAATGAGAGGCAGCCCTGGGCCAGAAACTTCAGCCTGGGATGCTTCTTGCTTTCTGCCCTAGTTTGTTTTCTGTCGGTCTGAGAGTGTTTTCATCCCTATCGCATGAGAGTGCTGTCCTGTAGCGCATTAAGCAGCAGGACTAGCATCCATCATGTGGTGTTTATTCTGTCATCTCTACCCAGGAATAGAAGTATGAGCAATGGAGTGGTTTATTTTAATAGCATTTTTGTTTGGTTGGTTCTGTTATTGTGGAAGTCTTTTCTGAGGCAGGAGAAGGAGGTTTTTGGGGTTTTAATACATCAGTTGCTGTGCACTGCAGTTAAAGCAGGGAGAATCAAGGCTCGTATCCTGCGTTTGGGGCAGATGGGTGTGAATTTTCTCCTAAGCTTTGCAGATGATTCCACAGCCTTATGCTTGCCTTCAAGAACATCTGCCTTCTGCCCGGGTAAGCTTTAACTCATCGTGCAGAATGAGTTCCCAAAGGATGGCCCGTGGGCAGACGCAGTCTGCAAAGTCATTCCGTGTAGCTCACAGAAAGACTTTTTAAGCAAGATACTGAGTCACGGATAGATTTTGGTAGGCAGACACCGGCCTAGTGTTCTGCTTTCATCCCAGACTTTAGGGTAGTCTTTTAAATACCCTGGGCTAAGATCATAGACTACTGTGGCAGACTGGGACAAAGCTGTCAAAAGATGACAAAACCATTAATATCTTTGGTCTGGTCATCATTTCACATTAGTGTCCTAAAAAACAGAGCTGGAGGAAAGCCGTTCCCATAGATGGCAATGTGAGAGCCCGTGACCACAAAAGACCAAGAACTACAACTTGCCTCGGGAACAGCCATTGGACACATTGACCACAGCAGGTGGGAATATTTGAATGAAATGGTGGTGTGCTCTCCAGAGCTTGGTCTGGATCCAGCTGTGCAGTCTCCATACCTCTGTTTCTCCATCTATAAAATTGATTTTTTTCCTTTTTTTCTTTTTTTTTTTTTGTTTGTTTTAATACCACTGTTGAAGTATAGACCTTTCTGTGCTACAAAGCCAGGTCAAAGTTAGATAGCTTCACAAGTAATTTAAAGTGTTGCGGGGCTAAAATGAAACAACTGGAGAGGTATCTGGGTACAAAAAATGGGGGAAGGGCAGAGGACAGAAAGGAAAGGAAAGGGAAGGAGGAACTAAGCACATCCTCTTCAGTTCTTCAGAAGGCTGCCAGAGGTGGAAAGTATTGGGAATACATAATTTCAAAGTTTATACTCCTCATCTGGAAAATGAATGTATCTGGGTTTTATAGTATTAAGCAGTAAAAGTTTATTGCAGCTGGATATGAAGTGGAGAGGAGGAAGTCATGGGGAAAAAAAAAGAACATTAAAGATGAATTATTCAGCAAAAAAACAGTTAGTTAGCATGATATTTGATAAGGAAATGACTAGACACTTTCTTACTATTAATAAAATCAACCTGTAAAGGTAAAATAAGAACAATGAACTTCAGCATGTAAGAATAAGAGAAATAAGTAAAATAATGGGTTTTTTCCTGTTTGTAGGATGCACTGAAGATGATGAACACAGTAATAATGCTAAGATTACTGTTGGGCACAAAGTGAACTCTTAGTCTCGCACAAAACCTCTAGCCAACCCAAACGACTGGGTCAGTAGAAATTAAATCAGCACTGAGCCCCAGATAATATCTGATTGTGGGTTTATGTCTGGATGGATGGTTTCTTTCTTGTTTCCTCATTATGACTGATTGCAGTCACTGCAGAAATCAATAGTCTGGGCATAGCTGGGAACTGAAACAGAAAGGCAGAACGGCAGCATCACACAAGAGCTTTTTTGGAGGCTTTACAAATCCTGGTGCCAATCCTCCCAGGTGCACAGTACCTTCTAGTAGGGACTGAATACAGAAAACGTAGAGCTCTCAGTCTTGCCTGGTCAATCAGCCAGGCAAAATATTTCTTGTATATTCTCGTGTCAGTATATGCTTCATTGTGGCACTGGAATTCCTCCCTGGCCTTCATATGAAGGGTGTGTAAGTCCAGCTGGGTGGTAGGGGTGCTCCTTGGAGAATCCCTGTTAGGGACAGCAACCCAAAGCTTGCCAAAAAGTTCTTTTTGGTGCTGTAGTAAACAGAGAAAGAAGGAATTATGATTTCTACTGGAGGGGGGGAGGCAGCTAAAAGCTTTGAATCTGGTCTTCTGAGAGCAATAACTGAAATTAAATGATAAAATTTTGCTCTGGTTTTCCAGTAAATTTTTAAAATACAAATTTAGATATAACTTTTAAAAAAGGTTATCTCATTCACTACACAATCAGTTTTATTTTACTCTTTCATTGGTCTTATTGCTCCTTGGATTTTTATGTGGTATCTGTGAACAGCAGCAAAAATGTTATATTCCTGTAAAATTAGTAAGTAAAATCCACTCTAGATCAGGTGGCTTATCATCTATTAGTTGATCACTAGCATATGCTTTAATGGATTTTTAAATCGGGCTTTCAGTTTGTAATTGATGGATCTGCACACCTCTGAGTTTTATAGGCAGGGTTCACGCAGAAGCTAGACTGGGTTATTGAGTTTGATTTCTACAGAATCCTGCATGATTTTCGGGTATACGTTAAAACCCACCACGGGTGGTGGGGTTGGGGTTGGGAGGGGAGTGGGCAGTGGGACCTGCCCGGGTTTGTCTCCCAAGACCCTGGGGACGTTTGGGTCTGTGTTACCAACTTCGCTACGTTTCAATATTCAGCAACTTTTGGGGTATGCTGTATGTGCCTTAGGCTGAGGATAAGCAGAAGCTTAATTTGTTCCAAATGATTTTCCACCCTTTTTCCTATTGTTTATTATTTATTCTGCTTTAATTTATTCACAAGATTAAGTGGGTAAACATCATCACAACTACTTATTGCTACACAGTCCAGTAAGCATAATGATGCCAGTTTTAAATGCCGAACAGCGCTGATTAGAGCTGTTATGCTAATATTCATTTGTTTGCTTTACCTTTACCACTTTGCTCACATACTTCACAAATTAGGGTATTATCCTTTTTTTTCCTCTTACTGTTTTTATCATCAAATGAAGGTAATTTACCATTTTTCCATTTGAATTGTAAAGCTAATTGAACTTAATGGCTTTAGAAAAATCAATAATTTCCTACTGTTATTGATATAATGAAGCACATGTAAGAGATTATCCAATAAAGACACAAACCACTTAAATGAAGAATTCAACTCCACGTTGAACTATTTAAATTCTCTACATGGACAATTAAGGGGAGATCCTTGTACATGGGGAAACAACAATAATTTTAGTACATTAAAGTTATTACACAAAATGTGCAAGTCATAGAGGAGTGCACCACTCCGTTCAAAAGCCATCCACTTATACCTAGAAAATGCATTTAGGGTTCGCCCCTGCCTTCCTTTGGACATCATATCTCCCATGGTTTGCAAGCTGTTTCCCCTCGCGTGCCGCTGACTAAAGTTAATATTCTTCTCACAGAACAGTCATGAACATCTGATGGGTTTGTGCTTGTCCCATGCAGCTGAAGTACATGAGGGTTTACCCCGGGAGGTTGTAATTTTCTATGCGTTGTCTGTAAGAAATGCTGCAGTATTTTCTGTGTTGTGGTTTGAACTGGTAAAATAAGAAAGGCTGGTATCACCAACCTGCCTTCCAGGTCTTCACCCATCACTGCCCAATGGGGCCGCAAGAGAAGCAGCCCGTGTTCTGCAAATAGAGTCCAAGAAATTAATGAGGATCTCAGTGGTCATAACAAGTCAGCTTTAACATCTCATTTGCAGCAGCTGGGCTTTTGTGATTTAACATACTCTATTTTTCATGGCTGGTTTTCGAAAGTAATAATTCCCATATTGAAGTGTGTTTGGGGTCAGAAATCATCCCATGAGAAGCCTCCTCAGCTGCACTGCTCTGCCATGAAAAGGGAGCAATGGGGGTTGGTTGGTTAGAAATGGAAAATGTTGAGGTTTCTTCCCCAGTTTAAAAATACAGATTTATTTGGAAACTACGATTAGCTTGCACCCGGTTTCTGGCAGAGGTTTAATGGCTCCTAGGAGAGTATATGAGAAACTCCAAACAAAACACTTCTAAACCTTTAAATCTGGATCAAACCCGTTAAATCCGTAAATAACATAGGAGACATTAGGGCCCTTAATTTAGGGATCAGTGCAGTAAAAAGGGAATGGCAAATATGAAATTAATGACATTTAAATTATGGTTTCATTAGAAACCAATTTTGCTACAGTATTTTACTGAATTTAGGATACCCAGAGATCAATAGCAATTCCCTTTATTTAAGGCACTTGTGACGTTTACTATGTGATTTTTTTGGAAGGGAGTTGCTATTTGTAAAAATGTTCTTTGTGAAATATTAGTGGAATTAAATGCATTTTTAATTGCCCTCTAAAGCTGTATTAGTTTGGCAGTTGAAACTTCCGCATTAATTTGTACGATGAAGGGATGTTGAGGATACAGGATGGACAATTTCTGCTGGATTTGCAAAATGGGAAGGGTAGTGTGGAGTCGTTTCAGCGCCGTGTGTTAGGGGATGAAGAAGAGAGGGGGCATAATGTGCTGCTTTAGCTCAAAAAATAAGGGGGGAGGGGAGTAGTGCTAAATGCTAAAACCTGGAACTTTTAAAATTCTCCTCCCCCAAAATTTTGGTAGGTGCCTTGGTGATGCTTCCTGAGCACCACCACGATGTCCACGTTACCTCCGTTTCATTCTGCGTGCCAGGACTGTCCTCCCACGGGGCGCTGGAGTCCCCCGTCAGTGTGATGAGAGAAGGTACATCCCAATATATTTAGGTCTAGACTGTACTGGAAAATAATCTCCGTGAAGTAATCCAATTAAACCCCTCCCAGAGGCACTAAGGGAGGATGGCTGAGTGGAAACACTTTAATTTAGGAGGCACCGGCTTTTGTTGCAAATACCTGGAAGATTCCAAGGAGAATGAATACCTTTACGGAAATTGCCAGTCCACAAAGCTGCGTTTACAGAAGAAAATGTTTAAATGAGCTGTTGACAGTCGGCAATAATTGCCTGAATGCTGTGTGCATCCACCATTTGATGTCTGATATTTTTACCTCCACGGTAAAGAAAAGGACAGCGAGTCCTGCCACGCACGGTGCCTGGACTTGCATATGCTTCAGGAGTCTTTTCTCAGTTTGCAGTTGAGGTACTTCTCTTCCAGTGCTCCCCGTAATATTTTCAGGATGACACTTATGGGCATGAAAAAAATGACAACAGTCGGAACAAACCACTCCTTTTTAACACTATAAAAATCGTGGCTATTACCTTCCCAGCATCCTCTCAGCTAATGGCCTGAAACAGGACCAATATTTGATTTCTACTTGCTGTATTTACTTTATAAATAGATACTTCATGGGTTTCATTCTTTACTGAGATTGAATTAGTGGGTTAAATAGACAGAAATATTTCTTACCATGGCATACTGATCTCTTAGCATCTTGCACTGACCTGATAACAGGCTAGCAGGAGAGTAAACTTAATTATTTTTTTAAGCTAGGGACTGACAATAGAGGACACTGAATATTTCTGAAACTGAGATCTTCTTTTCTGTCATTAAAAAGCCGGGGAAATCTGAAAGGAGTGTGAATTCAAGGCATATATCACTGCGATTATTGAAGGGTTTTCAGAGAGTGGCTTATCACCTCCCCGGCTTATTTACCTGATAAACTGAAGCCTCATGCTTCAAAAGCCCAAGCTCCTCAACCCTAGCGCAGTAGCCACCTCTTAGCGAGGATGAATAAAGTGCGATGGCGTCGGCAAGCAGGACGTCACCGAGGCTTTTTGTTGTGATTTGCACTTCAAAAAATACCCCCCCAAACGTTTCATTATAAGCAATAACTGTATAAAATGAGCTTGAGAGAGTGTCTGAGGGGGCTTTGCCTCTCCCATTTTGCTCTTTGAAACTTGACTTCTTCATGAATGAAGGTGATGAAGAAGGTGAAGGGTGAGGGTCTGTGGTTTTAGGGGTGTTGGAGAGGATGCACGAGCTGCTGAGCCCAGGTGAGATCTCTGCCAGCCACTGGGCACGAGATTAAGATCTAATTTCAGATGGCCTTTACCAACCTTGGTGTGAAGAACAGTAATCTGCAAAAGCACCGAATACCCTCTGTATCGGTATTCACCAGCCGGCAGGGCATCCGAAAGCTGCCTCTGTCCCCGGGGAGGTTTGTGAAGGGTTCCCATTTCCCCGCGCATCTTTCGTTGCTGCTCCCTGGCTGCGGAGCCGGCTCGCCCTGCCTGTCACGACGGCCCCCCTGCTTCAATGTGCATATTAATCTTGATTCTAAAATATCCTACAGACGCCGCATGCAAATGTATTGAGTGATTCAAATTGGTTTTCTCTGTTTGTAAATGTAGTGTTCTGTGACTGCTCAGGGGCACTTCTAACATATGCTCCTTGATATCTGACATTTTTCAAAATTTCAAGCAAGGAGTTTATTGGCAGCATAGGCACGTATGGGCCTGTTGTGCTGCCCTGCCTCTCCTCCCACCCCGCGGCGCGCACCCGGAGCCTGCCTTGTGCGAGAGCGGGTTCAAATCCTTAAGTGAAAGGTTTTTCTTTTCGGATGGGTGTATACAGTGGGGACGGATACAAGCGGCAGAATGCAAATTCTCTGTGAATTAAGCAGAAAAGCCCTATCCCATTCCCAGCATTTCAGCTACTGCAAAGTCTATTATTCAGGAGGTTTGCGTGAAAATAGCATTACTTATCTTCCTGCCTTAAATTGTCTCTGCAGAGACCTGCTCTCTGCGGTGATCCGGGAGGGGAGAGCCCCGCTGCTGCTTTTACTCCCAGGTTGGGACCACCAGCCCTGGTAAGAGGGCCGGGGAACGGGGAAGGCACACAAGAGCCTTTTGCTGCCCATTTCCACACCAAATCCATTTTCATGACCTCCACATGTTCGTTGGTGCTCATGGTGAGACTTCTCAGTCCCTCTTCTCTCCTTGGGCAGTGTGATCTAGTGGGTGGCACCTGAAGGTCATTTAATGGCTCAAGTCGCTGGTCTGTAAGCATGGATGGGTGGAAGTGAAGTGGCTGAAACTCCTGCTGCTCTCACCTGGTCGTTCTGCTGGGCTGTGAGAGGTTGCTGCTTGCAGATGAGGCATCCCTGAAATACCTGCGAGGCTGATGCTAAGCACAGTGGTGTGTTTTCAAACCAGCCCTGATGGGCCCAGCTGCAGACTGGGAGTGATGAGGAGCGGGCTGCTGTGCCGTTTGGCCACCTCACTGCAGCGATGCTCCCCAGTGCAAAGACAACCTTCAGTCATCTGGGTCGAACCCACCTGCATTTGCAAGGCAGCACTGATTGATTTCTCTGGATGAGAAGGCTGAGGTCACCAGAGAGATACTGCATCGCCCGTTGGGTTCCCAGGCACAGGCTGCACCTTGGGCGCGAGGTTTGCAGGCAGCAGTCGAGGTTACGTGACCAGAAACTGCCACGGCGTGTCCAACGAGAGGCTGCGGTGGTCGCGGTGCTGCCGGGATGGAGCTGCGCTCCCCGGGCTCCAGAAATGCACAGCCTTGTTCCTCGAATGCCTGGCTGCACCGCAAGAGTTTAGGCACACGTTTTCACACTAATTCCTTCCACTGAAGGGGAATAAGTACTCTAACAGTTAGGCTGCTACAAAATTAAAATTCATGTTATCTTTCTTTAAGCTCAGAAGACTCTATGTTGTCAGCACCTCCAGAGGTCCTAGTTTAGCTTCTTCTGGTTCGTTTAATGATACAACAGTGAGAAGTAGAGATATTCCTCTTAATGTTGATGTGCAAGGTTTAGAATTAAATGTCTCTGCTGGTTGCTGGGTACTTTCTGCTACTGCCAACCCCATGAACTCTTTAAACATATGCTAATGAGCCCGACTTGCTCCCATTCCTTCTGTATAATCCATGAAGGAAGAAAAGTCAATCTTAGTCTTACTGCCTAATGGTCTCTATACATTGTAGTTAGCACAAAACCACTGTGAAGTGATGGAGATCAAGAGTTAAATGCATGAATTAAGCAGAGTCCCTCTGACCACACTCCATTAGAAGAGAAACTGTCTCTAGGGAGACAAAACAAGATTTCTCTTTATATATACATTATGAGAGTCGCCCAGTGATCCTCCAGGCATTTTGAAACATTACTGGCACCCTAGTGATGTGGACAGAATATAATTTATCAATATCGCTACAACTTCCTACCTGAGATGTTGCTGGAATACAGATGTGCTACAGCATAATAAGGTTTGAAGGAGTATGTATGTTATACATAGCATCGCTTTCTATCATGTACCTGACTTCTCAGCCTCGATAGAAGTCTAAAAGGTTTATTAATAGGAATTGCATTTATTTCAGCAGCCTAAATGGCTTTTTATTTTTAACATTGCTTTTAAACACCTGCATGCAGTTTTCTGGCTTGGCCAGCAGCTGTTTGTGAATGCTTTGCTCAGAAGATAGAGGGGGAAAGTTATCCAGCAGAGCTCCTGTCACGGGTTAACGCAACAGAATTGCAGTGGTAAACCTTGTGCGATGGCGGCAGACTGGTGAGCTTCAGCCACGGGACAGGAATGTCTTCCACGGTTCTTTTGAGCAAAATCTTTTCATCTGTAGCAGCTGGGGAAAAAGCAGCTGCTGCAAAAGACTGCCTCCACTCCAGCACTGTGATGCTATTCTTAGTGTTGTTATGATTGATTACGGCATCTTATATATCCATTGGGTAAAAATAAGAGACCAAAAGACCTCATCCCCTGCATCGTGTTCCTGCAGCTCCATTCAAAATGCTGCTGCTCTAGTCAGCTTCATACCTGGAGTGTTTGATGAGGATATGGGCCAGCCTTCTCTGTTGCGTTGGACACAATCATCTGATGTCAACTTTTGAAGCTATTGACAGTTTAATATCTCTGCATTTATCTTATGGTGATCCTCCTACTCCTCCTCTTGCTTCAGGCATTTCTCCCATAGCACCTTCCCCTCGCTGTCCCAGCCCCAGACCCTGCTGTTGTCCTGCACACACGTGGCTCTTGCCTCCCTGTGCCTTTCCAAGC
The DNA here is from genome assembly GCF_947461875.1 of Haliaeetus albicilla. Taxonomy (NCBI): domain Eukaryota; kingdom Metazoa; phylum Chordata; class Aves; order Accipitriformes; family Accipitridae; genus Haliaeetus; species Haliaeetus albicilla. Next base: position 5,183,824 of record NC_091490.1, read on the forward strand.
CTTCCCCTGGTGCAGGCCGTGAGCTGCTGGCTGTCCTTGGTGGGACATCTCAGATACCTTTAGCCTGTTCCAGCACCGTTCCCCACTTCTCTGCCTACCACATCCAGTAACTGTGCTTCTACACCCATCTCCTGACTCCTTTCCCTGTTTGGGAATGCACGAAGTATCTTTTACTATGTTTTATATGTTGTTGTGTGTAAGCACATTATCTTAACTGGGGTCTCTGGCTGCTGCTCTAGCACAAACAGGAATGTTTCCAGCAGCAGCGGTGACCACTGCGGTAACTTCTCCAGGGTGCTCGAGCAGCTGGCCTCAGCATTTTTGCTCTTCCAATTTTAGCGTGGGCAAAGAGATACCAGATAAGAATCTGGAGGAAAGGGACACCTGCTATTTGCATGTAGAAATTGTGTGTTATGGAATGGGGTTGTACAAATCTTATGAGTTATTTGGATAACGTCTTGTTAGCATCCCTCCGTAGATACTGCATGACCTTTCAAGAGAGGGTCTACCGTCAGCTGTGCCTTTCAGTAGGGTTTGGTACCAGTACCGAAAATTCTGCTGGCTACTTTGGAGGCAGAAACTTTGAAGAATAAAAGTACAGCGAGTGTAACACCAGAGAATATTTATTTTTCAAAGAAATCCATGAATATGAGTTAGTCTTGTCACAGTGATTTGGGCAGACACATTTCTTTCTGTCACTCTTTCAAATTCCCCAGAAGCCTTCTCAGCAGGGCCTCCGATCTTCCACAAAACACGTTAGGACGTTTTAGCCCTTCTAATAAATTATTTAGAAGAAATCTCTTAATCTATAATGAGAATCTCACTTGACATTGTTTGTCTTCCTTTATATACCTAAACATGAGAAGACTTCTGCAGAAGTTGGGTGTGGATGTTTACGGTGGAGTGTGATAAATTATTTTCAAGAACTATATGCTGCACTGGCTTGTGATGGCTTTCAAAACAGAAAAAAAAAATCTTCAAGTGCTGTTTTTATCAGTAATTCCTTAGCCACAGGATCTAAATGTAATTATTAGAAGGGAGCAAAAGAACAGGAAGAGCCAAATTGGGTGTTCATACTTTTTCTGCCAGATGTAGTGTGTAGGTCTGAGTCTATCTGATTTCAGCGTGAACTTTGTAAATTTGTAGTCTGCAGTAAGACGACACATTGAGCCTCGAGTGCAGCATGATGCTGTACAGTGTTTACAGCTATTTTCTTTCCTCTCTGGGTGCCAATAGCTGTCTCTTAGAGAAACCAGCTGGAAGAGCGCTCCAGTAATCCTTTTAGAGCTTGCGGGATCCGAGTTTAAGTACTGCTTTTGCCGCTTCTCTCTTGAAGACAATTCCTTATGGTAGGATCAGTGTGATCAGATGCATTATTGCTGAGGTTCTGTATAGGGCATGCAGCCTTTCTTCCAGCCCTAGCATGCCATGTGTATCAAGCCGTCCCCCCAGGAGGTGAGGTTCCAGATCTCCATTGCCTTGAACTCGAAGATGGTCACACAGGAAGATTTTTTTTTGTGGTACTTCACTTCTGGTGCTCACTCACATAATGCCATGAATGTGTTCTTTCTATAAAGACACGAGCTTTGGTTTAGTTTTGTGACATTTCCACATTTCTGGGTTTCTTTCTGATGTTTATTCTTCGTGTTCTGGTCTCCCCCATCGTGTTTTGGTTTGATGCAAGCTTCTTAATGGAAGAGCAATTGCTTAGGGAAATACGATGCCTATCAACTGTCTGATCACTGCTATCAGTTCATGGACTTAAACTGAGACTGTAGCAGTGTAAAGGCTCCATGAAGAAAATTTGCTTCATAAAAATCATCTTGCATATCATGACTCTCTTTGTCCCTAGCATTCAGAAGCTCACTGTTCTTTTCCCATAATCTACTGAATTATAACGGTTAGCGCTTGCATCTGCAAATCAATACGCAGGCTTTAGCTCCCGACTGTAGTGAAAGTTGTGTTATTGTATTAAACAGTAACCGTTTCCTTTCATGCCTGTAACTGATTGTTGTGTTCTGTGTTTCTGTCAAATTTATAGAATCAAAGAATAGTTGGGGTTGGAAGGGACCTTTAAAGGTCACTTAGTCCAACCCCCCTGCAATGAGCTGAGGACATTAAGAAATTTGACGACAATCACCTCCTGAAGCTTTAACAAAAGGCAGAAATTCCCCCGGTGCTTCTGGCAATTACACATTAGTCTTCGTGGAGACAGAAGATTATTTGCTGATTCCTGTTTGCTGATTCCATTATGTATGCTCCAGTACATAATGGTTTGTTAATCCTTTAAAACAGCATAGCTAGAAATAGTCTTTCAGAATTACACTGTTTTGGTTCTATTAAAAAAAAAAAAAAAAGCCATAAAAAATGATGAATTCCATAGAGTCTCTTACAACCACTGGGGTTTTTAATGTGATCACTATCAGGAAACTTATCATTATAGTAGCTGGACTGTGTGCTATGTGGTGAACTGTTTCCTTTTGAAGATACTCATTTTCCTTCTGTCGATTTGATGCGATATGCTTGCAGTCTAGCTGGGCAAGAGTAATAGTGGCGATGAAGACAGCTTGGTGTTTTATTGTGCTCTAAAATAATTCCATTAAGATCTAGTCTCTTTCTTGAGATGAATTCCTGGTTTCTCTTTGCTACATTTGCGACCACTCAGCTGCAAGCTTCACCCGCCCTGTCCCGGTGGAGAGCCGGCGCTGTTCTGGCCCTATTAAAGTCAGGCTTTACACTCTCATTAGCTTGCACCTCAGCCTTACTTGCAAAAAATGCAACGCTGTATAATACTGTGCTCCGTGAAGCAGGATTAGGACCTGGAAAACAGAATGTGATAAAAAGTTTGGCCTCGTCTTGCTTTGTACTTCAGTGCAAACCTCACCCCACTAAGGTCAGCCCTGTGCTCTGCAGCCTTGTTCTACCCTGCACAGCTCACCTGCCCACACTTTGGGCTTAGCTTAGCGAGGAAAAAGCATTCCTCATGGAAAAATGGCCATAACAGTCACTGCAAGGCCCTGCATCGCTTTCCCTCGAACCTGTTTTACGTTCCTTGCGCGCACGCTTGCCTCACGTGAGGATGGCAGCGGTGCCATCCCGCGAAAGGTCGCGGCTTGTTGCTGCCGCTGTGAGTTTGAAGGGGCAGAGCAGCAGGAGGTCCTACTCTGCTCCCCTCTCCGTTGTAGTCGGTATTGTCCGTACAAGCTCTAATAGATAGTCCTTTCCCTGCAGAGCTCGCAATCTAATAGACAGGTCGGAGACTGCGAGAGTAATATTATCCGTGTTCTGCAGATGGGGAAAAGAGGCGCAAAGAGATTAAGCCCAAGGTCGCAGAGGGAGTCTGTGGCAGGACCAGGAATTGAATTCAGCTCTCCCGGGTCGTCGTCCAGTGCCTTAATCATGAAACCCGCCCTCGTCTCTATGCTCTTCTATTATTTAATCAGCTGGAGAAAAAAATGCAAATTGATTTAATTAAAGGAGAGAGCAAATTTCTAATTTCAGCCTGGATTCATTCTGTGGTTATGGAAATTTTGGAGAATAAACATCTGTAATATCTTTTCTTGACAGATGTGTTTTCATTTACACAGCTGTGCAAAAATTATGTATTTTGTGACGTATAATTTTAGCCTAGAAACGGACTGGATGTTGGACTACCACGAGGTGTCATTTTCTGGCTTGCAGAATAATCTTCTTTCTGGCAAGAAGTCAGTCATGTTTCTTCCCACAGACATGGTTTCTTCCTTTAAAGTGTCTCTCAAAATTATTTTATACTCAATGAAGCAAATCCTCCAAAGGCTTCATTATTCTGATGGTAGCATCATCTGATTGAATATTTCAATCATAATGTCCTTTGGAGAATTTTAGCAGTTTCCACTTGGGGTTTTGGAGGCTTGGATTCGTGTGTGTTCCCAAGGTTTTGAGGAACTGATGCAGGAAATTCAGATAATTTCAAATGCACAGAGTTCATCGGGGAGGTAGATGTTAATGGTTACTCTAGCTGTTGATTAGAATACATTAGATCATCTCTTTCCAACGTGAAAAACACAAATGTGGCTTCTGTGGGCCCTGCTTAGCAAAGCATTTAAGCATGTGCTTATTTTTAAGCACGCGAGTGTTGGCTGAGCACGTTCCTGCCGCGCGGTATTAGTAAATCGCAAAGGTTAATGCGACAAAGTGTCACTTGTCAACCCGACTGCTAGGGACATCAGCAAGAAAGTGCACGTTTCCCAATGCCGGGAAAACATCTGGTATTTGCAGTGCATGCTGCCCAAGATTCTCCCCGTGAGAGCTCTCCACCAAACTCCTCTTACGTTGGTGTTGTTCCCCTTCGTATTGCCACGTTATTCAGAAGGCGGGGGCCACGAGGCTGCAGGCGCTTGGGGACACGCTTCATTTCCACGCGCGACAGCAGCCGTGTCGGACTGAGCGGGGCTGTGCGTGTGCTTTGCTGTCGGTGTTTTGCAAGTGGTGGTGAGATCAGGGCCTCTGTGAAGGGCAGAAGGGGAGGAAAGCAGCTTTTCTGCTTTCATCCTGGGTGTTTCTTCCTCGTTCACTGAAAAACTATCTTTAGATAATTCTGAAAAAAATTCTGTGTGTGTTTTGATAAGTGAATTCCTACAAGGAAGCCAATTTTAGAGCTTTCTAAAGAGCTACGCCAGCCCTTGGTGCCCCATTGCCTTCTTTCCCCCCTTGCATCCCCTGGAGAACGTGTGCGAGATTTTGGCATCCACCTTTGAAGGAGGAGCTCCTCAGGGCTACGTTGCCACCTCTGAGTTGCCGCGTAGCTAAGGACTACTTGTTAAGGTTGTTCTGCTTATTTCAGGCTCACATTCGGTTTTATGAACTTTAATGAACAGTAAGTAATAAATTCGCTGAAGAAATTGGGTTAGCCTGTGATTAACATTCAGAGTGATGCAGATGAGTGTACCAATGATGGGAACATGTGCTCACATCACGATGAAATGCAGATGAGAGGCCCTGGAGCAAGCCCAAGGATGTGGGCCAGCGCAGTTTCATCTCTGTCAGCTTTAATCTGATCTAAAGTGCGAGTGCTACTGGCCTGCAGAAGGAATCTCAAACCCTGGGAAGACCTAAACACAACTTTTATTTTCTATTAGAGGCTATTAAAACATTTTCTTTACAATCAAAGCTCTACAACATAAAAGCTCAAGACACTGTATCTAAAAAACAATATTTCTAGCAGTGGGGAAGAGAGAGGAAAATGGCTGGAAGATGCCTCTTGATTTTTGTTTAGCTTTTATAACATGCTGCTTTTCTGAACAGTCATTTTAGTCAATTGAAACCCAGCTGAGCCTCATCGTCTTATGACAGCACCGTTGTACAGAACAGAGAAAAAAAAACCACCACCCCCACCCCCCTTTTAAATGAAGTGCAAAGTAATGCTAGAAAGGGAAAGAATAAATCAATTTTAAGTGGTAATCTATGAAGTTGGACAGAAAATGATGAGAAATGAAGCAACTGGTCATAGGAAATTGACCTTGAAAATGGTGTTTATCTTGCGGATGCAGTGACAGAGCCCCACTGCTGCTGCAGGTCGGTGGCTAAGGGGGGAATTTAAATCGGAGTTTCTTTGCTTTGAATCTCAGTTGGGTTTTGGGGGAGTTTCTTTTAACTGTGTTCTCTGACAGTTAACGCCAGTGGTGTTGCTCGACAGCATCTGGCAGGTAGGATTTATTCCTTTGTGGCAGTCTCATATTTTACTCTGTTGCTTGAAAGGCTGCGTCTGTTTGGGAGTGGTAATTGGCCAGGGTCAGGAGAATAGCCATGATTGTGTAATAGATACACATGCTAGGAAAAGAGATGGTATTTTTACCTGACTTTAATTTCCATACAAATAAACACATTAAAGCCAGTAAAAGGACAAATGAGTAATACATGTCACCTCTGCTATTTTAAACTATAACACCTACTTACACCAGAAGGATGGCTATTGCAGTGTTATATACATCTTTATTTACAGTAAAGGTACAGAAGGGTGTGGGAGGTGGAATATATTGAGTTTTCACTGAAATTCCTCTAGCAGAAAACAATTGACAGTGTATTTCCATGATTTGTGTCTTCCTAGGGCAGATGGTCAGGAGTCCTTCAGATTATCTAAATGCTCTTTGGTTCAACTGATGATGATCTTGTTCTGCTTTTTTAGCATCAGCTGTGTCTGTGAGCGAGCCATATGCAACTCATTGCGGTGGGTCATCTCCTGTTCTCAGGCACCTACTTACTGGGTGTCTTGACTATTCCCAACTAAAACGTGAAGGTACAAGTAGCTGTCTGCCACACCACGGAGACTTTATGGTTTTGATGGTCAGTAAAATAACCTGATATTAACACATTAACTTTACTGAAACATTAGAAATCTTTGTGTCAGTTCTAATCTGAACCATGTGAGTGGGCTGTTGGGTTTACTCAGTCGGTTAATATAATCACTGACCTCCTTTGCCAGCACGGATTCTCTTTCAGCGTAAGTCAGGTAGCAAACACAGGCAGGACGGTCGCTGGGGCTGCCCAGGTGTAAGGGAGACCAGGTCAAAGCCCTTAAGTGCCCTATATTGCGCCTGGTGACTTGCCGCAGACTTTGACTTATACATGAGCTTCTAAGAAGCCTGAGGAATTGCTCATACTGGTCATTAAAAGATGTGGTCCAGGCAATATCTGCAAGTAGCAGTTGCTTCTGCTTGTATGGCCAGCGTCCACCCTAGCTCTGTGTATGTAAGGGCTTATTTTCCCAGGTGGGACCATGCAGGGTTTGGAAATGCTCCAGCTCGGAGCTGAAGGTGTTTCCCTCGGCTGGGAGCGTTTCCTGATCCATTTGGTCCTGCGTGTGTCTCCCAGGATAGGATTTGGGACGAGCATCCAGAGCAGGTGAAGGGAAACAAAGGGAAAGAGGTGGAAGCGGGGCCGTGGCGGTGCTCGCCGGCAGGCAAAGCTCCGGGAGGAGAGGAGGGCAGCCCCGCTCGCTGCAGCTCTCCGTGGAAAACTCGTATTGATCAAGCGGTGGTGACATTCGGGTTGGTTGTGTTATTACAGCGCTTCTGCTCTGATGGAAAACTAACAAATAATAAATCTAAGCAATGTTTTCAGATGGTGCAAAAATTAAGAATTTTGAAGCAAGCTTTCTCCAGATATTTAAAATTCAGCGAGCTTTTTTTGTCCTGGGTCTTGAGATGTTAATGACTTTGACTAATTGTCAACACCACCAATTACTATGACTGATACCTTATCATTTCCCACAATGAGCAATGCTAATTAAAATTGATTGTGCTGCTGTTCTGGCACAGCAGCAAGTTTCCTTTTCATTTTTTGTTTAAACATGAGCTTATTGTGCCGATTTGGTGAATTAAATAAGGAAAGCTCATTATTCTGATGTTTATTTTTGAGCAGGGGTTTTAAGCCACATTGGAAGCCTGTTAGAAGTGTCAAAGAAATAGAAGAGCTTGAATGCATTGTATTTTTGGAGTACCAAAACATACACCTAATAATAATATTTAGCACTTTTATACCACAGTGCTTTTAACATGATCGCATTTCTGTACAAATGTAACTACTCCTATTATCTCTGTGAGGTGGGTAAACACTATTACTTCTGTTTCACAGATATTGAAGCTGAGACACAGGAGCTTTGATTCTCTAATAGCAGTGCACTTCAAGCTATTCACTTCAATTAGATTACAGATCTCTGTCTTACAGCAGTGTGAGCTGGCTAAGTTACGATTTGCAAGACTGGCTTGCTTGAATTTTATACAAACTTGGCCTTTTATTTCTCACTTCTTTTTTTAAAGTATGATTATTTCTTTCTCCCAAAGATAGGATCAAGACTTCCTTGCTGCTGGCCTGCCCTGTACCGGCTCCTGCAGTAAATGTCGATTCTGCATGTGCAAGGCACAGCCGTACAGGAGGGCTGGAGCTGTGCAGCCTCGTGTCCCCCTTTTTTGCAGTCTTTGCTCCATCGGCTCAATCTCCTCATGTCAGGAAGGGCTGTTCTTTATCGGGGAAAAGCTGCTTGCAGGGAGGAGAGATGGATGGATTATAGTGTGGGACGGTACCCTGAAACTCAAGTGTTATATATCTCCTGTGCAGCGCTGTAGTTGTATTCCGAATTCAGCTGTGGTTTTTTTATGTGAACTTTTCCGTGGGGAATGTTTATGGGAGAGGTTATCAATGGAAAATATACCTGGTTTTTGAATTGTTCTGCTGGTATCCTCTTCTTAAGTGGCTGACTGCAGTTAATAGCACAAGTCTATGACCTTATCCTGTTGGAGATTGATTTAATCTGAACAATTGATTCCTTCTATGATCGATATGTAACGAGTTAATATGTAATGGATGTAAATGCATGGAATTGTCTGAGATATTCCTTACTTCCTCCTACTTAGTCCATAAAATGAGTCAACTACTTCTTGGTAGTTTTTTTAAAAAAAATCTTCTAAAGAATCCTACGTGTTGCATTTTTTCATAAACAAGATCTCTCTTAGGTCTTGACAGAAAGAGAACCCATGTTTGCCTGCACAGTGTCTTGCATGAGCAGTTACAGAGGAGTATGTCAATCAAAAGATGTTTTACGTTTATTGGGGAAAAAAAACCTTTTAAATGCCTAGCACTTGAAAGCAAGATAAAAATATTTATATTACAGAAATACCAATAGTCCTGGGCTCTATTTCTTGATTATTTACAGCTACATGAATTTCCCATGAGCATTAATTTCTCTTCTGATCCTGATATGAGCTAGGAGCAACCTTATAAATCTGTAGCACTCCTTGTGCCATACTGCCACAACTGATTCCAGGGCAAATCCTCATTGCTGCAAAAAGGGGAGGTCCTTCTCTCCCCAACCCTCTTGGTTTGGCTGTCCTGCTCCACCAGTAGTGTTCACGGGGACCTAGATCAAGTTAAAAATCTTGCTGAAAAGTAAAAAAAAAAAATACATATATATATACATATATAAAGAAATGTTTTCAGCACTGACTGGTTGTTTGATGTGGGTTTTCTGCATGGTTTTGTGAAGGTCAAGGTGGCACCAGGCAGTGGGGGCTGAGAGTCAAGGCTTGGGTGGGGGATCTTGGAACCAGCCCACCTCCACCGCAGCATCACGGTTTGATGCCTAATAGAGCTGACCCTGCAAGCAGGGCCTCATGCTGTCTCTCTAATGGTGCTCTCCTGAGCGTTTCACCTAGGTTAATTTGTTTATGTTGGGAAAGCGCTAGGAAATGGTGCCAGAGAAGTGCAAAGTGTTCTGACTGGACGTAAGCACTCCCTCTTTTTTAGCAGTAAAAGAGCTGAAAAGAGCGGTGGTGTGTGTTCAGCTGCCATGCACTGATGGCACCATTATCAGAAGGTAACGTGTTGCCATTAGCACGTGAAGCTGTGAAATAAAACGCCAAGTGTGTCTTCTTGAAGCCCATTGGACCTAATTCTCCTCTCATCTGTATTGATGTCTCTCCACGGACTACGCAGAAGTTGCTCGCGATTTAGACTGTAGAAAATCGGAGGGGAATCACGGGTGACTGACTCCCTCAGTGTAACAAGCTGTACGTGGAGGCAGAAGTTTTTACTTTCATTTCCAAGTGTCCCCTGGAGTTTTGTTATGAAAAGTCAGTTATGAAAATTGAGAGTGTGAAGGGGGGGAATATGTCATTTGGGTTGTGATTTGCCGTTAATTAAACTTTAGCGTGACACATCCTTTATGTCAGGGGATTCCTGATTCTCATCTTAGTGGCCTGGTACGACAGAGGAGCATCCCCATTGAGATCAATGCTCATTATTATTTTCTTCATTATCATCATGATCCTCATCAGTATTTGTTCTACAACACTGGCTGTGGAATGGAAACGTAGGCAGAGGTGACCCTCGCCCGTTCCCATTCAAAACCTTTCATTTTTAACAGATGAGAGATACAAAGGCTGCGGAGGGGAAAGTGGCAGTGAACTCATGACAGAGGATTAGATCCAGCTACTTGGAAGTCAAAAATCAGCCTTTCTTTCCACTGCAAATGACATGATGAGATAATCAGTTTTCATTATTTTCATCAGAGTACAAGCACTCACATGCAGGTTGAAACCCACGGCGCACAAGATGGTGATGGATGTTATCAGACAGGTTTTAGCTGCGTGAAGCTCACACATCTGTGCAAGAGAGGGACTCAACGGTGGGTGGGAATGGAGTCTGCCCAAATAACAGGCGAGGCAGAGGGGGAAGGTGCTCAAATTTAGTAAATGTTCCCTAGAGAGAGAAGATCTGGCATGGAAGGTAAGGTCCACAGCCTTGACCTATTCATGTCTGCTACCCTAAGTGGGATTTTGAGAACTGTTCTTCTTGCAACTGAGGAGAAAGAGTGTTACTGTGGGGGAAAATACTCCTTTTACAGTCTCAGGCCTGAACCATGGCTTTAGGGTGGCACTGTAAGTGGCAGGGACCCAGTATGATTTACTTGCCTAGCAGTAGCTCCTCCTTGAGGTGCAGGTGGGCTGACATCAGGACGGGGAAGCTTGGCCTCAGAGGGAGACCAACAGAAGCAAGGTTCAACTCCTGCTCAGCGCCCCTTGAAATAACCTCCTCAAACCCTGTTACACTCACCGCGGGGATGCTGCTGGCATGAAACGCCGAGAAAGGGCAGACGCTGCCAGAAGCATCTGGGAAACAAATTCAGAAAGACTGTCCAGATGTGGAATGACATCTGGGGGCAAATGCAGGGGCAGAAGACCTGACTGAGATCCCATTCCTGTCTGAATGATAATGGATGTAGGGCTGGAGAGAAGCTGGGCTCAGACCGTGACTGCAGACATAGCCTGGCAAGTCAGCCTGTTTCTGGACCTCTTTTGTGCTACATGTGGCACAGCAAGAGAAGCATCTGCACCGGCAGGTACCTGCGGGAGACCTCAAACACGGCAAGCGTTCGATGATCTGACTACTTTGTTTTGTTGGTTGACCTCTTGTAAAATCTGCAAAAAGGACCACAGAAAAAGAGGTGTCCCTTCAACTTAGGGACATGGACCTTTCTGCTTAAAATGTTTAAAATCAGTTCTTTTGGACGCCCGGAAACGGAAAAGACTCTTGCCAACCTGACAGCTCATTTCTTCTGGTTTGAGATGTAGAAGGAGGGGCACGATTTCTGTGACTCGTGTTCTGACAACCAACTGATAATCCCACAACCATCCCCTTAGTACCAGTAGTTTCTCTTTCTGCTGATTTCACATAGAAATGATGGGATACAAACATGTTGAAGTTGTTGTAGGCTGTGCCACAGGAAAAGCTGCAGCTCTCTCATTGGGGAAAACCTCAGCTCAGACTATAACAACTATTGAAAGCTTTGGGGTTCCTGGAACAGATCAAAACTAGTCAGGATCAGCCTGATGAAAGAGGTGTTAATCCTGCTGCTCATAAAGAATTTAAGAATATAAATGTATGAGCTGCAGCCTGGAAGATTAGAAGAACACTTAAATAAATGATAGAGGCTGGATTGATGGAAAGGCTGTCATGCTGGGATCAACTTCTCTGTCTTCTGCACTTGCCAGTTCCTAGCTGCTATAGAGCTTCCAGTTAGGGAAGAGCACTGTTGTAATAGTGGTTTTGAAGATCTCTGCCTATGGCCAGTGTCCAGTGGTCCCTGTCATGCCATTCAAACACCATCTGCAGGTCCTGTACAATGCACTTAACTCTCTGTGGGATGCTGGTTTTACAGCAAGCTCTTCTAAATAAACGCTTAGAAAGAAAGACATGCCTTCCAGGGAATGGACAAGTGTGGTAGGTTGATCTTGAGTGGCTGCCAGATGCCCACCCAGCTGCTCTCACTCCCCCTCCTCAACGGGATGGGGGGAGAAAATGCAATGGAGAAGCTCATGGGTTGAGATAAAGATAGGGAGATTGTTTACCAATTACTTTAATGGGTAAAACAGTCTGGACTTGGGGAAAATTAAAATAATTTATTGCCACTTAAAGATAGAGTAGGATGGTGAGAAACAAAGACAAAAGCTAAAACATCTCTTCCCTGCTTCTTCCCAGGCTCAACTCCACTCCTCCATTCCCAGCTCCTCTAACTTTTTCTGCCCCCAGCAGCGCAGGGTGGGTGGGAGCGGGGTGTCGTGGTCAGTCCATAACAGCCTCTCACTGACGCTCCTTCCTTCCAACACTTTTCCCCTGCCCCAGCGTGGAGCCTTCCATGGGCTGCAGTCCTTCAGGATAAACCTTCTCCAGCGTAGGCTCTTCACGGGTCGTGGTTCCTTCAGGAAATACCCTGCCGCTCCAGAGTGGGGTCTTCAGTGTGGATATCTGCTCTGGTGTGGTCCTCTCCGTGGGCTGCAGGGAAATACTTGCTCCACCGTGTTGTAGGAAATTTGTCCCCATGACCGGAGGCACCATAGCTCCCCTGGCCAGGAGGAAGCAGCTTCTGCTTGGAGGGGGGTTTGTAGCTGGCAGCGGTGGGGATCTGCACTGGGTTCCTGGATCCACGAGGCAAAGAGGTGATTTTGATGCGTTTTCCTGGCAGCACCAGCTGTGCCTTGTGTCTGTCGCATGGTAGCTCTGGTCTCCCCTTCTGGGAGTCGTGTTAAGTTGCAAGTGTCTCATAAGGTAATCTTTTCTTGTTAAATGCTTATGGAAAGGATTAGCTATATTTCAGAATACCTAAGTATAGATAGCCTTTGTTTATAAAATAGATGACAATGCTAATTTATTGTAGAAAACAGAATACTTTTTTTTCTGAAAAAGATTCCATCGCAAGTTACAGAATTAATGCATTACTCGAGGAAAAAAAAAAGAAAGAAAGAATTTCTTTCTCCAAGTGCTGAGGATCTGCTCAGGTTCACCCTCTTGCTCAGTTTTGCTGCATTAGTGGGCTCTCCCCACTTTGAGCCCTGCGCACCCCAGCGTGTTCTCAGGGTTGCTCCAGGAACCTGGTTTGGGGAGATGTTTTGGTTGCATCAAAGTGTTTTGCGGATCAACCTCTGGAGGTGAACTGGTGTCATATTAAAATGTTTGCTGCGTGTAAGAAGAGATTTGGGGCTGGTACGGACCCAGAGAGGGTGGCAAGCTGCTCCCTCTCGTGCGAGCGTTCTAACCCGGTGCGTTTGCGTAGCACATGGGTTAATGGGCCATGGCTCAGACTTGCTGGAAATTGCCCGTGACCGTAGCACCGCGGTGACATTTGACCTCTCCTGGCCCTGAACCAGAGTGGTGTCCCCTTTGGGTGAGATCTCTGCTGCTCTTTGCAGCAAGCTACAAGTCTACAGCTTTTTATGCACTTAAAATGGCTGCCGGGGAGAGGACGCAGAACATACTTTCCTCTTGTGAAACCCCCTTTTATGGTGATAGGTATATTTTAGCATTATGGATTTTCGTAACGTATTTTGTTGAAAGGCAGCAAGATCGCCAGTGTGCATCTGTGTGTGCTGAGCAGCTGCTGGCGCGCAGAGCTGGGTGTTGGGCCGGCTGCGAGGTTCGTCTATGGTAATTTGCCCCTCTAGAGCACAGCACAGCTAATGAGCACAGTTCCTCCAGTCATAGGAAGCACACAGACACTCATCAGAACAGATCGGAAGCAGCCTCTGCTGACCAGGCTCATGAAAAAGCTGTATTTTGTGCATAGCACATAGCAGGATGTTGCATATTTTTCATTCTTAACTCCGAATCCATACAATTAGGGGTAAAAAAGAAAATAATATATTTTTATCTGTTAAGTCTAATGATAAAATAATACCCAAGGAAAATATTGATCCCTACCTTGACCTCTCTCTCTCTTATAAAATAGGAATTTTCATTGTTTCACCGGTTTGTCAGTGCAGTGCATGTACTGGAGTTGGCAGTACATCTTGTATAAACATGAGCTCTGCTGTCCTGTTCCCTTCCCTTCCTTCCACCAAGACTTACCTCTTTTTCTTTCCCTTCCTGTGGGTGATGAGGAGTGTGTCTGCTCAGTGGATAGAAAGGACAAAATGCCTTCTTGTGACACCAGAAAGAAAATGATCCAGGGAGTTACAGAGCACTAAGCCTTTCATTTGTACCTGGTAAACTGGTTCAAATGATAAGAAAAAAAGAAAACATTTGGGAGATGCTGATAAGATCAGGCTTATCCAGTAGAAAGGTACTGTAGGATGTGGCTGGAAGTGATAGGAGAAGCCTAGGCTTGATGACCCAGCAGGTCACTTACAGTCTTTCACTCTTAATCTCTTAGAAGTCTTTGAACTTGTCAATAAGAAACGAAGAGAGAGGAACTGGCTTATCTCATTTATTTACGATATTGAAAGGTCTTTAGCAAGGCCTCTCGTAGAAAGCAGTTAAAAAGACAAGGTAGGCGGGTGAAAGGGAAAAGTATAGTTGTGAATCAAAACCTGAAGTGAAGATTAGGTATAACCGGGCAATTTTCACCATTGCAGAGGGTTAAACCAGGGGTTCCTTGTATGTTTCTAAGTCCTGTATCAGGTCTTTGATCTGGGATGGAGAAGAGGTGGAAGGGTAGCCGGGTTTGTGGGTAGCAAAAAGCCACTGAGGTCAAGTCCAGGAAAGGCAGTGAGGAAGGTCAGAACAACCTAAACAAGCCAATAAATACGTGACACAATATCCAAAAAATGTTCAGTGTTAACGTATGGCTTTTGCCCACCCTGTGGTTTCCATTTGGATTTGCTATGGTCAAACCAGAAATAAAAGTCTTCCATTCTGCAGTCCATGTAGGAGAAGATCTTGCCGGGGCTGCTAATGGGAGAAGAGATGACTTCTCCCCCAGAACCTCCCCAGGAGGGTCTGCATTTCAGGAAAAAATGTATGTGCTGGTTTTGGCTGGGACAGAGTTCATTTTCTTCACAGTAGCTAGTATGGGGCTATGTTTTGCGTTTGTGCTGAAAACAGGGTTGATAAGAGGGATATTTTCGTTACTGCAGAGCAGGGCAAGGGCTTTTCTGCTTTTCCCCCCACCCCACCAGCGAGTACGCTGGGGGGGGGGGGGGGGCAAGAATTTGGGAGGGGACACAGCCGGGACAGCCGACCCCAGTTGACCAAAGGAATATTCCAGACCATACGACATCATGCTCAGCATATAAAGCTGGGGGAAGAAGAAGCAAGGGGGGGATGTTTGGAGCGATGGCGTTTGTCTTCCCAAGTCACCGTTGGGCGTGCTGGAGCCCTGCTGTCCTGGAGATGGCTGAACTCCTGCCTGCTGGTGGGAAGCGGTGAATGAATTCCTCCTCTTGCTTTGCTTGTGTGTGCGGCTTTTGCTTTACCTATTAAACTGTCTTTAATTCAAGCCATGAGTTTTGTCACTTTTACCCTTCTGATTCTCTCCCCCATCCCACCGAGGGGGAGTGAGTGAGTGAGCGGCTGCGTGGGGCTGAGTTGCCGGCTGGGATTAAACCACGACGCTGCACCAGTGACTTCAGACTCCAATTAATGATCCTTTTTCAGAAATACAGAAGGGTTAGACAAACACATACATGGTATTATCTAAAAAACCAGTGATGGTACTCAGCATGAGAGTAGTCCCGTTAGTGAAGGAACCCAAATTAAGAGGCTTCACCTATCAGTATGAACAGTTTCCCCAATTACTACTGGGATTTAAGTAAGATTTTCTCCCTTTCTTTCGACACCACATCTTGTTTCTTTTAAATAGCCATGTCTGTCTCTTTATCCTACACAGAAATTTTGAATAGGAGTTAAGAAAATATCATCTGTTTGTTTTGCCTGCTGGTCTGACTGTGACAGCTGAGTGTGTTCCCTGCACCACTGATATAAAAGACCGCAGCACCTCTGAATTGGCGGAGCCTCCTTGCTCATCTCTCTGCCTTTCCCGGCTACCTTTTAAGCCAGAGAAGAGCTACTAGATGTCCCTTTCAAAGCTGGGGACTGAAGTCCTGAATGTTGCTAATTAGCGGTGAGAGCCTTTTAAGGAATTGAAACGTTGCATTGTTATGATTTGGGAAACAAAAGCTGAATAAGAACTGTAACACTTAACTATGGAATTCCACTTTATTTTTCTCTAATGCAGGCTAAGCTGCCTTACAGCAATCTTTTAAATGTAATGATTGAGACTATTATAGGAAATACTATACAAAGCAACATTTTTTTTTTTGCAGCCTAAATAATAAGTAGGGCAAGGTTTTAAATGAGGCTAGAGTAATGAATGCTGTACAATAATTTTGATGATAAATTTCCCCGGAGGATAAAGTGGAAGAACAGAAGCAGGCTGTATTTAATCATGCAAAGTTAAAGGAATGCAGACCAACAAATATTTATAGAGATGTACAGTTTTTCTAACCTTTTCTGAGATATTCTTGCCCCTTTTCACCTGAGAAACTTAGTAGAGATTCAGGTCTTTCGGTGCGTAATAATTAGGAGGAGGAATTGATCACATAGGGTCAAGTGTTTCTTTGATGTAGTGCGCAGAAATTCCTGCTTCCTTGCAGGCTAGAGGACTCAATAAGACATTTGTTTTTCGCAGCTATTTAATTCATCAGAGAGTCTGAAAAGCTTGCTTTGAGCAGATATACAGCATGTGATGACATATTCCGCAGCTGCTCTTCACCTACTGTTGACCCAAGCAAATATGTCCCCACCATAGAGTAGAGCACTGCGCAGAGATGCTACCTTTGCTCCCAAAAGCAATATAGTTGCCTTCGTGCAATTCTACGTGCGGAATAATAAGAAGGCCTGGGCATTGCATTGCAGGGACGAGATCTGGGCTTCCACTTACTGAGCAAGCTCAAAATCTTTGCTCTGTGCTCCATCACCAGGTGTAGACCTGCCCTTCCCATGCCTGTACCAAAGGCCATTCTCCTCAAAGGTGATGCTTCTCAGCTGTGGTTTCTTCTGGTCTTTGCTGTTTGTCTTCAGGAGGGAAGCACAACTTCAAAAACTAAGAGACAGTAAAAAAAGTCACTGCTGACATCTGGCTTAGCGTGTTTCTGGTTGTTCTGCACAGATGCACATGCTTGTCGTAGAGTTAGGCAATCATTCCATAAAGCACAGGGTTGGTTTGCTTTGTGTTGTTGTTTTTTTGTTTTTTTTTAAATAACTGCTACAAGTAGGGTGTTTCAGAGGACTTTAGCTCAACCTATAACAGTATTCACTCTGCAGAGGCAAAAACCTGAAGATTTCTGTTCTGCTGATCAATACTTAGAGCATACATCGATTTCCAATTTAGGTGTTAACTTTTTAGCTCTTAGAAATGCTCTTTATATCAATTTTCACCTTGCCTGATGTTCATTATATGCTGAACGTTATGACAGTGAGTAAGCTAGGATCTCATCTGGCAAGACAATTAGTTCTAGTGACTTTAAGACTGCAAGGTGGAAAGATTTACTTGTCTTGTGTAAGCCTCATGGTAGCACAAAATACCTGTGTTTAAGGCAATGACCTGAGAAATGCTTTTATTCTGGCCTGGCACAGGCTGCTTCTAGTGTTTCTTAGTCTGTGTAGTCCATCCCTGAAATGATACACTAAACTAATTAATAGCGCTGTTTATTACATTCATGTTGTTTTCTCATAATAATTCATAGAAAATGAGCCTGAGGTCCACAGCTCAGGTTGCTGGATGGCTGGACTTTAAGCAATAAGACACACATGGTAAGCAGTGCATTCCTATGCGATTATGCTTCCAGTAGTGTTAGGAGGCACAAGGTCAAAAGGCTCAGTGACTTTAACTACCTGAGAAGTGCCATGTAATCCCCTGCAAATGGGCTGTCTACAATGTCTTATTGCTGTATCAGAGAGGGAATTATTTCTTTTTAAAGGCAGCTACATGAATTACCTCTGTAATTGGCACAGGTATGACATCACTGACTGCCAATCAGAAATCCTCCTTGTCTTGGATTTTAACACCTTAATTTCAGGTTCAGGTCATCTGATCAAACTGATTTTATTAGAATGGTGGTTTATTCTCTGTGCTCTGAGTCCCATCTGCTTGCTTTAGCGGGGAAAGCGCTATTTGTACTTCGCATGTGCGTGTTTTGAATTGCTCTGCAGTAGCTTTTGCGTTGCCATCAGGCGCTAACGGTGGCTGCAAAGTCTTTGTGGTGACATGCAAGCCATGGCCTGACTTGTAGCTCCTAGAACATTATTTAGACTTAGGAACTCAAGCAATCAAGGAAGCAAGAGGAGGGCAGACAGCAAGGTAAGCACTTCAGGATGCAGGCAGCACGGCCAGGATTTCAAAATCAATGCGTAGCCATCAAATTCTTTCAGCCTAGCTCTGTCTTTTCTTTTTTATTGGCAAACGTAATCCCAAAATAATAAAATCGTCCCAATTTACAGTTATTGTTGATAAAATAAGTATACATAGGTTACAGCTTTACTAGCCTGAGCAGATGAGGAGCAGGCTACAGGAAGGATGCTATTTATCTTAGTGATACTGAAAGAACTCTAGGCAGTTGCTGGGGGGATGAGGGCCCCCACATGGGGAGATTTCCCCCCTTTTTTTCCCCCACTTTAAGCCCCAGCAGAAGAGAAGGTAAAGGCACAGCCCCTAGGAAGCCCCTTGGGCTCATTTCACTGGCTTCCAGCCAGTCACTCCTTTGGCAGGGGAGAGAAGAGCCTGCACTAAATCCTGCGGTCAGTCCTAGAGGATGGTTTTCCTTTGGGAAAACGAGAAGGGATGCCAGAGGTCATGGCTTGCTTGCATCTCGCGTCTGCTGCTGTGTGGGATGAGAGCGTCTGCGCGTGGGAAGGTGCGAAAGCCGCTGGTCGGGGGGATGCCGTGAATGTTGCTGTTCAGTTGCAGAGGGTTTGGGGACAAAGTGAGAGGAGTCATCATCCTGTTAGAGGGCAAAAATTTAACAAATAGTTTTAAAGGCTTAAAATAAATCTACCTTCGTAACCCGACTGCAGTGCTTTTTTCCTTATATATGTTATAGAGGTAATGATGCCTCTACAGTGAACTCAATTAACCTTCTGCAGCCTTCCGTGTGACAGGGAATCCTAAATCTTCTTTTTTATGAGTGTATGTGCAAGATTTGAAGCTACTGTGAACTTAGCATTAATAAATGCCATTTCCTAATTGGTGCCCATTTGTTTGTTTTTTTTACAGTGAGAAAGTCATGGTGGCTGTGAGTGGGATCTAGCGTTCATGGTTGAAAAGAGCTTTCCGCACTGGAGTGAGGTAACTTTATATCATCATCATCATTATTATTACTATTATTATAAATCTGTTGCTTGTGCGTGGGTGCCTTTTTGGGTTTCTGTTGTTCAGTGATGTTATAAGATGATCTTAAGGAATTTAGCTTTGTTTCTCTGCATTGTTTTGTATAAATGGACATCCATTGCCAATAAGAACTATGTGGCTCTCCTCTGGCTGAGACCCAGTGCATTTTGAGTGTCTTTTGGAAGTGCTACGGGAAAAAGGATGGGAAGAAAAACCTGTGTATTTAGGCTTCCACAGCTCAGTTTCCCTACAAATCTTCCTTTTGCTCTGTGGTACATCCTAGTAGGTGCCCATCGCGTCAGGAGACTCAGTAGAGTTCGCTCCTGCCTCACTTCTGAGATCTTTGCATGAACACACGCTGTACGGAGCAAAATGTTTCATCTGGGAGGGAAGATGTCAGCGATAAATGAGAAAACAAGAGAAATGGATGATCCCCCATAATGCATACCCTATAATATAATCATTGTTGTTTGATAAAAGAGAGACTTCTAGCAACTCTCGGTGCCCTGCTAGGTATGTCTGGATTTATTATTCAAAAAGGCACAATCAAATCTCTTCATTCAGTTGACAAATGGGAGCTATTCAATTCAGTATCTGCCTCTTATTTATAGCATATAGTGGGGTGATTTATATGCTAGCTGCAGATCTTCCAAAACAGTTTTAATTAGCAGCATTGGCTATTAGAATGAGAGTCCTGTAGCTTCCCTGTCATACCCGTCCCCTTAAAACCGGATAGAAATCTTACCGTTTGCCAGGCAATGCTTCTCTATTTTTTTTTTTTGTAATGCTAGCAAGAAAATGTACCTGTGCTTTAGTAGCTCAGAGGAGGCATTCAGGTTTGCAGCTCCGAGGGGGCAGGCAGGGGAGGACAAGGAAGGTAATGCCATTTATTGCTGTGCCTTGGGGAAACAGAGCAATCCTTGGGGCATCAGCGCTAATATCACACAGGAGTTTGCAAATGTCATAAGTGACTTTGGTTTTGAGAACGAAGTAAGCGCCAAAGAGGCCAAGGCCAGTTGCTCAGGCTGCTGGCACCGGTGTTTCTGGATTCTGCTCTGGATTTCTGTGCTTGGAGGAGGATGGATCTGAGAAGGCAGGAGCCCTCGTCTCGGTGTGTCCTGTGGTTGGAGCGTTCACAACATTATTTTTCCTGCGTGCATTGTCTGATGATCTAAGTAAGCATTTCCCCAGCTGTTCGCTTATCCGCAGAGCTGCTCTGGCTTGTGGTCTAATTGGTACCCCTGAGGTGCAGACCGGAGTAAGGCACAGCGTGGAGGTGAGTTCAGTAAAGGCACTAGTTTGAGTCTCTATTATTTTCACGCATCTAGTAGGAACGTAATCCCTTTGAGGCCTCTGCCTATCTGTCAAACCTGAGATCAGCCAACAGGTTCAAACGTTATTTGGGGAAGCGATGACTGACAGAACAATTGCTCGTCTCTTGTTTTTTTTTTTTTTTTTCCTAGGAAACCAGGCTAAAAAAGCGCAGGAAACATAAAGAGTATTTTTTGTGGTTTATGCCGTGTGTGTAGCATGCAGAATGGTCTGTTGTTACGTTTCCACTGATCTTTTTTTGACACGAGCAATGCAGTCATTCTGTCTTCACATCAAATAAGCTTTTGTACTACTTGTCACCAGCATGCAGTGTCTCTGTATACGTGTAAGCTCGATGTTTGCTACATCCCCTTGTCAAAACTCTGCTGCTGCTGCCTGCAGGTGGGCGGTTCTGCTAAATCTCTGGGTGTTTTACAGCAGCGTGCTGTCAGTGACATTTACTCTGGAGAGCAAGAAAACCTTAGAAAATCTTAAGTTTAAGGGTGACAATAATACGAGAAGAGAGGACATGAGCACTGGACCTGGTCGCAGATGCTTAGTGTCTCTGCATGTCCGTTCCTTGGCGGTGGTCAAGGAAGGAGGTCACAACTGAGAGACAGGAGGCGGAATAAAGTTCATCGCTGCCGCGCCAACACTGTACATGTGTGATGCTTAAGCGACTGATGGGAAAATGAGGAAATAGGAGATGAGAACATAAAAAATCCTGCTACAAACAAGCCTTAAATACATGTGGTCAGAAGAAAGGGTAAATAGGGCGGGGAACAGCAGGGAGCGGAGATGGTTCCTGCGGTTTGCAACTGGGAGATGATGGGCCCTGCAGCCAGGGCAGCAACACAGCCACGGGGAATTCACAAATCAATGCCTACACTGTGAAAAAGTCCAAGTCCTCTGGCTGAAGGCAAGTTAGATTTTTGTGGGTTTTTTTTCTCATCTACAAAACTCCTGTTTCGGTATTTTTATTTCCTTTTCTGAGCATATTGGTAAAGCCTATTGTTTAAGGAAGCTTTCACGTTATTAACATATTTGGTCTTGTCTTTGAGCCAAGTGAGTAGTATTTGGTAAGCTGTCTTTGGATATTACACTAAGTGCTTTTCTACTGCAATTCTAATAGAGTGTAGGGCTGAATTTGATAGTGTTGCCTATTAGTGATTAGAAAGCAAAGGGCTTTCAGAGTGTCTGTACTGCAGAATTGGCTTTGATTGATAGATTGGGCATTACGCATTTCATCATTTTAAAATTTGGTCTTAAAGTAATGAGATTTCCTTTTAAAATTCCTCTTTTCCCCAATGTTTTGAAAACATTTTGAAGGCAGGGATCAGGGAGGAAAAGAAAGAGGAGAGAGAACAGTTTTGTTCATAAACACTTAAATTGTGCATTAGTCAGTGGTACGGGCTGAACTCTGCTGGAGAAAGGTACTTTTAAATTACCAAAATATTAACATTGTAATTATTGAGCATGGATAATAGTTATGAATTATGGATCAGTCAGGTTAGCAAAGTCACAGCTGCCTAATAGAGAAAGGTATGATGGGAACGTGAGGCAAGATGATTGAGGATTCCCTCTTAATATTTTCATATACTCCTCTCGGCAAAGGAGGTTGCTGCTCCTTCTGCCGGTCCCAGAGAGCTGCGAAAGCCCACCGAGGTCTGGAGCATCACTGCCTGAGGAGCACTTGCTCTGCGGGGGGACAGTCGCTGTGCCACCACGGCTTTTTGGTGTGCCAGCCCAGCTGGAAGGCCCTAGGTGCTGAGCTTTACTTGACGCTGTCACCGCTTGTCACCACTGAAAAGTCCTGGCGTGCTCTGAGGCGCAGCACCTGCAATGGGAATCGCAGCCGCTTTTAAACCTCGTCTTCCCTGAGGAGGCTGTGGAGGGTGGCAGCGATGCTGGAGTGGTTAAGGACCACGGCTCTAACTTTGCTGATGACCCGCTATCTCATCTTGAGAAAATAACTTCCCGTCACTGCCTCTCAGTTCCCCTGTCTGTAAAATGAAGATAACGTCATGTCATACCTCTGCAAAGTGTTTTGACATCTACGAAGGAAAAGTGCAACCTCGAAGCACGCAGAGAATATCCTACTACCAAGCAACTCCAACAGGAGCTCCGGGCAGCGCTCACTGTTAGGATATATATTTTTTTCTCTGTGACTGGGGGTTGCTGTGGCAAGAGGTCCTGCCCTGTCCCTCTCCATTTTAGAAGGGCAAGTTGCTGGTGGTGCTAACACACAGCTGCTCTTCCATCAGTTATTCAATTTACATCTGGCCAGCTTCTTGCTTTTCTTCAGCTGCATCTATTTTCTCCAGACAAAATCGGTTTTGCTTTTACTTAATTTTTTTAGAGGAGACCTGTAACATGTTTGAATTGTTTGCAATAAACTTTTGAGATTCAGTGACCTTTGTTAATCAGGAAGGAGGGTTTTTTTGAGGTCTACAGGAAGAATTAATCATATGTAAACTGTTTGCTTTAAAAAGTCTCTTACTGGATTTGGGATTTCCCAGGTAGCCATCGAAAGGTCAGAGGCTGGAGGCAGAAGCCGCGAGCAGCTGGAAAGAGGGGAGCTGCAGAGCACTGCAGAAGGACAAACTGTCTCAGAGCGGTTTCAGAAGTAGGGAGAAACCTGTGGTAACACGTGGCATTGGGGAGAGCCCAACGTGTTTGAAAGGCTGGCCTCAAGCCAGAAATTTGGAGCCTCTAAGGAAACAATATACAGACTAGCAGCATGCCATTGTACCGTGCTCATCTTTTCTTGCAATATTCTGTGGTTTCAAAAGCAAGTTTGTGCTTTCAACAAAATGTTCCTTGGCCCTACAAGAGTTTTAAGTCATATGTGGCTCAAAGGAACCATGAGAATTTTGAAGAAGTTTGCAGTTGGCTGCTGGTGTCTCAGCTGGAGGTACAGTCCCTTCTCCCAGGCACACAGGGTACAGGAGTCTCTAAAGGAGAAGATTTGCCTCGTGGACCCTGCCACTGTCAGCTGTTGCTGAGAGCAGTGCGTCCCTCCAAGTGTCCACCTAAACCTTCCCAGCACTGCAGTGCTGTAGCGAGAACCATCCAGACTCCAGTCCCCTCCTGCTGCTGAGAGCAAGTCACAGGGCTGTGCCGAGGAGGGACATCCCGAGTCTCTGCAGGAACCAGAAAAGGCACTGCTGCCTGCATCTGTTGCTTGATGGACTGGGGGAGAGGAGGTTAGATGCAGTTCATCCTTGCAATTGCAAAAATGGGTGAAGTTACCATCAGCATCCTGAAGTAGCAACAGCTGTAGACGCAGAGGAATGGTTGGGACTTTCTAGGTTATCCAGTCATTTGTCCTATACCTTCGTGTCACGCTTTGGAAGTGGATTCTCCAAAGAGTGCCTTTCCCAGAAGCTCCCTGGGATGAAGCAGAGCTGTCAGTCACGTTGGGTGGTTCATGGTCAGAGCGGTGGAAGGCGTCTCCAAAGCTGGCAGTGCAGAATCCATGAAGAGAGAGGCGGCTTTCCTCTGCAGGTCTGCTTTGTGTCGTTGCTAAAGAGGTTCGATGAAGTTTAGCTTGGGGGATTTCACCGTACAGCAAAACCCTGTGGGGTTGTCTCCTACCAGCCTCTATAGTAATGATTATGGGGACCTTATAGCTCTGGGTTAAACCCAGGCAGGAAAAAGAGTTCATGGAGAAAAGGGCAGTTGTCAAAAGAGAGGGACAGTCAGTGTCATCGATATCCTGCAATGGCGTGGTGTATGAGGTCCTTACTAAAGAAGGTCTTTCTCTGAATTTTACAGAAATCTGCGTGTTTAAGCCAAATCCCTTAGTGTTGTTTTAATGTGTTTTGCTGTATTCAGTAGTGGTGTTTATCTGTGAGCCCTTGGCACGCTGTTTCTCAGTGAAGATAATGTTGGGAGATGTCTCACAAATTAGTTGCAGTGCAGTGAAGTCTTTGATTTCCTACCGTGCAGCTCTGTTGTTCGCCCCACTTAGCTTCTTCAGATGATGCAGCAGAGCCTGTTCTCAAACTTGTTTTCAAATTTTTATCAAACCTTGGAAAATAATTGCATTACGTGTTACCCGGAAGCACACTTGGAGAGTTTCACTCACAGAAGCGCATCGCGTGACAGACGTCTTCCTTGCCCGTACAGAAGGAGGACATCTTGAGCACCGTTAACCCTTCCTTCTCTTGCAAGCAAGCGGAGGGAGGGAGATGGCACCTCACCAGCCATCCGTCTGTGGTGTGCGCTCTTCACTAGGGATGTATTTAGGGCCTGATTCCTGCCAGTGTTCAGAGGGACCTCGCTCCAAGATGGCTCGGAGCCCAGGGGCTTCTCGGGGCTCATCCTGCGGCAGTGAAGCATTGGCATTGCTCTTTCTCCCAATGATTAAAGAACAGGGCTTTCTCTTTAAAGAGTTCGTTCCTCAAAAACATTAATGGAAAAGTTATGGGCTAGAAACATTTCCGTCCAGTCCAGAACACACAGAAAGTCTGGATATGAATGATTTAAAGACTATGGGAAAGCATAAAGATGTTGAGGTGAATTTACTACTTTGTTCAGTGCCACAGATTGTGTGAGGGCTCTTCAGCATGAATTGAAGAAAGATCCCAGCCATGAGATATTACAGTCTAATTCAGACATTAGTACAGTCAGGGAGAATGCAGTAACGTAATTGCACAACCAAATAGGATTTCCCATACTGGATTGCTCCTATGAAGTATTTGGTCCTGTTTCTATATGGACAGTGCTATGTGTGTCAGAAAAAACACTGTGATATGGGATAATAGGCAGCTGTGGAAGGATTTACCTGGAGCAAGCTCTATCTACTGATAGTTGGCTCATATCCCAACCCTAACCGTGAGAGTTCATTGTTAAAAAGCCTTGTTGGATGTGAGCAAGGATGTTCTCCTGACCTTCATCAGCCTCAATGCATTAATGAATCACCTACACCTGCACCTTGTTCATATCAACTAGCAGTGGTTCTGTGGGACAAGGTGTTAAAAAACATGCACAATGGTTTTTAAAGGCGGTTTTACGTGTGGCGTTTGTCAGTCATCTGTTGCCTCATTTTTGTACTGAGAAGATGGTATGCTAGTGAGCCTGCTTTATCTTCGTTAAACCACTTGCCTCTCAAGTACACCCCCCCCCTCACTTTTTATTCATCCCTTCTCCAAATTGAAGAAGGTACCAGTTCTCCTTGCCTCTGAAAATATTTGCTGATTGTATCTAAGCTTTTTAACTGTTTTTTTCTTTTCTTTTTGAGGTCAGGTGTGCCAGAGTTGCAGTTAAGGTTGGACACACTTCCTGGCTTGGTATTTTAAGTGTCATTTCTTGTTCTAGTGTCTCTAGATCTTCACTTTGACTTTCTGACCGCTTCTGTTTATAGACCTGTGACTGTCCTGGAGCTTTTATTTTTCCTAGAAAACGTAGACGAAATAGAGGTGGCCAAGGAAAAGCACTGTGCCTGTGCAACTTCTGTGCTAGAAGATCCTTTTTAGCCTTCTGGCAGCTTTCTTCCCCCCTGATTTTTTTTTCCAGTTTAAGAATTTCCAGCAATGGCTCTGAAATAATCCCAGTGCTCTGTCTCTTTCCATTTTTCGGCTGAGAAAGCTTTGCACTGTGTGTTACAGAGGCCATCAAACTGGGGTCTACTGCACATCAGCGGTCCGCCGGGTGTTTGCTGTTCTCTTCAGAAACAGCATTCCCGGAGCCATGCCGTGAGGAGCTCAGCGAACAGATGGGCCAGGAAAGTACCTTGCTCTCGGTGGGTCTGGAGAATGAACTCATTATCCAGCCAGTGGTCTGTCACACGAGCCTCATTTACCAGCGGCTGGTGTAAAAAAACAAACTCTGGAAAGCGGTGCCTTGCAGGGTGTGAGCGCTGCGGTGCCAGCCACGTCGGTGTCATTCAGCAAGCAAGCTTGTTGGGTATGAGGAATGGGGAGGAAGCCTGGAGAGGCAGAGAGCTTACAAACAGGCATCCAAAAGCTTCATTAAAAAATGACAGGAACTCCAGCTTTTGGGAATGAAAAGAAGTCACATGGAGAGGAGTCACATTTCAAGGCTGGGTCTGAGATTTGGACACACCTGGGATGAAGGTCCCATTTCCTTAGTTGGGACGTCCCGCCACGTTTTTCCTAAAAAAGTCATAAAATACTAACAAAACATGTAAAAAAGTACTATGTTCCACCAAACAAAAGGGACCTAAAGTCCCAGGGTTATGTTAGACTGGATAGGTAACTGGACAGCTTTCCATCTTTCTCCTCTTCAAATGCCAACTGGGAAACATCTCTGTGCTCCTTGTGGCTCAGCCTCCTGCGTTGACAGCCGGGGAGCATCTACGGGGCTGCTGAGCTCAAATCACCTGAGAAATGTAACATCTTCCTCCTTGGTTCTTGCCCGCTCATCAGCGGGGAGCACACTTTGCTAGAAGTGTGGTGCAATTCTGAAAAGCCACAAGAGATGAAACTCTGGGGTTTAGCCAAAGGAATTGTTTGAACGTTCGGGGCTTTGGCTCGGTCGTTGCGGTGATGGGTTGAGGATCGTAGGAGTTCTCAGTAGCTGCTGCTTCGGTTGCTGTTAAAGATAGGAAAGTTTTTGGCACTGGTTTACTTGGAGGAATCTAAAAAATGTCAGAGTTGGCAGCAGTCTTGGAAAGGGAAAGTACAGGGTGGGAATGCTTTTGTTTATTTATAGTAAAATCCATTAGGAAGATAGGGGAAATTATTGTCTCTGGGTTACTCTGTGGGTTTGTAAGTGTGTGATTGATAGCATGTTAATAGTTTTAAGCTCCCTGCTTCAATAATATCGTTGGGAAATCTGGCTGAAAATTATTTGGCTGCCTGCATAATCCAAAGTTTTATGCAGGCAAAGCATATAGTATTCACTGCTATCATGTGGAGCGGGGTCCTGCACCCTCATGGGAGAGTGTCATCAAGTAAGCGCATATCTGATCGGTGCCAGTAAGATCTCCTGTGTCGGGAGAAGTGGGAGGATACTTTAGCTTTGAATTAAGCAGAATTTTGTATTTTTAAAACGTATAAAGACACTGAAAATATGTCCCCACAGGCAACTGCTGGTTTTTGTGTTTTTTTTTTTTTTTTTTTAAAAAAAAAAAACAAACAACTAGTACCTGACACAGCTGGCACCGTGATGGTACGTAACCTTTACCATAGGTGAAGAGGCGGGAGGCAGACAGATGTTCCAGCGTTGTTGGCTGCGGATTCTGCATTCTGTGCCTGCACGTCGTGCCCAGATGGTCCTTTGTAGTAACGTGGCAGGCTCTACCTCCTAATGCCCCGTCCCACCTGTTGACACTTACAGTATGTCTCAAAAGAATAGCCGAGTTGCTGGGGAGAGGAAGACAAAAAGATACAGCAGCACTTCTGGCTGTGAAACAAGGCAAGCTGTGTTGTAGTGCATAGCAAGGCAGCCAACAATTACGGATCTCTCCAAAGCAGGAGCCTTTATATAAATAATACATTCTGGTAATTCACCAGATTGCAGCGTGTATGGAAATACAGGGGTTTTTTTTTTATTTTTATTTTTTTTTTAATGAAAGGAAGCTTCTGTCCTGAGAAAAATTAGTTGATGCTGAATTGGACTTGGTTCTCCTCCTGCATGCTCAGCTTTATACAGAGAATAAAAAAGGGCAGAAAAGAGCAAATTGCCGCTGGAAACCACCTCTTACAAGCCTGGCTTCAATCCTGCCAATGCTCCCTGTAGAAATGAGCCCCCGCTCACACAGAGGAGCTCAAGTGGACAAACCCCTTTGCAGAGGCAGCTATGGAGTTTTCTTAGAGCAGTTTCACAGCAGTTTTCGGCAGACTGCACCCACGTTGCCTCCCAAGGGGCCTTTGCCCTCCCGGCTGGCTGGGACAGGACATTTTGCTCCTGCTCGCCATCCCTCGCCCTTGTCCTCGCAGCAGGAGCAGGACCAGAACTGCTTCCCGGTCCCTTCTAGCATCGGCACAGGTCGGGTTGGCTTCGGCCCTTCATCTGAGAGCTGGAAATAAGCCCCAAATAAGCTCAGACCTCAGTCTCGTTCACGTCACCCTACTCTGCAGGTGACAAAGGAGCTTCTTCAGGAGTAAGATGTAATACTGCAGGACCATCACTCAGCACGTAGGGCTTCACCGCTTTCCTTAGCGGTCTGTGGGGAATGTGCCAGGCTGACGGTGAGCTGGTACAAGTTGACCTGGTGTCACTCACCTCAAGGACTACCCTGACTCCCAGCAGTCAGAAAATAAAGTAGTAGTTAATGTTTTCTAATAAATTATAACTTGCCGTTATAAAACGGAGCACTGACTCAAGCTGACATTTGGGTTGGTTTGGTTTGTACCGGTTCAGAGCAGGAGAGCTGTATAGCAGGGTGTTTGTTAGCTGATGCACCACGCAGACCTTCGCAGCTGTTTAACGAATAGTACTGTATCATGCAAAATATTTTGCAGGCAGGCACTTTTCAAACCCCAGAAAGTGTTTTACGGATTCTTCTGCAGAGGAAGTTGCCATTCAGTAGCATGGTTTATTTATTTTGTTTGGTTTATTTGGGTTATTAAACATGTTTTATTTATAGAGTGTGCTTTCTAGAGAACCATCTGCATATATGTTCTTAAATAAAACACGCGGGACTCCACATTTGCAGATGCTGGGTTGCCATTTGTGCGTATTGGGCCGTGTTTGGGCACCAACAGCCAGCTCTGTGGGATTTGTAGGAACGGGTGGAGCTGTGCGTGGAAGTGCTCGGCAGTCACCTGAAGAGAACAGTCGACGTCGCTGAGCTTGCAAAGAGAACATGCGTGCGGCTCGCTCCGTGCCCCATCCATGGCGGCAGATCTCTGCCGATCCCTCATCGCACCGCGCAGCTCCTCACATGCTGGAGTCCTTTCACAGCTCAATTTTAGTGGCTAATCCAGAATGACTAACTCTAGCCGTAATCCTTCTAAGCATAAGCACGGAAGGATCTTGCTAGTAACCTTGTGTCATAAAAAAGTGTGAATTTGTGTGTGTATGAATTTTTGCACCATCTGTTCCCTTTCCTGCAGTACAGAGTGAGATTTTTGTCTCCTTTGCTCAGTTCCAAACAGGTACGTGTGATGCTGATGTCTGCTACAACATAGTACAGATTGCACAGACTTTTTCCACTAGAACATGGGCATAGGTTTATTGGTGCAATGCAGGTAGAAATCTATTATGATAAAAAAAAACCTCCCTCCTTTATCTCCTCTTGTCATTCTCTTAATTATATTGAAATTCCTGAGATGTATTCAATTTGGGATTTGTTTTTTCCGTACTGAGAAACCCAAGTAGAAGGAATTATGTGCATAATGGTGTGGCCAGCTGTCAGAGCTGTACAGAAATACAAATTCTGTATTTCTGGGTAGGCTTTGTCCTAGCAATCTGCACAGCGGCCAGTGGGCAAGGAAACCCTGCTTGTAAGAGTAATTTCACATGATTATTAATGCCCTGGAAGCTGAAATGAAATACTGCCAATCTCTCCCACTCACAGTGCTTTGACACTGAGCCATTGCAAGGAAAGAGAAGTTTAAGTTATACTTTGATTATAATGGGTTTTGAGAAAACTAAGATTATAATCTAGAACAAAAGTCTCCAATTAGTGTTGTAGAATGAATTTGAAACTCTTTGGCTCTCCATCTAAACCCTCGGCTGCTTTAGGTGTGGTTCAGGGCATCAGAAGCCATCTGCAGCGTGACGCTCATTCAGCTTCTTCTGCAAACTGCTTCTGGGGCCAAGGGTTTCATCTGTTTGGCAGTCTGTGATACTATGGGGAAGAAAGGCTTACATCTGGATTGCGGTCCCTGCAAAAATGTGGCAAAATACTGGCTTGATCACCCACAGGGTGAGGCGGTGGTGTGTTTCAAAGATGCTTGGCTCTTCGGAAGAGCCACCCTTTCGGAAAATTCTGGCGTGCTGCGCTGCAGCGTTGCAGGTTGCTGTTCCTCTTGGCTAAACTGAGAAAGCCTTAAGGACTCACGAATTGAACGGGCTAATGCACTGACACCTTGCAAGCTGTGTTTGAAATTTCCTATCTTCCAATTGCATTACTTTCTCAGTCATTGCAGCTCCGAACAGAAGCCCAAGTGGTGTTTTATGCAATCGTTGATCAAATCGGGATGCAAACGAGGTCCTGAAAGTATAGGTATAATGTGGGAAAAAAATTACTTGTATAGATGGAAACCTTTGAAATGACAAAATTTTGTAGCTGAGGCTATCGTAATTTATGAAGATGAGCTATAGATTTTGTGTGGCAGCATAATTCAGAGTTTTCACATCTTGGCATTTCAAATAATTTTAATTAAGCAATAGATTTACAATTTGTTCCACAAGTAATACAGTCTGCTCAGATTACGCACATTTTCTGTAGTTTTGATTTTACTACTGTATTCATTTAGCTCAGCAAATTTATAAAACTAATTAAAACAGAAGTACTTTTTTGATTCAAATTGTAAATGAAAACCAACGATCTAATGTAAAATGATGCTTGCAGAGAAAATAAGATCAATTGCAACTCTATAGGTATTTTATAACTTATACTTGCTTTTAGTTTAAAAAACTTTTTATAGCAGATTCTTGGCACGGTCCTACTTGTTTTCATGTTTTGAGATGCCAAGAGAGTGAGAGATTAGGATCTTATTCAGCAACATACTCAAACATGTCTAACGTTAACCGTGTAATTAGTCCTCATTGAATTCATTGGATTTCTTGTTTGCTGAAGGACTTTGCTGGACTGAGGTGGTGTTTTAGAGCCGGCACTGACCCCCAGATTACCACTTCAGGTACCAAGGCATGTCGTGCTGCTCCCCAGTTTTTGTTAAGTCTCGTGTCACCGAGCGAGTGAAAAGAAGCTGCAGTTCCCAGGCTGTCAGCATCCTGAGGCAGCTTCTTCACACCAGGATTTTTCCTCATCTTTGGAGTCCTCCTGTCCCCAAGTTAGTGCTGACAGCCGAGCTTCATTATGGTACGGAGAGCAAGGCACATGTAACGTTGTTTGAACTCATTTGATGACACGCCATTGCAGGTTTAAACACCAATTACCACGTTTCAAGTGACAAATCTGGAGGGAAAAAAGGATGATCATTTAATAAATTTATTATGAAGGCAAATGACTCGTACATAAATCAAACTGCTTCATTAAGGGAGAGACTCAGTCGGCTAAATACAGAGGTGACAAAGGTTAACTCCACAGTCATGACACGAACTCTTGTGTCATTTCTCCTGAGCTCTCGCGATGAGTCACTCACTATTGCAGCAGTGCCTGGTGTTGCCATCCCCAAGTCCTCTGGCAGCGATGGCATTTCTCGCGTGACCTTTCGCAACATTTAAAGCAGTCTAAATGTTAGGAGAAATTCATAATCCTGCTTTTGACAGAGGTAGAATTAAAGACTTTTGTTCTTTTTTCCTGATCGCGTCTCGTGCAATCCACAGCGTTCCCGGCGCCTCTGTGATATGTATAGCAGCACGCTTCGCAATAACCCTCCCGGAGCAGGGTCCTGGTCCTGCTGTCTTCCAGATCTCTTGCATTAGTAATGTATCTGTCTCAGCTGCTGTCCTTGCAGTGCTGTGAGCCCGTGCCTTTATCTGAACTGCTATCCCGTGCCATTCCCGTGTTTTCTCCTACTGCTCCAAGATTGATCTTTGCCCACCGTACTCCTGCGGCAGCCGTGGCTGCTGCAGGGCAGCCCACGTGAAAGGCATTTTGCAGGACCCATCTCCCACGTCTGGGCGCCCATGGGCCATCCTGCACAGGCCAGGGTGCTTGGCCGACGCTGTAGGGCTGTTCCCAAGGAGAGCAATTTGTGTTTTGGCCTATTTCACAAGCTGATGCGTACCTCTCTGTGGCGTAGTTAATACACAGAAAGAGGTTGCGGGGTGCTCTTGGGGATGGGTGAGCCATCTCGATTATTGTCACCTTGTTTGCAAATGCCACGTTATTCTTTCATGCTCTGTGCTTTGGGAGTTTGTGAACAATGGTGGCAATGACGGGGCATATCAGCTGCAGTGAGAACAGAAAAAAGCACAGGAAGGCATTGGCCACACAAAGACAAAATGAGCTAAATTTGCAGTGCCTTTGGAGCTTTTAGAATTGATGAAGATGTGGCGAAGATTTTAAATAACCCTGATAAAGAATTTATGCATCCTTCTGACCCCATATGGTTTTGCTCTCTACGACGCTGTGCTCAGAAGCGCAGCCTGAGTCTCTCTTAATTTACTTATACCTTGAGCAGAAACAGGGCAGGCAGAGAAAGGCAGCACGAACACCAACCCGCCATATGTTGTTTCTAATGATTGAGAATACTGGGTGTGCGCGTCGGTCTCCCAACACATTCCTTAGGCCAGGGGCCTGTGGCACTACAGCTGTTGTGCTTTTATTTCCCCCCGTATTCTCCCCTCTGTTGCTGAAATCTGCAGCCGGGATGTTGAGGATGCTGTTGCTGTGATACGCCTTTGGAAGACGGCTCTTCTGCGAGGATGCAGTTGCCACCACCTATTCCCCCTGAGTTACACAGCCCAGTGCTGGTGCCAGTTGGCAGGGAACGTGGTTACGGTTTGGGAATTTTGGGGTTTTCCAAGCCTCCGGCATTAAATACTTTTGTTCTCATTCTCGTGGCAGAATCCATTGCATTTTCCAGATTTGGGGTTGGTCCCAGTGCACTGCTGCTTTTGCACATCGACATATTGCAAGGTAGTGCCTGAAATCAGCCATCGGAAGAGACAGGGGAACCGTGTCATTGTACTATTAGTTCATATTTTTATAAAACGGCAGGAATTCGGAATATAGCTCTGTTAATGTCTCATTCAAGCAGACAGTAACATTGAAATGTATTTTATTTGATGCCCAAGAGACACACGCTAGCATTTATAGTGACAATAGAAATCTACTTGTATTCCAAACTCTTCAGGAGAAACATTGATAGCTTTATTCAAAATAATGGCATTCAGAATTGCTGAATTGCGTTCCCAGAGCGTCTATCCTGGAGGAAAGTCAGCGCCGTCATTCTAGTAGTATTTCCAATAATTAAATAATGTCTAAGTGGGGCATATGTGTCTTCTGGTCTGTACCGTAGGGAGGGGATAACCCATGAGTACAGAGAGGGGAAATGCATCAGGATGGTCCTGGCTCTGCTGTAGTCCCTCTTCTCCCCCATTTTGGGGGAAAGAAGTTGTCACCCACTATGGGTCACTGATTTTTGTGAGTTAGGCTGGCAGAGATGCTTAATAACAAGCAATAAGGAGAGTTGCACATTAAATGCACTTTATTAATCTGACAGACGGTGTTTATTTGTTATATTTTTTGATACAGTGGTGAATTATCCAGCAGTAGTGAAGCCTCAGGCATAGTTGACCTTGTGGTGAATCTTGGCCATTTCATTTTGCTAAGGGTTAAAGGGAGGCTCGTTTCATTTTTATAGAAAAACTCTGAGGTCTCTATACAAGCTTCACAAGAAGCAGCAAGATTCTGCTGTTACATTAAATGTAGTATTTGCTATGCATTCAGATCAAGTGGAAGTCTGTGTTAAACTGTCACAAGGCAGAAATTACCCTCCTATTCTTAAGAGGCACTGATACCACACAGAAGATAGTCTATTTGGAGATCATTCTGCTGATACTTTTCTCCGCTGTATCCTTTTGGGGAGGAAAACAAGCTCTCGGTGGCTGAGGAGTCCATTTTCTCCCGCTGCTGCTTTTTTCATTGAAGTTATCATCATCCTCCATTTGTGACATCAGAGTTACTGGCTAGCGGGATAATTATGATTTCACAAACTGAAGATTATGACCTTCAAATGAGGAAGGCACAGTGGGGAGGACAGATTCCTAAGCAACAGCCATCAGATATTTGTGAAATATTTGCAAAAATGTCCTTGCAGTTTAAAAAAAAAAGATGAGGGAGAGAGGGCAGGAGGGAAACATCCAAAAAATATTATCAGCAGAATGAGTTGCCAGCCAGTGTTTTTTTCCCTGAGTTTTCCATTTGGTGCCCAGGATTCTCTAACCTGTCTCATTTAGCCTTAATGAACACGAGACGTTTTTTTAGCATGCCATATGTGCTGTGGTCCTTAGGAAAAAAAATGCATCCAAATAACTTATTTTTTTATGTTCTGACTCTACCCAATCATAATTTACATTTTGCACAGTTTGATGCCCATCTGCAACGTCTTTACTATCAGAAAAGGTAATAAGAAAGGGAGGAAAAAAACATAGGAACATGTTGAACGACTGACACAAGAAAACCTGGTTGGAAGAAAATCAGTTTTGTCCCTGTGTGAATAAACAACTCGGAAAATGGGTTGAAATCCTGTTTCCAGTGGTGGGGCCAGCTTCTCTATCAGCAATGCCTTGAGAAGAAGAGCCCCAGCAGTCGTCCGTGTGTCTCTGGGAAGTCTCTTGCTTCTATAAGGGGGTGGGCGAGTGGTTCCCTCATGGCTGGGGAGGCTGAGGAGCTGCCACACGTCTTGGAAATGAGCCCTGCCTCTTGGCTTGAAGTTCAGAAACAAGATCTCTGTACGTAGGAATTGTGCCTCAACTAATGACCACAAACTCTCCCCTGTCCAAAGCTCATTGCAAACATTTCATCCCGAAAAGGTGAAAGACCTTGAAAGGCTATCTTTTCCTCTTCGGTCTTCCCTGTCCTTAAAACCACCGGAATCATGTATTTTGACTTCGGAGTTTGGCAGGAGGTAGAGGAAAGGAAGGAAACACCAAAGGGTGGTCCCAGACCGACAGCTCCAGAAGCACATTTCCACCACGTGGCTTTCTGCCTGCTCAGGTCGAAGTCCATCAAGATGGCGCTGATGGACTGTGAGCTTCTCTGCATCCTCCCGTTCTGCCGAGCACTGCGTGGGACCTTCTTCTCAGCAACTGCAACAAATGAGGACAATTAATTGCATTTAGAAAACAATTAATGTTTTCCAAAGCTCCAACTGTAGTAATCCATATTAGTCGCATCAAGCTGTTGGAGAGCCTTGATATGGCCAGGCCAGAGGTCTGGCATCTCACAGTTCCACCTTGGTTTCCTTGTGACCCCGCGCAGGGCAGAATGTCCGATGCAGGAGCTGGGGCTCTGGTAGCGTCACAGTTCCTGTTTTTCTTCCTAATCACCTCTAAGGTCTATTTTTTCCTTGAGTAGCCTGAGTCAGAAAATGTCACGTATCCCTTGCCTGGAATGGTACAGGTTCAGAAATGTTTCATTTTGATAATATGAGCTGATGGGAACTATTACAGCCCGACCAGCCCTTCAGTTACTTCATTCCAGATTTTACAAACTCAGAATTTAAACACTGGTTGCAGTAGTCAGAGTGATGCTTTTAGCATTTTCCTTTGTGGAAAGCTAGCCATGGTTTTACGACTTACAGACTCCTTAAATTTAGCAGGTGATTTAAATGACCCAAAAAGCAGCATTTCTTACTTATGTGACACAAAGAAGAGAAATTCCTGGCATTAATATTAACTCCCAGTGCTCCACTGGGATGCCAGGAGCGGCGGGGAGGCAGAGGACTGTGCTGAAGGGGCACTTGAGGGACCACGCGCCCAGTGATGCACAGTCTGGCTCTTTTGTCAAGGTGAAAGAGGAAAGGTTTCTTGACATTGGGTGTAAAAGTCAGGATTTCTCCATAGGTCAAAATCTCCTCCACGCAGCCAAATTCATGTTTGACTCTGTTTTCGCTTCCCCCACTCTAGAGCAGGGATGTGGTATTTGTACATAGCTCTGAGGCTTAGGAGGTACTCACGGTATGTATGATGTACTGGGGATATTCAAGAGCGATCACAGCTAATGTAACTTTAAGCTTGGCCATCTGAATGCTGGATACCCCAACTGTCGTCATGAGGGCTGCTTTGAGAAGCAGAGAAAGCAAGCTGTCTCCAGGAGCTAGATGTGGCCAATTTACAGTCAGAAGTACAAATCCAATCCAAATCCTCCCGTCCCGCTTGAATCCGCAGCAAACTGCTTGTGATCAAGATACAGACTAAAATCTATTTGTACAAAATATTTAGTGGCTAATTTCTCATTACAGATGCTTTGGGGAACACTGTAAGCTGCTTGCAGACAATTGGAAAACTAGGAAAAAAAAAAAAAAGGAAATTATTGAATACATTATTCACATGATTTGACCAGCTTTAGGAACTGCAGTGTTAAACCACAAGACGAGACCCTGCAGAGCATCTAGAGTGTCTTTACCCACTAGTAGAGAGTAAAGGAGCAGCAGTACCTTGCCAGATACCACAGGAATGAGTGTACACATAGCAAAACAGAATTAATTTAAAGTTATGGCTTGAAAATGTTGTGGTTTGAGTGAAAACCAAGTGTAGAACTGAACCATTGACCTCCCTGAGCCTTCCTCCTATGGTTGGCGCTACTCAGAGCAACAGAGTATAAATTTTTTTCTAGTTAATAAACAAAAAACTCAGTTTATTTCTTCAATTTCACTTTTGCTAAACAGGCATCCGTGGCAATGAACTGAAAAAAACAGCAGAATAAATAAGTACAGACAAATACATGGAGGAGTTCAATTACCATTTTCCCCTATTGAAACTGCCTTTTAACAACTACATCTTCTGACTGACAGCTTATTAATACTAATTACATTAGATATATGCAACATAACTAATGCACTGGTACTTTCAATTATCTTCCCTTGTCTTCATTCCTTTCCCTGCTCTCCCATCCTCCCTTTTCATGCCCTGTAACCGCTACCTTGGGCTGCAGCTCGGAGCAAATGGATCTGTCTGTCCATGAGCAAAAGCCTTTTATTTCTTACATGGGTAAGAAATGCTGGAAACTCGGATGCACGTTCATGAGGCTGCGTGGGTGCTCACCAAGGCCCGGCAAGAGGGGAGCTTCCAGTGGCAGTGGGAAATGCTTTGGATGTTGGGGGGAGTTTCCTATGGGGGTCCTCTGAATTTTCTGTGGAGGTTCTGTGAAGTTCCTGTGCAGGTCCCACACCATTTCAGGCTGTTGTTGCCTCCAGCCCTGGTTTGTACATCAATTTTCACAGCTTTTCCAGAGTGTGGTGCAAACCCAGCGCTAATCCTGGTGAATCTGCAGGAGATGTTTTGGTGATCTGAGATTGAAGCAGTACTGTTTGACCCTCTCCTAGTTAGGAGCTCTGCCGAAGGACTCTGTGCACCGGCCTTTTTCTTTTACGAAGTCACAGTCGCTCCCCCCAGGTCCTTGTTTAGACCAAAGTCCCTGGTATTGTCTCAGCTTTGGTTTTGTCTGGATCTTTCCCCCATATCCAATGAACTGTCAATCACTTATACAAATCAGGGTAGAAGAGACATTTAAAGGTTATTTATAATGCCTGGAAACATTATGAAATCAATCATTCCAGCTTTTGCAGCTCCCCCTATTCAAGTGTCATTTAGATCTCTTAACTTTTTACATTATATTGCTGTAATAGTTTATGTAAGAGGACAAAGATTTTTTTTTTTTTTTTATATAAGCTTGCTGATTGCTAAAACATCTATGCCAGTTGACATGGAAATCAGGGAGGTTTTGATAAGGCTTTTCCGATATTTAAATGTTTGTAAATGAAACTTTTTTTTAACTTTTTTTTTAAGTTCTATTTAAGCAGGCAGTAGTATCCCATAGAAATTACACTTTAAAGAAAGGGCCTGAGATGATTGTTCGTGTGAGTAACATGTATTTAAAGGAACTCTAAGAGTAAACATTGACTACTCTGTGCAGAAAGTTAGTGGAGAGACCCTTTAGTATTCACCAAGTATTGATACCGGGCTCTTACACAGTCAGTGTGCCTCAGCTGTAATATTTCATAGTTGCTAAAAGTTAGACTGGAACCATGGTCAGACACAAAATGAAATGGTTGTACAATAAAAAACTCGATAAAATCGGACTACTACTATGAACTTGCAAGTGATTTCCTATACCAGGTCCTTACACAGCAACATTAGGGCTTGCTCCTTGCCCCGTTGATGACAAGTGGCGAGTATGTCTCTGTACAGCAAGTTTTGTGCCTGCTGTCTTTGAGCTGTCCTGAACGGTGCTGGAAGGCAACGTAAGGATAAATAAGGTCACCACATCCCTTGAGATTTATTTTAATAGTATTTTTCTATGGAGTACATAAGTAATTTTTCACCTGGTGCCCGTAAGACTGCTGGGGTCATGGGGAGCTTGAGATGATGTAGGTGGTGGAAATCACCCCTGCGTGGGGTCACGCTGCAGCATCCCGGGGCTTTGAGCAGCCCCACGTGAGCAGGTACGGTGGGTGTTGCTCAAGCACTTGATGTTTGCAGGATTTTTCAGTAAGAAAGATGTCCAGCCGTTGACAAATCTAACATCGGTCCTCGGCAGAAAAGAGAAATAATTTGCGCTCACTGGTTTAAATCAAGCATTTGGATCCTTAGGCACAGAGAGAACTGACAGCATTTTCCTGGGGGGTTGTGGGGGGGAACATCTCTCTTGAGCTTTTAAACTGAACTTAATTTATAGGCAGAGCCATGCTTTTTCCTGGAGGTGAGATACTGGTTATACTCAGTAGGAGTTGTGCCCCAAAGAAGAAGGGATAAAATCGATATTTTGAACTGGATGCTAATTAAAGCTGAGTCTTTCCTAGTCTCAGTGTTTTGAGCCCATTAAGCTTTTCGAGTGGTTTCCAGAGTGTGAACGCCAGACTGAAAAGAGGAACATAGTTCAGTGTTGGGGTCCTTGTTAGCTCTCCTTTCAGTTTCGGCCTCAAAGAGCCAACCTGATGTTTTCAAATAGCAAGTTTGCCTTGTGGAGCATCTGCCACCTTCTGCAAATCGCACAGCTTTGGATCAAAAGACAAACGAAAAGTCAGGATGGAGGAGGTTGAATCCAAACCTCCTCCAAAATGGGGAGGTGTGGCAGGAGGTTCTCGTTGCTAGTCCCTCTGCAGCCTTGGATCTTGCATTGGTGTTGTGCCCTGCTGGCATTTCTGTTCAGTTTGATGGAGTTCAAGGCTCTGTTAATTCACCTGTTTTCTTTCATCTTTCAAAGTAAATTAACAGCTATTTTAGCAGTATCATGGTAAATCTGTAACATTTATTTTGAAAAGGAAAAAGAGCTCAAAAGATTACATAGGTGTCCAGCTGTGATAATATTACCTGCCTTGTAAAATGCCGTAGGTGACTTTGAAGATGTAAAGCAAATTGAAGATTACATTAACTTCCTTCTGATTTGCTACAATTATTAATTCAATATCACCAACTATCAAATAGTGTAGGGTTATTATTTTTTTAAGTATAAAT
Source organism: Haliaeetus albicilla (assembly GCF_947461875.1). Lineage (NCBI taxonomy): Eukaryota > Metazoa > Chordata > Aves > Accipitriformes > Accipitridae > Haliaeetus > Haliaeetus albicilla. Next base: position 5,223,494 of record NC_091490.1, read on the forward strand.
GCATAACTATTTTTTATATGGATGGCCAAGTACTGCCTTCAAGTCAATAAAACCTTGTTTTGATTATATCTGTAGTAAAGGTTGGTACGTCTTTTTTGTTTTTTTTACTGGTGTTTTCTTCATAATACAAGATTATAGTAGCCTGCATTCACATTCAGCCTAAATAGTCAGAAGAACGAGTATTGCGTAGCAATGTGATTTTGTAATACAGTAGTTTTACCTTGGAGATTCCCAAATTTTTTTCAATCTCTTTGCCTCACTGCGTGGCAGATTTGTGTTACATATTACTCAGTGAGCAAAGACTGTGTTCACGTCCAAAGCGAGTCAGTGGCAGAACTGGAAACATGGTCCTACTTTCCCAAACTTTCTTGTCTAAAACATCACTAGCAATTTTGGAAATCTAATTCTCCCTTTTTCCAAGTAGGTAAAATTAGTGGTTTATCTATTCTATAGAGCATCTAACGTCAGTGTCAGAAGGTGCTCTGGTTGGCTTCTCTGCATGCATGCACTCCTTGGAAGGGGCATGCTGATTGAATCTGCACTATTTTAAGGGATGCCATTGCCGGGCAAGCGCTCGAGCAGTTTCAGTAGTTTTGTTTCTGCCACTTCAGTGCTGGCTTCTGACTCTTCCCAGGGGCTGTGGGAATAATTGCAGGGCTTGTTATCAGGGGATGTTGTAATGGCAATGGTTTAGAAGAGGATGGCTGACTCTCAGCTCAGATTCCCAAAGCTGGAGTGGATGACACCAAACTGTATTTAAATCATTTTTAGCTCTTGTGTCCAGGCTGGAATGTTTCTTTTCTTTGGTGGAGACATGGGTTTATTGTTTACTCATTGTTCCTTAATCTTGATGCGCTAGAGCAGGGAGTAGAAAGAAAAGGTGAGAATGGCCAGGAGCAACTATGATCCACACAATGTAATGATGGTTTTGGGGATGGTGAGCCTCGCCATTTAGGGAGGCTCACACCAGCTCCTGTACTAACGGTGAGGGAGAAAAGGGAAGGAAACTTTCACCCAACAGATTAAAGAAATACAATTATCTGTTGGGGCAGAATCCTAAAGTATCTTAACCCCAGGATTAATACAAAAATGTATTTTCCAGTTCAGGTTCCCTATTTTAGTCAGGCTTGGCTAATCCATGTTTCCAGGGCAAGACGTAAGACACAGTAGTCAATGCTGTAGTCCCCTACCTGCCCACGCTCTTCTGCCTGTGCTCTGCCCGTGATGCTTCCAACACAATGAGATCATTGTTTAAATTTCATTGCCTCTTCCATTAATCAGGAACAATTTGAAATCGTAAGAGCACTGTAGCATTTCTGTTAATCAATAACTAACTGAGCTATTAATTTTCTACTAATATATCGTTCTTTAGTGTGCAGAGGGTGAAAACTTGTCGATTACCTGTGCTGATCCTACCCAGCACCCACGAGGTTCAGCAGAGAGATTTCCCTGGACTTCAATGAGTGTCTAGGGATGCCCTGAGATGCCCTATTGGAGTCGCAAGAAAATCAGGAACTCTAAAGCCCCTCACATCGCTGCTGTTTTATCATTTTGAGGTTTTAAAAGCAGCCCTAACCCCAATTAATATTGGCAGGTTTGGGTTGCTTTAAGTCTTAGGCTTTTTTGAAGGCATCTTCTGACTTTATTTTCCTTGAAAGGTATTTATTGGTAAATTTGATCAAAACTGCCTTTTCAACTAGGAAAGAAAATAACTGTGATGCTAAAGTACTTTAAATTGGGGTACGATATGTATAGTAAGTTTGGACAGACACTGCTGACCCTTCTTGGGACCAGCAATATGCGTTCTTCCTCTGCCAGCAATTATAATTTCTATAGCAGGAGGAAGGAGGAGGAAGCATCTACATTTTCATGCTCCTTGCAGTTCAGTGTGACACGTTAATATGTACCCACCTCTAACATCTGCAACTGCCTCAGTGAGGTCTGGCAGAAGACCTCTGCTAGAGTCCGTACTAAATGTCCTGCAGCAGGACATCAGCTGGAAAATTCAATAGCTGTAAAATTTTACAGTAGCAGAGCTCTGATAATGAGTTTAACAAATAATTAGCTGCAGTACCTCTTTGTTTTATAAAAGTACAGTAGTTGATGAACTCGCTATGCAACAATTAGGAGCTCATTAGCAAACAAAATTCAAGGGTAACAAATACCTTAAGGCGATGTTTTTAGCAGTATATAATGAAACCCTAAAATCAGAGGAAGAAGAGTGAGGAAATGTAAATTTTCTTCCCAGACATGGTACTCACCTTCTGCAGGACTGGGGACAAGGCGGGATCTGGAAGTCGGGACTGAGGCTCACCTTACTTGCCAGGGTTTGCATTCACTTACAAATTTTAGGCCTTTCCATGTCGTTAGAAATGGCACTGTATCCCCATTTTATTTTGCCTAGCTAGTAAAATCCATATTGTTTTTCTATTCTGTTGTTTAGTTTGATGGTTTTAGAAAAAAAAGAATGCATTCCTTTTGCTATTGCAAGAGGACTGTATCTCAGGAAAGAGTTATTTCTTTGGTTTTGATCTTTTTTTATTTTTCTGTCTCATTGAGGAAATAGTAATCCTTATAAAGTTGGCAAAAAGTATTTCCCGGGCTGCTCACAAAACAACAGGAGATACCTTCCACGAAGCCATGTACTCCATCAAAGAGTGTTTCTAGGAAATTGTTGCTATTGTTTTTATGCTTATTTGAAGATGTCGTTTTCTGTGGTTAACTTCACCACGTCTCCAGAAATCCATCCCTTGTTCTCTCTGCAATGGACAAAGCAATAGGACAGAGCGAGCTGTTTTCGCCTTTGTCCTGAGAAAAACCTTTTAGAAAATGGTAATGGGCTTCTAACAAATGAGAAAGCTGGTTATCTTTGGGGAGAATTAATCTTTGACTTGATTGAGAATATCTATGCTAAATTACAAGCTACAATACCCATCTGCTTGCTGTTATCCAGCAATATAGATTTATTGTGACATTTCAGAGAAAGAGTAAGAAAACATACGAACAACTGTTTTGGTTCATTAGCCCTTTATTGGTAAAGCGTGGTGCTCAGTGATGTTAGAGGTGTACGGAAAGACAATCCTTTGGCTGAAATCGGTACAATTGTTGCATTTACGAGGCTGTGTAGAGCATCCCCAAGGACAAGCTTACAAATTAGCTGCTGCTTTATGTACTTGACCGTGAGATCGTTCTTTCAGTTGATACTGGAGTGATTCAGCCAGTAGCTTCAGGAGATGGGAGAAAATGTTGGGGTACATCCAGAGCCCTCTGGATAGCAGCTGCTTAGGACGGCAGACTCCCTGATCCCAGTGTTGGGCGGATAAAACAACCTCATCTTTCCTACAACTCCTTTGCCACCGCAGCTCGAGAGAGCTGCTGGCGAGGTCAGCATGGGCGCGGGGCAGCCAGTGTCTCCTGCTCTTTCCCAGCCAACCCATCAGACCCGGGGCAGGAAATGGAAGCACCGCTGGGAGAGTGTCTCCCCAAATATTTCTAGTTTAGTCTCTTAGCTCCGGCTGTCATCATCATAAGCCCTTCATTTGTGGCAGGTTTCTATGAAGGCAAATCCATCTCTGTTGTCAGTTTCTTTTCTCATAAGTATTTATTTTTAATCCACTCTAGAGGGGTATTCCATGGGTACAACCACATCGGGTGTTGATTTATTTGCAATTAAGGATCTCAGGGTCAGGATGTTAAAGCCTTCTAAGCCAACTCCCTTTTCATATGGGAGAACCTTTGGAAATGCACTTTAGGTTTATGACGCTAGCTTGGCTTAATTTAATTTACGGTTCACTTAACTGATTATTCAAAATACCAGATGTGACAGACAATAGATTCAGCTGAATTATTACCTCACAGGCATGTTCAACATATAGAATATGCTCTCCATACGTGAAGGTATTGAATGTCCCCCATCTACATCCAAGAGTGATCAGTGTGGTTTTGAAAAGATGGTGAGGCTGCGTGGGAGACAAGGTTCCTCGTTTCTTCTGTATCCTTTATAGTAGCTGATGTGAGAGTCTAACCAAAGCTCTGTTGCATGAGATAAAATGTGAACGTCTAAAAAGCCCAGCGGCAAAGGATTTGTCATGCGTAAAACATTTGTTGTTAGGTATTTACTGATGTTAGGCTAAGTAATTCTGCTAGCAACTTTAATAAGTACAGTAAAGGCAGACAAGAAAACGGTGGCAGAAATGAGGAACATTCCAAGTTTTTATGAGTACATGTCTTCTGATGGCTGGGACGGTCTTTCTGAAGTGAGGGGTTGGACAGAACAGTGTTGGTAAAAGCATGTGTAGGTCTCAAATACTCGCTGACTTTATGGTCATTGGTGCAGTAAAACCTTGAGCTGGAGTAAGGTACAGGTGCTTTGAGAGCTGGTCGTTAGAGGTGGCATTGGCCATCAGGTAGGAACAGAAAAGTTGCAGCAATCTGCTGCGGCCTCCCTCCTTTTCTCTCACCACTGCATTTATCCTGCGGAGCAGGATGATAAGTTTGGTCAAAACAAGAGCAATGGAGACGTGATTAATTCCAGGAGTACATGTAGTTCAGCAGGCAAGAGGCCTTGCTTCTTCTGGAGGAGCAAATATCAGATGCCCATCATCAATGTTTTTGAAGTTTATGGTCTGATGTTCCTTCATGTCAGGACAGGACCTATCTAGAGTACTCACCTAGACCTTTACTATTAAAGAAAGATTAAAAATTAAACTTTGAGTAGTGCAAGAACGTGAACTTCGAACTCCTATGTGCCAGTGGAATGTTAATCTGATCTCAGCGGTACCCGATAAAGTCAATCTGTCTTCCTTGCCTAGTTAATTTTTAATTATTTCTATGGATAGAAGAGCTGTGGTAGGTGAGACTAAGAGAAGGCTGCCTTATCACAGCCCCTAGATCCCAATATGGAATAGGAAACAATATGAACTAAACTTCTACCATTATTTATAGTCTGTATCATACCCCCATGTTTATTTTTCCAAGACTTGGTATGTAGGCATGTTCTCTGGACTGACGTTCAAGGGTAATAGTACACAAAAAAAATCTGCTTGTGTGTACATGTTCACAGTCAAGCTGTTAATGGGAACAGTATTTCCTAGGTCTACAGCAAATGTTTTTAGCAGTGCTAACTGGGAAAGAGGATTAATGTGATCAAAACCAAACCCACTTTTAGCTCCAATTTCAGGGTGATTCGGTAGTCTATCCTGGGGTACTTCTCTCAAACTTTATAGAAATACTTAAAATTAACTTTTGAAGCATTCTTTTCAAGATAATATTTTGATTTTGCGATTGGTGATTTTTGCAATATTTCTGTCGTTCTGCATCAACACTTACAAAGCATGCAAGGATGTAAAGATTAATGCCCTGTGTCAGCACAGCACTTAACGTGCTGAATTTTATCATCATTGTAAAGGGAGGGAACTCAGAGATTTTAAAGCCTGTCTCCATTACACGTCCAGCCCCAAATTGCAGTGCTGAGGTAGCGGCAAGCCCGGGCTTAGACTCGTGTTGAACCAGGGCCACCTTAGCCAAAACCACTATAGACATTCCTGTGCTTGCTCCGCCACCATCTCACTGCTAGTAGGGAGCAGGGCAACTCTATTAGTGCCCCTCACATCTTTTTTTTGTGCAGCTCCCCATGAAGAGACCAGCCAAGGTTGGCAAGACCGAAAGGTTCAGGTGGCTGCCAGGGGAAGCGTGTTGATGATGGCCATAGGACCTCGGCGGAGACGAGTGGGAGTTAGAGGGTCCCCAGGTCGCTGCAGAAGGGGAAATGTCTTCCCTGTTGCCTTACACGTGGATGTTTCAGAAGCATTTGTGTGCCTAACTTGCGCTGAAGTCCGAGCTGTCAGGCAACTAAAAGGCTTTCAAAACCTAACCCCAATTAATTATCTGCTTGTAGAAAAAAGCTGGATCGGCAAGAAAATGTAGAAAAGATGAAGCAAGATGCTGCAGATGCAATGTAGAAAACAGATGTGTGCACTTCTATCACTAGACTACCCCAACATGTACATAACTCATTTGGGCAACTGTAACCTGGAATAATGTTGAATTCTCATTTTTTTCCCAAAGTAGGATGCATAGAACAATTTTGTTTGCCTGGTCTCAGATGTGACCCCCCCCACACCTATCTGTCCAGTGCCCTTTAGGGGAGCTAATTCTGTCTGGCAGTGTTGGAGGTGGCAGCTCTGTGCAAATAATTAGCAGAAATGCAAATCAACATAAATAATTTTTTAATACTTCACGCCTGCAGCTGTGCTAAACTTAGCAGCTATGAATAAACAGCATCAGCATTCCCCTCCTTGAAAGGACAAAGAGCCTCCTGGTATTTGGGATGTCTCTGGTACATTTGCTATCTCAGTGTAGCCAACCCCAAACAGTTAATAATGTGAGCAGGCCATCAAAAATTACTGAGATTAATAAATGGTGAATGTTTTCATTTCTGAGCCTTGAAGGTGTACTTGGCTAACATCTTTAAGCTTTTCTTTGCAACTAAAAGGCTGGGAAATTACTCCGGGTTAATGACAGTGAGATTCTCATGTAATCACCTTATTTCAGGAGCAAGACTTTTAAATAAACTCCAAGAGACTCATGATAAAATAGCAGGAACTGGCAATGTTGAAATATGATCCTCTATCATTAAACTATTTGCTCTTAATTAGTTTTTATTTGCAATATTGACAGCTCATCTCCTCTCTCTGTTACACATGTGCGACTTCCAATGATTGGCATAGCAGAGTATATATGTAGCTGAAGGCATAATTTGGTCCTCCCCACATAAGATTTCCAAACCACACAGGATTTTTTAGTAAAATTAAGGTGTATAAGACGGGTGGGCAAAAGTCAGTAATTCCAGACCTGACCTTGATTTCCCCTGTTTTAGAGATAATGAGAGACTTATGGGACCAGTGACTAGATGCAGCCCAGTGGCCTGGCTAAAAAAGTAGTGGATGGTGGAATAATTGTATCCATCTTTCAACATCATCCAATTTTTGAAAAATAAATAAATAAATAAATATCTTTCTGTTTCAACAAGGTGACATTTGATGATGTTCACTAATTTAAGAGAGACTGATTTATGCATGTTTAATCTTCACTAATGATGACTCCAGGGCAAGAAATGAAAATAAGTTCAGTTAATAATATGTGTATATATTATTAACACCTTTACTGATGGAGATGGTTCTCCTCCTGGTAGACAAATGTACAAGCGATTTGTGGAAGATCCAAATGACTCAGGGCTGTCAGAACCTCTCTTTAACTTACTAAAATGTAGAGAGCAGGAATATTTGGACAGTAAAAATTCTCAGCTGATCAACTGTCATTTTAAACGTGTATGAAAACCATAAGTAAATACAATAAACAGCCCAATCCCTTATGTTTTGGGGCGCTGTATAAAAATGAAATAATGTGTATTGCTGTTATTATTATACCCTGTTTGTGGCTGGCTTCTCCTCCTACCATACAAATATTAAGAAGGACACAATCCTTGAATTCAGTCTCTGTGCTGACAGACAAAACTTATTGCGAATATTAATGTGCTTGGTCTAATCATCCTGCTATTTTTTGTGTAATTTACTCAGTCAGGGACTTGGAATTCCCTCCTAGCTGTTACAGATTCAAGCATTTATGCAAAATCCTCCAGTCTTGAGATTTACAGTGGATTATCTACAAATATTTGAATACATTAGTGCAGTCCTTTAAATGCATTCCCTTTATTTACATACAGAACAAATAACAAGCAACTTGAATGACAGAACTGTAATTCCATCAAGGAGCTCATGTCCTGAGAAACCACAGAAATAAAGTGCTAAGAGGCCTGTGCATTTGGTGGAGCTCTGCCGTGGAATTACAGTTCCATAACCTGGATTTCATTCATTTTTCATATTTAAAAAAACCCCCACAGTTTCATAAATTGTGGACCTGATGTCATGTTTGGAGGAGGGAAGAGCCAGAGAAGGGTGGGGGTGACACACTCTTCTCTCATCCACTTCTACCACAGTCTGGGAGAAAAATCAGTTATTTCCTTCATATCACCATGTCCCCCAGCGTAACAGCAGATCAGAGAGTAAATACGGGATTCACGTTACTGATGGGGTGAGGGAAGCTTTACTGCGATTGATGGGGGGGGTTTGAAGAGCTCCGTTCAATCTGGCCCACCTGGGCTAGGGATGGGTTATTCTGCATCCGTGGCTGGTTTGGAAGCTTATGCTATTTGCATTGATTTATGAGGCTGCTGCACTTGCGCTCAATTGCAGATTATCGCAGTACATCGGCGGGTGGATTGATGCGAGAAGACCAGCCTGGGCTTGGTTTCTGTTCCAAATCTTCCTCCTGGAAGGAAGAGAGAATAAAATGAAACCCAAAGACTTGCAGGCTTACCCCTGTAGTAAGAGAGCTGGGTTCCTGCTGATCCCAGAGGTAAAGCCCTAGCAGTTTCCATGGAATAGTCAATTATCTGTTTCATTGCACAAGCCAATATCTTTTCTCAAAAAGATGTATTAGAGTGTTTAGCCATTCAAGTGATCCATCTGGCTGAGCATTCTGAGATGCTCTTTAACTTGATTTATCAGGCCCAGAGCGGTGTCCTTGATAGCTTCTGGGACTGGATGGGGACTGTCCGTGCATCTGCTTCGTAGTCACAGGGGCTCACGACCTTCAGTTCCTAGCGGAAACAGGGCCTGTGCCATCACGCTTCTCAGGCAGGACAGCCTTATTGCACATTAGCGTGAGGCTGCAGTGTAATGGCGGGATTTAAAAATTGCCGTTGCGGATGAGGGCCGAGGGGCCACCAGGTGCTTCCAAGGAAAATGCGAGAAAGCCCCCAGGCAGCAGATCCCTGATAAGACACCGTCTTTTTCTCCAGCAGAATCTGCACCTAAATCCTAATGGAGTCTGGCTAAACCCCTGCAGCAGGAGATTGTATATTCCCTTTAAATCTCCTCTAATTATAAAATACACATTACAGCTCCAGCGTTCACGTTATCCCCGTTTCCATCAGGTATCACCTCCGACGCAGTTAAAACGTGGCACAGTTCAGTTACCGGGTAAGTCACTTTTCTCTCGTATCCTCATCTTGTTGCGACAGGGGCTGCGCTGATCCGCAGCCGCGGAGGGCCGGGCACGGCTACAAGATGCCCTTGGGAGAAGGCGGCTAAGCTCCCCGTAAAACGGGGAATTGGGATTGCGGCGTATCTGGGTCAGGCATCGCCGGCGATTGCTGCTGAGCACGTGGTGAGATGCAGTCCCAGAGCCTTGGAGTGCAAAGTGGGGAGGCCAGGAAGGTGCTGGGTTTGTATTTAGGACCAAGGAGATGCTCAGGATTGAAAGTAGGACCCAACAAATTACAGGGCACTGGGAACTGCTGTAACACAGGAGCAGCTAGAAGGAGGCTATATGTAGTGTTTACATCCTCAAAGTGCATTTCAAGGCAAAAACATTTACTGTAACACAAGTGAATTAGATCAATGGTGTAATATTTTAATTACTAAAAACTTCAGGCGAAATCCTACGTATTTTCTTCTGGGCTATCATCTAGCTTTACAGCATAAATTCTTTAAAGGTAAATTATTAAATTAAACTGAGCTTTGGTTCCCACTTGCTGCTTTTTAAAACTGAAAATTGCTGCTTGGCATTGATTTATTCTCCCCCCCCCCCCTTTTTTAAGTGAGGATTACACCAAAGTTTAAGTATGAATGCATTTTGGAGCAAGTGGAATTATATATTTAATATAATCCAAACCAGATTGTCTCCTCAAACACTGGTCATTAAATGAACTGTCTGCAAGTGTGATTTACACTGCAACGTGGTCATGTGGATGTCTGTGTGTATTTAATAACTGCACAGTAATAGCTTATTGGCAGGAGTGGTAATTCGATTTTGGAGTTTTATCTTATTTTTGAATTTCTGGACCATGAAATCCTGCTGTCTGACACACTTTTCCATTGCTTAGTCTCCTGAGATTTGTGTAAAGAACAACAACTTTCGTCCTTACTGAAGATCTAGTGCCCTGCTGTGTATTTTTTTATTGCTAACCCCCCAGTGCAGTTATTCACATACACCCATCTCAAATTTATGGGCTCGGTATCACAATACAAACTGGAGTAATAGACCAAAATATTGACATTTAATGAGCTAAGACCTCCGGTCTTGGAGAAGATAAAATCTTCCAGTATTGCATAAGTGCAAAAATTTTCAAGGATCATTTTCTGCATAATCTGTTGTGTTCTGTATTTAACTTTCTGAGCTTTTCTATTGATTTAAAGTCAAAACTCTCTTATTTAATGTACTTAAGGAACTAAATCAGTAATTCTTATTCCACACGGAGACACGCAAGTGTGCTCTTCTCCTTATGGCTTGCAAGTTTGGCAGGTTAGCACCTGAATCAACCCAAATTGTACTGTACTCGTATTTTCTGAAGGCCTGGAGAAACTGTTTTAGAACCAAGCGTTGACATTTCTCCTTTGGAGCAATGTCCAGTGTCTGTGCATTGCAGCTCCTCTTCCTGGAGAGGTTAGTGCTCTGAGAGGCTCTCCCGTGCCTCTGACGAGCTGCCTCGAGGCCGCTCCGCCGAGTCCGATGAGGGGACAACCCTTGGGATGGCAAGGAGGACACAAGGCTTGCGGTGGCAGGATATATTAAGGAGAAGGGGATCTTTCCCGTGGCCCCAAGGATGCTGTGGCTCACACTTGGGTGTGTGGGGCTGACACGGTTACGGGGTAGGGAGGCTACGTGCAGTCAGCCAGTATTGTCTGATGGGGAATTATTATTCATTTGCTTTTTTTTTTAATCATCTGCCTTTGCCGTAGCTGTGGAGAATGATGTCTCGCAGCAAGTTCGTCTCCCGCCTTCCCACCCTTTCTTTTCTTTCTCGTGAGAAATGCGCTGCGCGATTGAACAAAATATTTTGAGTACCCATAATCAAATATAATTTCACCTTCTGAATCAGTCAGCAGTGTAAAGGCTGTATAAAGGGCTCCAGGGGCCCAAATAATAGCAAACCCACCCTCTTACATGACAACACAGGCATCAGCTGTCATCTCCTCACGTCGCTAACGCGGGTTCTTTAATTCACTTGTTATTATTTTAGTGCCTTTCTGCCTAGTGCAACACTATTGTCCCCATAAATGCACGTTTGAATCAGCTAATTATTCATCCAGGATTAGAACTGAAATCCTTGCTTTAAGGCTAACTCTACCCCTGAAATCATATTATTTAAGATTTTAATTATTTTAAACCATATATAAGTTGTTTCCTTTAAGTGTTGGAGCCAATTAGTTGTCAAATATGGTTGGGCAATGCAGATCTGATGCAAAAAATATTTATTTTTTTTTTTTAAATTGATATTAGGTGATTCCAGAACCTGTAAGCAGCTTGATAGTTCAGAGGGAGGGTCACAAAGCAACTACTAATGGGAAAGTAAGATGATGCAGAAAGTTGACTAAAACAAGGTTCATTTATGGGGAATTGCAGGTGGGAAAGAAAGTTTTGCAGTATAGAGGTTTCCTCTACCCCTACAGCAGTCACAACCAAACCTAAGGGCCCAATACAAAGCCTTTGGAAATCAACAGATAACTTTTAGGTAATAGTGGATAATTCTGAAGTTTTATTTCTATTTAATGTTTGTTGCAAGGAAACAAAGAGAAGAGTAAAGAAAACAAAACGGGAGAGGTTTGCATTGGCTTTTTAAGCAACAACCCATGCTGAGGGCCAGAACTGAGAGGGTCATTGGGAATGTTTCAGTTAAAGAATTGTGAAGGAATTGTTGAGCCTGAAAAGTTTGAAAACTTTCTGAATAGGAAATCATGGCAAATAATTGAGATTTTTTTGTTGTGTTTTGATACTGTAAAATACTTTCATGTTGCTCTTCTGTTCAGATGTATTTTAATGCTTCAGATCATACTTAAACATTAATCCTCGTTATATGTATTCATAGCACATACATACGTACTCTTGTTTTATGATCCAAAATTATCTTTCATTGTCTCAAGCTGAAGCATTTTAGCATTATTACAGCAAATCTTTTGATTGTTTAAAGTAAATTATTTCTTCATTTTTATGTTGCCAGAAAGGTTGAAATAGAAGAAGGGTTTGTTATTCAACATGGCAGCATCTCCTGCGAGAGGCTCCGACTTGGAGCAGCTCTGATTTTGTGTGAAAACAACAGCAAAGCAGTGATAGAAGATATTTCATGAATGTGTTTTAAAGTAGTTTTTGCTGGCCGGCCCTTCTTTCCTTGAAATCAGTGGTGGGACCCCCTGTGACTAGAGGGAGGCCAGCACCAAACAAATACCCCACTCGAAAACCCCATTTTAAACCCCAAAATGTTTATTGGAAGAGACGAGGTGTTTTTCAGAGCTAATATAACTCATAATCATCACTTAAATGCACAATTTTATTTCTTTCTTTCTTCCCCTCAAAAGGAGCTTCATTAACACTTGTATGTAGTTTAAGAGACATTAATATTCAGCTTCCATTCTCTTGACGAAGTGTCTGGCTATGATGTGAAGGACCATATGCCGTTAATGTAAACCCGCACACAATGCAGATTGCCTCCTATATCCAGTGTTCTTTTGATAACCAGAAAATTAGGCAAGAAAGGGAAGAAAATATAACTAGTGAGATCGGAGCAAAAGCAAGCTTGTGTAAACAACTGCAAGAAGTGCATGAAGCACTGGTGGTTTGGGTGGAATTTGGTGACCTCGCTGTAACTGTTCAAGGATTTTAAAGATTTCCTCTGAATTTTGTGGGGATTTTTAGTTAAAAGAGCTGGTAACAAGAGCCAAAGAGGTTGGTGAGTCTTAAGCTGCTCTCTGTGCTCATGGAGTTTTATCAGTCTTAGCTTCTTTCCTTTATGTGTGTGTATGTTTGTATCTTATCTGTATGCAATAATAGTGTCTAGTAGGGTAAATAACTATTTGGTGCATCTAAGTGTATTATCTGTATGCTCAGAAGTTTTCTATCAGGTAAGTGAATGCAAGCTGCAGAAGCTTTGCAAAATTGATGCGAGCATTAGCAGAACGAGGAACCTGACTGCATTTCTACTGCCTATGCTGCTACCACACACTGACTCCTTCTTTGAAGAGTTCTTGTCCTGTTAACTCTGGCTTTTACTGTTCTAATTGATACACCATAGGGTTCAAAAGCATTAAGGCTATATGACAGCACCCAAGACAGTGGTCAAAATCCCCCAGGGCCACCACAGTAGCAGTGAACCCCGATTTGCAGAGTGTGCAATCTACAAAGCGTGCAGTGTTATCTGCCATCAAATCAAAATACTTCGATTTACCAGCTCCTGACAGTACAAAGCAAGAAATGTTTCAGAGTTAAAAATGGGAAATAAAAGTGAAAATTCAGAAATACAGTTTCCAGAGTGCCAGAAGTGCTGACTTGCTTTGCCTTTTTAGGCTGTGGGCTAGCGCAGACATGACATAGCAGAGGATTTCAATACTGCAGGAGCTTTGAATGCATGCAGCAAACGCTGTCACAAAAATACCGTCCTGGTACCCTTTTTCCTTTCCCCTTCCTTTTCCCCTCTTTTCAAAGCCATGTGCATCAGAAAACATCTGGTAAAAGCAGCAACAGCTGCTCTTTGGGCTTGGAAAGCACCGGCTGCCCACAGAAAAAGGGGTGCTGTGGAGGGGACCAGGTGGCACTGAGGACTCCACTCTGCCTCTCCAAATGCATTTTGGCATCCAAGGAGGAGGGGAAGGCCATCTGCATGAGGCTTAATCATACTAGTGTATGGTCAGCTGTGTCGGCTGTTTTATCTTGCCATTGCACTCTGTGTTTGCTTCTTCCCAACGTCTTATCCAGTCCTTCAGAAATTGCTGAACTCATTCATTTGGTTCTCATCTTTGGGCTTTGTCCTGACTTTGTTGACACTGCTGTGAAGCCTGGACCTGCTTCTGCATATGTTGAGCATACTAGGTACCCGGTTCCAGCTAATATTTGATATTTGCTAGAGTGTGCCTCTGAATCCCTCCCGCAGCCATCCATCCTGCTGTTGTTCCCTATTGATCATCGTGAGTAGCACTTCCCTCTTCTTCTGGGATCCAGGCACAGACCTGGTTTGCTTTTTAACTGGTCACAAAATGAAATAAAGCAAAAAAAAAAAAAAAAAAAGGCAAAGCAGAGCAAAATAAACACAACCCTGACATTTTTTGCTCTTGTGCTCTTGATAAATGCGTTCTCTACTCATCCCTAAAAGGCTGTTGTACATACTTAACGCCGTTGGTGCCATGCCGTAACAAAACCCAAGTCATTCCTCCCCACTTCTCCATATCTCATCTGTTTAGGCCTCTCAAATGTTCTTATCTTAATGGAATTTTGCCTTACAATCCAGGAATTGTACCAGGGGGCTCTTGCATATCCCAGGCAATGCTTTAGTATGCATATTATAGCACTGCATTGTCATATGTTACTATAAATAGCTCTCACAAAGAGTCCATATTTCTGCAGAGATTTGCCTGTCAGCTCTTAACAATGGTAGTCGTTCACAATGGGAAAATAGAATACCAGCTCCATCAACCTTTGACAGACTAATAGGAGTTATTTGACTTTCAATTTTTCATTATCGGGTTTGGCAGCCACAATCGTCATGTTGAAAAATACAAACTGATCCGCACTCCAGCAGGAGAAAACCCTCCCGGTCCTCCTTCAGCGGGTACACGAATGCCTGCAATGCTCTGGTATGTGGCCACTGATAATACAGGACATAAAACCCGCTTGTAATGTACTAGAAGTTCAGAGATCCCAGTATTGGCCTTTTCTCCCCCACATGCTTTTGATAGATGGGATAGAGTGGAATGATTGTGGGGTTGGAACTAGATGATCTTTAAGGTCCCTTCCAACCCAAACCATTCTATGATCTTGCATTGCGGCAAAAACCTCACACCTGAGTCTGACAAAAGGTTGCTACAGCTGTCGTGAGGGCTATAAAGCATTTGTTCAGGACTATAGCACTGAACCGAGGCTCATCGCTGTCCTTTTGGCCATTGCAGCTCCTCAGTATGCCCCCTGTACTTGCATTGTCACCATCTGCTGCAAGATCTTGTAGAAATTACTTTTTTGGGGAAGTGACATTGTCACAAGGCAGCTGTTCTGGGCTGTGCAAAAGGTGAATCACTCGATAAACATTTCAAATTTAGCTCAGGCTTGCTGCTGGCAAAAAATTCCACATGAGAGTTGGAAACGCAAAGGCTTTTACTTTGTCTGTGATGTGAAAAGGCATCTTTTTACACCAGGATAATTGTCTTGGTGTAAAATCCGGCAGCAATAAAGGACAATGATCTACTTCAGGTCACTGCTTTTACCACAAAGTAATTAGTCAAGACCAGCTTTATAGGCCCTTTACAGGACCCACACTGGCTATTTAGAAGGAGAAATAAAACATTAACCTTTTTCCTGGAGAAGATGTAAGCTGCATGTCACACATTTCGGTAAGGTCCCCTGTGTGCACAGGTCAGCGCTGTAGGTGCCCAGGCCCTGTCAAGCAGTTGGTTGTCAAAGTTGAGTCGGAGTTTGGACAAGGAAATACATCATAAATAAGAGGTATCTTGCAGGTTTCAATCATACAGATGAAAGGGGTTAAACTGGAATCAAACAACATACATAGTTGTCCCTGCAGAAGGCATTGAAGTCTGGCGTGCTTTGGTGATACCCAGAGCAGGGGTGCTCAGCGGCTTTTGAATATTGGACCAGGGCTCCCCTGGAAAGCTGCCTGCAAGGGCTCTCCAACCTCCTGCTGAATATCCACTATCCTAAAAGACAGCGCCTTGGGAAAAAAAATCTAAAAATGGATTTTCAAGTAGTCAATGTTCCTCTAATGACTTGAGAATAAGTACCAGTAGTAGGTAAGTCTTCTAGCATGAACCTCCATGTAACTCAGCAAGGCGAAGAGAGGGCTGCCCCGAGGACCTTGATCTATTATCCAAACCTAAATCCTAGTGGCTTTATATTTAAGGGCTATCCAACACATTTAAATATAAATGACTGCATGAATCTGTTAATTCAGAACATAGTCTAGCACTGGCTTACCTTTATAAATTGCAAGGGCTTACCCTTAAAAATCACAAATTAGAGGAAAACCCGCTTTAATGGGAACCACAGTCTAAGATACTCAAGGGCCATCCTCCTCTACAGGCAGCAGTGGGGTAGCTTAGTCCCAAAGCTTAGAAATGGAAAATTTCTTTGTTTCCTTCTGAGTCTGGCACAGCAGCTGCGGGGATTAATTGAACTCATGAAATCTATTGATTTTCTGTAGCTGTTATTAAAAAAAAAAAAAAGGCACTTTTGCACCCTGTGAAAGGTATGACTATCACTAAATGGTGTGTAATAAACCAACAAGGCTCTGGTCTGTTGAGAAACCCAGCGTCTCATTAGTCTCCTAATTTTATTTTAGAGCACAGAGACTTTTATTATGTTGCTGAAACTTCTGAGATAGTCCTGCTGTGCCATCAGCATCATCTCAAGGAAGAAACCTTGACAGTCCCCACGTCTCTTTTGCAGATCAGCAAGAGAGATGCTGACTTGCTGGAGAAGCCACTCAGCCTTGCCAGAAGGAGGTTCTCACTGCTGCAACTAAAAGCTGTTCAGCATAAAGGCTTGTGCATTCTGCACAATCAGATGTTTGAGGAATAAATGCAACATGCACGTTCTTTATCTGCATGTGAACTCCTGTGAGTACATCAGGAAAATGAATTTCATTTTAGAAGATTTGAAGTATTCCACTTGTGATAAGACATTAAGTTTTTTATTGCCGACTTCCCTGCTGATAGTTTAGTAACAGGAAAGCTCTTTCCACCCAAGCAGCTCAGCAAAGTCCTTGTCACTCAGGCTTCGGATAGTTTCCAAGAGCTGCGTGTGTTTACAACGTTGAATAAGTTACCACCACTAATAACAGGAATGAAACCAAATAACATGCTGTGTTTGGGGCTCGTTCTTCTTTATCACTTCAGTTGGTAGATCTATAGCACTGCAAATAGATTGGTACACAAGCATTAGTTTTTATTTTTAAGTACACTTACATTTCTATAAAACCCAAGTTGTATTTTAAGACCAGACCAAAATCCAAAGACAGCAATGTAATGTTTTTCATCTGAGGTTATCTATCTTAAAATATTTTGCTTATGTATATTGTCATCTTAAGTAGCACGTGGTGGTGGCGGCGACAACTTAGATGTTGCTTTAAGGCTGTCTTACTTATTTCAGTGATGAGGTTATGGATTGTGTCACCTCTGCTAAACAGTGTAGTTAAATAAACCCCATACCCTCTTCTCTATAAACTAACAATTTATTGAGTCCTTTATTAGTCATGTGCATGATGATATATAATAAGCACATTCCATTCTGCCTTCTGCATTAACTAGAAGGGATTTTAGAGCATACCCTTTAAATCTGATTTCCCAGATCACCATATCCATACCATTTTTTTGTTTTCAGTGTTTTGGAGGAGTTTTTTGATAAGTAGTTGTTAGATAGCTAATGATTGGAAAGTGCTTTGCAAATGAAAAGTACAAAATACCTGGTGTGTGGTCATAACATGATTAACCTTTTAAAAACTACTTCTACAACATGTGTCTCAGGCAGCAAGAAGAAAGGAGTCCACAGCCAGTCTGCATGTTGTATGAAAAAAACAGTTCAGTCTTTGTTTTAAAGTTTTCCAGTTTGTATCTCCATTGGCCTAGGTCAAAGGGGGCTATTTTATTTCATTTAATTAAATGTAAAGCTTAGGAAAGGCATATATACTTATTAAGATTAAAGCCATTTCTCTTTGTAGTTCTCTAAAGACCAGAGTACAGGCTTATAGCTGTCATTACACAGAGTGAGAAGCGTGTGAGTATACAGAGAGGAACAAATAGACTTTGCTTATATTTTAGCGCTCCTGATGGAGTTTTGTGTGCGTGTGTCTCCTTCAGAGGAAACATCAGCCTTTCAAGAATGCAGTAATTGGGGTCTGTTTTTAAACATTCCCTCTTTGAACTGTTTAAGCATATGGAGCCTTTCCCATTTTTCACTTTGCTGTTGGCAGCAGTGCCTTTGCAGTTTCGGAAGTTGCCCCTTTTCAAGCATGGCAGGTCGTGTCATAGTCGAGAAACATGACAATGGTGTGCAATTGTCTTGATTAGATGGATACCAGAGTCTCAAAGGCTTAATGAGGTGCTCTGGTGCGTAATCATCATCACTAATGGGTACTTGCTTAGAGTGCATTATTCAGCTAGGATATATTGCGTCCTGCACTCTCTGGCTGTAAATAATATTTGCAACAGTGCGCAATTTGTTGACCAGCTGAATGAGCTTTCAGTGAAAACCTTTGAAAATCATCTTTATTTCAAATAAGAGCTTGTGTCTTTCCATACGGTACCAATGAGAGCTGCTTTTGGAAACTGTGTGGTCTGAATCATAGAATCATTTAGGTTGAAAAAGACCTTTAAGATCATCGAGTCCAACCATCAACCATGCCCACTAAACCATGTCCTGAAGTGCCTTGTCTGTGTGCATTTTTGAATACCTCCAGGGAACTGGTTTATTTTGCCACAACAAAATGACCCTCTGGTGCTTAACTGAGCCTGCATGAGGCTTGAATAGGCTCAGACTTGGGGCCAAGGGACAGGAGGAGGAGGACTGGGAAAAACTTTTTCATGATATGGTCATGTCACTGATGAGGGAAAATGGATGTAGACAAGGGCAAGTCCTGCATTACCACGGGACAGGGGCTGAGGGAAGCTTGTCTCAATGACAGAATTGTCTGTTGATGTCAGGACCCCATTCTTGTGGTCCTGCATGCCAAAAATGGTTTCTAATGACACAGGCCTTTAATTAAATTTCAGGCTGTGACTGTCCTTTGGCAGGGAGTCAGCCGTGCTGTTATCCCTGTCCCCTCCCAGCAGCCTGGTCAGGTGGCAGCTCCAGAAGACTGTGTCCAACTCTTCCTTTGCAATAGTGAGTTGGTTACAGAAAACACTGAGGCTGGCTGAGGTTTAATTACCATTAAATTAAGGCAGCAGTTATAGCTTTAAATTGCATATTCTAAATGAAAGGAGAGTGGATGTTAAACTTAATGACCTGAAGGAAACACTCAAGGCCAGAGGTGTAAAAATGGGGATTGATCTAGAGACCCATGGTTTGTAAAGCCAGAAGGGACCAGTGTAATAATCTCTTTTGACCTCTTGAAGGCTACCCTGAATTAATCCAGCTGAGCTGGGGTGTATCTGTCAGAAAACATCCACTTGTGAAATACAGGTTTACAGTGTTAAAGAATGCAGCTTAACTCTCGATAAATCATTTCCAGTTGTTAATTACTTGCACTATTAAAAGCCAGCATCTCATTTCAAGTCAGAACTTGCCTAGCTTAATTCCCAGCCACTGGATCGTGTTATAGCTCTGTTTATTTCATAAAGAGGCTCCAATTATTGAACGTCAGTGTCCCATGTAGGTATTAATAAGCTGTGATCAACTTGTGCCCTCTCCTTTCTTCTGATAAACTGAATAGATCAAGTTCCTTTCTTTTTGCACTTCACACATATTTACCATTTCTTTAATCGTTGTTGGGGCTGTTTCATGCAAGACCCATCATGGCGACAACACTGCTACGTTACTGTTGTGGTTGTACCAATTCACATTAACACTGTGATAGAATCTTTCTATTCCTGTGTGGCTTTATTCTGCTAACACGGTCACGGAATGCAATAGTCCCTTTGCTACGATGGCAATGCCTGGTCATGATTTCTAAGTTTTTCTGGTTTTTAGCCCCTGGCTTCCCAAAATAGACTTCTCCAACCTGTAAAAGTGCCATATGTTCTTTGTTCCTAGGATTCAGTTTATCCTAATTCCTAATTAGGATTTAGGACTCATTCAATAGCTGTACTGCAGAGCACATAGTATTTGCTCGTGTTGATCTTATCAGGTTGCTTTGAATCAATACCTTCTCCACTTCATTATTTACCATTCTCCTAATCTTTGTCAGTCATTTGACATTTTTATCAAATAATGTTTTTGTATTTTCTTCTAGCTTGTTGATAAAAATGTTGTATAGCTGAGGGTCAATTACTCAGGGTCCTTGCAGGATCTCATTAGAGACACCCAGCACTCCGTGATTCCTGTGTGGAGTGACTGAAATGCAGTAAAATCAAATGAATTGATTAGTGAAGTGATATAGGAAACAGTGACAATTAGGAAACCGCCACATTAGCCAGTGCTGTGATGGTAGAATTCAATGACAAACCATTTGGTGGCATTGTCTTTAAAAGAATTTTGACTATCTCAATAGAGAAAATAATCTCTTGTTATAATCCAGTTGTTCTGGACTGGGAGTTTTTAAGGCAAAATTTTTATATTGGAAGAAGCTTCAGTATCAACATGGCTGTGATTTTTAAAAGGTTGTGGTTCATTCCAGTTTCTTTTCTTTTTTGGCCTTGTTTTTTCCTTGAGGAGTCAATATGTATTCACCTGCATTGGCAGAGCCATGCTGACAATAGGAGGATTACATAAATAGCTGGTGCATTCTGATATACCTTCTTTTTCTATAGTAGTTTGTGTTGTTATTTAAGTGTAGTGGCTGAGGATGGTGAGTTACCTTGCTAGAAATGGAGGTTCCTGAGTGTTAGGTTAAACAGCAGCAGGACAGACATTGTAGGGGAGAAGCTCAGCACATGCTGTTCGATGGTTGTTGAGTTTAGGGTGACATACAGTACTCTTTCTTCCAGCATTAATGTGGAAACATGAGACTTGCCTTTTATCTTTCGAGTAGCTGAAGAAACAGGTTTAAAGCAGAGAGTCTTCCTTCCTCCATCCCTGCATGCCCAGGCAACGCGACCACACTCCTTCTTCCGTAGCCGGTCTGTGCTCCCACCCCAGTTCAGGTCCCTTTTGCATTTGGGCTCAGAGGACCCCCCTGCTCAGCCACTCTCATCTGCCGTGCCCGCTCCTCTCCTGCATGCCAGGACGGGCTGTTCTCATGCAAGCTGGTTCCCTGCTGTAGCACGGGCAACCACGTCCCTTGGGAAGTCCCTTCATTGCTTTGTGGATTGGGGCTCAGCTCCGTTACAAAATCCCCTCCCCCCTGATCAGCCTGGTGGGCTGAATCTCCAGTGGAGAAACAGTGAAGGATGTATTCTGCCAGAGTAGCTACTCAAATAAATATAACCACAGCTGATGGGCAGGGTGTTGTCAACCTCCTTGCATTTACATCAGAAACTTTGCCTATTTTAGTCATGTAGATTATGGGATGTGATTTTTCACGGTCTGTAATATCAAGCCAAACCCTACCAACAAAGCTTTGTTGCCTCAAGACTAATGAGGTTGTAAAACTCTATCCATAAAATCAGAATAATAGTATTCGCTTGCATCACAAGATTGCTGTGAGTACATATGTATATTCTGCACTCACATGGCCTAATGTTGTGTGCTGCACAGAGAACAAAACCTCATTTATTAGTGCGAAGGACAAGTATCTATAGTATACAAGGTTACAGTTAAAATCCCAAGGTTTTCCACCTACATCTTGCTATGTAAATGGAGAGGAACACCGATATGGTTCATTTTTTACAGTGAATAAAATAACGCCAGTTATTGCTGAAATCTTTATTTGTCTTTTCATGTAGTTATCTGCTGTGGTTTCTTTCGTATGTTCTCATTTGTTTAATTAAATTACATTTGGTCTTCTCGGAGTCCTTTCTGTCCCTACTTGTTGTGGACATTTATTAATAGTGTCACTTGGTTGATAGTCTGTTAATTTTAATCTCATCTGAATTTGATTATCTTTATCTATTTACACTTCAGAGACTTTTCCCTGAATTCAGAAGGACCTGCTCTTTCTTCCCACTGTTATGCAAGGCAAGTAAGTTGTCATGTGTACTCTGCGTAGGTGCTTTAATGGCACTAATTAATCAAGCAGCAGCGCAACAGAGGAAGAAAAACATTACAAATGAGTGCAGCCAATTTATATGCAGAGTACCATGACTGACCCATACTGGTAGTCTGAAGGGACCGTCCTTACTCTGGCATTACCCATCAAGCAAAATCAGAGTACTGCAGGAGTAAGGCAAATAAGATCACTGACAAACGATTAGCGACTATTCCTTGGCACCCATCCCTTTTGCTTTAGGTCAGGTTAGGTTTTAAAGCACTAATCTCTAGTGCTTTAGGTTTCTGAAATCCTGTGATAGCGCAGTGTAAGTACTTAAAGAAACTCAGTCACTTCTGGACACGTTCAGTGCAGTTCAGTGTAACAGCATCATGTCAATGTTTAAATGAGTTTTGTCAGCTCTCAGGTGTCTCGTCTTTTTCTCAGGGCATCAGGTCTCGATCTCTCACCTTGCTCTGCTTTTAAGTTTCTAGCGCTTAGAGTTGATGGAGGAAAACTTTAAAAATGTGAACTTGAAATAGTCAAAAACCTCTCTGGAAAACAGGAGGTAAGTATAAATATAAACACTCAAATCCATTAATTGTTAATTCCATTATCTTAGATCATTCTCAGAAGGACTGAGAAAGGGTTGAAGAGAGCCAGGGAGAGCCCTCCCAGGAGGGCAGCAGTGGGTGGGTGAGCGAGCTGCCCACCTGCAAGCTTACAGCCTCACCTGCAAGGAGGGCTGGACTGTGAGCAGGAGAGGAGACTTCTCAGGGACCTGCCTTTTTTGGAAACCGGTGAGCGCTCCCAGGAGTAACTAGAAATTTGTCAGGGTGGGGGAGTGGAGCAGAGGATGGTTGCATTTAGTTTATCTGGAATTTGCTTGAGGGTAGGCTTTGGTAGGCAGGACTTCTTGCACAACATGGGGAAGATCCTCATGGGTTTCTGACGCCCTAAGTGCTTTGGCCACCAAGGAACACAAGAGAGAGCAAGGGACACCGTCTTTAGCTGGTTTTGAAGAAATACAGTCACCTCTCCTTGTTTATCCATTTTTAATAGAAATGGCACGGGCGGTGGACTCAAGGCAGGACATCAAATGGGGGCAGAGCCTCACGTGCGGGAGGGAGATAGGACACAAGGCACACGTGTCTCTCTGTTGGTTGTGTTGAGCGGCTTTTTGACCTAGTAATTTCAGTTATGTTAAAATTCACTATTGGTTCCCCTTGATCTGTATCAGAAAGTGAAATACTCATTCTTAGCTCTGGATTCATCTGTAGGGTTTAGGAGTTTAAGTACCTCATAGCCCAAAGTATTGTTGTCCAACTAATAAAAGTGTTACTTTATGTTGCACCAGCGAAAAGTCAGAAGAAAACAGATCTCTATACCCCTGTGTATTCAAAGAGATAATGTGTAATTAATAAGAAACGCTGTTGCCAATTGTCTCCTTTCTCTTGCAAAATGAAAGCATGGGGCAAGGATCACACACAATCACCTTTCCTCATTTTATCTAATGAGGGTGAAATTCTACTGTCAGGCATATTTTCCAGTTTAAGTCATGATGTACAGCAGATTGTTATGCATGATTATAAAGCCTAATAAATTTCTCACCATCTCATTTTTCCTGGCTGGTGCAACTCAAGGATTAAAAGCAGTCCTGATGGGTGCTAAGGTGAGGTGGAAGACTGCAGGCAAAGCTCACAGCACGGGGCTGCATTTTCCCCTTAAACTCTGTGTCAGCGGTATGTCACTTCGGTCAGCTAATGTGGTGGAGGCAGTATCTATTTCCCATTTTCCGTGCTGGTTTGGGAGCTTACAAGCCAGGAGCCTGTGGGTCAATACACTTGAGACTGGCTTGTCGGCCTGAGCCAGAGAGACTGGGACTTGCTAGTGCCACAGGAGTGAGAAATGAAGAGCTCGTGTAATGGTCGTTCAAGTGAATTTGGTTTGCTAAATGTAAGAGGAGGTTCTCCGGTCACTTTGTTCCATCGTTAGTTCTGATTTCACATAGGCAGTCGATAATCTGTTGAACGATATAATGTCTGTTTGGGTTATCTTGAGTATGCAGTATTGCCTTAGGCAGGGCCATGGTACTCTTCTAAAATTAATATGAAATGAATTCTGATCGCAAAATGGATGAATTAAGATTTGTGAGTGCTCTGTTAGCTGGCTTCTTGAGTGGTGTAATCCATACTGATGTTGGCTTTCATCACACAGAACAAAAGCTTTTGTAGTTTTCATATTCATTTTCTTACAGCAACAGTCTATCTGCATTAGGTGCTCCACACTCCCTGTGACTACTTTTTTGCTCATGAGAAGGCAGTGCATGCTAGGAAATGTTTAACATGGCGATGATCAGAGGGTGAGCCTGGAAATATTAGAGAGACTGTTCCATGATGAGGTTAGGAAGGGAAAACAGTAAGAAAAAAATATTGTGGTCTTTAGATAGCGTTAACTATTTCAAAGGTACTTGAGAGGTTTTGGCTCCTTTTAACTTCTTGGAGTTGTGAAAATGCTAATTGAGTATTTCAGAGAGTGACTAATAAGTTTCTGGACTATAACATGTTGTTAAATTGCTTATCTTTGCTAAACATAGAAGTCCATAATGCTAACAAGGGACAGACTACAGCTGCTATTTATTTCTACAAAGTTCTCAACATGGACAAGTGGCTTTCGCGGTACCTATGAGAAGACTGGCTTGGCTCGGCTCAGCGCCATCAGATTGTTTCTCTCAAGGGAACTGTCGGTGAGACAGGCATTTTCCATTATTGCTTTCCTAGTGTTAAATTTGATTTGTTCTCTTACCTAGTTCTTGCTACAGAGACTAATCATGCCCTGATTTACTTCCCCCTTTTTTTTTGGTTACACAACCATTTGGAAAGAACACTCCAAATGATCTATTCAGCTTCAGACTGGCACAACTCCGCTAAAAGGTTGGAGTAATTTAAACTGCTTTTTTATCTCCTTCTTCTCTCTCTCTTTCTCTTCAGGTTACTTAAAACATCAGCAAGAAAAATACTGCTGCACCAGTAATTACTGGAAATAGAAGTTCTATTTAAATAAATATATGCATCATACTAAGCATTGATTTTCAAGAGCTGTGTAAAACAAATCCATTGTAGATGGAAAAATGAGGGTGCAAAGTGGTACAGTGGCAGAACTGGGGTACAGCTAGGTGCAAAGACTGGGTTCTTTGGGTCAACAACTGAATTGGAAATGCAGTCGGAGGGAAAATTGTGGGAATGAAATGGAATCTGTGGATAAAATGTATTGTAATGTACTGAATCTGTAATAAAATGTACTATTCAGTACATCAGGGAAAAAACCATACCACTAACAAGTGAAACCACCCATATTTATGGCTAATACTGACAAGCAGGAACTTGCTGTTAGAATAATTCGAATGACTGCAGTGGAATAAGGTCACTCTTCCCATGACTTCCTTGATTCTTTGTAGTTGTATGGTACATGTGATTTTCTGAAATATAATTCCTTATCCCTACATACAAATTTCTTAAAATTGTCCTCCCTTACCATTTTCTGTCTTTATTAGTTCATATCAATTTCTGGTTGCTTTAATTTTTTTCTGTACCGACACAGTGTTTCCTTTGCGGAGACGTGTTTTCACCCGAACCACATATTTTTGAAAGATCCTGCATGTCTGAGATTCCACCTAGTTAAAACCATGAGTGCTGCTGAAATTGTTAAAATATAAATTCGCAAACATGGATGTCCTAAATGCATTTTGCACAGCCTTTAGCATGGGTCTTTTTTGTTCTGAAGGGCACAGGATGGAACAGAGTAAGGTTTAAAGCAAATCATGAAATGGTAACATCATTAACAAAGGAAGCCTGTTAATTGATAGGTTTGAGAGGGAGTAGCTATTTTGGTTCACTGATCCCTATAGATTTATTGGCAAATGCAATCTAATCATTGCTTGCAGTGCAGTTCCAAAAGGAAAAAAAAAAAGCAAAGCAGCTTTTCAGAGCTCAACTTTATTTTAATAGGTTAGACTGGTGCAAACCTGTGTGATAGTGTTTCAGATGAAAGGACTTAGATCTAACAAGTCTCCTTTCTGTCAAACTGGAAAGGACATGAACTATTATTTTTGACACAGAGGGGAAGTAATCAAATATTTAGGTCTTTTGTTTTCATTAACAAGAACAGGAGGATAAAAAATAGATACCAGAATATTCCTTTTGATTTGCTTCAAGAGTAAGTGAGGCATAGCTATTCATTCTTCTTCATTTTCTTTAAAAGATGAAAATCAAGAGTAGTGCTGTCCTCCCAGAGTGTGCTCCAGTTTGTTATGGTAGGAGCATTTTCTCTGTCAGCTTAAAGTGTCCATACAGAGCACTTTGTCTCTCTCTGTCTCTCTTTTATTTATATGAATGGTTTTTCAGAAGAAATAAGTGCTTAAGTGCTAACTTTTTTTCCCTTGAAGATAAGATGAACTGCGTGTCAGTGTATACAGACAATGGATGAAAAACAAACAGAATTTGTTTCAGAGGTATTTTCATTTACACATTCTCAGAGCTTGATGTGAAAGTGCCTTTAAAAATGCCTTAGACACACCAGCTTTTGTACTCTAAATGAAGACTGAAATTCTTTGCTTTCCACGAGAGTCATTCAGTAGGGTGAAACTTAGCAGTTATACATTGATCCCTCTACAGGAGAGTGTTTTTTAAAGATACCCATATCCCCGTCTTAGAGGTGGAGAAACAGAGAGAGACAGGCAAAGAGATTTTTGCAGGGCAGCATACCAGAGGGCAATGGCAATTCCAGGCGTGTACCCCAGGTCTCCTGAGTCACAAATGAGAGATGGTTAAACTCTTTACACAGCAGAGTCTGGACTATAATGTAAGAATTTATTCAGGTACTGCTGGGACGCGTATTGCAATATGATAATCATTTGAATGGACAATTGTTCCACAGGATGTCACTGAACGATCCTAAAGTGTGGTTTGTCTGCTCAGCAAAGAAACTGTAAATGACTCTTTTTTTTTTTTTTTTTTTTATTCCTTTTGTTTTGAAGACCTTTTTAACTCGAGAAATCATCCTTATGATGTCAGCAGGGAAAGATTATCCCAGTGCATTCTTTCTGAAGGTGAAAAAACATTGAAAATTGCCTTAAGAAAATTACATACTGTGTCCTGTTAAAAAGCCATTAATGTCTAAAGCGTTGGGGAAAAAAAGGCATTGAAATTTCAAATATATTGGACAATTTTTTGCCTGGCATTTAAAGGAACGAGTGTATGCTAATTATTTTCTTACTCAGATTGGCTTTTGTTGGTTTGGTCCAATATTTCTTCATTGTGTGAAAATTAAGCATTGCAGAAACATAACACTTTTTTCTTTCTGCAAGATATCCTGGACAATTTCTTGTGAACAGAGAATTCAGTAGCTTACAAGTCATGTAATTAGAGGATTAAAATCTAAGTGTAAAAGGAATTCTGAGACTCGGGTAACAGCTGGAATGAGCAGGTTTTCTTTGCAATGTCTGTAGGAGGTTGTCAGAATTAGGATCCATCTTACTAAAGAAAAGTGTAAATCCTGGAGCCAAGGATTTTTCCTTCTGCATGCTAGTGGAGAGGACCGCTTTGATTTAAATCTTGGTTATGTGAATGTCGCAGGGGAAGAAAGTTTCTAATAGATCCAAAGTGTATTTCATATATGTCTTTGTGATTTGTATCAACACTCTGACTTGCACTTGGAAGCAAATCGGATTCACTGCATTAAAAGACTGACCAGAACAGCCCATTATTGGTTAGGAAAAACTGGACTATCTAGTAGCAGTTTTAAATCTACTATCCATGGGAAAGGGTGGGAGAAACCTTGGAATAAATGTATTTTAAATGTCTGCCACTGATGTTATTTTCTGATAAGCTGACCTTCATGCTAAGAAATGATGGAAGATTGGCAGTCCTTTGCTTTCTCTCGGACTGAAACAAATAGCACCAAGATAGAGGTTGCTGCATTTAAAATGTATTTGACAACAAAGTTGATGAGTAAATTTTTTTTTTTAGTTCTGTACCCTGGCACGGTGAAAAACATGCTTCCCTGTGTGAGGAGAAACAGCCTTTTGATAACTAGTAGCGTGTAAGAATGAAGGATCAAATCTGCTGTTCCTTGGACTGGATTTACCAGGTTGCATCTTCACTGACCCTATTGACACTGGAGCAAGAAAACCTAACCAGCTGCCAGCAGTTCACTTCCATTGCTTTAAAAGCTACTGCTCCCAGCTGACATGCATTGACTGATTGTGTGTGTCCCTCTAGTCTTCTGCAAAGCTAAGTGAAACAGCTCAGCTTAACTGGCCACTGGGCTGAAGTCTGTTATACTGCACATTGTGGTAGACGAGGAGCTTGAGTACCACTGCCTCTTCGATTGCTTCCCCTGGAGGAGGTAGTAACTTAAACTGCTCTAACTGTAGCTCATGCCTTTAGGCAGGTCTCTGTCTAGACCCATAATTGTTATGGACGTGATTCTAGTCTTCAAACCCTTCTCTGCATGAGCTGCAGTAAAAGAAGATGCGTGAGAGTAATGATTTACTTGTGTACATAGCCAAATTCTTCCTTTAATTGTGTTAGTACAACCCATCTACAGAGTTCAGTAAATGCAGGGTGAGCTCTGCCCCAGCACATTTTGATATGGGCCGCTGATTAGGCCACAATACATATTTCGCTTTACCACCAATAGGACCTTAACCTCACTTAAAAAGAATAATGACAAAACAGCCCAATTATCTGTTCCTAGAGAAAAAGTCCATTACCGAGGGGGAACCAAAATTACCCTTTCTGTTCAAACAGCCCAGTTCTCTATTACATTTGCATTAAAAAAGGGTCTGAGATTAGGTTGCCTTTGTGTTAGGCACTGTACGATCACATAACAAGAAATAGGTCCTGGCCCAAAGAGGTTACAGTGTAAATTAGACAGAAATGGAGAGAAAGGCAGGGGCTTTTTTTCCTTTCCTAAGGGCAAATGAGGCACAGAATGTGTTACATAGCAGAAGTGCACAGTTAACTGTGAATGAGCTAGAAAAGTCCAGATACACATATTATACTGCCAAAAGGCGAGGCAAGTAGTGATCTGGTTATTTAACTTCTGGAATTGGGACTCTGGGACACTCAAGTGATGTGCAGACATAAGCACTCATTTGAAGCTTGCTTGGGTTTCTACGTGGAGGTAGCGTTTTAAAAAACATTAAAACAGATTGTGGCACCTGCAGTGTTTCTTCTGTCTCTGTCTCCCTTACTGGGAAGCACAGAGCCCCAAAACCTCAGGGTCCCTGGTCATGAGTTAGGTACCCGTGCATTGCTGTCCCTGCCGCAGAGGGAAGTATGTGCCGGGTAGGACTGCCCAAGGCAGTGCACAGTGGGAATGCTGATTCCTGAGCAAACCAGCAAATGAGCTATTGGGAAACAAGAGCATTGAAGTTTAAAACATCTTAGTGTCAATAAATCAATATTTTTCCCTGAAAATCTGTTTTGTCAGAAATTTGCTGATGAGTGCTGCTGGAAGCCAAGCTCTGTCTCTGTTCATCAAGGGAAGTTCCTAAGGGGTAGGCAGTAAAGTGAAGGTAGGAAGAAGCCAAGGATGGCTTTGGCCTCCCAGCTGTGTCCTGCTCCCCCTGCCAGGAGTGCCCTCTGGGTCCCCTTGTGTCGGGCAGTGGGCCCCAATGTAAAGCAGAGCTGCCTTCAGCTCCTGGTCTTGCCCTCTGCACCCCTGGTTTGCCTTTTGCTGAGTGGGTGAAGCTGAGAAATAGTAGTTTGTGCTAAAACAGCAGCACTGATTCTTTCTTTTTTCTTTCCCCACCCCCACGCCTTTTCTCCCCTTTCTGCGTTCTGTCTGGATTTCCATGCCTTACATCAGCTTTGTATTGCTGGGAGGATAATACAGCCCTGAAGTAATCCTTCATTTCAACACCTCCATATCTTTGTCTATAATTTGAGGTCATTTTTCTGACCTGCAAGAATGAATTCTGAATCTTCAGTGAATCTCACTTTTTACTTAAAATACAGTTGTTGGTCACATCTTTTCTTTTTGACTGTCTTCTTTCCCTCAGAAAATCCATGGGTAGAATCCTGACTTCTATGAATTTATTGGCAAACAGGCCAACAGCTCACCTCACATGTTTGGTAAGAGACCTTTCACAACTGCTACAGGAAGAACTGCCCTTAAACAAGAGCTCTGAAGAGTCTGGAGCACAGCCAAATGGGGAAACAAGGTTGTTGTTACTGGCATGATTTTAATCATGATAGACAATTAGCAAAGCTTAATTATATTGAGAAAGAAAATCAGAGCAAGTGGCAGTAATGAATTTTCCTAGTAAATCTCTTGTGCTTCAAAATAAAACTAGCTGGCCTATAAATACAATGAAATTAGAAGAGGTGTTTGCCCATATGGCTTAGCTCTGTGCTGCTTGGTCTGTGAGTGTGACTGTCCTACATGTCCCTTCTGAAATATCTTTCTCTCATGCAGTAATAATCCTAGGAACAGTATTGCATTTTAGCCGTTTAGATGACATCCAGTGTCAGTAAGTGGCAAGAGGAGGCTTTTTTTTTTCCTGTAGCTGAATTTGGTAGTATTAGACGTTAATAGGCTTATAGAACCGAGGATTTTTAATATACTGCCATTAGCTAAAATAAATATTATTTAGAAATTAGTAAGCAGGTTATTTTTTAGTATTGTGAGAGTCTTGAATATTTCCAGAGGAATTTCTGGCTAAAATAGAAATACTAAATTGAGTACTCGCAGCCTTAGAAGATTTCAGAGAGGATTTCTCATGTTTGTGTTTGTAGCCTATAGGTCTGATACTTGGTGGAGAGTGAGAGCATCTGCCTTAAATCAAGAGCGCAATTTAAATCATTAAACCTTTTAATAGTGCCATAGTAATGGAGCTTATAAAACAAAGAAGCTTCTGGTGAAAGCAAAGAAACCCCTGTGAGTAGTTTTATGTTAGAAGTCTTTAAACAAAAGCTGTGCTCTGTGGAGGTGTGAGCAGTTCTTACTTGTTTTAAAGCCGAGGAGAGCAAAATGTATCTCACTGGCCAAAGACAGCCAGGTGGGTCCCAGTTCCCACGAGTGGTGCTGTGAGCCCGGAGTGACCTTGAGGAATTCAAATCTCCTCATCTAGATTTGCATGATGGCAGATGACTGAGGACAGAGCTTGTCTCTGCTTGTTGCACTGCAGTATGAAAACTGGAGGCTTCTGGTCCAGCAATTTATTTGAGTCTGGGTAGCCTGAATGCATCTCATGTAAGGACCCATCTGTTCCATGGGTGGCAGTGCTGTGTTAAAGTTGTGAGCGTATCAATTTGCTCCACTTGCACAAATGAGGGTTGCTGTTTTGCAAGTATTTACATATGTGCAGAACTGCGATTTCAGTGGGATTAATCGAAGGAGTGAAGTTCAGTGGGGTGCGTTCGCAGCATCTACGCCCCAAGCTCTCTCTTCTGCTCTCTCATTTGTGAATCGCAGTTCTCCTGACTGAAAGATGAGATGTCTGTCACTGCCATGCTAATTTGCAGTGCGCTGCATGCTCCTCGGCAGTTTGCAACACAGCTGGATGCATAGAAGAGGGGCGTGCTGGTCCCAGCTGGCATCTGGCATGAACACGCCTGAACCGGGATCACACTTTCCTGTGTTTTGGGAATTCTCTTCGTGTTGGTCTCTCCAGGGAGGGTACCGAGTGCTCAACTTGGTTGAAACCAGAGAAGAAGCGGGAAAGTGTGTATTTTTCTGGCAGTCGTGAGGATGTGCTGGGTTGCTTTACCACTTCAAATTGGCTTTTCTGTTAAACTCAGATACGGATCTCCATGGCAAGTCACCTGCGATAAGGTCAGCAGAAATTTAGATTGAGCTCAGATATTCAAATCTGAGAAACTTCATGTCTGGGGCTTTACTGTGGAACTCTTCTCGATTTGGCTTTTTCAGTCTCATCTCCAGACTATCTAAGCAGATGAGAGTGAGGGGCCGCTCATGCTGCCCTTTGTAACAGAGATCCTAATTTTGACTGGCAAGTCATATTTCCCCAAACAGAGGAGAAAACCTGAGAGAGCGTCTCTTTCCAAACCATTTCCAAAACCCAATTAACTCATTGGAATAATCTCTATCTATTCTTGTTAGATGCTCCAGTGTCTAAGCAAGGATACAGAGCAGGATTCTTGTTTTTGTGGAAAGGCTGCTGTGAGAGTAGTGACAAACAAGTTCTTGCCTGTGGAAAAATCTTTTACAACTGAAAGAAAAATGTTTTAGCATTTCAAATAGCTAATGCTCTGAGATCAAGTGAAGTTCTTTGCTTTAGGAAGTGAAATGAATCTGTTTGACGGGATATTTTATTAATCGGTTTTAAGTTTTAGCAGTTTAGTTTTACATTTCCATTAATATTGTAATAGCATAGGAATTTGAGATAATATTATTGGGATTATTACATGCAAGTCACTAATAGCAGAGAAGATGTAAAAATTCATTACCATCATTGAATTTTAGAGCAAAGTGAAGTCAACCTAGTTATGTGTGATTTGTGCGTAGAACTATCTAAGCTGAAATAGCTCAAAGCCTTTCATCTGCATTTTGTTGTGTTACTGAGCCAGCGGGATTTCAGTTGTGACAGTGTTTGGACAGCTTCTGCTCTGTCTTACACCATGGTGAATCCTGTGGAGCTACCTCAGATCGAAAAGGGACTGGAAGCTAATTTGTCATATGCAGTGTGTTACAAATATTTTTCATCTGTAGTTAAGAACACAGAGAAAATTAACACAGTCACATTTTTACTATTTGCTTAAGGCAAAATCATGCAATTAGTAGAGGGATAGGCTGATGTGCAAAAAGGGGCAGCTTGGGTTGCTATCTTTTTTGCAGTCCCCATTCAAGGGTCAAAGTTCTGGAACCAGAATTAATGCTGAAATGATGAAAGAAAGAAAGGGGAAAGTATGTATACAGCTCTGTACATCATCCTTAGCTGGACTGTTACAGCTTCATTGACTTCTGTGAAGCTATGCCACTATTTCACCAGCTGAACAATTACACATCAGGGTGTACTAAAAGCACACAAATATCTGGGATAGCACCTAATAAAGTCATCATTTGCTCTGCTTGCTGAATTTAGTCCCTCTGAATTAAGTTATTGCATGGGCACTAATTCTCCTCCTTTCTATTAAGTTTCCTTACTGATATAAAGCTGGATTATAAAATTGCAAAGAAAACATTTACTCACTGGGAAGTGTGCGCCCTGGTCCAGCCATTGTGCAAGTGGTGAAGTGGATTTTTCCTCTATAGCTCCAACGATATGAGCAATTGAAAGCAAGATCTTTATATATGCTCTCTTTTGACTGCTAGATTAATGTATCTGTGGTGAGTGTCTGCCTCCAGCTGACTTTGGGGAGTGGGAAAAATTTTCATGCTAGAGTATGGCTTTTGAAAATGAGGTGAAGGGCGGGGGGGAGGTTTTGTTTGTTTGTTTTTGTAATAAGTACCCTAAAGTATTTGTGACCTTTTCTTTGTAGATTCTAGTCCTTTGTGCTTTGGACTACACACTTAAGAGCTAGTCACTGATTTTGAATGCCTAAATCAAGCTTTTTATTAGCTTCTTTTCTACGAAATGGGATAACACGTTCTCTTCTATGGAGGTTAATAAACACTTGTGGAAAGCTTGTATTCCATAATGCTGAGTGCCTGGAACAGTCTATAAAGAAATGAGCAATCTCTCTCTTCACAGATGATCTTGAATGGCGTACAGTAAATACAGTGTGGGATTACACAGTGGCCGGGCAGATGAAGTACTCTTGCATAGCTGCTTGCTGCATGAGCAACCCTCATGGCCTCTCATTGTGTAACCAGCCTGCAACCAAGAAATGAAAAGCTGTGTCGAGCAGCCACACAGAACAGGGCTGAATTGAAAATGTGTTGGAAAGATGTTCCTGAAGGTCTCGGTTATAATGCAGTGTGAGAGCTGCAGCTCTGGGTCTGGCCTGAACCTGTATTTCCCTTCTCTCTTTTGGCTCCTCTGTGGACAAGAGACTATTTCAGGTTTTCGCATGAGGTTTTGTTTCCTTTTCCTAGTTGCTGTGTGGAAGACCAAAGAGCAAGGGAATGCATGCAGGTGTTTACTAACCTGGATTTACGGAAGTACACATAGGAGGAAAAAAAACTGTACTGCCTACATATGTTTAAATTAACCCAGATTCCTGTAGTAGAACCAAATGGAAGAAGCGAGTGATCAAATGCGGAGCTGTGCCAGCAGATCGGCATGGACAGCACCTCTGGTGACAGAGGAAGGAGTGACATGGGTGCAGCAACATAACTCTGTTTCTCTCGGAATCATGCAGTCAAGGCAAAGGTGACAGAAGTGTTTCTACAAGTTTATAATAGTAGATTGTGTGCAAAGCATTACTCCAGTCTGTGTTGAGAGGTCTTATTTTCAACAAACCTTTTGTTTTGGGGCAGAAGGCAGACTTCTGCTTGTATCTGTAGTAGTTAAGGAAATGAAAGCAAAAGCGTCCTTGCATTTAAAGGAAGATCAGTGGTGGGTGAAAGCAATGGAACATTTCTTCTTTTATGCTGTTTTTGTCAATGGCTAGTAACTCTAATTCAGATAGAAGAAACTTACTGTGAAATACTATACCTGTGTCAGACTCCTGTCAGCTTATGGTTAGCACCTTAGGTTTTCCATTTTTAGGAAAGAAAAGAACCATAGCAAACCTAAGAACAGTAGCAAATCAATATTATCCTACTATGCTTTAATGTTTAGCAAGGGCTGGGGAAAAGGGTTCCATGGGTTAATTATGCATTGCACAAAAAGGGAATTTCCTTTTAACATTTCTTTTTCTGAATTCCACAGAACTTATTAAATAAATGGTTATATGCCTGCATTGTACCATTCATTTCCTGCCCTCTCGTTTCCTCTCTAAACTAAACAGGCTCAATAATATAAGCTCAACCTTTTGAGAGCACTCTTTGTGCCACTAACCACATAAAACAAGCATATGCTCTCCAGGAGTCACAGGGCAGAGATGCCACTAAGTATTATCACCTCCTTAGAACCATTTTGGGTCAGAGCGCACCTCCGGATGGCTTGTGCTGGCTCGTGTCAGTGCCTGCCCGGGCGTCTGGTCACTGTGTCCCTCTGCATGATGTAGATGTGCCTTTCACCCACCTCTGTGGATGCGTTTCCCCATTGTGCTGCTTCTGGTCTGTCAAAATAAACCTGAGTTCATACAAACTGTAACTGGGTTCACCCACGGTGGGTGGTGTGGGCATTACTCACGTGGGTCACAGCTCCTGGCGCGACATGCCTGCCAGATCAGTCCTGCAAGCTGTAAAACTGGACAACTTATTTTTAGCATATTCCCAGCCTAACTTATCAGTAAAGCACTTTGAGGTAATGACTTCAGCACATCTGATGATGGTTCATTTTGAAAGATGTCATTTTAAGAATTTCTGGAAGTTTCAGAACTGCCCTGTGGGAGATCTGTTCCATGCCAAAATGTCATTTCAGATTCTAAACTACATACTCCCTCATACTTTCACTTTATAAATGTTTCACAGCACCTGCATTTTTTATCATTGCACTTTTATGTGACCTATGAGTTCCTTGTAGCTAACCTACAAGGCCTGTCTGAGGGAAGTATGTAATATATTTTTTTAAATTGGCTTTTTCCTCTGTCAGAAGGTAAAGCCACCACCCAATTACTCCTTCCTTGTGCATAGATATTTGTATTAATATTTTAACAAATGCAATGTTTATAGTGTCACTCATAGGTCTGTGTTAAAATTAAAACAAATGTGTGCTGGAAAGTGAATGCTTAGTTTCATTTCTAATAGTTGTTAGAATCAGGCCTTATTTCTTCAGTAGCAGATCAATCTCCTGATATTTTCTGCAAGTCATCAAACTTCATTCTCGGGCTGTAATTACGTGTGAAATCCTGCCTGATCGCTTTGCTGGCAACACTACCACTCAGTGCGCAAAGCTAACATAAAAATAACCTGAGATAATATTTGCGTTGGTATCCTGCGTACAATGAGCACCACTGAAACATTAATGGTGTTTCCCTTCAATGAGCTGTCATTAAGGGGAAGGATAGTGAATACTTGAAACGTTCCTACAAAGGCTGGTAGCATGGGGAGGTAAGCATTAAGTGCAGACATGCAGCTCTAAAAATGGAAATGTTTATTAATAACATCACAAAAAGAGGTGAATAGCATGTGTAATGCCCAAGAATCAGAAGCTCTTTTCTATTCACAGCCCTTTGAAGGCCTGTGAGATGGCGGTGTGGATGGGGAGAAGCACCCCTGGGGAAGCTGGGTGGGCATGTAACGGGGAGCAGCAGTTTTAACCTGTCCTCCTACAGCCCTTGTGGAGGGGGACTCAGCCCCAGGGCTGCAGATTTGTTCTGTTGCTTTTGATCTCTTCTGTTTAAAGCCCTTCCACTTTGTAAGAATAAATATTCATCAAGCTAAAGGGGAGGGGAATGAGAGACTGAATACTTGGACTTCAATTAGAGAGGGCATGAACTTAAACCTGGATTTCTCTTATCTCAGTCTCTTTCATGGATTTTGATCAGAAAATTCATCCTGGATCTATGAAATATTTGCAAAAAATGTTTTAGGCAAACTGCTTTCTCCACAGCCTCCCACAAATGCAGTGTTTTTAATGAAGCAGGTTGTGCTGATTAGCGTGCACAGTTAAAACTAGTAGGGAGGGCAAGTCTGAAGGAAATTTGCTCATTAGCGCGTCAGTCACTCAAAGATCATAAGGATGTAAACTCTTCAGTTTTCAGTGGGGGTGTCTGTACTATGCAGCTGTAAAGTTAAACCCGCTCCTTCCACCTGTTTGGCTTTTGCGTTTTGGATTTTTTTTTTTTCCTCCACTAGTAACTTTGCTAGGATTTCTTGGTCCTCAGAGTCCTGTATTGGATTTTCCTTTTCTATTGAGTTGTGCATAAGATGGTATAATAAGATCTGATGGTTATATCTTTTCTTGCAGCTACAAAGTCATGAACTCCAGGGTAGTATTTCCACCTCACAGCAAGCTTCAATAGAGCAACGGTAATGCCGCTGGCAGCCTTGGGCTGCTGTGTTAGGAGGAACACTGGGTGCCCCCGACAGTGCTGATTTAAGCTCTATAGTTAACATTACTTTTAAGGACTCAAGACATAGAAAACCTCTGAGAATAACTGGTCGCTTCTGTGTTCTCCCCACAGAGCTGACGCTGAGTATCAGATGTCACAGCAAACCTTCTTAGGAAGTACTGGCTAAAATTGTTCGGAGGTATCCTGAACAGCAAAAACCTAATTGCTTAAAGTCAAAGATAAATCCTGGGAGATATTTCTCCATAGTTTAACTGTCAGGAGGAAGACCCTCTGGTCTCAGAGGTAAATAGGTCCCCTGGAAAATACATTATTTTTATGCTGAATATGTTATTTTTGTGATGCTAATGGAAATTAAAATCCTGTAATGTCACCCCTCCTTCCATTTCCTTTAGTTCCTTGCTGATGAAGATGTCTGACCCTTCCCACCACACCCTGCACCTCCATTTTCCTGGCTCTGCTCTCATAAAGATGTTTTCATATCCAGGCACGGCAGTAGATTTGCAACAGTGGAGAAGGTTAATGAGCAATTGGCACTGATTCCCCTTTTCCAGGCCTGTGGAGCAGAGTCCTGTGGGTATCAGGGATGCCTACCCAGTCGTCCTCCCTGGGGACATGAGGGGTCACTGGCCAAATAGCAAGAGATTGGTATCACTTTGTTTGCAAGTAGTGCTCCCTACTCCACTGTTTTCTGGACCAAGCTGGCAAGTGCTGTAGCGCGAGAAGGAATTAACTAAAAAAACTAGTCACCCTATAGCCCTGTATTAGGAAAACAAATTTTGTAGTTAAAACAAGCTTTTTAACTAAGTCAAGAAAATCAAGAAATAGGCTTCCAGACAGTAGTGAAGCGGGCAATGGTACACCAGAAGGGTATAATATATTTCCAACAGCTTGCAAGACTTTATGTAAGCTTGTAGCAAGAGCACTGACTGGAAAATGATAGAACCATCTTGATGACATCCCTCCACCAAGTACAGATCTGGAATAACAGAAGACAGAAGGGCTTGTTCTGAAGTCAATAACCAATTTTGTTTGCTTTGTTTAAAAAATTGCTTTTTAAACAGTGAACAATTTTGCATGAGACAAGCACTGAGGAAAATGACAAGTTACTGTTTCTGTTGAAAGATTAATTTAATTTACATTCAGTTTGAAATTAAAATATTGAGTTAATATACATTTAAAACGTACTGTTACCAGGAACCAGCTCAGAGGCAGTGCTTTACTGTTTTTGTAGAAAGTGTTTATAATCTAATTAAGAAATAATTAAAAAAACCCACAACACAAGAAAGCTAGAGGTAAATGGTCAACGAGAGTAGACAAAATTTCAGACTGTGTTTGCAGTCAACCTGTGACAAGAAGGGAAAGTTTGGGCAACGCTAAGGGAATTACTCTTTCCTACAAACCCATTTACGGCCAGATTTGTTCCAATCTGCTATGGTGATTTATTTTTTTTGCGCTCCTCAAAATACAGTCTGCATAATGCTAACAAACCATAGAACTTCGAAGCCCATTAACGGTGTAAATGAGGAATGTGGCCAGAAGAATCAAAAGCTGGTTTTGACATGCTTGGTTTTATAAACAATAATTAATTTGTTGTGCATAGACCTGCCTGTGCAAAAGCTGCTATTAGAAGAGTTTCTGTTCTTCGCTCACCCACAAGCTGTGGAAGGACCTGTGTGGCAGCCTTGCTCTGACTCCATCTGTCCCTTCATCACTGTATCCCCATTGCAGCTTTCAGGCACGTGTGCCTTTCTCACCATGCTTTTCTCTGCCAGACTTCCCTACCCCATCTCCTTTTGTTCTCATCTCATTAGGTTACCTAATAATGCTCTTTTTCTTCATTCAGAAACCATGAATTAGAATAATAAACTTGTTGCTATCAAAATATGTGTTTCCAGGCTCCCTTCCAGCCAAAGACCGTATCAACTGTTTAGATGATGGGTTCCTCAGGGTACAGGTCCTCCTGACCTACTTTTATTCAATATCTAATAGGACAAACTCATAGCAGGCCTTTGGGTTTTGAAGCCAAAACTTCTGTACTTTTTTGTAGTGTATGGGTTACACGTTCAAAATTCCTCAATGCAAGCATATATAAAGTGCATGCTTAGGTGAAAAAAGTTATGCCAGAACCTCTGCCTTTGATTTTATAGCAATTATTTGAGAATGCAAGCTATGTGAAGACTTCCTTTCCATACTTATACCTTTAAAGGGATACAGAACATCTAAAGTGGTGATTAATATATACAAAATTACATAACTTCAACACTATGGATAAGACTTGACATAGAGTCTGCATTCATCAAGAGCAAATAAATAACTATTGTAAAAAGACCTATAAAGAAATCCTTTTTCTCTTGATCTTTTAATGGAGACATAAGTTAATAAACCCTGTTAAAATGTAAACATATTTTGTGAGCTATTATTCAGAAGTCTTGATGGCTTTTAACTTCAGGATTTTTGAAAGTCTTTCAAATACAGTCCATTCTTTATGAACCATAGCTTCTCATGTCCTGAGATGAAGCCTAAAAAGACAACAGTGATTGCATGCTCTATAAAGATTCAGAGGGAAAAGGCTGAGAAAAGAATAGTATGATTGTACTTCTTTGCCACTGCAGCGAGTAATGCAGATTGTATTTTCAAAAAGGGGGGGAAAAAGTTTTGGCAGGCTTCACTAGAATAAGCAATTTAAAAGCTATCACGGAACTATCTTACCAAAAAGACTGTTTTTAATTATGCTTATGATAGTAGGATGAAGTAATATAAACAAGAAAACAGTTTGATCAGATTGGGCAGATTCTTACACAGTTGAATCTGTTGTGAGGTGATCCAACGGGAACTAATTTTCCTGCAGTGTAAGTTATGTTTATTGTACATTATCCCCATGCTGTATCATGTACCTCATATATTTTGCTTTATGGGACAAATCAGATAACAGTTTAAGGCTGAGTGGTAGCTGACTATATATATTCCTAGCTAGTTAAACTGCTGGTTGTCAATGGGCATCTTTCATGTGAAAGGCAATTTCAAGGGGATGAGATTCTATCTAACAGAAGTACCTCAAGTACATTTTTATACATGCTCACACACAGTATTTATTTCATAGCTATCTATGCAGAAGATAGATGTGAAAGATACAATTACTGAAAATCCCTCAACCTGCTTGTGTCATGTGATTTTTTTTGGCTCAAAGAAAGGTTTCAAATGATTGTCCCTTACACAAAAATGATAAAAATGATCTTGTTTTTTTTATAAATGCAGTTTTGTCTATTCTTCAATTTCATGTTCTGGAGAGGATTTCATAGTACATGTGCAAATGTTTGTTTATATTTGATACCCAACAAGCAGTGTGACAATTACCAATTCTTGCTAAATAAATTCCAGCAAAGAGATAATAGTAGATTTTGGTTACTTTATGGCTTCTAAGTTTAAAAGAATTCATCAAAATTAAAAAAATACTAATTGGATGTCTTTATGGCTTTTCTGTACACGTTGCATTGAATGTTGAGAAACCAACAAATGTATTTACAGAATAAAAAGGTTGTCTTATAAAGAGAAAATTGGCTGAAAGAAATAATCTTTAATACGTATCTATGGTGACATTGAAAATGTGAGGTTGTGATGTTATGAGAGTTATGTTGTTTACTCTGTTATATTGATATAAAATTATATTGATCATATTAACTTTTGTATTTAAAATGTTATCCCTCCTGGCTATTGATAGATGCAATATCTTTCTTTTTTTAATTTTCTGTTCTTCATATAAAGGGATGAAAATGGGGCAATGCCTATTCCAGTTCAACTGCCTTGAGACACTTCTGTATGGATTTTGTGTGCCTTCCAGAATAATAATAGTAACAAACTTTCAACCAAATCTGTAAGGGCAAGATAGTTGATAATTATTAACTGCACATTCCTTTCAAGTTTCTCAGCGTGCTTTACCAACACTGACTCAAAGCTCATAGTGTGTCTTGAGGTAGCTGTAAATACTCCCATACCCAGCAGAATAATGGAGACAGAAGACAATATGAGAGGTTTTTAGATGCTTAATGCATACTGATTTAGATAACATTAAACACTTCTAAAAGTTAGATGTTAAACACTTAAAAGTTAGGCCTTACTGTGTTTTCCCAGGGTCCTTTGTAAAGTGAGGAATATAGCCTACATCTTCTATGGGGACTTTGTTTATAATTTCTTATGGTCCCTTTGTGCAACAGAAGGAAAGTTCACTGCAGCAAGAGCACAACTAGGATGCTGTGGCCTGCAAACTGGTTGTCAAAAACAAGGCTGTTTCAAAGCTGCCCAAATATAAAAAAAGAGGCGATGAATTGAAAGCTTGACATTCTCCTCTGTTTCTTTGGGAAAAGATCTTAAAGTACAGTAACATAAACAATATCTTTTTTTCCTACTATTTTAAAGTGATAGATATGCTGGTTCATGAGCAGTATTTTTCCACATGTATATCCAATACTGCAGATATGTTTTCCTCCTAAGCTTATTCTATAACCCCATCCTACTCTGCATTCTGTAATTGTACTGATCCATACCATACTGTTTTTTTTCCCAGCTGACCTTTGCTTTTCACTGACATTTGCAAAATATGACTAAATGAAACCAGACTAAATAGATGTTAACAGCAAAATCTTTTTGCTGCTCTTCTTTCTATTAAAAAAAAATAATCTATTTTCTGAAACTGCAGAACGTGAGGACAAATGCAAAAGTTCAGATGTTTGTTCTTACTACACACTACATCCAAATGCAATTAAAGTCATTGACCACTTGTTTATTTTTATGTGCTGATTTACACAAATCTATTCAAAGTAATGAGAAGCCCAGCTGGTACAAATCATTACCAAATGCCTTTCATAGCCACCTTTAGCTGGAGAACATTTGTTCTATGTTAACTGAGAACAAACTGTTTGAAATCGTGCTGGAGTCTCTCAGAAGTATTAGACACAAGTTTATCAACTGTTTTGAAAGGAAAAATTAATTTACCTGCTTCCCTATTGCCAGATGTGCGTTCTGACAGGTTGTGGTACAACAGATCATAGTGTCTCAATGCAGTGCCCCAGCTTTTGGGTGGAGGGGACATTTTCTTGCTGGGTAAAGCAACCTTGGCAGCAGAAGCTGCTCAACAACCTATTTATTAGTATCTGTACTCCTCCCCTGCTGTTATATTAATATAATGAATTGTTCACAGGTGCTTCAAATGAGGTTTAGATGATCACTGGGAGCTTTGTTACTCAAACAAGCCAAATTGAAAAGAGCAGATGCAACAGTCCCCTAGCAAAAGTACAAAGTATGACTTAATGAAGGTCATTTTGCACATTTTGGCCTTGGTGACCCTAAGAACAATCAGACTGTCGTTATTTTACTGTTTCTAGACAGAAAGGTGATTGCTTCTTGCCCACTTGCCTTGATTTTTTTTTTAGTTGTCTTTATTACATCATTGGGAACTCTTAATTGCATCTAATCCTACTCGCTTTTAGCTAAAATGAGATAGTTCCCATATGATTGTTGTTAAACTGTGCTCTAAGTCATATTTGAGCTTTAATGCTCTTTTGTGTGGCAATGTTTAAATCACAATGAGTATTCAAACACTAGGCTAGGTGAATAGGTAGTAAAATGGACACTCTCAGCTGGGTATGCAGACAAGGTAAAAGAAAAGAGTTAGTGGTCATGCCAGATGCATGACCTGAATGCTTCCTACAGCTAGTATTTGTACTGTCCAAAGCTTGCAGTTTTCTTCTCTTTCCTTCTTTTGTGGCAAATACAGAGAAACTAACAAACTGCCATTATCCCAGAAAGGCCTGTGTATGCAATTAGCTTTGTAAATGTTGATTTACTGGTCTACAAGGTCTCTTCAAAGGCCATGCATGATGTGAAAGAGCTGCAGTCCCTGGAAGATGAGGTCTGTGTCGTAGATGCGTCGTTCTGAAGTGAAGGTGTCAGCCTAGCAGTTGGCAGAGACCTGGGTCCTTCCCCCTGGCTTTGACACAGATTTCACTGGAATTTTGGAGACAAACTCACTTATGTCCTATGCCTTCTTTCCTTATTATGGTAACAGGGATGAGGATGTTTTCTGACTAGCCTTTTCAGCTGTGTTTATGCATTTTTGAGATAAGGCTTTTCTCTTGCTTTATGTCTTACACTGCTCACCATAAAGGGATTCTGGTCTCAGCTGAAGCCTCTAGGGGCTATAATAATTGCAATAAAAGTGAAGGCTACTGTACCCAAAGAGCCAGTTAATGCCTCCCTCCCCCCAAATTGAAAAGAGAAGAGGCTCTTTTCCTTCCCTTTTTTAGATGTTTAAAGGGAATGCACTAAGGTCACAATGTGCATCAAAGGCCTATCTTTGCATCACTTGACTATCCACTTGGCAAGCTCTCTAATGTGTATACTTTGATAGTTCAGTGACAGATATCACCAAGGAGAAAGGACAGCATTTTAACCTTGAGTACACATTGCAGGAGAAAATTACACAGGGACAGAAAAACCCTGTACAACTCCTGTGCAATGAGCCGAAGAAAAAGATCTTCATTGAGCTTTTTATCTAGAGAGGGTTTTGGAAGGAGCTGCCAAATGCTGTTGTTTTGTAAGAGGGGGTTTATAGTGTGTTCGTTCTGGCTGCAAGTGGTCAGTGATGGAGTTACCAACAGGATGCCATTCCTGCCAGCAAATATTGCCAATGAGAGTGAAATTACAGTGTAAACGTGGGCACAATATTCTTTGTTCTGCCCAGAAGAGACATCAGTTTTGTTCTTTCTCCAACAGTGTACATCCTTCTTTGCTCCAACAGGACATAGTGTATTCAAGATTAGATACAACCTAACTCTTGGGTGGGTTTTAGTGTAAAAGATGTGTATTTGGATGGTTTTCTGGCTTGTGCCTTGCTAGACTTTGTTTATAAAAGTTTACACTGGACTCCTGGGGTAGGTGTTTCTTTCATGCTTATTGGGCTTTATGGCAGAGTCCACAGAGTGGAGCACAGAAGTAATTGTTGAATTCAACCATGAAAACTGCTATTACTTGGTTTCTCTGTGACATCTGTTACATCCTGTTGTGCATGTGATGAGAGGTAGATTTTGTTTCATTTTGAAATCTGTTGGTGAGCTTGAATAGTATCTGAAATAGTTGATGGCTCATCAAAACACACAGAAAATGCTTCCTGAGCTCAATGCAAATAATCTTCTGAAGGTGTAGCAAATTAGTGTTCTATAGAGAGAGGGGTTCATTTTCCAGACTATGTTAGAGGCAAAGCAGTGAGTAGGTGTGTCAGACAAACTGCAAAAACCCTCATGGATTAGAAAAGGAAGATGTTAATAGAATAGGAAAAGCGGGAAAGTGGATTTATGGCTACCTGGACACAAATGTTAGGAACTTCTAGTTTCATTTACTGGTGCTGTTTAATTTCAGCAGATTTTCCCATGAACTCTACTTTCTCCAATCCAAGCCATGCTCGTGTCTTCACGGGAGATTATATACCAAGCACAAATATGGACAGCGATACGCAGGACTGGAGCATATGTTACTACAGATCTGAAGTTAACATAAGGGCATGAGGCTGAGGAAGCTGCATGCTTCCATTGGTCACACTCCTGTA
The DNA here is from genome assembly GCF_947461875.1 of Haliaeetus albicilla. Lineage (NCBI taxonomy): Eukaryota > Metazoa > Chordata > Aves > Accipitriformes > Accipitridae > Haliaeetus > Haliaeetus albicilla. Next base: position 5,268,021 of record NC_091490.1, read on the forward strand.
GCTGTGAGTTTTACAGCACTCTTTCTTCCTCATCAACAGGCCAGATGGATCTAGTCTTGCTTACCACCCACTCCTGAGCTGTATTATTTATTGACATTTGTCAGTCCCAAGCACTTACATTTCAACGGAAGGTAACCATTCAGTTGAATGCTATAGATCTTTTGTAATGCTATAGATCTTTTGTAATCTGTTACCTATTTAATCAAATTTGGATTCTGTTCCTTGCTAAAGACCATGTCTATGATGTATTTGAAGTCCAGAGTGAACATGCTTGCATGTTCAAAAGCCTTGTTTTTTTAAAGTATATGGATTTTTCCCTGCTCTGAAAGCTGACAAACATCTTGGTGTTCTTGTTCAAATTTATTTTTATGTTGTGGAAACAAACTTCATTGTAAAGGGAGATACACTTAGGCAGATGTTGATGAGAAATGAAGGAATCAGAAAGGAATGGGTTATTCAGCTTAACAATAACTTGGATTTCTTTTTATTCTGTACATAACCTTGATTTCATGTAACTTCTTCTGTGGATACCGATGCTGCTGTTTTTGTCAGTTTTGCTAGAGGGTGGCATACAGATTCAGTCTTTGATGCACAATATATGTGAAAGTAAGCCTTCTGAAAGTTGCAATAGCGCGTGCTTAGCATGTAAAACTGGAACTTGGCCCTCATATTGGGTTGAAGGGGTGCCATTGTATTCTCTGGTTTGTTGAGTGTTATCCTGATTTGGAGAAATACCACCTTAGACCGAGAAACCACATATCTGAAAAACTGTCATGTCTTCTATGTATATGCTGCATAGTTTCAAACTGAGCCTTAAGCATATGACAACCATCAGTCTTTTAAAAAATCTCATTTGTTAACCATCTTTGAAATTACCCTGTTTTTGTGGCAGCGGCTGAGGACTCCAAAACTGTGTTGTATAGGTTCTGTCTTGGTTCTGTCATAATTTCCTTTTGAATGTGAGTAAGAAAGCCAGGAAAGCCAGTGACATAGACATTTAGGAACCTAAGGTACCATTTAGGAACATTTAGGTACCATTAAACAGTTTTATTCTATAGAAAAATAGTATGCATTTGAGATGTTTTGTTAAACCTCTGTGTTTTGTCTCAGGCTAATGTTATAATCTCTTTCAAGTGGAAGATTGTCTTTTTAGATAGACAGTAAAACCCCTTTAGAAATGAAGCCCTGATATAGTTGACACCTATAAATTTATTACAAAATAAAAATACTTCAAACATCCTTCATTTAAATTGTTATTTGAAGATTTGTATTTTTGCATTGAGTTGCTATGGTGGCACTTGCAATTTACATTTCTGCCTGGAAAGCTTAAAGAGAAAAAAATATGAATACCGAACGTCAGAAAGTAATGATTTGTCAAGTTTTGAAATGTACTACAGAAATATCAACTTAGGCAAATATGTTTGGATGAACTCTGGCATGCTGCCCAGAGTTGAGGTTTCCAGACTTGTGCACACCTTCACTGTGCAAAGTGCCTGGGGACTGGGAGCTCCAGGGTCCAGCCTCCTTGCTGGACAAAGAGAAAACGGACATCCCAGGAGCTACTTTTACCTGTATGTTAACTTCATGGTGTGTCATAGGGGTCCCAGAAGCACAGAGATCTTGTACTTGAACTGCAGGTGTTAGCCCTGGCAGTTGTTTACTGTTGAGCCACATACATGGAAGTCTTGAGTTCATAAGCAAGTGAACCACCCTCACATAATTCCTCAGTCCTTGGCTTCAGTGTGCTCCACAGCCTGAAGGGTGGATGAGCTTTGGGGATGGTCCCATTAGTGTCAGTTCCACTTCTGTCATGAAGGAGCAGTGGCAAATCAGTCAATAATCAGCAGCTGTTGAAGAGGGATTATATCTGCGTTCAGAAATGCTGATGTTGGTTCTGAAATGGCAAAAGAAAACATTTATGCTTTGGTACCCATGAGCTAGACTGAGAGGCTGAACACTCAGAAACGTAACGAGAGGGTAAAAGGAAGGGTCAGGATCGTAGATAGTTGTGATGGGTTGACCCTGGCTGGACGCCAGGTGCCCACCAAAGCCGTTCTATCACTCCCCCATCCTCAGCTGGACAGGGGAGAGAAAAATATAACAAAAAGCTTGCGGGTCGAAATAAGGACAGGAGAGATCATTCACTAATTACCATCACGGGCAAAACAGACTCAGCTTACGGAAAATTAGCTCACTTTTTATTACAAATCAGCCAGAGTAAGGTAAATGAGAAATAAAACGAAATCTCAGAACACCTTCCCTCCACCCCTCCCTTCTTCCCGGGCACAACTTCACTCCCGGATTTCTCCACCAAGCCCCCCCAGCGGCACAAGGGGGACAGGGATGGGGTTTACGGTCATCACATGCTATTTTCTGCCGCTTCACCTCCTCAGGGCGAGGGCTCATCACACTCTTCCCCTGCTGCAACGTGGGGTCCCACCCACGGGAGACAGTCCTCCACGAACTTTCTCCAACGTGGGCCATTCCCACGGGCTGCAGTTCTTCACGAACTGCTCCAGCATGGGTCCTTTCCATGGTGTGCAGTCCTTCAGGCACAGACTGCTCCAGCGTGGGTCCCCCACGGGGTCACAAGTCCTGCCAGAAAACCTGCTCCGTGGGCTCCTCTCTCCACAGATCCGCAGGTCCTGCCAGGAACCTGCTCCAGCGCAGGGTTCCCACGGGGTCACAGCCTCCTTCAGGAACCCACCTGCTCCGGCGTGGGGTCCTCCACGGGCTGCAGGTGGATATCTGCCCCACTGTGGACCTCCCTGGACTGCAGGGGGACAGCCTGCCTCACCAGGGTCTTCACCACGGGCTGCAGGGGAATCTTCGCTCCGGCGCCTGGAGCATCTCCTCCCCCTCCTTCTGCACTGACCTTGGTGTCCACAGGCTTGTTTCTCTTACATGTTCTCACTCCTCTCTCCAGTGGCTGTTTTCCCCGTCCCAACTTTTTTTTTCTTCTTAAAAATGTTATCACAGAGGTGTTACCACTATCACTGATTGGCTCAGCCTTGGCCGGCGGCGGGTCCATCTTAGAGCCAGCTGGTATAGGCTCGCTCTCTCTCGAACACAGGGGAAGCTTCCAGCAGCTTCCCACAGGAGTCACCCCTGTAACCCCCCCCGCTACCAAAACCTTGCCACATAAAACCAATACAATAGTAAAGGCAAAGAACTGTACAAGTTACTATTTATACAATAGATTTTTAAGATGTATTATTATTAAAAGGAAAATGATTAAAAATCAATTTCATACTTTCAAAGACAGTTTTATATAGCAGTGGGCTCAAGTAACTTGAAAGTGGGCTTAGCAAGTTTCAAAGGAAACTGTTAGGAATCTTCGCATGCCTAACAGAAATAACACATTAAATCTTACTTGAAAACGCCTTGTTCAGCTAGTGCTCGTAATACCATGCTGAGGGCATTTTTCACGATGAGTCTGAGGTTAAGAAAAACACCTACTGAATAACTAGTGCCACTTACTTCAGCACTTGAGTTTTCCTCAGAGGTCTTCTCTCCAATTACTGACCAGATCCAGTGATATTTAACTTATCAGATCTGACAAGAGCTGAACCCAAGGTAGAATGACTGCTTAAACATTTATTTGTGTCAATGACAAGTTTAAAACTCTCTGCTTTGTCTAAATATTTAAAGGAAATATAAAGAGGAAAATGTAATGTGACGTAAGAGGAAATGACAAACAACCTTACTTGTTGAGGACATTCGCTACACGCAATTGCTGTCTTCTGAATACCTGTTATTTTGGCAGAAATTGAGGGGAATGCAGTCCTAAATATCATGCTTGTCTGTCTCTTTTTAACAAAAATGATTTTTGCAATGGCAAGTGGATCTTTTGCTGTCAAAATCATGGAATATGACAACAGCCAAGATCTTTAGGGATCTCTGAGTCTGAAGTTTTTGATTGTAAAGCTAACATCTGAAAATGAAGAAATAATGAAGATAAATACATACTTAGTAAAAAGAATTTGCAGCACTGTCCAAATCAGAGAGCTTATACATGTTGACTACTTCTTAAAGTAGACTGCATCTTAAGAGCAAGCTGCAATAAGCTTTCTTCTTGGAGAAGCGGACAGTTTAAAACAAAATCTCCAAACCCCCTTTTACTGTCTAATTCAGAATAAAGGCAAATTTCAAAATTCTCTATAATGCAGATCTGTATTTTCCATGGGTAAATAGATTTTTCTATAGTAAATACACATTTTTCCATAGTAGATACCCTTAGCTGTCAGTTTATGTGTGTTTAAACTAGTATACTTTCCAAAGTAATACGGAACATGTGGGCTTTCAGTATATAAGAGATGCTGAAAATTTTCTTCATCTGTGAACTTTTCCTAGAAAAGAGCTTATTTAATTCAGAGATTTCTCTATGTGGATCATCAGTGATGTCTGGGGGGGGGATGAGAGAACAATGGAATTCAGAATGTGTGCATATATCATGCCTTTAGCAACACATTCTCTGTTGGAACCTGACACTTATGTTTGCAAAAGCAAACCCACTCTAAATTAGTTTGCAGTTAATTGGCTGTGAAGGGAAATGCACCTTGCCAAAAAGGATTTGAAATATGAAGCTGTTTGGATTTGTGAAGAAGTTGATCGCTGTACTTGAAGAATCACAGACTCTTTTATGGGCATCTGGGAAATAATGTGGTTCATAATCTCCAGTGCTTTTGCAAATTCCATTATTTGGCAAGACAGGCACCTACTTGCTGCCATCTACTTGAAGACAGATTTTAGAGGGGCAGTCTTAGAACGTATGTTGGAGCTGTTCATTTGAAGTTGAGGAAAGAGATTTCATTAGGGTTAGTTCAGTAATGTTTTGAATATGTGATGGAGAGTAACAGGAGCTAGCAGACACAACAATAAGATCTTTTTTCTATTTTTCCTCCTGGGACTGAAAAAGGAATGAATGGTCACGTGTAACAATGGTTACTGTCTGTGTAGTGTTATATGTCCTTGCATGTCTCTGTGGTCTTTCGAAATATTAGTGGAGAAAGTCTCATAGAAGGCCTGTGTGTAGAGATGGACATTAAGAAAAGTATAGTTGACTTATCCAAGGTCACACAACCAGTCAGTGACAGAGCTGGGATTTGAACCAAGCTCCTGAACCCTTTTTGCATGTCTAACTACAAGATTGTGCCATCTTTTTTGAGATACATGAAAGGAAGAGTCCCTTCTGTGACTAAGCTGTAATACAGTAGGAGCATACACAGGTATATCTTCAGAAACCAGTGATAAGTCTCTGGAACTTTCAAGACTTAATTTCATTTTCAATATTTTTATTTGCTGTTTTTTAAGAGATATCTGGGACTTTTCAGGATAATACATGTTTCACCAGATTGCACTGTGTGGTGAAGAATTATCATAACCTCTTCCTGATGTGCCACTGCCAGAAGATAGAGGGGCTTCTCATTTTCCATGAAGGATCACCACAATTCTTCTGCATAGATCTTTTTGATGGGCAAGAGTAGAGTTCAGCAACATGTTCTGTTCAGTCACCTATCAGCTGAGTAGGTATAAGTAGGTGAGAAAATATCCATAATAGATCTCTAGTGAACTGAAAGTGCTGAGTTTCTTCCCATTTGAGAAAATAGAGGATGAATACCAAATTGTGATTAATTCTGCTGAATGGCTAAGGAGCTAACTGTGTGGCTACAATGGTAAGAGATGGGCTACCATAGCTACTGATAATGCAGTAGGTATTATTTTCAGTCAGTGCCTAATTGCCTTAGAGAAACTTAGTAGACTGAAATCACTATTGTGTGAGGAACTATTCATGTAGAGTATCTCGAGAGTGATCAAGATGATCCTGCTGTGGGCTACAATATAGATCAGTAAATGTGAAGAGTGGTTTTGTGAGGAAGCTAACATTTTGAGAGCTCGATTGGCAAGGGATGGTCTGCACACTGTATTTTAGTAAGACTTTAATAGAAGAAATAATGGCTGATTCTCTTTTCAAATATTTGAATACCCACTCCAAAAATCACACTTGAATCAAGTAAAGTGTAGCAAATATTTTTTGCTGCTAGATTCTTCTAAAGCACCACCTGAAGTTCCTTCTTGAACAACGCTCAACATTTCTCTGTAACATTGTTTGGTAGCCCTTTATAATTACCACAGCTTGAGATATATGAATTAGTTTAATGAAAATAACACCTATATTCCACCTCAGAGAATGTTCAATTCTCATTAATACTAATGGTTGTTACACATGTGCACTGACAATAACCTTACAGGTTTTATGGCCTAGTGATTTACCATTTCTGCAAGATGATTCTAGTTTTACAGTGTGGATACTATCTTAGCATTTCATGTGAGAAACACATAGGCTTGCAGCTGGACAAAACCCAGTGGATTAAATAAAAGAAAACTTTCTTCTCCTTGGCCAAATAGAATGCTAAAAATTTCCATCATCAGAGCAGATTTTAGGAATGGAAGCTCTGGAGATCCATCTTGCAGCAAATGTTCCTCATTTGGGTCTGCTCTGAAAGGAAACCAGCTCCATTCTTAGCTTGTATGCCTAACCAGCGTTAGCTGATGCTGATTAACTTGCCTATGAGGTGAAAGCAGGAAGTTTTTTGAGTAACCTTTTCTTAGGGGGTCAGAAAACTTGACTCTGAATTATCAGTGAATTCACTTTCAATAATTACGCTGCAAATTATCCCTTATTTCCAGGTAAACGTTTTTGCTCTGTGCGGCACTTCTTATAGCGGTTTACTAGCAACTGCAGTTCTTATTGTAAATTGGGTAGTATAACAAATTACTTAAAATCCAGGTGTGCAGGTATCAGTAGTGGATCTTTTAATGTTATTTTGAGGCAATTCTTTAAACATTTTATGCAGTGCTCTTGGTTGTAACATTAAATTCATCCCTATCTCAACCAACGTGTACCAGAACACATAAATAGCTTATGATCATTGTCCCGTTAGCTCAAATCTAATCAAGAATTAAGAAGATAGTACTACTTTCCCTTCAGCTATTTTAGCAAGTACTAAGGGACTGACTGCTGCAGAGGTAACTATTCAACACATTGGAAAAATAGAGAACTACTTTTTTAGGTTCCTATCTTCAGCTCCTCTAGCTGGTTAGTGATTAGCGGAAATGACATCTTTGGCCTACAGTTCTTAATAAACAACTCTTAATGGTTTATCACTTAATCTGTGATGGTATAGTACATCATCAGAAAGGAGAATATAGGAATGTTGACTTTAAATAAGCTTTACAGATAAAGACAAAAAAAGGCTATGCCAATCATCACACCAAATTTCTTGCTCTTTTACATCTTGGTCATGTTTTTCACTAGGGACGAGGAACTGTGACCATATAAATGTTCTCATGTGAGAATTTGTGTTGCAAAGTTATGGCCTAAAAAATATTTTACATTAAAACAGAGCAGATTGCTTATGGCAACTCCTGCATAATGAAGGAACACAATGAAGAACTGCAGTTCATATTGCTCTTCAGGTCTGTTCTATTTTCATAGTTTTTTTTAAAAGTAGAAAATTGCATTGTATAATTACAAGTTCATTTGCATTCATATTACAAGCTCTGAGCTAGTACAGTCTTCTATATTTAAAAAATATTGTTAGCAAGTGTGACTTGCATCCATAAATTTCAGAAATGGGAATAAAGTTTACACTTATTCAAAGTTCCTTCTCTTCTTAGTCAAGAGCTAGGACCCTTCCTGTAAACTGCAGGACCTCAGGGAGGCCGGCAACATGGTAAATGCAACTTCATTTTATAGTGTAGTGGGCAGGGGTGTAGAGCACTTCATTTACTGTTTCCCCAACAGAAAAATATGCCTTTTGGGAACTGAGGATCACCACATTATATTGGACTTAATACTTATAGGCAAGCATAGCCACAGGTCATCTAGAGGATGCTGTCTATCATTTCCTAATGGAAGGCTGACTTCTGTTACTTTATTTTTTTCTTAAGTTCTTTGTCTTCCTGAGATGGCGAAAATCTCAGGAATAGGAAATATTGCTGCAATTAAGTTTACTACTAAGACTTGATTTTTTTAATCCACATTAGAATAAGTGGGTTCAATTGATAATCCTGCCTTTCATTTCTGTAATAAATGGAATTGAAGAAAACAGGTCTATCATAAAAGTCACCATTCCATCACCTACTTCTATAAATGTGGTATGACTTTTGAAGTACGTTTTTGTTAAATCATAAAGGTTATTAGATTACTTTATCTTTTATGCTTAGTACCTAATGTGCTATGGAAAGAATAATTGAGGAGGATGAAACTGAAAATGTTTGAGAATGTTACGAGATCTTTGCACACACTTTCAATCAATCTGTTTGCTCAGCCTTTCCCTCCGCTCTTGGATGGGTGCTCCCTGCCCCGTTAAGCACGTTGCCACATTGGTTCAGATCTCCTGCCTGTCAGTTGGAGGTAAAATAACCTGTGGACATCTTTCTACCTTGTGAGCATCTTGGTGATCGCTCCTTGACTGTCATCTCGAAGAGTGCACATCAGTAGTTAGGTATTTGCGTGCCCGGCATTAACATCTCGCTCATAATTTCTGATCAGATCGGATGCTCTGTAATGGTTTGAGCCTTCTTCCCTGTCAGCCAAAGGAGACGCTGCCACTCAGAGCCGGGAGGCGAATGAGATCTATCTGGAGGCTGCAAAAAGCTTTTCTTTTAGTCATTTCCCTCAGTTAGCTAGAGCAGAGCTGCTTTTATGCCTTGATTGGAGATAATACTAGTGAAATAGCAATAACCTCGCGAATGTACTTCTCTTCTGTATGTAAATCCTTTCAGGAAGTGCATGACAGACTCCGTTCTCTGTGGGTCTCCGTTTGTAAAGAAGCTGTTATCACAGAATAAGTTTAATGGGTCGTGAATTTTGTGTTGAAAGGAGAGTCTCTCTATGACTTCTGATCTGCCTGCAATAGACCTATTGGCTCGGCAGCAAGTGCATTAGGCTAAATATGCTTCCTCCATTGACTCTGAAGGTAACAGCCCTAAATGCCTCATTAAATTTTCATGGGTGACTGGGAGAAGCCATGAGAAAAAACACCACACTAGCAGCGGTCTGACGGCGAGCCCCCCGCCCCCCCTCAGCGTGCACCACACGGGCCGTGGGCCACCAGCTCCCGGGTGGGGGGGCCAGCCCGGCCACGGCCGCTCCCCTGCGGGCCCGGAGCCCCACGGCTGTGAGGAAGGGCCGGGGCGGGGTGGGGGGGGTGGGGAGACCGTGTTCGCGGCGCCGCGGCCGGGTTTCACGCGTGGGCAGGGGCCGGCGCGCCGCTCTCCCGCCCTGACTGACTGACTGACTGACCGCCCTCCTCCGCCCCCCGCCCGACGGGGAAGCCCCTTTCACCGACACCCCTAGGTGACCGCTGCCCTGGCCGCGGCTTGAGCACGGTGAGGCGGGAGCCGGGCGGCTGCGAAGGGGCAGGGCGGCGCTGAGGGGAGTTGGGCGGCGGGGCCGCCAGCCGCTCCCTCACACCACGGTTGCCCCCGAGGCGAGTGACAGGTTGGGGGGCGAGCGGGCGCGCCGTCCTCCCCCCAGCCCTGAGCGGGAAGAGCCCAGCCAACCCCCCCCTCCGGCTCCCATCCCGCCCCGGCCGTCCGCCTTCTCCCTGCCCAGCTGCACCAACGGCGCCGAGATCCCCAGCCCTGGGAGAGGAGGAGGAGGAGACCGACCCCTCAGCAGCAGCAGCTTCCCTCCGCCACACACCTCCCCTTTTCCCCTCCCTCTGGCCTCAGCGCCGCACTGGCGGGGGCCGGAGAGGGCAGGCAACGCGGGAAGGCGGCTCTCCCAGCATGGGCGAGCCATGTGTATCCTAAGGAATAACAGCAGCTGCTGCGCCCACGATGGGGAGCAGAGGAACGCGAGGAGGAGAGGGCTCGCTGGGGCAGGTGAGGGCGCCGGCTCCCTTCTCCCTTCGGCGGCCAGGGAGGGGGGGGGTGTGTGTGCCCGATCTCCGGGCGGGCGAGGCGGCAGGTGCGGCTGGGGGGGCAGCGAGCGGGGCGGACGGCTGCGCCCCGGGGTGCGTTGGTCCCTCGTGTGAGGGGAGAAGCCCCTCTCCCCGCAGAGGGAAGGGGAGGGCAGCTGCTCTCCGGGGGAAGTTGGGGGGGGGGGGGGGGTTGCCCGTGTTTCCCCCCCCCCCCCCAGCTCTCTCCCGTCACCCGGAGCGGGGAAAGGGCTGAAATCTCCTGCGAGTCGCGGGAACTTGCCGGTTTGGAGGGGAGCGGGGTGCGCGGCTTTCCCTCTCACAGCCGAGTCGCGGGGCAGAGGCGGTCTCTCTCTCTCACCCCCCACCAGCCCGGACGCATTGTCCCCTGGCGGGGGCAAGGAAAAAAAAAAAAAAAAAAATCAAAGAGGGACCCACAGCCGCGATGCGGCTGCGGGATTTCCACAGCCGCGATCTCCCCCCCGCCCCGGCCGTGAGAGGCGCGCCGTGCCGGGGGGTCCGCGGGGCTGCCCGTGCTGGGCGTGCAGCCGCTCCGCTCCGCTTCGAGTAGCTTCAGCCGCTGCCGCCCGCCAGCTGGAAGCGCCGGTTGCACCTTCGGTCGCGGCTGTGCCCCGCTTCCCGCGGCGCGAAGCCGGGGCGGGGGGCGGAGGGAAGGCGTCCCCCCGCTGCCTGTCAGGGCCGCCAGGCAGCGGGCCCGGCTCCCCCCCCCACCCCGTCGCTCCCCCCCCGGCAGGGAGCCCGGCGGCGGGCTGGGCTGCGCCGTCGCTGCCTTCCCGGGGAAGGTGCAGCAGGGGCGGGAGGCGCCGCGCTGAGGAGCGGCGCCGAAATGGCGCCTGCAGCTGAGGGGCCGCTGGCCGGCGGCGGGACGCCAGCTCGCCCTCCCGAGCCGGGGGAGCTCCTCGGCAGCGCGGTGCTTGGGCCACAGGCCCTCCGCGGGAGCCGGCGGCTGGTCCTCGGCGAGGAGCTCCCCCCCCGCCTTCCAGCGGTGTGCGGCCAAGGAAGTGGGTGTGAAGCGGAGAGTTGCTGTGTGGGGTGCTGTGGGTTGACGTGCCTCTCCTCTACGGCGCTTACTTTGGGAAGAACGACAAACAAAAAAACCCCCTGTCTGAATGTTTCGGGTGCTTTTTTGTGTCTGAGCGTGGCCACCGAGTCACCAGGAACGTCTTAACAGGCACCCTTGAATGAGTTGAAGTTCAAAACGCGCTGCTCCTCGGCTGCCGTCCGCGGGAAGGTGCGCGCAGGGGCTCGCTGCCAGCCTGGATCAGGACAGTCGTGACAGATCCTGCAAGGACTGGCAGGGCAAGCACGGGACTGTAAACTCTCCGGGAGCCAGAGCCACCTCTTTCTTTTGTGTTTTGCAGGGTGTTTCACACCACGGGAGCTCATATTCATGACTGGCACATTTCAAACGCCTCTGTGAATGGTAAAATAGCGGGGTGGGGAACTGGGACCAGTATTCATCCGAACAGTAAATAACAAAACTTGTTTCTGATTTGGACAGTCGTGGAGCTTGCAGATGAGCGGAAAGTTTTTAATTTCCCTATGAACTTCTGTTTGATTGTACATTTCAAACCGGTTAATTTAATTTTTAGGTCTTTCCCCAAAGTAGTTTTAAAAGCAAAGTCCTTGGAACTCTTTGCCATTTGTCTAAATTCTGAATGCATGTCTGAAGCATTTAATCATGTTTATTGTTTTCAACCACTCAAACGGAATAAAAATTACTTATCGTTGATGAAGCTTATCTTGCAAGCTGTTTCACAGTATGTTTCCGTTGCAAGACACAGTGCTGTGTTGAACTACTGATGATTGTATTGTTTATTGTTCTTTCATTCTCCTCCCTACCCCCCCATAACGCCGGTATCAATCTGTTCCTTACTGCTATACTCAAAAATAATGGAAGAGCAAGTTTTCACCAGTTTGATATTTCTACTCCTATTTGAGATTTATATCTTTTATATTTGCTCTTAAGCTATATTTCGTTGAGTGTGCTAAAGGCAGCTGATATATTAAAAAAGGAATTAAGGCACAAAGCTAAACAGCGCTTTCAAACTCTTGAAATGAAACTGTAGGTGGAATTAGTGCTGGATTCACAGTCATTGTTTATTTATTTAGCTACATACATAACGCCTTCCTGAAACGTAAGATTCCTTGCCCCTTTGTCATTACCACTTTGTTTCATTACACATTTAAAATGCAGTATTCGCATTGGTCTAGAAGTTCAGATTTATTGTTTGGAGTGTTTTGATACAGATGCTGATCTTGGACTATATCTCATAGGTGGTTTTGCTGCACTTCAACAGTATCTCAGCACAGTGATGGAGGACACCATCATGTTTTCTTGTAGGATTACCTTCGGGACTTTAGTGACTGCACACATCAGTGGTTTCATCTTAGGAGGATTGAAATTGATTTTCTTCTTTTTCTTTTTTTTTAGCTCAGCTAGTGAAAGACCCTGTGTATGTCCTTTGACCTGTGGCCTCACATGATGAAGTGACACCAGTAGTGGAGGATGTAGACTTGAAGTAGCTGCTACTAGGGCTTCAAAAGTAGAGGTACCAGAATGAACACATGGTCCTGGTGGTCAGCCTGCTTGGTTCTTTGGGCAAGGCACAGGTTTTTTTAAATATACATTGGAAGACCCCTGCATATATGTATCAAAATAATTTTAAACCATAAACCTTGTGATTCTTTTTTGATACTTTTGAGAGGTACTTGCTTGAGCAAAACACAGGAAGACTGACCTTTCCCTCTCATCCGTAACAGACCCATTTTCTTTTAAATATTTTGGATTTCAAATTTTGCAAAATAGTTGTGTTGAATTTAGGAACAGTTAAGCTACTCAGATATTGGTTAGGTGGGAGAATCTCTATTTTTACAATTGTGTTTACATTTTAAAGTGATAGCAAATACTAGTAAAGAGGACCAAGATTTTCTAGACTTTATAGATCAAATTAACTTTCCCAGTCAATATTTGGTCAAGGTCTTGATGGTTAAAGTTAACTGTCCAAGTCAATGTTTAGTCAAGGTAATGACTTGATTTTTGTAAACACTACCCAAGCATTCTTGCAAAATTAATCAGAGTTGCTGGATCACAATGCGTTTGCTCAGCCAATTACTTAGGAATAAAAGTATGTTATTACATGGTCTCTCATATGTCCTATACTATTAGGTGTTATTTCAGCGGTGCTTGCCTTCAGCTCTTCTGTGGCTTCATTCTTGCAGTACTAGTTCTACCTTTAAAGCAGTTATCTGCACGATGGATTTGTGAGATGAAGTCAGTCATGTACTGTCCTGTTTTTATAGGTAGGAAGATGAGGCGCAGAGATGCCAGGTGCTGGCTCCCAAAAGGAAGCGTAAAGCCTTGCAACGTGTAGTGCAGCAGCAGCAATGTTTATGTATGTAGTTCCAGGAGAGTGTTTCAGGAGCCTGTGCTGGGCACCCAGCTCCTTGTACAGTGTGCAGGAAGAGGTGGCCACTTCTGATAAAGCAGTCATTGGATAAAATATGAAAGCAGTTGTGGTGTCTGGGACAAAAACGATGAAATTGAGTATTTGGTACATCGGTACTTGCAGCACTAGATTGAAGCATATTGTGGTGTGGGAAAGAATTGGAAATCTTTATTACAGTTCTTCCTTTCTTTGGTTGAACAGGGATCTTCATTCTTCCAGAACTTAAGTCTCTTAAACTGACACTAAAATCACAGTCTGGACTTCAATTGTGCCAATGTTTTGGGTTTTTTTTTCTTTCTTTCTTTCTTTCTTTTTTTTTTTTTTTTAAATTGTACTACTTGCAAATGCATTCCATGCAATTACATGGGTATTAGAGTAGATACTCATTAGGATTTTACTAATCTGAACCTCAAGTGCTGTTCTGCAAATTTGCCAGCCTTTGTAAGGGAGTGCTTGACTTCATCAGCTGCACTGTTTTATTATGAGTATTTTGATACAGCAGAATGAAAAGCATATATTCTAAACCAAGTAATTAATCAGATTTAAACATTTTCATGCTTTGACTTGTCGCATAGAGAATCTGCAGCTACGTATTTTGCCCTTAACGCTAGTTTTTGCCCAGTGTAGCTACAGCAAAACTACATTTCATGGTGGCGGTTTAAGAATTTCATCCATGAATCAATCTTCCGTTTCTGTTTAAAGGCAGCAGAATTGTCACAACTTAGAAAAAGTGAGTAAACCCAATATTGTAAGTTACAGAAAAGCTAACCATGTTTACTGTGTGCAACCTCATCTTACACAGCCATCAAACACATTTTCAAGTGTTACAGGTATAAGAAGTGTTCATTGGTTTTAACTGTTCAGTATGAAACTTCCCATTCTTCTGTTTGCAAAGAGCTTTCAATTGTTTAAGCAACAAACATTGTAAGAATTTGTGTGAAAATGGTTGTAGTGAAATGTCCCTAACTGTCTGTCTTTTCAGTGGTTCAGTCATACACACAAATCGTGTCAGAATCTGCTAGCATGAGCCTTGCTGGTTACGGTGGGGTCTGTGCAACCGGTTTTCAGTGGTGGATCTTTTTCAAGATGTGTGCCATTTTGAAGAACCAGATCGGAGAGAGACCTGTCAGCTTTGTCTCTTAATCAGTAAATTGCTTTTTGAGGAGTTAGAGTGAAGCTCATGCCCTGGGATGACCAGTTGTGTGTCTGTGCAGGTGCAGAGGCTGTAGGCTGTCATGTCCCTAGCTGTGGGGGAAGCAGCTATCCAGGAGTAGCTCTTTAGACTCAGCTGCATGTCCTAACCAGATCTGTCCACAGTGGAGCAACAGGACTGCTGAAGGGCTACTTGTCACATCTTGTGCTGACTCAGTCCTCTTCTTAGATATGTGAAGTAGTTGGCGTGGTCTTACGGCCCTTGGAGGCGTGAAGATTTACTTCAGTTGCTTATAGAATCAGAAAGGATGATAACTGTGGGTAAGCTTTTAAAAATGCAGTGTTCCTGAGCAGGAGAAGCCTGCTGGGGACCAGGCTCAGAGCAGAGTTGTCAGCCTGTAATCCTTTGCACTTTCTACAGATAGTGCTTCTCCTGTCATTCAATTACTGTTGGTTTAATGAGGATGCATAAATTGTTACTTTCCTTAAGGATATATTCAATGCAAAAAAATAGGGCAGTGTAATGCCTAAGTACACAAAAGCACTTGCTTTTTTTTTCTGCGTTGAATTTTCTGTATTAGTGTCTGTGGATACATGTATGTATGTGTTATATATAGGCAAAGACTTATTAGCTGCTCTTTTTATTACATAAAGATTTCTCAGGTCTTCAGATATTGTCAAGTGGTTACACTGAGAGGTTTCCAACACCCCCCCCCCCCCCAAATAGTGATTACTCTTGTGGGTAGAAGAATATCAGTTTCTTGAGAGTCTTTGCAATTCCCCAAGCCTGAAGGCAAATGAATAGAAATTTAGTGGACCACCTAGTTCTTGACACAGAATCCTCCAAAGAGGAGTCTGACCTAATTTACATTGTATTGAATCAAATAATCCTATCATGCATGTGTGCTTGCCGTTTTGTTTTCTTGTAGCAGGCATATTGCTGTCTTGCAAAACTTCAGATTTAGATGTTAGGCAATGTCCCTGTGGTTTTAGTAGGTGCTTTTTCTGTGAGTAGTTACCGGAAAATTACATTTAGAGGACATTTGTGAAGAGGCAGACAATCAAGACGTAATACTAAGGCTGGTAGAATTATTCATACCTGAATGTGAGTATATCATTGTTTAGTACTGAGGGTAATCAGGAGTCCTCTAATACAAAGTCCTCCCAGTAGTACTAAAGATGGTGCTGGAATCTCCCCAGAATGCTCTTTGTAGCAAAAAGCAGTATAAATATCTTTGTCATCAGCGTGATAGGGATACTGGTAGGTGTGCTTTGCTGTGGGTGACTGCTGCACTTCATCTTTGCAGGGTTGCTGATGATAAGTGGTACTGAATGTATTTGTTGGGGCCAGCATGCTTTGAAGCTAATTGGGAGCTGATTAGCATCCAGGCACTGCAGTTGTGGCCTCTTGAAGCAATTCCTGGTGTGCAAATCCCTTTTCTGGTGTTATTCTCTAGGTAGTAGGACCCATCAGTCTATCTGTGTAAGGTCCAAAGATACACTCTGAAGCTTATCAATCTGCCTACGTATGTTTATGTTGTGGAAAATAACTTTTTAAACCTGCACAGTTTTATTCTTGGAAAGCTTAGGAAAGCTGTGGGTCTGCAGAAATTCAAGATCATAGCAACAGTTACCTGAAAACAGTTCTTTGCTCTTAGAGTAGGTATCCCAGCTGCAGGTCTTTTAGGCTTACTCAGTGTCATTCAGGGAGGTTTTGCTTAAACCTCTTTTGAAAGCAGTTGCTTTTTTGCTTAAAAGTGTATCTCTTCCCTTTTAAAATGTAGTATTCAAAGCCTTTTGGCTTTCCAGCTAGGGATGTGTCTTCCCCTCCACTTTCATTTTAGGCCAGCTGAACATAAAGACACCTTTAGAATGGGTGAGTGATTAGTGAGTTAGTAGGTTAGACAGTCACTGAGTGACTCTTCTTGTTTTAGGTCTCTGCAAAATAAGAAAGGTCTTCTTTTCCAGCTGTGGAACAAATTGTATGAAGCTGCACTTTTCTTGGACTGTGTGTGGTCAACATGAGAGAGAGAACAGAATAATGTGCTGTATAGTGTTCTTAGCCCATGTTAATGATACTTGAAACCAAAAGAGTTTTTATCTTCTGGCTGTCTTTAAGATTCTGAACATACTTAACTAGGAAGAAAATCCACAGTCTGAAGGTGATCGGTTACAAAACCTTAAAATAATTTTTTTTAAATGGAAAAAAATTGCATACTGAACAATAATGGGTATTAAGAATGTCAGTTGATAGAACTTTTAAATAGTACTATATGATTTGAAATGGATGCTTTCCAATAAGCGCAAGAAGTTTCAAAGTTGCAGCGGATTTTGCAGTGTTACTATATTCAAGTCATGGGAAAATTTCTTTTTCATTGTATCTGGTCATCTGATTTCATACCTGCACTCATAATAACTGCTTTTGGTTAAAAGTTGACATACTAATGCACAGCATAAAGTAGCTTCTTAAACATATGGTGGTCTTAGTTGTACCTACCAAAATTAATTTTATCAATCAATTGAAATGTTTAAATGAGATTATTGACATTTGTAGCTTCACATTTAGAATTTGGAAAAGCAAAGGCTTTAAATATGCCCATTTGAAAATGAAGAACTTGAATTACTGGGAATCCTATTGATGTAATGCACATTTCTTATTTTTCTTTTACATAACTGTCTTCTAACCTGTTGAAAGATTGGTTACTTAAAGAACAGCAGGCATCATATTGGTTATTTCTCAACCTAAATAATTATAAATTTTTTTCAGTACTTAAAGTAACTGAGGGGGAAAACTGTAAGAGATGTCTGTACATCATAAAAAAAAAAAAGTTTCATTTCTGTTCCTAGATACTTGAGATGCAGCTCTTAATAAAGTATGCTAAAATGGCAAAGAAAAAGAACAATTCAACTTGCTTCACCTTCATTGGATTTATTCACGTGCCTCAGGTGGTTCCTGAGATGAAGCCAGAATGAAGAGATCCAAGCCGGCAGGATTCAGTGCTCATGCAGAAGCAGACAGTGTGTTAGTAATTTGACAGCATTTCCAAGACCTGTCAGTCTCTGCCTGGAGACTGGCCGTAACAGTTCAATTGGCATGTGCTTTTTGCCAGATTAACATGTAGTAGGTCACTTGAATTCTCCCCTTACTGAGTTCATACCTTTCCTTTAATTCTCTCACAGTAATCTGTCAGTATTGATGGGAGGAAAGAAAAACTTACTCTGTATTTAGGATGGTGGGTATTTTTAACAGGTAGTTAGCGTGAAGAATTTCAGTTTTATCTTCTTTTTGATTTCTTTTTGTAACCTTTACCAACCAAATAATTTTTAACATATCATATTTTGCTTGTGGCTGCGGTGGTGTAGGAGACTCTGGTTCCTTGAACTTTGCTAGCTCTTGAAGTTAATGGTGATGGGCTGCTAGCACACTGATAGCATGGACTTCAGTGCATTGCTGCAAATAGAGGATTCTGGGCTGGAATTTCCAACTAGCTACTTATTTAAGCCAAGCATAAAGGTAATTAGGAAAAAAACAAAGTACTTTTAAACTTTAATGCAGTCCAGCTGATATTCACGAAACTGTACTGCTATTTAGTTCATCAACAGTCAATGCAGTGAATTTTATTAATATTTAATTTATAAATATTTCAATTTTCCCTTTCATTCCTTTATGTAACAAAATAGTTAAGTTAGTTTTATTTTTACTGACTTTTATGTCAGTTTTCTTCAAACTCTGAGGTATATTAGCAAATTCAAACCTTTTAATGGCAAGATTAGATGACCCATTAGGTGTTCATGTCTTATCTGTAGCAGCTGTACCACTAATACCAAGGGTTGTCCCAGTAGCTGGGGGTTTTTTTCTTTCTTTTTTTAATATAATTAAGGTTTTCCCATGCTAGGATTTTCTTCCCTAAATGTGCATGCAGTTTAAAATCTGGTCAGTGTGCCACAGTAACACTGGCGGTATCATCTGGAAATGTTAATGCCCCTGTTTATTGTTTCAAAACACCTGGTAGTTGATTGCCGTAAAGACTCCCCCTTTTAATTATGCTATAATTAATACAAAACAAATCAACAGGAAGTGCTACTTCACACAGCATGTTGGCAGTTTGCTCAAGTCTAAAAACAGTAAAAAAAAAAAAAAGTCAGTGAGTTTAAAAAAGATTATTTTATGAATGTTTTTTTGTGGCTGCTGAAGTAATCAAATCTCAGATTGTGGCTTCAGGACAGTTTTCCACACACCATCCCTGTGTGATAGTTTTTATATATTCAGACCCATTTTTCTTCCTTCTGAAAACAAGAGAAATAAAATGTTTGAGAAGTCCTAAAGAGGATAACAAATTGAATTGACCACTTACTGTTCCTGGCACTCAAATTTTATGATCCTTAACTCCCTAGTGATAGAGTGAGCTATTCAAAAGCACTGTGTGAGAATTACAGCTGATGAAATTTGGTAAAGTTCTTTAAAATCAGAACTATACTGGTTTACATCAAATGAGGGCTTGTCTGCTGTTGCTATGTTACGTTTGTAGCAAATGCTAATTGATTTTGGTGCATACAGATCCTCAGAGAAAAGTGAGAATTATTATTGAGTGAATCCCACTGTGCCAGGCTTCAGTTTCTGGATTTCAGTGCAGGATGATCCTGGAGAGGACATGAAATCCTCTTTATGCTGTGAAACAACACTAGAAAAATAACTCTGCCACAGCTGCAAAGCAGGTCTGAGACTTCAGCACTCCCGATTTTGGGCTTGACAAAGAACAGAAATTGATTTTCATGAAGGAGCTCTCTGTTTGCAGCTTCGTTTTTTGTGGCAGGACTGTTGATTCAACAAGCTACTTACATGTGGTTGTCCCTTTTGAATTCTTGCATAATTTGTTCTGTTGGGCTCTTGGATAAGGTGAAGAGATGGCAGAGAGAAGACTCTCCATAGGTTGATTCTGTCAGTTACCGTTCTTTGTAGAAGAAGCCTAGTTCATTAGCTTATACAAGATGGCCAGTCCTGACAGCTAAAATTTAGTTGAGAAGAATTCTATTCTCAGTCACTGAACTCTAGCTGCCTTGCTTTTTCCAGACAGCAGAAATCCAGAGGAGCAGATCATGTGCATCAAACTTCAAAATATTGCTCAAGCCTATGTAGAGAACTAACTGTTCTTTATGGCAAAGATCATCTTTAGTTCAAAGAACAGATTGCAGATGACCCGTAAACATTGTGGGTGGCTGATTCTGCTAATCAGTATTTTTAGATGGAACTTTTTGGTGGAGATGGGAAGAAGTACAGTACAGAGAAGGAAAATAGTACAGGTAGATGTCATTTGTTTTGTGGGTCCAATAACACAGGAATACATTTCTTGATGAATACAGTGTTGATTTTCTTCTTTGTGGCTGGAAGTATGTACATAATTTGCACGTGGACAATGAGTAATGCAGCTATAATATCAATTTTAATGTCTGTAATGGTCTACGTCTGAGGGTTTTTTCCCTCATTTTGGTGGACTATGCTGTATTATCTTTAACTGCTTCACAGTGATTTATTTATTTATTTATTAAAGAGAAGTACTTTTATGTTCAATGCTGGTGAATGTATTTCGTTTTCATATGTGGACATATATTTTCATGAGAGAGACTAACATAGGATTTTTCCAAGACTGTCTAGGGTTTGATTTGTTAGGAGAAACAGGCATCAAGAAACCACCAGGAATTGTGCTGGTTTCTAAGAAATTAGAGTATGTATGGTTTCTTCTCCAAAAAACATTCTGGAGGTCAGTGTAGGGTTACTGTTGTGTATTCAAACAATACTGGTGTCGTGGTTTAACCCCAGCCAGCAACTAAGCACCACGCAGCTGCTTACTCACTCCCCCCCATCCAGTGGGATGGGGGAGAGAATCAGGAAAAGAAGTAAAACTTGTGGGTTGAGATAAGAACGGTTTAATAGAACAGAAAAGAAGAAACTAATAATGATAATGATAACACTAATAAAATGACAACAGTAGTAATAAAAGGATTGAAATGTACAAATGATGCACAGGGCAATTGCTCACCACGCACCGACACCCAGCCAGTCCCCGAGCAGCGAATCCCTGCCCCCCCCACTTCCCAGTTCCTAAACTAGATGGGACGTCACATGGTATGGAATACACTGTTGGCCAGTTTGGGTCAGGTGCCCTGGCTGTGTCCTGTGACAACTTCTTGAGCCCCTCCAGCCTTCTCGCTGGCTGGGCTTGAGAAGCTGAAAAATCCTTGACTTTAGTCTAAACACTACTGAGCAACAACTGCAAACATCAGTGTATTAACATTCTTTGCATATTGAACTCAAAACATAGCACTGTACCAGCTACTAGGAAGACAGTTAACTCTATCCCAGCTGAAACTAGGACAACTGGAAAAAACAAACAGACTGGAACCAGGATCTCTGAGGATTGCTTCCCACTTCAGACATGAATGTTGCAGGTGTTAAGATTATGTTGCTCTTTTTACCTAAGTTATAATCAACAAGAATAGAAGTAGTTCATAACAGCTCTCTAGTTTTCACATTAATAAAATGTGAAAAAATTCAGCCTAGAGTTACAGAAGATTGTTATACAGGTTTTGGTTACTGCTGACGTACTTCTGTTGGACTGCATCTTAACGTTTTAGTATCACTGCATGAGATGAGATGCAGACATGACAACATAGTGTATATTAATCTTAAGTCCTTATGAGAGTCCTAATTGTTCCAGCAATTGCTTCCTGTAAGAAGTTGGCTACAGTGGATGCATTAGGGAGAGTGCAGTGCTAAATAGAATGAATTGTGTATTCAGAAGTACTTTAGCCTGTACTTCAGTTGCAAAAAGTGGAGAAAATCTTGTCCGCCTGTCTTGAAAGTATGGGGGATGATGTCTGGAGGAACAGTTCAAATGCTTGACAATTAATAATAGTACTTTCAAGAGAAGCTTTTAGCAGAAGACAAGCACATAGGTTACAGGGCAGTACAGAGAATAATGTATTTTTTTTGTGCTGGTTCTAATATGTTGAGATCAAATAACTAATTAATAGGAGAACAATTTATAAGGATGATGCAAGTAGAAGAGTAAAGTTCTAAATATTAATCTACTGCATATATTCTTCATCGTTGTAATAAAAGCTTGAGAAGGAGACATGGGAGATGGAAATGCCTTGCAACTTGTAGTAGTGCTTTTTTAACATAACTTTTCTTTAAATGAAAAATGCTAGTGTAGTTTTTTGGTGAGATGCTAGTAATAACTTGTGATGATTCTTAATGCACCTCCATGCAGTGACGTGAGAGTGAAACTTCTTAATCATGGTGCGGCAGCTCAGTATGTCTGCAGTGCTCTGAAAAGAGCTTGGAGCTAGAGGACTTACGGTCACTTGTTCTGAGGAGCAAATACTGTGTAAATGACTACTACAGCTGGGAGAAGATCTAACTTACCTGTGGAGTATTGAACTAGGCACAGGAGAACTGAATGCTTGTGAGCGTAGGAGTCTGGTTATGGTATTCATGTTTTGCATGAATGAATCAAGGATGTTTGTTCTCTCCACTTCTTTAAAGATTGTTTTAAAGCTTATGAAAAAGATATTAATATATATTGTATGTGTAATATATGTATTATATAAGACACATAAAACCTTTTCTATAAAAGTAGGAATCACTAATGGGGTCTGTCTTACAGTTTTGTAACAATATACCACACTTGGGAATGAGAAACTCTTTGAGTTTTGGCATGCAGAGAACAGTCTTATTGACCCTCACACCTCCAATCTCACATGCTACCATTTTACATTTTTATCTCACATGTTACCTTTTTGAAGTTAAAGAAGCCTATTACATTTGTTGTTGCAGCCTTAGAGGCTATGCTACAGTGTACCCTATATTATTTCAAAAATACAGCATGAAAAACAGATTAGGAAAGAGTCACAGTACAGAAAAGAAACAGTTGCTGTTATAGGTATAATGTGTTACTACCCAGGGCCTCCCTTTCTCTTCACTGAATAATTCTACATTTAACTAGTAACTTATGAAACAGTGTAATGGTCTGTTAATAAACTGGTCAAAGGTGTTATCTGCTGGCCTAATTCTCCCTATCAAGAGCATGTGTATGTGCAGATGAATATATTATGTATCCTTTTTTGAACAGCCCATTTGTTTTGTAGTACAAAGGCTTACATATTTCTAAGCATTCAAAAACCTGACATAATTCTGAATCCCCTCCTGTGATAATTCTGATTGATCACTGATGCTTTTAAGACACTAATACAAGCTGTAGAAGAATTCTTAGCATATGACAGAACTGTATCTTGCTTATTTTGAAGAAGTGGAGTTCACGTATGTTCACAAAGATTTGTAAAACAGTTCCTTGTAAATCTTTGCAACGACTGTAAGTCAGACAATGCATTGTAATGGAGACTTCAGCCTTCTTCATATTTTGTGAAAGCTTTTCCATGCATTTCTTCCTTTTGTTTTGCTCTTGCATGATTTTCTGGCACATGCTGATGTTTGAAAAATTGTTGTCACATTCCAGTACACAGGTTTAGGTAGAAAACAGCTTTTCTGATGTTAACTAATGTTAGCAGTTAACTTTTGTGGTGTTAGTCAGAGATGTTCTTTCTGCCATTAGGTAATTTTCATGTATTATTGTTGTTGATTCAGTTGTCTGTAGGAATGTGTTGTGCTTAACATAAAAAATGTTACTTGCCCTTGGGTTTATGCTGTGGTAAAACAGACGTTCTCATGCTCTCCTTTAATGCTTTATGCCGTTGTGTAGCTGTAAATCTTAGAGACAGGATTCGGTACCCTGGGGATTCAGTTTTTCCTTGTACCCAAGCGAGCAGTAAAAAAGCTTTTGCTCTGCATAGAAACCTGTAGGCCTGCAAGCTCCGCATTTGCTTCTAACTTCAATGCTTTCATATATATTGGATGTAGGTAGAAAATGTAACACTACTTTCTGAAATGGCCATCATAGCTTTCTAATTAGACATTTGGATTTTTTTTTTCTCTTGTGACAGAGTTTAAATGTTATGTATTAGCAATAATGCTTAAATTGATGAAGTGTAAAACTGGTGAAATGGGTTACAGGGAAAGGAAGTGAAAATATTACGAACCATATGCCCTAATTTATGTCTTCTTAGAGAATTTGTCTAATGAAATAAAGTATTTGAAATAATCTGTCTTACAATGTTCAATGAGAGGTACAGCAGTAATGGTAGAATGATCTTACTTCTAACATAGTAAATAAAATAGAACTCCTATTTTGTTTTGGGGAGGAAGAGTAACATCAAATCCCATTGTGTTGAGATCCATGTGCATTGTCAAGAACAAATTTTTTTGTCCTTCCTATGGACGGGCTTACACCATTGGGTTTAATTGAATAGCTGTGACAGCAGTTTCTGCTGTGTTCTTTGTGACCCTTAATAGAGAGACAAATGAGATGCATGTTCTTCACATTCTTAATCCCGGTTTCCTGGGTACCATGAGTTAGGTCTCCTTTCCTTCTGGCTCCTTATCTGGATGTAGCACCTCTCTTACAGATGACTGTCTCCATCCACTCTAATCCTACTCCTTCCCTGAAGCCATTTGTGCCTTTTGACTCCCAGACTAACTCTCCCAAGTCCTCCATCGTTAAACAGCAGTAACAAGTTCTTCTTTTCCCGTTCTTGTGATACAAGATTTCATGTCAAAAGTCTATTCCTCTTTTCTCTAGTCTGATTTTTGTACCTTCTGCATTCAAACTCAGCAGCTTGCTGGGTGCCTTAACAGAAAGACAAACCTCTCACTGTTGGTTCCAGTGTTTTGTGTCATTACAGTTCAGAGCAGTAATTATAGGGATAGCCCATTTTGTGGTACAATGTTTATAGGAATGTACATGCACATTTTACTTCCTTCTGGAGGATGCAGGAGGGGTGACAGTGTAGACAGACTGTAGTACAAAGGAGGAGTCACTGGACAAGTGTAAAGTCTGTCATTTTATAATTCGGGTAGTTTTGTGGGTTTTTTTAGGGTTAGCAAGAAAAACAGATCTATGATATGAGGACCAAATCTTACTCCCAGTTTCAAAACCCAGAAAACTTTTCAAATATAAGTTCATAATAATTACTTAACATGGTAAAAACATATTATTTTCATACAGTCTAAATATTGGAAGTGATTCAACTCATTGCTCTTATCTCATGTCCTCAAAATTGCCCCGAAGCAGATACACGTGACATGTAAAATCGTAGCCTGAACAGTTAAAAATCTGGCAAAGTTGCAAGCAATTGGAGGGAGACTCTTACAGTGGGAAGTGCCAGGCAACCTTAATCATAGGTGGTGCTTCCTGCCCTAGCTTTGAGTAGAGGAAATTTAAATAGGTAACTTATTTAAAGGGAATTATTTAGCAATATTACTGTTCGTAGCAGCATCATAAATAAATTGCTCAAACTTCTCAGTGAAATATCTGACCTTGAGATCAAAGATTTAAGAAGTAATTGGAAGAGCATATTGTATACAGATTGTGTCCTCATTAAAGTACTCTGTGTCTGGTTGTTTCAGTCAGACAACCGTAGGAAAACCTGCCTTCTATCAGCACATGTGACAGTGAATATTTTGAGACCATGTGTTACAGCTGATGACTCCTGTGAGGTAGAGTGCAAAGGTCATTCATACCAAGAGTCCTGTTGACTGGGGAGAGCAGAATTTAAACTATGCTGGTGTTTGGGCCTTGGTGAGAAGAGGATTTGAAATGTGAGGAGCTTGGAAAATGAATCTAGCTTGATGAACTCTTACACTTAGGAAGTGATTAAGAGCTTCTGAAGAAGGAATGCAGTACATGTAGTCACAGCACTTGGGCAGATTCAGATGGCTTGCCGTCTGTATTTGCTTCGCAGTTCTAATGCTACCAAACTACCCCATGGTGATTCAGTTGTGACTTATTAGAGTTTTCATAGCAATTGGTATGTCATTAGCAAGAGTATAGTAAACGTGTCTTCTGCCACGTAATACTGGTATTGACTGTTGACTTCAGTTTTCAGGATCATATAAAAATACCTCCACCTCCATCTTCTGTATTCAGGAAAATCATGGGGTTTTTAATGGCTATATGTGTCTGAAGCATTTTGCTTAGATAGATGAGTTTGGGAGGTGGTGTTGGAATTTAGAGGGAGGAAGATATGTGAATAAAAATAATATTACTCTTCCTCGGCATCACTAGAGAATTCAAGACATGCAAATACTAAGTCAGTGAGTGGAAATGTCATCCATCAAAAACATATGAAATGCAAGGACTATGATAGAAGTGTTGTGCACTTTAAGGTATCTGAGTTACAAAGAAAGCTTGTAGTTCATGGAATTATATCTATGAGTCTTTTAATATACTCAGGTTGTTCTTGATCTCCTACAGAGCATTGCAGAATTTGTTTCCCTGGAGGTGTCTGAAGTAAGGTTAGAAAAATCCTACCTGATCTTTAATAATCCCTCACACGCATGGTAATACTCCAGAATTGTACTATCATTGTATAATTTACACTTAAATCCTTTCACCTGTGTGCTCCCACCCTCAAAAGAGTCCTTTAGTGTTATAGGGAGCCAGTGATTGCATACTCGAAAAACCTTGGCCTTGTTGCCAGTTTAGGCTCACCTGCTTAGACTGATTTATTGTGGTTGTTTTTGTTTTTTTTTTTAAGAGAGTAAGACTGAAAAATACATTTCTCCTGTTATAGTTAATAGATTCAGGAAGTAATTTGCAGATTGGAAAACAATGGTTCTCGTATAATAAAAGCACTGCTTAGGTAATTCATAAGGAAGATAAACTTGTATTGTTAAGCTTGCACATTTTACTCTTATTTGTAGGCCATGTATTGCTCTCCTGTGCTTTCTACCATTAAGCAGTAATGTTATTGCATGAGTAAAAAGCACCGCTACTTTGACTGGCTTACAAAAACACACACAAAATCAAATAATGTATTTTACTTGAATTATGAAAAAGTGTGTTATTTGTTTAACACTCAGTTATTGCTCTCTGCTCCATGTTACAATTTAATCACTGCTCTGCATCTCTTGAGTTCATGCACGCTGGTGTGAGGCAGTGAAGGGACAAAGCAAAATGACTGGCAGTTAAGTGTTTCAATCAGTCAAGATACTGATTTATTTCTTTGAGGAGGAGCATAAAGGAAATGAGAATGGCTGTTTTTTTGTAACTGATGCACTGAATAGTCGTCAGTTAAACTGTAGAGGTCATACATACAAGTTGAAATAGTTCTTGAGAAAGGAAAAAAAACCAAAACCCAACCAAAAACACTAGAGTCTGTTTTGACATCCACACAGTCTTTGTGAAGCTTGTGATGTTCAGCATGTCCTGAAAAGGCAGCACGAAGGACGAGTTTGGAATCCTTTCACTTACAGGGTTTTCATCACAAAAGAAGCTATATGAAGAATAAAATGCAGGGTGTTAGAAATTCTTTGTTGTCTGTCTAGTTAATATATACAGCTGCGAAGTTTTTAACTATATTCAGGATGTTGATACTGCAGAATGTTTAAACTGGAATGCTACTTGGCTAGTGAATCCTATCTCTTTGGAATAGGGCAGGTGGTATGAATATCTGTAAAAATGGATCCTTTTTGGGGTACAAATTATAACTTAACTAGAGCAAAAATAGGAGTAAAAACACTGGAGGAATATTATATCTCTGCTTTAAAATACTCATAGGTATGCCTGAGATAGGAACAGATAGATTAAAGTTTTCATTGCCCGCTTTGATGCAATAGAAATGTAATTTTACATTTCTCTCCCCCTCCAGCTGAACTTTGTCCATTTAGTAACAATTTTTTTTCTTACCTTGAAGTGCTGGTTTTAATCTGGGAAAAAAAAAATCGTTTTTAGATCATCAAAACAATACATACTCTATAGCAAACCTGACAGCATTACATGGTTTTTATAAGATACAGAAAATTCAACCAAAGTTTTTTGCTAATCATGTATCATCACTTTTTTTGCCCAACTCTATATTCCATCTGAACTCATACAGATATAAAATCCAGAGGAAGCAAGCAGATAGTTTTGAATGAAATTAGGTCTATCTAAGACTTTAAACCTCCAGAGCCCACTGAAAATCTGTGCTCAACAATCATTGCTTTTACAGCAAGAAAGATACCTTACCTATCATGAGATTGCTTTAGTGGGGTATTCCCTAGAAAGCCTGCCGTAGCCTAGCCTACATTTCATGTTCTTTTTCTAACCTAAATCCTGAGTTTTTCAAACAGTTTCATAAAATGTATGAACTAAAATTTGATGAAAATGTGGCTACATGCAAAAAAAATATAGAACTAATTTAAGAGAAGCTTTCAGTGCTGACAATAGAGAAACTTTTCACTGTCTCATGGAAAAGCGCATGGCTGAAAGTACGACTACAGAGAGAGGAAAGGTGGCTTGCCTCTTGGTCAGAGGAGAAATTTCCAGGCTTGCTGTTAAGTGCACTCTTGGGGAGTGAAGGTATCTGCAGTATGAAATGATAAAAACAGCTCTTACTACTGCAGTGGCTGGATGGCAAAGGAGAAGCCCCACTTTTTAATGACACTGAGTTCTGGATGTTTTATGCATGTTACACGTGCTGCATCCAGATGACTTGGTATTTCTTTTGATGACACCCGTTAAGACACAGATTTTGCGGGAAACGAGCAAGATATTGTGATAGATGTGATAGATGTATGATTATTGTACTTTTGGAAGATGAAGAAGAGAAAGTGTACTGTGGGCAGGAAACAGAGCTACTTCAGCATTTCTTTTCCCTCCTGTCTTTTTTCTGAGCTAACAGTCCATTCAGTCTGAATACAGATCTATTCTTAATGTGTTGAACCGCATTATTTAGCCCACCACTGCAAGCCAAATTGTTATCCCTGGAGATTAAATTGCTAAATTGATTTAACGGAGCTTTTTTAATCTAGAATTTTGTTTATATCTTCTCTTGGATCTGTCCATTGTAGGTTCTCTGTGTTTATTAGGTATGATTTTGACAAAAAGACACGAATATACACTAATAGCTATTTAGCTAGCTCCTCAATGCCTGGGAGAAAGCTGTCGAGGAGACTCTTGTCTTGTAAGAAGCAGTTAGAACTTGCTATTAAGTCCTGTAGTGCTTGTGTTTGCACCACATCGATCCTTTAGAAGTGAGACACTGAAGAAGCAGGTCTCTATTATGCTCCTTGGCTGTGAGTAATTACTGAGAAATACAGAAAAGAATACCTGAGTG
Organism: Haliaeetus albicilla; assembly: GCF_947461875.1. Lineage (NCBI taxonomy): Eukaryota > Metazoa > Chordata > Aves > Accipitriformes > Accipitridae > Haliaeetus > Haliaeetus albicilla. The sequence continues at coordinate 5,296,786 of NC_091490.1, forward strand.
TTTTACTCATAATCTACTTAGTGGCTGCATTCCTTACTTGTGCATGTTTTGAATACCATTTGCTAGAATGACCAGTTGAATACACAACCAACCGCTGGCTAAAAAGATCTGCAGCAGTTAAAAGTACTGTGAGGTGTGCTTGCTGAGAAAGAGATCAAATAGTCCCCTGGAAGACTGTGGATAAGGATTACAGAAAAGAGAGAATTTGCAAGTCTGGAATGTGTTTTTCCTACAGTATCTATTTCCATTTTCTATGAAATGACTTTCAATATTTAGGTTATTTCACATTTTTTCATAATCTCTTGGATGGAGATCAGATGTGAGATTTACAGCCTGAAAACAGGTTGAAATGGTTCTTGATGATGTCTGGAATATTTGCAAGGTTTTAGCAGCTGATATGCTGCAGGTGAGTGCATAATACAAATAATAGCATTTATTATCTATATTGCCATCCCATTCCCCAGAACTGTGCAGGTGGATTGGGGCCCTCCTTCCCTTCGGTTTCCCACAGTGGTGCTAGGCACTGTATAAAACAGACACCTCCCACCCCCCGAATTATGTTTTAGCAATGCTTGATAGTAGAAACAGTAGCACTTTTCTGATGAGGAAATACCGGAATGACGGGACTCTGGTTATCAGCTAGTCTGTGGTGTCACTACTCAGATACCGACATCTTCTATCCCTTTTTTCTCTTTCATTAAATCGCACCATAAAAGATGTATTCAAGGTGAAATTTTAACAACAAAGAATTGGCTTTGGAGAACTGTGTGGCAGTGCTTTAGGAGGGCAGTCTGGAACCTACCCCCCCATGAAGATGCTTGTTTGGCAGGAAAGTGTGGTGATGTAGATAAAGAGGGTCAGAAATGGGATGAGTACAAGTTATTAGTGGTTTAAGAATATTACGTGTGATAAAAATGGTGATCCCGGTATTCATTCTCCTACATCAAGGAGAGACGTGATGAAAGAGGCCACTAAAATGGTTTTTGCTGTAGCTTTTTGGATGGATTATGAATGGAGCAAGACTGAGATTTACAGACAAGAAGCTGTAGTAATTGACTTGTGAGACAACAGCTCACAGACAGGCTGTGTAGCTTTTAAATTAACTTCTGGATCAAGATATTCATAATATTGTACTGAAACTGGTCACTCAGTACTGCCTCTAAAGAGGGAGGGGAAAAAAGTTTTCATAACTACTATAACCTCTTAGCTTTCCTATCTTCTTCAAGCACTGCATTCAGTAGACATTTCCACCTTGAATTTTGCATGATGCCTGATCTGCTGCAGCTGCATGTAAGCTCTGGCTACTAAGCAAATTAATCGACTCACCTGACTTAAGTTAAGACTTACCAGGGGCAATAAGTCTTTCTGTAACAGGTTTTTGTAGGATCAGGCTTCTGTTTGCATGATTTGTTTGTGTATTTCTTAATGGAAAAAGAAAAAGTTCTGTATTACACGTAAAACGTTGAGTATTTAAAGCTTTCTGCTTGCAGTCCTCAGCTAAATGTGAGGACAGATTTGCACCATTAGCAGTATATTGTCTCGAAGCTGAGATTTGCGTTAAGGAAAATATGATTGTGATATAAGGACAAAAGGTGGTCTTGCCCATATTGCCATGTTTGCCCATAATTTATGTATTTCTTTCCTGTTAGTTTCAAAGGATTTCTTTCTAGTCGGGAGTTAAATGGACCCATTCAGTGTTTACATTTATGCAAATGATTGTTGTGTCACTAGGGTTGAAACATTAAAAAAAAAGTGCCAGATATTTTACACGCCTTTGAGTATTAAAGTGATTACAATTACCTACATAAAAGGAGTTGCTTTATTAATTAATTAACTTGGAGAAAAAAGGCTAGTGACCCTCTGAAGGAATATCAATAACTGAAACATTAATTATGCAAATAAGAACTGTCTTTACTGTTCATTATTCATAGTTTAACATGAAAATTGCCTTTTAAAAGAACGCTTCATTCATATATTTCAATAAATGTCTAATCTGCCTGGGCTGTCACTTGAATCTAGATTTTGAGACAAAGACTCTGCAGTGATTGTTGATACAGACAGAACACTTGTTCCCTGTGGCATTTTGTTCAAGTCACCAGTACCCAGTTCCTAATTGCTGGGCTGGTATTTTTTTGAAGACTTGCTTTCTGAGGCGGCAGTCCCCTTTGTGAATAAGTTCTTGCAAAATTTGTGTTCAGAGAGACAGAGTTGCTATATTTCATAGGTGAGGAAGGGGAGGAAAGAAGCAGCAAAATATTTGAAAAGCTTTTGTGACTTTCTCATGGTTTCACAAGGGAGGCTGTAGCAGAGCTACAGAACCAGCCCAGCTCCAAGTCCTGTTTGAGGCTGTTCAGTTGTGGGATTGACTTTTCTTTGGCAAGTCAGTGGAGGTAGTACCAAGGCAAACAAATACTGTAAGGAAAACAAAGTTAGGCTGTGTGTTTGATTACTCTGAACTTACGCACTCAGTCAACTTGGTGGTCCTTTTCACATTTTGAAAATGTGACTAGATGCTGCCTGTCAAGTGCTGCAAGTGATTTCATACAGGTTGTGAGAAGACTTTCCTTGTGAAGAGCTCTGCCTTTTTATTTTCTGAAGTTTCACAGTGTGTTTGCAAATTCTGGTGAAGGATTCCTGGTGGGTTTTATTCCTTTTCATATCCCTAAAGACAACAGTCAAAGGTTGCCAGGACTACTTCTTGCTCGGGTGTCTATAAGTACATCTACAAGAGGAGAGAGAGGAAGAGCTGTGTTTTCTTTTTCATCAGCTGAAAGGCTGTGCTGCAAATAATCTTGTTTCAGTTTTGAGTATGCAGACAAAAAGAAGTAGCTATGCAGTCCCGGAAAATGTTTTACTCTCCTCTCCCAGAAGAGTACCTGGTTGTAAGTGTAAGATGTTAAGATTTCCTTTTTTTTAATGCCCTAGAACTTCCTATGCCAATAGCAGAAAGGGCTGATGAAGAAATATGTCCCCCCCTTTCCTTGTAGCGTGATGAATTGTGGAAGTCCTGATTGAAAATTCTAATCACAGCCTTGCAGTCCTTCAGATCACAACCCTTGACAGTTGATTCACTCCTTTTCATGCCTGCTGCCTCTGACTGCTTCTGGTGCCTCTTATGCATGAGTCTATCATTAGCACACAAAGCATGATGGATTGGTTGGGGTACCTCTATCCTTAGAACCTGGGAAATGCTTCTTTTTCAGAATCAAAGAACCTGTGTGTGACATCGTCATGAATGAGAGAAGAAAGTAATACAGTATTGGATGTGCCTGTTTGCTGCCACTGTGTAGTGAGAAAATGATGCATTATGGGGAATGTAAGTATATGGCCTGTTTGTTTGGGTTTTTTACTCCTTGCTAGTGAACAATGTAGAAAATAATGGATCTTAAACAATGCATAAGCTGCGTCTGGCAAATGCATAGAAGTTGTAATACTTTTTGGAAATCAGAACTGTAAACACTTCCAGAATTATTCTTAAAGATCAGGCTGTTTCTGAAATCTTTTAACTTTCAGTGTGATCTGATGACCAAAATGATTAGGAATAATTGGTTTTGGTACTGACTGTGGACTCGATTCACTTCTGTGGATTCTGTTCTATAGACCCTTTCTACAGGAAACTTTTGCAAATGTTTGCATCTTGCAAATGCTTTTATTCATCTGTGTGACTTGGCATTTAATGTTTCAGTGAACAAGACAGTTAAGTTTTGGCTCCAGTGAAAGATTGATAGGAACAATTTTCAAATGTGGTATCAAAACAAAGTGAAAATATGTCATGTTCAAATACAGAGCTCTGATGCATCATGTGGTCTTGTAATAAATGAAATAGCACTACAAACCTGACAGATTTGCAAGAAAATGTTTTTAAATTTATGATGATTAATTTTCAAGATGAACTGCAATAAAAAAAGTGTTAGTAGATGCTTAAAGAAGGTAAGGGGAAGCAGCTTTCTGAAATGAAAACAAGCAGGTAATGATAAGGCTGCCTTCACTTTTATATCATGCTTTCTAAGATTTGTGCAGTGAGTAAATTGATAATTCTGGCTGCTGCAGCTGGCAGTAACAGCTACTCATGCAAGTGTAACATCTCGTGGAAATTCCACTTCTTGGATTTGTACTGTTGCTTTGTACTGGTTGTCTTGGAAATAGGAGTAACACAAAGCAGAGCTGAAGATTTTCTACCAGGACTGGTGATTCTCTCTGAGCCATCAAAATAAAACAGCACTGAACCTAGTGAGAAAACAGAAGTAGCTGTGTAGTTCCTTGAAAGAAACACAAACTTTTCTTAAACTCAACATGTTCATTCATTTTGAGCATTTGCCACTTGAAGATTGACTTTGTTTTGCATTAGGACAGTTAAATGCAAAGAGTATTGTTTGGTGAGATATTAACTGATTTATTTAAACATTGTTAGGTAGTATTGGGCTAAAAACATGCCTTGATACCATTTATAGTTAGCAGGAAGTCAGCCATACATGCCAAGTGCTTAAGTTTTATTTGTATTGATTTAGATTTATTTCTAACGGTAGGGTTCCTTGCTTCACTTCTTTCCATTTCATTGTGTTTGCACAGATGCCCTTGGCAATCAACAGGTGCAGAATAGCTTTATGCACCCATTAGTACTATGTCGTTTCTGGCAAACATGAGTTAATGGAGTGAATGAAGGAACTATACACTGGGACAGATCCTGGATCTAGTCTAAATTGGCACAGCTCTGCCCCAGCATAGCTGTTTTGAAGTTGTTTGTTCCATGCTGTTACAGATCAAAAACTGCATTAAACTGATGATTTGCATGTTAACTCTTTCTTTGGTAGCATTTCGTTTAACCAACACTTGCTTTTTGAGTTACAAATTGCCAATTGAAGACTGTCTTAAGTAGATATAGGCTTTTTTTTATATATATATATATATATATATATATACACACACACTTATATAGACCATCTAGTCAATATATAAAGTAATATATTGAAGCAGTGACATTATTTTGCTACTTTTTTGAGCATGTGTTTAGCAGTTTTTACCGCTGCAAGGCCTCTTTGCTGTATCTAATGTCTCTCTTGTATTATCAATTCCTGCCAAATGCAAAAAGATAAAATAGTGTCAATCCCTAGCAGTTAGCCTTACTTCTCCTTTACCTCAAGGAACTGTGTTGCTGTGGAAACAGGTATAATTTTGCTCATGTCAGTTTGTCTGCTTTTTTAGTCAAATCTATAAAATGTGCATGTATATGCACTGAACTGATGTTCCAGATGTTTATTTTAAAACTAGTCACTGAAATGCATATTTATGCATCTAAGTACACGAAACTACTACTAGTGGCTCACGCTTTGGTGAGACCTGATTATGCTCAATATTTCTTTATACTGGGTATCTTTTTAACAGCTGAGGCTGCATTTCCATGAGCAGCTCATTGCTGTCGAAAGGGCAAGCCTTACACGTCTCCTACGCATGCCACACTGTTGTTTGTTGGGTCTCTCTTGTTTAGCAGCTGAAAAGACATTTCTGTTAAAAAATATAAAAAACTTTTTGAAAGGGGATGTTAGGAAGGAAATGGGACACATTGTGACTGAAGTGTGAGAAAGGAAGGAATGAGCTTTTATGGTGTGTTTGGACAGAGACCTAGCTTTGTCGTTGTGAGGCCACAAGTGAGCTTTCAAGTTGGACATGGGGAAAAAAAGCTTCAGAAAGGGTATGAGCTGCACTTTTTTCAAAACAGGAGTTCAACAGGAAAAAAATAAATGAGAAGTATCAATGTCACGTTATTTTGAAACAGCCAAAATGCGTTTAAAAGGAGATGTTATGGTTATGATTAGCACTGTGAACTTTTACATGGGAATGTTTTATGTTGGTAAGAAGTTATGTGGGAAACCCAAACAATTGTCTGCCAACAGTTAATTTCAGGCACTCTGAGGACTCAGGGCCTGCAGCATCTTCTCCTATCTTACCTTCCTCATCTTCAGCAGTGCTCCCTCTTCTCTGTTAAAGAAATGCACTTGGTGGTCCTAGAATATTCCCTGGCCCACTTGGGACAGTGGGTGTGTAGCTCAAAGGCAGTTTTTTGTCTAAAGATTATAATTTAAGTTCACTTGATACTTAGTAGAAAAGAAAAATTCTAGAAGCCATTTTGGTTAGAAATAATTTTGAGCTGGGGTTCCTGTCTGAAGATAGATCTGAATGCACTTGTGTTTTTTCTGCAGAGAATGCCTGTCACAAACAGGTCCCATAAAAAAGGTCCCTGCTGGTCCCTATCAGGTCCCTATCTTAGTGGGCACAGAGAAGAGCAAAAAACAACACCCATGTGAAGAGTTGAAGGATCCAAATATAAAATCACTGTAATAAGAAAAAAACCCCACCAAAACAGATGAAACGTATATGCGAGCGTACACTATATTGTGCTTGCTGCCTTTAGTGAGCCTCATAATGGCTTTCAGATGCAAGCAAGTTGCTTTGGTCCTCAGTCCTTAATATCAGGAATCATTTTTATCCACTAAGATCCCCAAAGAATAACCAAGATCGTGCTGAAACTGCATGTGCTTTAGCTCCAACTAATGCCAATATCTGTGCTGGCGGAAAAAAAAGAAAAAAATCTTTCATTGCAGATGCTTGCAGCTGTTTTATCAGTAACCATAGAAGGGGAATGCCTGTGTTTTGTGCTGGTCTAGAGTGCATGTTGCTTTTCAGATGGAATCAGTATTTTTAAGGGGAGTATCTTTCATCAGCACATAGATATTTTCATGTGTTCAGTAGAGATCAGCATTAATTAGTTTTTCAGAATTAAAATACATGTGGATTTCCATAAGTTGAAATGTACTAGCTGAGACTTTGAAATGACCACAAGAAATTTAGACATGCTGCTTCTGTCATTTATATGCTCTACTTTGAATGTCAGAATCCTGGTTATCTAAAATGTGTTAATTATGTTCTGTACCTCACTTAACAACTGGATAGCCTATACATTTACTGCTTACTATTTGCAAAGTGTTATATAGTCATCCTATGCGGGCTTGTTTATACTGAGGCTGTTTTCCATTCCCATTGAATGCTTTGTCCCTGCTCTGGCATTGCCAATAATCCATTGACAATTCACTTTCACCAAAACCTGAATTTTTCACTGTCTGAGTTTGTTTTGGAAATGAGAATATTCTGGAAGACTTTCATGATCATGACTGATCAGTTATACCGTGGCATTTACATTTGGATAGAATTCAAAGTTTCTTAAGCATAAATATTCACAAACATATGATGTCTCATGTGAATGTGTTGTTTAATGACTCTGATGTCTGTTAGCACCTGACATGAGGTGACCAGAAGAGTGTATTCATTACTTTCAATAACAATTGGATTATGTCTCTTTTGCAGTTTCTGAGAAGTTTAGGTCTCAAATAACCTGTAGTTGTTTACCATCTGAGCTGATAAAGCCTTATAAGTTTTGGAAGTTAATTCAGAGAACATTTGAGTTGTACTTACCACGAAAGAAGTTGCACGCATAGTGGGCTGGATTGTATTTAAGGCTGTAAAGTTTCATGATTGTTTGTCTTAAGGATTCATATTGTATGCAGTTACATGCAAGATCTAATGGTCTAAAGTCTTTAGCAAAGTAGGTTTTTAAAAAAATAATATCTTTTCTCAGTTTTGTATTTTGTATGTGTTAGCTTAGATTTTTTGACATATTTAAATCAAATTTCATCTAAGTATTCTATTACGTAAGCATCATCAGAACAGATTTCATGAAATGAATAAAAAGACATATCCAAATTGTTCTTCATTACCATGTAGAGTCGCAGTAGCTGTACCGAAGTTAACTTCCATCTAGACAGCAGGAGTACTGCTCATGTGCCAACTGTGACAGCTCAGGTTTGAAGGAGGCTGGGCGAGCCTGCCCACCGCTGTCAGTGCTCGCTCTTCACAGCCTTATCTTGGCTAGTTCAGGGTCTGACTTAGTTATATTCACACAAGCTGCATTCCTATTACCTAGGTTTATGTGTAGATGATTCTTACTGTAACTGGAGATTTTAAATACAAACTCATCAAATTTTAATATCACTGAAACTAAGCTAGTTTGTGGATCTTGTGTGCGGTCTTGTAGTGATCCTGTGTGTGAAGGTTATCCTCTTGCCTCTTACTGCCTGCTGGCAGACGGCGATGCGTTTGTGTTGGGTCTTGTCTGGAGTTTTGCATAATACTGGAATTGGCTTGAAGAAAGAGTTGCAAGATTTTTTTTTTTTAAATAACCTGTAAATATTTTTCACTAAACAGACAATGTAGACTCTATTTTAAAATCTTAACAAATATGGATTTCCTCATGTCCTTTGCTTGCAAATCTACCATGAAAGAGGCTTCTTATTTACAAAATAAGGTGATATTTATGACCACTGTAGTGCAAATATGTAACTTCTTGACACAAAATAGAAAATATTTTTAAAACTACGTTGATATTTGAGATGAGTATTCTGAATCCTATCAAGAAGTACCTAAATTATATCCACCTCGGTGACTAACATTTTGACATTTACAGATGGGTCTTTGACTTTATAGTTTGTCAGATGACCTGCACATCCTAGGCTATATCAAATCTGGAATCTGAAGTATGAAGCTGAAGTCCATCTGTGCATGCAAATTCTTTTTTTTAAATTTCACTATAAATACTTTTTATACCTTAAGATAGTTCCCATCTGTGATGTGAGTTACCACTATTGATACGGTTATTAGATTAGATTAGAATTATTAGTTGTTAGAGTATTAGAAATAATTTGAATTAAAGAGTGGTTATGAGGTTTGGACCTTATGTAAAAGCTTCTGAAGATAATAGAAAGACTCCCATTGAAGTTAGCAGACTTTGATCTCACTGTATGTTATTTCTTCTGATACTTAAGGCTGCAGTAGTGCAGTCTAGTATGCATGTACCACATTGTAAGAATGGGGATTTATCTAATATTCTGATATGTACCTTGACAAGACGAGCTAAATTCTTAGTGGAGATTTTAGTTTGCCTCTTAAATTGGATAAATAATTTTCTTCTGAAGACTGAGTGGAGAGTATTTAATCAGGTTTTGTATGTATTGAACTTTTCTATTTATCAATGCTGCAGCTGATACACACCCTCTGTACTTACTCAAAGGGGAATTTGTGTACTTGAAAGTTTTGTTGAAGAGACTTCGCATGTTCAGAAAGTTGACCATGTAAACTCGGTGTATGCACCTAGTGGTAATTGCTGGGAAAATGAAAAGTGCCACGAAAGCTAAATTTCCATCCCACTCTGCCATTTTTTTGGTGGGAGTTACCTAATCATTTTTGCAATAGGTAATTCAATATTCTAGCTTCCTTTTTGACTTGCATCTTGGCAAATGAAGGCACACTCATCAGAAGAGACATTGTCAGGTTACATGTGAAGGAAAGATTTGTACTTCCCAAGGAAAATGTGGATTTCTATATAGCCCATTTTACAGTCCAATGCCAGACTTTATTAAATATTAAAAAATGTGATCTGTAATAAAAATGAGAAAAATGTATTGATATGTTAATCTTTTAAGCAATAATCAGTGTGGCTTGTCTTAAATGGTCTAGACTTCCACTTTAACATCTAGTGACAAAGTGGAAAGGCTGTACAAATGTATGGTACTTTAATTAATGGGGGCAATGTTAAGCTTTGGAAGTCCTCTGGAGCTTTTGTCTCTGTTGGAGCATTCTCTGAGCTGTGAATCTTCCCTAATAGTTAAAGCAAATGAACTAAAATAGCCTTTGGGCGATTTTGTTGCACTGTGTTGTTGGGGAAAAAATTAATCCTGTGCCATTTTGCATTTGCTGTCTGTGAATCAAACTGTGAAAGCTAATTTAAAAACTTTCACACTTGGCTTGAATGAGGACTGCCAGTGCTTGGAGAATGTTAAATTGAACGCAATTAGCTCGAGGTGGGCTAGCTTAGATATACCCATCAGCCTCAAAGTGCCCAGGCTTAATGACTGCTCTGATAAACTAACACAGAGGTTACAGAAAAGAATTTGAAGGCATTAAGTTGCTGCTAAAAACTTACCCTGTGTAGAATAGATCTTTGAAACCAAAATAGTTTGTACATCAAGGGGTTGGGAGCCCTGTTGACAGGGAGGTGGTGAGGCCCTGTGGAAAGGTGCTGTATCTGTGAAAGGGAAATGAAACAACTGAAGAACCTGCTCTGAAATTTAAAGACATAAATAATGTGATTATTTGTAAGCATAATACATTGTAATAGCAATAAATTACTATTTATGGCCTCTGAAGTAGTTGGGTGTCATAGATATTTAAAGAAGAGGCAGCTGGTACAGCTATGGTAGACTGCAGTCCTGGAATGTCTTAGGGAATAATGGCTATACCAGTGCTAGTGTTTTAGTCTGGAGAAGTAATGTGGTTTTGAAGTAAATATCCTAACTGTATCTGTTTACCAAGTGCTGCATCAACCTATAATGGGGACATGAGGTCCAAACTTAATTGATAAAGTGAAATTCCATGCTTGGTGTGGGAGTTCAGAGTAGCTCCCAGACTGGATGTGAGCGGATTTCTCAGATTGCAGATGCTCTAGAGCTAGGGATTTTAGGAAAAGGACTGAAGAAGAAAAAGGTGATGAGCAGCTGAAATTGTGAGAAGAGTTATCTACAATAACATTAGCTGCTACTCTATGTATAATGACTCTTCTCTTGGAAGATGGGACATTTGTCAATCACAGTGGACTGTGGCTTTTGGGATACCATTTTTCCATGGCAACATGTCAGAAAATGTGTTTGGAGCTCATTCAAAACCTTTCTTGGGGTTTTTTTTTTTTTTTTGGTGGTTTTGTGGTTTTTTTTTTCCTTTCCTCTTCTTTTTCTTGGAGAAGACTGCCTACAGAGTTTTATCTTTAGGTGCTGATGAGGTCTCGGCTCAAGTTATTCTATGAGGATTGTAGTAAGCGACCACTGATTTTCCTAGTGGAGAGAGACCCTGATGGTAAATTGAAAAGAACTGAGTCTGTAAATTAGCATTTTACATGTCATCCATTCTTCTGAGAGCAATACGAATTGTGCAGACAACAGCAACATTTTTAGTTAATGAACCCAGCTATAAGCACTATTCACATTTAACATATTTACAGGGGGTAACATCCAGTCAAAAACTTCCAATAATTCTTTTTGCATGAATATTGTGAGCATGAGTACATATATTTATGTGTGGATTTGTATATATGTGTACACTATTAGTGTATGCAGTATTAAAGCATATATAGTAATTCAGAAAGAACCACTGAAGAAGTTTCATTATGAATGTAAATATATTCAGCAGAAGACTTAAAATAACTCTTTAATGGCAAAAAAAGGAAAAATTATGCCATTTGACATGAGGAATCTATTTTGAACTATAGTATATGCACAGTCTGTTTTCTGCCTTTCGTTTCTTGAAATCGTTGCCTAAAATATTACGGTGGCATGCAAAAGCTTTGCTTTAAGTTTAATTTTAAATTTAATTTGCCTGAATGCTGTCAGGATATTTTTAAATAGACAGTAAAATTGGAACTTTGTAATATTTGGCACTCAGCTTCTATAGAAATGGCATTCAGGATAGAACTTTGGACTCATAAGTAAAATAAGATGAAATCACACATGTTAATGATGATTTTTAAATATTTTCAAGACTTATGTAAATGTAATTTCTGCCTTGATTTGGTTAATTATATGGGCAGCAGGGGGGAGTGTTTGTAACAGTCATAGAGATATAAAGCCATGAATGAACTTTTTCAATCTGTTAATCCAAATGTTCTTTAATGGATAAAAATAGAATCAAATTACTTCACATAAAAAACATAGGCGTTGCTTACTGAGCTTCAAACAGAATTATTCTTCCAGTAATATTCTGAATATTCTTGTGGTTTGGTCTTGAGTAGACTGACAGAGGGTTACTTTGCTGCTAAAAGGCTAGGCATCCTCACTTGTGTTTGCTTATGATCTGGTGACATCAATTGTTCTTCATTTACACTTCAGTCCTGATAGGAATGCTAAGACTTGCTGAAAAAAAAGAATTTAAAGGCTTTTATTAATATGAAGTATTTGCTTTGAGAAGGTGTTCAACCTGTTAATACATTTGTTACCCATATAACTTTCTCTTAAATCACAGCCAACTTTGTGAAGATTTTTGTGAAGGTCGCTGTGGATCTGTCTTAGTTATTCTCCTTGCAATGTTTCCAAGCTGTTCAGCTCCAATGAGGAGCCATCTCTGGCCTCCTGGTGCTGACTCCAGTGCAGGTTCAGTCTCTGCGGCTGGACCCAGCCAGCAGAATCCATACGTTTACTTCTGCTTTTATCAGAGCTGTGGCTTATAGCAGAGTAAAGCATAAATCACAATGGGACATGTCTAATGTAGGTCCTAAGGCACGTGTTCCTTTCAAAGTCATCAATCTGGAGAAAATAAAAGGAAAATAAAACCCTGTCCAGAACACAGATATGCTTTCTTGTGTATTTGGTACCAGAGGCTGTATTGCAGGTGTTCTGAACTTGCCCTCATGACTCCCTCTGTCATCATCTTGGGCAGTTCCAAGATTTTGAGCTAGCCTTCTTATGGGAAACTAAACTGGCAAACAGTCTTGCCTTCTTCAGCCAGGCTGCTTCTCAATGTATCCTGGTGCTGAATGTGCACAGCAGCAGAATTTTATTCCCAGTTGATTAGTTTGGTCAGGTCAGCCCTGTTGATTGACTTGCCAGAGCTTGTAGAACCAGTATCCTGCTGTCCTGCCTTCTCGTCGGTGCTGTATGTGAAACCAGCTGGTTCAGGAGTGACTGTGGTACTTTGTTGGGTTTTTGAGGTGAAAGCACCACCAGTCTTCAGTGGTGTATAATATATGGAGAGGAATGGAGAAGATGAGAGAGAAGCTTTTTTCTTGGCTGAATGTCACATTTCCTAAGGAAAGTCTTTGGCTCAAAGATGGACTACTGTGTGTGGTTGGTTGGTTGGTTTTATTTAATGAAGTAGCGCATTCCTTATAATAGAAGCCCTCTGCGAGCATTCAGGGCCTCAAGACTGTTTTGTTTTTCCAAGCACTTTTTGATACTACTTTGACAGAAACAGACCTGAAAGTCACAGTTACAACTGGACCTCTTGTTTTTCTTTCCTGTCCTTCTCTGCCAAAGTCTTCTTTGAGGGATAGTCACTTCTGCCAGACTCTTACCACCTATTGCTAAAGTAACTTTTGCAGGAGTAGGTGCTGAAAGAATGCAGCTTACAAGCTGAACTCAAGAAGACACTGCAATATGGTTGTGGTACACCTGTGTTGCCTCTTTTTCCTGTATGTTATTACACACATACATAAAAATGTAAATTACTATTACAGAGCCAAGCACATCAGTAAAGAAATGCTAAATTTAACATTGTCCAGATGGAAGATAACTGAATGCAAAGTTGTGTATGCAGTCACATAGTAACTTTTATCTTCATGTAAAGTCTTAGTGCAAAAGAACAAATCTGAGCTGGAGGATCAAAATCAGGATTGCATGATAAAGGCAGTCACTGTCTGTAGGAAACTTTGTTGCTTACTGAGCAAGGTAGGAGGACGAAGGGAAGATCTCATGCCTCAGGGCAGCAGGATGAGGTCTTGGGAGATTGAACTGTATGTATCACTACTTTCGCTAAGTGGCATGCAAGATGTCAGCTCTCAGTAGATATACTTTGGTTTGTTAAAGTTATAAGGAGCTAAAAAGAGAATTCATAATGGGAAATGTCAGGCAACTTTAACAACACATGATGTTACCAAAGACCAGTATAATTAAACCAAAATACGTCATCAGTAATCAAAATAGCAAAATCTCTATAAAAATGACCAAAAAGACTAATAAAATTCTTGTAAGAAACATTAGTTTTGACTCTGATTTTATTGTTACGTTTTTGGCATCTGTAACTTGCATTTCTTTGAATGGATTACCTGAGTTAATGCATTAAATATCATGAATTGTAGCTACTCTGTAGCCTCATGTAGCTTCTGTGTACCTGTGACCTAGAAGTATAAAGTGTTTTCTGTGACTGTGGTTGGAAATAAATCCAGAAAACTCTTATAAGCATAGTTTGCAAAAGAAGGAATATTTTTAGACAATGAACTGAACTTTTCTTTGCTGATCTGATACCACATCAATAGTCTTTTTTTTCTTTTTTTTTTTTTTTTAATTGACTTTATTGCTAGGCACTGTTCTGTACTGTTAACTATTACCAATGTAATCATCAGTAACCTGCCCTTCTCGCTGTGTTTTTGGAAAAAATATATCTGAAGACGGAACCCAGTATGTGTGTTTTTATAAAAACCCCACCTCTATGCTTTTATTAAAATTAAAGAATATGATGTATCTTGGGCTTTTTAAAATCTAAGTAGGATGAAGAATTCACTGCAGATGATACTGTGGAAAGGCTTTGCAAGGGGAGGGCAATCAAGTAAGGATAATTAGAGTTACTATTTAAGTATGCAGAAAGCAAAAAGCTTATCTGGAAAAGCAGAGTGAAGTTATAACAGCGTAAGACTAATGTAAGAATGATTTGCAAGCAATAAAATCACATCTCCCTGACTTTGTAAGTACAAAATAATAAGCAATATTTAATAATGGAGGCTGTAATAGTCTGAGTTATAAACCCAGTGGTATGTGATTTTACCATTAGATCTTATCTGAAGGGGATAGATTGGTTTAACACTGATAGAGTTGAGCTATGTGAGGATTACAGGTATTTGGTATATGTGTGCAGTAAGGGATGAGAGTAATTGCTCAAGATAATCTCCTAGCAGTTAACTCAGAATAATGATATGAAGTTGGCAGGACCTCTATTCTCGGGTTTTACTGATTCCTCTGAAGCAGTCTGAAGGTATGAATGCTTCTGAAGGAAGGAGATGTGACTCTTACTGCTGGCATGATTTAAAAAGGTCTGATGAAGAACAGAAGAATGTGCTGTTCAAAACAAATCCTCCTTGGCAGAGAAATGGGTAGGATGGTCTTCAAATTCTTAATCATCTCTGATTTTTGTAACTCTGTCATTATTTTCATTAATTAGCTTGAGTGGGTAACACAAACATCACACTTCTTCCAAAACTAATATTATTGCTGCCTGCTATTTAGTCTGTGGAACTGAAAAAACCCAAACAAACCAAAATGTTAAAGCGACACATAGGCAATAACTTCATTGAGCGCATATTTATCCCAGTGGCTTTAATTGGACATCATCTGCAGTCTCACCGTGTTGTACCGAGAGCCTGTCTGATTTCATAAGCTGGGCAAGGCCGGGCCTGCCTAATGCTGGGCATCGTGAGGAAGGTCCCAAGGAGGTGCTGGAAAGGCTGCATTTCAGGAGCTGGCATTCTTTCCTGGGGCTTAGCTAGAGGGCATGTGGCTGCCAAGGGTGCCCTGCTCAAAGGAGAAATAGAGCTGAGGGCTGGCCACTGGTAGTCATTTGAGTTCTCGTGGGCCTTTCACAAGGGCATGGGTGCTCAACCCAATGGTCCTGGCCACGTTCCAAGTGGAGTAAGTAAATTCTGCGTTCCTAAATTCCTTCTCATTTTAATTAGATTAGATGTTCTTCACCTTTTGGCTTTAAACTTGGCTGGCTAAACACTTGTTTTTCATTATAGCAGAGTATTTCAAATTAGGTTATATTATCCCCAAATATAATGTACATTGTTTTAAGTGTACCAGGTGTTTCAGGAGAGCAGTGCGCAAGGTAGATCAATATTTTACGTATATTTTTAATTGATTTTTTTTTTTTTCTTTCTGTACTGAAGTACGCTCATTTGATGGTTATTCCTGATTGTGCTCTCAACTTACAGGCCTTGTTGAGACTGTATAACCAAAGGCAGTTTATAAAAATATTTTAGATCTTCGCTGCATCCAGGAAACCCTCTGCCTGTGTGTGCAACTTTCATCTCATTTGTATAGTCAGTGAAAACTAGGGCATCACTGGAAGTTTAGTCTTCAGCGTGTATTCAGATGTTCACCTGATCATTGAGATTGCTTAGTACTTGCAGCAACAAGCTTGTAAACAAGGGAATCTGTGCTACATCTCCTCTAAAATATGGCTTGATTTCTAGTGTGCCAGTAACTTCTGTTCAGGTACTGGAGCCTAAATAATTGATTTTTCAGTGTGTGCCATGGCACGGCATTTTAAAACCCAGGCTGCATTGTCAATGCATACTGTGATTCTGAGAAATTTTAATTAATGGGGATATCCAAAAGACATGTGAAGTAATGAGAGTGAATACATGGTTTAAATCTGAGAAGTTAATTTGTGGACAGTACAAATCTTTATGGATAAAATTGAGATTAGTTCACTTAATGGTTCACCTGGCCCTAATGATACCTAAATTTAGCACTTGCGAGCACCACTGGCCTGTAATCAGAATATGTTTTGCCCTGCGTAAAACAGAATGATATTAGTCAGTTCTCATTAGGCAAGTCTGAATTCTGTGTCTGGTTGGATTTAGTTGCACTCTGCTGATGACAGAGCTCCGTTTGGCTTTTTGCTTGACCTGGATATGTGCATCTTTCTTAGTGCTGTCAATCTTCTCTTATGTTGCTCAGTGTACTCCTGTTACTGAAAATCCAAGATCCATAGCCCTTTATTAAATTATAGAGTACATTTCTTGTACCAGTAATATTTACCTTTGGGCATTAGGACTTTTTTCCTAGAAAATAAGCTGGTACAGGATTTTGTGGGAGTTTCCTACTCATATGTCTCTGAAAACTCTTGAAAGGAAAAAAAAAGGGGGGGAACAAGAAAACAGCCAGGCATATCTTTGTGAGAAAGTCTTAAAAAAAAAAAAAGTAGAACTAATGGACACATCTGCATATTTTATATATATTTTTTTAATTAAGGAGTATATTTCTTGTAAGTAATTGCACAGAATTCTTTTAAAAAAAGGAGGATCCCGCCTGTGTTATGGACTAGAAATGCATTTTCTATAGCATTCTGTCCCCTTTCTCTGTATTAATTCCAGAGGACTGCTCTAAACTGACATAAAGCCTTTTCGTTGTGGACTTGATTGTGTTGGTATGCAAGGAGGGAGGGTAAAACCAGCATCCTGTCTTTCATCCTTCTGGATGAGGATTAATCATGATCACAGCTGCAGAATAATGCAGATCTTAGCTGCTGGGGTTGGAGAGGGGGAAGGGACAGGCAGTAGGGAGAGCAAAGGACATAGGCTGTCTTTACTTCCACATGCCCCTTCTACGCTCGGAGGCACTGCGTTTAATGGAGGAGTTGCAAGAAGCAGATTCTCAGAAATTGTTTTCCTTCCGTTGACTTAGCGGATCCCCTTGTATTTCAATTTATGCTTGCTGTCTGCCAGAAGCGTTCCTTGACTTCTTGTGCACTGCCCCTTACTACAGGATACAGCACAGTACTGTCTTCACTGTATGAGAGCAGTTCATATTAAATAAAGGCACAGATTTGCTGTTGCCCCAGCTTACCTTTTTTTTTTTTTTTACTATTAAATTTTTCATACATCTTATATTTTTTCCTTTAATGATAAGGAATGCATTCAGTTTACCAGTGAGACACACACACACAGTTTTTGCATGGCTTACTTGCTTTCTTGATGATGCATTAGGCAATGGATGCCGAAATGCTGCTGGCTTGAAGGTACACAGATTTAGACCAGTGACTTTTACTATGTCTCTGTAGATAGCCCTTAAATGCCTTGCAGGTCAACTGTTTTTGAAATGGATAAAAGTGTGCTAATTCCTTCAAGGTAAATCAGGAGGATTATGACATCTAGGAAGAAGAAACTGCCAGACAGCTCATGAGCAATATAACTAGGACTGACCCAATAGCATCTCTAAAGCTTCCAATAAAATTGCCTGAGGAGTCTGCCAAGAAGCCAGATGCTGCTGCTGGAAAAATACCTTCTGTAGCTTGGCATTTGTCCTGTAACTGCTTCCCAGAGAGAATAAACTGTAGCATGACAGTAGAAGGTGAATGGTTCCTCACTGCATGCTACTTGGGTGATTTTTAAAAATGTTTAGAAAATAAGCATGGTTTTGTGATGCATTACCACTCATGCAGGTCTGTATACTCGTTTAGCTGCTTGAGTTCCCCATCTGAATAATCAGGGGCATCTTTTTTTTTCCTGACATTTTAGCCTGGCAGTGGCTTGATTCTTCTTTTAAGTAACTCCTTTTACAGTGTAAAATCACTTTTAAACCTGATCACTTAGGCTTTGATTCTGTAAGTGCGTGATGTGGTCGTGTAGACCCCTTCAGTTGCATGGTTATAGCAGAGTGGAGGTGTTTCCCTGTATGAATGTTTCTCTGTATGGAATTATGATACAGAAAACAACACCTGGCCCATGCAGGTTCAAGGGTTAGACTGTTGGGTGATATTTTTTCCCCCCCCTTTAGTATATTTTCCAGCTGTGGGAAGAGTGCTGTCTTTTATTAGTTAGAAACACTGCTGAATCTTACCCACAAACAGAGAATGCATAGAGCCTGACTTCTTATCGGAGGTTCTTCCACCCTTTTAAAGTGGTTAACATTCTTACTGATACAAAGCAGAGGCATTTGTGGAGTAGTGTATAACATAATCAGACTGGTTTGAAATTTCTCAGTAAAATCTAGCAGCCGTTCTCAAATACTTCTGTTTGGTATCGTTCAGAAGTCTGCCTGCTGTTCGTCTTAGCAGTTGTGTGGAATTATCTTCATGAGTGACATTGCTGGTTTGAAGGCTGGAGTATTTAAATGGAATTGTCAAAAGTATTCCTGTAGCTAAAACTCATTTACAAGACTATTTAAAATACTGATGTTTGTCAATGTAAAAATAATTTTTGCTTGTATGTGTAAACTCATACTTATGGTCCCAGAAAGCTTTTTCCCCTTTGCTCTGCTAGTCAATGAACTTTGGTAGAAGTCTGCTGGTTGGGTTTGGTGTAATAAATCAAAAGTCCGTTTACAGCGAGGTGAAGTCCTCTGATTAATTTTCCTAATACTTAATTGTTAGGGAACAAGGGCGGAGTGTTGAAAAATAGCAGTGAATAAAAATTCTGGCATAGGGGGTTTTTGTTGTTGTTGACATTGGGAAAGTTTGCTTTGCTTTGCTGTAATGTCAGAAAGCATTCAGAAGATTGAAGGGCATGATGTATAGGTTAACTCGTGACTGAGCAAATCTCAAAGGGACTTGAAAAAGTTGGTGCAAAATTCACACCCGTTAAGAAGGCCAGTATAAGGCATCACTTCAAGCTCTACTTCAGATTTCAAAGTATAGCTTAAGTTTGGATCTTGTGTAGGTATTGTGCTGTATTTCATTTAAAATGAATGAGAGGGTGAGTCCCAGTTCAGTCTCACTTGCAGTATTAAGGAAGTCATCTTGAAATTTAAAAAAAAAAAAAAAAAAAAAAAAAGAAGCTGAATTAAGATACTTCTGTAAAGGACAGGAGATTAATAAGTTGCCTTCAACTTACTGTGCCACTTAAAAAACATGCTGAGCTGTCCAGGATGTGAGACATTTAATTCCATAACCTTTTCTTCCAATTAGAAGGCACAGATTCTGATTGTGAGGAATTTGCATTTAAATATAAAACGTGGTGTCTCTGACATTGCTTTTATCTTCTCCCTGGTGATGCTCCTGACTGCATACTTCTCCCTTTCCTTCAGTGTGATGATTGCACCACCGTGCTTTAGTAATCATTTAACAGGTCTAATTACAGAATACTGTGATCCCAACTGTGTACTTTGTCCTTTTTGCCTTCTTAGTCTTCACTCCGTTTCTGTAGTGTCGAGAGGATCGCAAAAGAGCCATTCTTCTGCTTTGCAAAAATAAATTCCAAAGACCCTGCTTTGGTAATGTACAGATTTGCATTTTCTTGTTGCTTTAATGACATTGAATTTTAGACATATAGGGGTTGGTTGGTCTGGTGTTGTTTACATCAGTCACGCCGGCGTAACTTCACTGACACTAATGCAGATACACCAGCATAAAATTGGTGTAACTCCAACTCCATTAAAATCAATGGAGTTACGCCAATATAAGTCAAATGTAACACTATTGATTTTGTGCTGGTGTGACTTTATTGACTTTAATGTAGGTAAGGCAGTTTTCTGCTAGTGGAACTCAGATAGCAGTTGGGCTGTGCCTGGGCAGCATTTGTAGCAGTTGTGAGTTTTGTTTCTTGTTTGCTCTTACACAGCATTATTAGAAATTATTTTTCTTTTCTGCTTCAGGGTCAACAATGTAGTAATCTGGGTATTGTGAAGTCTTGGTGTAATGCTATTCATATAGGAAAAGCATTTAGGTAATTCAGTTTCACTGTAAGCACAGGGAATCTCTAGTCCAATCTGACTTCCTATGTTATCTGGTAACATAGCAGCCTCTCGGTATTGGAGGAATGAGGTAAAGTTTTTAAGCCTGTGCTGTTCAGTGGCAGTGCTCTTTTCTATAGAATACCCTGCAAAAGCTTACAAATAGCACTTTGAGTGGAGTTTTGCATCTCGGAGCAGGAAAATACGCCTAAAGGAACAATGTGTGTTGTATTTATACCCCCAGCACACAGCGGGGGTGTTACTTGTTTTCAGCTCCCTGCACTGGAGTTGGGTTCTTTGCCACACAGGCAGAGGAGAAGCCAACATGAGCCTGTGCATTGCTGCCTTCCCAGGGGCTGGGGGGAGAGTGCTGGGAAGCCAGCGCGTGTCTAGCCTTTTCCAGGACTGACTTGTTTCGTTCAAGGCTGCAAATGCACTTGTCCAGCAGACTTGCATGCTTTCTTGTGGAATTGAAGGCATACAGTGCTGCCACGACGGTTTTTAATAACTGTCATTTCCATTTTGATTTCCAGCCTTTAATTTTCAGTGGCAATAGGTTTGGGGTTTGATTCTGTCCCTTCTAGCCTTGCAAGACTCCTGAAAGCAATGCTACTCACGTTGTTTGATGATGCTCCCAGGTATATACCTAGCTCAAAGAAGAGGTAGGTGTTAACAAAACCTCTGGAAGGGATGTTAAATGTTACTTCACAGAGTTGAAGCTGATAGCTTATTATTGGAAATCAGACTGAGACCCACTGGAGGGAACACAGCAGCACTGGAATGACACAGCACTAGTTCTGGTCAGCAATAGAGCAGAACAGGGGAGAGCAGCAATTCCTGGGTTCTCAGTGCTGGGTGGGGTTTTTTTGTTTTGTTTTTTTTTTTTTTTAAAAAAAGGCTTTACACTGTGATTGTAGAAATTCTTTTAAGACTATGAATTTCATGTGGAGAGCATGGAAGGAAAAAATAGAAATACTTTTCTACTGGTCTTTAGCAACTGGCTCAAATCTAGCAGTTTTTCTTAAAAGTATCTGAATATCCTTCCGCAGAGAAATTACGAACTGACATCATGTATGTAGTTTTTCCTGAATGCAAAATGGCATTCTTTGAAAGTATATTTCAAAAATACTGTTACAGCAAGGTCAATGTGTTCTGTTTTGCCTTTGTTTCCAGAATGCTGTCCTCTATAATATAAAATAGAAACTGTAATATTAAAATGAAATGTTAGTAATTTCCCATTAAAAATGTTGATGAAATCAATTCATTACTGTGAAAAGCGTGTTTTTAATCCAGTCAGCACTTTCTAGTGAGTAGAAAATTCACAGCACTTCTGGTGAATAATTGGTGAGGTAGAGTCTAGTATTCACCACTACATGGAGTGATTTCCAGGAGGAATTTTAGTAATTATTCCTGCTGTCATTGGAATACTAATAAACATCTTACTTTGGAAATATTTTATAGGTCATTTTTTTGGCAAGATGCTCTTCTAGTGGTAAATCAGCTTCAGTGGTGCTATTTACACAATCTGAGGAACTGGGTAGCATGCCTGAAAGATGCCCTAGAGATAGAATAATGAAGCATATTGCAAACCACAATAAATTTAATAAAATGTGTTATTGGCCATAGTTGCATGTCGCTTTTTTAAAAACAAGCTGCTTGTTTTCAGGAGATAAGAGAAGTATTTTATAAATACAACTGAACAAATAGCAACTATATACAATGGGAAATTAAATGTTATGGTTTGAGTACTAAGTAGTTTTCTGATGTTGGAAGAATTAAAAAGGGTTAATCAGGAAGTGCTGGTCTGGTGTCCCACTACAAACAGTATAGACAGCATAATAAAGCACATAAATCTCCTCCCTTCATCTTTATATATAGAAAATTAGAGGTGGACAGGAGTACTTGCTCATTTTAGAGCAAACAAAACTAAGTATGAAATATGGAGCGGTTGTGAGTCTTTGCAAGCTGTGTAACTTAGTAGGAGGCAGAAGTAGGGTGCTGGGTTTCAGAGGAGCGTTTGCAGTTTGTAAGGGGAGATTCGAGGAGCTAAACTGGGCACTTGGCTTTCCGCATGTCTGCTGGGGGAATGAATTTTTGTGGGAGATCTCTTTGTGCGCATGAGCAGTAAGCTTGCTTTCACCTTTACAGGCTACAGACATACCAGTAAAGAAATTGCAGGAAAAAGCAGTGATTGGCATGCCATGCTGTGACAGAGTCATTTGACTTTGTCACTAAAAACAGTTTATTATGCTGTTCTGTGGGCAAATGACAAAACTAGGGAAAAGAGGCTGGGCACATGCAACAGTCTAACGGAGATTGTTTTGTTTTGCAGGCTAGCCAGAATTTTAATGCATGAGCTGGCTTAGATTTCCCGGCTAAACACTTTGTTATAGAATTTGCTTTAATGAAATGTCTACACAGACATCTTCTGTTTACTTTTCCTTTTCATTTTCTCCTCTGTGTCAGTATCTTAAGCTCCCTCTTTTACTTCATCTTCCTCATTTTCTCATTCTCACTTATAGGCCTTATTAACTGAAATATATCAGTGGGGTTTGGACCAGTCGCTCGGGTTTCAGTTTGGAATTAGTGTAAGTGTGTCCTGTAACTCTGATACCAAGTAGCTTTCTGCAGGATGTTCACAAGACCTGACCGTTAGGGAAATGAGCTGATGAGTACAAAACATTGTGAGCAGCTCCAAAGGGTTTCATGGCCTTCTCTCTCTGGAAGGGTATAAAGGGCGCTGGTGGCCAGGATGGGTTTTTCCACTGTCTGTTCCTGTGCGGTCCCACTGAAGTTCTCTGTTCGGCTTTGTGGTCAGGTGAGAAGTTGATGAGTAACATTTTTCTCCCTGAATAGCAGCCCTTCGCTCTTGAACTGTTTTCAGTTTTCCAGGATCACAGCACTTTAAAAATAATTATGCCACTTATATTTTGCCCTTTTAATATGTTTGGGCTTTGTTTAACACTTGCAATATCATGGGCCTCAACATTCCCTTACAGGTGATTATATTGGGTGCTTTGGAGGAAAGGAAATGAATTGCAAAACTTCAGAGGTATAAAAGCAAGAGCTAAGGATGGTGGCATGGTTTTTGTTTTGTCAAACCAGGGTTTGGGAGGTACCACCCTCTTGTCAAATCCCACTTTGGGGCTGCGGAGAACTTAAATACCTATGGAATGCCGGGGCTTAGTTTCAAATCCTTTCTAAGACTGCTTTTCCTTTACATAAGCAGATGGAAACTGGTTTCAGGGGAGGGAACTTCTTAAGTTTTGAAGCCCTGAAGAAAATTAATAAATTCATGTATTTTAAAGCCAGAGGGGAAGTATTATGATCATCTTGTCTGACCTCCTTCATAACTTGGGCCAGGGGAAGTCTCCTAATAACGCCTTCATGAGCTTGCTCAACCATGGTTGAAAAGACAAATGATTTGACAGAAATTGTTGTTTTACAAATGCGTGGGGGAGGCGGGCGGAGCATGTAACTAATTTCCCTGTGCATAAAAGGTCCAACCTGTGTTAATCCTAACTACAAAGTGAATTTACAAAAATATTTCTTCACTAAGGCTTTAGGTTTTATGCTGGCGTAGGAGTAATGCAGAATGCAGGCTTAAGACTTCTCTTGGAATTAAAAGCCAGTTAATTCCAGAATGGGCTGATTGTGTTCCTGCTGTAGCCACTTAATAAGGGAACAGAAAATGTCAGTATTTTGTTAAAACGAAGAGCTCTGAATCCTCTTCAGGAAAAGCTGAGGCATGCACATAACATTGTAATAGCTGGAACAGTAACAAGGCACACAAGAAGATCGTTAGAGTGGATACGTGTAAGATGATGGTTTTTTTTTTTTAATGCAGCTAACAAAATTTTGTCTTTAGAGCAGGGAGAAAAATGTGGCAGAACTGATCAAAGAAAATAGCATCTCATTGATAAAACACATGCTGCAGTACTTCCCATAGTTGGAAGACCGTAGTATTTAATAGCGGTGACCTAGATTGGAGGAGACAATAAAAGCTGTTGCGGTGAAGAGCAGATTGACTGCCATTCTCATCTGGGTAATAAACGGCTGAAATATGGACAGTGTATGAAAGTTTACTAATGTAGCTTACATAAAGACCTATACTTTCGGAGGAATTGTCTCTGTAGCAAATTCAGTTTGAACTATAGCTTGCATCTGACAGATGTTTATGTGCTCCTGTGCAAAGATACCTATTACTTTATTCAAAGATCTATGAGCCTGCGAGAGTATGACCTGATTAGGTTTTAAAGTAAATCAATATGTGAACCTGTCCAAAAATAGACATGCATTTATTTTAAAAAATATTACTCAGTGGGATAGCCTCGAGGGGATATAGGTTTTCTGGAGAGTTTCAAATGAGATAGCAGTCATATGTTGTTATTTTAAAATATTCAGTGCCATTCAGATGCTACTATTTCAACTATCCTGTTGAACGTAGTTGGCAACGGGAGGTTATGTTCTTGATGCTTTGTACCTACAACAGTCTTCTAAGACATTAAAAGTTGCTTAACTCTTGACCGTGGGGGTATTTTGCATTTATTTTTTTTCCTTTGTTTTGTTTTTTTTTATAAATGGACCTATTATAAATATTTTCCTTTTGTTAAGTGGTTCATGTTAGTGCTTCTTGTAAAGTTATGCAGTTAACCTTTAGGTAAATGTAAATCCAAATTCTAGAAAAATAAACTGTCAATCCAGCTGTGACTTGAGTGATGCTTTAAGTGCCAATGAACTGTAAAGACTGATGCATCCCTACTGTGCTGTAAAACTAAATATTATTAAATTGGGTTGTGTGCAGGGGGAGGGGCCGGAGATGGGGGTTGCGAGGGACATCTGTTCTCTGCAGCGCTTTTCTCCCTGTTTGGTGGGGGGATTTCAAGTGTAAGTTAAGAGCGACTGTATCGACGATGGGGTGAGGTGGTTCCCTGGCCGCACAGTGAACGCATCGATCTGTGCCGGGGGCCCAGCAGTCACCGCACGTGGCATCCCACCGTGACCATGTTTGGGGGAGAGACATCTCCCTGGACCTGGCCAAAGTGTGCTTCACATCTGGAAAGGCTGTCAGTTTGGGGGCTGTTATCTTATTCCTTTTCTCTCTGTGATCAACCTTCATTTGCTTTGTCCTTTTCTATGGTTTTCTTAACTAAGAATGTTAATCAAAAAGCTTTTAGTTTATTCAGGTGATCCAAGAAGGTGTATTTAGCAAGCACTGCAACTCTGATTTGTAAGTTGTTTTATTTTGCCTCCTTTTTGCTATGCGGCACGTATTCAGACTCCATAGAGGAGGAACAGGGAATTTTGTATTTCAAAATCAGTTCAGCAGATTTTGAAAAGCTATCTTTGAATATTCCATAATACACATACAGATTTGAAGAGCTTATTAAAGAGAGCCCCTGACACACTTCAGCAATATTAAATCACTTCAGATGGTGCATGGCAGTGTAATGTTACTAAAGCATTTTAAAATGTTAAAAGAGCCTGGATTTGAAAGTACTAGTGGCTTCACAGCCCTTACTGTGAAAAGTGATTTGAACTGTCAAAATTATTTCAATGTTTGCAGTGTATTACTTTCTTAAATGACAGAGAATGGACATTAGTAAATAACTATAACTGTAGTTAATTTCTGGCCAGCTAACCAGCTGATATGGTGGGTTAATTTCTTTATTAAATGCTTATTTAATAACTGGGCAGCTGTTCAGACAGGCCAGATGGACTTCACTGTAATTGTGCTAATAACGAGAACTTTTTCACAAAAAGAAAGGGCAATAAGAAGATGCATTTAGTGAGGGAACATCATGACAAATGGCTTTGGGACAGTATGGTCCTCTGTCCTCAACAGACTGGCTGAAGTAGGTGGCTCATCCTTCAAAGCAAGAAGGAGCAGCAATAAGAATTAGAGTAATGGTTTATTCTTTGCATGATTGTTTATTCTTTGTGTATTCCTTGCTTCCAGAGCCCATACATCCCCAGTCCTACTTGCAGCCTTACAGCCAGCCTTCCTCATACTGCTCCAGCACATTTCTGCAGTTATTGCTGTGGGTTCACAGCTGGTGCATTTGTGTATCTCCCCAACAAACACATGTTATGTAAAGCTGTAGTTTGCTCTCTGAATGGTATCTTTTTTGCCCCCTATCCCATTTGTATTTTGTAGGTTTAATGAACTGTATTTTCAGAGTTCTTTACAAGAAAAATTACTAGATGGGCGTTAAGAATTACAGCTTTGTTTACATAGAGGCAGATTCTTTTATGCTGGAAACATTATCATAAGCAAGAGGAATGGTAGAGTGTGATGTTCTTAGTATGAATAATGAATACATTTTTCATTTGTCTTTGTTCAAGTAGGAGAATGAAAGCGTTCAAAGAGCATTTGAGGAGTAAAAATCTGAACTTACTATCTGGCAATATGTTTTTACCTTGCAATTGTTGCATTTAAGAATTGAGTCCTTGCGGAATGTTCTGCTTTTGGTGCCATTTCCAGCTACTTCCCCGATCATAGTCTTTGTCCTCCAGCTGCTGGTCCAGAAGTACAGGTCTTCTGTACACCTTGTGTGGTGTCTCTAGCCTGTGAAGACATCTCAGATATGCCAAAACATCTCAAACAGGACTAGATGACTGTGTTTAAGCATCTAAAATTGTGGGCAATTGACTCTGTAGATGGAGAACTTCATAGGTTTCTTTCTCAGTAAGCTTGCATTGGTTTGCCTTTTTTTTTTCTTTTATGTTTTAAACTCAGAAAATGACAGTTACTTTTTGTTTCCTTCTTTAACAGCACTCAAAAGGAGTGAATGAGATGAACTGTTTGGGTTATAGTATCTGAAAGGCTAAATTATTCTCTTGGAGAGACGTTCTAAATGAGCCTGACCGAGATCCTGGATCTGTGTGAAGAGGACTAAGGATATAGGATGTCAACTGAGACAGAACTTCAAGTGGCTGTTAAAACCAGCACAAAGAAAGACTCCAAAAAGAAAGGTAGTGACTCATTTCTCTTTATTTGTGTGTATTTTGTTCTTTAATCAGCTCCTACATCAGCCACCTTTTAAGCATCTGTGATTCTTCTGTTATCTGTGCGCTCAGTGAAAGTACAATTTTTAAGCCCAGTGGAAGTCTGGTGTGGGAACATGGGATTTAATTCTCTGACATTAAAAATATATCTTATTGAAATATATTTTAAAAGTAAGAAAGAACTCGTGTATTACAGTTCATTAATTTTTACTCTATTTGTATACTGCAGTTGTTTCACAAATGGAACTACAATTTTTAAAATTACTCTTAGCAAAGGATAACTTTTTTTCTCTGTTGATGAATAAATTTTCTTCTAAAGGCTTTGTTTCTACTTTGTTTTGAGCTAACCAGAGCTTAAATGCACTGTTACTGGAGGTTGAATCTTGCCAACACTTTGTGAAGTTACAGAGAACTCAGTAGCAATCTATAGAGACATTAATTGTCATCTGATAAAGGAAATATAAACAAAGAGGAGGAAAACTCAAAATTAAGGAGAAGCTATGAATAAATGCATGGTTGGATAAGTTCATATTTGTATTTACAATTTTGCATCAGATTGTAGGGCAGTTCTTTGGACTGCTAAGCATGAGAAATGGGACAATATGAATTTGGTTCTTATGAATAGGAGTACTGAAAGATTTTTAGCAGGGATTTTTATCCATCCATTTTTATCAGTATTTTTATTGCTTATGGTTTTAAGTACTGATGAACTTGGATGACAAGACCTTGAATTCTAGGGGTAATTCATGTTGTTCTGTGTAGCCATCTTTGATTTTTTTTTTTTTAAACCTATACTGATAATGAAATTGAGATTGAAAACAGATTTAATATGAATTGCTTGAATAAAATAAAAATGAAACAAAAAGAAAAAATAATGTAATGGTTCTAATACTTGAGGCAGCAAGATTTGAACTTTCCTGTGAGCTTTTCATTTTGTCATCCTGTTTCTTCTTTGTGGGTATATAATTTAGCCATTTACTTCTGAGGATTTTTTTATATTTTTTTAAGACAAAAAAAATTTCTCATCTTTGCTCATATATGTGTGTGTGTTGCAAATTTTACTTGTCTTAGATATCTGATCAATAACTTGTTCAACTTCTGGATAGCTATACCTCTTACTGCAGCGATTCTACCAAACCAATAATTAAGGCTTTGTGTTTACTATAGCTTTTGTATCAGAAATCTTTATATTAGTGTTTTTAAAAAGAGACACAGCAGTTAAACATTTTTAAGCATTTGTTTGGGAAGATGGTTTAGAATCCTTACGACTACTCTAGGCCTAAACTCACAAGGAGAAAATGATTCATTTAAGACAAAAAAGCTGTAGTTTGGAAAGGCAAAAATAGGGAAACTGATGTAAATGAGAATGTGATCTGAGGGAGATGTTCAAGGCAAGTAAAGAAAGTAAAGGCAGTTTGGTTGTATGATCATTCAGTATTTTGGGGCAGGCAGGAAATTTAAAAATGTCAGTTCTTTGCAATGCGGGTAACATATTTTTGATGTGTGTCTCCTATGTTATTCTGCTGGAGGGTGAAACTTTTGAAAATGGCAAACAACTGTTTTAGGAACTTGATGTTTATGTTAATAAAATATTCAGCATCCAACTTCTAAAAACATTTTCATAAATCATAGTAAGTGAATGCTTCTTTGCACAAAATCTGATTCTATCCCCCAAATGGAAATTCTGAGAATTGCCTTTACTGCTGAGAAGAAGTATAAAATATGTTCTATGGCAGCGATCAGAGCTCCTTGCAGTGTGTACAAGTATCTGAAGAACTGGAAGGGACAGTGTATGGCAGTAGCACATCTCCAGAATTAATCTTGTTCTATTGTATGTGCAAGTCTGAGTGCATCTGATCACATCCAGCCATCTGAAGGCCTTGTGGTACAGTGAATGCTTTATACAGAGAAGGTATACAATTCAGGCAGTGTTTGCTATTCAAATCCCACATAATGAAAGTCAAAAGAAACTTGGTGTGCTCATTTACTTGTCATTGAATTGCATTTGCGTATATTTCAACAAATGAGCCCTCCCCTGTATACTGTGAATGATGGGCGTGTGAAAAACAGGCAGGGGATTTTTTCTGCTTTTTTTGCCCAAGTTCATTAACTGCAAGCAGTGACAGGTAGCAAGTACTAACATGAAGTTTCTAATGTTACTAATCAATGAGTTTGATTATGCAATGGAACTGAGTATTCCCAAGAAATTAGTCTTTGCTTTATAAACAGAAATTTCAGCTCTAGTGTATTTCCAGTGAATCAGGTTTTGTCGTACTTCTGCAAGAGCCACGCAACCATTTCCATCCAGAGCAAGGAGTGGCCTCTTTTGCTGTATTATCTGTCATTCTGGTAGTTCTCCTGCCATCTGCAGTTCACAGCACGGCGCTGAGAAAGAGCAGTAAGCTTGATAATAACTTCCTAACGGAATGTCTGTCCCACAGATGTATCCCATGCTGAAGATTTAGGGTGACTGAAAGGGGCTGAGGATTAGTACGGAGTTAGAGCATGGGACAGGGTTCTTTTCCTGATCTCAGCATAAGTCTTCTGTGTAGTGTCATCTAAATCTTTAGCGCTCTCTATATCTATATAAGGATATAGTAAGGTAGTGTTTCTTATTTGAAGTGTTGAAGTAATACAAAGCTTAATTCCTAAGATTTGTAACGTATCTGAATATAAAACATGATAAAATGTTAGATAAATGCAAGCTGCTCTTCTTATCGAAGTACTATGGCCAAAAAGAAAATGATGGTTATTCAGATGATGTGACTTGTATGTTTGTGGTATAGTGCCTACCTTGAGTTAAAGGCACTGTAATATCGTTAGTTAAGCAAACAATTTGATAACTTGGACAGGTTAGAGGAAAGGTCTGGGAGGAGTCTCATGATACTCAGTGAGTGCAAATGCGAAGTCCTGCTACTGGGATAGACTAACTCCCTGCAGCGGGGTGTGATGTGTGTTTGAAGTTCTTTTATGGTTTCTTGAAACTGTTTTTAGGCTCTGTTGCATAAATTACTGATTTTTGGGTGATAGGGAAATAGTTTGATTTCTGCTGCAGATGAGGCAAATGACATTAACGCTCCTGCAAAGTTACGGATTTTACCAAATATTTCTTTTATGTGTTGGGAACGCTTACCTTTTTTTGTAGTCATATGCAGAGCAATTCTCTTACAAGAGATTATTAAAACATTTCCCATTAGGCACAGTGTTTTTACAGACATAAGCTTTCTAGTCATGGTCAACTCTTCAGTTTCTCTGTGTTGTCATCAGAGCTGGTTTGTAAAACAGTATTCTGTTCCAACACTAAAAGATTCTTACTATAGTCAGGACAAGGACTTGCATACAAAATCCTCTCAGAAGCTGCTATTTAAGTAGAATCGCAGCTGTGAAACTCTAATGTACTATAGGTAAGTTCAATATTAACATAATATCAAATTTTAATTTTGTATGTTAACATTATCACCCTCGATAATCTTAAAAATAGGCTGTTAAAAAATTAAGTACTAATTTTGCCTTTTATTCAGTCAACATTGATCTGATGGATCCAGAATTTGCTGGGCTCTAGAAATCCTCCCTGGTCACACTCCCAGCAGAGGGTGGGAGTTTTAACTGACTTGAAGACACAGTTACAAAAATGGAGGCGAGCGAAGCACCTCCTTTCCTCTCCAGATTGTCACTTCTTGCTCCCATGTACTGTGAAGAAGCTTATCATTTGAGGACCTGTGTTTCACCCTGACCTCTACAGCCCTCCTTTCTAAACTTTATTCCATCTTAGGGGCTTACAACGCACTAGATACTGTTAGTGGAGATTATATTTCTGCCATCCCCCACCTCCAGCCGTAATCTTCATGCCACTCTTGGCTGATATCTGCTAGTAACTGTGGTGTAATTACCTATTTTGAGAACTTGCTCAAATTTTAAAAGACATCTTGAAGGGGTTTCATGTTGCTCTCTAAAGGGAAAGAATGCAAAATTCTCAGGAGATTTGGAAAGCTCTATTCTAGGACTTTTTTAGTGATTTTTTTTTTTCTTATGAGTTTGCCAAAAATCATATGTTCTTCAAGAAGCATTTAGAGAATTAATGATTCAAATAATGCTCTTAAAGGCTGATTTTATTTCATTTGTTTATGTCATCTGGTTCATTGAGAGGTGAATAAAAATTACGTGTTTGTACCATTCAGGATAGGAAATTAGAATTTTTTTATTAGCCAAAGTTGTTAGAAACATAAACCATGTTTGTCTTGTAGTACATGGGGAAAAGCCATTTTATAAGTGTGTATGGATTATTGAATCAAATTGAAAACATTTACTTGAGCCTATTGGAATTAAAATTGATTTAGAAACCTCTTTGGGGGAAGTGTGTTGCATTGATGTTGAATCCACACTGACAACTGCCTTGGAAAATCTCTTCTTGCAA
This sequence comes from Haliaeetus albicilla, assembly GCF_947461875.1. NCBI lineage: Eukaryota > Metazoa > Chordata > Aves > Accipitriformes > Accipitridae > Haliaeetus > Haliaeetus albicilla. Next base: position 5,328,463 of record NC_091490.1, read on the forward strand.
AATTAACTTAAACAGGAAAACTGAAATGGGAGGTCAGTAAAGAAATGAGCTAGGCTACCAGATTTGAATGCAGATCTGCACCTGCTTGGGGAGAGGCCGGGAGACTTTTCTAGCAATTTGGTTTCTTCCTCTTGCACTTAAATTCAGTAATTATTCTGTTCGAAGCTTAGGATTTTTTGCAAAATCATCTCTCATTATATCCCCTTCAGTCAATTTTCAAAATTACAGGGACTTTTAAAAATGGAGGCAAGATGCAAAGAGGAGCTCAGGCATGTTGACAATCAGCATAACGATCATTGATGCTAAGGATCCCCATGGGTGAAATTCCCTTATTTAATAGGTTTCCACTGTAATCTGTGGGAAGCACGTGGCATCTGGAAACAGATTTCACAGTAGGCAGGCCGCCAAGCTGGGGATTGCTGTAACTAGCCAGTAGGAACATGAAATTTAGAGAGGGTGTGATGTGCTATGTCTGTACCAGAGCTGGACGCCTTCTCACAGCCATGAGTTGGGCACTTCGTTTTGACTGAATGAATACACAAGTTCTGAAGCTGTGGTTGAGGAGGGAAAGCGAGAGCGGACTCCGCTCAGGGGGCTGTTTAATGCCAGGTAAGGAATTACCCAGCTTGCACCAGCAGAGCAGAGGGAGTTGCATGGCAGTGCTTTCTTGGCGGTAGAAGATCCAAGTTTGATCCTCTTGGGATCAGAATGGCAAAAAGCTTAAGTGTCCCATTTTAACTGTCTTGACCCCTAATTAAAAGGCGTGCAGTGGCTCCAGAACCATTCTCCTATATATCGGATTGGGCCTCTGGCAGAGTCACATCTCTTTCCTGGGTCTTTTAAACTCTAATGAGAGACTGGAGTCTGTCTAACTATCTAAAGGAAAACCTTCGCATCCCCAGAAGCAAAACTCTAGTCGTACTAAGATCAAACAGGAGGTACCTAGTTAGTTTAAAAGCCTTTGGGGATAAGCAGCCTTTAAACAAGGTTATGTTTTGTCATTTTCAGTTTTCATCATAGGTCCCTAATGCTACCCAAGTCCTGTTTTGGGTTTCTTAGACCTCAAGTGAATCTAATCTTTGGACTAATCATTGCTAAATTTGAGAGTGGGATGGAGGTTTCTGGTTGATATGAAAGTTACAATTTTGCTGATACATAGAAATCTCAATGCAGTTTTTACAGGTTCATTTCCAGATTGGAACTTCAGTTTAAATTAATGAGCGCTATGAACAATGACGGTGGATTTTATTTTATTTTTAGTTATTTAACCTTTTTTTAACATTATGATCAGCTAACAACAATTAAAGCATTGTCACTGTAATGAGGCATTTCAAGTAGTCAGAGTGGTGTAGGTTCATTTTTCCGATGACACAGCTAAGATTCATGGAATCCAGCAAAATTCAAATTTGATCTAAAGAGTGATGAAAGAGGGGCACAGTCAGGAGGTTATTTCATTGATGGGGAGTGGATTTGCTTTGTTTCCTTGCAGTAGTTACGAGTTTTTCAATAATTTATAGATCAAGTAACAGCAACATTAATTGATACACTAATTGTGTCCACATGCCTGCCTTTAACGAATCTCTTTTGTGAAATGGTTACTGACGATATTAATTGCACATCTTTTGAGTCTTGATATAAGTTATGAATTCATTCTCAAGTTGAAAGAGGGTGGGAAAATCATTAATTTTGACATTGTGTAGCTATAATTAACAAGAGTTATCCAATAACCTATCATAAATTAGAGAGCTCATGAATTCTATCTTAAATACCGTGTTCAACCAAAGGGGGTCCGTGGTTGTGTTAATTGAAGCGTTCTTGGAGGGTGATGGATGCTGTCTCTTGTTGCGGTTAAAATGTTTACTGTTGGTTCTAATTGATAGACAGAGCTGCCTAAGTTAAGGTTGGAACTCTTGTTACTTTGCTGCTCCTAAGTAGAGGAATCAATAATCTGTTGGGTGTTAAGAATAACATTTCCTGAGAGCTTCTGTTATGTTATCATTTCTCAATGTTTTAACAGTCGTCAAAGCATTTCAGTTGAAACTAGTAATTAGGAGCTTAATGCAATGTATGTTCCACAGAGGATTTGACTCTTGTAACAGTCATTAAATACAGGTGGGTGTTACTGTGCTCCAAGGTTGGCTCTACGTTAGGAAATCAGTTGATTGCTGGCAGTGAGGATCACCTATGAATCCAGTTCAGCCTGTGTTATACATTGTTTCTGGCTTTCATCCACTTACACTGTTAAACTACATCTCAGATTTGATTGAAATATGGAGAAAGTGAGGGGCTGGGGCTGGTAAAGAGGTAGAACTTCCAAACAGGCAAAAAAATTAATTTTCAGGGAAACTTCTTCTCCACTTGCAGTCATTGAAAACTCCCAGCAAAATTTGTATTAGGACCTTTGTAAATGAAAAGTTTTGTTTAGAGAGTTCAGGGAAGAAAATTCTGTCATGTAATGAATGTAACTGAGCAGGAGTGACCTAATTCATCCAGATTAGTAGCTAAAATGCTTCTAGAGGTTTGGATTAGTAGAAGTTTCCTAATATGGCTCACATAGAAATGTTCTACAGGGACAAGTATGTTGATGATGATAATGTTTTTATATCATTTTTCATCCAAAGATATTTGCTTGAGTAATAAATATTAATGAATGACATTTCTGTCAGCGTGTTGCATTTTGTGCATTTGAACATTTCTACTTTTCTGAAACATTTTGCCTTTTCCATTGACATTATGGGAAATTCTGCAAGTAATAATAAAACACATCAAAGTGTTACCTCTAACCTGTACTTTACAGTGAGTATCGGCTGTATTGGTAAATGATCCCATTTTGCTGAAGGGAAAGCAAAGACAAGTAAATGTGGAAAATTATCGTAGTAAATGAGTCACAAAGACTTCAGCTGAAAAATAACTGTGTCCTTAATCTTTAATGTCACAGACCTTTTGAACACTGATCACTTACTGTTAAGAATAACTTGCCCACAAGATTGGTAGCCTTTTGAAGTATACTGTGGCTGAATTTGTAAGCCCTTCATTCATGCCTTATGGCATATTCCTCTTTAAGAGCTCAAAGAATTATACAGTGAATTTGGCCAAGTGATAAGCTCAAGACTCCCTGTGATAAATATGTCAGGCCCAGACATTCACTGTGCTCCTCAGGAGTAAAGAAAAGATATGGCTGTGATCCTTGTAGATGATGTGCTTTATCTATGGAATCAATATTGACATTACTGGCCATCCAGAATACAGATAATATAATATGTAATGTATTTGGGTTGTCCAACAGCACAGTGGATGAATGTGTATAACCCTCTTGAAAATTAATTCCTTTTAGAGATAAACACGTCCTCAAAAATAATTACGTATTATTTGTATTATTTTTAACTAAACATTGTTATATGTAATAGCTAGTGTTAATGTAAAGACAGGAAAAAAATGCATTTCTCTGATTTTACAGTTGGTTGGTTTTGCAGGTGAGAATATATTTAGTTTGTTTAACTAAATAATGGATTTGTGTGGGCCTTTTGTATGAAAGCAAAAGGCTGAATAAAAAGCAAAATAGTTTTTTCAGTTTTTTAAACTAGGCCAGTTCATAGTGAAATCATGGGTAGGTGTATTATTGCACTTAATTGAATTTTTTTTTTTTTTTTTTTCAGTTCTTTCAATGTGTATTTTATTGCAAATGCCAGATGATCACATCTTAACCTATAGGTATAGAATTTGAGCCGGCATAGTGAGTATGAAAAAGAATCAAGGTTCCCTGCGATGTAAGCAGCAAGAAAGAGAAATTTTTTTTAGAAACTAGCGACCAATGCCAAAGATGACTGAATGCATTTGTTTTTGCAGGAAAAGAGAAATCAGAGTACTTTTTGGTACCTTTGCTCTCCCAGGAATATGCCCCAAAAGATGTGTGTAGAGTCCTGGAGTCCTGCATGAAGTAGGTTTTGGATACAAAGGAAGATGTGTCTCTCTGGAGGGTGACAGTGGAGGAAGCCCTGGCAGAGCTAGGTAGCGAATGTGGAGAAATTGCCAAGGGTCAGACCAGCCTCTGTAAGTGGGTTCTGGCCCCTGTGAACTTGTGGGAAACCTGTGTCCTGAGAGCAAAGTGGTGGTGTATAATAATTGTACCAAAACCGCCAAGGGTAGTTCTCATGCTGTGTACCTTGAGAGTTTTTCTTCTGTTCACATGCCATAGTGGTTTCTGTTTCTGGTTTCCTGGTGCGTATAATGTTAAGATCATGAACAGCTGGATGGTAGACTGATGGTTTATGCACCTATGATCCTGTTAAGTCACTTTTTTTTAAATGACAAAAGTAATCTTTCCCTGATAGTATTAAGAGCACTTGCTGCTTAGAAAAATACCGGGTCGTTTATGAAGTTCAGAAAGATTGTAAATTCAGTGCATAAAGTTACTGGTACTCATCAGTTGTTCACTGAAGACCTCTATCATTAGGGACCACCTTCTGAAACCTTTTCTTGTCTTGAATACCTTCTCATTCTGCATTCAGATATCATTCACACCAGAACTGCTTTGCGTCCTGCTAGCCCAGAGCTCAGGCTGCAGAACTTCCATCCGTGTAGCTTCACGGACACTTTAATGGCTCATCAGGAGTGGGAGCTGCACCATGTTTCGCAGTTAGCACTCTGCAGTGAGGCATTTTCCAAAGATGATCCATTTTCTAAGCCATGAAAGAAGGCAAATCTTCGTGCTTGAGTCTGTGTAGCCTCTGTGAATAGAAACTGTACATGAACCCAAGCTGTAAGGAGCAAATACTTCAATGCTCCTTGATATCTTTCCTTCTACTAGTAACAATAGTGAGGCCAAAGCTAATCAACTAACCTGAGATTTGGAGAAGGCCATCTTTCAATCTGTTGCTGTCTGTACAACCATGTATGGAGGCACTCTTGACATCTTACAAGCCAAACTTTTCTACTTTGACCCTCCCTGAATAGCCAGTGCCTCTCCCCCACAACCTCTCTCCATAAATGAGGATCAGTGGAGTTGACTCACTTCTGATTTAGACACGGTGTTTATCCTGTTCTTTTTGCCCAGGCTGAAATACCAAACAATAGGGGTTATCACTTATTTGCAAGCAGGTGAGTTTACACACTTTATTTACTACAGTACTGTTGGCTTTTCCCAATTCCTTTTATTTATGCTGTTGTGCAGCGCAGGAGGGCAGTTGCCAACACAATATCCATTATTATTCTGACAAGAACAGAGTAGCTTTCACTTCCATTTCTTGGAGACAGCATTACTCATTGCTGCAAAACAGCAATAAAAATAGGAGAAGTAGGGCAAATTATCATTTGGCTGCTGAGTTGTGAAACCGCCCTTCCTTGCTCCAAGTAGATCAAGTTTGAAGTGGAGGTGTGAATAGTGATGGTCTCTCTGGGCTTTGTGTCTGCTTTGTGATGCTTGCATTAGGGAAGAAAACAAACTGTTGCTCCATCAACACAAAAGTTGGTATGTGTGGAACCAAAGATGTTAACATGATCATGTTTCCAAGATCTTCCGTTAGAGGTAATTGAATCTGGTGGGCTAAAGGGCCCGGGGGTTCATCCTCTCCCAGCCCGATATAAGTCTGCTGAGGTTTGGTGTATCCAGATCCAGGCAGCAGCAGGGCTGAGCATGTATTCCCAATAGGCACGTATGCTCACACTGCAAACAGACATACGTATCACCACCCCCAGAGCAGAGCTTTTACCAGCACCCACATAATCAGAAACAGCACCTATATATACATGAACAGCACAGATGGCTCAGTGCTGTTCCTCCCCTCTGGCTGATCAGGTATGAAGTTTGCTAGTGGACACACATACACACGTACACACTCTACAGTTTTCTCCATAGGTGATGTTAGACATCCAGTTTGTCCAGTAGCTGTCCCTCCAGACATCAGTTTTCTCCAGTTTTTGGCACCCGAACCTATGGCCCATCAGGATTTCAGCTTCATGCTTCAGTGGCTGGTGCTCAGACCTCTCCTCCTACTTGTCAGCCAGTCTGACTTGAAGATCACCAGTGCTCTTACGCAGGCTGAGAGTGGAGAGCATGCCTGCAGTGAAGTCCTCGCCCAGGAATACAGGGTGAGCTCAAGGGGAAAGGAGACTTCAAGTCATGCGCTTACTCCCGAGTTGTGGGTCGGTGTTTTGGGAGGCTGCTATGTGGCTGTGTAGCACAGGTAAGCCTCTGCGCTTCCCTGATTTGTCCCAGCTGTGAAGGGGATGAGTTCTTGTGAGGGATTCCTGGGACAGCATTGTATCCTCCTACCTTACCCATAACTGACCTCAGTGAATGCAGCTGGAGAAGGTGAGAGATCCTCCTGGCAGTAGTTTCAGAGGTGGTAGGATGTCCTGCATTGGGAGAGCCCGGCAAAGTTGTCCAAAAGCACAGAAAGCTCTAGCCTTGACTTCATAAATGTTAATGTTTCACAGCAGTCTCTTCTACAAATGGTGGAAGGAGCAGCTTTCTCTGGAGTCAGCTTGCTTTTAATGTCTACCTCATTTTAACTACTAGCAAATGTTGAACAGCTAATCTGTGATCTATAATTACACCTCTGATTCTTTTAGTTTAGTTGGAGGAGAAATTGTATAGTGACAAGGATGATTCGGGGAGTGAAATGAAATTAAGCGTAGTAAGTCTTTTGAGGTTAGCTATTAATTTCATTTTTAAATATAAAATTGCCATCAAAGTATTAAGAGGGTAATATTTGCACGTCACAGTAAGGTGGACTAGCATGCTGATATGAAAACCAGGTAGAAAGCAAAAACATCAGTAGTAGTTGACTGAATTAATTTTTTTTTTAATACCTTGTGTTGCCTATATGAGTTATACATTGAACTCAAATGTACAAAGTCACATAAAGTGAATTAAATGTCTCAGGGAAATTGGGTGTACTCTGTACTTGGGCATGGCTTAAGTTTAATATTGATATGGTTACCTATGTGTGTTTAGCATTTGCTGTATTTGCTAGTGTAGGGATGTTTATGGATTGCAGTTTTTTTAAAAAAATGCACAGGCTCTGAAATGTCTCTTTAAAAATAATGTGTCATCAGCCCTTCGCAGTAAAACTGGATGTGGAAGAACACAGCCTCCACTGTCGTGAGCATGTCAAAAAGATGGCAATGCTAGAGAGACACTGGAGATCAAAATGAAAGCTACCTACAGAGTTCTTTATCTGTCTCACCTATTTTCTTTCCCTTTGCTAGACTATAACTAAAGCAATATGTTATATCTATACCTCTATATTTAATTGCATTAAAGAAATGCTGGGGCTATAAGGTTAAGCGCTAAAATTCTAAGGAAGCACAGACTCAAAGTTGCCTGTGTAAGCCTAATTTAACATCCCTTCAGGATATACATTTTCATACAGTTTTTAATGAGCTGAGTTCATACTGCTGTTTCCTGGAGACCTTTGCCCTGTTCAGTGAATGGAAGGACAGTGGTCAGGGAATGTGCTCCATTTGGTGCTGCTTTCTATGCTTGACAGTCAAGAAGGAGCTGCCTGCTTTGTTTCCATGGTACCCCAACCCCAACGTGAATACACAGATATTGATGGAAGCACGAGAAGATCTAAATTCTTTACATGCTAGAAAAATTCTTTTCATATATACTTCTTAAAAAAAAAAAAAAAGTCTAGCAACAGGTAGAGGGGGGTTGTTTTGTTTTTTTTCAGAAAGGATTTGAATGATTTTAAGAAGGCAGTCTGATAAACAGCTTTTGCAGAAGGTCACATCATAGAGACATGAAAGGAACTGGAAGAAGAAAATAGTCACAATATCCAAGCTGACAGTGGTGCTTCAGTAAAGTACTCAGATAGATATAAAAAAGACGACGGATTGGCTCATATGGGAATTAAATAGGGCCATAAAAACTGTAGGTGTTCTGGAATTACTCTTAGATATTTTTTCAACAAAATGAGCAGGTATGTTAACAGAGGAACTTTTTGTAGAGAAGTATTGTTTTCGGCTAAGGCTTCGTTAAGGAAACTTCCTCAGATGCAAGATAACATTTCAGAAAGAGAAGCTTTGTGTGAGAGAGGTTGGGGATCTTTCCCATTCATTGGAACAGGAGAAGAGCTTGCCCTGCGTGCTGATTGTGGGACATGATTTTAGGGGGAAATCCCATAGCTCTGGTGATCACCCTGGGCTACTTTGGCATATATATGTCTCGCCATTTTCTTCATCCTTTCTTCCTTCTTTGTTTGATTTTGCAGCTCCCTTTTCCTTTTGGAGAATATCAGAACAGGAAAAATCTGAATATTTTGAATGTGGATCCTATTTTTGAGCAAGCTTTAGCTGGAAGAAGGGAACAATAAGTTTAAAATGAATAGTCTGAATGACTGGAAATCAGTGCAGAGCTTCAGAGGGGGGCAGGATTATTTTGGCAGCACTTTCTGAACTAGTAAGAGGAACAAATGGCAAGAAGAGTCTGAGTTGTGAAGCAGTCGGTTAAGATAAGGATGCTTAACATGGCCACAGGGTTAGAACAGAAGGGGATGAACAGTCTTTAATGATACCAAGAGGTTTATTTGAAGTTATCTAACTCTATTTAAAATGATGGAAAGGCCCATACTTGGCAGCTCACCTGTATGTGCATACGTTAATGAGGTCCGGGATAATGCAGGTTTATCTTCTTTCTCTTTAGGCCAAGTCCTTCCCTACCAGGCAAGTGTAGGTAGTCCCACTAGCTGCTAGACTACTTACTTCAATGAAAAACACACAACTTGGGTCTTCAAAAATAGCTTGAAAGGAGTTCTAACAACCTGAAAGCCTGCTTTAATGCTAGTTTGGATGTTCATGGGTGGTTTTTTTAAATGTAGAGATATTTAAGAGACCAACAAGGATCCTGGGGGCAGATCTTGTGAAAGCAGTGAACCTTCGTTGTGTTTAAAAACATTTAGGATATCACATTAATTTAATTATTCATTCATTTTAAATTATCTCATAACCATTTTCAGGGACATGGTCATTTCAGCAAATAAAGACAAAGTAAATATATATCCCATATATTTGAAAACCTAGTAAACTCTCTGCAGTAATTCCTTAATTCAGTAATTCCTCATAGTCTATTCAATGCATAAACTGCCAGTATACTGAAAAGATTATGAAGATCACAGAGGAAGTTTCTTATTTTTGTTTTTTTTTTAAATCTTGTGGTGGAACTAATCAGTTAGCGCTAAATGTCCATAGAGCAGCTGGATACAGGAATTTTAGTAAGTGAAATTATTGTGCGTTTATATGAAAAACTTTGTGGCTTTGTATTAATCTCCTCAGTTCTTAAAACAAAAGACAATCTAAAAAAAACATTTTGTGGGAAGATTTCGGTCCTTTTCATAATGAAGCAATCAATGGAAATTTAAAGATGCAATAAGAACTTTTATAAACATACTATGAAAACATATTTCCTGCCACTTGACGGTCATCTGTTAAGACAGACAACTATAAAGATGTCACTGTTAACAAGTAACCTGACTTGATGACTTTTTGTACTGGAGTCCAATTTTATAGTAAGACTTTCACAACAGAGGTAATTTGAAGCCTTGTAATTTTGAAAAGCAACTGTAGGAGTTGTTTTTCATCTTTTACTCAAAGTTCAGCTTCCAGGAAAGTCATATCGGTATTTAATCTATTTTTGAATATTTCATAATGAGAAAGCTCATTTGTGTAACAACAAACAGAACTCCATCTTTTGTAGCAAAGTATCAGACTCCTGGCAACACTTCTGTGTTAGCTTGAAGTCAATGGTGGCAGCCTTTCTTTTCTTCTGTAATGGCACCCACAGTCTCTTTCAGATTGTGGGGTCTGAGACCATAGGGCCTGTTGGTAACGCAAGGCAAAGCACAGCGTTTGATCTTCAGCAGTTGAACCATTTAAGGTCTGACAAAGTGCAGAATAAACTTGTGAAGGAGTTTTTGTGTGGCTGGAGTTCGAAAGACAGAAAGAACACATGGGACAAGGGTGGTGGAGTTTCTTCTTGTTCCCAAGAAACTCTCTCATTTAGAGTTCTGGGCAAACACAAAAGAATAAGAAAGTCGGAGCCACACCTTTTTGCGGAATTATCAAAGAGGACTTTTGTGTTTTATTAAATTTGTATGCTGCATATTAGACATTGTTTTCCACTGCTGAATTGCAGGAGAATGCACTAGTTAGAGATAGAAGGGGGAAAAGATACCAAAGGCACATCTTTTAGTGTGTTTTTTTCACAAATGTGAAGCTATCTTGAGAAATGTAACTTGAAATTCATCTGAGTTTATTGACCATCAGATGAACTCAGTGAGGTCAGCATTACATATTCTGTCCTTTCTTCATGCTCCGTTCTATACAGTGTTTCTCCAGCAGATAAGTCTAAACCATTACAACATCATCTTTTGTTAATGCCCTATAACCTCTGCAGGCCAGATTTTGTCATTTCTGTTACCACACTAATTCTATCCAAACACAAGTTGATTTTTTTTTTTTTCCAAAGCAGATGATGTTTGGAGGAGACTGAATTCTCTAAGGTTAGTAATGAAATTTCCATTTGAAGTAACCTAGTTCAAAGGGAAAAATTTCCCCTTTAGGTTTAGACCAAAGGTTCTAAAAGCCTGGGATGTGAAAATAGAGGCCCTAGCTATAAATACCTTTGAAATTATGTCTCTTTAGACTTGCTGAAATGTGTGGTTAAGCTTCTTTCTTGCTGCTTTAAAATATTCAAGGTTATTGGCCTGCATTAAACTCAAAACCCTTTAAATACCATTTTTTTAACCAAGTTACTCAGAACTGACAAGCTGAAAGATTTAGAAATGGGGGTCTGTGGGGGGGGGAAAAAACAGATTTGAAAAAAGGAACTGGGTATTTTCTCCTAAAAAAATACTTTTCATATTTTTACACACAAAAGTGAATTATTATTGGTTCACAAAAGTGAACCAGTTCCATATTGCCAGTGCTGCTTATGTAAGCTAAGCATCCCTGGAATATGGGTATTTAGTCAGCCAGACTTTCATGTCTAGAAAACATTAATATGTTTATGCTGGTATGACCAAGGTGAACTATTTAGAGTACGTCGCCTTTCAAAATTCCTTTGCCAGCATTTAGCGTAGGATTTTCATTTGATCTGTTGTGTACGATGGGCTTTGAGGTCTGAGATTTCATAGTCAATATGTTTCTATTCATCAGAATTTCGTTTGCTTAGATATGTTAACTTAATAGTTTACTCACCTCAAGCCTAACAGTAGTATTAATTCTAAGTCACAGTTGTTGAGGGAAACACTTTTGTTTCATGAAAATTTCAACTTTGAATCTGGAATTCAACCATTAGATGATAGAGTTTGGAGTCCAGCTAGAAGAGTCTGGTCCCAGCATGCACAGCAGGGTCAGTTCTTGCCAATGGCAATGACGATATTCCTCCAAATGATGATGTTTCATGTACCGATTTAGAGAGGGAACCAGATCACAGCTTGGCGTGATGGCTGGCAGTGAATCCCAACAGTCATTAGATTAAGTAGAAGCACTAGATTCATTGTACAATTGGAGGGAGCTCTTCATGCTCCCTTTTTAAAAACCTTGTAACATGTAAGTGGTATTAAAGATGGCAAGATTGTGCCAAAAGCATTGAATAACTCTGAGTATATCAAGCCATTGTATCCTGCAGATTTTTGTTTCATATGGCAGATGAAGGTGTGGCTAAAGCTGCATATGACTCTTCTTTAACGTACTTAACCTTTGTACCAAAAGCATTTTTATTCATGTAGTTGCTAAGTATGAAAGGAGATTGGAGCAGCATGCCATTGCAAAACTCTGTAAATGCTGTAATTGTGGTATTAACCTACTTGAAAGCCTTAGGAGCACGCTCACGTTGTGAGGGTAGTAAGAATTTTTTCATCACTCTGAGTTCACTGACAGATTTTTGAAACCAAATCATGTTCCTTTCAGTTGTGTCTTGAAGTGGAAAGCTATAGTGAAAATGATTGTTCCATCTTACATTCCACTTGAAAGAATAAGAACTTCTTACACATTTTCTGTGCCTGCATGAGAAGGTTTGTATTTATTGCTGCTGTGCATAGATGCGGAGATTTTCCTAGCATCTGGAATGTTGTTTTAGGAAAAAGAATTAATGACTTGATATATCCCAAAATAATTTACCAGTCAGCTTTGGATTCCAGTTTACAAGAGCTTACAGTTATTGCAAGCAGAGTCCTTTCAGCTCTTGAGGCACAAGAAGCAAGTATAAAAGGCAATGCTTATATGCACCATGTACCACTTTCATGCTTACAATACCAAAAGATTCCATGCATCTAAAACTAACCTGATGCTTTAGTTAGAGGCCCACGTACAGAAATTTAAGTATGGTCAGGTTTGTAGCCAGCTGTACGTAACCTGATGGCTCTTTCCAGTTCTTGTCTCCTGCAACTGAAATGCACTTTCCAGGTTCGCTGGCGTGATTTTGGCAATACTGCTGTATGTGAACAGCCCATGTTAACATGCGAGTATGTTCAGAGGAAGTCAGATGGAGCAACTGATTCATTAAAGGCTGAGTTGACCCCAAAATGGAGCCTTCAAGGAAAGAAGACTAAGAAGGGGGAAGGAATAGAGAAGCAGGATTGCTCTAAATAGAGGAAATGACCTAGAAATGCAGCTTTTTCAGAAGGTATTGAACAAAACAGCAACCTTAAGAAATGGTTTCATGTCTTATTTATCATTTGAGGATCAACTTTTGTGTTTTACTTTACTTGTTATTTTCCAAATTAGCAAAGATAACTAGTGCAGGTTTATACAGAGGTGATTACTGAAACTCCAGGGGATTGGGATGTGGCAAGGAAAGGATCTGCAGTGAAAGGGCAGGGGCGGCATCGCGGGTGGGAGTATAGGGAATGTCTTTGTTGAAAAAGCACTTCCATGATGACAAAGCCATCAGCTACTGTCTGGAAGAGTAGACAACCAGCAATTCTGAGGAACTGAAAAAAGGCAGACACTGAATACCATTACTGATGGCCATCCAAACCCCATGATTAAGAAATTTCCTGATATTAATCCGAAGTCACAGTTTATTGCAGGCATCTAATTATTCCGTCTGTACTCTTGCTCTCCCGTGAGTTTTCTTCTGTATTACCCCTCAAAAGTGTCAAGGATAAACCACCTGTGGCTGGTACCAACCTCCTACTGCCTCTCAGACCTTGTATATTCGCAGTGCGGGCCTACAGCTGCTTTCCTGCTCGCTTTCTCCATGTGGTAGATGCTACTAGTTGGGTTGACCTGTTACCTGCGGACTGGCTTGTCCTAGGGCTCGCGCTGCAGAGTGGGGCACAGACCAGGCAGTTGTCTCACCTGGCAAAGCTCTTGGCTGAAAGCAGCCCTGCTAGAAGGCATGGGCCACTTGCAGCCCAGCTGCAGGGCTCAGTAGTTGACACAGGAGGTGTGTAGTCCATACTACTCTTGGCTATTGCTATTAATCTGGTTTATTAATTTTCATTAGCCATCATCCCTGAACCAGCCCCACAGAACTCAATACGTGGTCACGGCACTTCATCTCTGGTGTGCCTTGTCTCCTTAAAAAGAGAAGAAGGTGGGAGCCATTTCTAGACAAACTATCTCTGTTTTCTTTTCAGTTAATTTTCAGTGAAAAGAAGCAACCACCAGTTTTGTAGTTTTAATCCTACTCGTAATAATAGCAAGTTGGCAGCAACAGTGAAGGAGGGAAAATTCACGCCTTTGCAACTAAACATTTTGTTCTGAACTGTATTTTAATTAGAAAATGTCACTTCATGATAAATGAAACTTTCTCCTTATAGCTGGTTTCAATTAAATTTTGTTTTAAAAAGGAAGAATAGGTTTTAATAAGGCTCAAAATACATAAAAATATTTCATTTTGACTTTAGTAGAACAAAGAGGATTTTAATGTTGGATCAATACTGAATAACTTGAAGTTACCTTGGCTGTGTGCCTTGGTTTCTTGCTGTCCAGGTTACTCCTTTTACTGGCCAGGGTCACCACTGGCTCCAGTGGGTGTTACTTTTCCAGATGCTGAAGTGCTGCATCCCAGATGTTAGCAGAAAAAGTCAAACCAGCCTTGTGCTTATGGTTTCTCCATGCTTAAAGGCTTTATGGAATTAGGCATACAAACATGGACTCACTTTATGATTAAGGATTTTGCCTTAAAAGAAGAAGCTGTTTCCAGGAAATCCTGAAATTCCAACAGTACCAGCAAAAAGATCACTATTTTGTCTTAAAAATGAAGTTGAGCCTTTATCCTCTAATACATGCAGGTCAGCGTTTGTCACAGCTGTATTCCAGAGTGTCTGGCCCTGACTCAGTAATTAGACTGGAAATACTGCATGACCACAGAGATTCATCAGGAGCTAAGAAAGTTAACGAAAGCCATGTAGGTGATAAGTACAGATGCACAGGAATATGAAGCAATCAGACCTTTCTTGCTTAGATCTCTCTGTGAGCAGCAGCAGCACCCAGTTTTAATCACCAGGAGGTGACTGTTGTAACACCAGCAGAACAGGGGCTTAAACTTAGTTCTCAGCGGCTTGAACATGTGTGCTGAAAAGCAATTGAGAGTTACTTACTGATATAGCAGCATAGGTCAGCTTGGGCAGGGATATGCTGACATACTGTTCAGGCAGTACTCTTGACACCTTCCATTTGTTTTTCCAGATAAATGGAAAATCTAACCTGCAAATTGGAAACATTTAGTGAGATAGTGAAATAGCTGCATTTTAAATAAGTAAAAACTTGCCTGAGAAGAGCAGCAGGCTTTACTCTTCACCTCTCTCGGGTAACTTTGTGCTTGAAAGATAAAGGTCTCTGCTGTTAGTTAGATCTTACTGTGGTGAATAAACATGCTGCTGTAAAATAACAGTTTTAAATTTACTTTTGAGGTAGTGGATTCATCAGAAGACAGTTTACTAAATATATTCTGTCTGGATCCTATTTGAAGAGCTGTATCATTCATTAACCTCCAGGCTGAATTATCTTTGGTGAGATTTCATGTAAGCAAGAAAACTACCACAAAATGTTTACACTCTTGTGGGAAACTAAGAAGAGAGAATTAATTTTTCAGTTTGCTAGAGCTATCCCACTTAAGACAAATTTGCTGGGGACTCTGGAACTAATGCAAAAGTTTTGCACATTTAATATGGTGGGCTGAGGTCTCAGTTGTTCCAAAATAGATATGCTGAAATCAGCATAGACAATTTTCCCAGAAGTTACCAAACCAAGACAATATTTTAAAGTATATCTCCTGCTAGTTGAAACCAGGCTTGTTCAGTATGGAAATGTGTTTTCCTGGAATATACATTTTGAAACGGACTGTTGTATTTTTGTATATTTTTAAGACTGTAAGATAAAATTGTCTTTGTTTTTCAAGATTGGCCATTCCATCCTAGTTAGGACTAGCTGAAATATGTAAGGATCGTTAGCATCGTGGAAAATCAGAGGTCAGAACCATTTCATGTTAGTGCTGATATACCTGGTTTGTTTCTTATTGTCGTTTTTATCTATTACAGTTTTCTTTCCAAACATAAGTGACCACTAAATTGAGATTCATAATGTTTTGCTGGAGTAGAAAAGGGGATAATTACAGAAAATAAACAATATACGTTTGTTTTTTAACTGTTTTATTGAAATATAAACATCATAGGAAACTAAGGTGTGCCTGTTATAAATTAGGCTGTGGTACAGCAAGAAATACTGGGATGCTTGTGGGTTTATTGGTTCCCTCATGAAGCTTTATTTTTGTGTTTTGGGAAGTAAAATATGTTTCTTGAAACTATTACACATGCATCATTGTTTTGTTTGTTATGTGAGCAAGTTATTTAATCTCCCGTGTTCATTTTGGAAAGTTCCTGCAGAAAGTAAAAAATTCTGTCAATATTACTGTTGGCATAAGGCAGGCATTCTACTGTAACACTTTTTAAATTCAAGCTACAGCCACTCACATGGAAGATTTTGGAGGTGACCAGTTCCAGTGCAGCTGTTGGCTGAGACGGTCACAGTACCCTTAGGCAAAATGATAAGATGTGCTTGTATATGTTGCTGCCTATGATGATGTTTATGGATTTACAGTTCAAAACAAGCATTTAAACATTACTAGGAAATTCAGAGGCATCCAATTTTCATGCCAATCAGGAATAAAGTAACTTAAAAATAGTTATAAGCAGCCTCCATTCATTAGTGTGTGAGTGGTCTTGTGGAGTTGCTGAGGGCAGGGGACATGGCAGTGATTTCAGGGAATGAATGACCCAGGTGTCTGTCCATGGCATGACGTTTAGATAAAAGAAAATTTGAAAAAATAGCACTATCCTGAAGATGAAGGCTTTTTTTTTTTTTCTTTCCCTACTCAGCTAGACAGCAAACCCACAAAATGTTGCAGTGTAGACAAAGCCTCAGATTGGCTAAAAGCCTTAAATTCCACTTAATGCTGGCTCCTGGGCAGTGCATCAGCCACATCCAGGCTCTTAATGGAGCACTCTGGTAAGGGAATGTGATTTTTCTCTCTAAGATACCTGAAATAAAGCTGGTTCTTTAGGGAGGAGAGATTTTAAGTATCTTGTTGTTGTGAAGGTATTTTGGTCCCCAGCTGTAAGAATAAACAAATAGGACTCCAGGTTTGCTGCTTGCTGGATTGTGCAAAATACTTTGAGGAAGATAAATAAATATCAGTGATTTTCCTAATTATCCTTTAGATGTGAATAAATACACCTTTCGATGCAAGGTTTGTCTAGTTTTCGTAATGGTCAACATAATATGGGTTGTATACGTGACAGTTAAATGCTGTGAAAAATCTTCTGGCAGTAGGAGAGATGTGGCCAACTCCACAGCAGAGTGCATTGGAAGAGGAGCAGGTAAGTAACACCGAGTAGCTGCTAAGCTTGCAGAGGCTTTATTTTCTTTGTTAGGGGAAAAAGGCAGAGAGCTCATGGAGTGCAATTAAATTGGAATTTCTCTAAAATTTTCATTTTCAGAGAAATAGAATGACATTGCTACTGAGAATGGAAAAGCTGGTTCAGAAATCAAACTGCTATTAGATTCAGTGCTTTGTAAATACTGCTTGCTCTGTGTTGGCACAAGTTCATCACTGTCATGTAACATAACCTTTATTTCTCTTTTTTAGACCCATTTTTTTCCCTCAATGTCTGATAAGGACATACATCTTACTGTAACTTGTAAAAGGCTGTAAATACTTTCATCTCCTGCAGGTAAAATATGCAGTGTGACATAATTAAAATATGAAAATATTCACCATATTTCTTAACCAATTTTTTTCCCTTCATTAGGCAGCATGTTGTCAGGACATTCCTAATGAATCCAGTCTGCCGCACAGCAACAGAAGCTGATCTCTTTCCAGTTTCCCTTTATGAGTTAACAAAGAGAGAAAAGTAGGAAAAGTGTGTCAATGTTATCAGAGAAAATGACAGGCAGCTTCAGGGGCAGGTGTTGCATCTGCACAGCTCTGAACATGTCAGTGTGCCTTAAAACACATTTTGGACTCTGCTTGTAGGAAATTGAGAATTCTGCCCAAGGCAGATAAAAAGAAAATTTGGGTTTGAACAACTTCTGTAAAAATAACTTTGGCAGAAACTCCTTTTTTTTTTTTTTTTTTTTTCCCCCCAAAAGATACACAGAAATCACTTCAGCCTTGTTTTCTGAAGCTTCTTTTTTATTTTTCTTCCACTTTTATTCAGCTGTGTGGCAGATATAGGCTATGTCGTGCTTGAGTTTTAAGGAAGTTCTGACAGTTTCATATTTATGACTTGTCTTCCCTTGAGGAAAACTGTCATGGTGAATTGCAATTAGACATACTAGCTGGTCTGTAATTTCAGGTATTTCCTTAAACTATTTACAAATATTATTGGAGCATATCAAGCACTTTAGTTGTGTGTTTTTCCTGAACTGAGTGATTGCTTTGAAAACACCTGCTTAAATTTGTCACTTTATACTTAACATCCCCAGTATGCCGAGGTACCATTGTAGTCCAAATACACCCAAATGGGGATCTTTTCACCAGTACTGGAGGTCTAATCACAGTGAGGGCTGCAGGGTTGCACTCCTGCTTCTAAGATGTCCTACAGCCCACTGGAGTAAAGGAGCTGGGGGCTGCACCTGCGGAAAGCTGCTCCCCTCCCTCGCTGCCCTGGCTTAAAGCCAGAATGGTTGGTAACCCTCCCTTTTTCACGGTTGTTTTTTGCTTTATAATTTGGCTGTTTATAGGCAGGAGTTTTTGTTTTCAAAATGACAGTGTGAGGCTAGTTATATATTTGTTCTTGATGGAATGAGAAGCCTGCTGAAGAGGAAGAGCTGTACAAGCTTTTTTAACCTTTGTCAGGACAACCACTTTGCATCATGGCTACTCGTCGGCTGGGGCAGCATCTTTATTAGAAGTCCAAAGGATAAGTAAATACATAGTGACTGATGAGGATTTGTAATACTTTGGTTTTCTTGAACTCTTTTTATAGTCTGAATCTAGATCAATTTTTTTCTTTCAAATTGGATTTAGTGGGATATTCCTGAAAAAGCTCCATTCTTCCTCACCTGCCCATCAAAACTGACAGCCTGGAACATGGGACTTTGGGAACATGGGAATGGCAGTATTTGCAAATAGACAGGCAGAAAATTTCTCTAGTACAGCTGTTAGTCTTTATGGGTTTACCTTCATAATTAATTCACCGTAACTCTAAATGAAAAACTGTTTCATTTTTTTTTTTCTTAGGTGGCCTGAAATACAGTATTTCAAGTAAATTGTCTTTCAGTGTCTTCTCAATTTAATTTGTTTCACTTTAAGTACTGCTCTTTGGCATCATTACAGTCTTGTTTCCATTTCTGTCTAAACATAATGTTTCTGCAATGCTTTTCCAGAGGTTGCAAGTAAGGAACAATGCCAGTGATGCAGAATAGAAAATGATAATGCATGTTCAATCTCACAATGCTTGGCATAGTTCATGGAAAAGAGCCAAAGCTTAACTTCTGTGAGTTACTAAAATAAGCATTTTGTAATCATGAGACAAAACATCATATCGTTATTGAATTCAGAACTTAAACACTGGTCAGTCACCAATCACATCAGTATATTTGTTTCAAGTATGGAAATAGGTTATTTTCCTGAAGTGTCAGGAACTTCAGTGAACTGCAACATCTATTTTGATTTTCCCTATCCTTATTTTTTGTGGACCTCCTATTGCTGGGTTTTTCTCACTAAACCTGGTTTACAACAGTGTCCTGGGAGGTGTTGCTAGCCAAGTGCAAGGATTGTTTCTCTAAGTACATCCTAGAGGCCTTCTGCAAACCTGGCTTGCCCTCAATCTCTTCTGTTATTTCTTCCCTTATTATACCCATATATCCTGGCACTGAGAGCTCCCTCGCAGTCCTACTCATGCTTTCATCCTTGCTAAAGTAGTCTGAGATTTGCTTGAAAAAAGTTACTCTATGCATATTCTTCCATAATACACTTCCCGTGAAGGTTTCCAGAATTAACCTGTTATTTAAAATAAGCATCCTTTTGCTACTCTGGAATTGAAAGTAACCTGATAAAAAGATCCTGACAATGGCTTCTTTTTGTTGAACTCACGCTGAGGATAATGTTTGAGTTTCCATTGCTGGAGATATTTAGGGCATGTTTGAACACAAAATTTGTAGAGATGCTGTACACATCTGTAAATACTGTCTATGGAGATGGAGCTCTGTCTTTTTTATCCTACACCTCAAAGTATTGTCCAAACTTTAAAACTAAATAAAGACCATATTCACAGAATACTGCCTAGAAATCATGGGTGCACCCTGCCTATTGTGAACAGTGCTTTTTAAAATTTTGTTTTAGAGCTACTTCTTAAAAATGAAAATGAACCTGCACACATCAGTGATGGGCAATGAATGCAAAAATAATAAAGCAATCAGCCACCACTGAAATGCTGCCACCTCTCAAGAAATGACAGCAATTTACCATATGCAGCAGCGCATTACAGTATCATCCCTCATTTTAATACTTGATTTCAAAGATTCATGTTTCTGATATTTATGACAGATGTAAATCTTAGAAATCCAGAGATGTAAAATTATGGACTCAGGGCCCAGAAGCTTTTGTGCTTCTTTGCTACTAAATAACATCAGCGTTAAAAGAAAAAAAATTCTTCTGCCTGAACAGGAGTCTCCCCAGATGTGAATGTCTTTAGGTGATCTCTCTGATGATATGTTACCAAGTTCTGTGATTTATCCTGTATATCAGTGGAGGGGTAGATGCACTACATTGATTTTACAAAAGAAAATGCTGTTTTTCTGTACTAAATGATACCAACAAAACTACCTGCTTGTAAAGCATTTTATCCTCTGCGGAGGCATCACTCAGGTTTTTTGTGTTGCTGGCTTGAAGCATTTTGGGACTAGAGAAGTTTTATCTGTTTCTATGGAAGGACTTGCTGCCAATGGGTCTGAATGAAATAAGGTTTTCATTTCCAATCTCCAACGTGAGTTAAAAGCTGATTTTTTACCTCTCTGTCACTCAGCTTCACTTTTGTGAAAAATTCAAAGCCCCTTAGGTGACAGCTTCAGCACAAGGCTACTGCTCTGAGCAGTGTCATGTTGGGCTCTGTCACTAAACACGCAAGAGCGAAAGGCATTGGCGTGTCGAGTTCCACCTCCCATTAGTACTTCTTTATCAACACTGCATCAGAGTTGTAATTGATACGATTTTATTGCAAAACCATTTTTACGTGAGCCATCAGGCAGTGATGATGGAAATGCTCAGCCTAGTTAAGTGATGTTCTAGCAGTGCTACCTGCGAAGGTGTGAATGCTTTACCTGGAGCTGAAATGACTTGTAGCTGAATAAAAAAGACAAACAGCTGCTTCTTAAAAATTATATTAAACTATTCAAAATCAAGAAAGATCTCCCCTTGTATTTACTGGGGAACATTCACCTGGATTTCACTATGCCTCTGTTGGTAAGAGCTGAATGTTTAATCTGTATTGTTGAATTATTTCTGCATGCTATATTTTGCTTTGTCTGTTGGGTTTTTTTTCTTTTCAATAAAGAATAGGCTTTTCTGTAGCAAGTGAGCAATTTGTATTGTAGATTAGACATTAAAACGTTTCAATTGGGCCAAGTTGGTTGCTGCTGAAACTCAAAGTGCAGGAATGGATTAAGATCAGACAAAGCTGTGTAAAGTTGGCCGTCAGCTACACTCAAAGACTTTTGACGGGGGATGTAAATTATACTCTGCTGCGACTCTCTTAGTTAGTTGATCTATGGAGTGAAATTGAACCTGACTACCCGGGCGGCTGTTCATCTTTCTTCTTGATTGAGAAAGAGGTGCTAGTGGCACTGAACAGCAAGTACCAGTGTAGAGGGAAAAGGCTCAGGCTGGGGGAGATCGGGGGAGAGGGGCATTATCGAAGCACCAGCCCTCCTTCACCTCTGCTGCTCTGCAAGGGGAATGGTGGACATTTAAAAAAGAATAAGAAGAAAAATAACAGAATGGCAAATAAAATTAAAATACCTTGGATTAAGAAAAACAAAACAACACCCAAAAAACAAAGCTGAGTTGTAACTTTCTCATAAGTGTGACTGCAATTAATAAATAAAAATATACATGTGAAGTACTTGGAAAGGAAGGTGAATGTGAAGTAATTATTGAATATTATTTATAACTCAAATTCAACTTCACCTTTGTTTTCCAGTGCTTTCGCTTTCGTGTATGTTGTTAGAATGAGGATATGATTCTGTAGAAGATTTTCAGGTTTTAATTTTGCTTGTGCTGTAAAAATTATCCTTGAAACATGTGTTCCCAAAGCAGATCTTTAAAATCAGTTGTTTTGGTTGTTTGTTGTCCAGGTTATGAACTGAGAAGGACTGTCAGCGAAAGAGGATATGAGTAATTCTGTTAGCCGAGTCTTACTTTCTCTTAAGTGCATTATTTAACATCTAATGATGAGATTGAATTGGTGTTGCAACTCTTCTCTCAGTGGGGACGTTCATTTGAATCTTCTCCCTCTTTCTGGCTTCCAATCTTCAGAGAAGCTATGAGAACTCAACCTCTTCCATATTCCATTAAATTTGATTGCAATTAGTTGGTAGTTTGAAGCATTTTAACAAGAGACAAAAGTTCAGTCATCATGTCTCTTTAGGAAACAAGCTTAAAAAAACATAAGAATGGGTAAGCGATGACTAAGGAAAAAAAAAACCACAATAAAAACCTTTGCCTTGTAAACTGCCAACTTAATAGAGGAAATATTGTATTGATGGTGCTCAATGATGAACAGGCATAGCCATATATTTCTCCTCCACAGGAGCATAGTGAAGGTCTCGGGTTGGAAGACAAACCACAATGACATTACTGAAAGCTACTCTAGGAAACTTTGTATATGTAAGGCAAAATATATAACTATAGATTTACTTTTACATATAACTACATATTTACATTTGAGTCAGCACTGTGCCTGGAAAAATCGTGGTGAATAATTGCTATTAAGAAAATAAAGTGAAAAATACTGTACTAATTTCAGCTCAGCTGAATCCTCTGCAGTTCAGTGAGATAATACTCAGCTTGGATATGTTTTGCACCTGAAAGAAACACAGTGAACTGATGGCAAGGAATAGAAAGAAATCTCTAGAATTGATGACTCCAAAGAATGGTTGCAGGAGAAAGGCTGAAGATGGAAGCTGTAAACTTTTTGACTCAGTCATGGATGATACTAAGTTTGCGGTCTTCAAATAAAAACATCTTGGCTTTATAGGTCCTTGTGGGAATTTATACATTAGACTTGCTGGCAGCTGCGGGGGGGGGGAAATTACAAATGCTTCCATTTATCCTTTAAAAACATTAGCTAAAAAAAAAAAAAATCTAAATTATAGTAGAAAATGAATTTGATATAATTTTATAGAGTTATGGGGCTTGAAAATCCTTTGGAAATCACAGAGGTAAGATCTGGACCATGCCAGGCAGATGTTTGTCTAAGCTGCTTTTCTAAAAACTTTAATGAAGAAGCATATTATCAATGGGTAGGTGTGTTCCTGTGGTCCAAGTGTAGGATAGAAAGTTTTCCTTAATCTCTGCGCTGTAAATTTAGCTGATTTCCTCTTATCTTTTCCCACCATACAGAGAAAAATTAATTGCCTGCCCCTTAATGCTGACAATATCATAGTATGTCTGGAGAATGGAATAAATAAAAAAAATAAAAATTGCAGAAGTTCTATAATGCCCTTATGCTACAGGGAAATGTAGTGAAAAAGATAGTAGATAGGGAAAGACACAAGAGAAGTTGGATAGAATTAGTATGGTTACTGCAGAGAGTTGGCAAAGATAAAAAAAAATAAATCTGCCCCATGGAACTCAGTGCTGCAAGATACAAGTGCTGAAAAATTTCTTTTTAAATAATGGACACTTATTCTGAATACCTGGATAGCCTTTTTTTTTTTTTTTTTTTTTTTCAAGGAGAAAAATCCTGTCCAGCCACATCCAGAGCAGACTTTCAGAGATTGGATTTTGCAAATCTATTGACTGAATTGAAAGACAAAAGACTTACGTGTTAGCCAGTGAGGCACAGAGTCAGAGATAGGGCAGCTGTAAATGTTTACTTAGTGTGCCTCATTTAAATGTTAAATATTACTCTCTGAATCAGTAGGCGTGTGGGAAAAGGTCACCTCTGCCTTTTCACGTTGCGGGTAGGCTGACTGCGCAGGAACAGGGATGAGTGCAGGCAGCAAAGATTGTGGTCAAAGGATAAAAGTTCACAATGAGGAACAGGAGTCTGTGCTTGAGTGGGATCCTTTGCCCATGGGTGAGAAGCTCAGTCTAGGGCTCCGCAGCGCTGGCGGGTAGGTCCTCGTCCTTTCCACTCCGGCGCTGTGATCCTCCCCTTGAGCAAGGAGAGGAGGCAGCCAGCGGCAGCACAGGGTTCATATTCTTCCAAGTGCTACTTCCATGTTACGAGTTGTCTATTTGAAAAAAAAAAAAAACCAGGGTAGCGCACCTCAGTGCTTCCGTACCTTAAAGTAAGCACGCGTGAGTTTTTTTGAAATGTCTCATTACCGTTCTCTTCTCCTCCGTCATCATTTTCATTAGCCAGCATTGTTGGAGTGAAGCTCTCGACTGCTGAGGTCTGATTTCGGCACACTGAGCTGCTGCTCGCTTTGCACGTAATGACGGGAGGCTGCAGGAGAGCGTGGAAGGGAGCCTAAGAAATCGAGGGGAGTCTAATGCTGAGACCAGAGGCGTGTTATGACTTTCAGTAGTTATCCTCATTATTCAATAGCTCCACACAGAATCATTATTAATAACCTGGCCTGAAAATCCTATTTGTCAACAGAGATGTGCCAAACAGGTAAACTAGCACTTTAAAGCGCCTGCTGGTGCGTGCAGGATTTCCTCGTGCACTTGTGTGGCTGCTGACAAGTATATGCTTTAGTGTGCACAAGAAAGCATTTGAACGTATGAAATAGTACAAGTCAGTTGTCCGTCTTTAGCGTTTGTTCTCCGATTTTGCTGTATTATTCAAAAGATGAGCTTGTAGAGGATAATAATGACATGTCTAGCCTTTCTGTGAGCAGATGTCCTTGTATAAATGAGTGCCTATTTCTACTGCTTTTTTAGGTCTGAGGAATTTTGAAATGACAGCACTAACACAAAACAGTGTTAAAGTCTGCTTTGTTCTTCTATTGTGGTCGTGCATTTATTTAAGATCCAGTGTTCGTCATTTTAATTATAGGTAAGCCAAGGAGGTGGGGATGAGGAAAAGATTGTGTAAAGGTTTAGGCTGTGGCTTCAGACTTGGTTTCAAGGTAAAAGAGCTTAATTCCTGCAAGCTATTTTAGCAAAAGCCCCAAATTGAGTTGTTCTCATGTGACGGGCCAGCCTGGAGAGGTTGCTGCCACCCTGGTATTTCTCTGGGCCACAATTAGAAAAAACTGGCGTAATACTGCCATGTCGACTGAGCTAGAACAACACACGTAGTGCTGAGTTTGGGGCTGTCGTAGTTACTGAGACCTCTGTAAGCTTGAAAAGCATAGCTTTAGTGATTGACACTTGACTGTACAAAGGCATCAGGAGCTACTGCTCTTTCTAAATGAAGCTCATTTGTCTTCCTACATCAAGAACTTAAAACTTTCTGTTTCATGAGATCATTGGATTGGGAGGAACTTTGAGTCCAGCCCCTCGCACAGATAATGATGCAGAATATATGTAGGAGTTTATTGTGGTCTGTTTCTTCACTGTCACGTTGCTGTTTCCAGTTACCTTCTGCATATGCTAGACTAGGCTGTGAGCAACCAGCGTGGCTGAATGTCAGGCAGATGACTTTCCAGCTGCAGTGTAGTTGCTGGGTTATTTTCTTGAGCTTCTTCCTTTGCTCTCCTGGTCCCCACTGCGTGTTGCTACTGTAGATGTTCTACTCAAGCCTATGGCCGATTTCTCAGGTTTGTATCACCATACCATCTTCCAGAGCTCTCTTCCCTTATTTCCCCTGTAAATCTAATAAGCCTCAGAGGAAGATACCTGAGTGAATAATTTGTATTGCCTCGTTTCCACATGCCCACTACTCCTGGGAAAGACAGCTTTAGAAGCTCCTTGTTCCAGCTATTACCACTACCCTTGCAATTGCTAGCATAAACGTTAGCTATCCAAAGTACATTGACATAGTCTTTATGTAAGGCCATTCCTGGTGTTTGTCTCCTTCGTGTGTGTACTTACACACCAGCTTTATCCTCCTTCACCTTGGTGTTGACAAAGGGAAAAAAAACAAAGTTCTCTTAGTCTTCTCTCCTGTGTTAGGCTCTGGGGTCAATAGTCAATATTTAGCCATCATGAAGCAAATAACTTTCTACTTTTTTTTTTTTAAGTATTGGTTTAGCCATCATGAAGCAAATAACTTTCTACTTTTTTTTTTTTAAGTATTGGGTACATCTCAGTTCTCTGCAAATGCTTCCTTTTTTATCTGGAGAAAATGAGAGCTAACCTGACCAGGTTATACAGAGCTCTTAGTGCTGCATGTGTCTAACTTCAGTGGAAGGTGAGGGAATTGGCCCATGACAAGTTAACAACTTAAAAGATCTCTGTTTTCCTTCCACACCTGCCTCTAATTTACATGCCAGTTGTGGAAAAGCAAGTCTAAATGTAAATAAATATTCTGTTTCTAATTTTTGTTTCTTCCTGGAACAGGCAGACAGGAGATAGCAGGCATCTTTGTCATACAGATTGAGGAAAAAACAGCTGGTTTTGTAGCATATGACTTGAAATTTCCAAGGACACTGGTCTGGTTGTCTTTTAAATGAGCAAATAGAAGGTGACCATATTTAGGGGGGTTGTTGTAGTAATGTTTTTGTTAATGGGGGTTTTGGATTGATTTGATGGGACACATGGCTTAAACGTTCCGATCTCAAGGTCCCTGATTGTCCTGTGAAAAAAAATTTGGAAGGCTGATGTGAAATACTTGTATCTGAGATCCAGGAGAAGATGTTCCCACATCTACAGTTGTTTTACTCGAGCGGATTTGTAATGGAAAGCAGGTAACTTTTGGGTACTTGTGGGTGAGAAGGTGACTCGTTCCTAGGAGTGGGAACCCGGAGAGCTGCAACCGTTTGCAGCAGCTGAAAATCCTGCGCTGATGCGAGCTGCAGCGGGTGCTCTCCTCCTTGCCTGCCCTGAAGGCAGGACATGCTGTGCAGAGAAAGCTGCTGGCTGCTGGCAGATAGGCAACAGGGGAGGCAATTTGAAGAAGGCTTAAATTAAACTCAATCAGGCACGGCAGCCCTGAGCTGAAGGGCCAGATTCTGTGCTGGGATACATGCACTTAACTTCTGTTTCCATCTATAGGGTTTGAGAAAGCAATGCTGGCATCAAAAATGTGAGCAGAAAGCCTTCTTGTCATCCCTCCTGAGTTTAATTTTTGACAGTCTTTTTTCCCCTGTTTTTTAATATCTTTTCTCTTTGAAGAATTTTTCACTGAATTAAAAATCTCAAGACTTTAACTGTTTGTAGGCATAATTATGTCTCTTCATATTTACTTAGGAGGACATAATCTTACTACTTGTTATCCATACAGTATTAGTGATAACACATTTCCCTGGGCAGGGTTGTAAGTGATGTATTTTCATGAAGGAAGGGAAAAAAGGATGAATACTTTGCATAGAATAACTTGTCGTATTTCAATAAAAGTAGGCAGGTGCTGTGTTTAATATGTTAACCCCGTTATTTGAATTTGTTTTAGAGTCCTTCTGTCTTGAGACGGTAAAAGACTGGAAGGGAATTCGGGAGACCAAAGAAAGTCCCTTGACATTTTTATGTGCTGAAGTAACGGGCAGGCAATCTTGCTTTATAAAATGCGGTCTTCCTGTGTAGAACAATTAGTGTTAATATGGTAATGATAATTGTTTCTGTAAGTTGTTCTTAATTAACTATTTATGTAATAAGACATTTAAGGATCTGTAACAATTTTGAGGACGTTTTTCCCCTGCTAATTGTTTTCCCTATATATTTCTTTCCTGTGCTAGCGACTGTCTTCTGTTCAGTATTAACTGTGTGACATCCAGGCTTAAAATTTGGTATAGATGATCCTTAATTAACAGAAAATGGTGCATAAATGATCTAGTAACAGGTGGGTTCCTTCCTTTAGCTATGCTGTAATTGCCGACTGCCAGTTTTTCAGTGAAGTAATCAAGCTCTAATACAGATCCCAGCTTGTGGGGCCACCAATCCTACCCGCTATTGTCACCCTGCAGTTTTCAGTAGGTGACAATATGCCCCTCTGCCTTTCAGATGTTAAACTTCATTCTGTGCCAGATGTGGAAGTGCCTCTTTGGGAGTCTTCTGTATCCAACTGGCACTGCCGAGCCAAAAGGAGAAAGGGGAAGAGTGTTTAAAACAAAAGCTGCCGGGCAGTCAGTTTACTCTAGTATTCATAAGCAGGGAAGAGAGTAATGACCATATGATCTCCTGCCTCATTTGATGTTGCTTAATATATTTTGAAGGGGTATTGAAACAAGATAAGGGAATGGGAAGAGCCTGCTATGTCATGTGCTCTTTAATTAGCTCCCGTGGTTCTGGTTTGGACTTTTTTCATCTTGAAAATGTCACCTGCTGCCCTGCTTTTTCCTTATTGTTTTTTCACTGGCTTATGTGTGAAGCATATACCAATATTTTATGTATATAATTGGTCTAGGTTTCTGTATACTGCCTAATGTAAAGTGCACATTCTCCTTTTTACTGTGGTTTATGTTTATTGCACTCACTACATTGTTTTATGTGCACAGTGTGCTTATTGAATGTGTGGTGTAGTCAGAGAGATGTTATATTCCATTCTTAGCATCATTAGTGCTGTTTTCCTCACTGATTTTCATCAAGATATAGTTTAATTTAATTCACTTCATTATTTTGCAAAGCAGTTCGTATCTGTTGGATTTCCCTTCTGTTGCTTTTAAAACCACCAGTGTCTCAAAACAGTGAGAACCTAAGTATTTTTAGCTTTGTTTTTCTTTTTTTGACATATTCTGAGCATCCTAGGATTTCTGTAATACATCCAATCAGTTAAAGCCAAATACTGATAGCTTTACAAGTTAATTAGCACCTCAGTTCATCAGCAAACTCAAATTAATACTGGAGTAAGCATATCAGAATCTCATCTTCCATTTGCATTTAGTGAAGGTTATTTTGCAATATGTTAATTTGTATTGTGTGCAGAGTGTATTAAATTTTCAGTGCTCTTATTTTTTGGCCTATTTAAACTCAGGGTCCAAAATCTTACAGGAATTGGCTTGTTTCAGCTTGTGTAAAGAATATGGAAAACTCAGTCAATTGCTAGGATTTATTCTGGTTAAGCAACGCCGACTAATATGTTTCTCTACTCATTCACTTGTAAAGTAGGTATTATTTGACTATTTTGGTTTCTTTTTAAGTAAGTGCAGCTTAGGGCTCTTGATGTAAATAAAAGTAACTACATGACTAAAGTAGGAAAAATAACTTTAGCCTAATCAAGCCTTAATTGTCTGGACTAGTACGACCTACAATAATTAAGATACTTTGCAGAAGTAATAAGCTATTCATATTCAATCCATTGCATCCTTAGATTTTCAGTTCATAGGCTTTTCTTTCAAAGACTGAAGGAAATGGTGGAAGGAAATATTTATACTGGTGGTGAGCTCTGGTATATATGAGAACAAATAATTGGAGTTTTTTCTTTTGGGAAGAGTACAGATAATTACTATTTATTGTTGTCCCCTCAGCTGCGGCCTATCAAGAAAAAGTAGCTAAAATATAAATTACTCTTCCTTTAGAGACAATTACTGTGGGAACGCTTCATCAAGAGTAGTCTGCACTGCTGCAGAAGACTCTATCCAAATGCTGTCAGTGAGCATGAAGCCAGAAGCTCGTGGTGGTCCTTCCTCTGCAGACTCAGAGAAGGAAAGTCCTTTGAGTCGCAAGTCTAATTTTACACCACTGCAGTGATGCTTAGGGCTGAATGCGGTGGAAATGCATCAGTACTGCTCTGCTAGCTATGTATCCCTACTCTAAGCAAGCAGTTATTCCCAGTACTGATGTATGGATTTGGAGTATATTAAAACCTGAAATCAGGACCACGTCTCTCAAGAACACTGCTTGTGACTGTGTTTTGGTTTGTAGTAGTATTCTTCGGGGTTTTTAGCATACATACTGCATATATACTGTACCATCATGTCTTCCTTTGGTTTTCTTGAGGTAGAGCAGAAGTAGAGGAAATCTGAGTTTAGCCTGTTTACGGTAAGTACGCTAGGACAAATAGATTGGCTGCCTGCTGGAATACAGACTTTTATCAAAATTTATTGAACAGGGTACAGGTAAATGTTTCTTTCTTTTAATCAAGGTTGATTAAATTACAATCAGAAAGATGCCCCTGCTCCCTTAGGCACATCACAACCTTGTTATCATCTCAAATTCATCCAGCCTTTCAAGAGAGGGTTTTATTAGCTCTTCCTAATCCCCAAATAATTACTCTAGACAAAGAGCTATTTGTAGAGAACATCTTGTCTAAGAAAAAGGGATTCACAAGAAATCACAGGCCCTAATAAATTCTCTGGTGCTCTGTGACACGAGTTTCCCTGGTTGTCCTTGATCTTAAATCACAACTGGGTCACGCTACTAAACAGCTGCGAGGGGAATGGTACCTCAGTGGGCAGAGATGCCTCCTCCTTGGGGTGGTGGGGTTGAAATTTTATTCTCAGTACTTAAGTCTTGTGTTTGAAAAGGAGGAAGAACTTTTTGCGCAGACTGGTAAAAGGGAGAGGAGCCGCCTTCTTGTAAGAGTTTACTTTTGCCCTTAAGCAAAGTGCGAAGCATGGTTGCACAGCATCCAGAAGTCATCTTGCAACCTGTCTATAACAAGACGTGTACATGTTTCTCATACTGTGTACGTAGGGACTGAACGTTGCAATGCAAACTTTAAAACGCATGGTCCTCCATCTCCTCTCTCTGTTGACGGAGTCCGGACTACTCCAGCTCCCACGGCCCTTCTGTATCACATGGGGAGAGCCAAATCTCTGAGACTGAAGTTCAGAAGAGCCCATAGATAGACCAAGACAGGAGTCTGATATCCTGCCCTGCTCTGCGTCTTAGGTACCTGGCGCCAGGCTGCATAGCTACGTTTGCCTCTAAGACAAGACACCTGAATCCTCCTGGGATTTGCACCCTTTCTTTGGGCATAAAGCAAGGGTTCCTCCTTTCTCTTAAATACTGTCACTGCAGGAAAATGGGGATGATTTTGATGATTGGTGCTACTGCCCTTTTATAAAATAGCTTCATGATTACAGGAGTAGGAAGTAAGAAACCCAGCGAGATCATTAATTCTTTAAAGTTTCCACTTTTTTTCATTACAGCTACCTCTAAAAAAGGTTCCTACTTTCTGAGCTTACTGTATTTCAGAAATCAGCAAATTTTGTGGGGAGTTTTATCACAGTGACAGTAAAAAAAAAAAAAGAAACAAACCTAGAATATTTTATGTACTTTGAAGTCATTTATTTACTAACTACTAACCACTAACACCGAGACTATCTGCTCACACCTATTCCTGTTTTAAGGCAAAATGCCTTTACTACTGCAAACAGAGAAATTAATCATAACTGGCTTGTTCTACAAAACACACTCCCAGTGATGGTGAAGGTCTGATTTTTTTTTTCTCCCCTCAAATAAGGAAACTTAAATTACTTAAGGGACTACTTAGCTTCCACTGGTGCAATTAGATTAATGTAGGAGGAATTTTGATTTATTTCCAGAGATGAATGTATGTTTCTAGGTCAGTAACTCTATTTAGAACAAAAGATCTTAAGATTTTTCCAAAATAAATCCAAATGTAGCGTTAAGTGTGCTGCTCTCCATTTGAATTTCTTCATCTGATTTTTTTTTTTGCCCTTTTCTTGAAAAGTGGCATGAGTCCAAAAGTGTTAAAGTTCAGAAGTAATAAATGAATTGGGAAAGAGGGGAAGTGGTAATAAAATGGTGATCTTAATTTGCATTGCCAGAGGACTGATGTCAATCACCCTGAACCAGTAACATAAGCCAGGAAGGGGGCAGATAGAGAGGCAGTGATGTTTGCTAGCAGTAAAATACTATCCAAAGCAGTAGAAATGAAATATAGCAGTGAAGCATTGGAAGATGTGATGATATTGAATAACTGGGCAATGAAGCAGATACAATTCAATGCTGATAATGTAAAACAATGCACACAGAAGGAAAAATAGTAATAAATTTATATGTGCGGTGGTGGGGTCTCATTTCTCAGTCGCCACTTGAGAAAGACATCTGAAAGTTTAGTTCTACAAAACCAAGTGAGCAAGCGTTCACTGATCCTTTGAGGCCACGCGGGGCCGGTGAAAGCTGATGGGAGCTGGGTTCAGAGGGAGCAGAACAACGCTGCATTGCTTGGGACTCCTTGCAGCAATATGGTTTAGGGACTAGGTTTGTGTCAGGTGCTTAAAGTTAAAAAGCAGTTGGGCAAGGTCAATGAGTTAAAAAACTATATTGGAGGCCACTAATTTGCAAAGTTGTCCCTTCTGGCACAGGAGTCCCTGGGGTCTGGGAGGGTGTTTCAGGGTGGTATCACTGTTTGGTTTTCCATCCCACCAAACTTAAGGAACTTTATTGACATATTGAACACAGGCTGCTGGCTGCCTTAGCATCCATCTCTAGTCAGTGGATCTTCAGAGGGTGATTTATCTTTTGGTTGGTACTTAGGCGTGGGTGCTGTGGTATGGAGGTTCTGCCTGAGATAATGCCATGTCCAGGATGGGGGGGTCCTTCAAAGAACTGTGATTATTAATAGAACGGTGTGAAATGTGTTCTCAGAGAAATAATTTACTTTATGTCACTAGAAGGGTGGATTTTATGAAGCTAGAGCTTGCTGCCTGTCATGACTCCCTTTCTATGAATCAAAAACAGATTTCTGGATTTGGCCCCTTGTATGCAACCTGGGGAATATATCATAAAGGACAGGAAATTTATCAACTGAAACAAAATTAAATGTGCAATATGTTCCAGTGTGTACTACTGGTTTGGTAATGTGTCTCTTGACAAACTTTATAATAGAATTATTAAAAGTTGACCTTTGGAGAAATGAAAAATCAAAGAATTAGTTGAGCCTCCTTTGAATATTCAGGATGCCATGCAAGACTGAAAATTAACTGATGTTTCTTGTGGAAAAATATCCTCTGGCAAACTGTTAAACGTAAATTTTGAGGAAGTTATATGTATCTATGCTAGTTTAAAAAAAAAAATTTCTTACCCATTAGATGTTCAGTATAATAAACCTTCCTCTTGATAGCTAAGCTACCCAGGGGCATTTATGGTAAGTGTTGGCTCAAAAAGCAACCCCACACCCTAAAACCCCAACTCTTCCTCCTCCCCTAAGAATCCCTTGCTCAGTCCTTGAGCACCGAACCGGGACCCAGTCTGTGGCCCCCTTTCTGGTACCTGCAGTCATTTAGAACCACTTGAGTGCAGTTGTGAAGATTGTGACTGAGCTAATTACCCTACCGTATCTGAATTTACAGCCTGATAGTTATTCTGTATATGCCATGTACTGTAGTTTACATGTAAACAGTCACCGGAACACAAAATAATCCTCCACAGTAAAATTGACTATGTTCTGATGAGTATTCTCTGTTTCCATCTCAGGAGCAGGATGCTCTTCTCTCATGTTCCATCTTCTTAGGGGTTTTTATAAGGTGACCTGTTACGTATAAACATGGTTTATCCCCATCACCAGTAATGCTTATGCAATTGTTGTCTGAGTACTAATCCTGAAATATAGTTTAGGCTCCTTCTGTGTTCATGATAGATTTCATGAACCTTTTTCATTGCTGATGATGTCAGCAGAATCTCTCTATTGAATTATGGATTAGACATTTAATCAAGGTCTGTGCATTATTATACAAGTCGCTTCTTTCAGTTTTCTCCTGAAAAATGAAATTAAAAAAATTTGATTTGCAATGGCATTGAGTGAACACCTGATAAATAAAATTCAGTTGTGCATCTCTTACCTCTGTCTAACAACATGCAAATGTAAAACACGAGTTGTAGGTCCAGCAGGCCTCTCTACTGGAAGCCAAAGAGATTTTCTACATCAGTAAGAAAGGAATACAAAGTTCAGAATAATTTCCACCAAGACTGATGCACTTTTTTATAGCTTTTCCTGCAGATGTTAGTTTTAAAACATCTGTTTGTCCTGGTGTTTCTTTTCTCAGCATCTTGAATCAGAGTTGAGATGTGGCTGCAAGACCAGTTCAGGACCACCAGACTTGATGGTTTAGCAATTACCTCTGGTTTTATTCCAAATTATGTTTTTGTCCAGCTGTCTTTTAAAACCATTTCTGTGAGTTGCTAGGATACATTTCTAAAAGTGGAAACTGTTTACACAGCCTCAGTATGAAAAATCTTTGTATTTCACTTATTTCTTGCCAAGTCTTCATTACAAGGCACTGCTAAAGTTTACCAATCTCTCAAAATTGTCATACAATCCTGTTTCTTTGTTTGTTGTAATCAGAGAAATACATAGCTGATTAAATGAATCTTGTTTTGTCTACTATTATTAACTCCTTTGCTGAGCTTTCCAGTGGCATTATTCAGATGGATGGTTAGTCAGCTCAATCCTGACCAAGGCCAATCCTGCAAGCGCTGCTGGACGAGGCGGTTCTTACCGAATTCAAGCTGAAACGTCTCCCTTTCATACACGTACAAGTGCATCTGTGCTCTCTGCTTTACAAATGCCTAATATTTCAGATGGTGAAAAGGTGAAATCAGATTACTTGAAATAAAGTCAAACCCACACATTTTCCTAAGGAAAGTATTGAAATTTTAGGTAAAGAACTTGAAATTTGTGTGAAGGATGGACTGAAAAGGCAGTGCAGACCAGCCAAAAGGCAGTGTGAGACTTTGCATAATGAGTTCTGCGTAATTTTTAAATTGCTACTTGCCAAAATATGATCCCAAGGATCAAGTCTTCCTCATCTTACAACATTTGCTGTAACTTGCCTTATCTCATACTGTTAGGTTTTCTAAAATACGACGGGTTTTTTATATAACAGTACTCTTCTAATTATATATCTGTACAGTAGAAATATTTTTTCAACATCTAAATTTATATTTTGATCTGCCGCTTCAGGCTTACTGGTGATGATTTTACTATTGAATAGATTTTATTTTGGGGGTTTCACGTAGGAGGGTGGCTGAAGAAAGAATTGGCATTTAAACCTTAAAAGAATTTTTCTTAAATGGTAGTCTTGAGATTAGTCTTGTTAGCCACCGTTGTGATTCTTTCAAACCAGCCCAATAGGCAGCTAAATAACTGCCACGGACTTAATCAACAATCAGATTCTATTGAATGCCCGCAGACTCCACCAGAAGGGTCTAAGGGAAAACTATTACAGATGAAACAAAACATAGCATTTAAATCCTAGCATGAGAAGCAGCCAGACAAAGGGAACACAGATCGCGGTTTGATTACCCCTGTAGAACAACATTTAGAAAATTAATATTAGGGCATTGGTAATTGAAAGCATTTAAAAGTGTTAATGCCCTCCTTTTCTTTTCTTTGATTAAAAAGGTCGTTGACAGACCATAGCTGTGTGCATACGTGGTACCTCGAGCAAATACGGCAGTAATGGCTGGAATGTGCTCAGGTCTTTGTACAGCTCCTGCAAGTGTCAGAGGACCAAACTCTCAAGGGTGGTACACAGCTTCTTAAAATGGTGGCCAGAAACAGACATTTGTATTTAAAAGCTTATAAAAGTAGACACATGGTTGATGACTCTAGAGTTTCAGCCTCTGATGATTTTTTCAGGTGCAGCCTTTATATCTTGGTTGTATCAAGGCAACCTGGAGATGTGTTAATACACAAAAGTGAAAGACCATCAAAAGTTTTTAAGTCCTGTGTGTCTTGTTGTTCAGGGACAACTTCTTAACTGATGAAAGGTAAAGCCATTCCTTCCCCTCTGTCCTGGAAGCAATGAATCCTATAGATTATAGACATGTTTAAGCTATTCCATATGACCTAGGAAGAGAACCTGCACATGGCCTTTGTGCCTTTTGCATCTTGCTGTGGGCATTGCTCTGAGGAGTGTCAATTCATTTTGACTTAACAGTACGGTGCTAGAATGGCATAAAAGAAAACATAGTAAAGTGAAGAATTACGCTCATCATTTTTTCCCTTAGGAATGATAGTACTATACATTTTTTCAGTTGCACCTCCTGGCAATATATTAAAAGATGAAATACAGGCTTAGGCAGCACTTACTTGGGAGGAAAGTTAAAAGATTTTACTTCTGCCAAGCCTAAAGTTTTTAGGATGTTTGATAGGGATATGGCTGGTAAAAAGTGGAATCCATCATGTGGGTGCTGATAAAAGCAAGTACTGGTAAAAGCAAGGGGAAATCCACAAGTAATCTGAATGCTGCAGCAGGGTACAGTGGAATGAAGAAAATGGTGATCTTGAAGACCTTTTCTTTGCCTGCAGTAGGACTGAAAACCTCAGAGTTTCTATTTGTTCTTGTCTTTGTATGATCAGCTAGTCACAGATGGCCTTGGTTGGGTAATGAACCTTTCCATCTCCCTGTTACTGCATGAGTATTACCTGCAGCTCGGAGTCATTCCTAATCTCTCACTGGAAGGGGTTAGATCTTGTTGAGCATGTGGATGATCTAAGTCATTTTATACCCCCCTTTCCTCCTGGTAATCTTTTCATTTTGATGGAGAGACTTTTGTGAGTTGAGGAACTGGGAAAACCTGGTTTCTTGGGTCTTGGTGTTGATCTAAGCTCTAAGGAAAGACAAGCTCACAGCATATTCATTGATAGCGTCTCTCCTCTATTCAGCCACCTATTTTCCCCCAACCGGTTAAGTGAAAAATTAATAATATTGATGAGACTTGACTGAAATTGGCCCGAAGGTTCAAGTGTTAGCGCAGGGAAGAACGGGCATGAGAAGGGAGGATGGGGGTTTCTGTTGCTTTGCACATTCCCATATACACCCATGGAGCGTGTGGCTGTGTTACTCTTGTTTCCTTGGGAAACTAGACTATAAATAACAGCAAATAGGAAATAAAACCAATTCTGTTACTACATAGTACATTGTAAGGGAAAAACATTATCCACGTCTCTGGACTACTAGA
The DNA here is from genome assembly GCF_947461875.1 of Haliaeetus albicilla. Lineage (NCBI taxonomy): Eukaryota > Metazoa > Chordata > Aves > Accipitriformes > Accipitridae > Haliaeetus > Haliaeetus albicilla. The sequence goes on from NC_091490.1 coordinate 5,365,058, forward strand.
GTGTTTGAAGCTGCGATAACCCAGTTGTTAGCAACCATAATTTAGATGTATTTTTTTTACATAAATATGACTTATTTGAAGTATGTTGAATTAGGAAACTCATGAATAAATATTTTGACATAATCAGAATTATATGGCTAGAAATTGACCTACTTTGCATGACAGATGCTTGAGAATCCCCCAGCTAATAGCATACTAACCTGGCATAGCAATGCCCTATCTTATAATACACTAAGCTGCATACAGACATTAAATTATTAGATTGTTGGGTTTTTTTCACGGAGATTAGACACAGTCAATTTTGTTTGTAAATGAATAAGTTATAGGCAAGTTATTGAGAAGGCATTGGGGTGCAGTCCAAAGGAGGATTCATGCATCATTTGATCAATGTTTTCAGCGTGGTCTCGCAAAATACTGTTAGAGGTAGAAATAGACAGAAAAGCTTGATGGTTCCAGGCACCAAATATTGGTGGAGTGTTACACCAAGTAAACAGGTCTTACACTCTTCAGAAGATAAGTACAACTGCGAGAGGAATAATAATGTTTTAAAAGTCTCTTAATATTTTAATGATACAAATAGAATCTATTTTTTTCCCCTGAGGCTGCTCTTTATGCTTGTGTTGATTTCAGCAGACTGATTTTATCTGCATGTCCTTAAAGTTAATATAACAAGGATTTTATACAGATTAAGTCAATAAAGAACTCTGACCTAAGAATAAAACTTCTCCTTCTTTTGAGTTCATACAAAATGTTTTTGGAAATAGTCTTTCTTTATTATTTTAACAAACACAGGTGATGAAACAGTTTAGGTGCACATTGCACAGACTATAGTTTTCAGGCTTCATAAAGTTTTGTTGTTCAGTTCTAGCACAAGAAATTGTAGTGCTTTTATTTGTGAAGTACCATTGCTTTTTATTTTTAATGGGAGAAAGGTAACTTTATCTTGGCTCAGTTTCAGTGAAGAAAACCCTCCTCTCTCTTATTTAATTCATGCAATGAAAAATAATACCATCTTCAATGTCATTAGCTCCTTTATTCGCTTCCCAGTTGTTTTCTCTGTTTTTAAAGAACTTCTGTAGATGAAGTCAACGTTGTTCACACTTTTTTCCCCAAGGTCTTCAGAGGAATGTGATTTTCCTCTCTTGTAATGAACTCTTGTTATCACAGAGGTAGTAAAAAAAGCATGTATAATCTTGGAAAATATGTTCTCTTTCAAGCCTTAGCGGGAACAGACCGAGACACAGCTCCTACTCTCTGTCTTGATTTACTCCAGCAGCTTAAAACTTCCTCGAACTAGGTTAAACTGTCCCTTTAACACTCATACTTCTCCCAAAAAGGATACAATTCCGTCAGCCTTGCAGTGTCGAGCTACCAGAGATGGCCTTGGGGGCTGTAAGCAGAGACACTTTCAGGTACTGCTCACTTTGCGACTGAGCTTCTCCTTTCAGGTAACGAAGGCATCATTTCTAAATAAGTCATGTGTGGAGGACACTGATTTGCAGTTGGGCAACTTGTTTTTTTTTGAAACTTCACCAAAGGGCAAGAGACAGAGGTCGCTATTTGGCTGGGTTAGTTATAGTCACCCTTTTCAAGAGCTTCTGTCTGGCTTGCAGGGTTTGGAAGGAGGGTTGTTAGCGATTTCTTTCTGGTTGCACTATACCTTGCTGCCGTTCTTGAGGTGAATAGCTCTGAAATACCGGACTGGTCTGCAGGTGGCTCAGCAAATTTGTTCAAATTTGTAAAAATTTTGGTAGCACTAAGCTTTGGTTTTTTGTTCTGTTTCCCCTCACATACCAACAGGCTCTTCAGATTCAAACATTCTAGGTTAGCTTGGCAAGCAGTTGGGTCCTTGTGCCCTTACAACTCAACCCATTTACCCAATGTCTTGAAAAAGTGCCCCAACTTTTCCCAGTTGAGTAATTTCCTTTCCTCTTACTTGAAGTAGAGTTATCTGGTGGGTTTTGTCAGTTTGGTTTTGTTGTATTTTATTACTTTTCTAACAATGTTCTTTCATTCTTTCATTCTTCTGTTTCTTGAGTACCTGCCCAAACACTTCGGCTCTTTGATGCCTGATCAATGTAGTTCCAGAAACAGAAGAGTTACCCCGATGTGCTGATCCTCTGTCGCACTACACACACGAGAGATGCACAAACCCCAATTTCTTACCTCCGGAATTTGTTAAGGCACAGGGGTGTTTCACTTCTTATTAACGCTTTGCCCAAGGGTGATTGCCGGCAGTAGTCTTTTCATTTCTGCCTCCTGCTGCCACTTTGACAATAGGAATGGCAGCAGGAGGCAAAAAATGAAAGGACCAGATTGAAAGAAGCACTTTGCCACTGTTGTAATTTTGAAATTGATGGCGTTTTTTAGCCCAAAGTCTTGGGAAAAAAGCTGCTTTCCTCTTTGCCTCCTATTGTTTTTCCAACAGGGAGAGACATTCTCTGATGTTGCAGAGGCAGTGGGAGGCCAAAATGAAAATAATTTTCTTCCTGAAACATTGGATAGCAAAATGTGAACAATTTCAGCAGGGAAATAGTGGTTTGGGGTTTTTTTTTGACTGCCATGTGGTGAATACTGGTATTTCCATTTGCCCATGGAAAATAAATAGCAGCTGCTTTTCTTATTGAATTAACGTGATCATAGGACAATTTCTACAAATCTATTTACTGTGTGGTTTTACCAGATCATTTTCATTCTTCTCCTTTTTCTGCATGAGAACAGGCTTTGTAAGGTGGGGACATAATTCCCTTCTGAGGCCACGTGCTGCTTCTAATGCCATGGCCTTGGAGCCAGCTTTTTAAGCCAGAAACTTAAGGGTCTGCACATTCCAGAACTGCATTTTATACCAATATCATGAGAACAACTAATAAATTGAGACATAATCATTAGTGCCACTAATTCCATAGGAAGAAAGGTGCAGGGTGGTTCTGCAGCTGCACTATCGCATTGGTGACGTAGCTGCCATCACAGCATGGTGCGTGATGCAGCTTTTCTGCTGGAGTTTTTGCTCAATGGTATCGGGGGTTAAGTGAAGTGGGAGGTGTGGTGGAGTGAGCTTCAGAGGAGGCAAAGTGGGAGAGCTTTTGTGCTTCATTTGAGACTGATGTTCACCTTCTCTACCCCAGAAGACCAAGTCTTGTGATTTAGGCGAGACTTCATTTGCAACGGAGAACCAAACCAGTCAAGGAACAGAAGCACAACCAGCAGACTCTGCAGTCTGCAGATGTTTACAGCCTGTTGTGATCTACTGCATCATCTTGTAACTGTTTTAATGAGTACTGGCATGAGTCTTCAACAAAATAAAGTTCTACATTGACAAAGAGGATGGCTGGAGGAGAAAGGTTGCCCTGGCACATGGCCATGATTTTATCCAGTGTGGTGCACAGTCCCATTTCTGTGCGTGCATGCAGCACTGATGCAGCAGGAGCACAGTGTTGACAAGAGAGGGTAAAGTGTAAATCAATGAATGGCTTTGTCCTCCTGCTTTAGCTATTATGGGCTGTTGCTCTTTTCTTTGGGGACTTTAGTGTGTGTAATTAGTTATCTTGGATGGAAAGATTTTTCTCTTATTGAACATGTGAGAAATTTGGGAATGTTAATCAGCAGAGCATAACCTTTTCTTAACTTGCTCTTTTTATGGTCGTGGAGAATTAACATTTATCTTAGGGCAGCACAAGAATTGGCATTTGTATGAAGTGAACTGATTCTCCACCCTTTCTCTTTCTTTATACATAACAAAACCTAAACTCTTTGATACACTCATGAACAGAATATATTTGTAGGCTTTGAAGTGTAAATTGTGAATTTGTGTATCTCAACATGATATTGGGGTGCCATGTGTAAGCACATGCTTGTCTGTGTCCTGGATTAGTTAAAGTCTAATTAAAATTGTTCTCAAAAACTACATACTTAAAGCCAGATACAGGTAGACACACAAAAGCAGCTTGATTTTTATTTTCATATGTTCTGAGCACTTTTAGTTCTTGCAGGATTAAAGAGTCAGGGGAGTTCAGCAACTCTGCAAATCTTGTTGTATGTTCACATACCAAAATGATTATTTAGATGCTCATATTTAAATGATCAATTTTCCTAGTGTTGGCTAGTTTTTCAGCTGCTTTAAGGTGCTTCTCAGTGCTACGATGGAGCTTGGAAGGAAAGGCAATTCTAATTTACTTTCCTCTTCCCCAGCAAGTTCAGATTTGGTTGGGAAATGACACATTCTGGGGTAATTTAGCAGCGCCATTTGGACTGGCCTCTCCTTGCTACTTTGAAAGTCCTTTATGGAGATTCTTGGTAGTCAGTGGTAGCTATTGGATGTCCCATTAGGGCTCTTTTGCTTGGGCATATTAGTACAGCTGTAACAGGTCCCTTGGTTTTCAAAGTGGCTGGGCTTTTACCATGCCCTGTCCAAATGCAGTGCATATATTAATGCCAGTTAAGGATCACTGTAAAATCAATTAACTTTTCTCAGTTGATTTTGTCTCAGAAGCAACCAATTTCATATTGACATCCAGGCAAGCGGGTAAGGAATGAACTGGTTGATGGCCCTGTTTTCCCAAGGGCTTTATTTACTTGACATTTTGATGTCTACATGATGTAAACATTTACCCCAGCTTTGAAACATTAAGTGAACAAAGTTTGCTAAACTATCTTCTGTCTTTTAAAGAGCAGAATCCACAGATACCTGTCCTTTCCCTTCCCTTCTAGTTGTCCAGAAAACATCATTTTTATTCTTAATCTCTAACAGCAGAAAATGGAGTACCAGGTTCCCCTTGCTTCACTTTTGGTTGTTCCCTGGGGCTTGCGGAACAAGGCTAGCACCCCAAAATGAAGTTTTATTGCGGTGTCGCATTTCAATTTAAGTCAGTGTAGAATTTGGGATTTTAGCTGCTTCTGCATCCAGCCTGTAACAGGCACCTTACAGAATGCCCTTCAAAGATTTATGGAGACTTCCATGGTACAGAGGCTGAAAGGAAGTTTAATTACATTCAGCTTTTGGTCATTTCTCTGTCTGAGGATGTGCCCATATAGTGTCATCTCAAAGACCATCGAAGAAAATAAAATTGATCAGTGAGCCTTCTGGCTAAAACTAAAATGAGTGCTTTGTCATCTGCCTGTGGAGCGTATGTGCTCAATCACTGCCATCTCCTATGTGCTTGCCCTAGACTCTCCATCATTGAGATTTGTCCAAAATTTTAATCAAACATTATTTTATACTGAGGCCTTCTCTGTAAATGATTGAATTCTTCTCTTGACATACTCACACATACTTATTTGTACTATAAAGAAATAATTTAATCTAGCCCACGAAACCGTTTTGCTTTGGAGACAGTAAAATGTACATCTTGTTTTGTATTAGCTTATGTAGAATACAAAGTGTTAAGATAAAAACTTGGCAAGTGCAATTGCTGTCACCTTGTGAATGACATCTCTGCTCATAAAGCTCTGCTCAAAGACAGCAAATAGTATGGGAATATCTTATTTACTTACATAGGAAACTTGGTTCTAAGAGTGGGGATGTGTAGGTGTCTTCGAGTACAGTAATTCACAGGCTAATAATGCCAGGAGCCATAAAATCTCTCAGCTGGAGGTTACTGTGAATAGCAGTGCTGAACAATTGGGAAGTACTGCTGAGATGATAGTCTGAATGATGATTGAGTTTTCCTGGAGAGCCCTTATCTGTGTTTAAATTGTAGGTAAAGTTTTTAAATTTAACTGTAATAGAAGTTCATTGAGGCTTTAGAGTGGTTCCTGTGTCCTTTCTTTAAATGGTTTATCATTTTCAGCAGAAATATTCTCAGTCTTTGCATTCAAGACAAATGTTTGCCTTGCTGTCAAAATGGGACATTTTACCTTTTTCTGAGCAGAAGGACCAAGAGGACCAAAGCACCAGCGGGACAGGATGGAGGTTCTCCCTCTAGTTCCTTGTGCTAGGAGGCTCACGTGCTTCCTGATGGCACTCTTGGGCAAGGAGGAGGTTTCAAATGTAGTTTGCTGAGGTTTTATGTACTTGTACCTTGGCAATATCACTTTGTCAATACAGTAGACCCCAACAGGGTTCACTTGCTGACCCTACAGCAAGCTATCTGTAGCTGGGTAAGCTAGAAGTACTCCAGAACATGTCTTGCAGAGTTTTTAGGAGTTTCCCTATCAGTTGATGAAAGGAGAAGTTTGCGTTCAAGTTGTACTTGTATACTGTAAACAAGGTTTTGTACAGGGTCTTATACAGAAAAGAGGTACTTATTCCCTATAAAATTTTAACATGCTTTTTAAGGTTGTAATCCACCCCCCATAAACAGCTTTCATTTCACTGCATCAGTAGTTTTTTTCAGTTGCTAGGAGCTAGCCTTTATCAATGAAATAAAGTGTGAAATCCAAGGTACATCTTCGTGTAAAAGACAGCAGTGATTGATGTTGTGAGCAGATCTTGCTGCGAATGTACTCTGGTCACTTGAGATGAATTATAGATCCTGAAATTAAATGCTTAAGTAACTCTCACGTTAAAAAAAGTTAAAAATGGCTAATTGCAAGAAACTCCTTTGAAAAATATTTTTAGAGGAAGAGAACACTAGTGATAAGACTAGAAGTTAAACTGTGTGCACGTATACTGCTAGATATGATGTGTTCTCTTTTCTAAAATGTTAAGTTAAAAAAGGAAAACAATTTTATTTTTCTGTGTCAGATCTCTAGGTGCAGCACAATGGGGTTGGGCAGTCGTGCTCCCAAAGACAGTGACAAATACACGACCTCGCAACTTGAAGTTTTCTACCTCTAGCAGAAAAGTTCAAAAATTAGATTAATGGATAGCAGGAGGATCTGAGAATTTGTGGGGGTTTTTTAGTTTTAAAATCCCAAATAAGCATGCTGCACTGAACTTTTTTATGCCTATGAAGAAAGAATTGTGTTTCCAAGGTGCTGCGGTCTTGGTATCAAGATCCATCCCTGTGTGCGATGGATAGATTTGAGCTCTCTGTACTGGACTTGCGGTTCTGTGAAGCCATTGAGAAAAATATGCCATCAAGGAGACTCATCTGTTTGAGCTTTTCATGATTCCTTCATGAATTGCTGTTTAGTTGCTGCTGTACTGAAAGGTACATACAATTATGTATGTATTTTCTCTTTTACACCTGCTTACGTACTTCTTTTTTTTTGAGGGAAATCTGTAGTTGATTAAAATTACTGTGAATTTTCTTCAGATAATTGATACGAAATGAAGCTGTGCACCATATGTGTATGCATATGTGCAAATACATAAACTTATGGATGCATATATATGTGGACATAGGGTCGTATATGTGCACAGCTAATGGGAAATATCCTTCACTTAGCAATTAATTTAGTAGTCTTCAGTGTGTGCAGCATCTTAGAGGTCATTTTGCACCGCAGTGTTTTGTATTTTCCACTGTGTTGGTGCTATAAAAATGCTAATTGTCCCCATGAAGATGTAGGCTGTTTATAAATGTGTACGTGATTGTTTTTTCAGCCCTGCGAGATATAAGGAGGTGTTATTGCAGGTTTATAATTTGAATGTGTGATGGATACAACTTTGACAGTTTAGTAGTTAGAAAAGAAGGAAAAAAAAGACAGTGGTGTGTCGTTCTTCAGTGAATTGATTGCCAGGAGCATGTTATTGACTTTGGTGATAATATCATTATATATTTTACAGTCGTAAAATCAAGAAATTCAGATTATGCCCTGAGGGCTTCACACATTTAAATAAAGGATATAGCCATTTCCAGGGCTATTGGTTTAGATTAGCGGGTGCCGTGAAGAATGTGTACTATGTTATAAGAACATACAGAAAAAGGCAGCAGTGTGCTTATTGCGGTGATGCTTTGGTTTATTTTCTTTTTCTATTTATGAAATATGCTCACTCACAGATCCCCTGGGAGAATGAACAGCGTTTGCTCTAAATGTTAGCATATTAATACAATGTTAGCTTGGTGCTCTGTTGGGCTAAGAGCCTAAATCAAGTGTAATCCTTGACTTGTACTAAGAGTGAGGATAAGTCTTCTTGAAACACTCACCAAAATACACAGCGCCTGGGAAGAAAACCTTGAGTGAGCTGCAGTCTGTAAAATTAAGAGGAGCTGCAGTCTGTAAAATTAAGAGCATTATGAGCCAAATAACCTAATGCGAACACAGCTCTCCCTCTTGATGTCCGAGTCCGGGTTGAACGGCAGCTGGTGTGCTGCTCTGATGGGAATGCCCGGGGAGCAGCTCCAGTGACTGCTGCTGCTGGGTACGACCCGGGGAGCGCTCGCCCCCGGCACTCAACTTGAGCTGCTCTGACCTGCGTCTTCCATAATAGCTTATGTTCCTCTCGGACCGTTTACCAGTCACGTCTTGGGACTGAATGTACTTGACGTACTTGGGTTGAGTACTTGGGGTTTTGGGTTCAGGTCTGTCTTTAGCTTGCTTGAGGGAATCTTAGTTTAATTAAGGTATATTGCCTCGAATAAAAATGATTGACTGTGCTAAAGACCTTGTTTATTACTTCTAGGGTAGCTTTAGTGAGATGGATAAAGTACCTTAACACTGCTCATGATGATAAGCCTCTCTCTACTTTAGATGCAAGCTCAGAAGCATATTGCATCACCCAGCTCTGGGGATTTATTGTTCCCTTAAAAGACTGTGCAAGTCCAAGTGCAATGTCACAACTCAGCAGCAAAGGTCGTGTTTGCCTACTCAGGCAGGAGCAGTGGGTCCAGCTGGAACACATATGGCTTAAAGGTGAATGCTGACATCTATAGGAGTAGATGAAATAATTACTCTTACATTTACATTTTAAGGGCCTCTGAGGATTATAAATCTATATGCTGCAAACAAAACATTTCTTTGCCTGTGTCAACAGCAGCACATTTTCTAGTTAAACGTGATCACCTTTCTAAACTGAATTCGTTGTTATTGGGTTTTTAGCTTTTGCAGCTTTTCTCAGTTTGGGGCATGAGAATCAAATCGGGTTTATTTTTGTTGATAATCTTGTGCCATTTTGGATTGTAAAGCGCTTGTGTTGAGTTGCAAACAAATGCTTGGGATATTCCTTTGCTTATGAAAAGCAATTTGTGAAAGCATTTTAGAGCAAACCATTGGAAATTATCCATTTGGTCTTGAAGTTAAAGAAGTTTTAAAACAAAAATTTAATTTAGGATCGTTTTAGAATGATGTAGTGGTGCTGGTTCTCTGAAGAAAAATGCTGGGCAGATCCCTACCTGTGCAGGGTACGGTGGACAACTGGGATGGGCATCAGCAGCTCACCCAGTGTGGCTTTGGCAGCTGTGGTGTTCTCGAGTCAAGAAATCCTAAAATGAGATCTCGGGAAATGTGTTGTGGAAAGAAGTGGTTGTCATTAAACACATGCTTCTAATCTTGCTGTAGCTTATGGTCTAGTAATGATTTGAGACCTCAAGCTTCAGTTTTCCATAAAATCTTCTTAGGTGGTTTGTGAATGTCCCCCTTCCTACCCTTGAGATATTATTTGTAGTTTGAGGAAGGCAGGCTGAGAGTGAAAGCCCCAAGATGCGGCTACTCATTATTCCAATAAAACTGAGCTCTGGCAGTAAGTGCAGCCCCGCATCCAGGATAATCCTCCTTCCCGCAGACTGGGACCGAGCAAGCGCGGTGGCAGGGGGTGGCTGGAGAGCCGAGTGTGCAGCAGGTCTCTGCTGACAAAAGCAGGAGCTGGGAAGAAGAAAAGATCTTTCCACGCTTGTTACGTGGAAAGAAAGACGCAGCGCTTTCCTGGGTGGGTTTCTGGCACAGGTACAGCTCTCTGGTTTAGTGGTTTAATGTTATCACTCACCCTCCTCCGAACCTTAAGAAGAATTACAGCCTTCTAATTCAGGCATCTCTTATTTATGCAGTTTCAAACACAGAAAGGACCTTGTTCAAGAACTGTCGTTAAAAAAATTTTTTTTGTTTTAATGATGAGATGTTTGTGAGAGTCTGGACTATCTGCCTTATAAGAGTCCAGTGTGCAAATGAAGTATCACCCTGCATAAATCTCACATCTCATGAGTGGTATAAAATCAACCATACTGACAGTGTTTGTCATATGGTCATTTTCCAAGCAGGTAGGAAGTTTTTCAGTCCTGATTGCAGCACCAAAATTTGGAAATGCAGTATGAGCATAGATCGGGGGGAAATCTGGATATATGCTGAGAAATGGTGACTGTTGCAGATGGCTGATTTATAATATAGGGCAGTGTGTGTGTGCATTCTCTCTGCTTTTTCATGGGACACATGCTCTAGGGTTTTACGGATGAATTTGTAGTCTCTAGTAATTTGCAGTTTCCACCGCAGTTTAAAATATCTACATCATTTTCACGTTGATGATTTTTCCCAGTCATTTATCCCAAAAGCACTTTATCCTGCTTAATCTGGGTCATAATTGACATGGGACTTGTGTGTAAGTAAACATAGCCATAAGTTGTGTTTGAATGGGCTGTTAATGTCAGGGATTTAGTTACATACAGTGAAATAGATCAGAGGTTGGAATAAGTATAAAGGTTCAAATAACTGAGGAATTCAAGGTTGCTATCATTACTTGGACCCAGGAAACACTCTTGAACACTTACATGCTCATGCTGTTAGCACAGCTGCCTTCAGCTGTAACAAAGACGTAAGGCTGAAAATTGTTGGCAAGAAAGCTGTTGGAATTGGATTTTATTTACTGCAAATCAACAGGATATCTTTGAAAGTATAAAAGGCGTATGGAAAAGTCCACTGTTATCGTTGTACTTTGTTGTGTCTCCAGATGTTCTCCCTCCTGCCCCACTCTGGAGGCTGAAAGTGGAAAATGGGTTTTCACTGTATTGAGCTGATGGTGCCAACATCTGCCTTGGTATTTTCCTGGGGAATGAGATTACCACTACTTCGAGTTTCTGATTTATCATTTGTGTCTCTATTAGATTATTTTTTTTTAATAAAATATAATGTGAGAGCATGAAGTTTCAACCCTGTTTATTTCTTCTCAGGGAGCGGGAGTGAAAACGAATCAAGGGAAACAGTTGGGTGGCTGCTGGCCACAGGAACAGTTGTCAGCTGCCTTATTTTTAAGGGGCTATAAATGAAGTATTAAAACATTGCTCTGAGCTGATATTTTCATTGAAAGAAGTAGTATTTGTGTGCTCAAACACACTCGAAGATCTCCATATGCTTAAAATAGCTCTATTTTTTAACATACATTTAGTCCATCATTACTTCACAGTGTAGACTGTGCTGTGCTCTGGGGGAAGGAGAAGCAAATGAGTATGTTCATTTGGAAGTACTTGTCATTGGTCATGTATGCTTCTAGATATTCTCATAGTGGTATTGTAAAAATTTCAATTCCATAGTTTTGAACCTAGTTTGTTCATCCACATGGTGGGTGTGTAACACCAGCAAAGTTGACCCAAGTGTTGACAGCTGAAAAAGGTGCTTTTAAGAGAAATGCAAAACAAAATAGCTTTTCCCCCCAAAGTTTCTGTACTTTGGCGTATCAAAAACCAGCTACACAGAAGCAGATTTTATTAATTTTTTGGTGCTTAAATCTGACCTTTCAAAGGGGAATGAGCTTTGGAGAAAATGTGGGCCAAAATTCTCAAACATAGGTGTCAGACTAGATTCTTACCTATGGTTCATTTATAGCAGACTCTAGCTCTTTGTTCATTTTTTACGAAAGCTAGAAGGATGGGGCAAAATCTGCGACTAGGGCTCCTAGGTGGTAATAGTATAAATTTTAGCAATGTCAGTCCATGTTTAGGGAAGTTTTCTGGTGTAATCTGTTGGGTCCGAGAAACTTCAAATTCTTTAAGATCTCACATTTTTGCTTTCTTCTTTGTGCCTTGGGTGTTGTTTGTTTGGTTACTTGTTTGGTTGCAATTATTTACAGTTCGCTGCTGTGTTTTTTGAGATCCTAGCAAGAAATTCCACAGACAGCTGCAAAACATATCTTTAATCAATTTTAGGAAGACTGATTCCCTAACTAACATATTTCTTCCAGCTAAGACACAGTATAAACTCTTCTGCAGATACTTGGGGGAGAAAGTCTTCCTGACAAAGATGTGCTTTTCATGGATTGCTGTAGTGTCATCATTGCATGGTTCAGGCTAGTCTGAGCTTTGTAATTTATGTACATTGGCCTTATCAGTACTGTGCTATCTTACCCCCTGATTGCTTTTTTATTAAGAAACATCTTGTGCCTTTTTTTTAAGCTTCTCAGGGTGAGCCTGTGAGAGCCGACTTTGCTAGTTATGTCATTTCTGTATATGTCTATAAGCAGAAAGAATAGAATGAGGAGACAGTATTTCTTGTGGGGGTTTTAGAGCAGCAATATTCTATAGGCAAATAATATTTATTTTTCCATCATTCAAATGTTAATAGTGTAAATATTGCTGATATGGTTAGATAAGTCAGTATACGAGGAAATAGTAGCATGTTTCTATTAGAGTTTTGTCTGCAAAATGAAGAATTCTCAAGTGTATTTGGATTAAAACAACCCATACAGGTCAGAAGTTTTCAGATCCATGAGGTCTGATTCAGGCTTATCTCTCATTTCTGTAAACCTAATTTGTGTGCAAATTTCATGCAGAAGATTTTGTATGGCAACAATTCCACTGTGAATTCATTTAAGGTAGTAAGGCCAAAAGGTTTTATTGAACTAGTACTGTTTCCTGTAATTTTATTGAAATGTTTGCATGTTTAGGTGTTGAGGTAGGAGTTAGATCTAATTTGCCACTTAATTTTGAGTATTTATTAATTTATTTTCCTTTGCATTCGTATAAATTTCCTTGTTTTCCTTATGTCTTTTCAGGTCAGGATCGCAGTGAAGCCACTTTAATAAAGAGGTTTAAAGGTGACGGTGTCCGATACAAAGCAAAACTGATTGGGATAGATGAGGTTTCTGCGGCACGAGGAGACAAGTTATGCCAAGACTCCATGATGAAGCTCAAGGTGCAGTGAAACTTTTAATGTTTAATATTATGGAGTCAAGAGAAACAAATTTCAGCTTGAACTTTTACTCATTCTCCTTTCATGACACTGAGTCTCACTCTGGTTAATTATGTATTGAAAGCAGTCAATTTTGCATGAACTCCTGGCTGGTATTGCTTATCCCAGTTTAATTTTAATACATTATCTCTGAGTTCAGTAGTTATTCGTGATTGACACCACTGCAATTTGTCCACAAATTATAAACAACACATCCGCAAATTGAATAATTTTATTATGCAAAAGGGGAGGTAAACCACTATGAAGAAAAATGGTGTATCAGAACATTTTATGACAGTGCTAATCAACTACAGCCCTGCCTTTGACCATTATCTCCTGTCGGGACAAGCAGGAAGGGGTGAATGACGGTGTGGGGTGTAGGTAGCCAGATATAGGGGGGAACTGGTGTCCCCACTGGGAGGAGAATGTCTTGCACCTTTAATGGTAGGATTGATCGGTTACAAAATCGGGAGGCAGTGCACTGAGAGGACGGAGCATGAGAAGATAAAGAGGAGTCCCCAGAGTTTGGGGGAAGAAATGGAGCAGTGACAAAGGCAGATTTTGAGTAGACTGCAAACTTAGAGAGTAGACAGAGTCTAAAAGCACTAGTGGTGTAGAAGGGTGGACTTTCTGGAGCCTGATCGACATCTCTGTCTGTCTGAGTCTTTTCTTAGAACCCTCAAAGAGCATAAGAGCTCTCTGTAGGAAGCATCCTTTATCTCACCCTGGGACATGTGGAAGAGCTAGAGTCATTGAAAAGGAAGGATAGGTTATGTTTTCCTTGAGTGCAGGGCTGGCTGTTGGCTTCCCATCTGCATTGTAGGGTTACAAGCTGGGTCTAGGAGTAAACGCTTTGCAGTTTTTTCCCAATTTTTTTTCTTCCAGTCCTCTCCCCAGCACTCTGTCAAGAGAGCTGATGGATTTTCCATTAGTGATTTTTTCAGGAGGAGAAATCACTAAATAGTATCTTTTACACTACCAACCAGCAGGGTTCCAGTCCTGAGGACTGGGAGGAGTAGGTGGTTATTCATGAATAAACAGCAAAGGGTGACAAGCATCTTATGGTTGAACAATCCAAAAGCAAGACCTGGTAAATAATTTACAAATCAGTTACAAACATTTTATGACAAGCAAAATCTAATCTGTTCTAAAAGGTGCACTGTTGATTTATTACATCTGCCACAATATTCCTATCTGGTTTAATTGTATACTGGATATTTCTCACCATTTCACAGTTCCTAGAAGCAATTTGGGAGAGTTGTCACCGTTCTGCTGCACAAGCCTTTTTGTCTCTCTCCTCCATGGATTACCATTTCTGCATCTCCCAGATGCCTGATACCTGGTTGCAAAGTGGCAAGATTGATCTAAACAGTGTTGCGAGATGACTAAAACTATTAAGGGAAGGGAACAGTAGAAATTCATGTTTGTGTGCAAGGCAGCATAGCGTGAAGTTGTGGGCTCTGGAAACCTAGCGTCTAACAACATGAGTTTTAAGGCCAGGCATAAAGTTTTGGGGTGACTTTTGACAAATGACTCCATTTTTTTCTCTTTAATTTTCATGTCTGTGTAATGAGAACAATGACATCATGAACGTCTTAAAACATAAGTTAGTGATTGTTAAAACATATTGAAATTGCAGAGCATCAGATAAAGGCTAAATGTTTTAATTTATTTACTAGTGCAATAGGTTACATTTGATCTTAGTACAGTGTTATTGGTCAGGGCAGGCTCCTGAGAAGGTGGATAATAGAAGTTACTTTTATACTTACACTGTGGGAGAATAATACATGAGATGCATATCAGCAAGTTCACTTACGAAGTAAAAGCCTGAGATCAGGAAAAAAACTAACCCTCAATACCAGTTTTTTACAGCAGAGGTATAGTTTGATTTTTGAGAAGAATATTCTTCAACTCTAAAAAGCTCAATTTGCTTATTCCACATAAGTATGCCCATGAAGTAGGCTAAAGTTGTTGGCATTTTTTACCTCCACTGCTTGTTGGGTTTTTTTCTTGGGGGAAAAAAAAAAAAAAAGAAAACAAAACAGCTTATGGCTGGGAAAAGTGTGCTAGAAATGACCTTCAGCTTCCATGAAAACAAATTTCATGGAGGATTACTAGTGCAGGGGTTGGAAGTGGGAGCACGCTTGAAATGCTGTCTGCGTAGCATAAAGAGATGTGGTACCTTGAAAAAAGGGAGGAAGCCAGAAGTAAGAGGGGAACTGTTCCTGGAAAGCCCTTAAGTTTTCCTAGAAAAGTGGTGAATCGTCCACAAGCAAATCTTTGTGCTCTGCTGTGACACCTAGAAGAGTAATGAAACCAGCCAAACTGTTCTTTGTTTCAATAGGGAATTGTTGCTGCGGCTCGTTCGAAAGGAGAACATAAACAAAAAATCTTCTTAACAGTCTCCTTTGGGGGAATCAAAATCTTCGACGAAAAGACAGGGGTAAGTAAAATAATCATGTGATGGAACAGAATCGAATCTTTTCATGGATGTTTCTTGAAAGGCATTTCCTAGCTGAGCAGTAATGTCTCACCAGCGTAAGCACACATGAAGCATCTGAGATGCTTGATAAAGGGTTATCATATATCAGAGCAAGCCATTAGATGACTGAGGTGTACAGTGTAGCATGGGGACGTGGTTTATTGTAAAGCTTTGTCCTTGGATACTTCTGCAGAACCACTTACTTGAGTACACAGGTGCTCCTTACATGCATAAACACTCACAGCTCCGAGTCCAGAAAGTGGCAAGAAGGAATTTGTTTTCCTTCCACCAGATAAAGAATTGCTTCTTGGAAATACCAGCCCACTGTTTGCAGAAGGAACTGCCGGCAGCAGCACACACTTAGCTGGGATTGCCCTGAAGTTGTCCCAGGGGAATCTAAGAATTTCTATCAGGTCCGTAATTCCACATGAATGCAGTTGTAGTCACCATGATGCAATATGCTCCTATTAACAGCAATGACGGTCTTCTGTGAGGTACGCAGTAACCATAAGAATCAGAGCTTTTGTATTGTCAGTGGTAGAAAAAGTATATATTGTATGGAATTGGAGGTAAAAGATACTGAAAAGTTTGAGGTCGCTATTTGAGGCTGCCAAGCAGCAACTCGTCCAGTAGCATCTGGTCGAGGAAGCTGCAGGACACTTCCATGCCTTACACAGTTTTTGCCACAGCAGTACCATGTTTGATTTTTTTAAATTGCTCTGAAAGAAGAAACCTAAGCAAAACATTATACTACTTAGATAAAAAGCGACAACACACAAAGTGTTTTAATCCTAATTAAGAAGATTTTTACAGCAGTTTAAGCTCTGCCTTGAATTTTAAAAAGCTCTTGATTTAATCTTTTGAAAGATTAACTATTTAACATGATGCCAGAAATAAAACCCTACTGATGATAGATGAAATTATCTTTGCCAGTTAATTTACATTATTAGAAAATCAATGTCATTGAGCTCACTGATACATAATACAAGTAGTTAGTAATGAAAAGCTCATTTGGAATGTGTTGTGTACAGCGTGTGTAAAGTATTCATACAAAAGCAGTGTTTAAGAGAACATTGCTGAGGTTACAGCCTGTGCTTAGAAGATAGGAAATGTCAGAATTAGGGCTGCCAGTGCAGTTGTGGTTGGATCCTTTAATAAACAGACACTAGGGTAGTACTTAACTATGCAGTGACGCACCTTTTTGTGGCCAGAGAATACCAGCTTCGTTCAGTGTACAGAACAGAGTTTAGTACACCAAACAATATGGTAAAATTTTGTTTTCTTTTCTTCAGCGCGCAGCCTACTGCCTTGCCACACACTCTGCAAATTGCACTGAGGCCACAGTTACTTTCCTAAGCCTTTTCTTGGAAAAAGAAGAAAGAAAGACTAGTCCTTTTGCACTTGGTCTCTGAATGTTTCACAAACATTGGATTTCTTTTCATAAAATGAAGGGGGAAAAGGGGATGCATTTTAGAAACGAAGGTCTATTTTAGCCAAATTGCGTTTCCTGCAGCATCCTGCACGCTCTCCTGTCTGCAACTAGTGAGATGGGGACATGAGAACAAGTCTCCTTCATTTTGTAACTTTGACACCCTATACTCTAAATCTGACATAACTATATCATCCTTACAGTAGCCTTGTCACTCACTCACTCAGGCTTAGACTGAAACCTTTTAAATCCACCTTCCAGATGTCTGCCCCTGAGCTGCTGGAGTGATGGACAGGAGTATTGAGTTGTCCTTTTTGAAACAGGACTGTGACAGAGGGATGTGGGGAGCTTTCGACATCAGTTTTTACGTGTTGTTTTGAAAGCAGGAGGATCATGCTTTCCATGCCAAGCTTTTGAAGCAGGGATGCATGAACTCCTCTGCCGGTTCTTCACAGCCACCATCCCTTCGGCTTTTTCCCCAGCTTGGGTCTCTCTGTGTCCCCAAGTTTCACATCCTTGTCCCACTCTTCTCATAGTCTCTCTCATCCAGCCTGTCTCTGCTTTGCCAACCTACAGTTGTCATCTTATTCCCGTTCCTGCTGGCAGTCACATACAATCTCATCATCTGAAATACACTGGCTGGCATCAGCAACAGGTCATGGACAGACCCCGACAGTGTCTCTGGGCTCTCTGAGCCTGCAGGACACTACTGAGCCAAGGTGCTTTCCATAGCACAAGAGACAAATATACAGGGGTGATGCACTGTGTCTCATCCACACGGCTTTGACTCATCGTGGTGTAATGCTAAGAGAAGTCAGCCGTTGTAATAATAAATAATACCGTCTGTGTAGTCTCACATCGATGTCTGTGTGCTAAAGTCACCCCCAAAGAAGGCTGCATTACTGCTGTGATGTGGAGCCTCCTATAAGGCAAGATAAGGACGATGCAATTAGGTGATGCAGGACACTGATAATCCCATTCTTGACCTAGAAGCAACAAGCTGGCAAAACTGGGGATGTACGATAGCTCAGCCTGACTCTTGATGGGAAGGAAGCAAAAAGGGTTGCAAAAAGGTTATGTTTTGCTCACACAGATCTTCTGATATCCATGTTAAACTTAAGAATTTATAAAGTGTGGAGACTGATGTTCACATTTGTGCAACAGGGAAGAAAATATGCCCTTAATTGGAAAGAGCCTGGATAATACTGCATTTGCTTTCTCCTCTAACAGCCCTCCCTGTCCCCCACAATGCTTTCTCCCTTAGTTGTGTTTCCATAATTTTGGAATTCCCCAAAGGATATTTTGGGCCACGGTGCTCATTTATTGTTTGTTTGGAAAGGTTATTTACCTCTCTACAGAGGTAATTTTTATCATTGGCTGTTGCTATTATAGCTGCCACACTGGCAGTCTGATGTGATAGAAAGAGAAAAAATATTCTGAAAAAATGTAGGCTTCTGTATGTTTAGTATCTTGTAGGCTACTATTGGATTTTAATTTATCACAATAAAAAATCAATTTGTAGCTCAAAACTAGCAAATTTTTTAAAATTGACAGTGTCATAGCTGACTTCATACAGATGATTTAGGGGAATTGCTCCATGATTCATTACAGATGAAGGGCTGTAGTTGGGTTACTACTGAAAATGATAAGCAAGGTTTTTTTCCCCTGTACTTTATAGCTCTCTCTGATATGTTCCAGACCTAATATTCATCAAAAAATATTGATTTAAATAATGCTATTATTCCAGCCATCAGGAATTCTGCCCTTTGAGTAAATTTATCCATGAAGGAGATTAGGGTGAAGGTGGAATATCATTTGGGAAGAATTTATCTCACCGAGAAAAATAACAGCAGGATTTGCTGTGAGTCTGCACTGTAGATGCGATTCGATTTAGTTCCTCTATAGCACTGCAATAGAAATAACTCCTCTCCTCTCTTATATTTCATCATTCTATTCCATGGATTAATCTAAATAGGTCCCTTCATACCACTTTTCAAATACTTGTCAACGTATTTAGAATGCGAGAGAAGGGCCCTGCTTAGCAGAGTTCACCCCGCAAGCCTGTAGTTTGCGTGTGCTGCTGTATAGACTCAGTTGTCTGCTGGAGGAGTCTGCGCACACAGGCAGAACACCACAAATTGTTCTGCTGTTAAAGTCCCAACATTAGCCGTATATCCTGAAGTTGTATTTAGTTTGACTAACAGGATGTTCTCCTGTCGTATGCAATTGTCATTACACGTGGGGTTTCACCCTATTTTTTCTTATCAATGTACCTTTTTTGTCTACTGTCATATGTTGGCCATCCATCGCGCTTGCCTTTTCCAGAACATGGTTGCCAAATATATATGCCACCGGACAGAAATACATTTATTTTTTTTAACATAAAAAAAATCTACCACAATTATTACTAAACCCAGACTTTTTCTACCTAATGCCACTTCAGAGATTTCATGGCTGCATATTATATGAAAATAATTTTTGATCATTTGTTCTGCCATATTCCCCGGCACCCTGGCGACATCTGAAGACATCATCTTTCAAACACAGTACAGCACAAGCTGAAATGTATTCTTTGTTGGTAGACTTTCATGAGAGTTCTATATTTTCAAAAGCGTGGTCTGTAGAAGGCAAAAATGCAAATAGTTGCATTATGCTTTTTAATATTGTCCTTTTCAGGGTGGAACTTAGTGGTTAATGTGCTCCTTAGAAAGCGACAAAAACCATAACTCTCAATATAGCAGGATATGCAAAATTTTTAAAGGACCATCATTGTTCATTAGCTATTTATGAGTATTATTTTGTTAATCACACACATCAGGCTATCTCCCTGTGATAGCTTAGTAATGCTTCATTAGATGTGCATGACTAATATGGTTTCCATAAAGAGGCTGTAATTGTCTCATTGTTTATTTATGTAACAATAAATCTTTGTTTACCGTAGGTTACTTTCCAAAAATTTCTTTAAAAATAATAATTAAATTCCATAAAATACTTGGGAAACCATTTTCTTCCACATTTGTGTAATGAGGTATACTTTTAAACTCATGCACTTTCTAATTGCAAAATCCTGTTTACTTTAATGGAAGACCCAGACACTGTGAAAGAGAAATATGATGAAAGCAAAAAATTACTATTTGGCTTTAGGTAAAGAATTAGTGCTGTTAAAGTAAAATTTTGTATCAGCTGGTGGATATGCAAATTACCAGAATATACTGCAATATACATATTTATATGAGCTATTGTTATACATGAAATATTTGTCTAGACTCTACAGTTGTCCAAAAACCATGATAGACCTATATCAGTACCTTGTTTCTTTGTGAGAAGTTCCCTAAACAGATGGATTGTAACCTAGTTTATGCAGATGATAGACATTTCACCAATTTTTCTTTTTTTGGACTATGCAGCATTGTAAAAGTGAGTTTCATTTGTATTACCTATTACACACTTTGAAGAGATTGGCTAGTCTTTCAGAGATGTCAACCCATATCTTTATCAAAATACAGGGCTTGGGCACAGCCTGTGGGATTGTAAAATTTCTAGGAATACTGTAAGTGTCTGATTGGGTTACAGTATTGCAGATAAGGATTGCAGTGTATTACTCATGTTTTATGAATTTAATCTGTAGCCATTTTCTTCAGGCTGTCGGTATGAAATCCAGGAAGGAAAACTGTGTATAAATATGTATTTCATAACTGTATGTATAAATATATATTTCGTGTTGATTATCCATTCTAGTTCTTGTTATCTATCCCTTACTCTAACCGTTATTATCTTTGAGGAGGATTATGTGACTCTCATACAGAACGGGATTTACCTACCTGAGAAGGTGTTTCTCGGTGAATAATATCTCCCCTTTCCATGGAAGGGGGACCAGACCTTACCTGTATCATTTTGTACAAAAAAAATTTAATTTGCATTTTCATTCTGGCCACAGAACTAGTGATTGTGCTTCTGCTTTAACTCTTAACGATGTCCAAATAAATAATGTGTAGTGGGTGGTTATAATCCTGCTGGCCTCAGATTGTTCTCTTCTAGTGAGATAATGCTATGGCTCTGATATGATCCAGCCACTGTTTTAGATGCCTACATTTTGCCCATCTTCCTGACCTTTTAAGCTCTCTTGACGTTATAATGCATAGATTTTTCAAAGTTGTTGCTAAGGCTTCTGTAAAGCATTTTCCAGCTTGTTCTGCGACTTTATCAGGTTTGTGCTGATAACCCCTGGATTTGCTGCTCTTCTCCATTTGATGTGAATGATAGCGTTAGTTATGCTGATATATCGCTAACAGGACAGCTAAACTTGGCTGAAAGAAAATTTTAGCAAGATTAAAATTCTCACTCTTGGCATAAGTCACCTCATTTCAAATGTACCAAAGGTACTTCTTGACTTTACTGGAAATCTGTTGGTTCTGGCATCTTTGACCAGAAATCGAGGTACGATTATGGATCTGTAGTTGTTCCTTGAAGCACATGTGCTGGAGCAGATGAAATGTCAAACTGTCAAGTCTCTATCACTGAGCATCTCTGAATATTTAAAAATAGAAATAAAAGAAGGAATTAACTTTATCTGCTCTCTACTTGCTCTGCAGAGAGCAGGAGAGATGGTGTGATTAGTTTACTGAATTTTTGTGTTTGCCAGAGCATGGTATTGGCCAGGAGATCGTTAACGGTCCCTGCCTGGGGCTCCTTCCAGCTCCAGGCCAGAAGCTCCCGGAGGTGGGTTTTGTCCCCTTCATTTCTTTGAAAACTGATCTTCCCAAAGTTCCTGCTGGCCTCTTCATGGTTGATCTCAGGTGCAGCATTTCCTTCACATCCTTAACTTACCAGCTGATTTTGAATAAGTCCTTCCACATGGCCTCCATGACTTGTCTCTGGATTTTACACCCATGTTTCTAATTTCTTTCTCTCTCCTGCAGTTTTCATCCAGGATTTCCTGGGTGCTCTCTGTCCTTGATCTCCTTTTCTTCCTGCTGTGCTTTTTATCAGAGATACTTCATATGCAAATACAAATTTGGTTATTGTGTCAAACCAAATGATGCCAGCCCTGTCTCCTTCTGTTCAAATCTTGACCTGTCTCTCGAGCCCTCTCCTTGCACGTTTAGCCAACAGTTCAAGCTTAACATGGCTAATCTGGGCCTTTTAATCCTGACTCCCAAAGGTGTTTCTCCGACCTCCTTTTAGGAGCGCTGAGGAAACTATCAGCATCATCTATTATTCAGCCCTGTAAATTCAGCACACTTTTTGACTCAATGTTGTTTCTGACTGTCACATCCAGGGTAACTCCAGATCTTACAGATTCTTCTTAACTGCTCTGAAATACAGCATTTATTGTCATGCTTACAGTTAAAACCCAGTCCTGCCTCTCTTCATTTTGTGTCTCAATTGTTATCCTTTTCTTTGTCCTTGACAAATGTGACTTTTCTTTTTGAAATCCATCGTGACTGCCAAGATTGCTGTCTCAGCTTATTCTTTTGATCATGTCACACTTCTCTTTGCATTCCTACGCTGAGTCTGCCTTCTCTATTTTACAGTCCCTTGCCATGCTTTTTTCCAGGCTCTTCATGGCTGCCTTTACTCTTCATCCACTTTCAAGGAGTCATTCCACAGTACCAACTTTGATCATTCCTTTATTCAGTTTTCAAATAAATGACTCCAAGCCTCTTCCCATCCTGCCCATCATGCTTTGGAGGAATTCTTTGCATGTATTCATGCAGTACCCCCTTATTTTCTCTTCACATCCCTCCTTAAAACACTCCCATGCTAGAAACTTGTTGGTACCCTGTGATCGCAGCCTGTCACGCAGAGCTGTGCAGCCTCTTGTAGTCACCCTGTTGTCATTTGCCTGGGATGAGGACAGCCCATCTAGTGGCTTGTAGATCCAGCTCATGAAATCGTTCTTCTGGCCGTCTGTCGTTTCTGTTGTGGCCTTGGAGAGGTATGGCTTGGGGATTGGTTGCACAGGTCAAATCAACCATGCCTTCTACCGTGTCAGCCTGGTATTTCAGGGGTGAGCTGCCCACAGCGTACTCACCCGGGAGGAAAGGGCAGAGGAATGATGGAGGACATCTGCCAGGGCAGCGAGCGAAGAATTTCTTCATGCCTAAGGGTTTAAGAGGAGGAGCTACGGCAGTCATGCATCTCAGAGATATTCCAGGGGGCATCTGGCCCTTAGCTTTCAATGCTTGGAAGTAAAAGCATGAACTCTCTGGGATTACCTTGTAATTTGTCAGAATTTTTATCAGAATTTTCTGTTTATAGGAACTTTTTGTAAGAAATGTTGGATCTTGGACCATGCTGAGGACTTCTAAGGACTGCAGTGATAAAAATATTATGTAATAACAATAAAAAGCATACTGAAGAACAGCAAAGTCAAATTTTACATGTACATTTGAAAATGGTGACACCTTCCTTAAGCATTATGGGAATTGTATGCATTGTCCTCAGCTTCTGCCTGCGAAAGATCCCTCTGGCCAACTGGGAATCTTGCCCTGTTGCTTGGCAGTTTCCTATCTTTCTACTTGTAAATATGAATAGTAAGACATGGCATTTACTGTTCTAGATGCAATAAATATACCTAATTAGAATATGGTGAAGTAGGGGACTTAAAACCCCTGCATATTACTTATATAAGGTATTTATAGTCTTCTGAAGCTTCAAAAGGTAAACAATAACACATTTCATAAATAACACTTGACAGTTAGCAAAATGTAAATGTCAGAAGAACCTACTTCCATAATTACATCCCTTATTGACTATTGTAATTAATTTCTTACTGGCCTTCCAAAGTGTGCCCTAGACAGTTTGGATGGTTCAGAATGCTCCACTGGGATTTTTAATAGCCACAAGCTCACAGAGATACATTTTATAGATGCCCAGTTTGCTCTATGAAGATTGTAAAAGCTTTATGTATTATGACGGTTTTGTCACTGTGAAAAAAAGAACTCAAAAGGCAAAACTCAGATGTGATTTTGCACGCTGTGAAGTCTGAGCGTTTTGGGATATAGAGCTTTGGTTTGAACCTTAGGTCTTTCCTCCTAACAACTTGGCATATGGAGGAAGGCTGAAATTTCTCTCCTTCCTCTCATCTGGAAATGCTCTTATCTAGAGCTGAGTTCAGCCTTGTAGTGAGTATCTGCAGGACCTGCCTTGTGATATTTCTGACGTTAATTGGCATGAAGATAAAATAAACCTATTCCAGATGTTTTATCCAAACTGAAATAATTTGTGGGAATTTGTTGTAGTTGTATTTTTCAGTGTGAAAAGGGTAGAAATTGAATTGCTTTCAAAAAGGCAGAAAATAAGATTTTATGACTTTACTGATGGTCTCATTTGGCTGTATATGGCTTCCTGTTGTTTAAGCCAAGCACCCCAGGATGCATTTAAGAAAGGGAGGTATTGCCACGTGCATTATGTGTTATGGTATGGGGAGCCTCACTATATGCATATTCCCAATCGCCATTTGGTCTCCATTGCATATGGGTGGAGGGGAAATCTGTCTATAGAGCTGTTGTAGTAAAAATTACTATGTAAACACTTCTGATACCGTTTTAATGTTTGGTATGCTTAAGCAGAATTTGGAGTGAATTTTACTAAAAACTTGAAAGTCAACTTTTGGTTATAAAAATGTTTTTTGTCATAGATCCCATTATATAGTGGAGCTGCACTGCATGCCTCTGGTGAGGTACTGTCCCACAGCAGAAAACTCGAAGTATAAAGTTATATTGGGTTTTTTTGCCTATAATCACTACCCTTTTATGATTCAGCTAAATGAATTAGGATATGAAAGCCACATTGTAGTCCCCCTGGCCCCAGCTGTGACTTTGTCTTATAGAAGAGCACCCAAAATACAGAGTTGCTTGGGGTGAGGGAGTTGTTTGCAAGTACTGATATTTTTAAGGCAGGTTAATGCACTAACTAGAAAAATGAAAGAAAAAACACTAGAAAAAGATTTCAGGCCCATTTTCAGCACATGCAGAATTGTAACGGCTTGATTTCACACTGCTCGGGAAAGGATTTAGTAAGAGAAATGCTGACATAATAATAGCGCAGGTGGCTGAGATGTACTGAAATCTCCCTGGAGAGCGGTGGGGGACTTTCAGCGGGTGCCATAACAGAAAGTTACGTCCCCCTTTGAAATGTACTGTTCCTTCCTCTTGGAGATGGCTGGGAAGCATTATGCCCCAGGTGTGCTGGTGATTTTCCTTCCTGTTCAGTGCATTTTATCTGGTAGGCTGCTCTGCAATTTTCTGTATGCCCTCGTAATAGCAATACTACCGACGATGCTTCTGAATTTCTGTGCTAACTTGTAGGCTGTTTAACCTCTCCCATTGCTGGGGTCGGATGCAAGGGAGACGGATGACCTTTGCTGTCAATATAATGGGAGAGGGAAACTACAGAAAGGTTTACTTTTAAAGTTACCTGGAGTTTGTGAGATGATAGTAATAGATCTCTATTGGCACTAAAATCAGTGGATGATGTTCTGCCCTCAGGAACACGTTTGCGTTTACAGGGAAATTGGCAAGAGCTTTGTTCAATCTGATAGTCCAGGGGGATGAGTAAACACCTTTTCTACCATTTGGTGTATGTAATAAGTAGCC
Source organism: Haliaeetus albicilla (assembly GCF_947461875.1). Classification (NCBI taxonomy): domain Eukaryota; kingdom Metazoa; phylum Chordata; class Aves; order Accipitriformes; family Accipitridae; genus Haliaeetus; species Haliaeetus albicilla. The sequence goes on from NC_091490.1 coordinate 5,390,538, forward strand.
CTGTGGAAGGAGAAGAAGAGGAAGGACAGTGGTTACCACTGGATGCTCTTACTTGTCAACAGTTACCAAACACAAATACCTGCTTTTATCCCAGTCTTTCAGTTGAATAAGTAATAAATTTCAGATACCCATAGATCTTTGCTTAAAACATAAGTAACTGTTCATAAAAGTTGTCTTCCCAAATGAGGTGATTGTATTCGTAACCTTTCTGGTTTATGCACTGTATGCTCAGCATGCAGGCAACCATGTGTCGCAGAGCCTAAGGGCTGGAACAGCATCTCCCGTTGTGCTACGCAGCACCTGGTAGTAATTGTGGAATTACAGCAGTGCCTAACGTGTCCCTAAATTGTAGCACTTCTCTAGAAAAAGCAGCTTTTAATGGAGTCTACCTATCTCTACTGTTAATACCTCTTAAACCTTTGTGGTTCCCATCCTAATTCTGTATCACTGTACTCCCAGCAAAACAAGCAGCAACATTCCTGCTGACTTTAAAGGGAGCGTTGTGAAATAGGTGAGGCAGAGCACTAATTAATTTGAGTGCCTTGACATTTAAAGCAAATAAGAAGACTGGGTGTCTGAAAATATTGCATATGGCTCCTAGCCCCTGCTCTGCATAGGTCTGAGTATTTTTTTTTTCTTTTTAGGTAGTCAAAATATGGATCTGAATCCAATTTTTTTGATTGTGTCCTTGCTTTTAAAAAGGCTGAGTTGGTTTGTAGAAGGTTTTATAGCCTTCTGGGATCTTTAATTAGCCAAATGCTCTCCTGTGAATGATACAGGAATTCGGAAGTATTTTAAAGTCTAAAGCATGTGAGACTGTAACCTGTACGTGCATAAGGCGCAGTGCTGAGACTGAAGTAATGAGGAAGTTCAGTTTTGATTAGGAGAAGTAGAAGACATGCTGTGCACAGAAGTTGTAAAGGGTGGGGGAGAACTAAAGGAATAAGTAGAAAACAAGCCAGCATCCATGCATCAAAGCTATGAAAGGCTCTACTGCATGCGTTTAAGTAAAAGGTGAGGGCAGCACTGCCTGACAGCTTTTCTGAAAGGCAGACCCTGTGTGACACCCACTGCCAGGACAGAAGAGCAAGGCAGGGAGAGAGAAAAGCAAAGGTAAATGAGCCATGCTCTCTGCTGGGCCACATCTGCGTGCGGACTGTTTAATCAAAGTTTGCTTTTGGAGATTTCAATTAGCAGAAGACTAAAACTAAACATTCAGCCTGCTTTACATGAAAATGAGCAGGGAAGAAACAACTCTGGGCATTAAAATGTGCAAATGGGAGCTTTAGGGCTCCCTTTTGAAAGGTGCGAGGGCAGAACTTACAAATACTTTCCATTGCCTGAGTTGAAATGTAGAACTGTTGTAACACAATGTGCCAAACACCTACTAAGTGCAACTCCAAAAGAAATTTCTACCTTGGGATAATGCGGGGTGGGTGGGGAACCCAAAATCGAGCCAAAAATTACCTGAAAGTTCTTTGTTCTTTTTTAGAGTCTCTTGGAGGTTTGCCTTTTACATTTTATTTTATTCTTATGTAAGGGGGCTCAAGTACTGCACACACTCGTAGTGTTGCTACGGATGCTTTATAACCTAGGTTAAGTGTCTGGTTTGGGACCTGAACAAATGAAGGAGTGGCACATTTATGGGATTATCTGAAGTTTGTTTATACATGCAACCGTAACTCAAAGGAAGAGGTTTCCTCTCTTTTTCTGTAGGAAGACTGAAAATAAAATGGCATGGCCTTTATGACCAGTATAGGTAGTTAATGATACTGTTTCCGAATTGTAAAACTTATCACTCCAGAGTCATCTTTTTCGAACCTGCACATACACTGAGTCCATCAACAGCCCTCAGGCACCTTCAACACAGGCGTTGTTATAATGCTCTGTGGTTGTGCACTTCCAGTTATGGAATAATCTGAGATCTTACAATATTGACAGAGGTTGTTCCTTAGTCTTTTCAAAAATCTGCCATAGCCTCACGGGCCAGTTCTGCGTTGGGGAGAATATCCAGCAGCTCAGACATCTCTGCTGGGAACCAGGAGAATTTCTCATGACAATGAATTTGGGCAAAAGTAGTAGTAGTAGAGAAGGGTGACCCCAAGATGAAAAGCTTAACTGTTTGTGGTATGGAAAGGTAAGCTCAAGTGTTTCTTATAAGCAAACCGATGTCTGTGGTAGGAGACATTTCAGGATGTCTCCTTTAGCTGGTACTCTATATGTTGGCCACTAGAAAATTAAGCCATTAGAGATGAAGAGGTGGGCTGAGTTGATTTTGTCCAATTGAGTACTGTGCCACTTGAAACCAATTTGTCGTTGTGGAACACAGGATTTCTTGCTTGTATGCTTTGGTTTATATCTGATCGTGAAATCACTTTTGTATTTGAAAGATATAAAACATTGTGTCATGTGAACTTCTCAACTTTTTTGCTTTCATTTTCAGTTGGCTGATGAGCAGGGCGTACTGGTTATACACAGTTTGTGAATTCATAGAGTCCTTTTCTATTATTCTTCTTCTCTGTACATGTGCTTTTTCTCAGTCCCCTCTAAAGTCTTATTAAATTGGTATGAGTATCTGGGAGACAGATAGATAAATATAAAATAAATCCCTCTTGTCCTTTTTCCCCTTTTCCAGAGAAGTTTGGAACGTTACAGAAGTAGATTTATGGCTAAAGAAAGTTGTTGTTTGATGACTATCCAGTGCAACTTAAATTTTAGTATTGCTAGTATGAGTGGGATTTTTGTGATGTTTGCAAGCTCTGCTTTATAGGGTTTGCATGACAAATCAACAGAATCAGAGGCTGGTTTTCACTGATGAGCTTTTCAAATCACAGGCTACAAGAAGAGGGTGGGTCATAATGCTTGCTGAATCTGAAGCAGTTAAGATCTGAGACAGTTAAAGCCAAAAAATTGCCTCCAAAGCTCCTAGGAGCTGTATGAAGGAATTTCTTGTGCTGTTCATGTAAATCAAAAGCATTTCAGGAGGTGAGGAATGCTGGTGTAAAGGAACAAAAGAACCTTGTAAAAGTAAAGGCTTCTCAAAGACATTCACAAGCTATAAAGATGACTGCAATAAAAATATGGAGAGGTTCAGTGATACTGTAACGAAATGACTGTCTCATTACTGAATATTGTGCTCCCTCAAATTCAAGATTTAATCAAATTTCAGGGTGTATCAGGAAAAAATACAAGGCATGGCCAGAGGTGCTACACTTAGGCTGTATGCAAGCTTTGGCTTGAGAGTAGAGAGCAATATTGGTATATTTATGATTGTTTTGATCTACTGACCATTTTGCAGAAGGTGATGAGGTGGAGACTAAGGAGGAATACACTCGGACAGATGTGTTACAGCCCTGGAAACCCAGCAGTGGCCACTGGGCAGCTGCCATCCCAAAGAATAAAATAATATCCTTGTAGGCAGGTATTGTTACTTGCACACCACATTGAAATAGTGAAATGGCAAGGTAAAACTATGTATTGTAGTCTACAGGTGGTCCCATACAGTTGCAGTGTAGGGCCGTATTGCATTACTGAGCTGATTATAGAATCATAGAATCATAGAATTATTTAGGTTGGAAAAGACCTTCAAGATCATCGAGTCCAACCATCAACCATGCCCACTAATTATGGCCTAGCGGAGCCATTGACTTCGGTATCAAGGATCAGGTTTGCTGCTTCTTGGTATTGTTGTGCAAATCCTTCTTTGTTTTAACCATTCTGATAAAAGAATGACTGTGTCTGATGCAGAAACAATAAGAAAATAGTACGAGACTCATGGGAGGTCCAGCATCACGGCTTTAGTGTAGCACATTTGTTTTTCCAGAGCTCTATGAAAATGTTTCCTTGCCCTTTAGGATTTTCTTTGTCCTGGAACAACATTTGCAAGTACCTATTTAAAATATAACTTGGGATTAATGGTAATTGGACAAGGGTTTTAGATTTAGCTAGCTGCTTTCACTCCTGGTACAATAAAAAATTGAAAAGCCTTTGAAGTGAAGGTACAAAATTAGCCGTGTGTGCGTTCCAGTTTTGTTTTGTTCCTTTCCAAATTCATATATCTAATAAATGGATCTTCTGCATGAGCAACTTAGCATTTGCTTCCTAAGACAATGAACAATAACTAAACTCCTATCTGGTCTTTGTCAGACATTATTACAAATTATGAGAGCCAGACAGAAGTTTATTACCTTAGTGGTGTTCTCTTTCACAAATTAGGTTCTTGGAACATCCAGCTAGCTCGATATCATAGATCCATTCATCACAATTAGACTGCTGTGCTGGCAAAGTAAAGTCCCGCTAACTTAATTGACTCCCAGTGTATGCCAGGGGTCTCGGGTGAGGACAACTCCAGGCCAGCCGAGATCACCACTGCATGTGCCTATCGCAGGAGGCTCGAACAACGACACTTGTGTTTGCTCTCTTAAGAATTTGCTGCTCTTGCTCCCCAGGTAAGATACAGGCAGTAGCAGGATACTTTTTTCATCAAGCAAAGGAAATGGTAAGGATTAATTCAGATTCTAGCTGAGGCTGAAGTACCCTTTTAAGCTATCTTCCCAAGTCCAACCAAAGAGGCTCCTACCGAGGGTACTTGCGCCAAGTGGTTGCCTTTATATAGTGTGAATTGGAGTGTACAGATTGAGCTTAGTCTAGCACTTCACTTGAAGACGTGCTTATCCTTAGACATACGATTATGCTCACTGACTTTCATCTTTCCTGACTCAGCTGTACGTTGCTGTGTAAGCTTGGGAAGTCACATAATCTGTTTTTTTGCTTCAGTCTTCTCAGTTGCAGGAAGAGAATGGCTCTTCAGAGTTTATTGTTATTATTGTTAATTGTTATTAAGAGGAAATTAAATTTACACATCTTTTGGGTGCTTTGCTGTGACACAGCCAGACTGCTGACCCCCTGGAGGGACTAAGTCTGTGATAACTGGGACTAAATCTGTCTTGATTCTTTTCTTTATCAGCACCATATTTTATGTGCCCCTTTGTGATACATAGACCAAGCTTTGATCTGCATATAATCTGAAAGTGTGCTTTTTGTGCCAAGTGTTTTTATTGCAAAGCTCGTGCACTGAAACGCCTTTTAGAAGTTGGCACTTGGAAATGTCTTTCTTTAGGTTATTGTCTGCAAAATCAGTGTGTATGGAAGAAGCACAGGGATTAGACAGATTTATTTTCTTCTCATTGTGAAGACATGCTTAAAGGCTGCCATCTGAGAAGTCCCTTCAGGCTTGGAGGACACTCCAGAGGTTACATTTGCCTTTTCTGCTCCTATTCTTGGGTTTTTTGCAGACGGAAAGTCCATAACATATTGCTCAGCCCAAACTCCATGAGTGGCTTTGGGTCAAAAAGATTCAGGGCTGGACCATTCATTTCATCTCTGTAGTAAGTAGCACATGTTCAGTCTCCTTCAGCACAAGGGTTTAGTTCTCACTCCATGGTAGTATGTTCAGTTTATACTCTTTTATGATCAAAACTGATCATCTTGGCCAGTGCCTGGAAATGCCTCCCAATACCGAAATCTTCATAACCACAAGAGGTTTCTAGTGCGTTTTGCTTTTCAGGTGTTCATATGTGAGATGTATTTTTGAAAGCTGAATTGAAATGATACTTTGTTCCAAGACTGCTTGCTCTTCTAGTAGGAATTCAGTATCTTGGTGAATTGCTAAGCTTAAACTGTACTGCTCTCTTCATTTTCTAGATCAAACTAGGTTAAATTTTCCATGTATTGTACTAAATGTTTATATAACAGATTTTTTTGTCTATCAAGTGTTTACCCACACCAGCCACTACCACATTTAAGCCAAATTACTGTGATCTGTCATATATTGTTTATTCTGCTGTCCTCTCCCCATGGACACGCAACTGGAGTACTCATCACGGTAGGAAAGGACTGCCAGACTAAAAATATGATTTTTGCTATTTGCCTTTTGTTTAGACGCATAGTTTCTAAAGCTGTTTCTCTTGTGACCGCTATTTTTCCTCCTTTGCTCAAACGTCCCCTTTTGTATTATATGGCCTGGGTGAACTGTTCCCCTCTTGCCTTCCTGACCAATTGGAGCAAAATCCAAACAGGTTTTTTTGTATTCATCTTTGGAAAATGGGCAAAAATAATAGGAAAGGAAAAAGGATAATGAAAAGCATCTGCCCAGTGGAGGCAGAGAAGACTGCAGCAGTAACACCACAATTTGCAGCAGCCTGTCACTAATAGAGAAATCAGCAGCAGTGATAAATTTACAAGGTGTGTTGTAAAGCCTTATCAGGTTGGATTTAGCTGCCTCTCACAGCAACCTGCAAGTTCTGTCTCTTCATTTACACTTTAGCAACACCCATAATGCCAGTGAAATGTTTTTATACTGTGCCGAGTGCTCAGGAACCACCAGGGAGGCAGGGAAAGGCTGTGGGTGAATGCACAGATGGCGCTGGGGGAGCAATTGACTTTTCGGGTGGATGAGCTCTGTCACCACCCCTGCTCTCGGTCGCCCTGTGCTGTGTCCAGTAGTAATTTGCAGGGAGTTTGGAGTTGTTGGTAACGGTAGCTCTGAAACACACCAAGCTGTCTCTTTTTTGCTATTTCACATTAAACTGAAATTTTTTGCAGTGGTTAGGGGAAGGCTTGTTGCATTTCCCCTATCTGCTTGTCCCCTGCATATCTGGGTAGGTTGATACTTGCCACCCCATCTGCCACCCAAATACTAAGTTCCAGAAAACAACACGGGAAAGTTCGTGGTGCAAATATGATTTACTGATTCATTTTCCATTTCACTGACATTTGAGATCGTTGACTTTTTCCCCAAATTGTCTGTACATAGTCCCATCGAAACATACTTGTCTCTAGGGGGAAAGGAAGTTGAAAGGTTCATAACTGCTTAATAGGTATCCATGCACCATTAATGGGTACCAGGGAAAACTGCATGCCAGCAAGGGGGTTTGGGTGGTTTGGGTGGGGTTTTTTTGGTTGTCTACATACAGGGGACTGTTCTCCATCTTTGTCTGTAAGTTATAAAATTAGACAGGTCTGGGATTTGAATCTGGAGCTGTAGAGAATTCAGGTGTTTCATGTCTGCTCTTTAAATGTGTATTTGGACTATGGGGTGTTTATGATGGAGACGAGCAGCTCCAGCCCACCTCTACTAAGTGCATTTTAATGAAACAGCAGAGAAGCATTGCAGCACGAACATAGGCAATTAGAGAAGCGCTTGTGACCAGTTGTTGTCCCCATGATCCCTGCAAATCTCAGCTAAAACAAACAGGAATTGTAAGGAAATGGCCATGGAGAACATTTGACGAAGTGCCGTAGTATGCATGTCTTGAGCTCCGTTAAGGAACACAGCAGCCTCCTAGGTGTAGTGGAGGAGCTGGCTACATGTCTGTACCACTCCAGCATTTCTTGCGGCAATGAGATAAAATTCATCTCAGTAACACTCATGTGTTTTACAATTCATTGTTTTCACTTAATGTGTTGCAGTAAATAATGATCAATGTACTATTGCACTTCTGGCTTGCTAAGCTTCTTGTTAAGGCATTGCCATAATTTTCCACATTAGGTTCAGGTTCTATGATTTGTTCAGTGGTCTTCCTAAACATGCAGGGCCTGATTTCCTAATGTGCTGCTGAGCAGTCACATCAGTTGGAGTGCAGGGGACTTTTAGGTAGACAGCAGCATGACTGAAACTATAGTCCCTAAAGTTATTTTATTATGAATCTATTAAGCATTTTGCAGTTTGGTGAGTAACTCTGATGTTTGAGGAGCTTTATGTGACACGCAAAATGTATTATTGCTTATTCAAATGTGATAGAAGTGAATAGATGGGAATAGAAATGCAGAGGATGCTTGGGCCACGTCTGTCACCCACATCCCAGTATTGATAGCGTGGAAATTGTAACGGCGGAGCTGTCAGTTGATACCACCTATCTGAAAACAGGCTCACCGTTCAGTTATTCAAGGTGAAAGGCTGTGGAACTTAAATCCCTGTGAAACTTGTCCTTATGGATATAATATTGTATGGTACATGCTTCCTGCTTTCATTGGGGCAGCTTTTATGGGAGGCTTTGCAGCTTGCAGGATATTTTTTGTTGTGGCTCTTAACACTGTGCCCCAGGCTCCACTAAATAGACAACCTCATTAAAAGAGAAATAGCGATAGTAAAGCAGTGACTTTCTCATGCCATCTAACTCACATATTTGACATGATTGCTGGACCCTCCAAGTACTTAATTGATTGTCTTAATTGATTTAGTGGCACTGGAGGCTACAGCATGGAAATAAAGGGGCAAGATGAGGATAAGGGGTGAAAAAATTTATGATAGGTGCCAAGCAGCCTGAAGGAAATTAGAAATGCTGCAGATCTCAGAGGCAGCTAAATCAATTCAGTGTGATGTACAGGGAGTAACCTGGGGGAAGAGGAGAAGCGGGGGATAGAATGGAGAAAAGGAGAGAAAATAATGGCTAGTGGGAGAGAGCAGAGTAAACTTAAGGGGAAGAGGGAAGACAGCAGCCTTGGTGGAGGTGGGTATTTTGGACTTCTTTAAGTTTAACACCAGGAAAAAACTTTCTAGTGTATGAATAAAATATAATAATGACATAATGTTTAGCCTAAAAAGGACTCATGCATCTTAGTTACCTGGTTTGAGACTGTGCTTCCATTTAAAATCCTCAATGTTTGCGCTTCCATTTAAAATCCTCAATGTTTGCAACAGCAACTAAAGTCACAGGAGACCTAAAATAATTTGGAGGCTATGTACAGTGGATTTTTTTTAACAACTGAGGCCTAAATGTTGAATTACTTTCCAATCTGTGCAATATTTAATTGACTGTATTGTACTGTAATACAAATTAAGTCTTCTCTATAATTTGTTCTGTTGTACTGCAGCCCTCCAAAACAATTTGATACCTCACTTATGAATTGGTAAATGGCTCGTAGCAGCGCTTAGCAAAGATACAGTAAAAACATCAAATAGTGTGTGATGGAATCCATCAGCATGGGCATACAGGGGTGTCATAAACATCCTGGAGTTATGAAATAATTCTTTTACGTGCTTCTGACCCACTAGAGACAGGATTGAGTCATGGTAAAACCTTGAAGATACTAAAAAAAAACCACCAAAAAACAACAGGCTGGGGAGAAAGTGGGGCAGATCATCTTGTGAACATTAACTGTTGAGCTCTGACTGCTACAAGCAATTTTGCATGGCTTTTGTTTTATTTCCTTTCAGAACTGTTCATATCAAGTATCGAGGGGGTGGCTACATGTGAGCAGTTATAAACTGAGGGATAAAGATGACATTTCTATTGGTTGAGCTCATTTTATGGGACAGACTCATCTATGCGAATGCATCAGACACAAATCTAATCAAAACACGCAAAGAGCCTGTATTTATATAGATAGCCTCAATTGTAAGTCTGTTGGGTGGCTGGATGAGATGGTATTTCTCCTAGTGCTGTCCCTTCTGCTGTCCTCTACTCTACTGCACTTCTCGCTGCTGTGAAGGACTCTGCGGGGTACTGGGCAGGCTGCGTCCTTAAAACAAAGATTTACAGAAAGGATGCAGTTCTGATCTTGCATTTTGTGGTGGTAAATCTCTACTGACTGCAACAGGAGTCTCATTTCTGCTTTACGATGAGCAAAGAGTCAGGCACTCATTAAATAACATTTGGAATGAAGTATTGGAATATGTAGAAAGGACATATTAGGTGAATCGAGGGCTGTGAAAATGCAGGTTCGAAGGAGTGATTATATCTACATTTGAGTACAGATGTGTGTATGCAACATTGCATTTCATGTGTATGTTCCAACTCAGTATCCCTCAAACAAATGAAAAACTCTTGCTAAACACTCCATACAGTAAAATATGTGAAAGGATAATGTTGCAGTCACCTTTACTTAATTTGTACATCTATTGATACAGTATGTAAAATATCATAACCATTAAAAAGGTAATGATTTTCGAACGGTTAATGAAGGTTTCCCAAATAAATTGGAGTGTCTCCATCTGCTGTCTTACATTGTGGGTGATACTTTTCCATGGTAGACTGATCTTCACATTTAATTCCATGAGGAAGGAATCTGATCACAGTTTAATTTCAGTGCAAAACGCTGTCTCGCAATCAATAAAGCAATGTCAAAGAACTTTGATTTAATAGGAGCCAGAAGTAACGTTCGCTGTCATATGCAGAATAGAGAGATGGGAACATTTCATTTCATTGTAACAGATAGCATGCAACTTGGTTTTCAGAAAAACCTAATAAATCAATACCCCTGTATTATCTAAGTAAGATCCCATCATTAATTTTAAATGCTTAACACGTTGGAAGAGTCTGAAGTGCACCTTCAGCTTAGCCATGTTCAGCCTGAAGTCAATGGCAACACTTCCATTTTCCTACGAGCAAGCAATCTTGATCTTGGGAAGTTAGGAGTCATTTACTGTGAAATGAAAATGAAACATGTCCAGTCTTTTGTTTTATATATAGTCATCTGTCTCTTGCATGCTGCCTCTCCTTTTAAATTTCAATCCGTGTTCTACAAAAGTCTCACCGCTTGTCACTTGCCCTGCACGCGCTCAGCCTTTTTGTTTCTACACACATACGTCCTCTCCAGTTTTGAATTTTAAAATGTTTTTTTTAAACTCTAAAAATAACTGGTTGTTTAGAGATTGCCTGGATGCCATGCTGATTTTCAAAATGTGCTTTTCTCAGAACCAGCAGGAATCTGGACCTCAGAAGAATTTTTTGTGAGGCTTTGCCTGCTCTCAGAAATAGCATTATCCCTAGATGATAGAAGAGCAGGTCAATGTATCAGGAGGTAGAAATTCAAACTAGTAGATTGTTTTAGATAAACTTTTCAAGGACATTATTCTGAGTAGAAATACTTAAGTATTACTTTGGTAATAAACTGCTATTTAGGCTGCAGCGAGAAAGATTCTGGCACTCCAAGACATACTTATAGGAATCTCAGATTCATGTCCTGGCTCTGGGGAGAGTTTTACTCATACATTTAAAACAAAATTGAGTCTTTTTATTATTACAATTAACCAAAGTGGGATTTTAAATAAAACGTGAACTTTTGCATTTAGCATCGATTTCAAATTGAATAATTGCATTTCCATTAATTTTATGGGAAAAATACATTTTTGGAGCTCTGTTACTGCTTTAAATGAAGTATCGCTTGCTGGCTGATGCCGAGTGTTGCAGAGATAAAGCAAGCCTGGTGCCGATTCTTAGAGAGATTGGATATCTCAGCTCTAGCACTGCAGCCCCTGCAGATCAGTCTGTCCTCAGAGTCGCCCTGTATGAAGCTACAGGTAGCTTTTGCTGCTTCTTTTGTATACCTACAAATATTGATTCTGTACCTAGGATGCTGTGTAGGTAGTAATTAGGTAACATGATACTTTCTATTGAATTATATCTCACCAAAAGATACCAAGAAAGATCTTCAGCTGAAGCTTTTAGTCAAATTGTTAAAGCAAGTCAAGTTTGGCTAGATTTTGAAAAGAGAATAGGCTTAAAGAGTTCAAATATTCATTGATTCTGATACCAGGATATGTTTGCTTGTTTTAAATCCATAGGTGTATTGAGATCCAGGTAAAGCACTGATGAAAGAGGAATTCTAACACTTGTTAATGGAACATTTTCATGGATATTTCTTACTGTGCTTTTTTTAATAGCTACTACAGCACCACCATGCAGTTCATGAAATTTCATACATCGCAAAGGATATCACAGACCATCGAGCATTTGGATATGTATGTGGAAAGGAGGGAAATCACAGATTTGTGGCAATAAAAACAGCCCAGGCAGTAAGTATCAAATCACTGTCATTTTCTACAGTGTAGCTCAATAGAAAAGCTGTGTTCATAAGAAGCTGTTCAAGAGGCCAATCTTGTATTGTTTATGATTGTGCTAGACTTGTCACAGGTGTCTGCTTAGATGTTCTTAAATAGCAAATTAATGAAACCAGAAAAAAGCAAATGTATTTCACTATTTCTGATTTTTCATGATGTATTTTTTTTTATAATTAGTTATTGTTTTCTTTCTAACTAAACTAGACCGGATACAGATAAATTTCATTATATTCCTATACTCATTTAAACAGGAAGTGATAGATACCAAATAGCTACTTTGCATATAGTCTACCGTAATTCCATTGTATGAGAAAACACTAATAAATATGCCTTTATGTTCATATATATGCCTTTTATATTCATAATTATAATTACTATTAATTTGCAAATAAAGTTAGTTTGATAGAAATTAACCTGAGCCTGGATGCTAAGGCAGAAATTAATTCTGTATGAAGTTCTCTCCAGTTGTGGAGATGCTGTAAGTGCTCTATCAGCAGAATGGGATAAGAGGTGTATATTTTCCCATATAGAAACTTTCCTTCCTGTTTTTGCTTCCATAGGCTGAACCTGTAATTCTGGACTTGCGAGACCTGTTTCAGCTCATCTATGAACTGAAACAAAGGGAAGAAATGGAAAAAAAGGCACAAAAGGACAAACAGTGTGAACAAGCGGTATACCAGGTACACGCATAAGCTTAGACTACTGCCAAGAAAAGTATGGTTTGAAGTATCCCCCAAGGTTGCTCCAAAGAGGCACTGAGCATCCTCAGCATTTCTTAACGGCAATGGGTTTGAACGGTGCTAGGTTCAAGTGGACAAATATGAACCTAACAGTCATCGTGAGCTCAGAAGTAGGATTAAAGTGATGAAAGCTATCACTTGGGGTATGATGAACATGTTTAGCAACTGGAAATGATCTCTTCATTTCCCACATAGTGTTTCTTCTGATTCAGAAGGAAAACTTTAATGAAGGTCAGTGTGTTTTAAGTCAGGTTTTTTAACAGTGTCTAATACTTTAGGGAGGATTCGATATACTTCTGAATGTGTGTATTTGAATCAAATCATATAAGGTGCAGATTGTTAAACTCGCATGAAACTTGAATAAAGTTACTTTGTGCAATAATGTGACTTTATCTGTATACTAAAGAAAGAAAACTATATACTTACCTGCCCATTTTGCTTATTTCTTTGCTGTCCTTTAATTTCTGAATACAGTTCTTTTATCTCTACTGTTTATGTCTTTGCTTTTACTGCCTGTCCTCTTACTTTGCTGTAGACAATTTTGGAAGAAGATGTAGAAGATCCTGTATACCAGGTAATTTCTGAAGCTGTATGGCCTTGGAGTTTCAGAAATGACTAGATATATGTTATCTTCAAACACAGCCAAAACCTTTAACAAGATGTTTTGAAATTTACTCAGATAGGTCTTCTGAGGAACTTGTAAGATTTTTACAGAAAGTAGCATATTTAGAAATTAAGCTGTAAGCACAATATATCTGTATAGAATAGAATATTTCAGTTAAATATGTCATAAATATTTCCTAAAATGTGGCTTGTCAGTCCAGATTTTGAGTTTCCAAATGAGATTTGTCATCATTTTTGAATACACTAACTAACTGAAAAAGGAGCTACTTTGAGAATAAGGAAGGTGACATCTTAGAATCATAGAATCATTTAGGTTGGAAAAGACCTTTAAGACCATTGAGTCCAACCGTTAACCTAGCACTGCCAAGTCCACCACTAGCCCGTGTTCCTAAGTGCCACATCTACACGTCTTTTAAACTCCTCCAGGGACGGTGACTCTACCACTTCCCTGGGCAGCCTGTTCCAATGCTTGACAACATGTCAATTTATTACTACCTTGTGCTGATAGTAATAAATTGACATTTTGTTTTTATTTTCTGCAGGGCTAGGATTTAATTCAGAGGGTGAATATTTGGAAAAAACAACAGTGGAATTGATGTTATAACACACTCCCTTGTTGGCATTTGGGCTATGATTTAATAATAGATCTGAAATTTAAGTCTTGTTTCATCCAAGCAGAATGTCTGGGAGCAAAGATGATTATCAGGAATATGTCAATATATTCATGTCCGATACCCTACTGAGTATGAAGAAGAAACAGAAGTAATTTCTTTCTCATGTTTTTGTGCTGAAACAAAATATATGATAGGTTACTTTTTTTTTTCCTGGAGATTTTGTGTTCTTCCACACAGGCATGTCAGTGGGAGGCACGCTGAAAGAAACTGATTCAACCATTAGTGAATATTGAACAGTGCCTAAGGTGCAGCAAGAAAGATGATAAGATTTAGGATGCCCCAGATTACTATTCAGCTTTCATAATGTCAGGAGTTTTACTTTGTGCTCCTCACAATAAAGCAAGAACCTGAAAATGAAAAGTGTTGTGACAGCCTTTTGCCATGTGGCCTGTTACATGAGTACCAGCCTATTCTCCCAGTTTGGATTTAGCTCTTTTATTCATAGATAATAAATATATGTGGAAATAATTGCCATTGTGTAAAAGAGGCAAAATTCACGTTGACTTCAGAAAATTAATATTGGGCCACAGGCAGTCTCCCTGGCGAGAAAGAATTAGGAAGTTGCTCTAATGATCATTAGAGGAGATTTAGGTCTATTCATTGCCGGTTTATGAAATATGAAACAACCTTACTCTGCGCTTTCCAACAAACCAGTTGTCCTGCTGCCAGCCTGTACTTTGAACTTGTTTCTTTAATGCCTGCCTATGTTTTTACGTGGAATTCCAAATCGCCTTTTTCCCTTCTGTTTCATCTTTGACTTTTCCTCTCTGGCGGCTGGTGTAATAGTACATTGTGTTTGAGGCTGGACACGAGCCAATCCGTGAGCCTGAAACGGAAGAAAACATTTATCAGGTATAAAATCGCTAACTTCGGTGTTTTCATTGCAACAATTGCAAGCATTTATTAAAGTACATTTCATATATAGTTCACTTTTATTAGTTTTCATTCATCACAAAAATGTCTGGCTTTTCATTCTGGTGACATGACATGAATAATCTGCCCAGTCTCAGTGTGATTTTTCTGTTGTTTGTCATTTCAGCTTCTGCAAATTTTATTAACTCTGTCAACTTATGAAAGGTCTTAAACTTTTGAGTACACCATATAAGGTGATAAATAGTGGATTCTCTTTTTTTCTGTTAATTTTTTTGAAATTTTTTACACCTATTCTAAGAAACGGATACTGAAATCTCATGGAGGGCAGACCATCCAAGTAATTCTTAGAAAGACATTTTGATGGTAGTGGTCTTCTTTCTGGCTAACCAAGGAAAGAACCGAGCAAAACCTAAGAGCTCTCAATGGACATCCCCCAGGCTGGGGAAAATATTTTCAGAGTGCATATGTTATGTTACAGCCCAAGCTCGCATTCTTCACACTGACAAAAAATTACATTGAAAGCAATATAAAATAATCTTTTGTCGTTCAATTTATCCTCAAGGGATCACTACAGGGTTTATTAAAAGATAATGTAATTCATTTTGTATCACATAGTAGAGGCAAATCTGAAGATAGACAGAAATCTCTGTATGCTGTAAGAAAATTGTGATTTGAGGAAATCATTTAGTATGGAGGGGAAGGAGATTCAAGCAGTGATTAGGCATTTCATCTAGCTGTACCAGAGGTTGATCTGCTAATAGGAAAAGCTCTTTTAAGGTAGACAGGAGCAAGGATAGAACAAAAAAAAAAAAAAACAAAAAAGGAAAGGAAAGGTATTTTTTTAAGTAATAAGAAAATGTAGAAAGATAATAGAAAAAATGAAAGGATAGAGTAGCTGTAAGCCAAAGTAGAAAGAAGCAAAGTGGGAAAGGGAAATGCAAGTTAAACATTAGAAAATAACCATCTTATAGACCCCATCGCAGGGTCATTAAACTGAGATACATTTAGCCTGTCTCTGTTGATGTCCTGGCACCCCTGCCACGCACACTAGAATATGCATCTTGCTGCATCTCTAGACCAAGACATGCAAAGCCCTCAAGGTGAGAAAGTCTTCTGCCACATAGTGTTGAAAGTTTGACTAGTTTCAGGAAAGCAATCTGTTAAAAAATTACTACTCTAGTTGTCAGTTTTATGCTAGAAATGAAAATCCTATGACAACTACATTCAGGCAAAAAAATTCTGATTGTTGTTCATTGAAGTGCAGAGGTTTTAGTGACATTTTAGAGAAGTACCAGTGGAAGCAAGCAAAATGGGGTTGTCGGTCCCAGTGTTTGGAGATCTTAGAGCAAACTTTGGTGGGTAGGGAAGAAATAGGAACTGTGTTCTGAGGAATGGCCTAAAGAACAGGAGGACTCTTTGGACAGTTTCTTTTTCTTAAAATGGAAATAGAAGATGATAAGCAGATAGTGAGGTCTTGCCTCGTCTCAGGGTACTGCTGTTACTGTCCTGTAGGTCACCAGAGAATTGCTCAAGGCTTCATTTGACAGTATCTGGCTGTGATGAAGTGTTTCCTCCCACAGTGGTGCACAGAAAATGCCTGTGATTAATATACCATATTCCCAGTATATGTAGTCTAGCATTGTCCTCTGTATTTATTACAGACAATACTTTGAATACAGCAAATACTGAGATTAGGGAGCTAGGAGTCCTTTTCCGTTATCTGTTGTAATTGACAGATGCTGAAGTATCGCTACCGTAGACTTGCCCAGAGCCGCGAGCCTCCTAGTTCCCATGGACTTCGTGAGCTCTTGGCTTGCTATAAATCTGCGTTCCCACAGGTCAGATCTTGCACTCAGATCACTGGCAAAATTGTTTCTTTGACAAGAGCTTGATGATCTCAGAACCATCCAAGTTACTATTAGAAATGAAATGAGAAAAGGTCCTCTTTTCTTTTTTTTGTTTGGTGGTTTTTTTTTAGTTTGATGCAAATTGGTGCCAGCTTCTATTATTTACTACAAAGCCTTCCCCATACTACACTTTGGTAAACATGCATCTGCTCAGTAACCTCATGCATCCTCGCTTCAGCTTCGCCAAATCTTTCTTCTGGTGCTGCTCAGTTTTTTCAACCAAGAGCTGGTATGCAAAGAATTCACTTCTCCCTTGGTGGGAAAGATTCCCACCCAGTGAGTAATTGGAGATGGAAGATATGTGCTGAAAGTGACAATTTCTATTTCTTTTTAACATAGTAGAGGTCACAACTTTCTTTTTAAGCATTCTTTCTCTGACTGTCACCTTTCTTTGATACATTACCCCAAAGACTGTCTGTGTCTGTCTGCTTTTTTAATACTGTCTGTCTATATAAGTTGCTCTAACGTGTTAGTTAGACAAAGACTTGATCACTGAGCGTGTGCCAATCCTCTCAGCTAGTGTCAGATTTCTTAATAGCATCTGTTTTCCTCTGTTGTTTTAGTGAGGTGGGGATGGGATTTTGTGAGGTGATTTTGTATTGTGCATGTAGCAGCACTGGTCTCTGTGGAGAGGCAAGTTCTGCTCCATGAGGAGCTGACAGTCTGAGATGGGGCTTTCTCAGTTGCGGTGCTTGTATTGTTGGTAAGATGCAAGTACATCAGAATGGTTCACAGCCTGTCATAGAGACAGAGCTGTCACCAGCAATAGTGCTGGTACCTCTTTGCTGATACTGCTAATCAAAGAAAAATCAGGAGAAATCCCTTGCAGACCCCCAGTCTAAGTAGCAATGCAAAAAAGCGTGATGATACATGGCAAGTAAAGACAACAAGAAGACAGGTGGTATTGAGTTGGGAGAGAAAAATGTCTTTCAGAAAAGTTTCTCTGTCTTGATATTAGAAGTCAGGAGCTTTTCTCTAAGTATAAGCTGGAGTGAAAAAGGGAGGATCGATAGCGCAGGGAGATGCTCATTCCACAATAAGCTGTGGATAGGAGTGTGCAAATTGGGATGACATCATGGAAAAGTTGGAAGGAGGAAGAGGAGAATGACTGACGGGGAAACTTTCCAGAGAGAAAAGAACAATGCACCCTAATGATAGTTTATAAATAGTTTATCTTACCACATTTGTCCTCTTTTTATGAAGACTAAGCTTTCCAGTGACTTACTAAATAGACCTTTCTTGGTTTCTGCTCTTACACTGTCACTTAAAGCTCTCTCTCTTTACAGACTGTTATTTCCATGAAATTGAATTGTTCCACTGTTACCAGTTTCACATATCTAATGTGTTAGGTGGTGTTAGTGGAAGTGGCCAGTACTTTCAGAAAACCAAGGCGAGGAAGTCATTCCCGGGATAGGAATAGAAGAGATCTTCTAAAAGGCCCGTTCAGTTTCTGTGAGGGTTCTGCACTCATGCTCTTGGCAAACTTCTGCAATGTGTGCCAAGTTAAAGCTACACAATTTCCCATGAAGACTTTGATGTTTAAACATGAACAAGAGAATGTTTGAACAGTAGAGAGAGTTTTTGATATATTATACAGAATGAGAAATGAGAGCACATCTCACTGAATAAGTACCATTCCTTCAGCTTCCCCTAAACCAGTGCTACTCTAATATCAGAACTCTAAGATATTTATTGTCTTAGGAAACAAAAAGGTCATCATTTTGTCATATCTGCAATATTATTTCTCCTGTTGACCTGTGAGGTTTCACTAATGCCTGAAATGTAACCTTATGCTGAATGCCTTTGTTCAGTGGAAAAGTAGCACTGATTTATTTAGAGCATTCATGCCAGTTTAAACCATGTTTTTACTGTTCTTTTTGCTTGTGTCATTTACAATAGATGTTCAGCGCTTCTAGGAAGGAAAAGAAATATAATCACAAATTATAAATATGTAAACCAGCAGTCCTTAGGCAAGCAAAGCCCAGTATTACAAAGCAACTGAATTTACGTGAGCAGGTTATAAATGCCCAAGGTGTAAATCATGACTGTTAACTCAACTAAAGACTCGCCCAAAGTTTTTTAAGTGAGTTGTCCCCTGTCCATGCGAGGCTGTTGACTTCAGCTCCCTGGCTGTGTCAGACTCCGACAGGCCAACAATTCCTTAGTAAAATTGCAGCATTGCAACCAAACATCGCTTAGAGCAGCTGCAGGGCCCCATAACTGCAGGGGTACGTGTTACGACTTTACTTGACTTAGATTATTAAATGAATTGGAAGGAAGACATCTAACGCCATAGGCCGAACATCTTTTTCCCTCAGATCAGTAGCTCTACTCTGGATCTCTGCCATGGAGCAAGATGACATACTGACCTGATCATGACTTCCATGTGCATCTTCTAACCCTCAAGTAAAATGAAAAAAACAACCATCTAAGTAGGAAGGAGATCCAAGTGCACCTGTACTTAATGCAACCAAAATTAATTGAGAATGAAAATCTCGTTTCTGAACACTACTGGGCTTTAGGATTTAAAAAATTCAGATACGTGTTTTATTTCTTCAGTATCTTCTCCATTAATGGTACCGCTTGGATGAAAAGGGTACCATCCTTGATTTCATTAGTATTAAATGACTACCCTGTACATAAATATCAGTTGCTGATTTCAATTTTTCATCAAACCTGCTTGGGTAATGACCTTTGTTTTCATTTGCTGTTGCAGGTTCCTACCAGCCAAAAGAAGGAAGGTGTTTATGATGTGCCAAAAAGTCAACCTGTAAGTGTAAGTACCTTCCCTATTTATATGAAGTAAAGAAGGTGTGTTTCTTAGCTTCTGTGACTTTCATTATTGTATGTAACATTTGGTATGTTCCTCGTGATGTGAATTTTATCAGTGATGTGTTATGGGTTGACTGGGTTGGTTCAGAGTAACCAGAATTGTAATGTCACTTATATCCATCTCATTCATTACTTAAATCTCCTTTCTGTCTTCTCCAACTCATTCTTATGAAAGTCACCATTTATAAATGTATTATCTGTAGTTAAGAGTCAACAGTGAGCCTTAATGCATGAATTGTTGCTGCCTGGATTAGAAGGGCTCTTCTATTACCCAACGCTGTACAAGGCTTATCACTCTGAGTGAGCATGGGCTGCATTTTCTCCCCTGTGTGCTCTGTCAGAGCCGGACTTTGTATATACTGCTCCTTACAGCTTCGTTTAGTAGGACAGCAGGGGAGGCAAGGTCTGAATAGAGTGGAGGTCGAGAGAAGCAGCATTAGGAACAGGTATGTCAGAATATTGTCTGTGACCTCTACGGTAATTTTCTGCGGTGATAACGTCTATACCTCTCAGAAGACTTCCTGGTGAATACAGTGTGCTGATAGGGAAAGATTTCGTAAGGAGCTTCAAATCAAATTCTGCCAAAAAAAAAAAGGGAATTTGCATTAGAATTACTTTTCTGTCGTTTGGAAAAAAAGCCCAAATGAACAAGTTACATCAAAATCCAACCTAACATGCACCATAGAAAAGCAATTATTTTTCCAATAGAACTGACTTCTGTGGTTTTACTTCTGGTCTTACTCAGTAAGAGCTGTAGAGTTGTAGGGCAGAGATATGTGTAATTGCCATTAGTTTAAGCAGCTGTGGGAAACTCTGAAAGGAGCTACGTCAAGATGAAGTGTGCCGAAAGACCTCACTCAACAAATTCCTGAGTGGCAGAATTTTTTCTCTATGTATTGCCTTGCTTTCCTGGTTATTGTGGGCTGTAATCAGCACATGGAGATTTCCTCCCAATATTGCTACATATTATTTCTGTAGTGCTCTAGGTATACAAGAGGCTAAGGGTCAATCTAGACTGTCAATTCTTTCTGTCCTGTGCCTTGGGTGGACAGTAGACTATTAAAAAATTGGGGTAATATGCTGTTGTATCCAAATGGCACCATTCCCTTTCTGTGTATTAAGATTTTGAAGAGGTGAAGCATTTTATCCCCAGAATGTATAAGGAATGGTAAAAAGTGGTTGAGAGAAGAAGTGGAGTGACAGATGCCTTAGCAACAAGGCATGCATTTGCTGAAGGGCGGGTTATACTATTTAATACAAATTTGTGCTATGAATACCTTGAGAAATTGTTTGATTGCATAGGTTACACAGAAAATGAGTATTTCTGAGGATTTGTGTGAGAACAGAGAAAAACAAAGGAAAAGGTTGGGAATTTCAGTCTGCTGTAAGCATGGGAAAAATGCCTGTATTCAAGAGCGAGAACGAGAGACTCCTTTCACATGAGGATGAGGTAACTTGCACAGCTTGGGCTGAGCACGGAGACCGAGATGCCGAATAAAAAAGATAAATGCTGGGGAGGGGCTGGATGGGGGCCTGAATTGTGACACTTCTGTGGTTTGCACAAACAAACAAACAAAACTTGCCATAAATATTTCATGATAAGTCACTAGGAGGAGGGGGGCATCATCATCGTGTTGCCTGGGACAACCTAGTAAAATAACTCATGTTGCATAACTAATTAAGGTATTTGTGGGCATGGAATAGCTGTAGATTTGTCACTCATTTCTCATATAGCTCAGTGTTACAATTTTTCTGCTGTACATTTCCTGTGACTTTTTTATTATTCCTTCAGCGATGTTTCAAATTTACTCTGTGCATAGTCTGTAATTTAGGTCGTTGCAGTATGACTGGGTGTACAGTACACTTGCAATCATGTGTGCAGACACTTTGGTATTAGACTGTCCTGGTAAAGAGCATCACTGTGAGATATAGGGCTTATGGAACCTACTCTGTAATCATCAAATATATTTAATC
Source organism: Haliaeetus albicilla (assembly GCF_947461875.1). NCBI lineage: Eukaryota > Metazoa > Chordata > Aves > Accipitriformes > Accipitridae > Haliaeetus > Haliaeetus albicilla. The sequence goes on from NC_091490.1 coordinate 5,412,004, forward strand.
TGTCATCTCCATGAAGCTGGTTGCAGACTTAATTTTTTTTTTGCTATTTCATGGTTAAATTTAAAGTGATTAGAGCTTTTTCTCCAAACAAGTTATGTACTTTAATTTATGAAAAAAAAAAAGAAAGGAAGAAATAAGTAGCTGCGATTTTGTTGCACCTTTTTCTATTAGTATGTATTAAAAGAAAAAAAAAAAGAAAAGCAGCAATAGCTCTTAAAATTAGCAATTTAATATTCCACTGCCCATCTGATTTATTGCTCACCCTTCCACATGTGAGACTCTCTGTCATTGAGACACTTGCCATAATTTTTTTTTCAATTTATAGCTGTCATTATTATATAAACCTCTAAAATTCAAACTGAGGGCAAATAATCTAGCTCATCTACCTGGTTTAAACATATAAGGACACTTTCTTTATTAGGATATCTTGCTTTCAGTAATTTCATAATGGATGAATAAAGTGAGAAACTTTCTGTAGCTCCTAATAGGTTACAGGCACCAAGCATTCTCTCTCCTGACAATAAATGCAACACAATAAAAATGCAGCAAGTTTTGCTTGAGTTCAAATTGAATTGCCCACGTTCCCTGGACAGAGATCGGGTTTCCATGTTGGGATTTTTTTCCTCCAGTGTGTTTCCAGGCAAGTTGTCTCTAGTGTCTGCACATGAAAGTGAGGGATACTGAAGTAGTCATCTAGATGCCCTCCATCCACCCTTGACTCTGTAGCCAACGGAGAGAAATAGCTGCTTCATGGGGAAATTCCCCGTCTGCCTGAGATGTCCCTCTCGGGTAGAAATAAATGCACATTTGGACATTGTTCTTTCATGGCTGCAGAGGAACTTTAAATGACTTGCAGGTCTGATAACTTCTAAATAGTTAGGCTTAAGTGGGGTGAGATGTACCACAGTGTAAAAACTAAAAGCCAGAATCCCTTTCTCAAAGGCTGCTTTGAAACTGGGAAGTGTAATTCATACTGATTTTCAATAAGATACAGCTTCCTAAGAAACCAGAACCATTGGGGCAAAGATTTCTCTGTGTGTATGAGATCCCATAGTGGCTGAAGGTATGAAGCATCTTCCTGGTAGTGCCATGAAGCACCAGTATTCAACATTGTACATGCATCGAGATAGCTGAGGTACTTGCACAGTACTGTGCCATTGTGTGAGGCTATTTGTCAGAAGGTGTCAAAGTACTTCATGGTGTGACTCCTCATGATCTCTGATACCAAGTAATGTAAATATGGTGCAAATGAGGCGGAAAGGAATGAGTCTCGGATCTCAAAATTTGAACGTATCCACTGAACTCATTATGAGTGGTGGCTGGTTGCCAAGTCACTTCTCTGACATTGGGTTTAAAAGATTGCTTACTCAATGTAATTCTTTTATTTCCCCATCTCTTTGCTGCATCCCTTCCCAGCAAATCCTGCTCTCCTGTAGATTTCCTCTGCCAGGTCAGCTCCAAGCACACACTTTTCACTGTGTCCAGTTTCCTCCCAGTATCTCTCTCTTCTTCTGTATCAGCTCACACTTCTTGTATTCATTTCTATTTTCTCTCTGCTCCTTAGACCAATTCTCCTATTTTCTATTCACTGAGAGTAGACATCAAGCCAGAAAAAGAAAACAAGCTTACTTCAAAAAGCTGGTGTTACGTGGTACACGGTCCACTTAGAAATTGTAGTTCTGTATGTGAAATTAACTGTTCTAAAAAAGTGAAATGTTTAATGAGCTCTTTTTGTCATAATTTCCCGTCGTCTCCCCATTATACATCCACATCAAGTTCTACCTGTCATGGTGTTTTTAGTAATAAGAGTCAGACTGTAAATACCCTTCCCGGAGACTGTCAGTCACGTCACAACAAAACCTTCTCTTCTCATCAAAATGTCTAAACTCTCTGCTTACAATTTTATGAAGGCTTTCAAACAACTCGTCTTACTGCTGTATAAAGATTCAAGGCATTATAGCTGATGCCTTACAATGCAGGCAGCCATTTGGCTAGTACCAGTGACATGGAAAATATTAAACCAGGGTGGAATGGCCAAGGAGTAATTTGGCTGCCTTCAGGGCAAGGCATGGGACGAGCAGATGAAGCTGGGCTGGACCTGAGCACGCTCAGGTCTAGAAGCCGTAAGGGCTGCCGATCCTTCTGCTCGAACTACGAAGCTGCGTTTGAGAAAGCTCAGTTTTAATCCTGGCTGGGATTACAGTGCCATTTGCAGGTCTGATTTGTTCAGGTCTCGTGTCAGACAAAGTGTGCCTGGCGTCATCCGCAAGGCTTGGACAGCCCTGGGCTCCACCAGCTCGCACGGAAAGTCAGTCCCTGGAGAAACAGCATACCAAAATGTCTGGGAATAAAGTAGTTCAAAGCAGGTTTTCAGGTAGCTCTCACCATTCTCTACAAAGTAAATTCTTTCTATGACACTTGGTCTGGAGAAGAGCTTTGTAACACTGGCTTTTCCCTAAGTTTGCGTCAGTGGCTTTACAGAAACAACTTGCAGACTGGTGACATTGACTTCAGCCTCCACAGTCAGGCTTTTGGGATCAGATTTTCAAAAATGAGGAGAAAGAGAGTGCACAGACCCAGCCTCTGACCATCTGTGCTGGCAAAGCTGTCCGTTTTTATTTACGTTTGCTACAACAGACACCTGTGTTCAAATGCCCTGACTTAGTTACACTCAATTAAACCCCATGTATGAGGTTTAACATTGCGGTGTGGGACGTGCGTTTTTAACAGGCACAGCTACTTGTTGCAAAGTTTGAAAATACATAAGTTTGTTATGATAATGTCTGTGGCATGAGTTTCTTTGATGTTCTGGTGGGCCTGTGCTATTTTTTTAGGCAGAAGTGGATATACATATCGGTATCTGTAGTGTAGACCTTGCACTAACTGTTCTGAGAAGATTTTGTGCAGCGCTGGAAACACCTCTGCTCTGTGTTCTCCTCCTCACAGCTTGCCTTTTGATTTAATACCAATATTAACTCTGATACCACTGCTGGCTTATAATGGAAACATTTAGCACCATGCCAAAGGTAACAGCTGAGCCTGGGAGGTGAGATGATGTTGTCACATACACGTCTTCAATAGCGAGACCGTGCTGTAGCAGGAGGCTCTTGTTATAACAACTTCTCCACACATCAGCCATTTGTCTCCGTCTGCGGCGTGGGTACCGTCCCCTTTGCGACCTGCATCCCCTGCCCTGTGTTATCCTCTGGGCAATCGCAGCGGACGTTGCTAGGTGATCTCCAGCAATGTCGCTCACGTTGCACTGTCATGTCTTAAGATACTTCTATCTGTGGGTTTGTTGGGGTTTTTTTTTTTCCTTCCGTTGGGGTTAGAGGGGAGCTGCTGGCATTGCAGGAGGGTCCCGCGTTCAGTCGGGTCTGGCTGAGGCAGGAGAGGCAGATCCCTTGATGCCGTGGGGCAGGTTTGGGACGTTGGGCAGGCAGCTGACACAGCGATTTTGTTTGGACTTCGCGTTAGGTATGCCTGTTACCAATCAAGGTCTGTCATTATCTGTGATTTAATTACTTCTACGTTGTAAAAGGTCACTGAGATTTGTCAAGGTGGTTTTTCCTTCCTTTTAGCAAGACCCATGGGCCTCATCTTCTGCTGGTTTATACTTTTTGCTTCTGTTTATACCTGTGCAAAATGCAAGTAAAGAGTCTGAATAAAAGCCTTTTATCCTCACTCAGCGCCAGCATAAACAGCTATGCAACTCATAGTTTGGAGTGGATCCACAGCAAAAAAACACTTAAACACCTGAATTTTCACTAGCAGGCTCTGTTCAGCTTCAGCTGAGGTGAGAGGATGGGTCTGAGACTTTGACAAACTCCCATGCCTCTTTTCCAAGGAGAGGAACTAGCCACCACCAGGGACGTTTCCCAGAGATCACAGCCATCAACTTGTGGCTACTGTACTTGGTGGGATATTAGTTCCCTGATCAAGCGCTGTACTAACTAAATCTGTATTTTTTTTTGTTTTTTTGACTTTGTGTCACTTTTTAGTTTTCCTTTTTTTAAGCTATTTTTTTGGGTGGTACGTCGTGGTTTACTCCTTGATAAAAAAATTTTAGTGGCACAGGAAGCAGAAACCAGGTCGTCCTTCCTAGTCTTCCCAGATTATAACATCTGTAACATAACATGTTTCTTCACGTGTGTTATATATATGGCTTATGTAGGTTTTAGCACCTGAGCTCAAAGTTAGGGAAGTTTCAACTGAATCTTGAAAAATTGTTCTTGCAATGCCAGGTAGAGCAAGAAAATTCAAAAAGTTGTTAACCTGAATTCAGCATCCGATTTCCAACAATCTGGAGGGCTAGATGTTAGAATTAATCTATTGTTAATATATAGATCATTTAAGATTATGAATCTTAATCTGGATAGTTTCTGATCATTGAAAATATGCCCATGCAAACTTCTGGTTTCAGTCCATCCATAATTTTATATCTAGCATGTCAAATAGTGGGTTTTAATAGTGTAGGAATGCTGTTTCACAGATGAGAATAAAATGTCTTGATTTAATTGTTCTTTTATGTCACATTGATATTGTGGGTCACATCTTGAGCTCTTTTTAATCCATAGGAGTTGTCCTGCTAGCAGACTTTCCATTACTGTATTTGTAATACCATTCCCTGAATGTGATCCTAAACCCTGTACCCCCAGAAGAATGATTACATGCTATCAAAGCACTGAACTTACTTTACTTCCTAGTGCAATCCTTTAGGATTTTGGGACATAATCCCATAGCACGGGAAAGCTGTAATCCAGCAGCACTGCCCTTAATCAGTTTTTCATCATTCTCTCTCTGTACTGTACAAACAGCAAGAAACAAGGGAGCAAACAAAAGCTGCAGGTTTTGCCCTGGTGACATGGTTATCTTGTTGGATATAGGTGACATGGTTGTTAGTATGGCAGTTCAGATTTTTACTTTCAATACAGAACTCGGGCCGTATAAATAAATGATAAACATTTCAGTGGCCCCTTGTAGTTATGCAGCCTGTTAGGTCGCTTGTCTAGTGGCTTCATGTGTGTTTGCATTCCTAAATTCACCTGGATTCCTATACATTTTCTGGGGTAATATTCTGTCCCTTTCGATATTCTCCAAAGTGGAAAAAAGAGAGCGTTGCTGAACCATAGGTCTAGCTCATTGGTTGTGGGGTAAAGTTCTGTTACATGTAGTGAATTTTTGTCTTTTATGCAATATGACTCATGCAGATTTTATCTGATGGCTGCTGATATATTAAGTTGACAGCTGCACGTTGTATTGATTCGCTACATTTTGATTTGCTCAGAGCCTTGCAGCTCATAGTAATTTGCTAAAACATTTATTTACACACAATCTGCTTTCTAAGTGGTGGAGTTTGTAGCTTTACCTACTCTGTGTCACTGTATGCATTAAATGATAGCAGTTGCACAGTTTGGTGTTTATTTACAAATTAAAGGGAATACAGTTCTGGGGAAAGTGCTGCATGCCTTTTGCATCAGTTTGGGGAGAAGCTGTTGTAAATTTTTGCAGATTCATTCAGTGCGTTATGTACAGACACGGGTCTTGGTTTTTTTGTTGCTGAAACTGAGGAGATTTCAAGGTTTGGAAAATACCGTGATGACGCGGTATTCAAAAATGAAGATAGAAATAACTTGTTTCTCAAGCTTGGTTATAGCTCCAGTCACCTGTCATTTTGAAAAGCATTCGATAAACCTGTATAACTGTGCCTTGCAAGTATTTTAAAACAGTAAATTTGGGGTTCTTTCTAATTCCCTTCCATTATTAAGTTTATTCCCTGCAAGCATCCAAAGCTGTCTCCGCTGTCACAGTCTAGAAGTGGAGTTTTGCTCCCACGTGGAAGTTTGGATTCTCGCCACCACTTGTCTTTCCAATCTGCAGTTAAGGAAAGCCATCCCGTGTCACCATGGCTGGCTGCACTGTGCCACCCGGGCGGTGCCGTAGTCCCCTGACATTAAAGAGTTCATCTTTCCCCATCGGAGCTCTTGCTGTGTCCTGTGCCACTGTCCTCATTCCCATTTTCCCCAGGGAGAACCGGTGGAGCTACACACTGGGCACAAAAGGTGCGTTACTTTCAGAAGTAGATCTTTAGGCCAGAAATGCCACTGATGCCAGTGAACGTGCCTGGCGATAACTCTGGATGCGCAAACCTGGCCGAGGCTGACCCTGACGCTGAACCAGCCAGCAGCTTGTCGTTGGTCCCTGATTTTCCTGCTCAGACACGCTTCCTCACGCTGAAATGAAATTTGGTGTAGGCTGGCTTTTGCCACTGTATCGGCTGAAATGTTTTGCTCTTCCCCTTTGTTTCCAGTTTTCTGTTGAATGGAAAAACATGTTTCATTTTAGTATCTTTGCATTGCATCAGCCGCATGCAATAAATTGCACATATTCGTAAAGGTACCTAAATCTAAAGCCAGGCTTGTGTTTCTAGAAGACAGATGTCAGGGCCTGTTGCTCCATAGTAAATGTAAATTACAACAGCTTTTGTAGCTTCTGTCAACATTTTGAAAGCCTCAGTGTTTAGTTCAACAACATAGTGACATTTCTGGACTTGCAGCGTTTCTTTTAAATATGCGTGACGTGACCGGTGTATACCATGGTGCGTACCACGCTCTCTGAACCCACCACATGGGGTCCAGAGAACATGTGGAGGAGGTGAGCATGTGGCTGGGACCTTTGCACCAGCATCCTCTGTGCTCTGGGAAGTTTAATTATCTTGGGTGTTGTGTTGCCTGGGAGCAGCATGGGTCTGGCTTTAAGCTAGAGTCACTCTTTTGGACTCTTGATTTATTAGAGTCTGTCAGAGAAAAGTGGTAATTGAAGCATTTTAAATACCATTTCCTATAAGAGTAAATACGTAAAGTACACAGGGAATTCAGAATTAAGTTCCCTTCAAATGAAGAGAAAATAAACAAATGAGTAAGTGTATGTTTTGATCATATGAAGAGATCCTTAATTTAAAGGAAGCTATCGAGCAACAGTGAAGCAATTCACTCAAACACTCCTCAATAATCTATTATGTCAATTATCCTTAACCATCCCACCTCTTTAGCTGCACAGGGTTGACTAACAGCATTTTTAACTAGCACATCCAGCGCTTTCCAGTGAACAAGCAAAGGAGACTGGACAGTTGGTGAATGCAAAAGCTTGAGGCTACCCTGTAGTTGAGTACATCATACCAAAGTCCGTACTTGGGTTTATTACTTCAAATAAAAATACAGAGGGGAAGAATTACCTGAAGAAGAGTGACAAGTAAGACAAGTAAGAGTTACCCTATGCAACTGAAAAGAGAAACTTTAAACAGGAGGGTTCCCGTGTCCCATGGGATTCTGAGCACTGGATTTGAACCCTGTGTAAGTGAAGGATGCCCAAATGCATACATTTTGGATAAAAATCAATCAGTGTGGTTTTATGGCAGCCCATGTTGCTGATGTGACTTGTACCCATTGGGAATCACCCTACATTTTCACAGCAGCCTTACAACTAAAAGGTTGTGCTCAGCTGTACCTGTGTAAATCTGGGTTAATGGTAACGTCGTGGCTGCCATTACCTCTGTAACTGGGAAAGGTTACGGCATTCGAGGATCTTTAGGATCTGGAGGAGGCTGAAGATTGCAAAAGCATTGCCAATTTTTTCTTCACACACATATTCTTCAGTGTATTCTCTTTAATTAGGAAGTAATTGAGCAATTCTTCGTTGAGTATCATGCTACTTCATTAATCCAACAGTAGTTTTACAGGGAACAATATGTCTGTTGGATGTTTTCAGTGTGTCTCAACTTACTAGACGTGGGTTGACTGATGATTGGTTTAGTCATGATTCTGACATGCTCCTTTGTTATAGTTCTAATTGTTTTTTAGAATGAATTGTAGTTAATTAGCAAGCTGCTTGCAGCTCCTGGAGCTCATAGTAGTATCAACACTTGTTGTATAAGGTTGTGCAAATAACTGGAGCTTTACTTAACTAAAATAATGATTTGAACCATCAGAAAAAATATTTGACATAGCCAAAATATTTACATTTTCAACTAAAATAAAAGCAAAAATCTTTAGTTTGACTAACCGTTTGACTTGTCATTAGACTTCCAGTGTAAAATACGTGTTAGAAAAAGGGAATTGGAAATGCAGAGAGGCAGCACAGTTGGGTGATCCCTCTTTTGTCTACTGGGCCGAGTGGTACGGCACTTACCCTGAATGCAGGAAACCAAGTTTAAATCCCTCTGCTGTCTTAAAAGATTTGAATAGCTAATACCCAGCTCAAAGGTTAATTACTAATTGCTGGTTATTTGCTATATTTAGTATGCTTCATACTCTTTTTTACTTGCTGAGCTCTGAATCAGAGTACAAGTTAATTACTGCGTATTTTTTTCATGCTTTTTAAGCACCATCTTTGCTTCATTCTCTGAGATTTCAGAACCATGTTTTGTAAGATGCTACTGTTATCATCTTGTTTGCAAAAGCAATATTAAGCAGGTTTTCTCATGCTATAAGTCAGTGTAGATCCTTTGCTGTTGGTAAAACCAGACTGAGTAACAGAAGTTGAATATTCTGGCTTGATATGTCTATAGGAGTGAAAAAAGTAAGGTGCTTCACACTCCGATGAGTGCAAGAGGCCTGTCTTAGATTTCCCTTTTCAAATCTGAACTTTTGCGTTGCTTAGAAAAGATGTTTTTCAGATTTCTTGGCTATCAGAGGGAATACTGTAGTGGAGGTGCATCGTTTTTGCTTCAGGTTTATGAAAGCTGCAGTTTATTTATCTCTTATCATTGCTTCTGTGCTCTTGGTTTTTCTCCAGCTCTTGGATAATGTGTTTTTCTTTAGTGAATAGTGAAAAGTATCACGAGGAATTTCATTACTGGCTGGAGTGGTTTAAAAAGCTTGCTGCTGCTTTAAGAAGCCAGATTTACATATTTCATGTTTAAAAGATTTACAATATGTCTCACATGCCTGTATAGAAAGATGGAGCTTTCATTATAGGTTTAATGTCACCGCGATACAAGGATTAATACTCTTTCCTCCGCCTCGGTCTGCACGGCTGGTCGCAAGTGACTGGTGTGTTCCTGGTTGACTAAGCTGTAGGGGTGTTTTCATATTCAAGGAGATGCATTTTTGAATAATTAAAGCGAGCTTTTACATCACTCTGTGGAGAAATCCACACACAGCAATCCTAGAGAAAGATCAAGAACTGGAGCATCTTGCCAGGCTTCTGGTTATTCTCTATCATGCACCGGGGAAGGAAGGAGAGGATTGTTGACTTTAATTGCGAAGGTTAAGTGCTTTGTATCAAAAGGCTGAACCAGAGGAAGGCTCGAAGGGCCAAATTCTGCCCTCGGTAGCCGTGTTGCAGCCTCGGCACAGTCGCCATTGCAGGCTGTTCCATGCTCTAACAGACAGGGATATTTCACCCTTAGGAAGTGTCTCCTCACCAGCGTGTGATGCAGAACACGAGCTAATGGAAGATGCAGCTCAAGTGCTACATGATAATTGGGCACTTGGGGATGTGCCGTGACATGTTGGGTAAATGTTTTCTGCGAGGTCCCGCTGTAGCACAGGTGGGAATTTCTAATGGTCTGTTGAACGCCGCGCACATGTTTCCTCTGTGCTGAGACACGGTTATTTCTCAGCTGGTTTCACAGCGCGATCAGTGTGGCTGGGGGCAGGATCAGAGCGACGCGAGCTGCATCCCTGGATGCTGGAGGATGGGGGGGGTTACACGAGGGGCTGTCAGAACAAAAAGTGATTAACTACTGGCCAAAACTGGGCCCTCCTGAAGGTGTAAGCCCTTCTGGTTTCATTTTAAGAATATTTTCAAGGTCTTTGAATAAATGGACGTAGCTTTTTTCACACTTTCCTTACCTAGGGCTGGGGGAACGTGCTGTCAGCGCCAAGAAGGTGCAGGACTGAGTCCTTTCCTGGTTGTGCACGATGGCATTTTCTTCCTTTAGCTTTGCCTTTTGCCAGTCTTTTTTTTTTTTTCTTTTTTCCTTCAGGTCTGTGATGAGATGAGGGGAGAAAAAAGCATTCTAGGCTGTTTCTGAGATTTTTAAACTTCTTTGTTTTAAGTTGGCATGGGATTACTGACTGGTAACTTGTATGAAGCTTCTCGGTCATCTAAGATTTGGTTTTTGATAACTTGCTGGTATGTTTGTTTCTTAAGAAATAAAGTCTCTAACGCTGCAATAAAAGGTATCTGAAATTTAGCATTCTGAGGACACTACAGTGATAATTTGTGTTAAATATGTAGGTGGATATAGATATGTATGCATGTGTGGGCAGTATACTCCCACATATATTTACACACACACAAACTATGGATTTAAGTATAACTTGAATTGACTTATGTGAGTAATTTTGAAAATTACTATGGAAAGATAATACACAAATATGTTTACATTGATGTTATAGTTCTCCTAGTTAAGAGGAAGCTGTGTTTTTCTGCAAATGCTTGCTTTTAGAGCTTTTGTTGTCCAAAACTCAATTTTTCTTTTCCTCTGAGGATGTTAAGACCGACCTTTCACCAAGCCAATGAAAAGTTCCATTAACGTAAGCAGGATCAGAGCTCACTGGGTATGCTTATTGCTGAATTAATAAATATCTGGGAAAATAAGTAGTTATGATGCAAGCAGTAAAATTGCCTTATACACCAGAAGATGAGATTTAGCACAAATAAAGTGTATGTTTGCCCCACATCCCAGCAGCATTTAGACTCGCTGTTTTGACTGCATGATTTCATATCTGTGCTTGCTGCAAGATGGAAAAGGTTTTCATTTCAATACTGAAGTCAATAATTATGGAGGTTATCATTTTCATGCTCAGAAATTCATGTCATTTTCATAAATCATTCATTTCATTTCATAAATCATGCTTTACAGCTGCAGAATGGAAACTTATTGCTGGACATTGATGAAAATCTTGTTTCAGTCACTCAGGTAAGGTTGTGACACTAAAAATGTTTTAAGGAAATATAGATGAAATCATCTATAGGAATAGTGCAATTTGAAAATGTTCGGCTTGGGATTAACTTCACTGGAACGTAGCTAATATCAGATGTGAATAATTTAAAAAAGCGTAATGGGTGAAATCAGTTCTGTAGTGACAGTGAAATCACAGAAATAAAAGATAACTGTTTGGTGTCCAGAATCTCACATGCTGCAAGTGGAAAAAACTACGTCTATGTCAGAGAAGATGCATTTATTTATTCAGGCTGAGAATTGGCTTGTAGGAAAAAGCTAGATCCAGAATCTGGATCTGAACCATTTGGGACTTTAAAATCCCTCCTCCAAGTGTTGCTGTTTAAAGCTGTCTCTAGTAAGTAAACGAGGAAGTTGTGTTCCCACTAAATTTCTGTTTACATTCTCTGACGTAGTTCTGTAGTTCTTGTTGCATACAAGGTTGCTATTCTGTAAGAAGTAATTCCCCTGTAAATATATCGCTTTTTCTTGGGGAATATTGTGAATGAGGGTTTGCTACAACAAATAGTGGAGTCGGCTTCCCTATCACTCTCTCCAGCTGCCTGTTTAGAAATCCATCTGCAGACTTCCTCTGAAGAGCTTTTACAGAACTGTATCTGTGAAGAGTTTCCAAAGATCCATCACCTTGAAGCACTCTGAAAAGTATTATTATTCCCATTTTACAAGGGTATTGAGGCATAGAGATCTGAGTTGCCACCTTTCAAATACATACCATATAATCCTGAGTTCAAAAGTATACTCACTATCAATTTTCAGTATTGATATGAAACGTAGAATATTTTTTCCACAAGAAATGTATAACTTTACAGACTCTTCCTCTTAGTCTGTGTAACCATGTGTGCCCTGCCCTTTCGCATCCCCTCTGGCTCGCTCTCCTGCCTCCTCACCTGGGATGGAAGCAGTGGAGGAGCCTTTGCTCATGGCCCCCTCGAAAGGACACAAGCTATTTCTTAGCAAGCCAGAGAGGAACCAACAGTGAAAAACTCACCAGTGATGCAGGCAAAGGGCAGATTTAGGGGTGGTGCTGAACAAGCAATTTGGAGAGATGAGAAGAAAGTGGCTCTTTCAGTGATTCAGTGTCACCTGGCATCTCTTGAGTCAGTAGTGCCTGCAGGAGGCTTGAAGTGATTTCCAAGTGAGTGCTGCTGTTGTCATTATTCCAGCTTTTCTGGGCATTTTAACAATGCTTGCCTAGTGTGTTTGCACACGCTGCAGAAGTGACATATGGGCTTTTTTTTTTGCAGAAGCTACTTCTAGCAGTATTTTAGTAATATACACTAGAATCGGTGTACCCTGAAGAAAACATGGATTTCCTTTCTTCCTTCTTCCATTTGCACATAGATACTTAGAGGGTTATATAAGCCTATAAGAAGAAAATATATTGTCATAGCACTAAAGCAATGTGATCTATTTAATATATGACGTGATGTGAGGAAATGTGAAGTAATTTATCCCTGGGTACATCGTTAGACATAAAGCTGAGAATCATCCAAGCTGCTAGACAAATTCCAGGTCTAAGTGATTGCAGCGTTGCTTTTGTATATGGGAATAGAGATTGGATTGCAAAAATGTATAAACCTTTGAAATTATTATATTCTGAATGATAGTCTTATTTCTTGAAGGATCATTTATAATAGAAGGTTGAGGGCAGGAAAAAAATCTTAGGGTGATCTTGCTCCTTTGGTAGGTTGTGAAGATTGACCCCAGCCAGTGTGGTTAGTGTCCAAAGCACTACGTGGCTGCCTTTGCAGGTCAAGACTCAACTGAATTCCAAACCTACGTATGTTGTAGGAGGCTGCAAAGTTTATGTGCCTAAGCTGGAGAGGAGATTCAATGAACTGAATTAAGATTTGCATTAAATCTCATTCATAATGAGAATTGTGGCTTCCCACGTGTGAGGGTATGATTGAGTATGATACAGGGAACAAGGAAGCCAGTAAGCAGAAGAAAGGTAGTAGAGAAGGAGTAGTTCTTGAGTTCCCATCAAAGCTTTCTAGAATAGCCACCCTGCTAAGGATAGTAGATGGGTTTTAGGTTTCCTGCAGAGCTATAAGGGATCCATGCTTTACCATCCCTGGACTCAGCTGAACTGATTTGCAGATGCAGATGGGTGGAAGAAAGTAATTTTGCTCCAGAACATGTGAAGGAGCTTTGATTATGCAGCCACTCAAGGTGCTCCTTATTATGAAAGTGCTTTTTCTCTTCTGGTCCAGTTGAGTGAGACCTGTATGGGTGACCTATTTTGAGATCAAACTGAAGGATGCCCTGAGAAGACATTTCTAGCATGAGTTAAATGTAGAGCTACAACCTTAAAATAACCCAGTTGTGCATCCTCCTTCAAGTCCACTTATCCAGGTCACACCTGTCCCATGGGCAAGGGGAAATCAGGCAGCACTTTAAAAGCCCTTCCCTTCTGTATCCTTCTGTCACTTCCACAGTCTGCTGCCGTGTTTTAAGACCTTGAAATGTGGGTTTAGAAAAGGAGCCAGGGAAAAGGACTGGCCATAAATCGTGCTTGGTGCTCACTGATGTTAAGAGCAGAGCAGTAATGCATCCAGTCCCATTCTGGATAGTTTTTTCACACTTTATTCATTTTTTTATGGTGGAGAATTACCTACAGAATCATTTTATAGGGTCAGCTGCTGGCTATTTGGGTCCATCAGCAGTATCAAAATCCCACAGCTTGAACCCATGTAATTCTGCCATATGGGACTTGACATTTGAAGCCTACGTGGCTTTTGGGGGATTTATATTGCTAGCTGTTACTAGTTAACTTTACAAGTTGTAACTAGTTCACTCACAGTTTCTTCTCCTCAAAAGATAAATGGAAATATGTTTTTTTTTTTTCTCTTTACAGGCTGTTACCCAACTAGAGCTTTTTGGGGACATGTCCACTCCTCCTGATGTAACCTCTCCCCCAGTGAGTACCCGGGGAAACTGAACCGTGCATTTTTCTACATGCTATTTTCAGCACATTTATTGAGTACATTTACAATTCGGGTCATCAGCCATTCCAGTAGGGAGGATTTCAAAGTAGTTTTTATGTTGCAAGAAAATAAAAGTGAAGCAAATTGAATGTGGAGTCACGGCTTCATGATGATGTGCAAAAATATCTTCAATTTTTATTTTTCTGATATAGGGCTAAGTGTCACATAAGATATAACCTGAACTGCAGATCTCCTTCCCTGGTGTTTATCAGAGGTGCATGCTTCACTGCACTCTGTCTCTCCACTGCACTGCAGGAAGATCCAGTTACAGCCTTATATATCATGTCTCTTTGGTTCCACCAAGCACATATCCCAGAACTGCTGTTAAAGGAAGGAATACGAAGCAGTAAAGAGAGAGAGGGCTGAATGTGTTTTGAGGGCAAAGACAATTTTCTCAACATGTTTTTCTGCATCATAAAATGAAAACACAAATCATTTTCATAAAGGTTTTGAACCTTACCTTAAGCTGTAGGGGAGTATGAACATACTGAGAAAATTGAGGCGCTCTGAAGTCAGGAGCCTCAGATCTCCAAGGTATTCTGGAACATGTCTGGGACTAGATGTTCCAAGTCCTGTCTCCTTATCCTTAGCTTGCTCAATTGGATTGGGTTTCTCCTTTAATGTAGACCTATAGTTCTGGTCCTGTTGGTTAACTGGAAGCAATATTTATTCACTTTTCTATAAATCCTACAGATAGCTTCATTAGCCTTTACTATTTCTTACGTTAATGCCTTGGTCACTTGCCTCTACTGGTTGTCACCTAACACCTAGAATTGCAAGTCTGTATGTTCTGAAGAAATTATGTCAATATTTTGCATGTGATGTATCCCAGGCAAATTTCATTTTAATTTTTCCCTCTGGTACAAAATCTCTCATTTTCTTTCTTTTTCTCCTGTCTCCAGCAAATTCTAATACTCCTTTTCTGTTGCTTCTTTCCTTCTACATCTTTCTATTCTTTTTTTCTTTCTCTTTCTTCCATCCAAACCTGTATTTTTAGAGTTACGGATGATGTGACAGCAAAGTATGTGCTGCAGAAGCTGCAGCTGTTATGTCATCATTGTATTTCATTCCTGTCTTCTTGCAGACTCCTGCTACTCCAGGTGATGCCTTTATCCCATCTTCATCCCAGTCACTCCCTGCTAGTACAGACATGTTTGGTTCTGTACCTTTCAGCACTGCTGCCGTACCCTCAGGTAAGAAAACTACTGGGAATACAGGCTCAACTCAAATTTGGTGATCGGTTCTCAGCTCTGGTTTGCATTTCAGTACTCAGGGCGTTAATTTAGTAGAGTGGAAGTGAGGAAGGATTTTGAGGACAGTGCCGCAGGGCAAGGCAAAACAAGTCTTTAGCAAGCAAGGGAGCACATTATTTTGAATTTACCCACACTTTTTAAAACAAAAGCCAAAAGAGTCACTGGGAGTTCAACTGTAGTTGAGCCATCTGGATAACATACCTTCTAGGTACAGTAGCAAGAGAGAAAAAAGCATTTAGTTTAGCTTTGCTTCTTTTGCGGTAGCAGTGAATATCCTGTGCTGTCTCTAATAAAGACAGAATGAGACAGAGAATTTGACTGCATTTCAAAGGTATTCCACTTAGTCAAATCCTGGTGTTTCCTTTAGACTTTTCTGTGTTTCTCAAAGTGCTCAAAATTCAAAAGCTGTGTAGCATTCTGCACAGACACGCAAGGCATGTGGTTTAGACTGCTGATCCCTCCCTGGGATACTCGGAGCACTGCAAGAGCAGCACTCTCAGCTCCACTTAGGAAAAAAAAGGAGGAGGAGTGCCTTGAATCATTCAACAGTGACTTTCTAACTGGTTAACTCCTCTGATGGGCTGCGTTGCAGCATCAAATTAGCCACTGCATCTCAGAAAGGTTACACTGATGGTGAAGTGTTTGGGGATAATGTCAGATGAAAACCCTTGCTGCTTGGATGAGGTTACAGTGGGGGCAAGATAAAAGGACATCTGGAGAATCCATCATAGCCATCTCTTGAAATAGATATGTATCTGAGTTACTGTTCCTTTCACCACTCATTAATTTGGTCTTTCAAAGTGTCTATTTTTTATTTTATTTTATTGGGGCTTTTCCTTTCACAATTTTGCAACCTAGCAAAGAGGAAAAGGTACAGGAGGACTCAGAAAAATACTCAAGTTAGAAACAACAGTTTTAAAGCTACGACAGTATTAAGAAAGGTTGTGTATTGTAATGTATTAGCAATAAACCATTAATTTAAATGTGAAACAGTATATCTGTAAGCCATAATACTTCTATCAGTGGAACATAATTGTACTACATGGTTTAATATGTAACATTTTTTACAGTAGCTTTAGTTTCAGATTATTATTTTTTTCATTGTAAATAACAAAGCATCATATAATTCCAAACTCTTGGTGGCTGGAAAGGAAGCTTCAGGTCTGAGAGGAAGCAATTATAATTTTAGTTTTAATCTTTAATTTCCTCCCCAACAATTATGCTAGCGTAATACCCGAAGCAGTTTGTTGTTATTAGGTATGTAACCAAATGTGGGGGGGGTTAATCTGAATTCATCTGGGCTCTGTCTTTTTATGATACAATTTGAGACACTTGCTTTGCTCTTTGGAGTCCCAACGGTTTGAACTGTAACTGTCAGAAGAGATGGCACAGAGTCTTTCTCCTGCAAGGTCACGCTGTCATTAGAGGGCCCTTGAGCTGTCATCTAACACATATAAAGGTGCTTCTTTATAACTTAGAACCAGTTTTGTAGCTGTGCCATTGGCAGGAGTTGGCTGGTGTTGGTGGGTCACTCTCCCCAACAAAGAATAAAAGTGAAAGGGATGAGGAACCGCGGCAAAGCTACGCAGAGGGGCGGGACTCCTGGGCGTCCTCTTCCTCCCCTCTGCTTGTTCTGGCTGCTCATTTTTTAGCAACGTATGGGCTGCTCTGAAAAGATGAACTCCATCCCAGCCTGACCCGGTGCATCATGTTCAGTCCCAGAGATCCTTGCTCCGAGAGGAGCAGGACAGGCAGAGGTGAAAGGCAGAGGATGGGGTAGTCAGGGTGGTAAGAAGAGCCTGCAGAACTCAGCGGTGAGGAGCAGGGTTGTGCTGCAAGGGGGAGAGTTTAGGAAGTGTTTTGGGAGCTGCGGTGGTTCTGGTAAGTGGTTCAACCAAACTGATCCTGGCTGTGCTTTGCCAGAACACCAGGGAAGGGGGCTGCCAGGTGGCCAGCTGCCGACCAGGTCCATGCAGGCAGGTCTTCACAGACCCATGGAGGTACTCACTGAGGAAGAAGAGAAGAGCTTTTTTGTTCAGATGAGGGGAAGGATTATCACCAGTCTACCAACTCATGTTCTTGTGTACAAGTATTTGTTCAGTGATGTGAATTCAACCATGTCTTTCAGTTTTCTTTTTAAGTGTGCTGAAGCTCTGGGCTCCCTAATGTAGCCTGCATGTTTCTGATTTATTGTGTAGGTTTTTCTGCATGCTCTTGACAGTAGTGTTAAAATCTTTCATCTTTTTTTTTTTTCCTCTGCTCTCTTTATTCTTTGAAGGTTATGTTGCCATGGGAGCTGTTCTGCCCTCATTCTGGGGACAGCAACCACTTGTTCAACAGCAGTTGGCCATGGGTGCTCAGCCTCCAGTTGCTCAGGTGATGCAGGGAGGACAGCCGATAGCATGGGGCCAACCCGGTATTTTTCCTCCTACTCAGCAACCGTGGCCATCTGTAGCTGGTCAGTTCCAACCAACTGCCTTCATGCCAACACAAACTGTTTTGCCTTTACAAGCAGCCATGTTTCAAGGTACCATCGCTCCTATAGCTACTGTTCCACCCACAAGTGATTCCAACAGATCGAGTCCACAGACAGACAGGCCCAGACAGAAAATGGGAAAAGAAATGTTTAAAGATTTCCAGATGGCTCAGCCTCCACCAGTGCCATCAAGAAAACCAGATCAGCCTTCCCTCAGTTGTACCTCAGAGGCCTTCTCAAGTTACTTTAACAAAGTTGGGATGGCACAGGAAGCAGATGATTGTGATGACTTTGACATCTCTCAGTTAAATTTGACTCCTGTGACTTCCACGACACCATCTACAAATTCACGTGAGTATTCATATACTTTCATCCATACCTTTCCTCAGACATGACTGCTCCTCAAAGCATTTCTTTCTTTTTTTTCATACAGTAAATTGCAACACAGATACGGGCTGAGAACCTTCATGCATGGTCTAGCTTATTAAATGTGTTCCAGCCATAAAGAAAACTATCAGAGAGGAATTTCAGAGACCATTGAAATCAACAGCCCCGATAGCTGCAGTCTGAAATTTAATTTCTAAGAAGACAGTAATATATGTTCTGTGCTAGGGACAGGCAAGCTGGTTGGAAAATGCCCACAACATTCACCCTTACAAGTGGTTTCACTTATGTCCCATTCAAGCCATGCTTTGCAGAAATTAAGGGAGGGGTACTTATTTTAATAGCTTGATGTATTGGACATGTGGGGAAATTCACTGAAAAGCTGTAAAATAAGCTTATTGTGTTCGTAGCATGGAGATGGGGGAATTTGCAGATTGCTGAAAAGAGGAATTCATGAGACAGATTTACCAGGGGCCAGCCGGAGACCTTCTGCTTCGCTTACCCGCCATAGGGCAGGCGACTCATGCATTCTTAATCTAATGTAGTGGCGTCTCCCTGGTTCCTAAAGACATATGCCAGATGCAGCCAAACTTAATTTGGAAACTGCTGAGTGAAATCAAATATATGGAATTGATGATGACTACTGTGTTCAAATTTACCTCTTACAGCTCCACATCAGGAAATAATTTTCAGGGGTAATAGAAGTTGAGGGCTCTAAAGCATGAGCAAATTTTGTGCTGCTGTGTGTTTGTGAACAAATTAACAGACAAATATCCTGTTACTGTTACCTTAATCTTTGTTTAGCTCCAACCCCTGCACCCAGACAGAGTTCTCCATCAAAATCATCAGCATCTCATACCAGTGATCCTGCTGCAGATGACCTCTTTGAAGAGGGGTTTGAAAGCCCAAGCAAAAGTGAGGAGCAAGAGGCTGTGAGTAGCAACAAGGTTTCTAAATTTTTCTTAGCTAGAAAAGGCAGAAGTTGCTTAAATGTTGTTTAGTAGTGTCAGAAATAACTATTCTAATAGGGCTGGGTGGTATTTAAGGGGGAGCTGTAGGCAGAATTCACTTCCTGCTTTGGTTTTGATAGCTAGTAGCATGACATTTCTGTTGATATGCACTAATATTGCATACAAGGAACCAAACTCAGAGTTCACATGTAAGGTTATATATGTTAGTTGTATCCAGTGTCCTTCTTAGCGTACCAGCGTTCACTTATTGATGGTAACGAAGTCCGAGGTAAAACAACATACATGCTGAGGCTGCAGAAAGAGATGTGAGAGTTTGTGTGTTAAAAGATGATGGTTGATGTTGTCTTGCACATTCTTGCATCCCAGTGGCTTGCCTAGTTACATTCCTCAATGTTCTGGCCCTCAGTATGTGATTTCTTTGCCTTAGACTCAGTGGACCAAAGCAAGAAATGTTGCCCAAGCAATGACTTTAAATCACAAGGTACCTTATGCAGATAAGAGCCCAAGTGAGGCAAAGGCAAGAGAGAGTCTGTACAAAAAAAGGACCCAATGGTACAAAATAACGCAAGCTTGGACTCTCTCTGATTCACGTAGTTTCATTGGCTTTCAGGCCCTTTTGCCGTTCTGGTTTGTCTGAGCCAGAACATTCTGAAGTCTGTGGCAGCTCCTGCATGGGCTCCAGCAGGTACTGGTGAGGTCCTTTCCTGCCTGCATCAGCTATAGCAAACCATTATGGC
Source organism: Haliaeetus albicilla (assembly GCF_947461875.1). NCBI lineage: Eukaryota > Metazoa > Chordata > Aves > Accipitriformes > Accipitridae > Haliaeetus > Haliaeetus albicilla. Next base: position 5,431,781 of record NC_091490.1, read on the forward strand.
TTTTGAGAACTATCAGCGGTGAGGTCTCACTTTCTGGTTTTCATGAGATAGGATGTACTTGTTATGCCCACAGCATGAAAATAACCTCATGTTGACTTTTCACTTTCTACTGTTGAGAAAAAAAGGTGTTATGTTCTTGTATTCTAGCCTGATGGGTCTCAGGCCTCATCCAACAGTGATCCATTTGGTGAGCCAACTGGTGATACTATAAGTCCACAGGTCGGTAGCTAGATAGCGCAGGTTGGGGTAGGTATCTGTCCTTTTTTTCTCTACACCTTGAGGTGCTCACTTATTTTTCCACCAGTGCCTACCATTGCTTTCATGGATGCATGGTTTATTTTTCCTTTCCATCTCTTCTGTTTTTTTCCTCTCCATTATCCACAGTGTATCCCTCATGCTCAGTGGTTTGCATGGCTTTTGCCATTCACTAAGTGTTGCAGCTTATGCAAATATGTGTGTTTTGGCTGCCTGCATGCTTTAAAGAAATGTAGACTTTTTTTACTTCGTGTTCAAATTCTAGGGGGAAATAGGGAAACTAAGCCATTACTAACAATATATTAGGCAGAACATTTTTTTTTTACCAAATCCACTCTGACCTTTAGTCAGGTGTAACATATTAAATGGAATAAGACATCTTACCCATAGACGTAACAAACATTAAATAAAATTATGTAATGATACATGAACACCTCTACCCTAAATCAATGCGATAATCAGTAGAAGCAGCACATTTATTATCTGCATGTAAAAAATATTGAAATGGGTTTGTGTATTTTTATCTCCAACTGCAAATTAAAAACATCTGAAAATTATGATCATTCATATTACCATTGGTATACTGATGTTTTAAAAATTATTCATCAAATGTAAGTCATTTAAATCTAGACAGACGGGAAAGATGATCTTTTCTTCTTTTGTGTTACAGAACACGTTAGAAAATGTGGCTGCCAGTGAATGTTCTGTGATTTGTTTCAATACAGTATATATGTTTTACCAGAAAGACAGTAAAGCTACAAAGCTTTATGAGTGCTGAGCATTGTTATTCCATCCAAACACTCTCTAGTGTTACTATTTGAAGGATATGTTTCTTTCTCTTCTCCCTGTCTGCCATTCATGTTTCGTATTACCCAAACACGTGATCTGATACTGCTTCTGTGCTTCAGCACAGAGCTCCTGGAGCAAATCCATAACAATGATAGAACCCTTTTTATTTTTGTACAGAAATTGCACTGTGTTTACCAGTGACTTATCCACCCTGAGCTGAAGTAATTTGGTTTCAACTCAAAATTAATAGTGTTTCATTGGGAGTCAGTTTACTTTGTACATTAAATACGGTTAAAAAACTCTTAGAGTAACTTAGCTTTGATCCACTTGAGAGTAATAAGATTATCTCTTAATAATATGTGGTGCTGTGAGAAGGCATCTCCCCCTTCTTTAGCTTCACCAACGTAATGCTCAGCTGTTGGGGACTAAAGCAAAAGTATCATTAAGTTTTATGTCTCATTGAGTCTAAAAATGACAATGTAAGGATAGAGTCAAGCTGGGATGAGCTGCTCTAGCAGGAGCATCCATTAGTTATTGTACTCCAGCGAGAACTGCTTCTGCAGATTGATAGTGCCACATAGTAATTTGGCTTTGCCTTTGCCTGACCTCGGCCAGCACTGACATAGCTGGCTGTCCCAGCTTCAGTCCATTTCAAGAATTCTTTCCTAGATCAAGAAAGAGAATTTGACCTTTATCTGAGTCCCACACTCTGCAAACCCATATACATTTGTTTATTGTCATTTATCCTAGTCAGGGTAATTCTGAAATTCATCACAGGGAGAATAACGATAAAATCTCTTTCTAATTTTCTGACTGTCACAAAGATACTTAGCATCATTTGTAAACTAGCATCACACACATTTACCTACCAGGATTTCTGGAGATAACTTGAAACAGTAGTTTAAATCTGTTAATGCATATTACCGTGTAAGGCAGTCAAGTGATGGACTCCTTTTGTTCTGCTTTTATATAACACTTAGTAAAATACATTCTTTTACCTGTCAAGGGTCTCTGGGAGCTACAAGAACAGTATATTACCAGTGATTCCATATGTTTTTTCTATATTTTTTGTTAATCCTTGTAGAGTCTTGCATAAAATATGTATAGTTCTCAGAAATAGGTTCTGGGAAATGTTAAATAATGTTACTGATTATCGTATTATAGTAATTCCTAAAAGCTGTAGGCAGGAACAGGAAGCTGAACAAAAAGAAAGCCTCTATCCAGTCAAGTTACACTGATATCATTGTGCCTCTGTGCAGTGCCATTCAGCAGCAGTCCATAGGAAATCCACTTGCTAAAACCAGCCCATCTAATTCTGAAGCCTGGTATCATCAGAGCAACGGAAAGTCTAATCTCCATGGAAAATTATCAATTCAGGACTTACTACTGTGTTGTGTATTGAGCTACGTATTTGGAGAGAAACTTAATGTGGAGAAACATGTAGTACAAAAGAATCATAGTCTGCATAAAAGCCACTTTTGTGTGTTAGATGGGAGATTACTTCGCTCTTTAGAACATGTTTCTTCACACCAAGAACAGCACAGTATACAACTCAGATGAATGGACCTCTCAGGAGCATGACACAGTATTGTGTTCTGAAATTTCAAATATATCTGTTCCCAGTATCTCTATGAAATCAGCTATGTCCGTACAATATCTTTACTTATCTTGATGTATTCAGAATACTCACCTGCCTAGTATTTTGTACCCTGATCTTTCAAGATCCCTTAGCAATTTGGTTTCTTGATTCCTTCTGATACTGCGTATTCTCATTTAGAAATAATTCAGCATATTTCAGTTACTATCTTTATTTCTCTGTTTTTCCTCTCTTCCTCTTGTGATCTTCAACTTAAGCTCTCAAAATCCTCATCCTACCGGTAGCTATTCTTACAAGTTACTCTTCTACAAATAGCTATGGGTTCTTAGTAGGTAAATGTGATGTTTTATGGATACGTTACATTTTTGTCCCATTACGGTTGGAGGTAAGAAGCAGACGGGCCTAACTTTCACAGAACTAAAATCAACTCTTTGCAGAGCTGTTCATAGCAAGATTTGTATTCAGGTATTTTCCTTTTGTTCATGAGTGGCGTTGAGGATGAATAGTAATTTTCCCAAAGGGGTGAGGGGAACACCGAATAAGACGACTGCCATCTTCAGCTGACTTACGTATAATCCCTACTGCTGTCTTTAGACTGCGTGTGGAATAACTATTGTGAGAGAGAAGGAAAGAACTGTATTTAGCTACAATTCTACTGAATGTGTTAAACATTTCTTACTATTGACATTTTGGGTTAAAGCAAGAAGTTTGAACAGAGGACTTTTCACCTGGTCATCCTCTTTGTATCAGTGCACCCAATCAGCCCGAATTACAGGGTGCTAGGTACAGACCCTGCTGGTGTGAATGTTTCTGTTCTTGGGGGTATTTCAGCCTCAGCAATGGGCCTAGCATGCCGTGACACTAGGAAGCCCTGAGGCTATACAACTGAAAGCTTAGCAAAGGCTATAGAAAGGGGAGCCTTCAAGCCTGATGAGAAAGGGAGGGAGTGGAGCAAATTTTGTCCCTCAGATGCCAGGCTTCTTGGGATACCTGTGGTTACGTTGGCCAGCATCTCCTAACAAAGCATCCTGATTGTAGAAAGAATAAATTTGGCCTGAATACTGGGACTGGATATCACAAATGTGGTCTAACTCCATATGGACCACACAAATTTGTTCTTGAAGGCAAATTAGCAAAAAAATTCTGCAAGAGAATAAGGGAATATTTGATACCACAATTATTGCAGTAAAAGTCATTTTAAGTGCTGGAACAAATGCAGCTCTATTGATATGCTGCCCAGTTCAAGACTTGCACTGGCAGTCGTTCATGAGAGATTCTCAGGAAACCTTCAAAACATTTGTGGCTAGAGCATATCTTCCTGAAAAAGTTGTTTAGTTGTTCTGTGAAATGTGTGCAGACAATTATAAGCCCTCAAAATATGTCACACTCTTCATGATGCTATCAGCACTGTCAGGAGAGCAACAGTTCATTAGAATATTTGTCTATCAGCTTTTGGTGGTACTTTGGTGGCCCGCTGCCATCATCCATCTTTGAGCAAATGCCATTCTTAGTGATAAATGTTCCTAATAATCTTAGTCAGCTCCAGGATGGACTACTATAACTATTTGGACTGTTATTAGGAAGTTGAAAGAAAATAGCAACTTATGGACAAAGCATTGGCTTATCTGGGAGCTCGGTGAGCTTCAGGAGGGCATATTAAGCTGATTCTGCATCCCTCTCTTCCTTCTGCTCCCTTTCTATTGCACTAGGATGCCGAATGGGCTCAAAATACCAAATGTGGTATTTGCAGGATCTGTTACTATCACTCATCCGGCTCAACAGGAGCTGAATAGAGTCCAAAGAGAAATTCGTAATGATTCTAGGTGACCTGTTCTTACTGTAGGCTCCAAAGTTATCATTCTCAAACTAAAGACACAGCACCGAGCAGGGCTGTGAACCTGAGAGAGAAGAAGTAATGTTGTGTGTTTGGAAAGGGATCACAGTTTGGGAAGTACTGCTTCATTCCAGAGAAATCCTAAAATTGTCATTTCAGGCCTCATGCTTGTTTGTTGATCATCGTATTTCTGAGGTAATCGGAAGGGAAAAGACCAGAGAAATTCAGGCTGCTCTGTGAACAGAGGCATCCTAGAGATTTGCCTTCATCTCTGCTGCTACAATCCCCTTCAAGCTATCCATTTTAATGCGACCAGTTCATAGACGGGTTTCTCACCTCTTCCAATGTCTCCAAGCCCACTTGAAGTAGCCAGGTACCCTTCCATTTCTCCAACTTCTTCCTCTAAACAAGAGACAACACACTGTGTAGCTTGTCTAGAGCCATGTACTTGCTGATTGGCAATCCAGCAATTCAATTAGGGGACGAGCTCTCCTAGCTTTCTCTGTAATGAGGTCATTTAAAAGTTCCCTGTCTTCTGCACAACAACTGATTTTTAAAAGGCACTTGTGATAATTTAGTATCTTTGAGACTTCTGAACAATTTGCTTCAAATTGGCCATCATGTTCAAAAGTTATGAAGAGGAATTGACAGATACGTAGATGGAAAGTATAATTGCATGGCTACTGTTTTGTTAGGAAAGGGGCCCAGAAGTACGAGGTGTGTTTCTTGGCTGCAGTTCATTATTATACCGGGACCAAGATGGAGCAGGGTTCACCTTTCTGTGTAGTTCTCATTGCTTTTTCATTTTATGGACATATAGCATCCATCTGGATACTGAAATGACAGAGACTTTTAAAATGTTAATAATTAAACTGGATATTTGAGACTAGGAAATATTCCTAGGTAGGTTTATACTAAAAATAGAGGCGGTCTCCAGTCATACTCCCGAACTGGAAGCATATTTATGCTGCTAATGGAGGTTAACTGTAATAAAAATAACCAAAGATAAGCCACTGGCTGTTAGTGGGCCGATAGGAATGATCTCTCTTATCACCAAAGATACTTAATTTGAATCCCACTTGCAGTTTACTTTTATTGAGTCAGCATGCAATAAATAAAGAAGACGCATTGCACTCCCATTCCCTTCACTTGCATCCCCAGCACAAGATTCTCATTTTGGCTGGCGCTCCAGCACACTTATTTCATGAAACTCGATCATTTGAGCCTGCCCTTTCTGATCAGTCAGCCAGGAGTAAAACTGGTGCTGAGAATCTATTGTAAAGGGCAAAGAAATCTATGCGGGCCTCACCTCTGCAATTCAGTACATCTTGCCTGAAGCTTTGCACATAGCAGGGTGCCTTGCCATGATAAAAGGACTGCAAGTGTAAAAATAGTTTCTTCCTAACCAAGCCCCGTGTTATGTTTTGTGAGTGAGCGCACCTACGCAAGCTCAAGCAGATGCTGAGTCTTTCAAGAGATGTTCTCCAATGATTAGTTCTGCTGGGGAGCAGATGTTAATATCTTTAAATTGGATGCAAATTTACTTCTAGTATTTACATAATGTTATTCAAAACTATTAGCAACCTTGTTACCTCATGCAGTAGTGTACTATACCAGAAATACTTACTGTTTGCTACAGTCTTGTTTATTGTGCAAAATGTTCCTTAAAATGAGAAGAGGAAACTGATTTTAAGCATGAAGTATCTCTGGAATATGTAAGTGTAGCGTACATAGGGAACATTTTCTCTTTGGCAGTTTTTGCAATTAATTCCGAGAGACTTCATAACTCAACTTTTACACACCATACTTGCAGCTTCCTGACTATTTAGATGTCTAACTTAAAGTATGTATATTTAGACATTTCTGGTCCCTTACTGCAACCTGTCACTGTGGTCAGATACCTGACCTGTGAATTCATATCCTTTTCCTGCAATATCTCGTTATTTGGCAGCTACTCTTCAACATAAAGAGCCCCATTAGTATGTGAGAATATAGCCAAACACTACTTTGATAGCAGCTTCCAAACATAAAGGAAAACATTTACTTTTCAAACATCTGCCAGAAATTGCATATCCCCAAAGCTGATAGAAGCCTTCGAGTAGGATTTAGCAGTACAAAAAGGTGCTGCCAGTTGTCTTCTTGGTTTCTCCCTGTGGGTTGATGAAAGCACATCACAAGTGCTTCTGGGCGAATCCTATAGAAAGGAAAACACTTTAAGATTCAAGGCATTTATGTGAATTGGAAGCTTTGTATGCTATTTTATTTGTTCCTCTCTTTTTTTTCTGACAAAGACCCATTCTTTCATTTCCTTCCCTCCCGATCTGTTACTAATGCAGTGGTAGAAGTAAAAAGCAGAACACATCAGTGAGATGATTCCGATACTGTGAGAAGAGTTAGGCTCACCTGCCTTTTAATGACATTCCCTGTGACTTTTGCTTGGAGTATGTAAAAAAAGGAGGTTATTTCTGCTTCCAAGACCCTCCAAATAATGCTTGTGAAAGCCCCCCTGCCTGGCATTGTGAGAGAAGCTACCCATGAAGTCAACAGCACTTGACTCTCCTTTTGCCTTTTTCTGTCCCTTCCTGCTCTCTTTTGCTCTCTCGAGTATCATTATCAATACTTTACAGATACCATTTGCAATGTTGGGCTACAGGCAAGATGCACTGCTTGAATTGTCTCAGAATAATATTAGAAAACAAATCTCAAGTCACTGACAAAAACTTTGGCTGAGAAGATTACACACAATTACTGCAATTAATTTCTTGTTTAGGCATCTGAAGGGGGAAATCAACTAAAAGGAAGACATAAGAGCACAATTTTCATTCAAAATGCTCTGGTCTACTGGAAGAAAAATTACTCAAATCAGTGAGAAATGTAGACCTTTGCCACATGACGTGGATGTTGTTGGGTACAAATACAAGAAATTTCTAATTCTAAAGGCTGCCTCATGCGTTGTTGAAAGTCCCGATTACCGTTGATGAACTCCTCCTCTTCCAAGGGTGTCAAGTTCAGTGACACCTTAGGACACCTGTTACTTAAGGGCATCTGCATATCTTAAAGATATTTGAGGACAGCTCTAACAAGCACGCTTGACATTTTGAAAAGCTCTTTTTTTCCCCAAAGGCATTTGAAAAACTGACATCTTTTGTTCAAAAGGGGTGTTCTCCCTCCCTCCCCTTTTCTTCTCCTCCTTCCTTTTCGCTTCCCTTTGCAATCACCTCAGGTTCAGCAAATGCCTGAAGAATGGCCTGGTGTGTGTCAGGTTCCCACATTAATTAGTACAGATTTTCTCTGAACTAGCTGTGATAGATCATTCTGCCAGCTTCATGTCTGTGGTACATGAAAATTGGCATAGGTAGACTTAACACACAGAATGTGAAATGCAATTATTTACTCTCAGTCATCTCTTCTGATTACCTTTGGTTTTTCAAGGTCACAAAATATATTTGCTTCTTGCTGGGGATAATTTCAGCAGCCTTTATTTAATCATTCCAAAGGATTTCTCTCATCCTCTCGTAATGCTCGTAGTGTACTCAGGGCTTCATGTAGGCAGGAGATGGGGAAGCAGAGTCTCTGCAAGCTCCAGAAACATAGTCATTTCAAGGAATAAGAGACAACTTTTCTTGGCATGGAGGAAACAGGTCACATTTTGGATTTGTTGTGTTGCTCCTCATTCAACACGGGATGCACAGTCAGCTGGGATGAGACACAGCCTGGACCACTGGCCAGGCACCCTGGGCATGGAGTAAATATAGCCTTACGGATCCACCTTTTGGGCTGTTTTTCTCATCAGCAGCATCATTTTTATAAGCAGTGATTAAAATCCTGTGCCACCCCCTGCCAGACATTTCTGTGCTCCTCAGTGCCCAGCGATTTGCCAGCCTTCGGAGGTTTTTTTGCTCAAAGTCAGCTTCTGCTGATGCTGCTGTAACATGAGTCAATTCTAACTTGGTTAAATTCAATGTCGTGGCATGGTATTTGAATATTTATCAAGCTGTGGAGAGTTAATGCAGTATGGCATTAATTAGCCTTTCTGCCTGTCTTGTTCTTTTTTTAGATGTCATTCTTAGTTTAATAAATTAGTTTCTGGAAATGAAGTAGAAAGGATTCCAGGGTCCGTGGATGGTTTGCTTCCCACTGCAGCCAAGATGAACATAGTATTAAGAAAGCGCAGGGTGTCAGCTATGAAGTAACACTGAAGAACATGGCAGCTTTTTTTCCCCCCACATCCAGGAAATTCCCAAGAAAGTATCTGTTAGCAAATTGACATGCTTTCCTCCCGGCTTTAATGGTTGTACTAATGGTTATACAGACTCCTAATCAAACTGCGCAGAGCTAGCTTTCCTCATTCTTCATAGGCGACTCATATTGTTATTTTAAATCCCATCACAGCTTCATTAGCTCGGCTTTCAACGGCGCTTTCTGTTTGCAAGTGTTTTTCTCCGCGAGTTGTGTAAAACCCACAGCTATCTTCTGCTCTTGTGCTGAGGAGGGGGGCGGGGGGGTCTCAGCCTGGTGCGAGTAACAGTGTTTTACGCCAGCTACATTTCTGGCCTGCAAACTTCAAAACATCCAGTCATATAAATATCATTTCATTTCTTCATATGTCTATGCCCAGCAATACCTCCTGAGGATCGGTGCACGGCCAATAGTGGAAGAGGAAATTGATAGTAAGCATTCATTTTCTGAAATAATGTCGCATTTTCTTCACAAATCAACCGGGGTGCCGTGATCACTCAAGGCAGCAGAGAAAACAAACGCTTCCTTTGGGTTTTGACTCACGAGGTATTGCTGTTCTCAACCAGATGTTCTAAAAATGTTCTAAAAACTGTCTGGAGACACCTCCGCTTATTTTATTTTTGTTATCCCCAGGAAGCAGAACCTCTCTACGCCCAGATCAACAGACCTAAGAAATAGCATTGTTACAGGCTTGTGGTGCTCCAAGACTCAAATGAAACCCTACAACCTGGCAGGCCTTTGGCTCTCATGCTTTTTTCCGATTGATTTTGACAAGGAGAGATGATTGCCCTCCTGGACTGGCTCTACAAGTGTTCCTGACATTTTTTTTGGCAACTAATGGCAGATTCCTATGGCAGCACAAAATAAAAACTCTCCCTGCTTATCATACCACGAGTCCAGCCCTGTCCTCACAAGTCATGGGTATCCAGACTAGGAAATCTTACTTCTCAGTCTTCTTTTAAACATTTGTTATCTTCTGTCTGCCACATATAAATAATGAGCATCTGAAATTTATTGAGTATTAGACATTCTTTTTCTTTTGAGCAAAAAGCAGAGTCTGTATGTAGCAGTGGCATTATCATTCAACAGCCTTTTGGGCACAAGTCGGCACTTTTTATGTCACGGTGACATGTTTTTCATCATCATTTACATCAGGCTGATCCTGACTTTTTTTGGTCTTTTTTTTTTCCTGCGTAGACATATTTAAACAACAACAAAAAATCCTGGCAGTGTCTTTTTTTTTTTTTTTTTCTTTTTCTTATTCTGTAGTTTTGTATGAGTGACAGATCTAACAGCAAAATGCCTCCTGCGGAAATGATTCCTAACTTGAAACCACAGAGTAAAACTCGGTTGTTTATCCACCCTGACTGAAAATGTTGCCAAATGGACCTTTAAGTTCTAGCGCATCATGAGGAAGAAATGCTGCTTTCTGTTTGAATACTCATGTTGTGGGTAGAGAAAGGACATCGAGTCCCACTGAGGAAAGACGAAAGAGTCAGTATTTCCTAGGAAACTCTAAACAAAGTGCAGAAAAGGAATATTTTTATTTCTTCAATATCTTGCTGCTGTAATGCTATGCAGACAAGTGTTTTCTTCTCTGTGTGCCATTTTTGATGAAAAAAAAAAAATCATTTGCCAAATAATACTGGTATGATTCTGGTTTAGGAATTTGGATGAAGCGGACTTTACAAATGGGACAAGGATGGCATGGATTTTGGAATAACAAACTGATTCCATGATCAAATTGTTCATCTTTATCACTTTTTGTACATCAGAAAAATCAAATGGGATTTTTATTTTATAACTTGAAAAAATCTTACTGTTAAACTCTTTAAATGTTTAAGGGGAAATGGCTTTAAGGAGTTCGAATGAAAATTGCCAGTTTTTTTGTAAATATAAATGTTATGAAAATTCTTTTACTAATGCCATTACACAGTAGAGAAGGTAGCAAGTTGCAGTGCTTGGGAGGTGTGGCAAACCCTATTTGTGGTTCTCACATCACATATGTTTCTTCACATGCTTACGATAATGGGCTGAAGCTCAAGTGCATTTGCCAAAAGCAAGTCAGCTTGTCAGCGACTAGTGAAATTAATGGGAACACATGATTTTATGATCTAGCGTTATCACACGGACATACTCCACTTACAAAAAATCACATTTCATTGACATTCCTTTGAACCTCTGCATAGAAGTCATCAAACTGTTTACACACAGAACAAAAAAAATTAAAACTTCCTTTTTTTACATTTATGAAGCAAAAGTGCAGTGTTTGGGTTCATATGTTTAGCACATGATTTTCATAAAGAATCTATATATTTTTGCCCTACAGAGAATTGTTATACAGGTCAAATGTGTTTTCCTGATGTTCCTATGCAGTTACAGTATATTGAATTTAGTGGTTTAACACTAAAAAGAAAAAAAAAAAAGAAGAAAAAAAGAAAAAAAATGGAAAAAAGAAAAAAATAGAAAAAGGAAAAAAGGTTAAAGAAATCAAATGATTAATCAGTTTTTAGGGTTATTGTGCGGATTTTGTTTTTAAATTGACACATTAGGATTTACATTTTTGTCATGATTAAAATAGGCCTGGAGTTCTAAATATTTTACTTTCTTTCATCTCTGTTATAAGCTAAAAATGGTTTAGAAGAGAGAATAACTGGGGTGGCGATTGTTGATATGTACAACCAAATCTCACAACATGATTCCAGTCTTTTATTTTGAATTAGAGAAATTAGAGAAACGTGCGTTACAGAATGTATGTGAATGAAAAATTAGCTGTGAATAGACCTAATGAACCTGCAGAGAAGAGAACTTTTATCCCCATTCACGGTCATTTGACGCTTATTCCTTAGTCATGTGCAAACAGCTTTGTAGGAAGTCTTATTTTCCCATCAGAAGAAAGATCAAGTTTTCTAACCGGAGAAGATAAATTAAAACTTGGCGGATTGAGTGTTTCAGGATTAAAAGCAGAGGTAAAAGCATTTCTGAAGGACATTTCTTTAAGAGTATTTTCCTAATTTGCACAGTGGTGCTACTTTCTTCCTCAGTGGCTCTTTTGGGTTTTGTCCTACGTATGGAACCGCTAAGACAATTTTGGTTCATCATAGACATTTGAGGTTTAGTATCGTCAGTGCATTTCCAGTTACGGGGTAAAACGTTGAAAGAAAAAGAAGAGATTTATGTCTCAGAGGATCCGTTGACATCGTATTTGTAGGAAGCAGATCATTTACGAATAGGTGCCGAGGGAATGAGGCTGGGATTTTAGTGTCTCATGAGAGACAGCTGGACCATCACCGTGGACCTTTGTCTTACCTTTACCAACGCTCATAAATAAAAACAAATTCTGAATTGTCTTGTCATACGATTAGATTGTCCTTGTCATGGTTGAGATGCTGAGTTGAGAGGACTGGAAGGCCTCTGCACTGTACCAGTATTGTAGATAACTAAAATATCCAGCTTGTGCAATTGTTAAATCCCTCATCCTTCACTAGCACTAAATTCGTCACTTTAAATTTAAAAACCAGGGAATCCCACCAGCCATCCTGTTATCATCCCCCATAGGTTCTTGATCTTTACCTGTCATGAAAAGATATTTTGATAGATCGTAGTCATCCAAGTGTCTGATGAAACCTTTCATCTAATAACGTACTGGGCACCTTCTTTGCAAAAATGTTTACTTCGTGGTTTTCATTCATTTTTATTTCTGCATTCTGACACATATTTTTTTAATAAAGATGAGAAAGATAAAATGACTGTTGCAGTACATTTCTAAACCTACTTTAACTTTACCTCAGATAATGACCATTTGTTAACATATACGGACGCATTATTTTTAACTCTATGTATAATGCATTCAGCAGCAACAAAAAAAACCAACAAATTTTTAGAAATTTTCCATTAATTTCTGTAACACACCATGTAATACTGTTATGAATAAAAACATTTTAAAAAGGCGTCATTTCAGTAAGTTTGTTTCGTAGCTTTTGCTCTTCTCTGATAATTCTGCCATTCTTACAGTGCAGTGATGGTGTCTGTCATGGCCAATGTTTTTGACAGTGTAAATATCTGGGAAACGAGAAAAAAAAGTGCCTCGATTTGGGGAATGCCTAATCTTAAACACTCTAAGTGTTGCTTATCTTGCAAATCCTTAATTCACTGTTTTTAATTGCTGCCTCCCCACTTTTGGCCTCTTTTGGGGTGTTTTAGGATGAGCATCCCATTAGGTGACTCATCCTGTAAAATCCCATGTTCCTGGGACAGACCACGCTATGCAATGCTACCAAAAACTGGAGTACCTTTGTGGCATGAGAAGCTGTAATTAATTTTGCTCACATGTGCATTTAAACATGACAATTTTGAAAGTAAAAAACCCCCAAACTTTCCAGTAATACGCACAGAATTGAGAGCAATGCCTCGATCCAGTAAAACATATTAATGATGCCACCTTCTACTTCAGTGGGACCTTTCTACTGGTCGGAGCAATGCATAGGGTAGGCTGACGTGTTTTGCTGGTGTGAAACTCTTGATGCCATGTGAAAAATAACATTGTTTGATATTCAGAGGTACCAAGTACTGGATCTCTCAGTCGAGATAGATAAAGAGTAGTACCATTCTTTGCCAAGCGAGTAATGCAAATATGCAAGATACAACATCAAAATTGAAGAGTAAGAAGTGCGTGTCTATACACAGGAGGAGAGAGAGGTGTGGATGTGTGCACGTATATTTTATTGTATTTCTTCTTCTTGATGTCTCATCCCTTTCTCATCCACCAGAAATGTCCAGTAGGTCATGCGGACACGTTCATTGCCTTTGTCAATGAAAGTTGTCGAAATACTTAGATCCCACCTGAGAATAAAGGTCATTCTGTTGTGATGAAAACATGCTAGCGTTAACTTCATTTTGACTTTGTATGTAGCTAACTGTATTCGGATGTCCTTGGAAGGAGGAACATGATCTCTCTGGTTTCCAACGAGCTACGAAACATCAACTTAAAGTGAAATAAGGCACAGCTAAGCATGGTTTTAAATTAAAATGCATTTTTACAATGTAGGCCAAATCTAGTCTTGTTGATATTCATGCGGTACCCCCACAATGAAGTTGTTTTTTGTTGAAAAATCAGAAAAATTGGCTCGTGTTGCACAGTTGCTATGCAGAATCAGTTTAAAAATTCAGAATGAGCAGGTTTGAGATCTAGTCCAGTGACAGTGAGGAATCTCAAAGTAGGAAGGACCTGGCTGCGTGTTGGCATTGTTCAGAAGGGGGAAAAAAATCTGATTGTTACTGTGTTGTGTCAGTGTACTATATTACATTCATATTACTGTAACTTAAGCGCACTAGGAGTCTCTAGATTGTATATGAGAGTATCCAACTCAAACATGACTAGTTCAAGAAATGGTCCCGATTTAACTAATGCTAATTAAGGCCATGATCTCCTGCAGTAATGAGAATTTATTTAGCAAACGGTTTGCAGAATCAACCTGCGGTTTTACAGAAGTGAGGACTCTGACAGATCTTTCTTTTCCATGTCAGTGACTTCTGGGAAAGCAATTGATTGTATAGACTGGGAACATGCAATTTTAACTCGCTTACGTTGGATTAAAGGCAATGTTTTATGTGCTTTAATCACTACACAGTGACAGTTGCTGCAGCAGATAAGCTAACTTCTTTCTTCCTTTTTCTAGGTTGTGATATATATTTCCATGTACCGTTTCCTTCTTTCTTTCTTTGCCTTCTAAGCAGCTCCTGCCCTGTCAGGTTCAGATTTATTACTTTTCTGGTAAATACTGTTCTCAATCAGAAGAATATCATTTCAAAGAAATGAAAGGGGATATCTGCTGGCAATTTTCTACAGAGGTTTGAATCCATTGTCTACAATTGTCTCTTTAAGCCAACATGGAAGGCACACAGTGGTGACTGAACAAAGTAAAAGTTCATATGGCAACCAGAAGATGGAGGGTTTGGGTGAACGTGTGAGCCTGGATCATCTACAGAAGCATCTATACTAACGCGATTGCTATCACTGTCCTTACTGCTGTATGTACTACTCCTGGCTTCTGGTTCTGCTCCTGTGTGTGAAATCAGTGGGATTCACCCCCTGTTCCTGGCTGTGGTCTGATGTTACTGCTGCAAAAGTCATGATTTGTAAGGGTACTTCTGTCGACTCTCTTGTGACAAGGTCTTACACAAGTTGGTCTTCTCATACAGATTTGTTTTTTAGGGTCAGTCTCGTTAAACCTTTTTTTTTTTTTTTAATAATACCTAAGGTAAAGCAGAGGGCTGGCATGGGGAAGGGAAAAGGGTATTTTTTTTCTTGCTTTACTTGCTGTCTGAAAGTGTGGGGAAACTAAATTATACATTTCAACATGACAGTGAGGAATATGGGGAGATATCCTGATACGATTTCCTGATTACCTGTAACATTGCCTGTCTCTTTCTAAAATTATACTACTGGAGGCAGGAAATATCAGGTCTATTAGTGAAACGACTCTCAGGCTATTAGTTTTTAGAGCTTTAAATAGTCTTATCTCAATGGACGTGTTTGCCCTGTGGCTCATCTATCACCCCTAAAATGTTTTATCAGCACCTGAAAAATCTCAATAAGAAGAATAGCCTCAAATGTTACTCATTCAAGGGGCTTTCAGATACAGAATGTGTTTTTTAAAAAAAAGGTCTTTCAAGATCTGATATTATTTGCTGGCTTTTCAACCCCATTTCATAGCTCCCGCAGCACCACTTCTATAAATACTCCTTACCAGTGAAGAAAGGAGATCACAATAGATTAAAAGAAAACCAGGTTAACGGGCAGCAAATCGATGTCCATTCAGCCTCAGACATTTGTGAAAATAAAGGATTATGAAGAATTATTGCCAGGTACTAGCTGTGTGAAAACCTTTTGTGGCATCTGTGTCTTCTTTAACAGATAGTTATTAGAGATCTAAGAAAAGCTCTCAGCGTCAGAAGCCAGTTGTATTAGAAATAAGCAGAAGTTACAACGCTGTAAGATGTTGCGTTTTTTTGTAAATTTTGTACTACTTGACATATTCAGATTATGAGTGTCTTGTTTTTTCTTTAAAAAATGCTGTTTCTAGTTTGAAAAGGAGTTTGCGTGTGTGTTATCTTGAGGTCTAATGGAGAGGAGATGGAGACAAAGGATGGGGCATGGTGGGTTTTTCTTTCTTTGTCTACTCATTACTGCAACCCCTGTCTTACCATCTTCACAGGACCTTGGAATCAGAGCTTTCAGAGTAGGTTAACCTGTGCGCAATTTGGACTGAGTCCTTACAAGGCTTTATTTTTAGTAATTCAAAAGCCAGAAAAGAGAATTAAGCTCAACAAGGTGAGTATTTTATGTCCAGGGCCTTTCAGAGACCAGCCTCACCACCAGAAAATAACTGTATTAGTAACGAAAATGGTGATGCAACAGAGTCAGTTGTAGTAAACATCTGAAAACATTCCTTAGGGTTTCTTACTTGTAAATTTTACCATATATTTGCCACCTTACATTTATCACCATTAAAATTGGTGGGCAAGCCTCCTCTTACCTTTGAATGAGCCAATTGTGTTCTTCTGCAGAAGGAATAGCATTACAAGTTATGAAGCAGGGAATGAAAAGATTGTTTCAGAGAAGAAAAAAAAGAAACTTTTGTTGAAAAGTGTGCTAACACCACCATAAACAGCTGCTTGGTGGCTCCAATCTAACCTTTCCCGGGGAAGGCCTTTCATCTCTGATGTGTTCCACTGTTTTTCTTTGGAAAGGAAACTGCCATTAAAAAAAAAAAAAAATCTTGTTTGGTGAAACTGTATAGGTTTTATTTACAGGGAGCAAGGGGTTACAAACTTACGTTGGTCTTATGAACTCTGCAAAGGATGCGTTGCACTTGAAAGCTCAGTGTTCTTGGTGGACACTTAGTGAGGCTTCATTTTCAGCTGTGATGAAACCCACGTTCAGTGACTTACAGCATTGTTAGTGCTAAGTGCTTTGGGACTTAAAAACAGCTCAGCAGGCAGCCATGGCTATTACAGTCAGCAACGAAGAAGGAACAAGACTGGGGAAAGGACACAGGCGGTGTTACCCGGTGACGTTCCCGCTGATCCATGGACACACTAAGCCCCAAACTGCAAGGAAGCAGAAAATGAGCTATGCTTGTCATAAATTTTATGTGTTAGACCTACCTCTGATTAAACAAGATTATAAATTATGTAGAAAACCTGATTTTGCTTTTCAATTCTCTCTGAAAAGTATGTTAACGTGTAAGAAATTTTGTCTCTTGGGTCCTCGCTCCTGTTTTAACCTAACTTCTTTTCTGCTAATTCAGGACCAGGCATGTTCACCACTAAGATGGGCATGGTAAGAGACAACCAGCAAACAAGAGCAGGTTGCCTTGAGATCTTCACACGCCAGGATCATGTCATGGTTTGCAGTTAAATCTAGAGGGTGCTCTGTCCTTATAATCTTAGCTTGTCTTTCGCTGCTATTGAAATATTGGATGTGTACTGCATTTCGCAGCCAGTATAGGTCCCGCGTATGGAGAGGTCTACTCTGTAAGTGGAGTTTTTTTGTCATGGACAAATGATTAACGGGTAAATCAATTGTGTCAAAGGTTGAGCAAGCTGTATCACGTAGGCACATCTTGGGTTCAGTCTGGGGCAGTCATCTGAAACAAAAAAAGAAGGCAAAAAAGGCAAACCAAAAGCTTTGCACAGCCTAAGCCATCTTTCCTAACAGTTTGTCCTCCACGTCTAGAGGGCAGTTAATCACTGACTGTGTGTTCAGTAACTTTGGGTTAAAAAACTGGCCACCTGAAATAGTCTTTTTATTCAGAGCAGATTCCTACATGGATTCAGTTAATGTGCTTCTCTGTGTGAAGTTGTTATCATCAAGCTGCCGAACTAGAAAGATGCAGCAGCCAGCTGCTTATTTTGCAGAGACATGTCTCCACAGTCAGAATAATGTCATTTGTAAGGTAACTATGACACATTAAGAGGTGTAGCA
Organism: Haliaeetus albicilla; assembly: GCF_947461875.1. NCBI lineage: Eukaryota > Metazoa > Chordata > Aves > Accipitriformes > Accipitridae > Haliaeetus > Haliaeetus albicilla. Next base: position 5,449,484 of record NC_091490.1, read on the forward strand.
CTTGGCCAGGTAATGATGCTGAGGTCGTCAGGTTTGTTTTGTATTAGTGAATATGATTCATTTTATATATAGCATCCATCATTCCCATAATGAGCAAATTAAAATGTACTTATTCTTTGTATCATCAAAGGACTCAGAGACTTATCCCAGGGTGAGAGACGGTGCTGCTAAAAGCCGTAGTTGTACACAGAGTGAGACTGCGCCTCTTCAAAGAACCTCGGCTTGTCCAGCAAGAGGAAGGGTGGGAAAATGCAATGATATTCATAATTTTGTACAGGGAAACACAAATTCAGTGAGCTTTTCTCCCTCTAAGGCACTCATTGTAGGTTAAGACTAATTAAGATAATGAAGGGAAAGACTGTTGTGTCTCAGGAATCCAAAAGCCATACCTGAAGTGAGAAGTGGCAGGACGTGAAGGCTCCCTCAACAGGCAAGCGAAGAAAAATTCTGCAGTTTTGAAGATCCTGATCTGCCTTTGAAAGCCCAGCTGAACTGATGGGAATCAGCCCTTGGTAAGTTCTCTGCCCCAGTTAGGACCATTCAAGAGAGAGAATGACCCAACGTAGTAGCTAGAAAACACCGAGACATTTAATTTGATACCCTGACAGGTCTTGCTTCCATGGGCTCAAGACTTTGCGTGTGTGGAGCAGAGAATCTCTGTGGAAGGGCCCAGCCAGGGCTGGGGCTCTCGTCTTCCCCTGCAGCAGGAGCCCGAGCCTGAGCTCCGGTGAGAGACGGCAAAGGGCACGCGCAGGGATGAAGGCTTTCCCTGAGCCGTGAGAATGACTGCTTATGCCTTGTGCCTGGCCTTCCTCTGGAAGACATGAAAAGCAGAAATAAATAAATGATTTTGCACTCTATTCCTAGAAAGCTGACTTCAGCTTACTTATTGATTCCCTCTTGCCAAGACTCGAGTATGTTTCATTTGTTGAAATATTAATTTTTTCCCGTCCCTTGAAAGGAGCATTACAAATGAAAGCGTAAATTGCTTCTAGATCTTTGCTTCCTTCCCGCTTGCCTCCAGAAAGCTGTGTGCTAACATTTGCAAAGTTTACCTTGTGAATCTGCCAGGTAGTGGGTCATCTGGTGTTTACAGTGTGGAAAAACAACCTGGTAATTTATCTTGAGCGGTGCTGGTTTCAAATTGTCGATGGTACCTTGGAGCGATGAGCACAGCACGCACCACGTTTGCTCCGTACCCCATCAAACTGTTGCTGCTTTATGCCGTACTCGGCATCCTAACCGTTCATTGCTTTGGGTAAGTGAATGTTTCTGAAGCCATGTCCGTGGGGTGGTATGATAAAGAGTGAAAATCAGTCCAGACTCTGCTTTCACATTGTATGGCACATAATTGCTGTCTTGAGCGATTTCTGTATTTCTAATGAATAGTGAAAGGCATCATTTTGAAGTTAACACAGTGCAATGTGTCTGCCTTTAGAAAAGTAATCCTGTTTGATAATCTGAGACGACAAATTGCCACAGTCACATTGTAATGTGGAATTCTGTTTGCAACATGCAACCTCCTCCCATGCTAGCTGCCCAACAGTGTGCTGGAAAGACAGGGGTTTGTTTTCTCTGAGTGCGTAAAGGGCAAGAATCTGGTTGGTGGTTGTTTCTTTCTCTGCTAGCTTAATAGATTTTGTTCTTTCAGAGGACTGTGGTCAATCAGTGACTGTAATCTTTCCAATCTAACTATATTTTTCCACTGTTCTCTGAACTTTGAGCTCTGATTTCATGCCTCAGTGAGCTGATGAGTTTTTGTACTTCCTTTATTCCATGTGATTTTTAATATGCAGTAGTAGGAGCCCCTTGCCAGGCACTAAATCATACTTAAAGCTTTAGCTGATTCTATTCCTTGTCTTGGTGGAAGAATTGGGAGCACTGCTGTGCTAGTTCACTTGTCAAAGTGGTTATGAAAAGAAACTAATTGTCAATGTTTTACTAAAGCTTCCCACGTAGATTAGGTGCTACAAGGAAGCATTTGTCTGGGACAAGGATTTAATCAGAAATACTGAATCCACCAAAAGAGTAGGCAGCATTTTAGTCGTGGAAACCCTGGAGACAGTTGTTACATGAGGGGGTGAGAGAGGGACTAGGGGGGAAGAGTAAAGGCTCACACTTGGGGTTCAGGTTCATTACTGGGATGAATGGGATTAATGGGTTAATGACTCTCTATTGTGAACCGAGAATAGAGTCTAAGACTAATGGGTTTGGCCGGCTTGAGGAAAAATAGGCTGCTTGGCAAAGGGAGGCACTTAAGCTCGGTTTTCAAAAATGCTGAGTGCGCGCCAGCCCTTAGCATCGTGACCAGTGTTTGTCGTGGAGGTGTCCGACCTTGGAGCTCTTGGTCATCTACAACAGTGAGGTACCAAAGTGCTGCCCATACAGCAAGCACCAGGGAGAGATGGGACAAGGGCAGCAACTCATGGTTCAGATTGTACTGCTGGCCACTTGGCCAGGTTATTTGGTAGGGCTTGCGCAGCTTGAGACGAAGCCCGGGTTGGTGGGACGTGGGTTGAGTTTCCCATGCTGGCTAGACCGAACGTGTGTCCTGCAGTCCCCCCTCCTGAGTGCTCTGCAGACTTACTCTCATGGTAGTGGTGTAGGGGACTGTGTCTACTCTGGGGCACTGAAGAGTGGGTCGGGTTTCATACCGAATCAACGCCAGTATGAAACGAGTACTGAAATCTGGAGGTTGCACGGAAGATTTGATGAGGTCTAACAAGTGTTAGTTCTCTTTGGCGGGTAGTTTTGCACAGGTATAGGCCAAGTTGCTCTGTCCTTGTGGCTCAATGGTTTCACGCCCTGAAGCTCTCCTGTTGTTGAACGCAGTGGTGAAAAGGAGTCCCTTAACCTCAGCGGTACCAACGAGAGCGTGGCCAACAGCAGGCGTACCCGGTCTGTGAGCAACCTGCCGCAGCCCCGCGACTGCACGCTCTCCGCCTGGTCCTCGTGGAGCAAGTGCGATCCCTGCCAAAAGAAAAGGGTGAGTGTTTGTGGTCTGGGCACAAAGTGTGAGAAACCGGGAGGCAGGACCTCCTCCAAGCCTTGTCTTTTGTGTCCGTGGGGTTGGGCAAACAGCGGGGAGCTGCCGAGGAAAGCCCCGTAGCGGTGAGACTGCGGGCTTTTGCTTCCAGGTGGCCTTTAGCTCTTCAGCTCGCCACCCACAGTAACTCCAGTGCTTTCCAGACTGCTGCCTCGCTGTCCTGAGAAGGTGTAAGCCCAGGCTTGGTGCAAACACAGGCAGAAAGCCCAGGCTTTGCAGGGACTTTCTCTCCAACACAGTCCTCTTCTTCCAGCGTCGGTGCGAGGCACCGTCCTCGCTAATGGTGGAGACACTCGGTGCCTCTCAGGATTAAGATGCTTTTTCTTGTCTGTCAGTAAGCATTTTCTACCCGAGAAGCCCCATCAAATGAAAGTAATGATCCCAATAGCGTGGAAAGCAAAAGCCCCGCTGCTTGCTAGAGGGACCTCTGCTAACGAGTTGGTGAAGCCATTCCCAGGCTTAAGCGGGAATAACCAGTGATGGGAGTTGGGAAGAGTGAAGCTTTGTATCAAAGAGTTAATCTTAAAAGCTGGGAAAAAAAGGAGGGCTGACATATTGGATGGAGTAATTGACTGCTTCACAGCAGTGTTGTGGGCGGAAAAAAATCCCTAATGATACAGAGGGCCAAGTAAATACACTGACAGAAAATAACAAGGGATGTCGTTACCAGCGCTAATTGAAAGAGAGGAGATGTAACTGAATCCTTCCTTACTCTTGCAAATGCCCGCACTACCCTGTCAGGCTCATTTAAACAAACTGTCAAAAGAAAGCAAACTTTCCTTCATCCCTTCCAATCCTCAATCCTTCCTTAATGAAATTAAAACTGTCGCAGATCAGAAGCCTTTGAAATGAGGCATGTTACCAGCATCACACTTCTTTGGCGACACTTTTTTTTATATGACAGTACTCTTAGATCACATCTCCCCAGTGCAAAGTTTGTTTTTTAACTAGGGAAGCGTAAAATTCACAATTTCTATACACTTGAGTCAATATTTTTTATTTCATCACAGTACAGATTTGCCCGCCTGGAACAACCTTCTCAGTTCAATGGAGATCCCTGTGATTACTCTGACAAAGAAACCGAAGACTGTGTTACGAATAATCCTTGCAGGAATAAAGTTAGATGTGAAGGGTTTGTGTGTGCAGTTACAGGTAAGGACTTTTGGAGTGAGAAGTGGTGGTGCTCAGACGACATCTCTGACACCAGTACGCTGAACTGTCTGCTTCTACAAGGTTTACTGGGCCACAGGGATGTCAGGAGTTGACCCGGGTCCATCCACACTTGTGTTGTATTTGCATCAGTGATTTTGAGTCTGTTAGCCAACGTCTGTCCGTCTAAAGCGTGTCTTTAAAATCTCCAAATAGGAAATTAAAACCCAGTTATATCAGTAAAAGCTGTAGCACAAGTGGATCTGACAGCAACAGCAGAACGTGCACTGGGCATCCTTGACACCATCCCCTATCAAGGACTAATTAGTCAGGGACACTGTAAGCAGTATGGGGAAGGAGGGCAGCAGTTAGCTGTAGCCAAAATTTGAGCAGCCTCTGCTTTGCATCTGCAGCCAGGCAGCGGAAAGGAAAGTGTGGAGGGAGCAGGGTGTCGGGGCAGAAGGGAGCTCGGCACGGGAGATGGAGCAAAGGAAAGCAACTCTGATCTCTGTCCCCCAGGCTAGTGTTTTGGTGAGACTGAAAAACAACTCAGTAATTATGGATATGGGAAGGGGAGGAAAAAATAATACCATACACAAGGTCTGCTGAAGAGTCTCCAGCATGTTTGTTTTCTCAAAACTAAAAAATTTTAGCAACAAAAAAAAAATTCTATTCTTTTTTATACTTTTAATTAAGGTGGGGGTGTTTTCTAGGTTGAACAAGGAATTTTAAGATTATGAAAGTTTTGAGCAAAACCGAGCAGACAGAGTTTGGTGATCCACGCAGATAGAGAAGAAATATTTTCCAGCTATATTTGAATGATACGTTACAGGAGTCTTACTCTGTTTCTAGACTCTTGAGTCAGGGAGTGTGATAATAGGTTGGTTTACGACTAATTTACACCTTGCATCCTAGGGAGATGCATTGCACGGCGGCTGCTTTGTAATGGGGATGACGACTGTGGGGACCAGTCAGATGAAAAAAACTGCAAAAAAGTGTTCAAAAAATGTGACCAGAAGATGGAGCAATACTGGGGAATAGAAAATCTGGCAAAAGGGTAAGTCAGTGACGTTCATGAGATGTTTTCTTACTTAAGGATAAGAATGATCTTACGTGGCTTCAGACATAAACTGAATGGAGAAAAGCTGTAGCAATTGCTGTATCCAGGAGTTCGTTAGGATCTGACAGCCTTTGGGGTGCTGATCCAAAGCCCAGTGGGAAAATCCTTATTGACTCCATGAGTCTTTCGGAGAGAGGTGAGGTGAGTAAAAGGCCCAGATGTATACCCTGTGGACATCATCAGCTCAGCTTGCAAATATGTCCTGCAAGAGCCTGTGCGTGCTCTTTGTGTTGCCAAAACTCAGTGAGTGAAGAGGGAAGTGTGAATACCAAACGTTTCTCTAATGGCTACAGGTACTTGCACTTGAATTAATCAGTGGGAGAGTTTTGGTAATCCAATTATTTTGCACAGCTGTAAATAAAGTTAGACTTTGGCCTGATTCAGTCTGTGGGGAGCAGGAATGTCCTAGCCTTTAGGAACTGACAGACTGCTTCAAACTGTGCTTTTAAAAGAAAAGCAAAGGAAGGTTTGTTAAAATCTGAGGAAAATGTGACATCATTCTTTATAGAGTGACTTAAATCAGCATCCTGGACTGCCTAAAATCTGAACCTGCCTATGGATTTGTATTTTTGCACAGTGTATTGGTTGGGGGGGTGGTGTCAAAATTTCTTGGATTTCTTCCATGATAGTGAGAGATGGTGGAATTTGTGTCCTTTGCATGAGCGGGGTAGGATTAACCTGCATGCTAGGAAACTCCAACTTTGTGGGGATTGAAATACAAGTCTGAACTGATCCAGCTTTTACACGCTAAGACTGTGGCAACTTTCAGTAAGATCAGACTGGGTGAAAAGAGTTTTTTCTCATTCTGCAGGAAAAAAATGCTTTTTATAAAAAAAAAAAAGGAGAAAAAAAATCATATTGCAAGGAAAAAATTATAATTTCCTCCTTATTCTCTGGAGATATGGCTGCTGCACATGTCATTGCTAATGCTTTGTACTTCTGAGTTTAATCAAAATTAAAAATAATGTTGGACAATTATAGGAACATGCTTCTCATCTCTTTGAAGCTACAATTGCTCAGTAATTTGCTTTTAGTGGACTTCCCTTCTTTTCAGATTGTTCTAAAATTAGAGTTAATATTTTACAGCTTCAGAGTCATTATCATGCAAGTCCCTCTCCCCAAAATAAGGAGAAGCAGATCTAACAGAAACCTGGAACGCTAATAGGGACACAACATGGACTATTAGCAATTTATCTTTTCTTTGGTGAAGTTTCATCTAATGACTCTTGTTACTATTTGAATATGAGTTTGTGGAGGTGAGTGCCATGTCCTTAGCTGTGTGCCACGAGGGTGATGTGAGGGTGTCGGGACAGTGAGCAACAGAAGGATTTTTACTGCGACAGATCCCACCAGCAGCAATAGGAAAAGCAAATGATGGGGTTTAATCACCTCATCTAAAAAGGCTGCAGTGCTACCTCCTTTCTTAGAGCAGACAGTTTCAGATTACTGTCCATCATCCACTAAAACCAAAGGAAAGTTTCCCAGTGATTTCAAGGATCAGTTGAACAATTGCTCGAGTAGCTTTATTCTTGTTCCCTGACAGAGTAAAAACTCTCATCTACTCATCTCTAGGTGATCCTTGACCAACCTGGCAAAGATTATGACTGATAAACCAGAACAAAGAAATGTGAATTAAAAATTAGCCTGGACTGATGTCATGGGTTGGCAAACCTGTTTTTGAAGATGCTGCTGGATGCTGCTGCACTACTGCGGGCATTTGGGGATGCTCGGGGTGGGCAGCCCTGGGGTGGGGGTTTGGCTGGTCCAGTTTGTTCTGCTCCTCCCAGAGACTTCCAGTAAAGGCTACAAAAGTTGCCAGTGCTAGTGGCAGTAATGCTCTGGTGTCATTCGTAGCTGGGTGGTGAAAATTGCCCTTCATATTCATTGAAGTGTCAAAATTTGACTTTGTCTTTTGCTTTCTTGTTAGTCAGGTTTTTCTGGAACAACTGGGTTGGTTGGACAGTGAAAGAGGCAAAACTTTCTTTTGGGGTTTCAAAATGAAGAAGTATGAAACAAAGCCTTCAGCCAAACAAAACAGTCTTTTGCCTTTCTCAGCCACAGCATTTGATGTTTACCTCTAAATTGATGATAAACTGAATATTTTGCTGGTTTGCTTCATGTACAGGTTAAATATCTTCACAAACAACTTGGAAGGATTAGTTCTTGATCACAGGTACTATGCTGGGGGATGTTCTCCCCATTATATCGTGGACACAAGATTCAGAAAGCCATACAATGTAGAAAGCTATATACCAGAGGTAAGTGTCAGATTTGTCTGCAAATAAACTTACATACATATATTCCAATAAATTTAGTGCACAGTACTGATAAAGCTTCATTACTAAATCATTTTATAAAGACTTACAAAATTTGTGTGACCAAATGGGCTGAGACTGAATTTAACCCTGCTTCTAGAACACCATCATACCCCACGCATTCTATGAAGTTGGATATGTCCCCTTGGAATCCCCACGTGCACTGGAATAGATGGCAATGTTCCCTTGGACCTTGTCATTGCAAAAACTGAGCCTAACCTTCCTGGTGCCATCTGTCCAAGAGGGCCCAAAAGCCACCGAGCGGGCACAGGGAGGTTAATTTTAGACAGGATCGTAGAGCGTCTTGAGAGCCAGGCTGGGAAAGCTGTCCTTGTGCAACAGCCTGGGATTTAGCAGCACACCATGTGTTTTGTGTGAAACCTTATTTCTGTGGTGCATCAATGCTTTTTTTCAAATATTATGTATCTGACCTTAATGCTCTTGAAGACATAGCATATTTTTGAGTGTTGCCCACTAGGAAACCTTTTCCTTTTAGAATTCGTACTTTAATTGATGCCTGTTTTTAAGATTTCACCTTCTTTGCATAAGATTGACATATTAAGTAGAAGCCTGAGGTCCTTGCAGTATGGAGGAGATGGTAGCTTTCCTGCTGCTGTAAATCAAGTATTCTTCAAGTACCAGTGTTAATAATAATAGTGCTTTGCAATTATACAAGGCTTTTCATCTTCAAAGTGCAAGCATTAATTCAGAAGTATATTTGTATCTGTATTCCTTCCCCACGCTTCAGGTATACAATCGCTATGCAGGAAATTAGACGTGTTGTTTTTGCTTTCTGTTTAGACCAAAGGCAAATATGAATTTACAATGACTGAATATGACTCCTACTCAAATTATGAAAGCAGTGTCCTGAAGGCAAAATCTTCGCAGTCTAGCTTCAGTTTTGGTATAAAAATACCGGGAGTGTTTGAACTTGGTTACAATTCAAAAGACAACAGGTTCAAGAAGTTCATTCAAAGGATGAAAAGATTTTCTTCAACGGTAAGCACTGCTCCACTTAATTCTCTGCTAACGTGTTATCTGTATGTGTGTGTATTTCAGTTTGATCCTCATCATCAGGTCAGCAGCCATGACTAGGATCAATGATATCTTTCCTCCTGATTGGGTTTTGCAGTTTGCATTGGTCAAGTGTTTACTAAGGCCACAATGCCTTCATTTGTGTTTACAGCACCAGCACCCAGGCGCTTTTCCATTCACCATCAGCCAGGAACCGCACTGCCTAACCTCCAAAATCAGCCACAATTGCGTGCAGTCTGACAGTGTCCTGCTGGGCATCCACATTTGGATGTTCTTAGAGAGGACATTTAAAAAAAATGAAACTACGAAGCCGGTTCAAATGGCCCCCCCTCCATACAGTGAACTCGGTGGTAGGAGATGTACAAGTGACGCTCCTAACAGGGTCTCCATGCTTCACCCCAGCCATGGGATGCTGTGCACCTTGCCCTGCCGTTAAAAAGTTCTTACCCCGATGCCAAAGCAGTCTGGCAGGTGGGAGGTGAGTGGGTGCAACAAACAGTGACTCCTCCAAGGGAATCTGCGCAGGTAGAATTGGGGTTTAGCTAACGAACCCAGGAGGGCAAAGTTCCCTCTGCCCTACACGTGAGTTATGGTGACTAATAGAGAAATCTGGGGTGAAAGAAGGGCAAATAGGATTTTCTGCAGTTCCAGGAATTTCTGCACCCATACACACAGTCCAGAAACTGGTCTGTGGTGTGGACGGTCTGTGTGATCACTACAGAATATCATCTCACATGTAAAGTGCCATCCCTCTTTTAGGTGGGTTCAGCAAGGCAGGAGCTGTCACTTTGGTAAATGATACTGCAAAGAGCGAAGCCAAGCTGTTCAACTCTAGGGCAGCCTTGACAATAACGTAGAACGAATACTGCTAGCAGGCCTTCCATGGGTTTAATTATAGACTAACACATGCCATTTTACTTCGGCTGCTGTGATCTATCTGCCGAGTACATCATTCACCAGATCAGGACACACACGACACAAAATACGGATGGCACTGGTGCTTCTAGTCTTGTCTGTGGAGATTTGGTCACAGCCGTGATCTGATGCACACTTTAAGCTGGTTGGAGAAGCTTTAATCTATAACTCCTAGGACTGCTTTATGAGATTCAGTCTGAGGTAGAGTGCACCATCATTTGATTTCTTTTTTTCAGCTGTTATTGCTGTAAACAAACCTAGCTCTTGTCCATGGTTTAATAGTATCACTGAGCTATGTCTCTCCCCTCAGTATAAAGTGCACTCAAGAATGGCAGAGTATTCCTTGTTGCTATTAAACTTGCATTTGCTTCCTGCAAAGAGGCATTTCCCATGACTAAGATCAGGCGTATATGAGAAGCATTTGCAATAGATATCCATAAAGAAACCCAATACTAAGTCTTGATTTTATTATTTAAGCTACAGAGTTCTATATTGAACCCCCCCTGATGTGCTTGTCCTGCTGGCCCAATCAGCTGGACACTAAGTACTTTGAACATGACAAAAGACAACTTCTGTTCCTGACTTTTACGCCAGAAAGGGGAGATATGATATTTATCCATGTACACGTATCTGTACAGAGACTTACAAATACGTGTGTGTGTGTGTGTGTGAGTGTTTGTGTTTTCTTATTTCCTTTGAGTTCTGTTAATGGCATATTCTGTGGAATATAAATATTAATTTGCATCAGCCAGACAATTACCGTTTCACATATAAATCATCAAGACTTCAGATGTCAGAATTTTTCAGGAAAGAGCACGTGAGAGATAAAGGCTGGTTGACATTATTAAGGGTAGAGCAGTTTCGTGGGATGCTGCATGGGTCCTGGGTCTGGCAGAGCAGAGCCTGGAGCCTGCCTTTCCCCATGTCCCAGTCGTGGCCTGAGCCATCACCTAACCTATAATGGGAGTCTGTCCCTCTTCCTTCTTCCCTCTCTAGTACCAGTCAGAATCCTGATTTTCAGAAACATTATTACTAAAACTTTCAGGTTTGCTAAATTAAAAGATTTCCAGTTGCAAACTGTGAAATTGATAAATCCTGACCAGCATTAATTGTTTAATAGCAAATAACTACGCATTGTCACAAGAATGACATCCCTCACTTCTTCAGGATTCTCACGTGTTTCTGCATTTCATGTAGTCCAGCAAATTCATTCATGCCCGTTCTGAGCTGGCTGTTGCCATTTATAAGCTGAAGCCCCGAGCCCTGATGCTGCATTACGAGTTCCTGCAGAGACTCCATCAGCTCCCGTCAGAGTACAGCTACGGGGAGTACAGAGAGCTCTACAGAGACTACGGGACCCATTACATCACGGAGGCTACCGTCGGCGGCATCTACGAATATACTTTAGTCATGAACGGCGACGAGCTCCAGAAGGCAGGTATGTGCATCTGATGGGTTTGAAAAGGCTTTGGGGCCAGCTTTTTGGTGGGAAAACCCCTCTGCAGGCACCCAGTGGTGGTTCAGGTCTGAGGTCAGAAAAGGGAGATGGTGGAAGAAGGAGTCAACAACATCTCAAGGAAAGCCTGCAGGAAAAATGGGAGTAGAAGTGCTTTGTGGCAGTGAATAAAGAACCTGGTTTTCGAAGCATGCTCGGCATCATGGGCTTCGTCTAGCTCTCAAGCTGTGGGTGCTGCCAGTTCACAAAAAAGGGCCCTGTAGCAAGTATTTTAGACGACAGGGTTTGGAGGCTGACAAGATGTTGAGATGAATGAGAATCGTGTAGCTTAATGCTTTTGTTAGCTTTGAAAAACTTCACCTAGGTTCTTTTTCCATTGCCTTTCAAATGACAGTTTTGAAACACCTTTAGCCTCGAGAGCTTTTCCAGCATGTAGGAAACAGTAAATAATTTGCTGGGTGACTCCTGTGCCTGGCATTGCTCTTGCTCTTTGACTCTGGCTTCCTTTTTTGCGAGAAATGATGATTGTTGTGTAGGATAGAGCGAGCCGTGTGACATTAATCAATAGCTGCACTCTCTTATTTATTCATTGGCATAGGAGTGAGTAACTGCCTTCACTGTCTATTTGGGAAAGCATTTAGTGGACTCTGCTGTGTGTGACGCTCAGTCTGTTTGCTCTTCTGCTGTCTAGGAAGGTGCTTATCCTGTAGTCAGATGCAGCCCAGAGGGACAGAATTTAGATTCAGGTTTCAGATATTCAAGACATTAGCACTGCCCAATTTCTCAGCCGTTGGTGTGGGCCCATCACAAGCCACGTTTGTTTGAACAAACGTGTTTGTTTGTTTGTTTGTGTGTTATTGTTTGCATCAAAATGCTACCTGTTGGCGTCTGCTGACCTAGATCAGGATCCTGCAGTAGCACCAACATTTTCACACTGTCCCCAGTGCTGAGCTGGGCTGTAAGTTCTCACCAGGGTTTGGTAGGTCCAGGCGGAGAATTCAGGTTTTTCCCTTCGAATCCATCATTATGTTTGGACTGCCTGTGCTGGAAATCAGGTCTTCTTTTGCAGATCTCGTATCACACACCATGTCACATGGTTGGTACTTGCACTGCTCCCATGTATAATGCAACACGCCAGATGTGTCTGTGGTTCATGATTTGATATTTTCTGTGGGAAGGATGGCAGGAGAGAGGTGTGGATTGGGCCATACAAGGATGTCATAAAATAGTGGTTCCTGCCTTCAGATGCATATGGACTATAACATTAATAGGGGCCATGCTGCATCAACCCAAAACTCAGTGCATCATCTTTCCTGATCTAGAAACTGGCCAATATCATGTGTATGAGAAGAGCATAAGAACAGGACAGCCATACAGTAATATTGGTGTCGTGAGCTCGTGTAAACATTTGTATCATCAAGACATGAGTTTAACTAAAGAAGTAAAGAATTCAGGGAAATGTTGGGGGATTACAACAAAAAAGCAGAGAAAGAAAAGAGAGACTTCAGTATCATATCTGGTGTTTCACCATGATAACTGCTTAAATATTCTTGAGTGTCAGGGCAGCAAGGAGTTTGGAGAAGGACTTTGGGGAAAAACGTATGAAGGATTTGCAGATTTGTAGGGCAAATTCTTATAAGCCAAGAAAAAAATAGAGAAACTTCCATGAAACAGTTAAGGCTCTTCTGGCAGCAAAGAATTGGAGATGTGAGCTAGCAAAGGAAGGAGAAGCTACTTCATCTGTTACTCTTAAAAAGCCTGCCTCCTGATGATGGGGATGGGAGGTCAGCAGTCCTTTGTCAAAGACGTTTGGTGTTTAAGTCACAGGCCAGGTTCCCACCCATTGCAGCTCTGCATAACCCAGTACAGCTGAGTGGGTAATTAAAAGCCTCCTCTTCCAGCATTTACCTTGCATTTGCACTTGGTTTCAGAGTTCTGTAAAATGTAGAGATTTCATTTCATTTCATATGGATCTGTTAAATACCCCCAAAAAGGCTTCTGCATCTCATCTCCTTTTTTCCCAAAGGAAAAACATTTATCAACTCCCATTTTCTGTGTATATGGACATAAAACATCGAACAGTTGCATTAAAATGGTACAGTTTTTGGTGTGTATTTAAGGTTATTCTCTGAGCGATGTCCAGAAATGTGCACAGCATGGCTTTAACATTGGTGCAAATATCCGTGGTGTCTACGTGACGCTTGGAATGACTGCAGCTGGCTGTAAATCCCTTTTAAAAGAGATTGGAGGTAAGCATGAAACACTTCTGCCATGTAATTTCTAGCCTTTGTCATAGTGAAAGGAAGTTTTTGTGATCTTGCCTGCCTGAAATATTTCCCCACTCCCTCACAGCCACTTTTGAGTCTGCTGGCTAACCCTAGCCAAGCTTAACAGAGGTGTAACTGTCTCAAAGCTTACTTTTTTGCAAGACTTTCTTTGCTGGGTAGAGAAGAAATATCTGCTCAGTGTCCCAGGGAAAAACAGGGACAGATCAACCATTACCTCCCTGGCTGGTGCTGTGTTCCCAGTCCAGCCACCTCTCAGCAGGGCATCCCAGCACGCCGCTTTTTGCACCCAAAAAAGCGCAAATGGAGAAAGGAGGGAGGTAATGGTGTTGTGGGAGCTGGGGGTGTTGCAGTGGGAGGAGGGTGCACCTGAAGATATGCTGAGGAGAACAGGCAATATTCGTGGTGGTGAGGAACATTGGGCTGTGGAAGGACCTGCAAGCTTATAACCGTAGGGACGAAATTTCGGGGGAGAGGTACAGGGTGCGGGAGAGGAGGATGGGGCTGTTGCTGCAAGGGAGCAGGAGGGGCACAGCAGCGTAGGAACCCGGGTTTCAGGTGTGAAACATGTGTGGCCTTCTTCCTTTGCCCTGTCCATGGGATGGGTCATATACAGGGGCGTTTTGCTGTTAGCTTGTATCTCAACTCCAACCCACAAAGATATACCCGAGCAGAGTTGGCCACTTTCTGAATGCATTTTTGCAGACAGCACCTCCAAAAAACAGTATGTGGAAGATTTCATCGCCCTCGTTCGTGGCGGAGCAAGCGAACGCGTTACCACGTTGGCTTACAAAGACCTGCCGACGGCTGCGGTCATGCAGGAGTGGGGAGATGCTGTACAGTACAACCCTGAAATCATAAAGCTAAAGGTACTGTAACTATCACTTCTTTCAGCCTCACTTAGCTGAGCTCCTTGGAGAACTGTGTGTAAATAAACAGGACTTTAAAAAAAAAAAAAAACCTCAGGGAAATTTCTAGGGCAAATAATAGACCTGTATTGTGCAGCATAGATTCTCTAAGACTGGCTATTCAGAAAATCAAAGCTGTGATGTGTTAAAAAGGGTGGTGTGGTTGGAAGCTTTAACCCTTCTAACTTGGCTGTGCAGATGTGATCGCTTGCTGCCTACCAAGTAGATCAGACGATCCGCCTTCTGTTTTACCAATGTATCACTTCTCAAAAATATACCTGGCAGCATATATTTTATAAGGACTTTTTTTTTCTTGAAATCTCTCCTGTCTTCTGTGAGCACCAGTGGCTATTTAGCAACAATTCTCTCTGGTTCAGAAGGTCAAGTAGTTCACCATGCTTGCCTGGATGTTTGTGCAGCTTAGCTAAACCTTAAAAATATGAGTTAGGTTTTGAAGAGCCAAGGGGTTTTGATCCTGAAGGGTTTTAGAAATGCAAGGCACTGTAGAAGTAAAAAACGAGCAGGAGTATGTAGCAATTCCTGCCTCATCATTTTTAATGTCAAAGTAAGTTCGCTCTGACTGAATAGTACAAACGTGCAAGAGAACATCCTTTTAAACAGGAGTTTGGACTGGTAGTGGTGGAAGTTGATTTTATTATTATATAATCGGTTTTCATTGTAAAATTTATTTTTAGGCAAAAATATTTATATTTGTAAAAGGTATTTGTTTCTCATTGAGAAATTTTGACTTTTGATTTTAAAAAAGAGGGGAATTCTAAAAAATATGAAAACAAAGCAAAAATCAGTAATTTGGAAATACAGCCAGTGCCTGTCTGGCGCTCGCTGCAGCGGAGGTGCCTTTCCCAAGCCCCTAGTTCGCTGTGGATTGACCTTCCAGAAACGCACTGGGAGGTCTCTGGGCAGGAGACAACAGAAATGCAACGCTCTGCCCTAGATTCCACCTACAGAAAATTCTCCCACAAGAAATTGCGATGTTCTTTGTCTTGCCTGGCATCAGTGACCAGGCTGCCCGGTGAAAAAAACCCAGACGGATGTAATTTGGATTTGGTATCTATAATCCTTCATTTCCATACTGATATCCCTGTGGGGCTTGAAGATCAAAAGTACCAGCAGAGTGTGACTAAATGTCAGCACAAGAATGCTTAGTTAGGGAAAACTAAAGCAAATCAGTTCATAAATCATCTGCTGAAGGGACTTGGCAGGTCACTCTTAGTGTGTTTCCTCATTTGTACGATCTGAATTCAAAAAGCGAAGTATGGATCACAGATAATTGATGAAGAGTGGATGTGCAGCAGCAGGAAATGAGCATTTTTTTATTGAAACACTCTTCTATTTCTTGTAGCTTGAGCCTGTGATAGCAGTAGGGTGATCTTTCATGCTTACTGTATTGCCGTGGCCTGTAAGGCAGGCATCTCTATAGCAAAGATGGGAATTTGGGATGGATCCTCTGATGACACATGGCAATGTCATCCCGCTGCACTAGTGGGTGACTGGCCATATTGAGACCACACTTTAACTTTCCCTTGTTCTCAGGAAAAACTTAATGAGTGGGTCCGAGTCTCCTTGGTCCCTATTGCATGTTCACCGTGTTGTGCACCCCTTTATCTTCCCCCACTGACCCCATCTGCAGATGAAGATCACAACCCTCTCCCTTCTGAAGGCAGTGGAAATCCTTATCTTGGCTTCATAAAGAGAGAAATCAGCCTTGAAATGCAGAAGTGGTTAAGGTGAAAGTGCAAATTTGAATGTGTGTGACCGCATGCCTCTGGCTGTGCTGTGGGGCTGTAGGAGGAATGAGGGAGATTTGAGGGGGGGGGAGTTGGGGGGACCTTTTTTAAATCGGAGTAAGAAAGCAGTCAGGAAACATAAGTTCAAGAAAATCTCATCTAAAAATGTCAATATCAGGAAAATGGATGAGAAGGGACTTAATGAAACTTCTGTGAAACTTTGCCCATTTGTCAACTAACGGTATGGCTGTTGTATTTTGTTAATGCATTTGCAGCTGCTTTGATGTTATAAACCAAGGGGAGGATCCCTGTAAGTATTCCTCACATCGCTACCTTGTTCACGAGGTTTAAGGAAATACTAAGGGGAAACCTGGAGCCCATACCACAAGGCCTTCGTTTCCCTCTCCAGCTGTGCCACCGCTGAGCCCTGTGATGCTCACACCATCCTGAACTTGGAGACAAATGCAGTTTCTTCCCTCCCTTTAGGCAGAGCCGCTGTATCAGCTGGTGACTCCAACTGATTTCGCTAATGCAATCGCAATAAAAGAAAATCTGCGACGGGCTCTTGATGAGTTTCAGCTGGAGACCAGTTCTTGTCACTGTGCTCCCTGCCACGGCAATGGCATCCCCTTTCTGCAAGGTAGGAGGATTTTGCACCTCTTCTCTACCCTCTTAAGAGAAATGATCTGGGAATTTGTGGGGGGCGAGGAAGCATGGCAAGTAATCTGCTCTTTAGTTTCTCCTGTCATTTCTTCTTCAGGTAGTTTATTTTTTTTAAAGTTGGTCTATTTGTAGAGCGCCACCGGTAAGTAAAGACGGTAAAGTCAAGGGATGTGTCTTCTTAATGGGAGTGACCATCTGTATCAGTTTTGTGGAAAAATTTGTTCCTTCTCGATTATGCATTAAAAATAACCCTTGACATCTTTAGGTCTCCTCCTTTGCTTTTAAGATTGCTGTCTTCCTCCTAGAGAAGTGACTACTGTCTCAGCATTAATTAGTGTTTGTAAAAGTGTTTTGAAGATGAAAAGCACCATATAAGTGCCAAGCACAGTTATCACCGTCACCTCCCCCCATTTCTAATAGAAGCTGTCCTCCTTTGTAAGCAGGCTGTGATTTAAAAAATGAAGGGGAAAAATAATCAAATTGAATGAAAACCGCACTGCCTAAACAGAGATCTATGATGTGATGAGAGCTTCTAACAAAGGGACCATTTTGTCAAGTGCCTAATTCCAATCTGCATCTGCAAAAGTCCTGATGAGAATCGTTATCATCTAAATGTATCTAATGCAGAAACCATGGCTTCAGGTACCAGCTAGTTGATTGTAGCACTTAAAGGATTCGTCTCATGATTACCCTTGTTTAAATAACTTTTTAGGAGCTGAGGCAGGTTAGCATTTCATTTAGGATCTTCTCAACAAGAGGTTTTAAATGACCGTTTATTTTCCGAAGCGGGAGCTCTCCTCCGGGGTCCTGCTGTGGGATGCACACCGCAGTCCTGGGCAGCCAGAGCAGGGTTTACGTGGACTTTTCCTCTGCCCCAAAGCCAAGCTGGGATGCTCCTGGCCCGGGTGCTCATTCCTGATGCTGCAGTTTGCTTCCTCTCAGCTATACCAAGAAATCTGCTTTGGAGAGGAGCAGGGGGACTGCGCGGTACCCCGGCTTGCTGAATTACTGCAGCGGTGGAGCTGGGATCGAGCCGCAGTGCCGCAGCAGGAACAAATGGCCGGGGAGGCGAGAGGGGCGGCAGGGTAGTCACAGCTCCTCTGCTTTATTGCTATTTTATACTTTCACCATCGGAGAAAAAATGCTGATACCATTTCACCTGCTGTCCCTTCCTCGCAGAAGATGAAGCACTGAAAAGAAATGGGTGTCTGCAGGGAAATGTGACTTGAAGTTTCTAATCCCACCATCTCTGCTTACTTGCAGGAACCAAGTGTGAATGCTTATGTCCCCTCGGCTACAGTGGCACTGCCTGTGAGATCAGCAAGAGGAAAGGTAAGAGGGACCCCAAATCCGAGGAGACAGTCCCAGCTGTATTTAGGAGCGTCCGGGGATGGCGGCTGATGGAGTAATGCCCAGCGCTGGCTGTCCCCACTCTGCCCAGCCCAATGCACGAGGGGTTGGGGTCCTGCAGAGGTGACAGATACGCTTTGCCTGCCTTCTTCTATGTTTCTGTGCGCTCACGAGGAGGTGGCTTTACTTTTGCAGTTCAAAGCTGCATAAACGCGCCTTGCAATTGTATCAAAATACGAACTCCTACCTAATTTACAATCCATGACAAGCCTCAGGTCTCCTCCAACAGCTCTGTTTCCTAAGTTTTTCCCTTTGATACAGCCAGTGTGTTGCCAACTGTTTTCCCCCAGATATGCTACCATGCATTTTAATCTTAAAATCTTATTATGTTGTTTCGAAGCATTTACTAATGCTTCTTGGTCACTTTATATCACTGCTGTCTCTTGACTGATGTTCTTAACTCCTTCTAGTTTAGGATGATCTGTGAATTTAATCATTTTGTTTACTTCTTCCAGCTCATTAATTTAGATGCTAAATAATACCAGATCTCAAGCACCCAGAGCTCTGGCACCATCCCACAATTTAATGCACTGCATTTATCACAGCGCTTTGTTTACAGTCTTTTATCCAGTTCTCATTCTGCGTGACTGTGTCCTAACTAAGCCAGGCTGAAATACATTTTAAGCCAAGATTTCACTGAGCAGAGGGTCAATTTTGTAGGTGTTTCTAAGCAAGTCCACGGAGCCTTAAACTGTGGAGTCACTTACACCTTGTTCCAGTCTGCTTACCGCATGCGTAATCGCATCCGACCCTCCCAAAGACTCACATCCATCCACTTGTCAACATGCAGCTTCCTTTCTCACTCTCCTTTCCTCCTTTTATGTATTGCTTCCATGTTCGGCTCCATGATTCTCAGGATTTTGAATTTATGTCACTCACATGCTCAGGGTCCAGAAGAAACAGTGTAATAGGAAAAGCAATGGATAGAAAGCTGAATATTCAAGCTGTTGTTCATTGAAGAAGAACATGAACATTTCCCCTAGCACCTCAAAATGTGGCTGACACGAGTTTAGTTGCTGTTTTTCATACCTAGGCTTGGACTAAGACAGTGAGAGAAAAGTCCTACAAGCAAATACAAAGCTAATTGATTTTTTTTTCTTGTCCTTGCTGCATAAAATGTAGTTCGAACAAACACCAGAAATGCTGAACAGAGAATTAATATCTTTAAAACAATCACTCATTGTTAATGACTCAAGTATATTGTTAGTGGTATGGACAGGGACAGAGCTGTTTGTGTTTAAATATGATTCATGGAAGCTGACAGCTCTTCCCATGGAAAGAGCTGCTTTGTTCTGACAGTCCTTTCTGGTTTTGGGTTTTTTTTCCAGATGCTGCTATTAATGGAAACTGGGATTGCTGGGCCAGCTGGTCTCCATGTTCAGGAGGTCAACGAACAAGGAGACGACAGTGCAACAACCCTGCCCCGCAAAATGGTGGTTCGTCATGCTCAGGGCCAGATGCTGAGACAGTTACTTGCTAGAGGGAATCGTTAGGAACTTCCACAAAACCGATGAGCAGTTTGCAAACTGAGTGGGAAGATGTTACCCGACTGCTTGCTAAGTTGCCTTCGCTCTGCTTATGGGTCTCATCCAAGTGCATTGAAGTTGGAAACATTTCAGAAGGCGTTGGGAGCTGGGTGTGTGTTATGAAGCACACCTTCGGACATGCTTTGCGATTGTCCCGTGGGATTGAATGTGCTTACTGTTCTTAATATTTTGACTTTTCACTGTCTTTATTGCAATGGGCTAATTGAGACAAGCTTTATCTCCTGCCTTATTTGGTAGCTGCATGATTTTAAGTTTTACTGTCTTGTTTTTGAAGGTTCCTCTGAGATAAGAAAAGACCGTTTGATCTTACGTGCACCAGAATGTGTGCTAATATGCAGCTTCTGTGAAGACAGCTGTGTCACGTGGAGCAAAATACAGCATATTAAAGTCTAAATCTCAATGAGCACAATAGTATCTAATGTGACATTTAAAGCCGCTGTGCCTCGCTACTCCAGTTTCCCAATTTACCCTATTTAACTTAAATTGTCTGTTGTATTAGAAATTGTCTTGAAGGAGTGAAAACCGAATTGTGAAGAACAGTCTGGTGACACCAAAGCGTTGTTGGACTATATAGCACTTGTACTTCTGCCACAGCGATGGGCTTCCTCCTGTGCGTTTCTGAAGTAGAACAGATCGAGCGAGAGTTTCGGGTATGCCCCGGTACGCTCAGATACATGGGTGCTCTGCTTCCTTGGGAAGGGGGAAGAAGGACAGGGAGATGCTACTGGGATGGGGAATTGGAAAGCAGCTTCTTCTCCTTCTGCTCCTTGGGGGTATTGGAAGGCAGGAGAGATGGCTACACTTGCAGGAGAGCCTGCACCCTGACTAGAGTTGTCACTCCAGGATGCCAGGACCCTCCACTGGAGTAGGATGAGCAGCAGCTTTTCTGTTATGGGCAGAAGAAATGGACCATTTTGGAACAAACATCTTTGCACATCCCCTGAGGTCTTCCGCCCTTAGTAGTCACCTCTGCCCCAAACAGGTTCTGGTTCATCGGTTTGATCCCGTGAAAGCCTGTGTTTCAGCGGCTGCATTGCTAGTCCACTCAGGTTAGGACATCTGAGATGGAGAGAATTTGCTATGAAAAGAGCCAAAGCAAAGTGAATGGTTTGCCCTTTGTTACTGTCCCTGGGGCCATGCATCACAATCCAGGTCAAACAAAAGAGGAACTTGTAATATTGTGCACCATTTCATGACTGACGTGAGCCTGGATCGTTCCAGGGACTTGCCTCCTGCAGCTTTGTTGGTGGTTAATGATTATTGCAAAGACATGTGGTGGGGCGTGCTGTAAAATAACCAGCAATAGCTTTGCTCCAGAAAAACGCTTCCACCAGTGCAAAGCTGTTCATAAGTGTTGTAAGTCTTCTAACATCTGCAAGGTCAAACACGCTTCCGAGGGTTTTTCGCAATGCTAGTGATGATGGGTTGGTGTCGCCAGTTTCTCTCCATTCAGACTGACGTTGTCTAAATGGAATTCTCGTAAGAGCGACTCAGGCTCTCTGACATCTGAACAATGGAACGTGCATTTAGTTGTAGCCCTCGTGCCGCCTCCACACTTACTGACAAGGTTTCTGTGACAGCTTTAAGAAAGGAAGAGCACATTGCATATGTAAAAGAAGAGTGCTCTGTACTCATTACGGGCTTCATAATTGAGCTGCCAACCCAAAACATTGTCGTTATCCACTGTGTAACTGTGATATCTTTTGTGTGATAGAAATTTGCCAAGAGATTCATTTTGGGTCATGGTCAAAGAGGTCACTGCTTATGTGAGGTGTGATATTCTGCAGAGCTCTTTCAAGGACACTGTAGAAGCTCTGCAGCAGAGGACCCTCATCATGGTCCGTAGGTGCCTGTGAGGACATGTACTGCAGTGCGGTTGCCTGCCCTTCTTAAACAGCATCGGTGTAATCTGATTAAGGAACTTTCTCAGGTGGGTCGAGTGGCTTCTGTAAATTTGACCACCTTTCCTGATGATCGAGCTGGAGTAAGCACTCTGACACGTAGCCACGGTGCGTCTATCCACCGCTGCGGCAAGCAGAGCCAAATGTAGCAACCTGAATGTGGACTGTTGTTCCCAAATCAGAGAAGTCCAGGTTTTTTTAAGTGACAGTGCCTGGGTTTGGATATTTGGGGGGTTTTTTTGAGGACTAGAGGAGAGATTTGACAATCTTCCAAGATCAGCAGGATAGTCTAACTCAAGTATGATTTCAGTAGTGGTTGAATATTGAGCCTGTAGGCTTAGAAGCCTCCCATAAAGGACATAACTTTATCTTGTCCTTGTGATTTTGTGCTTTGATTCAACTAACTAATGATTTATTATGACCTGGAGGGTAATAAAAAATACTATGCTGAAGCTTTTATTGTTTCATTTTGGTATGCATTAAATTTTGGTACTATCTTTTACTGGTGTTTCTAACTTCCACTTTCTGTGTAAGTTTAGATTAATAACCCACGTATGAAAACTCAGGAAGGCTGCAGGCAGGTTGCGTGCATGTTCAGCACTGGTTGCGCTGCTCTAGCCCATTTCTCTGGTTAAGACACTTGTCTCAATGGGCTTTACTACATCCCGTACTATATTTTCACCAGCAGTTTGCTTGTGAAAAAAAGAAACTCAGTAAACATGGAGAAGCTGTATTTTCTCTGCCTCCCTGCTTGAAGACATTGCTGCTGTGATGTGTGCTGGATCTGGTCAACATGGCTTAGGAATCTCCCAAAAGGGTGTTTAAGGTAAGTCGTAATTGTCAAATCCAGCTTTCCCAGGACAAAACCAGCTTGACTCTTATAGCCCCTAACATCTCCATCAGGAAAGAGTAAATCCAACCGCTTTTCACTTGCTCCCTGTCTTTTCATATCACGTAGACACATTATGTTTACGTGTGAGGCTGGAACGCGGTCTAGGCTGTGGCTGGGCACTTGCAAACCCTGTGGTTGCTGTAGTATTGCTAAATTACATTACCATGCTCCTCTTTCTCCCGCTATCAGATAGATATAGTTTTTCCTTCCCAGGTTCTCTCCCAGATGGAGAGATGTTGTTGAAAGCGACCCGGTGAGTCCATGCAGAGGTGTTAATGGTCCCTGGGTTTCCAGCTCCTAGTTCTTCTACCTCGATGGCTAAAGAGCCCAGTGAGCACCCAAGACAACTGCCAGATTTCACGGCAAATTATGCCTGCAGATTTGTCTTCCTTTTATATCCTATTTTAACACCGCCCTGCTTCTGTAAATTGACAAAACTAGAGATGAAGACAGTGATTATTACCATTATGAACATCTTTTTTTTTTTCTTATTTGTAGTGCAGCACCAAGAGTCCCGCTGTGCTGGGCGTGGTAGAGCAGCACAACACATGCCAGTCCCTCCCCAAACTCTCCAGGATCTGGTATTTCTTTTGTTTCAGGTTTTTGGGGCTAAGATTAAATGTTTTGTATCTTCCTGTGCCTCTGCATTACACTGTAGAAAAAGGCAGGCAGTAATTTTTGAGCTGCTCCTGCTGGGGAATTTTTGCCTGCTGTAAAATGGCAGGCTCACAGGGACGCCGGCATGCGGATAGTCGGCGTGACATTGACCCCGAGGTAGAAAACAGCTCTGTCTCAAGCGCTGCCCTTATCTACTCTTCTGTTAGCTGGTTATCTGGAGTCTGCACCTTGCAACCTCAGGTGTATTGTCATCAATCATTTGCTATTTTCTTTTGCGTACTGGTTCCTCTCTGCCCTTCCTTTGTTAATAACCCAGTTTGCCTATATCCATAAAAATATCTGATTGTGATACCATTTATCCAAAGCACCATACATCCATCATGTACTTATGAGCGAGATAAACAAGGTCTCCTGGGAAATATGCCGCAAGAAATATATAGGATAAATAACTATATCAAATGTATGTCAGTGTGCAAGAGGGGAAAATCCATTCATTAAAGCCAGGGTGGAACTGCAGTGTTTTATTGTACCCTCTAAGCTTTTAGTTTAAGTAAGAAACATACATTTTTGCTGCTTATCTCATCTAGCACAACTCTCATGCTGGCCACTTCAGCATGAGATATATTAGCTTCTTTGACTGGCATTGTAAATGTGTAATTGCTCATAATCTTTTTTTTTCCAGACCTTACAGGCAGCTTCTTCCTTTCTTTTGACTTCAGCTTCGCTGCTCCGAGTTTCAGCCGTGCGGATGTCTGAGCCCTGGCTGTGGCGCAGGATTGGAATGGGAGGAGAGGGGCCGCTACCGAGCTGCCTCCGGCATTTGAAGGAAACCCTTGGGTTTGTATTTCATCGCGCCGGGTTGCAGAGTGAACGATGGAACTCTGCCCCGCACGTATCCTCGCTTTCATTTCTGTACTCCGACACTGCGATGTTCAACGTGGAGAATGAACAACTGCAGGCAAATGCCAGCTTTTTTGCTCTTATTTATATGTGCTTCGTGGTGGTATTTCACAGGTGGTTTCTTTAATCACTTGGATTTATTCTTTTTTTTTGCGGTTCTCCAGTCTGTGATCTGTCCTTCTAGAAATGGCTCTAAAAGCTGAGGATTCAGGTTGCCTTCCTGCTGGCCCCATCCCTCCTCTGCCTCCAAGGCATCAGATCTTTCTGTTCATTATTTCTTCCCTCTGGTCACAAAAGAAGCATACTTGCCTTTCTAACTAAGGGGACTTTATACTCATTTACTTTCAGGCATTTTCCTGAGTCCTAAACAGTCGGTGTAAAAGTAAGAATCACCTATGAGCCAAACTAGTCCTTAGTGTAAGAGCACTGTCTCCTGCTTCTGCATAACCTGCCGGCCCAACACCAAACAGTAGTGATAAAACCATTGACGGGAAAACTTGTTTTCATCCTACATTTCACATTCCTTTGGGATGTCTAAATCATACCAATATATGGGTGCTTCATGCTGCTGCATTTTCCCAACATAGAAGGCATCAGGTTCAAGCCCTTGGGAGCAAATTCGTCTCTGGGTGAATGTCACCTTTACCTGGAAAAGCAAAGTTGGCAAAAAGGCTACAGCTTTACTGCTCATCATAGGGACTTTTCACAAAACAATTACATCTCAGTGTTTGAGACAACACGGTTTGTTGTTTTCATATACAAAACCAGCCTGTAGTTTCATTTTCAAGCAAAAGAGAAGTGGGGAAAAAATTGTCCTTTTGCAAACACGCACACGAAAGAAAATATGGGGCCATATCTTCAGGTAGTATAAATCAGCTGCAGCAAGGGGCGACACTGATTTACATCAGCTAAGTGTCAGACTCTAAATCACCACTGACACGCTGTTGAAAAACAAGCATTTCCAAGAATCAGAGCTATAGCTGAGCAATTTCTTTCACTAAACCATGATTCCTTTCTACTCCCTCTTTCCATTCACATGTATATAGAAGTGCTCCTTTGTGCTTTGAGGTTTTGTTGCTGTTGTTGCTTTTCATAATGACCGATTCCTTCTCAGGGCTTTTTTTTCTTCTTCTTCTCCCCTTGTAATGAAAAGCACAGTAAAATGAAGTGCCATTCGCCTTCCGTCCACCCCAGGTTTTTGCGGCAGTTCATTAAGAAGAGGGAGCTGCGGGCTCTCGCCGTGGTCTCTGGACACAGTTCAATACTGTGTGTATTCTTGTGCCGAGATTTACGTCTTACATTCAAAAAAGCCCCTTAAATCAAGCAGCCTGTTAGCATCTTCTCCAGCTCTGGGTGCCTGGGAGATAAAACGCCTGCGTGCTAATAGTCAGTTCATCACTGATCTCAAAGAAGAGTAACCTTTGCATGTGTGTGAACATGCTCTGCAGGATGGTTGTGTTCGA
The DNA here is from genome assembly GCF_947461875.1 of Haliaeetus albicilla. Taxonomy (NCBI): domain Eukaryota; kingdom Metazoa; phylum Chordata; class Aves; order Accipitriformes; family Accipitridae; genus Haliaeetus; species Haliaeetus albicilla. Next base: position 5,474,855 of record NC_091490.1, read on the forward strand.
GCATACCTGTTTGTGATTTTATTTATTTATTTATTTAGGAGTCTTCATCAGTTTGCGTTCACGTTTCGCAATGATGCTTCAGTGTCTTTAGGCTTAAGCTTCCTCCCATGCAGAGCAGCATATGGCTTTGCTGCAAATGCAGCTCTGGCCAATATGCTGGACTTAAAAATCTGACAGTGCCAACTTATAAAAGTTTCATGCTACATATGTCGATACCAACTGCATAAAAATGCAAGGATCATGAGCTTTTAATGTGTTTTCCAAAGGCAAATATAAAAATTTCTGCGAGTCAAGCTTACTTAAGTAAACACTTTTAGTAAATTTATTTCGTGACGCGTTATAGCCCCATGGTCACCCAGCAGCAAAGCCACCCGTGTGGATTCTCCACCGTCTCCCATATCGCAGCCGTGCCACTGTGAAGTGGTGGGGCTCCCATCACATCTCACGGTGCGAGGGGACAGCCAGGCGTGCGTTCAGTCAGCCGGAGCGATTGCTCTGGACAGGGATCGGGTTTTATACGGCGAATCCAGCATGTCTCCGTAGGTATGGAAATGCAATGCTTCACGATTATTTCTCCCCAGCGTAATTCCGTTGCAGAATCGCGCCTGGAGTATTTTTAGCCCAGCGCAGACTCCGAACGGCCCTCGACCACGTACCTGTGGGGAGCGGTGCCGTCCGGTGGGTTTTAGCAGGTTTTGCTCTGCAGGTCCTTCCCCGCGCAGGGCTCCCCGCCGCGCTGCGGGGCCGGGTTGGTGCACTGCCGGCTGCGCCGCGTTCTGCCCGACTGGCAGGGAGCCCAGGGGGACCAGCAGCTCCAGCGCCCGTTCGTCTCGCCGCCTGTAAACGTATTAAAAAAAAAAAGAGGGGAGAAAAAAAAAAAAAAGATTCAGGTCTGAAGTGCTACATAGGGTTTGGATGGGAGCAGGAGAGGAAGGTTGAGCTGAATGCCGCCAGCGGTTTGTGACTTTGGCTCTGGCTGTAACCTCTGCTGCGAGCGGGATGAGCTGGTCCGTCCCAGCCGCGACCAGCACGCAGGCGGCTGTTGACATCAAGGTGCTTTGAAGCCAGGGGAGATGAAGCAGCATCACATTCTTCAGACACCAAGAGCTGTTTGTTTTTCCTTCTCTGCTCGTTCAAAAGGCTGCAGCTTGGCTTTCCTTTCCCAAAGGGCAGCTGACAGCTCTCCCTGCACTAACTTTCTCCCCTCTGAGCAAGGCAGAGGGACAAAAGTCTCCTACCATCGTGGATGTGTTTTGAAAAGTCTACCCATTCCTTTGGAGATGGGTCATTTCGAGGCTTTTTCATTACAGTACAGACTGAGTTGTCAGGAGCGTTCGATACTATGGATTATGGCAGCGCTCCTGAATGATGGGAATGCTTGATGGCTGTCATTTACTGTCGTTTTTTATTTACTCAACTGGCCTTCATGCCTGGCTTGGGCACTTTATTAATCCAGACAGCACAAATGGATGTGTGTGCTCTTACTTAGGGCTGGGTGGAAAGCTGGGTTTCCCGTCTGCTGAAACATGGTGCTTTAAAAAAACAGGGTCTTAAATGAGTTTTGGAACTCAAAATTTGAAACTAAAAATTGCCCATGAGTTGGAAGTGTGTCTGTCCCCACTGTTGCTGAAGACAGGGAGCACAGGGGCTGGCCAGTTCGGTGGGTTGCTTTGGGGCCAGGTCCTGACCTTTCCAAGCTCCTCATTTAAAGCAGATTCCTTGGATATGGAGACAACTTGAAGAACCTGAGATTTTTAAAGAAACCCACTTTTCAGTCACTGAAGCAATGCTTTTGAGTTCAGCCTCATAAACCATCTACCCAGCTCTGCTCTAACTCCTTATCTCATCACAGCTTTGATTTTCCAGCGGTGAGACCCTAGTTATGAGCACACAGTTGAAGGCCTGGAGCGTTGCCTGGTGGAACTGCTCTGAAGACAGATTTTTCTGCCAGCTTCATGTGTTGAGATTTGGATTTTTTTTGTCATCACAAACCAGGACAAAAATATCCAGAAAGAACTGTGACATTTTCTGAAATAAAGGATTATGTTCCAAAGTTGGCTTTTTTTGCCACCCATTTAATTTTTTAGGATAGTATATAAAGTGATAAAGAAAACATAAATAAAAGCCTGTCACTTTGGAAAAACACATTTTTTCTCTCCCGAAATAGATACTTCCCTCTAGTTAAAATATTTCCTTGTGGCGGGGGTGGCAGGGCAGGGAATCTGGCAACGTGGCAATTTTTTACTAAAGCAGCATTTTTAGTGGCACGCTGCTTGAGCACCACTTTCCCGTCACTTAAGCTGACCCTTTCAGCCTGCCTTCCCTGCCTGCCTGTCGAGGTCTCTGCTCTCACTCTTGTAGCAGGCATCCTTAGCGGGATGCCGCAAGCGCTCCAGAGAATCGCCATCCCAAGAATGGGACGTGCCAATCAGCGAGGACCAGATGACGGTCTCGTTTACAGTAACGAGCTGTGTCCGTAGAGCACCACAGGCAGGCAGAGCCCACCCCTTGGTGGGCAGTGTGGGCAGCCGGGCTTTGCCAAGGGGGCTGCCACCGCACCCCAGCTCTTTACAACGTCAGTAAATCTCCAGCTATTAAACACATCCTCATTTCCACTAATTTCTTTATCGTAATCACCCGAGCTGCTAATTTAAGTCTCTTGCAGGGCTGCTTAGGATAGCGTCGCAACAAAAGCGACACAGAAGCGAAGGCTTGATTGACGCGTGGATGCAAAAAGCTGTTGGTTACCCACGTGGAGAGGAAAACCCTGTCCCTTTGCTGCCTTTTTCACCCTCCCCTGCTGCAGGTACACGCCGGGGTCCTACCTCGGCGCTTCATCTGCTCACAGGCGGCACCTTCGTAACCTGGTCGACACTGGCAGAAACACGTGTCTCCCACCAAAATGGGTTCACCGTTGTTCTGGCACGGTCCGCAGCGGCAGGTGTGGAACTCCAACAAATAATCGTCCAAAGCCCGTTTCAGATTTTGCCGTTTGGTTTCCATGTCGCCAAGGTTGCTTCTGCGGAGAATTTCGTGGATGGGCTGCAGCTGCGTAGGATAGAGATGAATAGCATGGAGACAATTTCAGCTGGGCATCAACTGAGATGCTACCACGCCGCAGTCAGAGAGCTGTGACATTGCTGGATAAACTCAGGGCTCAGAAAAAACTCATTTGTCTTTCTCGACAGCTCCATGTACATCATGCAAATGTGTTACCACGACTGATGGGCCCCAGTGAGAAACCACCGTTCCAAAACCTTCCTCATTTTAGAGGTTTGTGTGGGATTGGCTTTTCTGGCCATGCTTTGGAGTTTCAGTGTGGATTCAAATGATAAATTAAAACACCCCAGTAAGCCCATTTTTTGACTGATTTCTTAGCGCTGTCATGCTCTCAGAGATTCTTGCATGCTTTTTGCCTTTTTGAACAAAAATGTTTTGGTAAGAGCTTTGGACGGTGTGTATCATCAAAAACTTAATCTGGTCACTTAATGGTGACCAGATCGTGAACCATCCAGTAAATGCTGACCGTGGAGAATTTTACCTACCTACTTTTTGCCCTTTGATGCAGTGAAATAATATTGTGCCATCTACAGTTTTGAGAATATAACATGCTCATAATATTTCCAGTAGCAAAATCCAGTTCCTATATACCATTCAGCAAAAATAGTCCAGTTTGGGCAACTGTAATAACTTGCCCAACTGAATATTAACATTCAACTGAATATTAAAGCTAAAAGCTCAGGGCTGGTTCAAGGACACATGTTTACAGTTATCCATCCATGCATCTGTGCAAATGCTGCATGTCTTGGCTGGGAATCAGTGGAAACCAGTCCCAGAGAAGAGCTGGGCATCGTCTCATTGCACAAGGTGCACTGAGAGCGATTCGTGGGGAGGATCAGCCAAGTTTTGGAAAGAGCTCGTAGACAAATTTGCACAAGCTTGTTTAACAAACGAGAGGGAGCTGCAGATAAGAACTGCTGAAGTGGACATGAGCACTTATCAGCAGCTCCGGTTGCACAGTGACTGCTGAGCTCCGGAACAGCCAACAGAGAGGTCAGCGCATGGTTTACTGGAAAATTGCAATCAATTTTGCCCTGGATTGATGGGAACTTGTGCAGAAAGGTGAATAACCTGCAGCTGGAACACTGCTATCTTATCAGGGCTTTCTGCTGCCAGGGTGCTGCCCAGGAAGGTTTGCAGATTCTTTCTTGCCCTACCAATAACGTAGCTAATTCCTGATTCCATTTTCCCTTCTCTCACCCTGTGTCAGAGCCAGGAGCCGGTGTGCTTTCAAGTGAAGACGAGAGGGATGGAGTGGCAGTGTGTCCCTGCCGTGGCTGAGGTCCTTCCCCAGCACCCCACAGCTGCGCTCCCAGAGCAGACCAGTGACCGTAGCATCTCGGGGTAGATGTGGTAGTCCTGACCGCAGCTGAGGAGGCGTGCTCACCTCCTCACGCCCCTGCGGTCTCTGGCTCTGGATTATTTGTTCGTAGGGTTGCTCTTCTCTCTCCCTTTCCATCCCCTCTGCTTGCAGCCATCTCCTCCCCATCTCTGAAGCCCTGTAGGATGCTTCAGTGATCTTTCCACTTTATGGGACATCCGATGAAACAGAAGGGAATAGAGCTTGGCTGAATTTTATGACCATGGACCCTCTTTTCAGAGCATGGCGAAAGAGAGGACCCACCTGACAAAGCAGCCAGGATCGCCCTGCTCTAAAAACTCTGGGAAGCGCTCACAGCTCTACCCATCACGGTCTGCAGAGGTTGGGCATAGCCACTGAGGCTCTGAAGCAGGTGAAAAGCAGGAGGGGGTCTATGCAGAGCCTTTGCTGGGGAGGCAAGACTCCTTCCCCAGCCCCTTGTGAGTCCCCTGCTTACATGGGCGGGCGGACAGCATCGGGGAGAATAATAGGGATGAATGCCACCGCGGAGAGCCATTCATCGGGAAGCTGTTCGGGGACACATCAAAAACTTAACTCGGCACTAATCCAGCATTAAGCTCCTTGTCCATCTCCTTGCGGATGCAGTCGGTGGGAGATGTACTCCCCATTGTGAAATGAATAAGAGGTTACCAGATCAGTGGCCCATTACATTTAATCTTGTTCTGTGATGGGATCACAATAAAAATACGAAATGATCTGCTCGACTACACTTTCATTCCTTATAGCAGCAGAGTTTCTTCAACTGCAGAAAAGCCTTACCTCAAAATCAATAACAGCAGGATTATATTTTAATGACCTTCCCCAGTGACGATACATATTGCCATCCCAACTGTTTAAGAGCCCTCCGCTGTAACTGGTATCTCCACCTCTAATCCGGGGAATAATATCTTCCACAACTGCACTGTTGCTCTCAGCATCTGAAAAGTTGAATTACACCCATATTATTTAGTTACCGCTTCCACACATACACTAGAAACTGCTTAATGGAGGTGAGATCAATCGTGCAAGGGGCTATCAGTGAGCGGCACTGATGCTGCCTCTGAAATCAATGGCAGCTCAGCGTCCCCCGCTCACGGGGCGAGCCCTGCCACGTTATCACAAGGCAGTCGGTGACGAGCTGGGCATCCCAAATGCTCTAAGCTGGTAAGACCTGAAGAGCCTGCACACCCCCAGCCTTGGTTTCTAGTTAGCACGTGGGCAGTAGATCACACTGTCTATAGCCGGTTAAGTGATTTACAAATCTGGGCCTTCCTAGCTTCTTTGAGTACTTTTTATAGTCAGTTTTGACTTTAATAGTTGCCACGTTGCCCTTGCCATCCATGCCCAGTCTGTCGTGGCTATGGGGGCTGCAGCCCTCCAGCCCCACCGCCGCCTCTATTTACGTGCGTTTCTAATCCAGGTATTGCTGCCTTAATTCCTGCTCTTTCAAGAGCAGTCAGTACTCCTGGAGACTTGGACCCAAAGTCGCGTTGGTCCCACGACTGGGCCTGAGCAGTGGCTGGGGATGGCACCAGAGCTCCCTTCTCTGGTGACCCTACTTGAATCTTCATGCCCAAGTGATCAAAAGAAGGGACGCAAGATGCCTTAACAGACATCTGCCCTACTAACATACCAGTTTTCAGAAATCCTTTCTTTGCGCAGTAAGAGGGTGACACAGATGCTTCCAAATGTAACATATTCTCACTGGCTGCAAGGCCAATCGAGTAGCCAATACAGGCACTTATCTCTCCAGCGCTGACGTCTGCAAAACAGAAGGGAAACCGGTAAAATCAGTGACTCATCTGAGTAGAAGGATGTTCATTTTTCTACTTGTTTTTTTTCTTTATCAACAAAGAAAACATTCCGTTATTTGTATGGCCTGTTTTTCAAAGTCGAGAGCTATTCCAGACAGAGGACAGCCTTTAGTCTTGCAGTGGAAAAGCAAATATTTTATTGGGGTATATTGGGCTTATCGCATAATAGGTGAATAGGGAAATGTCCTTACTGTAAAAGTTGTTTCCTTAGAAAGTATTAGAAGGAAGTAAAAATCTTAACACAAGGCTTCAGCCATTTATTTCCTTGTTTGGTCTATTTATTTAAAAAGACGACTTTTTTTTTTTTTACAGACTAACTCATAACTAGTGTAAAGCTGGAAACAGCAGCAGGAATCAATAGATCCTCACTAATTTTCCTAAACTAGGGATCTGACCCATGTATTAGTAGCTTAAGTAGCATCTTAAGTAGCAACTTGCAAAAGGGCTGTCTGCTGAGAGCTGCCAAAGCCTTACTATCTGCTGCTGAGCTGCTGCTGCCAGCACCGCCACGTACATCATGAAAATATGTAACTGGAGACCCATGAAGCGACTGCAGAGGGGAGAAGGGAACTAATGAGGTGGTTTCACCAAGGTAAGCAATGCGCATATTTCATACAGCCTGGTTTTATGTACACACTTCAGTGTACCGCAGATATAAGGCTGTCTTCTTTAATAGTTAAAAAATCCATTGATTTCAATAAATACAGGTATTGTAAGTAATAGGTAATTTTATATTGCTCTTTTTTGTCAGAGGACCTTGAAGTGTTTTACAAAGCAGCCCAGCAGTCAATACCACAGTATTGAAAGGGAGGCACAGGGGCCAGCAGGATTTGTGCATCGGGGCTTAATGGTCTCAGGATCGAACCTCCGGCCGAACCCCAGCCCAGAGCGTTGTCTGCTGAACTGCCTCACCGCAGCCCCGGGGAGCAGTGGCTTGTCTTGCTTGTGTTTAAAATACTGGTAAAACACCCATCGCTCTGGTTTTGCTCCCTTCTGCACACCCTGCAGGGGAGGCTCGCTGGAGCTTGGTGGGTGCCGAGTGGCGGAGGTGCTCGGCATCCTGCGAAAGGGGCTGCAAGTCCTGGATTCAAACGGGTGAGAGCTGAAGCATGCTCAAGACTTCAGGGGGAATTACATCCCATTGCAAAACTGGGCCCTTGAGAAAGATTAAATGTGTAGCACTCAATTACTTCTACTAAACTGTTCAACAGTTGTAAACACAGTGGGTAAAGTTCATTCACCCAAAGCAACATGAGTGATTGCTTATCTTGGTGTTGGAGTGCCATAAAATTAAACTTGAGGAACACCCTGATTAATTGATTCGCCATGGTTCCTGTTGAGTAATTATGTTCAGCGAGGGTCTGTCAATACAATTCGCTATTGGTTGCAGCAAGATCGGTTCTTGATAAATGAAAAGTGGTTATCATTGCGAGAGGGTGGTCATAGAAAATATTGGCACTTGAGGGGGGAGCCCTGATAGGTTTTTTATATGATATAATTTGCGATAGTTAAATGTGCTCGAGTGATAAGATTTACTGCTGCATTTGGAATTAATCAGAATATATGAAGACTCTTTTTAATTTACTCTGCGCATAATGTTTCTCCCATAAATGTTCTTGTAATGTGTGAACACATTATACTGTTTTCTGCTAAATAATAGAACCATAACAATCTATTTTAAAAACAAGTAATGAAAAATATTGATGGCGGAGCAACAAGGGACCTTGTTCTGACACACGTATTTATTTCACTCATGACCACATCCATACAAGCCTTTGCAGGCTGAAAGCTAGAAATGGGTCTGGCAGCAAAACTGCAGTCCTAAGCCCTGCACCAGCGAGTTGTGGTCTCGTCCTGGGTAGCTAAACCCAGAAGGTGACTTCATTATCAAAATTCAGGGTTCCTAGATGCTTAAAGTCCAGCTTATGCCTATGGCCAGCTCATGCCTATGCCTAGCTAGAAGCTCAGTGACCACCCAAGCTGTCTCATTTAGGGAGGACTCAGCCTAGGGATCTTTTTCCTGGGCATGTGCTTTAGTCACTGGCCTAGAAAAAAGGAGTATTTTTCTCCTCCAGAGCATTTAGCCCACAGCCTCATGGGCTAGGTGGCCTCTCAGGATGTAGCAGTTGATCCAAAGCAGATGCCCTGCCACTCAGCCCTGTGGGGACTCAGCGGTACATCACCAGGCATCTGCAGAGCTTCAAATTCATCTTCTGAAGCTCTAATTTTAAGACTTGAGTGCTTATATCCTGATCCTGATCATTCCTCAGGGAAGGCAGATAATCCTCTTGCAAACACAGCCTTCAAGCATGGCTGTGATCGCCATTAGAAAAAGCAGGGGGTTTTAGTAAATGCTTTTAGACAGTGACATATCAGCCACTGCAGGTGGGTCCTTCTGGGTCTACGTTGTGTGACGTAGAGCACTGCTGACCTGGTAAATGTGGACTTTCTAGCAGAGTCTGGGCTAGGTGAAAATTACAGAAGTGTGCTACATCAGAATGAAAATTACATCTCTACTGGGGTACATTTTTGTCCTTTGCTGAACTTCAACATCCTTCTTTCCTAAGATAAGGCATCTCGTAGCAGTAAATCTCTTCCTTATATACACAGCAAGCACAAGATAAAGCAAAATAATAGCCTTCCTCCACATGCTCTTGATGCATTCTTCCTCTAAAATTGGCAGTCTGCTTCCTGAAGACTTGCTTGCCAAAATCTTGTTCACTTCTATATCACTCACTCTTCAAAGAGAAGAAATTATTTGAAGAGGCATCATGTTTCCAAACATTAGTAGTTCAGGAACTTGATGAAAATTCTCTCTATCGGTAATTTCTCGTGGAAAAAATTGACATAGTTAACAGTCAGTATGGAGTGCATAGTTATCCTAGTGCTGATGGTACCAAACCATTTCAGAACAGAGGCAGAATTTGGGGCAGAACCATGGAAATTAATGGAATTAAAGGAATTACAGCAATTTGCACCAACTGCAGCAATATGGACCTGTTGTCCAAGATCACAATTTTCTTTTGCATAAATGTCCAGCCTGGAGTTACCAAGGCAATGTTACCCTCAGCAGAGCGGAGTGATGGTCCTTCGGGGAAGTGGGATCTATTGCATTGTCAACACCTTTGCAAAAGTTGACAATCCACTTAGTGTGCTAAAGTACCATATTATTGTTCTGCATCTTATGTTTTTGATCAGGAAAAATGTTATGCTTTGGCTCGCTGGTAATGGCTATTCTTGTGCTCTAGACATTTGCAGTGGATATTTTATGTAACTTAGATTTAGAGGTATGGCTCTCCAGCCTCATACACTCTAATTTGTTGAGAACTGGAGCTAACAGAGGTCTGTTAGTCTTCAGATATGACACTAACCAGAGTAAAGTAGCAGAGGCATTGCCAAGTGCGATGCATTATTTCCTTTTAAAGAAAATTGAAAACCTCACTATTAGGAGGCTAAACCATGAGTGCGCTATCTTTCCTTACTCTGGATGAGTTTGCAGTCCTTGAGCATTCACGAGAATGGCCAGCACGAAGACTATAAGAAATAGGAGAAGTTTAGAGAAGTCTAACAAGTGACACTGAAAGAAAGGGAGAAAAAGATGGTCAGGTTCCTTCCCAAACTACCAAAATCTCACTCAGATTCTTCTGAAATTAGATCAGGAAGCACGTTTTGTGACACTCGGGCTTATCCCCTGCTATGTGGCCAGTAGTGTGTGTGGATAACCCCTACACCATCCCCACTGTGCATTTTTGGGCTTGTGAGGAGTAAGCATCTATCATGTGATGGGACATACCAGCCAGCTCAGCAAAGAGGTGCTGATGAGCACCCACCCTCCCAGGGCCCAGGGAGATAGTGACTGTGGGGACCAGACAGACCCAGATGAATTATTCTGGTGGACTGGACCCACCCCACGGTCACCAAGTTGGAAATGCCTGGTTTAGAGCAGAAAGTTGTGAACAGAGAATATTTTCTAACCTTTTCTTCTCATTTCCTCCTTGTTAATGACAAGGATGTACTCAAAGATGCCTCCCATAGTGCCAGATGTCATGAAATGGGTGCCGTAGTCGTTGATGAATTTGGCATACATGCCATAGTTGTAGGTGTCCGGAAGCTCCTGCAGGGACAGCAGCACATCTTCATCCAAAACAATGTTGTCCCTTCTCATCTTGAAACGGGCTGTCTGCACCTTCGTCACACCTCTAATGAATGCAACCTCCTGCAGGTAAAGAAAAGAGGAGCTGCCACTCAACATTCATTTAAAAAAAACAAAAAGTAATTTCTAGTCTTTAGGTTTGCAGAGGAAAGCCTGAATCTCTGATTGTCAGTGTATGTTGAAAGCATGAAAACAAGCCCGTGTTTAAATTAAATCGCTGGTGATTCTTTTCTTAAGTGTCTCTTTCTTGTGTGCCATGCTATGGGGTTTTTACTGATGTGTGAATACAATCAGAATCAGGCTCCGCGTGATTGCCCTCCACCCTCCATTTCTGCTATTTCTTTTTTTCTGGTTTCCTTTCCATACTGTTTATTCCCTTTTGCTTTTTTCACAGCCTTGACCAGTGATGCAGGACAAGGGCTCAGGGCAAGCGCAGCCCAGCCCGGCAGGGGGAGAATACCCCAGCCAGGAAGGTGCTGCCAGGGGGAGAATTTCCTGGATATAGCACCAGATCCACAACTCCTCTTCTGGATTAGCCATTGCCTCGGACAAGGCGCCAGTGCAACCAGAACGGCCCTTTAAATGATTCCTCTGATAATTGATCATCGTTTAGCTGCAAACATCATGTGAGTCTAGACAAGGGCACAGTAAATACTATAATGGTGCCCATTTCAAACAGCTTTTAAGGGCATTTTAAGTCAGAACACCATCAAAGTAATTCTTCTTTATTGTTTTCTGTCAGCAGCCACGAGAGAAGTGGAGACGGGGCATGGTAAATGTGGGAAATACCAGCACTTGTGTTATTAGATTGGAAAGAGGTCGTCACAGCTAGTCCATGATGAAAACCCACTGTGAGAAATACACCCTATTACTGGGTACTCTTTTTTCAGTGCGGTATTTTAACCTCCCATAAGAAGTAGCATATTTCCCCATCATAAGGCAGCTTGTATTAATTTGAACAAGATATATTTGCTACCAGAGATCATTCCCTGAGGACAACTGTTCTGATCAACATCTTGATATTTCCTCCTCCCTCATCGTCACTTTAAGCATTTTTTTATTTATGTGCTTAATGTAGCCATGAAACAGGATGGGGTGAGATGACATGTGTTGTGGTACTTCGTAATTCAATTTTATTCCCACTCCCTGTTTGCTAAAACGTAATAAGAGCAACAAACAGGATTACTAACGATCATACATTTGCAATTACATGAACAAATTAAGGTACAATTACTATGTGTTAAAAAATGCAATTGAGAGAATAAACTGACATAAGTTAGAGCCAGACCATGCGATGCACAGATGACACGACTGGAGCATGTGCATCACTGATTTATTTTTTTTTTTTTACCTTTGCAGTGTATTGCGTGAAATTCTTCAGGGATCCTTTGCCACCTGATAAAGTCAAGCCCAGGTTTAACTGGACAATTGATTTTTCAGGAGCAATTCCAATGGTAAAGCCTATTGCTCTGGTTTTATCACTTTTAAGGGCATCAAGCAGATCCTTTGAATCATCGTAAAACTCAAAACTGAATCCAGAATCAGCATGAGCCTAAAGTGAAAGGAGCAGACATTAATTTTTCAGGTACTTCCCTTCCTTTTTAATCTCTATTTCTTTAAGGAGCTGATGGTGCCTCTGTTGAAGCCCATGATGCTCCTGACAACACTGACATTGACTTCAATGAATGTGGAATAAAGAATTGTCATGTGCCGTTTCATTTGGAAATATGTGAAAAATGTGGATAGAGCCATGAGTTTTGCTTTATCCATCTCCAGGCAGGGGAAAGGTTTGTGTTTAGCCACTCAAAGCAGTACCATTACAGCCAGAGCTGGTAATGGTACCTATTAAGCTAGCTTGACACTTCCCATTATAAAACCCTCCTTCCAGTTCCTTACAGCTCTGCCAAATCCTAATGATTTGGGCTGAACTTCTTCTCTCCAGTCTGCTTCTGGATGAATTTATTTAGGAAAAAATTCAGCAGCAGTGATCCAGCCACTTGCGATGGCAATGCTAGAAAACAAACATTGTTTTGCCTGTGGTTTAGAGAAGTGACCTTTTCCTTGACAGCTCTACTTTGCTGGCACATGGAATTGAGCAGCCTTGCTGAATCCAGGCTGTGCCATTTGCCATCTCTATAAAAATTCAGGTAAATTACCAACACTGAAAAAAACCATCTCACATCATTGTGAGTGACTTCCTAGACCCCAGCAGGTAGATGCTCCTAAGTGAAGATGCATATGGAGCATGCTCAAGTGTCCCTCAGCACCTGAGCATGGTGCAGATGTCCTGCTGCTGCTGCAGCAGATAAGGGGGAGAAGAAAACGTGGTCCGTGGGGGGGGGGTCTGTCTGGGTTCAAACTGGGGACTCGGGGGCACAGGAGACTCTGCCTGCTGGGAGGACATGAAAGCCATTTGCATGGAGCCTGTGGCTGTAATATTCCCCTGGAATAACGTGGTTTTATTCATTCATGTCAAAAAGCGTGATAAATGTTTAACAGTGTGGCCAAGGCACCCGCTTAAGGTGTGGGAGACCCAGGCTGAATCCTTGCTCTGCTTAGTTTAGTCTCCAACATCAGATGTGACGCCCCAGAGTACAGGCATTGTGATATGTGGTGATGGCTTTCGGGATCTCTGTCTCACTCAGAATTTGGATTTATGTCCCTTGTAGCCATACCAGAGACTTAAAATGCTTTCAAAGGTTGAACCGGTAGCGTTGTTCCCATGTTACACATGGCCAACTTCATCCCTAGAGAGGCAAGTGGCTTGTGCGAGCTCTACAGCTCATTAATAGCAGAATTTAGAGAAAACCCATTTCTCTTGGCTCTGACTAGGCCAGAGTAAGCAGTGGCAATGCCTGGGTGATAAAGCACATTAGTTCCTTGATGTGCCATAAAACAGCATTTGTATCAACAACAATTGCCTGTTGTCTTGGGGACAGCTGGAGAAAGGTACCTTGAAAGACAGCCTATAGTGAATGATAAAATGTACCTAATATCTTTATAAGAAGTTTGGCTTTTAGCTGGGAAAACATTGCTAAATTTGACCACCCGAAGTACTTACTAGGAATTGGTATATGTGAAAGTTGTAAGGTTTGCGGAAATACTTCTCATCATCTCCATAGTACAGATGTTCACATGCAGCATCGTACTTCAGCTCCCGCCACTCTCCGTTGTAGACATACTCACAGTGGCCTCCAAAAAAATTAGGATCATATATGTACTGGCTCTCTTCCTGTGTTAGGATGTTGTATCTTGGAAAGAAGTAGCGTTCAGAAAGTTATCCATAGCTCCCATTTTATTTCCCCAACAGTCTCTGTCACTGTTTCTGTTCTCCTGACACTACAAGTTATCTCTCCTCAGGTATCTGACTTTGAATTTGGATAGCACCTAAAATCTAAGGGTTGGGTTTGTTATCTCCTTGCTATCTCCTTCCCAAAGCTAACGGTAGACAAACAGCCATTTTATTTCCAAGACATTGGTTTGGACTTACATGCTAGAAGTGGAAGAAATCAGTTAAATTGTCCAGTCCATCCCAGCAAGTACGGACATGAAAGCCCCAAAGTCCTGGAATTCCTCCAGGTCCCCCATGAGCCTAGTGCATCTCACTGTCACAAAGTGTTTCCTGGCATTCCCTGTAATTGTTTTCTATCTTAATTTTGTCTCCTTCCTTTTAATAATGGTCCCATTTCTCAGGGGAGTGAGCATGCTCCCTAGACTTGCAGTCTGCTTGTGCTTTGCCAAGTCTCTCACTTATTTCCTTACGCTTCTTTCTTCCTGCTCTCCAGCTGTCACAGCTGCTCCCCTCCAACATCCCACCTATTACTTAATATTCCCTGTAATTCCATGGCCCAAAGTGAAAGCATTATTCAAACTACACAGCAGCATTGCCCCTCACAACGGGGAATCATCTTTAAGACTAAGATAGTAAATGCTATTGCTTTTGTGTGTTCTGTGAGAGGAATGCTTCAGAGAGCAGTATTAAATGGGGTGCTTGGTGAAAATTAATATATGTCTTGAAAAACTTTTGAGGGACTCTCCCAGGCCCTGGGCCAGAGAACCATTTTTCTTGTGGACTCCAGAGAGTGTTGGATTGAGATGATGGGAAAGTTATCTAATGGCTGACTACGTTCTTGTACCGTAGCCCATGTTCTCCAAGTGAAACTAAGCAGAATCTTGGTTAAAACATAAGATTTAAAACAAGAATGTCACAACAGGCAGTTTGCCTTTAAACTTGTTCTGGATTCCTCTTTTCCATGTATTACCTAACCAAAATTTGAAACTGAATACAGTAAAATTTTTCATGGGTAGGTGTATGTGCCCTGCATATATTCATGTGGAGCTCAGGCTCTCTGCCTTGAATCTGAATCCTGGAATTAAATCTTCTCCTTAAGGATGAACGCCACCAAGATTGATCTATCTCCGAAGTCTACTGTTTGCTTTAATATATTGCTTTTATCAATTGGAGAAAGTTGTAACATAACGGGACTCGGAGGACTGGGATATAGTTTTACCTGAGTATAAGAAGGACACTTTAAAGTGTCTTTGTACTAAAGCACAGAGTGACTGAGAGAGACCGAGGTCAGATAGTAAATTAAAGGCAGAATTTGAAATAAAAGCTGGGATGAACCCTCCCGCCTCCCTTATTGCTACTCACGGTCAGATGGGACAGTAGCTCTCCTCTGAGGTTTGTCCAGCACCCTATCAATTCCTGGAGCACTGCTATTACTAAGGAAGAGCAATATGAAAACGCGAATCCAGTTTTGGTTGTCAGAGTAGCGGCTATTGATTAATTACTCACCCTTGGGCTGCTTTTTCAGACCCTGGGATTGGGAACAGATGTTCACAAGGGCTTTCAACAGCTTCATCATCACAGTTATCCTCATCAGACCCATCTCTGCAGTCTCGCTCTCCGTTGCACACAAGATGCCGTTTAATACAGCGACCTAAAGCGCACAGGTACAGGCCATCGCTTATCCACCCTTCAGAAAACCTTTCTGTCAGCTTGCACTGATTGTGCTCTTTTCCACCCATATCTCGGGGCCACAAGAAGTCACGCTGTTAAACACAGCGCTCTTCCATTGGGAGCTTGCTTTTCCCAGCTTCTTGGGGGGGGAAGTTTTCCTTTGCAACCTGGAGCGAGCACAGCTCAGAATCCAAGCTGGCCATTCCCTTGGACTCCCATGGGATGGGAATCAAGTAGAGGTCACCTCACTGGCCTGATTTTATTATCTACCCTCATGCTTTTGGAAGGGAGCTACAGGAAGCAGTAACTTCTCTACTTGGCTTGGGGAAGTCAGCTCTGTCTGGTTAAAGTGCGATTTTGTCTCTTCCCATTGCAGGAGGGAACTGGTACTGCTGCACTTGCCTCAATGGAATGATGATGACCTGCTTCAGCTGATGAGCTGCTCACAGAGCTGGTGGGTACTTCTAAATTTCAATAGGATTTTCATTAAATGCTCAAGACAGGAGTTTAAGCCATTTGTGTAAAAACAAAAATCTGTCAAGGCTCGTCAAACTTTCAGAGAACAGCCGTATTATATCCCAATCCTCAGAGCTGGGGATGGCTAAAAATAAATAAATCACCCCAACAGATTGCTAGTGGGATTCATGATTGAACTATGTCTCTTGCAGGGGGAGAAAGTGGTGTGTTGTGGGAGCGGTGGTACCCATGGAGGGGAGCGCGAGCGTGTAGCACAGCAGTTGGAGCAGATTATTTCTACTCTCTTTGTTCCAGTGAAAAATTAACCTTTTCCATGGCAAACAGCCTTCTTTTCTAGCTGAATCTAAGCGTAGCATGGACAGATTTCTGTAAAAGTGGGGAAAAAAACAAAGATGGGGAAATTTCCTGCTTTCTCTTGCACCGTGTCACCATCCTGCTGGCTGGTTGGCAAAGCCTTGCCCATGGCAGGGGACCGATATCACCCCGGCTCTGTCCACCCAGCACCAAAACCTCTTTGGCAGGAATTCGTGCCTGGTTCACCCACCTGTTTCCTCGCACCGAAAGTCCTTCCCACAGTCGGGGGGGCCAGCGCACGTCGTCTCGGCACGGCAAGCTTGCTCGTCCCAGAGGTTCCCTGCACATCGCTGCCCTGCGAACCACGCCGGCTGCACCAGCCTCCGGTACCGGTGCTGAACGGCACAAGAGAGAAAAAATGCTGCCAACACCTAACCTGTGTCCCCCAGAGACATCACCTCCACAGGCTATAAAGCGATTAAACCTATCGCTTTTATCTATATTGTTATTTTTTTGTGTGGCCCAAAGACTTGGTATATGATAAATGGAGAAGGTCAGCAGAGGGGTGGGAGCTCAGGAGATTTGCTTGAAGTTCATACAAGTGAATTTAGGTGGGGGCTGGAATGACTTTTTTTAAAAATCTCTTCCCTGTTTTATACCTTGAAAATAATATGGAATTTTTCCAGTTACACATGCTTTGTCCTGGAATGTAGCAGGCTCAGATGGACACAGACACTAATTACAACACTGATCCTGCAACATTTCTGATGGATTATTAATGAGAATTGCTGCTCTTCAAATTAGGAAGGAAAAAAAAAACAGGAAAGAGGGAAGAGCCAAATCATTTACTGATTATAAGCAGAAGAACAAAGAATGCAAGGATATAAACTAAGTAGAAAGCAAAATTATGTCAGGTATTTGAAAATAAATTATTGAATTATGAAGACATATGTAAAATGGTATAAAAAATGTAAAATGAAAAAAAAACCCCAGGAGCTGATGAATGAAGGCTGCTTCTAATTTCTTTTCATTGGAATATTTGCATTAAGAATCAGGGGATAGTTAATTATATGCGAGATAGAAAAGGAAGAAAGTCTTGGGCAAATATTCTGGCCTGATTCTTCCACCATTTGCCTTGATTTTGCATTTTGCTGTTCTGCTGCCTGAAACGAATTTATTCCCCAGTTTACACCAGGGCAAATAAGAGCCTCTCTAGTAGAGGAGCATCTCCATCATATTTGGATGAGTTTACTGGATGCTTCAGAATGATGAATATGTATAATATATATAATTAATGTGTGTACATCCTCATCACAGACACATCTGAAGATAAATGAATACATTACAGTGGAGTCTTACTTTTTTCTCTTGGCAAGGAAAGCAATCAGTCCATTCTGACCACTGGCTCATCTGACAGTCGACAGGAGCCGGAAAATTAACATCTCTGCTGCTTCTTCTAAGAAGGGGAAGAGATAGCGGTCTAAGGTCTTTGAAGTTGCGTTTTAAGGAAGGCTGGAGGCTAGCAGGGAGAAAATTATCTGTGTGTGTGTGGTTTTCCACCAGGAACCTGTTTTGGAGGAAACGGGAAGCATCCCTTAGCAGAGGTGGCTGTACTACCCAAGATGCCCCATCTAAGTATTTCACCATCAGAATTGGTCAGGGGCAGCAGGTACAGGACCTGAGGATTTCGTCTTGGGTTTCCTGCTCTCCCAAGAGATCCTAGCCCTTTCCAATAGGTAGATTGCAATAAAATGTGTGTACGCCGTATATGTAAGACCAAACACACTGAGTAAACAGAAGGAATGTCGAGAAGAGACAGGTTTAAAGGAAAGGCTTCTTTTTTGGCTTTCTTCTTAGAAGCACATCACAAACTCCAGGAGTAGTGATGTTTATCACCTTGGGCCTGTTCTGAAATCTATTGATTTCACTTTCTTTACACTGTTGTGAACTCACGGTCGGTATTTTTCCAGACAAGTATGAAATCATGATTCCCGCAGGCTTTGTGGAGTGGTGGGAATGGCTGCACCAAGAGTACTGAGAAAGTCCCTGGATCAGAGTCTCTGCACATACCCTGAATATCACTATACAACGGTAAGAAAATACTTCTCTTGCTACCCAGCCCGGTCGTTACAATCTCTATTTCTGTCCCTACTCCAACAATCTTTATTTGTATACTGCTTTTCTTTGTCTTGAGGAGCAATCTGTGTTGTGCTAATGCAACTCTGTGTTTGCCACAGCCTTCGAAGCGTTTTGAGGGGTTATTCTGAGCCAAGACATTATTTTTATTATTTTGGTGATTAACTAATGAGCAGTCTGTTTTACTTACTAAACTGCAGTCCAAAGAGAAATATTGATAATTAGCAGAGGTATGGAGCACATTGGGGATTCATCAGAGGCTATAGAAGAGAGACTTACTAAATGAAAGCCACAACGGCTCAGCAAGGGAGCCCGTGAATGCAGATCAGTGTGTGAGATAAAAACCCACCGTGTCTCCCGGAAAACTACAGGAGACTGCAGACAAACGCGGAGCGGGAGGACGCGCATGTATTGATGCTTTTTTTGCTCTGACAGGAGGATTTGTGGGCTGTATCCTTCAGCACTTCACAAAGTACTTAATTGGCTCACCTTCGATTGGATTTTACATTTACCTCTTCATTATTCTGCCTTGTTTGATAAGTTCATCAAACATCAAAAATCTCGTCTTTGTTCATTTTCAAAAGGGATTATCGGAATAAGCCTTCATAATTAAGTGTATCACTACCACATTTTTTTCCTTTCCACCTTCTCCTTGTCTCCGTGTTCCAATTATCACCGATACCTTTTTTTTGATCCTTCTAAATCATATTTGCCTTTAGAACAAGCCTGAAATTAATAGCTGTAGAAAAAAAAAAATCCAACCATTTTCCTGTCATGACACTATAGCTTTAGAAAGAAAGTAACTTGTTTATTCCCTTCCTTCAAAGCCTAAGTGACACTCGTATAGGTTAATAATATTGTTCAGGGAAAAAAATTGAGGTATGAGGATCTGGCTTAGATTGAAAATTGGGTTATTCACACGCACTTGTTAACTTTACATTGTCAAATGCAAAAATTATTATAATGAAATAGAATATGAAAAATATTCACTCGTAAATCATCCTGTATAGGGAATTCATTCTAAGTACCCAAACCCAGTATGGTAATTTTAGTAAGGAAGTTTAAGAAGGCTTAATAGTCATCTGTAAAAGAAAAACCATTGTGCAAACAGTTCATATAAGAAGGAATTACGATGCCTAGCTTGGGCTTTGGACAACTGCCAACATTTTTTTTCCCTGGTAGCTGTTTACAGAGGGCGCAGTGTGCACATGCCTCAAGTCAGGACAAAATTGATGGGCTGACTGACTTGCCTGTAATTTCTATATGTAAAATTGGGGGGGGGGGGCGGACTTACCTCTGGGAAGGCAATGCCTCAAGCTCCCTGCGTGCTGTAGCCGAGGCCTGACGTGCCGTTAAAGCCAGCGAGCATATAGACAGAATCAAAGGAGAAAGCTGACACAGGCTCCACCGCATTGTTTCTCCATATGTAAATGTTTGCTATAGATCTGCTGCAAACAAAAGCTTTAGGCTTCAGGATGCCGTGGGGCAAGCACTGCTAGAAGGAGCACGGAGCCCACCGGACTCCAAAACGCTGTCGTAAATCATTGACAACAGCACAGAGCAAATCACAGAGAATCAGGACACATCCAGAAGGCCTTTGCCCTTTTGGAAACAAATTCCCAGTTTTCTGGCAAGGGAATATATTAAACTGTGCAACTGTTTCCACATTAAAGTCAATCACGTCCTATTGCAGCAGTGCGTTTCTTGTCCAGCCTGCACTCTCCTTTTAATTTGAAGGAGGAGGAAAATCATTTTATTTCCCACAGTGACTTAACTGTAATTTTGGTGTGTCTGGTTGCTGACCAGGGAAAAGCTTCCCAGTACAGCAAATTGAAGATTATCATAAAGTTGTGTTACGAGGAACACGTACCTTCCAGATACGTCAAGGAAATGTCAGTTCAGCTTCTTCCCATTGCCATCCCCATAAGATAGTGTCCCATCTCCAAAGCTGATGTGAGTTATCACCTGGCTTTCGGATGGCCCTACACAGTGACTACAACACGAGAATCTAAATCTTTGTTTTCTAAAGTGATTTAGGGTGAGGAAGATGCGCCCTAAATCTGAAACTGTGTCTTACCCATATGCTGTGCAAACCCATCTGTTAATGGTGCCTCTAATGCTTTTAGCTGGTTGGGATCTTAGAAGTAGTGGACGTGCACAAGTATAAGAAAGCAATGCTAAAGAAAGCAAGAACACCATGGGGTATTTATTATTAAGATAATAGTCACAAGACTAGAGTATTTAGTTTTCATATATTGGAAGAAAGAAAAAACAGCCATTGGAAAGACATTTGGTCATGCTATAGCCCGAGTTGCCCCATACCTGTTTCCTCGAGCTTACACATAGCCTGCAAAATTCCCCCCAAGGGCTCCTCTGTAACTTCATTAGATATTAGTTTAAAAAAAGAGTACGAGATCTATGGAGACTTTTGAGTTCAAACAAGGGTCTGTATGTCCCTGGTTTGTCTTCTGCGTAAGTGGGCTGAGATGCTTCATGCATAAATGAAGTGTTCCCAGCAGACAACTGGAAGCTTGAACCTCAATAAATTCAAGAGAAAGTGTAATTATTGTAGGAAAATCTGGTCTTGGGCTATTACGGCTATTAAGCAGACAGTCAATTGTCCTCTGTCCACAAAAGACTGGGATAGAAGTGTCACTTTGTGTATTTCCCAAATTAATTGCAAAGCTCGTTTCAATAGCTGGTATTGTAAATTATCAAAATAAAAGGACTTCTTACCATGTTATTTTAATGTAATTAAAGTTCAGAATGACCCTGGGGCTCATCTCTGCTAAACATGAAGAGATGTAGCACATGGGTAAACTCTGTAGTGAAGTGAAATGAAAACTGCCTCTTTGTGACCTTCGAGAGTATGTTAATGTAATCCCTTACCTACTAACACACTTCAGATGAGTTCAGAAAGTCCTTCTCCTTTCTTTGCCTACACCAGAAGAACTCAAAGAAGGGGTTTAATTTTTTTTTTTTATATATACTATTAAACCTAAATTGCTTTTGCCTGGGAGAAAGCAGGGGATTGAAACTGGCCTAAGGCGATCCCCACCGTCACCTCCCCGTTAGATATTACAGCCTCTCCGCACGTTGCTGCTAAGACAGAATGACATAAAAAGGTTTTAGCAATGCTTACAGAGGTCTGGTGGGGATGGACCCCACTGTCCCCATGGTGGGAGCCTCCCTGGCCATCTGCCAAATCTGTCATCTTCCAAATCTTCCAGACTTCTGCCATCCTTTGATATAAATGGCTGCTTTGCACAATCAAGTGCCTCCTCAGCATCTAAGCAAGACTGTCAAAGCATTATATCTTTTCTTTTCTGATAGCGGCGTCAGAAACCCCCCATATATATAATGAAAGTTATTTGTGGCACGTCTCCCAGGTAAAAGGCTGGGCTGGTTTGTGCAATCGGGCACAACAACAATTTCGCACTGATAGGAGAGGTCGTTTGGGGGGGAGGCGTGCGAGAGAGATTTAAGCGGCAAGCAAGGCACACCACATTAGAGGTGAAATTAAAGAACCTTTCTCAAAGGTGTTACGTTCCAAAAGTGATATATATAAAAGTTATGGTTCCATTTATAACATTATGAATTGAACTTGTCTAAAATGTGCGTTGGATCCTTGCCTCTAAACCTGAATTAACTCCCCGAACCTCTGGCTTGCAGTGCTAGCCGTGCTGTCGATAGGGATGCAGTCACCTTCAGGATGACGAGCCGTGAAGTGAAGTCTTGGGGCTCTTTGAGAGCATGGAAATACGGGCTGTGAGCGGGCTGGGAGTTTGTATCCTCACTTTGGGACTATTCCCATCACAAAGCTCTTTTTCCCAACACTGAAGAACCCATCACTGCCAGCCTCTAATTAGGAGACACGTAACTCCTCATTTACAACTCTTACGTATCTAAAATCAGGGGCAGATTAACTCAATGTGAACAAACTTGGGCACCCACTTTTCCTCTCTGATAGCAATACAGGAATTTGTTCCACTTCAGAAAGTCTCCACTTCAAATGTTTTTGGCCCAACAAGGGGAATTAATTTCTGCCTGCTGAATGCATTGATCTTTTAAATAGCACCTGAACAGCACATTCAGTAATGTGGCTGTCTACACGAGCCTAGCTCCAGGGTGAAGTTATATTACAAGAGCTAACATAACGTTGTTGTTGTCCAGCAATTTGCATTTGTACTTTCGTTATATGTAGATTTTTATATTTAGTATATTCATATGGTTTTTGCTGCAGGGAATACAGTTACTTAAAAGAATTATCCTTTTCTTATGCCAATATTCTATATATATATATTTTTTGTAGTACATTATTCATGCAATACTGTAAATCTGAATTTTGTTCCTGACTTGAAGACCACGAACAACTAATGACAGTCCTGTTCTTTTTTATTCTGCTCGATACACCATACCCCCAAAGTTGTATCCGAGCTTCTTGCTGTCGATGTGACTGACACCTGCCATGTGCTGTTTGTTCTCTTGTGGTTCCCCGGGGAAAAGTGCAGAGCAGACAGCCTTTCATTCAGGGATAGGGTGGGTTTTTTTAAAGGAATATAGAGATTGTTGCTATGTACAGAGGTTATAGAGATGTTAGATATGGCAAGATGAAGAAATTGTGCCTAGCAATTGGAGCTCTGCCCTTGGAAAGTTTGCCGTTTCACACATGCTTTCGCAGCACACATGGGCTTTCTCAGCTCATCCTCTCTGCAAGCGCTGGAGAGCTTTCTCTGCACGGGAGCTTGGTAAAATAACTTCTGTTTTGCCAGGGAAACAAAGCGGGTTATCAAGGTCTTCATCTCTTAAATCGAAATCCCAGCACAGATACCTTCAGGAGAAGGGTTTAGGTTGAGAAGATGGCTGTATATTGTATAGCAAAGAGAAGACACGGGTAGAAGCATTAAAAAGGGTAAGACAGACGTAATGAGTTTGCTATAGTTTATGCTGCTGAGCAGATGCTCTGCACTAGATGATGTTTCGGCACTCTTGAAGGCCTCATGCCCTTATGTGCTTCATTACTACAGGGTGGAGAAAAGATGCCACAAGCTGTACCTGACCCTGGTCATCATCCTCCGTGTCAGTGGGGTCACCGTCACAGTGACGGTCCCACACCACGGGTAGCGGTTGCATCCTGAAAACAGGGCTGACCGGTCGCTGCAAACACCAACGCATTTTTTCCTCTGTGCACTGGTTGTGCATCTCGTTTCCTGAGGTTCGGCTGTTCTTCATCCCCAACTTAAATTCTCCGGCCACTGAGCGCTCACGGTGAGGTGGTGCGTTGTAAGGACCAGCAAAGGTACGTGTCATTTACGTGCATGGGGCACACATCCCAGTGACTGAACCCAGTGGCTGCAGAGAGCTGTGGAAAAGGTCCGCCTACGGACCAGAAGACGACCACAGATCTAGTGCTGGACATGCCAGGCCTCATTTGGTGTCAATGAATACCCAACTGGTCTGATAACGTACCTTCTACCAGAGCAAACAGCCTGAAACAACATGAGCAATTATGTGGGTTATATTGTTAAAAAAGAAGTATGCACTTAAGCCTTTGTGGGATCAGGGCCCTACTGCAGAGGCAACCTCATAGCTTGGCCAGTTAAAAAACCTGAAACACTGCAAGGTTTTTAAATTCATTTTCTCGACAGCTACAGTGCTTCCATGGGGCCGATCTTAAAACTTCTGAAGGAGCCAGACAAGAACCTACACTGACTCCTCCTAAACAACACTTTGTCCTGGCCAGTAAAAGCAAGTGTTAGCTTTTTGAATGCAGGGATTAATAATACTTCATTTTCTGAAATTTCTCATTAATGCCAGTAATGCAAGACAGAGCGAGCGGCTGGCTGGTGGAACAAGTGATCCTATCTCCCCCTCTGCTGGAAAACCAGGATATGACCTCCTGGCAAAAAAAGGGTGAGATGTGCAGGGAACAGGGCTGGGCTGGCTGCTCTAGCCCTCCTGGGGACAGAATAAGGCATAAAAACTTAGCCGAAATCCTCCCCCTAGCACGAGGTCGTGCCCCGCTATCCACTTTTGCCCATTTTTCTGGGTTCTGAGGTGTTTTTTCAGATCTGTAGACCCTACTGCGTTGCGCCCAGGAGCAGCCGTTTCCCTCGCTCAGTGCCCCATCTCCTTCCCCCAGTGCTGTCCCACATGCGAGGCCAGTAGCTGTGACAAGGGAAAATAACTTGTCAGACCATCCCCAATCCATAATATTATTACACTGAGCTAACGTTATCACCAGTTATGTCATGGGCAATACCTGAACCTAGTTGTCTTCCAAAGAAGAGTGGACTGCCCCAAAATTTCCCTGGTCTTCACCAGTCACACTTCTAAAAGTGTGACAGGTTAGGAATAGATCACATTCCTAAGATCTGCTGTTGTTTCTGGTCTCTAATAACAGCTCAGTGAAACCCAAAAAACCCCCCAAAAATCCTCAATCTGTATAATATACCTATAAGATACGACAAATCCCACCGGTCACTAAGTAGCTGAACAGAATAATGCAGGGAAAATATGTCTGTTGAATGCTGTGCTTGCAGCCCTTGGATTGATGCGTCTAGATAAGATACTAAGTGCATCACTGCAAAAACCCCATCCAGATCATAAAATGTTAACTTTTTAAACAGGCTGAAATTGTTTGTTCTGAGGAGATTACGCATGCTTAGGAAGTGTTTGGTGCTGGTGCTCTCAGTAGTGGTTTTATTCGAGTCGGGGCTGTACCTGGGAACTCCCGTTCTGGGTCGGTGCCTCTGATACACAAACCCAGACCAAACCTCAAGCTCCTGCTCCAAACTGCTGCCTGTTTAATCGCAGCGGTGGACAAGGTGGTCATTGTGTTTTGCTGGGACGTTGCCGTTCATGGCAATTTGCAGCTTGGTGGGGACCGACGGGAGGCACCAGCACTGCGGGGAGAGGTGGGACAGGAGGCGAAGGGCTATCGAAGGGATTACCTGCCTTCCCTCCAGCGTTTTGGGGAGGGTGTAAAGTCCTGTTTTGTCATGTCCTGACGTATCCGTCTAGTTTCTCTAAGGAAATTGTGCCATGCAGCCCATTAAAAGGTGGCTTACATAGAGCAGCGCCAGCTCTTTATCATCAGGCGTTCCCCAGAAAGGTCCGGAGCCAGAGGAAAAAGTCGGCTTCCACTTCTGCAGTGTTTGATCTATACGACACCGCGGCTGCGCCGTGCTCCCCGTGCAGTTATTATAGCCCGGTGCAATTTATGGCAGCCCGGGGGCTGCTGTCAAAGGGAGGTGAGGCAAGTGGGATCCCACCAGGGCTGGCAATCACAAAATGCATGTTTTAAGGAAACTTTTGGCATTTTCTTTTTATTTTTAGAGCCCATATAGAGGAATCTGCCCTGTCCTTTTCCGCAAGACCACGGCTCTGAAGTCACAACCTCCTGATTCTCCAACAGTGCTTTAATTCACGGCCCGTGTTCATACCACTGGGCGGGTCATAAATCCTCCCCAGCTACCTGTACACAAAGCCGGCATTCATTTTCATCACGCCGTGACTCCAGCCCCGGCTTGGGGGACTTCCCTGCCAACTCCCGGCTTGGCAGGACCCCCCCTTTCTTTTCTGAGACCACCACGCAGCAGCAGGGCTTTTCATGTGGCGAGGAATGAAACTCGCGCTTCGAGACATGTCTCTGATGAATGAGATTTTATTTTTTTTCTAATTTATTTCTTTTCCTTTTTTTTTTTTTTCAGCTCTCCTCGAGCTCGGCTCTGGAAAGCAGGGTCAGGTTAGGCTGTGAGAGCATCGGTCCCACTCCAAAGGGCATTAGGGATGCTCGGGGCAAGGCTTTTCTCAATGCCCACGTGCAGAGGGGGAGCATCCATCCGTAAGTCATGTATCGCACCCGTTACCTTCAAATCAGTGGAGAGAAATCTGGGACACCTTCAAACATCATATGTGTATAGGTTGCTGGCGGATCCTCCCCATCACAGACATGCTTTACCAGTCCCTTTTCCCCTAACCTCCAGGCCTGCTATTGCTGCAGGGTTTCTTTTCCAAGCAGCTCTTTGGGAATGAGATGTGCCGTGTCCTGGTACGTGGGATTAGGGGCAGCTGGTGATGGGTGAGTAAGTATTGTCGAGGCTGCCGATGGCTCCCTGCCCACCCAAACCCTATCAAGAGCCGCCTCTGAACACCACCGAGCACCTGGGCTCCGTGCAGCAGCTCAAAGGAAAACATCGAGCGCTCCCGCAGAGAAAGATGAAATAATATTTGATCAGTTATGGACGGAAAAAGAAAGTCCTGGGGCTCTCAGTTCTCTTCTTGCCAGGCTTACCAGCCTTGCTTTTCCTGGGAGACATGCTCTGTAAAAAAACATGGGCTCAATGTTTGGACAGATCCTTTCCGGCTGTTCTCCAGGGCAGAAATATCCAGCAATGGGAAAAGTCTTGTTTGCCCTAATTTAACTGGTTTCTCCTTAGGACTCTGCGAAACAGCTCACCATGAAAAGGAGCTGCTTCACCAGGGAATATGTGTGGGCTTCAGCAAGGACGACCGTTTTTGCTCGGCTCTGCTGTCCAGAGATGAAGAAAACATTTGGTTCCTCCAGGAAAATGTCTGTTTTAATCACTCCGAGGTCTCTGGCTTCGGTTTGGAGAAGAGCCTTGTGCAGGCTGGGCTGCAGCGAGTGTCCCCCCATGGGGAGACCTGTGAAGAGGTGGGGTGAGGATTATCACTGGGCATGGTGGGATTCGGCTGGTCTGCTCAGCTTTGCTTGCCCCGGGTAGGAGCAGGGACCTGAGACTTGCCATGTATATGGCCACCCTATGGACACGGGTGCTGTAGGGGCACCCACGCCGAGGGCGAGCGCCGTTCTTGCCCTCAAAAAAGCAAACCGAACCCGCTTCTTCCCTTTCTCAGCCCATCCAAAGCCTGCCGCGGCGTTGACGTTTGTGGTTCGGGGAACCCGTGGGTCAGGTCGGGGAAGCGGAGACGCGCAGGGCTGAGCCCGTGGGAGCGCAGCCCTGCCCAGGTGAGGTTCTCTCCGCCCCGGGGGCAGACCCGTGCCTTGGCCCAGGTGTGTTTTTGGGCTCGCTCCGCCTCAGCCGGTACTCTGGAGGTGGCAGGGACGGGCGACGGAGCGGGGAGAAGCCGGACCGGAGGCAGGGTCAGGGAAATAACGCTGCCAGGCTGAACTGCTGGAGCCGGCACGGAGCAGCGAAGGGATGGACGTGGTAACTGCCGGGGCACTGCTCCATCCCACCCTCACCGCGGCAATGGGCGGCTCTCTGTCCTCTGTCCTTGGCCCGGGTGAAATATTTGCTGCTTGATTTTTCTGCTGCTTATTCGTAGCTTGGGGCTGTTATCTCCATGAAGTGCTGGGAGCAGTTTATCCTCGGGGTTAGGTGCACGCTTTCATTGCTGCTTCTGCTCTGCGTGGAAACCACAAAGGGACAGCTTTTCTGCCCCAAAGCTGGGGCTGAGGGGCTCCC
Source organism: Haliaeetus albicilla (assembly GCF_947461875.1). NCBI lineage: Eukaryota > Metazoa > Chordata > Aves > Accipitriformes > Accipitridae > Haliaeetus > Haliaeetus albicilla. The sequence continues at coordinate 5,502,564 of NC_091490.1, forward strand.
GGTGCCGGGTTTCTTGCCCCCTTGCTCCGAAATGAGCTGCAATTGCTGCCTCTTAATTTAACAAAAAGTAGAGTGGATTTTTTTTTTTTTTTTTTTTTTTTTTCCTGGGAGAAGCTGGCGGGTTAATGAGTAGATAGGATCTGCGGCATGCTCTCGTCAGCCTGCCTGGGGTGCCTGGGCTCGGGTCCAGCTATCCCGCTGCCGGGTAGAGGGCAGCGCTGATTAAACATTTACCCACGGGAGCTCCCTTGGAAATTAAGATAAAGAACACATGAAACCAGAAAAATTTCAGGAGGGGAACGTGCAGTGCTTCCTCTCGGTTGTCCTGCGTGTCACATCTTGAATGGGGTTTCTCTTCCGGTGTCAATTCGTTTTAGAAAAGCAATTGCAGAAAACTAATGAGAATTCAGATCCCTTTTGGTTAGTCCTTGGTATCAGCACAAACCTCCGGTTGCTGCTCTTTCTAAAAGGTATCCTTATCATAGGCTTAAGCTGAGCTTTAGTCTGCTTCCTAGAATGATATTAATGTTAGAAGAGCATTTTATTTATAGGGAGAAAATATGGAAAGTTGAGCTGTCCCCTGACTCCGTAATGCTCATAGCTTTCCGGCCAGTGGAAGTTTGTTTCCTTTTTATTCTCTCCCTCTCTCATCTTGCGTGGGCTTTTGCCAAATCTGTTATTATTCGCAGTGAATTATTTGGCCAGATGTAGCTGTAATACACATTGTGAGCTTTTGGCAGTCCTTTAAATTTATTAGTGTCTTCTCCCCACTTGTCAGCTGGTCTGATTTAGAGGGGAGCACCTCTCCCCGCCGCACTGAACCCTCCCTGGGCTGGTGGGGCACCGGGGCTGGGATTTCCCGCGTGTCCTGCTTGCGACCCGCTCGGCACCGTGTTTAGGCTGAGCATCTCCCTGAGCTAGCTTAAGGCGTGCCGGTTAAACCCGAGATTTGCACGGGTGGGTCTGTGGTTTGAAACAGTCCCGGCTCTGATGGAAAAAACGTCTCTGCAGAGACCGGGAGAACTCATTGCACCTCAGAGGGTCACGCTAAGCTCAGCTCTGTGCAAGGAAGCGGCAGTTGCAGGAGGTTTTTGGGGAAGGAGGGGGTTTCTGGCCGGGTGTGGGTGTACAGGAGGTGGCCGTGGGCTGCAATTTAACCCCATCCTCCCAGGAGGTTCGGTGTGCTTGGCCGGGGGCCGTTACGTGTCCCTCCTGTGCCGGCTCTGCTCGTGGCATCGGTGTGAATATCCCAGCGGGCTGCAAACCAGGGGAAATGATATTCTAGCGAAGGGCACCGAGAGTGCATTAAGCGCAGATAATCTTCCGGTTAATTAGGCAAATTATTTGAAGCTGCCATTTCAAGGCAAGAGGAATAACAACTTGAGAGGGGAGAAGGGAGGCTTGTATCCATCCCTCCCTAATTAAAGGTAATGCCAAGCTAGTGACTGTCACAGCCGTTTCTGTCACAGCCAGTGCCAGGGAGAGGCCTGACCGAAAACCCGGTTTCTCATGAGTCCACCTCGCCCGTGGCACGTTGAGACATGCAGGTACTTTTTCTTTTCCGTTTTCTTTGTCTCCGAGGGCACTGATGAGGAACTATGCGCTACGGTAAAGAAAATCAGTAAGGGGAGGTAAACAGCATTGAACTCTTCAACTGTTGCTGCGGCACGTGCAAAAACTCGGTGCAATTGCATTAGGGCACCTCGCTGCTTTATTTCCTGTCTGGCATCGCTGCAGGGATCTGGTACATGTGGGATTATTTTTTTTTCCAAAATCTGATTCATCCTCCGTATGCTTCTGAAAACTCTCATTCCCATCGGCTCGCCGCTAGATCAGGCTGTCTGGGCAGCTTACACGGCATCATGCCGCTGACCACTAATATGAAATATAATTGGAGCAATTCAAACCTCTCCCCCAAGGGTTGGTTCTTTACATCATGCACTACCCTGTGAAAGTAATAAAGTCAGTGAAAGGGGTTATTCAAGAGAAATTGTCAGTGTTTAATAAATCGTGCAATTAAATGCAATAAAACCTCAGTATGCTATTCATCTGTTCTGCCTTAACACTTAAGGCTGGGGCTTTTTTCAGAATAACGAAGTTCTGTCCTAGATAATTTTTTCCAATTTCCTCATTAGACAGGTTCTCGTGAAGCCTTACAGTTCTCTGCACTGAACTAAGTAGTGCCAGAGTAGTGCACCTAATGTAATCATGGCATATAAAAAGTTATAGAGCAGTTCAAGGACTTAAGTAGCTCGTAAATTTTTTCTTCATATTTTCTCCCTAGTTCAGTTCAGGGCTGAATTTAAGCCACGACGTTGCAGGCGAAAATTGTGGTCCCCTTTTCTCCAGCATGGGACTGTGAGACACTTGGGGACAAAGGCCTGAAACACAATGTTCTTTAGGTGCCCTTTTAAACTACGCTGTCACTGATTAGCTCTCTTTTTGTTCAAGATCATATGTAACCCGGGCTCTGGTAACTGTGCGGGGGAGGAATTGAGCATCTTAGCCAGTATTCATCACCCGGACTGGGAGAGGCTCTTGCTGTCATTGTGTGCTGTGTGTTTGGTTTGTACGTTTGTAAGCTTTTGTCCCAGGGGTCATTTGAAGCCACCAAGGAGGGTGTTTGGTGCTTCTCTTCCCATGGTTGGGAGGATGGACTGGGGATCTCTGGAGCAGCACCAGCCTCTCCCCCGGCTGGTGCTTGTGTACTGAAAATAGGTGCAGCTTTCCTACCCAGCAGGTGCATAAGCAGTATCACAACACCCCTGCCAGGAAGCTCTGACGTTCATTTTAGTGTTTGCCAGGTTGTCCCGAGGGAGATTCTCCAATACTGGGTGATGTTGGGGAGCAGGAGCCATCTCCGCTGGCCCCGCTGGCCCTGCTTGGTTGTGTTTCCATGCTCTGCTTCTGTGTTTTCTCCCGTCTCAGCTCTGTTGCCTTTATCAGCAGCGATTTGTGAGCCTTCAGAGGATCCTCTGAATGTGCTAATTCTCCTCTCCTGCTTTTAAAATTTTCATCAAGTTCTGCATATCCTTGGTGACCAGAGTGGAGTCTGTGGCCTCTTTCTCTCTGAAACAATCACGATCATGTAAATTGCCTCTTGCCACCTCTGAAAGCAGATATTTTGTGCTCTCCTCTTTTTCCCCCACACAGGAAGGTGTAACTGATTTCAGAGCCCTCCGAGCAAAATTTCAAAATGACTCCAACTTGGCCAACAAGCTGGTGCAGCCGCGCAAGAAGCCTCCCCCTGAAATCCCTCCCAAGCTGGGCTCTGGAGGGAATGCCGTGTCCAAGCCTCTGCCCCTGAGTAAGAAAGAAGTGGTAATACTAAAATCCAAGAATGAACCTGCCCATCCTGCCACCCAACGCTACACACACACCCAAAGCAACCCCGTTGCATGGCCTCGAGCCCAGCTGCGTTACGTGGAGCCGAAGGAACACAACGACGAGCACAAAGGCAACGTCTTGGAGAAAGGGCTGAGTTCTCCCAAGAACGGTCCAGAGAAGCCTCTGCCATCCTATTGCGCTGACCGGCAAGGATCAGCCCAAACATCTCCAGAGGGCCCTCCGCTCCCAAATTCTTTCCACCATGCCCTACGGATGTGGGAAAGCGCTTTATCCCGCGGCGAGAAAGCAAATGCAATGCTCCCAACCCAACGGGCAGCAAACTTATACGTGCAGCCCTGCCCGGAGCAGAGGGTGGTGCGTGCTCCTGCTGCGTTGGGCAGCAGCAGGATGCAACCGCCTGGAAGCGAGCCCGCGCTGGACTTGCCTGCCCAGAAGAAGGACGGTCTGCGCGGCAGTGGGTCGGCTCTTCCCCAGGCTCCCAGAGGACACAGGAGCTCTGATGAAGCTGCTGCTGAGAGCGCGGCGGCAACTGTTTTCTGCCAGCCGGGTTATCGTGCGCCGGGAGAGCAACCTCAGCGCCAGAAAGGTATAGTAAGCTATACTAACAATAAGCATATATACATATATATGCATATGAGCATAAATGTGTATAGGTGCTCTGAAAGTGCAGGGTACAGCAGTTGGAGAGAAAAGCTGTTATGAGTTGGGACTCTTAAACAAGAGGCCAAAGTGGCCCATTGGAGTGGTGCCTTCCTTCCCTGGAGGTCCTGGAGATAAAAAAAGAGGGTTCTCAAACTGCTGCTGAGCTTGGGTAAAGGGAGGGGTCCCCATCTCCACCAAATTTTTAAAAATTCACTTCAAGAAATTGCCCAAATTTTGAAAGTAGGATGGAGGGTGAAGTCAGGGGAATATCTTTAGTTTTGGTCTGCTTTGGCCTTTCTCAATTACAACGTAAATGTGACTACGCCCTGCTATTTGGTTTTCGCACTGACATATAAAGGCTTGGCTTTTCTGCAAAGACAGTTTAGTTCAAATTAAAATGGCTTAAACTTGAAAGCCCCCTCTGCACCCTTCCAGTTTTGCAAAAGGTCATATTTGACCTCAGAGAGCATACACTCCTTGCAATATTTCTTACAGAAACCGGTGCTAGGAAACTCGAATGCCGTGAAGTTCCCCTTGCTAACGTCACGCCGAGTGACAGGGCACTGAAAAGATTAAGTCTTTGTTTACCCTGGAAAGCTACCTTGCTCAGACTGTGTATTGAAAACAGCTATGCCACTAAATCCTGGCAGATTAAAATGTTATCGGTACAGAAAATTAGGCTAGTATTTTATAATCTAGAGGAAGGGAGCTGTCAAGAGCTGAGGCCCCAACATGGTTAACTTTGTAAAAATCTGTAAAAATGGACATTTCCATTTATTTTTCCATTCTGGTAACATGGTAAGAGCCCTGCTGTGTAATGGGGATGCTGAAATTGGGAGGAAGCAGAGATGGTTAGAAATGTCCGTGTAACAACTAATGATCCTACATGGATTTTTACATAAATGAGGGCTAATTGCTGCTTGTCCTTGTGCTTCTCTGGAGCAGAATCGGAGCCTCCCTTCTGCCAGCCTGGAGCAGGAAAATGCTCTCACAGCCCCAGGAGCAAGTGGCCAAGAATTAAACCTCTCCCTTCAGTGGAATCCCTGGGTCCTGCCCCTGGGAAGCCTGCAAGACCCCCGAAGTTTGATCTCAGTGCTTTCCGAAGTGCTGTGCCTTTGGTCCACAGAGGAAATGAAACAAGTAAGAGATTTCTAGTCTCTCTCCCCAAAGCTGTTCTGCAGAAAATGAATAATAATTTGCAGTTTATTGACACCTATAACGCCACGATTCCAAGCGCACGGAAGTAAGATGTTGTTACTTGTTTCTAACATCTTCCTCAAACATTGAAAAGAGCCCAACAGTTTCAGTGAGACTGATTTTTGCTCCTAATCTGGAAAAGGGATCTGGTTTTCCAGGTTGGACGTCATACCCCATGCAGAAAGCCGCTTTCCTCCCAACTGCAGCATGTTGTGAGCGGTTTACAGCTGGCTGTAAAGCAGCAGCAGCTGCGTATGAGGCGAGCTGATCTTTATCACTCCTCTTCAGTGGGAAGTTCCTTCACTCTGGAGCACACAACTGTGGGAAGGCACAATAAAATCAGTAGAAACTGGTCTGCTAATCACCCCCCCTTCTGCTTTAAATACAACAGAGGGCAATGTCGTTAAATGTTCCGACATCAAGAAATGCAAAAGTTCAGTTTCCCATAATAAAACCCTATTGATGTTGCATAACAGAATATTCTGGACCACTTATTAAGCTGCTAAATAGTGTGTCTTTATAGTTACAGGCTTAATTATAGCCAGATCTTCAGGCACAACTTTTGCTCAATTCAAATGGAGCTGCTTTTCTAGGAAGGGCTCAGCTAAACTCTCTTTGGCTTTATGGTGCCAGTGCTTATTGATCTGCCCTGGCCTTGATAAGAATAAGACGGAAAGAGAGAGGTTTTCACTGAAAGTCTTTTCTAACCTACTTGCCTTTTCTAAATATATTAATTTGATGGAGGAAATTAGTTACATTTATATGTCGTCGTCTCCATGCCCTCTCAATATTGCTCAATTATTGATCTCTAGAAAGCCTGAGGTTGTTGCCTGGAAACATAAAATAATGACATATTAACATAGCCACATCCCCAGTTTCTGCTGGCAATCTTATTTCACGCCTGCCTTTGTGTTTGGCGTGCTGCCTCGAGGAAAGGCTGTCCCCATCACACCTCCCGGTCGCTGCTGCCGGTGTTCTGTAGGAGAGCAGTCTTGCCTTCAAACGCTAATCCTCTGTGTGTTTGTGTGCAGCTGCTGACGAAGAGGATTACTTGACCCCCGAAAGGTGAGCGTGTGGCGAGGCAACGTGTGGCTCGTAGGTGACGGGAGCATCCCCATCCCACGATGCTGAAGCATCCCCGTGCAGTCTGGAGGGAACGTCCCGCTCCCAAAGGCAGCAATTTGCTCCAGGGATTGTGCAAACCTACATGGGAAGCTCAAAGCTGGCTGGGATGACCTTCTGCTAAAGTAGAAAGCTTCATCCCTATTTTCTCCTCTGGGCTTTTCGAGCAGCATGGAGAACGCTACCCGTGTGTCATTAGGTCTGGTTTAGCTGGTCAGAGGGAAAACACTGCCAGGGCTTTGGTGGCAAAGATCACTCAGCACCCGTGTGTTTTTCCATTCCTGTTTTCCATGTACTCAACTCGGTGTTTTTAGAAAAGAGATGCTTTTGCAAACTGTTGCTGAAACAAAGCCCTGGCGTAACCAGCTGGTGTTGGGGTTGTTTTTGCCAGCAGCGAAGGAGCTTGCCCTCCTGTGTGTTTGTGCAGCCAGGGTAGAGGAGCCACTGCCTTCCCTCCCCATCCCCAGGACTTCAGCTGTCTCCAGATGCTGAAGTGAGTTTTTTATTGAGCGGTGGTCCAAAGTCACTGGAGAACATGAGCTGATGGGTTCAGCTTCAAATGTCTGAGGCAGCTCAAAAATCTTACAGACACAATTGCTTTTGTATACAAGGGGAGCCTGACTTTTTCTGGTATGTCTCTGACTTGTCATGAGTGGTTGCATAGTGGTCCTGGTTCTGCACCACAAGAACAGCAAAAGTGGAGAAAAATATTCATATACACGTTTTGCCTTAGCCGCATGAATATACAGCTGGGAAAATGAAAAACAGAATGGCTGAACCAAAGCAAAAAGAGATGAATTCTTAAAATGCTTTCTGCCCCCAAACAATGGACTCTTGCAGCTATCGACACAGCAAGTTGTGCTTTTCACATCATGAGATGTTCCTGCCAGTGTTGGCTGGTGTTTTGTTTAACTTTTAACCTGTACTTGTAAGAAGAGAACTGGTCAAAAAATAACCAGCTCCAAATCTGTCATGCACCACAAGGAAGCTGTCCTAGTAATATATTGCAGCAAGATGAGCTGTCTTGCTCTAATACTTTACAATAGGTCACTTGTTAAATATTAACCGTGCGATAACTGGGGAAATGAATTAAATGAACTCCAGCATAAAAGCAAAATCGTGGGGTTTGGGGGGCAGAAATTCCCCTCTTCGAAGCCTCACCTGTAATGAAGTCTGGTCTCTTAGAGACCCTGACGTAGCTGCTTGGGCTGACTAAACTTGAGCTCTGATTCCTTGTTTGGGGATAAACACTCTGCCTTCACGGATGCTAGTTAGGGATCCATCAGCCCAGCTGTGTTTCAGGTCCGCTGTAGCACTGTGGTATATACAAAGAGCTGCCTGGTGTCCAGCCAAGCTCCCAGGATGCTATTTTATCCAGGGGTTGGGCTGGGGAAGTGCAAGCTCAGGGGTTCTCCTGGTCCTCTCTTCCTCAAGCGATGGCACTGGGGACAAAATATCTGCCTGCAGTATTAATGTAATATGTATATGTGTGTCCCTTTCAGCGGGACCTACATGTCCAAAACGTGCTGTGGGACCAGTGAGCTGGCAGGCACTGCCCCCAGTGCTGGGGGGCTGCAGGGGAGAGCGGGGGGCTAGGGCAGCCTTTGGCATTAGCACAAGCTTCTGCTCGACTTTAGGTGTCGTTTCTTACTGTGATTTCACTACTGTTAAAATGCACCTTGAGTTCCTTGTTCCTCTTGTTCTGGTTTGCAACAACTTCTTAGTCTTTACTCTGTTGAAGCCGAGTTGTGACAGCAGGGTGATTCACGGGAAACCAAACCCTCCCTGAGGTTTATAATAGACTTACTGTTAAAAGATGGAAGTTCTCACTATAACTCTTCCTGGTGCTCTTTCACCACCCTACCCTGTCCCCCCGCATGTGTTACAAGCTGCACCTTGTGCATTTGCCACTTCCCAGTACAGTCCTGAGCTGCCAAAACCTCTGGCTGCCGTGGGCGGAGGGGAAGCCTTGGGGCTTTGCCTGGCTAATCCGGGAAGGCTGGATTTCTCTCTGCACCTATTTCCAAATGACACTAGTTTGAATTTCCGGAGGAGGAAAGGAAAAAAAAAGAGAATGAGGAGATGGGGACTGGGCTGGGAAGCCCAATATTTGAGGCCGCGTGGTGCGGGGGCTGTGACGCCTTGCCTCCTCCCACGGCTGGCATATGCCACTCGCCGCGTCGGCATGGAGCGTGTGGCTTGATAAACTCGGGAGCAGGACCTTTAAATATACACTCTGATAACTCTGCTTTCCCTTTCCTCTTTCCTTAAGTGACAAACAGCACACCAGACAGTGCAACTGGGTTGTTATTAATTTTAAAGGAGCTGTAGTAGGTTTGAAAATTGCTGCACTCCGATATCCTTGGATTTTTTGTTCTGTTTCTGCTTGGGGGATCGCTGTAGGCAGAAGACCGTAATCCTAGTATGAAGTCCCCTGATGTGCTTTGAGCCCTAAAAACGCAGCCTGTCCTCCCAAAGGAAAAGCAGTGAGAGTGTGGAGTCGGGGGGAGGCTCGGCCGAGCCCTGCATCTGGCACGGGTCTCCTCTCCTCCGAGGAATTCCTGATTTCACTTTACTTGCTTGTAGGCTCAGTATCAAAGCACTTGAGTTATTTGTCCTTAAGAAGAATATTTTTTTTCAGACTTCTAAAAGGACCAGAAAAAACCCCTCTTCTCTCTTTTCTTTCACCTTCTCAGTGCTGAACTTGAAGAGCAGCATAATTACGAAGAAACCCCGATGTACCTGAATCAGTCTGGGGACACTGCAACCTTGTCTGTCATTGAAGGTACTTTGCAAGGCAAGACTGCTAGGTGAATTACATGCTATCTGGGATAGAGCCTTTAAAAAAGGAAATAATAGTTTCTTCAAGTTGAGAAAAGCAGCTGCACATTAGTCTGGGTAACCAAAGATGACTGTCTGTATGTTCCCTCTGTGCACTGGCAGTGTGTGAGGACTTTGGGGCACAGACAAAAAAGAAGTTAGTATTTTGGCGGTGAAATGGTGCTTACAGTAAAGCTGCAGTGGGGAAAAAGTCATGAGACGCTATCTATGTAGAAGAGAAAGAAAAGAAGATAGTGAGGCAAACCTCAGCATCTTCATGGGAACAGAAGCGTGCAGGGTACAGAGCTTTTCCATCTCCATCACTACTTCTTCCCAGTATAATTTTCTCTATCAGTCAGAGTTGTCACTGCTCTGCTTTTACATTTTTCAAAGTTGTCTCCTTTTGGGGAGGTTAGTTTCTGCCTTGTGCATTGGTTTTCTCTCCCATTGGAACAGGAGGCAAGCAACTTCCTTGGGGGGACCTGCCACAGCCCTCTTGGGTTTGCCCCGACAGCTACGAAAACTGCGGCCAGACAAGCTTGATGCTGCAGTTCTCTGAATGTAAGCCCACGCTAAATAGCAAATTGAAAGACCCTGGCCAGCAGGACATGGTGAATGTACCATGGTGAATGTGTGCCTGGATGCTGAGCATTTGGGCTGAATTTGTGGTTTGCAACTTAAAGTGCAGTGACTTTAACGTGGACTAAAAAGTAATACGTATTCACAAATATCTTTTCTAGTACCTAAGGCAAAGCCTCAAGAACACAAGGTAAGTCTCGTCACAGCCAGTTTTGATCTTTCAGGCTTGACTGTATCATACATACCATGCTTTCCTATCTTGGAAACTTTTAATATCTGTATTTCTTATCTGCCAAGTATTTCTTTATCTATGTTGTCTGTGAAGACTCTCAAAAAATAAATAAGAAATTGCAGAGGGGACATGAAGACTAATGAGGTTTCCAAACACACTAGGGGAGAGAGTCAGTTCCCTTGACCTCTGCTGCAAACATGTAAGGAAGCGGTAACACCATCTGGATGTTGGTGGTAGACCAAGTAAGTGTCAAGCACCGATATCAAGATCATGAATTCTTGGAGGAAAAATCCACTGAATTGTTCTGGAAGCTCCTGCCAAAGGTGAGCGGGTGCTGGTAATCCCTCTGTAAAGGCATAAAAGCAAAACTGAGCCAGGTTGCTTGTCATGGCAGCACGCTTCAAGTTTTGGCTCATAAGCAAGGGCAACTGTTGTGGGCACTACTGTATGGATTTTCATCCCCTGCTGCAGGGATATCTCTGCTGCAGACTACAACTTCAACTTGACTCTTTCCATTTTACCCTGGCTGCAAAGGGGGTGGCAGTTCACCTTGGCAGTGGAGATATCCTGCAGCGAAGGCTGGATAGTGCGTTGCACAGGGCAGGAATTGCTACAGCTCTCCCTAGAGAAGACCTGCTTGGCTGCATGGCCGAGCTCACAGTGGGTGGCTGGGCTGAGAGAACACGTCAGCTTGTGCCAGGAGATGGTCACGTACTGGATATCAGTTCTGGCTCTACTAAAAGTGGGGAAACTGCTCCCTGGAAAATGTCAAACTCTACTTTCAAGTCCTGACTTGCAAAGCAATCAAATTGTCCAGGAAATAGCACAGATTTCCAAATGCACTTATCTGTGCATGATTTGCAGAGAGGTTCTCTGGCTTGGCTGTAGTCCTATTTTATGGTAGGTTAGAAAGTCTTTTTTTTAATTAAAACAACCTTCCTCCTCTTCTGTAAGGTCTCCAACCTGTAATTGCTTTCATTCTGACCAGTAGCTTCATTGGCCTGATCCTTTGCACTGTTCTATTATCCCTACATAGTTTGTCAATATGTGTATCCCCTGTCCTGCAAAGTAGAGGAAATGTCCTTGTCTGATGACTATTCCAAACGTAAAATGCTTCTGGGCTTTCTAAAGAAATATTTCTTTAAATACTAGATGACAGTTGAGGCCTTGTATAAAAGCTTGAGTGTTGAAAAAAGCACAGTGGCTGAAGGCTTTCCTCTTCTTTATTCTAGAAACAGAAGACTTTTCTCATTGCCAAATCCAGGTAATTTCCTTTCCTTTCTCTCAAGCTTCTTCTAACCCCACAACTAACTCAGGTTAGGGTTAGAATATTGTAACACTCAGTAAATAAAAATAAATTTCCTATATTTGAGGACAGGAGCAGGACAATGTAGATGATGATGCTCTTCTGTGTCAGCTCTCATGGTTTCTAAGATTGTTTTCATTCTAAAGCATGTCTGGAGGGGAGATCTTCTTCTCTGCTCTGGCACACAAGAAAATACATTGTCTTTTCCTACTGAAACCTGAACTCTTTCAGTATAAGAAGGGAGAGGTAAGAGGGTCTCAAAGAGGGTCACCCAGTTCCAGGTCCAAAGCTGTGTGGTAGGGCAAGGTCCACACTGAATTTCACCCTATGAATGTCACGTTTCAATCTCCTTGCAGTGTTTAATTACTGTCACTGGCTGAAGACTTTTTTCAATGGGGATTGAAGATTCATGTGATAAAAGGGGGTCACTTCAGTGGGAAGTGTTGTGGTGCTGGGAAAAATGTAGCATGCTCTGCCTCCTTCTGCTGTATCTTCTTCCCTAAATTGCAATATAGTATGGTGAGAGGCAAGTCTTGTGAGACAGGTACCACCACTGGCAAACGGATCTAGCTTGTCCATTCCTGCTACTAGAAAACAATCATCTTAGTCTGTCTCTTCTCCAGGAGTGATTGCTATTACCCCAAGTAACCAGTGGCCTTTAGATTTGGATTTGCCCTTACTTTTAGTACTGGCGGTCTTTTTGGCATCTACCTCGTTCAAAAGGAAAATGAGCTGTTTATGTGGGCACAGTCATAAAGCAATCTGTCTCTCTGTGACTTTGCTAAAGTGTCTCTGTTCTCAGATCTCTCTCATTTCTGAAATTTTTAGTCCCGGAAGAGCTATAATAGAGGATGAAAAAGAGGAGAACCCAAGTCTTGAAGGAGGGAAACAGGAAGAAAATAAAATTTTCAAGGTATCGTATCCTTGAGACTACTTTTAATAGTTATTGTAGGGTGTCTCTTCTCCTTCTGTCCTCCCTGTCAGCAAGAAACAGTTGAGATTTGAGTCCTTAATCACCTGGGGTTTGCTGCCTTCTCTTTTGCCTGCCCATTGCCCAACTGCTACTGTCTAAAAGACAGGTAGTGCTGCCAAGCAGCACCTACGTCTACCAGAAATCCCTGATGGAAAAGGGAGTGAAACTCGTTTAAGTCCACAGAAAGAGAACATATTCTTACAGATGTATATATGTAAGTTAAATTAACTTATATTAGAAAGCTGTTTCTAAAGACTGTATTGGCCAAACAAAATGTCTGATCTCAGACAGGTGGAAATGAATACCTGTCTCCCACTAGTCAAACCGAGGAAGATGGTAGAGGTGGGATGAAGGTGCCGCGAGCGAAGCACGATGTGACCAGTACCCAGACTGCAAAGCATCCTACCCCACAAGGGCTGGCAAAAGACGGCACGGAGCTCTGTGAGTATCTCATTGTGCTGTTGAGTGTTTCCTCAATCCTCAGCCCCATCTGTTGCCCAAATGTCTCTTCCATATGGGAAATAACATTAAATTTGGATGCAACTCTTGAACCAATTTAGTTAAACCAGGGCAAAAGGTTGCATGCGCATTTGTATTCTGGTCTGAATAATTTATTTTGGCTTTGCAAATAGCTTCCTAAGTTGGTTAACCATCTGCATAACTCAAACCGAGGTGTTTGTTTTTCTCGCAGATTGCACTTATCCGAGAGAGCTGAAATCCATCTCCTCTGCTTCTCATAATTTATTGAGTCTCAGAAAAGGGTTTGGCTAAGGCTTGTGGTAGAAATGCACGTGAGCAGGATGAGAGCCTGAAGTCTCCCCATGTCCCTTATTAAGATGGATGATGGCTCCTTGCTCCATCTTCATAGTAGTTCCACTGAACCTTTTTTTTTACTTTGGGCTCCTTCTGTCACGATGCTCTGAGATAGCATCCAGAGCTGATGTTATGCACCTTAGCTGCACAATTAAACCCAGTCATGTCTCCTCTGTAAACACTGTTTTGCAACTTCAGGTATAAGTGTGCCTGGGCTCTATTCTGCAAAGGCTGACTCCTGCCTCTGCAAGCTGTTAGTATGATGTGGCAGCATTTCAAAGACGAAAGAGAGAAAAGTAGCTCTGTTGGGCTCTGTGGACAGACCAGGAATGTGAAGGAGAAAGTGTAAATTGGCTGCGGCTGTGGTTGTTGTTATTGGTGTGGTCCTCGTTTTTTTTATAATTTTCAATCACTTCATAATAATTTTCTGGTTTGGTCGCCATCTGTTTTTGTAAGAAATCTTGCTGATTTGCTTGACCTTTGAACAGCTGGAGGTAATTTCTGTGGGGATTTTTTTTTTAAAGTACTCATGGTGAGCCTCCTGCTATTGCTTCATCAGAGAGGCTGATTTGGAGAATTGTTTGGTTCCCACCCCACCTCCTTTTCTTCTTCATGGGAGTTTGAATGTTTTGCAGAAATTTGGGCCATTAACTAGACAATATTGTGGTGGTGCATGTTTCTGGTGAGACCTACTTCATGCACCCATGTTCATTTAGAAACGCTATCTGCTTTTATTTGTGTAGCTGCATTTCTACATTACTCCAACTCTTTTAAATCGGTTTTAAGGATTTAATATTGCCACTTAACAGAGTCCTCCAGTAAGAATCTTTTTCTAACCTCATGAGGTGCAACTCTCATGCTTGGTTCCAGCCCTTGGTGAAATACATCTCTGGGATACTCGCCCTCCTCATCTCCTTTCCTAGATGTTGATTTACAGGTGTATTCACAATGGACTGGCCCGTTGTTTGGATCTCAGCATCTCCACCAACCTTGCTAAGCCGTCCCTTCAATCAATCCTCTGAACATCCATGAGTAGTCTCTTGGGATATCTTCTGGTGAGCAGCATTTGGATCAGAGCTGCCACAACTGAGAATCTTGATGGATGTTTTAATTTTTTTAAACCAAAAATATTTTAAAACTTTAAAATATTTTAAAGTTAAGTGGTTTAAAACTTAAAATCTTTTAAAATTCTTTGCTTTTCTTTCTCAAAGTGGCTCAGAGCAGAGACTTTCCCAGGCTCCTGGAATGGGAAGTATGTCTGTAGGCTCTTATTTGTTGTGGCATCAACTGTTACCCTCAGTAGTTGCTCTTGCCCTGAGAGAAGTTCCTCAGAAAAGCTTCTAAAGCAAAGGTCCTTTCTTGTTTGCAGTGCAGTATTTGTATGTTGGCACTCCAAATCCAGGGGCAGAAAGAACAGCCTTGAACCAAAACACTTGGCAGTCTCTGCAGGCACCAGAGGAGATATATGATGACGTTGAGGAAATGCAAGATAGACTGTGAGTATGGACTGGGCCTCTTCGCAATGGCTGTGTCTGTGAAATGTCTTTTAAAAACTACGCTGCAGCACATCCCCATGTAACGCTTCTGTCTTCTAGCAGCCACGCGTCAGATGCCTCAAGTCCGTCTGCTTCAGCCAGCAGTAAGTGCAGCATGTGGGGAAGCTCGAATGGGAGCTGCTTTTAATTTGGGCTGGTCCCTGGGAGATGATGTGAATAGCTTCATTTAACTTTCAACATCTATAGTGTCTCCTTCTGGCCTGGTTGCTCTAAATTCCCATTAAAACCGGTGGGGAGCAATACACGTGTCTAACATGGAATTCATTTGAGCGACCTCAAAACCTGTAAGAGTAAAATGTAACGGCCTGGGTGCAATTTGTCCAGCAAACCTCACCTCATCGCTACTGAATGTGGTTTGTGATAATGGTATGCCTTGGTTTTAAGTTTCAGGAAACAGCTATGAAGAAACATATGAAGATGTTGAGATTGGGGGTGATAATCCAGCAAAAATGGAGTAAGTTGCAATTTCTTAGCCTGTATTTTGAAATACTGCCTTGATCTCCCATGCCAGGTACTGGCTGGAAGCCTTTTTTTTCCTAATGCAACTGCAGAAAAATTGTTGTATGGGTAGGTTTCTTCCCCCTCATCCTCCCTCTTTCCACTTTGGCTGATACTTAGGGAGGAAAAATAGTTACCAAAATTAAATCCCTGAGCAGTGAGGCCTTTCTATTAGAGCTTGTAGCACTCTCCATCCACTGGAAGTACTCCCTTTACAGACCTCTTCTTGCATAAAACACACTGGACAGTATTGCTAGCCTTCTCTTGATCAAAAGTGGTGTTCAGCTGTAGCTGAGAAACAGCACCTTTTTTTTGTGTGCCAGAAGAGGTAATGCTCAAAGGACAACGGGGAACATTGTCCCTATAAAAAGGGACAAAATGCTCACATTTCAGATCACAGAGGGTTGGAAAGCTGAAAGGAGCCCAGGCTGACATGCTGTAACTAACTTGCAACCTGGTTTGTTTTTTTTGTATAGCTTCTCAAGATATTTGCTTCCACAGGGTGTGTTATAAAAGCAATGAGTTTTGCAGCCTCAGGTTTATAGGTTGCCTGAGCTTCCCAAACGGATTAAGAGGTGAAATGTGAAGTTAGTCGTGTTTTTACTTATTAGCTTTGTGTGGTTCCCTACCCTCGTGCAGTAAAAGATTTCCTGCATCCCTTTGTAAGAAACAGAGACAGCCTTTGGGAACGGCATATGGGCTGGGGATGCTGCACACGATTGCTTCGAGTGCATCTGGTGGTTCTTTTCTAAGGAGCAGTGTGGGAGGAATAATAAGGTGTTGCTGTACATCTGATTTTCCCTTACGGATGTGAGACTCATGCTGGCTTGCATCTGGATTCCAGTCTAGCTTATGCGTGCACGTAGAGCCTGGGTGGGTCAAGGAGGGGAAAAAGGCATGGGAAACCTGAAACCCTGGAGGTGACTGGGCAGTTATTAAAAGGCAAAGTGCCATTTCTCTGCAAATTGTCCATGGGAGTCGTGTGGTGGAGGTGCATGAGCTTGTCCGGCCAGCGGGTAGCGTCCCCATGCCTCTTTCTGTCCCTCTCTGCACATGGGTGCTGAACAGCAGCAGAAATTAAACTCAATTGCTAATTCACAGAAGAGCAGTGCATCTTGCTGGGTTTGCAAGGGAATTTCATGACAAAGCTAGAGGTGGGACCAAAGTCACAGGGTTCAGAGGTCAGTGTCTTAATCCCCAAACCAGTCTTTATGTAATCTTTCTATTGATCTCTCATGCAGAATTAGGTGTGCTGATACACATAAAGTGTTTTTAATAGTACTTGTGCATGGGTAATGTCCCCCATGTGAGGATCTTGGTTGTTTGCAGATACTTTATGGAAAATCACTGTGTAGCTTTGCAACCCCCTGTAAGCTTCAGAGAGAAGTGTGTGTAGTGGAAAGTCCTTCTCAAAAGCATACACGACAGAAATGTGTGATGAAGGGTGACACAGACAGATGCTCCTGATGTCCTCCTTTAGTGTCCACTGCATGCTTCTGGGCAATTCTTGTCCCTTTCATCAGGAACTTTTTCTCCAAATAAACCTGGCTCATTCTGTAATTATTGGGTCAGAGAATGACAACTTCAATTAACACAGAAAAGTTTATAGCTAAGCAAAGGTTTGAGCTTGGACTTCATAATTAAGCACCTTTTGCTGTGCTGGTGCCTGTCCCATTGAATCCATCATCCATCCGCATGATGCTGTTAAGGCTTAAAGCTTGCTGCTAGGCTGAGGTCTAAGGTCTGCTGACCTCCCTTTACCTGCTTCAGGATCTCTGGGGCTACGAGTATTGCAACTCTCACATAGTTCAGCGCGTAGTGCCTCTTTAATTTAAAATCTGTTTCTCTTTTGGACAGAACAGAAAAACAAAAGAGATTTGGAAACTTGTTTAAGATAGAAAAGTTGAAGCTGAAGAATACCAGGTTCAAGGAAAACTTAAGGTAAGAAAATGTTGGTTATCCAACCCCTTCCCTCTCCAAACCTGAACATTCATATTTGCAATAATTTGAGAGCAGGACGTCTAGGAGCAAGGAATACAGCTTTATTGGGGAAGATATGCCAAAAGTGCTTCTATCAACCCTTTAGGACCTGCTGTGGCAGATGTGGCCGATGGTCCATCTATGCAGCTTCTCTGAAGTCTCTGGCATGAGGAATCTGCAGAAGCTTGTCCTACAGTCCAAAGTTTTCATAGGCTTTCTGCTGCCTCTTGTACCTTTCTGATACCTCAGCATGATGCAGGTGCACAAGGGAACATAGAAATGTGAAACCTGCTGCCTAGACCTGTGGGCCAGGATTAGCCAAACACTTGCCGATGTGGCTCTTAAGGCTTGAGGTTTTTTATTCCAAGTACCATTTATAGTCAAGCTGGCAACAGCAGATGCTGAAAAAGTTTACTACTGAGTTTGTAGTCTAACAAGTTAGGATAGAGGATATTGTATAAGTTGCTATAGTGCCCTGTTGGGTACCCTTTCAATACCCTGGTTAAGGTTCCATGGAAACTGCCTTTTCCTCAAGTGCACACGAGCTGCCTGCAGAACCCGTCCTCCACCACTGCCAGCGTGTGCCTCACCCTGGGCACAGTGCCTGAAGTCCAGGAAAATGCTACTTATTTCTTTGGAAGCTCCAGATTAACCCTTTCCTCTGTTATACGAGGAAGGTTCGGTTTACTTAAAAACCTTTTCACGCTAGGTGCTCTGCCACGTCAGTGGCTCCTTCCTGCATTACTGCTAAATATCTTTATAGAGAAGGAGCCACCAGGTTTCGTGCCATTCTTTTGTTGCAAAGAACCCCTAAAGTTCCTGCAAACGTCTTAGATAACTACCATTATTGTCACATTTAAATTCCTGGGCAACCCATGATATTGGCAGACCACAAGGAGGGAATTACTACTGACTACAGTTACCAACTGTCCATCGCCCCTCTAGCTATTGGGAAAGGGTGTAGGGGTGGGCAGGAGGAGGGTGCTTTTGCCGATTTGGACTGTTCTTTGGATGCAATGTAGGCCTTTCATAACGCACTTGATGAACGCATGGTTCTTGTTGCTGCCAGGGGATGGAGATGCTTATTATGGAGATGCTTATTTAGCAAGGGACGTAACTCTGGCAAACACGGTTGGTGTCACAGAGTCCGTGCACCTAGACCTGCCTCTATCACTTCAGCAGCCAGCGCTGCTGGTTTGTTGGTGCTCGTGGCTTTTTGGGCGATGCTGATGTGCAGACTTGTTTCTAAAAGCCTCTTTCTATCCGCAGATTGTTTTCCATTTCGGTACCAAATTTAGGTAAGCAACATACATGTATGTGACTCTTGGGGATTTGTGTGTATGTATGAAGAGGCAAATGTATTGCACAATGGAAAATCAACTTTACGCATCATGCCATTCTGAAAATCATGTAATGTGGCAGCATTAACTTTGAAGACTTGATAGAGATTTGTGCTTCACTTGAGGGTGGGGTTTTTGCTCATTTTTGGACGTTTTTTCTTTGAAGAGGAGCATTCCTCCTGCAGATCTGAATACATTTAGGAAGGCAACGTGTGAAGCGGTCCACACTGAGCCACTGCTTCCAGGCTGGCAGTGGTGTTTAACAGTGAACTGTGCTCCAACAGCTCTCTGTAAAACTATTTATCGCTGCCTGCTGGAGGGACAAGTTCATGCCTTGCATAAATGGGGATGGACTCTGTCATGGTTTAACCCCAGCCAGCAACTAAGCACCACGCAGCCGCTCACTCACTCCCCCCCCATCCAGTGGGATGGGGGAGAAAATCAGGAAAAGAAGTAAAACTCCTGGGTTGAGATAAGAATGGTTTAATAGAACAGAAAAGAAGAAACTAATAATGATAATGATAACACTAATAAAATGACAACAGTAGTAATAAAAGGATTGGCATGTACAAATGATGCGCAGGGCAATTGCTCACCACCCGCCGACCGACAGCCAGTCCCCGAGCGGCGAATCCCTGCCCCCCCCCACTTCCCAGTTCCTAAACTAGATGGGACGTCCCATGGTATGGAATACACTGTTGGCCAGTTTGGGTCAGGTGCCCTGGCTGGGCATGAGAAGCTGAAAAATCCTTGACTGTAGTCTAAACACTACTGAGCAACAACTGAAAACATCAGTGTTATCAACATTCTTCACATACTGAACTCAAAACATAGCACTGTACCAGCTACTAGGAAGACAGTTAACTACATCCCAGCTGAAACCAGGACAGACTCAAAACCTGTCCCCACTAATCAAGCCTTGAGAAGGTGCTGGAGTGAACGTACCCATGTCCTCAGGGTGGAAACCCTGCCTGGGCTGGCTACAGCATGAAGCTGGGGCTTTGCTGCTGCTCCTGCTCCATCTCTGGAGCTGGATGGCCAAACTTGTCCAGAGAACTGCCCATAAACACAACTAACAAACCCAAGCACCCTGCCTTGTGCCGGAGTTTTGCCTGGTTTTTGGAGTCCTGAGGATCTTCCTTTTGCATTGCCTTGGCACCTTTGGGTTGAGCGACTAGCAGCAGCCCCAATTTGCCTCTGCGCTACGTTGTTTTGAGTACCAGGCTCAGAACGACATCTCCTAATAATTTTCTCTGTTGTGTTTCGGTTGACAGCGGCTGTTTCCCAGGAGGACATGGTGTACGATGATGTCGAGATGGGGCAGAGAGAGATGAGGTGAGGAAGGTGCCCCCTCCTGGGGCTGGCCCCGGGCCAAGGAGGTGTTCCTCTTGGTGTAAACCTGTGCCCTGGGGAGCCTGCTGTACTGCAAGGCACTGGGGGTCATGAGCTGGTCGGGACTCAGTCCTCTGGAGACAGTCCAGGTGCCCTCTCCATGTGTGTTTAATTTGGCAAGTAGCATCCCACAAAATGTTTCTTCCATGTTACCTAGTTAGTGCCAGAGATGTGAAAAGGAGAGAACCGCTCCCTGAAATGTGAAAATTCAGATAGTTTTCCTAAGGAAGGAAAACTCAGGCTTCCAGACCCAATAATCAGCCCAGTCCTGGCAAGCTCCTTGTCAGAAAAATTACTTTTAATAGGAACAGCATGTCTTGATGTCTTGCTGCCAGATGATTGTGGCAGCAGCGCGTGCTGGTATAAATCGCAGCAAGTGTTTGCATTTCAGTGGTGGTTGTGGGGGGAGACAGAGAGAAAAATTACGACTTTGTAGGTACATGGGTTTGGGGAGGGGACACGGTCTGCTGGAGAAAACTTGAATTTCTGTGTGGCTCTTTCCCCTCCTCTCAGAGAGAAGGACGACAAGTACAAAACCTGGATGCCAAAATTTCTGATGGCAAAAGAGGATAAGGACAAAAGAAAGAGCAGCAATGATGTGGAAAGGTCTTGATTTTCATTCTGTGTTTTCCCATGTTGTCTAACTTCATATGTGCGCCTCTTGAGTCATTTGCAGGAGCGGGACGCCCCTGATTGTGCAAACATTTTGTGTTTGGCTGCTGCTTGAGGGTCCTTTCCCTTTGAACCCAGGTTTCAGGAAACTTTGCAGAAAATATCTTAAGGGCAAAACAAACTCTTGGATCTGAGCTCTATGCAATTGGGGGATACCCTGAGGGTCTCATCCTGAAGTTGCATCATGTGGTCCTACTTAGTCAACACAAAAAAGTGCTACTTGCTATATTTTTGGCTGCTTTTCTGCCCCGGTCAGTCCCATTCCTTCTTTAATTGTGTTTTGATTAAATATTTGACTTCTGTGGATCAGCTATTGCTATTGTGGCAAGAGCACTGTGTTTAGAAGCCCTGTACACAGCGTAATAATTGCCTGTGCGTTCCCCTTGCCCTTATTTTAAAGTATTGATTTCTTGGGTCTTCTTTTTCCAGTTAGGTTTATTGCATTGCCTCTGGCTGCACCATTTGTGCATAAAAGCAAAAATAAAACTTTTTGTTACTGGTGCTGCAAAAATTCACGTGGAAGTAGGAGTTTCCATTTCCCTTTTAGATCAGCGAAGTGTGCATTGCAACGAGCTTTTTCATGACCCAATACCTGGGACTTCAAACAAATGCAAATCAGAGATCTATTTTCTAGGTTCTCACCATAGAGCTCCTGCATGGGGTTGCTCAAACACCGCTTGTTGTTTTGTGCAAAGTCATGCGTATAATTTTACAGACTATCAGGAAGTCGATGCGATTTCAGCTGTTCCTTAGAGATCGCAGGTCCTGCAGGCTGAGACTGCCAAGGAGGAATCTCTTCACAGCATAGAAGTCCCAAATTTCAGCTCTTTTTCCCCTCCTCTTAATTTTAAGTGTGTGGAAGTTAGCCAAGGGTGAATAACTTATTGCAAGGGCGTGTTTTTTGTTTCTTTGGTTGGTTTTTTTTTCCTGTCTTAGTTTTAAAATGAATGCCATAGCTGGAATTTCATGTGCAAACCAGAAAGAGCGGCATCTCCGTACTCAGGGAGTGCCCCAGCATGAACGGCCATTGCTCTTCGTAAGCTGGTTATGAGCTTGTTTTTCACTTTACAGTGCAGTATAAACGTCTGCTTGGGTGACTTTCTCCTCCATGTGCTAAAAAAGCAACAAAAATCTGCAGAGCTGTGTCAAGCCCCGCTTCCATAAATGACTCAGGATGAGAGTTATCTGGGGACCCTTTATGTGTGAATATAAATAAAACCAGAAGGAGACAAACCGCTGAGGGAAAAGTGAATTGTTGACTTCTATAAAAACATGGCTGATTTGAAACATTTGATGCTAGGGAGTTTGTTTGTTCCCACGCTGCTTACAGAGAAAACAGTTGGTCCAAATGGAGATACAAAATGGCTCGCCAACAGATTCGAGTTGTATATTCATCCTTTTATAAAAAATAGCAATGTGAATGGCGTGCTTTGCTCTTCCATGAGTTCATTGCAGGCAAGGCTGGAGTTAGGCTCTGGGTTGAATTTCCCAGCATGCCAGGGGTTATTTAAATGGAGCTTGGAAGTGTGTGTGCCTCCCTTTCTCGATGCAGAAATATCTTCAAAGTCAAGAAAAGTAATCCGGAAAAAAGCAAGAAGATGGAAAAAGAGGAGAAGTTTTTCAGAGAAACATTTATGGTACGTGTCTTTTTAGAGAGCTAGTTTTGTCAGAGGAGGAAAGCAGCTATGCGTGATGCTTAAAAGATGCGTGGTGGAAAGTTGTTGGTCCTTAGCTATGCTGGGAGAGAGGTCCCACTGACCTGCTGCCTTTTCCCCTAATCTGGGATCTTCATCAGGGATGTTGCTGGGGTTTTTTTCCCCCTCCTCAGCCCCAAACAAAGCCTCACAACCCATCCTGAAATCTCTTCTCTCTATGCCTCCCCACTGCCCTTAAAGACATTGCACACGAGTGTAGAATAACTTGTGGGTTTCTTTCTTTTCTGCAGTACGATAAGGAGATCAATGTCATCAACACAGCCACTGCCGAGTGCTCGGTCCCCAGTAAGCGGAGAGTTGACCTCCCGGTCACAGCTGGAGAACAGCTGGACGTTATCGATGTCACGGAGGGCAACGCAGTGATTTGCCGCAATTTGGAGGGCAGATGTAAGTTTGCAGAAAGTCTCTGGCACGGGTGGTCACTTTGCAATCCAGTTTTTGGGAGCAAGCAACAGTATGTTCTTTGTGCTTAGCTGCTGTGCCTTTATTTGCTCAGGAGTTTATTAATTTGCTTCTTTTTTTCCCCCTTCTCTCAGTTGGGTATGTTCTAGTGGAGCATTTGAACTTCAGGTAAATTCAGATTTTATTTATTATGATGCATATTTTCTCCTCCTTCCTGTGTATAGATATTTGAGATCTGGAGAAATGTACTTAAAACTTCTGAAGGCAGGGGAAGGTTAATATAAACAGCCAGTATTAAATATTAAATAAGTATTTCCAGTTTTAGTCTGCTATTCTGCTGTTATACAGGTTTTCAGTCCAACTGCAGTTAAAAAAAGCCCTGACCAGTCATGACTTGTATAAATTGGAGATTCTTGACTTGCCTTCAGATATGCCATATTAATTCACATCTGCTGCAAACATGGGCCACTCGGTGTGCATCGCCTTGCCAAAACACACCCTTGAATTCCCTGCTGCAATATCATTTCCTTGCATGCTCATGCATAATTGATACAAATGAACCTCCTATTGCCCAGGTGCCCATTGCCGTGAAACTTTCTTTTTTTGAGACAGACAGTACTAACTGCCCCGAGAGCTGCTCTCCCCCTGGAGCATCCCTGAAGGTCTCTTTTGTGCTTCCCGCATCCGTGAGAGCCCACATTGGTCAACCATGGAGTGATGATGCGAATGTAAATAAAGTTTTATTTTTTACACTTACACTGTTTAATGGGCAAGAGACATTTCCTTTTTTTGTCTGCTATTTAGAGCATGTCTTCACTGATTATCTCGACATCAGTTATTTTCAGTATTTCTCACTTTTTGGAGTACCCTGTTGGTCAGCTCTGAAATAGCCATGACATTTCTGTGTTTGCATGAAAAAAATTGTGCAGTTTAGTTGCTCCATCTCGTTACTGTCTGGTTTAGGTGCAAGACTCCCCAAAAGACTTGCTCTTTAAAAAGCAAACCATATAAACTTGAACTGATTTGGGGCTTGACAAAAGTATTGAGACAAGAAGCATGTACCGCCACTCTTGCTGGGTTAAATATATAAAATAGTGGAAAACTTGACTCATTTATTTCCAAAAAACATTTAAAAAAAGAGTAAATAAAGCATTCAGTCAAAATTTACTTTATTTTTGTAAGCTAACTTAGGCATCCCAGATATGTAAAGGCTGACTTCTGGCTCCCACCGACTCACAGCAGCAGGCAGTTACCCAACAGTTGCCCCTGTGTTTGGGCTATTCTCCGCTGTGGGCCTGGAGGATGATTGCTTATTTTAAGAAAAATGCTCCTAAATGTAGGAAGAGAAATATAAATTGCTAATGGCTTCTCCTCAGTGTATCCAGTGGATACCTTTTCAAAAGCAGAAAAATGTGGATAGGGTTTTTACATTGCTTTGGAAGAAAAAAACTTAAATATGACTATAGTGTACACCTTCTGCCCCTCCCTGCCACTTTTTAAGAGCCCGTATCAGTTTGCTCATAAATATCCTAAAAATGTAGATGGTTTAATTAGAAATTATTAAATGTTCCAAGCTTATGAAAACAGAGCAAAATAAAAGCGCTGTTTGCCACACGGCCATTTCAAAGCTGGCATAGAAGACATCAGAAAAACAGAGCAAATATTTAACATTTACTTTTAAGTCCATACAGGCATTCTTATTTATTTTACCATGTGGTTACTATTAAGTGCGTTGGCCTGCATCCATCCTTGCAATAAAAAATAAATAAAACAAACCCCTGTAAGCATGCGCAGCTTTGCAGGCTTGCCAGCCCAAATATTTAGACTTCTCTAGTGGAGATGGGGAGTTCAGGAAGCTGAAGCGCGTGTTTGGCTTCAGAGCAGGCTGGGACCTGCGCTATGTCCTTCACCTACAGCCTTTGCAGGGAACTACCCCAATGGAAGTTGTGGAGATGGTTTACCTGGGGGGGGGGGGGCTTTTTTCCATGGCAATACTTAGGATTGATCCTGTGAAGAAAACACCCCCTTCCTCCACGCCTTCCTCATCCTCCTCTCCATCCAGCGCTAGCTCACTACTCCTGAAGTCTATTAATCACACACTTTGTAAGCACTATAGGCAAATCTTGTATTAGCCACATGTGCTAGTTCTTTTTTGTCTCCTAAGGAAGTGATTTAATTTTTTTTTAAATTAAGTTTGAAAAAAAAGTCATCTCCCCATAGATGCTGTGATATATGTGATCGGGCCCTAATCCCGGTGCAATTATGCACAAGCCTTGTGGGGTTGCGACCCAACTCAATGCGAAACACAAACTTCTGCACTGGTGTTGGCAGCTGACTTAATGCGAGGATGCCTTGCAATGCACTTAAAACTGTTTTTCTTCATGGACAGATTCCAATGCATGTACAGAAGGGAAGTGCTTGATTGATATGGGATGACTCAAGACAATACAAAAATGCTTTACATATAGCAACTTAGATTTCCTCAGTTAAACCACAGGTTGGCTATATTTAGGTCAAGATATTGGTCAGGAAATTAAATTCTTCCTTTTTTCTTGTATTGCCTTGCTGGTACATCCTAAACATATCAAAACTTGAAGTAATTCTCATGTGAATTTTAAATCCTGTTCCTCCACATTCCTTCTCAAAATGGAGAGCACCAGGATAACTGTTCTGATTTGCTGAATCCGAGCAAGAACGAAAATTTCTTAGAAGCCAATTATGTATCACACAAATTGTGTAAAAAGGAGAGTGTGGATAGGGACGAAGCTGGAGCACTCACTGCAGCTTTGTGCTTTAACTGGATTCACATCCCTCTGCATCACAGGCAGATAGGAACTAAAAGTCCCCAGTCCCATGTGCCCCCCAAGGACCTTTCCTGCAATGGAAGGTTATTTTTGCACAATATCTTTAAAATCCTTCTCTCCGTGCTTTTGCGTAAGGAGTCGAGATCTGAGTCAGCACAGGTCCACCAGCTCTGCTGGATGCATGTTAATACAGAAGAAAAACTTTGGGCCTGGCTCCTGGCATGTGTTTTGGGTTGCGGAAGCTGTTTATGTTATTCATGTATATATTTTAATTCCCCTCCCTGCCCCTTCGCCCCCCCCCAAGCCCTGGGGGAATCCGTGGCCCCACAGCCAGGGTGTGCCAGGAGCATCTCCAGAGGGAAACTCTACCAGCCAACCCCAGCCGGCAAAAAAGGACTGTGCAATAAGTAAGTTTTAAGGATTTGTTGCTTTTGTCTCTTTTCATCTCTGAGTTTATTAAAGTGCAAATGTCAACCATGGAGACAGCTATCACATGCAGTGCAATACACCGAGAAACACTTTCCACACCATAAATGGAAGGTAAAAGGCTTCGTTGTGATTATCTAATGCACAGTTACTTGCACAAAGGACAAAACTGAACCTAGGCTCAGTACCCTTCCTCAACAGCTAGCCCCAGAAAGTACTAAAGCAATTAATTTGAAAACAAAACTTTCTCCAGTCCATCAGCTGACAAAATAGAAAATACCAAGACGGATGGAGTATTTATAGAGCTCAGGGTGTTTTCCTGAGCTTCACGTTAATTATATGTTTGAAGGGATGCTTATACTCAGAGCTTTTTAAAGTTTGGTATTTCAACCAAAACCCCTCATAAATACCTAATATCATAAATCATAAATAATCCTTATAGTATGAACAAAAAATTGCAGTGGACTAGTCTGGTTCATCTCTCTCATAGAGCTGAGGTTTGTCTGCCCAAAGATGCTGGGCCAAGGACACTACAGTCATCCTGGGATTCAGTTTTGCTTTGTGCTCTAAAAGAAAAAAAACCAAATGCATTGAGGTACAAAACACGTGAATATAACATGATACAGAACACATGAACATGCTTTCAGCAACAAGAATAAATATTACCATGTCTACAGTATCTACTTCACAGCTTTGTGAGATGAGGATAAATAAACTATTTCAAAACTTGAAAAAAAAACAGTGAGATGAGTCTTACAAATTAACTTTGATTTTTAAATTAAGGCAGCT
Organism: Haliaeetus albicilla; assembly: GCF_947461875.1. Classification (NCBI taxonomy): domain Eukaryota; kingdom Metazoa; phylum Chordata; class Aves; order Accipitriformes; family Accipitridae; genus Haliaeetus; species Haliaeetus albicilla. Next base: position 5,529,170 of record NC_091490.1, read on the forward strand.
TCAGCAGGAATTTCAAGGCTTTTGTTGAAAACGGACTTTTTGTAACACCGAAAGTGTACTCATGCTTTGCAGATAGAGCTCTGATTTACCGTCCAGCTCGCCCAATTTTGATGATCAAAACGAGCAGATATGTGCACCGAATGCATGTAATAGCAGGTTTGCTCTCTGCAAAAGTCAGTGTTTGGTCAATAGGTATAGTGTGGGAATTCTGAAAAACGGTTCATCTCTCAGGCATGGGAATGAGGTACCTCTGAATGAATTATTAACTCCATGTCCAAGAGGCAGACTGGAAATTCAGAATTACAGGAAGCTGTTGCGTTTTCTATAAGTGAATGATGAAAAGGAATATATAAGGAAAGGGCTAAGGAAGCCAAAGGAAAGCACTAAATGGAAAGCCCATACCAAAGTAAGACCTTAAGAAAGGTGTCTCTAGTAGGTACATCACACACCTGAAACAAAACAGATCCTAAAACTTTCCAGTAAAATACTGCAGGAGCTGGAGCAGGGATTTTTTTGGCTCATCTGAAGGGATGGATGTGCGATTCTTCTTCCCCCTCTTCTCTCAGCTAGTAAAAGGGTGAAGCCAAATAATTGCACAATAAATGGTACTTCAAGTATTTAGAAACACGGCCTGCCATGTCTCACCGGTGGGATTCTGCATAAGCTGGGGGATTTGTGCACCTCCTGAAATAAAGCTGCGACTTCCAGCAGTCCTAATGTTATGTCGAAGGCACAAATTCGTGTCCTGCGTATAGGTCTCACTTCCTTCTATATGAGTGCACAGAAGATGACTGATGGTAAAGAGCAGTAAAATGAAAAGGATTAGACAGAATAGTTATTTTGTTTGAACTTCATCTATTCCAATATAAATGGCATAATAATCACACCAAAAAAATGTATATACAACAGATACTAACCAGTTGCTTCATTTTTTACAACACTGCCCATATATACCCCTGTGCTTGTCCACACCTTATGAAATGCTAAATTGGACGCATACGCTGAAGATGCATTTGTGACCCGTTAAGAGAAAAAAAAAAAAAAAATCCCGCTGCCTTCACCTGCTCAGCTCTGACTCCTGAAGATAAAACTGCCCCAAACCCCACTGGCACCAGGGCTTTGGCCGGGGAGGGATGCTCGCAGCTCCCGATGCCACCTTTGCTCCCTTCCCCGGCCGAGGCTGCACTAGGTCTGACGGGGTCAGCTAAGCTACTCATGGGCTTTACCTAGAAGAGGGTGTAAAAATATGATCCCCTTTCTCCAGGTCCTCTTGCATGCTGGGATTAGTGTGTGCGATGGTAGGTGTCCAGGGCACACACCTATCCTGCTGGGCAAATAAAACTGAGAGGCCAATGACAGGGTTGCTACCTACTTTTTTTTTTAAATATATATATATGTATACATATATCATATAAACCTAGATATATATTTGCCAACTAGTACAGTACAAGCTATTTCTGAATTAACTCATCCAGGAGCTGGAGGTTAATGCTGGAGCCTATCTGAACTCTATACTCTTTGCATTTTGTCTCTCTCTCCCCATTGGGCAGAAGCAAAGTTTGGGTGAGTTTGTAGCTTGCAAAGCATAGCTGTCCAGTGGCTTCTGAAGAATTGCACTTGGAGTAATTCAAGTTTCTGTAGTTCAAAAACGTCTACCCTGCTTTTCCTGATGCTTGTGCATGTACCAGCATAACTGAAAAAACCTGGCCACAGTGTAACAGTGTAAAAGTTAAAACTTTTCCTCTGGAAAACGTAACTGGAGGTCAGCAGCTTCTTTGCAGCTGGGAACCAGAAAACAGCCTATCTGAAGGTAAAATAAATTTAAAAAAAAAAAAAAAAAGAAGCAAAACTTCTCAGAATATTTCAAAATGCAGCGTGGATTTGGGTAAGGCTGTAATGGATGGTTTAACCCGATGCGTTCATCACGGAGGTACTTCCATCAGTCCTGCTCGCTCCACTGCCTCTGCTGACATTGAGCAAGGAAGTTGCTTTGTCTCTTTGCGTCTCTCCATATGGAAAACTGAGCCACTCTTACAGCCGTCGAGGCAGGACTGGTTTTGCAGATCCATGTATGAGTAAACGTCTGCATGGGTCCGATAACATGCCAAGTGCCACAAGGGCTTATTCTACCACCTAGAAATCCCACCTGCCTCCAGGAAGCAAATATTTCCTCCCAAGGGCTTTTGCTGCTGCTTAGTACTATTAGTTCTGCTGGGTAGGAAATCCCAGAGGACAAGTGTCATTTTAAGGCAAGACATCTGTACATCTACCTGCTTCTGAACCGCAGATTATATCTAACGCACCAGCCCCTTATCGACTGGGCTACAGGTGTTTCCAGGACAAGCGACTTGGCAAGATGCTCAGTTGTGAGTGACAATTTAAACAGCCTTTTACATTTCAAATACATTTCCTGGCGGGGGTATAGACACTCGCAGCTGTTTCCTGGATGGAAATGAATGTCTGTCCCTACGGCTGTCCAGCCGCCCTCTCCTGCTCCTTTCCAAAGGGGCTTATCTCCAGCACCCGAACCCATTTGGGGGCGTTTGCTCAGCATTTGCTCGTGTCTCAGCAGTGATCCGAAAGCTGCTAAAGAGCTGGGTGCTGCTCAGCTTTGGCTCTGGGGTGGGGTTTTTGCATGCAGGAGTCTGGATTCTCCATCCTCGCCAGGTAGGACCCGCTTACACCACAGCACTGGAGACATGCATCATCTGATAGCGACCAGGCACAGTACCAAAGCCATCCTCCACCCCAGAGTATTTATTTAATAATGATAATATAATAAAAAGCTCATTACAAAACCTAGGAGTACTACAAATCTTTCCAGTATTTCTTTTAAAAACAAAATTGTTCTGCTGCCAGGTTTATAATCCAGCCACTGCTGTGTTGGATTTAGCGTACGAGAACTTAACAGCAAAACTTTTTTTAAATTTTTTTGGAAGCTTTCTACTTTGTGCGGCTTCTGGAAAAATTGGAACTGTAAAGTCACATTAGTGAGCATCCAAGCGTAATCTGTAACAAAAGTAAGGCAATTTTGTGTTTTTAAAAAAAAGGGACTTCAAGCTGAAAATGTCCATTTAACTGCCAGTAGATGGCAAAAATATCCCGTATTTGTCTTCATTACCTAAAATGATTAGTACAAAAGGCTTAATGTGTCGGTCTCTTCCTTGTTTCTCATAGAAACCTGCAGAAAGTATAAATTAAAGTGCAACTGTACAAAAAAACCTTGCAAAAAACTTTGTTGGGTCATAAGAAGCTATCAAAAAGATGGATTAATTTTTTTTTTAAAGTTGAATGACTGCATACCTGGGACCGGCAAAAGCCCTCCTTTGCTTTGATTCTTAAAACAAAACAACAAAAACCAAGCCAAAAAACCCACCCAGGATTTTTTTGGTGAGGTTTTCATAAAGATAAAGCATTTGTTCCTCGACTAATTAGACTATTACGTTCCTTCGCAATCAAGTAAATGGAATTAAATACCATAGCAAAGCCAAGCAGATGCCAACGCTGCCCATTAGATTAAGCCTACGTAATAAAAAATAATAATTCTTTTAAACAAAGAAGTCACACATGCATTAGAGTTCACCCTTGAATAACGAGAATTTAACCTTAAAAATCCCCGTAGTTTGTCTTAAAAAATAAAATCCTGTCCTTCAGATAGCCAGTAGTAAAGAAACAGTAAAACTCTGAATTCAGATATCCCTGCCTTATCAGCGGAGTGGTGAAGGTCACAGTCTGGTGAGCAGCAGCGGGACAGGAGAGCCCTTCGGCATGAAAAGCGAGTCTCCGGCAGCGCGAAGCTGCGACTGGGGAAGGCAGATTTTGGCAGCGATTTTTAGAGTGGTGACAACGGGTGAAGGATTCCTACGGGAAAGGTGAGAGGTAAATGCTTCGGAGCTGTGCAATCCTGCTGGCTCTCACCCAGCAGTGATGATCCCCACCCTTGGGTGAAGTGTGGGCAAAGCGCCGGGTTTTCGGGGGCCTCATCGGCATCCTGCCCTCCGTCAGTGGCTCATCGGAATCCTGCTTGGGATTCGGCCCCTGGAGCTGGCGGTGCGGCAGGGGAGGGTGAGCGGGTTGGAGGAGGGGGCAACGATTAAGGGCTGGAAAAAAGGCAAGCAGCCTTCACCTTTGAACGTGGTGAGCAGGTCAGTGCCGTCTGGGGCTCTCGGGAGGAGGAAATAAAGCACCTTATGGGACACTCCTCTGCAAAGACTTGACACGTGGAGGCTTTCCCACAGCACGTTTGCAACAGGACCTTCGCACATCCCACCTTCCCTCCCCATCTTTAGCAAGGGAAAAAAAAACAGAGGGGAGGGATAGCGTATTGCACTAGTGCAGAAGCATCTAAGCAGCTGCTAGTTTTAGGAGGGAAGTGTTCCGAGAGGCCGGCAGCCCTGCTGGCACCCGGGTGCAGATGCTGCAGAGCTACTTCATTACCCCTCTGCTCTGTTTCACGTAGCTCCTGGTCGACCCCTCTGACCTGGCTTAGCCCATCCCGCCCCTGCTCTGCACAGCAAAGGGGATACAACATCAACCTCACTGCACGCTACCTACATCGCAGAAAGCTTGGCTGTGGCTCCATTAACTCAGGATGAACCGGGGGAAGGCATTTTCCAAAAACTCAATGATACATTTGCTACTTTACAGCCATGCCAACATTTCCCATTTGGTTCGCTAGGGAAAAAGGGGTACTGGATACATTTCACCATGGTATAATGAGTGAAATGAAGTTATTCTTAATTTTCTTAGTGCCTTTTTAGAGGGGAGTATGTTTTGGGTCTGGAATCGGCTCTGTGTTGCAGGCTATGGAGCAGTGAGGGGCGGAGGAGGAGGAACAAAGGAGCAGAAACAAGGAACGGACAAGTCGGACCAGATCCTCACAGTGCAATACCGTGTGTGGAGGGACTGGTGCCTTGGTGAAGCCCATCAGCGAGCCAGGGCCATGATCAGGCTGGCGCACATCTCGAAGAAGTCCATGGTGTGGCTCCCCAGGCGCGGTGCCACCGAGGGGATGCTGCCAACGAAGGAGCCGCTGAGAGAGCCCATCAGCGACTGGCACTCGGTGGCCGCAGCGGCATCGATGCTCAGCCTCGGCCGGTGCAAGCCGGCAGCAGAGCAGGAGCGCTGCGGCGTGGACGAGCCGGACCTCTGCTCCATCACGTCGTCTTGAATATTAAATAAATAAATAAATAAATAAGGATCAAAAGGTCTTCCGCTGACTTGGAACAGCTACATAAGCATTTTGAAATGCAAAGAATGATTTAAAAATTTTTTTAAACCTCCAAACTTGCCATTTTATGTGTTTTACATCTCGTGTTGCACCATTTCCCGCTTACCATCGATGCTTTTGAAGTCCAAGAGATAGCTGCGGTTGTCAACCTGGTAGAGCTGCAGGCTCATCTTCACGTAATTGCCCGTCACTGGGTTCTTACGGCGCACTCTGAGATGGTAGGAGTTCACCACCTGCAACAGGAAACTTGCTTTCAGGAATAAGATTCAAGGTAGCAAGAACAGTTCTTTCCTTATTTTTTTCTAAATATTAACAAGACATCTTCTGAGAAAAACACAGTTTCTAGAAAGAACAATGCCTATAAAATTAAGCAAACAGCTTCATATCCTATTTCTTCCTATCTTTAAAAATGCTACTTAGGGCTCTGATTCACCAGCTGCTGGCAGACAAAGCTGCTGTGGCCTGTCTGCTAGGCACCAAACTGATGTTTGCTCCTCCCTCACCAGCAGCAATGGCCATATGAGCCAAAAAGGCCACTCGTGGACCTATGTATGAGGTCCATGCCTGTGAAACCTGGGGAGAGTAACCTCTCCCATCAGCACAGCTAAATTCAGTGTTCATGAATCAGCCTTGAGGTGTGTATTTTCTCTTGCCGCTTCCCACCCCACAATCTGCTGCATCTGGTTTGCAATGAGATCTTTTCCATGTGCTATATTTACGAAGCAGTTACATGGATGGGAAAGTTATTTTGATGAAGAGTCACATCTGAAGTTATTCTTAGGGTGGGAAAGACTATTGTGAAACCTCCTCGTACAAAATAAGCTCTACCGCCTACATGAAGACGTTGGGCTGACTTGGTTTGTGAAGCTGTACCAGAAATACATCAGGTTTGTTCGCTCTCTGTAAAACCATGCAGCTAACAAATGTCTGGCTGGTGTAGGCATATGCATCTGGAGATGGTCCATCTCCTGGCTGGTGCACTGAAATCAGGTTTTGGGGTGCTACTTGGCTTTAAATACGCAATATTATAAAAAATAAGGAGGAGATAGGAGGCTTTGAAGAAGCGGCACAGTGACCTTCACACTGTACAACCCTTGGGACCTGGAGCAAGGAGGGTATCTCCTCTGGTGATGAAGATCTGGGCTGAAATTCTCCTTACCTTGCTCCCAATGACCGCACAAGGCTGCTGCAAAAGGCCATGACTCAGGAGAGCTCAAGTCAGTGACTGCACCAATATTTAGGGAATAAGGCTCAGCAGAAAATGTTAAGGGCTAACTTAGGATTTATTAACTGGTCTCTGGAAAAGATTGTGACTAAATGCTGTACAGCTCTGAAGAAATATCAGAAGTGAGTACTGCCAACTAAAATTGTCATCTGGGTTTAAATCAAGCTTCAGCAAGCTGAGCCCTAAACCAGGGAAGCAGCAAGTGTCTGAAAGCACATCTGGTCCGCGAGCACCACTCTGTCTCTCCATTGAGGAAAATTCCACCAAGTCAATGTCCAAACTCTGGTCCCCAACGCCCCCCCGCCCCTCATCTGTGCATCTTTTAAGCAGCATATCGTGCCATTTCAGCACACGACTGCTAGGACCCAAGCAGAAATAACGAGAGTTACTTTGCTCAGGAGCACTCGAGATGACTTTGCAAGGAATTAGCCACTAAAATTAGGAATGTGACCATTGTATTTGCATTTATTTGGACACAGGTGAGGCTGTAACCATACTCATTAACCTCCCTGAGCAATTCAGCTCATGAGAAAAAGACCTTTGAAAACCACTACGAAGCACCAGCACTCCCTACCTTCCACTCGAAGTCCAGCTGCTTCATAGCACGGTACACCTCGGCCATAATGTCATAGGGTTTGCTCTGGCTGCGGATTCCCAGGTGCCACTTGGCCTTTTTGACAGTCAGGGGTTTTGGCTTTGTGGTGTTGAGGGCATCCAAAGGACATCGTGCTTTGGGACTGTCCGCTATCAGCGGCGGCATCCGCTCGGGGTGTGGCTTCACCCCGGGAGGGATGTGCATGGCGCTGTCGTCCATGAAGGAGCCAGTGGGGGGGCTGGAGGCGAGGTAGAACTCGCTGGCTTGGTTCATGATCCTCCGGTTGTCGATGACGAGGTGGTAAGCCACCGCCAGCTGGTCCTGAGGGTCACCGCTGTACAGGCTGTTCATCACCTCTGACTCCGTGCATTCAAACTTTTCACAAACTTCCCGAACCGCGTCATCGTCGATGACGGTGGCATCGTACGAAGGGTCCTCTGGGAACAGGTAACTGGGCAGCTCCTCCTTAAACCACTCATGTTCCCTGGGGAAAGGCGGAGACGAGCCACTGTGAGCTCTGTCCAAGGCAAGCTGGGGCAACCACTGCCACCAGTCCTCTGCTTGCTCTAGCTAAGACTCAGCCTCGGCTGCAGACTGGGGAGCTCAACCCAGCCCTGCACGATCCCTCCAGTACTGCAACAGCGATGACACTTTCCAAGCATGGCTGCTTGCTCACTTGGCTTTGAAGTAAGACCTCGGCACTTACGAGATGCTCGTGCTTTTTGATTATTATGGGTCTGACAGAGATACAGAGCATCAAAGCTATCCAGGTGCCTGATTCCCACCCATTTACAATGAAGTCAATGATAATTAAGTGGCTAAATGCCATAGAGAGCCTCGTCTATAGGTTCTACATATCAACTCCTCTAATATGTAATTAAATCCTCTAGTCTTAAGGAATTATAAAATAAAAAAGGCATTTTACTTGGTTTTACTTGAAGGGTAAAATTAAGGCCATCCATTGCAAATGCGTTAAAAACCTGAGAACTGAAAGTCCTAGTTACAATTATGTATATGCTTAGCACACCAGCTAGATGTAATGTTTATTATAAATTTCATAAAACACGTATCAGGCTCCAGTTTTACAAAATGTTTCTAAAATGGCTCAGATGATAGATTGTGAGAATTTTGAAGCCCTACTACCAGCCATGAACTTTTAATGATCTCTGCAGGCACAAATAACTGCTGAAGAGCCCAACTGTTCCCTTTACCTTGAATTTCCAGAGTGATGCATGCAGATAAAAGGTTCATGGGCACTGCACTCATTGACTAGACAAGAGAACTACGCTGCACTTAAAGATGAACCATTTGCTCACATTTTAAACTATATCCAATATTTACGGATTAAGTTAGTAATTCCTGTGTTTCTCCTCCTTTTTTATTGGATAGACACTAAGTACAATGATTACCCTCTTATTCTGAACTGGTATCCGGAGGGAGGTGGTCTTGAAATAAAGTAATGAAAAATGGCTGGTGGATATTAAGTTCTTAGGATTATTGCATGATATAGCTGGTTTTGCTAAGCACTATTAAGAGACTTTTGAGGCTATTTTATAACGCAATAAACCAGCATTTTTTATATATATACATAAAATATATATAAAATCATCACCCTTGTTCATCATCACCCACTGCCAGCCAGCAGCACCCACCTCTCCATCAGCACAGAAGGGTACAGGAGTGCTCCTTGAATCACTTGGGACAAAACCCAGCTGGATTAGCTGACTACTCCTGTAAACCACCCTGCCCACCTGCCAGCAGGTGACCCCCAGGACAGCCACCACCCTCTGCCACCGACATGCCAGAGCCCCCCGAACCCAGCCAGCCCACCCCATCCCACCTGGGCTGACCTGATGTCCTTGATGGTTGCTCGCTTGAGGGGGTCAACCTGCAGCATGTGCATAAGGAGAGTGGCAACGGAGCGGTTGAGGTATTCGGGGATGTAAAACACACCTCCACGGATTTTCTTGAAGAGGGTGGGGACGTGCTCGTCGTCGAAAGGCAGAGTGCCGCAGAGAAGGGCGTAGAGGATAACGCCGCAGCTCCAGATGTCCACCTCTGGGCCAGCGTACAGCCTGCGTGAAGGCAAGGGCAGGAGAAAGGTGTCACCCCCCAGTCCTCCTCTCCTTCGTTGGGGTGCAGGACCCACTGGGTGAGCTGGGGACACGCTGCCAGCTCCACCGGGGCCAGAGCTGCAGCCCACCCCAGGGCTGCTCACCGCTTGGGTCCCCCCAAGCAAACCTGCTGAAGCCAAAATCACTCAGGGGCGAGGGGAGATGACATGGCAGAGCTGGTGCTGGCTGCCCACTCCCCTCCGGATGGCCATGTACATCCCTGCCTCCGCCAAACCCTCCAAAAAGCCAAACCCCACATTTCCAAGAGGTCTGCCAGGCTGTTTGCTCCTTCGCCCCAAGGGCTCAGCCAGCAATTTCTGTTCGTTCAGCGAGGCAGGTTAAACAGCAGCAGATACTCTATCGCCGAGTGTTTATTTTCGGTTGAAGTTTGTGTGCTGGTATGCAAGCGCTCCCACTTCCGACAAGCTGCTAATGTGCTCCCTGGCATCACTGAGTCGGGACACCCCAAATATAAGGGTTTTGCTGCTGCTGCTTGCTTGCTTGATTTGTTTCTCTCTTTTTGCTACAACTGATGCTTTCTCAGAGATTTTGGGAGGCAGTGCTTACCCTTGGACTGTAAAACCCTACCAAAATACAGAGATTGAAATGGAAATACAGGAGTTTCTGCATGAAACCTCAGCATCCTGCACTTGCTCCTCCCAAAAAGCAGCACTGCAGACACACCGGTGTCCAAAAAGCGCCGGTCATGCACGCAGCCATTCTCTGATCACCACCAAAACACCAGCTCTGCTTGTCCAAGGGTGAGACTTTCCTTTCTGAGGCCAGGGACAGCAGCAAAGTCATTTTGGAAATGCAGACAATTAGCTAGATGTCCCCTTGGTCTTGCCTCCATGCCCAATTCCAACAGATAGGAAGCCTGATTCTTTTGCTGATAACTGCATTGCTTGAACTGTTGACTGGACTTTGAAGCCCAAATGAGATGCACTTTTATGACTCTGAAACTTGAGCTGGCACGCTCTGCTGCTTTTGTGTTCTACCCACAACCAGGAACCGGCTCACCCCAGCTCCGCACACCCACTGGGAAGGTATTCATCCCACTGCAGGAACAGCACATCATGCCTCTCCCCCACAAATGCAGCTCTCATATGCTGCTATAGCTTTGAGAAGAGGCCAGCTTGGCATATTAATCAGGGGTAAAAAACTCAAGCCTCGCTGATACTGTAAGCGGTACTGAGGCGGGAGGGCTGCAGCTGTAGCCAGTGAAAAAGTGCAACATGTAGGCTTGATTTTGTTTTTCTTTCTTACTTCTGTTGTTAATAAGCTGTATTGCCTGTACCCTTGGAATGATCAGGCTCTGCATACAGGGACTAAAGCCTTCTTGTTAACCTGCCATGTGCTTTGTCTCCTATAGAAACTGAAAAAAAATGTGCATCCAGCCTTTACTGAAAAGGACATGGAAATAATATTAATACTTGTTTGGAACGACAGTAGAGTTTCTGGCTTTGTCCCCCTCTTGACAATGAGGATTTACTTGCTTTCGCATGTAGAGCTGTAGTCACAACAGGGTTTTTGGATGCTGGTCTAATTCCTAGGATACTCTGCCAACACTTGCACTGGTGTCAACAGGGATAAAATAATCATAATCACAGCAAACACACTTTGAACAAAATGTTGTAGGCAAAAATATGCTGGATTAGGAAGACTAATGCTCATGCAAAGGGTGATTCAAAAACATGGGGCAGATAATGAGATGGGCAGTTTGAAGGACCATACAGAGGACTGAAAACTTGAAAATCTGTAATTGCAAGCCTTGCTATGCTATTATAGAAAGAGTTAGGGAAATAAGTACATTCTATGTTAACTTAGGTTCCTGACAGTAAAATATGGGAGGTAACACCTCTCTGTATCAACATGGTAAAGTCCAATTCAACCTTGTAGAGTGTGTTCAACATGCCATGTGTTGTACAGATGTTGCATGCTGAGAGATGCAACTACACTGGAGGTTTGTCAATTCAATTCATCAATTCAAAACAAAGTTATGATGGTTGAACCTACTGTCACAAACAAAACCCCTAGCTTAAGGAACCGGAAGACAAATATTTTCAATACAAGAGTTCAACAGCGTAGGGAAGCGATTAAAGATCTTCCTGATTCTTCTGTTAGTGAATAGTTTTACTCATTAACACTGTGTTTTATATTATAGGTGGGCAGGAGAGAAGGGAGTGGCCTGGAAAAGCCTTTCCAGCTGAAACCTCAGTATTTGCATCCAAAGAGTAATTTTCACCCTCTTTAATTAGCAATATAAACAGTCAACATCTGCTGTTAATAATTCCTCCAAAGTAAACATCTTTAGCAAAACATGGTTTGCTATTACAGCTATCGAGAAATGTTATAACCAAGAAAACTTTCAGAATTTTGCCAGTAGATTCACCCAAACATAAAATACAGGCTGGAAGGATTCAGCTGCTTTTACTAGATGTGCAAAGCTGTTTCCAATCCCAAGAACAAATTTAAAGATGATGTGCTCACATAGGCTCTGATTAAAAGTGGAATGTCCTACCTTCCTGAGATGACTTCAGGGGCTGCATAATTTGGGGAACCACAGCTGGTGCGTAGAAATTCGCCATCTGACATCATGTTGGACAATCCTAAAAACAAGATGTTTACTACATATTGATGTTTGATGTGAAGGTCCAGCCACAGAGCACTCCACGTCTCACAGAGGAGGAGAGGTATAGCAAGTGGAGGGGGAAATTTGGAGGGGATCTGTTCACATAATTTAGATAGACTCCTTTGAGCTGATTTGCAAATAATAATAATAATAGTTATTATTATCATTGCTATCATTATTATCATTGTTGTTGTTGTTACGGTTATTTTCACATCTGGGGAATATTCACTCCAGGCTAATTTTGCTTCTCTAAGTTGCAAATCCCAGAGCACAGAGGAAAAGAGACATAATTCATGTCAGAGCACTTATTTTATATGGGAACTGTGTGGTGATGTGAAATTAGTAGATCTTCAAAAGGATTTATCATTGCTAGAAAGGCCTTACCAGGACTGAGCTGGTAGCCCAGCTATTTCAATCGGTAATGCCACTTAAAGACTCCTGTTACTGCTCATTTGTAAAATGAAGTGAGGCCAACGGCACATGGTCAAACATACGGAGAACACACATGAAAATAAATACACACAGCCAGCTCACCCTGGAGTTAACTGCACCGAGTCTGTCTTAAACATATATTAGCTAAATCTTTATATTAGGTTATTATATTAAAACATAGCAAAGATTTGCAAATTACTTTGCTGCTCCATTCTTAATGCCAGTACAGAAGCAGCATACAATAAGTAATCCCTGCTTTTGCAAAAAGGCCGGTGTTTATAACTGTGGGCTTTTCAGGTACAGCAACTGCTAGTGGTTAGGAAAACAGGCTCTGGGTTTTGTAAGGCGTGCTACACGGACACGCTCCAGCAAGCACCTTGGAGCTGGCTGCATTTCTGGAATGCTGCTGGGGTCACATACCAAAATCGGCTATCTTTGCATTCATGTGTGCGTCCAGCAGCACATTCTCTGGTTTCAGGTCTCGGTGGACAACCATGTGTCTGTGGCAGTAATCCACCGCTGAGAGAATCTGCTGGAAAAGGCGTCGAGCTTCTGCCTCTTCAACCTACGGACGGACACAAGGGGAAATAGTCCTGAAGGTTGGTCTGCGTGCAGAGCTGGCAAGGGAAGGTTTGATTTAGCAAGGAGCCAAAATGTTCCAGGGTGCAAAGAGAAAAATCACAGCGTGCTTGTGACCAGAAGCAGTAAATAAAGCAGATTGCCCCCCTTGCATTTTATAATGTGCTAGTGTTTGCAAATGATATAGCCCAGAGATGAAATCAGAAACCTAAATTTAGCTGAGCTATCAAGAAGAACTTACTGGTGCCACCTATGAGGCAATGGCCTGCTGTTCCAAGGGGACCAGTTCTGCTATACAGCACATGCAGATCGAGGCTGGATGAAACACGGCAGAGGATGCTGCAGGGAGCAGTTCCTCCTGGACAGATGGCTTTGGAAAAAAACGCTAAAGGTGGAATATTGTGATGATTTTAATTACCTATATAGCTCTATTAGCTATAAAGTTGTATGAGCTATATTAGAGAAATTATATTTAAACTGATGAGGAGACTGATTATTTTTACTGATGACTTCCTAAAGACTCTCTTCATGAAAATTTTAGTTTCTGAATACAAGAGTTCAGAAAAGATCCAAATTAGTCACTGAAAAGATCCAGATGGGTAAAATGTGCTGGAAATCAGAACAGTACGTAGAAAAGTAAATGGAGTCAGCTCCATCGACCAGTGCACTAAGCTAAACCAATTTATTGTAAATGTATTGATTCTTGCAGTACAGAGAGAAAACCTATGATGGGCTGATCCTTCACCTGAAGCCTTATTCTGGATGTCCACTTCAGCCCATTTTTATCTCCTTGCCTTGCAATTGCTCCCTGCCTACGAGGATGTCCACAGGGCAGACACTAGTGATTTTCTTGGTAACCATAATACCACATTTCATAGGCTCAACCTACGCCTCAGGTGATTTATACCCAGCAGGATTAGTGGCATTTGAAAATGTTGTTCAGATAAGCCACATCCTTAAAAAGTCTTCAAAAAACCTGACGTGGAGCCAAGGGGGAGTCTGGGGGAGGTGAATGACTGGGATGGAGACCACACCAAGCGGTCTTCCCCTCCAATGCCGTAAATCTGCTGCTGAACCGTGGGGGTTTTGACAGGCAACCCATAGCTAAAAATTATAAAAACTTGCCAGTTTTCCAAATATTTGCACTAAGCAACACGTTACCTTGGATATTTTGGTTTGCGTATCAAAATACATCAGAGAATGTTGTAAAAAATTGCACGCAACTTTTGTGCGAGTCGGGTACGAGACAGTCCAGATGGGATTGCTGTGAAGCAACTTCTATTTTGGGCCTTAACCTTAACCGCATTCCCTTTAGCAGTCATTTTGCTTCTAAACACCATCCTCTTCCCACACAAGTGTTTGGGCTGACACGGTACTGGCACTTACACGTCCGTGCTTGCAGATGTAATCAAATAATTCACCGCCAGATACGTATTCCATGACCATGAAGAAGTCTGTTGGCGTGCTGATGACCTGGTACCTTCAAAAACACAAGCGGATTTAGAAAAAAAATAATTAAGAACAGGGAAAGGCTTTTAAACAGATTATTAGTTTCATGTCAACCCTTAAAATAAGCATTTGTTTGGATCTCACATTTATAATTGCTTTCCACTTCTGAAAAGCCATCTCTTATTTCAAGTATAATCTTTCACTTGTCTATGAAAGGATCTCTTTCACAGACCTACGGTTTTCCTTCAAGCTTTTAAATAATCCTCTGAAATCTCTGCCAGACAATCCTATCACATTTAGGACTGTCCTGACTTTCAAATTTCCATTTTGGCTGAGCTCTGCAACAACAGCTTTAGAAATGAAGGCTTCGTTAGCTGGGGGCAGGGAAGGGGTATATTTGGTTTCCCTCATGTCAAGGATAAAGAAGATAAAGAACACCAGACACTAGAGGGAGCTTCTTTTGGAAAGGTATAGAAATGAAGACAAGCACCCCAAAAAGTTATTTTTCAAATATTAAATCCCTCTATATTCTAGAAGGGGGGGGGGAGACTATCACCCTTGACTCACAATTTTATTCTCCATTTTCATTCAAAATGATCCCTGAGCACTGCAAAGGCATTTCAGTGTCCCAGCTGGTATGAATCACCAGTGATAAGCTGAGGTCAATGCAGCTACAAGAATTTATAGCAGCACCAGCTGAGACCCTCCCTCTGTTTTATTTCAGATACATTGTTTGTTTGCTTTTTTTTTTTTTACAGCTGAATTTCTGTGGGTTGTAATTTGAAACAAACAGACTTCAAACCATTTTCAGAGATCAGCAAGTGAACAGGTGATAGTCCCATACAGTTCAATAGGATCAACCTAATTTTTCTGAATTGCTTTGGACACAGACATCTAAGTTATTGTTAATTGTCCCACTATTTCTTTTATATACGTGTAAGAAGCTATTGAAAGGGGAAGTTCATGTACCATGGTCTCCTCCTCACCTCTTTCATCATTGTATTTCATGACTGCAGTATGTACCATAGGACACTGATACTGTTAAACTGGGTTTAATTTTTAGGCTTTAATACTTTGATGAATGTGTGAACAGGCCTTAACTTGCAGGATGCTGGAAACGCAGCTGAGGACTCTTGCTGGCTTTTTCGTGAAATAATACCAATCTGTTCTCCAATAAATCCATGGAACTGTGAAGTTACTCTAAAGTCAACAGTTGCTGCATGGTTAGTTATTTAACTGTAGAGAGAATTTGTTTTCCCTTGCCTCTAAGTCCCAGGTATTTGCTATATCTCATGCCAGTTTTAAGGCTGACCTAAATGTCAACTTATCCTTGCAGTTACCATTCAACAGCTTTCTTTTATAGAAATGCCAAAGATATTATCGAGTGCCTCATTAATGTGGACTGGCTGCACAAACTGGGGATTGAGAAGGAATCCCAGAGGCTGGAGCGCAGGTGCTGATTTACAACTTAAATTCAGGTTCATCAGAGTGGCAACTTTGAAAACTTATGTCTGAAAAATAAATTAAAAAAAAATGTTCCTTTAAGCTCTGGATAATCAGGCCATTAAAACATAAATCCTATTGACTTCAGGCCAAGGCTTTGGCCTATGAGCCTGACCGTGCTGCAATTCCTCAGGCACGATTCTCAGCAGCTTCAAGTCTGGAGCTATGAAGCCTAAAAAGGGTCACCACAATAACTCCTAATAGCACCCCAATGCAGGAAAGCCCAGACCTTCTCTCTGCCCCCTTATAATGGCCTCTGCATGGAAGAAAGGACAGCTTGGACAGGTTTGGCTGAGCAAAACTTGATGCAGGGACATCGGTCTGTTGGCTGTTACAGTAACTCAGACTCCCAATGGAAGAAACACCTTCCATCATTTCTCAAAGCATCAGCTGTCCCCCCCCGTAAGTTAGTGGGAGACTCTCGAAAAGCAACGTTTGGCTCTAACATGCAAAAACTTGACCACATAGCTGATGTTTTCCACTGCTCTAAGCCATCTCCTGAAACCAAGTCAACTGTGTACGTGAAGTCTTTGCAGATGGAGGAGTAAGCTGAACACGTGGCAGAAAGGGTACTTACAGTTTGATAATATGAGGGTGCCGGAAGAGTTTAAGGTTTTGAATTTCTCGTTTGATCTTCCCAACCACATCCAGGCTGCGTATTTTCTGTCTGTTGAGTATTTTTACTGCTACTTTGTGCCCTGTCAGCTGGTGTTCGCCAACTATTAGAAAGAGAGCGTTGCAAAGTCACTAAGCAGTGTAGCAAGATTCATACAAGCAATTTAGGACACTGATTTATAAGCAAAAAGCAACTCTTGAAGGGAAAAAAACCAAAAGATGAGGGGGTAAACTATTTTAAACTTAGTTTTTGTCTCTTCGCTTTATTGTTTTCCCAGTGGAGTCATGGAAGAGGAAAGAGAGGGGACTTACCTGCAAAAAACACTCAAGTAAATAAAACTGAGTGAGTTACTGGAGAAGGTCATACCCAAAGCTAATTTGCAAGGATTTATAGCATGTAAAAGCTAGATCAATCAGGAACAGATATATTTAAATGGCAGAGGAGAATCTCCACCATAACACACTGGTTGATTAAATCCCTAATAAACCCAGTCTTAAAACTAGACCATCACACTTCTTTTAAAGAATGACATAGGGATTTTCCCTGCCCAAAATAGGACTGCAGGATTTGCATTACTAAAATGAATTTCTATTTATACTTTCTCAAGCGTGCTTCTTGGTTTGATGACAAGCTGCAGGAACACTGCTGTATTGCAAGAGCAAATTCTGGTTTTAGAAAAGACACAAACTTCCATATGGGCTTGTGTAATATGCACTTGGTGCATTGAGGTTCTGATGCTTATCATCTCCTGTGTACAGGGACAAACAGTAACCACAAACTGGGAGTAGCACCACTGTCACTGGGGGAATTGCACTAACTTAACAATAACGTAAAATTAATTCAGCATTTGATCCATTTGTTATCGAAAAAAAGACTATACAAAAAATAAAAAAGCTCCAAGGAAGCAAGACTTACATTGAAGTTAACAGCAGAAACTGCTTGAAAACTGTCAATTGGATATTTATATCTAAAAGGGTTCCCTGGCCTCGAGCTACCCCTTCTCAGTATTTTCTAATGTGATATTAAAAATGGTGACGTATGGATGGCTTTCTAAAGACTGCACAGAAAACCTGCTTACAGTAAATATTTGTGCTCTCTAATTATGAACGTTACCCTTCCAGTAATAACACAGAGCGCAAGGAGTTAATAATTATGAGCAAACCTTGTTATTACATTATTAGACTCTGTAATTTTGGAGGCTCTAATGAGCTGATGAGAAGCAAACGGCATAAGCAGACAGCGTGAGAAGGGCAGGGCGGCAGTGCCGGCGCTGCTCGGGGCACACCAGGTCACTATTATTAGCCACCAGATAAGACCTGCCGGAGATTCTTGCCTCAATAAGAGCATCCTAAAAATAAAACACTTTATTGCCCTTGAAAATTAAAGCACCACTTTGCATGTCCGTTTTATTCCTTGCAATACTTAAAACTACTAGATGAGAAGAAAATAAACTAAGCTTTGCAGTATAGATGCAATTTAGGGATTAGCCGAGGGCTGAAGGAAGCAGATAATTCCTCTTGTGCGGTTCAAGGAGAGCACTGTAAGCAGTCCAAGGAGGCATCTTTCCTGGTGCATCCCTGGGGAGAGGAGAGCAGGGCAGTGCTGGGCCTGCCCCATGGCAGGGAGCAAGAGTCTGCAAAGCAGCATGTGTGCAAGGGGTACAAAAGCTCAAGCTTTACTGGGGCTTGCAAGAGGGCCAGGGTACAGCCTCTTTGTTTGCTGCAAGAGATTCTCCCCAGGTCGTGCCAATAGTAGTCTTATAAAGGGCACCGATTTCTCTTTGCCAAGGTTGTCATGGTATATACATGGTCTATGTTACACCGAGGCTGGGGAAGGCACGACAGAGGGGTGTAAGACCTAACTTCAGCAGACGTCTTTGAGATCAAATCTTTCACCAGCAGCATTCGATTTGGTCAGCTACAGCACTGCGAGCTCTCTGCTCTCTCTTTCCCGGGAGCACAAGAAGCTGTACTTTGAAAGCTGCCCTTGACTCACTCAGCTCCGTTAAAGCATTGTAACACGCTAAGCCATTAGTTGGGAAACTGAGGAACAGCAAAGTAAAGAGGTTTATGGCTGAACTAGGAAGAAAACCCTGATTTTTGCCATCCTTTGTTTCAGGACAACCCTTTCTGGCCTTATCCCAGTATATGCTTTGAAAAATTTTTATTATACGCTTGGGGAAAAAAAAAATGGCCATGCCCGGAATGAATAATTATTGTTTTTAATACCACTGCCGAATAGTTCATCTCCTTTCCATCCATGACAAACAATGTGTAACGCTGTGAAGGTTTGCTAGCTCAAACACATTAATAATTAAAAATAAACAGTCTATTTTGTAATCCATCTTTTGTTTACAGTAAGCATTAGATACAGAGATATTATTGTTTCAGTCCCCAGCGGCTTGTTAAGCCTACTTGAACGCCTTGAGAGATAGAGACAAAGAGAGAACATAATTTGCTGTGTGCTGGGAGACTTTTAAGTCTTTCAGGTCTCTCCGGCTGCAGCCTGTAGATGCAGGAATTTTGCCACAGGGCAGGAAGGACAACCTTCCCCCTGCTCACGGAGTCAATGTCTCTGACCCCACGTGCTGGAGCACGTTGGTGGGATGATCCGGCTGCCAGGATGAGGAGCAGTGCCAGGTCCCATGCCTCCCACAGGCATGGAAGGGGATGCTCGTGCGGCTCATCTCAGATGGGTTTGTCCTCTCCCCGCCCTGAGGATGGGCAATGGTGGTCTCGGGTGGTGGTGAGGAAGCCTTCGCCTTCCCTCTCACTACCGCCCCGGATTAAAAGCCTGGGGGGAGGAGGGAGGGCTGAGCAGCAGTATTAGAAAGGGGATTTGAGCATATGTCTTGTCTTTCAGTGACAAGTACTCAGGTAAGCTCCACCGCAGCTTAAAACCAGCAACCAGGGCTCTGCTGGGGTAAGCAGGGGAGATGATGGATTTGACACTGAGATGAGGAACAGCATTGCAGACTCCGCCACAAAAAAATAACAGCCGTAAGGGTTAGGCGGTAACGCTGACCCTAAACTCCAAAAAACGGCACCAAACGGGACACAGTGTGAGCGTCCTTAGCTGCTACCCCATCTGCTTGCCCATCTGGGCACGAGAACCCTTCAGCATCAGATGCTATTAAGGGAAGAAGGGAAGAGATATAACAGAATTAGTTTCTGAAAGAAGAGCCTTCTAATTTAGTTATTTTTAGAAGAGAAAAAATGAGGAGGAATACTGTTTATCCTACAGTAAGCTGCGACAATCATTAAAACCCCTCGACAGCATGTTTTTTTACAGCAGGTACCAACGAAGCCTACCTCTGGGTGCGTGTTTGATGCAGCTCAGGTAACACAAGCAGTTAACATTTTTGCAAAGGCTTCAGGGGAATGTAAAAGTTTATGGAGGGGCGAGAAAACTCCTTTCCTGTCAGCTGTGCAGGCCCTTATCTTAGCCCAAAGTTAAAAATGAAATCCATCCAGAGCATATATTTAGCAACACTGTATTAATTCTGCCCCAGTGCCACTTGCTGGTATGGTATCTCATCCTTCCTTTTCCTTTCCTTCATCTGTTCAGTCTCCTTTAGTTTATCTTCCCTCCAACACAAGGTTTGTCCTTCAGCAGTGCCTGGGAAATGGGATCCGACCCCGACTCGAGCCCACAGAGGTGCCATCATAACCAATATAAACATAACCCAAGCACTGCCGGTCCTTGACGGACCACAAATTGATCACCTCGGTGGCTAACAAGTGTGGGTAAGAAACCACCAAGTGGCCACCGGGGACGTCGTGCATGGCACCACGTGGAAAAATATTTGTGTTACTCCACTGGATTTTGATTTAAGGTCTCCTTGCGTGAGGGCTGTGGTCACAGGAGAGCTCTTCGGGGACCCACAGGGTGGGATATGCCCAGGACAAACACAGCGGCAATTTGCCTAATCTGTTCTTACCAACCACCAGCAGAGGAGATGCCACCTCCTTCCTTCATTGCTTCGCTAAACTCAAAATCCAAAATAATTTCCACAGCTGTATTTTCCACAAATTAATCTTATCTTTGGCCTGGAGGACAGGGCAAATAATGATTACCAGCTCTCCCTGTATTTGGCATAATTCTATGTAGTAATGTTGACCCGTGGCATGAGACCTCCTATCCATCCACCACATGCACACCCACCATGTTAACTCCTGCCACCTTCTTCTCTTCTAACAGATGCTGTATTTTCATCACCATTTCCAGCTGGAATTTCAGTATTACCACCAAAATCCTGCTCTCGTCTGCCAACCCATTTCCTCCCCTCCATGCCTTGTATGGCCTTTCTATACACAAGATCAAGGAACTGAATGAGCTTAAAACTAACCACCTCTTGCAGCATTTGGCTAATTTTTAGGAGGATCGGTTCACCAATGACCCAGGCAGTGCTGAGCCAGAATGAACATCCCAACAGGGCAGCAGGGACTTTTCCTGCTTTATCTCTGGTTTCTGATGGCTCAAAGTGACTATTCAGCTCCAGCCACAAATTCAAGCTCTGGTTAGTACCCCATCATCACAAAATCCCTCCTCTCATTGCCATTTATTTACTTCCTCAATAATTGTAAACCGTAACAATTGTAATTTATGATTTCTTAACCTTGAGGAGGGAGGCAGGAAAAAGTGCCTCTTATAAAGAAGTCTTGTGCAAGGCAGAGCTTGAAGAAAACACATGAGCAACAAGAAATGTCACCGATGGCACTGGCCTTCTTAGTGAAAAAGCAATTATTATAGACAACATATACAAAGCTTGAACCAATCAGGCAAAAATCTCTTTGCTTTTCTCATGTTTCTTGCTAACCAGGGTGAATACAGGTTTTTCTAAAGCTCATTTGATTAAAATGCAATAATTCTGTATAAATAGGAGATCTAGTTTCTTTATCTCAGTTTCTAATCTCAAGTCGAAATTTCACCTGTCAGTTGTAGTCAAAAATATTAAGGAAAAAAAAATGTATAAAGGGTGCTACTTACCCAGAAAGGATTTTGAGCTAGGAAATCTCTTTTATGTTATTTGAAATGTTTCTTTGGAAACTGGCAGTTTTTACCAAAGTTGGGTCATATGTGGGGTGAGGAGTATTTGTGCTAGTTACTCCTGAAAGGTAGTTAAGGAAAAAAGGCTATTGTTGGCAGGCTTAATTTGGTCCGCGAGAAAAAAAGTGCCTTTGGAGCACTTTTTGAGGTCTGCTGGTATACATGAGTGATTTAAATGGTCCTTACTGTTAGAAGTATTTATTCCGATAATTCTTTAGTCAGTAAATTTGTGGTTTGGGATTAAACACAGCAATATATTTTTAGGGGCCTGATTAATGGTCACAGGTGGATTTAGCTCCAGTGGTTGCGGTGGTTTCTTTCCCCTGCTGTCAATTTTGGTTTATTTTAAAACTCCAGTCGCTGAGAGCGGGCACATCACCCCTTCCACCAGCCGCAGCACTGTGGGTAATGTCCCGGCAGGGCAGGGGGACACAGCTGCTCCCCTGGCTGGAGCTAAACCCATTTCCAACGAGGAATCACAGCTAGCCTTTTTGCTTAGACAATAAATTTTGGTTGGGTTTGGGGTTTTTTTTGGTATACCTTGATTCAAAGGTAAAATCTGCCCATAATGGCAGAATTCACAGGAAAAAGAAACACAAATCTTTGCACATCTCACAAGCCGGTGCCTTGAAAATGCGAGGAGTCGACCGTTCTGGCGGGAATGACAGCGGAATGAATCCCAAGGGAGCGGCTAGCCCAAGGCTGACCCGACCCCTCCATCCCTGCCTCACTCCAGGTCTCAGCCCCGCGGCACCCGCTTCCCAGGGAGGCTGCTCGGCTCCCCGGGGTGATGGACAGAGGGGCAGCGGGAAAAAAAACCAACCAAACAAACCAAAAAACCACCTTTTTGCTCCCGGTTCCTCACGCTGCCAAGCACTTCTCGCCCCTGGGGAAAGGAAGGGGCAGAAGAGACCGCAGCCTCGGCGCAGAAGGGGCAGGATGCCTGTCAGTGCCCGCTTTGCCGCCCCAACCTTCCCATCACCTTCCTCCTAACCGGGGAGGAAAGTTTTGGCGGGTCCTGCCGGCGCTGGGGGGCTACAGCGGGCAACGGCACCCCCCCCCCCCCGCCCCGCTCCCGAAGGCCGAGCTCCGCATCTCCCACCGGCTGCCCGCGACCCTCCCCGGCCCTTTTCCCCCCCGAGAAGGGGACACCCCCCTCCCAGCCCCTGCCCACCGGGGAGGCGCCGGGCTCCGTCCGTCCGTCCGTCCCCCCTCCCCACACCTCCCCGGGGATGCTGCGCGGGGGAGCCGCTGAGGGGAAGCGAGGCCCGCGCTAACGGGAGGGAGCCGAGGCGGGGAGCGGGGAGGTGTGTGTGTGTGTGAACGCAGCCCGGTGAGCCCGGCCCCCTCTCTCCGCGATCGCGGTACTCAGCTCTTGACTTTGCCGAAGGTGCCGACCCCCAGCGTGTCTCCCAGCACGTAGTGACCGATCTTCACCCGCCCGTCGTGCTTCTGCTTCTCGGCCATATTCGCCCCCCGCCGACGGACCACAATGCACAGGGCCGGCCCGGCTCGGCTCAGCTCGGCTCGGCTCGGCTCGGCGGGCGGGAGAGAGAGAGAGAGGGGGGGGGGGGGAGAGAGAGGCTGAGGCGGCAGCGGCGGGGCGGGAAACGCCGGCCGGGCGGGCTGCGCGGCCGCGGGGGCGGGGAGGGGAGAGCCCGCCGCCGGTGCCGAGGGATGGGGGGGGTTGTGTGTGGGGAGGGGGCGTGTGGGGGGGTACACCTCTTTGGGGTGCACCTGCGTGGGGGTGACGGAGTCCTTGGGGTGACGCTTCCCTCAGGGTTACAGCCTTCTTGGGGTGCGCCTGTGTGGGGGTGACAGAGTCCTTGGGGTGACGCTCTCCTCAGGGTTACAGCCTCCTTGGGGTGCGCCTGCCTGATGAGGACACTCTCCTTGGGGTGCACCCTCCTGATGGTGTACCTGGTTTGGGATGGCAGCTGTTGGGGGGGGGACATCTGATGGCTGGTGGCACCCTCCTTGGAGTGACACCTGCCTTGAGGGGGGGTACAGCTGCCCAAGAGTGAGGCTCCTTGGGGTGCTGCCTGCTTGGGTTGAACCCTCCTTGTGGTGCACCTTCTTTGGGGTGAACCCACTCGGAGGCCGTACCCTCTGCGGAGAGCGTGTGCCTGAGAGTGACACCCTCCTTGGGGTGACACCCTCCTTGGGGTGACACCCACCTGAGGGTGACAACACTCTCCTCGGGGTGCCCCCTGCTTGGGATGCGCCTGTCTGTGAGGGAGGTCACGCCTGGCTCGGATGCAGCCGTTGGAGGGTGACACCGTCCTTGGGGTACGGCCCTCCTTTTGGTACACCTTCCTCAGGTTGGTCCCTCTTTTTGGCGACACTGTGCTTGGAGTGGCACCAGCCAGGGGAGTTGCGTTGGGCCCGTAGAGCACATCCCCACCGGGAGGGACGCTGTGGGGTGGGAGGCATGGCCCCCCACACACACCCCCTGTGAGGCCCAGCTATACCTCGGGCCGGGGGACAAGGCGGGTGGGTAGAAGGGATCGATGGTAATGAAATAACATGGGCAGGTGAGGGAGGAGGGAGGAAGGGCCGGGGGCTTGCCTTGGGGTGGTTGGGTAGTGGGCTGGAGGGGGAGAAGGGAAGCGTCACGGAGAAAAGAAAGGTGGTTGTGGGGTGGAGGGGGGGTGTCAGGACCTACCTAGTTGGCTGGTGCCATGCCCCAGGTCCCGCATGCTGAGGAAGGGGAGACGGCGCTTATGGATGTCTCCTTGCTGCCCTTCGCCCTGCGCTGCAGGCTGGGAGAAGTGGAAGACCCGGTGTGTGTGTAAGTAAAGTCACGAGTGGTTGGGAAGGGCTGAATTTGGGGTGATGGTGGTGCTACCTGCTGCTAGCAGCTGCCGGGCGGTGCGTTGGGGTGTGATGGTGGATGAGCAGTTCTCACTTGGCAAAGCAGCTCCAGGAGCCTTCTTGCGGGTCAGTAGCTGTGTTAATACAAAGGAGCAAAACAGATGCACGGGGAAGGAAACAATAACATCAGCGGTCAGTGCAGCCAGCTGAAACCGTCTCTGTATCTTGGCAGTGCTGTCAGCTGCTGTTTCTCATGAGCTAGCAACTCATCCTAATGATAGCATTATCCATTCCTTAGCAGTTCAGCCCTGGGACAGCCTGCAGTCTGCTAGGGTAATGTATATTAAACAAGAGCACAGCTGCTCTAAGTGGGCTACTTCTTGCTAGAACTTCTCATTAGAAATGTACTTTGGGGGGAAGAAAACCCTATCCTGAAGAAACACCCACGTAGCAATCCCAACTCTTTTCTGTGATGAAGCTTTCTCCTTTTACTCATGAAGAAGACAACTGCAACCCAAAAAACCAGCAAGCCCTTGCCATGCTGTGCAGTAACTGAGGCTGGCAAGCAGCTGACGCGGGTGTGTTTGCTGTAAGGTGAAGGTCTCCCTGCTTTGCAGTCCCTGCTTTGCCTCTTGCCTGGGTGATGGGACCCCTGCAAATGCTGTCCTGGGACCTCTGCATCTCCAGACCGGAGCTCAGGCAAAGCAGGAGCGGCTCCTCAGCTCAGAGAGCTGTGCTAGGGGATGGCGTTTGTTGTTTGTGTCGAAGCTCAGATCCATTTCTCCTTCAAGCAATCACCTGATGGACAGTTTCGGCTGAAAGTCCAAAAAGTTTCCTAAGCAAAGCAGGATGTTCTCCCTCATCTCCTAAATAGGATGCAAACTTTGTCTAGACCACATCAATAGTTCACATTAAAAAAAACATGCATGCTTGTCCAGAGTAGGTAGCATGGCTGAACACTGAAATTGGTCTAGTGTATTTGAGAAGTAGTTCTGCTATGTTTTAATAGTGTTAATTCTGACCTCTCTGTTTCTTATTCAGCCACAAGAAGTAGCAGAAGGCAGTCACATATGCAATCCACGCTCTGAGGTAGTAAAGAGCTATTTGGGAAGGTAAGCAAAGGATACCTGATAAAATAATGACGAGACTATGCAACTGTACTATCATAAATAATAAAATGACAACTTAATTCAACAAATCTAAAAATATATATGTAGTATAATGAAACCATATCTGTTCAATCAGAACAACAGATGTACATGAAGGCATAAGAGAAATGGTATTTGCAAATGGCAAACTTTAGATAAGATGGTAATAATACTATCTCCTGGAAAGCCTGAGAAAACTCTGTCTTCTTCAGGCAGCTGCAAAATTGTCAGTCTGTGCAAGTCTTTACCTTGCAAGCTCTCAGCAGCTCTCTTCTGTCTTTGCTCGCAAGAGCACGTGGGGTTTGTTTGATCTCTGCTTCCAGTCTTGGCAAGCCCTGACTCTGCCTGAATGAAGCACCACAACAAATAAGTGAGATCTTGAATGGTATTTTTTTTAATGGTTAAACTAATATGTTTAACAGGAGCTGCTGTATGTAGATGTACTACTTTGCTCTCTTGTTTCCTAAAAGTTGGTAACTAAATCTCAGAGCAAACTGATGCGTCATGAGTGTTTCCACAGCCTGTTATACACACAGAAGCTGTTTGCTAGAAATATTGAATTAGTATTAATCAGGTTTTTAATTTACAGGATATATTTGGGGGGCTTAAGATTTACAGGAAACTTACAGAAAGCCCTTTGCTTGGCAGCAGGTATGTCCCCAGGTGGGTGAGCACCTTCCACCCCCAGCAGTGTTGGTGAGAGCTGAGAGCAGTCGTTCTTGCAGAGCCTGGTGTGCTCCTGGAAAGAAGTGCTGGGGCTCAAGCTTGAGGATATTTGCTTAATTTTCCTCTGGCTTTTAAACACATACGTGTATGTGTGCATACATATATGTATGCGTAGCTGTGTCATGCATATCTCATTCGCGCGTGTTGGGAACAAGCTGTGCTTATAGGCAGGAGCTGAAGGGTCTTGAGTAAAATGCTGGGTGGGGAGATGTTGCTAGGAGATGGAGCCTCCAGTGTCTGGCAAAGTGTCATTTTTATTTTTGGTGTAGATCACACAAACTGGTATTTGACTGTGAAGCTGGATAGAAATCTCTTCCCTCTGCTTCCGCTCATCTCTGAATGATCTATCTGTGCCTAGTAGTGTTGCAGCTTATTTAAAAACGGAAATCAAATGTAG
The DNA here is from genome assembly GCF_947461875.1 of Haliaeetus albicilla. Lineage (NCBI taxonomy): Eukaryota > Metazoa > Chordata > Aves > Accipitriformes > Accipitridae > Haliaeetus > Haliaeetus albicilla. Next base: position 5,555,679 of record NC_091490.1, read on the forward strand.
ATTGGGTGCTGTTCAGTCCAGCTGGAGGCTGGGTGGTTTGCAATCTCCAAGCTTTTTTTTTTTTTTTTCCTTTTTCTTTTTTTTCCCCACTCATTGAGAAATCCCTTGTTTGAGCAGCAGGATGTTTGTCTCTGTTTAGGGGAGGGCATCCTCGCATGCCTTTGGTTCCTTTGTGGCCAGTTGTCTGTTTTTTCAGACGCTGTGTGTTAGCAGTCAGTTTTTCTGGGTTTGGGCTTATTAAATACATCCCGCCAGGGCTTGTTCTCTTTTGTTTTACTGCTTGTGCCCCTTGTTGCACCCCAGTGCCAACCAGGAGCCAGCCCCCCCATCCGAGCTGGCTGCACCTCCACCCTCCCTGCAGCTGGGGACTACGTGATGGCACAGGGAAAGCTGCCGTGGGATGCGCAGCCCTTCACTTGGGGCACTTGGCTCTCTCTGATGTGCTACCACGGTTGGATTTACTGTAGAAATTAGGTTTGAATGCTAAAACATGGGGTGGTTTTGCACCCCTTTTTGGGGTGCTGGAGTCCTGGGCAGAAACATGGGCCCCTTGCAGCTCTCACAGAGGCTCATGCCACATGCTCGCATTTTGCTGATGCTCCTCTCGGGTACCAAACTCCCTTCACTCAGTATGCAAAGGGTGCTTTTGGTAATGTGGGGCTAAACAGCAGGATGCTGAAGGGTTGGGAGGGCACCCAGCCAAACCTGGGTGCTGCCTGTTGCAGCGCTGGCTTCGGTTGCCATCATGAAACTGCAGAAGGGCTCATAGCTGAATGTCTCGAGCCACATCTGACCTGTCAAAGGACTTCAGTTCAGCATCCTGAACCTCTTGGCCCATTTGGGAAGAGGTTAGGATGCTGTATTTTTCCAGCTCAGTGTGACCAAAAAAGACCAGCAACGCTGTGCATCTGTTTATACAAAAGCTCAGGTTCTGGGGCATGTCATCCAACCCTTATAAGTGCCCTAAATCTGTGGATTTTCAGTAGGATTTGCTTTCCCAGTCTGTTTTTAGACGAGATAGTTAATGAGATAATGCAGCAATGGGTAAACTGTGACATGTGAAATGTTTTTTTTTTTTTTTTTTGAATGTTAGAGAAACTACGTGCATCAGAGGCTTATGCACATTAGATTTGTAACCAAGCAATTCCCATTTATATTATGTAACTGATGTTATTTATCAAACCCCATGTACTGGCCAAGAGCAGATGTTGAGCTGTTGTGCTACAGTGTTGGAAATTAACTTTTCTGGGGGTTAGTTATTCAAAAACAATCGCGTGATTAGCTCATTGTGATATGATGTAACAACATGCAATATGGAAGTATTATTCCAAAAATATAGTGCATATGGGTCCAAAGTCTGTTATGGTCTCTTTTTGGTATTGAGTGAAAATCTGAACTGCATGGCAACATATGATGCTCTGGTGGGAATGTGTGCTGAAAACCCTCCCTGAGTCAGAGTGGAGAAGGAATGTGGTGTTTCTTACATTGAAAATAAAACACTTTAACCATGCAACATGATAAACATTCATTTAATGAGGAGGCTGCTGAAAAGAGACCGCTTGCATATGTAAGCATTGGTGCATACACATTCTAACCAGCAGTTAGAGAAGGACTCGTTTTCTGAGTGGTTTACTCCTTCTACATGAGAGTGAGACTTCTGGATAAGGTTTTTTTAAGGGCACAAATGAGTAACTAGATTCCTCATCCCATTAGAAGTTAATAGTAATGAATTCCTGTCAATTTTTTTAATATGCTCTGTGATTAGGGTGATGGTTTATTTGGGGGCTTGGGGGGGTCATTTTTAAAGCAGATAGGTACACTAGTCCTTTTTCTGCAGTCATGGAATCAATCTTTTAGGCTTTATCCAGAAATGTGAAGCACAATGCGATTATGAGGTGAGCTATATGGGAAAGTGGGGGGTATTTTTTATTTCCATGCAGTCTTACCCTCCTTTATAAGTTGTGGGCAATACAATTCCTACAGAAACTTTGTAGCCTGGAGCTCAGCAGCAAATCCTGAAAGATAACTTCTAGCGGTGTGGAGTAAAAAGCAGTGACTGTGTGAGTTGCTTATAGCATTTGTTTCAGTGGCTTGCCAAGTATGTTTTCTTTTAGGGCACAATCTGCGAGAGCTGGCAGACCTTCTCTTGGCTTTGCCTAATTAGCTTAGCTGGGAAGGCACTTGCTGTTGAGGAGTTTGAAGTTTATCCTCATCCTTCGGTTTGGACCCATGAGCATCTATTCCAGGGACAGACTGAGGAAGAGTTTAGGATTTGGTCTGCTGCCTGTACAGTAGGTCCAGCCTTTTTTGACCTTGATATGAAATACTATTTAAAGATCCATGACCTTGCAGAATCAGTCCACTATTTCCTTGCCCCGTCTGTCTTGCTGCTCTGTATCAGAACATTACTGCAAACAGGGTGGAACAGCATGTTCTCCACGTCCACAATGTCCAGGACAAGAATAGGGCTAAAATTAAACCGCACACAGATGGTATGAAATGGAGAAATACTTCAAGTGAGGCTTGTTGAAGCATCAGAATCTGTTATTTGGACGGGACTGTGGAGTGCACATGTTCCTGCCTGGGGTGAAGGGATGCTGCGAGGTCAGTCCCTGCACATCAAGCGTCTGGTTCATGTCTCGACCAGGACCTCAGGATTTGGGTTCACCCGCTGTGGGATGCTGGGCAAGCTGTCAAGGGTTATGTGCAGTTAAGGGTTGAAGTGCCCAAAGTAGGAGAGATGGTGCTGAGCTGAAGTCGAAAAATCCCCATCCAAACCTTCCTCTTGGCTGCTGCCAAGCCCTAATGTTTAAGTGGCTTTTATTTTATTTTTACTTTTAAGCTTCCCACCTGGGAATCTGCCAAAAGTTAGAACTCTCTTATTAACTCAAACTGCTCCATTTTTAACAGTGCTGAGCTGCGAAGCCACTAAGCCCAGAACAACCCCAAGGTACAGGTATTCCCCTGCACATTAGCGGCTGCATCTGAGGAGCATCTTTAGTGCTTTGTGGTACCCACAGTTCAGGACAAAGCTTTGCTTGGGGGAAATCAGGAGTTCTAGTTCCCATTTCCAGTTATGTCGGCGTATCATCTTCAATCACCAATTCTGAAGTAACTCTAGATTTTTATTTTTTTTTTTATTGAGCCCTCAATCTTTCTATGTTTCAGTTCCCCATCCTCATAACTCATTCCTTCTCCCTGCCTGTGTCTGAGTGGGCATTTTAGACTGGAAACTCTCAGACCTGTCCTGAAAAATGTATGTATTTATGGCAGGATGTTACACTTCATGGCAGGCTGCTAGTATGATGGCTTGGCTGCACCTTTGAGAGATTTGTCCCCGCTGTTGTCTTTGCCGGGTCTGAGCGTCCCGTGGCCGGGCTGCAACACATAGTCGTATTTGTGTGAATGTTTTTAATAAGCGTGTTGTTTCAACTGAAATGCCTCTTTCTGGGGCTGGGGCTCTTGGAGAATTGCTCTTGCCCTCTCTCATCTCAGTGGCAAACTGAGAAAGGTTTCCTTTAGTCAGCTGGGGAAGAGGGGGAGGATTTATGAATCAGAGAAATGCATTCCTGATGCGGAATAGGCACATGCCCCATTCCCCCCCCGCCCCGCTGCTCAATAAAAGCACCATTTGTGTGGCAAATAGCCAAGGGTTTTATGAATACAGCTCTTACTTTATCCAGCTGCTAGAAACCTTTCTGAAATATGAATTAAAATAAAAAGCCTTGCTAGACACTTTTAGCGCTCATAATTTTTCTATTTTTGGTCTGCGGTGTGGAGTTCTTGCATCAGAAATCTTGCTTTGAGAGGCTTGAGTGGCTTCTTTCAAATATTATGAAATTGAAAAAAAATCTGAAAGATGTATGACTTTAAATAATCTCTCACACTATCAGGATCATCAGGAACTCAATGTGATTATGTCCCTAGATTTGATGCTTCCCTAGCTGTTATGGCTTTGAAATCTTGTCTTTGATATTTTATATAGGCTTGCCCTTCATTCAGAAGCCATTGGGGTGTGTTCTTGAGAAACTGGCACAGTTGGGATTAGGTTTTTTTAATAAATCAGCTACTGGGGGAAAGAAAAGATTGGGACTGCAATCCATGCATAGGAATCTCTTACAGGTTTTAAGAGAAGCATTTTAAGTTACATTGCGGGGATGAGCTTTGGTAAGAGACCTGGGAAACCATGGTAACGTTAGGAAGATGGTTGAACTGTGAGTTTGCAGTTTGCAGTTTACGTAGTGGAGTGTGAGCGGGGAGAGAGACGTCTCGGGGATTTGTCAGGAAGACAGGGAGATGTGCTCGCTCGGCTGCACGGTCGGGGGAACACGAAGGAAAGGGAGTGCTTTTCCCAAGGGAATGGATTTGGACGGTTTGCAGGTGTTAGTGATTTTCTGCAAATATCAGCCCTGTACTAGCTATGCATTTATGCAGGGATTTTTTGGATACTTCCTTGCTAAACGGGACTCGTGCCTTGTTCGGAGTCACTCGGGAGGGTTATCCCGAGCAGGGAGCACAGCATGGTACCACCTGAGCAGTAACTGCAGTGGGGCACGGGGCATCTTTTCCCTGCAGTGTTTATAATCCTGTAAGAAACCTCACCTATCTCTCTGAACCAAAGTTGGGTCAATTAGGAGATTGTAAGTAAAGCAAGCAGGCTAGATGTAGCGTGTGCGTTTAAAAAAAAATAAAATTAAAAAATACATTTCTGACAGAGCATAAATCATGCTTTCTCCCCCTCACTCCCATTGCAAACATCCTTTTGAGAGAGCAGCCAGAGTCATTTTGGATATCCAGAGTCAGCAGTGATGGAGGGATTGCTTTCCTGGAGGAAGGGACTCACACAGTGCCTGTGTGGCCACGGGCACATCAGGACCCTCCCAGCCATTTTGTGCATCTGTATTCAAGCGATGTGACAGCCAGCAGGGAGAGGAAAAAATCTGGGCAAATGTAAAATCTCACCCACTCAGATTTTGAAGGTGAATCAAGAAAATGTGTCGGGGTGTGGTGGTGGGGGAAATCTAGTTATATGTAGGTTGTGGTGCCATTAAGATGGAGTGGATGTAAATTGCAGACATTTATTGAATGATCTCTCATGTCTTCCCAGACCTATGCACAGCAAGGAGAGGTGAAACTGAGAGCAAATCTCGCCTTATGAATTTGTATGACATGGCAACAGGATGGCTCAATTTATTTGGAAAAGCAGGAGAGATTTTTCACTTCTGTTGGATTAGCCTGAATCCCAACCAGATCAGAGATAAATAACAGAGCCTCCTAGAGATGGAAAATTAGCCAAAGGGCAGTCAATGCCTTTGCATCTGGATCTACACTCAGAAATTCAGATTTTTGCTGGCTGGGAGGAAAAAGCGAGTATTCCCCGCATTGTGCACCTCAATCCTGGTGGGATCATCTTCCGGGATGAAAAGTTCAGTGTCTGTAATGGTTGTGCCAAGGCTGCCACAAAATGGATGCTCAGGGGTAATTACACGACTGGCATTTTTGAGTGTCTGTGAGATGGAGGCTTGTCCGAGGCTGCAGCAGCATTGTTCGTGTAGGTCACCAAGCTTAACAAGGCAGCAGTGGAAAAGGTGCACAAACTGTTGCACTCATTTGGAGAGAGGACTTAATTATCTAGAGGCTTTGATGAGAAATAATTGCTAAAGGCTTTAATACGAGTTGCTATTGTCAAAGAAGTTGTTGTCCCTTGGCTGCTCCGCAGGAACTTCATGTGCCCAGGCTTACCCTGGCATCGATGGAGCAAGCTGTCTGGAGTTATCTTGCTTCCATACAAGGGTAAGACATCTTACATGGGCAGTAACTATTCATCAACCAAAGTGGAGTAACACTACAGTGCAGCAACCTTAAAACATGCGTGTAAACTCTGACTTGCAGCACTTGTAAGACTTATTCCTCTCCAGTCTGCGAGTCTTACTGCTATGTAAAAAAATCTTAGTGAATTAGGGCCTCACCAAAGGGATGTTATTCATATTTTACTGATCAGAAGATAAACCACAAATCGCACATAATAAAGGGTGTTTTCCCTGATTCCCAGGCTTCTGAATTAACCTCTATACAATGCTTTCGTTAATAACTCAGCAGTGTATTGCAAAAATAAACCTAAATTTGACCATCCATGTTAAAAACAAATAACCCAAAACCTCTTTAATGAGAAATAACAATCTTTTGGCTATATTTTGTGTATGTAAGTAACTGCCTCATAACACACTGATCACGCCCACTGGATGCATGCAGCAGTATTACTAGATAGCTAGGGATATAATTTTTTGCTTAGGCTGTATTGCATGTTAGTGCATCAATTTAATTTTACAGTCTGCTTGATATGACTGCTTTTATAAACAGGGGTATCATTTTACTTGTGTCCTACTGCAAGTTTGACATTAGAGTAATTTTCCAGTTTGTTCCAATGCATGCTGAAAGTAGTAAGCCTTTTCCCATGGACTTGAGTGTATGTTGTATCAGGAATTTCCTGATGAATTTGAGAAACAATGTATTGTAATAATCCTGCAGATGTTTTCTGACCAGCTCGTGTGATACAGAACTTCATCCTGCAGTAGCATTTTTGGCCCATTCCTGTGTGTTGTGTAAATGAAAGCGATTTTCACAGCTGGCCTTCCCATCGGTTCTTCCTCCTGCCTAGAGATTAGATCTCCTAATCTGGTTTTATCATTTCTTTGAATCAGCCATACTGGTTTCAACCACCCTGCTCTGCTAAGGCTGTGGAGTGCTTCCAGTCTGAGGATGCCCTCTCAGACGTGAGCCTTGGGGCTAGCCTGACCGTGGGAGCCGCACTCACATCCTCTGCAGAAATCTTTGGAGACCTGCTCTCAGATGCGAATGTTAGTTTTTCACAACCCACTTAAGTAGAAATCAAAATGTTTTTGCCAAGTTTGCTGGGCTGGGAGGAAGAATCTGGAATACGCGGATGTAGGTGGAATCTCATGAGCTTCCCTGGAGAGCTCTACACCAGCATGTATCACTGTGCAACCCAGCAATTGCGGTGGCAAAGCTTAATCAGCAACAAAATGAGTTCTCGTTACGTCCATTATTGTCATAGCTGGACTGGGCTGGGGGGGGTCTAACAAGTAGGAAACAACAAATGACTTTGGGTCTTGTAAGTCGGCCTGTGGAAATGGAGCCCCGCTATGTTTCACGACCATCTGAGTCACACATGTTCAGTGAAGGCGCTTGCAATTTGGCTGTTATCTCTGTAGGGGGAAAAGTGGAAGATAAATCTGAAGGTTTTTCCAGACAAAAGGAACTTATCGAGTAATACTGAAAACAGACGGCGCAGAGCCAAGCTTGGATTTGGCCCTTATTTTGAGCTGAGTAGAAAGAAACTGTGGCCAAGGATCAGCTGGAAAACCATTTAACCCTCTTTGAGATTGAACAGCAGCTTTGCTGAGAAAGTCTAATTTGGAATACAAGCATGAGAAAAATCAAGAGCACAATGATTTATACAGTGATTGACAACATGTCATGTAGGACAAGCTGCAAACTCACCTCCTGAAGGTTATACCGTGCATGATCATGTACTCTGATGAGGTGGAGATATAAAATACAAGAGGTTATAGAGGAAAAAATGCTGCTTCTGATCCTTTTCACCTCTTCCGATGTGCCTTTCCGTTACCCTGCCTGTGTCTCAAATTTTGTTTCAGGCACCAACTCTGTTAGGGCAAATGAAAGTAGAGGGATTAGCTCAACAAATTCATGCATCCTAATATCAAGGGCTTTTTAATTTGTGGAATTCCTCAATGTTTGTTGCATCTTGGTTCTCTGACCTCCACCTCATGCTCTTTGTTCCTTCACTTGACCATACTTTCTGTGAGTCTTTATTCTCAGTTTTCTTTATAGAGTGCCCAGTCTGACTCTTTTTTTTTTTTTTTTTAACCTCTCTCTTATCTTCTGTGATCCCATTGCCCCTCTCACCTCTCTTTCCCTTCTTAGGTCTTTTTTCCCCCATTTCTCCTTTCTTTTCCCTTCATCTTCCCCTTCCCTTCTTCTGGAGAGCAGCCCTGCAGAAAGGGACCTGGGGTTGCTGGTCAACAGCAGGCTCAATGTGAGTCAGCAGTGTGCCCTGGCAGCCAAGAGGGCAAACCGCATCCTGGGGTGCATTAAATACAGCATAACCAGCTGGTCAAAAGAGGCGATTATCCCACTGTATTCAGCGTTGATGTGGCCTCACCTTGAGTATTGGGTGCAGTTCTGGGCTCCACAATTTAGGAAGGATGTGAAGGTCCTTGGATGCATCCAGAGAAGGGCAACAAAGCTGGTGACAGGGCTGGAAGGAATGTCCTGTGAGCAGCAGGTAAGGACTTTGAGCTTGTCTAGTTTGGAGAAAAGGAGGCTGACGGGCAACCTCATCGCTCTCGACACGTTCCTGAGGAGGGGACGTGGGGAGGGAAGTGCTGAGCTCTTCTGCCTGATACCCAGTGACAGGACACACGGGAATGGTTCAAAGCTGTGCCAGGGGAGGTTTAGACTGGACATGAGGAGGCATTTCTTTACCAAGAGGGTGCTCAAACACTGTATCAGGCTTCCTAGAGAGGTGGTCGATGCTCCCAGCCTGTCAGTGTTTAAGAGACATTTGGACAATGCCCTTAACAACATGCTTTAACTTTTGGTCAGCCCTGAAGTGACCAGGCAGTTGGACTAGATGATCATTGTAGGTTCCTTCCAACTGAAATAGTCTAGTCTAGTCTATTCTGTTTCTCTGAAGGACAGCCCCAGACTGTTCTCGTGCCTTGCCTTTATCCCTCTAACTTTGTTTCCTTTTCCTCCCAATGTATTCCCTTCCTTTGATCTCTCAAATCCAAGAAAAAATCAATTACAACTGTTTATTCTAACAAGTAATTTTGGCCTTCAGCTCCTATTCCTGCTTTTTTGAGATCACAAAGTCTCAGGTGGATTCCTTCCACTTGCAAGGATATTTTCTGCTGAGTGGCCTCCTACTCTGGCCCACATCCTAAGCTTATATGAGGAAGACCTTGGACAGTCCTCTCTGGTGCTGGGCATCTCTTACGGAGGATGAGTGTGAGAAGTGTGGCCGTAAGTGCCTCTCAAAGATGTATTGGGGACAGGATGGAAAGGAACAAGGAGAAAGTAATTTGAATTTCTTGGTAGTTAGGCTATCACACTTTTCCTCTCTCTCTCAATGTAAAGACAGAGTCTTGTTGGCTTTGAATTCCACCTCTCTCTTCAGTCTGTAGTAACCAGCCCCTTTACGCAGGGTCATGATGCAGGGATGCTCTTGGAGCTCCATGTGAAGTAGAGGCAATTTTTACTCTTAAGGAAGCCCTGGTGCTTCTTGAGCCCTGGTGATGGAAGCATGTGGGTTTTTTGTGGTACTCATAACTGAAAGTCCTGAGTCATTGCTGCTGCTTCTTCATTTGGAGTCCAATGCTAGCTTTCCCATTTTTATGAAGGACGAGACTGGTGACTGTAGGTTTGCTACAGGGTTGTTGTGGGACTTCTAAGACCCCCCCCCCCCCCCAAGAACTAACCTCAAATCCGATTCTACTCCAGCTGCAAAGCAGAGGTTTTTGTCTGCCTTCTTTAACATAAACACTGAGCAATGTCTGTTAGGATGGCTTTCCAAAATAAAAACCCTATCAAAACAGAAGGCATCACATATGCTATTTCCAGTGGCAAAAGTGAGACTCGTCACTTAATGCATGATGGGAAGGCATTTCAGTATTCAAGATACGCAAACCTGTGGGACATGTACTTATGATTGTTTGATATTTCCCAGTTATTTTTAACTGATGTATCATATGATGCACATCTCTGTCTGTAAAATGCAGAGCAGCTCAAAGAATAGAGCTCTTAAAATTTTGGTTCAGGCAGCATTTTATCAACCTTAGGAATTCAGTGACAAATAAGAAAAACTTAAGGATCTGTTTCAGAGAAACTGGAGATGTAAACATCTGCTAGGCTGCCTTTTGCATCCTGTAGGGAGTTTGTAAGCTTTTTATAGCAGCTCTTGTCTTTGCATAGCACCTAAAGCAGAGGGGGGTTGAGCGATTGCTTGGGATCCCTTGGCACTGTTGCACAGCAGTTAGTTAATAAGAAGACATTGTTCCCTGTAATGTAATGCTATTATTATTTCAAATATTCTGTTAAAGTTCTTTAATCTCTCCTTGTGATCATTCCCTTCCGCATTTTTAATTATCAGTGTTTTCAATGAAGAAATGCTGAAGTATGAAAGATTAGATAAGGAAACATTCAACATCAAGAAGCTCTTTGCTCGAGGGGCTTTGAACAGGACTGTTGTATTGATTTGTTAAACCAGAGCGTGTGTTTTATCAGCAACGCATAAATCAAATGGCATCGTGCACAACAAATGTACTTACAGTTAATGGGAAAAGAGACCCCATTCAGTGAGGTGCTTCTGCTAGATGTGAGAGAACAAAAAGAGGTTGGTTTTTGGTTTTTTTTTAAATGGGGAATGATGGAGTAGGTCTGTAAGAAAAAGATTCAGCTCATTTCAAATGCGAGGGAAGCCGGTTTGCTCCTGATTCACAGTGATTCATGAGCTGTCATGCATCAGAGACAGATCCAGCCCGGCTCTGACAATATGCATGACCTGAGCGGTCTTCTAAAACAGCAGTGCCACCGGGCAGGGTGATGCAGAAAGGACCAGGAGGGGAAGCTGGACTACAGCTCCAGGAGGGGACAGCCTGATGCATTGCTGTGTAGCAGCGGCAGCAAAGTGTTTGTCTCGGGGAAAAAATCAAAGAAGCAAATAACTGAGGCTGTTGGCATGTGGGTTATTCAATGCTTGATCCAGCGTGGTCTCCTCAGCCACGCCGAGAGAGGAGAGGGCATCAGCAAGGGCTCTGCGGGCTGCCTTGGGATCACGTTCAAAGGGGGAGCTACATCTGGAGAGCAGGTCCAGCTAGAACAACCTTAAGCTCTCCTCCTGTGCCCTCAGGCTGAGGATTTCATCCATGCCCTATAGAGACTATATTTACATTCAGATATAACTGGTGAGACTGGCTCTGTTCTTGCCCTGTTATTTTCCTGCCCAGCATGGCTGTACAGACACGCTGCTCAGAGTACAAAGGACAGCAAACTGTGGTGTTTCTTTCTGACAGGTTTTGCCTCATTTTATCATAAAACAACACCTAATCAATTTAAGCCAAGCTTTACTATGACAGCTCTAAACCAAAATAAAGTCCCGCTACCCTTCTGTACACATTCACCTTCTGTTAAACTTTGGCAGTTGTCCCAAGTGCAGGCTCTCCTGTTCCTGATGTGTTGAATGATGTTGGGCAGCGTCTACCAGCATCTCCAGCAGATGTTCTCCCTCAGACCTACATCTAGCCGTGCATTTTGGGCCTTTTTTAACGTCTTTCTGTCCTGCAGAATAACAGTGTTGAAACAAGGGAGGAAAGGGTATGCATAGGACTATTTGGAATGTGTTGAAGAAACCAGGTAAAGTGTAAATAATAGAATCTTTGATCAACCTTTGAGCTGCTCAGGAAGCCCAACCCAAACAGCCCTCCTCCGGGTGGAAGGATGCGGCAGCCCCCTGCCTTGCGTCCTGCTGGCTGTTTGTCCGTGCAGCACACTCTCCAGCTACTCTTTCTCGCCTCAGGCCAGGGGTAATTGCAGTTATTTCACAGGCAGCACCCTCCAATAGATGTTCTTAAATATACAGCAGGGATGGGCCTGATCTGACTAAGATCAGTTGAGTAGGTACGTTCTTCCCACATTAAAGCCAATTAACTTTGGATGGGTATGAGTGAGAGCAAAATTTAGCCCAGTTTGTCTTCTCTGTGAATTGGTTCGTGTTGGCTGAGATTGAGTCTCACTTCTTTCCTTGAGGCAGAGGCTCCTGTATGCATGAAGGCCAGGAGTTACAAGGAGCCATTAGAGCAGGGGAAGGGCTTTGATCTCAAAATTGCACCATTTGAAATTGCAGATGAAATGAAGGAATTAATAAAGCAGCGAGCAAGCCTGCAAGTGAATCATTTTAGCTTCTCCCAGAGCAGGCTCAGTCCCAGTGGGAGCACGACTCCGGCAGGAGCCATGCGTTACCCCAAGGGTACTGAGATGCAACGCTCCTGATGGCCTCGTTGCAGCAAGGGCGAGGACGTGCCACCATTGGGAGGGGGAGATGCCGGCGGAGGCAGAGGAAAGCAGGATTAGCCGTGGATGGGAGTGCAGCATGGCTCTGGGAGACCAGTGGCGATGGGGAGCTGGGAGCTGGAGCAGGAGGCTTCAGAGGAGCAGGTCTGCACAGCCTTCACCACTTTCGCCCCAAGCTGGATGCGTGCTGTAGAGCCATTTCAGTGTGGCGCGGTGCCCAGGCAAATTCGGCTCACTTTGCGCTGTAACACTGCTCTGCAGCTTCCAAACCAGACCTGACTTGCACCCTGCCAGCTCCGAGCAGGAGCGGAGCAGCCTGAGCTCGGTGAATAGACATGCCCTGAGGCTATGTCTACATTGCAGTGCAGAGGTGAGACCTGGGCTTGGTGAGACAGACCTGAGCTAGTTCTTGGGAGCCGCAGGGCTGTGATGCACCGGGGGCATGTGGGGTGGGTGTCCCTGGGCTCTGGGAGGAGGAGGAGGGAAGTTTCCAGTCTTGGTGAGTCTCATGGCATGTTTGAGGACAGAGGCTGGGTGATAGAAGGACCTTATGGGCTGGCATGTGCTGTGCTTACCGGTGGGATGGCCGTTCCCTAGAGAAAAATCCCTAGGAAAATCATGGCCAGCAGCACTGGGAAGTGGACAAAGTGGTAGTGCTGGAGTTTGGGTAAAATACATTGCCATCCTCCTTAGGCTACACGAATCTCGGGGTTGTACTGAGGATCCTCAGCCCTGTACCCTGGCACTGGGACAAGCACCAACCGTTCAGTTGGGTGGTTCATCTCCTGGAAACCAAAACTATCTCTGCAGGGTGCGAGAGGAGACAAGGGGTGCAGCATTCGCTGGGTGCCCAGCTGTGGGGTAGTGGTGCATGGGCATGTGTGACAGGCCAACTGAAGTACCTATGGCTGCAGGTTGAGCTTATGCTCTAAGCTTTGTATGCATGAGGACGTATAGCAAGAAAAGAATAAAAATAGTAGAAACAAGTAAAACTAGCTTCTGGTGAGAAGAATACAAAGAGTTTGGTTGAAAGAAGTTGCAAAGCATGTGAAATTTTAGGGTTATTTTTCCTTCTGCATTCCTTATATTCTGGTTGCAAGTCGTATTTCTTAAGTGCCAGGCTATTTTCTACCTGTTTTCCCTCTAGCCCCGCTGCACCTCGTGTAATCCATGAAGAAAGTTCTTATGTTTGAATTCACCATGTTGGCTCACGAAAACCTACCCGAGGTTTCCCTCAAAAGCAGGACAGCCCTGCCTGGGATCTATGCTGCCCACTGAAGAGGTGGCTGTAAACATATGAGCCATTTTGGTTCACTTTACAGTCAAATGAAGAAAAGTAGGCACTTCTCACCCTATGGCAGCCTTCTCTTATAAATCTGATAGACTGGCACTTCAAGGAAACATTTTCTTTCCACTGATTGGAAACAGATTTTAGATGGCTCCAGCAGACATTATGCTTTGTAGGAGTCCCCTCCTCAGTCTGCGCTGCCATATCTTTGCTTATTCCCGAAATGATACAATATTACACAGACAAAAAAAAAAAAAAAAAAAAAAGAGATAGATGGAAATGGTTGGAAGAGGCTTTATCACAGGTGATTTTTCAGCCCGATCTTGGGAAATAAAGTCTGGTGTGAGCAAGCAGCTTAAAGCCAGAAGGGTGGCTGCAGCCTCTGGAAGAGGAGTGGAGATGATTTCCCTCCCAGCACCTGCGAGGCTCGTCCACTCTCAGCACTGAGCACTAGATGGCATCCAAGGGGGGAGTTTGGGCTCTTGAATGCAGTCCTGGGCTCCGAAATGATAATTGCTGCTGGATCCAAAAATGAGGATACCATCTGGATGGGGAAAAAACCAAAAGGGCCAAGGAGGTGGACTTTTTCCAGCTCCTGCTGCCATCCCATTGAGGTACAACTCGGTCCAAGGTCTGCTCCACAGTCTCAGCCGAGTGCTGGACCACAGGGGCTGGAAAATAATGTGACGGGATGAAGAGCAGAGGCATCGTGCACAAGTCAAGGTGCATTAAAGCCTGCATGGGTGCATCCACCCACGTCCTCTTTTTTCCCCCGAATGCTGCCAGCCTCATGGGTGCTTGGATGCGCAGCACGGTGCATTCGTTGCTGTCTGTTCATGTGCTGTCCCTTGGTGTCCCCCCTAAGGTGTGCAGTCTGGGGACAGCTGCAGGTGACTGGAAATGCAGCTGCTGTGAGCTGGAAAACATTTCTTAATGAGGGAATTACCTTTGCTTCATCCACCTTGTTTTCTAAATAAGCCAAGTTGTCCCTAGGCCATTAATGGGCTTTGGAAGAAAGCAGAAGCACCACAAGAAATGGCTTTTGCCCGGGTGATTTTTTCCTCCTTTTTACCCCAAAGGTGTCTTTCTGCTGGCGTGGGATGAGAAGGGGGAGTGTTCAGCATCTCTCCCTGTCCTACGTCTGTGTCCTCCTGGGAGGGAGCGTTCAACTTCAGCTCCAGGCAGGATTAGACCCCCAGTTGGGGTATTAAAATCTTTGCTTTTATCATCTCTCAAATAAGCAGTGACCATGAACAAGCTCCTTGGGAGAGGCAGCTGTGCTTGGCCCCATGGCTCAGCTCTGATTTGGTACGTGGGGGCGGGAGCCAGCACCCAAGCTGGGGTTCGAAGGCACCGATATGTACAGCACAGAAGCGCACGCAAAGGTGCGAGGAGCCAGACGGGATGCCAAAATGAGTAAGTGGCCGTGGGTGGCTGCCTGGGGGTGCAGGAGCCATGGGAGGGCCACGACGCTCCCTCCCCGCCTTGTTTGCATGCTGCAGGTGACCTTGAGTTTAACAACTTAATGAGGGCTGTGCAATTACAGGCATCATTTGCATGCGCCCTGTTCCTGGTTAGGAGGATGCTGAGTTACAGGTCCCAAGCGCATGCTGGAGGTGACTTGACGGTTGTCTCTCCTGAGGCTTTTCAGCCTCTCTCTAGATGAGCAAAGGAGTCTCAGGGCTGCAGCATCCCACCTGGCTGCCTGCAGAGCCCTCCTGCCCTGCCGGCACAGGCAGCAGCCAGGCAGCCCGCAGGAGCTGCCCCAACCTTATCAGCGAGCCAGTATCTGCTGCGCGCAGCACCCCGCCTTGTCGCCCCCGCAGCCCTGCGAGGGAGAAAAGATGGGGGCAGGCACTTGATTTCCCCACTTGCTTAATCCCAGGCACTCACTCCTGGGCGTAGCTTTGTCTTGCGATTCGCGTGACAGGCAGGGAAGGAGCTGTCGGGGTTCAACGGTTGCTTCACTGCCTGGATGTCTGGCACCAAAAGGGGCTGTGTCTCATCACCGCCCAGAAACCATTTTCCCTCTGAAACACCTTTGTGTTCACGCTTTTTTTTTTTTTTCCTTGTGTTTTTCTGGTGTGAGTACAGCTCCAGGCAGGGATGCAGGAGAGCTTTATCGAGGTTCAGTTGCAGTTTGAAATAGTTTTCTTCCCAAAAGTATATGTACCTATGAGAAATAGCTTCAACCCGAGCCCTGGGTAGCCCAGAGTTACTACAGACTGCTGTTTGTGTGCCCGTTTCTTTTACCTGCAATTATGGGGAAATTGCCATCGTGTAAGCAGCGAGCTGTATGAATAGCTTTATTATTTGTTATTATTAGACCTAGTTGTGTGTTTTTCTTGAGATCATATCTGCACAAGAAAGCACAGTAATAATAGCCTTTTGGACTGGCCAGGTTTAATTTCTATCATTGACTGCAAAACTTTTGAAGCAAGGTGCTGTTTACTGCTTTCTTTTAAAATCAATGGTATTAAGCAAACAGTCACAGCAGAGAGACCTTTGCGTTGTCCGGGCTGAGTTCTTGTAAGGGCAGGCAGTCATGTTGTGCTTGCTCTCCTCAGCTGGCATCAGCAAAAGGGTCTCTTGTTACAGCCTGGTGCCAAGCTATTTTAGGAAGCAAGATTCCCCTTTTATGGAATTATTTTTCATGGGAGTTGAAGTACCGAGCTCATTTGCATTTCTCTTTTTCTGTTTTGGTCTGTTCTATCTCTTGCTTTCAGGTAGGGTGTGTAACATAGAGAGCAACAGCTTCTCAACTTGTGACAGCAGCAAGGTGCTATCTGAGTATGGAAAACATGCCCAAGAATGGGTCAAGAAATAGGAAAAGATCACGTTTTTCTCTTTGAGGACCATTATCAGGAGCTTTTCATCAAAGTCCAGTAGGAAAGAGTAAAACTCAGGGCTGGGTTCCTTAATGCACATTGCAACCTACCAGTATTTTTTGGGCTGCTTATCGGGTGGTCGTGCCCATGCGGACACAAGCACGTGTGGGTGTGGAGCCACCCAGGCTGGCTGTCTCCGAAAAGAAGATGAAAACAAAACCAAATTGAAAGGGTGCCTTGTCAGACGTGTGCAATTTGTGCTTTTGGCGTTGGGTTTGTTACCCCAAAAGTCACCTCGCAGTTGGTATTTTGCTCCATTTTCCAAGCAGCTGGTGGTACCACGCTTCGCTAAAAGCAAGAGGGCTGTAAATGTGGGTGCATGGCTGGAGAAAAGCAGGTAGTGGAGGACAGATAAACGAGAACTCAAAATGCCTCACTTTGGGGGATTTTTTCCTTTCATTTTTGAACCTCAGTATTTCAAAACAGTCTCAGGGTTTGGAAACAGAAGGATTTTGACACTTAGTGTTTGATGTTGGCAGTACTGGATAAAGGAGATAAAGGGGCCTGTGACGAAGCAGACGAGCTATTTGTGATCTATTGTGCAACAACTGTCAGTGAACTTGTGTCTTTGTGTGTTTAAAGTGTATTTCCTGACATTTACTGGCAATTTTAAAGGGATTTACTCTTTGCTATTTCATAATCCCTCGTTCTGAGCAAATTTGCAGATTTTGAAGATCAGAAAAGACCATTAATGCCATAGTCTGAGTCTCTGGATAGCTCAGGCCACCTACCTTCATCCTCTCCTGTACTGAGCCCAATACTTTGTGTTCAGCTACAGCATGTCTTCTACAAAGGCACGATATGAAAGTGGAAAGATCAACCACTAACCCAATAGTTTGTTCCAAGATCTGATCGTTATCATTATTTAAAATAAAATGGGTAATGTACTTCTCATTTTTCTCTGTCTGCCTTTGGCTAGAAGAGGAATTTATGCCCAAACACTCATATAAAAGCAAGTATTTCTTTAGCCCTTTCAAAACAAAGCAAAAGATAGGCTAGATATATATTGCTGTGAATCTGTGTACAGAGAAAATAGAATAGCATCCTTCCAGTGGTTTGATGCTGTGGTCTGCAAGGCAGCTCACATGCATTTGTAAAGTCATTTGAGCTGTATTAAGGTCAATATCATAACTTGAACATCATTTCTTTTAGTGGCTTTTCTTCTTTATAGACATTTCTTCAGCCTTTTGAAATCCCATGTCCCAAGCAAAATTCAACTGGCACAGAAAAGTGAAGTGGGAAGGGAGGGTTGTGCACTTAAGGGGAAAAAAAAAAAAAGGCATTTAACTGGAAATGTGTGTGACAAATGGGAGTGGGCCTGGCTTGACCCCTTCTGGCTATTAAAAGACTGTATTGCAAGATAATTTGGGAAAATATTGTAGCTAGAGAGAGGCTGTGAACCAAATGGTTCATACCGAGTCAGTAATCTGAGTGCTATAGTTTTGTAATGTGCTACTAACCCAAACCGTGGATCCTACTGCTCCCGAGTTTTTGGGCCTGGCTCTTATCGCAGTATAAAACAGCCTATGTGAAAGTATTCAGAATACAAACAGGGGAGAAAATCCTTTTCAGAGCTATAAAACCATCTTCTCTTGTAAAGAACTTGATCGGTTTTGGCAAGACTTTCAAAGAAAACAGTGTTGAGATCCTCTCGATGAATAGGAACATTAATATATTAGGTATGTATTATGTAAATCAATACTTCAGTGGAGTGCTAGATAAGATAAATGGGAGCAAAGAGCAGGCTTTGAAGGTTGTTGGTGAGATTTTTGTGTGTACTCTGCCCCTTGAAGGCTCGGTGCAGCACTCACAGCCCACGGGGATGTTGAGGTCCTTCAGCCCCCTCCTGCTCCTGGGCCGCTCGAGGGACCGCTGCAGCATCACACTCCAAATTTTGTCAACCTGCAGCACAACCTTGCTCAGGCCACAGCCTTGCAGCGTCATCCCCAAAAAACCTCTTTTCTCCCCATTTTATTGCGAGGGGTTCCTTCACAGTTTCAGTGCCGATGGAGGAAAGCTCCTCCATGGCAGAACTGGGCTGCACAGCCCCTTTTCGCCCCCCCGGACATTGCATGGCAGGGATGGCCTGGGTTACAGCAAACCCAATTTGTGTGCTGAAGCAAATATTTGGGGAGGGTCCAGCTTGGTCCTTGCAAACACATTTAAATACTTCAGGATCGCTGACAATGAATTATCGAGATAGAGACTTGAGAGCAGATAAGGCCAGGGACTTGTGCATTGTATACAAATACATGGCCCGACCCTCGCATCTCACGTGAGGCGGCAGCGAGAGGGATGCTGGAGCTCTTCCCTGGCGCATCTCCATTTTCATGTCGTATAGTTGTGCAAGACAGGGTTGACAGAGGGATCCCCAACATATGGGGCCACATGCTTCAATTTTTTTCTTGCACTGCTTCATCTCTTGATGAGCCTCACCATTACTCCATATATATTTTGCTTAAGACATCTTTCAAAAGCCTCTCCCTGCTTCCCTGGTTACGTGCCCAGGCCCCTCCAGTACCAACCCATCAGAGCAGCATCTTGGGTCGTGTTCAGAAGACGCAAGCCCACGCTGCTCCTCTGCTCAGCATCGACTTTCCTGCTGCCCCACGGTGCTGGTGACCAGCCACTCACCTGCCCCGTCAGCGCCCGTGTTCATTGTCAGGGGCTTGGCGCTTTGAAGGCGATGCCAAAAGCTATCGGGTGGCCTATAAAATGGTTTGGTCTAGACGCGGAAAAAGATACTCTTTTTTTTCTTTCACTTTTCATTGGGATGCTGAGCATTTTCAACCAGGTTATTGAGACAGTTTGCAACCAAAAATCAATCCAGCCTGAAAAAATGTAGGTGTACTTGTTTACATTATAAACCACAAATCTTTGCATCCCGCAACAAACATCTGGGAAGTGTCCAGACCAGACATTACAAATGTGTTAACTACCCTGAGTTAACCGGTAATCAATTCGGGGCTAAAAACTCGAGTGTGGACCTTTCCTCTGAGACTGCTGTTTATAACGGGGCTTTCATTTAGATCCTGACCTAGAAGCGTAATTAAACCATGGCACATTCTTGACTTTCAAACAAACTTCTGGGAGCTTGCCAGCACAGAGCACAGACCCAGATTTTACCAGGTTTGAAACGAGCGGTGATGTACCAGCTCTTTCATTAACTGTTGTTGATGGTGAAAATGCCTGCCCGGTAGAAATTGTGAATTATACAGACAGCCCTTTAAGGCTCTGCTAATAAACACATGAAAGGATTTGAGGGAACTATATGAAAATACTGGTCTATTGAAATCCTTTTTAATGCCACCAGTTGGGGAGAAGGTGTATCATTCAGGGCTGGAATTTCTAATAATTAACGTGCCTCTTTTGTAATTAAGACTCTGCTTTTGATTTTTGCAGTCCAGGTTTGCTCCAATTTCTCCATCAATACTGAGCTGTATCACCTGGCAGCGGGAAACCAGAGCCATGACCTGCTGGAGCTGCTTTGATGGAGCTGAAGGGTTTGGTTTTTCCAAGCAAATGCTAAGGAAGGGCAGTAGATGGTGCTGTTATTCTCTTTTTTGAGGACAGGGATGGCAGGCTGAAGACAGAGGCACAATTGGGACCGTACACAAGGTGTTACCAGTCCCCAGTGCCCCCAAATCATAAATCAGGCTCCTTCGAATTCTGGGATTTGGCCTTCAAAAAACGTTCAGATTAAATCAAAAGGTGTCCTTTTCTACAGCTTGTGCGTTTGGATCTTTCAGGTGAGATTTGGAGGTCACGTTTTCAAGCTTTTTGTTGTAATCCTGTCACTTGAAAATTTATCTTCCCCCCAACACACACTTTGTAATAATGCAAAGTGGAATCCTCTAATCATGTCAGGAGCCAGCAAGATTTAGGGGAACTAAATTAAATTAAGGAGAAATACCAGGATTGTGAAACTTGGCAATAGTACAGATGCTGGTTTCAAAACAGACTGGTCTTGAAGGTCGTTGGCAAATCAAATGCATCTGACCCCAAGTGATCTGGGGTGCCAGGAACGGGTCCCTGACCACAGGGCTTCCTACCCCGTGGGTCACTGAGGCACGTGCTTGAGAGATGACCTTCCTGGCCTGCATCAATCTGGAGACGCAATTTCCTGAACAGCAGCAAACGCTGTATGAGGATGATATTTATCAGCTAATTTTTTCAAATGACCTGCAGATTCATGAGGCTTGATCCTTCCCAATGGCATTGGAGAGGGCGGAATTAGGCCCCCTTTGGATTTCACTTTTACTTGCCTCTCTCTGCAACGACAGGTCTAAGTCCAGCCTTAGCAAACCTTTCTTAACGGGGCAGCAATGATTGTCCAGGTTGGACAACTCGGCACCGGTGAAGGTGGCCCGCGTGTGAAAGCAGGCAGGGGACGTGGCAGTTCTCCTGCTCTTAACCTCCTCCTGCCTTGGGGTTGGCTTGGCAATGCCCCCAGCTCCCTCCCTGCGACTTGCAGCTCTTCTCGTGGTGTTTTCTCCTGCAGCAGCTGATGGTGCTAAAAATAGTCTTGAACAGGGTAGTGGTGGTTCAGCTTTGGATTTCCCAGAAGTTTACTGGTATTTTGGCCTTGTGACTCCAGTGTAGGCCACCTGATGCACAGCACGTAACTTTGCTCCGATTTCCCTGTTCGCTGGGGAATAATCTTAGATAACATATGGATAACAATCAGCGGACTGAACACAGCTCACTTTCTTATTTTAGGATTGCTAGAGACATAGTCATTAAGAGCTTCAAGAAATACAATAGCAGGGCCTGGTCCTTCCCACGCTGCGTGTCCCCTCTCCAGAAGACCTGTTGCCAAATACTCCCCATGATGGAAAAGCAAAGTGGGTTCCTATATAAAACCCCGCTGAGGGGACAGGGGTGGTTTGGCGCTGGGCTGCGCATCAAAATGAGCGTGCAACCATGCACACTTTAGACATCAAACTGCTCTGCAACGTCATTCGTGTTTGCAGCACGTCAGGAAGAGCAGGAGAGAATCTCTACACTTGCAAGCAGGGCAGCCCAGAGCACTGGGGCCGCATCCTGCCCAGCTGAGGAGCAGCGCCGGGAAGACAGGGTCCGTGCCGGCGAAGGGCAGCGCTGCTTGCCAGGCTGTCGCTGCACCCCAGCGGTAATGCTGGACTAATGAAACACGTCGTAGGGACTAATTAAAGTTGTGCTGGGCCAAGGGGAGTGAGATGGAGTAAGCAGGAGTGTAAGGGCAGGCTCCAGATCCATTCCCCACTCCAACAAATAGTTATTTTATGTTAAATAATGTGTGGGATAAACTACTTCTATGAGCCTCAGAGCAGAAACCGGAGCTTCTCTCTCCCCAAATCCACCCTGTGTACCGGGTGGAAACACGAGCTCTCAACAGGCTCCTCTTTCCCCAAACCAGACCTCACTGTCCCCTTTGGACACACTCTTCTGTGGATGATAGAGAAAAAGTAAAAACAGGAACTCTTTTACTTTTTTTCTTTTTTTTTTTTTTTTGGACAAGAAGCCATACCCTTTGGCCTGGATCATGATGACTGATCATGCTGAACGAGGAGGAGCTTCTCTCAGTTTTAAATTACTGCCATGTAATGAGCAGGTTTCCATGTAGTTGTGTCCCACAGATACAAAGGTGCAAGGGGCAGCATCCAGTTTCTGCCCCTTTTTCCCATTCCGGGAGTAGTCTTAAAGAGCTTATTCTCTTAAAATGACAAGATTGAATGAATAAAACACAGTTCCTGTTTTAATATTGTTGGGTTCTGAAACATTCCAGTTAACGTTTAAATCTGGGCAAGAACAAGTTTTACTGCAAATGTTTTATCTTTCCACAGATTATATCAGTGCTGCGTGCCTTGTTCATCACGGGGCTGGTCCAGCTCAGATGGGAAGGTGGTGAAAATGTCGCGAGATCAGTCGGTCTCCAAAAATGCTGGGCAAGATTCACTAATAACATAAACTCAATTGGTTCAGTTAATCTATATAAAGAAAAACCTCAGTCCATAATGGGAATTTAGAGTCTGACCGAAAGGAAAAGCTGAGCCCTAAAAGGATAGCTGTTGCACGGTGTATTCAATAATTGCATTTATGAATAAACAATTATTACCAATGAATGTCTTGCATATTATTGACAAAGGCACAGAAGCTGCTTTTTGGTGCTGCTGACTTGCCCATTGTCAAGTGTGAACTGAGCAATTGTAGTGGCTGCTCTCTTAAGAAATTGTCCAAGATTCAGACTTGTGTGCCCTGGCTTGCATCAATTAACAGTACAATCTTTTTGTTATGAAAATGCAAACATTAGTAGCCTGAGGGGTCTTGTAAATGCAAATTAAAACTATAATTTAAATTTCCCTTTAAGTACAAGAAAGGCTCTTTTTTGTTTGTTTGCTGTTACAATGACAAGTCTCTTTTTAATTTATTTATTTCTTTCCTTTTCTCGCTTTAAATGCAAAATTGAATTTAGCCCAGGGAATTTCAGCGGGGATCATTTGCGATCAGCAGATTTGGGGATGTGGGGAGGCTGAAGCCAAAGCCGTGGGCTCCTCTCGCAAGGGCCAGGCTCCGAAAGTTGTGGGGAAGGGTGGATGCTTGGCCCCGCAGCGGAGGTGGCGAGCTGGGCTGGGCAGCGTGCCCGCAGCTGGGGGAGAATTCCCATGTGAGGATTCTTTCCACTCACTTCAGGCATCCGAGGAGCCTAAATTAGGCACTCACACCTCTGCCACGGTCAGGGGAAAGAGGGAGAGACCTTGAGATGTGCTCTCCAGAGGCAGCTTGGCCCCTGGGTGGGTGATCGTCACCGCGGGGCATCGTTTTGGGCCAAACCTGATGGGTTTGTGCTCAGTGCCATAGGGTGATCGTGGGCAAAAGAGAGGCGTCTCCTCAAAAGTGAGGTGGGAGATGGCACCTGAGTGCATGTCACTGAGGCCTCATGAAAGAATTGGAGGCAAGTCCAAGGTTTGTTTTCCCCTTTCTTTTTACACCGCACATATAAAAGTAAAATATGAAAACAGCCACTTTGCTTTCTTCCTCCCAGGCTGGCCCCAATATGCCCAGGTATGTGTCTAAACAGATTCCTGGAAAACCTGCCCTTGCCGAGGCCCAATCTCTAGTGCTCGGGTTATAGTCTGCAGCTCTGCAAAAAGCAGCAGGGAAACGTCTCCTTGCTGGGGGGGGGGCGGGGAGGGGGTCCTACCTGCCCTCCCTCCCTCCTTCCCTGCCTGCCCGCCTGCCTTTGCAGGCGGAGGAACACCAGGGACCCAGTAGGATACGCACCTCGGCACAGGATTTGGCCCAGCAGTGGTTTGCCAGCACACGGATGGAAGGCTGAGGTCAGATACAAGACCAAAAAAAAAAAAAAAGAAGAAGAAAAGCGGTTAGGTGCTGTCCTGAGCAGTTTCCTTTGGTACCACACAATCTTCCCACCGCCCGTGCCCCCGGCCGCCCTGCTCGGAGCTGCTAGCATCACCATCCCGCCAGCCCAGGTTCCTGGGAAACCTTTCGTTTAATTCCTTGGTGACTTTTAATTAGACCAAAGGGGTGATTAACCAACATAATAATCCCTCCCTCGACTCCAAATGCTCTCGTTACACTCATTTTATGAAGGTGGCAGTGCTGGTGCAGGAGGGCAAAGCTGCTGGAGTTTGGTGGTGGCACCCAGCGGGCGGGCGGCACGGCCAAACCCATCTTCCAGCCCTGGGCAGGATCTGGCCCTGCTGGGGTGCCCCGTCGGGGTCTGCCAGGCGTCGGGGTCTGTGGGTACCACACACACCACATCCCCTCGAAAAGAGTTTGTCTCAGCACACGGAGCAGAGCTGGAGGGCAGGAAGAAAAACCAGGAAAAAAAAAAGTTTCAAGTTATTTGTTACTGGTTTTTCTCCCCTTCACACCGTTACCACCTTTCGGGAGTCCTGCAGCTTTGGATCGGCTGGTTGTTTTCCTTCCCCCCCTCCCTCTCCCATTGCACTCCTCTCTGGTTTGTGAACGCTAGAGGCTCCCTCCTTCTGGCCTACGAAAAAACTTTAGTTCCTGACTCTTTTTTTTTTTTTTTTTTAACTTCCCTCAGGAAAAAAATGTGGACTTAATTATCTATGTAAAATGTCAGATGCAGGAAAGGGGCTGTGCTTACTTGGATATCCCATCCGAGGCGAAGTGACTGATTCCCCCCCTCCTCCTCCTTTTTTTTTTTTTTTTTCTTTCTTTTTTTTTTTTTTCCTAAGGGGTGGAAAGGACCTCGCGAAATAAAAGTGCAGAAACAAGCCGGTGGCTCCCAGAGCGGCCGGGCCGGGCGCGGCGGGAGCCCCCAGCGCAGCGCGCAGCCACCGCCGAGCCCACCTGCCCTCGGGACTCAGCACCGCCCGGCTCCGCACTTTTCCCCCCCTAAACTGAGCTCTTGATACATAC
The DNA here is from genome assembly GCF_947461875.1 of Haliaeetus albicilla. Classification (NCBI taxonomy): domain Eukaryota; kingdom Metazoa; phylum Chordata; class Aves; order Accipitriformes; family Accipitridae; genus Haliaeetus; species Haliaeetus albicilla. Next base: position 5,580,357 of record NC_091490.1, read on the forward strand.
ACAGCTATATATTTTTATCCCTCCCCCCCGTTTTTCCTCCAGGACTTTTCCACCGCCTTGGGACACCCGCAAACTTCACCCTCGCCCCCCCCCCCTTTTTTTCCCCCCTCCCGCCCCTCCTTTGCTGGTGGTTTTGTGCTTTGTGGGTTTTTTGTTGTTGTTGTTTTGTTTTGTTTGGAAGACCCGCCTGCCTTTCGCCTCCCGTGCCCCACCGGAGAGGCCGGGAGCGGCTCCGGCAGGGCGGGCAGCACCTCCCCGGCTTCACCGCGTGCGAGCCCGGCCCGGCTCGGCTCGGCGCGGCCCGGTTCGGCTCGGCTCGGCACGGCACGGCCCGGTTCGGCACGGCCCGGCACGGCACGGCTCGGGCGTTCCGCCCCCGATAATGCAGAGCTACAAGTACGATAAGGCGATCCCGCCGGAGAGCAAGAATGGGGGCAGCCCGGCGCTGAACAACAACCCGGCCAAGAGCAGCAGCAAGAAAGCCCTGCTCATCTGCCTCGACTTTCTCTGCCTCGTCATGGGTGAGCGGCCGCGGGGGGGTCCTCTCCCCTCACACCCCCCCCTTCCGCGGGGTTCCCACTTGGGGGAAAAGTTGCGGCGGGAGGGGAGAGCGAGCCGAGCTCGGCCGGCCCCCGCCTCGCTTTTTCCCAAACAAAAGCGACCGAGCGGAGCGGGGCCGCCGGCCGAGGCGAGCCGGCCAGGGGGGGCCCCCGGCGGGCGAGAACGGGGGGCCGGCCGGGGGGGGAACGCGGCCCAGCGCGGGGGGGGGCGGCTGGCCGTGCGGAGATGTGCCTCCCCTCCGCTCCTCCGCGATTTACTGATTGTTAACTTTATTTATTTACCCTTTCCCCCACACACACTACCACGGCCTGACCCGGGGGGGGCAGCCCGGGTAAGGGCGGTACGCAGGGGGCACTGCGGGCTCGGGGATGCGACCCCGGAGGGGGGGGGGTGTGTGTGTGTCCCCATTCCCCGCCGTACCCCCGCACCCCGCCCGGCCGGCGGCACCTCGGTAGGAGCCGGGGCCAGCTCCAGGTGGAGGTAGTGCTCTACGGGTGTAAGGGTCCTCTGTTTTTGTTAATAACGGGGGGGGGGGGGGAAGAGGAAAAAAAAGAAAAAAAGAGGGGGAAAAACAGAAAAAAAAAGAGGAAAAAAACGGAGGAAAAAGGAAAAAAAGAAAAAAAAAAAAGCAGCTGTTGCCACTTTATAGTTACTTTGCGTTGCTCGGCTGTCTGTCGGCTTTACCAGCAGTTCTGGCTTTTCTTCCCTCTCCCCTTCTTGCGCCCGGTGCAGGCGTCTCGCTCGATTCTGTGAAAAATCGAAGCGCTCGCCTCGCAGGTATCTCGGAGTCCCTGGCAGAGGTCTTGGTTTGCTAGCCCGCTTGGCTTTTTTGGAAATGGGGTATGGCGTGTAAGGAAACTGTCAACAGTCTGTCTCCAAAAGGTTTCGCATGCCAAAACATCAACCGTTCAATTGTGGCTGCGATGCTGAATATTTAATTGACAGACACAGGCAGGGGAAATCAACTGGCTTCCAACAAAGAGATTAATAACACAACAGCACGTGAGTTTAATACTCCAGACACCACAGTCTTTAAAACAATTGTTTCTGCTTAGAGCCCGTTTTTTAAAGACTGTCAGTTTGATTTAATTTTTATGTAGTTTATTGATCATCTGGTGTATATTACGAGGCACTAATACATTAAGAAGAGAGGCATGGTTTTCTCTTTATATTCCCACAAGAATAGAGGCCAGTGCAGAAAGCTTCATCTTCTTGTATCTGGAAAAAATAAAAATACTGGATAGCCCATATACGAAACTAATATAAGTAGCTTGACTTACCTCACTTATTTAAACAGAAGGTCGGATTCCTAGTAAAACCGCTCCTAGGAGTCAGAACTTTTAAACTTTTATTTACGCAAGTTTTCTTAACTTCAGGCGTTCCTGGCATGACTAAGTGCTATTTGAATGGGTAAAGGGTTTGGGTTTTTTTTCCCCTTCTCTAGACTAAGGGTCCTAAATGAAAAAGCAGTTAGTTGACATGTGTTATTCTACTTGTGATAGTTTGGGTAAACAGAACTTATCAAGCATCACTGGAAGGTATTGTTAGCGGGGAATAATGTGATACAGCAGAAACTGTGATTGTTGCTTTGTTTCACGTTACTACAGGTGGAAATCAGAAAGTAAACAGCGGAGTTGGTTTGTTTTTTGGTTTGGGTTTTGTTTTTTGTTGTTATTCTTGTTAGTGTGAGGAGCATTTAAAAGTAAGAGCGTGAATTCAACAGCTGAAGGAAAGTTTAGATCTGGCTGATGAGCAGCAGGTGAAGAGCACGGGTGGGACGAATTAAGGGAGGTGATTATGTGATGGATAGCCCGTGATGTGTGTTTGGGGATGGGCTTTTCAAATGCACCCAGACCAGTAGTATCGGACCTGCTGGTGGATGACTGGGCATGAGTTGCTGTGAAAGCCAGCTGCCCCACTCGCAGGAGGCTTGGCTTGCTCCTCTCTCTGCCTTTTACTAGGGAAAACTAAGAGCTTGTAGTTTCCAAGCACTTGATTCCCATTTTCTTCCTTCCTGAGCTTGTAAAAAAGAAAAAAAAGACAATGCCAAACACAAAAAAAACCCACTTTGAAGGTGAAAAAAAGGTGTTCTAGCTGAAGCCTGTAAGAGAAAATTGGACAGGTACAAGTTGATGGGTATTTACGTGTTCAGTAAAAAAAAATGGGAATCCTAGGTAAGATAACGAGAAGCAGAATTGGGTGAAATGACTCAGTTTAAGGTGGAGGGACTCAGTAGAGGTCTTCTGCTGGCGCATGTAGGCGTGTGGCCAATGGCCTCCAGTGCAGTTAAACTGAGTTACGCCTCTTGAGCGGCTGCCCAAAGACTTTCAGAGTAGCAGGGAAACAGAAGGCTTTTCCTCATTTGAGGACCACTCTAGGAAATACTAAGAGTGGTCCTCTGATTTGCAGAGGCCTGTGACGCTGCATTGGCTCCTACTGCAGGTACTGCTGTAATTCTGACCCGAATCGATTTTCTCTGCGGGGGAAGTGAAAAGAATAAACTATGGCTGAAACGTTGACGCACGTCAGTGCCCTGTGAGGTGGTAGATGTGTACAAACCCTTCTTTGTTTACATACAAATTTAAACAAATTACCCAGAAGACAATTATCATAACCATCTAAGAAAGAATAAGTAAAGCAGAGCTATCAGGAGCTTCATTCAGCTTTAATTTGGCGTGAGTCGCTAGAAAGATCCACTTTTGTCTTTCATCGTTAAGTGCACTGGTTATCTTGATAGTAAATGCATAAGGGGAAGATTTCTATCTTCGTTCCTTGGGGATCGTGGGGAGCAAAATCGTCGAGCCATTGGCAGAAGCGTGTTTGTTGCTGGTGGAGTAGGTCGGATGAAGATCCGCTGAACCGGGCCCCCCATTTCTCCTGCATTTCCGACTTGCGTTGGGTTGGCAGGGAGCTGAATATTTTGGAATACCCCGCTCCCCTAATGAGTGCACTTGGCACTGACAAATCCCCGGGTTCTTTTATGAACGAGAGGTTTCATCACCAGCGCCGTGAACTTCCCAGAATTTTCATGTCGGCGCTGAACTCAGTAAAAGAGGCAGAAAAGAACTGAGTGTGCATTTATTAAAGCAGGTCATCCGAGGGGGGAAAATAACTTTCTCCATCTGCTTCCTCCTCTCGGGAGGGCTCTGTTTAGAGAATTAGAAGATGCTTCCTGAAATTGTTAGGGCCTCAGGCGAGCTCGGTGGTGTGGAAGAGTCCCCGCTGCCCCGTCCCTGTCTGGCTGGTCACCGCGACCCATCTGAAAATGTGATTGAGGAGCTCAGCCGGGGGGGGACACACCTGAAGTTGCCCCCGCTAAACCAGTCAGTGTCTTCATGTTGTAGAGCTGTGGGGAAATCTCTGGGCAGCAAAAAAAGAGGCGTGATGGGAGGACCTCACTCCACCTTCATCCGATCACCCTCAGCCCAATCACAGCCCCATCCCTTTGCCAGGAGTTTCTAGCACCTCCTGCCCAGAGCGTAGAGTTTTTACTGGGAGGGACTGGTGTGACCCACGGCCCGACGGGGCAGCTTTCCCCGGCGCCGTGGGGTTTTGGTGCCCAGCCGTGGCACGGCGTGGAGCTGCTGCCACCAGCCACCACCTTTCTGCAGGAGACGTGGGTCGCGTGGGGAAAAAACCTCCTGCCTTCCCCTTGAGGTGGGGTGGTTTGGAGCCTGGCCCCACAGATATAACATCTGGGGTTAAATTTACTCCTCTCAGACCCACTTTTTTTTTTTTTTTTTTTTTCCCCTTTTGGCAGGGGCTCCCAGCATTCAGCAAGCTCTGAGCAGCCACCTGCGCTCTGCTGACGGGCGCTAAGTCGAGCGTTTAATCTCGGAAGAGGGGAAGGCTGTGTCAGCAAGGCCGATAGGGCAGATGAGGGTCTTCGGTAGCTTGTATTTGTGCAGCTTGCGCAGGTAGAACAGCTTCCAAAAAGTCCTGCTTGTGCTATAAAATAGAGGGATTTCATCTGGCATACCTGCTTCCTAGGCTCGTGGAATTTGGGTTTATGGGAGCATATGTTTCAGGCTGGTGAGATGTAAACTGCACATAATTTACTGCCCTTCGTATTTTCTGTCTCTAATTTAATTTTCTCTCTTCTGTCAATCCCAGTTAATCTGTACAACACAAGTTTTACTGCCTTTGGGAGGTTTTGAAGCAACAGATGGATAGGCCTCTCACGACCTTAATATCTCTTCAGCTTTCTCACAAATTTGGCATCTCCTCTTCTGTAGCGAGCTTGATGCTAAAATGAACTTTGAAAGTAAATATTTACGCTAGCGGGACCTTGACATGTTTATGTAAGTGGGGATATAATCTTATAATTTGGGCTAACAGTTTAGATTACTCTTAACTTTCCTCTTCTGTGTAGAAAATTGTGTCATCGTCCAGCTTTCAGAAGCAAAAAAAAAAGGTTTGAGGTCTGCCAGGGGCCCTGTCGCTCCGTCACGAAAATCGGCGCAAACAGGCCTGGGATTGTCATTTAAGTGTAAGGAGTGGGAGGAATTAAAGATGAGGGATGAGGTTAGAGTTATTTGGATGCTGTAAAGTTGAATTTGATGAGCTAAGCAACTCTGCTTTGTTTGGGTTGGGGTTGGTCTTTTTATTTTTAAGACTACCCTGCCGTGCAGGGCTCACTTGTTGTGTAGGTAACGTCTTTCTATACACTCCTGAGGAAACTGCTGACCCAACCGTTTCTTACTTTCAGCGAGGGACAACGAGATCCGACTGTACTAAACCAGCTCGGCAGTCCCGACGCCTCGGCGTTGTCTTCTCCGTGCCGTGTCTTCTCCGCGTTGGGGAGGACTGAGCCCGTACCACACGCAAGAAGCTGCGTGGGTGGAGAGTCGTCATCGTGTTTTGAGCACCCTTAGATGGGGTTTGGTCGTTCATGTTTATGTATCACTTATTTTAATACCTGTAGGATCTCCCGGCGAGGCAGCAGGGTCTGTCTCGGGGCTGGCTGGTCTGGATGTGCTTTGGCAGAGGCAGGTTGGCAGAGGTGGCATCTTGGCGTAGGCTCGCGCGGTTGTACCCCACCATAACGTGGGAGTAAAGGAGCTTTTCGGAGTCTCGAAAAGCTTCTTACTAAACAAACAGTCAGCATCTAAGCGTGATACCCATCCTTAGTTTTTGCCCCTCTTGAAAGACCAAAGGAGCCAAAGATGACTGGCAGAAAAGACGAGAGAGAAGTATTCTGGAGTTGTTTAAAATGCACTCTTTTTTTGTGTGTTTTGGCTTTATAAAAACCCAAAAAACCCCTATCAAGACCAGGTTATTAGTGACAATTATACTTGAGGTGTTAATTGCAGAACAAGGAAGTGCTGTACCTATGGCAGACCAAGTCCTCAGGGATATAAATCTGCTGGCTTTCCCATGTCGCTGGAATTTGGCCAGCCTGAAGATGTGTCTCCAGGAAAGCAGAATTACGTGCAACTGCTTCATGGCCAGAAGTGCTTTGAATCCTGCGTACCTGCTGCTGAGACAGGCAGGAGATGGGATCACAATTACAGTAGATGACATATTTTTTTTTCTTTAATTGTCTGTTTGTAGCGAGCACTGAAAATAATGTAAACATCGCTCCCAGATCAAACAGATTATTTTTATACCCTTTAAATCTCAGTTTAATATGCATGCCTTTCTTAGGCTGTTTTGGTCTGACTTTGTTTGCCTAGATACAGGCTGATGGTATATCCTCCAGATGCATGTGCCTCTGTAGACGGCCCGAGGACGGTTTGCGTACCGCAGTCGGGGAACCCGCGCTGCACGGGCACAGTCTTGCAAGCCGGGGCTCCTCTTTAGTGCCTGCATCTGAGCTAGAGATGGAGACATGCAAACACCTTCCTGCCTGAAATGACTTAAACGAGGCAGTGGGGAAAAAAAAAAAAAGCCCCAGCTCTGCTCCGTAGCTTGCTCTGGCGGAGCAGACTCCGTCCTCTCCGTTTCATTCATACAATGCTCCCGCTTCATCCGCGGTAATCCAGAAGGGACCGTTGTGGTCACCCAGTCTGCCTGCTCCTCAAACAAGGGCATGCCTGTTGAAGGCAGCGTGGGGAAAGGCAGGAGCCTTCAAACCCTCCTATCCCAGCATCCACGCAGCCGGCGCCGAGAACAACGCCTTCTCCCAGCCCTCTGCATCCCTGGGGGGCTGTGGCCTGGGAGCCGGGGGGGGGGGAGCAGCAGGGAAACCCCCTCCCCGGATGCGGTTTTTGCTCCTGTGCAGGATGCCAGCTGGGGTTTTGGTACAAGTGCTGTAATTTTTTTTTTTTTTCTTTTTGTTCTCTCTTAGGGCCCTGGCTTCTGCAGTTGTGTTGGGGTTTTTTTGACAGGTCATGTTTCATATTTCAGGAAAAAAAAAAAAAGGCTTGAAAATGAGAATCAAGTGAATGATAAAGCTTCAAAAAAAAGAGGTGAATTCAAGTAATCCAGCATTTATTCTGTAATTATAAAGCCTGAAGTCAGTTTTCTGAATATACTTCATGATTTATTTTTTTTGTTTATTTTTTTTCACTGGCTGGTGTGGCAGAGCCGTGGGACCCCTGGTACAGCAGAGGCTAAAGCAGCCCTCTGTGTTCCCCCGCTCGCTAACACGGTGCTGCAGGCTGCACAGCTGCGTGCACGGGGGTCCTGCCTGTGCCCAGCTTTCGGTCTGGCTTTGCAAATACCTCAGCTAGCGGGGGGTCTCACTAGAAGTTGGGAAGAGGCTGCCCTGTCTGTCGCATCTCCCCGTGGATCAGCGTGGGCCTCTTTTTTCGGAAGGGCGTTCGTATCCCTTTCAAAGCCACCCCGTCCATCCCCGTTCTGTGCTCTCCCATGACATCTCCCTTGGAGAAGCGCTACCTGCTCCACAACTGGAGCTGGCGGAAAGCTCCTCCGCGCGGATTTGGGTGTCTGTATACGGGGTTGTGTTGGAGCGGCTGTCGGGAAGTCACGCTCGAGAATCCTTTCTTGCCTTTTAGCTGCACGTGATGGGTTAGTCGTAACGGTGGGATCGTGACCAGCAGAAGCTGCTCCTCAGGTTAGACCTGAGGAGGCAGAACGTCATGAAAAAGAGGAATTTGAAGTGTCTTCATATAGCTTTGGATGCAAACCATTGGAAAACTTGGCTTAAGCGTAAGTTTGTTACCAAGACAATGTATTCACGAGTTGGAAAATTAGGTTTGTCCTGGCGGGTTTCTAAGTATCACAAATTCCTATAAACTCTGTCCTTTCAAGTTGGTCACGCAAGTGGGCTTGTTTTTCACGTGTTGGATGTTTTGAAGACGGGTTGAAAACCGACTCTCCGCATCAAGTCAGAGTTACAAACAGAACATGTAACTTAATTCCAGAGCTTCTGATGCTCTGAAAATGCCTGTGCTCTTTCTGCCGTGTGTTCTTGTTCCAGCGTTGCCTATAGCTCGCACCCATATATGAGCTTGTCTTATCTGAGCATATGGTGCTCTCAGTCAGGAGCTATAGGACTAGGCTGGGGCTGCCAGGCAAAGCCCAAATTAAGCTGCTGTTGGTCTGACAGTGCTGGTGAGAATGAATCAGTGGAGAATGTTCACAATCCTTGTACTTGCCCATAATTTTTCATCCCTTGCCCAAAAAGACATGAAAGCTGTATTGACCATAGCACAGAGAAGCTTGGGAGATACCTCCAGCCTTTTTGATAAAACATACCGGTGGGCTTAGCCTGCGGTGCCTGAGAGACATGGAAAATTGATGCTGGACTGGCATTGCTGGGCTAACCCAGACCTCGTCCTGAACATGAGAGGTAGCTGTGGCATGGAGGTGTCCTTCACTGCTTCAGGAGTTTGGAGCTGCTTCACTTTTGCTGGTTGGAGGAGCTGAGAACAGCGTGGTTCTTCCATCCCCGGGTTTAAACAGAAAAAGTGAAAGTTGCTGGTTAGTGGTTTTGGGCAGCCATCCGTCTTGAAACGAGTGATGCTCCCTCTGAGAGCTCGCTTCTCCCAGCAGCGTCAGGGTTGTAGCTCGCTGCTGCGCAAAGGAAGCGACGAGCTGCCTGGCACCCTGTAGCTAGTTTTCACCTGGTTTTACTGAAAATTAGTGAGAATAACAGCCATCTTTGAAAGCTTTTGCAGCAGTGCCCCTCAGTCTGATCACGCGTGTGCTGGAGATGGGCACTGCACGCGGATATTAATTGCATTGCTGTTACTTCAGCGTGTGCTTAAGCAAAAGCTGATGCATCACCTCATGCCTCAAAATGCCCGGCCGCTGAATTTGAAAGCCAACGTGCCAAATGCCGTCTGGGCTTCTTGATGCTTGGCAAGTTATTTATGCCCTCTCTTTTTGGGGTGGTGTGATGGGCCTTTCTTTAAGCCTGACTGCAAGGCAGCCAGCCCAGCCCTGGTTATCGTTCCCACCGATGCCGACAGCGAAGTCTTCACTCTGCTCTTCGTAGCAGCGCGGCGGCCGCGGCGAGCGGGACGTTTTGAGGGCTTCCGAGGTTTTTCTGCAAGCCTGCCGCTCTTTCAAGTGTTGGTTTGCAAAAGGAGAGTCGAAAACGGCGTGGGAAAATGCTGGTAAGCGGGTCTGGTCGGTGGACACCGGGTGCGTTCGTGTTCTGAGGGATGCTTACCGAGGAATTTTGGATGGACGGGAAGCTGACGGCAAGCAGCAAAACTCCTTTGAAGTCGATAGCCGTGAATCAGTTTGGTGTTAGCAGGGTTCTGAAGCTGCTCTTTGATCACCGATCAGATGGCCCTTGCTTTTTGGGGAGCCGCTTCTCCCTTTGGTTCCTGGGTTGCAGCCCGGCCGAAGCCCCAGAGGAGTCCCGTGCCAGGATTTGGGTCCTGCTGCCCTTGGTCCTGCGTGGGCATGTCACAGGGCAGGTTTGTGCCTCTGGGAATTCCTAATCTAAGGAGACAGGGAGCATGAAGGAGCATCACCTCCCTGTGTGGGCAGGGAGCTGGAGCCCGGTGAGGACATACTGGGAAGGCAGAATTTCCAGTAAGGATGCACCCAGGTACCCAACGGGGCTTTCAGAGCTACCGAGGTACCTCTAATCCCCAACCATTTCAGTGAAGCTGCTAACTTCACTGCTTCTGCCAGGCCATTGCCTGCATCCCGAGGTGTCTTTTGAAATCACATCCTCAGCGATGTGCAACCACGGAGGAGAAGTCTGCGGCTCCCAGGGCTCGGGCCGAAGAGCGTTCCTGGGACGTGTGTGCACCTGTCCCGGAGCTTCCCACCTCGATTCCTGTGAAATTTTCCCTGGGTGGCTCCGTTCCCATCTTTCCATGTTCTGCAGAAAAGGGAAATGACCTTGCATCACCCATTGCAGTGGGAACTGGCTCATCTGTTCCCAAAATAAGAGCTGATGTTTTTCTGGTTAAGGATATGGGCGAAGAGGTGCACCGAGACATCTGTCAATTGGTAATACGTAAGACAAATGGCTAATTCTCAAAGGAAGAGCTTGGAGGGTGCTTTAGCCTACTCATACTTGCCAAACTAAGAAAAAATTGCCTTTACTGCCTGACCACAAGAGGCTATGTTCTCAGTAGAAGCCTTGGGATTTTTGTATGGGGGTTTTTTTGTTTGTTTGTTGTTATCAAAGTTTGCAGCGTCAGGGACTATCTCAAATAATTCCTTATTTTTTCCCATAATCTGGAAGGGATATTTTTTCAGCTAGCACTCCTCATTTCTTGACCATCCCTGCAGCTTTAGCATGCAGCTGTCATTCTGCTGCAGCTCCCACAAAGCGGCTGAAAACCAAGGTAACAGCAACATTTTGAGTGAAGGGGATGAAATGTGGAATAGGTTCAGCGTATTTCTTTGTCATTGTTGGAGTCCTATTCAGTCTGGAACTGAATAGGAGGCTGATTAGCATGTGGAAGCATTTCTAAAGCATTGGACTGTGAGGGTTGGGTGTTTGGCTTGGTTTTGGTTTTTTTTTTCCTTAAAGGAGAAGTTTTGTGGCATTTATTTTTCTGAGTGAGCTCCTATGAATCTTTGTCAAATGCAAAACCCACGGAAAAGTCAAATACCATTTTAAAGAAAGCCTGTTTTGATAAATCACCACAGGCATGGGCACAAAGAAGTTTTCCAGTGCCTAAAGCTCTACAGGCTAGGCAGGGTCTAGGGATGCAGTGTGTTTAAAACAGCCAGACAAGTGGGGTAGAGTTTGAGACACATCTGGATTGTGGATATAACAATAGGGACTTTGCTTTTGCTCTCGCTGAAGTTGTCTGCAAAAGTGGGTATTGCTTTATGAACACAGGATTGGGTCCACAGTCTGAAAATCCACCTGCTTAAATGCTCAGCGTTTTGCTTTCACAGAGAAAGATATAATGCTGAGGCCGATTAAAAGGCTAACTGCAAGTGGAAAAATAACTTTTCCCCAATGAAATTCTTTCAAGTCCTGGGCCTGAGGCTGGTTTTGGAGAAGAGGCTTGATTTTTTCCCTTTGGTGTCGGGACGAGGCGCGGGGCTGACGTTCCCGTTACAGTCCCCTGTTGCAAGATCTGCCGTGTTTTGCTCCGAGGGGTAACCGAAATTGCCTTGGTGCTATTCGTGGGTCTGTGCTAGACCAGAGACCCTGGCATGGGCGTACCGTATCTCCTGCCCTTTGTGGGATTGCGGGACTTTGGGGTGCTTGCAAACCCCAAGGGAGATGGGGGACCCCGTTGTATGTCGGGGGCTGTATGGATGTAGCACACTTGTTCCCCTGAGCTTGCAGACAGAGTGGGCAGCGCAGGAAAATGTGTTTAATTTCTGGGTGCAACGAGCGATGAAGTTGTTTGGAAAGTTCATGGTAGCAGTTGGAGTCAAACCCTCTTGGTGATGCATGTATGGACCAGACCCCATGCCTGGGTTTCTCCGAGGAGCGGTGATGCCTTGTCTAGTTTCCTTTCAATTATTCCAGTTTAAAAGAGGAAAAAAAAAAGTGCCTCTCCAGCTCACTAGTGTGCCTTAATGTAGGCTATCGAAGGCTGATTAAAACTATTGTTTAATTAAGGAGAACTTAGTTCCTCTGGTTGCAATCCACAGTTAAAGGATCGTTTGAAGTAATTCTGCAATACTTACTTTTTTTTAAAATTTTTTCCCCCCCTCTTTCCTTTAACGTGAAGAAAGTGCCTAGCACTGTACGTGCCCCAGCACCGAGGTTTCGAACGCTATTACAGGACCACAAACCTGCTGGCGAATCTGGCTGCTGCCAAAGGCATCTGAACATTAAAAAGCCCTGCAGAGGGGTGGGAGGGAGTTCAATCTCAGGATACGCTGATTTGGAAAGGGAATCCAAACAAAGAGGCTTTTCAGCAGAGGCTGAGGCTTGGCTTCTCTCAAGGGCAGTTTGGGCTTGGGGAAGCATCCGGGAGGCGGCGAGCAGAGCAGGAGTACATGAGCTGGATGCCGCGCGGTGTAAGGTTTCCCAGCACAGCGCGGTTTTGTGTTACAGGCTGGGGAACTGGCTGTAAGCGTTCCTCTCTTTTCTTTTTATTTTTTTTGTTTTTGTTTTTTTTTCTCCTTTTATTTCTGTTGGAAACAAAAGGGAGGTTTAGGCGCGCTTTTTTTTTTTTTTTTTTTTTTTTTTTTTTGTTAATAAAGGGAAAATAAAGGTTCCCATCCCCTGCAGGTTTGGCGATGCCTCTTGCTGTTGATGCTGGAGGGGGACCCGTTGGTGTCTCCGACCTGGAGAAACCCTTTGCTGGGTCCCTCGCAGGGCCATTTCGGTTTACTCCGAAAGCGCAGCCCTCTTGCAGGCTCGCAAGGGTGCTCTGGCAGGAGCCTTGGGTGACTGAGGGGACGGGCACCTCCTAAAGAAAGGTCCGGCTCAGATAAGGAGAATTGAAATGAGATGGATGCTGGGGCACCTCCTTCGCAGAGGGAGGGATGCAAAGCGGGGCGAGTGTCCGCTGGCCCCCCTGTTCCCGCGGTGGCACCTCCGAGTGCCACCAAACTCTCGAAAAGTGCCAAGAAGAGCCGAGCGGGAAGGAGGTGCTACCAACCATCCCAACCAACCAGTTGGGTTTTTTTTATAGGCGCCAGATGGTTTTAATAGAGGAAAGCTGAACTTCTTATGACCCTTCCCCACAGACGTTGTTTGTTGTTTTGTAATTGTGGCCAGGACAAAACCATGTCCCAGAACCTGCAGTGAGTGTGAGAGCTCGTTGCCTGGTGCCTTCTTCTCCCACCCCACCGGGAGCCCCCCCCAGCTGCCCCATGTTCCTCTGCCTCCAAATTATCCGGGGGAAACTGCTGGGCATGAAAGACTTGAGGCTTTCCACTGATCCCCGGTTAAAGAGATTAGCAAGAGTACAAATTGGAGAAAACCGAAACATCTCAAAGCGAAGCGCAAGGAAGCAATAAAATGTCAGGCCATATTTTCCCTTCTGGTTGATTAAAAATTCTCCTGATAAGCAAGAAAGCTTTCATGGCTGGACAAGACCTGTGTCGTGTCAAATGCAGTGAAAGGTTTATTAGGAGGATAAAGTGGTGCGAGCGTTGGGTTGTGCTTGCAGCCCTTCTGGCGCTGAGTTATCCCCCAGGGCCGAAGGCATTTTGCAATGGTATGGGAGCAAGAAGTGCGATGGAGAAACCGCTCCTCTTGTGGAAAGAGGAAAATGTATGGAAATGGGAGTGTCTGGAGGGGAGAGTGGGAGACATGAGCGTCTGCATGCTGAACGACTGTCAGAAAAATTAACATAGAAACTGGCTGTTGAGGAAAGCTGTATGACAAAGGTAAAGGAAGAAGAGCAAAAGCTGTCAAATTACTGCTGATGAGGGTCTGAGCGTTCTACGTATATCCGTAATGCATCCCAAACCCCGATTTTGGAGCACGTGGTTGTCCTGTGGCTGGTACCTTTGGGAGCAGTGTTACATCAAGGCTGACCATTTCAGTGAATTCCCTCTTGCTGCCCCTGTTTATGGTCTTGTTACTGCCCAGGAGCATCAAACCTCCAGTAAATCTGAAATCATGCCCATCTCGTGCGCTACTTGTTTCACGGTGGCTCTGAGGACTGGAGGCCACCGGGGGGCTGCAGAATGAGGGGAGGAGAAGTTCAGTGGACTCGACTTGGCTTTTGGAAAGTAGAAAGTTGGGCAGAAGAAAGAAATGAGGGCTAGCTCGCCTGCTCTCCGTGGGAAAACCAACAGTGGTGGCAAACCAGTTCACGTGGAGATCTGCTCCAAGTCAGTGCCAAGATGCTCCACTGGGCCCGTGGTTTCCTCGTAGTTTGAGAAATCTGTTTGGGGATCAAACACAAGACAAGAAAGAAGAAGCAGGAAAACAAAAGGCTCGCTTCCGTGCTGTTGTGTTTGACTTCCCAAGGTTTTAATTGCCAAGGGCCACGTTGGGAGCCAGCTGGCTGCAAAGGGATGCAGATCTCAAGTAAGAGAAGAAGGGGTTTTTTTGGTTATTTTTTTTGTTTTGTTTTGTTTGTCTGAGGATCTAATAACTGTTATATTGTCCTGCAGGAGATGCAGCTCTGTATACATTTTTTGCCCCCAAATGTGAATTGTCATTTTTAGGTACCTGCTTCCTCAGCTCCTACAGCTACTGTTAAAGGTCCTGCTCTTGTTGTTTTACTACCTATAGGAGTAAGAGGGTAGAAGCAGCAGGAATGGCAAGTATGGAGTCCAAATTGTACCTCAATTTTAGAGGTTTCCTCCTTGGAGCAGAAAAGCGTGCTTTATACAAAGGGGAGATACAGTAGGTGGTTCAACTTGCAAGCCCTTGGTCCGTGCACCAAGGGATTCCTGTGTCCCTGCAGATGCTGGTGCACAGTGACAGCAGGATCAGGCCCACCAGTGTGTGGCCTGGGGACAGGCTGGACAATCCCAGTTTTGCTGCCAAAACCTAGCTTGTACAATAACTTGAAAAGAGGAAAAAAAGGCCAGCTTAAAAAAAAAAATTAATAATAAAGCATGGGGTGTTTGGCACGCCAGTTGTATAAATCTCGACATTAGCTACCTGTGAATCATCCAGCAGCATGTTAATTGGTACCCCTCGGTAGATGAGGATTTGGCATCAGGTCTGCATGTAATTACAAGCCACACACAGAAGGACACAGGCAGCTAATGAACTCCTGCCAAACTCCAGCTCCGCTTCTGCGGCTTTTGAAGTGCGCTGGTCTTTCAGCATTTTGTATAGTAAGCACTGAAAGGCATCAAATCACTCCTTTGACAGCGTTTAGAAAGGGTTGGTTTGTTGAATAACCGAGTCCCTCCAAACTCCCATCTGAGAACTAGAGCATCTATAGGCGCCTTTCTCAACGGAGCAGTAAATAGGCTGGAAATAGAGGACACCCCCGACGAGCTGCTGAGCTCCCGCCTCGCTGACAAGAGCCAGCGGGCTCTGGTTGCCACGATGGGCTGCAAGAAAAGAAACTATTTCCATTTAAAAAATCCTTCAAAACAACCCCACCGACGGTACGGGCTTTTTCCCAAGCCTCAAAAGTGTTTAGGACTGAGGTCGCGCGCGTCTGCGGTTGCATCGGTATTACGAGGGGGGTAGTAAAAGGGGGTTTGGGGGTTTTTGCCCGTTGGGAGGGCAGGTTTTCGGGATAGTGGATTTGGAAGGTTGTGGCGCTTTTTTGCGGATGCTTTGTTGCTGGGATCAGATTTGAGCCCGAGCCCTTCTCCTTCTCTTTTCATGCCTGAGGTGACAAAGGGAGTGGTTGTTGAGATAAAAACAATTTCCATGAAAACCTGCGATTTTCAGGCAAACATACCAGGCGGGTTTCATGGCAGTACCATGGTGAAGAGGAATAATGCAACTTGGCATGAAGCCCTTCCAAAAAAAACCCCCCAAAAAAGGGGGAAACAGAAGAGCCTTTGTTGAAATTAACCGCAATAAAGAAAAAGGGACTGCTATTCCCTTGGGCTTCTTTAACCTTTTTTCACCAATTTATTCACACGTTCCTTGACAGCAGGGCACAGCATTGTTACAGGGGGGCTGGAAAGGGAAAATAGGGAATTATCCGTTTCTGGGTTTAAAAAGTACGGTACACGGTGTATCCCTTGAGTCAGCGTGAATAGAGACTGGGCCATTGCCCGCGCTGTTGGGATGCGGCCCGATTTTTATCGCCCCCTGAGGAAACAGGGCTACGAAATGTCACCTGGCTGCGAAACGCAGCCGTCGCGGGGAGGTTTGGGCTGCGCGTGGGAAAGGGGCTGTCGTGACACCCGGTGTGACAAGGTGGACGTGCCCGCCGTGGCTGGCCCTTGTGCCAGCGCTGGCCCGGCGCTTGCAGAAGAGGGCGGTGAAATTTTAGGTGTTGCCGCAACGCTGCTGCGTCACCTGGATTTGCAGAATGTGCAGTTTTTTTAGGGGGATAAAAAGCACCCAGAAGTCCGAGATGGTGTGCGGCGTGGAACCGTGCTGTCCCCAAAAATCTCTGTTTAGCTTTCGGGGGCCCAAATAAGTCATAGGGTCTCGTCCGAGGGCAGATGGGTCAGGGTAGGTAAGTCATGCCGTCCTTGTGAGCAGCGCGGGGTGGGCACCTCATGTCACCACAGGTGATGGCTTGCCACCGAAATATCCCAATCCCAGCTGCTTTCGACCGAAGTAACTCAAACTCCTGCAGGCAGCGAGGTGGCAGCAGCCGTCGCGCCTCCGCCTTCCCCTGCAAAGTCTCCCCTCCCTGTAATACAAAGCTATTTTAATTAGGAGCATGATTTTTATTTTTTTTTTAATATTACCTGGGTACCAGTGCAATCTCAGTTATATCATGTATTGTTATACATTAGGGTTATACGTTGCTCTATGCAGTAACTGCCGACAAAATACAGAGGAGGGAGAGAAGAGATAATATTATGCCTTTTTAACCCATCGGGGAATAGGCAAAGCCTTACTGAGCTCTGCTCTAGGGACCACTGAGATCAAACCCCCCATCGCTCGAAGGGCCTTTGGATCATTTCCACCTACGCTCACGTTTTTTTGCTTTTCAGCACTGTGTACCATGCATTATATCCTGGAAACTCTACCGAATCTCGACTACCGAGGGGGAAAAGTTTCATTTCCAGTTAATCAAGGGAGTTGTGTAATACCATTTTCTCCTGGGGAACTTCCAGAAAAAAGAAAGGAGGAGAGGGAGGGGAAAAAAAGGGGGGTATTATATAAAGCAAGTATATTAAGAGGAAATAAATTATGAATTAAAAGTGATTAGTGAACTTTTAAGAAAGAGGTCAGAAGTGCCTTTTGGACTACAAACTTTTTAAGCTTTCAGTGCTTGTATTCGGTTACAGAGTTATAACCCGGCCTTATTTGTGCAGGTGGCTGCTGCTTCAAATCCGAAGAAGGATTTTGCATTTACAATAGGTACATTGACAGAACTGGGTCAGAAAGCTACTCGCAGCAGGCTTCAGCGCTGCGGACACGGGCTCTGCCGTCTCCTGCACAGAGGCAGTTGCTCCCAAAAACGTGCTTAATTACAGCTGCAGTGCCTGGCCGGGATGCTCCGGGAAGGGGGAGAGGAAACTTGGGAAGTTCAGCAGATGAATATTTTTTTTTTTTAAGAGACCTGATGTTGACCAGGGGAACTGGCTTTTATTTTTGCTTTAAACTCTTTGCGCCTTTATCGATTTAAAAAATAATCGAGATAATTTTGTTGGCTGCAGTTTTATATTTCCATTTGTTCTTGTTAGAGTGTGGCTGTGCAAAGAGAAGGAGCCAGGGCTTGTACGTGGTGGTGTTTGGGGGCAGTAAGCTGAGATAAGGAGTCTCTGATATTTTATATACTCAATACCTACAGCCCACAAAACTTTCCTCTTGAGAGGTTGATGGAGCGGAGCAGATTTGTTATTATATGGGGAAATATCAGCGTTCACGCAGCCCATGTGGGATGATGTGGATGAAGAGGAGCAGTAGCTCTGCTCACCCTTACATCGGTTCAGAAGAAAGCTCCGAGATTTCCCCCGAAGAAACGGGGTGTCATGGCCCTTTCCCGCAGCGCGAGCATTGCCGGGCAGTGGTCCGAGCCCTTCCTCGAAGGCAGAGCCCGGAGGAGTCGTGGTGAGGCAGGGCTCGTTCCAAACCCCGCTGACCGGCAGAGTAAACCGTGTTCGCTTCGTTTGTAATTGAAAACATAATAGTCGCCGCAGTGTATTTTTCACACGATCCGTTTGCCCTGAGTATTGCAGAGTTCACAGACGCATTTTTAATTTTTTTCTTCCCTCCCTTTATTCAAGCTGGGTTATCCTAGGTCAGACTTGTCATATCTGCGAGACCTTCCAAAGCACTTGGATGTACAGAGGTGCCTCAAAAGATGCTGACACATTAGGGTTTTCACGGCATATCACATTTTATTCCTTGCTGTGGACAATGTTAAATGATGGCTTTGTTTCCATCATGTTTGGCTGGAGCTGGCTCTGGGTTCCTATTGATAATGTCTTTTATATTCACTCTCTCCAACTTTTGCTGGTCGGCCAGTCTGGCTGAAATCTGTTTTACCCCACAAATGCAGAATTTTGTATGCGTTTAGGTGTTGTGGCTTGGATAAGACCTTTTGTTCTTATTAATGCATTTTTTCGGTATTAAAAATACATGTGCACTTTAATATAAAGCTCTTTTAACACATCAGCTCATGCCAGACTCCCAGGAGGAACAACTTAACACACTTCTCCTCTTTCTTCCTTTGTATGTGGTGTTTACCTCTGGAAAGAGGTAACAGGTACTCTCTAAAACCAGTATTTCTCCCAGCAAAACCAATGGCAGCGCTCCTGTTCATCTGGAGCTCTTGGAGCGTGGGGCTGGCACATTGTGCTCCAGCCGCGTGAGGAAGCGTTTCTATCAAGGTTTCGAATCCAGAGGAATTTGCAGTGTGTGAGAATACTTTAAACCAAATGTTAAGTTATCTGTGACCAAGAGCCTTTCTATAATAATATTCTCCCAGGATGGCTGGGTCAGTAAGCATGCTCCAGGTTGCACAGGGCTGTATTTACTGCAAAGGATGGCTGTGTCTCTGGATGATGGGTTTGGGCAGCCAGTAGACATATGTGTCATTCGTGCCGCCTTTTAGAGGTACTTCCCAAATGCCTCTGCAGCTTGGGGTCTTCAATGTTATAGGGTTGTTCTTATAGAAAATGAATATTCTTGGCTTTCTTCTTGTTTGCTATTGCACTAGCAGGCATGAGAAGGCATTCTGCCCAGCGTTCCTGCATAACCAGTTCTTCTTAAAAAACAAACAAACAAAAGAAACCCCAAAAAGTAAGAACCCAGAAAATATCATCATCTAGGTCAAAATGAACCTGCGTCTGCCCACTAGGAAATCTCCTGGACTGTGTAGCAGCTGATGGACTTAAAAATGCTGAGGGTTACGTTGATTTGGCTGAAATATAACTAATAATAATAAAGTGGGCTGTAATGTCACCCCCTTGATAGGAAGGATACCAGACAGATTGACATAGGTAGGTGCAAAGGTTAGTGTGAGTAACATGGGAGAACATATATAGAGTAGAAAATAAATATCTTGTTTTTTGTGGAAGTCAGCCCATTGTGTCCTAGGACTTTTCCAACCAGGTCAAATCAGAGGAATGTGATATATGCTGATCCTTGCTTATAGCTTCTTTAGTCCTCTAAAGCAGGTACCTGTTCTACCATAAAGTCTAGGGTTTGTTTGTGTGTTTGGAGAATTTTCTGTCCTCATGTGTCTGTGTAGCTGAGAGTAGTGGAACTGTAATAGAGTTGAATGGGAATCTGTTTTGCAAACAAAGGTATTAGATGTGTTTCCAAAATACAGGCAGATGTACAGAGCAGTCTTCTGGACTGCTGGAACCAAGGTGAAGAACAATTAAGACCGAGCAGGTAATAAAGTAACAGAGTTGATGGTACTCTGTATTTCTGGTTAGCCTAGTTGTCTCCTGTGAATATATGGGCCTCAAGTATCCTGATTCAGCCAAAAAACCATTGGGAAGGAGGCACATCACTGATGCTTTCAAGACCTTTAAAAATTCCAACATAATGGCCCAATCCAGTCTGCAGTGGGATCCTTCTTTTGGCTATCGCTGTCCTGCGGATCAGGTCCACTGAGATTATTTTTTGGTTGACCAAGCTCCTACTGCTCCTTCAGCCACCCATTTTGTTGGTGCTGGTGCAGAATCAGGCCCTATTGTGATTGGCAGCGTATGCCTGATGTGATGGAAATGTAGAAATACTTCTATTCTTTGTGTCACTAAATTTTATCTCTGTGTATATATGTAATGTCAACTGGCTTCAAGAGTTGTTCACTCTTGCAGCAGCTGCCAAGTCTGGTCTGCAGTGCTGCAATTCTTCTCTAAAAGCTGGGGAAGCCAACTTCTAAAGCCCCAATAAAAGCCTACCATAGGCTAATCTAGTTTTTATGCATTTTAAAATATGTACAAATATTGTAAACCAAATAAGGTTTATATGTACCCAGGTCAGCCACTAAGTAGTTCAAATAGAAAGCCCGTCTCTTGTAGGTACCCAAATATTTACAGAGTGTGTCTTGAATGAGGAATTAGATACGCCGCTCAGCCCTGCCAAATTATTTAATGATCTTTTTTACTTATTAAGCTAGATGTTTAATCTACTGCAACCTTAAAAACACGCCCAGGGCCTGGACACTGGCAGCCAAACACATCACAGAGTGCTTGTTAGAAATTACCATTGCTTTGTTGAGATAGCCAGCAACATCCCACTGACCTGCAGGGTTGAAAGAAGAAAGATTTAGTGGAAAAAACCCAACCTCCATCAAAACCAAACATTAAAAAAAGACCGTGATGGTGTTTAATTTAGTGCAAAGGTGAAGGTTGGCCTGGGAAGATGAGAGCTGCATGGGTGGGTCACTGCAGAAACTCCTTTTCCCCTCCCGATCCCTCCGTGGCTTTTCCGATGGGTGGCCAACAAAAGCTTATCCCCTTTTTTTAATATTTTTCCCCCATTAAATCTGCACGAGCGTTAACTTTTCAAAGACTCTGAGATTCAAAGTGCTGTACCCAACACAGAGCCCTTTCTTCTGCCTTTGATTTTATGCACATTTCAAGCTGGTCAGAGAGTACGTGGGGCTTTTGCAAGGGTTTTTGTGTAGGCTTGGTGGTGGGGTTTTAGCTTTCATGCTGCCAGCCTTCCCAGGATTATTGCCTATTAATTGCCTTTTAATAAAGGTACTGACCAAAGAAAGGAATATTTTTTCCTTGGTGCTAGATTTCCAAACTTGATTGGCTTTATTAAATGGAAAGACAAATAAATTTAAACCCTGCACTGAAATATCTTGGTGT
This sequence comes from Haliaeetus albicilla, assembly GCF_947461875.1. Classification (NCBI taxonomy): domain Eukaryota; kingdom Metazoa; phylum Chordata; class Aves; order Accipitriformes; family Accipitridae; genus Haliaeetus; species Haliaeetus albicilla. The sequence continues at coordinate 5,601,099 of NC_091490.1, forward strand.
AGGACACCAGCGGTTAGAGGTCACCAAGTCACTTGGACTTCCTCCCAACAAAAGCAACATCATTTTTCAACGTCCAGCCCCACGGCATCCCGCGGTGCCTCGCACAATTTGTTAGTGTCCACACCTGCTCCGTGCCGCTTGGAGCGGGGCTGAGCCCGTTTGAATGGGGCAGGATCAGTCCCCGAGAGATTTCTGTTATGCTTGTGGTTTGGAGCCCTGTTTGATCTCCTACAGCATAATTAGATAAAAGCATATGGTTGGGATTTCCTTGTTCTGCTATTAAAGCAGAAAAATCCCCTTTATTTAAGGAAAAAAACCCCTTTCCTTCACCTTGTGAAGTATGTTACAATTCAGAAGGTAATCTTGGCTCCAGTCACCTTTTTTGCATTGGAATAAGCAAATCCCTTTGTTGTTTTATGCTTTAGTTTCCTCTCTCTGTGAGATGGGGATAACAGTGCTTCTCTGGTTGCACAGCCCCGTATGGATGCGCCGGGGTTGCCTCCATGCCTTAGGGTATGGTCCATAGGCTGCTGGGTAATTTCTCAGCATGGAGGTACCCGTATTAAGGAGGACGCGAGGACCTTCCACAGCGTTACTGAAGATTTCGCAGTAGGTCTGTGCACACGGGTGAGGCGTAGCCACAGACAGAACGGCCAAACAGGACCGTTTTTGGAGAAGAGTGACCATCCCCAAAATCAGTGTAATTTTTTTGCCCGCCGTGTATGCCTATCGCTTACTTCAGTGCAAGTCACCTTTCGTTACCGTTTTCTGAAGCGTACCTCTTGTGTTCTCAGTAGTTTTGTACCGTGGGTAGGGGTGGGAAGCGGTGGAGGCTGAAAACTTAGAAACTTTACGGGGTTCAACTGTTGAATTTGTAGGTGTAAGTCACTGCAGCCAGGGATGCATAATCCACATTTCCTATTAAAACGCTGAATCGGAGAGGTAGACTGGGGCAGAAGAGGTGATGAGGCCAGATGTACCATCGTCATGGTACAACCCTACGCTGCTTGCCTTCCGTTTCCAAGAGCGTGTGGGCTGTAGCCCCATTTCTGGATACCTTTGCCTTCAGCAGGTCTCCTAGTGCGAATAACATCTCTGTGGCGTTTCGCTGAGGGATCCCAAAGGCACCTCTCTCCACATTTAATTTTCTGTCTTCTTCCAGACTTCCCTCTGTAGTGTTTTTCTGCAAAACCCATTCTCTGGCTGCCTTTTGGCACCGCTACAGGCTTCTCCGTGCTGGAACCCCTTTGCCAAAAAAAATGTGGGTGGTGACCTAGTCACTTAGACAACCTGTCCTCCAAGCAATAACCTCGTGGAAGAAGAGCCATCTTGAGCGTGATTTACCGTTCGCCATGGGCTGGGGTCTTCTCTTTCTTGGGTAATTACGGCTGAAAGAGCAGCCTCTCACCGAGCCCTCGAAATCAAAGGCATGTTATGTCTTCTAAGTAATATCCGTTCAGCTATGGAGAGTATGTTTATGTTTCTCATGTTTAAAAAAAAAAAAAAGGGGGAAGGGAGGAGAAAAAAAAAAGGGAATCTGAGGTTACTGTTTTGCTGGAAAAATGTCAAGACTTGATTGGCAATATCCCGCTAAACCACAAGTTTGTAGGAGAGAAAACAAAACCATTGGATTTTCTAAACTATGCCTATGTGCACTTTAAGAAAATGTATACTATATAGGTCAGTTATGCTCTTATTATAGCTGTGGCAAGCGTACATATAATTGAAACGCGGAAATACTACGCCATGCTGTTCAATGAATGAAGGGAAAACAAGTCTTTATTATTCCTGGGTTCACATAATGTATAGGAACACTATTGTCTTTTTTCTTTTTTTCTTTTTTCTTTTTTTTTTTTTAAAAGCCAGTTTTAGCTTTCAGATGTATTTTATTGTCTGTGGGAACATGTGTTTTACAGACCTGTCATGTGAAAGCTATTAACAAGAGGAACTGGAGAAATAACAATAAGCCACGTAACCGTGGCATGTCTACTCCCTGAGTTCAACTGTTACGCTGCTGCTTCAAGTGCATGTGAAATTGGATCGTGCCGAGCGACGTTAGCTCTTCTCCTGCAATTTTTCATTGGGAAACTGAAGGATTTTTTAAGTGGCCTATTAATATCAGATTGCTGGCATCAGAGGCACATTTTGGGGCCAAGCTGGCAAGGCATCAAAACGGTTAAATAGTGGAATGAAGATCAACTGGATTCACACGAGATGTCCGATTTTTATTTACTAAATCTGAGCTGGGCAGGCAGTTCTGAAACCTTTCCTCGCTGGTTCACACGTGTGGTGGAAACCGTCCTGCCCTGCCAAGCACCGCGGGGCCCGGCGCTTGCAATTAACCCGTTTCCAGAGTTTTTAGAGAGGATCGGAAAGGGGGCCTGAGCGGTGGCCGTGGCCGCTCTTGGGTACCTGAGAAGCTTCAGGTCTGTGTGTGGTTGTCCCTGCTCATGGATGATGGAGATTTTCCTTTTTCTTAAGCCTAACAAAACCTCCTAATAATCCAGGATTAGGCAACCTATTAACGTATAGGAAAAGGAGCCAAAATGGATTGCGCAAAGTGAAATGCAGAAGGTGGTTCACGTGGAGATGGGGAACGTTATTTTGAGGACACTTTTTAACAACCTGGACGGTACCCTTGCTGATCACATCTAGCAGATCGTGATCACTACAAATGTACCAGGGACAAATTTAGGTCAAACCCAGCAGCGCTTCGTTTTTATTTTTTAAAATTTTTTTTATTTTTTTATTTTAGAAGGAAAAACCCTCTGATGTCTTAGACTTCTAGCTATGTAAACAAACCCACAGACACTTAAGCAAGTTAGTGGTCGACAAATATTCCCTAGTGCTTTCTGTAGGATCTGGGTGTGAGACCTGTTGTCTTGGCCCAAGGACAGCCTGAACCGCTGTGCATTTGTTTTCCCCTTACCTGGGTTTCGCTCTGCAAGTGGGAGGAGGGTTTCCTGTACCTTGTGGTTTGTGATTTACTCTGAATGCGGGTTTCGGGGAATTTGGGGCTTGTTTTGGTGGGGATGTACTGCTCTTCTCGGTGACGGGCTTAACGGCGAAGGTAGATGGGGAAACTGAGGCAAAGGGAAGGAGGGTGCCCTGCCCAAGGTAACGTCGTGGCTGGGAAATACCCCAGGGCTCTCCTAGGTTGGAGGCAGCGTTGTATTTCGCTGAAAGACTTAAAAGAATATGGATTTACAGATGTGCAGCAATTTTGAGGTGTGCCCTCCGTAGTGTGTCCCCTAACCCGTCACCCGGTGGTTTTGAGCAAATCTGCTCCCTGCCTGGTGCAAAGGTCCAGCTGAGCTGTGCAGACACGGGTCTCCTGCACAGAGGGTTCACAAACAGCATTTAAAACCAGATTTCACGTGGCTTCCACGCGATCGAAGGCGAACGGGCTCTGATGGGAGTTCAGCAGCTCTCGCGGATGGGCTGGTCGGGTGGGTGCTCAAGCGTCCCCTCGCATGGATGGGTCAAGGATCGGTGTCCCACAGCTGCCCAAAGCACGTCGTCTTACGGCGGTCGTAGGTACAAACGCATGCGTACCCTGTAAATACAGAGAGAAGGGAGCCAAGGAAGGCTTCAAAGGCAGAAAAGTAATGGGGACGGAGCGTAGCTGGGCTGCCCAGGTAGGAGAAGCTGTGCTGATACTTGATCCGCCGGTGTTTGTTTGCACAGCTCGGGGTTGCCCTGCCGTGGGGCGCTCGGCAGAGCATCGGGCCCTCCCCGGAGAAAAGTGCCAGATTCGTTTTCATGGCTTTTTGCAGAGGAATTGCTTTAGGGGTCCGTTCCTGTAAGTTAATATTTGCAATGCACAAGGCTTAACTGAAACCAGGCAGTGCAGACATCTGATAACCATAACAGAGGAGATGCTTTTTCCCTGCAAGAGTGACTTGGAAAAGCAAATCCTAATGCTATTCCCTTTGGAAAGATAGCAATATGAAAAGAAAAGCATCAGGAATGGTGCTGCGTGGTTTGCGAGGGGTTTTCTAGCTGGGTCTTTTTTTTTTTTTTTTTTAATTGGCAAGTTGCTTTTATTTGCCTGTATTGCTGATGGGCTTGGTTGCTGTCTCCCCCTCTTTCTAGCTGGGTTGCCTTTCCTCATCATTGAAACGAGCACAATCCAGCCCTACCAGCGGGGCTTCTACTGCGACGACGACAGCATCAAGTACCCGCTGAAGACGATGGAGACGATCAACGACGCAGTGCTGTGTGCTGCGGGCATCCTCATCGCCATCCTCGCCGTAAGTACCACCTCCGAAACCTCCTCTCCTGTCCCTTGGGAGTCCCGGATGGCTTTTTTTTTTTTGTCACCTCTTTAGCCGATGGCACCAACGTCCCGTTGGCGTTGGGGGTTTAACTGAGTCTTGCCAGTGCGTCCACGCTATCTGCCGAGGCGCGCATCTCCTCCGTGATTATTCGGCTTCCGCGTAAGCGAGGAGCCGTAAACTTTTCCAAATGAAAGCTTGTAATGGGAGGAATGAGATTGCTCTTGAAGCCTGTAAACAGGCCCAAAGCTGTTCGGGCAAGTCTGTGAGCTCCGCAAAAGCTTTTTCACCCTCCAGTAGGAGTTCAGAGCAGAAGCAAAAAGACTTGAGTGTCAGTAAGGACTTGGCATGGTTTGTCCCTATTCAAATAACTCTTGGTATTTGCCTATTTTATAAGGCTTAAAAAAAAAAGAAAGGATACATCTTTTCAGCTAGCCAGTGCCTGGAAAAGTTTCACAGGTTAGTATTAGATTTTTAAGAGATTGTGTATTACAGTCCTTTTAAAAAGACAATTAAAACCTTCCACGGGGAGCATATTCCCAGAGTCCTCACTGTAAAAAGTAGTTAATGCACCACCTTGCCAATGCCTCCCCATTTCTCTTTTCCTGCCAGCTTTCCTAGAGCCGTGCTAGGAAACGGTTGCACGGCGAGAGCTTTATGTCGGCTAAAAAGCTGACTTCAACCCACGGAGCTGAGCCTCCTTATGCCAGCGTGTATCCGGTGCTGCGGCAGAAGGCAAGAGCCGTCTCCTGCTTGCTGGTTAAATGCTTCCAGCTGAAGGTGAAATTCCCCTATGAAAAGTACCTACGTTTTCCTTCTCACCTGCTGCCGGTGCAGCTCAGGTGCTTTCCCAGAGATGCTGCCTTCCTCTTGGCCCTTCAGCTGAGAGGGACGGAGATGGAGAGGTCGGGAGCGCTTGTTCCCCTCCTAGCTTTCATCTTTCCTCGTAGGAGCAATGTCACGGGCAATAGGTATTTTAGCATGGCATGGTGCCTGCTTTGGTCATACCCCGTCCTCAGCCTTGCTGCTTCGTGCCGTGAATATCTCCATCGTTTCCTGACCACGGAGACTCACTTAGCAAAGTAGGTCCCCAAAACTGCCTTGTCCCTATGCCCCCTCCCTCCTCAAAACAAGCCCAAAAGGTGCCAGAGCCCCCGATCTATAAACACAGCAGAATTTTACCCTGCAGGTGAATTACCCCCAAGTGTGGAAAAGCCATAAAAACGAAATGAAAAAGCCTCTCATTTTCGCATTACTGCCTGGGCTATTGGCACACCGGCTCCATGCGGAGTGTGCTTCTGATCAGTAATGAGGCGGTGGCAAATACAGGAGTTGGAACAGAAACTGGAAACATAATCAGCTGCCTATGTGATCCATCAACTTTCTAACACAGAATAGCAGGTCAATTAAAAGAGAAAGAAAATCCCCAGAGAGTTAGATGTTTCTGCCCTGGTTTCACTGTGCCCACAACAAATGTAACTTAATAAGGTAAATGCAAAAGCTCCGTTATTTGCTGTTGAGTGATACAAATGGCTAACAAGGAATTGAAGCAACAGATTTCTTTGCTATGGCAGCGTGCATGGAAAATTCAAGTCAGCCTGACCTCTTTTTTCAGATGTAACCCAGATACCAGAATTACTGTAGCATAATAGGAATTCCTTCCAAATCCACAAAGCACTGACTCCGCTTCTTTCGCTCACAACGTTTGCCTTTGGAAGGCAGGACAGCGGTTAAGAGGACTTCCAGGGAGCTGGCGTTTTGGATAGCGCAGCCAAAATTTCACGCCCTTGCTTTACGTGGCGTCTTGGGCAGTCTAGCCCGGGGTAAAAGGTCCAGGTCATGTTTTAGATGGCTTGAGGACACCCAGAGTGCTCACTAAGTAAACGGCAAAGGCAAAGACCTTTTCTTCTATCGGGATGTGAGAGGATATGCGTTTGGTTTTAATACCTATATATTTACCGACTTCAGGCAAATTTCTCTGCAGATGACCTTGGAGAGGCTCATGCCTGTGGGCTGTGCACTCTCACATCTCTCCCGACTGCTCTTGTTGCTGGAAGATGGTTAATTTGATCAGCACAGAAGCATGTTGATGGCCCCTGGGATGGCCAGGAGAAGGTGATATTTTCGTCTTCCTGAGCCTCGTACGGGTATCACTGCTGTGGTGCCCCGTGTCCCCGCACCTGAGAGGTCTTGAAAGCCTATGAAAAATACCTAAGAAAAGTCATTTCCTAGATGATCTAAGTTACACAGCTAGATTAGTTGGTTGTTTTACAGTTGAAGGTGATATGCTTCAATGTGATTAGACACAGAGAATGTTACACTAGAGACATAAGTGATTAGAAAAGCTCTAAAAGTAATTACGGGCTAATTGGATTGCTGGTGATACCTTATAATAATGATAAAACGGGCACGACAACCAAAAGTCGTTGGCAAAAGGCATTTACAGACAGAAAAGTTTGATGTTGGCTTCTGTCTAGTGACTATCTTTCTTAAATGCGTGTGCCAGTCCCCCAGGAGCTGTGCCCATCACGTAGGTACAGCATATGTCCCACGCGGATGGCTCACCAGAAGCGCAAGGCTTAAGGAGAGCTTAATATCTTTAAGACTTGTTTTCTTTTCAGGATGTCCTTTCAGTTCGTGCACATCTGTGCTGTGTTAGTTTTTCACCGTCCTGCTTCATCTGGGACGGCGTTGCCAAAAAACCAAGGTTACCCAATTTTTAGCTTCTCATTAAGGTTGAGCCATGGCTTTAACTAAGCGGAGAGGGTTCATGGCTGCCCAGCAGCGTGTTAGCAAGGGAATGAAGTCTCCAATTTATAATCTGCTACATGTGTGCAATTACCCAGACCACCAACGGTGAGAGAAAAATATTAATCCCCAGACTTTTGTTGGTCCCTGTTTAAAATGGTCACATGCCTTTCCCCGGCCAAGAGCCTCGGGTTTACGTGAATCTGTTTGTGAGTTTGGAGTAATGGCACATCTGCCGGTATCAGATGTCATCCTTAATTTGACTCGTCTTCCCTCTGCAAAAGCCACGAGTTTCGAGCCGTGTAGGCTCCCCTTCTTGTGAATTTAGGCTTTTGGGTGAATTTAGGCTGCTCCGTGTCCATCCGGGACACCCTGGAGCTGCCTCCTGCCAGAGGAGCAGGAGATGCTCCAACCTCCCTCTGCACTTCTCAAGCCCGTAGCTCTCCTGGCTGCCAGCTTGTGCTGGAAAGTGGTCCAAAATGGAGATAAACCATGGTTTTTGGAGCCTGTGAGGATTAAAATCACGCTGGAGCTGGTTAGCTGCAGCTCCCCAGACAACTCTCGGTCACGACCAGATTTCCAAGAGTAAATCTTAGCGGTGACATGTAAACCCCGAATGATGGTGCAGCCACCCAAAGTATTTCTGTGCACGGTAGCAGAGCATTCTAGCTTGGCCTTTATGTTTTTTATTATTATAGTTGTATCTCTCTCTCTTGATAAAGCCTGCTTAGCTGCAATTTCAGCTGCTTTAGGTCAGCCTTAGTTTTTTCAAGCCACGGTACGAGTGAGTTCAAACAATGATACAGCTTCATCTCCTCTTAGTCTAATTGCCATACTTTTCCAGTTTATTAGTTTCCAAAGGTTGTGCCAAGCTTTTAAAAAAGGTAGGCAGGGGAGCCTTGTCTCCTGCACGCCGCTGGCAGGCTGCCACGCCGGGAGGAATATTGCTGGCTGCTCCAGAAAGGGATTAACATGAAGGCATTTTTCCTGACAGTTAATTTTACATATCATGGTCCTCGTGACTAGAGAGGTGCAGGGACGAGGGGGTGGCCGAAAAAAAACCCTGCCTCGATTTATTACTCAGGTATAAAAACATTTAAAGTAATGAATAAAATCCTAAAGCTGTAAATCTGGAGCTCAAAACCTAGGTGTGTAACGTGACGGAGAACAATTTAAGCCTTTGCCTCTTTGGGAGAGGTGAGACATTTGGACTTCATTTCACAGCCTGATTTTCATTAACCTGCCTTTTAAGAGTCAGGATTATGAGAAGCCAGGTCCTCTGCTCCCTGACAGTGATTTATGGAGATATTGTCAAACCCCAGCACCCCTGACACAAGAAAAACATAATTTGCTGCCACGCAATGGCAAGACCCCTTGAAATGCCCAGAAATAGCTGGCGTTTACGGAGGCTTTGAGCGGCTTGAATTGGTTCTGGTAGCAGCAAATTTGGGGCCAGAATCTGAAATGTCTGGGGCTTTCTGAGTGTTCCTCTCTTGTGTTCATGGTTTTCAGAGAGGAAGATAAGCAGGTTCTGAGGTTACTCATTTCTTTTCCTCCAAAATGAGTTTGATATGAGGGTAGTGGATCTGGCCTCTCCTTCCCAAACACACACTGATTCTTTATCTGTTTTATGTTAAATTTTGTTTTCCATAGTGCTGGTATAGACCTGGGGCACTGTTTCACTTCTGTAAAGATATGCCAACGTGCTACACCAAAATCTAGCTTTTTTTCTTCTCGTTTATGCATTTTTTTTTTCCATAAACAACATTTCAAGCACTGCAATCTCTTCTTGAGAGGGAAGAGGAGGAGGATGGAGAGACACTGGGCTATGGGAACACGATTCCCAGTTCGAGACGCTCCGAGCATGAAGAGCTGTCTTGGCTCTGCATTTGCCACCCACCACTGGTTTTGTACAGCATCTTTCCTGCTCTCTAACCTCTCTGTTGCGTTTCCCCCACAGATTATAACGGGAGAGCTCTACCGCATCCACTACCTGAAGGAGAAGTCGCGCTCCTTTATCCAGAACCCCTACGTGGCTGCTCTCTACAAGCAAGTGGGCTGCTTCGTTTTCGGCTGTGCCATCAGCCAGTCCTTCACAGACATTGCCAAAGTGTCCGTCGGGCGCTTGCGGCCGCATTTCCTCGAAGTTTGTGATTTGGATTTCTCCACCATCAACTGCGCTAAGGGAGTTTACATCCAAAACTACACCTGCAGGGGAAGCGACAGCAAGGTCCAGGAAGCCAGGTGAGACCCCGGGGCATCGAAGCGATGGGTTGCCGCCACCAAAATAGTGTCTCACGCTAAATACGTCTCAGGGCTTCTCTGCCAGCGATAGCTGATTCAAACGCTGCTTTCTCTGCGAAGGCCGTAACTGTCTGCCAGCGACAGGCGCTTTCCCTCGGGAGTTGCGGGACTCGGCTGAGTAATATTTCTTTTCCTTTTTCTTAACTCCTACGCTATTGTTTCCCCAAGCGGTTGCTCAAAGTGGGAATTCACTGTAAGAGCTGAGCCCATGGTGAGCAGCTGGAGCTGTCCCATGTGGCAGAGCAGAGGGCTTCTCCTCCAAGGAGGTTCCACGCAGGCAGGGCTGCCAGCACCTTCCCTTCGAGCTGTCTATCAAATCCATCGGATGCTCAGTTTTGACATTTCCAGGAGTGCATTTCACACGCTGCAATTAAGCGACCGGAGAAGTTGCTGGCTTCTTATTTCTTTACGGTTTCCTGGTTATTTGAGGCGAGACGATGAGTTATCGGGCTATCCTGGAAATAACTTGCTGTCCCATGAGTAGACCAGGAAGGGACGAACAATGCGAGCATCCTGCCCATCCGTTCGCTTTCTGCCTTGCGAGCGAGCGGGGCGGATAACCGGGGTTTTTGTAACCCAAAAGACTGGGGGTTGCGGGTCCCTCTGCTTCGGCACCCTCGGTAGCAGCAGGCGAGTCACCGTATTAGTGTAAAATTATAATGCCGACGATTATAGCGGCTGGTTCTTAGCACCTGCTTTGTTTTGCAGGAAATCCTTCTTCTCCGGGCACGCGTCCTTCTCCCTCTACACCATGCTGTATTTGGTGGTAAGTAATCTCAGCCTCGCTTGAGATTGAGCCGATTTATCCCCTGTCCCCCTTTCCCGAGGCACTCGCCCATGTTCGGTGGCAATAACAGCATGATGAGCATCAGAGATAGAGGGTCGGCTGAAGAAAAACAGCTTGAACAAGCCGGTGGGGGAAAAGATCCGCTTGCAGCCCCTGTGGTGGTATTTGGGCTGGACTCCTGGGGTGATAGCTGAGCAGTGCGGCCTTGGGATGTAGCCAAGCCCGCAATTAAATCCGAATACTACTAAACCTGCGGACGACCTGTGCAATTTTGTTCGCCCCCACGTTGTGGTTTCTACGGGGGAGCGTTTGGGGCGAGCCAAAACGTTGCACGGATGGAGGGGAAAGACGTGCCTTCGCGGCTCTGTCAGGGGGTAAAGGCTGGTTCCCAAATGTGCCAGCGGAGCAGGTGGAGCAGCCTCTGCCCGCCTGGATCCGGAGCGGAGGGCTGGGACTTGTTTTTCTTTGTCAGTGAGAAATGGCTCTACCCTTCCTGCGCCGGGGCTGGGGCTGGGGCGGCTGCCAAGGTGCTTCCTGAGGGGGCTGGACCCGCACGCGGCGTTTTGGGGGGGGTCTGGGTAGTGATTTGCGTTTTGGTTTTCTTTTCTTTTTTTTTTTTTTTTTTAATTATTATTTATTTTTCCAAAAAAATCAGGAAAAAGGTTTCGGGATTCCTTTCAAGGTTTGTGCCTTCCCCATCTCCTGTAAGCTCAGACTAGCAAGTAAAGAAACAGCACGGCACTGATAAAAACATTAAAGACAAGCATTGATATACGAGCAGTGTTTCCCCCCACCATCCCTTTACTTTACCCTCTGAAAAGATACGTGACCGCTGCTCCCTCCTGCCTCTTCCACCCTGGAGCCCCCCTCTCTGTGAGCAATTTCTGTGATTTAATTACTAAGCTTTCCAGGCTGTTGGGGGTGGCGTATTAAAATCTTTCCTCATTTTCCCCCCTCCCCCCTTTTTTTTTTTCTTTTTGTTCTTGGAAAACTTCTGAATTTCTTCAGTAAACACTTTGGCCATTTCCTTCCAGCTGCGTTACGATGCAGAGCCGCCCCAGCAATGCTTTGCAGGAGGCTCAGCCCTCTGCCGCTGCCGCCGCAAAACTTTCCGAGCTGAGTTTGGAAACCATCGTTCACGCTGGCATTTATTTATTTCCGAGGAGATCTGCGGGCAGTCAGATAAATCAGCCCTGAGATGCTTTTGAGCCTGGCATTTGGAAACACCGAGGACTGCCAGTCCCTATTAAGTCAGCGATTTTTTTTTTCTCTCCAAATACTCAGCAAGATTCAGGTTGTCCTTTCAGGTTTTTGGTTTGTTTTTTTTTTTTAGGATGTGCTGCTCCGAGGCCTTTTTGGAAGCCAAGCCCGATGCTTTACCTTTTGCACAGGATCATGCCCTGCAGCATCCTTCAGGTTTTTTTTTTCTGTGTTTTTCTGAAAATCCAGCAGTTACAGAGCAGGCAAAAATCAAACGGGAATGCTGGTGGCAGGGGGTGCACTGGAGACCCCAAAACTGCGGCGTGCATGCAACATTCCCACGGGGATGCATGGAAAACCTGCGTGGCTCACTTTCCAGCGCTGCTTTGCACCAACGCCTGCTGCCTGATTTTCTTTTTAACTTAGCAGCAGGCTTCAAAAGTGGCGTTGAGCTCCTGCGTAATGCTTCGGAGCCGAAAACTGCCTCCGATCTCTCTTTGCTGCCCTTCCCTGTCCCCATATGGGAGCAGTCGAGCTATCAGCGCTCAGCAGCCTCTGCCCCTGTCCCTCCTGATCCGGGACAACAGGCTGCTCCACTTACCTGTCTCCACGGAGCGGTTTTGATGCCCAATCCCTTAAGAATGATTTTATGTTTTTTCCTTGTCCCCAAACTGGGATAAGGTCAGTAGCAGGGTCTGTCTGACCAGCTCTTCAGTTGCCTTGTGCCTTAAAAAGTCAGGGGAAAAATTACACCAAGTGTTCGGTCATAAATTGAAGGGTGAAAAAGGAAGTTGAGACAAGACAGTGTGGTGTGGTGCCTACAGAGGTGAGGAAATGATGATCTTAAGGGTCTTTTCCAACCGAAATGATTCTGTGATTCGAACTTGTCTAGCAGCACTCTGCTCTCTGTCACTCCAGCTTCCTGGCTGCTGCCAGAGCCTGAACGAGAAATCTCATAGGAAAAGGGAGGCAGAAAATCTGTCATGTTGGAGAGGCTGATAATATCCAAAAATAATTTAAAAAAAAAAGGTTATAATAAACCAGAGATATTTTATTTAATATAAAATAAACCCTGCTCTCTTGCCCAGCTCAGCGAATGAGTGGGGTTTCGAAAGCCTGGTTAGAAACATGGCATCCACCATGCCAGCGCCTGCAGGAGGTGGGTTTGATGGATTTGACCAGGGGATCATCTCAACCAAAACAAAACAGTTGTTGTCCGGCTCCTGGGAAGCAAGTTGCTGCCGGCGCTTTGGGTACCAGGAGTTTGCTGGGAGCCTTTGCAGAGTGGGGGTATTTGGGGGGGCTGAGCACGTGCTGCGGAGCCTTGGCTGATCAGCCGCCTCCTGAGCGCGTTCCCTACTGAACAATACTTCATATTTCAAGGATAAGTCACTTCCCGTCTTTCCTGGCGTTCCCTGGCTTCGCTCTTAGAGCCCATTCTGAATTACAGTGTTTTCAAGTTTGCCTCACCTGATGGAGACGGGTGCCAGAAAGCTTTAGTTGGTCTGTTAAAAGATACCTGGATTCCCACGCATCCCGCGGGGCTTCGCCTGCACCATGGGACTGGATTTGCCCGGGTATTTGGTGGCCGGTGGATGGGTGACCACAGCTTGCTCATCGCCTGGCACAGCAGCAGTGCCCTGCGGTATCCATCAGGGATACCAGTAGGAAAAGGCGGATAGATGCCAAGCCCCAGAGGGCTTTGGGGGAAAAGTCCCAGGGAAAGGCACTTGTGATGCAGTAAAATCTCCTGGGATTTAGTTCTAAACACGGAGATTTCAGGGCGAAGTTTCTCGCAGCCTTCTTGTCACCAAGAAAACCCAATCGACATCAGGCCTTTGTATAAAAAATTTAAGAGGGGAAATTGCGCTTGGGTAATCGTCTTTGTCTTAATTTTCCTTGCTTTGTTACTCCTTGGCTGAGTGAGCCCATAATACGTATTTATAGCAGGCTGAGGAAAGATGAGGTATGTGACAGCTCATTCCACGCAGCCCTCTGGACCTGACCCACACCTCTCCAGTTTTGTTTCACTGGACATGGGGAGTCTTTGTAGAGAGCGATGGGACCTTCCTGCTCCCCTCAAGCACGTGAGACCGTAATGCTGATGGTTTTGGTGTTTTTACGGTACGAAGTTGCCTGAAACCACATAGAGGATGCAGAAAAACTAAATGAATATCAGAAAAGCTACATTAATATCCCTCAGCAATGTTGGCTGATTCTGGATAAAAGGGGAGTAAACCAGGGCAGCTTATGTATTTAATGTGTGTTGGTGGGTGAGACTGAAGACTTCAGATCAGAGTGGGTTTTAGTGTGTTCTACTGATTTATATGAAAAATTAGAGATGTTGCTGGTTTTGTGTATCAGGGGGAGTGTGAGGCTTCTCACCGGGGTTTCTTGCTGAAGGGTGAAGGTCCCAGTGTCCTCATGCTGCCGAGTCATGACGTGCCCCTGCGAAGGAAACTCCGTGGTGTTTGTGGACTTGGAGTCAAGTTTAGCGGTCACCTAAGTAAACGACTAAACTGGAATCGCGTCGGAGGCCAGGGCTGAGGCGTGAACTGTGTTGCTGAGCTGATGGGGATGTTCCCGATGGCGTGGGAGGATGCCGTACGCTCAGCAAAGGCAGGGAAGAGGCAAACAACCATCCCTTTGGCGCTGGGAGGTCTTTGCCCTTCTCCTGTCCTTGTCCCCTGGCCATCTTGGTGCTAAAAGCTGAATTCTGCAGTTCCCCTTCCTCCAGCTGGCTTTCCCCAGCCAGGGAAGCGCGTTACGCCGGGGTGAGTTTGGATTTGAGGGGTTTTGGCCCTGCACTGCTTTGGGTACCACTCGGTTTGCAAATGGGGCTGGAGATGGAGGTGACTTCAGGTCAGACAGTCAGAAACCAGACTAGCCGTTTCCCAGAAGGAAACCTTAGCTGTGACTAAGGGACGTGGTCGATGGAGTTCAGCCTTGCGGTGGGGAGAGTGTGAAGGGGACGGGATTTCTGGGCAGCAGAAAGCCCCGGGAGGCTGGAGGTGACGCTTTCAGCCCATGTCCCCTGCCAGCTCCTCCTTGATGGGTTTGCTCGGGGATTGTGTGTGGCCACGGGCTGTCCCCACCAACACTGTGGAAGTCCCCTGGCAGAAGAAGAGTGATGGGATGTCCTTCAAGCCATCTGCTTTGTGGTCATTGGTCTTTGCCAGGAGACAGTGGATGGGAACTCCAAATAACTCCTGCTCTGCGTGATCCCATTTCATTCCATCCACCCTTGCTTCTGTTGATGCTCCTCCTGACTTTCGCTGCCCTATGATGGTCTGTGGTGGAAATAACTCCAGTTGTGGTCTTGCTCCTCCATCCCTTCCCAGGAAGGGCTCCATCCAGCCCCACATTCCCATCCAAATCTGGCAGTCCTTAGCAGGCAGTACTTCAGATTTGCTCCCAGGTTTCCAAAAAAACCTTCAAAAGCAGATTTTCAGACAAATTGCCAGGAACTTCCCATTTCTTGGTAATAGCACTAATTCCTGGTTTAGGGAAATTCTGATCCTTTCAGCCCCCGAGCTCCCCTCCCACTTTTTGACCTTCTCTTATTAACTAGGTTTTTCTTTCATACTGAGGGCAGAGACAAAGTTTGGAGCACCCTGAGGCTTGCCCCTAAAGTACTTAGGGGATCCTCAGCACCCTGGTGTTTGAGCCCAGTTTTCGATGTACTGCGTGCTCATAATATGCCTGTGGAACATGAAAAGTGCTGTTACCTTATTTTTTTCCTTTTTTTTTTTTTTACTTTATGAATGGGGAACTAAAGAGCAATTTTCCCAAGACTTTTATTGCGGCAGTAAAAGGAGCCTCAGTCAAGATCCTCACACTGATAGTGCAGTGTTTGAGATGCATCTATTTGAGTGGGTTTTGTTCCTCCAAGATGTGCAGGTGTGGGTGTAAGTTGGGTGCTGGGGACTCGGGTGGCACCCAGCACACCTCGTACGGTGCCCCGCTGCCTTTGCACACCTTTTCCAGGGCTAAAGTGCGTACATCAGGCACACAGTTCAGAGCTGTGCTTTGGAAGGAGTGGGTCAGGATACAAACAAGTTTTTTTTAATCGCTTCAGCCCCAGAAGCGTCTGCTTTATTGTGTGTTCAAACTCGGTGTTAGCTTATTATTGCTAATTTTTAATTGATACTTTGCATCCTCACCTGTAGATGACCTATTTAGTCCAAGCCTGTGGGGTGGAATGGTTTGAAGGGATGTCAAGGCTGTGCAAAAGGGGCAAATGTCAGGTTATCCAGCAGCAAAATTCTTTCTTAAGGGGTTTGATGTGAACGAGCCTCAAGACTAAAGTACGATGTTAGGTTTCAAGTTTTCCTGGTAGAACTAAGAGTAATAGTTTCTAAGGTATAATACTTGGAGCTAATTTTGCTCTGCAACAACATACCAGAACCTAAGCTTTGCACCGTCACCTGGGCTGGGCTGAGACTCTTGAATGTGAAAACAATGCTGAGCCTAAACCATGGCAACAGAAGCATATTTTTATATCTTTTGCATGCTTTAAAAATGCTACTCTCCACAAATGCTGTTTTTTCAAGAGCTATTGTCTCTACACTGAGAAGTTGTGTTTAAAGATCTCAGGACCCCCAGGTCTCTCTATCACCACCTTCCCTGAATACTTCCCAGGAGTATCCTGCCTGCATGGTTTATTCTCAGTGGCAGATGACTGGGTGCGCAAATACCATGGCACTGAAAATTCGGCCAGCCTAATAAGCATTGCGAACTAAAAATGCAGTTCCCTGCTAATGAGCCGCATAGATGTTTGCTTGCGGGATGAAGTGCCTGCTGTTAAATCACTGCAAGTGACTGTGCAGGATGGGGTTGTGCTATTTTACAGCTCCAGCTTTCCAGCTCAGCGGTGGGTACGTTTTACCTGGAGGAAAAGCACCTCCTCGTTGGTGATGGCTTTTGGTTGTTTGGGGTTTTTTTTGATCTTTCTGGGCAGAACGTGCCTCCTAATTTTGATATGGTGATTGTTGACTCATCTTTCTGCCGAGCGTAGAAATCATCATCACAAACTAGAGAACCGGCCGAGTGGTCCATTCGCTGGGCTACATCAGCGTGGGTTTGCCGTGGGGATCTAGAGAGCTGTAACTCGTCCCGTAGCATCGCATGTGCAAGTTTACACGGTGCAGGGGGTGTGCCCTGGTGACGTGGCTCCGTTCCCAGACTTGGGCTGGTTTGCAGATATATTCCCCAGAATCGTAACGTGCATTAGCCAGCGCCGAGCTGTTTTGGTACTGCGCTCTTCCATGTTAATTGGCTAACAATTTGGATAATTTGGAGCATCTGCTCCATTCAAATGACATGTTGTTTCATTTCCTCTAAAGAGCCCAGTGTGTTCTTTCCAAAAAGGGGTAAATATAATGTTTATGCAACAGCCAAACATTATAAATTGGCCAAAATGATGCTTCCCCCTTATCAGCTTTCCAAATAATTCTGGTTTTATAGGTAAATGGTGTCATTAAGTTATTTGCGGTTTCAGGGAACCCAACGAGAGCTTCATTCCCTTTTGTATCAAGGCAGTGTAAACTGCTCTGGCTGTGTAAAAGGGATCGTAAATGGGTATTAAACCCCTTTCCAGCCCTCTGATGTTGCAGAGTCCCACGAAGCATGCCGGGTCTGACTTCCAGTGTTTTTCCTTTAGGAAAGGGAGAATGTACCTGCTGTGGCTGAGCCCACGGGCAGTGGGTCTGAGCTGCAGGAGCCGAGCAGCGTTTGCCGGGCACTTTTTACGCTCTTTGAGCTGTCAAACGCCTCTCTGCTCCCCAAGCCCGAAGGTTGCTGCGGCGTCCCTCCCTTCCCGCAGCCTTCCTCCCCGCTGCGCCCAGCCCCGCTCATCCGTGGGCAGCGCGTTGCCGTTTTTCCTGACCTCTCTTCCCGCTCGGCTTCCCGGTTCCCACAGGAACTGGCCGTGCCCGCCGGCCGAAACGGAAAAGGGCCCGAGATAGTCACGGAGGGGCAGGGGACAATGTCCATTTGACGTCACGTCAGCTTCGGGTTTTTTTGGGTCAAGCCAGGACCTTGCTTTTCCCTGGCTGGTTAGGAGTGACTTCCCGTGCCATGCGGTGGGATGGTTGCTCCCTACGTCCCTGCAAACCCCGGGGCTCGGGCTGGGAAGAATGATGGCAACGTTAGAGGATTGCATTTTGCATCCACATCGTCAGCGGCTGCGGCTGGAAATTCTTGGGGCTGGCTCTGGAGGTGCGGCATGCTGCGTTGATTCCGTTTTTTCCCTCTTGAGAGATACCGTGGGTCCTGCGTGCCCCAGATTTGGGACCTTGCTTCTGCCACACACTAAATAGCGGTGGGGAGGAATTTCCTTGCTCGGCCCGACGCGATGTTGTGTGGAGGCTGAAGCGGGGCCACGGTGTGAGCCAGGATGCGGGGGGTCCCAAACCCCTGACCCTGGCTTACCGAGGAAGGGCTGTAGCCATCCACCTCTGCCCTCATCCCCTCCATGGGTTAAAATTCCCCCCCCCACACATGACGGAGGCCATACATTTGCAAAGAACATCATTATTCTTTGACAACTCGCCCCTTCCTTGAGCCACGGGGGTGTGGGTGCCCCACAGCCAGCCCCACAGAGCGGTGGCTGCCCTGCGTGCACATTTTGGGCGCAGCTTCTCCTTTGCTACCCTCAAATTAACGGAACCTTTTTTTTTTTGTTTTCCTCTCTTCCCCGGCAGTTTTATCTGCAGGCCAGATTCACGTGGAAGGGAGCCCGCCTGCTCCGTCCCCTCCTCCAGTTCACCCTCATCATGATGGCGTTTTACACCGGCCTGTCCCGTGTGTCGGACCACAAGCATCACCCCACCGACGTGCTGGCGGGCTTTGCACAGGGAGCCCTGGTGGCTTACTGCGTGGTGAGTATGGCAAACCGGGCAAAAAACCCCCCAAAAAACGGCAGCGGGGATGCTGAGTGGGGGTGCCGGGGGAATAGCGGACACGTCCCTCAAACGAACTGCATATTCAGCAAAAAAATGCAATATTTAAGGTTTTTTTGCCCATCAGCCTTTTGCTCCTGGAGGCTCCTGGGCAAAGGGTCCCTTCTTCCAGGCAGCTCAGGGTGCTGCAAAGGCGTTCGGACGAGGGAGGGTATTTTTCCCTCTCGGCCAGCAGCGTTTGCTTCTCCAGCTGCTCTCGGTAACGAGCACCAGCTCGTTTTGCAAGGCTTTCCACCAGGACCCAAGCGGGGAGTCTGGGATGGTTGGGATTACGGCTCTTCCCTGCACAATCCAGCCAGAAGCCATCTCCCGGGAGCGGGTGTCTGCCCAGCGAGGGGAGGCAGGCTGTCTCGTTTGGTGGTGGGTTTTTAACGTAGCGAAAGGGCTCGTGAGAAAACGGCGAACAAAAGCTGTGCCCGCTCGTCTTCGGCTGCCGGGCTTGTTCTCATGCAATTTGCTTTCCAAAGAGTGACCTGATTGCGCAGCTCTGTAACTCGAAGTGACACAAGTAGATTTTTAAAGTAGGCAGGGCGGGGGGCACCGGGTCGGGCGGCTGCCTCGCTTAGAAACAAAGGGATTGGGGGTTATGGTTGTTTGCACGTCTGTCCGAAATCCTGAAAGCAAGATTTTAACAGCTTACCACTTTCTTGGGTTCTTTTTTTGCTGGTTTTGTTGTTTCTTTAATTGTTCTAAAAGTAAAGCAGGCCCTGGAGGCAAGGAATAAAGTTTGCTAACGTTATATTTTGCAAGGAGAGAAAATAGGTTATTTATATACTTTCCACTCACTGATAATATTCGAAAGCCAAGACAAAAATGTCACTGTCAGGAAGTTTTTATGAAGTATTATTAACTCTCTGAGCAGTAGCTGTTGGGTTTTGCCGTCGCCTGATGCCAACGTCCCATGCGGGGCTGGCAAATTCAGAGGGGGGGGAAACTAGAGAAGCGCATGGGGGCACAGACACGTGCCTGCTCGCAGCAACAGCGTTACAGGTCCTGCGTCCTTCGTTCCGGTATTGTCAGGGTGTTTCTTCAAATCCTGGTCATCTTTTCTTATCCCAGCGGTCAGCTGGAGCAGCTCGATGGCAGCCCTGGGGAGAAAAGGTCCTGGGCCACACGGGGAGCAACGAAGCAGCTTGTCTCGGTCCAGATGCCTCGATTTGTATCATGTGGGTTTATTGAGACACCACGTGCGCATCGCCAGGTGGTTTTACGAGGGGGTATTTATCTCTCCATGTGCCTTTCTGCTTGAGAGGTGGGATAACATCAATATATAGGGACCAGGCGATCCATCCCTGGATCCCAGCAGCGGTTTCCGAAAGACAATAGTTCTCCGGATGCTCGTCCCGAGCATCCGGATGCTTCTGGGCCGGGACGAATGGCAGGGCTGGCCGTCCCCTCCGGCAGCTGGGAGCTGTGCTGGGAAGGGGAGGCTGCGGCAGCGTTGGGCTGGTTTTCCTGTGTCGAGGTAAACCGACATAGGAAGCAGCTGCCTGGAGTTTCGCAGGCAGGCTTGGGTTTGCCCGTGAGCCTGGGGCAACCCGTGCTCCTCGTCCCAGCCGGCTCGCGGAGGGGGCAGTTGTCTCCGCACCCTTTGCAGGCACGGCTCGGCGGCTGGGGACGTCTCAGGCAGCGGCTTAGGACTAGGGGCAGGGTTTAAACCCAAGCCTTGTCCCATTTCGTCGGCTTGCAAAGAACTGTCAATATGTTCTTGTTCTCCCGAACCTGGCTTTGCTGGCGTGAGTCATTGCCTAGGAGGAGCCGGCAGACTTTCCTCCCTCTTGGGAGATGGACAAGAGGAAGGGTCACTCCGAGCCTCGTGGAGTTTGTGTTGAACGTATAGTTTAGCAGCTTTTTCCTAAATTACCGGAATATCAGAGCAATTACTGGTATGTCCTGGGGGTCCTTGCCCAGCTCTGGGATCCAGCTCTCGTGCACGGGATGCTCTAAAGCAGAGGGAGAGACCTGGAGACTCGTCACCTCCAACCCATCCTGGGTGCTCCCAGACACCCTTTCCCCCAGCAAAGTCTTCAAGGGTCCACTCTGATGGTAGTCAAGGGCCGTTAAAATACCATCGTTACCAGGCTGTAATTTTCAGTAGAAACCAATTGTGGGTTTCGTCTCCGAGGGCTGCCAGAGCTTGAATCCAGGTTGTGCTGCAGCACACACGTTTGTCCTTCAGTGCCTGAAATAACAAGCAGAAGACATTAGTGTCAAGCGCTTCCAGCTGATGAAACATTCGGACTCGGATCCAGGGTGAAATACGATGAGGATTTCTTAAATGGAAATAGTTTTTATGCGCGTTGTAGGCAGCCTGCTATGCGTCGTGTAGTTTATGTCTCATCTGATGGAGAGAGAAAAGCGGAGACGTCAGAAGGACGTGCTCCTGGTGTTGCTCTGGTTAGCTTAGATGAGTTGTTTTAACCTCTCTATGTGATTGATGATTTTTTCAATATACTGAATAGGAATAGGAATTGTTAAGCGGCAATGTAAGATATTGGTTTACTTTGTATAATACACGCTCGGTCTTCTGCCATCAAGTTTTCTTTATGGGTGGAGAGCACCTTCTACAGGAAATGGAGCTAATCCAAGTGAAAAACTTTGCATGTTTATTAGTCCTTTTTTGTGTTAAACAGTTCAAGCATTAGGAGGATTTAACACACTGTTTTAGCCCCCAAAGATCATGTTTCATGATTCCTATAAGTGTTTATATAACCTCCAGCCATGTTAAAGTGAAATACGGTTTAAAGAGAAACGAAACCTCTTACCCAGTCTCTGAATTAAACCCTCGAAAGCAGCGAGCAGCACATTAAAAGCTAAAATACCCAGGATGACGCTCCACCATAACTCATTCCTGTCCAAAATAGGGACCAGACTCGGTGTAATCCCCATATGCTTCTTGCACTCGGCAATCTCCTCCCATAAATTGATTTGTCATGGCTATCTTGGTGCAGAAATTGGACATCTTTTTGATTGAATCCAGCTCTCTGAGGTGGGCAAGCAAGCGAGATGGCATCTGAAATGCACCGAGCCAACCGAACGGGGGTTTTACAGTTATTAATGACCCAAAAGAAAGCCTTTGCCAGAGCAGTTCGACGTGCTTTTACACTGTGATGCTGCAGCGAGAGGCCAGACTCCAGCTTGTGATCCTTGGCAGGATCAGCTGGATCCTGTCATTTAACCAAAGGTACAAATGCTGCCACTTGGATGCCCTGTAAACAAATTTATCAGCTCTGTTATACAACTGGGCAGCCAGACACCAGCACACGCACCGAAAAAAGAGCTGGCTTATATGTCAGCTCCCTCCCTGCTTCTCCACCGAGCAGTAAAAGCCAAGCAACGACAGCTCAGCTTCCCGCGTCCCCACTTATTGTAGGAGTAAATTGCCACTTACAGCAAGTTTGTTGTCTGTTCAGCTTGGCTCCTTATCTGCCCGTGCTGATAGGGACTTGCAAAAGTTGTTTCTGAGGACGACTAGACCTGCTGCGTAGGGCTCTGGGTAGCTAGAAAATGTGGAGATGCAGATGGGGAAAACCTTTGCTCCCTCCTTGTGTGACCCAGCCTGGATGTACTAATCTAGTAGTATTCCTTTGAGCACCTCGGACCTATTTTTTTTCCCGATTTATCTCGTTGCCTAAACGTTGCATTCGAGTACTGTGGGAGCAACCTCAGATGTGCTGCTCCTCCCCGGGCTTTGGCTCAGCAAACCCACAGCTCAGTCCGAATTATTGACGCTTAAGGATGTCCGAGATGAGCCGGCAAATTTGGGCTGGCGGAGGCAGTTGGCGGCGGGACCAAAGTTTGGGACTTCGGTGCCAGCTAACAAAATGATGAGTCCTCGCCACTTTCTGCTCCGTCCAGAGGAGATCCATGCTGTCTGCCTCTTTTCCCTCCTGGCGTGGGGCTGAGGTTTGGCAAGGGAGAAAGTGCCCCGGTCCTGGAGGACCGATAAGCTTTGTGCAGCGGCTGCCAAGGGAGGATGTGGAAGTTTCCTCCCAGCACTTTTTTTCTTATTGTGTTGCTACCTCCCGAAATTGCTAAGTGCTGGCTTTTTCACATCCGGGAGAGGGGTTACCTCATGGGATATTTAGGAAGAAGTAGTCGGAATAGCTCCTCCTCTCCTTAGGCTTTGGCTTCAGGACCAGATCCCAGCTCTGTACCGGTGCCTTGGTGGGGCATGAGGAGAGCATCGCTCGCCATTGACTCATTGCTGATAACTTTTAACACAGCTTTGATTTGAAAGCTTTTAATTGCCTACCTGATGTCCGGCTGAATGAATTGTTTCGTGCTGACTCCATCCCTAAAACCACTCACCGTGAGTCAGGCCAGCCCTTTGGAGACCTTTTGTTATTTTATTGGACTGCAGGCCGTGTGTCTGTTTCCTGGCTTTTCAACCTGTTCGGCAGAGGTTTGGATATTGGACTCGGTGATTACGCAGTGAGAAATGAAATCATTCTGTAATGGTTTTACGCTGTTTTGTGAGGTCCGAGCCTTTTTCCGTATTGTACAGAAAGGTGGTAGCAGGCGCTCGGGATTACACAGCTATCAGTGTTACGGGCAGGCATTCAGTAGCACAAAAAGTGCTATTTTTGCAGCTTAAAGATACGTATATATTCTGTGAACCAGATTTTTGAACAGAGCATCGCCCGGTGTGGCTAAGTTTGCCTTTTCCGCTTATTCCTGCAGGTGTTTTACGTCTCAGATCTCTTCAAGCCCAAGACAAAGACTTGCCTGCCTCCACCGCCCATCCGGAAGGAGATCCTTTCACCTGTGGACATCATTGAGCGGAATAACCATCACAACATGGTGTAGACCTTCGAGAAATTGGATGGGTGTTGTATTTTATTTTAATTTTTTTTTTTTTTTTTTTTTTTTGCAAAAAAAAGACTGCTGACGGCAACTACCTGCTGCTCTCAAATCTCATCAGACAGTAGAATGTAGGGAGAGACTTTCTTGCCCGACCAGTAAAGTCTTACTCTGTGGTCTTTTCAACTTGCGACATTTGGATGAAAGGGGTGGTGGTCAACTAAGTCAAAAGCGACAATGAGAAAGAAAAAAAAAAAAAAACAAAACAAAACACAAAAGCCGAACAAACAAAGAGAGGTGCCGGAGTTCTGGATGTGCAATTGGTTTGAGTGTTCATGTTGTAGTGAACGCCAAATTGTTCATAGCCTAATGAACACTAAGGGATTTTTGGAAAGCTGGCCATCTTAGGGTTTTTTACTATGAAGATTTCCAATGCCTGCGAGAAAAAAAAACAACTCACGCCTAAATTGTGTAGCACTATATACGAGAAACAGCACTGAGTCAAGATCTGGGATTGGTTTGTAAGAGTTGCTTTTTTTCTCCTTTTGATACTAGTTTATTTTTTTCCTCCTCTATTCCATACTGTGACTTAGTTTAGAAGAAGCTTGCCCAGTCAAAGGTCTCCGAAGGGTCTCTGTTCACACTACACGCCTTTAACGAGCAGTCCCGAGACGCGCAGCGAGGTTGAATAACTCCATCCGCCGCGCAGAGAAGCCACATTTCTTCTTCTCCGCTCGCTCCCTGGCCGAGGGTTTGTCCTGCCTGAGCCCCCCCCCCCGGGCACGTTCAGCACCCACAAATGGCCCTTCACGAAAAGAGCATCCTCTGCTTCCCGGCCACCCCCACCCCTCACCTCCCCCCCAAAAAAAAATCACAGCAGATCTTCTGTGCGCCCACGGGAGCGGCGGCTCTGCTGAAGACGCGTTCGCACTACAACCTCGGGGCTGAGTCCTGGGGAAACTTTTATTCTGCAGTTTTGGGACGGGCTGCTGGGCGGCACGTCCCAGCCTGGGTGTCAGTCGGTTTGTGCATCCCCCCCCCTCCTCCTCCTCCTCCTCCCTTGGGCACCCCAGTGTGCGCCACAGCAGGTACCAGGTCCTGTGCTCTGCTCGGTGACACCGGTGGTAAATCAGTCGTGCCTAGATCGAGTGTGATTATTATTTTTTTTTTTTTTTTTTTTTTTTTTGCCCGGAAACCACAGGTTCTTTGGTTTGCAGCCCTTTCACAGAGCGCGTTTGCAAAGGGATCTCGCAAAGCATGCAGAACGGCCATTTGCACATCCTTCTTACAGAATCCGTCCTATCATTTCAACTATAGCAAGCTATGATTTTTTTTATATATAAATATTATATAAATAATGTATAAAACCTTAAAAATTAACTATGTAAAATATTATTTCTGAAACAATTTTAGATATATCCACTATGACTATAAACTGTGTCCTGACCTGTGTTATTTACATTTTGCTGCTTAAAAAAGCATTGGATTAATTTTTTTATAGTCGACTAAAATATTGTAGTTCTGTGGTAGTAATATTTTAATGAAAATAACTACAATTAGAGACATTTGTATAAAAAAAAATCATATTAAATTGTCTGTATTTTTGTAATGTTCCATTTTGTAAAGAGAAGAATATTCAAAGACTTTTGTAGAATACAAAATTGAAGTTTGTATCTGCGAAATTATTGCTGTATAAATGTGCTTTTTAAATAAAAGCTCATAACACAACTAAACATCCCGGTGCGAGTTGCGTTCTGCCTTTGGGTTGACCTTCCCCTGCCAGAGAAATAGGGCCCTTGCCCAGCAGGACGGTTGGGGGGGACCCTTTGGGATTTTGAGGATACGTGAGGGTATCTGGATGAAAAAGGACCCGATGCCACTTTTGATGGGTGTGCGAGAAGGTCCCACCAGTTCCTGACTGGGGAGGGTATGATGGGGACACTCGTGGGTTTGCATTGAACTGCTCTTAGCTACGCCCAGTCTTTGAGCAAATCCCTTTTTATTGAGGGCATCCCTTTTTCTTTAGCAATGTTATAAGCTTTAAAGAAATATTATTGAAATAAAATACGAAAAGCCACAGCCCCTGCCCAGGAGGGCTCACAACTACGCTCTGCACCAACACCTTTTCCATGAAAAACAGACACTTTGCAGCTGAACAAAAACCTTGCAGCTTGCTGGGTTGCAAAGATGTGGGTGGAAGGGGAAAAGAAGAAAAAAAAAAAAAAGCCCACAACAACATGTGCTCAGATACGCACATGTGCACAGCATACAGTTACAAGGCAGCCTTCATTATTTTTTTTTTTATTATTGTTTTTTTCCTCCTCCTACAGAAGAAAATGAACTTCTCGGCAGTGACACACGGTCAGGGCTGCGTTTCGGCCACTCCTTGGGTGAACCGCATCTGCAAGATAACGCAGCACAGAAATAATTTGCAAGAATGCATGACAGGAAGCGAATACCACATCAAACTGCAAATAAATAGCAGGTGGAAATTAAGCAAGCAGAACTCAGCTAGTACTTGCTATTATTATCCTAATTAGTAGTAATATTTTATTATGCGTGGAAAAACTCTGTAAACCTGCACCTGTCCTAAACGCAAAGGGAGTTCCCGTGGTGCCGCGTGTGATTTGAAAGCGTTGGGGGGCTGAGCGTGTTGTAGAAGCGAGATTTTAGCTTCAGTGATCGTGAGGACAGGCTCGGGTGCGGCAAGCGCTGGGCTGAGAAAAGTGTTTTCCTTTGCATCTTAACCCGCAGCTACTGGGAAGAAAACAGGAATACAGATGTCTGGGTGAAAGAGGAGGGCTTGGAGAAGTGTCAGAGGGGAAACGGCACAGGAGGCGATAAGAGCCGGGGCAGAGCCGGTGGCCGCGGGGCCGGCGAGTCGTGGGACCTCGCTCAGGATGTGCGGGTCGGGTTGGGGAGAGGGAGAAAAGGCCACGGATAAATTTGTGGAAAGCGACAGGCTTGAATGCTACAGCGCGGGGCCGAGCATCAGCAGCGCCAAGTCCTATTTCTGGCTGAGCGATGGTCGTTTCCTCCTCCGCTTCCCGTCCCCTTCCCCGGTCCTGTCTGATCCCATCCGCAACCTCGGGCTGGGGGGGTACCGGCAGCTTTGCCGGGGCTCGCTCCAGCCGGCTGCTTGGGAAATAAGTAAAGGGGAGCGGTAATTGCTGGAGACGTGGATGGGAGAAGGCGGTATGTGGAGGCATGGTCCACAGAGAATTTTTGGGTTGGCGGAGGGTAAATGTTCAGGTGCTACGGGAGGAATGAGCTCTGATATTAAATGAGCATTTCAATGAAACCCCATAGAGAATTGGAAGGCAAAGGAGCGGAGGTGGAGGTACTGCAAGCCGAGAGCACGGTGACGGAGCATATCTATCGCCATCGCTTCCTGCGGGGCAGGAAGGAAATGAAAGAGAAATGGGTGAAATGGAAAAAAAAACCAAACCCAAACCCATACGGGCGCTAGGATCCCAAGGCAAGTGCTTCTGCGGGTGGTCCCCGAGCAGCGTCCGCGTGTGCAGCCGGAGCTCGCACCTCGCACTGCTGTGACGTTCGGTCCCTCACGCGAACGCGCATCGGCGGGGATGCTGAACAGCCAGGAGAATTCGGGGCTGACAGTTTGCATGCTGCTCCGCACGCTGCAGCTTTCTGCAGCTATCCGCGGCGAGGGAGACAGATGAACAAACTCAGATGCGTTCATGCAAACGAGGCGTGCTGCTGGAGCCCGAGGCTGGATGCTGGTGGTGGCCTTTAGTGCTACAAAATCTGGGCTCCGCTCACACCGATGCTAATCGGAGGCTGTGGAGCACCCAGCGCCTTTGATGCTCAGGCCTGGCTGGCAGCTCCTTTCTGCACCAGGGGCCGTTCTGGTCAAACCTGTCTTTTTTTGCACTGGGACTGGTTCAGCGTGTTTTTGCAGGCAGGGAGGGATTCGTGCGTGCACCTGACTGCCATGGGAGCAGGTCTTTTGTTCCAGGGTAAGAAAGGTTTACGCAAGCGCCAGGTTCGGCAGTGTTTCGGTGTACCTAAACAGCTTCACTCAGCAAGAATGCTTGGCAGCCTTCAGAGGCTGAAGCTGTTGTACTTCTGCTCAATGATTTTCGGATATGAAGTTCTCAATCAAGGGAGGGGGAGGGAGGAGATTCGTCCGGCAAGCAGAGACCTGTTTTTCTCATGCTCCGAGCCTGCCCTGTTTTGGGTGTCCGAAGTTTTCATTCAGCTGTTGGTGAAGATAAAGCTAGCGTTCAGCCGTGGAACGGGAGGACATCTCGGGCTGAGGTCCTCCAGCACCGGGAGGGCTGATGTCAAGTCCACGTCCATGGTTGGGGTCCAGCACGGCCAGCCCTGGAGCCAGCACCCCACATCGGCTGCGTTTCTCCCCCCATCTCCCCTTTCTCTTGACACACCCTCTGCCTTCATCCGCCGTCCTCCTCCCAAAAGGCAAGCGATTCCTACCTTGTGTTTATCTTTACCTCTGGAGACCAGATCAGAGGCTCAGGTTTTTTATGAATGAAGTGAATCACTTGCCTCCTGGCTTCTGTAAACACGGTCCATATCCCTGCCCACAGCCACGAGCTCCAGACTTTCCTACCCTTCCTCCCCGAGCGCCGGGCGATGGACCTGGCACAACCCCCACGGCCAACTGCTTGTCTCACCACCCTACATCAAGGTTGGACAGAAGCTGTCGCCTTCACCGAAGGAGGCAGGAGGAAGAAAACAACCTCTTGTTGACTCAGTGGGGGGGGGAAAAACACACAAACAAACCCCAAACCCCAACAACTTTCAATTATCACCTTTGCGCGCCACCCCCACTGGCACCAGCCGGCGCGGGAGTGCCTGCGTTAGCTTGTCTTGAGTTATAATTTCCTCGGGGCACGGACTACACCTATGTATGTGTTTGGGTAGTAGTGATCAGACTGGTTGTGATGAATCCCCGCCCCGTCCTATCTGTAGCTAGAAGGGAGCGAAGTCACCGGGAAAATCTCTCCGGTTTCCTTAGAAAGTCTCGTTCTGCGAGTTCCTGCCCTGCTCAAGAGCCGCCGACTGCCACCGCGGCGGTAGCTCGCAGGCAACGCTGCTTTTAATATATAGTGGCGCAGCCTCGCGTAGCATTTAATTTTTGTCTTTAACCCAGAAAATAACCGTCTTGGCTGCTTTTTTTTTTTTTTTTTATCTTTCATCAGGTGACTCTCAGCGCTGTGTTTCGGGCCATGTGAAGCGTGAGGCTGCCAGCTAATTCGCTGCTGGTGGCAAAGGCACCGGCATCTGCGGTGTTTGAAGGCATGAACTCTACAGGGTTTGAACTCGCTTTACGCTAAGGGTTCATAACCAGCAGGAACAATGGGCTATTATTTAAGAAAAACACCTTTTAGTGTTTCCACGTGTCAGCAGAAAGCTGAGAAAAAGAACCACCAAAACACTAAAATATGTGTACACACACATCTATGGATGGGAGAAATGGGAATTGAGGGGAATTCAGCCTGCTCCTGAAGCCTTTGAAGTGATTAAAATTATACCAAAACTTGAAATAATGTGTCTTCTCTTTCCCACCTGAAAAATGAATAAAATGAAACAAAGCCATCACTTAGTTTGTACAGGAACTGGTGTGAAAAGCTTGGCTTTCCAGCCGCGCTTTGACATCTCCATTTCCAGGTGTGTGGTGTGAGTGCATGCTAGCTGAGGTCAGCCTGAGATATAAATTAAATAAAAGAGTGTTTAATTCATGCTAGGCTGATCTTTCCCCTGGAGAAACATCCTGAATGGAACAGGAAGAACTGTGCTGTTTTAATAAGGAACTCAGAAGTAAAATAAAATCTAAAAAAGAAAAGAAAGAAAGAAAAGAAAATCTAAAAAAGAAGAGAAACCCTCTTTTTATCCAAAGGAGGAAGGGAGCCAGATCTCCCGTGAGCATCATCATTTCAAAGGGACCTGCCTTCTGCACAAGTGCATAATTTGCTTATTTTCAAAGAAATTTTAGTGATGTTGAAGGCAAATGAATAACATTGCTCCAGCCTCCCAGGGCTTGTCTGAACAAGAAAAGTTGTTAATGTTTAATATGAGGTAAAATTTTAATCCATTTCATTAAACTGTGTAGATATTGTTAGTTCAGTTTTAAGCAAGATTAGTCCTGTTTACCTCAAGTCAAGTAAGCACAAGTATAACTTCAGCTGATATAAGCCTTGCTTAAATTAAAGGAAGAATAGCTACCAAGGCTTGGGGGGTGGGGGAAGCCCATTGAAGCTTTACTTTAAAACAAGAAATGGGGTTTGCTTTGATTTTTTTCCTGTACAAAGTATTTTTTTCCATGGGAAAACAATAAAAACTAGAAAAAGGTCTGTGAAAATTTTGCTTGTAAATGATGAGACAATTGCAGCTGA
This sequence comes from Haliaeetus albicilla, assembly GCF_947461875.1. NCBI lineage: Eukaryota > Metazoa > Chordata > Aves > Accipitriformes > Accipitridae > Haliaeetus > Haliaeetus albicilla. Next base: position 5,630,560 of record NC_091490.1, read on the forward strand.
AAAAAACACTACTTAATTCAAGAGAGGTAATTCTTTTTCAGCCTAAGCATCCCCTTCAATGGATGCGCTGTGAGCCTGGGCCGGTTAGACATGGCACTTCCAACTCACCTATTTCTAAGAATCACCAACAGTGACCATAAACAAATTAATCGATGCCAAGGCCAGCAGGATGCTCTATCCCTCGTTCAGAAACCATCCTGCAGCTCTTAACATTTAGCCTTGTAGCCTATGGCTAAGGTACCGCAAGTCCTTTAGAAAGACGTCCAAGCTTGATGTAAAGGTGCCAAATTATATTGGATTTACCACATCCCTTGGCCCGCTGTCCCACCGGCTCATTGGCCTTACCCTTAAAAATATGTTGTTAATACTTCCCTTGTTTTTCATTACTAACGGCTTCTGTGTTCCCATGCCCCATATCCCTTTGCTTTTCTTTATCAAAAAAAGCTTTCTCTTATTAAATCGTGCCATTTTCCCATAGCTGAATCCCCACGTTAGCTTTTCATGGGGTTTCCTCATAAATAATGCTTCTAAGTTTAAAGCTTGCTCAGTTTTTGCTCAGGTTTTTGCTTCCCCTACAAGAACGTAAGAAAGGCTGCAAGTTAACACAAAATCAGCGGGGAAGGGACTAACTGGGGACCAATTTTTCTTTGTACAAGCAATTAGACAGGAACACCTTCTGCTTGTAGGTCAGATTTAATCTGATGCTCTCCGAGAGGAGAGATTCCTTATCAGGTCTTAACCCCTCCACCTTCCAGGCCCTGGGAGAATAGTGGCTTGATAGCATACACCCTCCTTCATGCCTTCTTCAGCCAGACATCTTATCTGCTAGACCCCAGGGTACTTCAGAAAAACAGATAACCCTCTCTCATACGGTTGTCCGTAGCTGCAGAAGAGGCCTTTTTTTCAAAATGAACATTAATGACTTCCGTGCCAATGTGTAAGATGCATTTCTTCAAGGAACTTTGATGGGTGGGCAGCATTTGCAAGCTTGGAGTGGGGGCTAAGTCGCTTTTTACTTGGTATAAATCAGCATGATGCTCTTAGGCAAGTGAACCAGGCCACCACCAGCCAGGGAAAAGTCGTAGAGGTTTGGAGATGACTCCTTGGGGTGATGTGAAGCTGGAGGGTTAAGAAGTTTTGGAAAGATGATTTTTGTCATGGATTGGCAGGTACCTTAAAATTCACAGAGCACAACTCTCTATAATCATTACAGCTTTCCAAAGGAGCTACAAAGGAACTAGACGTTACCTCGATGCTAAATTCTTGCACTGCAGCTGACATACCAGTAGAGCGAGAGCGAAGCCGAATGCAGATTTGACCTTGCTGAAAGCAAGCAGCAGCACACTGGGCTGATAGCAGATAACTGCACAGACGCCAGCGAACGTGAGCTGAACAAAAGGCTGCAGAAGACTTTCCACCCACCCCACCGCATGCTAATGGGCTGGAGGGGTAAGAGGAGGGGTGCTAGGCAGAGGGTTACCTCTTCAGTCTCATTTCTTAAGGACAAAATATTCAAGTAACTGTGTGCCTGCTCCTTGTCTGAACTGGCACTGAAAATAGGAAGGCAATTGCCTTTCTAAGCTCTTGCAGGAAGATTTGAATAAAAAGAAGGTAAGCTTACTGGAGGCATTAAGCCATGCGTGTCTTATCTTGCAACGAAGGGAGCAGTTCCCTGCAGAAGTGGGCCAGGCTGGGCACCGAGCAGGTGGATTAACTGTTCGGAGGAAGGAGCACGGAAAGTAGCTTTCTTGCAGAGCAGGTCTCCATACAAATAAGTACGAGGCAGCATGGATTAGTGCTTAAGCTAATGAACCACTCGTCAGACCTCTCTGGGAGAAGATATTACCACATAGCGGTACAGCCGTCGACAGGCTGGCACCTCTGCGAGGAGCCAGAGGGTTCGGCAGAGAACAGGCTGCCTGTAGCCAACCTCCCAAAATACACATTGTGCTTTAATGGAAACCTAACACAAACATTTCCAGCACAGGACCTGTAACGAGCTTCCAGTTTGCCTCAGGACGTTTTTTTCCCAATTTGGTTATATTTATGAGCAGCTATTTTTGCTTAAGTACAGAAGGGGAAAAAAAAAAAAAAATGGCATGGACTGAGCTCCGCTTGCCCCTGCACCCGCTGCTGCAATGGGGAAGGGGAGACCTTTTGGGGTGGTTCACGTCCATAACATCAGCTGCTGCGCTTTATTTTTTATTATGGAGGAATTTATACATTTTTGCAGATAAAAGCCAGGCAGTCACGGGGTTTATTAAACAGAAAATGAGCTTAATTGCACAGAGAGGCAAAACCAGTTGTAAGGTGCCGAGGTGGACAGGAGTGGGGTGAGGTTGGGGCATGGAGATGCGTTTGGCTCTAAAGCAGTCACCCTTGTCTGCCCATGGAAAACCTTTCATGGTTGGGTTTAGGCACTCGAGGAAACCCGGGGCGGGTGTCAGGAGTCAGAAGGGAACTGTATCTTCAAGGGACACCCGTAAAGTATTTCCCCCTATCTACACTATCAACCAAGGTAGGTAAACTCATGCAGAGGAAGCTGATCTGGTATTTCTCGTTACCAAAAATGTCTGGGGTTTCTCCTAGCCATTCCTCACTTTATTAAGGCAGCTTTGCGTTAGGGGTTTCCCTTGAGAAATTCCAATATTTTACTGTGTATTTTCCTTCTGAATTGAGACAGAAAATCAAAATATTACCTTTTTTTTTTTTTCATGAAATGGGAAATTCTAACCAAATCCCAATAGGAAACGTTAAACATTTTTGTGCAAATCTATTTGCCCATCTACAGTGCAGCCCCGCATAGTTGCAGGCCCTAAGCACGAAAGCAGTGTCCTTGACTCCCAACATCACTTACAATCTCAAAACATTCAAGGACCATATTTTTCTTTTATTTAGTACTTCAAGACATGATACAAGCAGCAAAAGAATATTCATTATTTTTAAGTAAGCGTAGTGGTAAGGCTTGCTCTTGGCCAGCCCACTGGCTGGGGTAGAAGAAATGTGGTGAGCTAAACTCGTGTTCACCGAGGCAGCGTGTGTGCAAGTGCATTTGCTTACCAACTTGTGAGATATTGCCTGGAGCCTTGCTCCTGAGCTCAGTAGAACTCCTGGCATAGCTGCTGGGTTACTTAGCAGAGGTTACCTGTCTCCTTCTCCCCTGAGCTGTGCAGGCACCCTCAAGCTAATTGCTCCTAAGGGCTTAGCGGATGGGAGAAATGATACAGCCATCCATCCCTATGCTAAAACCTCCAGGGAAGGTGATATTTGTTGTAACGACCCATTTCCTCTCCCTAGAGCAATGCAGGGAGGTAAAGTGGGAGTTACTATGCCAACGATAATGAAGTGATGGGGATTAAAATGACTCCAGCAACACAAGTCACCCAGCTCTGGTTTCCCGGCAGTTTGCTCTGTGGCACCTGCCAAGCACCTAAAGGTCTCTGCAAATCTCGGTGTTGCTCCGTGAGGTTATTTTGGTGCTCTGCCCCTGCAGATTTTAACAGGAGCTAGTGCTAACTGGGAGCAAGGGGTCTAAATAACCTTTTATGTAAAGGCCCCAAGTCCTGAGCATGAGCCTTGCACGCTGCACCCATGCTCTGCTACCAATATATCGTGGCTGCCATAAATAGTGTAAATCATATAATGCTTAATCTGCAGAAGCCCATCATAATTAGATAAAAAAGTCCAGCGAAATATCCTTCGCCTTCTGTAAATAACTCCGGCCATAGTCAAAATAAGTGCCAGCAGAGAGAGCGTGTTCTTACAGCAACAGGATTTCCAGGAATGCTGCTTTCCTTACCGAAAAATCTCTGTTGTCCGAATGCGCTCAGCATTTGAGCAAACAGGGGCTAAGCCGAAGTGAGAACTAACTGCTGGGGCTCGGCAGCACATGTTTCACATTAAGGAGCTGTTTGAGGGGCCTATGTAGCTTAGTGGATAAATCATCAGGTTTGTCCCCTTGCAGCTCACAAGTCCAGAATAGGCTGTGGTCCTAAAGGAGAAAAAAACTCAGCCTAAGCTCAACAGTTTCCATTACCGAGGTTGCGCTCCGGTGTGAAACAGCCGGTGCACAGGCCAGGTCTGTGGGCTGGACGCGTGGGAAACCCCAGCCCCACCTTACGTGGGACCTTGGGAGCAGTCGCGGGATGCGACAGTCCCGGTCCTGCCACGCACAGCCCGTCCACGGGTCTCCTCCTCCATCCACAACCTTGGGAGCAAGCACTCTCTATTGCTGAAACATGGGAAAAGCGATGAAAACAATGATGAAACGCAAGCCCGAGGATCTAGCACACAAATAGCAAAGGAAGGAGAGATAAATACTACGATAGTCTTTAAATATCCGTGGAGGAAACCAGCCAGGAGCCAGTTTGGCTACAGGGGGACGGGCTGGAAGCTAATGACAGATGATCCCGATATTACCGAGCGGCTAAGTGGATTTCTAACCACCGTTTTGACAAAAAGAAGCCGAATGTCACATCCTAGAGATGGAGTTCATTTTCTTGGGAGGAAAAGGACTGCTAAAAGCCTTTAATAGCTCCTGTTCAGGCAATCGTGATTACGAGGAGCTGGGAGGAAGCCGGGCCTGATGTATGAGATGCCAAAGACTTGAATGCAGTAAACAAGGGTAGGAGAATATTTGTTTTGACAGCGCGCTCAGTACACAGGAAACATCAAGCAATAAGAGAGACGACTCTGCACAGGAGTTTCCAGTCCTATATTTAAGAGCAAATCAAACTAAGGGAGGACCCTGCAAATTACAGACATCTACAAACAAGCCCAGACCTTTTGTCTCAGCTGTGGGAAGATCTCGAGGACACCGATAACAGAGACCGTATTGCACAAGGCTGGGAACCAGGGGGTCTGGTGGTGTGTCCACTCTGCCCAGGATCTTGGCTCTAACTCTGGCTACAGGCTGCAGGGGAAGGTGGAGAGAGCCTGGGAGAGGATAATTATGGAATAACCTGTTGATGGAGGAAGTGGCTTCCCAACCTCTCCTTACTTAGGGCTTGAGTTCTGCTCAAAAGCAGGAGGATTTATAGCCCTCCCCATGGTTGTGTTGTTTTCTTCTTCTGGCCAGATTAGTTTAATAAATAAGAGGTAGGAAAAAAACTGCCAAAAAGCAAAGCCCCTACAGCCATGCTGTGTCATGTCATTAAATAAGGGGACTTTTTACTTAAGAGGAGTTGCTTGACCCATAATTACAGCTAAACTCCCATTTGGAAAATGGCTTTCAGTCTATAGGGGCTTCTCCTGTAATTTTAACAGGATGCAGCATTCAAATCCTCACCCTCTATTTTTGAGGGCAGCGTAAAGTGATTATATAATATTAAATAGCAGCTGTTTTGCAGGCTGGAAGGGGCTCTTCATTGCTGCGTGATTCTGCTATACACAAAGGCTCTTTCTGAAATTAAATACTCTCTGTAAATGTCAAATAGTATTCGGTTCTCATTCCTGAGGTCTGCACACAATTCATTGTAGCAAAACATAGGCTGAAAACTAACCTGACTTGTATGACAGAATGAGTACTGACTGGGAATTTCCAAATCCCAGCATCACTGGGGCAGCTGGGGCTCAGAAGATTATCAAAGGTGAAGTTATCACAGTGTCCTGAAACACAGGTTAACCACGCTTGCAATATTTACTGTCCTCCAAGACTGGATGGGTTATACAGAGAACGCAATGGCATGTTTAAACATGTTGCCTCATCGCCGCTTCAATCTAAACCAATTACAAATCTATAAACCAGCTCCGAGGTCACCAGTCAGCTTCTTTGGTGATAATAATAATTACATTCCTTGCATTTACACTGCATTTTTCATTTGTAGATCACAGGAGACTTCATCAAAGCAGGCAGCAATCATCACTTCCCATTATTAACAGCAGAGAAAATGAGGTGCAGGGAAGGTAAACACCTTGTTTGTCCCAAACTAGGGGTCAAGGGGAGGGAGGGGGCAGGATTAGGAGCCACATGGGATTTATTCAAAGGAGAAGCCATAGCTACTGACCTACTCTCCCAAATGGATTAGCGTGAGATTGCCCAAAACCTAATGGTGAGGAGAGGGCTGGGAAGTTTTGGATGAACTGCTTCTGCTTCGTTCTTTATTTTTCCTTTGTCTTCTTCAAAAAGAAACATTTCAGAGGAACCAGCTTTTTCTAACAAAACTCTCTCAAGAAAGGTTTCTTGACATCATCACGTACTTTGTGGTCTGCAAATGTCTGTATTTAGCCACAAAGGCCCTTGACGGACATGTGGGAACCCCAGACCTGTGTCAGACTTCATGGCCAAATCTCCCCATCCCAGATGAGCTTCTGGTCATGGTCTCACCAGCATGGTACAGCTGATCTGGGCTGCTCACAAACGCATGGTTCATCCAGCCAAAATACATAGCAGTTAACCATCTTGCATGCTGGCAGACTTCTGCTTTAACTATTTCTCAAAGAAAAAAATTTAAAATGCTTATATCCCCCAATGTCTGGATTATGACCAGTTGTGGGACAGGACACGAGCTGTCTTCCTATCTGAAAGCTTTGAAAGGTGTTGCTCACACATCCACTTCCCAGAAAGCAGCACTAAGTTTTGATGCCTCAGCAAATTTTTCTGCCCATCCTCATGTGGGAAATTTCCTGCTCATATTTAAGCCTTGCACAGCCTCTTTCTGCTGTCACTCCCTCTAACTAGAGAGTTGCAGAAAAAAGAGAGTAAAACCAAAAAAGACAAACCTGTTAAAATGCCCTCTGCCTTATACTCTTAAGAAAGACATTGATAATGCATTATCCAACTGTACATTTTCATTTCATATCACTTTTAATCAGACTCCAGTTTCATTCCAAAATTGAGTTCTGGGAAAAATAGCAATTTTTTTTTTTAATAAGAAATGTTGCCTTCTTGGAAAAAAAACCCCAAACAAACCAATAAAAAAAAACCTCCTCCTGATTCTTTCTGAGCAGTTCTTCAATACTTGAGCTGGAGCGGTTTATAATGCATAAAATCATTTGTGTTTTGCATTCAGCAATGCTTTGGGCTTTTGCCTGTGGTCGTGCAAAGTTTCAGCAAAAATAACCCAGTGAGAGTTATTTCAGTTTTTGATTCACATTTTGGTGTCAGCAAAGAACTGAGATCTCAAAGATGGAAAGAAGTCATTTCTCATAATTTTGCAAGTCTACACTTCATTTAATAGTTGTCTGAATCAACTCCATGAAAGCTTTTATTGCTATTATGTCCTAGCCTCCTTCACTAGAACAGGCGTATTCCCTAAAAAATGAGGAGTTTGCAAATTAGGGACAAAAGAAAGACTGGCATCCCAGGTTCTTTTAAATACGAAGGTGCACTTTGCAACTTTAATTTTTTTAGGTTGGTTTCTATTCATTCAGTTTTGCATTTGAGGAGGGGCAGGTTCACAACAAAAGCCAAATTATCAGCTCTGTTGAGCTCTGTGCTTTGCACTGGTTTGATTTTCTCCCCCCCCGCCCCCCACCAAAACAGCTGGCCTACTGCAAGGCAAATGGTTGCAGACTCACAAACTCAAAACGAAAACCTGAACTGGAGGCTAAAACCCCTTGTGTCCTGCAGAAGCAACAGAGCATTTTATTGAGAGGCATAACAGCGATTATTTGGGGGCCAGGGCTGTGCTTGCTGGCAGCTCCCAGGACAGATTTGTGTCTCCACCGAGTTTTGTGCAAGACTCGCCAAGTTTCGTGTCCCCAGCGAACCTGAAATGTGTGTTGTTTTCTGTTTTACATAGCTCCCAAGGGCAGAGAGAGGAATTAAATCCCATCCCGAGCGGGGCCGCTCGCCCTCGGTGAAGGAGGATCTGGCACGGAGGTGCTAATGTGCCTAATAAAACCATCACGGTGGGAAAGTGTCAGAAGTCTCTTTTCCAATGGAGCCCATCTAAATACCATGACAGCACATTTCTAGGCTTTAAAAACTAGCAAAGAAAAGGATCTTTGCATTGACTTCACTTCCCGAATGAATACCCTCCATGGTTGATCTCGGGGATGGGAGCATCGGCAGCTGCCCAGGGAGCCAGTGCCCGAGCCGGAGGAGAGCACGCTGTCATGCAAAGCAACCACCAAGTACTTTAGAATCTGATATGGAGACAGAAAATGGAAGAGGAGCCAGATTTCCTTGGCAGATAGGGCCGGCAGATCTGGGAGGCAAAGGGTTTCTGACCTGGCAGGTGATGGACATCCCCAGAGGATGCTGCAAAGTGAAGCCCCCGACAGCCGCCTGCTGTCGAGTGGCACCGCAAACCTTCCTCTGCTTCCAAGGAGATAAAACCGGTCTGCGGACGTCGCACGTTTCGGCTGATTTAGATACAGCTGGCGTGCTGGGAGCTAAAGGTAATTTATTTCTCTTGGCTGATGACCCGCTCCCTTCGAGGGCTGCGTTTTCCAAGTGCTCTCTGCTTGGCCGCAACATTTGTACCTCTGACAATTATTGTTATTTTAATATTAGGCTAAGAGCTAACGTATTAGGCTAATATATTAAGCTGGTAGCCTGTAGACTCTTTAGCCAGTCTGTTTTGGTAACACATGAAGGAGATTTTATAGATAGGCTGTTCAAACCCAGCTCAACCCTAGTCTGGCATTTAACTGCGGCTTGCAGAATATAATGGCTGAATGCATTTAGCCCATGCCCACAATAACTCTCTTTGACTGCAAAAGAAGTTCCAATAAACATGTCATTCAAATGCGAATGTATTCCAGTAAAAATTAGTGAGCTGATGCTATGAATAACCTGCAGAGCTATAGTGTAGTTTCAATTGCCCTCCCATCAGACGGGACCGAGATGATTAACACCAGATCAGCCATGATATTTATATTGCTCGGATCATGGTGTGTCATAAGCAAATGCAAAATTGCATACTGTATTGTAACAGCAGGGATGGGAAGAGCCACGTAATGAGCTGGTTTTATAGTGAGAAACAAATGGGATTGTAACACAACCCTGGAAACAAGGGACTGCTTCCAAGCGGGACGAGGGAACAGGACAGCAGCGTGTGAGAGCAGCACTGAGAATGACTATTGGGTTAAATCACGTAATTTATATAAACAGAGGTGTTGGGTGGGGTTTTTTTTTCTTTTTTTTCTTGCGGCAGCTTCGTATGATATAGCATGCATTTGAATAAATACCACAAACAACATATCCCCAGACCTGGCCAGCTTGGAAGAGCATTTTATAAAGTTAATTATTTTTGTTTGTTTCTGCTAAAATTAACCACTGCAAGTTTTTCTATTACCCTCTCTCCATCCCTCCTATTTTATTAATACCAGGGTTCCCTCCTGTGAATCTGCCCCTCTAACGAGCGGGTCCCTCCCCCACCTGCGGCCCCTTTCCACCAAGTGCTATTTTGTAAGATCTCTTGTCACCAGGGCTCTGCGAAGACTTAAGCGTGTAATGGGAAACATGTGTCTCTCCCTGGCGCTTGCAATCTTACCCTGAGGAGCTCCAGCGAGGGCTGAAATGGGAGTGCTCTCTGTGGAGTCAGGGAGCTGACGGGGAAAAGCTCGGAGCCAGAGACGGCAACTTGGGTGTTTTTTTGTTTGCTTCAGAAGCGCAGGATCTCACACAGTAACGATAGCAGCAAACGGCAGTTTCTGCTGGGGACGTGAGGGGACGTTGGGCAACAGCGCTCGTGACAAGCAGCCTAGACAAAAGGGAGCAAGGGGGAAATAAATGGCCTTTTAGAAGATGGCAAAAGCAAAATGACGGGAAAACAACCCCCAGATTGGAGCCTTGGCCTGTCTCAGTATTGCACATTTTCCTGAGCAAGAGAAAATAGAGGAAGAAGCTGGAGGAGATGCAGACAATTTGGGGAATCATTGGGGTTTTTAAATTACTTCTCATGGATCATCACCATCAAAAAGAAAAGTGGTCATCATACTACTGCACGCATGATATATGGTATATAATATACATAATATTGGGCAATATACATATGGGATAATGGGCCTCATTCCTCATTGTTATTCCTTCTGGATGTTTTAATCTGTAGTCTTCTGGACAAAGGAGATCCTGTAAAGAAATCAATGCGCTGCACAAGCACACCAGGCCCAGAGTGCGGGCGAGGTTTACTCCAGCAATAAAACCTGCTCATCACCTTACATTTTCTGGGGTACGAGGTGGGCAGAGTTTCTCGAGCTGCTGACCAGCCAGAAATACAGTCCAGGGCAATGAGGACCCAGACCCAATTGCCATGTCTAAAACCTGAGTGTGACTTGGCCTCATCTGCGATTAAACATTGGAATAACAAAGCACGCAGGATCTGGCCGGTGTCTGACAGCCAGCGCTTCTGGGTTTCCAACAGCCAACTCCATTCTGAGAAAAAAAAAATTTAAAAAATCAGGCTAAGGCTGAGGCACGTTGTTGTTTCCTTGCGAGTTCACTTGCAAAGGTCACTGCTCCTCTCCCCCCACCCCAGTGTCTCTCTCTCTGCAACTCTTTTGTTTGTGCAAGGCTTCAGGAATTAAAACCTCATTTCAAGGGTTATGACTAGACCACAGCAGCGATACATTGCACTGATTATCAGCAGCAGGCGAGCTTTTCCCCGTCAGCTCCTTAGCCGCAGCAGTGTGCAAGATCTATATGGCATATGCTGATTTTTTCCTGCCTGTAAATTTTTTTTCTAGCTAACAGGGACTCCATTGCATTAGCAGAACAGACTTATCATGATAAATTACCTAGGATTATATTGTTACAGGGAATTGCCATCACCTCAGCAGTAATATAAAGAAAAGAAAAAAAGATAAATAGATAAATAATTGCAAGATAGCTGGGAGTGCAGTGAGAAGAGAAAAGGCCCTGGTAGGGAAACAAATAGATGTTTTCTTCAGGTGAAAAATTCATTTATGGAGACAGCACTCTGCGAAACCTTTGTGTGAAAGAGCCAAACCATAGGAAAGTAGTTGTATTTATGGAAAAGGTGGGGGTTTAGGGGTTCCTAGGAGTATAAGTTTTCTAGATCTGGCATTCATTTGTTGGTGCAATGATGGCAACACCATTTTCAGAAGTGAACAGCAATTTTCAGTGGCCTAATTTCGGGGTAGATAGGGGAAGAAACCTTGGAAGATGCCGGATTTCCCAGAAGCAGCTGGTACCTCTCCTGGGAAAGTCAGGCTTCTTGCAGTGGGACCCCTGAAAACTGGGGAAGCCCCAAATCACTCGGTGCTTTTGCAAACAGGCACATCATTGATTAAAGGCCTGGCAGGAATGTTATCTTTCCTGGTCTCTTGCATAACAGAGGCTAGATAATTAAATTTTATAATCTTTGCATCAAGCCTCTAATTCCCTGATTGCTTTAGAGTATGTCTTTGAGAAAAAGCTCCAACCTCAATGCCCCAAGAAGCATCTTGCCTCCCTGAGCAGTCTTTACAGTTGCCCATTAGAAAGGGTCACGACTAGAAATGGTTTAACATTTCCATCTCCCATTCACCCTGATCTTATCTGGCTTGAGCTTCCAGCCCTGGCATCCTTTCTGCTGGCTCAGTGAAAGACTGATTTGCCATCAGCAACCCTTTCCCTGCTGTGGGGACCATCCAGCTCTTGCCCTCCTCCTTGGGGAGCTCAATGGGTCGAACTTCTGAGATGCTCCCTGTGCAGCCAGGTTTTCAAACATCATTTTTCAGGCGTGCTTTCCTAAACCCTCAATAATTGACTAACATCCTCTCCAAAGTCCGGCCTCCACACCAAGCCTGAGCCAGGCACGTTCTCAGTAGTACTACACATAGTAGCAGCGACACTCACCCGCTTGTAACGCCAGCCTCTGCCTCTCTTTTATTTCTCTATATCATTATGTTGATGTAATAAATATGCAGAGGAGCTCCAGTCACCAGCCGTTGCCTTTGTTTGAAACGCTCTACCACGTTCTCCCAACTGGATATTATTGTATGATTATATACATGCCAGAGGAATAGCTCCCGATGTCGGTGCTGGTTTTATACTGCATCTCTGCCTCCCCATCCTTCCCTTTGCATTTCCCATCCCACATTCACACGCTCCCATTACATGGCTAGCCTATATTTTACTCCCTCTGTTCTTGCTGCAGCTCCACGCGGTAAGGGAAGTCTTGATTATATGTTACAGCCAAATGACTTAAATCATAGAAAAAAAAAAAAAAAGAACACGGAGGAGCGTTGCCTTGAGGTCAAAATGAAGTCAGAGCCCTCTGGTTGGGAGGCAGGTCCTTGCCGAGAGCCGGTGGGCATCTCTTCTTGCTCTGCCCAGCCTCTGCACGCCCGTAAGGGCTTAACCTCCATCCAGGAAAACTCCAACCCCTCTAAGCCAGCCCAAGGTGAACTGGGTGGAGGGCAAAGTCTTATACTCGGGCTGCAAACTTCAGGCACCGGGAAGATTCCGGCCTATTTCCAGCAGTGGGAAAATGTATGAGCAGGGAAGTCATATTTACATAAGTCAAGGAAAACACTGTTTCCTTCTTCGGCAGGAAACAGAAGTTATTCTCAGAGCTTCAGCAAAAGAACAAGAAATTAAATAAAGCGCTGGCAGCCTAAACTTGTTTTATTCCTGTGGTTTTACAATCTCTGAGTCAAAATAAACACATTTTCAATCTCAGGAGAATTATTAGGGTAATAATGGGGGGGGGGTGGGGGGGGTGGGGAGTTACTTACAGGCTCCAATGGAATCATTCAATGAATCATGTGAGCTGAAACAACAGATTCAGGGCAAGAAAATTCACATTTATGCAACTGTCTGGTTTGATTCTTCTGTTACTGGGCACTCTGGTGGAGCAATACAAGATTGGGCAAACCTTTGGGTGCTCCCAGCAGGAGTTTTGCCTGAGAGAAGGGCAATGATCAATATTACAACACCCTATTTCTTTTAGTTAAGAGTTTTAATGGATAATAATGGTGTTGTCCCTCCTTAAGCCTGAGGTGGACTCTCGTGGGTGGGTACCAAAGCAGAGCTCCTGGGTGAGGGCTCCCATCCCAGGCATAATACAGTGTTAATTCGCATTGCCTCGTGATATCCAAAGATTAAATGCAAATGAGAAATTTGAATCCTCATACCTTGATGTGCTTACCATCTCAGCTATTAAAAAATTACCCAACTTGGCATTGTTTTTCCTCAGGACAAGAGGCCAACAGCCCACACGTAATTATGGTCCTTCACCTTCTTTTCTGACCAGAGCACTTGTGTTTGCCCATGATATCACAAGGACATCCCCATGGGCAGCACCTTACGTTAGCCCCCTGCCCATCTCTTCCGATTTATGCCTTTCCTGTGAAATTCAACAGTATTGCAAAGGCAGTTCTTTTGGGGTTGAATTCCTGTCTACCACTATGTATGTCTACGTGCCTAAACCACGCAGTGGAAATGAGTGGAATGGTTGGGAATTTGTCTAGTATTATATAAATGTATATATTGAAGCCTATCCCAGGCTTAAGGCGGGACAGCACCATTAAAATCCATATATATATACACGTAGGTATCTAACGTATATATTAGATAAATACTTAACCTACTGATTTACACTGCATGGTTTAGGCATTTAGACATATATATATTTATTATGGGCATCACATAGGTCTTGGGACCTGCAGCAAGAGCTGCAGGTACAAGGGCAAGCAAATGTAATTACAAAAATTGACTACAGGTGGTTGTTACAAGGGTAAGTATAAGAGGTAGTTACAAGGGAAGCTACAAGAAGTAGCTCCAAGGGTAAGTACCAGAGGCAGGTACAAGGCTTTTGGCACTGGGAGTGTGAAGAGCACAGGAAGAGGAGCCGGTGTGTGGATGCCAGGATAAGAATGAGCAATCACAGCGAGTCCTGAAGCTCTTTGCAAAGCTCTTGCCTTTCACTGGGATCCTGGGAGACAAAAGCAGATAGCAGATAAGTGGGAAAATCTGGAATTGCTCACTCCTTTCAAACCCAAATTGGGCCAGAGGAACAGTTTGCCCTGTAGAAAGCAATTCCTAGGCTTAGGCTGCTGTTTAAAGGGTAGAGGTTAAACTCGGAAGCAAGCCTGTAATTTTTATAAACAAGGCTCATATTTCCCTTCTGGAAATATATATATGGAAACCCACGTACGCATGAAGCCTAAGACATGCACGAGAAGACCACTGAAGCCTCGTTATCTTCTCTTTTGTTCTGCTTTCCTGGTGCTTTTTTAATCCCCATACCGGTACTGCCTTGGGATTGACTCCCTTTTCCAGGACGAACTTTTCACAGGGCTCAAGGGCTCTTTGTTCTCGCCCTGCCGCCCCTCGGCGTTGTTTGTTGTGCCGTCCCTGGGGTGTGCTTCTGCTCTTCCAGGGGGCCAGCAGCGGAGAGGAAGAGGCAGAGGATGTGAACTCCCATGTTGGAACACAAAGAGAGAGGAGGACCTGTTTACTCTTCTGCTAAATGCTCTCCAGCAGACGGAGAGATTTCCACATGTTCGGGAGCAAAATGCTAAAAAAGGGGGGTAGGGGAGAGGGGGATGTAAGCTGTTGGGGTGCCGTGGCACGGGGTTCCTCCCCGCCGAGCAACACGGTGGCTGCGTTTGCAGCCCTCGCTGCCGCTATCACCATCTCGGTGCTTTAGGTTGAATTCCTCAGATTTGTGTGGGAGTCGCTTATGGGACTTCCAGGTATAAAAACCTGTTGGCTCCAGCAAAGCTGCTTCGCATACCATGGCAAGGAACGTAAACACATTAGTGCCGATGGCGCTTGGGAGAGAGCCACGGCCATTCCCAGGCACGTAGGGCTGGAAGGGACCACCTACATCACGGGGCTCAGTCACCAGCTCCTCACAAACACCTTCCACAAGCTGGTCAAGCACCGGCTACTCAGTTATTTCCTGGTTAGTCTTGCAGCTGCTACCCCTCACTTATTAAAAGCTTGGCATAAATATTGGAGTAATTCAGTTTGCCTCAAGGTTTTTTTTCAGCTAAAGGTTCATGGAGCCTTTTTGAGGAGGATTCAGTGTCTACTTTATGCACATGCCATCACATTTCCCTTTTTTTTATAAGACTAGGTAAAAAATGCAGCTAAGATGCACTCCTTGCACTGTTTTCCCAAAATGCTATTTGGTGTTCCTTTTTGCTTGTACTCTTGAGAACGTATATGTGGAGAGGATTTCATGTTTGGTTTTCCAGCATGGGGAGGAAAGTTGGCAATCGTTTCACAGCCCTTCTCTCCCTGTCTTACGGCCCTGGTGGTCCCCAGCTGAAGCCTGAGGACCACTGGGTTGGTGGTTAGTGAGACCAGCCAAGGGCTCTTGTGTTCTGCGCTCTCCCCAGCGGGTTGTCGCGAATGATTGAATCATTAAAGTGAATAATTTGTTGTAATACAAGATCAGCTTAAATACCTTCTCCATCTTCACAACTGTGTTGCCGCCACCATCCTCCTTGCCCAAATTATACAGCCAAGTTGTGAGCCAGATCTTGGAGATGACCTGGGTTATAAACAATAATTTTAAGGGGAGAAAGAGAGAATTAATTTCAATAAGGATAATTTCTCCACAGCCCAACATGCAGTTGTGAAGAACAGGCAAGCCCTAGGCACTGGGAAAGGAGAGGAAGCAGTTTCTGATTTTGTTTCTTTTTGCAAGCAGAGCCACCATGAAGCCATACTCAGAAATAGATATTTCAGAGGCATGTTGTGAGGCTAACGTAGCTGCAGGATTGAGCTCAGGGAGCTCTATGGTGTGGCAGCCCTCCCCCAGCGATGGTCCTGCGGGAACAGCAATGGGACCTGGGGGTCCTCATGACTCAATGAAACTGGGGCAAGTTAGCTTGCGTTTATTGTGGCTTAAGGTGAGGACATGGACAATTACTACAGAGAACCCATCGCTCAAGCAGTTAGTATCATCCCTGCCTGGTGGGAACCTGCTTGAGAGGCCGTACCCATAGAGAGAGTGGACGGTGGTTATCTCAAGGTCACACGTGCAGGAAGCAACCAGGACGACATGAATATTGTGTGAGTGGGAGCTGCTGGTGGGGCTATCGGTGCTTCCCAGGTCAGGCGGGACATGCAGGGAGTCACCCGGCCCCAGAACAAAGCAGGAAGAAATGAAGATGGTGCCAAAAATCCTGATGGGAAGGTTCAAAGTCTGGCCAGAGCAACCTACCCTTGTCAACAGAGGGAGATGCGGGCTGCAGCAATGCAGGGAATATCACTATACGGCACTCGCCCTTGCACAACTCTTAAAACCCCATTGCTTCCTCCTAACAGTACACACAGGCTCACCCCACCTGCCCCCTACATCCCTCCTGTACCTTCAGCTGCTAAGGTTAGAATTAACTTTTTCATGTGAAGGAGCCCAAGGACAGGCGTATAACTAACGGTCTACAGATGGGGTTTTTGCCAACATTTTGCAGGGGTGTCCCTGCCTTGTAGGACCTGCCCTGCTGAGGCTGAAATTCTAAAAGCCTTTGGTGTCTATTTTCTTGACGTTCACATATTTCTTCATCTGAGAGCATTCTGGTCCATAGAGGAGCTCACAAGCAAATAACGACAGCAACTGCAATAAAAACACCACCAGCATCTGGTTCTTCTTGAGGGTGAAAACAAATGATGATGTGGCTGCACAGCCATAAAATCAACAGCAGCTCTCCAACAAAAGCCAGAGGACAATGACTTTGCTGGAGCACCAGCCATCAGTAATATCTTTAAGGGTTAAAGTAGCAAGCTGACAAAAGCCTTAATGTTTTTACAGCGCACAGACATGTAACATACAATACAGGACAATTTGTTCTATTGATGTCTAAAAATGCTTAATGGAGAAACAGGCTGTTAAAATACAGGATACTTTATAGGTTAGCTCTTCTCCATACTTCATCCTCAGGTATTTGCCAAGTTAGCAGAGCGTCAGACTTCAAGACACATTTAGGCTTCTTTAGAGCAGTTTTTCCACTAAAAACTTAGCTAAAAGACATACATATTAATGAAAAGGAGTCATTCATTTTTGTCACACATTTTGTCCTCAGAACAGTTGCAAATCCTGCATATCATTTTTTTTCTAATCGAGGGGAAATAAAACAGCTTCTATATAGTTACACAATTGTCCACAGTCTTTCCCAAGAATGGAAAAATGCCCTAAAAATGGAAAGCAGGTGGGTTTTCTCCACATCAGATTTCTTCTTCTGCACAAGAACAAATAGGCTACGTCCCTGTTTTCTGTTTAAAAAAAAGCCATAATCAGCACGTCTTCTGAAAGAGTCCTGTGAGCTGGAGATCTGTTGGGAGTGGGTTTTGGAGGGACTAGCTGTATGTGTCTACAGTTTCTTCGAACTAGATTGACAAAACTTTCCTGCTTTTATACCGCACCATGGCAACCTTGGCATCCCACCTTTCCTTTCCACTGCTGCTAACCTGGGAAGTTCTGCAGATTTCTTTGATGTTGCTGTTGGCTTGGGAGTGTCAAAGCTGGAGAAGAAAACAGAAGACATCTTCAGCGATGTTGATGGGAATGGGGGAGAAGAAGTGGAGTTTGTTGTTTGCTTAAAAGAGACACCTGAGAAGTGCAGAACATAAGGGGAGAAGAGAAATGCTCGACAAAATAATCGCTGCTGCAAGACTCTGGGTCTGAAGCTCCCTGGGATTTCACTGAGGATTTGCTTCTTTATTTCTGAATGTCTTCATTAGCTCAGAAACCTCCTTGGTGGGAATACAGTCGGCAAAAATGGACCACTCTGGCATGTACTTTTTTTACATCCAGGTGGACCCCGGCCAAGCACACAGTCACACCGTTATTTCAGACATGGGTTATCAGCAACGCACACAAAAATGCAGGGTTAGAGGAGCAACTTTCAGAAGAAATGCTGCTGATAAACCTGGAAATACTTTTAGACCTCCCATGGCAGAGGAACAGCCAGGAATAGTTAAACAAGTGCCAAAACAAAACCCTTGACCTGAACAACTGCAAATTTCAGAGACATTTAAAACAAAATCTCAGACTGAACTCAGAGGCATGAGAACAGGATAGAAAATTAGGCCGATATTAATGAGGCACCAAATGGGTCTGAGTTTAGTTCAGGGTCAAATTTTGGGACCTTCTTGGCTTTTCTGGATTTTTTTTTTTTTTGGAAGTGCTCTAACTCTGTGAAAAGTACATGGTAGGCACCTTCAGCTTGTTCTCTACTTGGCAGCATAGCATCCCTCCTAGATAAACCAGTCTGCACCACCCTTATTTACCGTGTCAGCTAATGGAGGAATAAAAGCAGATGAGACAGTCCCATTTTGCTGTTTTTCCTCCCACCTTTCTTCTTCACGGCCTGCCACTGATTCCCTTTCCTCCCCCTCCCGTTCTCCCCTATTAAAGTAAAACATCTGCCGCAGTTTTAAGATGCTTTGGGCTTTTGCAGGCTGTTACCAGCAAAGATAGCACTTGGCAGGGAGGGAAGCTGAGTGAGAGCCACAGCAGGTGAAGGGTTTTAATTCCCCCGTTACTGTAATCAGCTGCCACGACCACGGAGCCGTCCGCGGGAGGCAGCAGTAATGATTTCCAAACCAAAAAGAGAGCTCTGGCAGGCTGGACTGGGGCTTGGCCCCCATCCGTCAGAGCTCTGCAGAGCTCAGCTGGTGACTAGTCGCTGCGTCACTCCTTTCTGATTAAATTCCCATTAAGTTTAAAATAATAATACGTCCTTAGTGGAATAAGAAACTTTGGAAGAAGAAAGAAAAAAGTCTTTGTGGGGTTTTTTTGGCCAGCGGTGAACGAAGGGCCAGCCCTGAAGAAGCATATGGGAAAAATGGCTCTAGGACCATGCTTTTCTTCTGTTAAAGCGTGGGGCTTATCCTTGCATTTGCTGTGACCACAAAATCCAGATTCACCGGTGAACTAAGACCCTTTATACGATTATGACAATGAAAAATGCTGGACAACGTACATAAATTATTATGTGTGAACTATATGGTACAGAAGCGCCCAAGTCTTTCAGCAGACAATTTCTCAAAGGGGGTTGATCAGAACAACCTGCACATTTTTGTCCAAGATCTTTGGTCTGACATTTTGTTCTCCCAGCTATTGGACCCTTTTTTTCATTATCTGTCTGCTCGCCGCCCTGTGCGGGAGCCAACCAGACTGAGCAGAAGGGGCCACCAGGCATTTTGGCATCCCCACTCAGACCAGCCCTGAAAAAAAGATAGAAATAGGTCCATGCCACTGGACCCCAGGCCAGGGAGGTACCACCACCTTCACCACCAAGATTTGCCCATACACCCAAGGACCAGTAGTTACTACAGCAGCAGTATTAATAATTATACTAATAACATGTCTTCTTGGCTTATTTCTTCTCCTTTAGTTCTTACAGTCCACTGATCACTAGGGAGGGAATACTAGTTTGTGTCTAGACCAGTGATCATACCTTACTTGTTTTAGCACTGAAATGGAAGAAGCAACGCTAGACTCTTTCATTAGTGGATCAATCTGAGACTTTTGGCTTAATGTGAGATAAATTCTTTTACTTCATTTGAGGGCTATAGGGTCTTTTTGGATAACTTTTTCCCTTAGTTAAAGTTAATTTTTGAAACCAAAGCACTATGAAAAGCAGACCTGAAGCATGTGAATGTTCAGAAAACAACAAAATGAAACACTGCAGCATTTCCATGGCCAATCTTTACATTTAAGAAACACTGAGAGAAAAGTATGGACATTTTCAAGGGCCAGCATTCCCTCTTTTCATAGAAACTGTTCACCAGATTTGAATCCATTCACAGTCTTTCTCTTCCCAATATCCCATTTTGAGGGATGAACATATGGTAGGAAGTCTTCCCCCTCCTCTGTAGCTACAACTGCCCCAGACACGGAGCAGATGTGGCTGAGCCACTTGGGTCTTCCATAATTCCCCTCCATGAACCAACATCCCACACAGACCCCTCCAGATTTTACATGGTGGGCAGCCATGTGCAGTCCATGATGGTCCTGGGGGAATGTGGAGAAACATCTGAAAGTATGGATGTCTTTTGAATAGTAACAAGATGCCTGGCTAATAAAACCAGGCTACTGGATGCTTGGGTCCAAGGTGTGTAAGTCGGTAGTGGAAGTGTGAAGACTCTGGCAAATGCCCACTTCTGCTTGTGGTTGCTCATATGGCTTCCCTACTCAAAGATAATTCACATCAAAGTCAGGTTACCTGGCAAAAGATTGGGAAAAAGCAAAAGAAGAGGCTGTAAATCATCTGGAGATCAGGTTGAATTCCTCAGGACCACAAGGTTGGGGCCAAAGACGTGAGTGCAGTATGTAATGGCCTTGCTTATCAAGCTGGTGCTGTATCCCAAAGTTATTAATGGCCTCTGGTGCGCAGTGACATTAACACCAGCTTGAGGATCAACCTAATAAAAAGAGGCTCGCTGCTCCACACAGCGTCGCCAGGTTACTTGTAGGCATCACAGTCTCATTCCTGCCTCCCAAAGACATGACGCTCGCTGTCTGCTGTTTCCACCGCGTGTTTCCTCCATCGACATGCCTAGAAGGACACTAATGGCTCCCGTGATGATTTGGCTCAGATTATTAAGTTATTAGAGAGTAAAAGAAAGCTACTCAAAGTCCTGGGAAACTCTACCTGGCACACACCAAGGGGCTGATAACACCACCCTCTGCAACTCTGTGGCAGGGGGTAGAAGGAGACGAATTAATCTTTTGTAATCTAGCTGGAATTAAGTGACAGTGATGGAGTACTTTGTAATGGACTTCCTGAATCCTCATACAAATGGAGGAAGTGACCACCCTTGACCAGATTTCTGCTCATGTTGCCTGTTTCCCTGCCTGCATTACGCATTTTTCCCTTTTGCAATCAGCTCCGACCCCGCTTTAGCAAGGCTAATGAATTAATACTCAGTCAGCCTGTGAGAACGGCGGTCTGGTGGGGCCCGGGGGCTCCCTGGGGAGTGGTTTACAGGGTATCATTGAGCAGAAATCCTCAGTGCAGAAAGCTCTCCGAAGGGAAGGCAGCTCTGGGGCTGCTGGCCCCAAGTCCCTGTTGCCTGAGGAAATCTGGGCAGTGGTGCCCCAAAGCACCAGGCTTTCCTGGGCACACCAAGAAATGCTGTCCTTGGGCTGTCCCTATGACATGGAGGGTGTCTGGCCTTCCCGGTGGCTTTGGTCCCTCCTCAGCAGCAGAGACATGCTGTTCAAGGGAGCCAGCAGCCACGCAGGAGGCACTGGCGCCTTTCAAGTCTTGCATCCTTCGGGCCATGCTAGGGAGAGGATGGCTTTATTTTCGGAAGGCATCAGCTCAGCTCTATTGTCCCAGCATATCCATGTTACAAAACCATGTTGGGGACCCATCCCTGCCTCGTGAGGGGCTTGCGTAACCCTCCAGCAGCATTCGTGTTGAAAAGGGACCATGACCTTCCCTTTGTGGAGCGGCGTTGCGTTGCCAGCTCTGGCAGACAAGCCCCGGCAAGCTTATGAACTCCCTGTCTCCCACCCAACAAGCTGGCCATGAACATACCCCGAAGGCTCATGTTGAAGAGTCAGTGTGAAACAAAAAAGAGACCACAGATTATGGCCCGTGGGAGCTTCAAACCACGCCAAAGGCAAGAGCCAATGGACACTATAGCCATAGAAGGGCATATTCAGAGTCAGTTCCCAGCATCCCGACCTTGGTTTCAAGCGCTGGCTTTGGGAACGCAGTCAGTCTGGCAGTCTGTGTGGGCTCTGCCTCTGGCATCGGGGCTGGCAGGAGGAGAGAACTGCAGCAGAAACGGAGCTCAGAGAAATCCCTTGGCTAATCTGGCCCCGGGGAGTCTTGCAAGCAGAGGGACAAAGCCCTTGGTGCAATGAGGTGGCTGCAGAGAGGGAGCAGAGGTGACCCTGCGAGGACGTCGAGCAGCGTAGTGAGAGCTGTCTCACTGGGCAGCCCAGCCCTCGTTAATATCACCAACGAGAACAAGAGCTGGCCCATCACATCTCAGCTCTGGAGGGGGCTTTGATTTTTTCATCTTTTCCCACATCAAACTCCCAGGCACTCTGAGCAGGAGGGAATTTGAGAGAGGTGCACCCCTTGACACCAGCTCTGGATTTGGCCACTTGGCCCTGACATCTTTTAAAACAAAAATCGCATTTATCAGTGGTCTTTTGTCCCCGTCCCGCATCCTGGAGCCTGTCAGTCAGCAAAGAGCCACCTCTGATCTTCACAAATGTGGATTCACTCACGCTGCAGGGGAGGGTCAAAATCAGGCACTCGGGTTTGTGCTACCCAATAGTCCTTTGCTATCTCTTTTCTTTTTCATCTTCTTTTGGTCTTCCCTCAGCTGGTTAAACCCCCACTTGCTTGCTGCCTGAAGCAGGAAGGTCTAAAGATTTAGTAAAGAGTTCAGGCTATGGTCTAGTGGGTTTTTGTCACTTACTTGTCTAAATAATGCAGGAAAAGCTCCTGCATTGCAAGCCAGGCTCTCCATGAAACGTGTAGAACAGGAGAGGTGCGAATGGAAACCTTGGTGGCATTAGGTGTTGTTTTTCTAAACATTCCCCGTCAGTAAGCATGCGGTCTCTCAGCGCTGCACGGTCCCACCGAGGTCTTTAAATCGTATTTCTAGGATTTCTCTAAAACAGGGGCCTCAAGCTTTTAAACACAAAGGGAGCTGGGGAACGGTTTCTTTAGCAAGAGATTTGAGCAAATCAGTGCTTTTTGTCTCACTCTTTGTTTTCTTCTTTTTTTTCTTTTTTTTTTTTTATGGACATCTGCTGGGGTTTGTATTTTTTGAGTCATGGGGGTGAAAGGGGTTGAGGGGGAAAGAGAGGTTTGCAGACAGGGTGAGCACAACATATACTGGAAAAAATCCCGGATGCTATAAATGGGAGCCCCCTAACAGTGCAGCTCATCTGAAGCAAAATGAAAATATCAGGCATCCAAGAAACATATGTGCAGATGGCTTAGAGCCCAGTCTCCTTGCTAGGGCTCTGCATTAAATAAAATGCACCGGGTCATGTTGCTATAGATATAAGAGATTACTAGGTGCAATGTGCACTTCTCTGTGAAACTGCAGGTTTTTAAACAATTGGAAATACAGACCTTGTTTATGGATCAAGCAAATGGCTTCAGTCAAGCAGAACAGCCCTTTTTTTTTTTTTTTTTGTGCTAGGGCTGGGGTCAGGAGGCTTCTACTCTGTGAGATTTCACTGCAGACACTGCTCAGAAGGAGAGCAGTATCAACACCGACGTGAGAAGCAGCGTCCAAGAGGGCTATTGACTATGACCTGTATTTTTGAAGGATGATATGAATCAATCCAGAGCCTTGGCAAGACCTCACGGTTGGGGCTTGTGCTTTCAGCCAATGTCAATTATGTCATTACTGAGCCTGCAGAAGCTATTACTAATGTTACTTTTACAGTTCACTGCCGACCAGAGAAAAGAGTTTTTCACACTGTTGTCGTTTTGTTGGAGCAAGACTATACGAATCGCAGATGGCTTCCTTGCCAGATGTAGCCTCGCAGGACGGCAGTTTGGGGTTTACAAGAGGTTTAATGAAAACTTGGCGTTTTCCCAACTTTTGGCAAATACTCTTGGGCTGTCAACTCATGCAAGCAAGTCAAGATCCTAAAAATGTCTAATGACTTGTTCTCACCGAATGAGGAGGTGAAAAGTTTTACCTGAGAAACAAAACCCAAATGAGCAAACCAATACTCTATCACACCGGGCCTGAGCTCATGATCACCACGGTTATTGAAAGCTCTCACTGCACGCTGGATCTGTTCCTAAGTCTTTGCTATTGCTCTTGAGGGGTCCAACGTATTTCTGCTGACATGGAACATTGATGGTGGGTAGGGGGCAGAAGTGACATCCAGGTATGTCAAAAATCACATCATCCTTACTTTTATGTCTACTGCTCTTTTTTTTCAGTTATGATTTTGCTGCTTTGTCCTGGGCTGTGAGTTCATTTGCTAGCCTTTCCGCTTGGTTTATTTCTTCCTTGATGACATGAGCAGTTCGTTAAACTGTGCTAAAAGAAATTCTCAGGTGTGTGCCTTCAGATGTAGGACATGTCCTGTTCTCGACATGCTCAAATGGTGCAGAAATAACCAGCATCTCCAGCTGCAAGCTGGAAACTCTTCGCATTATTTGAGTTTTCAGGTATATTATTTCCTTTTCCCTATTCCCTATCACTCCCTAATATTTGTGCTCAGTGAGACTTTGCATAGCACAGTGTCATTTTAAGCATAACTCTTCTTAGTTTATCAGTCTCCCCATTTTCCATTCCCACCACCCTGGACAGATGCTCATCCTGACCTAAACTGTCAAATGGAGTCAGCTGCAGTGATTTGGCAGTGAAGTTTCTTCAGTTATGGTCTGGATAAGAAATGAGTTCCTAAGTCCCAGGAGCCTCAAAACATTGCCTCATGGGTGCAGTGTGTGCACCAGTGGGATGGAGCACAACGGTGCCTGTACATATAAAAAATGCGTTTGAGCAGTTCAAAAAATCAGCTCCAACAAACAAACACAGAAACACTATTCCAGCACATAACACCACATCTCAAGGCAATGAGCCTGTCTCATCTGTGGGCCTTTAGCAGTCTCCCATAACCAACTGTCTTTGCCTCAGCTTTTCTGCCTGTCTTTAAATATCTTCATCCTGAGCCTAACTTGAATGGTATATTTTTTATCACTGTTGGTGCACAAACCAGATGATTGAATTCTCCGGAGGAAGGAGGAAGTAGCACTTTACATCCATGTGGCAAAGGGATTAATAAAACGGCTGGAGAAGCGTAATCATGGAGATGTCATCCTTTTTCCACTGACTGAGGTTTGGATGCAAACCTGATATCTAACCCTCCTTAGCGCTCCTGTGGTTCCGTCTTCTTCAGAATTACTCTTAAACAGGGTTATTCTGACTTTTTTTGTGTGGGGTGCTCAGAGACTTTACAGAAATGAAGTTCATTTACCAAGACGCAGATTGAATCGATATCACTGAGGCAAAGCACACTAAGCACCATGGATCTCCCTCTTTTTACTTTGGTGATTGCATGACGGAGTTGCAGATCATGGTAGGGAAGCTATAATGGACTGTAAGTCTTCCTCCCTCTCCCCCAAAATAGAAAAACTATAAGTGTCAGGCTTTCTTAAATGAGGTTTTTAAAATCTTCAGCTTTATGGAAGGACTTTGGATAGGATCAGAAGAAATCAAGTGGATTGTGATGACTAGTCTTTAAAAAGTGCCACGTGTCTTTTCATAAAACACTAGCTTGCTGGCCTGGGGCGGCTATTGCTAATGAAAGACTGCAAAGCTGCATAATATTCCCTGCTTTATACAACAGAAGAGACTTATCTTAGTATGGCAGTAGCCCTAATAATAATCATCCCTAAAATATGTTCAGCTTGAAATTATCTTTTCTTGGATAGCTGTTTTTTTGTCCAGTGAAATCTTGAGCACCCTTATTCCCATGATGCATAACACCTCAATCTCTGTTCTGCAAATGCTTCTGTATAGATGGCCCAGAGATCTGGTCTTTACGGAGTTTTGGGTAGGGCCGAGCTCACAGGCAAGTGCTGGCACTCTGAAGAAGTGACCGTGAAGCTCAGAGGTGTGGGAGAGGAAGATTTAATTCCTTTTTATCCCATAAACATTTGATGTGGGCCCTCAGCTAAAGCAGCTAGGGCAGATTTCATCTCACTACACCCCAACTACGTCTGTACTCGGTGAAGAGAGGAAGAATTCTCCAGACCGCATTGTGGACATCTACGATCTGCACCATGGAGGTGCCAGGGTCTCTTCATGGACTAAAACGAAAGCTAGTTAATACGGGTAGCTATGGGTAGGTGAGGTGATTCCTATCCCTGTGACAAATTCTGCTTTTTTCCCCTCCTTCCATAAAATAGAAATGAATCTATCTCCACCTGACAGAGCTGCTGTAAGGACCCAGACTTTACAGAGAGGGAAGTGCTTAAATGAGCCAGCAAGGCGGTCATGGTAAATACCTACATTCAAGAGTGCATGGTTGGTAATGTATAACATTCCCTAGTAAAATCACAACATTATTAATTTTGCTGCCTTATATACCTCTGGAATGGTAAAAGCAAGAGGAGAAATCTGGCCCAGTGATCCATCATCGGAGGCTTTGAAATAGAGCCAACTTCAGTGAAATTTGAGTGAGCCCTTAGAAACACAAGGAGGGCTAAAGCAACAAGTGCATTTCACTGAGCTATGATATCATCCTCTATTCGTTTCTAGAGGGGAAGCTGTTTATCGGATGTGTAGGAGAGAAGAAGGACGCAGGAAAGCACACACATATATTTAAATATTCAAAGCTGCCCCAGGAAAGAACTTAAAATCTGAGGTCATTTCCTCGATGAGCTTAAAACATTATTTGTCATCCGCACTGAAGCAGAAGAAAAAGGGAAATAAAAGAAGGATAGGAAAAGTCTGTTGCACCCTTGCCATTTGTGGTTTGAAGGGGAAGGTGCTTGGTTACGGTGGCCGGCAGCCAGCCAAGCCAGCCTGCCAGGGTGCCCCTTTGATCTGCTCCGGCTGGCTCTGAGCACCAAAGTGGCAAAATTTGTGGCAGGGAACAGAGGAGGCTTGGCAAAGCCGTGGTACCACCTGGGACCGTTTTACGTTTCCTTACCATCACAGGCATTTGTCAGGAATGAACTTTTCTCTTCTCTGCCCCATCTAGGCTGTGTATATTTGGAGGGAAGCATTAAATTCACTCCGGAGAAGGCAGAAAGAGCACATCCAACCGACACCTCCAGGAGACAGCCTAAGCAGCTTTGGTAGTATATTAAGCGGTATCTTATTGGGGTTTTGGCTTGATTTAATAGATTCCCCTGCATATCAGTGCAAAGTGGGTGTAATAAGGTGTCATTATATAGTGTAAATAAGTGGAAAGTGCAAAAGTGCCCCTTGCGATTGTGATCTTCACCCCAATGTTGATCAGGAAGGGCACAGGCTGGAGAGCCCAGGAGGCAGAGCTGGGACAATTCAGGGTGAAACAGCACTTTGTGCTCAAATTGAGTGGCAACGGCTGAGTAACTGGAAGACAATATAGTAATTCACTAGGAACTGTGTAAATAATTTGGGGACCATGTGTGCCTGATGACAGCATCCCTTCATATCTCAAGCACTCTTAATGCTGGCAGGGGAAGTGTGTTCACTGACCTGGCTGAGACCCCCCCAAGGGCATCCACGCATGAGAAAAAAGGCAAGAAAGGAGACCTGCATGTGCATCATACAGAAATCCCCCCTGTTCCAAAATGTAACTGTTCTTTTATAAGCCATATAAGGTACAAGAGTTCCCACAGGGGCTTTGCCAGGGCCAGAGGAACGATGTGACATGCTGTGACTGCATCCCTCATCTCCTGGAAGGCGTTTGGGTGTGAGCACCATACGGACTGCAGGACAGAGAGGAACACCAGCTCTCACCTCTCACCTCAAATCAGGGACCAGTCTGCAGACAGACAGGGACCTCCCCTGTCCATAGAATCATAGAATCGTTTAGGTTGGAAAAGGCCTTTAAGGTCATCAAGTCCAACTGTTAACCTAGCACTGCCAAGTCCACCACTAACCCATGTCCCTAAGCACCACATCTACATGTCTTTTAAATACCTCCAGGGATGGTGACTCAACCACTCCCCTGGGCAGCCTGTTCCAATGCTTGACAACCCTTTCAGTGAAGAAATTTTTCCTAATATCCAATCTAAATGTCCCCTGCTGCAACTTGAGGCCATTTCCTCTTGTCCTATTGCTTGTTATTTGAGAGAAGAGACCAACATCCACCTCGCTACAACCTCCTTTCAGGTAGGACAAGGTCTCCCCTCAGCCTCCTTTTCTCCAGACTATGCAACCCCAGTTCCCTCAGCCGCTCCTCACAAGACTTGTGCTCTAGACCCTTCACCAGCTTCGTTGCCCTTCCTTGGACACGCTTCAGCACCAAAATGTCTTTCTCGTAGTCAGGGGCCCGAAACTGAACACAGTATTTGAGGTGCAGCCACACCAGTGCACTCGGTCCCCTCGTCCAGATCATTGATAAAGACATTAAACAGAACTGGCCCCAGTACCGAGCCCTGGGGAACACCACTTGTGACCGGCCGCCAACTGGATTTAACTCCGTTCACCACAACTCTTTGGGCCCGGCTGTCCAGCCAGTTTTTCACCCAGCAAAACATATGCTCATCCAAGCCATGAGCAGCCAGTTTCTCCAGGAGAATGCTGTGGCAAGCAGTGTCAAAGGCTTTACTAAAGTCTAGGTAACAACATCCGCAGCCTGCATGATTTGTGTTTTCTTCTGCTCGTGCTGAACTCCCTGGAGGAGCACCAGGCAGCCCATGCCAAGGTAGAACAGCAGCGTGTGAGCAACTGAAAAGTACAGACTAGCGCAGGCATCCGGGGGATGCTTGTCTCTGGTCCTGTTTCATTTATTATCATGGATGCAGCTGAGATGTCCTGGAGATGATGGAGCCATGGAAAAGGCATCTTCCTCTGAGCATCCCTCCATCCTCTCTAGAGTGGGTCCCTGGAAGCTTTTTGCTTAATTTGAGTTGGCCCCTGAACAACACGATGAGACTTTTTCCGCAACGAGCTTGTGGTCTGCCTAGAAGCACTGAACTGGCCTTTGGTCTGCAGCTGCTGTTTAGCCTCTGGGTTGTGCAGCTCCAAACATATTATCGGTTCCCTGTTATCAAGGGCTCTGATTCAGAGCTCAGGAAAAATTTGGCATTCCAGGCTGTGGGAGCTGTACATTTTTTCCCACAGCAAATTTGACTTGAGCCACACCAGTTTTGTAAAAAATTAGAATATCTAAGAAAAGACAAGACTGCATATTTGCCTATTAAAAAAGCTGCATTTCCAGCATCTTGTGACTCAGCTGAGGGAAGCTTTGGTGTTTCTTTTTACTCTGTAAAAGAAAATTATAATGATGATAGTAACCAGTATGTGAGGCATTTCTCTTTGCTGAAACTTGGACCAAGGACCAACAGATGCTGCACACAAGCCAATGAAGCAGTGTTAGTGTTTGCAAGCAGCAGCAAATGCCATCCTTCCCCTTCTTCTTCCGCTGGAGAGCCCAACACTTGCTGCCGCTCAGCCGCACAGCTGAGTCAATACATTGACATTGTGCTTCCCTAGAAGTTGGAGCAGTCTTTTGTCAGCACTGCTCTAAATGAGTACATCACAGCCTGATGTTAGGTGACACGGCATTTTTTTTTTTTGACAGCCTGACCATACCCTAAGCAAGAGTTGCTCTGCCAGGGCAGCACTCAGGCCCTTGCTGCATTGCTGGTGCTGCGCAAATGGAGGGTCCCTTTGCTAAAATACAGCAGAGGTGGGTTTGAGTGGGTCCGCAGCCCCTCCACACCACGGCAATAGCATACAGCCATCGGTCCTTGCTGGCAAGTGAGTTGAGAGTGAGCAATTTCTGTTCGTCTGACTGCTGCATGCAGCAGATGGGAAAACAGCAGGGAAGCACTGGCCAGCAAGGCAGCAAGTGGTCTATAGCACGTCAGCACCAGGAGGTCTACAGACATTGCCATAAACCAATAAATGTTGCCAGTTTAATACTGGCAGTGAGATGAACTGGCCACACAAAGCCGTAGGGGTGTGAATACTCCCTGGCTACTCCCTGAGCTCATTTCAGCTCTTTGCAGCTTTCTCTAATATGCAGAAACAAAATGAAATTATTTTTTAAAAGGGTTATTAATCCATTTTAGGGCCAGAAGGACCCTCCAGCGCAGCCACCTGCCTTACACAGACCATCCAGCTTCACTCAGCAGTGTCGGCATCATGCCTGTAACTGCTGGTACAGCAAGCGTCTCATTTTCATCAAATGTGGAAAAGATTGGCTTCTCCCCTGCTCTAAAAAGTCATGCCTAATGCTTTTTTTTTGTATTATAATTTTAAAATAACAAAGTGGAATTGCTCAGCAAGGCAAACTTCAGCACTAACCACAAACACAGGCCTGGCTGCAGGAAGCAGCGAGCTGAGAGGCATTACCAGGTTGTTAGTGTTCAAAGCAAGAAATGGCGAGGGAAATCTGTTCCCTGCTCCCTCCGAGTGTGCTGGTCTCTGGTCAGCCTTCCCAGCCTGATCCTTCCACCAGCAGCGTGAAAATCAGCAATGCCCAGCCAGCCGTTGAAGTATCAAGAGATAAGGGTGGAGGGGGAATTTTCCACAGCTCATCACCAGTGCTGATTGTGTTGCCATAATCAAAACCTGCTGAGCCATCTATCGATGTTCAAAGCCAAATGAAGATTGATTGAGGCAGATGTGATGGGGTCATGAAGTAGGCTCGTCACGACAGACGAGCGCCTGTTTGTGTGCCTGAACGGTACGCTCCCCTTTGCACGTCGCCTTGCTGTCTCCCCAGTACCCCGAGGAAGGCGTTAGAGTCACTCAGGGTGCGACGGACCGCAAGGAACCCCTGTGTTGCATCCCATGCAACTTCTAAAGGACACAAGGACTCAGCTCACCCAAGTCTTGCCCGGCACCATGGCAAGATGCTTTGCCACATGAGCATCCATGGGGCAAGCAATACTCCAAAGATGACAAAGCCCCGTCGGTAGCTTCCACTTAACATTTCCACCTGCCTCCCTATGCCTCCCTTTATTACAGATACCATGTTGCTATTAATATGTTTTCTTTCTTGGCTACCTCTTTGTTTCTGCAAAAGGGAGACAGGCTAAACCAGTTCTCACTTACTCCAATAGCCTTTCATTCAAAGTAAGTGATATCCACTGCAAAATGTCTCAGTCTCCTGCCCTGGAGCTGAGTGGGTTTGTCACAGTCCGGAGGAAGCAATTTTAGCTGCTGTCTTAAATTAAGACTTGCAGCCCCGGTAGATGGAAGGCGAGAGCTGTGTGGCTTTCTCCATCACTCAGAGCACAGAGCCTGGGGGAACAAATAAGACCTCCGAGGGGCCGATGTCTGCCTCCAGATTCCCCTGTGCCTCCTCCTCCTCTCTTTTCGCCCTTATCTCCCTTTCTCACCAGATGTTACACCCTAACACCACGCAGACATGTGCTTTCCTTGACCCCAGCAGACCTTGAGCAAGGCAATGCTTTTGCAGGCAGGTTTTTTCCCCATTTATTTTTTCTGAGACCTGGATGCAAACTCCATTTTTAAAATTCATTTTCAGTTTTTACTCTTCTTGCTCCTTCTGTGAGCAGGACAGGTTCCCTGATTATGCTTCACCAGGCCGGTCTACAGCCAACCCGTGGCCACCGCAGTCCTTTGGGACACCCCAAGGCCATGCCTCTCCTACTCTCACTGAGCCCCATGGTATTTTACTGTGGCTGAGACCCCCACATGCCACACTGTCCATGCTTTGGTTTGACTTTTCTGTCAATAACCTTGCCAGACTGGTTCTGGGATTTGTCACGAGAAGGACGTTTTCTTCATACGCAGCTTAATGCTCTGCTTGGATCATTCGTGATTCATCTCACCTGATATTTTATACACCTTAAGAAACCCACGTGGCCTTGAGTGGAATTAAATAGCCCTTTAATGATGGTATGGGCAGAAATGAAATGTCAAAAGTCAAATTAAACAATAAAACCAGCTGCTTTGAACCAAAACAGGATTTGTCTATACCATAACACAAGGTTCATCCAGGTTAGGTTTGGTGGAGGACGGAGTACCACACTCTTCCTCAGCTTATCAGCAGAGAAGACTTTATGCATTCCTCAGACAACCCCTTGGACCCAGTCAGTGCTCCCAAGAGGAGAGACTCTCCGGACTATGTCAGATTTCAGAAAAACACAGTGACAACAACCTTGTTTCCCAGATACTAATATTTCAGAAATGATAGTACATTTTTCAAGGCAGCAGGCAGCAGCCTGGAGTTCAGTTACATTGTCTGGGTGATTAATGTGTTATTTAGGGAGCAGACAGAAGCAAGGAGCCTGAGAGAGGTCTCCTCTCTGTGCCTGCCTCCTAGTACTGAAGAAAAAAAAAAAAAAAAAAAGGCAAATTTAGCTTGTGTGGACACTGTGTGTTTTCTGACTATCTATGGAGCATTTGAGGTACATCGTGTGCGTGATGGGAATGACCCAAACAGTGACTTGTACATGCTGAAGACAAGCGCTCATGTTTAACTGCTTCACGGACACAGCTTATCAGAGTAACCAGTCTAACAACAAGCAAAGCAACAATGCAAACAAAAATCCCAAAGAAACCAAAGAAAATGTGATATGTTTGGTTTATCCTTATAGATGTGTGAGAAGCAGGATCCAAACTGGTGCAGGTTTTGTACCATATGTCCTTCCCTATGTCCTCCCCTTTGTATGACACAGGTGGCTGGAAGGAGAAGGAAATTTAACCCAAATAAATTTGGACCTTTGATGGCAGAGACTCAGCAGAGCTGCTCAGTTCTGGGGTCACAGGGGAGACCCTTGTCCAGTCCATCCGTGGGTGCCCTGAGTGACGGTGGTGAGTGCAGGAGGGACCTTGGTGGTTCCATTCGCATCCAGCACCAGGGATGGGAAGACCATGTAAGGAGTGCCTACAGCCCATTTTCCCCCTGGATACCAGAAATAAGAAATACTATATGTACCAACCCTCAGTACTGTCAGCCTCTGATACCTAAGCAGGAATTAGGGACCTCTGTGTGTCCCTTGGGAGATTTTCTCCTTGGAAATCAGTGTCCACATCTCAGATCTGCAGCCCTAGCATGTGTGTTTTACAGAGTATATTTTTCAT
Organism: Haliaeetus albicilla; assembly: GCF_947461875.1. Classification (NCBI taxonomy): domain Eukaryota; kingdom Metazoa; phylum Chordata; class Aves; order Accipitriformes; family Accipitridae; genus Haliaeetus; species Haliaeetus albicilla. Next base: position 5,663,132 of record NC_091490.1, read on the forward strand.
CACCCCCTTTTCCCCTCAGGGAATATAGTACAGTGCATGCATTCGGCATACGCTGAAATGTATAAATAAACCAACATTTTGCTGGGTCAGCTCTCTCTTGGCAACCTCCTTGTACTTTGCCACTGGAGGCCACAACTCCACTTAAAGTGACCATTTTGTCTTGGCAGGACTCATTTGCTTATTCACTCGCTCCTCAGCTCTGCTGTTTGTTGCCAAAGCACAACAAGAGCTCCTCAATTGCCCTTGGCTTCCCCTCTGCAAACGAGTGCTGAGCTGTGGGGACAGTCCATGCCATAGAAAAGGAAAAGGGAAAAAAATACTGCTTGCCAGCATCCAAGAAAAAAGAGGAGATGATAGACACTCTCAGGTCCTATTCAACCATGGCCCATAGGAAGAGCTGCAGGGGGGTCTTTATAGCTCCCACCATTGGCTTCCACATGGGTTTTAAGATACCTTTAGACACTAATAGAGATAAATATCTGTTGGCCCTGATGAAGAGAGGCATTTCATGTCACAGCCATGGCTGTTCACATTTCCCAGACTAGTGACACTCCTCTCTGTGTGTCCAGAAACTGAACGGGCTGATCCCTTTTCCTGCATTCAGAAGTAGAATTGATTTTTCCCATCCTACATCAGGTATGTGGGTTTGATCTTCTTCAGTGCTGCACTGTTTTTAAAGTCCAAAGTGTCTGCAAATGGAAAAGAAAGAAGTCACGGGTATATGGCTGCCTCCCAGACAAGGGCAATGGGCTCCCCATCACTGGAAGGGTGCTGCTATGGGCACAGGCTGAGCATCCCTAAACATGAGGTCTCCATGTTTAAAGAGGGAGGTTGAAATTTGGGAAACAGACCGGAGATTTCAGATGTACAGCCTCAAAGAAGTCCCATTCTCCAAGGACAGTGCTCTCAAAAAAATCCTTCTCATCCCAAGCCGGACACTGCTCTGGAAAACATAAAAAATCTTGCGTGACATTTCAGAGCGATGTCCAAAATATTTGTATTTTGTAAACAGGAAGTCACATTGTCTGGAGAGGATATTTTCCCTCCTCAATAGCTGCATGCAGTCTTTTTACATAACCTCTTTTTACAGTATTTCGGGACTGAAAAGTTCATTTCCCTCTCACAAGCACATAGGAGAATGCAGCTGCCACCCAGACATCCTTTAAATGGGACCACATGTAAGCCACTTAGTCTCCAAAAATGAAAGCAAAACACAGTGCTGTCATCACTGCACGGCACCGTCAATCAGAGCTGTTCATAATATGCTGCACCATGTATATCTCATACCATGTTCATTATATGCTTAGGCTAATGCATAATAATAAAGCAGAATATTACAAGTGTTAGAAACTCTGGATTAGTAAATGAGGGATAAGTGGAAACAAAGTCCAGATCCAGTCTCTTTTCTGTCCACAAGGACTGGTGAACACAAATTCCTCTAATGCTTAACTGAGGTGCTTTTCCCAGCTTCACCCTGACCCTGACCGTGTTGTATGCAACCTCCTGAGAAGGAAATTATGGGCATTTTTGTCCATGTTACTCCACTGAATAATCACAATCAAATTATTTGACTTGCAATTTCAGCAAAATGAGTTTGCCAGGGACACTCCCCCACGGTGTGGATGGGAGACACCAAGGTGGGTCATGCCTCGCTGCTTTCATCTCCCCCCTCGCCCTGTTGGTCCCATCGTATGATCCAGAAAGGCCACACTGGTATGTGCTGGGAGGGCAGATGACATCTGTCACATCAAGGACCAAGCAGACCAGGAATGCCTACAGACAGACCTGGGGCTTCAGGCTGTTTCTAGGATTGCCAGGAAAAATCATCAGAAAAACTTACCCATGCAGCAAAATAGTCGGTCCAGCTCAAATTCTCAGATCTCACAGCTGCTGTAGGTTGTAAAGGCAAACTAGTCCCTACAGCAGACTGAAAAAAGAGTGCGGCATCAAGACTCTTCCCTTGTTTAGATGCATGAAAGACTGAGAAGAAAAAAGGATGTGGCCTCCCACAGGTAGAAAGAACTCAAAGCAGCAAAGTGTAGATGTATAAATGGGCTGACAAAAGTAACAGCTATTGATAATTGCACGTTCCCCTTGCTCACTTAAAACCTGTAAATCTCATAAGACTTCTTAAAGGCCAGATATTAAAAGCCATTGTTGTTCCAGACAGCATCACTGCTAGGATCCAGGGCTTGGCATTGGAAAAGAAGGATCTGGGGAGGACAGATGATGGGATGGTGCTGTACTGGGAGAGATGCAGAGCACAAGAAGAGGAAAAGGAGGAGATGAGTCTACTTGAATGCTTGATGCAGTGGAAAGAAGTGTTCAAGGAAGGAGAAAAACCCTGGGAAAAACCCAGTTCGGTTCATATCGTGGTAGATCTATTGGAAGTATCATTTAAAAACCACAAGGAAATTATGAAAATATATCTGGTCATTTGTGTAAAGCCCTTTCAGTGCCTCAACATCATCTGTAGAGTGCTTAAAATTGATGGGAGAGTTCATTAAGAGATGCGGTTGGGGTAAGAGGGGCCAAGACTCCCTGATGGGGACTGGTGGGTGGGTTGGTTTCATCGTGGGAAGGCGTTTCTACTCCTTTCAACATGCCCTGAGTGTACAAGTAGTCGGAGTCTTAAACAAACCAGCTGGCACAGGCTTAAAATTTTGTTGTTATTCATATGCATCCAAGTATAAAACAAGGACTGTATAAGCTGAGTAAATAAACAGACTCACTAGTCTCTGGTGAGGGGGTCTGTGTCATTTTATTCACACTTTTTACCATATACTCTGGGGTCATTTGCCAGACTGGGAATAAATGGCATCTGGTTCTTTAACCCAGGCTTGATCTCCTCTCTCTTATAAAGATGTTTCTCTCCTGGCTTCTGGGGTGCAAAAACCAGAAGCGAGAGGAAAATCTAGCCATAGAATGTCTTAAATGTATCAAAAACCTTTGGGCCTGATTCTGACTGTGTTTATTCCCCTTTTCTGCAACAGGGCAGAGAATCTGACATTCTTGGTTTCATTTGCATTCAACAACAAAGTACTGAGATTTTTGTTATAAATTTGCTAAAGCTCAGTAGAACTAATTTAAGTAAACCAGCTGCTTTTAAACATGCAATACATCTATTATTAAACACCAAGCACGTTTCAGTGGGAGAATTTAACGAAAGTGATTTTAGAGAAGAAAAAATGCCATTTGGGGGAAGAAGAAAACCACCCATTTTAAAAGTCATTTTGTTCAACAGTTGCACAGAATTCATATCAATTTTTCCACGATTTGAGTTCATTCAAGTTCCTCTGTATCAATACTACTGAGAAAGGCAAGTCGGCCCTAACAAGTTGCCTTCGTGCAGATTGCTGGACTCCATTCTTTCAAGAAACACATTTAATTTCATGATGGTGTTTCAAACGAAAGAACAATTTGGATCTTGCTGCAGCCATGCAACCCCCCCACTGCCTTCAGTGGAAGACCAGGATTATGAAGATGAACGCTTTTGCTCATTAAGCTCAATCCTGCAAAGATTTATAAACAATGGGAAAAAAAAAAAGCTAAGAGACGACTGTAAACTGATATACCAGGGCATCAGGTCACAGCAAAGTGGTTTGGATTTGGGACTGAGACGCAGGTGCCCGAAGATGCATAGCTGGGGCTTTGACCATCTTCCCTTGCTGCCACAAGCACACTTGCTGCCACCTGAAGCCAGTGAGATTCCTCAAAATACGTAATTGGGAGAAGTAAAGGGGAGATCAGTGAATGCTACCACTCGGTAATGCTGGATTGCCCTGATAAATGTACAGCAGTGCTTGGGCAGGAGCGAGAAATTGTGGGCACACCGATCACCCACATCAAAGCAGAAGTGGCAAAGTTTGGACTTGGGCTGGTTTTCCATAGAGTACAGGAGGCACATCATTGGAAAATGTGGCACGCTTCTGGGTCCATGTTATTAATTTTGGAAACTCCTTATTATACTTTTGTTATATGATACCTCTCTTAAAATGCCCTTTATGCATTTTTCATGCTGAGGGCTATGCACGGCATATGCAGCAGCTCTTGGTGGCATTTCAGGCGCAACTTTTTTGGCCTCCTACAAGTTCTGGCAGGGGAAGGAGAAGAGCAAAACCAGAGACAGAGAAGCTTTAACTCCTTTGCGTGTTGAAGGTCAGGTGAAGGTAGATATTTGTGGTCCAATCCTGCTGTTATTGAAATAAATGGCAGGTTTGCCATTGATGTCTGTGGAAGTAGGCTTAGGCTCGGACTGTGATGCAGGCATAGAATTAGAGCAGTGCCTAACTGCATTAATTAGGGGGTGGTTAGCAGAAAAGTGAATCCCCAGCGGTCCAGGAGATTATTTAGTGGTGGAGCAATGTGGGTTTGTGCTTTCTGTTATTGGACTGCTCTCATGCCATGCTCAGTCCTAGGCCGTGCTCCTGGGTTCCCAAAAATGCTTTTCTCCCATGTAAGAAGACAGCACGCAAACATGTTCCTGATGAATGCATTGTGGCTGGCTTAATACAGCAGCGTGAGTGGGGATTTTTTCAAGCGTGGTGATGGGAGAAAAAAGACTTGCGCGCTCCACAGACGTATCTTTGAAGACAGAACATGGGTCATGGCTTGGAATTTAGGGACTGTCATATGGGAGCAGTTTACTGGGCTTTTAGGGTTTCTTTGCTACAGTGTTTCATAGCAAGATAGATCCTTACCTGTTACCTATCACACATAATTAATTGCACAATAATATACCACAGAGAGGTATTTTTTTTCTTGATCTTGGCTCTTTGCCTTCCATTTTTCTCCTACCTGATATAACTGCAGGTATAATCTCTATTCTTATGCATGCTTCCATGCGTAGATCAGTTTTTCACATCACCCTAAAAGCACCTCGCCTTGATGAATCCCAAAACACAACTTCACTCTTAGCATTTGCATTTACCTTGGCTGTCTGCTCTGCCACGCAGAGAAGCGCAGGCAGGGCTGAGGCACCTGAGGACGCAGCGCTTGTGCACTCGAGTGGCTCGGCAGGGACTTCTCTCCCACGTACATGTTTCCAGGACTCAGAGACTCCTTTCTTTTAGCTGTGACATGCCCCAGCAGCACTGATGGGGTCTAAGGCGCAGGGACCATCCAGCCAGAAGGCTGTGCCAGCTGTGATGGCAGTAGGTTTCACTGAGCTGCTCATCAATTAGCTGCTGAGATGAATGTCCTTTCAGATATGCACATGGAACTAATTAATTCAATGAAGACTTTTTGTTGTTGTTTCCTGGAAACAAACATTGCTTTTAGCTCTGTGATATACTATTATGGCACAAAGGGAGAAAAAAACAAAATCACAAGGCTGAATTTTTTCGGGTGGTAAAGACTGAAGCTTTCGAAGTGGCTTAGTATTATTGCTGGGTGGTGGGAAACATGAGACTCATCCCAGTCTAGCTAGGAGTTCACTCAGATTTGCAAATCAGGCAAACCTGGTTATGGCCGTACATCAAAACCGCGGTAAGCGCTTGTTAAGCTTTGGCTTGTTCTCATTCGTAGCCAGGAAAGCAGATCAGTTTGGCTGGGATCCGCTCCAGTTTGGGCTGATAACACACACAACAGATGCCGAGACGTGCATGCTGCGACTCAGTGCTGTAGATACAGAGGACACAGCTCTGCAAAGCTCAGCTGTAACCCACTAGCTCCAATGGTGGCTTTTGTTTTTATCCTGATTTCATATGGGATAGAGTTAATTTTCTTTCTAGTAGCTGGTATAGTGTTATGTTTTGGATTTAGTATGAGAATAATGTTGATAACACACTGATGTTTTCAGCTATTTCTAAGTAATGTTTATGCTAAGCCAAGAACTTTTCAGCTTCTCATGCCCAGCCAGCAAGAAGGCTGGAGGGGCACAAGAAGTTGGGAGGGGACACAGCCAGGACAGCTGACCCAAACTGGCCAAAGGGACATTCCATACCATGTGATGTCATGCCCAGTATATAAACTGGAGGGAGCTGACTGGGGTGGGTCGGATCGCTGCTCAGGAACGAACTGGGCATCGGTCGGTAAGCGGTGAGCAATTGCTTTGTGCACCACTTGTTTTGTATAGTCCAATTTTCTTATTATTATTATCGTAATTTTATTATTGTTATTATTATCATTTTCTTCCTTTCTGTCCTATCAAACTGTTTTTATCTCAACCCACGAGTTTTACTTTTTTTTACTGATTGTCTCCCCCATCCCACTGGGTGGGGGGGAGTGAGCAAGCAGCTGTGTGGTGCTTAGTTGCTGGCTGGGGTTAAACCACGACAGTTTTGGAAGAGTTTCTTTCTTTTCAATGCAATATTGTGTAATATGGGTATTTACTCCTCTGTGTATTCAGCCCCACAGTGTAGCAGTGATTCACATAAGTAGTATTTTATTATTTACTTTTTTCCTTACTTTTCTCCTTTCTCTTACCAGATGCTGCTTTAATGTTGCTTCTGCCTGGTGGATGGATCACAAGGCCCATTGCATGCTGGCACTTCACGTGGCCCCTTCCATAAACAGATCTAATTTTATTTTAAAAGCAGGTTCAGAAATTACTGCCCTTGCTGTGAGGCTCTTCTCAACCTTAGTGCCCTCGTGGTTGCAGAAGAGCTAAAGAAAATTGACTCAGAGCCCCAGATGGTTTAAGATCTTCTTTGGCAGTGCACAGGAGGTGTTTGACCAGGGTTTGGAAATTCTCAGAGTTTTGGGTGGTTTTCGCTGTGTTAGCCAAGGACTATTGTCTTTCTGTGTACGCATGGGGCCAGTTTGTCGCAGAGGTGGGGAAGTCCGCCTTCATCCTGATGCTCATCAAGGGAGAAAGGGGCCCTATTGCAACAGCCCTAAGTCCTCAGGGTTAGCCCAGGCTCGAAATAAGGCACATTTTCCTATTGTCAGGACTAACCGTCAGAGAGCACAGCACTGCAATTATTTTTAAACATCTCATTCTCCAAATACTTACTCCCTGGTTGTGTTTTGAATGTCATAGCTGGCTCTATTTTCTTTCACTTGCAAACTCTCCTGGTCTCACTTTGTGCTCCAAATTCATCCCAACCCCTGCAAGAGAGCTTTAAAGGACAGCGTTGTGTAGAGGTCCTCATGCAGTGTTCAGCCCAGGTCATGATACTTAGCAATTCATCTGACCTAAAATACCATTTCTTGTACCTAAACTGCCCTTGTACTTGAGGTAGCTCCAAAAGCAGCAGAGAAAACCTTTAGGTCTGGCCAGCCCCTTTCTGCTGAGTTGTTTAAATCAAAATTTAAAAAGTCTATGCAGGCATTGCAGTTCATTTTAGGGTTTACTCTGGTTTTATACTACACCAGTATTAAGCTTAGCTCAGCACAGCACTTAAATAATAGCAAACAAACAGATCTGGGTAAAATGAAAAACTAGGCTGGAGTTGTCTCCCAAATAATGAGTCCAAACCTTTTCAGAGTGTGTAAAAGTTGGGAAAGAAAGTGGAAATAATGAACTACTATAAATAAAACCATTTCTTCCAGTGTTTCCATCAGAGGAAGCCAAAGCCTGGAGGTGCTGGATAAGTTCTGAGAAAAACTACCCTTGTCACTGGTATGTCGACATTCAGCACTCGGGGTGGTTTGGAAAGCCAGAAGGTGTTTGTTTGTGTTTCGTCTTTGTTGGTTTATTAAAAAACAACAATAACAACAGAACCAAATAAAATACCCTTGTACCTAGAATAATTTCAAACAACAGTGCTTAGGTGATGACAAGGCAAAAGGTGTTATAAGCCCTTTCGTGGACAAAATTACAGCCCCTATCATCTGGACAAAGTGATGTTCCATCTGAAGTAAAGAGGATGCAAATTAGCGTGGAAAAAGGCAAACCCTGGCACTTCCCTAGGACAGGTGGAGAGAGCGGGCAAGGAACTGGGAGCCTGCTGCAGAAAAGGGCTGAAGTGGGCCACAGACTGGGTTGACAGTCCAATATGCCGAACGACATGTATAAAATGCAGAAAGCTCTCTCGGTCTAAACCAGAGCGTCATATACGTGTCTATCCATGACCCACAGATGCGTATCCCTTCTGCTCAGGGCTGGCAAAGCCTCGGGTGCAGTGAACAGTCCAGCTTTTGTGATCCAGACTTCAAGGAGGATCTGGAGAGAGTTCAGCAAAGAATGATGAGAGGTCTAGTACATGTGATTTTTGCAGGAAGATGGCAAGAACCGAGCTCATGCTGTCCCGAGCAGGGAGGATGGAGGGGGAAGACATGATATTATAACTCAAATATTTAAATAGAGAAGAAATGAATAAACTGGTTTTGTGTCCACTAAGGAATGAGGAAAGAAATCACAGGCTTAATCTGTAGCAAAAGACATTTAGGTTAAAGGTAGGGATGCTCTGGCACGGATTTTTGGGTCAGGCTGTGGATTTCCCACTGCTGCTTGGTGCGAAGGCGGCCGCACAGGGCACCTCTGCCTTGTGGGGAGGGTTCGGAGAGCTTCTGGCACCCGGTCACGCCGCGTGACCTTGCGAGCTCCCTTCCAGCTCCGTTTTCTGTGATTTCGAAATAATGGCGAAATTACACGCTGACAACATAAGAGCTGGGATTATTTGTTTTAGGATTAATATAATTAGGCTAAGTATGAATCAGATGTTTTAACTATTTGCAATTAAAGCACACAGGAGGGATGCGATGCTGTCTCTGTGTCAGCGAAAAACATATGTGAGTGTAGAAAGCAAGCGCTGACAGACACCTTCCTTTCACCCCGATTCAGAAATGGCAGGTAGAACTACATGAGGATTAGGCATCATGCCTTTTAAGCCTGTTGGATAGTGCCAGGCTGAGTTTTGCTTGCATAACCATAGCATTTCTGCAGTCATACATTCAGTGTCTTAATTAACATCAATAAATGTTAACACTTGCTGGATTTACTGGGAAGAGTGGAATGCCAGCTTAATTCAACGCTGACATATCAACACATGAACTCTGAGGTCTGATCCCTTCTAGAGCTGTCTATTTTAAGCTCACAGGGGATTGCTCTTCGCTCTCTACATCTCCTGCAGCGCTGTGTCGAGCCCATGTGCAGGTGCGTAACGATGCTCTGGGACTGACACCCAATCTTGATCAGAAATCTTCAAGCGGTGAAGAGTCAACCACATCTCTTGGGAGAGCCCCAGTGGGTAACTACACTCATGGCTCAAACCACGTCTGTTTTCTGGCTGGAAATGTTTTAACTCTGGCTGTAACTTCTGGATATACCTGGGTTTCTCTTTATCTGTTAGATGACTATATCAGCTAGCAGGTCAGGAGGAAGATGCTTACTCCCCGTGGGTGCACACAGTGTGCAGCGACTAAGCCAGGAAATTTCAGATGGGCCGATCTGTCACAAAGGTTATTCCAGCCTGTTTATTACAGACAAACCACGGAGGCTTTTCTGGTTTTCCCCAGTTTTCCTCCTGGTAACAAGGTGTTTGCTCATACACCTTGACACTGGCAAAAAGTTTAGTACAGGGAAACTCCATCCTTGCCGTGCAGTGCTCCTGGCACAAGCAAGGAAATAACCTTGGGTTCTGACTGCTGCTGAGGGCTTTATTTTATTTTTGTGATCTTTTGAATGCAATGTGAACTGGCAGCTCACTGCCACGTGTGGGGAGAGCTGCTGGTGCTCTTCAAGGGTGAGGTGTGGTGGCTCTGGTGGGACTTGAATGGAAAATTTGTTAAGCCCCAGAAACACGCCTGTTGTTTTGCCCGTTTTGAAATCAGCATCGCCCTTCATGTCTGTGGTAGTGGATACGGGAGATCATGCAACAATATAGACTCAGGAGAGGGGAAGACCAACACCATGTCATGGATGTATTTTAAAGCCAGCTTCCACTATCCATCCCCCCAACCTATGTGCACACAGGTCCTGGAAGAGTGGCAGATGACACTACTCGGCAACCAATCTTTCTTCCCCTGAATCTCAGAACTAAAAGTTCAGAGGGCTCAATTTTATCCCTTCCCTCCCACTTCTGGCACAATTCACTCACAGGAGGGGATACCATGCTTCAGACCTCACCCCGTAACAAGTGCCAGAGCAGGTTTTTGGAGGACTATATTTGAACACACCAGTCCCCAGCTCAACAACATCACTGGTTTGCTGGCGAACTATCTCAGCGTAGCTCAAACTTTGATCAGCATCTGCTATAAACAGAGATGTGGAGACACAGGCATTTCTCTGACAAATGCTTCATTTCTTTAAAGAAGAAGTGCCTACAGAAGTTTTGAAATCAGGCTGGATTCTGGAAGTCCCTGAAGTGGAAAAAAAAAAAAAAAAAAAAAAAAAGAAATAGCCAGGCTTTGCTCCTGACATCAAACTCCTCTGAAAATCCTGGCTGGAGACAAGGACATGTGATCCCAGTGTCCAGGTTGCTGTTTGCAGACCAATTTAGCAGCACACCCGCTCGACCCCTGGTTGTAGTGGTATCATCTGTGGTCTGTTATTCGGGATTTCATACCAGCTGGGCAACAGGAGCTCATCTGAAACCCGCCCCAGCTCAGGAGCTGACGAGCTATTTAGCTACTGCTTGTATTTGTCTTATAAAAGTAATAATACCGTGTTCTGTTGCCATTAAGGTCTGACATTAAATGCATTAATTTTGTAATAGATCTAAAGCAAGAGCTAGGAAGGCCTTTTATTTTTAATGAACTGAAGACTGCTGTGATCTCATTCATCCACCCATGAAATCCACTGACTGACAAGGTCCCATTTCTGGGCAGCAGGGTTAAATGTGCTTCAGACAAAAGCCAGATTTTCCTTTCTTCTGCATGCCATGGACAGGATCAAAGGAGTGGGGAAATGGACATTAAAGCACTTGTAATCAGGGACACAGACTCCGACCCAGCATGGGCCAGCCCCCTTGCAGGCTTATGGAAATGCCGCTGTGCATTATTGCATGGGAAGCCCGGGAGCTTCGAGGAGCAAACTGGGCAAGTAAATAAGGCTGGGGGGCAAGTGCTGCATGGACCAGGCTCATCTGTCATCACCAGGAGCTTCTCCTTGGAGACCATGTGGGAGCGAATATCCCTTGCACCTTTGGTGCTTCCTCTCTTCGTTTAAGACTTGCTTAACGAGCCTGTAATATCTCTGGGACTCACCAGATGGTGCTAGTATAGATAACCCTAGAAACAGAGTATGGCTGAACGGATGGGCGAGCAGATCTTGGGGGAAAAAGGAAAGCGAGAATATCAATTTGATTAAATTTCTTTTTAGAAACAGTGGTAACGCGCTAGGAAAGCTTTTCTCATTAGTCACGTTTCTTTGCAACTGGAACAATGCTGTAGCTGCAGCAGGAATCCACATAACGTGTGCGGTAGAGACCCAGATGGGTGGCAAGGCCATTCCCCTTGGCTTGCTGTGCAAATCACAGGACCTGATCTGGAGGCAAGGACGAAGGTGACCTTCAGAGAAGGTGGTGAGTCATTTCCCCTCTTGCATTTTCCTTTGGTGTTGTGTTTTAAAATACCTTATTCAAGCAACCCTCTCAAATGGTCTTGAAAAGAATGGGGAAGAAAGACTGCTGATGTCTCCCAAAAGGCAGCAAACTGGGAATAGTTTGTTTTCCAAGCACATATGAGTTCATTTTCTTTTCAAAATTTGCATTTATTTTTAACTGGATTAACATCCAGCTAATGTGGATGTCAACCAGTTGGAATGCAATTTTGGGAATTATGGAGGAATTTAGCACTGCTGATATAAACCAAATGTGATGGAGTTGGAAAGCATATGATATTTATCTACATGGGCTTGGTGTCATCGGTATGCTCTGTCTTTCTCCTAGGTTAACTCTTAGGCAATCCAAATGGAAAGAAATACTTCTACTACAGCTCCCATATGACTAATATGTTATAGTGAATTACTTGGCTTGGGGTTTAAAAGAAATAATAGGGAGTTTATTACTCAGATCTTCCTTCTAATAGGGATGGCCAATGACATTATATATAAAAAGCAGTTTTTCACTTGTTTTTTTACTTTTATTTTGTTTCATTTGTCAGTCTTTGAATTACAAAGATTATTGTAGTGCATAATGTTTTGTAAGCACATACATGCAAGCATAAGCATGCTAGCTATCCTTATTCTCCATCTATTTGAAGCACGTTCAATGTAGTTATTACGGCATGTGCTGAGATTTTACGGTGATAAGTCAGGAAAGGACTTAAACATCCTTAAGTCTGTACCAAGAAAGGAAAGCATTTAAATACCTGCTTCATACCTTGCTTTCAGGGTGTTTTCCTGAACTCAGGCCACAAAGAGGAACCATCATCCCTTTAAATGGATGAGGTCCAACGGCCTTCTCAGTGCTGAAATCCTGCCTCCAGGAAACACAGACAGGGAAGCATCAAAGCAGAGAGGATGAGTTGTTCCTTGATCAAAATATTGTGAAACTGTGGTCCTGCCAATGGTTTGCTGTTCGGGTTTTGTAGATACGTAGGATGATTGGGAAGCTTCAAAGAAAGATGTCAACCAAATGTTTTTCAGAATCACATGCAAGGCAGAAGGAAATGTGCTTCCTAAAGGTCCTACTGGCAGATGAGTATCTTTCTGCAATCATTAAAGTTGTAAAGTCATCCCTCCCCGCCCCACACACACATGAAAGATGATGGGATTTGCATGCCAGCCAAAACCAGATTTGGGAATCAGACATTTCCCTTCGAAGGAGCAGCACGCTGCTCTCGCAGCAGATACACTGGGGAAAAGCGCAGCATGGACCTGCTCAATGTTGGGCAGCTCCTTGTCCTCTGCCGTTGTGCTGCTGAGCCCCAACACCAGCTGGCACCGCAGAGATGCCACACCACAGAGACGGGGCTGCCCTGGGAGCCAGGTCATTGACCATGGCCACTGCCACTGCTTTGCTGCCTCTTCTCACACAAGTAGTAGAAAATAGAAGAGAGGTTTGGTTGTGACTGTCTCCAAGGATCTGCATTTACTGTGTAGAAATGAATTTCCTGACTTGTTGCTCCTGCACAGAGGGCTTATTACAGTACAGAAGTGGGGGTATCAGTCACGTTGCAATAGCCTTTCTTCTAGATCCTCCAGAGCACCTGAGCAGAGGAGGGTCCTTGCCTGCTAAATGTGAGAGGATTACCCCGTGCTAGCGTTGCTCCCTGCTGCTCCCGGAGCACAACCTCTCCCACAGGACATGAACCTGAATCCCACTGCAGCAAAGGACAGGTGCCTACTTTACTGCTCCATCATCCCTCTATATCCCACCTGGGGGAAAATTCGTTTGGGAACGGTGAGGCTGACAGAGGCTTTTCACATCTCTATTCCCACAGAGTCGTGTTCACCCAATTGTATTTTCTCACCCACAAAAAAGCCTAACTTTACATGTGGGGAAACCTTTTCACCAGAGGACAGCAACATGAGTGATGATTTTGGGCACCTCCAGCAATAAGTTAAAGGGATGATAAAATAACAATGGTGGTCTTTGGACTCATAGCTCTCACAAGTACGGTTTGTAGTAACTATAGCAGGTTGCTTTGTCTGACAAAGTAAGAGATTTGATGAATATGGATTTGAGTATTACTCCCAGTTTCTCAATTCAGACCAAATTTAAGTTCTACTTGATGGTCTTCAGGAATGCAGAAGGATGATCTATGGATGGTGGCATTGGGAAAATGGCTTAAATTCATCATCCTCCATCTGATAACTCCTTCCCTCCTTGAATTTTCAGGAAGCTTGAGTCATTATGGTATCACAACATCTTTAGCATAAGGTTATATTCAAGATTACTATTATTTCATTATTTATGTCTAACAGTCTCCTTGGAATTGCAGACCCTTGGAGAGATATTGCTTCTGCACCACAGACCGTCTGAGCTGTGGTGGTGGCACTCTCCATGCCTAAGACCTGACATGGACTGTTTATTCTTGTCTTGCAATTAGCTGAGCTGTTCCCTATTAAGTCCCATGAATGGCTAGAGAGCATTAAAAAGTCTCTTATCACTGACTAATTCCATAATTTTGGGAAACAGAAACCCCATGTGTTTTTTCAATAAGCACTTCTCCTTCTGACAGTGCTACATCTTTCACAAACACAGCAAGAATAACCTCTGGACTTTGCCTGCAGCAGTGAAGTATGAAATTTTGAATTCCATGGGTCACTGTTTTTGCTGCAGCCAGATGTGGATAAAAGGCAAAGGGTGTTTTATTGTTGTTTTTTCAAGAAACAGAGAAAGGTTTGTACTAAGGTACACCCTCTATCCTAAAAACAAGTGGCTAACATGTGGCTTGAATATCGCCAATTGCCATTTCAAAAGATGAAACTTAAAAAAAATATTTTGAATTTAAATATTCTGTCTGCAGCTAATAAAGTACGTTATGACTTTAAATTGGATTTGGGAAAACATACAGGAGAGCTACAACCTTGATGGTGAGCTGTGCATTAGCAATGTGGCTGCTGGTGGTTTCGTTGGCATCGTAGGTACCAATGAGTTGTGGTGGATGTAAATTGGAAATACTCAATGGCTGAGAAAAACAGGGTAGTGAGACCTTCTTCTTGTTCTGAACAGATCGGGTTATTCATCGGAAATAAATTAACAGATGAATTCAATCCCTGTTTACAATGATGGATGAGTCTATGAAAGCATTCATTATTGGTATGCATTTTATGCAAACTCTTTTGGCGACTGAGGCGTGTTAAAAAACTGCTTAGCTTAATTTCTCTGAAGTCCCAGTGTGCCACTGATGATTTAAACCCTCTGTTTCTTGCTTGCAGAACTGGATATTGAGTAACCAGGAATGACTATCTCAGTTCTGGAATTTTATGAGGAAAGTCATCTTCATGGTAAACTTTGGTGGACCTCAACACTGGAAACACTGCCAGAGAATAGCTGAAGCTATGAAACCCATAAATAACAAATTGAGAACTTCACTGTTCATTTGTGGGGAATTTTTTTTTTTTTTTTTTGCATTACTTAATCCAGCCCTCCCTGTTGCACACACACTGGACGCTATTTGAGTACCCAGCCACTGTCTGTGCAGCCCAGCACTGTGACATGATTTTGGCTTCCAGCAGTTTCCCCACTGTTTCCTTAAATGTTCTGTTACAAAACCAAAGATAAAAACAGTGATCACAATGAAACACACAACAGAAATTATTTGATCATCCTGTAGCCTTGATTGCTGCTCCTTTTAGCGTGGTGTTTGACAGCACACTTGCCAGATGCACTAGTAGCCAGGTTGTGACGACCCACAGAGTTTACTGCTTCAGCAGTAACTACACTTCAAGGACGATGGACTCTTAATGTCAAGAGCTGTGAGTCACGTATAGTCAGGTTTTTCACTGCAGCAAGGGAAAATTCTGTAGAAAGTTTGATTTTTCTTTGTCTTGCTGTTGCTGCCTAAGTTCCTGTTGTCAATAAGATCAGAGGGGTGGAACACCTGCCCTGTGAGGACAGGCTGAGAGAGTTGGGGTTGTTCAGCCTGGAGAAGAGAAGGCTCCGGGGAGACCTTATAGCGGCCTTTCAATATGTAAAGGGGGCTTATGAGAAAGACGGGGACAAACTTTTTAGCAGGGCCTGTTGTGATAGGACAAGGGGTAATGATTTTAAACTAAAAAAGGGTAGATTTATACTAGATATAAGGAAGAAATATTTTACAGTGAGGGTGGTGAAGCACTGGAACAAGTTGCCCAGAGAGGCTGTGGATGCCCCATCCCTGGAAACATTCAAGGTCAGGTTGGACGGGGCTCTGAGCAACCTGATCTACTTGAAGATGCCCCTGCTCATTGCAGGGGGGTTGGACTAGATGACCTCTAAAGGTCCCTTCCAACCCAAACTATCATTCAATGATTCTCTGATCACCAGCACTACAAAAGCACGCATCAGAAAAATACATGCTGGTTATGCTGGTTCTTGGACACCAACAGCCAGAATTCTGGAGGTGCAGGGTGGTCCCTCACAACTTTATCTAAAATTCTTTAAGGTGTCTTTGCAACCACTTAGAGATAAGTACTACACTAATTTTATAATGCAGCCAACTGCTGCATGGGAGAAGATGTCTCGGAAAAAGGAAAGAAAAATGTTCAACTGTCCATTCATACGTGTTGAGAGCACTCACCTCTTCTCCAAATTACGGGATTCCTTCGCTTGTGCCTTCACAAGACTTTCCACCTCTTTGTATTGCACACAGTCCTTCAGGAGCCAGTCTGACTCACTGATTTAGCAGGAAATATCTAGCTGGGAAAGGATGGATCATTTTTTGCCCCCACCTTGGATGAAAATAGCTGATGAAGGGGCAGATGAGAATGAAAGCAAAGCATGGCCAAGCGTGTTCTTGGCGTGTTGCATATGAGAGCGTGGGAGAGCGGAGGAGGAAAAAGCATTTGGACAGAAGAGCAATGGGGGAAGGAGACCTTCCCCTTTCAATGGCAGTAGGAGAGGGGACCACCACAGCCATCTGTGGGGACACAGCTGGGCTAGCACGTGTCTCTGCTCCCCCCGCGCAAGAGGCAGGTAAAGGAGTGTCATCTTTCCCCTCCTTCCCCTGAACCGCAGGGCCGGAATCGCCCTTTCAGACTTACCACCATGTGTGCTGCACAGGCTGGTCCTGCTCCAAGCAAAGCCTTTGGAACAGGAACTGTACCGTGAGGGATCATGGAAACCCAGCCCCAGCCCCAGTAGTTTAATGATCTCAATAACTGAAGCACTTTGAGGAGCAGATATTTTCATCCCTTTCTAATTTGCAGTTGAGACCTAGGGCAATTTTTGTTCCTAAAACTTTGGAGTTACTTCAACATTTTAAGCCACAGAACAACTACTCATGTTCTTGATCCAGTCATTTGAAGTATTCCTGTGAAACAGCTGGCCTCTGATGTGCAGGATACCTGCTTCCCACTATTTGGCTTCCAACAGCAAGAAGATGACTTACGGCCATGAACTATCCCTTAACTTAACACATCAAAACCGAGTGAAAATAAACAAAGCAGAGTGAAGAACACATGTAGATCATGAACTCACATTCTGCACCTTGCACTTTTGCCCAGAGCACATGTTTTTGCAGCTTATCTCCCTAGGTATCTGTGATGGTGCCTTCTTGTGTGTTTGTTTTCTTTGTGTGGGGATACTTGGCAAGAAACTGCTTCTCTGGGAGAAAAAGCAGTTTTTGCTTCTCTCTGGCCATGGACCAAACAAAGACCATAACTGGACACTTAACCACAAGCTTGCTGCAAAACCTGTCCCGGTAAGTGAAATGTCTTGCACTAATTTCAGCGGGTCTTGAGGAAGGTTATGTCCAGACTGTTTTGTCCTTATAAGCTCTATTTCCCACCTTCGTTTAAATCAGAGTTTGCTTTCATTTGTCTCTCTGTAATCTTAGAAAGCCCTTCTGCAGCCCCAAAATGCAATTTAATGTCACAGCAGCAACATAGTCTTACCTCTGTGTCTGAGATGGGGCGAAGACCCATTGATGTGTGAAGCCTTTGGCGGTTGGGATTTATCCTGCAATGTGACAGGCAGTGATCTTCATCTCTCTCTGCTGAGTGAGAGTAAAAGGCTAATAAGATGCTTCCTACCAAAAAAGATCTATTCATTCTTATTTTTATTTCCATCAAGTGCTTTTTTTCTGCTGCTTTTAAGTGAAGGGCTACTGAGGTATGTCATTCATGGGCACCTCACAAGGTATGGTAATATCAGTACTTCCCTCCTGGAAAAAAGACTGTATTATTTGCAAAGGCATAGCTCAGAAATACTTTAGACCAGACATTCCCGCTATGGACTCCAGGACCTGCTGCATCCAGTGGTTGCCTGATCTTGCAGTTGGAAAACAGACTTGGTGAAGCTCAGCTTCAAGTTAACTGAAAGAGCCTATAACATCTCCTGACAACACTTTTAACTCATTTCTAAATTTATACTCTTCCTTGTACTGGAATAAATGGCATTTTGAAAAGATAGTAAGGAAATCAGTTCCAGTTTCTGATGGCCAGAGAACAGACATAGTCCTTCCCGTCGATGCTGGCCTTGCGTTACAGCTGGCAGATGTCTGAGTGACCACATCCCTCACCAAGCACAAGCATCCGAGTGTTCAGCTGGTTTTGCAGAGCCCCAAAACCCGCTCAGAAACTCATTCATTGTCAGCAGAGATCTGCCTACATGGATCTTTTGGATACAAAACCACAGCCAAGAAGAAGGTGTTACAGCCAGTACATTCCCATAATGCTGATAACGAATGAAAATACAGCCTTTTCTGTGTTACTCGTGATGAATACAGAATGAAAGGGTCAAATCCAAAAGCTAATGGCTGGTCAGAGATTCAGTTTGGCGAGGGTTAAGATCAAGTCTTGTGGAGTCAGGAAAGAGAAAGGCCCCAAGTGTCCTCAAAATTTCCATATGACATTTAGGTATCAATAACAACATTGTTTGGGAGCAAGAGCTCATTTTCTAAGAAAGGCTGCTTGCTCCTTGCGGACTGCACTCCCTGCAGCGGAGGATGCCAGGCTGCTCCTTGGCAAAAAGCTTGTTAGTTCATGTTAAAAATGCCCAAGTTAAATGAGGTATAAATCAACACCGTTCTACTCACATTAGGACACACCAATTTAATCCTGCCGAGGACACTGACCTGAAAATATTAATGATGTCAACATTTCTAGGGAAAATTTTTCTTATTTGGAATTTCCAAAGGCTTTTGGTGGTTTTGTACTTTATTTTTCTTTTAAAAGCCATTCACCATCTTTTTTTTTTTTTTAAAAAGGATTATCTGTTAATCTTACCCTGTTACAAAATGTATTCATAATCCTCATGGCAGTTACTTAGCAAGTCTTAAACCTGTCATTAAAATACCTCCTCTTGTTACTACAATCAGCAGTCTTAATCCACCGCAAGTCTCTTTTTTTTTTTTTCTTCTTTTCTCACTTTGTTCCCAAATGGCTTAAACCAAGGTATGACAGGTAGCAAACAACCCCCCATCTAATTACTTGGAAGAAACAAATAAAGGGAAGGAACATGTTTGTGTGGCAAATTCCTGAGAGTTTGGAAACTAGAGGCCATAGGAATGTGCCCTGGGAAATTTTAAACCCACTCCAAAGCTGTGGGTTTGAACAGCGGCGGATTTAGTCCCTGGAAGGCATCGATGGGGAGAGGTTCTGCCAAAAGAGGGGGCGGCTGCGAGCAGCTCCAGACGCACAGCCCCGGCCCCGGGGTGAGGACAAGGGAGCGTGGTCCTGCGCGGGAGGATGCTCGTGGGCCGGATCCAGCAAAATATGCATTGAGCTTTACCTGGAAGTGCTCTGCAGCTCAGTGTGGCTCAACAGCTCCTGAATCCCTCCCAGCACTGAATTCTCTGGGAAAGCCCAGCCTTGGGAGCTACGGGTGCTGTTGGATACTGGTGAGTAGGAGGGCAAGCGGTGGGAAGCAGAAAGGACCACATTGTGGAGAAGTGGGCATGAGTATCAGGGAAAAAAACAGGCCGGTAGCAGGATGTCTAATTCCTGGGGAAAAAGAGCCTGAATTAGAGACGAGCAGAGGAAATGCGGCAGTTCTGCACTACACATTACTGGAAAGGGAAGGAATAAGGTGTCATTCGGTCAGTGCTTTAGCAGGATGTGGCACTAAGCACAGGTTAAATGTGTCAGACAGCTCCCACCTGTTTGAAGCTCAGAGCTTGTTCCGTACCCGACTCCATCCCAGAAGTACATCTCTGGGGAGGGGGGGGGGGTATCCATAACTGCTTCCAGCATGTGCTTTCTGTGAAGGTTTTTAGGGGAAAACAAGAGCTCACTTCCATACTCCCCAGAGACCCCACGCTGTCCTGCAAGCTGCCGGGTAAACACGGCGCTGGTCTGAAATCAGATATCGCCTGTACAAAACTCTTCAGAAGATAATTAGGCTGAACTTTTTAAAGGCATTAAGTCTGTGAACTTTTCAATCTGAAACAATGCCACAATGACCACGTTGGGAATAAGACATTGTGGCCCTTCTTGGAGATCATGTGTTGAAGTTGTCGTGTTAGTAGGAAGACGTTAATGCAATAAAGGAAAGCATTGTGGCCTGGAACAGCTGGGCTTTTCTAACTGCTTGCCTAAATGTGGGTGATTAATGACCAAAATGCATCCTAGCTGAATGGCATTGAGAGTCTGGAGGTATTTCATGGTATTTTCCTTTTCCCATTTTTGTAAGAGATTTGTTGCAAACAAAGATCCATTGATGTAGGTCCGTTGCAGATATGCAAAGTGAATACTGTACTATTGCCTATCTGATGGGTGACAATAACGTTACTTTGTTGTTGCATGTTTTATGCTGGAGGATCCGAAGGTGCTCGAAAAACTGCTTAGTGCTTTTGGAGACCGGAGCCGCTCAAACATTTTAATGAGATTTGTTGTCACTGTTGCTGGAAAATGCTGCTTCATCGAAACCAAAACGTCTTGCAGTGAAATAGTCCCATTAATAACATTTCCATGGGAAAGTTGTCAGAGTTTCTGGGGTCAATTTATAAGCAGAAAAGGATCTAAACAAAAACCCTGATCTTCTCAATCTGAAAACAGATGTTTCAATGGCAACAACAACAAAAAACCAAAACTATTTCAGGGAAGCGTTTGAAAAGTTTGGTTCTTGTTCCACACCGGAATAAAAACACATTTCCAGACCTCAGAAACCTCTGTGGAAGTGCACTGCTGATCTCTGGCTGCCTCAGCCAGAAACTTCACGGCCCGTCGGAGAAGGGGCTGGCACGTAGAGGTCTTTTGCTGGTCCAGCCACGCTGTGGCCACCCATCCCACACTTGGACTTTGGTGGGGACATCACCCATCTTCTGCTGCTCTCTGCTGTTCTCCCTCACCTGCCCAGAAGCTTCTGGTAATGCAGAAGAACTGCCAGATCTTTTGCCTTTTTTTCTTCACCTATTGAAATGTGCAAAGTGATTCACAAAAAATAAGAAAAGCTTCTTTGGACCTAGGAGCAGCCATCTGGGGGAGATGCAACCTTGTGCTAGCATGGGAAATGAAATACTATCGCCAAATAAAACCACAGAGTAAGTTTATAGCATAGTTATGAGGAGTGTACGGGAAAGCTGAAGTCAAAGGCTAGAAGACTCTGCAAGAGAGGTCCTAATTTCCCATCAGCCCCTCTCAGTACTATGGTTCAACACCATCCCACAGCCGCCAGCACGCAGATTTGTGTCTCACCCATCATCGCTGCATCAGCAATGACTTGGGGCCTCTCAGCTGATAAGAGGTACCCGGGCAGGACGGGTGGATGGATCCATAACAGGGGCTTCTGGTCTCTTCGGGGTGGGACAGTCGGGTTTTAGTTTCTTGCTGACACTGTGTGCATGATTGCAGGTTTGCAATCCACTTGATGGGAAAGAAAGAGTGACATTTTGACACCAGTCCTGCTCCCTGACCCTTCCCTGCCCACTAGTAACATGTGTGCATGACAACTTCCTTCACCTAAAGGTATTGCTGTGACTGGGGAAGGTATACCTTGGATTTATTCAAGAACCTCACTTACAGGCAAATTTTTTTTCCTCCAAAGCCAATGTGTTGGCTTTTATCATTCAACAGGCCATGGAATTGTTTTCCTTAACATCCCCTTAAGAAGGATGTATTTTTCAAAATACTGCCATTCCCTTCTCTAAAACAGGTTTTGATGTGGCTACTTCAAATCAAAACCATGAGCTTTCCTCTCCTCACACCCACCGACTTAAAATCTGCCCCCAATGCCAGTGGTTCAGAACTATCCAAATAAAGCAGTTGCTTTAAGGACTGTTTGCTTTTCCTCTCAGGCTCCTTCTCCCGACGCTATATTGTTTGTGGAAAAAGAGTTCTCTGGGTGGGTCATTTAGCTGTCGTGGTTAAGAAGCTGTATTTGAAGTCTGGTTCTGTGTAGAAGAAAAACATGTCAAAACAGCCTTGAAAATACAGTTAACTTTTTTTTCCCTCCATGTCAGGATGTTACCTTTTTCCCCTCCGTGAAACAGCCCTTTCCCATGAAAAACAGCTTCATGAGGACATTTGCTGGGTGGCTCCAAAATGCAGCGAACATAACCCTCTTTTCATACCGGGAAAACAAATTGCTTTTTGAATAAAGCCGTGCCTATACAGCTCTGCATTTTAACTTTGCTTGAATGCTTACTCCTAAATATCTTTATATCAGGGAAACATGCTTAATTATTCCTGAGTAATTTTGCCTGCTGGACTGCAATCCCTCAAATTAATGCTATGTGGGATTTTGTTGATGATGTTGTTTTTTTAATTTGAAATTATGCCAAGGAGCAGGTTTCCCTCTTCCATCTTCCCCCTCTACCTTTTGACTTTAAAGCAGATTCTCTGTGTTCCTTAAATAAACACTCCTCCGAGATACTTCTTACAGAGTGGCATGTATGCTGTGAGCCAAAAATGGTATTAATGCATTTTTCTTCTGCGGCTTTGGAATGACACGCGTCTAATGTGAATGTGTGTTGCCTCGGAGAACACTCTGTTTTCTATTCTTGCATTTGATTTTCTGCAGCTGGGAAGCCACGTTTCACAGGTGGTTGGTAAGCTTATTAGATTATTCATAACTGGTTTTATTTCTTTTCTTTCCTTTTTTTTTTTTTTTTAAAGCAATTAAAAACATGTGTCAAAGGAGGCCTGCGATGATTAGAAGCACTGCTGACATCTATTTCTCAGTTACCTTTTGCTGTTTTCACTCGGGTTATACAGAGCCCGGTGCTGGTACTCGTATGAGCATGCTGCTTACACATAGACACGGCTCCAAGTTCCCACCGGCCAAAGGAGCAAGAAGTGCGTGCCTTTCCTGTTGGAAATAATTTATTAAAAGAAAAAAAAAAAAAGATTTGCTGATGGTTTATCAGGGATTGCTGTGTGAGGACCTTCTGTTGTTTTCCTGGGATTGAGCATCAGTCACAGTAATAATTATGATAACGACGATGAATGTTTTGAGGCATTTTTCTGCTGATGATCCCAAAGCAGGACAAACTTAGGGCAAGCAGCGATTCATCTGAAGATGAATTCCTGACCTATGGCAGTCTCAAAAGAGGCACATACACCAGGAAGGGGAAAAGTACTGAGGGAGTCATCGATGGGGAGAAGTTGATCCGGCAGAAGAGGCCGGCTCCAGACCCCATTAACACGAATCCCCGGCTGAAATTCCGTCCGGACTGCCAGGCTTTGCAAGCCTCCATTGGGATGGTCCCAGCCATGTGTGAGCCAGATACCAGCTCTGCATCTCCTCCAGAGGAGGACTCTGGTAGCTCTCATGTGGCCTGTTCAGCTTCTGGTTCCCAGAGGAGCCAAGGCTGACTTTTCAGAGGTGTTGAGCTTTGACTGGCTCGGGTTCAGGCTCTGCATTAGCCCTTGTGAATAGTCAGACCCAAAAAGTCGAGCTGATTTTCAGAGAGGAACTTCTAGCAAAGGAAATTAATTCAGTGTTGTACATTGTATACAGGCTTTCTAAAGTACTTTTGTGTAAAAAAAAAGTAGAATTCGTATTTGGTCGAAACTGTTGGATTTTTTAAAGCTTCACGCGTGCAATGGAAGGAGAAGGGGTGAAAATATCACAAATAGCGGTGTTGACAGGTGGCACCCACAGCAAGAAGGTCTTGTGGATATACGGCTTTGCTGATAGCAAAGACATCAGTACTCCGCAGTCTTCAAGACTCTTGAACTCCTGTCTTCAGGGCCGGCTCCAGGAGCGAAGTCATAAACCTTCGTACGGGGGATGCCCGGTCCAGCCCAGTGCAGACCTACGGACAGGGCAGGGAAGCATTGCAAAAGGAGCTGGGAGAGGTGCCCAGCATACACGCGGGCTGCGGTGATGGGACCTCTTTTGCCTTCAGCGGGCTCAGAAGCAGCTACTTGGATGCATCATCCTGCGAGCCCAAGTAGAGCTACCCACCAGCTACTCACCCTGCTCCAGAGCATCGCCCATCCCCGCGGCAGTGCACACCAACACACTTCAGGCAGAAAGTCTTTGTCTTCCTCTTCCTCGCTGCGTTTAAGTGACAGCTACATCTCCCTGTTGGCTCCCACACTGCAGCCGCCTGTTTCCCCAGTCAGTTAGTAATCCCCTCCTTTTCGCCAACTCTTCTGCTGTTAAATAATTCAGATGCTGAAAAGCTTCTTTTTAAAAAGCTCCTGGCTTATTAGTACCCTTCATGCATCACAATTTTCTGCATTGTCTCCTTCTCTGCCTTCGGGTCATTTCTTATACACAGGAAACAAGAACAGGATGGCAAAGTTTGCATGAAATATCTATACTTGCCTGGGAGAAAACGCAAACTGCTGACTCAGGCTATGCTCACAAACAGTCCAAACACTGCAAAATATATAGCCCCACCGCTCCTCCAGCTGTGCATTTTCCCACTCTAACCATCCGCCACGACTTGCTTGCACAATCAGCCTCTTTAGCAATCACCCACCTTGAGGAGCTGCTCTTTGAAAATATCAGGGGGAAAAACTTTAAAAACATTTTGGAAGGCAGCGGGTGTCTGAGGTTGAGTACGCACTTACACCTAACCTCACCCTAACGCAAGTCGGAGTTGCGAAATGTGCTGTCTGCGTGGAAAATGTCCCCGATAGCAGCCTTTTGTCCTGTCTGGTGGGTCCACATGCACTGGTGGAGGCTGCCATGAGCTGTGCTCCTCGGTGACCTTTCCTTCACAGACGGAAATGAACTTCTCTTCATGCTGACATCTGCGAGCAATCTGAGGCTGCTCCATACCACACAGCTTGGTTTCCTAACATTTTGGTGAGGGAAGATCACGTGGGATGAGCCGAACAATATTTTCCAGTTTGCCCACGGGTCTCACCTCTGGTTCTAATCACTTCATGGAAACTAACAGCATGTCTATGGTGTATGATCAGAGAAGAAGCCAGATCCACTCAGCTATCTTTTTTTTCCCCACAGGCTCTTCAGACTTGTCTGAATTCCTACTTTTCAAGTGAGGAGTTGGTGGGAGGGCTTCATTAAGCAGTCATGGAAACACGTAAGGAAAAGAAGCAACCTAACAGCCAACTTACATGGAAGTGAAAGAACAAATCTGGCCTCAATCAGGGGACTCTGGCATCATTCTGGAATTTTATTGTGTAAATACCAGTCTTCTTACCCCAGAAGTCACCCGCTTTCCTGTCCGAAGGTCTGTTCCTACTATCTCAGGCACTTTTCAGCTTTTCCACTTGTGAGTTTTATGTTCTGAGACATTTCCTGGAGGGTGAGGAGAGGTGGACGGCGCTCGCAGGTCTGCCTCTTAATGCCCTGCGTAGTTCGTGGATGTCACCGGCAATGTCACTCCCGAGAACGCACTTTGCTGGCTTAATCAAGGCCAGATTCCCTGTGAGGGCTGGGATCCAGGAGACAGTGCTTTCAGCCCGGCCGGCTGCATCCGTTCAGCATACACTGCCTGATGGTGCACAGCCCCCATGTCTGTCCCGGCTGGGACTACCCCCGGTAATTATGCTCCTACAGATACGGGGAATAAAGCTCCAATTAACCTCAGTGGGATCAGACCTTGTTCAGCTCAGAGTGATTCTGCAAATCCCATTCTTCTCATCTTCTTCATCCACGGGTTCCCCCGGCATGATATCACTTCCCTTGCCTGCACTGGAGGTGGAAATGTCTTACTGCTTGCTTGTGGTCCTGTAGGATCGCTCATCAGCACCGGGAGGCACAAATAAATAACGGCGTATGGCACCACCTGAAGTTTATTGGAATTAAGATTGGGGTTTTAATTGGCTAACATAAGGAGAAATACGTTGGGTTTTTGTGGGTGGCTGGATTCCTGTCGGTGAAGTGAGAAAAACACCCTTCTGCAAACAGCCGTGCCGGGGCTTATCTCCTTTCCTCCACTTCTGGTTTATTAATGTTAGATCCTGCTTGATTAGCTGAGCTGCCAGCATTGCTTGTCCTTCCCTGCTCATCCACACAGATTGCTTTCACAAATGGTGCAATCTCTTCTTTCTCTGGTTATTGTGCAAATATCGTTTCATAAGAACATGTTTTCCAGTCCTCCCAGCTGCACCGAAGTGACTTTTCCTGTAGCAAGGAGTTAGTCCAAGGTTTTGCTGCACCCTTGATGGTTAAGCGGGAGCTACAGGGAGCTGTCAGGCAGACTACATACTTCTCTCATGTTTCACTCCTAGATCGCTCTTTTTTTGCAACTTGAGCTCTTTATTTTTCTCGCACAGGACCTACAGTCACCGACATTATCTGTGCATGTCCTGGTTCACTCCTAGGGCTCGGCAAAGCTCCCCTCACTTCAGGGAGCTGGGAAAAGATGCGACTTTCCTAGCAAACCTAAAGAGAGCAGTTTGTGGTAGAAACTGCAGGAAAAAAGCTTTCTCTCCCCCCTCCCCTTCCCATCCTCCCCGTGGGTGCTGCTGCTTAGCCACATTTTCCCAAGCGCTTTTTCCGCTTTATTTTCATGGAGTCAAGGAAGCACCTCGTTCTTTGGGATTTACATGCCTTTGAGGTAAAGGCAGAGCAGCTTTGAGAGAGGAATCTTTCTCTCTGCTGCCTGCTTTGTGGCTAGCCTTACAATCCATGGGGGAGGGATTTTGCAGCTCAAACTTTGCAGGCTTTTAGCATCGCTGTCTGAGCTGACACCTTTCCTTTGAAATGGAGAACGAGGCAAGCAGTTTTTGCCCAGTGTCTTGAGTCTCAATCCAACTTTTGCAAGGGATTCAAGATTTTTGTGGGCAGTTTCTTTTTTATTCCTCCCCTGACCCACTTTGCTGCTGTGCTTGGATAAATAATTCCTGCAGGGTAGGAAGTGCAGCCAAAGAAAGTAGCTTAATGTCTTTTCTCAGTAAAAAAATCATAAAAATTATCAGTCTCAGATTCAGTTTGACACTAAATTAAAACTATGCTCAGACACGGTGGAAAAATATCACAAACAAGAACTGCATAAAAAGCCTGGCTCCAAAGTGGTTGGCCTTCCTGAGTTACTTATGCTCAAGCAATAAGTTGAGCTTTCAGTTGGAGTATAAAGGCAATGCTGGTGTTAAATCTGGAAGTGGTTTTCACCCAAACTTCACCTGGTGGCCTCATCAGTCTTGCATGATTGATTCATCCCATGTTGTCCTTGTAGAGCTGAAAGGAAAATGGAGCAAGAGAGGATTGTTGTTTTGATACCATATCACATTATTTCTGAGGGAGTCCTGCAAGGCGAGAGAAAGGGACGTTATTCCCTGCTAATCTGGGCTGCTTGCAGGGCGCGGGCTGGACTATCTCAGGGTTTGCCTTTGAAGTCCCTGCAGTGATGTGGCTCTTGCACACCCAGAGACACCCATCAGTCAGGTCCTGAGACCTCAAGGCTTCCCTTTTGCATTTAAACTCAAGAATGAGAAATGCAGCCCAGCACCCCTCTAGGAGACCTCGGTGGATTTTGGCTACCCTGTAGGAGTGATGGGATTCCTCTTCTGATACACGGTATCTCCTCCTGTGGCTAAACAACCAA
This sequence comes from Haliaeetus albicilla, assembly GCF_947461875.1. NCBI lineage: Eukaryota > Metazoa > Chordata > Aves > Accipitriformes > Accipitridae > Haliaeetus > Haliaeetus albicilla. Next base: position 5,690,513 of record NC_091490.1, read on the forward strand.
GCGTGTTCCTACTTAAGGACTTTGCAAAGAAAAAATTAACAAGACGTGGCCATATCTGAACTGGCATGAAATATGGAGGCACCCAGTGTTTTTTTCTCTTTCCAGCCCTCTGTCTTTTTTCCACTTGGTCCTTAGGTGATGCCATTACAAGAAAAGATTGGGGTTTTTTCTTGTCAATGTTAGAACTGGTCAGCATATACCTTAATCTGCCACGACAGTTACCTGACTGTGTCTGCACACACTGCTGGCGCTCTGAAGTAGCCCATCTGTAGATCTTAAGAAGCCTGAAGTTATGTCTTTCTTTGCTGACTCCAGATAATCAGGTAAAGCTTTGTCCATACCTGAAGGACAGATAATAAAATAAACAGAGAAATTCAGATAAACTGGAGGCAAAACATAACCTCAAACTCAAGTTTGGTTAATGTAAATAAAGATGACGTTTTTCACTTGTCTTTAAATTTCACCTGATTCACCGTATTGTCCCACCTTGCCTGTACAGCACTAATAACCATTACAGGTTTTTTTAGTACCTTAAACCAATCTGGTAAGGCAATTTCACTTCTTCTCAGCAACACCTGTGATTAAAAAAACTCTCTTCCATAGTGGAAAAGACTGTAAAACATTTACTCATCTTCTCCAATAAAAGCCTTTCTGGGGATGAAGGGGAAAAGGGAAAAGTAATGTTTTCCAATACTCACCAAAGCTAGAATTTCATATGAAACTTTAATTCATCATATATTTTTAATCCTAGAGACCTGATCTGGGTAGGATGGTGTTTGTGTATCATGTATCACACACACACAAAAAGCTGCTCGGAAGAACACACACATATAACTTGCCAGGGGTTATGTTGCACTTGGCTATTGATTGCATCTACATATTGACATATTGACGTATTAATATACTTATATATTGAATTAACAGGATGGGCTCCTGCCAAGCGTGGAGCGCACAGCATGGTGGATCAGCATGCTCTGCTGCCGTTCAGGGACGCCTGCGTTGTCCCTCCACCTGGGATTGCCACGTGAACCAGTGTCCCAGTCCTCCCCCATAAAGCACCAGCACTGGGCTGGGTGGCTGCAGCGAGGTGTCACATGCTCCTTGGGGTTTTTCATCTCCCCTATTGAGTCCAGTGTATTTTGGCTCCTTGAGGATTAGGGTTTTGTGGTTCCCAGTGTGAAGATGATGCCTGGCAAGCTCAGCCCAGGCAGGTGCACACCTCGGTGGACCCGAGCCCGGGGCCAGCTCTTCTCCTTCCCACGGCTGCGTGCTCACCGCTCCATCAGCACAGATTTATTTCCATGCTCGATTTGTAAGAATAAAAGAGCCAGATAAGAAATATGCTTTTAATAGTAATGTCACCAATGAATGCCGAGGATCTTGATATCAGCCATTAAGTAAAAGCAGGGGTGGAATGAGCATCATTTGTCTGTTGCCAGCTTCTCTCAACTGGCTTTCATTTAGAGGAGGAAAAAAACCCAATCATTGCTATCCAGGTAATAGTGAAATATATTTGTTGTCAGCAACAGGTCAAAATGCAGAGATATGTTATTCACAGCAAGCTGACTTCACATTTTCTGAGCTAAATGCTGGATTTCTTTCCTCAATTATTCACATATGTTTTCTGGTTTAATAATAACCCACATGCTGTCCCCTAAAGAAAGCTTGCAGTTTACAGGCTTCATGATGTTCAACTAGAATACATATGCCTGCTCAGCCATTTCTTCTTCCAGAAGATGAACCAGTGAATCTCAGAGATGAAATTAAGAAAGATGCCAATATAAAGTGCATCCTGGTAAAATATAAAAATAAGCAATTTACCTGCTAAAGAGATTGCAAGTGAGGAAAGTTTTAATGATGCAGCTTCAGCAGAGAAACTTAAATAAGAAACAAAGCGAGCCTGATGGTCATGTTGTAATAGCTAACGGATGTTTTCCCCCAGCACAAAAATGCTCAATCGTTCGGCATGTTTGGAGGTGGCTGCCACTGTGTTCCAGCATAACATACTGCATTCCATGGTGAAATAGCATATATGTAACGTTACATGATAAATGGCCACGCTTGCTGCTTAGCAAGTGCGAGGTAACTTTGATGTATGGCTTTGTCTGGTGTGCAGCATGTGACAGCAGAATTGCCCGGGTAAACGAGTATGTGCTCTGGTCTGAACAAACACATTGTTTCTGTTACAAGTGCTGGAGCTGCATGGCAGATGTCTGTCTTTCCTTCTTGCTCTCTTTCTTTCTTCCACCCTCTCTGCTTCAGGCCTTCTGCAAAGCAAATTACTTTTCTGCCCACATAGATTTGGACTGCTTTTCTATCAGCTTGGTTGATGAGTTTTTCTTACCCCTTGAATCCTGCGTAGGCGCAAGGCTTCATTCACCTTCAGAACAGCAAAGGCAAAATTAAAATAGGAAGCATGAGCTGGCCTTGCGTAATGGCTATTTGTATGCTGCTTCAGAGTTACCATATAAACAATGATCAGAGCCATGGGCAGGTTCTACAGCCGATCTGTAATAGAGAAACTGTGATCTGTTACCCCATATAAAAAGCATAAGCATGCTAAAGGTGGAGTCCATCTAGGAAAAAGGGAGTTCGGTGGCAGTAGGCATGACTGAAGCTAGATAAGGAGTAATTTGTGCAGTCAGGGATGTGCCAGGCAAGAAATGAGTGGTGGAAACAGCCGTGGTCAGAAAGTCCCATTCCTGAAATCTCCTGCTCATGTCATCATTCATGGCTCATTTTCAGCTCTGTGGCAGCAGGGAGGTGCCGGCTCAGGAGACATCACCACGATGGGTGACACTGTGCTCATCTTTGTTACAAATCCCCTGTCAGGTGGTGGATCTAGAGAACTGGGCTGCTCACCAGCAAGGGTTTCAGTTTCTGATAGAAAAAACAAACATTTTGAGAACACAGATAGTGTTGATGTAACCAAACCCCATGCTCTCCCTAGAAAAAAGTTCGGTGGGAGATTTTTGACCAGCACCAAATACACTTTCAGCCAAGATAGCTTAGTGATTCCCCCAAAGATGAAAGATGGAGGAGTTTCGTATTCTCCCCCTCCCATGCATCACCTCTGGTTGATACCTTAGCAGTCAGGCATTAAACAGCATCCTGCGACTCGTGAGCCCCCGCGTTCTTAAAGAGCTCACTTTCAAGTGTAATGCAGTAAAACCTCATATGATTTCCATATGTCCTGCTGCCTGAATATTCTGCAACTGATTCATGATGAAAAAAACTTATAAACACATTATCTTGACAGGAGCAATTCTTGAAGTAACAGGAGATACGATAGCAGAGACTTTGAAAGGAGGTCGTTATTATCCAGTAGCATTTTTCACTATATGTCTATGAAATTTACGTCAATGAGTCACATCCTTTCAAAAGAAAGAATGAAAAGTGCCCTGTAGGACAGGTGAGCTCCTCCCCAAGTCTCCTCATGACTATTTAGCTCCAGAGCTGCTTGCAGCCCTGCCAGCAAAGCTATTAGCTGAACAAGCCACAGATCCAGATGCCTCGGCTGGGAAAGAAAATGATCCAAGCTTCGACATATGGGTTTTGCTACAGCTGTAGCCACAAGTGCTGACTCCTTTGCTGGAGGACACAGAGTGGCCAGATGGAAAGAAAAGCAACGCTGCCACTGCTGCCCACAAAACTGGACGATTCGAGGCAGCCAGCGAAGAAATGGCACGCATACTTCTGACAGCATGTAACTGGCCGTGAGAGCACAGCTCCCCGGGTGACACAGCTCTTGCGAGTTCCAAGTGTTGTGCACAGGATGGAAAAGCCTCGAGGTCTGCCAGTCTGGGCATCCCCAGCATTCCCTATGAGGCTGGAAGTTGTTTGTTTAAGCTGGGGACATCTCCCTCCTCTGTGCTAAAGGACTGATTTTGATGCTCGAGATTTTTTTTTTTTTTTTTTTTCAAAATAACAACCTGTTTTTTAGTATCCGTTCTGATACTTCTTAGGGGGACCTGCTCTCTGGAGAAGGCTGAGTACACGCTTCTCTGCAAACCCCTGCCTGGAGCCCTGGAGCCTCTATCACAGCATCATAGACAGTAACTGGGACTGTATCTCCGGAGCCGCTCCTAGACTGGTCTATCAGCAGAGTAACACGTTGTGTGTATCTGCCACACTTGAGAGATGTAGGAGAACCTGCGTGGCAGCAGTCCAGGCGGAGGACAACCTGGAGCAGCAGAGCCAGGGTCAGCAGCTCTGCCCTGCTGATGAAGACTCTGGTTCCTCTTGCTTCAGTACAGAGCTGAAAACCCAGCAACAACCTCAGCTGTAAGCAAAACTGATGGTTTATGGCCTCAGCTCAAACATAGCATGGATTTCAGCTGCGTGATCCAGTCCTGGTTGGACCTGTCTGCCCACTAATGCTTTGCAGGTTCATTTAACCCCTCCCAACTTTGTACCCCAATTTCTTCCTGTGAAAAGCAGCAAATGTTCCTCTCTGCACCTGACTTCCAACGGAAGAGGTGCTCAACCTCTCCAAAGCAAGATATTTCAAATGCAACTTCTGCAGTGCCCAACCTGGAATTATTCCCAAATGGCTGTCCTAGTATTAAAAAGAATTGCAAAGCTGATCAACAGCTGAATGACAGAGCTAGCCTGGAAACCCCATACACCCACCCTAGTAGGTGGCATCAGACCTGGATGATCTAGATACCGATGTAGATGGAGGACTTCAAAAGCTGAAGCAGAAGGGGAACAACAGACCCTTGGCCCTAGTCACTGGTCCAGAGCATTTCTCCCGGGACACCGAAGGACACAGCTCCCGTACACGGCACGCAGCTGACCTGCCTCCAGTCCAGGTGGGATTTAGTATTTCCCTGAGACAGGTCGCAGGAACTCAGCTGGCCCCTGCAGATCTCTTGGATTCCCATCAAGAAATTTTGGGTTAAGTTAGTGAATCCGTGAGAAGAGCCCTCTTTATATCTCTCCTTCCTGTGTATTTGCTTCCTATCTTACGGAAGCGCATCCCTGCCTTTAACTGGGAATCAGAAAGATAACTAACGCTAGTGGGAGAATAACGTTGCATTAACTGCTCAAAACACCTGGGAGAAGCTGGTTAGATTGTGTGTTTTCAGTGTGAAGGCTGGTTCAGCTCTTTGTGAATTTGTAGTAAATCAGCACTTCATAATAAGAACAAATGTTTCATTCTCACTTAAAAATTACTATGGTTAGAGGCTTGTAATGTGTAGTTTTCATGCAGGGGTTACATGACGGGAACTTAAATCTGTTCCATTTTCATCTATAATTTAAAACGTGTCATTTTGATCGATGAATTAGTAAAGGAACCCAGGATAATTTTGAAACTACCAGCTTAGTAAAGTTGTCTGACCTTGCAAATAACCTTTCCAGTTTAGAAGCCTTTAATAGCTTAACTATTAGCTAATCTCCTGGGAAACTTTTTCCCTGGGCAAAACTAGTATGGAAATATAACACCAGTAATAAGGTTTCCATCTTTCTTCTATCTTGATCTTTTTAATTAATTGCCACTCAGTAAAAATATAAGACTGGGAGGCAGGGGATAAAAATCCTTGCAAGGGCAGGGCAGGAGTTAACTGTAGGCTGTTTCTATCCTTTACCTGCCTTTTTTGCATAGATTCATTAGGTGCTGAAATATATTAGCAATTGTTAAGGCATAACTGCTGCTTGATTGCTTGACACTTTTGGCTGAAAGCTGTGAAATAGATCACTTTGTAATGGAAAAAAGCTGCTCCTGCTTATAATGAGCAAACATTTTAAAACCTTGAATGCTTTGCAGGGCACCTCAACAAGCCCCTGAGAGCTTTTGTGTTACAGTTGTGTTGTAGCTGGTTCTTGGGTTTTGTGGGTTATTTCTTTCTGGGGAAGGGCAGTGGTTTTTCCAAGGGCAACCAAGGTCTGCAAATACATGATTTGTTGGAGGAAAACCAAAGTGGTGTACAAGTGAAGAGGATAGGGTGGAAATTCATGGCCCAGGTGAAATGTGGACTAACTTCTAGTCTAAAACAGGTCTCGGGTTCTTCAGCATCCTACTTAGTTTATTTTTCCAAAATTTCTAGTGCCATTTTATCTAATCACCCTATAATACAAGCATTATATTGAATTGATGGGAAGTTCTCCCTATAGCTTTACCTGGCTGATAAAGGGGTTCTCATTTTACTTTATGTTCATTTTGCACTATGTTTTTCCATGCTGTCTAGGGAAAAAAAAGAAAAATCTGTTTTCTACGCTAGCAGTGTGTGACCTTTTTATTGCTCTAGCTCTCTGGCAGCCCACCTCCAGGTTCAGCTGATGGCAGTCCTCCTTCCAGTAAGGACAGGGGCATCACTGTGCCAAGCACCCAGAGGGGCCTTGGGTGTCTGCTGTGCTTCAGGTGCTGCTATCCCCACTGTGTTTCACCCTTTTAACCCTGTTAACTGTTGCTGTTCCAGTAATAAGACACCAAAGGCATGCAGCTGAAATGAAAGGTCCTTTCAAACCACAAATATGAATGTTTCCATTTAAAAAAAAAGGCCTTTTTTTTTTGTGTGTGTGTGTGTGAGCGTAGTGAGACCTACGTTTACTTGCAAGCATTCTGCATCTTTTGCTGGACAAAGATCATCCACCATGCAGGTGAAAGCACAGTTTCTGTAGCAACAACATGGCTCCTGGATGAAGACACACAGAGTTTTGGTGCAAGGGAAGGGAGCCACAGGGGCTTCCCTCAGGCTTATCTTTAGCTGCTGAGGTTTATTTTGCAGGTCTGCACTTCAAGCTTTTTGGCTACGTGAGTGAAGGTAAGTCCCTATCTCAGCACAGTGACACAACCAGCATCTGCTCTGGCACCACCCGTCTAGGCTATTGATCTCCAAACATCTCCTTCCCTGCTGAGACTGTGCAGATACCAACCACACGTGATGGACCGAGCACAGGGTCCTGCTCTGCGGGCTCTGTTTTTAGTGAAAATGAGCTTCATCCTTGCTCAGTGACTGGTGTTGCCTGGTGACCTTTGAACCAGCACTTAAGCCCCTGGAGCACAGAAATTAGACTTCAGTCTGGAAGGACCTCTGCTCCAACAGATGACCTGTTATTTTATCTTGAACAGCGGCAGCCGCGGAGGAGCGCTGGCACATGGCTTTTAGAGCTAATCACTCACGCTCTTTGAGGAGAGCAGGAATTTCGCTCCCTCCCCCTCCAGCAACCTGGGACTTTATTGCGTGCCTGGATCATTTCAGGCTGATCCTTCCTTTTTCTATTTATTTCCCCTGGGCTCAAACTTCTGATACAATCCCTGGACCTCTCTAGCACACGTGATGGAGGCTTTTCACTTGAGCCCATTGAACCCAACCCCTTCCCTACTGCAGGTCCCCATTATCCCCCTCCATGAGCCACCTGCCATGTGTTTCACCCTTCTGGGATCTTCCCATCGAACCCCGAGTCTCTCATACCAAAATCCTGTATTCTTGCCTCTTTCACTACTATCATTCATCCCTGATGATGCACAGGCAGCAATCCAAGGAAGAGGTGAGAAGCAGCAGCTCCCCCACTTCCTTTCTCTCCTATCAAGCCTATAGGAAAAGCCTGAGGGTACAATCAAATTAGGGAAGGGAATATCCATTTTTTTCATGCCCTGAGGCTCCTAAATATTTGTTTATTCTGTCCAGTTCTGCTCTACCTAACAAGGGCTCCCTGCAGGGACTGAAGTGCGGGGTAGCAACACACAAGCTTGTGTCATGAGAAAATGACAAATGTCATAGCTACCTGAGAGAGACTGAGATTCAAGCCAAGAGACCTTGTAACTGAATTGTGGAAAGGCATTGGTAATGTGCCCAAACTGCCCCCAAAACTTACATGAGAGCAGTGGCGAGCAGGGCGAGCCTCATGGCTGCTCCAGGCTCCCTCCTCTCCCATTAGGTCTAAATCAGTCGTAGGGTCTCACCAGGGCTGCTGGTCACCACCTCCTTCCATCAGGAGGTCTGGGCTGGTGGGTCAGACACTAAATTTGTTCCTCCAAGCAGGTGTTGATGACAGGCTCATTCCAGCCCTTGTGACACTGCCACGGGGGCAGAGCTCATAGGCTCCCAGTGGGCAGGATGAGACCCTGTGAGAGGAGAAGCAGGTATTGGTGTGATCTCCTGGTTTTGCTGGCTGTGATATCAGATGCAGTTACTCTTAGAAATATATTCAGAGATGCTCAGCATCACAGGAGACAGGAGAAAAGAACCTGTTGTGTCTGCCTGGAAAGTCTCACAGTGGTGTATCTCCAGCACGGTGGCTATCACCTCCTTCTCTAATCTACCACCTTCAGGGTGATCCTGCACCTCTGGTCTCCACAGGGTTACCCCTGGACCATTTGCATCCCACAGTGTGCACCCAGTCCAAACACTGGATGCACACACAGAGCTTTCTTGGAGGTCCCTGAGCTAATGGGTCTGTACCTGTCCTCATAGCAAACTGCCCTGCAACCCACAGAAAAGCCATTTAATGAAAATGCTGGACTGTAAACCTCCTGTCTGGGTTGGGACATTGCAACTGCAGAAGATAATTCATGGCCTCTCGTAGAGGACTGCACTCAAAGTAAATAATATTATTTCAGAAAACAAAATTCATTTTGCAGCCTGAGACCAACTGCAACAGGATACGAAGCAGGGGGAAAAAAAGTAAAAATGCCTTGCCCCCAGGGCTATTTATTATTTATATACCACTGTGCCTAGATAAACTCCTCCTTGAAAGAGCAGGACGAAAATAATTCTGCAATGTGGAAACAAACTACCTATTTAAAGTGATTTTATGCCTGAATGGCCTCATTATAAAAACAGTCTGCGTGCAATAACTTTTTACCTTTTTCTACATTATCCAATGAACTGCTTTTTGTCACTCTCACCAGCTTCAGCGCTTTCATGCAACCACCTTGGTGGAAAGCCTCCGCGGTTTCCTTAGAAACGTCTTCCTTCCTGGAGGTTGACCCATGGTGGTTGAGGCAGCTAAAACCCTGGAGAGGTCCTGTTCAAACAGGAAAGAGCAGACAGTTTAATGGCTAACTTTGCAGCTCTGTTCCTCCACAGTTTACAGTAGTTGGGAGCTATTAAAAAAAAAATATCATAACGAATGTTTCTTTATTTTACAGTCAGCTTTGTGTTGGTGTTTTTGACAAAAGCTGAATCTGTAGCTCACGGGCTATTGTTGGGCAGTGGTGGGGTAGAGATGGTTCACTTGCAAAGTGCTGGCACTTTGGAGACGGCTCCCCGTGAGCAAATAGACTTTGGCCTTTGGAAAAAATACATGCTGTTGAGCTTATAGGTGCATTCATAAGTCAGTAGCACAAGGGAGGCAGTCTGAGAAGCCATAAATAACGTCACCTTTCAAGTGTTTTGCAGCGCTTGTACATGAATGCTCTGCAATGTCTGAGCAGGAACAAGAGGCCAAAGTCCAGCAGTCAGTGAGAGAGCTGGGAAACCACTTGTCAGGCCGGAACATTATTAAACTAGGCTTATCTCCAGATCTGCTTGTGGCCAAACACTCATTCCCAGGGACAGGTATCCACCTGATGTGTTGATCACTGCCATTGGCATCACTGGAGATGTCGCTGGCAAAGTTGGAGGAGGCTTCAGTGTGACCCTCATGTGAAGGGACTTGGTGAGACTTTTCTACCACACACCTCCCACGGAATCATCCCCACCCATCTAAGACATCAACGAGAGCAAGCCCATGGGAAGGTCATGCAGGTGTTTCAGATTTGCTGCTTCCTTGCATTTTTTTTTCACTTCCAGAGGAGCTCATAAAGTCTTTCAGCTATGCTAAGACCTGGGCACTTGGCACTGCCTAAATACTGATGGCATCTTCCAAATGCTGCCTCTTCTCCAGGTTTTGTGGCCTTTACACAAAGAGTGAAATAACCCATGACAGTTGAATTATCAACTCTAAGCTGCTTAACACTCCAGTGTGCACTCTCCAATTTGCTATTCTTGCTGCGTATAGCAGCCACAGGCTTGGGAAATCCATGGTATGAAGAAGAGTGAAATATCTCTAGGACATTCGCAGCCTGGTCCAAGCTGCCCACGAGTCCTGTGGTGAGCATGGCACCCATCCTGTCCCCATCCAAAGGAGGAGAAATGTTAACTTCAGCACAGTGCTGTGCTAATGCTGGTGCACCAGGTCAGAGGATGGCCAGCTTGGAGTGACCTGGGACCACCTGCAAAAGCCATGCAGAGCTGGCCCAAGGCAGATGGCAGTGGGTGCTACGCACGTGTCTGCCTCTTCTCTGCACCCTCATGGATGCACATTCCTGTGCAGAAAGTCTGCGTTACTTATGTCCCTATTGCACCCACTTAGCTGCTCAATCTATAGGGAAATCTTGGTTGCAAGGGCTGGGCATAAGCACAGAGTATCAACTTAAAGAGGCAAAAAAGGGAGAATTGTAATTAACAACAACAAAAATAAATTACGCAAGAGCATTTCTCTTAAAGTTTTTAATAGCAAACATTACAGAGAGCAGGTTTTTCAAGCCAAACAGGAAGGAAAACAAACAACTACAGCTAATTCACAGGCTTTTAGAAGTCAGGTTATCAACCAGGGACCCACAGACAGGAACTGATGAAGCACAAATCTCCAGGGAAACAGATGAGGTTTTCAAAGAACACAAACACATAAAACCCTAAGATGTATGTACATTTATAAATAAGCCTAGGGAAGAGCTGGACACCTGATTCCCAGGCTGAGGGTTATGAGCTGGAAGAAGAGTCTTAAGTCTTGATCCACGCTGTTAAAACTGGAAACGGTTGGGGGAGGTAATTTGGGTATGTGCAAATCTTGGATAAGACAGATAATGTTAGTGAGAATGACTGCTGCTGGCCTGGATATGACAGTAGAAGAGGAGGGCAAAGAAAAGCTGAAGAATACCTAGAAATGTGGAGACCAAGTGTCAGGCAGCTCCATCCTCTCCAAAGGACAGTGCTAGTTATGGAAGAGTGCTCCACAGCACTACACACAATCTTTAGGGCAGAAACACTGCTAGTAAGTCATATCAGAAACTATAATGCTCTTGAGGGATCCTGAGCTCTGCTTCAGGATGACCTGCCGTGGGTTGAGCTGCTCTTATTCCTTTCCAAACATCTCTCAACCTCCAGACAGTTTATATTTTCAATGACACAGTAATGGATAGGGTTTAATACCTATAGGCAAGAGTTAAATGGCCTCTTGGTAATGTATAAATTAGCAAGTGGACAGTTGCCCCAGAGAGAAATGGCCAACAAATATTTATTAGTTGTTTCAAAGAACCACAGCCATAAAACTTTGTCATTTGACTGCAGAAGTGTTTGTGTTTTTACTGCAACCAATGCTAAAGGTGATGGCTTTATTCCTAACTGCAGTAACATCTGTAACTCTGTGATTTACTGCCCTCAGATAACAGAAAAAAAACCCCAGAATGTGTTTTAATGTACATTGCTCTTGCAGTATACTAGGAAGATGCCAAGAAGGAATTGAAATACCAGTTTACATGAGCAAAATTACTTTGGCTTCACTAAAATATCTGATTTTGTGACTGCTGTGTTTTTTATCAGAGCAATCAATCACCCACCTTCTGGGCAAAGGTCTCTGGCTAAATGATGATGTAGTGGGACAAAATGGTGTAACGAGGAAGGTGACAGGGAGAGCATGAGCATTGGAACATGTAATAGGGCTTGATACTGGATCCAATACTGTTCAACAACCCCGTTAGCAACCTGGAGGATGGGACAGAGACCACCCTCAGTAAATTTGCAGATGACACAGAATGGTTGATGGGTGTGCTGCTTTTCAGGGGGACCTCAAAAGCTGGAGAAATGGGCGAAGGGGAATCTCATGATGTTCAACATAGGGAAGCGTTGAGTGGGGAGGAGTAACCCCATGCACCAGCACAGGCTGAGGGCTGACCGGCTGGGAAGCAGCTTGGCAGAATAGGATCTGGGGGTTCTGGTGGACACCAAGCTGAACAGGAGCCAGAGATGTACCCTCACAGCAAAGGCGGCCAGCAGCACCCTGGGCTGTATTAGGAAGAGCGTTGTCTTCAGGTTGAGGGAGGTGATCCTTCCCCTCTACTTGGCACTGGTGAGACACATCCAGAGTGCTGGGTCCAGTTCTGGGCTCCCCCGGACAGGAGAGAATGGACACACTGGAGACAGTCCAGTGGCAGGCCCCAAAGACAGCTGAGGCACTGGAGCATGTCACCCGAGGAGAGGCTGAGACCATTTAACCTGGAGAAGAGAAGGCTCAGGGGGACCTTATCGATGTATATAAATACCTGATGGGGCAGACTAAAGAAGACTGAGCCAGACTCTTCTCAGTGGCACCCCGTGCCAGGGCAAGAGGCAACGAACACAAATTGAAATACAGGAAATTCCATTTATATGTTAAAAAACCCCTTTCTTTAAAGTGAGAGTGGTTGAACACCAGACCAGGTTGCCCAAAGAGGTTGTGGGGTGTCTCTCCTCCATCTATCTTCTAAACTATCTAAGCCAGCATCTAAACTCAAAAAAACATATTTAGACACCTAATTACCTAGCAGGATATTCAGAAATACTGAGGGGACATAAGAAATCTTTAGCTTCAGTAGAGACCACATGTAAAGCAAAGCATTGTCTAACAGGAGTGAGGTTGTCAGAATCTAAGAATACAGATAAATTCTTGTAGTTTTGGATAGATATCTTAAACATATATATGTGCATATATATAACACAGATGTATTTCCTAAATTACAGTAACCTCTAATAAGGTCCATGCCGAACAATGACCAGTTTTGCATTAGGCAAATAATTCAATGTTATTTTTTTCCTTGCATTTTTAAGTTGTCACTAAAATGTGCTATCATTTGATCAAGGTCAACTTATAGAAAAAAAACAAATTTCTAAACCTATATATAGGTTGCTAGATTGGAGGTTAGACAGAAAGGCACCAGGCACTTAGGAAGGATAAGGAAATGATGAAGGCACCTGGGTGTGTGCCATAGCTGAAACTTCTGAGTTTACTTCAGTGCATCTTCAATAAGTGCTTGAATGGATGAATGGCCTGAGCATATGTAATGGGGGTTAGACACAAATGTGAGCTTAATAGACAGTGCTGCAAAAGTTATGGAAAGACCCCAAAAATCCATTAGTCTCGCTGTGTGCCGTTTTCTTATTCCCCCTCAGACACACCAGTGACTGTTCCTGATCTGAGGGCTGTGGTTTAGTATGAATTTATAGAAGATCATGGCATGTACACTTCAGTCCAGCCTTTGAAATAACTTGCCTTTCAGTGACCCCAGCATCCTGAGTCAACTTGCTTAAGGAAATATGCACTGAGAGGTCATAAAAGAGGCCAGGCCCTCTATAACTCTGTGGAGACTCATCAGTGCCTGGAGACAGCCATCCTTCAGGCTCTGGTTTCCTACAATTTCTCTCTTATCTCCATGGCTAGTACAGTCACCCTGCAAAATGGGCACTCGTGAAAATAGATGGTCTCCAAATGTTTGGCTTGAGGATTAAAACAAAACTCAGGGAGAATATTCTGATGATTTCAAAACATAAAAGAAAGTTTGATGATGATTACTCTCTGCAAGAATTTCCCAGGTCTGCAGGGAAGCTGTTTTTTAGCTTTCTGGGGGGAAAATATGTAGCTACTAGTCTGTTTACAGTCAGGAAAATACATTCTTTTCAGTATACATGAGTGAATAGTGGCTAAAGTATTTTACTGCTCTGTTCTTGCTAATTCACCTTCAGCTGAGACTATGACAAAAAAAGTGCCATCCCCAAAGGAAGACTTCGTTTTTCTGGGAAGACATGAATTAGCACAAATTAAAATTCTATTTGCATAATTCACTTGGAATTTAATTGAAATGCTTTCGCAATCTCAATTACACTATTTGTTCCTCATTTAATTGCGTAATGCCACTGAATCAAGTTAAAAAGGAAAAGCTGCTGTATGACTTTCTTGTGAGACACCTAAGCCTGGGTAGCTGTTCCTGGGAAGCTTTGAGCGTGTGTCATCAGGCAGCTGGTCCCAGCCTCCTGAGGCTATATATTCTCTGTTCTTCCTTACGACACAGGAGTATTAACTTGAAGAAGCCCTCTATGCTCCACTAAAAGCCAAGTCACCCAGGTGCCTTCAAGGAAGATTTTACAAAATGAGAAGCAAAGAAGGGGAGGAAGAAAAATAACTCCAGGATGAATTTAGATGAGCTGTTATTAAAGATGAAAATTTTTTTATTAACCCCTCCAAATCAGCTTTGCTGTTGCCGGGGCAGGGAAGAGAAAGTTGTAAAGATAACTGAAATACATTAAAGGGACAAACTCCATCATCTGTGCAGAAAGCCATGACACATCAGATAAATCCCTATGAACTATCTGCACATTGACATTGCTTTTGTATAAAATAAAGGCACTGTCACCCACAGAGCGACTCCATTTTCCAGGAGTGCCGAACACAGAGCTGAGAGACTCGGTCAGCAAGTCAGACCAGTTTTATGTGGCCTCTAATCCCCCCAGACTACTTTCCTCCATGAAGACTACTGCTTCGTTAGTGCAGAAGGTGAATTTTATAGCAACGCCAAAGTCCATTCTCATATGTTATCTTTGCCTAGAGAATAGGACTTTTGACATAAACCTGGAAGGTAGTTCAAAGCCTTGCTGCATAAACACACATCCATTTTTTGTACTTTAGGAATAGGTAATGTAAGAGTTGAAAGGTGAAGGTTATGGCAGTTCGTGTTTATTTCACCAAGAGCCAAGAGATGGGAAACATCTGGCACTTACACACCATGCAAGTCTTAAAAACAAAGAGACCTAGACTTTAGTCCGGCTGAGCAAGCACTGGGATAAAAGCTAATGACAAGCTGCTTATTTAAAGGGATCATAATACAGAACAGCCATGTAGGGAACCAGGGAGGATTCGGGAGGGGGAAAATGAGGGGAAAATTTAGCTTTGTATTTCCAAGTTAAGGGTCAAAGCCTGACTTCAGTTACACTCCAGTGTCAATCCTGACCTGCAGGCCTTATACAGCATGTAGGGCCCTCCAGATTTCACCCTTTCCTGGTTTCCAACATGACCGAATATCCAAAGCAGTGCTCAGAAGTGCTGCTGATGTGTTTCATGTGTGATGATGTAGAAGTCCTCAGGACCGACTGTTTTCGCGAAGGTGAGAGGAGAGCCTAAGCACAGAAATGACTCACAGGGATGTGAGTTGTTGTGCAAGTGTGAAAAGCTCATCAGCATTTCTTGGGAACAATGGAGGTGCCCAAGCACATTGCTGTGGCTTCCCTGGAGCAGATCTTCACCTGCTTTACATCTTCTTGCAAAGGTTTGTCCTGAAAAACGTGTTTTGTAGAGCGGGGCTCCCTCCTTTAGAAAAATCCCAGGCTGAACATGTTCATTTATTGTGGCAGCTCCTCTTCAAAACACATCACTTCTGATCTCCCATCTTCTTTACTCAACCCCCAGAATAAAATGGTCTCTTCAGCAGGATCCTTTTTGACAAGCAGAGATTTACCCAGAAACTGAAGAGTGATGACTTTTGCCCCTTTCCCCACTGCCTATTGATATTGTACGGGCCATGCTCCCACATCAGCTCAGCCAATGTGGATGGGCTGTATGGTCACCCCCTGCCTCCCCAGGCTCCTGACTTTGCCTGATGTCCTATCCACAGCCTAGCAGTTACATGAGACCTTCATGCCCCACCGCAAAAATATAATGTAAAAGGAAAAAATAGGATTGTTTGTTCATGATGTGTTATCCACGTGTCATTTCTCAGCCAAGAACACATATGCTACAGCCATGCCGTTTCGTTCGTAGTCCCCTACCCGCTTCTTTGATGACAGTGCAAGAACCTTAGAGCTGAGAGCTCCGCTTTTTGCTTTTGGCAAGGTAAGTTTCCAATCCCCCCCCCCCCAGCAATACCAAAAAATTAGTATTTAACATATCTCCAGAGTAACAAGGAAACATGGACTCCTCCTTCTAAGATTTTAAAACTAACTATTGAAAACTGAGCATTCTCTACTTTGTAGCAAACATGTATGAGAGTCCTCTATAACATGTTGGGTTTTTAAGAGAAAAGACCTGCCGTAGGCATACAAATAAGCAGCATAAAACCTCTTGATCCCGTAACATATGATAAGGAACCAATGGTTACTGCCCTAGAAAGAGATTTCCAAGGGTAGCTACGTGACAGGAGCTCAAGTGCTAATTCTTATTAAGGCTGTGGTTTGCACCCAACTGTAAGATTTGTGGTATCGTACCACCAGTGCCGTGTGCCAGATGAGCAACATGCTGCTAGAGCATAGACAAACTCCAATTAATGGTTCACATTTGTCAAAAAAACAAGCAAAAAAACACCCCTTTTATAACAGCAGGTTTTTTAGCATATCAGTATTGTCTTAACTTCATGTTGGACCAGCTATCTTCTGCCTTTCCACAGCAGGGGTGCAGCTAGCACAGAAGTATAAAGCTGGTATAAATTCCATATCATGTCCCTTGGCTAATTTGACAAAACACAATCATGTGTCCATGCCTGATCCACATTAGATTTATAGTCCTGGGTGAGCTGGTAGTGCACAGATCTGGTATTAATAATCCTGGAACCACAGCCTAAATCTATTAGCTGGAAGCAGTTATATGATTCTTAATCCTATTTTGTGTCAGAGCAGATGACTGCAACCAAGAGGGAGCAGAAATTACACGTTTTTGCCTGGCTAAACTTGCCCTGAGTCTGAGCTTTTGGAGAGTTCAAGCCACTCCAGGTACTAATCTTAAAACTGATGTTTTGGGGGCACTTTATGGGAATTGAACCTAGAAATCCAAAAGCCCAAAGGATGAAGCTTTGTCTTGTAAGAAATAGACTCCTTTTACTTGAAAGAAGCTTATATGCCATGCAAAGAAATGTCATCTGTGTTTGAGAATCCACCATTGGAGCAGGATGAAAGCTTACGTGCTTAACATAATTTGCAAGCGTGGTAAAGATTTGGAGCAGTATTCCCTGAAAACTTAATGAGACCCGTACTGCAAGAGTCCACCATAAAAACGCAGCTCCCTTCCTTAGAATGATTTGCCCATACTAAATATCTGAAAATCATAATCATGCTGTTTCCTCAGCAATTAGATATTTTTATATACTACATTTCTTTAATAATACTAAAACTTTTTGTATTTAAAAAAGCCGTCCCCTTGCAAACACATTATTAAATTACAGTTTATAGCTCTTGCAGTGGGGTAAATTATGGTTGTTTTATTGAAGTATTTTAAAGACTGGAGTTTTACCGACATGTTGCTCATTGCCAATAGTTGGCCAGGCCCACGAATGCTGCAAAGGTGCAAGTTGCATCTCACAGAATCCTTCTGCACACCAGGAGGGAATTTATGTTTGGTTTTCCAAATAATGGGATATCACAGAAAGCACGTCCAGCTGAAACCGAACCTTTGATATTTAACACCCATTATCTGTGTTGAGGGTGTCATATTTTGTCTCTCACAAGCATTGAGAGGTAGTTAGACCCTAGGAGGAGGAGGCTGTAGCTTGTTACTGTTCTTCTGTTTATCCTTATTGCATTAGTTTGCTTCTTTGCAAATGACCCTGCTTCTCCACAGCTGCTGGCCCACCAGGAGCTCCTCAACATGAAGCACTGCACATGCTTACCAAATTGAAAATCGTAAATAAAGTATTGGCAACGTCCAGGCTGCATAAAGATGCCATGAAAATGCAAATTCATGCCACTAGTCCAGCTGTGCCAAAGGGCACGTGTGCCTTCAGGACCCACTTCTCCTCTGTGTTACCCTCCCTGGAGTTACGCTGATGTCAAATTGGCATCAGGAAAAGGAAAATCATATCCCAGATATTAAACAGAACACTTGGGCCTTGTTTGGAGTCAATACCGCATTTTCCCACTTCCGCAGGCTTGTATCTGTAATTGATAACTCTGTGCTTCTGTCATTGTGTTTTCTGATGTTAAATTGCATTGCGAGAACAGACTTGCACACGCGTGCGGTCGTGGAGCCGAAGATCCAACAGCCTCGCCGGGGGCTGATCCTGCGGGAGAGCTCTCTTGTCTTCTGCTCCGAGCAATTTCTGTGCACGGCATTTGGCACTGAAACAGGAAATTAAGGGCTGTAGGAAAGCAACCTTTGGCCTTTAATTCACTTTTTAATAAAATCATTAAAAGAAACCTACTCCCTGCCAGACATTATGGGAAATTGCTTTAATGATACTTTCAAGCAAAACACATTCACTCAGCTGCGTGCATGGCTTGCTCAATAGCTTCAGCTCACTTATTTGTGTGTTTGCAGTATGAAAATGGTTTGAATTATAAAGTCAAGCTAGAAAATTTTACATGAACCAGGCCATGATAACAACTAGAGGCCAGGTTCTGTCCATTATACGTTTCTCTAACACATAAACAACAGTTATAAAGTTTTGCTAGAAAAGATCAATAAGTTTGAGCCAAAGAGGAGCATCAACAACACAAAAGGACAAAGAGAGCAGACGGGGTTTTGTGTCCTCCCAGTCTGTCCTGGGAACGAAATGGGTGCCATTATCTGCACAGGTGATGGGCACACAGCAAAGCAAACATGCAGTTTGTGGGAGCACAAACCCATCTGTCCACAGCGAAAAGCCTCAGGCTGCAGCTCCTAATCAGGCTGTTCTCCCATTGACTTTAGAGTTTGCCATTGCATGTTTGTGGAGGCTCTTGTGAAAAAAATTATGGCATATTTGTACTAGAGAAGAGGCAAGTCTTGCTTTATAATTGTTAAATTCATAAGTTACCACTTGGGCATGTATAAATGTATTTAAGAAATTTTATGAATTGAACCGAGCCTGTGGATAGATGGATGGTTACTGAGGACACCTTAAAAATTATTGGAGAGATCTGTGCTAAACCAAATTCATTTTTTAGTTACAGCAGTGAAATTTTAAAAGACTGAAAAACTTTAGTGCAAAATTTATCCTCACATCCTTTGAGACTTTCTTTTTTTTCTTTCCCATTGTATGGAAAAATGTTAATCAACAAACCTGGTACTCGGTTTTCTACAATCAATAAATTCTAAGTCCAAGCCACAGTAGCTTTTATGTCTGTACGTTGTAAAAGTAAATTTACATCATATGTCAAACATTACACATGAAGACAAAAACAACACTGATTTCTAGTCCTAAAAGATATATGTGTATCCATAAAATCAGCAAGCTGTGTCCTGGATACAGCTGGATGATCATACTCTGACCAAATGGCTTTTTGTCTAAGACTGGAGATCTGTCAGACTCAACTGTTTTCCAGAACTGCATCTGCTTCAGGGAGCTTTGGGGAAACACAGGACGAGCCCCTGGTTTTCTATCAGTCCTGGGGGAACCCAAATTTTCCTGTTTCCTGGGCTGTGGAGCAGCCAAGGTGTCGTGCCAGCTTCCCAGAGGCTCTGGGATGGCAAGAATTGAGCCCAAATTGGAGCTGTGCTGCACACCCTTCCACGGCAGAGAGCCAGGCAGCCTGGTAAAGTTCGGTCACCAGAGGGAAATGACAAAGGAGGAAAGAGCCAGCTGTGCTAATTAATCACAGGATGACTCGATAGCACCAGTGTGATTTTGAGAAAAGCAGACCTGATCCTGGCAAGAGGGACTGAGCAGACACAAGGGAGCAGGGAAGCCTTTGCAAGAGGAGTTGATAAGTTGATCCCCATCGGGGATCGGGCATGCATTGCTGGGCATCTTCCAGGCAAGGCAAATCCCAGCCAGCAGAAATGCGGGGAAAAGGCAACTAGAAAGACCAGGGAATATGCAGCCTTTCTTACAGGACGAAACTTAAAACCTCTGGTAACTTTAGCCCACTAAAATGAAATCTAAGAAGGGCAAAATATCTATCTAAACGTATATTGGAGAAGAGCAGCGGAAAGGAAGAAAACATTGCTTTAATTTAAAGAGCAAATGCGGCACAAGAAGGATGGAGTATAATCTCTGCCCGTAATTACGTAAACCTACAAGGAGCTCCACTGACTAGAGGAAAGAACGGTCAGCACAGTTTTAAGGCTCGTGGTTTTGCCCCAACATGCTGGAGGTAGCAAAATCTTCTTGCAATGACCATAATTATTTAAATTTTTTTTCCCCCAAAGAAGCTATATTGCTACTCATCTTTCTAATGCCAGGAGCCCACAGCTGGGTGGCTGGGGAACACAGCAGAAAGGGAAAAGGTGAAACCAGAAGAGAAGACCCATTCACGGGCTCTTTGTTGGTGGGAACATCCCCTGTGAAAAAACATTGCTTCTGGAGAGTACATGATGAGCGTGTTTCCAGAACATTTTCCACTATTTTCCAATGACATGACATTAGTTTATTTGGGTGGACTCCTTTCTTTGGCTAGTTGTGTCCCCGTTCTTGGCTGGAAACCTCCATGGATGAGTAAGGAAAGGAACGCCACCTATTCCCACAAGTAAAGATGCTTTTTGAGCTGCAGTCTTTAACAAAGAAAACCCCTGTGTACCTTTCTCATGGAAGGAATTTATTAGAAAGTCCCTAATGAAAATTAATATAACTGTGAAATGAGGTCTTTATCTAATACCTCACCAACCTTCTGGGAAGTGACTAGGTGGAGGCAGTTGGATTTCAGGCTGGATCTGGTTAATATAAACTGCCACCTGGTGAATGCTAAAAAGTATTTTTGCCTTCTCTAGGCGTGGTCTGGTTTACACTTAGGAGAAGAACTGATCCTCAGATATTCATGTTGTACAATTAGGGGTTACAACACGAATACGGATATCATGAAATCACTGCATTACTTTCTTCCAGCCACACTGCACAGAGATTATTTTAACACAACGGTTCCTTCTAGAGCCCCCAGGCCAGAGCAATGTGAAATCAGGCATTCACAGTTCCTGCTAATCCAACTACTTTTTCATCCGAGATGTTGTAAGAAGCTGTCCTGCTAAACCTGTGCTACCTGTTGGTACTACAGAAATGACAATACTTCCTTACAGGGATGGTGAAGGATGCTAAGGGCAACGCATGAAGTGTCCAAACCCTGTGGTGATGAGGCCACAGTGGTGTCTAGGGGAGATTTGGGATGCCAGGCTGCAGCAGCTCCTTTCAGATAGCTTGCAGCATCACAGATCTGCTCTGAAGCCTATTGACACTGAAGGACTCCCACTGGCTTTTATCAGCTTTGGCTCACATCCTTGGCATCTGGTTCATGCCTCTTTATTTATAATGTCATGCATATCAGAAGCAGCCTCCCAGGGAAAATACGCCAACTCATCTTCTTGCTCAAAGAAGCCATTTAGTTGTGATCGTAATCTGCAATTTCATTGCTAGCCCCTATTTGCCTTTGCAGTTAGACTCTCCGGGGATAGAATTTTATTTCTTTGGCACAGCTTAAGCATTGTGCTGTGCAAATCTATCTGTCTATTTATCTCATGCATACCTATATAATAAGCATGTATGGGATGAATAATAAGTACATAGGTGCTACGGGCCTCCTTTGTATTTCTTTGGCACTATTAATAGCCCTTAAAAGTGGGAATAACTCTCATTTGTGCCAGCTCTAAGCTGTCTTGGTACTGTCCAAGCATTGTAAGGGAGTTTTATTATAAACAGAACATTTCTGAATAATTAATCATTCTGATACAAGACACACATACCAATTCCAAATAACCTCTGCATGCGTTCTTGGTTGAAAGGGGCAAATGAAAGATGGGGGAAAAATGGAGTCAAAATAAGGAGCTAAGATATAGAATCCAGCCAGGAAAGCATGGACTTTTTTTTTCTCCTTACTCATACAGCTCAGAACATATTTTCCCTATAAAGTAAATGGGTAGGATATCCAAGTATACCTCTGACAGCATCTCAACATGTGCAACAGTGGGGCATAAGGATGGGGTGCTGGACAACATAGTCTGCTATTCACCACCAAGCACACTCCCAAAAAGTAGGTGCCAAGCTCTTGACACTGCAGCAGTAGATGCGCAAGCTGTCAAGCTGCCCGGAGGCATGTGTTTGTATAAGCTGGTGCAGCCAGTCACTTGTTTCACTTTTAAGAAACCCAAACAATTATAAACACATGCACTTTTTAGCTTTAGCTGCTGTAGCAGAATTCACCAGGGTGAGATGGTCAAGAAACTCATGTGAGGCAGGAAGTTTGGCCGTTGCTCGTAATTTCAATGGATGCTTCACCACACTTTATTATTTTTTCGGAAACCTAATGAATCGGCGTGCGGCACACCCAGCCGGAGGAGGCTATAGTCCATAAGGACACAACCTACAGTATTACTCACTGCTTTCTATTCACTGTCCAGCTCATGTTGCTGATCCTGAAAGTCAGTCTTGCCCTGCCTCAAACGAGTGGTTCATTATCATATGGAAATGGAGTTACGGGATGGCTTCTGTATGGCAGGGTAAGCCACAAAATGACCCTGAGCCTTTAAACATGCAGCACAGCTCTGGGGAACCCTTAAGGATGTGTTATTTTTGCTGGGTTAATAGTACAGCAGGATCATCTTAAGAATGAGAACTAATTTCTGCTTTTTCCAGTCATCTCATCTGTTTTCTCTTGTGCCATCTGAAGTCTCTCAAATCCAGCCAAGCACATCTTTAGTAAATAAAAGTTGAAAGAGCTTTGTTTTACAGTCATGTAATGTGAAATTATATGTAATATGTAAAGTTAAAAACAAACAAACAAACAAAACTCAGAGTGGTTCATAAGAATAATGCATTTCTTCTCTGACTAACACAAAAGGCATTGTCAGAGCACTCCCAGAAGCAGCATCTATAAATGGCCTCAACCTTTGAAATCCTGCTGCTGCGTATTTCTAAAACACTGATGAGCTGGCAGACCTCAGGCATCATCCTCCATGCCATGAGACGTGGGCTGAAGGTTTGGAGGAAATTTAACTTCTCCTTCATTCAAGACTCTACCGGCTAATGGTCTCATGTGATCTCATCTGTGCTATGGCAGTGTCAACGTGGAGGGAAAGATCACAGAGATTTGTCATAGTACACCTGTCCGTGGCCAGAACAACCCTGTTCTAGTGACGGATGGCCCAGCTTTGCAATTGAAATCCAGATCCAGGATGGGCTCACAACCAGCCATTTTGTAGTGTGATTTGGATTATCCATGCTAATCTCTGCTCTCTGAATTGCAGGAGATCATGTTGCTGGCACTGCAGGCTTACAGTTTATCACCAAGCTGCAAGGAGACATAAATAGTCTAACTACAGCTGAATCTGTCAGAGGAACCACATGAAAATCCCAAGAAACTGGAGTTTGGACAGTGCTTCCTTAGACTTTAGTAGCAGTTGTGGTATATAGCAAGGGTTGTTAAGTGTTTTGGGTTTGGGGGTTTTGGGTTTTTTTAATAAATAAAAAATTCTTTATGATGACTTTAATGGGAGATGAAAATTGAGTGCCTGACTTTGCAGCTTTCTTTTGGGATTTGGAAGGATTTTTTCCATACTAGGGATCAGGACTTTTACTACAAATCACTCCCAAACCCCGCTGAACTCCCTCTGTCACAGGGATACCATGCCTGAAACATGCTTTGTGCACCCTGAGGGCCCTTTAGACCTTAACACCTTGGTCCCTGGTGCTAAACAATTGGCAAGCAAAAACTCATGTGTTTAATGCCATTACAGCAGGGCAGCTTATTACCACACAGAAAATCACAAAAAGCTCTAAGTCTGAATTGCAAAGTTATAAAACAGCCTCATTTACCTAAGCGGACAAGTTCAAGTTGGAGTTATCAAGTACAACGGCTCGAGTGGCATCCTGTACGTCAGACCCAGAACTGAATGACCCCTCTTCCTTTTGCCAAAGAGACAAATGGTGAGACTTTACCTCTGAAGCACATTTTTAGCTGGGGACATGGGAAATTTTAAACTGAAAATAATGTCTTTCTAAGGGCGTGTTACAACCTTTTCCTGACAAGGTCTTTATTTTTAAAAACAGGGCAATAAACAGAACAACACCCAAATAATGACAAGATTGAACTACACAGAAGGTTTTAAGCATTTGTCATCAAAGAGATACCGAGCTGCTTGTCTCCAAAGGCCAATTCATGAATTACTTTCCTTGCAGCAGGACAGCATAGCATGCCTTGGCCTATGCCACTACCCTGGCTGAGATAAGCCCCTGCCAGATCTTTCATCTTTGTCCCACTGACAGACGGTCCCTGGTGATCCCCTGTTGAAATATCAAAGCACTAATGACATACCACACTCATTCTCCCACCATGAGGTTCCCCAGGACCACAATCTAGCCATGACATCTTATAGAAACCAGCAGTTGCTCTTGCATCAATATGGATGATCTGTGGCTAGGTTAGAGCACTTCTGTATGCTGAAGTGCCATAAATAGGATGCAGGCTGGTGGAAGATGGGATCTTCGGTCTTCATGCTCCCCTTAGCCAAGCAAAGCTCCCCCACATTAAAAAAAAAAAGTATCAGGAAAACATCCAAGTCCTTCATTGCAGAGCAGTCAGTTCATATAATGTTAGTACACACGTCTCAAGCAGAGATGCATTGCCTTTTCCCTTTGCGTTATATAAACAGCAACTTTCCTTTTTTCCTTCTTTCTTAGGAAATCGTAACTGTGTAGCTTGCCATATTACAGAGGCTGCATTACTAACAGCCTTCACAGTCCTTTCCATAAGGAAGTGACCAAACTTGACAGGAGCATCATGTATTCAATCACTTTTACCAAATTCTGTTTGTGTTATTTTTAAAGTGGATTTAGCATTCACAAGACCATATCGCTTTTTGAAATGAAGGCAACAAAAGCTCTTCCTATTCATAGGAAAGGGACGGAAGAGGTCCTTCATGCATCCTTGAAAGTTCTCTGCTGCTCTTCTGGCTCTTGAGCCAAAAGTCCAGTGAGGTCTCACATGTGGCCATGTGAGTTCTGCAGAAATTGCCAAAAACATGCCCAGAATATTGATTGTTTTCTGTTCCTGAGAAAGTGAGTGGGAAAGTCAATCCCATTGACTCATTCAACAAGTGAAGGTTGACAGCCTTGTGGTGGTGACCGCCATCACTGCCAAACTGGCCTCGATTCAAACTAGTACTTGTTCTTCCTGCAGTGGGAATTTAACTAGCGGCTTTAGTGATATGGCCTTTATGAGGGAAAAAAGACAGCCAGAAGCCTCAAAGCCATCCAGCTTAAAGCCTGTATCAACAACAAACAAGGGGGGGGGATTGTGTTTGGCTTCCTATCTGCACCTGGACCCACCACAGCGGCTCATGACAGCTATGCACATCACCTCATCTCTGGGTTATCCTCCACAAAGCGAGTGGGATTTTATCCAGAGAAATTCTGTCAAGTGTGGTGGTAGCAGTAGCATTTCCTAAAATGTTTCATTTCACACAATTAGCTTCTTAGTCCGCAAAATTATGTTTCTGAGAGAATTCCCATTTGTCTACTGTGCAGTAAAGCTAATTAATTTCACCTTAATTTCACTTTGTGCCACGTGCAGACAAAAACGTGATTATTAACCCTAATCCCTCTAGTGAACGTTGCACCAGTCCTGCAAATGGCTCTCTCGTTCCGATAAGGAAGGAAAACATCAATGTAAAATTTATTGGTCATCAGGCAGCATATTGTGGCTGGAATTTTCCAACGAGCTCAGCATCTCTAGCAGTGGCCAAACATTTGAAAGAAGCTCTTCACAGTCCAAAATAAATGTCTACATTTTCAGAAGACAGGCAGAGATTAGGCACTGTCTGGGAAAAGATTCCACTTTTTATCACTTCCAAGTTTTATTTTTGCACGTGCATTTTGTCCTCGGGTCTGGCTGAGCTGGAAGACGCACATGATGCTCGGCTTCTCAGAAGGGCCAGCCAAGCACGGGCACCGCCAATGCATGGGCTGGCTGTGCAGCTGGATGCACTGCTCAGTGGCACTGGGAATTGCTGCCCCTGGAAGATCACCGCAATTTAGGGATGGTCTGGCCATATCCTCCATGTCTGGGCTAGGCAAAGAGTGATGCAGAGTCGGTATAAGCTTAAATCAGAAAGACTCATCAGCTTTGCCCTCTGGAGTGTAAGAGAAAAGCCTTGCAAATACTCACACCCCAGAAAAGCGTGCACACAGATCGTATCATATTGCCTACTGTAACACAAGAGAAATGAGAAATCAAAGACACTGGAGACTTTTATTGTTCTTTTTAAGTTCTCTCCCAGCAAATACGGTGCCCATATTTTACAAGGCTACAACACAATAATCTACCACCACCACTTTAACGACCAAGCAGTTGCAGAGTTGATCTATAAACTGATGTTGCCATTTAATGTGGTTTCCAGTGAACTGTAAAATTTATAGCTGTAACTAACACCCCCCCTGCCCCTCTCTCTTTTATGTTCTCCTCAAAAAACAAGCTGCTCCACAGCTCCAAAAGGCAATGCGCAGAAAATCAATGTATAACCTGAAGTGAGCTAATTAGGATCATATTCACATATTGTGGATCTGTGGTCTTCTGGTCAATTAAGCAGAGATTAATGTCTAACCCTGGATGGATGAATACCACCGAAGGGAAGGCACGGAGATATTCAGATCCACCCTTCTCACACAACTCCTTTCATGAACAGTGGCAAAATTGCCGCACAGAGCAGAGACCCTCTGGGAGCTTTCTTCCCCGGGCTTTCCCCACTCTCTCCCTTGCAAACTTTTCAGTTCTTTTTGGGCAGCCTCGCCAGCACTGTCATCTCAGCGTGGTGCCACAGGTACCCCGTCTTTGGCAGCTGCCTGGCATGTGTGTCCCTCCCCTCGGCTGTGCTGATAAGAGCGGGTGTAAGATGAAATCCACTTCTGCTCAGCTGGCCTGGCCCTTCTCACATCCCCTTTCAAGTGATTGATGGGATTTAAATGGGCTTCACTTCAAGTCCGCTGCATGGGGGGAACTTTGTCCCAAACGAACGTAATGTTGGAAAATCTTGGGCGCGCACAAGCGCAGGAACCAATTTAAGCTCACTGTTGTGAACGTTTGGAATAAAAACCAGGGGCCTGATCCCAAAGTCCATTAGCCTTTGGAAAGGCTCCCTATGATGTCAGTGGATTTTGGAACAAGCTTTTGATGCTTTCTGGTAAGGGCTGATGGAAAAAATCTCCAAGCTTAATTGGGATGAGGGGGGAAGTGGTAAGGAAAATGTTTTTAGATGAACACCACCTTTGCGGAGGATGCATAGGCTTGCTTGAGGTCCATTGATACTTTCTGTAGAAAACTCCCACACTTACTGCTTTTATCTATTTGTTTATAGGGTGTAATTTTTTTTTTGGGGGGGGGGGGGATTAACTTTCTGACCTCACGCGAGATCACATTTAATGTTTTAATCTTCTCAACAGCTTCCTAATGGGAAGGAGGATCCATTTTAAGACTTTTATCTGGATATTCAATCAAAACTTTGGCCTCTGCTCCCCCGCCACTTCCTCTCTGCCACAAGCATGGTTGTCTGCAAGCGCCAGGAGTGGTGATGATGCCGTGATGTATGGAGCAATAGATGCACACTGCATCACATGGGAGGTTTCTCAGGGGGATGGGGACAGCAGTCCAAAGGGACACCAAGTCTTCCCTGGGCCATGCTGGGAGCTCTGGGGGCTGCAGCGTGTGTGTATTGGCTGACGAGAGAAGCCACGGTCTTCAGCATCATGATTGCAGTACTTATTTAACCACAGACTCGCTTTAAGGTGGCTTTGTCTGGAGCCAGAGTGTGAGTAGCAATTTGGGGTAAGGCTACCTTATGATGGTTTTTGGAGAACTGTCATGCTAAGCTCATGTCAATGCTGCCACGCTTTTTATTAAACAATAGATCAAAATGAAAGCAGAGGGCCAGATTCTGATGTCATTTTTGCTAGTAAAACCAGGCATAAGTCAATGGGTAATAAACTCGCCACTGCAGAACCATGGTGCTGTGCCATGTAATTATGGTCGGCCCCATAAAAATCAGTGGAGGTGGGAATGGAAGATTGCTGCATCTTAGGAAAAAGAAATTAGGAACTCTAATAGCAGGGGAAAATGGGATGGATAACGAACAACTGGATCCAAGTCCCTGGTTTGAGATGTTCAAAAGTGTTAGATTTTTTTTTTTTTTTTCCCCCCTTAACTCAGTACATCGCTCGCTTTCAGGGGGGACTATCCACTGGAAGTCTCCCTGTTCAACGCAGTGCAATTATACCAAGATATTGTTGTGCAAGGTTGCAGACACAAGGACCTGTTGTTTCCTGACAGGGCTGAATGTGAAAACACTGAGTAACTGGCAAGCACCTTAGCAGAGCTATAGGATATTGATGGAGTACCACACTGCATAGCTGGCTAGTGTGTAACCAAAGAGCCCATAAAGCAGAAACAACTGAAGAGTGATTACAAATAGCAACAAATATTATCTCTGTGAATCTGCTCTGCACACTTTGCAGCAGGGAGAGCTCAACTCTAGTTTTACAAAATAGCCTGGCAGCTGTGCTATTTATATGTTCACCACTAAGCTTTCATTAATTTTAACGTGTTAATGGACACCCCGTATTATTTTGGGAGACTAAATGTGAGATTTATTTAATTTCCTTAAATATCAAATATTGGTCAAGCAAAATAAACTATGGATCATATTTTTTCTTAAGAAAAAAAAATGTGTTAGTTTAACAGAATTCAGACAGGGCAATGTCTGATCATATTTACAGCATTTATACCTTTGGAAATCTCCAAAGAAATCTGAGGAAACTTAAAGCCTGCCTGAGTATGTTGAGTGAAATTCCTCTTGGTAACACATAAATATTCCACAGGTCTTTACAAGAAAACCCTTTTAACTATATGTAAATATTCCACAATCTTTTAGAAAATCTCCAATTTAAAGGTGATGCTTAAAACAGGCTCTTTTTTAAAATTTTGATTTTTTAAATGCCATTTGCAGATCCTATCATTTCCCTTGGATTTCTTCCTTTTTCTAAAAAACACCAGTGTTTCCAAACAGCCATACAAAGGCTTTCAAAACAGAGTCCTTGTGTTGTTTAAAAAAAAGTTCTCAAATATGAACTACACCCACCTAAATCAAATTGCAGCTACAAACAAACTTAGTTCTCACCTCATCTTGTTCCTTAGGATTTAAATGGAAAACTGGCATAAAACGTGGCAACAGAAAAAAATCCCTGCCACAAAAAATAAATCTGTCATACTTGGGAAAATCCATTCATCAAAGGAGGAAAAAATACAATGAAATCCTGAGAAGTTTATGGAATAAATCTGTAACTGATTTGGCTCTAATATTTAATCTCCTTCTGCTACCTTGTAGTGTGATATTGTGTCCACCCTGCATAACTTGAACATGACAATGGGTTTTTAGTAGCAAATTTATAACTTAATCGGGATATTACTGGTATGGTAGGACAAAGCCAGTGTCTGCCGGGTGTTTCTGATTCTGGCCAGAGGGACAGATGCTCAGGAAGGTAAATCAGACATAGTTTGACTGGTAACACATGACTTTGTAGAAGCGCCATTGATTTACACCACTGCTCTAATCTGCACTGGAAAAGGTACCTTCAAAGCAAAACCGCCCCCCATACGCACTGGTTCCAGTTAAACACAATCCTGTTTTGTCCTGGGAGCCAGGATCTGGGATCACAGGTTTGTAGCGAACGAGAAAAAGTGTCAGGAGAAATGCTCTCAGCTTCATTCCTTTAACACAATAAAAACCTTTACCCTTGCACACCATGACGGCGGTGCTGAGCTTGCTGACACGCCAGGCTTCAAAGGAGGGCGAGGGGCGGCTGTGAAGGAGCTGACCTTGCAAAGAGGTTTGTTTATCGGCACGAACCGGTGCCCTCCTCCAGCCCAGCGGCCAACTGAGTCAAACAGCTTCTGTTCGAGCCCATGAACTGCGGGAAACTGGAGAGCCCATGGGAGGGCTGCAGCACCCGTCCAGAGATTTGACTTTCTCGAGTGACAGCTTGATGAACTCAGGCGTGAGGAGTTGGGCCTTTGAAGAAGTAATTATGCTGCTAGTCAAGAAAAAAATAGCTCTCTGGATTGTGCCGTGCATGTTTACACAATGCCAAATGAGCAGGTGCTCCTTGGGACGGGTGCTGCAACAGGGAAGACGCATTTCAAAGAGTTATTTATTCACCGGAGATCCTGAAAGGATGTTTTTTGGATCATGCAGAAGAGTGGAAGCTCCTGAAATCCAGGATGCCATAACTTCCACTAGGAGCAGGCAGCAGAAGATTTATCTCTCTGGGCTACTGGGAGCTTGTCACTGCTTCAAGTGCCATAATTACCATTTGGTCTCCTTCCACCCGTGACTCCCCAGTGGCAGTCTCCTTTGTGACAACCCTGATGGTGATTATTTATGTCATATAAACAACATGTGTTGGCATAATAATCTTTCCCCACTTCTTAATTTACCAGTTTCTCAACGAGCTTTGCAAAGGCAAAGGGAACGGGGAGGAAAACGATCAGCGCCGAGCAAGCTCGGGGGTTTGTCTGAGATGTCGTCTTCCTCCTCACAGAGGAAGAGTCAGAGTCTCTGCATGCCACCGTGCTGCTGGGTACCTGGGGAAGTGCTGGCCTGGCCTCGTCCCTTGGGACGCTGTTGGCTCCCACTGCTCCTCAGGACATCATTTAGCACAAAAGTGGTAAAAAAGTGCGTATGTGGCTATTTTTATAATAAAGCATCCACCTTCTGCCTTCCTGTGCTGCGTGCTTGCTCTGAGATGGTTGCCTCCCCTGTGTCAGCCCCTTGCCTGCATCTCGTTCCTCTATCCCTCTTGTTTTGTCTACTCTCTCTGTGATAATCGCCTGCATTTGTACACTGCATTGTTTTAATTCCAGCCACCAGCAAGATAAGACTATCAGCGTGTCACAACTTTCGCTGAGGATTATCTGCTCTGTGCTCTTGTGAAAAGCATGCTCTGCAACACCAGGGGGGCAGAGCTGGATGTACCAAAGGGATGCTCATCAGCCATGGCCTTGTTGTACAACCTGAAGCAAATCGCCTCAGCTCTTTTCCCATCTGACACCATCTGTCAGCTTATTTTGGAGAGTAAGGCTGACTTTTAATACAGTTAGATGGAGCGCTAAGCATGGGGGTGGACCTTCACTGAATCTCTGCTGGCTACTGTAATATAAATTGCATCGAAATGTACAATATGTTGTTTTACATCTAAGTTGTAGGCAAATATTTGTATATAGATAAGCTGACATTTTGTTTAGTACATGCACTCCAATTTCCAATAAAACTTCTAATAAAGAATTATAAAGTGAATTTATTGCTTCACTTCAAAGCAAGGACATGATGCCACTTTGAAGGGGCATTTGAAGTGTTAAGTCCATTTCTATGATGCTTTAATGCATCTTCTGTACTTTTTTTTTTAGTTATTTTAATATTATTTTGCCACTCTGTTAAAAGGCCATAAAATATTTTAAAGAGCAATAAAAGTAAACACAAATGCTAAAAAGCCCATTCTTCTCTCTCCAACCCACTGAGAGAGGAAGAGACAGAGGATTTAGGCATAACAAAATTCATGGCAGCTGTGTAAATAAAATAAAAGAGCACACTGTTTTTCTGTTGATGATGATTCTTAACATCTTGCTATCTAGCAGGAGCCCAAGGCAAGCTATGGGAAGGAAGCAGAAACACCGAAGGAGAGCATGCAATGGAGGGCAGGCTTTGCATCCTTCCTGAAAATGGGAACCGAAATAAAAGAACAGAGGAAGCTTTCCAATGCAAAGAGCCTTCTTCCAGCAGACTTCACCTGCTACAGGCATGAACCAGCTGAAGGGTGTTATTACAACCAGCATTAATAAGGATGTACTCCTTGCCAAGCCAGAGTAGGCTTTGGTAGGACCGACCCCCCCCGAGATAACCTCCCTTCTCCTCCCTGGCTTTCACTTGTTTTCTGCAAACCACAGAGTTTAGCTCTGTGCTGGGTACCTGCTTATGGTTCACTGAAGTTTTAGAAAAGAAGGCTTAAAGAAGACATAACTCAATAAACTACATGGTTCTTCTCAGCCCACCCATGAATTTTACTTGGTGTAGGAAGTGGAAAGCCTAGTCTAGCTGCAAAACTGAAGCTCAAGCAGGGATGAAAATGGTCAGAGAGAGTCTTTCAAAAATCTGAATAATGACTGTTGATGCTACTAAAAATAGAGAGACAAAAAAATCCTGCCAAAATGGGTTTATCTCAGGGAAACTGAATTCTCAGTGTCGATGCTCTCTGCAGAAATTTACAACAGTTCTTATAAAAGAAAATAATGGATTTTGATCCAACATCCCTTCTTTTTGTAAAATATTCCTGACAAAAGTAGGGTTTTTTCCGCAGCCTGGGCCAGTGCAGGGAGCACAGTACTTTCCCACGCTGCATCTGATTGCGAGCGATGGCAGCTCTCACCAGCTCCCTCGGCTGAGGGCACCAAGGAGCTGGTAGAGCTGCTGTCAGCTCTCAGCCCTCCTGCCTTATTAAAAAATAAGAAAGCAGCATGGGTTATTCTATTTATAGCATCTTAAGATCTGAATTCGCAGCTAGGTCTACAGGTACAAGCTCAGGCCCTGGTTTACCGCTTGGGATGAGCACAAAACTGCCGTGTCTTTTGGAGTTTTCAGGCATGTCACAGAGAGACTGATTATTTTGCAAGATGCTGGTACAAACTTTCCTTGCCTTGAAAACTGTTTCACCAATGAGCTCTTACAAATTCAGTGCTTCACAGATGACAGCCACTGAGGTGATGGCAGAAGAGAAAAGAAATTTGCCTTCAAAAACCAAAGTGTGAAAGGAGGGTAGAATAAATTTGGGAAAACTGGGGTTAGGGAAAGCTTATATGGGAACAAAATAAGACTAATGATGAAGTTGGTCCAACAGGTAATGAGCATCATGGAGGCTCCTGCAAGAGCTGGAGACCTCTTGGCTTATGTTAGAAAGGTTTCCCAGGGAAAGGTAGCAGGATCCTGCCCTCAGCATATGCAGTGAGGACCACAAGCCCTGATCAGCCTGGGGGCATCTGAAAGGACTGCCTTGCAGGGCCTCCACCACCCCATTGCACCCCAGCCTGCCCCACACTGGGCAGGACACGTGGCTCTCCTAACTCCGGATGAGTCCGCTGCAGTCTGTAATCGCAGCACACACACACAGACCCATGTGTTACATGAGCAAAGCGCTCGACAATGTTTTTCTGGAAGTGACTTCATTTGGTCTGAGACCTTAATGCAGGATTTGGTGGTGTTTATTTATTTTTCCCTGTGTTTTCTTGTCCTAGACAACATATTTGCAGCTGCGAAAGGCTGATGACTCCCTTTGCTAAGCAGACTTTCTCCTGAGAGCCTTCTTTCAATGGTCTCCATTGTAACGATCTGGATTTTGCATTTCCGCCGTCGCGCTGACGAATGGAGTCCCAGGTCCTGGAGTCACTACAATGAGCACGGCGCAGAAAACACAGCCAAATTCACCAGCACAGCTCACTAGCCACTGATTTATTTCCCTCTGTGACCTCCGCATGGCTGCGGTCCAGACGTGAGCCCACGTACCGCTGGAATCCTACACATCATTTCGGGGTCTTTACTCATCATTTACCAGACCATGTTCTCCGAATTGTCAGTACGGTTTCCAGGAGTGAGAGGCTCTCGTTGCGCTCAGTGGGGATTTGGCCACGGCTTTCCGGAAGGACAGGAATACTGAAAATACTAACGTCCTCCAAGTTACTCACTTCAGTGTGTCTTTAAGGTCTGCATATGGAAAATTATTTGTCATTTCCTTGCAGACACTATTTTCAAAGGAGAGATATATCATTCTGGCAACAGCGCAGCACCGTGATTTAATAGTTTGTTTATCTCTCAGCCCAGATCTGCTGCTTAAGTTCAGGAATCTAGCCCTGTCCCTTCTTCCTATCCTTTTTTGTTAACAAGCACACAGTTCTGGTCTAATAAGGCTTGTTCGTTGAACAAGATCCACTGACTTGAATGAACCCTGGCTACCAAGGGAAATGGGGGTTTGCAGTGCTCAGACCTTCATCCAGCAGGATGCGGTTGTTTGAAAGCCTAGAGTGACTCCAACAGCTAAAGACATCTAGAGATGGGAATTCATTATACCATTTCACTATCGAGACACAGTCGTAACATTGGGGTGTAGAAGTGACAGAGGAGAATGTTGCTGTGGGAGAAGCTTTCTGGGATGAAGAACCCATGAAAATGGTTCTCGTCACTCCTGTTAGCAGAATAAGCGGAGGAAGGGATATGAATAGGGTTTCTTCATGAGCCACCAATTTTCTCCATTTCTCCTACCTCCAGCAGCCTTGGGTACCATTTATATCGATATTATAGTAGCTCTCAGGCCTGGGACACAATTAACCCAGCTAAGAAAGGGAGGTTGCAAACCAACCCTGGACCTTACCACCCATCCTGATGACAGGCATCCCTTGACGCTCCTTATGCCCAGCCAGCCCAGTGGTTTCAACCTCTAAAACTGAGAGCACAAGCACACTTAGATTTATTTGTAGTTTTAGGATGTTCTGAAGCAGTAAGAACTTTCTCTCATTTTGCTCTTGTTTTTTAAGAGGCAGAATACTTTATTTTCTATGTTTTATAAGAAGAAAAGTTACAAGGGGCCTGGTCCTGTCAGGGCTTGAGGGCACTTTGCTTCAAAGGAGTTCGGCCCCAAAATGTATATTGAGCTCCATATTTGCTTTGAATAGAAGCTGAAGCGCTTGTGAGTTCTGGCTGCAGAAAAACCATGGATGTAGTCAGACCTTTTACAGAAGAAGTCAAATTACATCTTTGGAATGGGAACCAGACATTTCAGAGCTGAGACAGAAATTCATTAGAAATAAAGACAGAAGACCACAAAGTCCAGGACTATGAATGGAAGAAGTTAAATAACCTCCTGAAGCCCTGACAGGCCAGCAACCTCCTCCACCGAAACATTAAAGATGTCTCTTCACAAAATAAAAAAAAAAGTGCATTTTAGGGCTTGAGAGAGGTCTGCCTTCAGGAATTCCTTTGTCCATTTGCCCAAAAGTCTCAGTATCAGTTACAGCCTGTGAAACACTCAAAGCTTTCTGGGGTCTCTTAGCCAACAGATTCCCTCTCTCTGCTTCCAAGGATTATTTTTTCCCCATTAGAATACAAATTTTGGACAACTTCCCTCTCATCGTGCACAAGTGTAACAGATGATATCTCACTGAATTATTTTAGAAATGCATTTATGGAGTCTGTTGTCTGGGATATAGAAGCTCCATCTTTCCTATGCTATATATTATCAAATATCATTAACAGGGTCCAAAGCATGAAAGACTGACTCTGGAACTGAGAAAAACCTTCCACCAGTCAACCCAGATGCTCTGTTATGCATCTGCACTGTGCTCATAATCCACTTTGTATCTCTCTCGAGTGCCTCTTGCACGTGGAGGATAGAAAGCTATTACTGATACCAGCTGAAGGAGCTGCTACTGTAGCTCAGATGACCTGAGCTTACACCTTTTGGTCACATAGATCCCATGCCTGCTTCTCACCAAGGACACAACCCCGGCCATTTGCAGCACCAGACCCAACGGTGTTGATGCTATATACTGTTCTGATGCTGCTTGCTGACCTGATGAGATCTTTGGAAAAGTGATAGCTTTCTGTGAAATGATCGTGATGGAAGAGAAGGGTCCTGGCCACGTGCGTGCTCACCCTCCGGTCTCTGGGTGCACAGGTTGGTTGTGTCCTGGCTCCTTGCTGGGAACTGACCTGAGTGCGGTCTCTCTCCCATGTGTGCCCCATTTCCTTGGGAAAGGAGGGAGCCATGGGGCATTTCATGAGATCCCTTGGTGTAGACAAACTTCAGACATGTGCTACCGACCTAACCATGCTGAATCATTAGTGTCATCTATGCTTCATCCGTTGTGTTGGAGTCAGACAAGGCAAAGTCGTTATAAGGATTTATTTACAAAGAAAACAAAAAGAAATCACAAACCCAATGCTGTACAATGGGTAGCATAGAAAATACACTGTCCTGAGCCAACCCAATATTTAAGCGGATACTTAGTGCTCTCTTTGTGTTTAAAATTGTGCATGTCAGGGGTCTGGCCCTGGATGCTGAACATCTTAGGCAATTCAGCCCCGCAGTGCTGCTCAGGACATTCTTTTTGGTTTACAAGGAATCTTTATTGAAGCAGTACACGATGATAAGCGTTAATAGAAAGGACATTCCTCTCCCATAACTTTAAAGAGAAACCATTAATTCCCTTTGCAGAAATGTGTGCAATGTGAATTCCTGGAAGGGTGGGGCAGGAGGGAGAAAGGACCGAGAGATGAAAAGCTGGGGGAATGGTGTCAAAAATAGAATGTAAGCTGTATACTGCATTATGTAGCTTTAGAGAAGCAATGAGTCTTGGTGAAAAAAAAGCACTGGTCAGCCACTATTAGCAGCGTGTCCAACTTGATCATCCTGTCCTCAGCTAATACCCCATCTGCTGCCCACTACAGATGCTACTGGGCATGGTCAGCCCGTTCTCTTCCCCACTTGTCCTCTGCCTTACCCCAGCTCTGTGCTCGTTGGTCTCAGACCTGTCTGTCAAGCTGCTGCCCTCTCCTGTTGGATAGGTTGAGCATAACCATCCTTCAGTAGGCAGAGAGCGAGTGGAGGGCAAGGACCAGAAACGCTTGAAAACATAGCACAGTGGGAACGGGAACATTGCCCCTGCATCAATTTGCTGCTGTTGCAAGGAAAAGCACTTCTGCGGGTCATGCTCTGAGTGCCAGCCCTGAAGCGCAGATGTGTTGCCATCCCCAGGGCTAACCCCAGGCTGTGGACACAGGGATGAGTGCTGCAAGACTTCTTGCCACGTGCCATCACCCTGCGACAGCACTGAGCCCAGGGCCAAGAGCAGGAAGGGAAGAGAGGAGACAGAGATGTGAGGAATCAGAAAGGCAATTACCCACAGCCTCAGATAAGAGTAAAATATTCCGTCTGTCTTTGTTTTAATGTCATTGATCTAAACCAGAGATGCAATGACTTCCAGTGCAAAAGTTTATGGGCATAATCTTTGTTTGCTGGTGGAAATGGCTCTCGTACCTCAGAGTGGGAGCATGCCATGTTGGTGCAGTTTATCTTCGGGTGAGCTAAAGACTTCAAGGAGATCACTTTAACAAGGGGTTAGTAAACTTCACAGTTGTCTGCAATATTTTATTGGAGGTTGGAGAGACTGTTCAAACATCTGTTCCAAAGAATAAACAAACAGCCTTGCCACGTTGGTTATAGCTGACTCACAATTTTTGTGAAGGAGGTGATCAATGGACTTAAATTACAGTTTGAAAGTTGAGGGTATGACTTAAAAGGCTAATAAGACCAAGAGGAGGGTGCAGAACCTCCATGCAATTGAGTTCTGGCCCTCTCCATTGCATTCATGCTTTAATATCGCATCCCAGAAGGGAGATGTGGTGGTGGTTGTTTTTCAGAATAAACATTCTGGGTCAGGAGCAATGATTAATACAGCAAAGATCTGGGAAAATATACCTCTGTAAACAACAATGTTTTATAGCTGTGAAAGGAACTGTGTGTACCAAGAATCCTCTGCCTGTATCGGAGTATGCTCTGCTCACAGAAACAAATCAATGGAATTTCCTCACTTGGAGAAAAATATTCGGAAGATTTCATTTGTACAATACATTTCACCTAATCCATACTTCCTTGGAATGGAGAGATAGAATACAGACTGTTGGAGGAAATTAAATACAAGAGGAACCAAAGGAGGAGTGAATGAGATTTCTTATGTGGATAACATAATGAAATACATTGGAAAACCTTAACTTTGCTATCAGTCACTGAAGAGAAAGTTTAAAATATCACCCTGCCTGCCACAAATTTCCAATGTAATGTTATTGTAAGAATGTTGCACAAATGTATATATATATATAGCCACAGAAATACAGACATTTAACACTGGAAAAATGTGTGCCACCCAAATGAAACAGTGAAATGTGCAGGGTGCAAAGGCATTGGTGATACTATCTCTTGCTGGAGTGCCAGCCCTGCCAGCAGCTGGGAACACGAGCTCCATGGGGGTTTGAGGTCAACAGAAGCAGCCCATATGGGTAACCTAATAGTGCAGTATAGGCAGGAATGATTTTCTCTGTACAAAGGGCAATTTCATGGTCATCTCCCTTGGAAAGCTGGTGGGAGTTGGAAGCCGAACTGTTATTTGTGTCTTTGAAAACCTCTCCTGTAATATTTAGACAGAATGGCGACAGGGTTTTAAAAAAACACCCCAAAACAGGCAAAGGTGGAACTTGGTTTAATCTAATGCTGTCCAAGGATAGGAAAGTCTGTCATCTGAACAAGAGAAAATTCTTAAATGTTGACCCATGAACCGACATGCCTTTGATTAAACTACCCTTATCAGTGCTCGTGCCTGCAGGGAAGTCTCCGTAATGTTTGGTGAGCCCTCAGGTGACATGCAACATGCTCTGTGTTTCAGGACACTCCAAAAGCCACTGACATGGTGACTGGGCATATACGTAGCTGTGTCATTCATACAGACGCTACAGCAACCAACAAACTCAGCCCTGAACTTCAGGGGCTTAGTATCCTTCTTGTGTTAAAGAACAAACGGTGTTACCAGAAGAAAACCTGGAAAAACCTTTCTTTGCAAGGGTGACTTTGCTCACCCTCCTGGCAAAAGCCAGGCATGCAAAGTCCTTTCTTTCCTGTAGATATTCTCTCTTTCAATAGATTTCATAGCACACAGTAATCTTATTGTGCTAGGCAGGTTGTTTTTGCAAAGAAAACAGGGCTTTTCCTTCTGAAAGACTGCTACTTTCAGAGAAAGACCGCTTTTTTCTAAGGAAAAAACAAGGCCTGGACTGTGGTGGCAAGTCTTCTAGGAAATTCGGGGGCTGATTCATTCTTTTGGTCGCCTTTGGTGCCAGGGGCCTCGTGCCTCCTGGGCTCCCCATCGCACATGGCCATCACCTTCTTGCCCTTTGCAGGCGGCTTTCCCCAGTGCTCAGGGACATGAAGGTGTTCCTTGTATCGTGGCTTTTCACCCTGCCCCAGCAGAGGAGGAGGAAGAGGAGGAGAAGGAGAAGGTGGAGGTGACCATCCGTGCTGGGTGAATGTCAGCCCCTAGGTTTTAGATTATTATCCCAAATCTTTCTGAAAATTGAACAATTGGCTTAATAACAGGAAGTCGGGAGCTGGCAAATTACCATTCTTATAATCAGAACAGGAGGCTGAGAGAAGGAGTTGTGTTTTGGCAGTGATAGCTAATTTCCACATCTCATTAAAACAACGTGGCTTATTCATATATTTTCAAGGCTGTTTTTCGTTTAAAGGATAATAGAGCAGGTGCCCCCTTTTATGAGGCATTCATCATAAAATCATTTTCGGCTGAGCGGTTTGTATTGGTGGAGGAAGCGGATTTATTCAAAGTGCCTGGGTAAACACGGTACCAGTCCTGTATCCCTCTGATACCAGGCTCTTACGGGAAAAGACATGAAACACGTCACTTCCATGGCGTGTCTCTGGGCTCAGCTCCGAGTCAGCGCAGCGACTGTCCAGGGAGCCCTTTCATCATTCATGACCCCCTCACTGTTTTTTTCCCAGAAAAGGCTCAACATTTTGATGTAGCTGTGACTGAAAAGTCACCAGAAGGATAAATATGGCTTTATGTTATCAGGGTCCAGGCATGTACCCAGCCACCGCGCCATGCAATGGGTGGCTGGACCTGGCCCGGTCACCAGCCCACATCCCATCTATGTGAGAGTGGCATTTCATGATCAATACCAGAAATAACATTGTCAGTCAAATCCTTTCCTATGTCTAGGGCAGATTAAAGGTAATACAGGTCTACAGAGACCTTTCTCCTTTCCTCGTTGGTAAAGTCCCTACCCATGAGGACAGAAGTACTGGTCTTGTAGAAGGAAAATGTAAAATAAAGCAGATTTCTTGAGTACATTGTGACTTTTCTGAACAGCAGTCCTTCTCAGTGGAAGCCCATTCTCCTTCCTGCCTGGCTGCAGGCCTTCCAAGCAGGGGATGGAGAGATGTGGCGGGCAGCAAGCACTGCACAACTCACAGGTTGTTTTGCAAAGCCAGCTCAAAGGTCTGTGCAGAGACACAACAGTGATAAGACAGAAGTAAGAAAAAGTGACTGAAAGCCTGTGTTACCAAAGGTGTGGGTCACAGTGATCCCACAACAACATTTACACAGAGTTTCTGGAACACAGTCTTTGAAGGGATAAGAAGGGATAAGACTCTATTTTGACTGAATTTGGGCCAAAGGCTGTTGTGGCAACTTTCTTCTTTGCTACAGCTCCAGAATCAATGGTTTGGCCAGAAGCCTCTTGCTGCTAAACGGCAGGACTCAAGGCAGTGCTAACTGCGCAATAGGAAACACCAAAGAAAATTGGTAAAACATTCATCCAAACGGGGACTTTATCCTTTAAGATAAGTAGAGGCCAAGCATGTGTCTTCATCAGGCACTTCTATAACA
Source organism: Haliaeetus albicilla (assembly GCF_947461875.1). Lineage (NCBI taxonomy): Eukaryota > Metazoa > Chordata > Aves > Accipitriformes > Accipitridae > Haliaeetus > Haliaeetus albicilla. The sequence goes on from NC_091490.1 coordinate 5,730,898, forward strand.
TGATCTGAAACACAGAATTTGGGCTGAGCAATTTAGGAGCAAGGAGAAAATCCTGAAAAATCAAATTTATCCAGTTTTATATATGAACTAAACAGCCTAGCATAGAAGGGAGGTCTCTGAGGTCCAGCACCTTTTGCTAAATGATATATTGACTGTAAGATATCCTGTCTGCTTTAACTTGGGTGGAGCAATAAAGGAAGGAAAGTCACAATAGCTCTCCTCCCTTTATCAAAATAGCCTGTGCCTATCTAAGAATCAAGGATAAATTAATAATAGGGATCCTTTGGGATTTGGGCTGCTGCTAGAAGTCAACGGGCAACAGGGTGAACATGCATACTTGAATATCATCCAAGCATTTAACACCCTCTAATTTGGACAACATGTCTGTGCAGCATTCCCCCAACCAGTTCCTCTGCAGTGTCATAAAATAAGTAAACACAGCACTCTTTATTTGACAGCCTCTCCATCCTTTCACATTCATTTTCTATATCCCTCACATCCTCCACCGCTCTCGTCCCATAGAAGATCCAGCATCTTCCAGCCCTGCAGCCTCCCAGAGTCCCCATTGCAGATGGGGAAGGGCACCTTCTGCATGTCCTCAATGTGTTTCTTTTTTTCAGCAGCTAAAGGGTATCCCTGCTGAATGCTTCATTTGCACTTGGCCACATATTTACTCACATTTATTTTGCTGGCGCTGAATATTTATGCATTTCCTGAATTTAAAAATAACAGCGCAGAATTTCTCTTCTCCAAGGAAAGAAGAAGAAGAAAAATTTGACTTGCTATCAGATTCCTAAGCAAAACGGAGAGAAAAATCTGGAGATGATCAGAGAAAGGACAGTAGGACTGATTGACCATGCCCAAAACAGAGAGGCATGCACACCGCAGGCACACTTCACACCTGCACCAGGCCTGGTCATGTTTTGCCGGGGCAGACACCCTAAATGTGTTTTGTCCTCAGGACGGCTCAGCTGAGCAATACAGCACCTTATAGCCAGGACTTCTTGCTGTCTCATAAGCTGCTTCACAGAGAAATCAAACCAAGCATGAACCACCCACGGTGCCCAGCCACCTCGCAGAGCAGTCAGCCACGAGCCCTGGCCTGGGGTCCCTGCAATGGTGGGATGGGGAATGCACACCAGGAGATGGGTGAAACAGAGAGGGAAAGCTGCTGCAGAACAAGACCATGTAGTGGCTAAGTAACAACTCATCTTATTGCATGGTGCTTTTTTTTGTAGGCCAGTCTGGTTTATTTTACATAGCCAGTTTGTGTTAGCAAAGAGGGAAAAGCTTTCTCTACAAGTGGGAGATGAAAACAGGCTCTTCGGGTAGGTCATAGGATGTAGGGGCACCAACGGGAACATCTACTCTGTGCAAATGGGATATCAAGAGCTCAGTGGTGGAATATATCCTGTCATTTAAAGGACACTGGTTCTGTCTAAATTACAGAAACTCAAGTCCCAGGAATCCCTGGGCAAACCTCAGCTGATCTTTGGGTAGATCAGATGCTCCACCGAGGGTTAATACTGGGCTAACCCAAATTATTTGTCACTGTTTATGGTTTGATGGGAGAAGATCAAATAATAGGACCCTCCTCATCGCATGTAGACTGAAACACAACCCAGAAGAGAGGAAAGGTTTGCTCTGCTGAGGACAGTGGGTCTGGTTAAACGGAGATTGCTCCACACATTCCCTGAGCACAGGGAAGAACCGTGCCCCGGAGGAGCCACCCTTCCTGCCATCTCCCCTGGCACAATGCTCTTTTTTACCCCTTCTTCAGGGCTTTTTGCAGCTGATACCATCTGTCTCTAATTCACTATGAAGCTATAACTTGCCCATCACTTTCTCCAGGATGCCCGGCAAAAGAGTGGAGGTGACTGAGCCCTGCATTTCGACAGCAATAGGCACACATGGCTGTCAGTGTTTTAAGGGGTACAGCATCCCAAGAAGGAGGGAGGAAAAAAAAAAAGGCACATTTTCTCATGATTTATGCAACTGATATGAAATATTTGTTATACATTTCCTTTGGGATGTATTTTGGTTCAAAACCTGTGATACCAGCTGATAATGAGTTACACATTTATTTTGAAACAGTGCAGACCAACGCTAATTGGAAGCATGTTGTGTTTGACTAAGCAGGTACAATAACTCTAAAATATTCACTGTCATTTAACAGGCTTCTGCAACGATATTAATCAAAGCACTTTTTCTAAGCTAGGAAAAAGTAAATGCAGCAGTGATCAGGTATGATAGAGAGTAAAGCAACAATCAACCAGGGCCGGCCAAGATTTTTCTTTCCTAGGACTGTTATGTTTTCATCAAAAAAATCAAAAAGCTTTCAACTGGGGCTAGTAACTTTTTCATTGTCAGATGAAAACTTCTAGTGATTTCAGGAAATGTCAATTTTTTCCCCCGCAGAAAGCAGGCCTTTTTTGTAAAAAAGGTGATTTAAGTTATAAGCCTGGCTGGAAATTTGTGACTAGTTTTTATACATGTTCTTTCTGTGCTCTTTGGCAATCGTGTTGCATCTACATTTACTCGTTGTGCTGTGGCCCAACTGCAAGCGTGTGAGATCGAAGGAGAGTACTGTATCCCTTACAGAGATGAAGAAATGGAGACACGATGAGGTTACGGCAGCTGCTGCTACAAAGCCAGTGTAGCTGAAAGCCTGACAACACTGTTCGTCATCGTCATTTGCATTATATTATCCTGCACGATCACGCAAGCAAGGCTGAGACTACAGACTGCAATGTGGTGTACAAAGGCACATGAGGAGCCTATTGTATCTCTTGGGACAGGATTTAGTATTATCTATAGCAGGTCTGTGGTGATAGTCATTATGCAGAAAAATAATTAATGTTCATGGCCAGGACATTGAGGCACAGGGACAACCCTTGAGATTAAGTGTAGAAAACTGTGACAGCACTGTGCTAAAGGGACACTCAGCCCTTGAAATTTAAAAGTATCGACAATCTAGATTTTTCAAGATAGCTGAGGGATCTGCCTTTTATCCCTCTGCTATTTATACAGATAAATGGATAGAAATTATATATATGACTGCAGATGATGTGGGAAACTTTTCCATGGGTGGAAATGGGTTCAGAGAACTAATCGATAAGCATTACCGCATGCAGTAACAGCTGCACTGAAAATCATGTTGGTATGATGAAGGTAAGGAAATGACCAGAATTCTGGTGGTAGATCTTACAATCCCATACCTGACGCCCCAAGCTGTTCATGTCCGTTGAAGTTACCCATCCCGGTCACAGAAGTGTGCTTTTCATGGCGGCGTTCAATGTGGGAAATCATCTGCTATTTTCAAAGCTACAGCTGGGTTTTTCCTATTGCCACATCTTGCCAAATACTTGGGGAAAAAAGTAAAAGGGTGTTCTCAGACAGATCTATCTTAATTTTTCAGGTGTTAGACACTGTTTCCTTCTCCAAATACAAGAAAAAAATGTGGTAGTTTCTCTTTTTTTTTTTTTTTTTTACTTCTAATTCCAGCCATGGGCTGATTTTGTGTACCTGGCAATGGTTGCTTTGCTATCTAATAAGTTGCTGTTGAGTGTTCACAATTGGCTGGAAGCATTTCAATCACGCTCTTGCAGGAGAAGAGTTCAGCAAAGTTTCACTCGGGTACTCCAGCACGAAATTTTCCTACCTGGCTAAGTTACAAAAAGGGCCTTTCCCCCATACCATGAGCAGATTTAATAAACCAGTGAAACCTCTAACCACACAGGTTGGAGGAAGAAGCCAACGCAGCGGGACTCAAGGGGGAGCCAGGCAGAATGAGCTGGTGCAAACACGCATACAGAGATATTAAGTAAATAGGGAAAAAACTATGCAGAGGCATAATTAGATCTTGCATGGATCTATGACAAGGAATCCACTGACTGAAAAAAAACCCCAGGTTGCTTGGTACTGCTGGGCTGGCTTGATGCCTTGGAGAAACACAGAGTGATCTCCAGCGAGGGAAATTTCCACGAAACAGTGTCGTGAGGACATCCTGCGCTCGCTCCACCATGACTTTTTCCAAGAAAAACAGCCAGGAGCCCAAACCAAACCCTAAACAATGTAGACCTCAGAAACATAAATAAAAATGAGCAGGAGAAAGAAGCCTTCGGAAATTTGGGAAAGCAGGGAGAGGAGCGGCCCAGCTGAAGGCACCACAGGACTTGAAGTCCAGCCTGCTATTTGTTCATTGCACCAGAGTAAATGCAATGAAACTGTCCCTGGGAGCAAGAGATTGGGCTGGCTAGAGCACAACAACGTGCCTGTTCCCCAAAATGGGAGGTTTCGTGTGGACTTCATCACCAGAGAGTAGTAACTTTCCATTCGAAAGCCAACGAGGAGATTGACCGTGATGGTGTCAGTCTTTCCCAACGAAGAAAGGCATTGTGCGCTCCCTGTCCCTTGGACAATGGATGCAAGTCCATGGGTTAGAGTGTCTATTTCCAGACACTACAAAAAGCTACTCCAAACAAAGGGCCCTCTCAGTGTGACATGAGTGGTGGTGAGCGTACCACTATAAGTGCAGCTGACATCAGAAAAAAACAGTCTCCAAGAAAAACAGCATAGGCTCAAGTACTGCGCCTTTAAATAATAAGCTCTTCTCCTCCAGATGATTTTAATAAGCCCAGGCACATGTGTTGTAACCCCTTGATGCAGTACAATATGAATAACCAAATAAAAGATCTCTCCAGATTTTAAGATTTACTGTTTGCGATGGGAAAAGGCCAACCAGATGACATCATTATACTTCAAATGTGAATTACTGCCAAGTTTGGTAATACTAAACTAGAGAAATTGATCCTCTATGTTTTTGCAGAAAAATAATTTTTGGCTTTGGGGGTGATTTTTTCTCTTGTTATTTATGTAACGATAACGTTCATGTTTAGCAAACTTGGATTTTACTTAAAACTAGAGCCAGAGTACCTTATCTTACAGGTTATTTGTTTTCAGCCATCTGCTTAGCTGGAAATAATTGAGTTTGACAATTTATGGGTTAAAGAGTCAATGGATTGTGTTGGATAATTCACAAAGAGCCAAATTCTAGCTCAGGCAAAACCGTACTTGGCTTGGGTGGGAGTCTGCCTGATGAGGATGTCAGGAACTTGGTCCCTGTCTGGAAGATGTTGCTCTGTTTGCCTCTAAGGAAGAAAAATCCATACGTATGTTACAATAACACCCTTTTCATGTAAGACATCTGGATTTCTGGACGTATAAAGCCATGATACTCCAGCAAGCACGATAATACCATATTACACTTACATGCCATCCTTCTTCAGGGACTCTGCATCTTCTCATCTCTCATGGATATTTCAACCCCCCCCTTAAATGAGGTCCACTAAATACTGTTCAGCCCACTGCAGAGCTAAATAGATCAAGTCTCCAAGAGGTTAAGCCACTTGCCCAAGACTGCAAAGTGATTCACAGGCAGAGCTGAAACCGAAAACCACAAAGCTCTTTTTCCCACACCCCTGCACACCACTTCTTTTAGACTGTTTGTTGATGATGTGAATAACAACAGTTGCAACGTTTTGTACTGCAGACAACTCCAGTGATTTTTTTTTTTTTAAATCAAGTGCTTACTAAAAATCTTTTGTTTTCCACTGCAGAAAAGGATTCTGAAATTTCACGTTACAGCAATGTTTGCAGACAAATCCATACCCTTAGGGCCAGGAAAATGTTCTATTTTTACAGCATACATAAGTATATTTATTAAAGCAGCCATATATACATGGAATTATGTTGGGTCTATTTTCTTCAGAGAGGAAGCCCCAAGCTGTACAACTGTTATTATTCTTAAAAATATGCATCATGGCACCCGTGAAATGGACTTGGTTCATCGATTACAACAGAACAGGTCTTACTTAAAGCTCGGTGCTGTGACTGCTTCAGAGTATTATATGCCATATTCAACCCTTAAATACCAATCCCCCATCCTTTCCACTGACACGTGGTGCCACGAGCTGCTCTACCCTGGCACCAGGAGGTGAGATACACCAGGTCCTGCTGGTCTTGAAAGCCTGTAGACCGCAAGCAGTGCTGCACGGTTGTTTTTTCTCGTTGCCATCTGCTGCCAATGTGTAAATCTCCTCACGGTGGACAAGGGTTTTCTCAACACGGACGAAGGGTTGGTCTGAGGTGACCTCCTTTGGCAGGACCGTGAACTCCATCCCATCACGGAGGAGATGGTAAGCGTCTGGTGGACGTGGCGGTGGGAAGAGCGCCTGGAGCATACCCACAGCCTGGGAGCAGCGGCGAGAAGCAGAGGACGAGGCCAGAATAAGCACAGGAACTGAGAAACTCTGAAGGGAAGTTTTTGGGGCCAAGGGCTGGTTGGGAAACGGCACTTGGCTCTCTGAGCTAGAAGAGCCTTTCCGGCTCTTTGATTCCTGGTGTGCAGGGGGAAGTGGGACTTCATAGCTTCCCATGGAAGAAACAGCCCACATCACCACCGGCTCTGACTCCAGCCAGGCATTCCTCTTCCCACTAGCCAAACGGGGAAAGAAAAGAGGGGGGAGAAAAAAAAAGTGCTAAGCCCTGAATTTTGGCGAGCCACTTCAGCCAAAAAAAAGGTTGAAAGCCTCTCTGGTTACAGTGAAAACCACCATTTGAACTGCCGGCGAGTTCAAACCTAGAGAGATTTTTGTAGGGCCAGTTGTGAGGGGGTTTGGGGTGGAGCAGTTCGCACACCTCATCAGGGACCAGCGCCTGGGCAGGAGCTGTGGCCAGTTTTAGTCACACCAGCTGGCATGGAGACATCCGAGCTGCGTGTGATGCAGCATCGCTCTCAGATCCTCTCGGCCTTAGAAGCTGGTTTGCCTGAAGTTCACAACTCAGGCAGTTTTGGGTGGCCCAAAGAGCTTTCTCTTGTCAAAACCACATCTGGGGGAAAGGTTCAGGGATGACCAGCTCTTGGGTATGGAAAGAAGTACAAATATTTGCTGCTGCTTTTTTTAAAATGGATTTTTTTCCACCCAGCTACACAGACATTCTCCACAGATCTCATAGAGGTTGGAGACCTGGGGTGGGAAAGCAGAAAATCTGTCCTCCTGCACTCCTTGATACACTCTTAGGTGCTCTGCTAGTTAAATTGTTGGTAGATATGGGAATCTGGCAAGCTAACTAACAGCCGCATGCTTTAACCAGAGAGTGTGAACACAATTATATATTTCACAGCACACAGAATCTACCGTAGGCTTGGCAGAAATGTCCCCATGAGTCAAAAGAGTAAGGAATACATAAAATCCTGAATTCATACATCCAAATGACCTGGAACACAACCCCAGAAAGTAGAAACTAAAGAATTAAAACACAACATTTAGTAAAAGGTCCCTGCATTAAGAGACATCAGGGACACGATTTTCCCCAAACCTTTATTTTTAACTCAGTGTGTGGAGGAAGGAGGCCAGGTTTGCTGACATGGCATGCCATACTGGGAAAGGCCATCAGAGGTGAGAAGGACCAAGACCCTTCCAATGAGGGGGAGATGAAGGAGCTACAACGAAGCCCTCAGAGAAAAGCACTGTCCCCTTCCAACAGCACGTCCTTTATTTGTCATCCTTCTACCCGTGCATGGACCACATATATCCCAGTGCTCTCCATGAAAATCACGATGTTGCCTTCAAGTACTGTCCAAACCAAAAGACAGCAGGGAAGATGAAGGAAGGAAAGGCAGGACAACCCAGCATCCAAAGCCAAAATCCTCATGCACCTAAATTCTGTCTGTGACACAAAGGGAGGGTAAATCTTAGGATAAATGGGGCAGGGACCATGACGGGAGGGTGTTTACAATCCAGAAGATGCTCCAAGTTACCGTTGCATTTGCACTTTTGACAGCGTTCGGATTCATTTTATTTTACAAATAATCATGGCTGGCGTTTCAGCAAAAGCCTTGTATTTAGTGGTGTCCAACTAAAACATGTAATGTGGTCAGAAATGTGTTTTCCCTGTTTTAAGAGGAGCAGCAGAAGGAAACTTGGAGGAGCTTCTGGTCCCTTTTCCCCCCTCTCCATTGGATGACTTGAAAAATGAAAAAGAATCTGTTTCTGTGTGAATGTATCCCTTTGGACTATTTCTGAAACACATTATTTAGAGCTGTGCAAAGAACGGATTTTTTTTTTTTTTTTTTTTAAATTTGGCTGCCAAACCAGAAAAATCAGGAAAAAAGTTCATTTCAGATTGACTAATCTATCTTGTGTGACTCTAAATGAATGATTCTGTTTCATTTTCACATTTGGATTGTTATTTTCTTAGCCTTTAGAAAAGAATTGGAGTTTTTTCAGGGAAAAAAAAAAAGCCATCTCCAAATTGAACAGGGAAAAAAAATCTGTTTAAAAAAGGCAAATAAAATATATGAAAGTTATTCCATTTTCTCCCTGGTTTGCAGGTGAAACTATCTGGAAGTTGCCTGACTAATTTATCATCTCAAAAGAATATTTTAGTAAATTTCCAATGAATTTTCAATATGAGGAGATTCACAGGGTATTGTTTCCCAGATAACTGTACAATTTTAGAATTCATAAAATAATGCAAAACAATTTATCAGTGTTGCCATAACTAGTGATCTCAAAATATTGAAACCACACAACATTCAAGGCTGGGTAGTGGACCTCCAGCAAAATCTCACCAGCTTGAAATAAAAACATGGCCTGAGTGCAAAACCCTTCTGCAGTACAATTTCCTTTTCGGGGCACACACAAATCAGATACAGATGCAGCAATGTCTCCTCGCCTTTCAGGTGTGGAACTGCAACTGACTGCAATGTATATTTGTAGCCCACCTTGATTACAAAGAAGTCCAACACTTGAGCCTCAGCATGATCATCTAACACCATCTGCCTCTCATATATATATATTCCTGCTGTTGTCCAAGCAGCGCATTTCAGAGAAATATAAGGGAAAAGGTATAGATACTCCTAGCATCTTGAAATCAAATAACAATGTGCACTGAACTGCTACCAGCTTGCCAAAGAAGGATTTCTTGGAGGTCCCTGATACAAGCTGTGACCCAGATGCCTCTTACTTTTCTTTGAAGACATCATAGCCCACAGTGGACTATTCTGTATCCTTTCTATCGAGGTACTTAGGAGAAAGAATGAGTCCTCTTGACATTTTAAGGTTCTAGAATAGGATTTGGGGAAGTGAGGCAGGTTTTTGATGAAGCCTAGACACTGCAACCCCAGTCACCAGAGGATTGCATTTGAGGAATGAAAATACCAGAAACTTTTCTCCAAATTGTCTCCATCCACGCATGAGCATCCAGACCCCTGTCAAAGTATCAATGTTCTGAAACATCATTTGCTTGTGTGAAGTTAGAGTTAAATCTTTCTAACACATTTTTCCTGCTGGCAGTTGCACACAGCCAGAAATTAATATCTAGAAAGAGTGCATATGAAGAAACTAACCACAATTGGTGTTAATTTGGAAGTGTTAGATTGAGGGTGCATGAGATTAAACTTCCCTGAATGGATCTCAGTTGCAGCACGAAGTCCATGCAGCATTTTTTGCGAGGTGTTTGAACTTGAGGAATTTGAACTAAGAATCACGATGACACTAAGACACTGAAAAACACATAAATGGCTACAAAAAAAAAAAAAAAAGCCTCCTCTTTTTCCACATTATTTCAGTATGTATTTTAATGGAATTTTGGATGAAATTCAGCTAATGCTTGGAAAGATTTTGGGTGTTTTACTATCTTAACCATATGTCAGTACTTCAGTCCTTCCCTGTTAGATTTAGGGTGTCTACAAACCAGTAAAGAAGTTGTTGTGGTTTAACCCCAGCAGGCAGCTAAGCACCACACAGCCACTCGCTCATTCCCCCCACCCAGTGGGATGGGGGAGAGAATCAAAAAAAAGTAAAACTTGTGGATTGAGATACAGACAGTTTAATAGGACAGAAAGGAAGAAAATAATAATAATGATAATGATGATGATGATGATGATGATATTACAATAATAATAATAAAAGAATTGGAACATACAAAACAAGTGATGCACAATGCAATTGTTCACAACTTGTCGACTGATGCCCAGTCAATCCCTGAGCAGTGGCCCCCAGCCAGCCTTCCCCCCCAGTTTATATACTGGGCATGACAACACACAGTATGGAATATCCGTTGGCCAGTTTGGGTCAGCTGCTCTGGCTGTGTCCCTTCCCAATCTCTTGTGCCCCTCCAGCCTTCTTGCTGGCTGGGCACGAGAAGCTGAAAAATCCTTGACTTGATATAAACACTACTTAGCAACAACTGAAAACATCAGTGTGTTATCAACATTAGTCTCATACTAAATCTGAAACACAACACTATACCAGCTACCAGGAAGAAAATTAACTCTATCCCAGCCAAAGCCAGGACAGAAGTCTAATCAAGTGTGTCCGGAAAGGGACGAACCCAGCAGCGTGTGACCAACACAGTCCCTTTTTAGCTCCTTTTTTTGTTTTAACTTCCTGGTGTGCTAATACAATTATTGTCCACGGACATGGAGTCTTTACTTTCGGGAAATCCTGGAGTGGATTGAAAACACATTCCTCATCTTCTCCCTGAGAGAACATTTATGCTTATTTTATGGTTGGGTAGTTGCTCAAATGCCCATGCAATGCATCCAAGGGGGGGCTGGTGTGTGAGAAGAGCAAGCCCAGCTGCTCGAGGAAAGTCACCCTGAGGGCAAGCTTGGCACTTGTCCCGGCAGCATTTTGAGGGGGGTTCAGTGGAGCACCTGACAAACAGCTCCTATGCAAGTTGGCTGGACCAGCCAGCCAGCGGTGGTTGCAGCAGAGACTCGCGGGTGATGCTGGTGGTGCAAGGGGCTCCGGACACTCACGGATGACCACCCGTGGCCCACATAGGTTGCTGGTACAATCCCTGCTTTGGCCACGGGCTGTGCAAATGGGTACAGATTGGACAGGGTGGGTGGCAGAAGTGTATAGCCCTCACCTCCCCCAGGGTGGCTTTCCAATTTTGAGAAAAATTAAAGGCTCGTCTCAATTTCTTGTGTCTTCCTGGAGGATCCTGGCACAGCCGTCCTTTGCTTTGACTCTCCTTTTCGATTTACAATAAATTAATATTGCTACTATCATTATTAAAACAACATTTGAGCAGCCTAGGGAGGCTACTTAAGAGGAGCTGGTGACATCTTGAATCTCACACAACCTTTAACCCTTACATCTGCGCGTTTTCATCAGCCGAATTAAGAGTGAGTGGAAATACTCACACAATTACAAGCTTATATGTATGAAACGACTGGTTGGATACCCACGTTACTGGGTCCTGTGCCAATTAGCTGAGGCATAGCAGAGTGGTTCCAGCACACGGCACTTCATCGTCTCAGCCTTTCCCCTCTAATAAGGGGTTGTGATTTGGTCACATAGTTTGGTCTCCGTTTGTAAACAGAACACACTGCAACGTGAAAATCTGGTTGTAATCCTACCACATGATTTGGGGGGCACGACATTTCACTCCCAAGCGAGGGGACTAGGAGAAATTTTTCTGGCAGGTCATGCACATCTTTTAAACACCTTTGTGAGAAGCAGCTGAGTGATGACCTAGTACTCCCAGCAGCACTGTGCTTGGGAGGACCTGAGCCCATCTGTCTTGGGATCAATGGCAAGGAGTCACTGCTTCAACGCACTGCATCCAGGTTTCAACTAAAGCACAATACAGACTGCTTTGCTACTCCACACGCAGCAGTTGGCATCTGCGTTGCAAAGTATCGTGCCCAGCTCAGCCTCCGTTCCCTCTCCCCCAGAACTGTTGCAATTAAAACAAAAAAATCCCTCACTAAAAAAAAAAAAAAAGTATGGATCTTCTAGACCTCCATATGATCTATGTCCCCTAATTGCTCCCTCATTGCTACTGTTCATCTAACACTTTCTTGTGCACTTGGAGGCACGTGGCTATCAAGCACCTTAACACTTTCTCTACGGATGACACCATCAGGATGCTCAGACTTGGCTGCTGGAAGTGCTAGAAAGGGCTCAGCTGCTTCCTGCACAGTGACCACTACATCACCGTAAAGTGTGCTGTGAGACATGTTTCAGAGCAACTGCTTCACTCCAGGAGACAACAGAGCGTCTTCCAGTCTGCAAAGCACAATGCAATCCATCTGCTCTCTTTGACATCGCTTTGCTGCCTTTTGCAAGGCATATTCCCCAACATCTCTGTACTTGCCAAATACACTGTGACTCATGTTCTTCCCAGGTACAGCAAAGTTGTGAATTCCCCTCAGACATTACAGTGATTCTCATATTTTGATGGTCTCCTGCTTCAGTAGCCTTAGCAGGGTTTGATGAATGTAGTTACTGATGTGAAAACAGATGTTTTGTTTTGTTGTGGGTTTTTTTTCCCAGCAAACAACGATGTCATTTCTACAGAACAACACAGTAAGAAAGCAAAATCCTTCCAAATCTCCTAGCACTAACCTGCAGCTTTAGCAGTGTGTGGTTTTCCATTTAACCCACTAGTAGCCAGAAAAATAAATATGTAAAGGAAACACAGCTAAAACTGGCAGATGTGATGAGCCAGATCTTTGTCAATGGATTAATCTCCCTGCATTTTAACCGTACACGAGGAAGACTTGCACATGGTGGAGAGATTCATGGGGTCCGTGGTGAATCAATGGAGAGGAACAGGCGTATTTAAGTGTGATGGCTACTGCAAGGTAAGTGGTTGAGGTCCTTTAGGAGCCTGTTTCTCTTTACTCAATCTAAGGATGGCCAGCTCAGATTTTGACACTGGCATATGCTGGGTCAGGTGAAACATGCTATTTTCAGGTCAAGGGGCAGGTTGTGTGCTGGGGAAAGCTTTCCACCTGATCAGTCCAAATTTTGCTGGAAGAAAGCATATCACCTTTTCCAAACCACAGAAAATGATACGAGGACATAGTGGCATCACTCCATGATGACTGAGGTGATAACATAAAATATGGCAAAAAGAACAAAGTCTGAGCTTTGGTAGGAATAAAATATAGTAGAACAGTAAGTCTTGCTCTTCTTTGTGTGCAGCTGTAACTTGTGTGTGTGATTATACAGGTGACAGAAGATGTATTGGTCTCTGACTGCTAAACTGATTTAATGCATGAATCTGTAACAATATTGTTTGTCTAAATTTATGACACCAAAGTAGAATGAAGCCTCTCAGATGTTTCAGATGTCATTTTACTTGCTGTAAGTAGGTTCCTTTGTTCTGTTCCTGCACTCCTTCAATATTTATCACTCCAAATGGGTCTTAAATTTGTGGTGGAATCAGGGCTTCCTAATCCAGTTTTAGGGTTCTATTTAATCGCTCCTTGGAGGCCCTACTAGTGACAATTTCTCAATTTTAATGTCTTTGGTTTAGCATGAAACAAAGCTAAAATTGCATTTCTTATCAGAACAGCGTCTGAAGCTGCCACGTGGACATCAGGTGATGGTGAGAGAAGGAGAAGGGACTTTGCCATCTCAGGAACGTGAAGGGATACTACGGTCTTGCAGCTAAGATATGATCCCTCCAACAAAATGTCTGAGCTGTCTTTGCCCTATTGGCTTTCCTCTGCAAACAGGGGGGAAAGAGTCCTTCTTTGCAATTTGTCTCAAGTTCCTTTTTCATCAGAGGAATGGATATGAAAATACGGGGCTTACCACCAAGAATAGATGTACATTTAAGCTCTCTCAAACAAGCAATCATCTCAGATTTCCAAAAGCATACAGATAGCTGAGCTTTGCTGTTTGAAAAGGGCCATAGCTTCAAACAAAATTGCTTCCAATCCTCCTCTTAACCAGCTGCTTATTTCCATGCTTAAAAACTCAGACAAGGTTTCTCAGATAAACCAAGCAACTGAGTTATGTTCCCAGGCAGGGAAGATGCTGTTATTGAATTATGTCTTGCCAAACAGTGTCCAGTCTTGCAGTCTCTGGGCTAAATGAACAAGGATTTCCATGGAAAATGACCTAGGTTCCTTCTCTCCCTGAGCTTTCTGTAGAGCTGTCCATTGGAAGACGTACTGCTGGGAAAATACTACAAAAAGGGTTCCCAGGAATACTCATTTTAATGCCTTATTGAATGCACTGTAACTGATCTTATGTTCTTTTTAAGTTTCTCTTTTCAGTAACGAACACATTTACTGACAAGAACAATTATAGAAGCAACAAATTAATGACAAGAAATTTTATAACACAAGTATTCATATTGGAAACTTGGCACTAAATGGTGTGTTCCTTTGATCATGGAATTAAGTCATATTATGCTCTCCTGTAAATCTAATGGAGAATAAAAAAAAAGATAGCATTTGAATATTGATAAGAAAAATTGACAGATGATCAATTATTTGTGAAGAAATTTTTGTAACAATTAAGAAGGGTAATGATGTTCTTAGATTATTCCAGATAAGAAAAGAAAAGGTAAAATTCCATGGCTGAATGATTTGACCTGTGTTATTTGTATGTGATGAAGAGACTACTGGGGGCCAGGAGCAGTGTATATCGTCCATGCTCTTTGACATCACCACAACTGAAAGCAAGCAGACACAGGCAACAGCGTATAACTATGCTGAATACAAAGGGATGGGAGCTTTAACCCACGGTGAACGCTGGTTATTCAACATTGTGCTCTCAGACACATAAGGAGAACTCAGCTTCTGCTATATAAGAACTCCTGTATTAGTCAGTGTGTCTCTACTGATTCAGATGGAAATATGGCTATTTATGGTCATTATGACTAATCATGTGAATAGGGGAAAAAAGATCCCACTAAACTAACTAAAAAAGCCAGCAGTGGAATTCAGTTACCGTCATCATCATAAAGAATAAAAACTAAGACTTAACACCTTAGAAACACTCTTAAGGGCAATCCATATAATTTTGTTAATATGGACAGAGTGATGACTTCTCAAAAAACACCAACCCTCTATAATTAAATTTGAACAGGGCTAAAGTATTTTAAAATCTGCCTCATCTATGCAGTGCAATTAAAAATCTGGCAAAATAACCTCTTAAACCAGCTTGTTGTTGGAGAATATAAGTAATTACTGAACTCAACTGGTCAACCTCTATTCCTGCAAGAGTAATAAGAGAGACGCCTATTTGGATTGACAGGAAACGCCTCAATTAAAGGTTTTCTAATCTGAGTTTTCTTTTGCAGGGCCAGTCAGATCTCTGTATTAAATCAAAGACAGATAATGGGGAAAAGAAAAAAAAAAAAAAGCCCAATACTTTCTGCAGTTAAAAATGCCATAGCAACTGAGCTGGGCAGATGGAAATGATCCATAGCAAAAATTGTTTGGTCACCAATGGTAAGAAAGAAGAATTGCCAAGAAATCTGGCAGTAAGTAACAGGGGGGTGGATATTCCTGACCTGTCTTCAGATATCATTGAACTCCTCTGTGGGAAGCGTATCAGGTTGTTCGGCAACAGAAACAGTCCAGATCTCAGTTACAAATCCCACCTAAAACATAGCACACTTGACTGTATGTGAAGAGATGGTGATGGAGTGCAATGGTTGAGAGGGAGGATAAGTAGAGCGGTTTAAGCTTTCCGCCTTTTCCTGTTTGAAAACTGATTCTCTTCAGACACAACAAAAGGGAAGAGAGGTTAAGTCTATTAATTTCAAAGGGCATGTGTGCAAAGAGATACAGAAGAACACATAACACTAACTTGTGAGCTCCACTTCATACTTATAGTCAACTATTTTACCTGAAGGATTCATGAAACATGTTGAGATTTTTCAAGTGCTTCATTTTTTTGCTACAGAGTGGAAAATAATCTTTTAGTTTAATAGACTGGCTTTTCAAACACTCATGCCTCATCTGAAAATCTGCCAGTATTTTCTCTCTTAGCCGATAAGTAGATACTTCTCCTCAGTACTTATCTTCTGTATCTTTCCCCTGACCTGGTGGCATATGAAGTGGTGTGCAGAAAAATGTGAAGCTAAAGGGAAAGAAGAATACAAAGGTATTATATGCCCACCTTTTCTTTTCTGAGACTGACAAGTGAGGGTACAATTGTTTTTCTGCTATTCCCTGTCCAGAATCTCCCTCCTGCACTCCTGAGCTGACCAGCAATGCAAATCTCACAAATCTGTTTTTTAAGCCATGTTTTTTAAATGTAAGCTGGGACTGCCAGGTAATTCCTAGGGACTGTACACAAAGCCTTTAACCTTTTTAGCTCCATCAGATGCTTTTAAATTGCTTTAGAGTGCTCTTAAAATGTCTTCTGCAGCACACGTAAGAGGAAAAGGGCACAATCCTGAAGAAGAAATCATGCATGCTCCCACTGTTTTCTCCAAAGGGAATTGCATACATGACGCAGAAAGTCTATGCATCATTTACGCACTACTTAATTTCCTCAGATTTCCCTAAGATTACCTGACACTTGAGTCATAAGTCTTTTACTTCCCCCATCTCCTCCACCACAGTATATTTTTCTCCACAGTTTGGGGCTTTGTGGCAGTGAGATCTTCAGAAGTGGAATTAATTTCCCACGAAGAAACCAACAGCTAACGGGCTGATGTGGATGGCTAGGTTTCTTTTCAATATTTGGATAAACTCTGATTCAACTTACTTTTTTAGCATTTTTACAATGTAATTATTCGGAAAACAGAACAATGTACATTACCAGGAACATTTGAAAATAGAGATTGAGCAATAAGAACATTATAGGACTTGATTTCAAAAGAATGCATGCAGCAATTATTCCAGGCTGCATTAAATTACAAAAATTGAGAAAAGCTGTGACCTAGATATTTCTTCTCTTGAAATATTTTTCATTTCAAGCATCTACTTTTTTTTCAGGGTCCGTTTTGTAATGAAAAGAGTATTATTTTGTTGGTACTGTTTTTATCTTTGCAAACCCATTATGCTATATTAACAGGTTGCAGGGGATAGTTAAACACAACAGAGACATATGTAGTCCCAGCAGAGCAGACCAACAGATTTTGAAACAAAGATACCCTGCAAACCATTGGAAGTTATACAAAACAGACAGGAGAGCTATTTAAGAGAGGAAACCTGATATGGATCCAGCGCTGGAATTGAAAGGCTGAAAAGCTCAAAGAGCAAAATTTGAGTATAAAATGTTATCTGTGCAGGAGGGGATTAGCTATGAGCTGAATTATATTAAAACACACTCTATGTTAAGGAAAAGTTCTGATACACATCTTTTTTTCATAGGAAAAATACAGTCCCTTTTCATAGATTCAGTACTTGAAAAGCGGTATCATACACAACAAATAGAATAGCTCTATATATTGAGAAATGAACGGATATTTTGGTGTAATTAAGTGCTTTAGAAAGGGAGAAAAGACTCGGACAAAATTTAGTATCCTGTCAAGAGCTTTCAAAATAGTGTGTAAAACTGAATGAAAAATACCAAACACAAGGACGTTGTAATTGGAATAATTACTCTGATTCAGGATCCATTTTGGCTGGGAAAATTATGTGGTGAGTCATTTTTTTATTTTTTTTTTTAATCTGCTCCTAAATAGTGTTTAGCAACATAGGCCTAAATTAATCTGTGGAAGTCTTACAGGATTAATGACTGTTGACTTAAATTGTAATTTACTGAAACATTACTCATGTCTACAATAAAGTCAAGTACTTTCTCTTTATACACAAATTGCTTTACCTGAACTGGTTTATCCGATATCATTAATAGTTCTCTTATAAGTTCTCCTGCATCTTGTTGAAACAGTTTTGCAAATCCTTAATTGCATCATCACAGGTCAAAAGCAATTTTCCCTGGGACTTTATTGCCTCTTTGAAGTATTAACTGGTAGAAACACTACTCTCTGCATCACACCTAGCAAGATCAAGGTCCAGCAGAAATATTGCCATATATTTCAGATGAAGACATTCAGATGGGGGCTTTGATAGAGGCTTCAAGTCAGGCAACCTGCACTCCTTTCCCTGAGCTAGATGTGTTCTTGGCTACTGCCTCCGTAACTCAGGGCAGCCCACGTTGCAGTTTCTGCACGCCACGGGCACAGCAGTGGTGTAGGGAGCTTCCCTGCCTACCTCTGTGGGCAAGAGGAGAAGAATGCAGAAGAGCTAATCCCTGGAGAATTAATCCCTAAACTGGATGCACTGATTTCCTTGCAGCCTACCCCAGCCTAAGGAAGCCCTCATCAGTGATGGCAAGAGAAATTGGCTGCAAAAAGCAGATTACTGCAAGACACATTTATGATTCGCACACAAATCCAGCCGTTAAAAACCCTTGTCTTTACTAGAAATCATGGGTAAGAGGAGAAAGATGCCAAAGGACCAACAATGTTTCCAAGAGGAAGGATTGTCCTTGTGCCACCAAGATTACCCTAAAGGTAGAAGGACATCTGCAAGTTGTTGAGCTACATGTGATTGTGACCTACCTGTGGCAAGTGGGAACCTGTCATGATTTTCACTGGAAGAAAAAAAAAATAATCATCCTACAGAGTCGATTTCTCGAGATCAGAAGATCCAAGCCCTGGGCCCACAGCTCCCCCAGAGCTCGACAGCTGTAGGTAGGAAATATTTTCCTGCATCCTGAATAATGGCTTTACCCACTCAAAATAGTTTTTCAATATAAATATGTCCTACATGAACTGAAAGCACTTACATTTGAAAGAGCTATTCATGTCTATTAAGTCAGACAAATGATTGAAATTTAACATTAAAAGTGCAACTCCACACCTTGTACCATTTATCGACAGGAAATTAGGAACAATTAGATCTCTGTAAAACAAGGCAAAACCATGATTGCCGAAGGTCAGACTTCAGGAAAACCCTGCAGAAAGCTCAACAGCAGAAATTCCTTACAGGTATGCTTCTTTACACTTACATCGTACATATGGTTTCAGCAGCAATCAGGTAAAATGGACAAAACCAGATTTCCCCCACCAGCTGCAATAAATTCAACCCTTCCCCCCCCCCCCCCCCCCCCCCCGTTATAAACAAGCAGAAATGTTGCACAGAGCAGACACTCTCTGGTCTTTTATGGGCATTATTGTGCTCTGGAATGGAAAGAGGACTGGCAAAGATTGCTTGCAAGTACAGAAATGAAAGGAAGAGAATTAATTTTCTGCAACTCGCTATGTGTATTTCTTGAGTTTTAATACTTTCACATTCACAATGAAAGTTCACAATGAAACACCTTGTGTAAATATTGCAAGCCCCTGCCTGGAATTCTTGCAATGAGCTGTCAGCAGATAAACTTTCGCCTGTTACTTTCTGTAAATGGATAACCTTGAAAACACACACACACAAAAAAACCCCCAGTCAGATCTCATGATTTCTTTTCTTCAAAACAGACTGAAATGCTGATTCCTAATAAGTATGTGTATATTAGGTTAGAAATTAAGAACCATTTTCCAAAACATTATGTCCAACTCAAAGCAATTTTGAATAAAGCTTCATTAGGGTTCTGAGGGTTTAAAGTTTTTATACATATACACATACATAAAGTACATTAGGTAGATAGATAGAGAGACAGGCAGATAGATAGATAGACAGACAGACAGATAGATAGAGGGTTTTTTTCTTCTAACTTCCAGTTCTGGCTAGCACTATAGCCAAACATGCCAAAATACAGCAAAGAGGACTATTCTCCTGATACTCCCAGCTGTGGCCAGAAGAAATTGTGCCTGAAATCGCGTGAGAAAATTTTGAGACAAATGAGCTTTGGCTAGCTCAGCTGTGAACGTTTGGATGCTTATGTAAAGTGAAGTGACCCCAAACTGCAAAGCACTGGATGTTCACTCGTCACTAATTTCTAATAGTCACTCTGAGACAGGGTGAAACAGCCAAGAAAGGGGTATGGGGTCCTTGCTTGCACAGAGGATTTAAGAGGTGAAGGAGGAAAGGAAAAGTCTCTGGGGTTTGTAGGCCATGTTGGTTGGAGAAATTGTTTTTCTTCAGTGTTATGCAGGAGTTTTGATGTTTGAACAATACCTGATGCCCAAAGGCAGAGAGCGATGGCAGCCATCAGGGTGGCATGGTGTCCTTGTAGGCAAGTCAACAGCCATTGCCACGGTCTGGCACTGCTTCTCGTCTGTGCACAGAGGAGGAGGCATTTGTGGAGGAGGTAGAAGAGGCATCCCTCCATTTCCTATGGGACAAACATGACAATCCCACTCCCTCTCCTCTGCCACCCCCTTGCCCCTGAGGAGCTCCCTCCACTATGTGTTGGGCCACCTCCATGCAGCCTTGAGCGAGGCTGAAGGGGTAGGGACAGATATTGAGTGATTCCCTTGGAAAAGCTTATTTTGGGGGGGGGCTGAAGGTGATGGAGGGTGAGTGTGATGGAGGACGATAAGGAGAATTTGTGGTCTGGGGAGTCAGGGAGCCTATTCTGTCGCTGGTCCCTCAGATGAGTGCAGCTGAGATGAGTATGTGCTTTTACAAGCAATTATTTTAAAGTGTGCCCAGAGGACGCAATAGTCAGGCTTTATTGGATACGTAATACACACTGTGACAGTATACGGTGCTATTGCAGGCCAAAATTACAATTCTGGGACCTTGCAGCCTGCAGCTGCTCAGTAAAACAAAGGAAATCCCACCGAAAGAAAAAAGGGAGGGGGGTTAATATGCTTTTAAGCAAAATCCAAAACATAGATTATATGACTTCCCTCATTTCAGGGCTTTTCTGTGCCTTTAGGGGCAGCTGCAGGAAATATGAAAGAGCATCTTCCCTAGAGCTTTCCCTAGTGAGGGCTGGGGAAAGTGGGGAGGGGGGACACAGCCATCGCAGGCACACCTCCCCTTCGCATGTCTTGTGCCCAGGAAAGGCACTGGCATCGGAGGGGCCAGAGCTGGTGGTGGCCCTTGCACAGGTAACATCAAGCCTGGGACATCCCTGTTGGTTCCTCAGAGCAGATCTCCAGAAGCGTCAATGCCATGCTTCAGTCCCACATGTTCATTAGCATGTTGTTGGCCAAGGAGCACCCAGCAGGTTAAACATCTGCCTAACTGGAAGCAATGAATATCATCTTCTGGGAGAGGCTTGAAGCTAGTGCTGGAAGTTGACCTGAGCAGGACAGTGCTTTGGGAACTGAAGCAGCCGAGGACACAGGCTGTGGGAGATCTGTCCCACCACAGGAACCACACAGCAGATTTTCTCTTTCATGGTGCTTATTATGCCACTGACCCTAACCTGGTTAGTAAGTGACATATTGTTCTGCACTCTAAATCATTTCCTGTAAATAACTTTTTTGTTAACTTGTTTTCTTCTCTAAAAGTTATTTTGGTTTGGGGAAACTTTGTCACTGTATTCCAGAAATCAGGCTAAGAGTTTCCCTTCTAGAACAGTGTGTATGCAGATGTTGGCAGGACACCCCCAAGACAAATTAGGATCTGACCAAGTACTCTTGCAATGAGACCGACAGACACAATGGGCGAGTAGAATATGTGATACAGATCTCAGATAAGGCATGCAAAATATAAGTGCAGTGAAGCACAGAAAGGGGATGGTTAAACATTCTTAAATGCTCTGGGCAGTGGCAGCAGCTTCTTTGTGACTTGCATGATAGGCAGTGTTAATACAGCCTCAAGAAGCCATACCATTGCTTTAATGGCAAAACTGAGTATGGCACAGATCAGGTGGAGTTTGTGCTTTATTTCATCATTGCAGTTCTGCTGGGACCATATTTCCAGATGGTAAGCGTTGCTCAGCTGCTGGGCTTCAACTATTCCTTACCTCGAAGCCCTTCTTGGAAATGCAAATAACCGTGTAGAAGTTTCTGAGCCATTTTCTCTGCAGCAGCAGCCAGCAGACCTCAGCTGCATTGCCCTCAGCCAGCTCCACATTACACACTCAAGAGTATTTGTAGAACAGAAGGTGATGGCACCCGTTGGTGCAGCGCTGCTGCAGTGCATGGACCCGCTATGTTCATGGGAGGCAACAGACGTGGAAAAAGGATTTGGGGACCAGGTGAGTTGGTCTGTCGCTGGGACCGTACACCTGTCCACACCGGGCAGCATTGTGGAGGCACCATGGAGGACATGGTAGGGTACAGCACCCTAAGGTTTCACCCAGAGCTGGAAGATGGGCTTCGTACCCTGCAGTCCAGAGGCATCTAAGGACTAAAGAAAGCAAAGGCTTTTCAGACCTGTTAATTCAGATGTTGGATGCAGAGTTAGGAAGTCTGAAGTAATATATTAGGTCAAAAACTCCATTAACTCAAGCTGAGTAAAAACATCACCGTTAACCACTATCCAAGTTTAACACAAAACCCCTTTGGCTCCCTGATTCTAGCAATTTTATCAACATTTGATCTCCTTTGACATCAGAGCTGGCTTCTGTCTCTAGATCATTTTGTCTAGACTCGGTGTTTACATTAGACTTACCCGGATTGGCACCGTTTGCTTGGCAACCTTTTTGAGTGCGCGTGTGTATGCTTATAGCAGCTTTGTTTACGCAGTTTCCCACTGAGTTTGTGACCAAAAATAAACACAGAATTAAATGTGAGCAATACTCAGTGGGACACTAAATGCATTTTATAGGGCTTGCCTCTGAAGCAAAGGATATGAACTGATTTTCAGACATCTACAAAGGGCCATAATCAAACCCAGATCATCAGACAAGAGTGATTGTTCGGGTGAGCTAGATTTCTTCTGCTTTTTACCATTGGAACAATTACTGAAACCTCAGTCATGTCCAATATGTAAAGGGGCAGCAAAACCCAAGCCTCAAAAAATTTTCAAGACAGCTTTTTCTGTGTATAAATACACTAGCCCAGGGCCAGCAAGAGTCGGTCAAGAGCTGCAGAGTCCAGTGGACTTTGAGTAAGAGCTGTAACAATGTTGGTAAAAGAGACGTTTCATAGCTCATGATGGCTGGAGGTAGTTACTCCACCTAGGAAACAGCAGCCGAAGTTCAGCTTCTTAAAATACCAAGGAAAAAGCTTTTTTGAATGAGAGGATGCATAGAGTCATGGATCTGAAAGCCAGAAAACACTGTTATAACTACCCAGCTTCCCTCCTGCAAAAGCCCTGACTGTAATATTTGCAAAGGTAAGTCAGATGTGCGTGTCTGAGTCACAGTGGCCTCTACGATAAACGCCTGTCCTTGATTCAAAAGGCCTACATGACTTCAGCTAGACTTCCTCCATCGTTGTTCTTTGTTTGTCCTGGGCAAGAAGAATAAAAAATTAACCATAACTATTAACCCAATATTTGGTCAACGTGACTATCCAGGTCTTGAAAAGAGGAAGCAATGTGAACATCTGGGGCATGAGCAAAACTCAGCCAGGGAGCAAAAGAGTTCATGGGAAACCATAATGTTTGCTTTCACCCAAAAGCTCACAAAACTTTGCATTTCGTTCTGGGTTGTTAGTGTTAATCGCTCTAATCAAGTTAACTATCAAGATATTGTGTAGTCCTGGGTTCTTCTTTCGCCTAAGTGTCTCTTCCTGGTCATATTCCCATGACACATGCTGGCTGCAGCTTGGACGTTCATTTTTTGAAAATGAGACTTCACAAGAGTACTGGAACGAAAGTTTGTCCAGTCAGAAGGAAACAGCCCAGTGAACAGAGGCACTAGGTTTTCTGCTGCATCTGATGCTGTCCTGAATGGATTTTGCTTCCAGGACACAGGAAAAAATAGAAAATACTTTTATTTACTCAGTAAAGCAGTTGTTTCTCCTGGGGCTGAGCTTTCTGAAATAGCACCAAATGCTTGAAAAGGTAGGGTTTGCAGCAAATCCCCATCATTTGGAAGGATTCCTGGGCTGCTCTGTAGAGTTTTTATTGATTTTCTCAGAAGCATTTGCCCTTCTAGCCATCAGATGCATATGACCTCCCCAGTTGATGGCAGATCTCCAGCAAGACAGCTCGAATGGCACACACAAGTTACGTATGTATTCATGGCTGCAAAAAAAGCAGCTCCTGAGCCAATATAATGAGTACAAGACACAGCTGAGCTGATATGAAGTGGTGTGTGGATGTCAATTTTCAGCCAATAGTGAAGTGTCAGGACACAATTGTTTGGCAAGCCCTTTGCCCTTTATGTGTCCAAAACGGCGTGTTGATGCCTTTGTGCAGTGAAGGGCCCTGGATGTTACAGGAGGCATTCCTCATTGCTTTTCGTTAGCTCCAAAAAAACTGCAAAACCCTCAGAAATTAGAAGTGAATCACAGGTCACTTCTATTGCAAAATCTCAGTGATAACCCTTCATCGTTCAAATCTTCTCTTTCACATGTAATCACATCTTACGAGCTGTGGGTGATGTTCCACTTACGTATATAGAGTAAGAAACGATGACTCACACCTTTTCCCAGTTGTTGTGCAGACAGCTCTTCCTATGTAACACTATGATATATATCTGATTATGATGATAAGAGGTTCATGTATGTTTTAGCTCCTTGTGTAATTTCCAGCCTGTACTCTGGAAATAAAACAACTAGAAAGTCCCAGCTTGTCCAATTGGTCTTAAAATGAAGCATATTATGGGCATCAGTGGAAAAAGTGCAGGCCAAGTTTGTTAGAAGTATAAATGTACAAACACATAAAGGAAATTTAATGTCAAAATTAATGCGTAGACTCTGGAGAAAACCTTACAGAATAACTGAATAAATTTGCTTGGATCCTCACACAATCTTACCTCTAATTAGAGCTGCCTGAGGCAGAATCTGTCAGTGCAGAGATGGAAATCTCAGGCTGGGGACGGGCTGCTGACCCTCACACTGCTTGTGAGCTCACGGACTGTTTTTCCATGGCACTACAGCATTTACTTCACAGACATTAATTAAGATCCAAAATAAGGCTGGAAAATAATTTTTCTGCGGAATCCGACTGGAGGCAGGTAGACTTGACAAGCAATTTTGCGATGGAAACCTGACAGCTGTTGCACGCAGAAGCCCTTTTCTCTTCAGCTTACCACTAATTTGAGGGAATAGAGGGGGCTTAGGGGAAATGAGCATTTTCCCCTGAGATTAAGCATTATGACTCCAGGAACAGCTATTCCCAGATTATCTCTTTTTTAGGCTAGCTGGGCTTCCCAGGAAGCCTTGGCAGAGTTTCCTAGCTGTGATGAGCAGTCACTTGCCTGAACAGCAAAGCATGGACTCATTCTTGTCCCACCTTACCGCTACAGCAAGCTCTTCCAGAAACCTCCCTCGGAATTTCTTACACAGATAAGCAGCCGTTTTTTCTTGAGTAAGGACCATGGTGTTTGTACAATAGCAGTCATCACAACAATCTCCTGTGGCAATGAAGTCCACGAGCTAACTATAGGATGCCTGATGAGCTATTTCCTGGTATTCTTTCACTTTCCACCAGCTGTTATTATTATTCAACTCATTATTAGTTTCAGGTATGATGCAGCATCAAGCAGTTGTTCTTACTAAGGAAAAATAATAGGCTGTCTGGCCTCCACTTGGATGAAAGCTCATTTCTCTCTGGGGAGTTTTCCGCATTAGTCCATCTCCGGCAACAGGAGCTGTGATTTTAGCCCCCTCCATAACACTGGATTACAGTAAAAGTGGAAATCAGGTAGTGAAGCAAAATTCACAGTATTTCCCACGAGGAGTTCTTCATACGGATAGTCAGCAGGATGGTCACTTATGTGTGCAAGAAATTCTAGTAAAATAAACCCACCCTCCAAACTTCCTGGGCTCTAAATCACCCTGCTAAATTTGATTATTACTTAAGTGATTTAGAAAGCAAGATGTCCTCTGCGTTATAAGAGTTTATTCACAATGTCAGCTAAAAGTGATAGACACTGCAGTAATTCAAACCAGAGGGTGGGAGAAAAAGGAGTTATGAAAACTTGGCTTAGACTGGAGACCAGAGAAGAAGTTGAAGGAAGAGCAGCATTTTTGAGGGAAAGGCGAATTGAAGGAATGAAGTTTTGAAATTCCTGTCTTTCCTGCCTCCCCAGTAAGCAGGAGAAACTAACGTTCACTGACTTCACGGGGAACAAAGCAGAGCTTGAAGCTTTAAGCTTCGCTGCTCCCACTGGCTGTGTCTACACGGCTGCTTAGCCCGAGCTCCGGCTCTTGTGTACACACAAAAAAATCTCAGCCTTGCTCCAAACTTGAGTCTGGTTTGTAAGAAAACAGGCTCTCCAGAAGCACTGGACCATGCTGGCACTCAACATTGGACCCCCGGGACGTCAGAAGGACCAAGGCGTGAGTGCTGAGCGGAGAGGAGGGTCTCCTCGCTACGCTCTGTTCATGGGAAAGGCAAATAGCTGCTGCACGCCGGTTCTCACAGGCAGTGAGTTAAACCACCTGCGGATCCGCTCAGCACTGCCCCTTCTGCTGACCCTTCTCCCTGATGCAATCTCTCTTCCAAAATATGCACATCCTATGCCTACTGCACATGGCTGAATTATGAATGGGAATGAATTTTCCAAGTAGACGCCGATGAGATGACACAGCCTGCGAGCAACCATCACAGCAAAGAAGTGGCAGGAGAAGATGCCATCCTTCCTGCATGGGATCTGCTGAGCCACACAGCTCTGCACCAAATCCCACGTAAGACTTCTAGAAAGCCTCAAACAATTAACAGCATTAAGTGAACCGTATGTCAAACATTTCACGGCATATATCCAAACTGTAAATGAGTATCTGTTAGAATTTTACTTGGAGAAGAAACACAATAGAGGAAGATTTCTTTTTTATTAATGCTCTAACATATTTCCTTATCTATCTCCCTATCCAAGAAATCTCGTAGTTCAGTATCCCAGTCTGGGCTCAGCACCATCCCAGTTATATCCTATTTGCCCATCCTTAGCTTCAAATATACTTTGAAACAAATCAGAAAAAGTGGGGGAGGCTCTCAGCATTTTATATAGGTAGGATAGAAGTGGGAACAGAGTCATCTGTATGATTTCCTTCCATCCTGGTTAAAAAAGAAAGAGAATGAGAGTAAACCTAGAGACATGCCAGCCGTGCAGGAGGCAGAGAAATGTTTGTGAAAGCCTGTGCAGCACTGAGCCTGTGCCTTGTTGCCCTAAGATTTCCAACAGCAGCTCCAACAGCTCCAGCGCAATAGTAACAAGAAACTCATGCCACAGAATGGAAGAAAAAAAGTCAGTTGGACATAAGTATCCACCGACATTAACTAATAATCTTGAGACAGTTGGGTGGAGAATTTCAATCACAATCCCAAGAAGTGGGTGAACTGGGGATCACGTGCATGGGTTGCATGGGGGTCTTAGACCTTGAGGAAGGGAGATTCACATTGATCCAGGAGGACATGTGGGTACACAGTGCCTAACCTCAGAGATTTAAGGACCTTAGATAAAGAGTCTCTGGGAATTTGTGTCTTGACCTAGAAAAGGGTTCACGCTTTTGGAGCATTTCTTCCAAATTGTCTATCTGGGGCAAGAAAATGGGCAACCTGATTAATCTACCATCAGAAATGTCTTTATTAAGATGCTTTGAAAGAGTCTGGCAGTGAACGTGGACTGGTACACAGCTACCAAACCAGGACATGTCCACGTGGGCTCGGTGTCTCAGAGGTTACCTGTCAGCCCTGGCATCAGCCCAGTCCTCACATCACATTTCAACTGCTCTTCAGCATGTGAACTGCAGGAACTAAAGGCTGGCACTCGCAAACGCAGCTTCATGTCTTTTATTGTAAAGGTCTGACTCCTTTTCCTGAAGCTTTTAAGTACGGCCCTTTGAGCATAATTGAATGAGACAGAAGCAAAAATCAAGAGGCCTCTGCTTTGGAAAGAGACATGACACTCGTTGATTGTTAACCACAAAACACAGGCCTCTTTTCTTTCTTCTTTTTTTTCCCTAGTGTTAACTTCACAGTTTTTCTTCCTTTGAAGTAGCTTGATGTTACCAGAGCCTAAGAACCCAAAATGTCCTCATCAGCATGTTGAGGCATGCCTCCTTCAGGGAGTGGAGCCACCAAGCAGCCCCT
This sequence comes from Haliaeetus albicilla, assembly GCF_947461875.1. NCBI lineage: Eukaryota > Metazoa > Chordata > Aves > Accipitriformes > Accipitridae > Haliaeetus > Haliaeetus albicilla. The sequence goes on from NC_091490.1 coordinate 5,758,721, forward strand.
GGGATAACTCTTGCATCCTGACAGTTTGACTCTGACCTGCACCAAATACCTCATTTACATTTCCACTTCCTATAATTCCTGTCCACCTGCCATACCACGCTGCTGCCCAGAGGCTGCAGCAGAGTTTCCCTGGACCACGTGTATATGACATTTCTTGCGGCTTACAGCGGTGCCGATGAGCCTGGTCAGCTCCATCTACAACGGCAACAGCTTTGTCAGGCCCAAACTGCGAAAGTCTTTGGGGAGTTAAATTTCTCTGCAGATGAACTCATCTGTCACCTACACGAGAACTGAGATTTGCAGTGCATATTGTCGATAATTACCTACTTAACGCAAATCTATGATTGTAAGGATGAGGTAGGCTGTAATGACTGTCTTTTGTCATCTCCTGCCTAACCCAAGCATGAACCTTGTCCTGATGTCACCTCCTGCCCAACTCAGGCATGACCCTTGTCCTGAATTAGTTTCTCTACCCAGTCCCCAGGGTGCCTCTGGGTCATGCTCAGCACCTAGAAGAACACAACCCAAACGTGGCTTCTGGTGATGGACCATCCTACATGTCCCAGCTATAAATCAAATCTTTATAAGATATCTTGGGGTTAACTACTTTCACCATTAAAATTTTTTGTTGTGTTTCTAGCACAGATTTGTCTGGATGTTGCTTACAGCCATTGTATCTTGTTATATCTCCTTTTGATATGCAAAGGAGATCCCATTCCCAAATTCGTTTTCTCCAAATTCCAAGCTGATTGGACAAATCTTCTTTTTAAATAAAATTTAAGATGATTGGGCAGTCTATAATGACAACAGGGGGAAAAAAGCACACTTCCATACTACTGCTTTGTCCTCAGCAATGCCCAATCCAAAGTCAAAGAGTGATTCTGTAGCAGCATACGAATTGTACAAAAGTGTGAGCCAGTATCCATCTACTCTTCTGATTCAAATAATCACCATTTCCTTAACTCTGAAACCATCATAAAATAAAACATTTCTTGGATGTTCTCTGATATGTGAGCAACAGTTTCTCAAAGTCAGTGGGAGCCTTTCCACCTCCATTAGTGGGCATTTCATCAAGTTCTGACTACTTTTGTAAGTGAAGCTGGGCTAAGATCTCCAAATCCTACAATGATTTGAACTTTACTGCCTATGCAAGAGAAAAGCAGCCAAAAAAAACCTAGATAAATGTATGGAAAAGAAACAGTAAAGCAAGGTTTCCCCAAACAGCATTCAGTGATAACAATACAGTTTGGTGATTGCTTTCATTTTTTTATGTATTTGCAAGACAAAACAAAGGGAAATATATGATTTCTCCAAATTTCTGCCAAAAAGGCAGTTCCCAGAGTAAACATTTAACGACAGCATCACAGGAAGACAATTTTTCCCATCCTTTCTAAGTTCCCTGCCCGCTGCAAAAAGGACATCAACAGGAAGAAATCCCACACAAAAAGGGCGGGTGTAAGGACACGTCTGATTGAAATGAAACAATTCATTTTAGCTGAGCTGGTTTGAAAGGGCTCTGGTGAGCAGCCTGTCATCTACTGGAGGTTGCCCAAATCCGAGGTCTCGCTGGGGCTCATCAAAATAGGCTGTTCACTCATTAGGCTGACAGGAGAGTGCCAAATATCTGTCCCCAGAGGAACTTCTCATACCTGATGAGATCATGGGTTTCTGGGGTGTTGGGGGTTTTTTTCCCCAGGTTGGAAATGGAGAGTTCTATTTCTTTGGAAGGAGAATTTGCAGAAGGGCAGGTTATCTGGGCCCTTGGCCATCAAGCAAAGCCAAGCTCAAGCTGCCTACGTAGCACTCAGTGGAAAGTGGCAGTGATCCCTGGTCGATGGGAGATTAAAAGGTGATTTGAAGTGAAGGAAGGACCACCCCTGGTGCAGCACTTCCAGTTAAACTCAGGGAGAAATGTCTGCTATAAACAACATAATATATGTAAACTTCACTTGCACTTAAAACCAGGCTTGAAAAAATACTACTGGGAGAAGAAACACCAACAAATCAAAAGTGGCAGAGGATAAAAGATGGATTTCAGAGAGGTCTCAACAAGAAGGCAGGCTCCTATGGAAGGCCAGACAGAGCGCAGCCATCCATGAGCTCACATTAACATCCTCCCAGCAAGGGAGGATTTAAAGAGCCAAATAAGTCCATGAAATTCACACAGGGCCTTCAGGGATGGAAGACATATTACACTTGAAGAGACACATTCCCCAGTCAAGACCACAAAAGCCCTTAAAATTATCAGGCGAGTTGGTCCAGACTCTCTGGCAGGATTTCTGCACAGCAGCAAGAGCTACGGTGTGGTGGTCGCTGATAAATCACAAGCCGCTGCTGCGTTGCTGATGCAAAGAAACAAGATCCATCAGGGACCAGTCAGTATCTGTCCAGGACAGAATCATGTTGAGATGTGATGCTGTGATACCAAGTGTCTGACTGAGACTTGACCTTGGCAATGACCTCTGCACGGGGTTAGAGAGAGGGAAGCTACCGCGAATTGTGCTCTTGACAGAGATTTCCTGGGGGGAAATTGGGGAAATCACTCTACTATCTTGGTGGAGCCCAGTTATTCCTGGATGGGCTTCCTCACTAGTCACTATTTCTGGCCTGCTTTCCCTTAAGCACCGAAAAAGTGCTTTCTAAGTCAGAGAAAATAGCCTTAAACTGAGTAATCACAACTTGACTCACTTTAAGTAAAACTATGGCCTTCAATATCAAAAAGGAAGTAGAGCTGGAGGAGTCAGGGGGACCGAAGGACTCAGTAACTGCTATGATGAAGGGAGTTGGAATTTCTAACAGGAATCACAAAAAAAAGCCTTCAAATATGTCTCCCTACTAAAAGAGGAAGGTCTCCTCACTGACCTACATGGATATCTTAAGGTGGCAAAATAGTAGGAGTCTTATCAAGCGTGCAAAAAAGGGACGCAAAAGCAACAAAGGAAGCATGTTAGAAGCTGGGGAGAGGCGAGGTAAAATGAGAACTGTCAAAATTAACCTAGCTAGACATTTTAATGAGGGAAAAAGGCCTCAGATGTTTTCCAGCCACAAACATGGAGAGGGAAAAAGTGTTGTGGTGCAGTAAAAATGGAACAGAAATAGGAGAACCGAGGGTTACTCCAACCAGCCTGCCACCCTGACTCCGGTGCTCAGCGAAGAGCTGCTGCAGAGCCTGGGGCGAAGTGAGAAGATGTGGAAAGGATGGAGCTGAGAGGGAGTCACAGCCATAGCATCACACAGGGAAGTCCAGAGGGACGGGGAAATCTCCATTCTGGGGTTTGAAAAGAACTTGAGAAACTACAAGTTGGGAGCATGGATTTGTGATGCCTAGATGTGCAATAACTGCATTTAGGGAAAGGAGCGAGGAGAACAGAGCAGTTTAGGCACTGGCAGGCCACTAAATCTGAATCGACAGCATGGGGAGCTTTCAAAAGCAGTTTTTCAAGAAAAAGTAGACATTGTGAATCAGGCTCTGCCTCCACTCCTGTTTCTTCCAAGAAATGGGTCCCAGCTCCCTTCTGGCAGGACATGAGTCATTCTGACCACCCTCAGTGAAAGTCAATCGTGTCCGTGTGGGAAGAAGAAAGCCCCTGGCACACGCCACAGATATTGCCTTCCTGGGCATCGTCTGGGTAACATACTTTGAGCCTGAGCTGCCATTCATTTTCGGCAAATGACTAATAATGACTTGCAAAACTTGCTACTGTGTTTTTCATCACAGCTGCTCTAGGGATATGTTTCTGGCACACACAGCACTGCTACCATCATGACGAAAGCAATTATACTAGTAAAAAGAGCAGGCCAAAAAGATAGAAGGTTATTGTCAGGGTGAGGGCAGGGGAATTATTGAGATGAGTTGTCTACAAAATAGCTTAAGAGAGTTGATTTCTTATCATGACATCATGAGTTATGCTGACTCAATTATGATGAGTGATAATCATGACAAAAACTGCTCTAGCTATGGCCTTGGGAGATGAAAATTGAGGGGAGGAATTAGCAGGGGGTGGAGAAAATAAATAATTAAGTCACAGGCAACAGAATGAAAAGCTTCAGTACATATTAAGCCAATAGAGATTGGTTAAATTACAGTGTTTGAGTGGAGTAGCAGGAAAAATAACTCCAAAAAAGCAGGGCAAGAATTATTTTATAGCGTGTGCCTATATAAAGCTGGGCACCCTGGGGGAGGGATTAGGGCTCAAAGGAGTCCTGGCAGTGCAAACAACCCAGAAAAGGTGCACGCACCTGGTCTCCAGGCAGGGTGGGCATTTAGGATTGGAGCTCTGCATCCTCAAGTCTTACTCTCGTCACATAGCACTTTTCATAAATCCACCTAGCATCCCTATAAAACCAGAGGATTTTTATGCCTCCTTAAGTGCTCAGAATGGCACAGTCCTGGTTGTCAGAAATCTGTCCTTTTTCTCCTAAATTTCCTTATTGTAAAGCTACACCTGGACATTAGGTGTCCTCCTGGCACGGTCTCCTCTTAGGATGCTGCAGAGCTGTAATACCCTCTTGATCTCCCTTTTGCATGGATAACCAAGCCAGCATCTCTCAGTTCCTTCACATCAAATGGTCCTTCCTTCCCCTGGGGCTCTGGGGGCTGCTGAGCATATTCCAGGTGGGAAACCTGATCCCCCAAAGCCATCTCTGCCCTGGAATTAAGGGGCAGTTGTGTGCTGAGAAACTGATGTCTGAGAAAAGGACTAAAAAACAAATAAAATCATGTGAGAGCTAAGGAAAGCTGGAAGTAACAAGATGATTTGTGTAAACTTTAAATTGAGCAAGTTTCATGCAGAAGGCTCAGGTTACATTTTGCGGGCAGGGAGAGGCAAACTCAGGCACAACAGCAGCGCCTTCAAAGCAACACAGAGATGATTTCTTCCTCGCTGCCTCTGTGCCACCCTCCACCACACGGAAAAGTCAGGCAAATGGATCCTTTCAGGTTTGCTGTACACTAAAGTGAAGGAAAAAAGTCAAAATATCTGAGCTTTCCCTGTCAATTCTGGGCTGTTGGAAACAGCCAAGCATTTGTGCCGGGCACACCAGTGCAGGCAGGCAAGGAGCAGCCTGCCTGTCCTTGGCAAAGCTTGTGATCCGGGAGCTCGAATTTTACCTGCAGCCTGAGATTGCATCCGACAAGAAAACACATTTATGGGTTTTGCAGGTCGTTTGCTGCCTGAGCGTACATGGAGGGCTAAGGTACGGCACAGCCAGCTCCGGCCACGCTCCCCTGCAGACCACCCACCACCTCCAGGTCCCCGCTCACAGCGAGCGCTTGTTCTCCCTCCGGTGTCTTCGGGACACCCCAGCGCGGCGAGGGACCAAGAGCTATTTGAAAGCTAGACAAACATAAACAGTTGCAGGTTTAGAAAACAGGAGATAGAGATTTTTGCGATAGAGCTGTCGCTCTAGAGAGCAAGATGCAACTATAAAGTCAAAATGCAAAACCTGTCTGGCTCGGGAGCGTGGAAAACGCACTGAGGGCAGGAGTTATGCAACACAGCAAGATGTTTATCAGCTCCGGTTTTTTCACTTTTTTTTTCCTGAAATTGCAACTGAGAGCTGGAGAAGGGGATGCTGGATGTGAGAGAGAAAACAGGGACTCTTCATTTCCTGGGTTGCCATTTCAAAAGCGTGACACGGAGACAGCGATACTGGGAACAATTTAAAAGGAGCCTGTGGTTTGCTCCCCTCTGACTACTTTCAAGGAGGATTCAGATGTGACAATGGCAAGGGAAAAAGGGATAGACCCTCTCCCACCCAACAGCTCCTTGATATTAACACTAACATAGCCAGGGCTCAGCCTGGGATCGGGGTGCTCAAGCGGGTCTCTGCCACACTTGGCGACATGGGATATTGCTCCTGTCTCTGCACTCAGCAACACCTTAAAAAAATGCCTTTCATAGGAGATTAAAACCAAACCCAAATGCTGCTACGTTGCTGCCTGTCCAAATCCAGAGGAGACGACAGCTGAGAGGTTGGGGTGAAGTCGGGAAAAGTTTGCAAGAAGTGCTTGCGGGTGGTAGAGTGCTGTAACCCTTTAGGTAGCTCCCAGCGTTTTGAGGTTAGCCATCCATTAACTTTCCACTAAAAACCTGGCAGTCTTCACACAAGCATTGCAACATCCGATTTCCGTACGGCCGAGAGGGTGCCGACCCAGGGGCTGCCCCCCCGCACCCTGCTCCCCTGGGTGCACAGGCGCTGCTCCGAATGTCGAGAGCCAGAAGCCGCTCGCTCCTGGGAGAAATGACTCAACACCCGGACCAGAGACACATTCCAGCGTGCAGGAAAACAACCAAAACCTTGAGGGGTCTTGCAACATCCAGCTGCTCAACAGAGTGAAGCAATCACCCACATGAGCTGGTTTTCAGCTCAGTTAAGCCAAAGTCTGTCTGCAGAGCTCAAGGGTAACCAGGACCAGAGTTTGCTCCTCCATGGTTTATGGAGTACCCAAACCCAGAGTAACATGGCCTCGGGTGGACACCAGTGCCCCCTCCCACCCCAAAAGCTCAGTGTGGGCAGTGGGCTGTGTCCTGGGCACCCCTAAAATGCAGAAAGAGCCCGCTCAGGCCGTGGTACGGGCAGAGAGAAACAGTCCAAGCTTCCCTTTGCAGGGCTGCAAAACTGCTGCCCTGGAAGGAGGAACTACCTCCTTATCCTACGTCCTCTGTACTCGGAAACAATGGCTACGGGAGATCTGCATTTTTGGCACCTTAACAGTTACATTAAAATCAGTTGGATTTTTTTCTTTTCTTTTGCAAGCCTGGAAAATGTTTATGCTCTAGGGAAAAGATAAAAAAAAAACCAAAAACCCAAACAACAAAACCCCTCAAAAGTGCATGTACATTTTTAGTGGCAAGGAAGATAGTTTTTGAAAATTTTTAAAGCAAAAATTTTGTAGTTACAGGGTACATTTGTATTACAGAAAGAGTTGTGAGAAACAAACATTTCAGAACTAAAAGAAGCTCAGCCCTAGCAGGTGTTTTCCAATGTTAACGGAGCCAAGTGAGGAAAGCATCTATCCATTACATATGCAATTATCTGTTTGAACTGAAAACATAAACTTTGGAGAAAACAGCAAAATGCTTGACTTCCAAAATATTTAAGTTATTTCGAGGATTTAACCAGTAGGAGGGAGCAAAGCAGGGACAAAACTACTCGTGTAGTGCTTCCAAATGTAAATATACTATTCACGCTTTTCATAGCTGAACAGTTAACAACAAAGACAATTACATTCTTGCTACAGCTGATTAAACAGTTGATGCCATGGACCCCAGGCTTCTCAGACACAGTTGTTTGTTATAAACATAACCAGCAAAACAAAAACAAGGCTAAAGCAGAGATGTCATGGCTCGGGTTCAGGACAGCAAATCTAGCCAGACTCATGCATAAACACGAAACATGTCCTGTTTATACTAAAATTAATACGATTTAACCAGAACTTAATAGGGTTGGGAATGTGGAGGTGTGGTTAACTTTGTAACCGTACTAGGATCTGAATTGTCCTTCTTCTGCTGTCATCAAAGAGCTGAAGTTGCCAAGCCCCCTGCACAGGAGTCCTGGATCCCTCTTTTGTTCATGGGTTAACATCCCAGTATTCAATCCATGTTTTTTTGGCGGTACCTAGAGCGTCCCACCAGCCCAGCTGGGCAACTCTAAATGATACCTTAAGCATGCAAACAGCTTTCCGTTTGGAAAAGCTCTGATTCCCGTTGAGCCTGTGCCATAAACACATCAACCAAGAGTCCATTCCCCACCTACAGCTGCTCCCCCAGGGCATCATGGGTTACATCACACTGAATATCTGACTTCTAGAGAAATGTGTCTCATTGCATTTTCATCATCTATCATCTCAGCAGGCATAGACTTATTCCTTGCTACATTCCACAAGTTCCCCTCAAAATTGTTTTACATTCAGCTTTGTTTTTCCTTTTTGGAAGCACTGAATATTGTCTTCTTAATGTGCCTTTACAAGAAGCAATTGCATTTGTATTGGCAATCCTTTTTTCAAGATATTACTAAATCTCCAGTCCTTTCCCTGTGGGATCACAAAAGTTGGATAAATAAGAAGAAAGCTGGCTTCTGATCACTTTTTGCAAAAGAGGAAAAGAATGTGCTTTACTATGTGGCATAATAGATAGTATTTCCACATAGTTAGACAGCAACTCTTTCTGTGGAAAAAAAATACTGCAAGCCTTTCACATTTCAGCCCAAGTGGAGTATTCTTTCCAAAACAAAAATGCTCAAAATGTTCTAGAAGTGAGTCCGTATTTGATACTCAGTATTCATCAATCACTTTTGTCTCTGTATTATTTTTATAACAGTGAATGTTAGACCTGAACACAGCTGACCTTTTTGTACCACTCAGTTGTGTATGGACAAAAAGAAAATGCTCCCCCACATTCCCATATTGATAAAGGAGCTCCAGTCCTGAAGAGCTGACAAACTAAAAAACCAGGAGAAGCGGTGAGGGAGAGGTGTCACCACCACAGAGCTGGATCGAGGCAACGTCCCCTTGCAGAAAGCATGTGGCAGAATGGAAATGACCGTCACAAGCACGAGCCTACAGCTGGTATTCCTACTGAGATATCTTATGTCTCACTGTAAGAGCAATGTTTTAGCCTTGGAAGAAATGCCATGTTTCTTGGTGGTTTTGGTGAGGGAACTCTAGCAAGGGCAAAGGGATTTGATCTTGACCCTGTGCTCTCTAAACAGAGTAACTGTTACAGATAGAGATGGTCCCTCCGAGGCTTGGTCTTAACCCTGAGAGAAGGGACTGCCTGTTCTAGAAGTTGCAAAAAATAATATATCACAAATATGTCTGCACTAAGGATGCAAGGCAAGCTTTTTGCCATGCTATCATCACACCTCTGGTTTAGTGGACCTTTGTCGGTACATAAAACTCTGCGTAAGGCACCACGAGAAGACACATGAGCAGCCTCTAACATCAGTACGGACCATGGAGCTCGCTGTCCACCCAGGCCTGCTGCGTGACATGAAGCTGAGATTTACAGCCAAAGCAGCTAATAGTCACCCGCCAACCAAGGATGTGATCTGCAGGGTCTTGTGCACTGGTGTTTCCCCATAGCTAAGCGCCTCTGAAGCTGCAACTCCGTTTTATATTTAGTTAATGTCAAGTTAATGGAAACCAACTGGAAAGATTCCCATGGAGTCCAAAGGGCCATGCCCCAACACATCATGTATTAATGGAATAAACCGCCCTGTTAAATCATCAGAAGTCATGGAGAGACTCGTTCCTCACCCCTAAACCCTCGTCCAGATGATACAACTTCTTTTTAAGGGAGGAACAAGAGGAGTTAATCCCAGGACTAAAGACTGGGCTGCTGAAATGCAAATTTCACACTCCCTCCAAACAAACACCTCTGAACATGCAAAAAGGGAAAATCAAGAGCACGGTCCCCAGGGCCCGACCAGAATGAGCCACCCTGATCCTGTGATGGTCCTTTAGCAGCCAAATCCTCCCCTACCTACCCCAGAGGGACCTGGCTACATAGGTAGTAAGGAATGTGCAGGCAAGAAAAGGCTGCTGTTGCTCATTAGAGGGAGAGGATGAGAGTGAAAAAATAAGCATACTCTGGAAGGCTGGATTTTGCTGCCTGGGATACATCTCCATACACTCAGCCCAGCTTGGAGCTAGAAAGCCCTGCAGCTCTTGGAACCTCCTCTGCAACTTTCCATGAAAAACTCCACGTGGACTCACTTGTAAATGGCAAGAGATTAGAGAACTTCCCGTCGTCATCACTTACTCACGAAAAGTTTGGAAAAATCTTGCTTTCCGCAGAAAAAAAAAGATCGGATCTTGGGGGGTGGGGAATAAAATGTTTATAGTGTGCATTACCTAAAAAAATAATTCATATAATGAATCTTTATCTTAAAAGCCCTGGACTAAAAACAAATAAATGAATCATTCAAATTATTGTGGAAACAGCCATGTTTCATGTTATTTATGTGCTTAATGTTCCTTTTAGGGTTCGTTTTTTTACTTCTTATAAAGAAAGGCAGTTTTCTTAGCATTGCCATGAATACCAATGTCAAATTCTATTTTAACAGTACTCAGTGATGCATGAACATCCCAAAGGCAGAATTTTAAAAACACTAAACCCATTTGTTAAAGAGTAACTAGACAAGTTGAACAGTTTTTCTTTTCTTTTCCTGCAAACTTTACAAGGGCAGGACAAAATATGGTTTCACATGGATAGTGTCTGAGCCAATCCCTATTAAAATTAACAGGAATCTTTTCATTGACTTTGAACTTTGGATCGGAACCATAAAAGTCTTTTTCTACTGGCAATCGGTCTTTGTGACCAAAATTATTGATAAGACTGCAGGAAGCCAACGTATTTATTTAACGGCTCGTGGTTTTCCAACCAGATGGTATGGTACATTCTAGTTACCCTCTAGAGACATTTAAGCTGCCACTTAAGGTGTGGGATGCCATTTGCAGCAACAGAGCAGCAGTGATAGGACTCCAGTAGGTGCTCCTAAGCAAAGGCAGAAGATCTCCTATCTTTTTTTGAGAAAGGGGAGAAATGAAGGGAACCCTGCTATCAAAAGGAAAAGCAGTGTCTCAAGCCCAGTCATGTCTTTTGGGAATAGCAGGTTTCCTTTCACCAAGGGAGCAACCTCATCTTTGCCGGGTCCTTCCTCAAACAGGTTACCCGATGCAATTCTGTTCCAAAGGTATTCCTGTTCAATCCTCTGCTGTGATATTTCTAGGCTCATCCTTGTACATTTAGTTGTCAAGGCAGGAATTTGCTTCCTTGTTACACATCTTGTCACCTCTTTTTTTCTTTTCGTTCTTTTTTTTCTGTTTTGTTTTGTTTTTTTTTTTTTTTTTACCTTACATGATATACCATGGGTGCAATACTAGCTCTGCTAATTTTAGCTGGTTTTAGCCCCAGCTTTTTTTGCCTTCATTTCTCAGCCTACAATAAAACGGGACGCCCCTGATTGTGCAAACATTTTGTGTTTGGCTGCTGCTTGAGGGTCCTTTCCCTTTGAACCCAGGTTTCAGGAAACTTTGCAGAAAATATCTTAAGGGCAAAACAAACTCTTGGATCTGAGCTCTATGCAATTGGGGGATACCCTGAGGGTCTCATCCTGAAGTTGCATCATGTGGTCCTACTTAGTCAACACAAAAAAGTGCTACTTGCTATATTTTTGGCTGCTTTTCTGCCCCGGTCAGTCCCATTCCTTCTTTAATTGTGTTTTGATTAAATATTTGACTTCTGTGGATCAGCTATTGCTATTGTGGCAAGAGCACTGTGTTTAGAAGCCCTGTACACAGCGTAATAATTGCCTGTGCGTTCCCCTTGCCCTTATTTTAAAGTATTGATTTCTTGGGTCTTCTTTTTCCAGTTAGGTTTATTGCATTGCCTCTGGCTGCACCATTTGTGCATAAAAGCAAAAATAAAACTTTTTGTTACTGGTGCTGCAAAAATTCACGTGGAAGTAGGAGTTTCCATTTCCCTTTTAGATCAGCGAAGTGTGCATTGCAACGAGCTTTTTCATGACCCAATACCTGGGACTTCAAACAAATGCAAATCAGAGATCTATTTTCTAGGTTCTCACCATAGAGCTCCTGCATGGGGTTGCATGGAAAAAAAATGGAAAAATTATAATGTTCTGTTAAAAAACCCAATCCAAAAACTCACGCCACTTGCCTTCTGTTCACTGCCCCTTGCACTGGCCACTTGCAGACAGGGCTGGGGACAACAGTTGGGTCACATTCCCACCCTGTGATTCATTACAAGGGCTGGTCTTGGGGACAAGGTGAGTACCAAGGTGGGGAGGAGGGTTTTTTTAAGCCAGCAGTGCCCTTTGGAGCTGCTGGGGACAGCGGGTCCCAGTCCAGCATGTAGGGAGCATTGCTTTCAGAGCCAATTGAGTGCGAAGGACGGATGGAGCGTTACCTGCCTGAGAAGGACAGAGGCAGAGAATGCTGCAAGAGCACTCAGTTTTGCTCTTAATGCCTCTGAAGTAGAACATCTTTTCTTTAAATTATTTCCCCCAAATCCTCAATTTATGGAATATCAGTGCAAAAGTGTATGGTGCTGACTGGTTAATCCTGGGAGGAGAGAGGCTCTCTACGGGATGCTTGGCCAGCATCAATGGACTAACATCAGCTACAGACCCAACTCCTCCATTTCTTTGCATAGATTCAGTCAATTCATTTAAAGAAACCCTTTGAGTGAACAGGTGCTGGCACAATTAGCATCATTAAACAGCTGTAAAACAACTGAGTAGCGTGCTAAATTTCTCTCTTCAGATGCATACCAGAGAGATTACATATATGTGAATAAGCATGTGCTGAGGATCTCTGGGAAACCATGTGTTACTGAGCCGTGGCCTTTGGGGAGGCGTGAATGTTAGCATGAGCCTTGGGATTTGGCCATTCCTTTGTATCCAGGGTATATTTTAATATTGAATGTGAGCAGTGACAACACGAGAGATCTGCCACTCTCTACCAGTGCTCTTTTACCTTTCTTAAAGCCTGAAGATGTAAGTGGGAATTACAGTATTATGAAGAATAATAATAACAGAGAAGGGAAACACCAATAGCAATGACAAGAATAACCCAAACTGTGTCAGACTTGTTAAAGGCAAGTTAAAAACTATTTGGGACCTAATTTGTTGAGAATAAAATGTCAACAGAATTTAGAACTGTGCCTCACCTGGCCTCAAGCTCAGCAAGGGACTCACACATAGGGCTAATTTTAAGCACACAGTTCATGTGTGTGATTTAATGGGTGCATTTAGTGAGTTTAAAATTACATATATTTCAGAGGACTGCTGACTCAGGAGGTATATTCCTGTATTTATGTTGTAGCTTCAAATTCTTCATAATTACATTACCCTTCCGGCTCTCTTCAGATATTTCCATCTTTCCTCTGTGTCAAGAAAAGTCTCTTTTTCACAGTTTGTTAATCAGTTTATGATAACACAATCTTCATGGTGTTTCCCTTGGCAGGATGCCTTAGACTGAAATTATTTAATGATCTGAGCATTAATTGAAGATTAAGGTTTGTGGTTGTGTGCACTTCTCCCATTGAATATGAGCCCAACAGAGCTGAAGACATCCATCGTTTTCTAGGATCAGGAGTCAAATTACTAAGAATTAGTGGGATCCAGTAGGCTGGTGTCATTGTGGTGCTGCTTTGTACAGATGTCACGGGGCATCTAGGATTGTATAAACATTTTTCCGAGGAAATCAGAGAAGTTTAGTCCCACTGCCCTCTCCTCACATGCAGGTACACAAGGCTGGTGCAGAGAGCCGATAAAATGGCCTAAACTCACTTATTGCCTGAGTTTGCCCCTGAGGCAGAAGACGTTGTTTTGCCCTGCAACCCCCGAAGCGGGCTGTGGGGCTGGGTGCCTGCATGCCCAGCAAAAAATGGTCCTGAAGAAGGACGTACTTATTTCTCCCTGCTGCTGTGATTCACCTGTGATGGTCCTCCAAGGAAGACCTGGCGGGACCTAGCAGGATTTTCCCCAAGCACCAGTCAGTCACCACAGGCTACGTCTTTCTCACAGAGTTATTAGAAGAATTCTTAATTCTTTTACTACAGGTTTCTTTCGTAATTTTTTAAGGCAACAGCAGGTTTTCAAAAATCCATTTAACAATAAAAAAAAATCAGCAGTAGAAGCGTTTTAGGAAGTGGAGGTGATGGCTTACTGATTCTTTTCCATATAGCAGGAAGACATGTGGTTCCAAAGAAAATCAAAATATAGACCAAAAAAAGCTTCAAGAAAACTGTAAAAAGAAAATAAATTAAATAAAATAAAAATCCCAGTCTCCCCAATTAGTTAAATGAGGGAAATGAATGCCACCTGGACTGCAGCAGATATTGCACTGTGGATTTTCCAGAAGAGGAAAAGAAATTCACTTTTCTCTCCCCCTGTGTCCCCACTTTTCATCTGTCTTAATTTGTTCACATTATTTTGTCAGACGTCTGCCCAGCTCCAAGTCAAATAACCTTCCTCCTCCTGCTTTCTGCAGGATAAAACAGATCCGAGCAAGGGAATACAGAGCACGTATCTGAGCAATCTTGGCACTTGGGATGTATAAACCCAAGCTTAAGCCTCCTCTCAGTTCTAGTTTGTAGGTCGTCCCTTTAAAAACCTGTTGAAATACTTTGAATGGCTGAAATTAGCCTTGTAAATACGCTGCTCCTATGGCCAAAAAAACCCCAACTACGGAACCTAGATTTCCACTCAAATATTGAATCATTTTGTTATTGCCTTATACTGCTTCTGCCTTTCAAAGAGCAGGTGGCCTTAGTGCCGATTAGTTAAACAAACATACAGAAAGGAAGAGTTAGTCTGGCAGAGGGGGGGAATAAGAGCTAATATATCTTCTTGCTGAGGTCCGAAGCGTGTGCGTGGGTACATACAGACAAAGCATGCATGGGAATTTTTCATCGTTTTGTGTTTCACAGGGTGACAGGGATTTACCAGCTCGAGTGGAAAGTAAAAACAAAACCCCATTCAGGGGCAAAGCCTGTCTAAAAGATCAGAACAAATTCTGTCTTTCCCTCAGGCAGATTCTTGAGAATACAAGAAGAAGAATTAAAAAAACGGTAATAAGAATTGCAAGATCAAGCGACGATGGCTGAAGACACAAAGCCATTGTCACATGGGAGAGGGGATGCCTAATAGCCACTTTTGCATAATAAATGGAAGAAATAGCTATTTTGGGGGGCATGTGGGGAGAATTAGTGCCTAAAGCAGTAGGAGCCACTGCCTAAAGCACATAGCATGAGGTAGCCAGGTGCTAAGGGGTAAGGATTTGAAGTTCTTTTAAAGGAGTGAAGGAATTCATGCAGGGTTTTTTTTTGGGGGGTGATAGGGAGGAAGGGGAAGGAGGTAGGGGAAAAGGGGAGAAAAAAGTAGGGAAAACTTCATGAGAAATATCACAGTAGCAAGGAGAGAAGGCAGCTGAAAAAGTCAAGGATAACTAAAGAAGCACATGAAGCATGACCTTGAAACAAGACTGATGAAGTGAGCTTTTTGGGTTGAGTGCTGGCTGGAAAAGGGGGCTTGGACTGCTGCCCAAGGAAACTGCCTCCCGCTATTTAATTCCTAATGAGTTCGGGGAACAAGGATTTTGCACAGTCTTTGAAATAAACAGGATTGTGTTGAAGAAATACTCAGGACCATCATTAATTTCTACTTCTAGTGGAAACAGGCCATGAGACCCCACATCCTGGCTAATCACTTGGGTCAAAAAAGTAACATAATGCAAATTTCAGCACTATATATTATTTTGTAGGGCCAAATAATTCTACGTGTTCATTTCATGCCTGTATTGTGGGTCTTCAGAAAAGAAGGGTCATTGCTAATAAATTATTACGTTAATTATATACTGTAGGAATTCAGCATTTTAGTTTCTTACTTTTCCTTGCTTACTGTGCCAATTTTTCCATCCCTACAATTGCCCTTCCTGTTTATGCAATTCATATGCACAGTGGCTACTAAAAGTCAGCTGTTAAAACTGTTTATTGTAAATATTTACACTGTGGCCATTAGTGGAATCTGTATCTCTGAATGGATGATGGATAGCAGAGGGTCTAATCCGAGAGACCCCATGGGATAAACAGGGGAAAGTCATGTGCAGAGGCTGGGAACACTGCTTCCCGCTCCCTTCAAGGCAGAAGAGAAAGTCCTATGCTTGGGACTTTTGCTCTGAAAAATGCTAAGAAGCACAAGGTTATTTGCTGATGTCTGTGGCATTGAGGTGCCAGAACACGTACCAATTATTACTGAAAGCGTCTAAAAATCCAGCGACAGGAATAAGAGGGTTAATGGGTTACTGCAGCATATAATCTAAAAAAGGTCTACGGACCAGGCTAACAGTGCATATTGTACATCCTGAGGCCACGCTGTGAGCACAGAAGGCAGGAAAAGCAGAGACACTAAAATACCAAAAAAATACCAGTATTCATCATTTAATGGGAGTTGCGGGAATTAGGTCAGCCCCTACCCGATGCCGAAAAATGCCAACGTGCACTGCGCTCCCTGAGGCGCAGGTGCGCAGGGCGCTGAGCCGCGGAGGTTCCAGCAGTGTACGTCGAGGAAGGCTGCGCTCACGCCTCCGTCCCACGGCGCTGTGCAACGAGCCGAGGCTGCTCCCGAGCCCCAGAGGAGGCACATCCAAGGACCACAGTGTACGGGTGTAGGACAAGAGATGTCTTCACACCGCGGCACCCAGGGCCAGCCCCGTTACAGCTCACACGCCCCATGCCCTAGCCCCATCCTGCCCATCGTTGACGTTTCTCTACTTTGCTACTAGGTGTCATTTCCAGTTCTTCACTTTTGCTCTTTTCTCTACGCTCTGGTTCTGCTTTTAGGAACATGACCCATTTTGGATGCTCTTTCCTCCATGGCATCCTGGGGTCTGGGCTGCCAGCGGGCAGCCAGCAGCTCCTGGATGAAAGATGGGCTATCCATCGCCTTCCAGAAAGGATGGCTCTCAAGTGCCCCTGTTCTGCACAATTTTTGTCCTCGATGTTCTTTCAGAAGCAACTGGTGTGGCAAAGCACATATTCTCATGAAAAAGAGGCACTGAAAACTAACAAAATGAAATCCCCTTCAAACAGTGAATTATTTGGGAACAGCAGAAATGAACAGCTATTTGATATTAATGAAATATTTGCTGGAGTAACAGTTTGGGCTTTGTTCAGTGTTAATAGGAGTTTTTCCACCTCGTGCTGTCGGATCAGCCTTCAAAGAAGAGTCACTTAATGCAAACATGCATACACATCTTTCAGCCAAGTCTGAAATCCTAATGGCACAAATGAGACAATCGGGAAGGTGACATTCCCTGGAAGCCTCCAAATAGACAGGTCAGTATATCTTAGGATAGAGACCAGCCTCATTCCACAGTCCTAATCAGAGTTATGGGTATTATTTACAAATCAGGATAGCACATAATCTTAAAGTACATGCTTAAGTTCCTTGTTTAAACCACAGCATGTGTTTAGATGCTGTTTTGCAGGGATGGACTATCCTGATGATCCAGCTGATACACGTCATGGAGCATGTCCTGTGGGGAAATAACTTGGCAGTTTATTCTGGGTTTAAGATAGGACTTGTGCGCATATGAAAAACACTGTGTGACTTATGCCTGCACGATGTGATGGTTTGGGAAATGTTTCACGTGTTATTAAACCCATCTGAGATTCTGAACTCTGCCTTCTCTGTTGTCATTTTAATTCCTAGACAAATGGAAAATCCACAGGGAAACAACCAGGCTAATAACACTGATGAGTACCTGTTGAGTACCTCTTCACAGGGATTCATCTTCAAGAACAGCATTTTCCCCGACCAACTGGCCTGGAGGCTGAGCCAAAGCAGGCTGGAGGATAGAGACAGGCATGGGGCTCATCTGAGAGTTGAGAAACAAAGGAGTCTGGAGTTAAGCAAAGGACAGGACCTTCCTTGAGCACTGCAGGGAGAAGGAGAGGAAGAGAGAGAAACCTTGTGGTCCACACAATTTTTCACCTGAGAACCAAAAGATGATGGATGTAGACAACACTCTCCCAAATCCCACTGAGGAATTAGGATTCTGGAAGAGCCCGAGGCAAGGAAGAGCAAATAGCTATTTTAGGCAATTATTTTGTGGAGATTTGTGGCTGTAGGAGGAGGCAACCCACAGGCTGTCCCCAGGGGTGGCAGAGGGGTGACCCAGGGCCATTCGGCAGCACCTTGCTGCAGCGCCGGGGCCCAGCTCATAAAGCTCAACATCTCCCCAACCAGAGGAGCCACATTTTGGTGTTGTTCAAACCCAGCTGACCTGTACCAGACGAACAGCAACGTTCATCTTCCACATACACACTGGCACACCTGCAAATGGAACTACAAAAAGCTCAGTTTTGGTGAAAATGCTGTTCTCTGCCGGCTGCAAATCCATAAACCTCCATTTTCCTCCTTGCTGCACAGGTGCCCCTCTGATCAAAGGGAAACCCAGTCCTTTCATGAATACAGCTTTTCATTTTGCAGAAGTGCCTTCCTTCCCGCACCAAAATTAATCTCAGCGCAGGTAGTTTTTCCATTCATAGCTCAACCTTCTTTGTGGAAAAGTGGATTTTTGGACAACGGTATAAATGCTCAGCCCAATTAGCCACTGCTGCAAATGGCCTCTTAACAGCAGCCAGGGTGGGATTAGTCATTCCCGGGTGGGAAGGTTTGCTCCATGAGGCACCTGCCAAGCTCCATACAGCCCTTTGCTGCATTTAACGGGAGATGGACGGGATCTGCTGGTATCATCTTTGATTCTCTCTGTAAAGTATTTTGTTTCTGCTGGCACTCCTGGAGCTCAGGCTTGGACGTGTTTATGACACAGCTTGATGTTAATGTGAGTTTTCCGTGCCCCACCACTGCATCCTTACTTCTCATTCCCCCACGTGCTACTCTGCTCTGATCTACTACTTGTATTTATCTTTTCCCTATCTTTTGGTTTTATGGCAAAAAGTCATCACATGGAGCAACAGATGGAAGGATCAGAGCAGAAAACTGTCTTCTGTTTGGCAGAGAGCACAAAAATAGGTTCAAAAATACCACAGGCACACAAACACGTATCATCTACGTCTTATCAGTCCTCCCCCAGCTGCTGGTGGAGCACATATGCCACAGTGAGCACTGTGAGGGAGGGGGAACTCCCTCTCCCACCTGCCCTGGAACAACTAATTAAACTGAAATTCATTAACTTCAACTCAGCTGACCCAAAGCTTGTGTTGGAAAGTGTTTTCGGGTCTGGCAGATTAACCTGACCCCAGGTTACACCTGATGCTCCGACACAGGTTTGAAGGCAAGAAAGCTGCGTAAGCTCACGGCGTTTTGCTAAAGCCACTCTGCTCATCGCGGAGGCTGGTGGGGAAACCAGGAGCAGCTTTCCACAGCCTCAACTATCTGCTTTGGCACGTGCCTCAGTTTCCCCCTCCCTCAAACAAAGGCAGCCATGGCTTACAATGAGTGCCATTGAAGAGATAACCACGCTCCACTCCCTGTTATTGACTTTAGAGTGGCATTTCCTCTATCAAGAATGAGCCCCACAACAAGGTATTTATACCTGGCTGCAACACAAGCTTGCTTTTTACCAGCGCCTGCTGCACATACCGCATAGAGGTGTTGGGAGGATTAATTACTTAGCGTGCGCAGAGGACTTTGAAGATAAATTGTGCCAAGTAATTACTATGTGTTTTACTGATTTGGGCATGCACGGACATTTTTTTCTTAATGGTTTGTTGATTTTGTTGACTGGCAGTCCGAGACAAAGCTGCGTTTCTTGTGAGGTTTCTTTTTTTAATATTATTTTTAATAGGCTTTTTAATTGCAGTATTTACTTTAGTCACCTATTAAATAGCTAATTACTTGTGATCCTGTTTAGATTTGTGTTTAGCACAGACAACAATTACATCTTTTCTCCCACAGCCACTGCATTACATGCTGGGCTTGATCTATTTTTTGACCCTGTAAACAGGACTTCGACTGTAATAACTTATTTTCCTGGTCATGCTCCATAAGGTGGAATGAATCTCAGTAAAGGCTCTCTGGTTTGCCCATGACAAAGCTGTATTTGATGTTTTATAAACATGATAGATTCATTCGCTGTGTCACTAAAAGGTGTAAATGGGACATCGGTGTAAATAGGAGAGAGGCCAAAACAACAGGGTAGGGAAAGAAAAATGTATGCAAAATTCAGTGTTCTGCTGATTATGAAAAGGTGCCAGTAATACCATCTTGGGAGGCCATTAGGCTTTAATTTTAGGAGAAGCAGCAAGTAGTTGAACGGGGTGACTGGTGACCCTCACTGTCATCTGAGTTTTATGACAGAAACATCAGCAGGGAGGCACAGCGGAGGGTGTTTCATCGAGGGTAACCCAACCAGCTTTGTGAGAGCCTGCCCCAAAAAGAGGAGCCCAGCCAGCCCCCCATGCACCTTCTCATTGGTTTGATGTCTTCCGTGGTATTTAAACTACCATTTCCACTTTCACAAACACCCAATTAAAGAGAAAGACCTCATTAGACAGAGTTTGGCAGATCGCTTCTATTTTACTTCCTCACCACTTAACGCCAGCGTTAAGCTCCTCTGCAGCACACAGGGATTTGTGGAAGGGTCAAACCTAGCTCAGAAATTGCTACCACCAACAACCAGACAGGAAGGCTCTCCTTTCTTGTACGCCCTTAACCTCCTTTTATTGCTGCTCAATAACCTGCTGCACAAGGATTTCTAAGCTGAGAAGCTTAGACCAGATTACTTTTTTGCCTATCCTTACTCCCAGCCTTCGAAAGGACACCTAGTCCTGCAGGCTGAACTGAAGACCTTCCCAAGAACAGAAAGTGAAAATAAGTTCTCTTCTTGCCAAGACGACGTTTGATTTACGCTTATCTCCTCATTTCTTCTCCACGTGTTTTGTTTCCCTGAAGACAGGCTTCCGAGGAAGCAGTTTCAGTTAGAGGTGAAAAGGAGGAGGTCAAGGTGAAGAGGTGAAAAGAAATTGCTGCTATCTACTAAATTATCTACAGTTATCTGTATTTGGGCCAGTCACCTCTGCTCTCACTTTCTGCTGTAAAACTCAGCAAAGACTCCATAGCGCTTTGCTCCAGGAGCTCCAAAACAGGAGAAACAAACCCAACCAAACCCTCTTAGCCAGCTCAGCTTGATGAGAAAAAAGTTTAAATGCTTTCCCCTGTCTCCGTGGTCCAGCAGCCTCAAGGCACAGCCTCGCTCGCTTGTATTTGCTGAGCACAGAGGCTAAGGGAGCTCCAGCACTGCTGCAGGGCTGCTGCTCAGCTCTTTGTCTACCCCAGGAGATGCTTTTCCCAGGGCATCTCCTTCAAGACAGAAGCCAAAATAGAGTTAGCAGATGGAAACGCTGGATTTGCCTCACCGCGATGCCATCCAGAGGCCAGATGGCTCCAAGGGGAGATCCTGCCACACGCAAAAAGAGAGCTGATACCGCTACTCCACGGGGATCTCGGGGGCTCGTTCAGCCCTGCCTCTGTATTTACTTTTCACAGGTTTTATGGCAGCGGCCATGCATTGCAACAAGTCGGCTTTTGCCCCAGGAATTCACAGCAGGTGCAGGAGCGTGGAGGATGCTCGCAGGGAAAAGCCAGGCTCTGGGGAAAAACCACTCCACCTCTGCCTGTCCTGCCATCTCCAACTGAGGTCAAGGCAATCCTGCTAATTATTGCATACATTAAAATCTTTACAAGCGCAGAAGCCCCTCCAGGAGTCCTGCAGTCAGGTTTAGCGGTGCCTTGTGTCCCAAACCTTTTGGGGCAGGCTAGCTTCAGGAATATCATGTTTTTCCAGGCACAGTACTGAAAGTCACAGGAAAACAACTGTCTCATTGTTTAGAGCATCCCTAAATATTGCCAGTAAAGATCTGGTCAACTTTCCACAGTCTGCGGCTTTTGAGATTTTTCCATCAGGGTGATTTATTTCATCAAAACAGCTCTCAGGCCACCAGCTGTTAAAGCGCTTGTGGAAAGGGCCAACTCAATTCTTGTTATTCACTGCAGGTTTCCCTTAATAGAATCAAACTGGTTAATAAGTGCTAATACCGGTAATACAGTCCTCTGTACTTTGACCTAAATTCTCCTCCAGCTCCCGAGGGGGTGGACACAAGAGGAGCGCTGCGGTATTTCCTCCGGTGCACGGACAGGCACGATTAAGCCATACAGGCAATCCCCATCCGCTGTGTTTTGGGAGCCTTTTGAGGTCTAGGCTCTGTCGTATCAGATACTGTGCAAAATCCAATCCAAAACCTCTGATCCCAAACTGCTCATGGTCTGTTAGCGTCCAAACAGTGCTCGGTCTCAGTCCCTGTTCTCCCGAATGACCTTTCTCCGCTGCATGCAGCCAGTTCAGAAAGTCAAAGTTGTTTTTTTTTAATAAAAAGATAAGACGTGGCACAAACAGTTTTCTAAGCCTGGTAATCGCACTGCCAGTTTGAATACACAATAAGAAAGCAAATATTACTGTGAAATTAAGAGAGGGAGGGTGCCTTTTTTTTTTTTTTTTCCAGGAGAATATCCAGAAAAATCAGATTGGTATAAACACTGCAAATGCCATTGTATTTTTGTCAGGTTCATTTGGCAGGTCAGGTTCAAATGAAGTGGTTCATTTAATTACCTTCATTGCTATGTATTCTAAGTTGTAGTTTTAGGTATAAGAACCATGGGTGCTTCTCTAGGGCATATGCAGAACTGCGACAAAAGCAGCTCACACAAATAGGTATAGGGCAGAGCAAGGTGGTTCAGGAAGGGGATGTGGGGTGAAATGAGGTGACTTTACTCCTACTAGTCCCAAACCCAGCAAAAGTACATGTTGTTGCCCAAGGAATTGGCCCTGAAGTACTTCTTAAGTAGAAATGGGTATCATTAGGCTTCAGGGTTAACACTCCAGGGTGCTGAGCAGGGGGGCGAGAGTTTACAATTATGAGATGGTGCAGTGGTGTACGGCATCACCACGCTTCCTCCTCCCAGCTCAGAGAGAGGAGTCGCAGCGTTCCCAGTGCTGACCTCCCGCACGGCTCAGCCTGCGCTCTCCAGGCGAGTTTTGGCAGCGAAGGGGAGGAAGGAAGGAATGTAGACTCCTCCAGTCACCAAGTTAATGCGTTTCAATGTGTAATTAGTGTCATTCTTGAAAACCCATGTCTTGTCACCACTCTAAATGTGTTTAGCTTCTGTTTCCTCATTATTTTGGGATCTCATTTTTCTGCTAGATTAAGGAGATGCTTCCCCCCCCACCCCCCAAAACAACCTCTCCCATGTGAGTGTGCATAGATGATTAAGAGATGATTGGAAATCTCTTGGCCTGCTCTTTGCATGTTAAACATTTGCCTGAGGAAGGACAAATATCCACTCTACAGTTTGGAAGTTTGACAAAATCTGATGTATTGAGCAGAAAGTAACAAATCCCTGATTTGTACCTAGTCCTGGGTACCACAGTTCTTCAGGACTACTTACGTATAGTGACCGCGAAATGCATTAAAGACTAATTTTCCTGTATTGGCAATAGTAATTTGATGAGATTTCGGACTGCCCTGAAAAGCCCAGAGTCATACACTCCAGGGGAGCTAATATAGGAGATTAGTCAGCACATGCTCTCGTTACCATTACTGGGGAAAAACAGGTACCTTGAGAGGTAAAGTCAACTTTGAGTTAGTTGGTGGGGAAGAACTCTCTCCTGTCTCCACTTTCTCTGCGCCTATCAGAGAAAACCCATTTCAATCAATGCAATGAGAAAACATGACTTCTCTGCCACTAACAGAAACATATGATTTTATTTTTTTTTTAACACTTTTTTTTTTAACACCACTGCACCAGCATGGCAGGGCACATGGCCTCCTGCAGCCAAGGCAGTTTTCGAGGTCCCCATGCCTGTGCCCACCTCCACCCCAGGCAGAATATGCAGCAGCGATTGGCTTCAGGCACACCGTGGCTGCCCCAGCTGGGTAAGCCAAAGAAATGCATTCAACTCTGCAAATGCAGAGATCTAGAGTTACACATTACAAGTTTCTGCTCTCTTACCCTATTTTATTTTGATTTGCTTTTTATTTGCAAGCCAGCACAATTGCAAAATTCTGAGGAGGGATGCACTTTCTTTCTCCTGCCTTGAGACAGACAGAAAGACTTAGGAAATGCCACAGAAATAAACTCTGCTAAGAAAATGCAAGAATTGAACAGTTCAGCTTTCAAGAGTCAGATAATGGCAAACAGAAGGTTGAACTTTTCCCCTCGTGTGCATATGCATCATGATTCATTGCATACTCCTCTTATGCTATTCCTCAACTATTGCAGTATGCCATAATTTGTCTCAAGAGGCAAACAGTAGTTTGCAGAGCTGCATACTTGTCTCCGTGCAGCAGGGCAAGGCTGAGTTCACAGCACACCCCCTTCGCTATGCCCAATGCACTGCAAATAACAGCAAGCTTGCTGGCGTCAGGGAGAAGCAAGAGCGGGGCTGCTCCCTAAAGGAAAATCCAGGAAAACCAAGCAACAACTCAGGAACGGGGCAAGGGGCAGGCTGGGCTGAGCTCAAGGGGGGACCATCAAAGCTCCTAGGTGAAATCAAGGGAAAGTCAGGGAAATCAAGGTCTGTTAGCGCCCTCAGGGTCCCAAGCTGGTGCATGGATATCCCCGAGATGCGGCCACTTGACTTGTAGCTTCAGGCGTTGCGAGCCCTGAAGCCAGTCCCCGGGTTGCAGGCGAGGCTGGCTGCGTTACGTCAGATCAAGCGGCCTGCCCCGTGGCTAAGCTGAAAGCTGCACTGGGCACCACGCTGTGCAGGATTTGGCCTCATGAGATGAGTAGTAGTGGTGGGTCTGAGTCACTTCTGGCAGCGACTTGTGAGGAGCTCATCATCCCCAAAGCACGGCTCAGAAAGAGCTCCGCTAGAAAAGGGGAGCCTGAAGTCGTGGCTTTGTGTCCACATATCCACGTCACTGCTCCTTCCCCAGCCAGTTTGGACCAGCGAAGCCTGGCAGACTGGTATTGCAAATACCTCACAAAAAGGTCCCTGAGCAGACTTCTGAAAGAAGTCCAACCACGATGTCGATGCCGCTGAAGTCAGCGTAACCCTGATCTCAGTCGAGCCCGCTGCCCAGGGAGCCTGCCTGCGCGCAGGACACGCGCTTCCCCGATGCTGCAAGCTGAGTAATCGGCAATTCCCATGCAGATGAGCCCCGTGAGAGGAGCGGCGATCAGCACTGGGACTCGCAGTTCTGGGAAGCGCAGACCTCCGCTTTCAGAAATATCTCACCGCAGGAGTAATACCGCTCAAATCTTGCAAGTAATAAAAAGTAATGGGAAACAGATGCTGCTGTACCTTAGATTAGAATCTATGTTTAGATTTCCAAGATAATTTTTATCTCCGATACTTTGGCTAATGTAAGGCTGATATGATAAATGGATTTTCTACAGAGCCTGAAAACAGCGCGCCTGCTTCAAAACGCAACCTGATACGTAGTTGTCTCCGGCAGGGAGACAGAGAAAAGAAACAGAACTGGCCTGAACGAGGGTCGGGATGGAGGATGTGTTACACGTATGAGGTCAAATGACCCGGGACTGGTGCTGGAAGAGGAGTTGGTCACATCTCCCCTCCCACCTGCCCTAAGCTCGGTGGGAAGGACTGTCCCATGGGGCTCCTCGGAGGGCAGGGGAGCATCCCCTTGGTCCCTTCCCCGCAGCGGTGCAGCCTCCCCAGCCCAGGACATGATCTCAGAAAGACCCTGGGAGAGCTGTCACTTCTGCAAGAAAGTGAAACCAGGGTCTTTAAATCCTAAATGGGGTGAGCTCAAATACCCAGTACACCGACTTAAAATCAGCCACTAAGGGAGAGAACAGGGTACCACACTCCAGCAACTGTATTTCCACCATCCCACAGTGCTAGACCTCCCTGCATATCCACATCCTCCCTAGCTCACTTGAATCCTATTTTCCAAACCCTACTTTTTCTCCATAAGTGGTCCGACACCCTTCAATGCCCCCTCTCCCCATTACCATGCCTCTACCGAGGACAGGCACAGTTTGCTGCCACGCTGCGACTGCCTTTTCCCACCTCTTTTTCACCGTCCCATTGAAGCAATGGCCACAAACAGTGAATACAGCTTTTGCTTGGTCTGCAGCCAACAGGGCCAATGGCAAACGCACACGGCAAAAATGGGGGGAAATAAAGAAGAAAGATTTTATTTTTTCTAAATTATTTTTATTATTTTCCAGCCTGAAAACTCTTGGCAAAGTAAAACTCATCAGTTCCTTCTAGCATTGTAAGTGGAGATTATGTAATATTTACAGTGATATTAATGCAATCAATCAGCGTCAGCAAGTGGAGATGTGGGAGCCAGCTACACACATGAGAGAAAAGTGGGGAAAAGGAAAGCACAAAGGGGTCCCTGTGACGGCCAGGGAGGGATGCCAAATATTTTCACTGCTTTCCAAACTAATATGTTACAAAATAACACAATCAGCTTTGGCCCAGTTCATTAAAAATAATTAACTTGACTGCTCAGTGACTTCCCTGCAGACTTGAGATGCCCACTAGTGCCCAGGCGTTCACATAAACACCTTTCCTCCTCCCATTCGATGGGGAAGACTTTGCCCAGCCCTGCTCTAGCTCAGTCCCAAATGATGTCAAAGGAGCCCTTGTTGGATCTTGGGTTACTGGGAATGGTGAAAGCGTCATGGATCGCGAGCCTGCACTGAACAGAAGGGCTTTGCCATCACCCCATCCGCTTGCAACAAAATGCCAGCAGCTGAAAAGAGGCCATTCTTCCCAAGGTTTGCGCCTTGAGCCGCCAGGCAAGTGACTTCGCAACCCTGAAAGGTGCACAAATAGCTACTTCTGCTTCTTTGTTTTCTTTTTCAGGTGGAAATATTAGGGTCCAGAGGGGATTGTTGCCGGAGCTTGATTTCTGCCTGGCCATTAGAGACATTTTTGACAGCAAGGAAGAATGTGTCATTTTGCTGTACAAGGGTGGGAAGTGGGATCTGCAGATGATTCGACCAAGGCTTCAAACCACGCAGCTGCCACCAGGCAGGCTGAGAAGGGGTCAGCAGTTGGCTTGCAAGGAGCTGGGACCGTGCCGAGGAGCAACAGCTGGGAGCATGCTCTGGTCCCTGTCTACCAGGGTGGAAACACTGCAGGCATTGCTAAACCATATCTCAGAATAAGCCTTTCCTAAATAACTGCTATTGATGTTTGGACCCCAGCCTACAGTTTAGCAGAGGCCAGTCTTGGGATTCAGATTTTGGTGTGGACTATCTCAAGCTCTGACGATGGCAGAACCAGAGATCATTGCTGCTCTGGCTGATGGGCCATTCTCACTAGGAGAAATAGGCAAATCAGTTCAGAAGAAAGAGTCAGGGCACATGTTCATAAAAACCATGAATCCTACCTTCAGAAGAAGCCAGAAGGGATGAATTACGTTGTTTTCTTAATTCTAAAATGTTTATGTAACTGTTGAGATATGGGGTCAGATGTTTCTTGCATATCAGTAGAAGACCTGCTCACTGATTTCTGCTGGACCACTGAAGAGTTTCATAGCCAAATCTGACTAATCCAAGAAATTCAGATCTACTCTGGATGGGTCACTGCTTGTTGATGTGCTTGTCTGAACTGAATAATTACAGCTTCTAGAATTTATACTTGCTTGCTACCTAAAGGACAAAACTTGCATATCTTTAGAAATGTGAATATCAGTTGAGAAACCTAGGCAAGGACCCTAATATAATTAAGAAAAATTGAAATGATGGCAAGTATGTAGAAGCCTAAAATCCTACAGCATTACCTTCAGAGGACTTGCTTGACCAAGAATTCAGTTTAACTTCTAGAGTAAGAAATTCCAGGTATGCTTCATTCAGAGAGAGGAAATCCAATATATTTTAAAATCCATCAGTGCAGTAAAAGAACAGGAGGGACATAAGACTTTTCCCATGTTCATGTCTGTTACACTACCCCAAAACACAAAACCAGAAAAACCAGAAGTGTGCTCAAGTCACAGTCAAAGCAGATGTACCCAAGGCAGACTTTTTTTTCTCCGTGGACCTCCTGCCACAAGCCACCACAAGGAAACTTCCATGCCTTCAGAAATGTTTAATGACACCAACCTTGGTTAAAAGGGAAGGGACAGTTGCGTGGCAGAGCATCAGCTGCTGAGCTCCTGACCCTGGTGCAGATGGAGATAAGGCTAGAGTAGATGACCCCTTTAATCCTGAGTTTGGAAAGAGCTATTGGCCCAGCCGCGATTGAGAAATGCCTGTTCTCGGGAGGAACATCAGCATGCGGGCAGCAGTGCGTTTTCCAAGAGCAGACCTCCCCAGTCAGTTTGGCAGTGAGAGCCAGTTGTCTTTGAACAGGCAGTCAACATGTGATCATTTGGGCTCCTTCCCATTTAGGAGTATAACTCTTGGGGAAAGCTTGACATCAGATTCTGCCCTGGTCAGAGAGTGCAAAACTCTGTCCAAGGCCAAGATTTGTGCATTTCTGACTCCTGAGCCATGCTCTCTCCTTCTCTGACCCAGGGAGTCTATTCTGGGCTGAATTCCTAGTGACACAAGCAGGAATTCCTAGAATAAGACCCTTGTGCACAGATGGAAGAGCAAACTGTTTTGACCACTGAGCAACCACAACCACAAACCACTTCCATTAACTCCAACCTTTAGCTCCAGCTTTAGGTTTCCTTGTAGATGCTTGGAAGCTTTCTCCTGGGTGAAGTTCAGTGCTCTCTGGGAAAAAGGGCCCCCTTTTTATTGTTGCAGGGACCCGTCCCTTGCACCACGGAGGTGCCCACCAGATGCCCTAGAAACCTTTGTCACTGGGGGCAAAGGAAAAAGAACATTTGCCCCAGACAACTTTAATCATGTTGTATAAGCAACTAAATTAGGTGGCTGATCTTCCTTGGATCTTTTTATAATCTCTGTAGGGAGATCTTTCTTCTGGTGAGCAATTCAGAGCAGGAATTAACCTCATGTGTAGGGAAGAGCCTTACAGAGTAACCTTTCTCTCTCACCTGTATAGAAGAGCTGTTGAGCAGACTAAGGCAGCTAAGTTAGACACCTTAAGCAGACACGTGGAGGTGGATGAGATGAATACTTCTCTGGTACTGTACCCTTTGTGTCTCCATCCCAGAGGGCAATGCCTCATCTGTGCTTCAAAACCTGGACAACACCTTTCTCAACACCAGACTGACCAAGAATTGATACTGGACAGAAAAGCGACCTGAAACTCTTCTTCCAGGGGGTCAGAGAGGAGAAAAACAGTTGCTTTCTTTGGTCTGTGGTGATATTCACAGCTTTCTCTGTATGTCATACTGAGGCAAAAATTACACAATGCCCTGACCATACATTTATCCACACTTCTGGTGTTTTAGCAATCTGGTTTCTCAGCTAGAGGCTGGAGCCAAAGTATATTAAGAAATGAGCCTGTGAGTTGAACATATGCTATCAGCAAAGTCTCATTTTATTGTTGCCGCTTACTATTTCCTAACAGGAGGAGAATGCACATGGGGATGTCTTGAGAGAGGAATGATGCAGGGCAAAGCCCTGAATTGCTTTATGCCTTCAGGCCACTTGCTGCCACTAGTCTGCAACGCAAAAGTGTCCAATTTTGACCTGCGCAATTAGGGCTAACGGAACGAATCATTAACAACAAAAACACTACAACAAGGACCCGTGATGATGGCAATCACCCCCCCACCACATTGCAGGCTAATACGGAATAAGAATGACTAAGCTGCAGCTGAGCTCAAGATGAAAGATGGCTTAGGGAGAGCTATTCACCGCAGTCCAGGAGAGCCATGGGCTTGGCCAGCAGTCCCCGGCTAATGCCGAGTCCATCCTGTTTGGTTATAAACACAGAGCAGCACTTGGCTGCTGCTCTTTTCTGTATTTCCATTTGTGCTGATAATACACATTTTTAAAGGCAATGTTAATTGCTGCACTAGATTTATTAGCATGAATATTATCCATCCTTTCCTTTCACCCCCGCCTCTCTTCAGCTCAATTCATCATTTTTACGAGAGGGCGAGTTGAGGACTACACCTCCTCTGTTTCCTGGGGATGCCACTATGAACATCAGCTTCGTGATCACCCGTAGATCGAAGAGGATGAGTTCATAGAAAGTTGTGGGCAAATGACTGAACCAAGCTCTGAGGAGCCAATTGTATTATTATTTTCCCCTGATAAACCTTGAACAACTTGAGGTGCCAGCAGCGTTGCATCTAGTTTGCAGCAGGGTAATGAGAACAAAGAGCTTTTGGGGTGGAATCCAAACCACATCCTCCTATCAAACCCTGCCGAGCAAGTACACTAAAATGGCTGAACGTGCAGCATGAAGCTGTATAAAGCTGCAAGGATAATAACCGCTGTTTGGTGCCAGGCTTGAAGCTAAAGCAAGTTTTACAGGAGGAAGGTTACGGGCCTCTAACGGGATGTAAATTGTGTTTCTGCGTGCAGCAGAAAGTGTGCGCCTGGTGTCTGTGTGGATCCTTGCAAATTGCATCTTTAAATGTAAGCATCGGTGGTGCCAAACAATTACGATGTTTATAGAAACTGATGGCCTACATCTGTTTAAAATACTTCTCAGTGTTTAGACTGACAGAACAGAAAACATTCTGCAAAGAGTAAGCATAAATTGGGTGGTTTGATATATTATTTTTTTTAAAGTGAGAAGAACTCACACTAAATTGATTAACTACTCAAATTCATTGGCACTGTAAGCACTATAGAGTGAATGCACGCCATAAACCTGCCTTCCTGCGTGATAGAGAATTAACAAAACGTAAGAAAATTCTTCTAGACAGTAAACCCTGTTTGGGAGTGGAATGTAGTCTCAGATCCCAGCACCGTTAGAGCCTTCCTGCTTGATCTTAAGCAAGGCAAAGCTTTTTCTCCATTGAGAAATCAGCGTTGTATGTCTTTGCCTCAGCTCCCAGTCTCTGCCATGGAGATAATTCTTACTCCAGTTTAGCTATTCACAGCTAGACAGAGCAGAAGAGCAAGCTGAGGTCCCAACCTGACCTTCTTGCAAAAGATAACTGGATCGGTTGCACCACACAGAGAAGCCTGACCAAAGCCCTTGGCTTCATCTCACCTGCCTGAGGTGATTTGTTATCTCCACCTCAACTCTTTCCTTCTTCAAGGGGGTTCTGCAGAGTCAGTGGTCCCTCTTCATGCCAGCATCCTGCTGGCACCATGGGATGCACCTCCTTTGATCCCGGCAGCTTTGGACATGAGCAAAATATCCAGATGATTTGGGGATGAAAGAAGCAGAGATTTTGTAGATCATGACCATGAGAGCAAAGAGAGCAGAGCTATGCGGTGCTGCAGTCCAACAGCCCTCAATGACACAATGGCTCTGGAGGGACCTCAAGAAGCCAGCGCAAACCATAGCCAGCTCCAGAAAACCAGGTACTGCTTCAGCAACGGCCAGACCCCAGGACATTCTGGGCTTTGGCAAACGGTCTTCCCTCAGCCACAGCAGCTCTCTAAGCAGTGCGTATACAACACGGCAATACCCAAATTCTCATGCACGTAGCCATAGGCTCGCTTGCATGGCCAGCCTTAGCTTGCTCTTCCTTGAACGTGGACCGCTGTGTTGTAGCGCTTTGCCACCTGACTAATCACAGAAACCTTCCTTCATTAGTAGCTTGAAATCTTGCTATAAATCTTCTCATAGGGCACACTCTTGGGTGACAGTGTTTCAGAACAAAGAGCCCCATTCATCAGACAAGCCTTTGGAGTTCACTTTCTGATTTTTAGAGCAGGGTGCAAGTTTTATGGGCAAAGCACACCAATACCCCAGAAGGGACACTGCTCTGGAACTAGTTATAACCAAGTCCCCTCAGGCATGGCTGCTGTGCAGCAAGCGGGAAGGTCTCTCCTCTCTCAGTTATACTGAAAACAAATGTATGGCAGAAAAAAAAAAATCCAGCTCCAGAACTTTCCCATAGTTAATTGCCAGGATTATTATGGTATCTAGCTTAGTAAAAGACTTGCAGTTTCAATTCTTTTCCTCCCACCCAGTCCCTTGGATTTTTAAGGCCACTTATGTCACACACACACACACACAAAACTCCAGCACGAAACGGCAGCCACATCAAACACACCATCACAAATAAGCAGCCTCCATCTCTTCCAAGCCCTCTTTCCTTCTCTGTCGATGTGCTGTAAATTAGTATGCAGATTATGTAAATTAGAAGCACGTGCAGAGTGGAAGTCATTCTCCCCGGCACTGGCAGCATAACTGCAGACTTCAGAGCGGTGTCGTGACTGCGGACGTCCGCAGGTGAAGCACCGCATCTGTCGGAGCAGCTCCCTGAACCGACACCGGCGAGCGCAGAGGGGATGCCGCAGCACAGCTCTCTCTGCCGATGAGCAAGGAGCAAGAGCCATTGCTCTACCTGCTCAGCCCTACAAGATCAAGCAGATATTCTAAGCGTTGCACGAGTCTAGCTTGGGGTGGCCAGACTCACGCAGGGAGCTGGGAGGGGACCACATCTCCCATCAGGAAGCTCTCTGGGGCATTGGGATGGTGTTAGCGCTGCGCTTTGCGGCAAAGCTCCTGCAAAAGCCCTGCCGGTCCCCAGCTCCACGACACTGATGCTTCGTCCTGCTCGCCTCAGCTACCGGCTTGTGCTTGCCCCCACGGGAGAGCATCCTGTCCCCTCAGCAATGACACCGTCCTCATGGGGATCTGCGTGTTGTTCCAGCACTGCTACTTCTCCCCCCCAGTCCTGGAGCAGAGCTGTGTAAAACATGCAGACATTTTCATCACTTAACTTATGGCTGCCCTGAGGGAATCTGCATAAGATTACCCAGCGCTCTTTAAATCAGTCCCAGAACAACCTTTTTTCAGCCACTGCCAAGCAAAAGCTTTTCCAGCAGAGTTGCATTCTTCTTTTTTCTGTAAGAAGCCCCCCTTTTTCAGACCAGTTCTGCTGTTACACTTGGGTACTAGCTGCTGGAAACACACAAATACCTGTGACCCCACTGAAATTAACGGAAAAATCTTCTGTTAAATTCAAGGAGAGTGGAACAGAATTTTACACCCATTTTTCCCAAGAAGGAAAAAAAGAAAGGAAGGAAGGAAAAGATCTGTTGAATCCCAACTTTAGTCCACACTGTAGCAAAGCTGGACTGCTCTCATGTCCCCTGTGGAAGACACGTCAATCCTACAGAAGTGCACTGCTGCTCCACCGCAACGTAAGAGCTGCAAGGATGCGGTTTGCACTAGGCTAAGCCTTCAACCTGATCCTCCCAAGTCCAAGCTTGCCTGTTACAGTAATGTAAACGCAGCGAGGTGCTGGTCATAGGCAGAGCCTGGTTTTGGATAGCACCTGCAATGCTAAAGAAAGTGCCGGACAGGTAGGTGCAACATCTACCAAGCATCATCCAGCAAGCAAATTCTCAGGGGATGGGGTTTTTTTAGACCTTTGTTCTTCACCAAAATAATTCAGCCACTGACATCTCAGTGTGGGCTTTATAGGGTGAGGCTACATTACATTTCCTTTAAGTTTGATGAGGTCTGGAGGATTCTGTACCTGGGTTTGCATCCATTATCACCAGTCCAGAGGACTGCCCAGGCTCTCAGGGAATGGAGACTCTTGTACTGCCCAATAAGCTATGCCCTGTTAGAGACCCATTTGCTCTGTCCTCCCTCTCTCTGATTCTCTCACCCATAACTGCAGCTCCACATCAGGCAAGTGAATCAGAAATGACAATACTGCATGAGAAGGGGTGTCCCTGCCAGGTAAATGAGTGCTATGAATGGGCAGCACTTTACAGCTCCCCTCAGAGCAATAGGTGTTTACGCCAGCCAAAGAGGTTGTTCTTTCCACCAGGTTGGATAGGTGGATTTTAGGTGAAGCCAACCTAACAGCTCTGCTGCCAGGTCTCAGTCCAGCTGTGCAACCACTTTCAGACATCTCACATGATCCCACATACCGGAGCTTTTAAAGTTTCCCTTGGTACCACGTGGGACTGATTAACATCTGAGGCTCATGAGGATGTCCAGCATGACTGTGCCCCAGAGAAAGGCCAAGCCACCACTGTCCATTACACGGGGACAATCCTGGAGATATCTCTAGCCAATGCTGAAGGACCTCAGCAGCTTAGGAGACCAGATCCATCTGAAGGGATATGGCGTATGCCATCTGTGTGAGGAGACACATCGAAGTCGGGGCTCCGAGATAACAAGTTGTCCCTACACAGCCAGTTGCTGGATCTGCTACACATTGATATTTCTATACAAACAGTCTTGGAGGCTGCTCACATCAGCATTTAGCTGGAGGAAGTCCCAGCCACGAGCCCACCGGGATCAGGGGAATCAAAGTGTTACTAATAAAGAGCCATTTCTCACCCTTCCAAATCCACACTCCAAACAGTAGGATGCAAGAGGAGGATTTCTCATAAGCCGAACTGCTCCAGCAGGAAATGGCACATTTAGCACTTCTTTCATGACTTTCTTTTCACCACATTTCCTCCGTGCCCTCTCCTGAGCTCTGCTGATGGCAACGGCAGCACGCCATCTCTGGAAGCGGATCCCTTCATCTTTAAGAGCGGCACCACGCACTTCTGCCAAAGCAACCTGGACCCAGGGTGCCTGCACACACCTTCTGCCTGGCTGGTCCCCGGTAGCATGGCCACAACCACATCTCTCCAATTTAGCTCTACAAATCCCAGTGGCACCAGATTAAGCCTTTAGCTGTGTTATTTCTTGAGGTTTACTCATCACAAATGTTGACAGTAAGGATCAGCTTTAAGTAACAAACCAGAAAACCAATTCCCTTTCATATAGTCAATAAAATCCTGTTGCTTCCTTCAGAAGAAAACATGCTGCACCACATTATTATACAGGCACAAGAGGAAATCACTCTTTGGATTTGGAAAGTTGATATTAATGGCCTCGGACTGCAATAGAGGGCATGTTCATTTTGCAATTGAGTTACTTTCTCTGGTACGCTCTTGATTCTATTTTCCTGGCAAATTGTGATTGCTAATAAATTGCAATAACTTTGAGTTTACATTATGACTCGTGGAAGATTATTTTGGGCAGTAATGAGACTGCCAAAGTGGAGGGTCTCTCCAGTGAAATATCTGGCATATGGAAGCAATTCAGTATTTACAGATTCAGATGAAACCTACATAATACTGATGAAGAAACCATATTTTGATAAGATAATAGGCAGCAGCGCAAGCCGGCACACATACTTCTTAAAGGGAAGAAAATATGAAGCTCCTAACATCTACTGGGAAGTCAGGCTTCACCCAGAGCTTATTGAGGCCAATAGATTGAGTCCTCCAGGCTTCACTGGGGTTGAAGATCAAGTCTTCACCCTTCGTTGCAACACGAACATGTTCTGGGTCAGCTCTCTCCATCCCAGAACACTTTATCCTACAATAATATTCCAGCCTCCTGCTTATTATATGCTGAAATCTGTTTATTTCCTCTAATATCTAACTCTCCCTCAGTGTCTCATTTTGAAACCCCCAGGGCAGCTAAAGTGGGAATTTTAATTTTATTGCTCTGTTTGTCAAACTTTTCCTTTTTTTTTTTTTAAACACTGTTTACACAGAACAGCCTTCCTCCCTGATCCCCTCTGGTTTGTCTTTTGCTTCTCAGGCATTTCCTAGCTGCTGTGCTTGGGCTCCACCTTGTCATGTAAATCCAATTTAATTTGCACAGTTCTGCTTGACTGGGGCTGTTTTCTAATAAATTCAAGCTCCATGAAAAATTCCAACCAGGTGATACACTCAGAGGCAGCAGCTCCTCATGCAGTATGTGGTAAGGATCTTCAAAACACACTCTAAGAGGAGGCAGGTGGCTTTCAAGGCCATTTGGCCTTTTACTTCCAATATTGACTTCTAATTACCAACAGCTAAACCTTGTTTTTCTATATGATCCATCATTGCCTCAAAATCCATTTTGTCCTGGGGTTATTGACACAGTTGGAAAACTTACTGTTTGCCTTTTTTTTTTTTGAGAAAACAATTTATTTTTTATGTATTAATTTCAAACCAAGACTGTGTCCACACTCATACCACAAGCTCTAATTCTGCTCCTCACTAGGTTTTTAGTCTTCTTCATCCCTACCCTTAGTAGGGAGTTGTCTTCAGAAGCCTCTAGTGCAGAGATGACAGCGCACAGGAAACAAGGATGAAGGATAAGGTTTATTTTATGGTTTTACTACTTCCGCTTCTCAGTGGGTGAAATTTTGTGAATACTCAATAGACTAAAAAGCAAAAAATCCTCTTTGCAAAGACGGGGATGGTTGAGTCTATAAGCCTCAGTACAACACCCTGAGTTAGCACCAAGCAGGATCTGAACTGGGTGCTAACAGAAATAAGTGAGCAGCATACTCTGCCCAGCCTAACACGGGCCAGGAAATTAGAGTCCAAAAATCCCCTTCTGCTATAAGCAGAGACTGTGAGGCTTCAGATTAGTGCCTACAAACAGAAAAAGGCCCTTCGCTTCATGCCTCACATTTCAGTGCAGGCTGGTGCCTCCCCACAAACCCCATTTTTGGCTGCAGGCTCAGCCCTGAGCGCAGGTTAGGCAATGCACGTGGCTTGCGACCACCGAGCAACCGCTGCTCCGCCTCGCCTCTGAACTGGGTTTGATCCCCTGTGAAATGCCTCCAAAAATAGCAGCATTACATACCTTGGGTACAAGAGGCCAGCTTGAGGTTTAGGTAGCATTTAATCTACTCCCCTGTGCAAAAAAACCCAAAACAAAACAAAAAAAACCCACAAAACAAAAGAGCACCGGCTTTTGTTCCACTTAGTCAATAAAGCTCCAAAATACTCCTCTAACAGCTTTGCAAATAAATACAGGACACCATGACAGTTCAGGTGATTTATTGGCACTTAACATTATGAGGATGACAGAAAGCACTGCAATAGTTAAGTACCATGGTCATGGCCATTATAAACTTTTTTTTTTAAAGGGGTTTATTACAGAGCTGTAAAAGTAAGCTCTAGGCTAGAAGTTGGCATGTGAGTTCTCCCTACCTTTGAAGTATTTATTGACATGAGAAATTTGGAAGGGAAAAAAAAATCAATTTGGAAACTATGGTTTCATCAGACTTTGAATAGCAAGTGTAAAAAAGCAAGAAGATAAGAAAGGGGGGAAAGAAGAGAGGGAGCAGTAGCGTTAAGATGAATAATGTTCAGCAAATCATTTGCCAGGGAGATCCTTTCAGTTCACCTTTTTCCGTCCAGAAGTGACTCAAAGCAGTGGTTTCTACAAAGTTTCTCCGTCTTTCAAAATATTTGCCCAGCCATTTCCATCCAGTTATTGGTGTGTAATTTACAGCTTTTCACAGCAGGGAATGCAAGTCGCCCTGGGGTACGGCATGCCATTGAGTGCTGCTGGGAAAGCTGCAGCTCTCCTCCTGGCTCCCTGCTTTCACCAGAAGAGGAGGAATTTGTATCCAAGTGGCTCAGCCCTGCCAGGTTACACATTGGCAAGAGCAAGGGGTAAATACCACCTGGCCCGATTCTCCAGCCAGGGAGCTTCAGAAGTCTGCTCCAGGCAGGAGGGGGCTGCTTTTCCATTCCTGCAAGTGCTCGTCAAATGCAGGTACCTCTCAGATTTCAAATCCAGAAGGGAGCATTGGGAGCTTCCTATACAAGAGAGGTCATTCCATTTTCTGGTTAAATATATTTGGTTAAATGTCACCACAGCATTGCTCCTACTCATCAGTTACCCGCACAGCATCGCTGTGCCATGAATAGGGCACGCTGGCGCATCCCTAGGAAGACCCGTGCTCAGTGATACCATTAAAGCCGATTATAGAAAAGGGTTGTATAAAAAACACTTGGGAATGGGTTTACCACCCAGGAGGACAGTGAGGGAAACTTAACTCCTCCGTTAGCACCACCCAGGGCTGCACTCCAAGCATGTTGCAGCTCAGCACCCCATTTTGATGGCTTGTGTGTGCCCACCTGCACTTGGTGCATCGCTGAGCCCTGGGTCAGAGAAGCCCAGTTCAGAGAGACAAGAAGATTTCTTCATTGTCTCACTCCTCCAGAATAAACCCCACAGTGAAATCTACTTGGACAGGAAACAATCTGGAAAATCAGCTTGGAACATCTCAAACCAAAGCAGTAACGTTTGGTGAAGATGAACCACGCCTTGAGCAAGCAGCACAGGAGAGGAGACATCCTGATTTACACCAGCTGGCAGCCTGGCCTTACACCCTGGGAAGCTGATGCTATTTTTGTCTGCCCTTTTCACAGCCACGTTCACCACTGAAATCCTCCCACATGCTGAATTATGGGCTGGATGTACGAGTCCAGCTTGGAGCAGATGTTTATCTAATTTGCTTCCACATGTCTTTAAACATTTCACATGTAGGAAAATGATAAAAGCAAGAAGATTAAACATGGATGTCCAAAGTCTAATTAACATCCCCACTTGTAAGCTGGGTGTGTTTTATCTTTAAAACAGAGTGACACCAGCTTCCTTTGTAACACGCACGAGTCCCAGGGGGAAGTGATCAGAAATAACATATTGATGTTGTTAAGAATCATTTTTTTATTCTTATTACTGTTACAAAGCTTGGGTGAATCAACTCAGTAAGACCAACACAACCTCTGTGAATCAGTTAAACTCTATTTTAAGGTCTTGAATAAGACTTTGATGGGACTGAGTGTAAAAACCTACATATGGGTGAGATGCAATTAAGGAATTTTGACAAGGGCATTTGATCGACCCAAAAAATCCATGCATCAAACTGTCATCATCACCAAATGTGCATGCCTCAGATTTTCCAGTTCAGCAAGGTTATAGAACATTAGGGCTTTTTATGTATTTAAAAGTGCGAGCTAAAATATAATTATAATATAAAAATGTTATAAAATAAAAAGCTTGCGTTTTATAAGCTCACCACACTGGAAAATATGAGGCACAATAATCTCCTCTATAGCAGCCTCCATATTATGGTTCCAAGTTCCTCACACCTTGTAATATAATTAAGCATCCTCCTGAATGCTTTGTCACACTTCAATTTTTGCAGACTACCACCAGAAACGGCTGATCAGGCTCCGCTCTCTCCAACCATCCCAACACTTGGTGGCTTGGAAATAGATTGCTCTGAGAGCAAGTATGAGAAGTGAGCCCTAGGGGTAGCTTTGGCTCTAAAAACTAACTGCACACAGAGAAAGAGAGAGAAGGGACAAAAATATTTTCTTCCCACATGCAAATGTGCAGGCAGGTGCCAAAGGCTTCTAACTACATGACTTTATTTGGCCTGGTGACAAAATAAACCCCTGTGTAGGAAGATACAGTAGTTCTAAGCAACAGGTTAGGGGTTTAAGTTTAAGCAAGGCCTAAATAACTTCTTTATCAGAGGGAACAGCGTTAATATATATATTCTTTAATAAAATGTTGGCCCTGAGGTCATGTGTCTGAACTGTTTTCTTTTGCTTATGTTCTAACAGTGCTTTCAGATGTTCATATCCTGCAGCTGCAGTTCCCATGTAAGCATGGTCCATGCTGCCAATCCTGTGGCAAAGGGATATTAGCACCTCATGGCCACTTGTTGTAAATTGGCTATTCTTTGCCTCAAAGGCTTGTGCATCTTTGAACATCTGGGCTGAAGAGGTTAGTGAAATAAATCAGAGTGAACCTCCTGATAACTACAGGAAATTCTGGACATGGTAGAGATTCTTTGGTTGAATGATTGCAAGAAGCATGCATGTCAAAAATCTCTCCAGTTATGAGCCTAGGGCTTGA
Source organism: Haliaeetus albicilla (assembly GCF_947461875.1). Lineage (NCBI taxonomy): Eukaryota > Metazoa > Chordata > Aves > Accipitriformes > Accipitridae > Haliaeetus > Haliaeetus albicilla. The sequence goes on from NC_091490.1 coordinate 5,797,986, forward strand.
CTAAAGGAGCACAGAGGTTGGTGGGAGTATGGAATGGATCATTCTGCACCCTAAGGACACCCCATCACCCCTATTTGTTGTCATTCTCCTTCTTCCTGGCTCTGTGGGCTGGATTATCCAAGCAGAGCACAGTTGCCTCTCAGGACTCATGGTCTACAGTCATGATGAAATCAAGTCTTGAATTCTCAGGGACTGTATGGGCTATGATGTTGACCTGGGAACCAAGGGATGAAGTGGAGAAAAAGACAGAAAGATTGTGCTGTCCTGCCCAGTTAAGGAAGAGACTAAATGGACCTGACTGCAGGGGCAGGGAACATGTCCCAGTGACAGTTCCCAGCTAAAACCCTGTATGTGTGCTGACTCCATGCCATTCCTCCATCGGGCTTGGTTTTCTTTGTAAGGAGACCCAGGAAGGAGGTCAAAGCAGAGCTACAAGAGGCTCTATTATGCCCCAACTTCTGGATGATGTCCTGTGCTGTGCATTGGCTGTATCCTATCTTGATTCAGCCCCAAGTGATCCTGAGACAGGAGGGACTACAAGGGTAAGGACCATCCCTATTGCATCTCTTGGGACAAATCACAGAGGGTGGACACAACGCTGCTAACCCAGCTGCAGGTGGTTGGGCGAAACTGGGTGGATCATAGCAGTTTAGGATGGATAAAAATAATCTGCAGCATGTCCAGGGCTGACTCTTAGGTGTTAGGGAGGGCCATAAGGAGGGATATTCAGATTTTGGAAGACTGAGTGGAACGTTCCAGTTCTTCCCAAAATATACAGTGGAAATAGTTGGGCTCAGAGAGAATTACTATAGCCAGGGCAGCAAGAGAAACAGCAGTGAGTCCTAGTGCTGGCAGTGCTAGAGAAGTTGAGAGCTGACTCAGAAAGCGAATAATCTTTCACGCTGCTGATTGTAATGTCCTTGCCTGGCCTTTGTTAATGCATTTCACTAGTGTACTGAAAGCCAAACCCCCAGCTATGGGTCAAGCCAAAGAGAATAGACTTCAATGTGGGGCAACTGGCAACAGAAAAATTTCTCCAGACGCTTACTGTGGGCCAGAGGTGAGCTGATCTGTAATTATTATTGCAGGCTGGGAGGTGTGGTGTGCTTGGCAGCTGCTCTTTCCATCTGCTCGCATGGGCTGGACGGGGGAAACCGGAGAGGCAAATTCATCCAGGCCACCGTCTCCAGCCACCCATGGGCCTGTCAGGGATGGTTGCCTTCTGAATAGATAAACCTCCCAGTGGGATGGTCTTTCCTGGTTCTTTGTCCCTTTGCACAAGAAGTCAACATTCATTGATGAAGGATTTCTCACAAGGAGATTACAGCATCAAGAATCACAAGACAACTGTTTCTTTTTCCTTGTCTGCTTATTCTGTTCCACCCAAACAATCATATGGAGTTTCTTAGTGTATTGTTCAAAACACTTGGACAAAGACAGTGAACTGCTTCCAGGCTGGACTGTAGTTGACTATGCACCTCTACAGAGTCTATGTAGATTTCAGGTGTCACCGTAAACCAATTAGCTGCAAATAATCAAAATTTTACTCCAGTTAAACTAATAAACAGATTACAATTGGCATCCCATCAAGGTGCCACCAACTTCCTGGGCCCATCAGGGCACCGAGGAAGACAAAGCCCCTCCTCAGATCAACATCAACACACATAAGACCAGTGGCATGAGACTACACAAGTTATTGCTTCAACTTGTGGGAATTTAATCCAGGCATCAGCCAGAAGACCAGCTTCTCTTTTCCTTTTGGCCTTTGCCATATCTAAATATGGGTTAGCAAGAGGAATTTCAAACAACTTGTTACAAAGGGGCACTGTTCTGGGACATGTCCCACAGTACCACCCTTCTCATCAAATCAAGCGATCAGCTGAAACAGGACCAGACCTGATTTTAGGGCCGTGAGTCCAAATTCCCTTCCCACAGCAACCAGTCATAAAAGGAAAAACAGAGTCAGCATGTGTCCAGGGAGCACACCCGAGTCCCACTGTGTGGGCATCACCATGGGCTTACTCCAAAGAGATGTGGTGGTGATGGTATTTATGAAATGAGCACTGACTTTTCCCCACCCTCACTGTTCAATTTTACTATTTTTGATCATCAGGCAGGAAAGTATAAATAAAATCTGCTTAATGTCACGGTCATTTTTCAAGCAGGAAGTGACACTGGTTGACACCCAGCCATTAATTTGACACAGGGTAGTAAAATAATTTGATTATGCTAGCAGAATTTTATAGGAATTAACCCGCTTTAAGATTTATGGACAACATATTGCTTTCACTGTAAAGGCTGGTATAAAAAAAAAATGGAGCATCGTCATTACGTATTGTAAAGGGATTTTATGACTATGGAAACAGAGTCACTTAGGAAACCTTTGCTTTTCTGTAACCCCCACCCAATTTTACTCTAATTTAAAAAAAAGGCACAGAAAGGTATTTTAGGAGAATCAGATGTTGTAAGAGGCATAGAGAAATGGATGTTTTTTCAGTGGTGTGTGAACTTTTCTCCCAAGGAAAGAACGAGCACATGCTACAGCCAAAGAGATGGTGGCCATAGTTCAAGTCTCAAGGGGTTTGTGATTGTCTAGTTGTCCGATGAAACCTGAGGTGGTCATGGAGGTCTTTGGGCCTGGTCAACACCTTCATCCAGGCCAGAGAGAAGGAAGGACTGAAAAGGCCGTAGGCTGCTTGTCATAGCCATATGCCCTAATCCAGCCTCACTCTTAGCACAACAACCAAAGGCCAGCGAAGGACTCTCATGGACTCAAGCTCTAGATTGCAACCTCCTGGTCCCCTTCTGCAAAGCTTAACACACACACGCAATATCACTTCAGTTAAGGAAACCGTTTACATGCGTTGGGACTCTCTCCCCAAGTACAAGTTTGCAGCTCACGCTCTAAATCGTAGGCGTATTAGAATAACAAACGCAGTCGTGTGTGCAAAGGAGGAGCGTGCGCGGAGGGGAACCCTGCCAAGTAGTAATCGTGTACATTTTTCCTTGCAGCAGGCTCCAGCCCCAGATGGCAGCGGAGCAGGGCTGCGCTATCCCCCACCCTCCCGCTGGCCACTGCGGTAACATTTCCCTCCAGCTGGGGGGAAAATGGAGGGTGGGCGGAAGCATGTGGAGATCCTTATCACACTGCAGTCAATAACACCACATCAAGCAGCATGCCTGACTTATTATACCACTCTCTTGAGACGAGCCAACTGACCCCAGCCTGTGCTCGCAGCCTCCGCCAGCTCCCCCAGTAGTGTCACCCCACGCAGGGCCCAGCTCCTTACACCACCACCTTGCTCCTTCACGCTCAGCCACTGTCTTGCTCAAACACTCATTTTCAGCATTCACACTCATTTTCCCGGTGCTATTTAAAATGCTGCAGGGAGGGCAGGGAGATCTCCCCAGCACCTCCAGACAGGAGCGAAATCTGGATGCTTGCGTGACCAGTCTCACCAAGTGGTGACCAAAGCACTAATGATCAGCAGATGAAGGATGATGCTAGACTAAGAGTCCCTGGGAAGGGATGAGCTGCTAGAAAAGGACAGCAGATCCCAAATATGCCATCCTTGTTCCTTCGGGTTGGGCCCCCCTGCCAGAGTCACCCAGCTGTAAGTCATCTTCAGCACAAGGAGCACCACAACCAGCGCATCCAAATTTGATCGCTACAGCACCTGAACTAATAAGGTGAGAGCCGACATTTATTATTATGGGTATAGCTGTGCCTTAACAGGCTCAGGTGGCTTCTGGCTTACATCCCGTCACCTTGGAGCAAGGTGGAGCCGGTCCTCATCTGCAGACAGAGCCGAAAGCCTACTGCTGTTCTCGAGTCTGCATTGCCTCTGCAACACCTCACAGCCTCAGCTGAGATTCCTGCACAAACCAACCCTCAGCGAGAGGGCCTCTGCACCAAGGAGATTTATAAGCTCGACAGCAGGAGATTTTGGGGGAGCAGATGTAGAGAGATAGGGTCATGCAAGGTCACGTTGGAAATAGATGGCAGAAGCAAGAACTTAGCCCAGTTGAATTAAATTCTCGCTCAGTGGCAAAACCGTGAGACCACCCTTCCTCTTAAAAGAGTTTTTCCATGCCCTAACAAGCCTGGTGAGGAACTTAATGACATCTGCATGCTCTTGCCCGAGCAAGGACCTCATGATTTGGCTGGACGCCATGAAAAAAGATGTCCAAAAGTTATGAAAATAAAGGTATTTATCTTCATTGTTAAGAGACTGAGCCTTTTATTTCTCTCTCTTGGAGGATTAAGCTCACAGATTTACAAAGAACTGGTTGATTACCAAAATAAATACATCGCCATGCCAATTTATAGGACACAAATGTAGGAAACCCATCCAACCAAATCAGGCAAAGTGTAATTCATGTGAGAGCCCTCAGCATGTGCAAAGGGCACAGTGCATGTGGAACAAAGTACATAGGGAAAACATGCTAGAAACCTCTATCTGCAGGAACAATTCCCAGCGCAGCATACAATGGAACTATAAAATAAATGGCTTGGCTCTCCACTGGAAGCAAAGCCCAACTGTTCTCAATGAGAAGGAGGATCATGTATCTTTATAATGAGAATTCAGTCATTTTTAAATGTTGGCTTTGCTCATATCACCACCAAATCTGTCTGCAGAGCTGACAGGCTGCAGACTTCATTTGGATTTCTAACTGTGATTATACATGGCAGTGATGGATACCACAGGGTTTTCAGGGGCTTAGGGTTTAGGGCTGGCTTTTGTTTTTCAGTTGTTTGGGGCTTGGGATTGAGGGGGCTGTTGGGGTATTTTTAGTGTCATTGTCCAATGAGGCTTAAAGAGCTCTTTCCTCATTTTAATAGTTCTGATAATGCACAGAGATGAAAGCAGACCCTGAACAAGTTCTTCTTTATATTGGCAAAGCTGCCCCTTCTGCGATGAAACCCAAGAGCAGTTTCTGCTTTCAGTGCTCAGTGAGATGGAGCAGAACATGTTTACTGAGGCTGAACATACCATTGCCCTCAGAGGTGTAAGCACCACCCTTTGCAGCAAAGGTGATTCTCAGAGCACTAAAACATCTGCTTGCTCAGTAAAAAAAAAACTCACAACCACATTAACATTCAGGAGCGTGGCACTTTCAGGAGTTAAGGGAACTTCCCTCTCTGTTGTTTCTTACAAGGCAGAATCATTTTCTATAGCCAATAGCACATACAGGAATGATGCATTTCACAATCAGATCAGCTGCTTTCACAGCCCAACCTGAAGAAACAGTTGTCCATTTGAAAATGAGGTAGCCTTCATCCAAGGCTTAAACCCACATTTGGAAGCTGTTCTTTCCCAGTCCTGCCATCCACCTCAGATTACAAGGCTACAGACAGGCATAGCACTGGTATTGCGGTGGGATGCAAAGCAACAGACTCCATGGCAGCACAGTGCAGTGACGTCCAAAGCATTAAAGGAGATGGGCACAGGTAGGATATTTTTAAATTTAAAACTCAATTTCTCCAAATCTTTGCTCCTACTATTAAGACTAAAGAGCAGAAGGTTGTCTGATTACTGCTGGGGAATCCAAGTAAATGCTATGATCCCTAGGGACCACAGCCTGGTCTCCAATGCAAAAACCAAGTGGCATAATTTCAACTTCTACAAGGCTGTTCTCCACATATCCTGGGGAGAACAGCCCTGCATTTGTGACATGAGACATTTGGAAAGCAGCAACCCCCATATTAGCCTGATTTGGGACACTATTAGGTTTGGGCACGTGTAAAAAAGAGGTGGCTGACCTGACTATTGCTGCATCAGAAACGAGTTAAATGCATCCAAATCAGTGAACTGATGACATGCATCAAGTTCACAACATGTTCTTCACAAGGGGACACAAAGCAGCTCAGAGAACCGGTTCAGATCAGTTGCCAAGAACAAATGTGCTCAACTGAGCCGATCTGGCACACCGCGGGGCTGGGTCTCAGCGGAGAGGATCTCTCCCGCTCTTCGCAGCACCACGCAGTCCAAGGTGTGCCAGCTCTGCAGAGGAGCCGGGTAACACCTTGGGCTCCAGCCTACCATGGCTTCAGAGCAGCAGTACCCAGCCAGGTGGTGTAAAAGCACCTCAGGAATATCCAGACCTCACCACAGTCCTTGCAGTGATGGGAACACACTAAGATGCTGTTTGTTCTTTGTGCAGGGGTGGAAGGCTGTGGGCAATGCTTCTGGGACTCCCATCCTCACAGTGATTATCATCCTGCCACTACACCGATAGAAAATTTAAAGGCAATAAGGACAAGTCCACAGTCCAAAATGGACTAACACACAGATGCCCCAAAGCGCATCAACAGCACCGTTGCAGCACAGCTATGTCGCTCCCGGTACCCCAGCTCAGTGCTGCTGGGGCATAGACCAGCTGCAAGTGTTTTATAAAGGTAAGTGCTCAAAGCCAAGCAGGGCTCCAGCTCTCCTCAGCAGCATGCCAAGCCCTTCAACCCAGTGCTCCTTCCCCAGCTTTAGCCATCTGTGCACAGCCCTCGAGGCCAAAATGAGAGGAGCCTTCCCAGTTGCAGCTTTTGGAGCAGACCAAAGTCTCTACATTGCGAGCTGTGAAATATATGAACTCCCAGGCTTTACATAAGCCTCACTCTTCTGTGCAATATCATATGGCTTTCGGATTTGTCTGCCCTGTCCACCTCTCCCATGTGTTTCCGATAATTGCTTACATATGGAGGGGTTTCTCTTGTTTGCCCTTAGAAGGGACCTGCTGTTGTTCCCCCTTCTTAGATGAGGCTACAGACGTACACATCATTTTTATTGGTGTATTTTATTGCCCCTACTTCTTTACAGCACACACCACCGGTCTCCCCAGCCTTCCCTTCCAATCCGCTGTTTGCCATCGCCTCTCTGTTAGGTCTTCTCATTCCCCATCTTTTTCAGTCAAAACAGGGGCCCCTAATTAAGAGAATGCCTTATAAATCTCTCCACATCCAAATAAGATCCAGAGCCTGGCTGGGGAGACGGATCTGGAGACAGTGGGTAGGTCTGGCATTCCTCATGCTGCACACAGACTTTCTTCTTTGCATTGCTCTGCTTGGCACGTGAGCTTGGGTCAGAGCACGCTGCTGGTGCTGAGACCCAAGCTCACATGCCTACTGCTTATAGCAAGCAACTAGGAGAGGGATGGGCTGGAGACCACCGCTTGGACCCCAAACCTTGGTTATGCAGAGCAAAGACCCAAAATGGGATGCTGACCCTGCAGGAGAGGCAGCCACCTCATCTAGGGCTTCCTTGCAGGATCCCATGGTCCACGTTAGTAGGAGAGGTGGGTAGCAATCTCTCCCCTAAAAAGCTGGGGGATTCAGTGCTTTGAGACGTGGACAGCAGACCCTTGGGTCAGGAGGTGAGCTGCATTCAGAGGTTCTTCCTCCTCTGCCAGGGCATGTCCTACCCTCAAACCCCCCCCAACCAACCCAAAAGCCAGGATGGACGTTCCTGCCATGAAGCCCTGCCTGGATATGGCTTTGTGCCCAGTTTCACACTGTCTGGTGCAAGTTACCTCCCGGCTCAGCACACCAATCCCATACCTAGCCCATCACCCAAGCCCCCATGGAAGCACCTAAGAGGCTTGCCCTGGTTTAGGGCTCCTGGGTTGCTTTCTGCTCTTTCCATTGACGCTGCCTGTGCACAGGGAGCACAGGTCTTAACCCAGGCAGGATCACCCTGCTGAGACAGAAGCCTGTGACTTGCACATTGCATCACCCAAATTATGTGTCTAAAGCAGAAGGCCTGAGTACAGCCCTCAAAACTCACAGCAACACCAGGCACTTCACTGAAAACCTGCTCCTTGTGGAAGAATGATGCCGGAGGCACTGTAATTCAAAAAGCACAAAGGATAATAGTGGCCTGAGACAGAAAAAACCCACGCCACTAAATCACCATGTTACTTTTGTCCATGCTTGCCCGCAGTCCTGACTTTTGATCAATACTGTGCCTGCCCAGGGACTTAAGCTCAGCCTCCAGTGGTGTCTCTGCATTACACTCGCACACAATAATTTCCTCGGTGTACACATCGCTGGAAACACAGCCGGTGCCAGAATTCCCCGATACCAAATCCCTCCTTGGGCCAGTGCCCAGTACTCTGAAAAGGCCGTCAACATCTGGAAGCAGTGATACTGCACATCTGCGAGACCCTCAGAATTACAGGATGGAGAGAGAACTACCTACAGGATTACTTATGTTGATAATTAAATCCCAAATAGCAGGACTCTAGATGTACTCACCTTCCCTAAGACCGTAATGCTTGAACTATCACATGACCCATATGCGGTGCTGCTGCTGTAAACAACCCTTGGGGTAGAAATAGATGGGAATTTTGCTTGCACTTGTAACGGAAGGGCAGCTGGGGAGGCTAAGCAGGTAGGATAAATCTAAAGAAAACATCTCTAATTATCAAGGGACTGATTTTGAATCTCTTATTCATGTGGAGTAGTAATAAAACAGATCATTGCACTGGCTATCAGCATGACTCAGGGTACTGGATCCAGGCTTTAACCACAACCAGGACCTCCAGGACCAAACCAGGGTCATATAAAGCTTCTCCAGGCTTCCCACAAACTTGGGAAACCTACTTACTCCCTCAGGCTTCACAAGGCATTGCGACTACTACTTTGCAAGATACCTTCGTGCTTCTAACATACTGGTTTGCTGGATGCCTGGTATGGAGGAGCACAGAAGAACAGCTTGTGGTTTTAGCCTGGTTGGAAACATTCCTTAGTCATCATTTTGGCATAATTTATACCACAACATACAAGATACCTAGCTCCAAACCATGTGACACTACGTCTTTAATGCATATTCTTTCTTTAAGTAATTTAGGTTTTTACTACTAATGAAGTCCTGATTTCCTGGCAGTGGGGTCAGATTTAGCAGAACGACAGAAAGGGCAAGAGGGACTGTAAGCCCTCTCTGCTATTCCCCCATCAGCATCACCCAGCCCGTGCCATGGCAGAGGGGCTCTGCTCGACACCCCACGTTGCAGCTCCAGCCTGGCCAGATTTTTGCACCCAAATACACACATCGCTTCACGTGCATAAGCAACCCCGCTGAAACCAGTAAGGTTGATTGGGTGCCTGATGCTAACTGGTTGCTGCACCGAAGTTTCAGGGATTGGTGACAGGAGCTTTATCAAGTCAGCCAGAAGTCAGAGGTGTCAGAGTCAAGGAGAATTTAAAAAAGGATCTACTTTCAGCTGCTGTATTTGTGTACTAACACCTCCTGCTTGGCTCAAGGACTATGAAAATTCAAAGAGGCATTACTTACTTTATGTATATTTTTCCATTCTATTTATATTCCTTATGTAAAATTCACCCCTTGATAGCCAAGATCAGGAATCTCCATCACCCCAGCTATCCCAGGAACTTGGGGAAACATTTCCCCATGGCGATTCTGAACGGAAAAGACATCTAGACCAACAAAACACTGTTGATACAGGCTATAAAGTAGCAGAAGCCACCCGCACACATTACAAGAGCCATCCTGCTGGACATGATATACACATTACAGACAGATAACAATTTGCACAAAGAACAACATTTGCAACCATAACATGAAATGCAAGGTAACGAGGCTTTCTGACACTTCTCTCTTTGATCTGAGACCTAGGCTCATTTTTTCTAAGTCATCACAGATAAATACTGTTGTGCATTTTCAGTGACCCCAATCAAAAGCTTTTCCAAAATCAGAAGCTCACAGGACCATGATGCAGTAGCCTTCAGGACTACATTTTGGAGAGGGTGGGGCAGATTTTTGCTAGTGAATAAACCCATTATGTGGACACCCAGCATTGAAATGATGAGAGATCTGGGTTCAAAACGAGGTTCCTGTTTTGCTGTAAATCCTATTTATGGCTTAGGGTGCAGCTGATACGCCGTTAGCTTTTATTTCATTGATAATTCTGTGATTGTAGTTGAAACCTTGCAACTTAATGAGCTGATGTTATTACTCATACTGTGTGGCCATCTGGAACCAGTTTCGTCAGAGAGCCCAAAGCACCAAAAGCCACCTGTAATGCATTAAGCCTCAGCCCAGTACCAGCTCCGTGGATTTGAAAAGCCAGGCCTGCATAAATACTAACCTGTGAGAATGTAATTGGAGAAGTGATATTTAAGAACTTATAGTTTGCCAGAAATGCTCATTCTCAGGGGAATGTATGCAGAGGCTTAAAGTTTAAAGCCAAGCGGTTTTTAGTTTCAACATTGTGAATCAAGAAAAATCATTGCATATGGATGTTATTGGACTGTCCAAACCGCTAGGTCTATCCAAACAGGCCAAGCTATGCCAGGGCTTTTCAAAACCAAGGCTCCCTCCTAGCACCTGAGCCTCACATTACACATGTTGCTTATTACTGAGGTACCATCTCAAGACATCGCTCCAAAGGCACTGAAGAAATTAGGGGTAAATGCTTCATAATGCTTTACAGTCACAAAGAACATGCGACTGCCACAATCACCAAAGAAAAAAAAAATCACTACAGAGCTCTCACGTATACAACAGATAACACCCAACAATTTGGAAAGGCACAAACCAGGATCTAAATATCCCAACAAAACATTCTGCTGAATATTGTGATCAGATATGAGCTGCCTCTGGGCCAAAAAAAACCCAAAACAAAACGAGGTGGAGCAACTGCATTACCTGGAAGTCTCTGCTGTGTCCTGAGCAGACAAATCCTTGCTGGTCTTCTCCTGGGAGAGTGCATGAGCTGGAGTTGCTAGTGGCTCTAGCACTGGTACACCAAAAGGGGAGGGTGTGTTGGCAGAGACATAAATTAGCGTGGTTCCTCTCTGCTCATTAGCACCTTGCTGATTATCACCACCTGGGGGTGTGAGTCACTACTCAGATTTCAGAGATTTGGGTAAAATACAATTCAAGTAAAATACATTTTTTTCTTTTGATTTTTTCAAAATCTTTCTGGCATTTCAATGGTAAAAAATATATTGGGAATGTCTTATATGTTACCTAAAGCCCCTGGTTCAGCTAAAGAAACACAAAGCTCTGATGCTTCAAGGTAGGAGTGCAAATAGAGATGGCTCAGACCTTGCAAGTGTTTTCATTTCTTTTTTTCCCCTCTTTGTCCTGCAGAAGGGGACTTTACAAAGCAAATATAAATGGTTGTCTTTCCTCTCACACATATTTTTCTTCTACCAAACTAACACTGGGCAGAGAACCCAACCAAATCTCCGTATTGTTCCTCTTCATTCAACTACAGATATTTCCTAGTGTACCCATCCCCAATTACAAGCCTTCAGAAATGCTTCCCTGAAAGCAGGACGTGATAACTGTGTCTCTTAATACCAAAAGAATGAGCCCTCATCTACCTGAACTGCCTCGTTCCCAAGATTGGGCTCCTTTGCACCGTGTCAGAACGGTGAGATGAAATTCAGGGAAAGAGGTTTTGCAAAGAGTAATTCAGAGCACGGCTGGTCTGCTTCAGCCCTGGTTTGGTTTAGCAATCAGGAGCGCACTTTGTCAAGGAGGGCAGCAGTTTCTCATACTTGCAGCAAGCTGCCAGTTCTTACCAGGGAGCAATTAGGACAACAGAAACACAACGGCATAAGGAAAGCAGCCTGACTGCGTAGTCCATTTTCCAGCAATGTGACGGCATCTGCAAAGGGTAAAATGAGGTTTTGTTCTCAGCGAGAAGCAAGTGTCAGCGAAGACCTTGCAGTGGACTCATGCATAATACTTCTCTGAGGACTGCAGACTGCAGCAGTATGAATGCTGGAGCACGTGGAAGCAGGAAACCAAAGCCATAAAGAAGTATATTCTGTGCTCAGCAATAGTTATGACATGGTCCAGAGGGCCAGCCAGAATGGAGAATTTTCCTTTAAGTAAATAATTTTTTTTTTTAAACCTGTAAGAATTGTTGAATTGGGGAAACAAAAAGTACCACTTGCTTTTCCCAGGCTATACTTGTATAATGCATGGACACCTCTTCAGAAATACTCTGTAGATGAGTGGGCAATGGCTTCATCGGAAGAAGAGAGAAGACTAAATGCTCTTACTTTTGATGGCCTCCCTCATACCCACACGATGGAGTCATTTCCCATTGAGCTCCAAGACCTCCCCAGACCACAGTTAGACTTGGAGGCTGGTAAAATGTACTGAGTCCAAACTTTCTCCTCAGGGAAGTCTGCTTTGACAAGAGGCCACTTTTTCAAAAGTGCTTAGTCCCACTGACCTCCACCTGAAGCTTTTTGAAAACAGGAGTGGAGCTCCAAAGTTACCCAGAACATCTCATTTATGAAGTCTCCTCTATCTGAGGTATTTGGAACTCATTTCTAACATAGAACTGAAATGGTTGACTTTTTCTGCACAAGCAGTTACCATTTCTTTGTGATCTCCCGGTAACACGGTGACTAATGCAGCCCAATTCTGAACGGGGTGGGAGTAGAGCACGACGTGGCAGAAGACACGTGTGTTGCAACAGACAGTGCCCATGGAGAAGCCTCTTCTCTCTCTGGTAAATACAGGCCTGTTTGAAGACACAACTGGATGCATAAGCATTTTGTCTTAGAGGAGAGCCTTAAATGATTCACAAGGTCCATGTAAGCATATAAACATGGTATCTGTGTGAAAATCACGTTTTGTTCAGCATCACATGCATTTTACCCACTCAAGATATACTGCAAGAGCTCAGCATGGCCAGCATCATCCCAGGCTGAACTATCACATCCATCTGTCTTGCCTGGAATTACTGTGTGGTTTATTTATTATTTTTTTTAATGCATTTTGGTGACAGGAATGAATCCATTTTAGATGGAGGCTGGAAGTACCTTTTTTTTCCCTGCGTAATCCTGAAGTGCTTTGAAATTCACAAACAGTCATAAAAAAAAAGGGCCAAGAAGAATTTTTTCTGATCTGGTTTTGATATAAGTGATGCAATGCAATATAAAAGAGCGTCTACAGAAAGCCCGTGATAACAGCGAAAACGTGAAGAGGTTTGATTTTAAACCCCAAAGCGTGGTGGATATATTAACCAGGAGTTGGGAAGAGGTCATGCATTCCTCACACATAGACAATTTCCAATCCCATCCCTGCCTGGAAAACGCCCTGATCTTTTCCTCCCCCATTCCCCATGGCCAGGTAGGAGCTGCAGCAGAGGCGGCACGTGCCGGGCCATGCCCATGGAGAAGAAGGTTGTCCCATGCCCATGTTGACCTGACACCCACTGCAGAACACAGGGAACAAAAACAAATCCCAAAAGAAGGGCTGAATTTCCATGAGGACATGCGAAAGATGGATCTAGTGGCTGCCTGCTTTTCATTTATTTTCTTTGTTCTGTGTCAGAATATATTACAGTACAAATCTTCCTGGCTCACAGACATAAAGCCTTTTTTGTGGGACAGTAGATACTTATTTCTGCACGACCCTTCAGACGACTTCTTTTTTTTTTCAAAATTTCATCTGATTTTTCAATACTGGGGGCGGGGGGTGGTTGAATAATTCAGAGCATAAAACTGTCTAAGGAATTTTTCTTTGTAATAGTTCTTCATGGGTTGACTTCCTGCGAGCATACTTGAGTGAGAGTTCCATCAAAAATGTTAATGTCTCCTAAGTTGTGTGAAGATTAGGATGGGAGGATAATAAACCCTCATAAATTTTGAAGGTTTCACAAAAGCATTTAGAAAAGTTATTGAAAATTCCCCAGTATTTTCTGGGAATTACTTTTTTTATAAAAAGTCAACATTGTACCTTTTCCCTGAAATGTATTTGTGGCTTGGACTGTGATAGAAATCTCTCTTGCCAAAATTTTATTAGTCTGAGCATTTACAATTCCATTTACATGGAGGCAACAGGAAGAAATACCATATCATCCCCTACAATTGCTGAATGCTGTTGGAAACCTGGGGCTTCCACTCTACCTTTCAACCTCCAGATAAATCCTACTTCTTCCCTACTTCTTAATTCAAGTCACTTTCTTCCTCTGAAGCTTTTCATTTTTTCTCAACACCTTATCTGACATGGGCATCCCACCCATGCCTATATGCCGTTTCCCCGACCATGGCAGAATCCTCCCAACCTCCTCTATTGCTATTCCACCCGTCTTTCTTTGATATATAAGATGTCTGAGGCTGGGATGGAAAGACTTTTATTCCAAACTTCTTTCACACTTAATCAGCCTCAGGAAAAAAAAAAAAAAAGAAAAGAAAAAAAAAAGAAAAGAAAAATAACAATTAAAAAAAAAAAGGATTCTTGGGAAGGTCAGTTTGGAAAACATCAGTCACAAGACCTTGAAAGGCTCCCTCTCGCTGATAAATCTGACAGTGAACAGTACCACCAGGTTGCTGCTGGTGACAGCTTCTGTTCCGCGTGGAGCCCTGCAGTGACAGCAGGGACAGAGCTTGTTTCAGTGGTCTCTGAGCAGGTACCTGGCTTCCTTCAGAACAGGGATGCCCAAGCACAACCTACAGCAGATGGATTCCCATTGCAGCCAGGAGCCACCCTTAGAATAGGATCCAAGCAAAGGTGCTGTTTGCTTTGCCACGCTATCGCATATAAAACGCTTGGATTTGCTCTAGGAATAACAAAAATGCCTTGCCACTTTGTTTGCATTTTATTCATTCACAGCTAGGATTTCCAAGAGCTCAGAAGTGTGGGCACACAGACGCTGCTCTGCAGTCAGCCCAGCATTTGGCTGTCAGTATAAAATTCAGCCTACACTCGATGCCTACAAGGAAAGAAAAATAAGGAAACCCGTCTCGATTAACTGGCTCATTCAGTGTCCCACAAGTTTTCATTCACAGCTTTTGCTGCCAGCGTTGCACCGTTACAAATTGAATGGTTCAAAGCTTTGTTTCTCCAGAGGCTTTTTCCATCGTCTGAAATACACATTGCAATGCATCCCCGTGGCACCATGCCAAACAAGATGAGCCATCTGCACACAGCAGAGCAAGAAAGTCACTTGTGCTTAACCAAAAAAAGGGGGAAAAAAGGTCATTTATGGACCACACAGTGTTAAGTAGAGGTACAAGGGCTATATCTGTCCTGGACGCCTGCTCAGGGTCACCTCCAAACCTCAGCAGCATCTGGGCCATCTGCCTTAGCTCGAATCTGTCCTACCCGCTGCTGTGAGTTCCCCCAGCTGTTCCAAAAGCCAAAATAACCCCCGACTCCACACAGGAGTGCCTCTTCAGTGGCAAAACCAAATTTCTGGGCTCAGGTCTCTACAGAGAGACCAAACCTGGCTCAGCTTTTCCCAGCAGCTGCCTGCTCGTGTTACATGATTTGCACCTTGCTCCCTTCCTTTGTGTAGTGCATTAAAACCTAGAAAACAAAACCACCACGATTTTATAAACAATGTGGAGAAAAAAAACAAACAATCCAAAGCAGAGAGCTTACATGGCACATCCCATCCATGGCGTGCAATCATTTTTGCAACACATTACATCTTTAGACCCTAAATCGCCCTACGTGCATCTCCCCGCATATATTGAAATCCATCTGTGCAGACCAGAACTGGGGAGAAACCCCTTATTCAGGACAGATTGGGGGTGAGCAGGGCAGGGATTTCCACCCTCCTTCACTGACCACGTAAATTACTTGATTATTGATACAAAGCAATAGGAAATCCCATCCCTGCTGTAACAAAACCCAAGCACCGTGTTGCGGACCCGTGAGCATTTATCCCGTTTCTGCTCTGGGCTTACTGCTGCTACGCACTGTTGTTCATCTACCACCAATCTCCACTCCCACTTGAAAAAAACAGCATAACATTTAAAAAAAATAGCATTCCACATACACAAACACATGTTTCTCTGTAAATATTTAGAGAACATGTGAATCCTCAAGAGAATGGGGCAAAGTGGTGAGAGCATCAGCAATCGCTCTCATCGCTTTCGAAACCCCAAACACTGACAGTTACGGTCTTTCTCCATCTCTCTCTTGTAAGGAGTGTTTCTTTTTGCAGTAGCCCCCGTGCATCCCGCCGCCGTGGCACAGGGATGCTTGACGCTCTGTGTTTGACACGTTGCACTCCGCTTGTCACTTGACGGGACTTTTAAAACAGCAGGTGTGCAAGATGCAACCGCGGGGCAGTCGGTGGGGATGAGAGGCTCCATCCAGTCAAATGAAACAAAACCAAACAAAACCGCTCCCTTTCATCGCTTGCAGCTGGTCGTGAAAAGGCCGGAGCGCTGGAGCCCTCCCTAACCTCGGGGCTGCCAGGGTCTTCTGCGGGCGGCGGATGGGAGGGGAGCGGGCGTCCGGCGCAGCCCGCCTCTGTCTCCATGGAAGTGCTTATCAAGTGGAAGGAAGTTATAATAAAATTTACTGCAGTTCCACAAAGTACCACTGTTTGTGTGTTATTAATCACTTACACGGGTCCCCGTCAGAGGAAATGGCAGCCCCGACAGTGATTTATACGCTATTTAGATAACCTGAGGAGAGCGCGTTACGAGCTCCGCGACCAGGCTGTCGTCCGCCGAGGGGTGCCCCCTCCTCCAAACGCCCGGGGGTCCCCTCGGACGCTCCCTTTCACCTTCAAAGCCACCGCGCGCCTTATCAGGCCCACCGCCAAAGCAGGCGCTTTTTTCCAAACGCGTCTGAACGCAGCAGCTTTTCCCATCGCTGTGAGATCAAACAGTCCCTCCTGCCTGCAAACAAAATCCTGGCTGGAAAACAAAGTGGCGGTGTCCCCCCGCCTCGCGTCCTGAGGGACATCAAGTGCAGGCGGACGGCGATGCTGCTGCTCCCACGTGGTGCTGAGCCCTTGCAGGGCATTGCCCAGCACAGGTCCCATCCCCTGGCCGCTCCAGCATGGGAAAATCCCATCAGGATGTTCATTTTGCAGTGGTAAAATGGTTAATGAAACGATGTCAAGTGTCCCTTCAGAAAAAGAGAGACATTTGCATAACGTAACATTTTGAAAAAAAACTTTTTATTTTAAAATATGGCTTCAGCGAGCCTGGGGTGCAATATGCCCGGGCAGCAGAAAGCATTTGCACTGCAAGTGCTTCTGCAGCACTGCCCTGGGCTCCAAAAGCTCAACAAAAGCTGCAAAATTTCTGGTTGGGGTTTTTTTTTCCCCTCGCTTTCTCATTTTGGTAACTTCAGACCAGCAGGAAGGCCCAATTTCACTCACTCACTCTGAACCGAAACATTGTTCTGCACAGAAAAGCCCTCAAATCTCTCCTTCCATCCTGATTTTTTTTCCCCCTGTGATGTGGAAGTTTATGTATTCTTCAAAAATCCACATCCCTGTTTCTGAGAGAGCCTAGAGGAAGTGGTTCGGGGGGACAGGGCAGCAGCACGGCTCGTCTCAGTTTCGGTAGAAGGGTTGTTTTCCTTGCCCCTAATCTCTTCTGCATATCACATTTCCTCTCTGTTTCATAAATGAACAAATTTACTGTAATCATTAGAGTTTTACTCCAAAATTAAAGGCAGGCTAACACAAAACTATGCACATATTAACTTTGACTTTGCTTTTGTTAAGTCAGATATTTCTTAATCAAAACCATATTTTTTATAAAGCCTGGTGATTTTAGGCACCTTTAAAAAAAAGAGAGAGAAAAATAGGAGTTAACCTTCCATTAAATATTAACCTTTCTTCATCATAAACAACTCAGCTCTAGATCAATGGTGTTGACATTTGCTTTCGCAAATGCAAGTGTTTGTTTCTGTCTTTTTGTAAACAGAGGTAATGTCTTCATGGCCTTTTCATTTTATTTGACATTGAGAAACATACAGTCTAAAGACACAACCCAGAAAGCTTTGGCCGCAGAGCGGGCTCTTTTGGAGAGGTTCAGAGTCCCACGCTAAGAGTGGCTCTGAGGTTCAAGCATTGCTCCATGGATTAGAGTGCTTGAAATCCAGAAACTTTCTCAGAATTTCATTTAGAAACCCAAATCTGACATTTTGGCCTCTGCATCATTCCAGCTGGTGATGCAGAAACGCTGCCGTGTGCTGCAGGTTTCAGGCAAGCCCTGTGCAAGCTGAGGTCTCAGGAGCATATATTCAGTGGGACAGATGCCCTCGCTTCTGCCTGGATGATACAAACCATGATTGCCAAGAAGCAACAGAGGCTGGAGACAAGTATTGGAGAGGAAAAGGCCATCCTGACCTGCAAGTATGCTGCACCTGGCAAGGGACTGCTCAATGTGTGCAGTGTAGGTCTCCCTCCTTCCCCTGTTCCACCTATCAGTCCTATGTGGATGGCTTGGATACCATCGGAGACTTTAAACAATATTAGATGACTGTGTTCATCTGAAATGATCTGTTATTTTCCCTGAATTTGCAACTTACATTAGCCTTCCCATTTATTAGGTCCTGTTGAAAACCTCAGTTGCTTCTGCATCTGTTGGAGCCTCAATGCCATTCTAAAACATGACTCCATGCAGAGGCAAGTGCAGATCTCCTCCGACCCAGCTGGCAGGACTTGTATTTCAGCTTGGCAACACATCAGAAAGCCCTTCCCCAAAGTGGTGGCCTCCGTGGCATCAGTGCTATTTCACTCTCCTACTCTGGAAGCATTGAGATCCCCAAACAGGACAACTCCCCGCCTCATGTTCCGTATCGCACACCCCCGGGTCTGAACACACACATTTCTTCTTAGCCCTGCACGGTACAAGTGCTGTATTTGCTCTAGTCAGGTCACAGGAAAGGGAAGACAAACACTGCAAGGTGAAATGCGTCCTCACACGGGTCAGGTCCAGGAGCAATATGGTCAATGTGGAAACATGGGAAAATGCCGGCACTAAATGAAAGGTGCCCTTCCCATTCCCCCAAAATCTATTCCAAAAGCTTTCGGCTGCATGCATTTCATCACTCTCGAATTTAGGGTTTGCACCTGAGGCTGTCGATACCAATCCCACT
Source organism: Haliaeetus albicilla (assembly GCF_947461875.1). Classification (NCBI taxonomy): domain Eukaryota; kingdom Metazoa; phylum Chordata; class Aves; order Accipitriformes; family Accipitridae; genus Haliaeetus; species Haliaeetus albicilla. Next base: position 5,816,825 of record NC_091490.1, read on the forward strand.
TTTTCCCCACCATCCCATGCTGGAGCTCTGAGCTGCTGTCTGAAGCAAGCTTTAAAACTGCCAGAGAAAGGATTTAACAGCCCAGGAAACCTTAGCCAGCCATGGCGTCCCTGTCTCTGCTTCAACCACAAGCTCCCACACTGGCCACAGGGCTAAAAATAAATCAGTGCTATTTAAATCAGAAAGCAAGATGTACTTTTTCTCTCGTCCTGCAGGTTTGAGTAGTCACAGCTAAAATAACCCATTTGTTTTGTTGTTTTTCTCAGCCTATTTTAATCCTCATATGGATAAGTTATGAAATTGTGGTAGCACATTTATTGACTCAAAGTATTCATTCAGAAGCTGCAGACCACTGAAACCCACAATTTTACTCGTGAAGCAATCCCTCTCCGAACAGAAGCACCAGTTTCATGCTCATAAATAACAACAGTAGAGAAAGACAGAAAGTCTAAATAAGATGGAGAGAGAGGGTTCAATAACAAGCACAGCTCATTTTTCAAAACAGCCTTACAAAAATGCTGCTTGTACCACAGGTCTCAGCTGGACAATACGAGGAATGTCAGGAATGTCATTTCTAAAGTCCAGGCTTTGGGGAAAACGCAGATTTTAAGAAATACCTGATGATACGATCCTGAAAACAGTTATATAAATCACAGCTGACGCAGCCCAGAAAACAGCTAGTTTGGAGCTCCCGCAACTATGGCAAGAGATGTGCTCTTATCTGTTACTTCTGATCTGTGTCTCTTACAGGACAGTTTATTCCAAGACCTGAGTGCTTTATAAGTATCTTAAACAACTCTTCAAACCAACATGCTGGAGGAAGGCGTTTGTGCCTGAGCTTTTATGTCAGTGGGCTCATTTGGCTGGCGCACTATAAATGACAGAAAAACAACATTTTTGTGGTAGTAACTCTAACTTATTTACATCAATGCGAAATGTGTTTACTTCTTCCTGAGAGTGTGGCAAGCAGATCTGACCCGCTCGTGGTGACGTAGGACATCAGTGGTGGTATGAGCAATTTGTGACTTGCCAACGTCCTCGGTGGCGGCAGTTTGATCCCACTCTGAATCAGTGTTTCTAAAAAGCCTTATGGACTTGAAAGGCCTTTCTGAAGGGGGGGAAGCCGGGAGGTTTGACCCCGACCTGCACACCCCTAAAGGAATTAGAAGGTCTCATCTGCTAAGCTGACATGACCCAGTAATGATTTCTCGCCAGGCTTTCCTTTATATTTTTATCTCCCCACTTCATTTTCCTCCTCAGCACACAAAATAGCTGCTTTTCCTCACTGATTCATCACCATGCTCCCGTGGGGCGGCAGCAAGCACTGTCCCACCTTCACCAGCACCACTGACAACCCGCGGAGGACAGAAACTGCAGGAACTCAGCCCAATTTCCCCCATGGCATTTCCTAATTGGCAGTACCAAGCGGCAGAGATGTGCCTTCACGTGAACCACCCCCCGGCCGTGGGATCAGCTGCGTCCCTAGATTCACCGCATCAGCAAGGTATCAAAGGAGACATCCAAAGTGAATCTCCAGACCTGCTGGATGTAAACCCCTGTTCGTTATGTGCCTGTGACGCAGAGCAGAGACATGACAGAGGATGGATGGGCTTATTAACACACTGGCTGTCTCTGGGGAGCTGGTTGGAAGGAGCTGGCTTAAAGGATGGAGGCTTGATGGACAGGCGGGGAGTCTGTGCGCTTCTTTGACATCCTGCAGTAGCGATTTTTTGGTGAAAAATGATGACGGCTTTGGAAGCGGAAGGATCAGCCCAGGGAAGGGAGAGAGAAGATCGAAAGTAAATTGGCACGGTGTCTGCACTGGCACGCCAGCGCTGCCAGGCACCCCGAGGGGAGGCGACCCTTGGAGCCCCATCTCCTTCCTGGAGGAGGGGATGTGCTGGCCACGAAGCCGAGGCTTCCACAGGCTATTGGTCTTCCCACTTTCCCCAAACAGGGAAGATGAAATGGTATCAAGAGAGACAACAACTGAACGAGGCTGGGTGTTGGGAGGCATCCCCCTCATGGGTGGGCTGTGCAGGAGCAGCATCACACCACAGCTCAGCCACCTTCCCCTCTCCAGATCCTGTCCCACACCACCTGTAACCCTGTAACAGGGCAGGGAGCAGAGGCTGCTGATGCCAGCAGACAGATTCCCATTCCCAACGGATCAGGGCTTCACAGGAAAACCCAGCGTGTTCTCCAGACACGTCTTGTGTCTACCGAATGCCACAGACCTGTTCCCTTGCTCCGTCATTAGCTCCGCGTGGACAGCCCTCACATCCACCTTGGTGGTACCCAAATTCATCCCCCCTCCTTGAAGCCCCCCAACTGCAGAACATCAGGGTGTCTCAGCCAGTGCTGCCCCATATCCGCAGTCAGAGCTTGGCCCTGCTACCCCCAGTGTCAGTGGCTAAATTCCCCTTATTCGAGTGTTGCCCTAAGTGATTAACCAGACAAACACCACCCTACAGCGGACCAGCTGGACGGGTGACTTGAAAGCAGTTTTGCTCATGACACGCTTGGACTGTGCCTGGTGAGAGCGAAGGGTGAAGCTAAAAACATCATTCACCAGAGAGCACATTTTTGCATTTCAAAGAAAAAACAATTTTACTTGCTAATAAATGATTTGTTTATTTACCCTTTCCTCCCAGAGAATGGTTTCATGGCTGCAAGTCCAGATAACTTATGCTTCTATTTAACCCGCGTGTGACTTCGAGGTCATCCATTCAGGGAAGCGTAGTATTTCTTACGATGGTATGGAACAAAAATAGGCTGGACTCTTGCCAGATGGGAGGTTTGCATCTCCCCACGCAGAAGACACCCAAGTGGCAGTCTGGCTGGTGGCCATGTGGAGTGGAGAGGTCAGGGGCTATCCATCAGGTTGGGTCCTTTCTGGGTGAGCAGAGCCGAGTAAATAAGTAGTTAAGTCGCCTGCTCCATCCCTGGAATTGGAAAAGCTATTGGGAGTGGTGTTTTTTTGCCGCGCAGTACAGCACAAACTGTCAGCCAGTTTGTTTTGCTTGCTAACGTAGCCCAACAAGTGACTGGTGGGTAAATTTAATCGGTTTGAGAACACGCAGTTCCTGGATAGGTTTTGAGATATGCCCAATAGTGAACCCGTTTCCCTGGACTGCTACAAGGGTTGGGGTTTTGGTTTGTTTGCTTCCCCTTTGCTTTGTTTTTAACACAGAGCAGACCTCATTTATTGTAACAGGAAAACCAAGAGCTCTATTAAAGTCATGATTATGCTGTTGCCAAGTATTTGGGATGCTAGAGTTGGGAGTTTTTTTCAGTAAGAAAAACCTCCTTCCTCTCCTTCACAGGTAAAACTGTTAAACACTTTTCAAAGGTAAGTTTTCCTTCCTGTTCCCCTTGTGTCAGAAACATTTGTTTCATATGTTGGTAATTTTCAGATGAAAACAATCATATCTCAGTGATTCAGAACGGAAGCACCCATATTCAGGTTTTCAATAGAAAACAAAATTTTCCGATGAGACATTTCAGTTTTTTCAGGAGCTCCAACCATTGCCCAAAGAGAAGACTGCAGTGCTACACGCCGTCTAATTAATCCTCCTTGCACCTTCGGTGTACAGAGGGTATTAACCTCAATTTACAGATCAGAAAAATGAGACAGGAGGGAGATGAGTGACAGCTGTAATGAACACATTGCTTCACTCAGCCAAGGATTACAACTCATGAACCCCTGGTTCCTAATTCCCTAATTAGTAAACTACGTAGCTCCTCCAATGGACCAGCAATGAATATTTTTTGAATAAAGCAAAATATTTTCCTTCAGATGTTTGGGTTTCTGCAAAATATCTTGCTACTGAAGGTGATTACAAGCCCTGCTTCTGACACTGTCACCTCTCCTGGTTTTCTTAATGACAAATTCATCTTCAGGGAGGAAATATCTGCTGTCACACCACGTCATAGGAGGAAGCATTACAGAAATGTAACTATTCAGCAATCTTCAGGGGATCTGGCTGTGCCGGGGGCTGTTCTTCACATGCTGATTACGGCTCCCATGCTGTTTTATTTGCTGAGTGTTTAGGTCTTGGTGCCAATGGAAACCCAGTTTCATCAACAGTTTTTTCTGGCATGAGAACATAAATTTGATTAAAAATTAATTCAAATCACCTCAGTAAAGTTCTAGAGCTTTGTATAACTCCAGTAAGTGAAAACCAACACTTCTCTGTAGATGGCATAATTTTCTGCATACGTTGCATGCAAACAGCGTGCCTTGGTGTGGGCAACAAACCCTGCTAGGAGAAATCCCGGTGACTCCAAGGCATGGCCCCGTGATGGTTGATTTCACTATTGCATCTCTTCTAATCATCTAGAAGAACAGATCACAGTGCCACGGAGAAGCCTGTGTATTTACGGCCACGTCCTACCTACCCATACCCCTTGAATATCTCCTATGTATGCATTTTTAAATCTCAAACTTTCATAAGCATTTTGGGTTTAACAGAGCAGTTTGCACATTTTCTAGAAGAAAGTTGTTTGGTGTCGTCCCCCCCGTCCCCCGTCCCCCCCCGAAAAAACACAATATTCCATAAAAATCTAGAAGCTTCACAGATTTTGTATTAAAAGCAATCTTCTCTACAAGAAGTATTCTGATTTTCCTGAAGTGGAAGGGTTGACATTAGTCTGACTGGCACATTTCAACTTCCTCTTTCGTTTGGAATACAATTATGTAATTTTAGAGAAGTGAAAAACACTTTCATTAGTGAAAAAAAATCAGTTTATTTTTGTTTTTGAGATTTTCTTCCCCTTTGGAAAATGTTTTCTTTCCTGTAATTTCAGAATGTTTTTTCTCTAATTTCAGATTTTTCCATAAATAACAAATCCGATTCCTGCCCTGCTCTATTGCATCCTTTATGCAGGGTCCTCCCAGGAATGGCATGCCTCAAGGATTAAAGAGATGTAATGTTTGTAGAGAGATAAAGATTAAGTTCACTTAGTTCTTAGACCTCATGCCGGCTCTGAGCACAAGACTGAATTTCACTTTGTATGAGTTATCACAACTGAAACTGCTCTTTGGTGGAAACCACTATGCAACCATCCATTTGCAGTTGTAAAAGTCAATATATTTAAGCCTGCAGTGCATAACAATGACCCCTATGGATCCTCCAACGTTTTTCTTGGATCTGTATAAGCCTGTTTTTAATATATTACTCATCTAAATTGTTCCTGGGACTTGATTATTTGCTGGAGTTAAAATATCCAATCTTAAAAGATTTTTAAACATGTGCACGCTGAATTCCCCACTGCAATAAGCTTCATTTAGCTCAACTAAAACTGCCATGCCATAAAAAAATGCTTTAAAAAAATCTCAAACTAACTGCTCTCCTGGTTGGTGGAAGCTCCCCAGGCAGGATTCCTTAGTGATGATAATCTTTGGTTTTGGCTGGCTCTGTTTGGTCCCTGGAAGAATAAAACCCAGTTTTCACTGAGCTGCATATTGAGGTGAAAACCGAGGGCACAGCCATCCCCTCTCCCCTGCAGCGTCCCTCCCCATAGTACATGGATACTGGATGTTCCCCAAGGAAAAAAATGTGGCAAGCCAAGTGATCTACAAAACAATATTGATTTATGCTCTGTCTCTGAAAAGCGTATGAAATCACCCTCGTTTGCATGCGCAAGTGCTCGCTGCATTCCTTCCAGTCACCGGGGCCATGGAGAGCCCTCCTCGGTATTCAAAGGGAAATCGCTGTACGTCCAGCTCAGCGCAGGCTCCGTCCCTTTGTAACCATCAACTTCTGGGGCAAAGCCTGCTGAATTCAAAAGCCGATCAAAGACTGTTCAGCCTTTGCCTGGTTTGCTTTCTAAACCCCAGCTCCTTTTCATGATGCTGGTGTAAATTAGGAGCCGGTCTATTGAAGGAGATGAAGTTATTGGAGAAAAGAACTGGGCAAAAAAAAAAACCAAAACAACAAAAAACACTGCACAGAGTTCAGCAGGCGACTTTTCCTTCTCCGTTTCTTCTGCAGAGAAGAAGAACTGGGTCATCTCCAAAATAACTGCACAGAGCCCAGCATTTTCCCTCTCCTCTCCTTTTCTATATGGAAGGGCAATTGGGCAATCATGCGAACAACTGCATAAAGTTCAGCAAAAGGTGGGGGTTTTTTCCTCCTCCTCTGAATAATCTCTCCTTTTGCTCTACAGCAATGAATACTAACAGGGTGATTCTGGTGTGCTTTCAGAGGGTTGGGATGGTGTTCAGAGGAAGTGCCAAACAGTTATTTCTAAAACTTCAAGTTTTGCAAATTGTTCGCCTTTGTGACTCTGAAGTCTGGGCGTAAACACCCTAATTTATGTATCTTTGATTGATTTTTGTGGAAATTCAGAATGTCTTTATCTCAGCCATACAGTCAGATTTCTGTGGTTTTGGCCACAGAGCCTCCCTACAGTTTCAACAACTTGATATCCAGAATGAATAAATCTGATATGTGCATGCTTTTACAACCCCCTTGTCTTATTCCCCCAGGGAAAAATATCATCTGCCTTATTGTTGACTGTTTGGATTTACCCCCACAATATCCCTCCCATCAACATGTGATTAATCACCCTACTCCAGCAGGCACCTCTCAGGAACTCAAGACCTTTTACAAGCCTTAATTAAGCTTTGCAACATCCCTGTAAAATAGGTTGAAGCTGGGGTTAAATGATTTGCCTGAGGTGACAGAGTAAATCAGAAGCAGGGATAGAAATAAGAAGGAAAGCTGCTGCTTCTGAAGCTCAAGCATGGCTCCCAGGATTGATGCAAGATACCAAAGTCTTTATAAGTCTTTTTGGAGACAGGGTGCTACAGTCACAAAAGCCATGGCAGCCATGCAGTGAGGCTTCCCCAGCTCTCACCCACTGCACAAATTTGCCTCGATCACTTCAGCCTGGGCTTCCCCTGCAAACCCAGCCTCTCCCCTCGCCCATGGTCCATGTTTGCAGTTCCCTAACCTACGTGTACAAGCTTTAACTGGCAGCTGAGCCCTGCCCCAGAGCTGACTGTCTTTCATGAGCCACCTCTCCCCATTTTGACACCCAAACTGAAGTCAGACCCTTGACACTTGGCACATCATCAATTCTAGAGAACGAGCGGGGAATCAGAGCCAGGTGTGAGGATGCTGGGGTCTGAGCATCTCTCTCACGGCCTCTGCAATCAGAGGGGAAAATCACATCAAGGAGGGTGAATCCAGTGAAACCTTCTGGGAGGCAAAAGTAGCAAAGGGAGGAAGAAAATGCATAACATTTTTCATGGCCTGGGAGCTCCTGTCACTTTGCCAGGGGTCTTTTTGTGGGATCACTTATTTTCTAGACTCAGGAATTAGACAGTCTCATGCAGGTGGTGGCGAGGGCTGTCCATGTTCTCACTTCTTCCTCTCCACCGAGTTATGAAACACAATGTGGGTTTCTGAGGTTGGTTTTCTTTTTTTCTTCCCAAGAAAAATCTTTGCTTTGTTTTTTCTTAATTTGCCCCAGATTTTCACGGCAGACTCCAGCACTAAACAAACAAACCAGCAACCCAAAATCAATGTTCCCTCAGCTGGTTTAGTGGTTTCCTCAATGACCCAGCAGCAAAAGCAGACTGGCAGGGGTAGGGAGATCGCCCCATGGTACCCACCAAAGCGGGCTCTGTTGGGAAGAATAAAGACCCACAGCTCCGGGAAAACATCCCTTTTCCTTGGGGAACAAGGTTCCCCTATCCTTTCTCCACTGCTTGCACAGCACCTTCAATGTATTCCTAAACATCATCCAAGGAGACATTATTCCTAGAAAGTTCCTCCTCCCCAGGGTTTTACAGCTCTTCTCACAACCTTTACCCAGCTTGGCATAATATTGAATAGATAAAACATAACCAATTCTATGAAGAAATGATGGTCTGAGACCTCGTGCATGCTCTGCCACTCAGGGGGTGGCTGTGCTGGAATGGCAGCTCAGCCATGGGCAGTGACCTGTGGGAAGGAGTGAGAGCATCTGCCCCATACAGCATTACTGAAAGCTTTAATGAAACATGAGAATAAGCAAACTCAGCAGATCCCCGCTTCTGTTTGGCATCTGTCTTGTCTATTTTCTTGTGGGTCAGCTCAGATCTTTGGCATACATCTAGGCTGAGAGACATCCTGACAAAGAGATTAATTATTCATACAGAAAATCCTACCCACTGTTGTGACCCCCTGAGCACACAGGACCTCTCCAGCCTGGTGGCCTGGTCCACCATGTGTACCTGGGGACAGTCCCTGCAGCATGCCAGCTGATGGGGACAGAAGGCTGGTAGAGCCGGTGTCCCATGCAGCATCCCCAGGGATGCTCTCGCGTGTCTGTCTCTGTGGGCTGCTCCCAGGAACAGCTTGTCTCCAGGTTTGCTCTGCTCACACCACAGTATAAACATCTGGGCGAGTGGCATACCGCAGCGCTCAGGCATCTTTGCCTTGAGAGGTCCCCTGGGAGCTGCATCAAAAATATTCCTCTTCCTTCTTGACTTCTGCTCCACAGTTGTATCAGCCACCCTGTCACACACATGCTGCGCACAATCAGCACACGAATTCCGGCGACTCAGACCATCGCTGTCCGATGCTTTCGGTCTGGAAGTAGTTAACACACAAGGTGCCAGGAAATGGTACTAAAAATATGCTGCATGGTTCCTCCGTCGAACATGCCATGGCTTACACATAGCTTTTTTAGTGTGTTTCTTCAGATCAGGGCTTAACAGAACATGTTTTCTTTTTTTCCTGCACCTATTTCAACATCCCAAACAGAGCCACAGGCAATGGGTGGGTTGCTCCCCCATCCTCTTGCAAGGCCAGAGTTCCCAGCTTCCTCAGTCCTTCTGGCAGGTTTTGCAACATTTGGCTATTTTGAAACCCTAAGATAAATTTCCAGGCCCATGTTTACAGCAAAAGGCTTGAAAACACGGATCCTAAACCCTGGAAGACAAATAGACACAACTCTAATTGCAATGTTATTCTAATCCCAACAATTTTAATTAAGTACTTGGGTTCTCAATGGGACTGTGCTTTTTTCCTGCCTTCCAGAAACACTTCTAGAAATACAAATATTCTCAACAGCTGGACATGAAAATGGGAAATCAAAAAGCACACAGAAAATGCTACTTAAAATGGAACCAAATTGCCGAAAGCTCAGCATTTTCCCTGCCACGCTCCCCTGCCTGGTTTGGCCGCTCCAAACTCGCCTCTCCAAACTCGCCTCTCCATGCTGCAACAGGAGCTGGGCAGGCAGCATTCTATGGCTGAGACTTTGGGAACAGAGACTATTCCTCTTTCAAACACCCAAAGGTGCAGGTCAGAAAGTCCCTCCTGCATGGATCCGATTGCTGCCGTACGGCCCGAGGCTGCCAGGACACTCGCACCATCCATTTCCCTAAGTAAGTCAGCTGTGGCACTGTTGCTGCTATCAACTGAGTAAAATAGCACTTGTTCCACAAAAAGCAGCCAGGAAACAGTTAATCCCAATTAGTTCAAAACAGCAGATATCATTCTTTATATTTTGGCAGTTCTCATTTTGAAGGAAAAAATATGTTTGTGTTCTTGGAGTCAGTCTGAACAATAAAATCGGATGCCAATTTTCTGGTCTAAATTAGGTGAAAGACCAGACTTTTTATCATATGTGTGTGTCTGTGTGTGCTGTTCTGTTCCATGTTTATTTTACTCCTCTGTATATTTACCACCGAAATCACAGGCTGCCCAGAGCATGCCGCAGCGTGGCAGAGAAACACGACGGCCCGTTTCATTTACTAAGGTTGGAAATTGAACCTGGCACCAGGAAAACGCGAGACGCTATCGATTGCAAAAGGAGATATTGCCAAAAGATAAACATAATAAAGTCAGTCATTGTCAGCGTATCAAGTGAAAGCCTTTCCAGGGTGTATGAATAAGGGTTTTAAACTTTTGCATTTGTTGAAGTGTTTTCATGTCCGATTTCAGTGTGTGCTGAAAAACATCCAAACCCTGGGCTTCAAAGGGGCTAAAATCAAAAGGATTAATGAGTGGTAAAATGCCATGGGGAAAAAAAAAGAGGCTGGCACATCTACCACGGGACATTGTCCATTGTGAGCCCGTAACCGAGGTGCAGGCACCATTGCCCCCCATCAAAGGGGAGGGAAAAGGAAAAGCAAGTAAAATAAGCACGCTTTCAGCTCCGCTCCACACGCTGTTCCCATCTGCTGAGATCAGCTATAGGAGCCCAACCAGGGGAAAGCGATGCCATGTTACCACCTCTCTGCCGGGCAGGTCTCGGACCCCGCGGCCACCGGCCAGTATGCAACGTGCCCGGCGACACGGAGCACAACCCAACCTGCGTAATCCACCTGGGAAGGCTGCAATACCCATACTTTTCTTTCCATGCAAGTAAGGTTTCCATAATCTTGTTTTCATCATTCATTTTCTTCAGATGTCACTAATTTTCAGGACAGGCAAGAGGATGCCAGACTCGCAGTCAGCACAGACGCCGGCACGCAACGGAGAAACTATTCCTGCGGTGGAGCAGAAGATACAATGCAACCCAGCCAAAATACGCCTGATTAATCAGCCAAATCAGCCGGCAGCAGCTCTGCTCGCAGCACAACACTCCCCATCCAAAATCCCTTCAAGCCCTGTCCTCTGGTCATCAGTGGAGGTGCACAGTTATGGGGAGAGCTTGCTGACATCTGTTTTCTGCTCACTTAACCAGCAGAGCGCCTTGGACATTATATTTCCGACACCCCGTTTACCTCCTTCAAATTGTTTTCACAACACTAGAGGGAGACAGGATTCAAATAAGGTTTTGCAATCAGAAACCAGTATTTATCAAAGACAGAAAACATTCGGAAATGCTGGCAGAGCCCAGCGCACCCAGGAGAAAGTAGGTGCCACCTCTGAGCACGGCCAGCTGCAGCCTGAGCAGACCCTTTGCAAAGGGGGATTCGAGAGTATTTGGGGTATTTCACTCAAGAAATGCACATAAAACAGATAAAATTTGAGCACAGGCTTAAATTTAAGCACATACTTAAGAGCTTTCTGGCACAAGGGCTCAACTGAGGATTAAGAGCCACACACCATATTACTTTTAATTGAGCTACTGTCTTCCCATATGTTTTTCCCTGGGGAGATCAGTGGCTGGCTTATGAGTTCAAGTAACAACACCAGTTAAAAGAGTATTCGAACAATTGCGGTTGGCAGTTCTCTGAATAATATGAATGTTATAGAGTGTCGGAAAATGTCGTATCATCAATTTTCTGGTTTCCTGCACTCATTGCTTTTGATCTCTACTAAAAGATTTATTGAATGGGTTTCATTTTTACATTAACCTACTCCAAATTACACCGATTGAGAGCTGGGATTTTTTAAAATTTTTTTATTTTAAACACACAAAGAGAGGTTTTTAAAGCTGAGGCTTTTGATTCCTTCCCGTTTTTATTGTTTGAAGCAAAGGGCTGTTTTGGCAGGTTTATGAGATGGCGTCTGTTTTGCTGACAGACATGCCTGATAGATTGCTTGTTCGTGTTTTATTTTTGGAGCCATTGCCGAGTTATCTGCATTTGAAAAACAATTTACTTTGATTAAAATTTAAATCAAATATATGGAAATATCAGCCTTACTTACAATCAGATCTTACATCTATCCTTTTGAGCTTTTTTTCCTCATTGTGGGTGAAATGCAATGCAGAAGAAAGTGATTCCTTCTTCTCTGGCAATGCCCACACTGTCATTATTGTTCACAAATGAGGAACAATTCCTCCCTACGAGCCGTGCAATGCCTTGAAAGGTGAATAAGGACACTTGTACTGCCTGCTAACCTAAACATGCTATTGATGATTGTGAAATGAAAACATTCCTTAAAAAATAAAGTTATAGCAGCCAGGACATTTGACTTCGATGATTTCCTGCAGCAGTGAATTTTAGAGTGACCACAGCATACATGAAGCCTTATTTCCTTTCATTTGTCCTGGGTATTTAATCATTTGTAGCCTTTGAGCTTTGCCTAGGGATCATATTCCAGAAATTTGCTGTTGTTTAACAAGACTATTTTCACTAACCTGTGCCACAGCAGAAGTTTTGGGTGAGTTAGAAAAACAAAACTGAGAACTTTTAGCGCCAACACCTCTATGCAAGAGAGCTTGCAAGTCAGTGCTCTTCCTTCAGTTTTAAATGATACTGTTTGCCATCCTCTGAGGTCTTACAAGCCCATTTTATTCTCTGTTAAAAGAAGATGAAAATGGATCTTTCATTTAATCTACATAAAACAGAGATGCTTCATGCAATGCATTGAGACCTTCAGTGGCAGTTGTGGGGAAAAAAAAAAAAGAGCCTGTTTTCCTCCACTTCTCTTTGCTGTTACATGTCAATTCAATGAGCCAAGTTCACCCCCGCAAAGTCCATCTGTGACAGTACTGATGAGCTTGGCCTTGCTGATGCTTCTTGAAATAGCCTCCAGCCTCAAAATAGCCCTACACACACAACAGCACCATTTCCTGAGCGTGAATCGCAGGGACGAGGCAGGCAGGGAAATCTGTGGCAGCCCATGACCGAACATCAGATTTGAGGATGGTCCAATTTTCTATAAATACGGCTAAAAAGGCAGACCGTCCGTCCTCTCCCTCTCTACGTTCTTGTTTTCCCTTCTCCTATCTCAGCTGAATTTTCCTACCAGCTTCCTGAAAACACTTCCCGATTTCACACCATAAACATCCTCTGCTTTTATTTGACCAACACTTCCTACACTGTGAGGCCTTCCGCCTGGCTCCTCCAGAGCTACTTCTACGTTTCCCCTATCTTTGATATCTCAACAATAAATGAAAAACAACCTTTCCTGTGCTTGGTACTGGCATGCTTTCGGCTTTTTTTTCCTCCCCCCGCCCCACACTAAGCAGTGAGTGCAGGCCATTTCATGCCTGGGTTAGCCAACTGCCTGCTCTGCAAGAGGTAGCAATGGATTTGGAAGGACTCATTGCTCCCATATCAAAGGCAGGAGGAGCATCATGCTCCGAGGGAGCTGACATGCTGCTGGATGCAGCGTAAGGATCCCTCCAGACCCACATCAGTGGAGGCACATGGGGAACGGGACTGTCCCCTGCTAGAAGACGGAAGGTCACAGCCACTCTGGTCTCCACGAGGAGCGCTCCCTCCCAGCTGCACGCCGCTGCCCTCAGATCACCTCCTCTTCCTCCGCTGGGGAATTCCCAGAGCTCAAGCCAAGGCCAGCTGAAGGCCAGAGATGTTGTTTGTGTTGACTTCAGTAGCCTTGGAGAAGGCTTCCTAGAAGAAGAGTTTCCTGGAGAGCCAGCACTGATGGACAGAGAGATGCTTCTTCAGGACACGTGCTACTGCCAGGCAGGTAAGGTGCAACCTTCATGCTGTCTCTTCCTCCTATGGAGAGCTTTAGCCACTGGTGGAGACCGACCATGCCTTATCATATTATTGCCCTTTTTCAACTTTTTATTTTGCTACTCAGTAACACATGAACTCCCCCGAACTCCAACCATATGCAACACTTATTGGAGCCACTTACTGGTGCCCAGCCCTAGCAAACAAGAGAAAGGGCACGTCCTCCACTGCAGGCAGCTCCTGAACACCCAGGACCCATTTTGTTGGGCTGATGAGCACTGACTGAAGCTGGAAGAGCAGTGTTCAACCATGCTGGAAGTCAGCCTAACACCGGGGCTGAGGTGGTACATAAAGGTTCAGTAAGTGACTTAGCATTTGGGTGCTTGACCTTTGGTGGCTGCAGCATTCAGAAAGGGCCTGATTTTTGGAAACAGCATCACATCAGAAGGCTGAAGCACTCCAAGGAATTCAGCTCTGATTTAAGGAGAGGTCGTGTAACTTCAGCTTCTGCAAAAGTCTTTACAGAGGCATTTGGCTAGTGCGCTTCAGCAGCAGCTTTGGGAACATCTTCTGACACATGAGAAAGCAGAAGAAACTGCCAGGAAAAGTAGGTTGAGGAGCAGCAATTCATACTTATGGACACCCTGCAAATGGGCCATCTTAATTCACCGCGATTGTATCGGAGCCACTGATGGACAAATGCCCTGCTTCTGATGTAAAAATAAGAAAGCAAGGATTAGTTTGAGAACTATTATATTTTGTTTCAGCCACATTTTGTTAGTATCAGATGCAGCCAGGGATATACTACCCTACCTCGGAGTGGCCAAAGTTAACATGCAAAACTTTGCTAAAAAGGATGACTCCAAAAGATGAGGGAGTGATGGGGAGGATGCGCAGCATTGTGCGTTTAACCAGCAGCAGACATGCACAAAATACCTGTCCCATTACTTGTCACGCACAGTCCCTCTCCTCAAGCAGCTCTATTTTTTCCACCCTGCAATTCGTAAGTGACTCTCATCATTAGACCTCATTTGACTGCATGTTGCATTGCCTCTTTTAACAAACTTTGGGTAGAAGCTGAGAGCATCCTTTGCTTCTTAGCCATTATTGATTTGAAATCAGAGAGGCAGCAGCTCCTCTGATTGTTCACACAACATGATGTAGGAAAACTGGCAAGGGAAGCCTTACTACTTTAGTTGCGGCAGCTCTGCATTTATTATTACAGATAAAGCACACTGTTGAGAAGAGTTTAAAGCCGTGAGAGCCCTGAGATGCAGAAAAAAGACTGGCCATTTAATTGTGGTTTACCCTGTTGCTTTTTTTCTTAAAGGGAAAGGACAGAAAAAATCACCTTTTCACAGTGTTCTGTGCAGGCAGCATTTTAATCCACCTTGCATCGCTATGAAAAACTGTTTGGTGAACAGAAAAAGAAATAGCAAAGTGGATGGTTTCATAATGCTAATATTTCTGCAGCATTACAGCATGATAAAGCAAACATAAGTTGTCCTTGTTTAATAGTTATGAGATAACAGTTACGGAGGCATTTTTGTGATGCTTTAGGAGTCAGGACACCTGCCTGCCGAGTGTCCCATCACGTAATTTAAGTGTACGCTGCCAAGCACGCCGAGACCTTTGCTTGGAAGAGACACAGCTGGGTGCAGATGACTCTTCCTGTTCAATGCCTCACATTTGGAGCTGAGGAAGGCTGAGCTGAAGCAACACTGACTCCATCCTAACCAGGGGCACCATGCCCCTAGCAGCAGGGAAAAACAAGACAACACGTAGCATTTGTTTGGCCTGCCATGGTGATCCAATTTAATTGCCAACTATCCAGGCACTGTGAGACACAGTAAGGATTTAATAGGATTTATATACCATAATACTTTGTGTATTGATAAGACTGTGTTATGAATAGGTTTGTGTGCAAGTATAGATATTGCTTATATACTCACAGACACATTTTTATATACACACACATATATATATAGGCACACACAGAGATATGCAGAAGCAATGCATTAAAGAAAAAGAATTGAAAGCAAACATTATGCAGCTGCAAGCCTCAAACTCAGAGCACGACAAGAGCATACAACAAAGGGGGGTCCTGTCCCAATGGTGCCTGCAAGCAGACCCAGCCAGAAACACAGACCAACCCAGCTGGACAGGGAGTTCAAGGCGAACGGGAGCACGCACTGGATGAACTTTGCTCAGCTCACATCAGCTCCGTCAACTTTATGCCTGTATCACACGAGCAAAGAGCTTTAAGGAGGGACTTGTAGAGGGACAGCACGGGACTTGTGCACCCTGAGCAAGTTCTCGGGGCTGCCGAAAGCGGCTTGGCAGGTAACCTGGCCATGCACGACAGCAGTGATCCGCACCCTCGCAGAGGAGGGGCTGCTCTCGCCTTCCCAGCACCACGCCAGAGATGACAACAATGCGAAGCTCAGCCTCTAAGAGCCTCATAAGCAACAACAACTCTAAGCTCTTTTTTTCCTCCAATAAATTTTCGCTCGTGGCGAGAATCACTGGAGCATTTAGTTATTTTTTCCAATACACAAAAAGCAACCGTCCAGCCCAATGCCTGTGTAATATCTAGCAGGAACAAAACAAACAAAAGGACAAAATTAAAGCTGAACTCCCCCAGGAATGGGCTGCAGGAATCCTTGGGAACAACATGCTGCCAGGCAAGGCACACCAGGAGAGTCCTGCTAATGAACCCCTCCATGTCAAAATACTGAAGACAGGACTGCACCTCTCCAGCATCAGGGCTACATTGAGGACACAGTGTATCTCAAGTGGTGGTTAAAAATAAGTTATTAACACTCCAAAATAGGCAAGCAAGACTTTTTTCAAGAAAACAGGTTTGCAGAGACTCAACAGATCATGGGTTAAAAAAAAAAAAACCAACATCCTGCCTTTTCCAGCTTGTCCTTTTGGGCCAAAGCTTTCCAGGTGGTGGCACACACCAGGTAAATTCATACCTTGAAAAGCCTCAGAGGCAGCATTTTATTGCCCCCAGAGACAGTCAGATGTTTCTTCAGCCAGCGCTGCCCATTAGAGCTGTACCGGGGTGACAGATGTCCCTGCCCTATGGCTCCTGGGGCCCCACCTCGGCTCTGCAGAATAAAGGAGGGACCACACTATAACCAGAAACCTAGGGAGCAAGAGGATAAGCAACACCGAGAGGCTCAGAATGGCAGCAAAGACACCTTTCTCCTCCACATGCCATCTCCATTGACCTTCTCCAGATCATTCACTGCCCCCTTCACCTTTCAGTGAGTTAACAGCTCACACAACAACCTCCCAAAACATGGAGACTGGGGGGACCATTAACATCAATGGGAGTGAATATCCTCTGGCATCATTCGGCACAGCAGGTTTTGGTCCTCAGTGCAGGCAGCTCATCCCTGCCTGCTGCACCATTGCCCTCATATCCTCTCAATGCAACGAAGCGTGCATAGCTGTCCCAGCCAAGTTCTTGGCTCCCAGCAGCTTACTGTCTTATTAAAATAACACCCTTTTGTCATCCAGGCCCTAAACACCTCTCTGGAGCACTTGTTGTTAAAGGCCCGAATACCCGAGAGTTTCTTAGAGGGAAGAAGAACTCACGCTTCTCACAGGAGCTCGGCCGAGAAGGCTGATAATCATCTCGTGATCACAAATTACTTTTCATAAGGACCATTTATGAGGTAACAGTTGGCATGCGGAAAGCATTTCATTTCGCCAGCAACTTACTGAAAACGAAACATCGTGAACCCTAAAAAGAAACTGTGAATCAAAGGCTGCATTCTTCTCTCCCACAGTGACCCCTTTGTTTGGTTCTACCCAAAAGTTTCATTACGAAAGTCTGATACAGGAGCCTTATTAAATTGTGATTAAATGACGTGTCCGTGTAGAAGTCTGCTCGTTCTGCTGTTGATGTGGGCTGGCTTTCTTAGACATTTAAAACATACAGGCTTATGAAATAGCTGTAATATCTTTTCCCATGATTGCTAGGGAACGGAGGGTCTTTGCTCCTGCTTTAGTTGTACCTGGCCTCACTCCAGAGGATAACATTTTCATTAAAAGTGTATTAGGTGTACAATTGACCGTGCAGCCGTCCTGACGAAGCGCCTGATCCAAAGCCCGTTGACCTGGCTCAGAAGCCTTAACGGGCTTTGGTGAACTTTGCTGGCCTCTATAAAAACAGAATCACCCATCACTAGAGTTACTTTGAGCTGCTTTTACCATCAGTTGGATCCAGTTTGTTCCCCCTGCTTCCCTCTAACTCTTTCTATGTTTGGGGATTTTAAAAAAGTAGCACAAGCTGAATCATGGCTCAGGCTAAGTAATTGCTAATTACTTCATTAGAACAGTAGGGCTGACATTTGGACAGTTGGGACACCTAGGAAAGGGTTAAACTGTAGAAAGTCAAACCCAATGACCACCATTTCTGACCAAGTGTTAGTTCTGAGCCTCCAGTAAGCTCACAGCAGTGATGCGTCTTTCCCTTCAGATGACTCACTTTAAATAGTGCCCAGTGATTTATGCACAGAAAAATGTATTAATAAATACGGAAATGCACAAATTCGTACGTTTTAAGGCCCGGGGAACCGTCACAAATGTTCATTCTGACCCTCTGGAGACTGCAGCCTCACCCAGCAACTTCTGCCTGAAATGCATGGCTTCTGTTCGAGTGAAAGCATCCAAATATCACAGTGGAATGCTTTAAAATACTTTCTTCTAATATTTGTCAGAAGGGATGTTGTGAAAACAGAATCCCCCTCTTTCTGCTGTTTCAGAAAGTCTAAGTGAGGGCAGGGATGCCAAGATTTTTTTATTATTATTACTACTTTTTTTGTAAAAAATCAGTATCCCTTAGTGATATGCTGTTTCCATACTCACAGCTATGCGGCACAGGGCTTTGGGGCAAAGCTGGTTGGAAGCTCCCAGTCCATCCCACACCTTCAGCATTGTCACGGGCAGCCCCACCAGCCTGTCTCACCCAGTGGTACCCATCTACCCCATGGGCCCTCGCAATAAACACGATACTGGAGTAATGTAGCTGGTTAACAAAGCCACTGTTTCATATCATCTACAGCTTCCTTTAGGCAAGAGCAACGCTGTGCTCATTCAGCAGAGAGTAGATCGAGCTACTCACAAAAGGTGGCAGAGGATGGCCAGAAGCTTTTGTGGCAATATGGGTTATTTCTGGGAGACGCTGGCAGCCTTCTGGCTGAGTCAGCAAGAATTCTCCATGGGGCACGTATCACGGGCTGGCCTCCTCACAACCCCGGGACCAGAGGGCTGGATCACAGAGGCACCGTCTCACTCGTCCAGCAGAGGCAATTTAAATCATGCTTTACAAAGTACAAATGCGTGTAAATATTTGTGTAAGATAAGATCGGTGAGCAGCCTAGCAATATTTCAAAGAGCTGAGCAAGGGCAAAAAACAAATTACATATACTGCTTGAGAAAAAGAAAATTAGGAAATTTAGCAATGTGTTTATGTTAGGGTAACATTTGCTCCGGAGTGGGTTTCTGTCGATGGATGTCCTACACATGGAACAGGCAGTGGAAATACAAGGGCAGGGCATGCAAAGAGATTTATCTGAAGATCAGACCTGAACCTCATGAGGGACTCCTAATCAAGCCATTCACCAGCCACAGAACATCAAAAGGCTTTTGGGAAAGGTTGGTGGATCTGTCAGGTTGACATATGCAAGCACAGGCAGCTAATTGCTAAGCTGTATTTTATTCAGAGCAAACACACAGTAAGCACCTCTGAGATAATCAATCTTTTCATATTCAGGAGACAAAGTTTGTTATCTAAAGAGCTGCAATGCTTTCTGACAAGGATACATTCCAGATTTTCTCCTTTTTAATTAGTATTTTTCATTAATACCTACAGCCCAGGGTCACAACATTGTGGACACCATCAAAAACCATCCTCAACTGGAGGTTCAGAGAAGTGCTGTACCACCCTGCCACCCTCAGCAGGCGAACGCTGCTAATGCTGACCCGTGATGCTTCGAGACAAAAGCAGAATCTACTTACAGAGAAGGCAGAAAGACCAATACAGAAAGTTTGCATATTTTATAGGTAGGAAGCAGACAGTGCCAGTCTCTCAAATGGTTTAGCCCAAAGAATGAACAGCAACTCTCAGCTTTCCATAAAGACCCCCACATTTCTCAGGGATGACCACACTGCAGTATCAGATGACTATAAAAAGCACTACATCACTGGGTAAAGATTTTGTACACCTCAGCTGCATTTTGCATCTCAAACCAGATTCTCAGCATCTCTTAATCACTTTGTCTAACATTATAATCTACAGGAGTCAACATAGCTTCTGCCACAGCCGCCTACATCTTCACACTGGGAGCAAAACCACTCGACCCTTCCCTAGCACCTGGCATTCAAATCATGCACGGACGGCCCAAGGTGGTAAGTAATCACAGCGCAATGACTTGAGCTTTCTAATTGTAGCCACCAGATTTGAAAACATCAGGCTACATGGCTTGGGCCAGGAATGAGAGAGTCGAGCAAGCAACCATGCTCCAGCTACCAGACAAACAACTGCCTCCCTCACTCCGCAGCCTCACTTTTTTTCTCCAGATGCTTTGCATTTCCCCTTTCCTCTGCCAGGTGTTTTTAGCACATCAATGCTAAAAATTTCAGCCTGTTCTAGGATCCCAGCTTGCTTTTAAATAAACTACCATAGATCTGTCTCTACGGAAGACATTTCTTGCCAGAAATATTATCTAATTTGTAAGCATTTTATGATTTTTTAAGAGCTATAAAATACAGTATTAGGAAACAAACAGCCAGCGGAAAAGATCCCTTCTGGTAGCCAAAGTGACCATATAATTGATTTTTATGAACAGCATCTGAAGAAATGAGTCACAACCCATATGGCTATTTTGGAATCTAGATATACATCGCGTTTTAAGTCTCTCAGAAGACTTATCCAAGTTTTCCGCATATAATCAATGGCGATTAGATGAGGATATGAATCATTACGGTTCCTAAGGCTGAGCACATGTTTGAAGGGTGAAGGATTCACACATTCTTGCTCTATAAATACCCATCCAAGGTTGTCCAGAGCATGAGAAACTCAGATGGCAGAAAGTGAAAAGGTATCGCAGAATAAACTGCAGACTCATTACAGAACCAAAGGCCTCCTCCCTTAGATGGGTGTAAATATTATTAACTTAGGGCATGGTTCAAACTTCAGTTGAAGTCAGACGGAAAAACTTTACCTCTAAGGCGGACTGTGTATCCTTTTTCTCCATGGCTTTAACCATTTTCTCATAGCTTGGCCCCAGCCGGTGAAGAGGTTAGGTTACAAATTTGCTCACTCTACTGTGATGCTATACAAATAACACCCACACAGTTCACATGTGCACACTCTTCCCATAGACATCTGGGCTTTCCAGTGGTGCAGAAACATCCCTCCCACGGCCCCACATTTGCACAACCGCACACATGCACACATCACACATAACACACCTTCATACTCCCGGACTTTCTCCTGGGTGCCGCATGCAGCTCCACCGTTTAAGCCTGCGCTACCTTTTCCTGCGCCAGAGGATTCACATTCGTTCTGTGTCAGCACAGGGCTGTATCCTGCATCTTCCAAAAGATGCCGAGAGCCCTGTTTGCTCAGGACTTTTATTACTGTCTTCCAACTGATCGAACAGTGGTCTTGGGAATTTTATTTACAATGACAGCAGATGCAACAGGTACAAAATCCTGAGCAACTCAATCCCTGCAAACATGATTGCTAAATTACATTGCTTCGCATTCCAGCTGCAGGTGCTGGTCCACAATACCCTTGCTCTCCTCATGACATGTAGCACCAGAGCACCTACGTATCACAGAGCACGCCAGTTTTCAAGGACTCCCCGAGAGAGAAATGTCTCCCAGTCCCAAACAGCCTTCATGTTACCATGGAAATCATGGCCAAATAAATACTTTGCAAGTTCATTTCTGTGGAAGAAAAAAAAGCAGAAGCCAGAATTCATGCACGATGCTTCATGCATAGTATCTCCAATGCATTTCTTTCCATCCATCAGACTTCCATGCAGCCATAACTTCCAGCACCCAGAATAGCGCCCACAAATACTAGAGATGTTTGGACTAGATTGCACATTTATAACTTTGATAGACTTTTAGAACCAGAAGGCACTGTTAGTATAGTCCCATCCAGCTTCCTGTGAAACACAAACCAAAGTCTCAGCTGATAATTTCTGTATCAAGCCCCGTGACTTCTACTTGAACCAGCACGAGATGCACTCCCGAGGTACTACAGCTAGTATATTATATACCTTACAGTTCCTGTACTCCTCCAGGCAATGCAAAGGAGAAAAGGCAGCTACAGTCCCTTCTGCTGCCTATTTGCACTGATAAATGAGCAAGTGAACCGAGTGCCGGCAGTATTTTTAAAAGCTGTCTAGTCTTGGAGGCAAGTAAAGCCTCTGCATTCCTTGGAAAGAGACGATCGGGTGATAGAGAATAGACCAGGATCCACAATCTGTTACACAGGTTTAACTTCGTAACACTAGCACGCATTCAGATCCCGTTTTAAAGGGAAGCTGAAAGATTAACATCGGCTCCTAGACCAAGCCTGTTGTAATGAAACCCTTGCCTATAGTTTGACAGAGGCACTAACAGGGTCTTTTATGATGACTGCCAAGGGAAGTCTCCAAGACAGCCGAAAACTTTGAGGTTAAAATTTGAGAGGAAGACAAACTTATCCTCATATTCATGTTACAGCACATGATAAACTATTCCAGAGGGGTTTCTTACCAGGATCCTAAAAGGAATTTTATGGAGAACTAGAGTCATTCATCTAAAATGAGGATGAAAGAGTAACATTTTACCTAGGAGGAAACAAAGAAAGGTAATATTTTGCCCTCAATTTTATTGTGTTTCTAAGGCAATTCAGTCAGACAAAATTTGCAAAGCCATTTGAAGATGAAAAGGCCTGTACAATAACCAGATCCAGAGGATCGTGATTTAAGGAAATATTATGCCACTTGTAGAAAAGTAGAAGTTTTCATATTTAAGTTATTTCATATTATTATGAAACATATCAAGAGTAGCATTCTTCCACTGGGAGATTTCCCAGATTTCCCACCCACATAGAGTCTGAAATCTCTATATAAGGAGTTTTTCCCCACTTCACAGATCAAAGCAACCTTCCCCATGCTGGCAGCTCAACCAGAAATAGGGCTGACATCCCTCAACATGCAGTTTAGCATCTTTAGTCTTGACTTCAGCCCCCCAGTTAACCATTACAGCAACAAGTAGATGCTTTGCAGCCCACTCTTGCTGCTCTTTGACTAATTGCCTCCGGAGGTAGTAGACTTGTGAGTCTTTCTGAGCACACGGACAAAGAATTTTATTCCTTGAATACTGGGGGCGTCTATCTGGTTGGTTCCCCAGTTAGCACAGATGATTAAATCACCTTTCCAACACAGGTCGGTGCCCTCGGCCGATGTGGGGCTGGGGGGCTCTGTCCCCTCTGGCATAGCAGGAGCCTCCGTGGTGCTGAGGAGCCATGCTGAATGCAGCCAACCCCAGGCTCGCAGCCTTGGAACTGCTCCCGCGCCAAGAACAACAGTAAATAACCTGCTCTCAACCAAGAAGCATGAGGGCTTCCAAGCTCAGCTGGGGCCTTTTGCCCCTTTTTTTTTTTTTGCCTGAGAAAAGTCAAAACACTCTGAGATGCCTTGGAAATACAGTACAGCAAGTGCTGCTGAAGGGGATATTTGCAAGGAGCCCTGCCATGACCTCAGCTTTAAAAACACTTCAATCAGAACGACTCAGAAGTCATGCCAATGCCAAATTATCCCCATGCAATACAAGAAAGGAAGCTAATCCCTGCTTCTTGATGATAATTAGCACAATGAGAAACACCTTTCTGACATGATTTAGCTCAGAGCCAAAGCCCAAGCTGTCTCAGAAGAAAACTTCTTCGAAGGAGCAGATGATGACAAAGTCTTGAGTGGTGCATTGCACCACACTGGTGGTGTTCAAAGAAACAAAACACCTGGCCTTCCTGGCTCATCTGCTGCATCTGGCCATCATCCATGATTCACCCCCCATGGTTTTGGATACAGGCAGGAATTTCTTCTTCTTTCCAGTGGCCAGACATACTTGATTTTCTAGCTATTCCACCGAGGAAATAATCCTCCAGGTGATTGTGTGCTACAAGATTCTGCACAGCGACTCAGACCTTGTGGCTTTTAGTGGAAACAACTTCACAGGAAGATTTTAGCAGGGGGGAAAACTATTCTTAGTGAATGTGACAGTGAATAGATGTGGTAGCGAAACTCCAGGCAGATGCAGGTTTAACTCCCATGTGACTTTCCCCACACCTACACTCATCCCCAGGCCTGAACTGGCTCTTTTTAAGGGAAAAGCCATCACAAAAATAAAATTTTCCATATGGATAATTCAGAAGTGTTGATTGGAGCTTTGCCACTGGCACCTACAAGATGACAGGTGAGGGTTTCAACCACAGTGCTGCCAAGCAATACTGGGGAGAGGATTACACCAAAACAGAACCACCTCAAACTCAAAACCTCACTGCTGCTGTTTCTCAAAGGGTTTGAGGCTGGGAATCCAGACCTCCTCAGCACCAATCCTTTCCAGCCATGCCCCAAGGTATGGGGCAGGGGAAAAATGCATTTCCACTAGGATGCCTTGATTGCCTCTGACCTGTTAAACTGGTGAACAACAGCAGGACCAAAGGTCCTGGCAAGATCTGGGAATGCTTCTTTAAATGCAAAAATCCCCAGGTGCCGATGCCACCCTGCATCTCGTCAGGGCACAGATGCCACCTGCTCCCATAGCCAGAGCAAGGGATGCATCTTTAGCCTTGCTTTCCCCAGCATAAGCAGTGAGCAGGGTGTACTTGCAAGGAAATTTAGAAATCCTACAAAAATAAAGAAGAACTGAATTCTGTTCAGAAACAGTTCTCCTCTGGGGGAGATAAGATGAGAAAGAGCAAATCACTTGTGACAGATGGCAGGGGTGGTAGGGAATGCACTAATGGGAAGCACACACATCCCAGGAGGATGAAAGCTGTATAAAACCTTATAAAAAACCAACTGCATGTCTCATTGGGCTGCTTCACTGTGGTTCCTTTTATAAAAGATATATTCATTCAAAGGCAAATCTTGATTTCTGTCATGAGCCCATTATTACACAAGTGCTGTGAATTGGTGTTAAAGATACAGTAAGTCTATATACACCCACATGTATATTGAACCCAGATTTATATAGTCAGTGCTACAGGAAACTAGGCACTCTATATTTACTGAAAGTTGAATTCAGTGCATCAGCAGCATAAACTGCAGTGAGCTTAAAAGCAAGGCGCTGACTGCACTGCAGCATGACACCGCAGCTGCATACATTATTTCTGTTTAGAGCCATTGCGGCTGGGTCAAAAGGCAGCATTTTCTTTCCTTCTTTCTCTTTCCTGGTGGTGCCTAAAATTAGCATTATTGCAGGAGTGCTGCCTTCCAGCAGTGGTGGTGTACAGCTCAGATTTCACTTTCTAATCCTTTGTCATTGTGGGGATGCACAGTTTTGATGGAACCTCCTTTCCGAGCCCTCGTGCCGGCTGCTGCACCCACAGCCCGGTGATTCCCACCACTCTACCAGGTGATGCATTTCATTTTGACTTCCTTTACTTTGTATTCTCCAGTTATACACCCTGGTCAAATTAGCATACCTGCTCAGTAAAAAAACCCAATCACCACACACATACCAGTGCCTGGGCAACCAGGCCTTGCAATGGAGGGGAACATTTACCCAGGTAACTGAACGTAAGACAGGACAAAAGATAAGTAATGAGAGCACCACGGAATGAGTCCTCCTCGGTTCTCTGCAGTCTGTGGGTTCTCATCTAATTCAGGGCAGTGCTTAGGCAAAGGCTTAGCTTTAAGCAACACTTAATCTCATTTACTTTATAAAGCCAAACTACAGGATAAAATTCTCTGAATGGAATAATCCCAGCAAACACCAGTGAAAGAGTAGAAGGGATTGGTAAGACCTCCAAAATCCACATAGCCCAACAGCACGCTGCACAGGTCCCCCAGCCAGCTCCAAGTGAGTTAACAGGACACACAAAGCCACAACAGACTGGTATTGTATTTGAGTTAAAGACATATAGATATCTATCTCACATCTCAAAGCTAGTTATCTAGCGCAGACTCCTAGCCCAGCACGACATACTGCTTCTGGTATAAGCAAGGTGGCAGAGATACTCAGCATCCTTCCAGGCACTACCCACCTCCTTAGCAGAGGTAATCCTGGAAAGCAGTTTTGAGTTTCATTAGAGCGCAGGCAGCATAATGTGAATTTATCGTTCATATCTTCTGACACAAATACATCTAGTTCCTGCTCTCAGGACGTGCAGGCATCCCACCAGGCTGCTAGATACAAAACTCTACCAAAAAATACCCTATGGAGAATATTGCATTCCAGCCCTCAGTGGTATAACGGACCGATTTCATTTCTGAGATGCAGCCCACTGCTTTATAATAGCACATGCTGGTTTTATGAGATGGTCCAGAGGAAAACATCCAGAACACTTATCAGCTGAAACCACAGGTAGCACATAGGGAAGCAGATTAAGGGAATAACATGTTTTGTGCAGGCAACCATGCCCCATGCACACATGAAAAGCCCAGGGGACAGTTAACCCCGAGTACAGCTGCTACGGTTTAGTACTACAGACCCACTGAAGGATTTATCTCTCATTCTCAAATAGGCAGGAGTTTGGTAGGGATTCAAGGAAAACAGGAGTGGGTCCCCTTTCATTTAGCATCCTGAGGAAGTCTGGACAGAAGAGAAATTTCAGCATGAAACAGCCACAGGTAGGGGCTGCTAATTTCTTGAATGAAGCTCAGACCATGGGACGTCAGTAGTAAATCATGCCTGTCATCTCCCCATGACACGTGCAGCCCAGCCCAGCCAGGGTGCTCAGGAACCCTGAGCTGGCAGCAGGCACCAAAACCAAAAAAGATTTCAAACCATTAGAGTCAGGAGGTGATGGAACCACCTTCCACTATGGGAATTGGGGTTAAGAGAATATAAACTACTTTTAAGATGGGTCTTGACCAATTTATGAAATAAGATCCAAGATATGGACTTCTCCAGCAGCTGAGGACAGTGACCCAGGACATTTCTCAGCCCAAACGTCCAAACATTTGTGCTATTCACAGCAAAACATTTTGGGGTTAGATGTTTGCTGGACCAGCTCCAAACTGTTGTCCTAAACAATTTCTGTGATCCCCACTACAACACATTGCTCTTTTTCGTTATGTCCAAGTTTTCCATCTCTGGGTGTGCCTTACCATCATGAAATCTGAGTCTGCCACTTAATTAATACCATAACTGCACGCTAACCGCTTGCCCTGTGCTGAGCACCATCTGCACACTCTGAGGTATTTGTTGCTGCGACAAGGGAATACAAAGCTTTACATGCAGGAGATGGAAAAGGTTAAAGTCAATATTTTGGCTGGTGGAAATATTTATGGAAAGAACCCGTGAATTAGTGAGCTGTATTCATTCCACTGACATTTCCTAACTGCGTTAACCTTTTATATTTCTTGTGGTTGGCTCCTGTTTAATATGTTCTAATTATATGAGAACCAGGAAGCAAATGAATGGCTGAGATTAAAGTTAAACAACAGCCATAAATACTGCAGGACAGATTCTCAGCACTGAGCCTGCAGATTTACACCTCCAAGTCCAATGCCTCGCAGATGAGACACATAAGGCTATCAGACACATCTGCAGAGCTCATAGTTTCTTGCCCACTCACTCATTTGAGGGCAGAATCTGTCCCTTTGATGGCACCGTGTTGATGTTTCATTGCGCATGTAGTAAAGCACATTAGTTCATTCAAAGAGGGTTCACAAAGGACAAATAGCTTCTGCAAAAATCACCATTCCCTCTGGTCTACATACAATGAGAAAAGCAGGAAAGGAAAAAGAGATTTGAAAGCCTTCAGTTAATGATGGGCAGATGTTCTCAGAGGCTTCGGCCAACCTTAAGCACTGATCAGGTACTACTGCATGCACTGTGTGCAGTAATAGCAATTCCATCTAACATCCAAGCAGGCAGTCACTCAGCAGTGATTTACGAGTGCAGCAATATCTGTTACAAAACACACAAGATTGGAATAACTTTCTCCCAGCAAAACGTTACATCACAAGCGAATGCAGACAGTTGCAAAACTGAGATGCACAAGTGGAAGATGTTAGCAATCTGTTCTAGTTCAGCTTGATGCACAGAAATGCCAGATGGCTACTCTGCTGTTCACCAGGGCCAAAAGTGCATGGAAGAAGTTCATGTCTGCAAGTTGTCCCTTTTAACAGAATACACTCAAAGCTGGTGAACAAGGGAGCACCAGCAATTTGCTGACACTGTCACAAACTCACCAAATTAAAGCTAGCTAGAGATGCTGACCTGCGGAGCAATTCCACCTCTGCTGGAGAATTAGGTGTAGCTTCAGTGTGAGATACTCAACCATCCCCTCCACTCTGGGGATCAAGAATGACAATACCAGCTACACCAGTGCTTACACATGGCCAAGGTGCTTTCAGTCCGCAATCCTGATCACACTGCCACCCATATCTCCATGTCTGCTTCCTTTGACTACCATGGGATAG
Source organism: Haliaeetus albicilla (assembly GCF_947461875.1). Taxonomy (NCBI): domain Eukaryota; kingdom Metazoa; phylum Chordata; class Aves; order Accipitriformes; family Accipitridae; genus Haliaeetus; species Haliaeetus albicilla. The sequence goes on from NC_091490.1 coordinate 5,844,818, forward strand.
TACTTAAGATGCTTACGGGTTGAGCAAGGGGTCTAATGAGATTACATGGGCTACTTTTGATCTAGCGACCTCCTGCCTCCTTGCAGACAAAGCAGAGATCCATGGGTAGCGACAAGGAAAAAGGGCATCATCTTTTATTTATTTGGCCTGTGTAAATGCGTGTCCTCTCAGCTCTTTGCTCCCCTTTCTATCCGTGGTCCGTATAATTGCTCAGTATGCCTAATTGTTGTCTTGTATCACAGCTTCCGATATGATGCAGCATCAAAGGGACTCATGCATGTGGTTACAATTAAATCTGTGCTTAAGCACTTTGCTGAACTGCAATTGTTTCTGAGGTAGGGGCCATCTTTTCCTATAAGATGCCTCACACAGTCGAATTGACCCCGGTTGGCCTTCTCTATCCCACTAAAATAAAAATAAATAACTAGGAGTAATAATAATAAATGGCGTCACCCTGGTAAAAGTCTATTTCCTTTGTGTTTCCAAGAATGGCACACAATCTTCAAGGAGGGATGTTGCTGTCACCTCCCATCAACAATGCAAAAAATAAATAGAAATTAAGCGAAAGAGTCAAGTTTCAAGTGGCATAAACTCAACCACAGCAAATATTTTGTGTGGATGCGGTATAGTTCAGACTCCAACATGTTTCCTTATGGTCTATCTACTTCCTCAAAAAGTATCAACCATAATCACTCTACAACAGCCAAACCTAACACAGCATATCAATTCAATACATATCTCTATTCCGCTATTGCTTAAAGGGCAAAAGGAATCCTAGTAGGTCTGTAAAGGATTTCTTGACAGCAAACCTCTTGGCTGATCTGTTAAAAATCACAGCGTTTGCCTTGCACAGTGCTAACAGAATCTGTTAATAGCCCAGACAGTCTCTGTTTTACTTTCAATAACTCTGCTTCCCTCCCCATGCACCTTTTTTTTGAGGGGAAAAAAAAAAAAGTTATTTAATATAGTGATCTTGGGTATTTTTTGTAAATACATACATACATATATATACATATATATATGGTGCCTATGCCACCACAGCCTGCATGCATTAGGCAACAGGATTATTGCACAGGAAAGAATTTCCCCCTTGACTGGCAGTTTTGCACGTTTGGGAAAGCCTCCGAATCTTGCCACAATTTTCCCATTTGTAAAGCCGGTGTCATTAGAGACTTGAAGCACTTAATGATATAACACACTTCAGGATAAGTAGTGTTACATTAGCACAGGTGCAAATCGCTTTCTAATTATTATTAATTTAATAATACGGTGCTGCTGGTACACACTAATTAGATCCATGTTGTTCTATACTAGGGGAACAACACTAGAAATTTCCACAGCTGTCAGCTGCTGTCTTCTCACAATTGCTATGGAAAGCAAACAAACTGTAAAGGCACTTCATAATTATTACAAACACTCCCTAACCTAAACCACGTTGACATTTCTAAATCAGAGTTGCATGCTTGCTCTTGTCTGTGGTGTCAGAAAGGGAACAGAGCCAGTTGAAGAAAGGACGACCAGCTATTAGATAATTTGAGGGCCAAGCAATTAGTTTGGTTTTAATGAGCTGTTTTAACATGCAGAAAGTGCTTCCCCCATAGCTCTGACCAAGCCATCCTACCTCTCACTCCATCATGTTGATCTTAGCTTGAGACAACATTTGGCTTTCCAGTATTTTCTGGCGTTTTCCTGAAAGGTAAGTGCTGCCCTCTTTGGAAAAGGCTTTGGCATTTCTATCCATGGGGATTCATTCCTCCCAGCTAGAAGAAAGAAAGGAGAGATCCAGTTCCCCATGCCCGCTGCTGAGTCCCTCCGGGTTTTTCTCATAAACTCATTCCAAGAACATGGCTTAAGCTCTTAAGTGATATTCAAAGCCCTCAGCATGAGGTTTATGGCTTTCAACGTCTGCTGAGAATATAGTTATAACTGACAAGTTCAGAGGCAGGTATTTGGATGCTCTTCCACAAATACATCCCTATAAAACAGATCTCAACTCTGACATTGACCAAGGCTTCATTTAAAGTGGTTTAGTGGAAGCAGCTGACTGACAAAAAAAGGTCTACACATAGAGAAAAGTCTAAGGGGCTGAATCTGCAGCCAAATGCCTTTCTAGCACAACTAGGACACTCTGACTCCCCATTGAAATGTATACCACTCACTGATTTCCACTTTCTTTAATTTAAATTGCCAGTTCTACCATAGGAGAGAGGAAATCCTTGTTTGCTATTTCTCTTAAATTACGATTTCATTTAGATTTCATTATAATAATACTAGTTTCAATTTGTGGCACTTCCCGAATGACTTTGTCTTCTGTGAAAACCCCCAGAGGCCGGTCAGAGCTGACGAGCTCATGGTGTGGGGATGAAGAGGCTCTCCCAGGGGGACCTGCAGCCCCCTGCATGTTGCATCCTCAACGGACAGACGGGGCTTGTGCAGAGGGATGCACAGAGAGGAGGCTGCCAGGGTCAGCCCATGCCAACCTCAAAGTTGGGGTGACCCCATTTGTCATCCACATCTGGCCAACACCAAAGGGCACTCCAGAGGGCTCCTCAAATTCAGAAGCAGGAGAAAGCAGGAAGGGAACCAGAGCAACATGTCTCAAGAGAAATCAAGTCCAGCAATGAGCAACCCCCCACCCATGCAGCACAGGAGCATCCAAGCAAGGACTAACGCTCACTCACATATTCCCAACCCTCCTGCAGACATAAAACCCAACTTGCAAAAGAAACCCAATCTCAAGTTTAACCTTTTTGGTTAAAGTGTAATTCTGAACCCTGGGATGTTCGCTCTGACATATAACAAGGTATTCAGAATCTTCAAACCATCACTGAATTTGGGTGACAGCAAGGGCTTTGCAAGAGTCCTTTTAGATGCAGTGAGCTCTTCAGAAGTCAGACACTTATTTTACCGAGGTGCTCTGAGAAATGCCAAGGAGCAGAGTCCTGTTGCGTTAGGAGCAGCAGAGCCTCCCAGCCTCAAACGCCTGATGGTTTTGATCAGCAGGGCATGCCAGCTCGGAAACCATTGATGGAAACGTTCACTGGAGTAAGGACAAAAGTTGTCACTACTCCTTTAGAGTACTTTAGCTACTACTTTAGAGTAGCCCAAAGGCTCAGTCACATCGAGGACCTGCACTGAACAGCGTAACAAGAGATACCAGTTTTCAAATCTGCAAACTGCTCACTGTTCGAGCAGGACAGAAAGGATATCCACGTTGTGCAATACAAACACACCTGGATCAGCCTCAGACAAAGAGAGGACATGTCCCCATGGAGTGTAGCTGGGAGAAACCCATTTGTGCCTTTCTCCAAAGCTCCCTCTTTGTGCTGAGACAACACTTTTCCCCCACCCGCCAAGTGTTGATATGAAACCAGGCCAAATGAAAAGTGGAACTAATCTGGAGGATTATGTTTCACCATTGTAAAACACCTGGCAAAAAGGCTGCCCTCAACCTCCAGCTCCTCCAAGCCCCACCGACGCTGAGCAGCAAAGCTGCGCTGCTGCACCTCGGCACGGCCACGCTGCCGCCGTGGTCCGGGTGGACACCTTCACCTTCCTGCACTCTTGTTCAAGCTGGGCTCAGACAAACCAGCAGGCATGGGACGTGCTGTAAAGCTCTCTTGCTCTAAGTAGTGAAGCAAACAGGAGTCAACCAAGATGACTGCTTAATTGGCCTCTTCCAATCACCATGTAACCCTTCCATCTACTGCACAGCCACTGCACATGCATGCTGAAAAGCAAAATAAACTGCCTCATTTGGAAACTTTCATTTCTTTTATATCGCACCGTGAAGTTTGAAACATCATGTTCAAGACCTCCCATGCATGCAAAGTATGCTGAAAAAGACCATTTTTTTCCCCACAGGCTGATTCCCACTTTGAACCAAAAAGCTATATAACACACTTTACCTAGGAAATCGGATATGGTACACTCTTCTGACACTTTTACTAGGTCTCCACACAAGCATACAAGTTTGACTTTCTAGCCAAGACCAGGTGGGAAAGTCCTGCTATTAAAACACTAACAGGAAGCTGTGGGGTCATTCAACATCCCTACCCTCAAATAAAAGCTCCTCTTCCACTGCCATGTAGCTGAGGGCTCTTGCTTGTCTTTCCCCAACCACAAAACTGGACTGGATGTTAATTTGAAGTGGAAAATGTATCCAAATGTGATGACAGTCTACTAAAAAATAAAATAACCTTAATGTAGTAAACTCTTTCTAAGTACAAGAACAGCATGGTATAAACACTGCTGGCACTCATAAAGCTTCACTTGGCTTTAACAACTTTTCTTTCAGCCTAGTATATCCTCAGCAAAGGACATTTTTTATTTCATTGTGATCACAATGAAACACCTTTCTTTAACAGTGTCACCAAAAATAATAATAAAATAAAAAAATAAAAAGCATACCTTGCTGTATAGCTTACAACTTTCCTTCAGAAGGTCTCCTTCCCCTACCCAAGCTGGCATGGTGCCCTTGGGAACCCAACATCTTCCCCCCCCAGCCCTTGTATAAGCCAGGGCTCACCTCCAACGATGTGCCAGGTGCTGTCCTGCATCCTGGGAAATGCAGCGTGGGGAACAGCTGAAGCCGTCGCCGCTGCAGCTCCCACAAGCCTGGCAGGCATCAGGCAGTGCCTCTTGGTCTCAGAGTTGGCCTAGGGAAAATAAGGTGATTTCTCCTAACCTAAGTTTTTTCAGGACCTTATGTCCTGTGTAAGAGGTCTCAAGGCTGACTTTTCTTTACCTGCCATAGGGTGGAGTCAAAGTTAAAAATTTGCACCACCCAGAAAAGTTGCTAAGCTTTTTAATCCTGACCCTGGTTTAGAAATTGGGATCAAACAAATAAAGTTCAGCCACAGTTTATTGGACTGGAGAATTTAGATCTTCTCTTTTATCTGGGGATATTTCCAGCATAACTAAGCTTATAAGAGTCCCTTCATTTCAGTGTTGCATGTCACCTGTTCTTACTGGGCCAAACAATCCTTCTTTAAAAAAAATCAGAAACATGGCAGGAGTAAAATGGAGAGAAATGATGCTGAGCAACACTCTCCTGTCATGGACAGATCATTTTGGGGTAGGATAATTAATCAGCCACAGTCTAAATGGCTTCTGTCTTAAAGGACTTCCTTCTTCTCCTAACATATCCTCTGTGGGTCCGAAATGCCAGTGTAGTATTATCATTCTGTCTTTGCATTTGAAATATTAGCTACCATGTTGATGAAACAGACCTTTATTGAACTTCAAAGGCCCATAATTATATATCCTTTCCTTGAGCTTTGATATTTTAATATTCAGCTGGTGAAATTATTATCTATTCTAGCCACAAAGCATTTATTTATTTTGCTTGCTTTATCTCTGTTATTTCTGCGGTGGTAAGAGGCTGAGGAAGAAGCCCCCCTGCTTATTGGCAGCAGCAGAAAGTGGGAATTGAATGTACCAGGACTTTTATCTCCAGCAGCTGAAGAACGAAGTGTTTGAACTCCTTCTCGAACCCTAACAGGACTCAGAAACCTCTCCCCACAGCCAGTTCCTCTCATTTATGCTTTTCAAGAGCCAGCCAATTTTCTTTCTATAGCTTTGCCTGTGCCATGAGGGAGCACAGGAGAGTCAAGAAGACACCATTCAGTACTAATGACGGTATGAATTTTTCATCTGAAAAGGGCACTCTGGTTTTGGAAGCTGCAAAAAAACATCATTGCTTGGTTTTGCTCAGCTCCAGCCTCAGCAAGGTGGATGTACGTACAACAGGGGCAAAAATATTTTATGTATACATCCAGCCCACAGAGCAGCAAACACAAATACACACAGGTAGAGCACAGGTCCCCTTGCCAGCTAACAAAACAAGATGATGTCTCAAGGCTCTGCATCCCTCACGAGAGAAAGCACCCATCAATGTTTTGTGCCATTCTTCCAGACAGTTTCAACAACAGGACCGAGCTGCAAAATTCAGAGCAGGATTTTCCAAGCTCAACCGACAGGCCTGGCCCAAACCTTCAACAAAACTAAGTGAAAAGTGCATTTACATCACCAAGAGATTTCAAAATAGGGTGAAAACCCCACCATTTTCAGAGTATCTCTGCATCTCATTGAAACAAAGCTGTAGCGAGGACGTGCTGGAAATCACATTGGAATGATGTTATTGAGAGATTACAGTGCAATTTCTAAAATAAATCCCCTCGGATGCGCCTGGATCTCTCTCCTGGAGAAACCGGCTGATGGTTGATCCTCTGCAGGCATTTGTCAAGAGTCATCACAAGTCGTCTCTCTCTCTGCTGGGTCATTTCCAAATAATCCTGAAATTAAACCTGTGTTAGATGAGCCCAATATCAGCATATGGCTTTCATCAGATGATTTCCAAGCCCTTTAGGAACGTGACTTAATTGCACTTCACAGCAGCCCCTGATGGGCTTCAGCAGTCTTTGCTCTGCCTTGCTGAGCTGGAAGCTGAGGAAAAGGGTCTATGCCACCTTTCCAAACTTGCAAAGCAAAGCAGCAGAAGTGGCAGAACTACCACGGAGAGGTCTGAGCTCCTTGTCTCATGCTTCCTGGGACAGGCTTCCCAAAATCCAGCTCCCTTAAGAAAGTATTTCCCCACAAGGGGGAAAAAAAAAGCTAGCCAGTCAGAGCAGGACATTAATGCTAGAATGTTCCATAAAATTGCAACCCTCCACTTACTTACGAAAACATTTGAAATGACAGCTTTTCACCATGGGCTTTCCAGCATTAAAACTGAAGAAGCTCTTGCTGCAACATATAGGGTGGGTGTCAAAGCCAGAAACCCGTCTCATTCAGTCCTGGGAGTCGAACCCGATGATATGCAGGAGGTATTAAAGAAGTGGGTGGAAGTCTCTAGCATCGGTGCACAGTTCCCACACGTGGGCTTGCGCAGGCTCTGCATGGGCTGGGTTTGTCACCTCCAGACACCTCCTGAGGCCATTCAAATCTGTTCCAGGGCTTTGCCAGGAAATGCTGGTAAAAGGCATTTAAAAGGCAACGTGGACATGTTCCCTTCCTACCGAGTCGTGCTGTTATGCCCACCCAGGGACCCTTCAAGAAGCAAAGGCAAATGGCTGGAAGGTGTGCAGCCGCTCTGCAGCCACGAGCACCAGCTCCCCAAGCAGCAGGCAGGGCTTGCGGCGCACAGCCCGATGATAAGAGTCATGCGAACCCACGTCATTTCTGCATGGTGTCATGTGAGCCTCAGACCTCGTCCTTGCTCCTTCAAACCCTCACAAGTATCTCGCTTTTCATCTCTGTTGTTGTTTACCCGGCATTTCCCAGTAATGCAGCCACTGGCGAGCGTATTGCTGATAGGCTGCAGGAGCCTGGTTGTCTGTTTGCAGGATTAAGTTGTTTATCTTCTTACGTGGGCCATCGGGAAAGTTATGATCCTGTTTACATCACAGTCAGTGTTACCGTATTCCAGAAACATTAATGTCTGAAAAAAACAGTGATGCCCCGTCTCGGAGAACGGGGACATCACACAAAGCAGAGAGGTGACTGGGAGCCAAAGCACCTCTCCCTTGAGCAATGGCTTGGCTTGGTTCTTCAGCTCACAGTCAGCTGAGGGATGCTCAGCATAGGAACGATACAAAAGCATCTTAAAGCCAAACTGGGTCTGTATTTATTTACCAGCAAATTTGGGAAGAAGGAATGGGGGAACCTCATACACCACATTCTTTCTGCAAAAGAATTGGGGGTTTAGGTTTTAGTAGTGCTAGAAGATCTTGGGGATTTATTTGCAAATTTTCATACAAAAATGACTTTGTATTCAGAAATGTTAACGCCTGACTTTCATCCCCTGAAAAGATGCAAAGGAAATGGAAATCTAAACGAGTAGCATATGCCATCCCCTCAGCTCCACCAACGAAAATATTTGGTTTCCACTTGCAGCTACCCCAATCAAAAAGAAGTTTGGGTTGCAGGAATGTAAGTCGAAGTGAATGTTAAATTTACATTAGACATTTGTTAATTAGCCAGCAAATGAGTCACCCCACGGACTGGCACGGTCCACACAATTTAAAGCAAACACTGTTGTGTCAAGTTAAACTGTTGCCCTGGAGTTGACTAAGCAGAAACATTCCAAAATGCAATTATTAATAAAATTTTCTTGTATTATTAAAAACATCAAGATTAAAATACCTCGGTGGATATTTACAGGCAGGGAAGTAGGAGAGGGACTCAGCAGGTGTTTATTAATTCCATCTCCACATATATGTCCACCCTTCACATGCTATTTCCCTGCAAGCAAAAGCCCTCTTTTACCTGGTGTCTATCCCTGTGGGTACCTCTTGGTTATTGCACCCTGGCCAGCATGATTTGTTGGCTTAATCAATATTCAGGTTAAACAATAATTTCTTTTAGCAGGAGGGAACTTGTCACCCTTCTTGGTGTGTTGTGCCAACACATTAAGGGACCAAAATATTTTCCTGGGGTGTTAAAGGAACATTCCTGAGACAGTGCCTCAACAGGACGGGAATAGCTCTTAGAGCTGGAGGGGTTGTAGCGTGCACAAAGTCTTGGCTATTGAGTCTTCCTCTTCCTCCTGAAGTTGCTGACACCTTAGAAAAGGCTTTGGTAGATGTAGGATTAAGGAATCACTGTGGCCTCAGTTCCTGATCCCACATGGTTTCTCCACTGGGTTTTCTCCCCAGTGAACAGCCAAACAACCCAAATAAAGCTATTGGGAAGCCAGCTTTACTGTTGACACTGAGACCCTGGTAAACTTTCTTGCACACTAACATCTGAAACTCAAGTGCCCCAAGACCTTCAGAAAAGGATATCATTATTTTTTTCACTTCCTTTGAGCTTAGGCCAAAAGCCAAAGTCATAAATAGAAACAGTTATTCTGGGCTCAATATCACCTTTTGTGCAATGACAAAAATAATGTGTTGTTGAACTGTTTGGCATGACTGCCCAAGCATGTGACAAGAAGCTAATTACTTTTGAAGCCAAATCCACTCGAGAAAACAAGAATCCAACTTACAGCAACTCACATTTTGCCAATTTTGCTGCTCCAAATGCATATTTTCTTTCTTTTTTCCTCTCTCTCATGACATCCTTTCCTTCTTTTTTAAGTACTAACGCACAGTTTGTAGCTGAACTTGCAGACAGTCTCTACTGTCCTTCTCTGAGCCTTGCTCAACCCGTGTGATACCAAATCCTTCCTGCAGAGCTGAACTCTTTTTCCACTGTCACACAGTACATTAATTCACTCAACACATTTGTTTGCAGCTGTCTTCCATCACCAACCCCACACTCGGCTGGCTTCTCATAGGCGAGGGAAAACTTAATTTTCCACTAATGAAGGTATAAAGCAGGTAAATTTTTGTCCTTTGCTCCCCAGAAAATTTTGCTTTATTTTACTGGGAAAACTAAAAAATACAATAAAATGCTGGGGCTGCTAGTTTTGGTCTCAGGGTAGGTGATCAAATATGAGCCTCTGCAGAGAAGGAACAGCTTTCAGATTTTTAAGCAAGTTTAGCCAAATCCAACAGTGTCTTCTTAAGACAAACTGGTCATTCCTATATATGTGTATTTCTTCTAGGGTAGGTACAGCTACTGATTTGTTATGAATGATCGTATTAGTGGCTTCTTCCATTGCTCCCCCAAAACCATACCCTTGTTTACCTCCATCTATAAATGCTAAAGAAAACAATGATAAAAAAACTAAACTCAAACCAAAACTCCAGCAAATGAACAACCAACAAAATCTCATACTCAGAGGTTTGCAAGATTTGCTTTAAGTGATGTCCCCAAAACTGAGACTGCAAACAGCATGGGGTTTTCTGTCCCTTGAAATTTGCTCTGCACCTGATATTGGGAGGCATTTTCCTCTTTTCTCCCTCACTCTTCAGCTCTTGCTTCTAATGTCAAACCCAGGCAGTAGCTTTGAAGTTTTTCCAAATGAAAATGCCAGAAGAGTCCTGGTTTTCCAGTCAGCCTGCCAACTCCAGCAATCATTAATTTTATGTGCTAATTTTAAAGTTGATTGGTTTTGTGTCTTTGACTTCAAAGGCAACTCCAGTGAAAAACCTAAAATGTATTTAAAAAGTAGAAAATAATTTTGTTAAAATGTCTTTTCTTGAAAAAAAATCCATTCTTTTTATTCTAAGGAACACAGATTTCCTCCCTATGGCCTGCATAAATGTTGCTGGAGGTTTTCATGCCAAATATTTGGTTTATTCCAAAGAAGTCTTTAAAAAAATTAAGAGAGTTAAATAAATCGGACTAAAAGTGTCTTCATTTGTTCCACTGGTGGCACTGTGGATTTTATTAGTGAAGTGTGCATGTAACATATGTGCAGAGTGATTATGTTTTTCAGTTACAAAACACTATTCATTAGATTAAATAAAATGACAGAGATTTTGGTCTGGTTCTGCCCTCAGATATTACACAGTCACTTGACTGGAGCACAATTTTGACTGTTTTCCCAGCTCATCAGCACATTAAAACCAGCTGTGGGTCTCCATAAATTGTTTCAGCAGAACCCACTGAAAATATCCGTATTTTCCTCTCTCCCAGCCCAACAAATGAAACTTGGAGGTCATTATGGTAGTTTTAATTATGATTTGGTAGGGATGTCCTTCACTGAAATCCGTAGTTCCATAAACAACATGCTTCTTCTGTCATATTAGATTTCTTTATTTCAATTGTAAAGTCACAAAACCATGTGCTTTCCATTTTAGCTCCTGGACCCCCTGCTAAACTTAGACACATGAAGGAGTGGTAGCAAAGGGAGAGCACCAGCCAGGAGTGTCCACAGCCTTATTCCTGCTTGTGGAAACATGTTTACTCGTTCTGCAAAGAACAAAAAGAAAAAAAACAAAAGGAAAAAAAAAAGGGGGAAAAAAAAAAGAAAACCAACCCAAAACTCAGCAGACTGGGAGAAAAATCAGGCTGGTGTCAAGGCGGGTGCAAAGACAGAGCTCCAGAGCGATAGGGGTTTGTAAACGTGTAACAACTGCATTAGCTGCGAGCTTCATACATGGCTCTAAAGTGAAACCAGCTGCCAGCGCCTGGCTCCCGCCGCCTCGCAGCAGAAGCTCTGGGACACGTCAGAGAAAAGTTCCCCAGTGCTGCAAACAATTACCATGGTTTTTTATCTGTTCCATTTTATCAAAGCCTTTAGACTAGAGGAGAGAATAGGGAGGAAAAGAGAAATTTGAAGGGAAATAGGAACAAAATATTTAAGAAGGGCTTCACTTGGGTTTAGTTTGGTCTTGACTGGGTTAAATCCAAGAAGAGGTTCCCATATCCCACTCCCATATCTGGCTACTAGGGAAATTTTAAGTCCCTCCTCAATCTGCGGTAGCATTTAGGCTGTATTTTAACAGAGCTCTTAAGCACGTCCTTAATTCTACGCACCTGATTTATTCTATTGACTGCAAGCCTAGTCTACCAGTAGGTGATAAAAAATGTAGGTAAACACTGATTTGACTTTATTCAATAACTCTCAAACAATTCAGGACCCATAGTACAAAGATGTCATTATACTAGTTTTTTGTTTCTACCACATGTAATACGTTTCACTGTCCTGGATACAACCAACCAGTTAAAGTGCTGCTGAGATAGGCCCTTCCAAGTAGGAGAATGCTGGAAAAACATATTGACAAACAATTGTCTTGAAAAAAGACAAGCATTCCCTTTGACAACGTGCATTGCACGTATAAGAGAAATTTTGGCTGGAGAAGGGACGTTTGGGGCAGGCATTAAGCATATTTGTGAAAGAAAAGTTCCTGTGGAAACCCGAGAAGGTGGTTTTGCACTGAAGAGTTCACACAGTTGGCTTGACCTCATACTGATTCCCTTATAGCTTCACATAAACACTTTAATTATCTCATCATGGACTGGAAACAATATAATGAGGGAGACATTTGTTTCTGCCCCACCGTGAAACGTTGCTTGTGATAACGGATTTCGTGTTTGTCAGATGAAGAGTTTATGAGACCAAATTTAAGTTTGGGAAATATCACAAAACGTCAAACTTCTCGGAGGGCAAACAAGTTTTTGCAAAAATCAAAGCCAGGAACAAACCAAAGTAGTGGAAATTCCAGTTGAAAATGTTAGACTGGTTCCCTGCCTTTTGTTGACAGTCGGATTTTGGAAAAGAACAATTAGTGTAATAGGTTCTGGGAGCTACTGAGCCAGAAACTGAGAAAAATGGAAACCAAGAGAAACAGCTGAAATATCTTCTCATTCTCATTTAGATTGCGGTTAGAGCAGCTGAATGGCTGTTTTTTCTGGTCCACTTGTGTAATACTGAAAACTGGGGAGGGGAGGAATTGTCCCAAGTCGACCTCATGGAACAAAGTGGGACAAAAAGAAAAGGGAAAAAAAAAAAGATTTTCTTTGGAGAACTGAGAAGTATGCAGCAGTTTCTGTTGGGACGGATCGATGGCTTTGCTCAACCCCAAAATAGATTCTTTATTTTCTTTACAGACTATTTTTAGAGGGGAGGCGGGAGAGATATGCTCCGTTTTATAAGGAAAATTGAAGAATATTCCAGGAAAAAAGAACTAACTTTGGATTGAAAAGCAGAATTTCTCAGAGAACTTTTTAAAGAGATTTTTCAAATTAAAAAAAAATAGAGAAAGCTTTCTGATTCATGTTTGCTGAAATATTGCTGGGGGGGGGGCAATTCGGTTTTCATGGAGAAAAAATGAAGGCATTTGACAAAGGTTTGCAAAACAACCAAATCAACCTTTTTTGAAGGGAAGAAAGGAGAAAGCACTGTACCATGCCGGGAGTGGGCGGTGGGGCCCAAGCCCTGGCACACCATGGCAGAGACCCTCTGTTCTGCTCAGCCCAGCATGGGTCCTGCCCCAGGGTACATCTTTCCTGGAGCTGGGACCAGCACCAAGGCACAGAGAGCCTCTTCCACCTGCAAATGTTGGATCTAAGGTCTATGAAGACCCACCCCATGCCAACAGGAGCACAATGCCACCAGCCCACGGCAGAAGAAAGCGAACATCCACGGGGCCCTGCAGGTGAAGAGAAATGTAGGATTTGCAGCGTGGGGATGACACCTGAGTGAGATCAGTCATCAGATCCCTCCAAAGAGCCAGGAGAGGAAAGGCAGACATAAACTGATTCCAGCAAGCCAGGTGCTGGTGCCATGAAGCCAAGCAATGACGACACCGCCTTTCGAAGCACGCAGATTTGTTACCTGCCAAGTTGCTGGATGCCTGTACTCCTGTTCCAGCAGCCCAGGCATGATATTTAGACTATAAAACCCTTCCAGACCATCAGGGCTCCAAGGATATTACTCAAAAGTGGTTTGGGATGTGCTATATCTTTCTAGTATTGGCTATCTATAGGGCAGGATTTTCCCGTTGTAGGGACAGGTGTCCGAAAGACATCATTTGCTCTAAAACATTGGTAGATGGGGAGTGTTGAGGTGACGGATCTGTGTCAACAGGAGGTTTCCCAGCATGGAGACCTGCAAGGGGTAGCATTTACCTTTCAGTGTTTAATCTAGACTAGCTGTAATTAATGTCCATGAGCATAGGGTCTGGTCAAGAAGGACTCATAGTCAGTCCTCGATGCTCTCATCCCTTGGGAGCTCAGCTTAGCACAGGGCTGCACTGCTCCCATGGAAAGGCTGGGAGCACAGCAGAGGGTTCACCATCCCCATTGCAACATTTCACCCCGGAGGTCTTTTACAACACCCTCCAAGATGATGCCCATATGCCTTGGTGGGCATTACTGCATGCTAAGCCCTTCTTTTTTTTGTATTTCAACTGCTGGATTTTTTTAAGGATGCAAGATACAGCTTTCTCAGGCCCAGATGATAGAGCCAAGCTCTCACCACCCTCCAGCTTTACAAAAAAAACCCTCATAGATCCCAAATCTGGTGTCCACAAGCAAGGCCCATGTCTGCAGCCCACTGTGCTGGTCCTGCACGTAGCTGAAAGCTGCTTCACGTGGGTTTGCTTTTCCAGCTGCCCCAGGGTGACCCACTCAGCTGTATCTTATTGTAGGGCTAAGACTCCACTATGTCCCAAGGGTCCTTCATACACAGTCCCCATGGGAGCTGGTAGCTTGGTCTCAGACAGCTAAAGGAGTTTAAGAGCTTACTTGCAAAGAAAACCGGTGGTACCTAAATGCCGTTAAAAAACTGAACTTGCTTGAACAAGTTCAAAAAGTCCCATTGGTGCATTATTGAACGAGCAGAAGTTGTTACTTACACCACTGATATGGGCAATGCTGGAAAAACCCCTACAGGGAGAGCAGAGTCCTCCCCTCCACAGAAACCCCAGGTGACTTTGAGGGCACTAAAAACATCTTTTGTGGCACGAGGAGAGGAATCCAGATATGATCTTCCCCTAATCCTTCGCTCCTGACTAAAAGGCATTACATTAAGTTTCCAAATGATGGTTCTCCCTTGAGCCGCTAAAATTGTCTCGAATAACAGTGTTAGTGAGGGTGGGTAGATAACACCAGAGACATGAAGTACATACCAGTGGGGCCACCCCTCCCTGCAGCTGCTGCTGTCCCCTGATCCGGGCTGCCTGCTCTCTGCTCTCGGGACACCTGTAACTTCAGCCCTCGATGCTGAAATGGGGGTTGCTTCAAAGAGGGACTTTTCACAGTGGAGAAGTGCCAAACCAAGACCTTCGCAGCGCTAACAAACAGAGAATTCAGACACTTTCTGGTTCTCACGGTGGGGTTAGACACAGCTGTGCTCAGACCAGATCTTGGGCCAAGGACTTTAAAGCTATTCGGATACTTTGGCCTTCCCGCATCCTTGAAAAGGTTGTCAAGGCATTCTGTAAAACAGCTGAAAAGATTTATTAAATTCTGTGGAAATCTCCAGAATTTCAAACAGGCTATTTTGTGTGTATTAAATGGTATTGTCACTGATTTCCCCTGCACTCGATCCCAGCTGACAGCACTGAGCCCATGAGGAGATGCGTTTACTGGGTGCACTGAAGTCGTCCATTGGGGCATCCGTTGCTGATTCAGTTGTACATCTATTTCCCCTTGACTGTAGTCCAAAGACACATACCCCAGCCAACCATCCTGATCGCCCCGGTGACTTACAAGGTCATCATTTAACAATTGCAACATCATAGTTTGGTGAAGCCCAAATGGAGGCAAAGTCACGCGCTCAGGACCAAGTTTCTTCCTTCGTTTAGAGAAGGGAGAGGCACAGGAGCTGAGAAATCACAGGTATCTTCCAAAAACAAGTAGTGATGGTGGAGGAGGCGAGGAAGGGGTACATGGATTGAGGAGTAAGGTTTGAGGGTTGTTCCCACTCCCCGCTTCAATGCAGTGCCAGGAACAGCTGGTGCCATGCTTGGGAATTTCACCCTGGGAGCAGCTTCCCACCCACTCTCCCCAGCTATGCGGAGGTCCACATAAGGACCCCCAGCTGGTGCAGAGCTAGATATGCCAAACCAGGAAATATCCCGGACGCTTGGCTGCGTGCTCTCCATTATATTCGCCCCACCTCATCGCTGCGGCATCTGTGCCCTTTGGCATCAGAGAATTAAGTCGTGCTGAGGGGCTGTGAACCACCAGCTTTCTGCAGTCACATTTCCACAGACAGGAGACATGTCTTCACTCTGGCTCTTAGAAGACCAAAGGCCGATGAGGGCAAAGACTGAAGGTGTAAAATATATACACAGAGTTGCCCCTTCTGCAACAGGAATCGAAGGCAGATTCATACAACTGCAAAAGATGGGATTCAAGTTGCACGGATAGCTTGAGAGCCAGGGCTATAAAACACAATTAAGCATTAAATGTTCTTAACAAAGGCAATCTGGGCTCACTGTGTTCTGTTTTTGTTATGTTTTCCCCCTGTTTTATGCTGCTTTAACCTTCAGTTGTTGCTGTTGGAATCCTTTTTGCACTGTTCCACTTGTCATTCTTCTTATTTTTATTAGAGACACTTTGGCAGAAGACTTATCAAAATGCGCTGAGCTTGTCAACAAACGTCATTAGCAACGAGTTGAGATAGACAGTGTAAGCAGGGAAAGGGCATGGGAAAATATGCAATATAAAATAATTTTATATGTCAAAGAAATGCAGCAGAATAATAATGGCAAAGGCCTTGCCGTAAATTATTTGTGCTGTTATAGAAGTAAGTTCCCACTGTTAAGTGATTCCTAGCCAGGCTTCAAAAGGTCCGTGCAGGGGACCAGATGCTCCTCTGGAAGAAAATGGCATAGCTTCATCAAAATCAAGGGCCTGGCCACTCTGCATGCAATGTAATCAGGTTGAGACATGTTACTCCCCGCATCGGATAACTTTAAAATCTCAAATGACAAATTAAGGACTAGATCTCCAGCTCTGGAAATCAAAATCAGTCCACTGGCAAAAGTGCAGCTGTATCAGTCTATGCCCAAATCATGCTTTCTTCTGGGCTAATATTACACACTGGTATATCCAAGTGGCCCGCATATTCAGCATCGTGCTGGGGTTCAATCTCAACATGCTAAGCTGTCAGTCACAGGGCTATAAAGCTGCCCCTCTCTCAATCCCCTGCTTTGAAGTTCCCTCAAAGACATTTGCTTACTTAAGCTCATGCAAGAGAAGGTGAAGTCTGACCCCACCATCCACTCGTGGTGTCCACTTTCATAAGGGTAGGAGAAGAAAAATAAATCACTGCAAAATGAACGTAAGCAAAGCCTCACGGTGTGCTTACCTAATTAGGTGTCAGGTTATATCGCAGGTTGCACTGGGCTATACAAGAAGGGTTGGAATTCAGTAGGCTTAGGTTAAACAAAATAAATCATAAGGTCAATGGTAAGGTGAAAATAGAAAGGCATCCCACCCACCCACCACAATACATCATCAGCAAGCAAGAAAGTGCGCTCTTGGTATCCCAAAGGCCAGGGAAGACATATGAGCCTATAAGATTTAGTCCCTTCAGCTGCAATTGCTGATTAGAGCTCTTTGGAGATCAGCTTCTGATAAGTAAATAGGTCAGACTGCTCCTGGCCAAGGCTAACGGTCAAGTGATGTTATTTAACCTCATGCGCTTACACGGGGCACTGGAGCCGGATGGAGAGCTACCACCGAGGGTCACTGAACATGGGCGAGCACATCAGTTGGAACACACGTGAAGCCCCAAGGAGACGAAATGGCAATAATGCCGACCCTCACAGCTGCACCGGCCAGTCTCAGCGGCAGGAGGAGGGGAGCATGTGGTGGCTCATAACACATCATAAACACTGCTGGCTGCAGCTTACAGGGAGGGACAGGGCAGGGGAAGGTACAAAGGAGGGGGAACTTGGAAAAAAAGGCTGCTTAGAATTTAAAACGCTTTCATGGATCACACTGTTAATCTCTTCAATATCCCACAAAGTGTGATGGGCTCTAGCAGGCTTGCTAGACCGGACGCGGGAACTCAAACATCTCAGATATGGAGCTGAAGACAGTGTCCTCCATGGGGCAGGGAATTACCCTTCCGTCACTGCACAGCCTTCTGCAAGGAGCTCTCGAGTACACATAAGGAACAGGCGCACAGAACAGTTTTGCAAACCTGACTCAGCCTTGATGGAAGCTAATGTGATTTCATTGGGCTGAACTGAGGCTGTACGTCTTTCATAGCCTGTTTTGCCTCAGGGAGCATTTTTATGGCCAAAATAATATGTGCCATATGGGAAAGCCCCACAGAAATTAATAGGAGTGCAACCAGTAGGATTGGAGAGAAATGAAATAATCTATGGAAATGGCTGTGTAATCTTTAAAATTTGATAGAGAATGATCCCCTCTCGCAAGGACTTTTTAAGACATTCTATAGAATTGCTATGATGTAATTCGCTTTTAAATCCTATTCAAAAAGCTCCAAAGCCTAAGAATGGTTATTGTTTTCTTATTAAATTCTGTCAGACTTTTCCATAAAGAAAGAGTTGGTATTCTCATAATATCTCCACTCTCCAAATCTGAAGGAATACAAGACCACTGGATTTAATTATATCAGGCACATAAATGTCTTCCAAACCATTACATGTATCTGTACACATGAAAACACTCATTCATACAAATTAGGTGCCATTGAAATCAATAGAGTTGAACCCACTCCGATGGGACCAGCTACTGAAACAACTACAATGACTGACATGCTTTTAAAGGCCACAGAAGGGAATGGGCTGGAAAGCTCTTATGAAATGTTTTTGGAGGTGGAAAAATACCAATGCATTGAGATGGAAACTGTTTGGAGGAACATGGTGGGTTTGCTCCCACTTCCTTTGCAAAAAGGAATTTTTGGTCGTGCACAGAAAGGGAGTATGTGCTCGCCCCGGTCACAAGCATCCTGCGGCCTGGGCTGGGGAGGCCAGCTGGGATGTGAAAGGCACAGCCTTTAGAACTGGGAATTGAGCCTGGAGCGCTGGCAGCCTGAGTATTTCCCTCACCAGGGGACTGTAAGGTATTTGTTCTCCTCCTTTCTCTCTCCCACTCATTCACTTCAAACGAGACCTATTGGTTCACAGTGAGATTGAGAGGGAAAAACAACCCTGCAATCACAAAGTGCTGTTGCGAGGTGGAAAAACTGGGGTTTACCCAGCTCTGCTCCAAAAAAATGAAGGGAAGAGGTGAGAGTGGCTGCCCAAAGCCTGCCCACGGGTCACGAGGGGGCTGCGCGCTGGTGAAGCATGCCTGGGATTCCTCCGCCGTGATGCCGAATGGGCCCTGGCGATCGCAGCCAGGGGGAAGTTGCTCAATGTTGTGAAACACAGGAGGAAAAAAGTTATATTAAAGTAATAAATGAAAGCAAAAGTGCTCTCTGTAAGGGGGCTGGGAGCAGGGGAAATCTCAGTGTGTGGTAGACCGGTGCGAAACGCAACTTGGCATCATTTTCTGCACTGGAGGAAAAAGGGACATAAATAGATGCAAAAAAATCTCATGGCTGGCTGATAGAGTATGCATGTACATGTCATTAAGGAGCTCCGATCCCTGATTTAGTGAAGTACTTTAATGTATGCTTAATCTTCAGCATGTTAGTACTGAACTGGGTCATAGATCACTAATGAAATAACTGGTATTGATCTTAAAACCTAAAAATTATGAAAAATAAACAATGAAGAAAGATACATATTTCTTTTTAATATTGCTTGGTAAGACTATTGTTTAAAAATAAAAAGCACTTCAGTGTTTTTTAAAGAAACTTTCAAATCTAAATTTCCTGTTAAATTCAACTCCTCTTCCCAAAGGAACCTAGAAAAAGATCCAGCAAAGTGGAGGATTTTCCTGGAAAACGGCTGGTTTTGCCGTTTTTTCAAACACAAACATAAGATTGTGGATCTCCCGGTAAAGGTCAGGGTCATACCAATATAGCCCTTCCAAATGGTAGAAACAACTGCACCATACGTATGGAAAAACTCAACGTGAACCTTTCAGATCTACTCCTGACACGTGGTGAATTTGCCTCAACTTGGCTTTTATTATTCAGTTCAAACAACAGTCCCTGAGGTGGACCAAATTTCAAACAAGTCTTGGCTGTGCTTCAAGGGAGCAAGGGCCACTTTATAGCTTCAAGTGCAAAGACTCCGTGACTTTCTTTTTCACATAAATTTGACGAAGTTAAAATGTGACAATTTTAGCCACACTGTGGGAATCTTCTCAAATCTCTGCCTTCTCCAAGGCCACCTGTTGGAGAATCACACCCTGAGCCTTTAGGCTGCTGTGATTTATATTCTATTATTTTATTGGACATCAGGAAAGACCACAGTAAAAAAAATGAATAGTATATCATCAAGGCAAAAGTTTTCCTTTAGGAATTGTATTCAGCTGTCTTTTCAACAAAGGCAGTACAGGGAGAGGCAGCAATTTTGCTATATCAGCCTAAATCTTAATTAAAAATGTAGAATAAATGCTTCTTGTTTGGGAACAGAGAGAGCAGAAGAAAGCCAGAAGTTGTTTTTCTTTATCCAATAGCCATCAGAAGTGAAAAATCCCAGTTTATATTCTGGATTTCATCACTTCTGCAGACTCTGCATGTTGTATAAGACCAACCTGCCATCACCGACGCTGGCACACTCAGTGCTGCCAGAGAAATGCCCTGCAGAAAACAAATCTTCATCTGGGGAGGGGTCAGCCTCTCTGACGACCCTTTCATGGGACAGCACATACTGTTATATGTAAGGCAAGCTGCTGTGCAGGCACTGTGAAACCTTGGAAATCAGACCGCCCCTCTCCTTTGGGGATGCTAAATGCTTTTTGCTCCCAAACTTGAAAGACGGGGCCATGTTCAGGGCTGAACAGGCCTCCTCAGTGGTCTGCGAGTCCATCAGCCCTGTGGTAGGGTGTCGGAGCAGCCATCTGACATGCAAAGTTATTTGTCATCCTGGGGAGTCTTGTGCAAGTGCAAATGCATTTTGGCTTCCCCCTTCCATGAATGACCTCCTAAGAGGCGTTGGCAGCTGCCCGGGATCCGGTTTTGCTGGCAGAGCATGCCACAGGTGGCACCATCTGCGCCCTCCACTCCAACCCAAACAGCTCGTTTCCAGCTGCAGGGAAGGGCCGGCAACGTGATAGTGACTCCCCGGCAGGGTGGAGGGGGGCTCACACACTGGCTCCCTTGTGGAGGAGGAACGGTCAATAATTAGCACCTGTAGGCAACTCCCAGCCCCTGCAATAAACACAAATATGTCTCCTGGCATGGCCAGCTAGGAAAATATAAGCTGAAAAAGCCCCCTGTGCCAGACACATTCCGCTGTACGTGTGCCACTGCTGCATGCCAGCTGCTTGCTGCAGGTACGTGTGCTGGAGAGCCAGCAAACGTGAGCCTGCTACATCGTTAGGAAGGTGAATCTTTTCCCCTCGGCTGTTTTCACGTGCTAAACAGCACGTATGGACTTCAGAGATACTCTCGGCTTCAGATTTTCATTTATGACTTAAGGAAAGATGTGACCCCAAATGGATTTACGCTATTATTACAGGCAATGTATGTTTAATTTGCCCAGTTACTTCAGTAAGAGGCTGACTGGAGACCCACAAGTGTCACACGCACCTTTGTACCTCCCTCTCACCCCTCCTGCTGTCCGAAAGCACTAACACTGCTACAACGCAGATGTCACGGCATGAGGAGCAGCAGATGTGCAACAGGCAAAAAAAAGACGGTACCAGTCCTAGACATTAAAAGAAACCTCTCACAATTGGTATGGGATCTTCTCTGACACCCAGAACCCACCAGCCTGTGGGATTTGGGAAAGACCTTGACCATGAGAAATGTCATCACAGTTGACAGTCCACCATGAAGGGCAAGTGGCCCCTCTGGTGACTGCAGTGTGGGAAAAACCCGGCCGGCCCTACAGCCGGGGGGACGTTCAACGGGGGTGGCCATCACCAGGCTCCAAGAGGACGCATCAGGCAAAGGGAAGAGACGCCCATGACCTTCTGCCACCGTCACTCTGAGAAATGAAGGCTGGACGTGGGAAGATCCCAGTCACCACTCGCCCCACCAAGGGGGTCTGCTGGAGGGGTTGATGCTGCCACCAGCACAGCTGCAGGCACACCAGGCCCAAAGACAATAAACAAAAGGACTTCGCTCTCAGAGCCGGGACTGGGCATGGGGTTATGTGATTTTTGGAAGCCTTGCAAAAAGTTGCGTGTGACAGATGGAATTAAAAATCCCTTCGCGTTGCATGTATGCCCTGGCGCTACGAGGCAGCTCTTGCTAAGCACTTTGCTAGGTGGCTACCTGCTGTGCAGCTAGATCTAATCAGAGTCGAACATCTCCAAAGGAAACAGCTCTGAACAGCTCCATTGTTTTAATTTTTTTGCTCCGGGCTCACAAAATCCTGGTGCTCGCTCTCTCAAGTGTGAAAACTGAATATAAAGCAGATCAGACTCTGCTGTGCCTTAGCAGGCACTGTGAGCTGCACATCAGTGATGGGCTTGCATATAAACCACTTGGCAGAGCTTCCAGGACAAGTCAATTCCTGGAAGGAAAAGTGGCTAGTAGGTATGAAATACACTTTGCTTGTACCAATAAGAACTAAGGCCAAATGTCTGACTGTCAGACTGATACAAGTCATAAAGCATTGACTATTGAAAAGCCTTCTGCTCCTGAGCAGTCACACCTGAACCCTTGCTTCTCCAAAATTCGTCTTGATCAAAATATACTACTCTAAGGCTCAGCAGCTGAGATGTCTTGGGGCACACAGTGTCCATTAGTCACAGTTTAGCTGAAATTCCTGCTTGCTTCCCTGCTGTGCCAATTTGGACCCTGGTTTTACCTGCGACTAGCCAAGTGACTGACTCCTGCTATGTATTTTCCCATATAAAAAGAGCATTTGTATTCTTTAAACCAGTGTGACTTTTGGTTTAGATTCAGGGGGAAAAGCAAACTTTTCCTAACAGGGGCAAAGAGCGTGTCACCTCCATAACATGCTACATAAACAGAGTTTCCCTTCTGGCGAGCAAGACCCACCTGAAATACAGAGGAGCAGCGCTGAGCAAACACACTTAGAGGTGTGATGGAGCGACTGAGGACTGCCTGGTCGGCAATGCCTGCACCCCAGCAACTCCCTCATCTGCTTTAACGACTAGAAAAGTCAGTATGGATAGGCACGCGTTGGCCCAAACGGTGATTGCATCTGCTCTAATTCCTGGATGTTCGGCTGATGTTCCTCAGCACTGCTTCTTTGGTATAATACAGGTACAACGAGCAAGTATTAACAGCTTCATTCTTCCCACTATGACTTTTTTTCTCTCATTTTCCTTATTACCCAGGATGGAGTTAGTTTGATTTAGGTTCTTGTGTTCAACAGCCTTATCAAGCTCAGAGCTGGCGAGGAAAATACCCTGCAGAATAAATATGTTGCAAAAGAAACTATAGGAAACTTCATGTTGTCCTGCATCCAGGAAAACAAGAGGAGCAGTGCAGTTTTACCATGTTGAGTTTGATTTAAACTATTTGGTACTTTGGAATCAGATAAATTTGGATGAGTACGGAACTGGCCTGAGGATCTGAGATGGCAAATTTCCTAAATAAAGAATGGCGTTCTTAATCATTTATAAAAACCTCCAACGTACTTTTATATTTCCTCTTTTTCACTTAATGCTGTGATTAATGTTGTGCCATTGCTATGGTCCAGATAATAACCACATCAGAAGGAGCTCCTTTATTCATTTACAGATAGACATGACCCATGAGGCTTCTGAGAAAACATCTCTAGGTCACGGTCACTTTTCCCCCATACTTCCAGTGCAAACATCTTCACCCTGCCAAGGAAGGACTGCTTTCCCAGGAAGGGGGTGACTGCCTCGGTGAGCGTCATGACTCTTTGTAGATGTTTTATGCCATAGTCCATGGTCTATCCAGAATGATGCAAAGGCACAAAAAAGGCAACCAGCCCTGCTGCTCACAGAGAACTCAATGCTAATTCATGATTCCACCTGGGCTGAAGACTTAAATTTCATTATGTGCTTTATAAACTTAAGAGTTTTAGAAATAACATATAATATTACTGGCTCAGAATGAATTTCCATCTAAAGGCAAAGCTCTGAAAGGGATATATTAAATCCAGGGCAATTCTGCTTCAAAAGCTCCATGCACTTCTGAACATAATATCCCAAAGTCATACTCCAAAGTTAAAATTTGTTAAAAACTGGAAATTACTTGGCATCTCAGCATATTTGGAGATACTGAGTAATAAAATGGATAAGATCTGTGCCAAGAATAATATGAATTTTCCCCATTTGTTTAAATATTTAAACTGTAGAGAATGAGAAGGTGCCGCTCAATATTTTTAAATGTGGCAGCTTGTTAGTGGCATTAGTTTATATGTCTCTATTTCTCCATATTTTTTCTCTCTAAGTTCAGTGTAGGTAGCTGAGATCTCATCTCCTGTTAAAATCAAGGTTTAGGTGTACAGCCAGAAACATCTATGTAGAAGACAGTTTTAACTGATCTTATAAATCTGTCAACCATCAAAAGTCTTTTCCATGATCAAGTTCAGAAAAGATTTGTTATTTTTAAGACATTAGGTATTGTACTCTTCTGTCCTCCATGACTCAACATGCAATTGTTTCTTCCACTAGAACAACTAAGACAATCCTTTATGCTGTTTCACTCCTCAGAATATAATTTCTCTCAAGATTTGTATTCTGGCTTCTTTTTTGCTGTTGTGTTGGTTTTTTCATGTCCTATCCTCTCTAGGGTGATAAATACCCAAGATGCCAGGCACAGGTTATTGAAAACAGAACAAGATAAATACAAGCAGGGAGACAAAAACATGCTTTCTGGGGTTTGTTTCTGAGGGGCAGTTTTGCAGCTGGAAGAATGAACATTGGTTGACTTTGTTCTGAAGACTGCAAAGAAAGAAACACGATGCTGTTTTTTTATGAAGCCTGCAAACCACATTATCTGAAATAAAGAGTTCTGCTTGAAACAAAATGGGGTTTCTTCAGAAATGCCTGCTGAAAATTAAATACTAAGAAGATGTCATTAGATGTGTTGGGCAAGGTCTTTTCCTAAGGCCAGTTCAGTGAATAAAGGCAACTGTGGATTTTAACAGCCACCCTGGGGAAGGGAAAAAACAAATATATTTGGCTCATCAGCATGTAACAAGAGTAATTAGTGATTTAGAAATAGGTGTGGCACGGGAACAAAAGAGTGGACTGACAGAAGGATTCATACATCAAGAATATGGAATAACTTGGAGGAAATCTGGAGATCTACCAACAATGTTGAAACAGAGTATGCAAAAATAGCTGCGTTCCTACTCTGTCAGTTAACCCAGAGGTGTTTTATGTGTACACGCAGCGGGGCAGCCCTCTAATCCAATTTGCAGAAGCAGGTGGGATTGGTTTGAAGCAAACAATGTGATTCCCTGGTTAGAGGAGCAGTCTGGGGTTGTGGTCAGTGTTGGCAGAGCCCAGGCACCTCTTCCTCCTTGGATCTTGGACACGGTTGAGTTATTTAGTTCCTTTATAGCTCAGCTTGCTTTTACTTGTAAACAAAGTGAATTGTATTTAGGCATCACCTCTGTAGCACCTCATTCATTGGTTTATAAAGTACCTCTGAAGGAAAGATGTGAAGAATGGTTATTAACGAAGAGTCTAAAATCCTAGAAGCCAAAAAGAAGACAGTAACCAGAGCCTTTATAAGGCTACCAGCAGACTCAGATGATGTTGCCCATCACAGAGCAGATTTTGGTCTTTGATTTTTGACATCACTATTTACAATCAACTCATCTAATGCAGTCTGTTTTCTCTCTTTAAGAAAAACCACAAAACCAGTTTTATGAAAATCCCATGTTGCTGTGGGACAGCATCTCCTATTTTAACTCTTTTTCTTCTTCTTTGCTATTTGCAGTGACACTGATGAGCCATTGACATAAAAATCCACCTCCAATTTAATGCAGAAATGGAGACAGATGCATTTTATTAGGAGTTTGTACCGCTCTGCAGAGATGAGAAAATATTTACAGATAGTTCAGCTGATCTTTTAAAGTGGCATGATTTGATTGCCATCGAATAATTATTATGAAAACATTTGCAAGGTTTTTGTTACCTACCTTCCCTTCTCTTTAGAAGATGTCTTTCTGGAAAAGATTTTTCAAAAAAATGGGGCGTAATGTAATACATGGCTATAACATAGATTGTTAATTTTTAGTGTAGCTGAATCACAGCATGCTTTGATTGAGAGAAGCCAACACAAACATGCAAAATATGTGCCTCTTTGAACAGGATACACCACATCCTGCATTTGGTAGCCAAAGGTTCCAGTTTGCATCACAAATGTAGTCCAAGATCTCTCTCTCCTTGAGGTATGTACCTCAGAAAGTGCCAAATCTGCAAGACACGCCGCCTTTTTTTTAATTTCTTTCTTTCATTCTCTCCTATTTTAAAAAAAAAAAGTTTAATAATTTGCTTGTTTGGGTTTAGTAGAGACTCAGCAGGTGATTGAAAGAAAGGACTGCATCGTCAGGAGGGACTTTGATTAATCAGAGACTTGATCGTTTGATTAATCGTCCCAGAAAGAGCTGACTCTGGCAAAAGTGCCCCAGCCAACATGTAAACACGTCGAAAGAACATTTTCGAAATACATAAAGACAAATTGCAGTTCAAAGCTACTCTTACTGGCCTGTTGATTTGACTGCTAGAAACAAAAGCCTTTCTGCCTGGTTGATAGAAACCAGACCTTACACGGGAGGAAACAATTGACTTCAGGTCCTTTCAAATTTTGAATAAAAAGAGCTTGACATTTTCTTTTTTAATTAATTTTTTTATCTTCTCATTCTTGTTTACAGTAATAAATTACAGTCCTTAGTCTTTTTATAAGGAAAGTTAAGTTTCCTCTCATTTTCAAGCAATTTATAACACATGTTTAAGACCTTTAGTTACATAAGGGCTCTGCAGACCTTCCCAGCAAAGCATAAATTATCACAGTGAGGTAGCAAACAAAACACTGCGCTATGCATCGCCCACTCATCATCGCATTTTACCTGCCATTTAATGCTACCCAGTAGGAAACCTTGAGTTGGAAAAATACTCAAAAAGCCTGCCTGCTTGCCTAGCAATCTCATCATGTAGAGGAAAAAAAAAGGGGGGATTTGTGAATTCAGCTGGCTCCCAAGCTAGTGGAGGTCATAAAAACTCTTTCTTGTCATGGAAACACACGGTGAGCTGACTGTAGTGAGCTGCATGGTGCACATAAGTACTCGACAATGTTTCTTCTCAAGTTCAGGAAAGCCCATATACATGCTGAAGACCAGCTCTGTTCAGAACGGCAGGCGAGGAAAGCCAGTAAAAAGCAGAATTGGTATTTTGCAGGAAATTTGGGGAGGGCAGGAAACAATTTCCTTTCTGGAGCAAAAATAAAACTCTCCTACAGATTGTGAAAAACAGAGAATACAGGGAGAAAATTGAATGTTTCCAACATTCAAGCCAGAAGCAATGGGTTTGGTCTTCACACTACCTGGGGAAATCCCTGATTTGCGGGTGCCATACCCTCGCCGGGCCACCTGCGTGCAGGCTCAGGCAATGGAGACACAGTAGCCTGGCAGCCACCAGCCCAATTTCTTCGTACTCCAATTACTGTAAATGGATTAACCACTGCTTTATATCATGGGCCTCAGCCCAGGGTGGATCAGCTGTTTTTCTTGTCATCAGCAACACAAGAAAGACTCTAAAGAAAAAAGTTGGTTCAAGTCAAACCAAAATGGAGACTACTTTGCTTTTGCCAATGCACAACTGCAGCCTCCCACGTCCACCACCAGCAGCCCAGCGATAATTCTGAGTCAACTGAAAGCTTTTGTTTGGCCCCAAAAGGGGTAGATTTAGATTGAATGAGGTATGTTTTTCAGCCCAAAAGAAAAGATACACTTATTTAGCAACTGTTTAAAAATATATGTGAATTGTGAGACTAAAAAAATCATGGAAGTTAGAATAATTTCTAAGCAAAATTCTGAAAAAATATTTTGACACTTCCAAAGTAAGTGTTTCATTTTTCAAAATTCTGAAACATTGCATCTTGTCTTTTACATTCCTTCCAATGGCTACCACCCATGGTTTTGAGGTCTAAAACTTGATTTTGAAATAGAGCTTGTCCTTCTCAAGCTGTAATTTTTAATGCATTTACTATTCCAGCTGCAAGGGTCACAGCTACTTGTTTCTCGTTTCAGCATAGCAAGTGGAATATGAGCTCGGCAAATTGTCTTGACAATGCAACAGCACAGTGTAGCACTTTTGGTGAAAGCATTAAGAAAAATCAGTGCAACAAATCTGAAAAGAGTCCACAAGTTGACAGTCCAATTGCTTATTAATATTTGCTGAAATAGACAAGAAAACCTATTCCCAAATGTTTTGTTAACAAAAAAAGGAGACATACTAAAACATATTGGATGCTTTTGTAATAATTGATTCGCAATACATATTTTTGCTTTAGTTTGCTTTACTTTGCTGTATCTTATCTTCACCATGTTTTATTTTTCATTAATTAACCCAGCTTTGTCAAAGACCTTGAATCTCAACCCTGAATTCTAGCAAAGCACCACGGAGAGCTAAAATTACCAGCCTCTCCTCCCTTCAGCTGCAGAGCCAAGAGATGAAGATCTATTTTGCCTCTTACAACTTCCTTAGTGGCAATAGGAATCTAAAGGGTATTCCTCCCCTCTTGTATATATCAATCGTAAGTCCTTTGTATTCATTCTCATTCCCTATCCAGCCATATTTTAATTAATGAAATCAAAACACCATCTACTAAAATAAACCAGACTTAACGAGGGAAGAAAGTCAAAACAAACAGGCACTGTTTACTTCCTTTGCACTGATTTGCCAAGAAATGAGCTCCACATCCAACATTATCGATTCATGTCAGAAATATTAACCTCTCACAGCAGCATGAAGAGTAGCATCTGGATCAAAAGATTGAGGGGGGACAGGCGTGCAGTGAAATGAAAGCAACACGACATTTCTGCACGGCTTGGCGGATATCTTTACCCCCACAGGTAGTGTTTATGTCCTCTCGATCAATACCGCAGATGGAAATGTGATATTCAAGGTCTCGCATTTGGTTGTGCCTCCAGCTCTCAGTGGAGAAGGGATGGGAAGTGCCATGTGCATGGTGTGTCCTCCAGAAAATGCTGCTCAGAGCCACATCTGGAGTTCCTGGCTCATAACACTGAAAGATGTGGTACCATATGAGCATGAGTAATATAATTCAGCTGTCATCTACCACTGGCCATCTCCTTAGTGTGAAAGAGCTCAGATTTGGTGGCCATCACAGCAAAATGTGACAGCGGTTCATCTGATTGAGTTTGTAAGGAAAGATGGCATCAGACTGTCCCCAGAGCAGGTGAAAGCATGCAGAGATGTCTAATCTGAGAATCACCTTCATTAGCTACAGCTCCGCACACAAATGACTCCTTTGAGCCTTTTGAAATATTTTATGTGAAAGATTTTGTTACTGAAAAAGCAGTTCTCCCAAAACCAAAAGATTCAGTCCAAATGTATCATTTTCAATCATTAGATCTTTTCTTTCATAGAAAAGGATTTTAAAAGAAAAACAAACTAGGGTCTAGGCAAGCTTTTGCTTTTAGAAAATGGAAGTGTTACAAGCTTTTTCCCACCCTATCTTTAATGGATGGCTGTTCCTCTTTCATCCCTGCCCCACCTTCCTTTCACCATTGAATGTACTGACAGGCTGTTTGGCTGGTGGGGCTGGTTTCTTCCTTTTCCTTTGACATCTTCACAGTATTTCTCTGACTTCTGCAATACGCAGGGCAGCCGCGTGAATCCCTGCAGGATCCACCTTTAGCTGTGATACCACCCTGGGAAACAGAAGCAACTTGAAGGTCTGCAATTTTTCTTCATAATACCCTGTTTTCCTCCTTTTCAACTAGCTCTGCAACTATTACGTGCAGATCTTGCAAAACTGCTGGATTTCAGCAGCGCCCTTTGTTATCCCCCCCATTTGCCGACGAACAAAGAGGGAACTGGATGGCTTCTGCAAGTTGGAGTGGGATGTTGGCTCCCCGTTCACTGCTTCAGATCTGAAGCTGCTAACAATGAACAATGGTAACACACTGACTCCCCGTTGCTTTTGTGCTCCATGTGGTGTGCGAATGGGGCCAAGGGCATGGACATGGCTCTGGGACAGGGTATTTTGGTTTCCTGCCTTTTTTGTCCAGCGCAGAGCAGAAGCCAGAGCATCCACAGGGGTATTCCCTTGCTACACTTGGTGGCATCTGCCCCGCAGGGGCTGTTTTGTCACTGAGAATAGTAAGAGCATTAAACAGAGGCCAAGGAAGAGCGCGATCTGCAAATGTCCCATTAACTCCATCCCGTATGACCAACTCCTTTCTGCTGACAAACAGCAGCACAGTGCCGCTCCAGCACCACCTCGCTCTCTGCACCTCATGCTCCAGGAGCCACAACCAACCAGAGAATGGTCCTGGCCCCTGGGCATGGACTTAGTGACCTCGATATTGCTTCTGGCAGCACATATCCCATCAGCCAAGCCACCAGCAGCTCCTCAGTGTCCAAACGGGTAGACAGGCACTACGGCGGCAGACTTAGAGGCGGCCTTTCCACTTGGGGTTAAAACCTATTGTCAGTCTGAACACTTGCAGCCCCGTGGATAAACACAGGACTGCCCGGAGCCAAGCATTAAATCCGCGCTCACATGCAGAATAAATAAAGAATTAAACGCGGTGCATAAATAAATACAAATGTTAAGCGGCATCGAAACTAACACAGCCTTCTCTGTGTTCTCCCCCTGGAGGGGCCTTGGTGAAGGAGCCTGCCCCATCTCAGCTCCACGCCAGGCTGCTGCAATCAAGGCCGAAACGCAAACGTGCTCTTTTTTTTTCGCTTTTCTCAGATCTGGTCCCTAAATTCTCACTTTACATGGCTGACAGAGGTCAGCACAAATAGTACAGGGCCAGGTGTGATGCGTTTGTGCAGAAATGAAGCCAACTAGGATGGTTCTCTCATTCCGTTAGTCCAAGGCGTTGGTAAAGTCATAACAAAAAATGCTGACTCTCTCACCCTGAATTTTTTTTCCAGATTATAAGACATACAGTGATTTCTCTGGGTTTCTTATCCCATATTCAGAGACGTTTATTTCTTCACTGTTCTTTTTCATTTTCTTTTCCATTTTTCCTTTCATTCCCTTGACTCCACGCCAAGGTGTCAGCTACAAATTTTATATATATATATATATATACACACACACATATATCTGAAAATATCAATGTATATATCTTTTTAGAAATACCTTTCAAGTACCAGCCTTCCAAACAGAACTGTACTCCGAAAAACTAAAGCAAGCAAGAAACTAGACCACATGGGACCCCTCTCTGACCCCACAGCCATCGTATACAGATCTAACGCAACCCATTTCAATGGTATTGACATCAGCAGTTATTTCTGATTCGCTTTTCTGTGTGTTGAATCAAAGTCAAGTCCCCCTTGCTTACGAGGGTGGCTAGACTTTCACATACGATATTTTGACTAAGAAACTCGAGCAATAAACAGATAAGAACGAGCTGCTCTACTGGTCTTCAAATGAGAGTGTCAGCATGGCACAGGACACCACAGAGGAGCAGGTTTGTGCCCACTGTACATGCTGGATCTACCACCCAAACCTTAAAGCCCAAGGGTGCTCTCTAAAGACCTCTTTAGTTCAGGCCTCCTTGTTCATTGGAGACAAGCAGAGCCTCAAGATGTTTTTCAACAGTGGGCTGGACCGAGCTTTTCCACCTCATCTGTCCAGACTCTGTACTCAGTTGTCTCAGCGGAGGGTTTGGCACACAGGTCTGGTAGCCATTGCCCCAGCCACCCTATCATTGCCCTGTAGTGTCACACGTCACCAGCGTGCTGTAAGCAGGGAAGTGACTGCTCCCAGGAGGGTTTCCAAGTCACCCAAGTGATACTGAGATATGGCTTACAGCCGAGTCTAGGCTAGAAAATTGGTATACAGAATGGGGTTTTCAAATAGCAAAGGGAGCTGAAGCTGGAGCTGTTCTCTAGTCCCTTGCAAAGGTGGCCTTTACACTCTGTTCATGGCACAGTTGTTCCCCAAAGGCAACAGGGCTGAGGGTAGCCCTCCAACAAACTCTGCAAATGCCCCATGACAAGGAGAGCCAGTGGTGAGATGTAGCTGAGGGTCTCTGGAGTGATGGGAAAGCCATGCTACCTCTGCTTGTCCCAGCATGGGTCCTTCCAACCCCCCCCGTACCGCTCTAGCATCTCGAAATCTTTACCACACAGGCACCACTGGGGAACCTCTTTAGTTTGCATGAAGACACTTGTGGATTTCAGCTGAGGAATTCTGGTTTTCACCCATTTGGAGGATGATTTTTGCAGCAATTAGCTATCAGATCTGTCTCCATTTCCCTAATTGCCTATGAATTTCACAGTGAGCAACACGAAAGCCATTAGTGGTCAGATAGTCACAGTAGATTCAGAACACATTTCCAGTTGAAAGAATTATTAACTAAGATTTGTTCATGGTGACATCCAAGCTCCACTAACAGCTTCCCAAGTACTCAAGAAGGGATTACGTCCATTTGGAGGCACTCAAATTTCAGGGGTGCAATACTTCACAGTTGGCGGGGGGGAGGGCAGGGTCGAGCCATGGGCTTTTAACTACATTTTATGTATAGACATTAATAAAATCTGGTAATAATTGAATAAGATGAACTTCCTATTAATTGCGAAGTGGCACACAAGGACCACAAGTGCTGTCAGATCCCACGTCTCTATAGGAATAAAGGAACCTTTCCGAGGATGCTGTGTGATTTCCAGCGTGCAAGGTTATGACGTGCACTGCGTGCGACAGATCAAGGGAACTGAAAAGGCCAAGCTTCCTCACTGTAGCAGGGTCTCTAGTGATTTCATAACTCCAGCTGGACCTCTTTTGGCAAGGGAGAGGATCTTTATGAGGGAAAATGCTATAAATCTGCTGTCGCTAAAGGCCATCAGACACCATGTGGCATGTTCATGATATCACCAGTGTGCACCAGTTTTAAAACAGCGGGTTTAGCCATAAAGCTGCCAACCAGGAAAATCACATACGAGAGCAATGCTGAACTTTTAGCAGTGAAACATCACTTTGAAAACCCTTCCTCTTCCTGCTCCTTCTCAACCCCAAAGCTTTGGAGAGATAGAGGAGGGGAAAATGAAGGGTGTATGCTTCAAAGTCCTGTGATAAACATCCCAGGATTAAAACAAAGCCAAACTTTGTGTCCCGTTTCTGAGCAGAAACAGCTGTCACTCAGCAAAAGTGTTTGCTTAATGATGAGGGAGCCAAAAAAAAAACCCCTTCCTTAGAGAAAGGGAGTCTATCTGTTTCATAATGTTCATTTTGCCCTGCCCTGAGTTAAAAATCAGGAGGAATCAGTGCAACATGCCAGGTAGGAGTCAGGGATGGAAATCTAGCAGGCTAAGTGTGAGCTACACAGCCATAAATTGCTTGCCTTAACTGTTTATGACAATTGGTAGCAGAAAAAAGTTATATATCTTCAGCAAGCATTTCTGCAGTACACAGCTTTCCGTTCTGCTGCAGTTACTGTGGCCTTTCTGACCACCTTCTTGCAAGAGTTTTTCCCTGCGTATCAAGGAAAAGCTCCAGGCTGGGAGGAGAGGGGAGCAGCCAGAGCCAGGCCAGGCCACTGAAACCCTCTGACATGGATTATAGCAAACGAAGGCAAAACATAAGAAGCCTCAGGGGACTCAGAGCTCCACGAGGCAGAGATTTTGTGCATTGATACCTGCAGACAAAATCCTGATTGTAGACACCAGTTCAGTGCCAGAACGCTTTTCCACTAGGAGGCTTTAAATTTATGCTTCTAGTAGGGTTGAGAAGTTCACAGAAAGGTCATATTCATCTGCTGCTTTGCACTGTAATGCAATACCTCTCCCAGAGATTTTAATTAGGACCCTCACAATTAATTTATTTACCCATCACATTTATATTTTCACTTCTTATCACAAGAAATGCTGCTGCAGTCACTGCCTTCCCTACGAAAGGAAAAATGAAGACTCATTACTTTTGTCAACAAATAAAGGGTTATTATTCACCCCACCCCCGCTACACCTGGGGCTTTTGCACACAGATTGAAGATAATTGCTCATTTCAGCTGGCTGCATGATGCCCAAGCATCTTTGATTTTGAAGGTTTTGCCTTGTTATGCCACTGCCTGCTATTGGAGCTCAAACCAGCTGGCTACGTGTGTGCAGAGCAAACTTTGCACGTGCCAAGGTGTGGGTAGGTGGGTGAGAGCAGGAGGGAGAGGGGAGACCAATTTTACAATATTGATATAATTTACACGGTGTCACAACTGAAAAGGACAAGCAGTGATGTTCACATTTCCCATTGAAGAGGTTGCACAGTTGAGTTTTACACAACTCTCGTTGAACAAAAACTGGAATATTTGCAACTTGGAAGATAAAGTGACTGTGATTGGGAAACTCTCTTCTAATAATCAAACGCACAGAGGGAGGATGTTTCCTGCCTATTTTTCTAGGTGCAGGATAAGAAAATTCAGCTCCTAAAATGCATTCAGGTTTCTTTCTGCTCCTACACGAAGACTAAGTCTTCTAAATTGTTCACTTTTCTCAGTGCATGGGTTTGTACAATGCAAATGCTTGAGAAGATTACAGAATTTGGCTTTAAATCAGCAGAAAAGTTTCAAAACATTTTTTTGATACAGTCACAAACTGCACTTTGCACTATGGCCCTGATGCATTGGCCACGTCAATGGATTTCAAGGAGCTTTTAGATAAACCCCATGCGCAGGACAAATAGACAGGCTTTCCGCTCTTGCCACTTTGCATGGACAGCTTGCCACTTTGGGATTCAGAGACATGCTCATAAATTTGGCTAGCAACATCCAGAGGCCTCCTGGGTGCACAGCTAGTATTTAGAAACTGCCATGTAGTGGTGGTGGCCTGCCCAAGCTCTCTGTGAGTTCCTAAGGAGAGAAGGAGCTTTGAATAGTTTCAAATTGAGCTGATACAACATTGTCAAATTATAGTTTTTCATCACTCTGTCCTGCCCTGTAAAAGTCTTGCTCAGGTTTCTTTGCTTCTCCCAGATGAGTAATGTTGAGCTATACAGAATGCTTGGAAAGCAGCTTTGGATGGAGAACAAGACATCGTCAAAATCATGCGGTGCACGATCCAAATCTCTGAAATGTGGGGGTAGAACAAATAATCCCTTCTCTTACATAAGTACCGGATTCATTCATCTGTTGAGGACTCATAAAAGGCACAAGCCGGCTGGCTACAAGGCAGCTTTTCGGCCCTCTGTGTCTACAATGGGGATAAGCCCATGTGAAATCATACAGAAACTCTTGAGAGTTTTCCATGAGGTCACTTCAGAGCTGTCCTCACTGAATTTTAACACTGCCAGTGTGTACCTAATCATGCTAAATGCTGAACATCCTTAACCCTTTCTGGTAAATGGATGTTTCTACACTGGGCAACGAAGCAAGGAACAAACATGACTGACTGCTGTCATTGCAACAAGGACAGATAGTTTGGTGCTTGCCATAGCAATCAGGATCCTTCTGTTCCCAGTTCAGGAGCAGATTTGGTCATCACCAGAAAAAGAAGAGGCTGAAAGTACTTGGCTGGAGCTCTGTACAGTTGGCACCAGTGGGATTAAGCTCAAAAGTTGGGGAGAGAATGCAAATGAACTGGGCACATTTTTAACACTGGCTAAAATAGCACAGACCTCTCAAACCTCTCTCAAACCATCACATCCTCACGCCTGCGGAACAAACTATTGCTCTGTCAGTTTGGCCCTAAGGGGGAGAAGGGACCACCTAAGCACATTAAGACATGGTGAATGAGGTTCTTAGACCATGTATTTCCGTATTTCAGGTATCTGAGGAAGGGAAAGGGATTGAACCCAAGCAACTTCCTAAGCAACCTACACAGCTTGTTGACTATTAAGAGGAATACCTGCCACCATGTCAACATTCAGAAGTTTGGTGGTGGAGGGGAGCAGACTGCAGTCACCACCCACCACAACTCTTGTAGGCCAACTGACATCAGTCTTCCCAACCTGAAACTGGATTTACTCAGTCAGCAGCAGAGGCAGTGAGTGCAGACAGCTGGCTGGCCTTCAGGACAAAAGCTGGCTCCTATTCCTTTGGCCCAGCCCTTGCCCATTGCTCCACCTGTGTGCTCTACAGCGTATGTCTTCCAAGTCTTTCTCCAGCTTTGGCTCTTTTACTGTGGCCTGCTCTAGAGGCACTTAAAAGGTATTGGACCAGAGAGGTATCCAGTGCAAGAAATATAACAAACTAGCAGACAAAAATTGAGGTGTCCATGCAGGGAAGAAAAGAAAGAACCAAGGAAAACCAAAGAGAGCATCGTGACCAAAGCCAAGCCCGCCCTATCCCAAAGCAGTGGATGCAAAAACAGTGCATATGTTTTGATGTTGTTATGCATATTG
The DNA here is from genome assembly GCF_947461875.1 of Haliaeetus albicilla. Classification (NCBI taxonomy): domain Eukaryota; kingdom Metazoa; phylum Chordata; class Aves; order Accipitriformes; family Accipitridae; genus Haliaeetus; species Haliaeetus albicilla. Next base: position 5,880,690 of record NC_091490.1, read on the forward strand.
ATAAACATCAAAGGCCAAATACAAGTACCAACTGTTGCAGAGGCTAATTTGCAGCATAGTCCTTCATACACTTTCAGGATACATTCAGCCTTTCATTATCTGAGACAATGAGGAAGGATTATCCAGACAAATTAAAAATGCAGATGATACCCACTATTTCTGGAGCACCCCACTGGCATCCCACAGAGCCAGCTGACTTTCTGCAATTCTTCTCAGCTCTTGTGGTTCCAGGAAGGTTTATTAACTTTGCCACAAGACTGCACACTACACACATGTGGAGGTGCTCCTGGACCCGGGCTACCTCTGAAAGCAGTGAAGTGGCAAGTGGGCAACGCCACTCCTGGGCTAATAAGTTCTATAGAAATAAGATCACTGTCTCAGTAAGACATTTTGTTGCCTGTGGCTAAATATTTTTTTAAACAGTTAGCTCAGTAAGTATGCTTTAGAGAAGTCTGTGTTCAGTGCCTGCCTGCCATGGCAATAAATATAATTTCTGCTGATATATTTGCTCAGGTTTGGCATCTCCTGGTGGGCTGCCCACCAGATTTGTGCCTTTCACAGCATTTCCCGCACAAGACTACCTAAGGCATCCCTGTGTGTCTGTGGTGCAGGCTACCAACAACCTAACCCAAGTACTTGGTCATTCTGAAAACAGGAAACTAAGAATTACAGTGCATGTGAGCCTCACAGGGCATCATCTCGGCCATCTTCAAGACAGAAGGTCTCACAGCTGCAAGCATGTACTAAGAAAGAAGTCAATGTGAGGGGCTAATTTGGCCTACAATAGGAGTCTGAAGGAGTACATGACCACTGCAGAAGAAAAGAGGGTGCTCTGACAGAGAGTAAAGACAAGGAGATGGAAAGAACATGATCATCTAAAGAAGGAGTTGTTGAAGATCAACATTCCCAATGGAAAAACCCATTTGGAGGACCTAATGGGTCCACTGTTGTATTGGTTTTATGTGGCAAGGTTTTGGTAGCGGGGGGGGTTACAGGGGTGGCTCCTGTAAGAAGCTGCTGGAAGCTTCCCCTGTGTTCGAGAGAGAGCGAGCCTATACCAGTTGGCTCTAAGACGGACCTGCCGCCGGCCAAGGCCGAGCCAATCAGTGATAGTGGTAACGCCTCTGTGATAACATTTTTAAGAAGGAAAAAAAAATTGGGACGTGGAAAACAGCCACCGGAGAGAGGAGTGAGAACATGTAAGAGAAACAAGCCTGCGGACACCAAGGTCAGTGCAGAAGGAGGGGGAGGAGATGCTCCAGGCGCCGGAGCGAAGATTCCCCTGCAGCCCGTGGTGAAGACCCTGGTGAGGCAGGCTGTCCCCCTGCAGTCCAGGGAGGTCCATGGTGGGGCAGATATCCACCTGCAGCCCGTGGAGGACCCCACGCCGGAGCAGGTGGGTTCCTGAAGGAGGCTGTGACCCCGTGGGAACCCTGCGCTGGAGCAGGTTCCTGGCAGGACCTGCGGATCTGTGGAGAGAGGAGCCCACGGAGCAGGTTTTCTGGCAGGACTTGTGACCCCGTGGGGGACCCACGCTGGAGCAGTCTGTGCCTGAAGGACTGCACACCGTGGAAAGGACCCATGCTGGAGCAGTTCGTGAAGAACTGCAGCCCGTGGGAATGGCCCACGTTGGAGAAAGTTCGTGGAGGACTGTCTCCCGTGGGTGGGACCCCACGTTGGAGCAGGGGAAGAGTGTGATGAGCCCTCGCCCTGAGGAGGTGAAGCGGCAGAAAATAACATGTGATGACCGTAAACCCCATCCCTGTCCCCCTTGTGCCGCTGGGGGGGGCTTGGTGGAGAAATCCGGGAGTGAAGTTGTGCCCGGGAAGAAGGGAGGGGTGGAGGGAAGGTGTTCTGAGATGTCGTTTTATTTCTCATTTACCTTACTCTGGCTGATTTGTAATAAAAAGTGAGCTAATTTTCCCTAAGCTGAGTCTGTTTTGCCCGTGATGGTAATTAGTGAATGATCTCTCCTGTCCTTATCTCGACCCGCAAGTTTTTTGTTATATTTTTCTCTCCCCTGTCCAGCTGAGGATGCGGGAGTGATAGAACGGCTTTGGTGGGCACCTGGCGTCCAGCCAGGGTCAACCCATCACAGCTGTCAATCAGCAATAAAGCCCATTTTCCTGCCCAGGGAAAACTCTGAACTTGTCACCTCCAGGCTCAGCTAGTAAGCAAATGTTTGCACAAAAAGCACAATAACAATTGTTTAAGGGAAAGATGTAGCAATCTACATGAAACTTTGAGTAGCAGATAAAATTTGTTCCTAACTATTTGCGGTTCACAACACTTCAGATCTATTGTAACCACTTTATGACCATGAAAAATGTCATGTTGTCACTACACTAAGCCCTGCAGTCATATTCTAAAAGCACGATCCATCACTCAAGTTGAAGAAAAATATCTTGTAAGGTTTGGCACTATGAGGTTCATGACACATATCCTGTCTCAGAGAAGATGGTGACACACATATTCACCAGCCAGTCTACTACAATATACCAAACAGTCTGACAAAGTATTTTAAGTCTTGCTCTTTTTCAAGCATCCAAGCCTGGAAGTGCACCGATTGAATGGTTCTTCTAAACTGTTTCCTCCCAAAGTAGCAACAAAAGCAATGTGGCACTCTGTCAAACTATATCCTGATACTTATTTACAACAGAATCGCTCCGTGTGGCTAACTGAGAGGTGACACTGGACAAAAAATAGGGCATTTTGCTGTGGGTAGAAAAGTGTCCAAGCAGAGTTTTACTGGTGCAGCAGGAATTAACTGGTCTGCTTTAGTTGCTTCAAAAAGAAGTGCAATCTGAGTACAAGGAAAACATGCAAAATTTGAAGGCAAGTTAGTCTCAATCCAAATGCAAATCTAAATTTTTTGGTGTTGGCCAAACTCTCTCTCTCAAGCCTATTAATGCTGATGGTGCACATTTCTTCTTTCAGAGTGTTACAAATCACTTAGCATGGTTTCAGTGAGAGACAGCATTACAATTGTGTAATATTACTGCTTTATCTTGCATTGCCAAACTTCTCTCCTCCCTCAACCTCCATTAAAAGAGCTTCCAAAGACTTGTTTCTCTGAGCTCTCTTAATAGTTCTTCCCCACCAGTATGGAAATGCCAGGTTTTGGGAGCTGGTTTAAAGGCCTTCAGGTTGAGATGAGATTGGAGGTTCAGCATTTGACAAAGAACCAAACACAGCATCTCAGGTATTTATTGGTTGGATGGAGAGTTTGTTCTTTAGTGAACCCTCATTTGAACATACACTACTGAGCAGAAACTTTATATATATGCCTAAAAAGATAGCTATTTCTGTCCCTGAGTGATTACCAGCACCAATGGTCAACCAGTGACCTGGAAACTCTGCAAGTCCTTGAAAGACAACATAAAGGGAAAAAAAACAACCTAGTCCTCTACCTTAAAACAGATCAAATCAAGTAGTAGCAACCTTACTAGAAGAGCAACTAAGTGCCAGGTGTGCACAGGTCCCCTCGTGGCTCAGCACTATCTACATTGAGCACACACTATTCAGCACACCATTTTTGGAAAAGGTGTGAGTTGATTTCTGGATTTAGCTTTCAGGTCAAACCCCACTGTAACCAGAGGACAGATCACATTGTGTAGATCTGCTGTGGTCACCTAACTGGCAATTTCATCTCTTCTGGCATGTATCATGTTAGAGGAGGGTGTAAGCGATTGCAAGCATGCTCCCATTCTGCATGGGCTCAACACAATACAGTCAAGTTTCTTAGGCAGTAGATGAAAAATAATAACAAATGCTAAGATTTTTCACAAATGTCTGCTCTAGTCTGTATCCTGTATTCAACTAAGAAGAAAAGCAAAGTTTAGCAGTAAAACAAGGACCAAACACAAGTGAACAATGTCGAAGCTCTCTAGTGAAATGCTTTTCTTTAAGTTGCATTACATGCATGATAAACTGAATCAGCTCTGAATTCCTGCTCCAAACGGATACGAGGCAGGGGAGTAATTAAAACAGCATAAAACAGTAGACCATGTCAAGAGTAATCAAAATTTACAAGCTCAATAGATAAAGAATGGTTTTTTTCCCAGAAGCTAAGAGTAAAGCTATCAGAGCATTAGAGGGCACCAACAAAAATCTAAGCATTCTCACTTATTTTACAGAAGACAGCAGCAGAACTATTCAGAACTACCAAATATACAGCACTCTGCCCCGGCTTTGTTGGCAGATGGCCCATTCACCATGAAAAAAATCACACAAAGATTTCAGTGTACAGAGCCCCAGACTGCAATGGTGTGAACTGGAGAAGCACCAGCGACAGAGCGGGAATAGGAACTCGTAAGACCTCTGGGTCCTTAGGCTGTATTGCAACAAGCAAACTGCTCAGACAGACAAATAAGAGCCCGTGAGAATGAAGAGTCTCTGTCTCCATTTAATATATTTGTTCAAAGGCAAAGTTGTACAAACTGTCTCTCTGCTGCCTCCTTAGAGGTGCTGAAGCCAGCCCAGATAAACTAAAGCTAGTAACAGGGCAAAGGGAACATTTGCTGCCTTTATTGCTGGCTTCTATTACACAAATTAAGTCTTATGAAAGACAGCATCATGCTGAGGATATAAGATATCAAATGAAGCCAGCCTAAGAAACAGGATTTTCCTAAAACCAGATTTTTTAATTTGGAGGTTTTCAATAAGAACAAGTTTTGTTTTGTTGCTTTAATTAAAAATTCCATTTTACTAAGTATTCCTTTTCTACCGGGGAAAAAAGCCCAAAATATAAACCAGAAGGAAACTGCAGTGGAAAAATACAGAGCAGATCTATCACATTTATTTTTGTTCCCTGTTTTATTCCTGGTTGTATGCACCTCTTCCATATTCCAAGGCAGGCAAATTCAAACAAGTGGGAAGGCACAAACTGGGTTAGATGTGGAGCATGAATAGCCATGGAAAATTGGTGGTGTTCCTCTCCTGATGTCTTCAGGTTGAGAAGGTGCTTTTCTGGAGGTGATTCTTTCGCTAACACACAACCAGCTGGTTTCACCAGGTTAACCAGTGAAATCTAGTATCGACTAGATTGAGGATGTCAGCCTAGAAGATCCAAGCATTCCTTTTAGTCCTAAACTCTACCATCCAGATCTAGAAACGAACTATCTGAGAGGAATGCAGCAGTACTTCACATCTTCCCTTCAGTAAGAGGTCTTCCACCAACAGCTGGCGACCAAAAGCATCATTCCGCTGTGCAGTCCACTCCCATATTTCATCCTGAGGTGCATGCACAGCATGGAGTCCATCCTTCATACCCTTCTCTTAGGAGTTGGGCCTCAGTTCCCAGAAGAGGTTGTTTTAGCCTCACCAAAGCATCCTACACTTCTGTATCAGCCCTGGGCCTGTCCCTTAACCCGAGGCTCACCATGCCAGCTCCACAGCAGCTCAGGCGTGGGCATCACACTGGCAAGAGGAACCAGGAGTGCAGAAAGACCCTTCCATGGTGAGCTCCCAGGGCCAGGATCTGGCTGACTCCATTTAACCATCACTGTATTTGTGTTGCAGTAGCACCTAGTGGCCAGGGCTATGAAAACACACAGCAAAGGAAGCATTCCTGCCAAAAAACTAAGTGCAGTTAAGCTTAACCAAGAAACAACAGGTGGTCATATGTGACTGATGCAGCCAGCACAAGGTAACTCAAGTTGACTCTAAAGGCCTAATTCTCATGTGAAAGTGAGAGTAAAAATAATTTACATCCTGTGCTTCCTGGCTCAAGAGACCTCAGTATAAATGAGAATCCAGTCCTAAATTCTCAATGGGATCCAGGCTTCAAGAAGGATTTCAGCTTGAGAAGGGCGTCTGGGTTCTACTTTGCAGTGTGTGAACAGCTGAATGGGCAATTCATATTATTTTAAGAAATGTCATGATGGGTTTGGTTTGGTTTTGTTTTTTCCTTTAATAACTTCGCCCCACTTACTAGGCTGTAACCAGGGGACCCGTAAAGCCTGCTGAGCTAAGATCAGCACAAATCATCCCACCAGAAACACACAGTGGAAAACTGAGAATGCAGGAGGAAGAGGTGTTGCTGAAGAGCATGAATCATGCAAGGAGAGCTACCTCTGGGAAAAACACCCGTTGTTGTATCCTTCCTTAAAAAAAAAAGAGAAGGTGGTGGTTCTTTCTTACTGTCAGTACAACTGTCTAATTCAGGCACACAGAATCTAAAAGCAAACTGAGATCAAAGAGAGCATCAAGACAGGAATGTATCTGACGGCTAAATTTCCCTTTGCCTTTTCATTGTTTGGGCAGACCTAGGGGAAATAAATGTCATGCAGAAACGCATGGAAGCAGGTCCTGAAGTCCCTTCTCTGAGCTCCAAAGATATCTTGCTGAACAGGACTGGATTGAAAAATCAGGAAGTTTTCCAAGACAGTGCATAGTTCACTTGACGCTATGAGCTCAGTCTATGCATTTATGTTAGCTGAGGGCTGGAAACCACATTTGGGTCCATCAGAGCCTAGCTGCCCATACTGTCATATTTTGGCTTGCTTTCTGGATGTTGTCTGGATCAACCAGCTGACTCTGGGGTGGGGAAACCAAACAACTTGCATTCAAGCTCTGTCCCCATGGAAGAAAGGGACAGGAGCCACTGGCAAACCCAGGCTCAGAAACAGCTACCAAGAAGAGAACAGCTGCAGCCAGTGATGAGAAAAGTCATCACTCCTTGTCCTGCCATGCATCAGCCTGTAATAAGAGGAACTATAGGTCTTTCAAACCCAACAAACAGATTTCCACATAGAAAATCCCTGCCACAAACAAGATAAATAAAACCAATTGATGACAGAGACTTGGAGAATGAAAAATAGTCAATGTCAAGGGCAGTTCTATCAGCGGGGGATGAGCTGGGCTAAGATGCGCACAGATTATCTTAGTTCTGGGCCTAAAAGGGAGTTGTGTAAAACAGACCATACTGAGATATCTGGAAAATGTACTCCAGGAATTATTGCAAGAATCTACTCTCTTTTGCTCTGGTTACCTTCTTCCGGCAGAAAAAAACAAAGAGGGAGAACACACATTTCTTATAGGAGCTCTTTGTGTTAAGATTTTTTTATTAGGGATGAAAGAAATGTTCAGAGGGAAAATGAGCTCATTTCTGTCATCTGCTGCCACCATCTGCAAATGCAGCAGCAACATCTTTGAAAATTTGAATTAAATCCACCCACTTCTCATTTCTGCTTTTCCTCCCAGTGTGGTGGGCAGTATGAGCCAGTAACAGGGAAGCTGGCCTGGGAATAAGGACCCAAAAAAGGCCAGTACAGACCCAAGCTCCCCTGTCATTGCTGTCATCAGCCTGCCCCACCAAATAAATTCATTTTTCCTCCATTTCTCCTTCTGTAGTTTGGCTAAATTAACTCTTCCTCTGTGCAAGGTTGGTGTGTTACTTTAGAAAGATGGTGCTGGAGAGAGCTTGGTGACCCAGGGACTCTGGGGAGACAAAGCACAGAACTATATAGGAGCAGAGCCCATTTTTGCCCAATGATCAGTGCTTTCTGACATGTGAGCTGGTCTGTTGCTGAGTGCGGAGCTTGAGAAAGAAAGGAGAGATCACGTAACACTATGAATGTCCAGCCTGGGTTGAATCCTCCAGTAAAGGTTTCAAAACAAATATTAGTAATACAGCATATTTTTTCATGTCCCACTGGTTCCAACTAGGACCGGGACCAGATGTGCCAATTTTCAACAAGAAAGGCTACTCATGCTATTCTTGGCACAGCTTGAAGCAGCAAGTACCACAAATCCTATTTAATGTAGTGCCTAAATGCCACAGACCTATTTGTTCCGAGTTCTCTCGCTTGGTTTTTCAAGCTCAGCTGGTTCCGATAACCACCTGACCTCCAAGGCCCCATTCAGTCACAACCTCATCTCCCGCCCTTCACAACTGCACCCATCGCTAATGTTTTCCTTCTGGAAATGGGTTTCTTCCTATGTCTAAAGATTGCCTTGCAAATAAAGTTTACATGGACGAAGTGCAGACACTTCACAATTTTTGAGTTAAATTGCATTGCATTTTTAGTACTGAGATACAGATGGTTAAGCATTTTTTAGGGTTTGGAGGCACGTTGGCATTCCAGATTAGCAAGATGGGCACGGGTGCTACTGACAGATGTTTAGTAAACTGTTCACATAGCTGGAGATAAGGGATTTACTACCCAGAATATCCATGAAAATAAGAGGAGATACAAGCATATCAAAGTTGCATAGAGAATTCATCCTCCCTTGGACTTTAGTCTTAGAGAAAACAATTTTACAACATTCTTGGTGAATGTAATATACATACCCAGTTGGGGAGTTGTGTCTTAGAAAGGACCTTACACAGGCTCTTATGTTGTGCGAAGATTCACATTATATGAGACTGATCTGCCGGAACTCAGATACTGAGCAAAGTAAATCCCTGTCTCATACTCATCCCTGAATGATTACAACGTGTTACCCTGCAGTTCCATTACTTGCATTTCAAATGGGATAAGGTCACTGAAAAAACTGTCATTTGTGGGGAAGACAGACAACCACTTTCAGTTTGAAAAAGGCTAAAGTACTAAACACCTTTTTTTCTCTCTGTCTTCACCAGTAAATCTTCCTCTTAGACCTCTGCACAAATCAGAATTGCTTGGGAAAGACAGGGATGGCCAACAGTGGAGGAGCAACAAGTTAGAGACAACACAGGGTAGGTGCAAATATTCACATCCATGGAGATGGACGGTTTTCACCTCGGGGTGAAAGCACCTCAGGGAGGAGCTTGATGATGTGACTGTGAGACCACTGTTTATTACCTGCAAAAGATCACAGTGACTGGGGAAAGTCCTTAATGACCAGGAAAAGACTGATGTTACACCCATCTGTAAGAAAGGTGAGAGAAGGATGTCTGACAGCCGGTTTCTCTTCATCTCTGGGAGGACCATGGAGCACATCCTCTGGAGTCCATTTCCACACATGGGAAGAACTAGAAGATAAATAGGGAATAGTCAACACAGATCTACCTTGGGCAGACCACACTTGACCAATCTGATTGCCTTACGTGATGAAATGACTGGCTATATAGACAAGGTGAGAGCAGTGCTGTAATACACTTTGCTTTTAGTAAGGCTTTTGACACTATTTCCCATGGTAGTCTCTTTTGTAAGCTGAGGAAGTATGGACTGGACAAACAGATCATTGTATGGGTTGGAAATGGGCTGGACAGCTGGACTCAGAGCGTGGCAATCAATGATTCAGCAGTTCATTGCCAGCTGGGAGAAAAAGACAGGGTAAAGGAGCTGGGCTTGTACAGCCTGGTGAAGAGGAGGCTAAGGGGGAATCTAACAGCCACCTACAACCACATGAAGGAGGGTGACAAAGGTAATGGAGCCAAACGCTTCCAGGTAAGGAGAGAAAGTTGATAAAAGGTGCAACACAAATTGCAATATGGGAAGCTAAGTTTGAATGTTACAAAAACTTTTCACTCAACGAGGTAGCAGGTCTGGAAAAGGTTATCTAGAGATCATGTTGCATCTGCATCCATGGTTGTTTTCAAGCCATGGCTGATCTGACCTTGTTTTGATGATAGTCCTGATCCAACTGAGACATCCCCTCCAACCAATTTTTCTGTAATTGTGTGATTCAGACAGTACCTCCACTGAGGAGGGAATTGAGTTAGGAAGCAAGAAGGCAAAAGCATGTCAGGACAGATCCTGGCTCTAACTGCTAATCTATCGCTCAGTCCCCCATACAGAAACAGGACAGGACATAGCTACTCCCAATGCAAGGGGTGGACGGGACATTATCTAAAGGGGAGATGGTCTCCTGGCTGGTTAATGTTAATGAAGACAGTGAGTTATTAAGTCCTCTCTGCTTTACTACCCTCCCCCTTTATCCCCCCCCCCCCCCAAAAAAAAAAAACCAACAAACCCTGGACTTGATAGTTTGCTGGAAAGAAACTTATTAACATGTGAGAGGAGCTCCACTACTACTGACACGAGATGAATAATTTACAAAACTGAGAACCAAGGCCAGACCAGCTTTCATGGTAAATAAAAACAGTTCTTTGTTGTCAAAAGGAGGACTGGATCTTTGGCAGGGTCTGGTGACAAAGCAAAGCTCCATATGTGGGAAGACAGCCATAAGAGGCTAAAAGCATCTGTTCAGATATGCCTGAGAAATAATCCAGTGTTCGCCTGGCCAAAGACACCAGTGACTGTTCAGGACAGAGCACCCCACTTTCCAAAGAGGCACCTTGATTTGTTCTGGATTGCGGGGCAGTGAGATGCAAAGCCTTGTACCCACGTGATTTTGATCATGCTTCTGGCACATGTATTTTGTGCGCTGCTGGCAGAACAGTCACCCAGCAAGCCTGTCTCTGGTTAAGGCCTCCCTTCCCACTCCCCCACCCCCTGTTGTTACTAAGCAGGGCTTTTCTGTTTCGTCTCACTTCACTTTTATTATGGCAAAGCCCTATAAAACTATCAAGTAGAGCTGGCTGAAAAGCAGTGTTTCCAGTGCCTTGAAAAAGTAGGGTTTTAAATATATATATATATATATATATATATATACAAAATTTGGTTTTGATCCAAATTGAACAGAAACTTTTTTCAGTTTTTTGAAAAGAGAGCAATTTCCAGGAAGCCAGAAGCTCCCCAGACCCTGCTGCAGCCTCCCAGTGAAATGCACGTCAAAGCTTGTCAGCTTCAGCGGGCAGCTGCAGAGCTCCCAGCACCCCTGGCCTTCGGGCAAATCCACCAGGTGCATCCGCTCGGGAGCCAGAGACTTGTACACACTATGTTTCTCCTGTCCTGGAAGAGATCTGCCAGGAGTACAGGTGGGTTTCCTCAAGCTCTCTTCCTCAGGCATGGGGAAAGTCAACTGTGCTTAGCATGGTTCCAGCAAAATAAGCCAGGCTCAAGGAACAATGTTTCATGGGAACATTTCTGACCAGCTCAATTCCCTGGGATAAACCATCAAAGAAGAAACTTGTTGGCTGAAGGAGCATTTCCATTGCAAGGATATCTGATCCATCGGCAACGTGACTCGTCTCGCATGAGTGTCCAGCCTCAGTGAGCCTTTCTCGTTTCAGCTGGCTGCCGACAAATACTACTCCATATGGAAATGTCAAGGCAACGACCACCCCACCAGTGCTAATGGTTACTGGGGTGATGTCAGTGGATGACAATTTTGAACATCTGAACTGCTGTCTTTAAAAGCAGAAGATCCTGGTACTATTTTATGACCTCGTTGGGTGGATCTTCCCTTCGTGCACTTAGGCCCGGTGATGAGAACGTCCATAAATTGTTTGGATGACTTTTAAACAGATTCTTCTGAATCAGCCCATATGGATATGACAAGCTGGTGAACCATACAGCATGCTACAGCTTGGCACCGTGCCTGCAGCTCCTTCCCATAAAATGGGCAGCTTTTAGACCCATTTAATTACACTTAAACAAGCTTTTTATCTCATTTGTTCTGCGTCATAACTCTCCCTCCAAACACTATAAACCACTGTGGTAATATCACGAAGTACAGGCCAGCCACACATTTTAGAGTCATCTGCCTGGCTCTCACACTTTGTTTAAATCAATAATTCATGACAAATATCTGTTTTCTGTGGATTTTTTTAAAATACCACTCTTCTTCCACAAACACCCCATAGCCCTTGAAGAGGCATATCCACGCCTTAAGTTCACTTTCTCATGGTGAAATCACTACCCTTTTCAGCCACTACATCCTCGGCGAGGGCGAGGGCTGCAGGTGTATTTCCAATGCTTCCAGCCATCTGGAAATGGTACTTAAGGCAACATGTTAGGATTCCCCCTGCCCAGGAGGTCCCCAAACATGGCACAGATGGCTTTGTGTCACCTGCTCCTCTGCACAGAGGTTATGAGTAAGATAAAGATTGGTTTGATTTTTATCTTTCCATGTTCAGCCTCCCTGTGCTAGCCCAAGTGTTTCAACACTCACATGGAGAGACTCCTGCTACTTGCTTAGATGCAGTGGGTGAAATACAAAAACCACACAGTGATGATCACAGAGGGGGAAATATACTTTACATTGATAAGCAAATTCAGCAAGCAACTCCACGAGAACGTCTGCCATGAGGGCTTCAGAAGGGACAATGATACAGCCAGATAGGTATTTATAGGCCACCTTTTCCCTTCATTTACATGAAAGAAAAGCCAACAATAGCAAAACTTCCCTTCCATATTTGTCGCACTTAGTTTCGCCCCGTGATAAATCCTGAGAGCAAACCGGGATTAACTGAATGCTCCATCTTGCACCTGAGAGTTCCAGTTCCCTCTGTTCAATAGATGTTGCCTATCACAGGACCTCAAGAGTTAAAATACCCTGATAAGCTTTAACCTCCTGAGAGAGAGGGAGAAAGACATCTGCTTTTTATTTTCGCGGCCCTGTGTCTCTGCACTCCAGTTTTGAAAAGTCTGCATTCCTTATAAACAGAGAGAAGTCCTTGTAATTTATGCAATGATACACCAACACATTAAAAGGGTTATATTTTACTCTAATGAGAGAAATAAGGTATCATTTCCTTCATACGAGGAAGGAAGAGTTGTTGTAATAACTGCCAAATGGGCACCCCTTAATTTCTTTAAGGGCAAGGATATTATGACAGCAAAGACTTTGAGCTCTAGCTACCTATTAAACAAATCTTTACCAAAACAGATGTTGACACGGCAAGGACATCTTGGGAACTAAAGGATGCAAATTTATTTGAATAAGGTTAACGAGGAGAAAAGCATGTCTGAAAATCTGTTGTGTTTCTGAAGAACTCTTTGCAAAAGGAAACCAAATGGGGTAGATGAAAAGAGCTCATCCTAACAGACAATCCACCATTAATGGCAGGGGGAGCTGGGGTTTTTACTCTTTTTGGACTCTTCCAGCAAAATCAAGTGACAGCTCTGATATGTAGATTTACCCACACAACTCCTTGTCTCACTGATTGGTATTAAATGTGTGTTTCTTGCATGGACACGAGAGCAGCAACATCTGTACTGCAAGAAAATCCAGTAATGGCCATGTAAAATCCACAGCTAGAGGCTGCTCTGTCTTTTGAGGGTTCATGTTGTTGTGAGAGAGGAGAACCACGAGTCCAACTTTGTCCTTTGTCCTTATTCCTCCATCAACAGGAGGGAAAAACAATCAAGTCACTGGTTCTGCCCATATGTCATGCTTATGGCCTGTTCGGAGCATCTCTTTCTCCCTAAGCCATCGGGGAGAGCAAGGTTGTGCCCAGTGAAGCGGCTGCATTACACTGTTTGCTTGTGTTGCCTTTTCTGTAGTTGTCATCTTTCCCACGCTCTCAAAGCAACACTTTTTCTTGGCAGTAGAAGGACCAAAATCTCCAAGAAGAAAGGCAGAAGGAGTTTTCATCTGCAGACATGAAATTGCAAAAGGTCTGTGTAAATACAAGTGGTAGGAGAGCCTACAGGTGAAGGAGAGAGATCAAACAGCAGCAGCAATGTAGGAGAGGATGTTCTGTTCTTTGGCCGATTTCCCACTGGGAGAATATAACTTTTAGACGGCAAGAATAAACAGAGATCTTCATTTCTGCTGCAGTGCTAAACTGCTTTTAGCTACTGACCGGGCATGCAGAGAACCAAAGTAAAAAGGTGTGTTTGAAGAGAGAGAAAAAAGCAAATTAAGTGGAAATCACCTCAAAACATACCCTGATCATGCTGCAGATTCTGTCTAGCTATAGATAACATGACAGCCTTTCTGTGTAAGACAGTGTTTGTTCATATATTTGAGTATTTAAATAATTTACCTGAGAAGGACTCTAATTTATGAATTTCAGTATGATTTATACTGAGCCACAAAAGCAAACAAGTTAAACTACTAAAGGCCAGCACATTATAAAAAAAAATCATTTTAGAAGCACATTAAAATGCTAAAATAAGGAAATAAAGGCAAGATGAAATTCAGTTCCACTCTGCGACGCTGTCTTAGAGATCACTACAAAGGTCTATTCAGCCAAAGATCACACTTGCACTGGAGGAAGTCCTCTTTATGCACTGTTAATTACTTCAACAATCTATAAAATTAATGGCTAAATGAACCACATTTATAGAGATTATATTTCAGATATTATTTACATTTAACAGAACATCCTTTGTTAGTAATTACTAGATTTATGAACTGTTTGGAACAAAATGGACACACCCCAGGGAACCTGCTTCAGTCCCACAAATGCACCACAGACACGGACACACATCATTCATTCAGTCTGATGCTGCAGAACTGCACCGAGGGACAGGCTTTTCACCGCCCTTTTCAGTTTTCCTAAATCCTGCATTTTGTGCTCCTGCAAAGGAGGCGAGGGGGGACATGGCAGCCAAGCTCCCTCCCCATGGCTGGGAGACTGGAGCCGCTCGGAGGACACGACGCTCCTTGCTGTGATGCATCTTCAGGCTCTCCCAGCCTGACACCACTCGCTACTTCTTGAAGGCACAAGGCACATCCAAAACAAAGATCTGGGCAGCTTAGATGTGCTGAAGGACGTTTCTCTGCCTGCCAAACACCAGAGGCCAAGGCAAGCCACATCTCCAGCTCCGCCTAAGAGATCTGCCACCCGCAGACAACACTGTCAGTTTAAGATATTCATTTTTAAAGGGAAAAAAAAAAGTCAATCTGTCTTATTTTGACTAGAAATTTCCATTTCAGCGGCTGTTTATGCTGCCACGGCTAACTCCACAAGTTTGACAAGCTAGAAGGGAAATGAAAATCTTTCTGGGTTAAAATAATGGGAAGAAAACGTAGTACCATCCATTTGTTAATATACTTGTGACCACATCCAGCCCCCATTGGTCAAAAGTGCTGGGAGACAAGCTTGTTGTCTCATTTCACTTGGGGGAAACTGAGGCATGGAACAGGATGAGGCACCCTGCCCAAGGTCAAGGGGGACATCTGTCCCCAGGGAGAAGGCTGAATTTGAGTCTTGCAGTTTCCCACGTGCTAAGGTCTGGCTCAACAGCCCTCTCCGTGTCGTTATAACACAAGCTTGGAGGAGACTGAGCGGAAAAGCCAGTTTTCACTGTCACCCCTGTGTGAATGCAGCATTACCCTCCCACCTAACCCCAGCCGATGCTGCCAGGTTAGAAGCGCAGCCACTCTTACCCCGGTGCTTCCTCACGTCAGGTCCCCAGGGAGGTTACGCACAGATTAAGGGAGAATCAAAGGAGCCAGCCATAGGGGAAGACAGGTACAAGTAATGTCACGGGTCAACCCAGCCCTTCGCTGTGGGCTTTTCCGAGACCTGCCAAACTCAGCCCTCAGCTAAAGACTCTACCAGGCTTCTCCCTAGGTGAAGCTTTGCAAACCCAGTCCCAGCAGCCCTCCCACAGGCAGGGGAGATGAAAGGCATGGTTGCCTTGCTTTGATCTGCAGGCTAAGCCCCAAAACGAGCATTCACTTTCCTCTGCTGAGTGAGTACTGCACAACATGTGATTTATGGGCCTCCTTTCACCTTTCTTCCCACTCATGCTATGTTCATGAAGATCAGTCTGAATGCAACACGTGCGATTTTGCCCTTTGCATCAGAGAGTTTTGTCATGTAGTTGTGACCAGTCAAAGCATCCAGGTTGTGTTTGGGTTTGGCCTTGTTTGGGGAAGCTGCCAAGTTACTTCCAAACTACATACTTGCCCCGTCAGCTTTTAAATTTGGTTTCCAAGTGTAGCTACGTGACATTGAAATTAACATTCATCAGTCTCCCAGAGCAGTAAAATTAGCACTTGGATATTAGCAGAAAGTTAACCCCAAATGGGCACAGCTGAGCTAAAATGTAAAAAATTAGGATACCATGTATGCACGGTACGTTCAGCACTGGTCACTGCATCAGCCCTGCTTCAATAAACCCCATGGCAGCAAAACGAAGAGCAGAGAGAAAAACGAGTAATGCTTTAAGGGCCTGGCCCCTGTGGCTGCATTTTGTGTCTACCACAGAAACCTCACACAGAGGCTATACGGTAAATAGCACTGTGCATCTTTTACCCTCATATGAACTGTGTTATGATATACGGATCTGGGTGGAATTTAACTACATGCTGTATGTGGTAGAAAACTGGGGTAAATTATGTGCACAGTGCCATGCAGGAAGACTGATGAATACCTGTAATGGAGGATAAATGGGGAGGGGACCCAAGAGCTGTTTTCCAGGAGCTCAGGAACCCTCTGCTTCACCAACCCAACCTGGGGTGGATTTGGGTTTCTTTGAGTAGATCCAGATCTGAATGTGGGTGTTCTAAGTAGAGCTTTACTGCTTCCAACCACCAGCTCACGTCATCCTTAAGAAATGCCACTTTCCTTTCCATGTTAAGTATTTCTAGAGCATGTCTACACTAAAATCGTTACACTTCCACCTATATAAAAACCCTGGCTGATGGTGCCCAGGAGATGGTCCCACGCATGCCTTGAGAGCCAAGTCAGTCTAGGTGTTAGGTCCTTGAATCTGCCTCCCCTGAAATTAGTAGCAGGTCAGCATCAGCGTCTTTGTAAGGCTAACGGGGCAGACAGATCCTGGGCTGGGGGGAGAAGGAGACATCCACCCAGGTGTACTGGTGTCCAGGACCCACATTACCAGTAGGACCAGTCACCCACTCCTTTTTACAGAAACTTCTAGCAAAAAGCAGTAAAGAAAGATCTCTCTATGGGCAAGGTAAAAAACACTTTACATTTAGATCCCTTTTTTAAATCAAGGAAATTTCTTCCTGTTAGCCTGAAATCTCCCAAGATATTAGGAACTTCTTTTGCTATCTCTTCTCCCATGTGTGATATAGAAGTAAATCTTCCTTTTCCTTAAATCTCTCTCTCCCTCTTGACTCATCTCATACATTCCTTTACTTGGAGATCCAGATTCTCTTCCGTTCCAGGCCTCTTTCCATGCCAGACTCTTTGGGAAGCATTTTCTTCTCTTAGTAAAGAGCTGAATTTCTCTCTTCTCCTTTCTTACTTTCCTAGATCAAGCCCACACCTTCCTGTTGGATCTATTAATTATCCTCCTGTTGCCACACTCCGTGTACATTCCCATTTCCCTTCTGTTGCACTCAGGTTTGCACCTGCCAGATTTCCTTTTCTAACAAGTTTATTTAGACTCTTTTTATTCTTTACCCATGTTATCCCCCCCTCCTCTCTTTTGGCTGGTATTTTTCACATTGGACAAACTACCCATTTCTTTCATTTCAAACACAGGCAGGTGTTTCACATGTTTTATATAAAACTGTGTGTATGTGCCTGAGTTTGTATGAATATAGATGTAGATACAAGCCAAAACTTGCGTTTCCAAGCAGGAGCAAATGCACAACAATAAATTTCCCCTTTTCACATCCACTCAACATCCATTTAAAAAACAGTAATTTAGGGAACGAATGCATAAACCAACTCCAATTTCTTCTCATATGATGGGCAAGTGGGGAAAGGGAGAAATAAAATTCTTCCCTTCCCCATCTGGGCACAAAGTGCCACAGAGAAACGTGACCCATACGTGCTTTGACTGAGAACCACTGGGGTGAATGACAGCTTTTGACTGAGAACCACTGGGGTGAATGACAGCTTTTCTAACTCCTTCTGTCACCCAAGATCCTACTCTGAATGCTAGGACCTGACTTTGCAATGTCCAGACGCCTTTGGAGACCCGCTGGTTCTCCTCGCTGTGGACAGGATCTAACGAGGCAGGTAACCTGCTCTCCGACCAGCTTGCAAACCCCACTCCAGAAAAGCGTCGGCTGCATCCTAGACACCACGATTCACTTTTGGACAAAGATTTTAAATAGCTTGCTTTAAAGCAGCAGGTAAAATCAGTTGCCATTAACCATTTTCAATAGCACACAAGACTTTAAAACAGCAGTCGAAGGAAAGAGTAATGAAAGACATAAGTATATATGGGAACTGGGATAGAGTACAACGCTGGGGTTTGCCAAAGACAGATATTAATTTCATCTGGCTTCTTTGCTAGAGATTTCCTAGAGGACATACAGTGCATCCAATTGATCTGGACTTCAGTAAGGTATGTCATACAGGGCCACAAGGAAAATGGCTCTTTACAGGAAAAAACAGGAATTTGTACAAGATCTGAAAAGTACATGAAGTGTTGATTTGTATGAAAGGAAACACATTATGTGAAAAGGAAATTCTTCAACTGAAGGGAATTACTCATGGAGTTCTTCAATGTCAGGTCTTGGGAATCTTGCCGGGTATTCTCATTAATGACTATGGCACGTAATGTAAGGAATGTGCTAATGAAACTTGCTGATGACCCCAATTTCAGAGATACCCTAAACAGAGAGGAGAACAAGACGGTTAACACTAACTGGATGATCTTGAGATAAGGAGTCACAGAAAATGCACAGAAATTTGTGGTGCAAGGTGTGAGGCAACATATCACTGTAACCCGACTGAAGTGGAAAGACCTGGGAGCACCGAATAACACTTCCAGTAGACAGAGGGAAGTGATAACACTATTGTACTGGAGTGTTGTGTCCAGTTGTACATAAGGAAGGTTAATTCACAGGGCAACATATGAAAGGACGGACTCTGGGATTAGCAGAAGAGGGAAGCACTTTCAGAAGCAGAAACCAGAAGAGGATGGCCTACTTACAGTGAGAGCAAAGACACCCCTTGACTGCAATCTTCACACTTCTCCAGTGACAGGAAAGGAGAAGAGTGAATAAGCTAAAAACCAGCACTGGAGCCTGGGGATATGAATGGGCTGAGAGGAAATTTGGGCTGTAAATTAGAAGGTTCAGTGACAGCCTTGCACAATGAACACACAGGCGAACAGCCCTTAACTGATTTCAGGATGGAGCTTGCACAGTTAGTGAACGTTTATGGGATTTCATTCTCTAAGATAGCATGGGCCTGGCCTGTTAACTACTTTGCAACAGTTCAGTACCCAATCTAATTTAAATACTAAAATTTCCCAAAATGAAATGTTTTGCCCTTGCTTTGTTGTCTCTTCTCCAAAACAGACCTCCATAAGAGAGGAAAGGCCTCCCTCTCAGGGTGAGACCAACTGAATATCGTACTTCTTAAATCCAACACCCATAATGACCGATACATTAAAAGAGCAGGCAAGTTACTGAGACAGAGGAAACAGTAGTCAGCCACGATTGCTCTTCCTGGGTAATGCGAGATGACTGATGAATTTTTGCACCCCAAATCAAATGTGGTTTAAACGAAACGATGGGCTTAAAGTACATAGGCCAGAACACCTTGAAGAGCTTCATGCTCTGCCTGGGAATAATGAGGCAAAACCTCCAACAGACTGCTAAACTTAAAGATACTTGTTTTGATCATCAGCCCACCAGTGAAGGCCCCCACTGATAAGAGCTTTCACTGATGGCATTTACATGGTCACCAGAACCCAGGCATTAGCTGTATATCGTCTGTCTGTTAGAAATGCCCATGCTTCAAAGGTGAGAAGCAGCTCTGGGGTAGGACATGCAGCACGTGGGAAAGATGAGCAGGCTGGGAAGCGGGAGGCATTGCAGACCTGGCTTCTAAAAGGCCCTGCAAACGGTTCACGAGAGGTTCCAACAACAGGGAACATGCTGAGGCTCTGTGTCTGCAGGCAGGCAGGTTCATGAAGCTGTCCAAACAGCCAGGTGAGCATCAGTAAGGGAGGGTGACAGCGAACATAAGGTCCCCCCCAAAAGCCATGGAGTACATTAACACTAGCAAGACGTTAAAATCAAAAGTGATCAGCGTTGTGAAAGGGGTGGTAAGAAGCCCAATTTGGGTGAGGTTTCTACATACAGAATAAGTCCAAATCCCCATCTTTCCATGATTACACATCTTAGAGGGCAACAGTCTTTTTTTCTGCTTTTAAAGAACAAACATTCCCTGCAGTGAATGCAGCCTAAATATCCCAGCATCCTGTTATTGTATCCAGTCCAGGAAGTAAAACCGAGATCCTGGGTCTGTAATTGGGGCCACATGGATGTCCCTGTGCTCACGCTGAAATGTTCCGACTTCATCAGCACAGCCACGTGGCTCCAGGTAAAGGCTGAGCTGAGGTACCTGAGCTGCTGTGCAACCCCATCACCGTGACCTTGGGCGAGTAATGCTGACTCTTTACCTCAGTTCCCCATCTTCAAAACTGGGGAATCATTCAGCTCTCATCTGCTTAGAAGCAGCTCAGCAGGGCAGGGAATGTGTTTTCTAGATGAAAGTGCAAGAGGACCCTGACTTCGGTTAAGGCAACTGAGTGCTACAGTAATTATAATAGAAAAAGAGTCATATTATATAAATTATTATAATCAAGAATCAGTGGCTATTCTCCTGAAAAGTCCCAGCACTTAGAGTTTTCATGTTTTTGTTTTTGGAACAGACTAATCACTTTCACATCATAAACAAATAATAGTTTTAATAGATTCCACATTTGTGGAACTTTTACAGCTAACATGCAGCAAAGCTCTTGTCCTCCACAGGCTTTTTTTTTCTTCTTCTTCTTTTTTGCTGAAATAGCAAAATATATTCTGTAGTAAATTAAGTGCGATTCACGTGGCGTTTTGTATGAACGCACTGTGGATGTGGCCTATGAAACAAGCTTTGTTAGAATTCTGTAGCCCTTATGTTCCATTTTTCTGCTTATAATTCTAAATATGTTTTTGCTGCAATTTCATGTAAGGAACAACAGGGGAGCCTTTCTCTGTCTAATATAACACCTATGAATTCCCATCAATGCAAGTAACAGATGGGGAGGAGTCAGATGCTGCCCTGCCATCTACACAGGCTATGTGTTTCCACCCTGCTCGAGGGCAGAGTAAATGAGAGCAGAAGCCAGCCCTCTTAAAGGCATGTGTAATCCTTCACCGGTGAGTTCAACTCCTGATGAACCTTTAGGACTCATAAATTAATGTCTGCTTTCCCGGGCTACCCTGCCTTTCCTTGTTGTGCTCATACCCATCCTGGTCTCAGGCAGTGGCTGAGAGCAGCTGCCGAGTGTGCAGGACACAGCAATAATCTTCCAGTGGGATGAAGCTTGGGGAATTCCCGCAGCTGAGGTGGCATCACCCAGTGCAAGCTCAGCACTACCGCTGAACTCCCCTATTACTTTTTTTGCTGTATTTGGTATCTCTGCATCTGTTTGAAAAACCCAGCTCTCTGCAGAAAGGCTCAGCTTGTAGCAACTCAGTCCAAAGAAAGCCTCTGTTGCATGATTTTGCTTATCAAGCCCAGAAATCCCAGCTACAGAACTTTTGCTGCTGTGAAAAAACCCAGCACTTTGAGTCGTATATGCCTAACATAAAACATACTGGACTGAGAGGCCCAGAGAAAGGTGGTGGAGACAAGATTAATGGTTTTAACTGGGAGTGAAATCCAGTAATTAAGTAGTGACCCATGACACTTGAGAAGCAGTAACAGTTTGTTGACCACAAGAATGATTGCTCAGAGCGCCTTCTTAATGTTGCAAATGTGAAAATGATTTACAGCACGACCAACAGGGAAAAAAAAGCAAGCTAGCAAGCAGACAGGATTGACATTTGTAATTGTTCCTGACTGCATACATATGTGGAGGTAAGAAAGTAGAAATACTTTTGGTGTGTACATGGTAGCAATATATCAAAATTACTAACAGCAAAGGACTCAAACTCCTTGAGCTGAGATGATTAAAAAGAGTGCAAACACCATTCATAACACTGAAACAAACAAGAAGTCTGAAAGGGATGAAGGCTCCACTTTGGTTTTCAGTAGGGCTTGTTTGCCTTAGATCCAGAGCTGTGAGCGTATCAGAGCCTTGCGAACAGAGTTAAAAACAAATGATTAATATCCAGTACGAGTCTTAGCGCACAAGCTGCTCTGCTTCTGAAGAAGAAGTAGGAAGATTCTCAGGGGATTTCGGCAGCATCTGAAAGCATGAGTCAGTTCAGATTTACCAACAATGAAATCTAACTGGTAGTCAATAGAGAACTAGCAAAGTGTTTGAGAAGGACACGATGCTTGTCCTTCAGTGAACTTTGCTCACTGGCATGCTGAGGATGGTGAAGTCCAGCCTTGCAGTGGCACCTTTTGTGGTCCTGAGAGAAGACATGAATATCAGGATATCCCGGCTTCCTCTTCGCTTGTAAAGTAGGAAGGCAATCGAGCCTTCTTCCCCTTGGCCTCAGCTGGCTCCGCTGGTAGTTCACCAGGGCAGGGATGGTCTCCTACAGCATGGCCCAGGGTCTGACAGTCTCACAGAGCAGGATGAAAGCTTCTCTTTTGTCCCACTGCTTTATGCTGCTACCAGGGAAAGAAAGAGGGTTTGTGCTGCCCAGGTGTAAAGTGCCAGAGACCTGCTCTGTGCTGTTTTGGGAATGTTCCCCTTTTTTGTCAGAGAAATGGCTCTGCAGCTTACAAGAGAGTTTGATAAAATGGTGATGTTTTCTCCTTTGTAAACACCTGGAGGATTGGAGAATAGTCTCCTTTCTAGCCACTTTTTTGCTACCTGAACCCCAGGTTTGCTTTCCTTTTGTGAAGGATCACAACTTGCTGGGTCAAGGCAAAGATGTTTTCTGAATAGAGCAGGGCTATTCAGTGCACCCTGGGGAGACACCAAGCACCCACCCACACCCAGGCACCTCCAGCCACCAGCCCTTGGGATGGCTCACCCAGATCCTGTGCAAAAAGAGACCTCAACACATTTGGGTTGAAAACCAGGTACAAAGACCCCCCAAACTGGCACGGTTCAGAGTTGAGATTTTATGCAGCCTTTAGCCAGGTCTTTAAGACCAACATCAGCTGATGACAAATGCACAATGACAACAAAAGATCTAGCCAGCTGCCATGCCTTGCAGTGCTGAGACCTGTGCCTCCCTCCCCTGCCTGTCAATCCCACCAGCATCCACTCAGCAGCCCCAGCCCAAAGCTGCTCTTCTCCGCTCTCCAAAATGAAGGGCAGTGGAGGTGTAGAGGGGACAGGAGCAGGGGTCGTAACGAGGCTGAGCAGAAGAAAGAGCAGGGCCTTATTTCAGATGTAATTTTTTTTATGCTTGGTTTTTTCGGCATCACTTACGCCCTCTGTTCCACCATCTCCTGTTAAAAGTTGGTAGGTTTTGTTGTGTTTTTTAATATGGTCATAACCCCATTTTATATAGAAGGGAAAATGCTGGCTCCCTGTGGCTTTCATGTATTTTCATATTGGTGTAATTCAAACAATATGATGACTCCACTTGACGTCGTTTCCTGGCTGCAGTGGGGCTTGTGGTAATGGAGAGTTTAAACTTTACTGGGATGCCTGATGGAGCAGCAGCAAACCCCAAGGAGAGCCCTAACGAAGGCCAACAGCAGACAGGCTGGCCGACTCAGCCCAGCAAGGACACTTCTTACCCCAGGTAGGTGCTGTCCAGTCAGGTGAGCGACCCAAAAGCTGCCAGCTCCACTCGATGAGATGGAGTCGTGCAAAGGGCCACAAGCACATGCACAGAGACTGAAAATGAGCCAACCCCACTCCCACTGCAATGCGCAAGAAGAAAGTAGAGGTACGAAGCATCTATGCTGCTTTCCCAGCACCCTGGAAGTTGGCTTTGTGCCACCCCAAAGCCATTGTGAATTCTCCTCTTAATAATAATTCTCAGAGCATGAGAAGAGTCAGTGTTTTGTTCCAGTGAGGACAAGAAGCATTTGCAGTCTGGTTCTAATTACAACTGGAGGAGGAAGGACAACCAAAATTTGAAGAATTAAGGTTGAGAAGAAAGAGGTGAATAAAAAGTGGTGTCTTGGAAGCATGGGATGTTGGTGTGCCATTGCATTGGTGCATGTTCCCAGCCAGAAGCATCTTAACACAAATGCATGTCTTCGTGTCGCGTGTATGCACATCCCTGTACATGCACACATCTAAGAGGCAGGGCTGGTAGCACAACCTATTATTAAGCTTGCCAAACATTTCCAATTATAAAGCCCTGTTTTCAATTGCTAATAACTTTATTAAACTTAAACCACTTGGGCTGCAATTTTCCATGCCAAGTGTCTGCCTTGGGCTGAATTTTTTGTTATGCCTTCTTTTTTTTTAGCCATCAGCCAAAAAAAGGTTCAGCTGTTTCAGGGAAGATGGCTAGGGAAAATACAGCGGCTTGCAATACAAAAAAATCCTAGCAATCTTGTCTTGCAAAGGTCTAGACACCTCCTGCTTTAGAGAAAGGACTGGAAATCTGCAAGTAGTGAAAAATCTTGTCAAATTTGATAGAGCAAAATTGCTCTCAAAACCCTTTTTTCACCGAAGCAATACCTCTCACTTCTCTGCGACTCAGTCTTTCCTGGGCACACTTTAGCCTTTCACCCTCCTGGCCACGACAGGACTGTTTGGGACTGTTCCATCATAGCCCAGCTGCACTCAGACGGAGGGGCAGACAACCTGGTATTCTTTCAGCCCAACTCTACTGCCAGCCATCATCCTTCCCTTCCCAAAGGCAGCTGTCCTCGCTCTAATCCAACACCCCTCTCTCCATATTCCACATGCTGCATTTTTCAGTCCCAACAAGGAAAGCAAAGCAAGGTACGGTGTAAAAATACAGTTCTTCCTTATTAAACCCCATCTGATAGCAAAGATGTGTCTTTGCCCCTTCTCCCCCCCGTGCAGCAGTACCTTCAGGATCCCTGGAGTTTGCCCACTTATTAATATCACTAACATTCACATCTGTTTCAGATTGGTTTACGTGGATGGGATTTAATAACAAATATGTTCTCCATTAAAGCTAGCCCTTGCCGTGCCTACATTCACTAACAGGCTTACGTATTTTCTGATCAGATCAGATGTTCTCTGTGGTTTGTTTGTCAGATTTTCTGTTTGGTGACTTTCTTCTAGCAAATCAGGTATGAAATGTAAAACATGCAGAGAGTAGCATGGAGCCACCAGCACCAGCGGGTTCAGAGAAAACAAAGCCAGCCAAGCATCCTGCAGCCCCACTTCTCCTGGATTTCCAGACTCCTGGCCTGATACACAGATATGCCAAAACACCCTTTGCCGCCCCGTGGGAGGTCCGCGTTCCCCCTTGCATCGCACTCCTGTGCGATGTTGGACACGTGGCAAATGACACTTGTGTAGCTCCGGGACTCAGAGAGGGCCTTCAACGGCATGGAGATACAGCTGAAAAATTCATTCATACAGGAAGGTATGGGAGGATTTCAGCTTGACAGGACTATAAACAGAGGGTGCAGAGTTCTCAGCAGTCATATTTCTTAAAAGGTGAAGGAACCACTGAAATAATCCAGGTCTAAATCCCCTAACATCAACATAAAAGATCTAGGAGAAATGCTATAGTTCACAGAGGATCATAAAACTGGAGATGCTGCGAAAAGCACAGGAAAGGAGGAAAACAAAATGGTGAGCTTGCTACAGCTTTTCAGGTGGTGCTTCCCATGCACAAGTCTGGAAAGAGAGCTGGACTGAAATGACACAACGTGACAGTTCCTGATATAAGATGAGGGGTTGGGACATGAGGTTGAGCCCCGAGTAAATACAGCTCAGGAATATTCAAGAGATGAAAGAAGCCAGAGATGGGAAAATCAGGAGCCCTGCAGTGGGGCCAGAAGCTGGTAGATAGGAAGTGGTAATGCAAACACAGTGGCTTCTAGCAAGGCAAACATGCTCTTATCAATGAAGAATAAAACATCAGTGGACCAAAAGACAGATACAGAAATACAGGTGCTACCACGCTACAATAAAGATAAAATACCAAAGCTTATTCTGCTTTCTGGGGAAAATGCATCACCCTGTGATGCACTAAAATTACAAGTCCTCCTGTAGTGGTTATTTTGAGAAACACCACCACCTCTCCCAACAATCCCTTTCCCACAGACAATTCCATTTAATCGTTGAGAAGATAAATTTTCTGCTAGGGAGAAAAAGCCCAGAAACAAGTTTTCTGGAAAAAAAAAAACAAACACCAGCTTATCTTTGGGAGCAAAAGCGCCTGCCCAAACCCTATCATCCCAGCAAGGGACACACAACCCCCAGCACAGTAGCAGCAGAATTCAGACCGAGGCAAAGCCATCAGATCCCACCTCATACATTCAAGAGGCCCAGAGGGAAACCCACAGCGGGTTAAGACACTGAAATATTGTCTGAAAAAGATGTTTTCTTTTTTTTCTTCAGGGTGAAAGCTGTTCTGCCCACAGACAAGGTGTGCTCAAAGTCAGCCAGCGGGATTCATGAAAGATAACAGCTCCAGTGATCCTGCAAAACACGGCCTGTGAACATGCATTTCGGTTTTGCTTTCAAGCAGCTATTGCAGTGCTGAGCAGGCTGAGGGTCAGAGCTTATGCACTGGTTAGATCTGCTCAGCTTGTGGGTAACCCAACAGAAGGAATTGGAGTTTCTGGGAGAAGTTGCTTTTCTAAACTCATGTCTACACAAGGCAAGAGCAAATAGACCTAAATTTTCCCCTTCTCACCTTTTGAGTTGACCAAACACAAGGCAAGACTAATCCAGAACTCTTAGAGCCATCATAACTTGGACACTGTCTCAGCTGACCATCTCTGGCCAGACCTGGCTATGGACAGGTTCACCTTCCCTGGCTGAAGTTGTGCTGATCTCCTATTTCACAGTCCCAAGGGGTGTAACTGGAAATCAGGGAGAGCTGCTACTCCCTGCAGACATTTCAGCTGGAGACCTTGCATGGTGCAAGGTGGAGACCAGCAGACTGAAACAAGCACCCAGAGCCTGATTAGCTTTGCAACGAGGAGCCAGCACTGAGGGCTCCGGTGCCGGGCAGTGTGATGTGCATGGATGCTCCCACCAAAGCTATGTCCCAGGGGAAGCATGGCCCATAGAGCTAGCCATGAAGAGTGGCCCACTGGGGCTGCTGCAGACAGAAGAATGTGCATCACCATGAGGGAGAATTTAACCCGGTTCCCTCATCCTTCAAATGCCAGGTGGGAGGTTTGACCTTGGGCAGCAGATCCGGGGACCGTCCCACGGCACGGACACACATGTGCACACGCAGAGGAAGATGAAGTGTTTTTGCCTGTGACCCCAAGTGAAGTGGCAAGCCCCAGTTGGCCGGGATACTCCAATGCCCACTTAGCATTTGTAAGCTGTCCTCTGGGTAGGATTTCCAGGCACATAGCGTCATATCTTTCACACTTTTCGAGCAGGGCTATAAATCATGGCGAGAGTCCCTGTAACTTCAGCCCAATCGCTCCGTACTCCTGGCGCCTGCTGGGTTGTTGTTGTTGTTGTTACAGCTACAGCTCCAAATGGGGAACTCGTGATGTACGGCTGGGAAGGGACTTTTCTAACTGCTCGGCGAAGCGGTCACAAATAGGAAGAAACTGCAGTTTCCTACAATATTTAGCATTATATAGGCCCTCAGCAGTGCCACACTTTACTTCTTCATTTCTAGCATCCCCCTTTTGAGAGCTCTACCCCACTTCATCATCATAAACATGTCAACAATCAGTCCCTGTGGAGGGCTCTGCTGTTTGTTCTTTGGCTCACATGGAGAAAGCATGTCCCTGCTCCAGCCCCCAGCACACATTTCTCTATGCTCAAAGGGGCCGGAGTTGGAACGTGGCCATCTTGTGGCTCCCGGACCTTGATATTTAAGGAAAAAGAAAAAAAAAAAAAAAAAAGCAAGGAACATGAACTTGATAAATATGATCAGCTGCCGGGAACGTGCCTGAAGCCTCCTGCTGCTGTTGTTGACATCAGAAAGCTGCGGAGCCTGGGAGACGGGAGGAAGTTTTATTGTCTCACTCCTACCAGGAGCACGCGATTGCCGTTCCAGCTGCCTGGCGCTACCCGGCGCTTCTCTTAAGCGTCCCGCCTGTCACCGAGAAAACAGGACATCAGTTCTCACCTCCCGGACCCGACGGCTGGGGGAAGGCTTCCCGCTGCCTCTCCCAAAGCCTCAGAAGAACTTTTTCACGGAAACCAGTGCCGGCATGATGTTTTCCCAGACTAATTTTTTTATTACACCTGAAGCTTTCCCATCAGCCACCTGACAGCTCTCTGGTCTGCAAGGGCTGCTAATTGGGCTAAACTGTATGGCCAGACAAGGTGCACCTGAGCACAGGGAGAGGTGCCGCTGGAGGGTGCAGCTGTGTGTTGATGCTTCTTCTAGAGTGGTTCCAGTCAGTGAAGCAGGGCAGCCCCAGCTGAAAGCTATTTCATGTTTTAGGAAGAAAGAGGATCCAAAATGTAGTCAGCTGGCTCCTTTGAATCCGTGTTCCCCTATCCGAGCTTAGCAAAGAAGTTCAGGCTTCCTTAAACTTCACTAACACAGCAAGTTGGTCTATCAAAGGACCAGCAGTGAACTTCGTTAGAAATGAGGGAGAAGAAAGCAAGCCCATTCTAGTTAATAGATATATTATCTGAATACTAATTCAAGTAATTGAGCTGAAAAGAGATGAAAACTCCTTTGGGGAAAAGGGAATCTGAAGCAGAGCAGTATTTTAGCAGGGACATGATGAATAATTTTGCAGTGACAAGTCATGAATATATGTGATGAAGACAGAAATACCTGAGAAGATCCTACACAAACGCCTTTTCAGAGCTTTTTCATCCTTTTATTTTCTTCCAGCGTGCAATGCTCCCTCAATCTTTCAGGTCCATGGCATTAGGTATAGTACAGGAGGGAATTGTTTTCTTCCATATAGAGAGTTTAGCCCCTCCAAAAGGGCCTGACTGGACAGTTATGAAGATGTAAGCACTCTGTATATACTCTGAACAAACTTCCCCAGTGCTTTGCTAAAAAATATGGTGCAATGCTTGGCTGGATGAAGCATGGCAAAAGAGCTCAGTTTTCATGGCTCGTTTAATCTGGGACTTTTCTTTAGGGACAGCCAGCAAGAGCACTGATTTTGATCACTTTCTTCTGATGTGGACAAAGTTATTCTGGGATTTGGGCTGACATGGGCTCAGTTTACAGAACTTTTAAGAGGCTTCAAAGTGGTCACCTGGAGAAGACAGTTTCCAAATCTGCCCCACTCCAAGCCAGCCAAATCCTTTCTCACATGAACTTATAGCAGTAATGCATTTGGAAAAGAAAAACATCTATTCAGAAATGTTTTTTAAAAATTGTCATTTGCCTATGGCTGCAAGGGAATGTCTCCTCGCCTCAAGTTTCTAACCCTTTTGTAAAAAATGTTCAGATCTCTCTTCAAAGTAAAAGAATTTTTTTAAGAAAGTAGCTTTTTCTTTAAAAAAAAAAATCCTTACATTTGGCAGAAACAGACAGTTCCTCATGAACACCATGGTTTTTTAATGACCGGAGCATCTTGCGGCAGTGTTCACTTGCCCAAGCAGCCCTAGTGTAGGAAGGTGTGAAGGTGCTGAGACACCTGTAACATCTGGATCAAGAGACAGAAAGAAAATGCAAAATGAAACTTTCCTGAGTAACTCAAGGGTGTCTTCTCTTCCAAAGTCACTAGAAAACCTTTAGTACGAACTACTCCTCCTCCCTCATTATCCTAGAGACAGATTTAAATAGCACTCTGCTTTGCAAGAGTCGTGAAGAGCCCCAGAGCCAGCCAACTGAGATAAAAGGCCACAGCTGAGTGTTTCTGTAAAGACAACAGTTGCACCACGAGTGACAGTTATTTCGTTATATCGGTACACCATGCCACAAAGTTCTTCTGTAAATGGAAGAAAAGATGTCTTTGTGCACCCTATCGTGGCTCTTCCCCCGCATCTCTGGCACACAGGGCTCCCCATGTAGGACACGCCGCTATCTGGGACGGGCAGGAAAATGAAAGGCACAAACGTCTTAGCTTTGAGCATACAGCCTCTCACTGCTATCACCAGACTCTGTTAGTATCAAAGACTGAAATACGGCCCTATGCTGGTTCATATCACAGGTGCACAAATCTAGTCCTTCACAACTTTATTATTTGTGACCCCCCAGTGCACCAGCAGCCCCGTTCGGGGAGCGTTACCACCTCTCTGCATACTTTAATCCCTGTCTCTCAACTCAGCAGCTGCCCTAACTCCCCGTGAGTGATCTCCTGCAGGACAAACCCTCGCACCTGAGCACACACCTGGTGCAGCACATGCAATTTTGCATATGCCCCTGCAGAAACCTGCACCTAGTTATGTTAGCTCACATACACCTAGTCCCTAAATTCTCTCCTGCAGTTCCTGAAAGAGCCTTTCCTATCATTATGATGCTGAAAGAAATTAAACTTTCATGACCGTTTTTATTATCCCGTTTAAAAATTGTTTACCACCTGTTTCATTTCCATGATAACATGTGCCATTAATTTGGACGCAGGCTAACCCCTCCTTTGTCATCAAACTGTTGCACTTAGATTAACCAAGACAAAGGCATTTTTTTTTTCCTAAGTAAACCTACTTTCTTCTCCATGCTAGCCATGACTCTTGGCAAAGATGCTTAAGAGAGGAGCTTGGAGGAAATGAATAATATTTTTGATTCTAGAGAAACAAATGCCAAAAGTCAATTTTAGAAAGATAATACAGTTTCAATTGACTCATATGTTTGTCAAGATGCTATGACTCTGTAGAGCCCCAGTGAAAGGAAGAAGCTGTGATTTTAAACTGCATAATCTGTTGATCTTTTGCATTGTTCAGACTTTTGCAATCAGATCTGTATTTCAGTTAATAAAAATAAGGCAGTTACTCAACATTTTTTATATTCAGGGCAGCAAGCAGACCAACTCTCTGAGACACCAGCCAACTGCCTCTAGTAAAGCCCAGTTAAATGCAATCACATGCAGCCGCACTCCTCCATCTGACAAGGCAGCATTCCTGCAAAAGTGGTTCTCCCTCACTAATCCCGTCATTAAACCTGAAAACCATATCCTATTATTTTAATTCATCTGGCAGTAGCTCGCCCCGGTTTAATTGCACACCCGTACAAATTGATATGTCGCTTCGGCCCAGACGAAGGGAACCCAAACTCCACCGCGAAGCTGTCAGCAGAAACACACTGAGCAAGTGTTCGACAGCCCCATTTGACACATGGCTCTGTGTTATACCTATGAGTTTCCAGGCCTTAACTGAGCACGTTTGCATGATACTGTAAGGGTTTAAGGTCTCACTGGTAAAAGCTCTATTTACTCCCTGGGAAGTCACACACAGGGTATTATTTTAGTGGTCTGTCAACACAAAGCTTCAGTCTGACTGGGGTTGTGCCATCCCAGGCATATATTAATGAATCACTCAAACAGAAGCCGTAGCATCTTAATGCAACCATCCTTTTAAAAAATCAATCAGAATTAAATGTAAACCGCAAAACCAGTAAGTGAATGTATTGTTAAGAGGTTTTGATTAAAGCGTTTGAAATTAAAAGGATCAGACTGAGGATCAGAGAAACATACCGCAAAATCATCAAAAGAAGATGAGGAGCAGATTTTGTAGCCCTTGCTCTTGAGGGAGATAAATCAGTACTTTGTATTTTATGTAGGGAAAGGGTTGCAAAACTTGGCCTTTTATACACAGAAAATGTTCTTAACTGATCTTGAGCCCTTGAAGACAATTAGTCCTCTGGTGTCTCCCCTGCGAGGAGTCTCTGGTAGCAGGACAGCAGCCCCGAAAGGAGGTTTCTCTCCTGTCACTTGGCTGGATGTGCCAGGGTGACTTTCAGCACACCACCAGCATGGTGACAAGTGGCCAGATGCTGCAGCTCATCCACCTCTACTTGCTGGAAGCAGAGAAAGCTTTTTATAAGGCAGTGCTACCACCGAGTGAGAGAATTGCTTATGTTGCCTGACGGGTACAATTTAATGCTTTTATGTCATAAAACTCCTTGCACTGAATTTCTTACAGAATAACAGCAGTGTGCCATATCCTGGTTTTTACAGGAAACCTTAAACATCGACATGAATTTTTGTTTCCAGTCACACTAAAAATGAGTGAAGATCATTAGCCCTGTAGGCACTTTAACATGGTCAAACCCTGATCCACGCAAAATCCCCACTAAAACTCCATTCTTCTATTTATCTACCAAGCCTTCCATTTCAATCCTAATGTCATCTAAAATTTACTCCTTCCTTGGATGTGTAGGTATAAAAATTGAGCGTTGGATATAGCCTTTGGATTTGAGTCTGTATATGCACTATCAGAGCTGAACTCAGAGCAATGTAACTGCCCTCTAGCAGTTATAAAGAGTCAGCGATTCCAGCACGGCTTGTGCGGTGAATAGAGCTCTAAATCCAGATGCTAGTTTACAGATAGTCTTTCAGCTCAATTACAGTAAACTTCTCATTTTTAGGCTACCCAAAAGCCACAGAAATTAATCCCCTTTGCAATATGCCTCTGCTAAACTGAAACCTGGTTAAACACATGCTTGAAGAAGCCACCTGAATTTTTCTATATTTACCACACATTTAAAAGTCATATTTGTAAGTGACAGAGCAAAACAAAACAAAATCAAAACAAAAATAGGTTCTCTGCTGAGAATTTATGTGGCAAGCTTTGCCCCAAAGTGTGTTTTTATAGCCTGGTTATAAACCCCTGGAAACAGAAGGGTATATAATGGAAACACTGACAGATCCTTACCTAGAATATTGCAAATGAGCGCACCATAAAAATGACTAATTACAGATATTGTAAAACTCAGCTTAGCTCTCAGGCTCAGCTGCTGGGCTGGAGGGGGGAGATGCAGACACTGATAACAGAGGGCTCGGCCTCCGCTCCTGTCGGTATTGTCTACATACAGACGGGGAGCTTCTAGTTTTGACCCTTCATTAATGGCCATGACCATGACAGGAAACACTTTTCATAATGTTGTGAGCTTAATGGCAAGAAGAGTGTTTGCGGGTTACCTGGCCTGCAAAAAAACCTGCCCTTGTTCACTGCCTGCAACAAGTCTCTGGCATATGTCCACTCATAAAGTCCCAAGCAAGTTCCAGCTTAGTAGACCTCACCTGTCTTCTTCAGATGGGGCTTGAGGATGTGTTAGACCATATACCAAAACCCCAGATTCCTCTATGTGGCTTTCTCTGGCTTGTGAAGGAGGAAGGGAGTCGCTCAGAGGCTCTGAAGAGCAGCACAGAGGGACAAGGTGAGGAGCTGAGAGCTGCCTGGATGGAGTCTGTCCATATGAGGACACATGAGAATTAGATGGTTATTGCACTGGGGCTGGCCCCACCAAAAAAAAAAAAGACCAAAAAAAAATGAAGACTTGATGAAACCAAGCACCCATGCATCAGCAGGTGAAAAGTAATTTGGTTTACACATTTGGAGAAGTGTAGTTACTGTAAACAATAGTTTCCGCATGACTGCAGGGATGGTGCACATGCTCTGCATGTCATGGAAGGGGTCTGCACAACTATTGCCTGCTAATCTGGGAAACTGCTCAGGGCCAGACTCTGCCACTCCAGCGTGGTCCTGAGAGCTGATGTCCCCTGGGAGCTGCAACACCCTTGCAGGCGTTGAGGAAGGGCCTTGCATCCTTTCCACCCGTGCTGGGGAAGCTAACGTCAGCTGGCAAAGTAGCAGGCAGCAGGCTCTGGGCTTGGGGGAACGTCTCAGAGAAAGACAGCCTCCAGCATTCCCATTTCTCCCTGTCCTCCTCCCCTCTGGTAGGGAAACCCCTCTTGGAAGTGATGGTATCTCCATCGTCTTCCGAGCCTGGGTACATCACCTGTATGCTGGGCGCTGCCTTCAGTGCCTGGTTGGGCTGGACACAGATTCCTGCACGCTGTCCCTCTAGTGCTTGCAGAAACCCCATCCCCAAGGTCACAGCGGGCTGATCCGTCTGAGGAACTGGCAGCTGCATCCGTTAGGAAACCTAAGTGGAGCCGGTCAACTTTACAAGAGATGGTTGAATTGTTCTTATGCCGGAGGGGCCTGCTATTACAATAAAGGCCTCAGCAACAACGAGGGGACAGACCCTGGCCATGGACACCCCGAAGGCCTAAAGATAAAGGGTTGGATTACACAAAGCAGCCTCTCATTATCCACTCCTTGATACTGGTTGGTAACTTTGTTTTTTAAGGAATCCCTTAATTAGGTTTTACAGTGCATAGGTTAGGCATTTTCCAGCAAGAGCTTTATTGTAATGGGTTGCACATGTTCTCATACTGTATACCAAAATGAAACTTAGCTACAGGGCATTTCCTTCCGTTGCTCTTGCTGGGGAGCAGCTTTAACCTCTTTGCAGACACAAAGCCATATTTCACTCCTGAGAGGCCGCGGCAGTTCCCCGCTCCCAATCACTTGGGTCATTTCAACCCTTAACTGTGCAGGGAACTCGCAAATGTGCTGCAGGGAGCAATCCTGAGGGGGTAGGCGAGAGGTGAGACAGAGATGGAAAAGACCCAGGAGGTTAAAACCCAGCAGTGCCTCACTGCTAGCGAAGCCCAGGAGTCTCCCAAGGAGGAGCCCACGGTCCTCGGCTGTGCAGCACGTAGCCGGTGGCCACATTGCTGACCATTGCTAGACTTCTAGCGGAATCCTCTGGGCAACCTCCTCCAACACCAGCAGTGCTATATTTCTGTGTCACATTTCAATGCACCCAAGTCAGGACAGGTTTGGAAAAAGAGAAGAAAAAGGCAGTTTCATGGGAATGAAGACACCATTCATAGGTAAAAGAGAAAAAACAGATTGGGATGGCCAGACATTTGGATAGGATTTGTCTGCAGTCACCGGCTATGGTAAGATGTTCTCCTGACCCTGGACTCTGGAGATGGGTTACTTGGAGCAACCAGAGCTACTTCTTGGACTGTAGGTTTTTTTCAGCTGGAGATTGCTGTGGGACTGAAGAAATGAAAACTGTGTTGGGGAGTATGAATGCTGCTAGGTCACAGAAGTTACTAATGGATTCCTCTATGCAGCTCACCAAGCTAATGATGCAGCATGACCATCAGAAAAAAATCTCCAGCTATGACTCAAGTGTGCAGAATTTACCCCAGATTTTGTTATCTAGCCCAAAACTTGGAAACTTATGACCATCTTCCAGTATGAAAACAGTGATATCATAGGGGACTTCCATGTGGCAGATTCAGATCAAACAGAGACAGCTCAGCACACAGCATGTAGGGAAGCGGTGGGATGCCTTGCTACAGGATGTTGTAGAAAAAATAAGTTTATATGGGTTCAAAAGGCAAGTGGACAAATTCTTGGAAGAAAAAATCCTTCAAGTTATCTTAAGTACCCAACTAACCACAGTGCGCTTGGTTTTCCTACAAACCCGTTCCATTGTTTGGATACCAGAGCTACGGAAATAGTTTCTCTGGCAGGTCCTCTGAGAAGAGGCTGAAAACCTGCACAGCTCAGTGCATCTCTGCCCTGCCTGACAAGCGTGGGCAGGAAAGCCTAATTAGGCCGGTCTCAGAAACTTCAACCTGGAGCAGAGGACTCTGCTTATCCGCCCAGCAGCTCGAGCAGTTAACACAGCTAAAATATGCATTACCCTTAAAGCTGCTGTTGAGGGATTAAACCTCAGTCCCACAAACAGTCAGGGATGTGACAGCTCTGTGCACTCCGGGAGCCTGGCTGAAATGACATCTGCGTAAGTGTTTCTAGGAGTAGGAATTTGCAGCTGGGTTTTCCATGGTACCCGCTCCTGTTTGCACTTGGACCTTTGAAAATCAGGCTATTAGTATGCTCACATTGAAGAAGGGAATTTATGTTGTCTTAATGCTTTAAGCCTGAATTTGTCCTGAGGGAACAGTAGCAGAAAAAACAGCCATTTATTTTTAATAGACACCAGTGTCGTTACTTAGGTCTGGTGAGCTTAAAGGATTGAGAGGTGAATGATATCATCGAGGAAGTAATTTCTTTCTTTACTTTTTTTCATTCATCTAAGAAAAAAAATCCCACACAGGAATACAATACAAGAACCTTGCTATGGTTTGTAAATGCTTCCCCTCAGGATTGCAGACCTCATTTATCTTGTCTGCTGTCCCTTCCCCAAGGCGCAAACTTCCCTTCTTGTGCTGTCCCGGGGACAGGCACCTTTTGTCCACGCTCTGCCTTCAGCACACTCATCAAGGAATGAATCAGGTGATGGCAGAGGCGCCTGCAAACCCCCACATTCCTCCCTCCCAAGAAGACGGAGAAGCCCCTCTCAGCGAAGGAGAAGTCAGGATTTATCTGCAGCGACAGCCCCCCAGCCCAGGCCGGCAGCAGGGAGCAGGGCCCCCCACCCTAGGACACCTTGGGGTCACCGCAGGCCAGCCAGAGCACCTCGACTTGGCTGTGACCTTGCAGGAGCCCTTGCAAATCACATCTGGAATGTGTTTCAGCTTCAAGAGCAATAAATGAAAACACTGAACACAACAGGGTCGAGGCAATGTTGTTTGAAAGAAAAGGTAATGCTTTGACCCTTATTTGGCCCATGACATGTCTGGTTATTCTGCCAAGAACTGGGGAAGTGTGGAGCGTGGCTTGGGATGGGTAAAGGATAATAAGCTATTTTGTCATAAAATAATACAATTCATTTCAAGCTTCAGTGGCACCCAAGAATGGGAAATGTGACTTCCCCACACTTCAAGCCACTCCTTTTCTTTTGTCTCCAGACATCCAACAAGCAAACAAGAGCTCCAGTGGATTCACACAGAAACAATCAAGATCAGACAAGTTCATGCCATTTTTCAAGCCGTTTGGCAAACCCTGATTTGAGAAAAATTAGAAAAAGACTAGCTTAACTTATAAACTATCAACAAATAGAAATCCAACTCACAGTGACAGCATCAACATAAAAATGACACGTGACTTCTCTGTCATTTTTCCTTTACTTTTCACCACCAAAGTCGTTGGTGTGATTTCAGCACCCTGCTCCCTAAAACAAGAGGGGTCCCTTTGGCAGGATGCAGTAGGGCTGACTGCAGGTACCCCCATACCTCCCTCTCCTTCACTGCCCGTAGCAGTGTGCCACTCGAGCAATGCCCCACTCCCCTTGCTCGGTGTGCCTGGTCCTGTGGCCACCTGCAAGAACTATTGCCTGGGACACAAGGAAAAGTGCAGCAAGTGCTCACAGCATTCCTCTGGGGATATCCATAATCAGAAGGTATCTTCCCTTTCCTGAGCTGGTAGAATCCACTTTTTCCTTAGGAAAGCATTTGTTTGCAGATGAAGTGAACAGCATCCTTCTAGATGAGCCAATGCTTGTTTTATTTTTCAAATACAACTGGAGTAAAGCCTCTTTCTTGAACCTGAGAAGTTCAGGTCTAGATTTGGAAGGCTGCCCTTGCCCAGTTGATGCCACTTATATTCCCATTTATATTTCATTGCCAGCAGTGACAGACAATCTCTTCTATCAGGTCCATTAATTTATTGCTTGAATGAATAGTTTTCCACTTAGAAAGGCAATAGCTCCAAGTTGTGAGTTTTCCAGCAGCAGGACCCATTTCAGAGCTACCTACCTTCTCATGCCCTAGCTGGCCCCAATCTGTGGATTTCTGCTGTGCCCCTCTGAACCCTTCTTGGAGGCCTCACCCCACCGCACATCAGTGAAAATATGGGGAATTCGAGCCAGGGAACTTCCATCAGAATGATGGAGGGGTTTCAACTCAGAATGTATTACTGCTGCAGCTGAGAGCGCTGTCTCTCAGAATGCTGAAGGGAGCAGAAGGCAGTGATGGGCACAACAGGCTGGAGCATGTGGTGCTGGAGCCATCATAGCATGGCACCATTTGGCTGCAGGAGACAATCCCTGTTACCACTTTTCATGGGCTACGGCTGCAGGAGGCTGCCAAGAAAGTGATGCCCCAGCATTGAAGTTTTTGGTTCTCCATCCTGTGGTCCCCGGGTAGGCACAGATTTCCGTGGTACCATTCCCACCATGGGGTTGGGTAGGTTCACAGCCATGTAGCCCTCCTCTCTCCACGTCTGCTGGAATTTCACCATATCCGTGTCACAGTGTTGTGTCTGTTTCATTATTTTATAAAAGGATTTTATGTCTTCCTCTTCGAGCCTGGTTTGTTACTACAAGTAGGGATGGGAGGGAGAAGAAAACTTACTTGACAGAGGCTGCAGAGCAAATACAGCACACCACAAGCAACCAGCTCCCCGTTTTCATTGCAGCAGTTTCAGGCAGTATCTCACTGGCTTTTTCTGCCTGATTTTTAAATTAAAAAAGCAAAAAAAAAAGCCCGACCACCCTCTTGCTGAATAACTGGCTTACAGAAAGCTGTCGCTTTTTCTCCGAAAGGATTGAGAAACAGGGGCCTTCAATAGGTTCTTTGTGCAATTTTATTTTGCAGCTTCCAGCCCAAGACAGCATTTCCTGACCCGTGAGGATATGCTGCCCTCTTCCAGTCTGGGACACTGCAGCTCAGCAGTGCCATGGAGACACATCTCCATGGATCTGCAGGATTAACCCAAAGAATCAGTAATCCTCCACTTCCACAGGTCTAGTTTCTCGTAGCAGTTAGCTAACGGGTCAGGCAGAATTCCTTAAAAGCGTAAGGGAGTAGGATCACGTTCACGCAGGCTCTTCCGGACCTCGCATCCCCTGTCTGCCCTCCCTCCTGCCCAGTTTGCTATGCTGAGCCCCTCCACCACCACATACTAGCCCCCGACACCTCTCCTCACCTTCCCCGTCATTCAGCCAAGTACCTAGGAAGTCTCCTTCCACACCTAAAGAATCCTACAAAGAACAAGAAAATCCTCCAATATCTTTTACTAAAATGTCATGATCTGGGAGCCTCCACCAGGAAGCTGAATGTTTGGGGGAGGACAATAGAGATGAGCGAGCAGGAGAGAGCGCCAGGAGCCTGCCTTAGCCAGTTAAGAGCTGCAAGCCTTTTTCTCACCTTTGTGCAAGGGGGACAGATGAGGACTTTACAGCCCTGAGTGGGACTCTGGGTTGTCACACCTGCAGCTCTCACAGGTGCCTGTGTGCCGGGAGATGCCCTCCAGCAATTCCCCTGTGACTGCTCTTATCAGCTGCTGAAGATTAGAGGTACCTTGGAATAGCAACTTCAAGGAAAAATGGAAGGGGAGAATTGCATTTCAAAGAAAGTTCTTGAAAGAAACCTTTGAAGGGCCCTATTCAAAGGTTCACGACTTGATATAACCATTTTAAAAAGATATAAATTCCTGTTTGGATTTGGGATTGGCTCTCACCCCAGCAGGACAGAAAAGCTGCCTTCTTTATACGAACACAGTCCCAGCACAACACAGGAGATGAGATCCATCTGATAACATCTTACATTACTTTCAAGCTAAAAAATCCAAAGGTAATACATTAAGGTAAGACCTACTCTCACATATGCATGAATAACTTCCATAAAAAGACATGAGCTTGTGCCCATAGCTTTTCGGTGGTATAAAGAGAGCTAAATGTTTGCAAGGCCTGCTGTGTATCAGATATCCTAGTGAAAAACCACAGTCAACATTTACATCACTTACTGCTGAAATGTTTCCAACCCAGGATTAAAACATGGTAGTCACTTCCCAGCTGGCACAGCAGCTAAATCAGATGGCCACGCTGAATTGAAGCCCAAACACAGGCAAACCTTGGGCACAGCTTACCTTTTGCTGGTCCCTAATGGGGTCCAGTCCTCCCCACTCATCCCAACTATGCATCTGTCTGGCAGTAGCATCGCCGCACGAGAGTCACCAGGCCTGACAGCACCAAGACGCATTTGGGCTGGCAAATTGCTATTAATGGGTCAAATCAGCTCACAAGCACAAAAATACCCTGTCTGTCTAATTTCCTGATACACTGTTTCCTGGTGGATTTTCTTATGTTTGGAATTTTATTTCTCTTGGAAAAAAATATTTTATTTCTAGATATACTGAGGAAATAGCTGATCTTATCTATTCTATTATAGGTGGCTTTTTAAAAATAATATCTTTAATGATGCACAGCCCTCCATTTACGCAAGCCTTGGTTCAGCTAAGCCCTTAGCCCCTGTGTGGCATGAAAAGTGTGTTTAATGGGATTCAGCAGGATGTATTTTTAAGGATATACTCAACCCATTTGCTCACACACAGTCAGGGCTCTTACCACTGCAGCTCTCAGCCCCTTCTTCCTTTTTTGCATTGTGACGCCAGTTTGGCCATATCTGAACCTGCATGGGGAGACCTTCCTTCACCCTTTCACGTTCCCCAGCAGCAGCCCCTCATCCTGGCTGTGACCTTTGCCTGTTTCTGCAATTCCTGTAGGCAAACATAGGAGTGTCCCAAGGATGCTCGCAGTGACCCCGTGGGGAGGACAAGGTCTGCCTATGCTGCCCAGCACGAAGAAGAATCTGAGGTCCATGCTCCAGCCTTCAGAGCCAAGGCAGCTGCACCAGCACACCCAGTGCCCGAATGCTGGTGGAAAATTCGCATTCAGGTGCTGGGCTACGGTGGTAGCACCAAGCAAAGGGCACAGGCTGCCTGAGCAGGGGCCCGGCAGCCGGCCGCAGTGGGGAGGAGCGGACAGTGAGTGGTTCAGCCTCTCCCCTGTAGCATCAGCATCTTGCAGGGCTGCACAACTAGAGAACTGGGCAGAAAGCCAGGAAATCTTGAGTTATATTCCTGATGCTGCCATTAATTTCTTATATGGCCTTGGGCAACTTGTATCACCTGCCAGTTTGGGTTTTTCCTTAGATAAAGTAGGGAAAATAGTTAACATCATGGATTTATAGAGCTTAAAGCTCTACAAAGAAGAGTCTGGTCTGGCTTCTCTATATCAAAAAAACCTTTAATTTCACTCAGTTGTGCCTGAATCAAGGCCAATTGCTTATGTCTGACCAATATATATCTCTCCATCTCTTACAGAAGAACAACTTATCTTCATCTGAAACATCAAGAGATGGAGAAAAGCCAGCACTTCCCTTGGTATTTTCCCCCCTGTGATTAATTCCCATCCCTATTGAACATTCAAGTTTCATTTCCCATTTGAATTTTTTGGGATTCTTCTTTCAGCCCCTACTTCTAACAATGCTTTTTTCTGCTAAATGAAAGTGTTTGCATGATTCGGTATTTCTCCCCATGGCTTATCCACACTCGTTGGTGGGCTACGGGCAATAATGGCAAAGATAATTAAAATCTGCCCAGTGCTTTGAAATATTAAGCTCATCTCTAAGGCCCATTATCCTGTTCAGTGTCAGAGGTACCACTGACAAGTACTTGACTTCAGCCTTTCAGGCAGCGCGCAGCTGCCAGAGAAAACCAAGAGTGGAAAAGTACTATCCCTTCAGAAAAACAGATGTTGCAGCTCCAATTTGTCTTCTGCCAAGACAAAGGAGATGCACTAAATTGATCTTTTGTAAAGGATTTTGTTTTGCTTCCAAGATTAATATCACAACAAACTGGGAGGCACCATTCCTCAGGGTGCAATGCTATATTGCAGAACTGAGCCCAAATACCCATGCTGAGCATAATTTAGTTAGTCTGAAACTATGTCTGCGGAGGGGGAGATAAACTTTTTCCATCCAGTAGTACTTTATCTAAATAATCTCTCTATCATCTCAGTATACAAAGGCTGACCACTCAGCTTCAAAGCCAGGCAATAGCTTCTAGGCTTGACGCTGCTCACCATGGAGTGCCAGTGGTGGTCAGAGCCCTCGCTGGTGGCCTTCACAGGGCTGCTTGGTCACACAAAAGGAAAAGAGGGATGAAGGGATGGGAACGATGACCTGGGCCATCTTGTGAGACAGTTGGAGGGCTCTGACTGGAGCCAACCATTTTCACTGGCCAGAAAACCTCATCTCAAATCATGCAACGGGGTAAAGGACACCCAACCAGGGCTCCAGCTTACAGGGAAAGTGACTTCTTGACACCTTTCACGGAAAGGACAGTCTCTTTATCCACAGACCAGAAACACTGCAGTTTATATGCTGGCTTTTCACCCTAGGATCACGTCTGCTTGTCACCATTAATGGCATTCTCCTGCAGCACTTTTTGCCCCTTACACAAAGTGACAACCCCTTTCCCAAACACACCGGTCCCAGACGTGGCTATTTTTCCCTTGCTGATGTGAACCATTACATGTCTTCACCAGCCACTACTTTGCTTCTCCTCAGCGGTATTTGCACTTCAGCAAAAGGACTAAAAATCCCTAGTTCTACAACCTGCTCAGGATGAACAGCAGCATATAATTTAAACACATTGATTCAATGCTTCTTAGAACAACAAATTAGTCCCGATTTTTTTACACAGCATCTCCAGCAGAGTGAAACAAGCATAATCATCGGGAATCAATAAATTCCACATACTTGTTTCACCAACGCCCAAATCTCTATGCTATGACAATTTGTGAACAAGGTCTATACACACCCCACACACAAGGTATAATGGATCAACAGAAATGACTAGACAAAATAGAGCTTTTAGGATTGCTTTTTTCTCTGCACTGTGGGAAATCTTTTACAATGGTGGAAAACACATGTAATGTACTACCTCAAGACAACAGCAATTCTCACTGATGCATGGAAGTGCTCCTGAAGCAAGCTGACCCCTTTTCTGTTAGGGCTAGTCTACACAAGGAAGTTTTGCAAGCCTAATTATGTCAGCTAGGAGTGTGAAAAAACAAATACATCATCCCTATGAGAGAGAGAGCTACACCAACAAAAAGCCCTGGTATGGATGCACTGCTACAAAAGGAAGGATTTTTTTTTTTCTTTCCAGTATAGCTAATTTTGTTTGGGTAGCTCCAATAAACTACACCAGCAAAAGAAACATCTTGGCTCAAATAACTGTGTTTCCAGTGTAGGTTGCCAGTCCGGCGATATCTGTTTGTCAGCACATTCCTCCTGCTGGGGAGGAGAGACCTAATGCTAAATTCTCTGAAGTCTTTACCTGGGATAGAGGAAGGCTAAAAGAAGATCAGGCTAATAAATATCTAAAAGGACGCCGAGACACAGTGTGGTGAGGGGGAAAGCTCTGGCTGTTCTGAGCCAGAGGCTGGCCCATCAGACAGCGCATTCCTGCCTGACATGCGCCCTCTCGGCTGCAAAGTGAGTTTCTTGTTGGAGACGATCCCCAGCCAGAGGGTCGCTCTGTGATAACACGCAGTCATTCCTCGGCTTCTGGCATGGCCCACTGCCCACATCAGTGGCAAGCTTCTGCTTCATGTGGGGGGCTTATAGTTGGACCTCAAGGGTTTTTGTCCTGCCTGTTGTGGGCACAGCAGGTTGTGAGATGGTACCCAAGGTCATAGCTACACCGCGCTCTGGGGATGTGATGACAGAAAATGCTTCTTTTAACCTAGGGTCAAAACAGGGTCTCTCTGGTTTTACTTGGAAGCTGCAGACAAGGTACACTGGACATACTCAGGCTATGTGATTCACCTTTCCCACCCACTGCTACTGAGCCGAATTTTTGCCTAATGTGAGCCTAATGTACTCTCACAGGCTGGCTTCCACCTGCTGGAATCATGTGGCTGACTGCAACACAGCCAGAGCCAGAGCCAGAGCCAGAGCTATCTTAAAGGGAAGGTTAATCTGAACAACCCCACGCCAGGTATATACTACCACTCGCTGCAAATGGGCACCTGTTGGGGCAAGGTGCGTTCCTCTCCCCTGCCCTCTTCTGCAGCCTTGTTTACGTAACCTGTAAGTATCCTCAGGTAGGACGGTCTGAGACCCTCTCCATCCCTCCTGCTCTGACCACTACACTCCTTTCCAACACAACAGGCGATTTCAGAGCTGTGTTTAACAGGGCTTCAAGGCTGTGGCCAGGGCCCCTTCCTTCGCATCCTCTGGAGCAGCAAGTCCCACCTTTTCCTTCTTGCAGAGCTGCATTGGCTCGCTGCCCTCACTAATCCCAAGGGGGGGTGGGAGGGTGTTGGGCTTTTCTTCCTTAATCAATCCACAGAAACTAGCTTGCATGAGGCTTTGTGTTTCTGTGGAGCAAATTCCACAAGCAAGGTGTAAAAGTAATTAAGGCGCCAGGCTTCAGCTTTCTGACATTGCAATCAATGAGCTGTCCCCAGGCAGCCACCTGCATAATGAAAGTGCAGCGAGCATGGAGAGGTGAGGGAGGAATCTAAAATCCGCAGCTTTTAGAAAGCCACATCATTTCTCGGTCCGGCTCTCTGGAGGCCAACAGATAAACAGCACTGCCCCAAGGAATTTCCTTCCTCCGAAGGTGGGAACTGGCCGGGAGCAGCCACAGCCTCCCATCCTCCGATGACATCAGCTTCCTCGGGCGTGGGGCGAGGGGACTTCAAAGGAGGAGTTAGGGGAAAAAGCCCTCCTGTGAGAACCAAGAAGGACTGCTTTCTGGCCTGAAGGCCGTGTGGCAGAGCCCCGTTGTCAGCAGTTCACCCCAGCACGCCCCAGAGAGACAATAAAAACGGGAAGGAAAGCATTAGCACAGCAGAGGCAGCCACGCAAAAGCGGCTGCAGGGCTGTGACCAGCGAGAAGCTGCCGTTCCAGTTACGCCGACCTAATGGTCCCAACGTAGCCCCATCTCTGTCGATATCTGAGCCAACCTGTGGACCTGCCTTGCTGGAAGACCACCAGTTTCCCGGGGCTTGTGTCCCTGGGCTGAGCTCACTGTGAACTTTCAGATGCCAAATCCAGGTTAACCTTCCATGCAGTCTCTGTCTAATGATGCTCCATGCACTTCCTTCTCCCTACAGCTTCCTCTACCCTTAAATCTTGAAGAACTGTAATATCTTTTTAGTCCCCAGCCCTATCCTAAGTTTTGTTGAAATTTGGCCAAGAACTTCCTGGGGGAAGAGGAAAGAGAAGGGACTGGCAGGCAGACATGGTGACACTATGTTCACATAAGCTTCATTTCCTTAGGAAACCAGGCTAAAAATAATAGTCAAAAATGTTGGGCAATTGCCTTCAACTCAACATGTCTCTCTAGACAGGAAGAAAGGAAGGAATTAGCAGACTGTAAGTTATATTTCAAGGTTTGTCCACACGATTTGAAGCATAGAAATTAGAAATGAAATTAAGAAGATATATTAGGTCGTCTTGCTCCTCCCTGGGGGAATAAACCTAC
Source organism: Haliaeetus albicilla (assembly GCF_947461875.1). Taxonomy (NCBI): domain Eukaryota; kingdom Metazoa; phylum Chordata; class Aves; order Accipitriformes; family Accipitridae; genus Haliaeetus; species Haliaeetus albicilla. The sequence continues at coordinate 5,925,456 of NC_091490.1, forward strand.
AGCTGTTTCCCTTAGCATATTTTTTAGTGAAGTGTGCAGCCTGGTTTCAAATGATCCAAATGATGGAGCTTCCATCAGTTTTCAAGAGGGACCCATTCCTTTGCTTACATATTTTTCCTTTTCTTTTTTTTTTTTAAACAATTTCAACTTTTTTATCCATTGACCACGTTTCATCTCATTATTTCTAGCACACCTCTTAATTGTTTTATAAACTCACTAGAGTGGAAAGGTAAATAGAAGTGTCTACACATGCCACCTACATACTTCAAATAGCATCACAAGGTTCATTTCATGCTTTTGGCTGACTGAGAGGCTCTTATTCAATAGAGCTTAATGTTTTTAACTGTTTTTCCTGAAAAAAAAAAAAAAAAAGGCTTTGATTAATAAATTCCAGGGTTTTTTTCAGTCTGAGTTTTTTGGACTTCCCACCCTGGTTTGAATTTCAGCTTGAATTTGAAAGGCCCAACCCACTCAAAATATCTTCTAGAGGTTGTTCTCACTCCCCTTGACTTTTCAAAATATCTTCTAGAGGTTGTTCTCACTCCCCTTGACTTTTCAAAATATCTTCTAGAGGTCGTTCTCTCTCCCCTTGACTTTTCTACTTTAGTTTTCTGTTACAGAATTTAAAATTACTGAAAGGGAAGAGTTACTTCAATATGACTTCATTCCAAGAAAATAGCTCTCCTTTCTTAAATACACAGCTTCTTCTATGGTACAATAGACTGTTGCTTTTCAGCAGAGTGGGCCCTATAGATCTGGTGACATTTATCTCATGCTGTACACAAATCCTCGAGAGGAGAGGGTTGCCGTCTGTGTGCCAGCTATCACATCATTGCCCATCGCTCGCACGGTCAGAAGAAACACAGCGATGGTCCGACAGCACCGTTCGCTTTCTCCCGCCCCTGCCAGACAGAGCAGGCAGCAGGCAAAACCCCACACATGGCAGGCTGGGCAATGCGAAAGGCCTGAAGGGAGTTAGGACCTACCTAGGGGAACTAGGATGTGGACAAATCACTTGTCTAGCTGCAGGACAGCAAGTTAAATTAACTTCTTCTATCCAAGCTATGTGTTTGGAGCTGGTCTGAATTTGACAGCAAAAATCCAGCCACTGACCCGGCACAAGACTGAGGAGGTACCCAAGGATGAATTAGTGCTGTCATATATACTTGACAGAGAAATACATTTCTTTTTGCTACTTTGCAGCTATATAACATGAAAAAATGCTGTGAGGTATAACCAGCTTCAGCTTTTCCACCCTAAGTACAAACACACAGAGGCTTTGACCAAAACCCCCACCTTTAACATGCCTGTTCCACATTCAGAAGCAGAAGACGTGAAGATGTGTGAGTAGACACACTTTTCTTGGCCATACTGCACTTGTCCCGGGCCAGTTTCAGAGAATTTTATGAAAACAAGATTCCCCAACTCAAAATCATCTGACTGAGAAGACGGGCTGGTTTCTGGTGTTCTCACACCTCCCTGATGGATAGCAGCACATCCCCGGCTGCCAGCAAACACAGTGAGGAAACGTGCACATATTTGGGATTCATCCCTCAGCAACTCCTGGACTCCTCCTGCACCTCACAACCTCGGAAGAAACACTATGGCTCCGATATTTCTATGCTTGATCCCCTGCTTAAAAATGCCCCCTGTAACTGGGAACTGCTGGGAAGACAGAAAAAGGCTGGCTCTGTAGATGGGATGGACACCCACACTGGGAATATTTCCCAGAGCATTTATGGGTCTCGATGCCTCTGCAACCCTGCAGTGCAGAAGTCCCATGGGTCCAAATCCATTCTTTGTACGCACATCTGACCCACAACTAATTCCCCTGTTGTCCTGAGCCTCCTGCTTCACCGAGCCTAATGCCACACACAGTTTCCATAAAACCAAGAAGTAGGTTCAAGGCCATATTAGGCATAGTTAGAGGATACTACATGGAGGTTCCAAGAAGTCTGAGCCCTTTCCTGAGCACTGACGGCTGCGACTGAGTCAGCCTCGCTCTGTGCTGTTCTCTGCTAAGTCACTTTATCCTGAAGAATCGGCAGCAAGCGGAGAGCGAGGAGGAGGAAGCAGCGAGGGAGCACAGCCAGGAGAGGGTGTGCAGCAGGAGCAGAGGGCACCAGGCTGGACCTCGTCCCAGCTCTTCTGACGTTTGTATTACTGGTGGGAAGAGTACTCTGAAAATACAGCTTTCGTGAGGGTCAGGCAGTGACAGGAGAGAGAAGGACCATGGTACACAAACCAAAGCAGGATCCTTGGGGAGCAAAAGTGTTGTACCAAACTGAGAGGAAGAAGTGTATTTTGGAATGGGCTAATGCCAGAATATGCGTGTGTGTGTGTGAGCATGTGCACACATGTGTGTAAGCACCGTGTGTGCATGCACACACTCGCACATGGTTTTGTTTGGACAAGGCATTTTGGCAAAGTCAACAAAAACTAATTGCAAACAAACTGCCTTTACATTCAGCCCCCAAAACAGCTGCTCGCAAAGTTGTACCAGCGGGAGTTAAAAGCATCACTAGCTGTTGCTACATGACCCAGTAATTTCGGATGCTATACCTTCCGCTCCATCACAGTGCTTTCCATTTGCTGGCCAAAATGAACAGCGAGGTGCTGAGAGTCTGTTCATCTACTCATTCAGGGCTCAGCACCACTTTTCAGGAGCACTATATAAATTCAAAAGTTGCCTGAAATAATAAATAACTGTGACAGGTACAGAAACAAAGCCTGTAGCTCTTGGGCTAGTGTTTCCTCCTCCAGAGAGGTTTCTGTTCCCTTGTGTCTGCAGGACAGAACATTCCAGCAATGTTTCAGCACTGATGGGCCCTCAAGCCTCAGCCAGGAGAAAAGTCAGCTTTCTGGCAGAAAATCCTGACTAGCTCCTGGAACCAAACAAAGAAAAGGAGAAAAGATGAAATACTTTGTTTACCATATCATGACATCACCATCATCACTGGAGAAAAATGCAAGTTCATCTTTCTTCCCCGGGATGGCCCGTATGACCTGAATAGTTAGCACTGCTGGATAACGCAGTGGTGTCCTTCCCCCTCCGCAGAGAGCTCTGGGACCGCAGCACGGGCATCAGCACACACAGATGTGTTTGACCTCGTGGCCACCGACTTTGACAGGGTGCAGATGCAACCCAGAAATCTCCCAACACTGAGTTCCCTTTGCAAAATACAAGTCCAACAGTGATGTTTTTCCTCTCGGGTTGAGCCTGAATGCGTGCGCAGAGTTGCTGACTGCTTTGTGGCAAGCTGTACCATCACCCGGGATAGTGTATGTGCTCCGTGGAGACAGGGAATGATTTCTGCCCAGAAAGTCTTTGCATCGTCCACTGCTTTAATCCTTGGCATGTGCTGGCATATGGAGCAGGGATGAACATACCCAGGCCTTTACAGAAAGTAAATGATTTCCTCAAGAGGAAACAGTCACTTCAACTGACATCTGTCACTCAGGTTACACAGACGAGTTGTGGCTCTCTGGAAAAAACCTGCCTCCAAGGAAATGTCTGGCTTAATTCAAACATGTCTAGGTTAGCAGTCTTTTTCATGGATGGTTTAATCTCCCTCCGTTCACTCCCCTTCTACCCGTCCCCTTAAATTCCACAGTTATTTGTAAGTGCTCTGCTATTTTTTGTATAACTGTTTTTGTTCTCTGGTAACTGAGCAGTTGTTGAAGATTTCATGGGACAGGTAAAGGCAGGATACCCCAGTACATCACATTTTAGCTTTTTTTTTTTTTCCTGGTTTTGCTCCCATGGCCTCCCACCAGATTAGGTCCATCAAAACCAGTTTTAGGCTTTATGAGAAAGAGTCTGGTTAAAAGGAAAAGGGTGGGTTTTCTACTGGAAAGAAGGGCCACCACTCTATTCCAGGGGTAAAAAATGTCTGAAAGGGTGCAGAACTGCTGTGACTTTGACAACCAGAAATGCAGGAAAAATACAGTGCTAAATGGCAACGTAGCCAGCTGAGACATCCCTACAGTAAGGGCTTCCTCCACCTAACTGGAACTCAGATTGAGTTGTCAGAAAGCTCCAGTAAATCTTTGTACTTACATAAGACCAGAGTCAGGGGAGTGCTTTACTGCCCTGAGATGGAATGGAAAATCAGAGCTTCAAAATCCTTGCAACGGGACCATCTCAGGAGGGGAAATGGCATGGATCAACTGAAATGTTCGTTCTGGTTTTAATGCTACAGACAACAGCAAAGCAAGATAAAACTGTAAAAGAACATCCATATCTCATGCTTTCCATTTTTGAAACCACTTGGAAACATTTTCAGGACGCGGAGATTTACTGAACTGACCTTTGTACATGCAAACACAGATAGGTTATCCTAGATTGCCATTTTCTGATTACAAAAACCCAGTCAGAAAATTCCTGACCAGACATTTTACATAACTGCAAGAAAATGCCAAATCAGAGCATAAAGAAAAAATCCTGGCAGATTCCCACCTGAATAAAAATTAATGTTTTAAGACATTAATTCATTAAGACAGTGCTCCTCTAGAAGCTAGAGATCACTCATTTTGAGGCACTGGTAGGAGCCCAGGCAAAAACATGTTCAGTGGAAACAGCACCCAATGCAAAGATACTCCATCCCTAAGCCACATGTGTCAGATGGACTAAAGATCATTTGCTCTCAGCACCCTTTTTTTCTTTGTGATTATCTGGAGCAGAAAACCTCTATTCCCACCCGCTGTGCTGAGCTTTGTCCTGGAATTGAGCAGAGCACCCAGTGCTGAAAGGACTCGAGGGATCTCAGCAGGCACTGTTGCATACCCTCCCCATCCACAGCCTCGCACTGGCCCCAAACAGCCCAAAATAACCTGAGACTGTCCATGTAGACAGGCAGAATAATTCAGAAACATCAGCTGAAAAGGCCGTTCCTTTGTATGAACTCAGAGGGAATTTGTTCCCTCCAAGGGCTAGTAATTCATTTGAATGTTGACTCAGAGATGACATTATGGGCTTGTCCTTCACTATTGCTTCAAGCGCAATTTTGGCCTCAACAGTTTCTTTAATTGAATCTGATTTAGATGGGAGTCCACCAGCACTTCATTTTTATTTTATTTTTATGATTCAATTTAGCATTTAGTTTCAGTTGCAATCTGATTTTATTATAGTTGTTGCTAGCGGAAAACATATCCAACTATTACTAACACTACATAAATTCAGATGCTGTCTTAAGAAACATTCTCACACATATGAGCGCTAACATTTCATATATAATATGCCTACTTGTTGATAAGGCTTGCTGCATGACTCAGTGCCATGACCTTTCCAGAGGAAGTATTGTTTCAATGCATAATATGTTACAAAGGCAAAGAAATGCAACCTTTCCTATTGCTGTAACGCATGGTATCTTTGGGGCGTATCCTCAGAGAGCTGAAGATGATTCAACCATGCACGGTGCACTTGCTCCAGCAGGAGTGTCGTTTTGAGAATATATTCCTTCACCAAGGAACTGGTATTCACATACCTTCAGGACTTTTTTTTTATTAATAAAGGGCTCGGTTTCATAGAGCTGATTTCCCTTCCTGTGTATATTATGGATACTGAAAAAATGTTGCACCCTAGAAGTGGTTGTGCTGCACTATTTGCTAGCTAAAGGCAGTCAGAAGAGGCGTGATATTTCCAGAAGACCTGAGTATTCATGCTGCAGTATCATCACATCCACTGTAGTTTCAATAAGAAGTAAATTGAAGCCAGAAAGGCTGTCATTGTACCTTGGAGGAAACTTCCTAGGCAGTGAGGATAGTACAGGACTGCATCCGACAGCCTGGATAGGCTGTGGTGTCTCCATCATCAGCTCTGAGCCAGGACTGATGTGGGTAGAGCTGGTCTAGCGTAGCTCCGCAGCTCAGAGAAGGAGGGGGTGACTTTTTAGGAGGGCTTTTCTAGGCCTGTGATTTTACACTTACACCCAGGATTTGAGTTTTGGGATCTACCTGCAGAAAGCACAAGTTATCAGACACATCTATGTTGCTGTATACCAACAGCAACTACTGCATAAGCTGCCTTACCCAATGTACTGTTTGGTTTTCCACGCCACATCAAGCTCCACACTGGTGTGATTAGACTGTGATCTAGTGCAAAATTGCCTAGTTTCAAATCAGATTCACTGCAACAGAAACCAGGTAGATCAGTCCAGATTCAAAGGCCCTCAAGGCAGATCACTTTTAAACACAAATTTAGAAGAAATTTAGATTTAATTAATTCTTTTTTTCTAATCTAAGCTAAGAGCTTTTGTAACATCTGAAACTTTTATCAGGATTGACAATGGTATAAGTACCATCCTGCCAGTTCCTAGAGCGCTAGCAAACAATCTTTCATCAACCAAATGAACTCTTACAGACAGAGGAAGATATAAACACCCATATGTAATGCACATTCTCTGGACCAGGTCCACCACTAGCAAAACCCTCCTGCTTCCCTGGAACCAGCAACACAAACTCCCTTTATGTGTCTTAAGTGTCCACAGTACAAACAATAACACACTAGCATGCTCTTGACACTGCTGTCAAAATAAACAGCTATTTATTAACATCCTACAAGGCATTATTTTTAAAAGAAATCAATTGAGCAGTGATGTCAGAAAAAAATATATGTGCCTCTGCCCCAGAAAACAGCATCTCCCTTTTACTTAAGACAACATCTGGTCCAGATAACAGCTGCCAAGGGCTAGAGCTAAGAGGCATAGTGATTACTGTTGCTTGGTGGTTGCTTGAGTGTTTTTGAGAACAACATTTTTTCGCTCTATGGTATCACTGCCAACTATTCCCTGGGATCCCAGAAGGACAATGCATTCCCTTTCTGCTGTTACCGGCTAAACAGAATAAAGGCTGAACATGATGCTTGCTTGCTCTCACCAGTCAAACCTGCACTAAATATAAAAAGATATTAAAAACTGCCTCCTCCTCTCTCTTTCTGAGGTGAAAACCTCCCCATCTTCACACAGGGAGACTTTTGCTGCCTTTTGTTCCTGTGGTTAAAGCAAATTTAAAGATATCAAGGAACCTCTTGAGAAAACCAAGAGAGGAAGCTTGAATGCAAAGTGAACTTACAAACAAAAAGCTATTTTTAGCGTTGGGGGGAAACTCTTAGCATTGGACAAACAATACAAGGAAGTTTCAGACACTGACTGCTAGGGAGAGCTAATATCCCCTTGTCGCTGCCCCACCTAGTCTGGATACAGGAATGCTGCTATATTCTCAGGCTTCTCACAACCCGCAAATTATCCACCTTCCCCTCAGCATGGTGCAAAAGTTCAGGGCTTAGGCCGAGAGACACCTGGTTGGCTCATACGCACCTCACCCTCCTGCTGCCATAGGTGATTTGAGGTCACAGCGTGGCCCTGATGGGACCGTGGGCTCCATGGTGTTGGTGGGGATGGGTGGTGGGACTTCCATTTGCAGTACTGCCAGATGTGGTAGTAGAGCACAGCTGGAAGCGTGCACCGGGCTGAGGCCAAAGAGCAAAGGAAGAGTCTTGTGTAGCCCAGGCACAGAATTAGGACAGAGCAGCTGGCCAGAAGCAGAACGAATGACATGAATGGCCTTGGAGCAACCCAGAAAGGACACTCCTGAACACAGGGCAAAATATCTAGCTGTGCTTCTGCCCTCCATACATTGCTGGACCCCAGGACATTGTCTCCAGTTAGTCAATGGAGTTGCACTGGTGCTCAGCAGCTGGGGATCTGGCTGTAGATTCAGGACATAACAAGAATGCTTTGGCAGTCCCCGTTGACGCTTCTTTTCCTCCTAGCAATTCAGCTTTCCAAACCCCCCCAGGCAAAACAAATAATATATTTTTCAAGCAGTTATCAATATGCAGGTTCTTTGGGGTGGAATGCTTTTTTACACAACAGTTTTTCTAGCCTGTTCACTTCTTGCTCTAGCTGCATTCCTGTTTATTCATTTGCAACTAGAGTGAGTAATAGGAATCAAAGTGGTCAAGAACAGCCTGTCTTCCGAGATCAGTGAAATAAGAACACGTGAAGGACACTGTTTCCCTTGAAATCTCTCCCAAACTTTGTATTGCCCAGAAACCTGAACCAGTGTTCAGGGAACAGAAGATCCTGGGAAAGGAATTTCATGGAGCAGACACATTTCTGCTTTTGCTGCTGCTTTTGCTGTGGGCTTGCAAACACTTAAAGCAAGGCTTGGGTGGACAGAGTCAATCAGAAAGTGGATGCAAGGTGGAACTGTACAAAAAATAGAAGCTAGACAGGATTGCTCAAGTCCTTATCTGGACCTGTTGCCTATATAGACTTGTGAGAGGTCAGTCAGGGACATTTTGTGGATCTGCCTGCGAGTGGAAGAGAAGGATATTTATTATATTGCAACAAGCTGAGCTTCAGACAGCCATGTGCCCTTCCAGGGACGAAATACAACTCTGTACTGGGCTGCAACATCAAGAGCGTAACCAGCAGATTGAAGGAAATGGTTCTTTCCCTGTATTCAGCACTTGTGAGCCCAAGTCTGGATACTGCATCCAGCTTTGGGATCCCCAGGACACGACACTGACAAAGGGGAGTGAGCCAGTGAGCCTGGCTTTGCCCATCAAGACAGTCTGGGGCCCAAAGCACAGGGCATGAGAGGAGAGAACTGGACTTGTTCAGGCTGGGGCAGAGACAGTGATGGGGAATCACAGCTTCCAGTACATAATGAATAGTAACAGAGAAGATGAAGCCCAGCATCTCAAAGATGCACAGCGAAAAGACACGTTGCAGCGAGGGAGATTTGGATCAGTCACAAGGAAAAAGAATTTTGCCCTGAGAGTGGTCAAACACTTGGGCAAGAACTCAGAAACCTTATATCCATGTAGTTTTTCAGTGAGTCTTTATGTTAGATAGGGAAAGGCCTCTACACCCATCAAGCACTCAACTCTCTTTGATCTGCTTAGGGACACTAAAATATACAGGCACCTGAACACCTTTGTCTAGTATGCTCCAGGAGGCCTGCTCATTTTTTCAAATGGCACTTATGCCACTGAATCACTTAGTCAGTTTTCAAAGAAAGTCACCTTTAATTTTGGATTCTGAGCCTCTCTTACAGGTTTTTTCAAATTGCTTTGTTCCACAGGTACTTTGTCCTTGTCTTTGTAAATAACGCCTGGGTGAGAAGATAGGGCTCTTGGTTGTTGCTTCTTTCTAAATAATTTCCACATGTTTTTCAGTGGGGGGGGGGGGGCACTCATTGCAAGAAGCCTCCAAAGAAAGAATAGGAAGAATTTATGTCTGATGTGGCTCTTGGTTCCAACACAGGGTTGGTCTGTATCTGCAAAGGGTTAAGGATTAGCTGACGGAAAACATTTGAGAGGCTCTGATAACAGAGCATACGCAAACAGTGGGATCAGGCTTACAACACTGCTGGTTACACATTGCAAATCACCAGCTTTAGCACAGGCAGTACCAGCCTCATACCCTGCACGTTTCTTCTGGGCTGCACTGACTCCTGCAATAACTGACCTGTCACTCCTGAGGATACTTTGGGATGTCTTTCTTCCACCCACCAGCTGACAGGTCTGTAGACATGCACCCCAAAGTCCCCCCAAACCTCTGCCCACTGATAACATACAAACCAGGGGAACATGCTGTTTCAGAACAGGCGCTCGAAAGTCCAGCACAGCCAGGATGTTTAATGGAAACTGTGCACTGACTCTGAAACACTTGGCTGCAGATTTGTTCAGCTTTTTGAGAAGAGAGATTGCCTGATAGGGCAGCATGAGTGAGCTCTCTAAGTATGCTAGGGAGTGGTGCACAATTATAGCCGAGCACAGAGATGCTGCAGCCTAAAAACTAAAATACACTGTGAAAAACAAGACACTAGCTGTTTTCTGCCCAAGTCCATGGCTCTGTAATGTAGCACTGGCTTGAGACACAGCAATGTTCCTCACATGGCACCTGGGACTGTTACATGCACAAGCATCTTTGCATAGCCAAGACCAGCCTCGCACCTGGGGGAGTCCAGATGTGGGCACAGCTGGCACCCACATTAGGAAAGGCTCTTGAAGTGGCTGGGAATTTGGCCAATGTCGAAGTCAAGAGTGGAGTGGAAAAATCCCTTCCACTCTGTCTTACGCTTAAATACTGAGACTGCACCTCACTCCTCTTGGTTCCTAAAAGAAATAACAGTGCCACAACCATAATTAAATGCAGCCGTTGTTAAACAATGCTGGGGATATGGCAAAAACTGGTGGTGTTATGTACACACACTTCACCTCTGGGATTAAACTGCCTGGTTTCCTTCCACTAACATTCAAAACTTACTCTTTCCCATCTTCCTCCAAAGATGAGCATAGCTAATGGTTCAGGTACAAAGCAACTTAGTGGCATTGCCATCAGTGGGAAAATCCTGACCCCTACAGCACTGTGCTGTTTCACAGTGGTTCACTAAACCGAGGATCAAACCCAAGAGTATACAGAGCCCCTCTAACACAGAACTGACACCTGATCTCCCATGACACTATTTGCTTCTTAACCCAAATGGTACCTCCAGAGCCCATGGGCCGGTGCCTACAGAAGGTGATGAGATGATGGCAGAAGCCGTAGCCTCCCAGGGTGAGGAAGCAGGAATTGTTAGTGTGGATCAGGTCCATGCCTCGTCTAGCCCAATATCCTGTCTCAGATGGTGGCCAGCACCAGATGCGTCAGAGGAAGGTGTGAGGGACCCCATGTGAGACAGATGTCATGCCTCGCTGCAGCCTGCCTGACTTAGGAAAAGATGAAAACAAATGAGTTTATAACCTTTTGTCAGCCTGTCCCAAGGATGTAACTTCACAAATATTTAGGTCAAATGGGGCACACCCTGTGCTGCACAAAAAAAGAAAAGAAGAAAACCCAGTGCTTCAACTCTTGGATGCCATACTCTGTGTCATAGATAAGATAAACTAGTGACAGTCACTTGCTGTCACTGTGGATGCTGGTCTGCTGGCTCAGCCCAGGAGCTAAAGGTGGCTTAGGACACAAGTGAAGTGAGTACTGCAGTCTCAGTGCAAGCCAGCATCTTCCACATGACAGTCACAGAAAAACTGTAGTTAATCAAAGAAAAACAAGTATGAAGCTAAGCTAAACTAGGCTTCTCTCTGCAGATTTTTAAAACTCAATACAGTTTATACAAAGGATTCACCAAACTGAAAATTTTTCCTTGACGCATGGAAGTACATCCAATTCAGCCGTCAGTTCCCAAAAGGTCATGAAGAAGTCCCCACAAGCATCTTGTAAATGTGAAGATCAGGTACAGATGCACGTGGCTCCTCTCTTCTCCCAGTCTGCTCCTCCTTGGTAGGGACAGGAGCTGGTGACTTATGCCAAGTCCCGAGCCAGAGCCAAGAAAAACTGACAGCCACAGACTGGTTCTTATTAAGTCATAACGGGTTTTCTCAAGTATCACAAAAAGTATCAGTAAGGTTCCTAATCAGCCTGGGACTCCATTTCCTCACGGCAAAGCCCAGTTGAGATGAACCTTCTCATTTCTGTCTTGGCAGTGCCTGGGGCTCTCATCCAGCTTGTGGAAACGGATCTCCACTGCCCATTCCAGTGCAACACGATGGAGGGCGGATATCAGCTGGCCCACAGGGCTTTTGTGCAGGGTTGTCCTGAGAGCAGAGATTCAGTCCGGCTGCAGCTTCCGCAGTGCTGGTCCCTGCTAGTGCAAACCCCAAACACCGCAAGTGCTCATCTAAGCACTGGCCAGGGCAGAAACTTGCCCTCGCTCCAAGGCTGAATGTCCCGTTGGCAAGGCCGGATGGAGGCACAAGCAGAGGAAAGCTACTGCTCTGCCCCAACCTGCGTGAGGGGAGAGGGAAATCTGTTCTGTGGTTTGGCACAGAAGGGTCTCCCGTGTCCTTGGTATCCCCGGGGTGGCATCACTGATGGCATGAGAGCAAGGCAGAGACATTGCACAATTCTGTGAAGGGGGCAAAGGCCAGCTCAGAAGCACCCCTGAGGGCAGGCAGCCTTGCCCACAGCTCTTTTCCTCCATCAGCTGTTAATCATTTGCCTCAGCTGTGTTAATTCACAAATTTCTTTCTCCCAGCCCTGCTCCCATTGTTTCCGAGCAGGGCATTGTCATGAGGCCAGTTCTATATTTACGACAGGATGTCAGCCTACGCTTACAGTCGCCTTCTTTGAACTGAATACTTTTACCTTCTAAGTTGGCAACGATGCAATTCAACAGAAAGGTAGAAAAATAAACAAGTGTTTATTTAAGACATGCTTGGTTGTATCAAAAAGCACAAGTGGCACTTCTTCCTATTGGCTCTTCCACGCTCCCGGCCAGGAGAGCACAGGTTTTTTCACGACATAAACAAAGGATTATTTCCTAAGAAGATTGAGAGTTTCCTTTAAAGGAAAACAAAAAAAAAGAAAGGAGGAAGGAATCTGCAGAATAGCCCTTAGGAAGTTACAACTCTGGAGGCCCTTTAGTCCCTCACTAGCAAAATGTATTTAAATATAGCATGGCCTGCCCAGACCGCAGCCTGAGAAATGCCATATATGCAGCAAAGAAACAACTCTGCAGCCAAAGCCAGAGGGTGCCAGGCTTCAGGCACATGCCCCTTATCAGGATCTGCAACCAGGCCTAAAAGCTGCATCTTTGACTTGAGTTGGCTGCTTCAAAAAGTTTGATTCTGCTTTACTATGTTTTAATTTCCACACACAGCCTAACTTTTTGTTTGTGCAGCAGAGCAGACTGCAATCTTTGTCAGAGCAGGCAGGCAAAAGCCCCTATCCACTGAAGGATGCCACCAGCCAACTTCAAACCAGACTTGAGACTGGAAGCACCCACCTCCTCTGTTCCTCAGCCAAGGACCACCAGGCTCTTTCTGTGCTCCTCACGAACGGGAGACAATCCCAGGAGATTTGCAAAGCTCTGACCTTATTCTCCATAAAATGCTTTCTCAAGACTGCTCTCAACTAGGTTCCTTAGAAATAATTTTTATCTGTTATTTCTTGGACAACCAGAGAGCTGAGATGTTATGCTTGTGTGACCCCCTCCATTCCTTGCTGAGATGATGAACCTTAGCGTTCAGCTAGAGCAGGTTAGAAAGTGGGTCAGAAACTCCTTCTTCTCCTCCTCAAAATAACAATATTTTGAGGCGAAACTAAAATGTTTCAAAGCCCCAGTGTCATTCATGCCTCGTGGAAGATGCAACTCTCCATCACAGCCCTATTTTCTCAACGGATGAGGAGTGTGGTGGACTACATTTCCCATGATGTTCTGTGCTCTCCCCTACCAGTGAATAGGGTGATGCACCAGTGACATGAATGGCTGGGAGTTCACCTGGGGAGCCTGGCCACTGGTGGGAATAGGGACATGTGCAATCAGGACTAGAAGACCCCTGAATGGGAATTTCAGGACACAAGTGTTTCATCTCAGTCAAGATTACAGTCATAGTTTTGGTTGGGGTCATTCCACTTCCTGGATAAAATTTACCTCTTTCCTCTTCATCTCACTGGAAAGTAGATCACTTTGTGACAGAGGAATAAGCCAAAACTCAGTCTTCTAGGCAGAATGCAGGTACCAGTGTTTTGTCCAATGTTAGTTTGGAGCCATCCCCTGTCACCGTGGCCTCCATTCAATGCTGAACCTGCTCTGGAGCTACACAGTGACTTTGTGCTCCAGGACACTCTGACCTGTCTCCCACAGACTTCTTCCAGAGCACAACCAAGTAGCTATTAATTGCATTCAGCTGTAAAGAGAAGTCTGAAATAGCTCAGGCTCTCTGGCAAGAGATTTCTGTTGTAACAACAGGCTTTGGCTGTGGATTTCTCTGCCATGGATCCTGCTTCCCATACAGCACAGGGTAACTGCAGCAGGATGAACCCTAGAATGTAATAATATAAGCAGGAAGGGCTGTAATTTGAGGACCTTCCCACATCAAGTAAGTAAAACAATCTCCTCTTTCAGAATGCGACATAATTCTTGCATAAGGATCCTTTAAAATAATATACAGAGCTGCTGAACGGGAGCCGTGGGGGGACTGTCTCTGATCCTCGGTTCGTTCTCAGATTTAGCTGATAGTTTCGCTCTGACTGCTCTAATTCATACAGAGGAGCTCTAACTTTTTCTTTCAAATGCAGAAAAGGCTGCACATACCACTGGCTGTTTCCTGAGCCTTTTGCAAGAATAACATTGCTGACATACAACATGGGAGTTTATCCCTTGCTTCCAAATAATCAGTGTCCTGGTACCTCAATTCCCCCTCCCCACATGGTAGCAGGTTCTGCTCGTGCTGCATTTCCCACCCAGAAGGACTCTTTGGGGGGCTCTCTTCGGATACCAAAGACCAAAGTTAGAATAAGCTGTAGCTTTATCAGGTGAGCTTCAATAAATGATATAGCACATTCGGACAGAACTGATGATTTCCTCTTTTCACTATGCAGGATTCATATCTGGGATCCAAAGTTAACTCTGCAAAAGGCAGAAAGCCAGGTTATACTATTGTTATGTCAGACTAGCTATTATCCCTGGATTCAGGGCAAGTAGACATACTTTATGGAAGAAAACAGTACTCTCAGCCCTCACTGCTGTTTGCTCCCCATTTCCTTCTGTCTCAAGACCTGGTCATTTTTTAGGCATCCTACAATATCTGGGAGGTAACAGGAGACTACTGACTGTGAAAAAAATGGTGAATAATGAAATAATCTAGATATAAAGACACACCAGGGAACAGCTATATGTATTTTGCAATTACATTCCTAGGGCAAGATCTAATACCAGTGCCCTGCTTCTAATTTTAGAAGGCGGCTTTCACAGTGCAAGAAGCCTTTGTTATCTCTCACCCTGAGGAAATCACTGCTGGTCTTCAGAGAGATCCATTACACAGAAAACCCTCTTTGGATGATATGTCACAAGAGCTATCAAAATCTCCATTATAACTACTGGGACACCCAGCCCAGCAACAGTGAGAAAATCCTGCCTTTGTTTGCTGCCAAAGTCCTAAATATTGTTAGTCTACTTCAATAGCCAGAGATGTTGGAGGTCATGACAGAGCAAGGAAGACCCAGGGCTTTGCAAACGGGAACACAGTGTCCAAGCAAAATCGCATGGCCCCATCCAGATGGAGCTTGACCAGGTTAACCCTGTGCAGCATGGCTCAGGGAAGGGATTGCTTGTTCAGGCACAGCACCAGGCGAGAGACGGTTTGTCCACAGGCAAGCCAGTTCACGTGCCATTGGGGTGTCTTTACAATATGCTGTCCAGCACCTCCAGCTCCACATTGGCACAAGTTTGCACCTGCTAGCACCTACCATTCTCAGCTGTAATACCTGTCACTGATGGGGCTGTTGGACAATGACCTGTATTGCACAGATCATCAGATCAGAAGATTGTAGAAAAACGTATCCGACCCACTTAGCTTTAATAGGGACCAAAAAATCGTAATTCTTGGCAGAGTCGAAGCAACACCAACATAGTGAAACTGTGTAGCAGAAACAGTGTAGAAGAAAAAGGACCCGCAATTCTGCAGGGCTATATTTCATTGCTGCACACCAAGTTTGGAGCAGTGGTAACAATACAAGCTATGCAGCAAAAATCAGTCACCATGGGTGCTCCTATTTCAGCAAGCACTTCGGAGAAATTTATGGCTAATCAGGAACATGACATTATTGACGCGCTTTGTAGCCAGCCAAGTGCAGATGTGTGCTTGCATAAACCTTTTCTTATCATTATTAAAAGCGATGTGTTGCAGTCTGTCACTGTTCAATAAACAATTCCACATCCAAGATCTCAAACGTTGCCGCATCGCGTTCTGATGATCTGTGCTTTCCTTATGGGGTGTCAGAGTCAGATGCAATAACAAATACATGACCACAGCCCCTTTGGGCTGATGCATTTCCAAGAAGGGGCAAATGTTGATTACTCTTGCGTGTTATTTTGTCTATGTAGTTAACAGTCATCCAAAATCTAAAGAAGCCAGTGGAAAACCTTCCACTGGCTTCACTGGGCTTTGCATACTTATTGTGTACTTATTCAAGTATGTTAGCCAAATTTATGCCTTAGCGTAAGACAGCCCCTAAACTACCATCAAGGGTAGCCTGCGTTTTGGGGAAAGACAGACAGCTAGAAAACATTCTAATTCATGAGTCTTGTGATTTTGTTTTATATTTCTGTTAACAATTTTTCTCAATTATTAAAAAAAAAGATTGACCAACAAAATTTCTTGTGAATACCACCACCCCAGTTTCCTCTCCATTTTGCAAAAAAGAGAGTTGCAGGGCTGCAGGTGCATTGTCTCTCCAGCCATCTTTCCTGTTTAAAGTTATATTTGTTCTAGCTTTG
The DNA here is from genome assembly GCF_947461875.1 of Haliaeetus albicilla. Taxonomy (NCBI): domain Eukaryota; kingdom Metazoa; phylum Chordata; class Aves; order Accipitriformes; family Accipitridae; genus Haliaeetus; species Haliaeetus albicilla. Next base: position 5,941,746 of record NC_091490.1, read on the forward strand.
TTCACATTTCTTCAAGCCCTTGTTTTCCCCATCCCTCACTCTTGGCTGGTCAGCAGACTGGCTTTTCTAGGATGCCGCAGTGAACATTTGCCATTTAGATGCAGGGAGGGGCTGGAGAAGACATCTGGCCTGGATTGTAGTGATTTTCTTCCTGCAGATGTAAACACGAAAAGGGAATTGGGAAAAGAAAAGGTAGCCTTTCTCAGGCCATATCCTGCAGCAGCCAGGGACCCACCTGGTCCCTAGAGAGCATTAGAAAATCCTCAACATTTTGCTAACTCGTGATCTGCCTCACACAGCCCCTGAACAACAAAGAAGAGCCAGAACACAGTTAACATTAGCTACACCCTAACCCTCACAATACCAAAGGTCTCCTCCAGGCGCAGGCAGAGTAGGCAGCTGCCTGGGGCAGCCATCAGCTTGGGGCAGGCAGTAGAACCAGATCGCCCTTCCTCCCACTGCCAGAGCTTGAACTGACTGGAGGGGAGGCAGATGGAGCCACATTGCACCTCCACTCGCTGTCCATGTGCTCAGAGCTCAAGGAGATGTGGGCAGGGGGAGCAGGGTCAGGCCAGGAGTGCAGGTGGGGTAGTCCTGGGAGGACGGGTGCAGAAGTGCTTCTGGTGTCCTAACCCCATCTAACTAAACCTACCTGGAAACTACTGCGTCACTATCAATAAACTGCATTTTCTTGCCAGAAACAACCCAAACAAAATAATTTCATTTTGCCATCTCCAGAATGAGGCACAAACTCAATTGTTACGGGGCTTGGATATCCTTCTACCCTTTCCTCAATAGTCAAAGGACCTGCACTGCATACATGCTCTGGAAGCCTTTTGTGGATGATTTCAGAGAATCAATCTGGAGAAAGTTAGAGCTCTATTAGAAAAATTTCTCTTCCCTGGAAGTTTATTCAGCTGTAACTCTGAAAGTTATGTAAGAAAACTAGATAAAATTAGAGTATTGGATAAAAATAGCACTAAAAGAAATCTTCATCTTACTGTAGCATTTTGAGACCACTTTGGGGTCTTCTCTGCTTCTTCACCTGCTGGCACAGGAAAGCAGCCTTCACCCTAAGCTAGCCTCTGGCTGAATGCCATGGCATTTGCCCTGCCGAGGAAAAAAGTCGCCTAGGATGGTAAGCAGTCCTCACTGCTTTACTACAGAGCAACACTAAGGCATAAACCCAGGTCCTGACAGTGAGTCAGCACTGAGCTGTCAAACCAAGCTGAAATCTCCAGGAAGCAAAATGTTCTCTCTGCATACTTTTTAGTATCACTCAGTATGTTACATAAACTCCCAATGGGTAGAACCATAGCAAGGGTTTGGAAGGATAGATTTATTACAGCAGTAATTCTAGCATTTAAGCTTTCTGACAGCTGCTGCGGACAAATATGCAATAAAAATCAAAGCCAATGCAAAGCTAATATTCAGAGGTGGGAGGCTGTGTAAGCATGTGGGTTCTGGGCCATGTCGTGCTTTGTTTAGCATTCAGACGGTATGGAGAATTGCAGCATCCCTTCCCCACATTCAAGTCAAGCTCAAGTCACTTTGGCTTCATTTTCCAAGCTTGGCTGTGTAAAGTTAGAGTTCTGTCTCCCATTATCTGAGCAATTGGCTGCCATGGTCTAAAACATGACTGGCCCATGACACACAGCTTGTAGGAACAAACAATTTGAGCATCCTCAGCTGCTTCAATTCACATCTTTCCTCCTACTGCTACAAGCATGATATCCTCTGTCAGAGACACTGGCCGATAGCTGAGGACAGTAAAAGCTCAGATCACCGCCAGGGCTTGTCTGTCAGGACCTTTGGGTATCTACACAATGTGCCTATTCACGTTAGGTAGAAATAAAAGTAGCCTGTGCTGCAGAGGTCCTGAGCTTGCTACCGTTCACTCCTGGAATCACAGAAAAATGTAGGTCGGGAGAGACCCCTGGAGGTCATCTAATCCAATCTTCCATGGAAGCAAGGACAACCTGAAATTATTTCAGATGAGCTCATGATGATGCACTGTTCCAAACATGAGTTAGGCCTTACACAAGGCCAGGAGAGAGACCCTACAACTGCTGTATGGATTCCTGTTGAGAAGCCACAGGCTCCCTCTACAAATTGCCCCACCGATGCCCAGTGGAGAGACGGCAGCAGAACTGCGTCTGTTCAAAGCTTTCGGGAGGTCAGAGATATTTGCCAGTAAGCAACCTGCCCACAGTGCGAGGTGGTAAAAGGGACCCCACACTACAAGAAGCCTTATTGATTTTAGAATGCAGCATCCGCTGTAGTTACATGTGACTGACTCACTTAGCGAGGTTACATTGAACCACAGTTGTTTACTGGGTACTCAGAAGGGAATTCAAATTATTACTCCCTCAAAAGAGCTAAAAGTGTGGTACTTCAGCCAGCAGAGCTGTTCTCAAAGCAATCATCTGTCCATGACTCTGCACTATAGCCTTCCTCATCTATGAAAGCAAAATGACCATTGTTTCTACTCTCAGAGGCACATAACACTATAAAGACATTTACTGAGGAGAATGGATGATCTCTGAAGTGGCAAGCTTATCACAGCATCAGCTAACACATAAATTATTGACTGTGTAGAGAAGGCTGTGTTCACACAGCAGGACTGTAGAGCAGTCTTTTGCACGAGGCATGCACTTTTTTCTCTTCACTGCTCCAGTTCAGGCTCAAATCAACCATCTTAGGCTAAGGAACAGCTAGTTTCAGGACACCTGTTGACATTCTTGTCTGCCTGTGCTAGATCTGTCCCGTTCAAAAGAATTCAATTCTCTTCTAAAGACATCTTGGGTCTCACCCTGCCACCCCTTCCAAGAGTACCATACCGGAGCCTGGTTTTCATGCCCATCTTAGCAGTTTCTCTACAAAACTAAGCAATGCGCACAGTAGGCAAATCTGAATTGGGGAATGAGCCACAGCCCAAATTCACCTAAACATACCCTAAAAGCCAAACCTAAATTCAAGGTCTGCACTTGCAACACGGCCGAAGAACAAATGCCCAGGCCCACATGGGAGTGTGGAATAACGATGGCTCCATTGCCCACAAGATCCCAAGACTAGTTATGGTTGATAAAGCAGATATTCCTGCTGGGCATGCATTCAGGGGAGAATTACCCTAAGGAATGATTTCAGGGACTCAACCTGTTACAGCCAATTCCCACTGAAATTTATCAGAGTCTTTTGAGGGTCTGTGTTGTCTGCAGGGGTAAATAAGGACTCATACACTGAAGGTCTGGGTATTTTGTTAAGTAACAGGAAGTTTGTACCATATAGAGATGAATGATCCAACACATTGCTTTCATTCAAGCCCTTCTTTCATTAACAGCAAGCAAGTCAAGGTTATCACGCTAGCTATGCCAGTATTTAAGATAACTGGTTCTCTGGAGAGAACTATTAAAATGTTGGTTTCAGGAGCTGCCAGGGAAAATGCACTACCGTTGGTCAGCTGTGGAAATATTTTATTGTCTTTGACAGAAAATGCCATTTTTATCTGTGATCTTCTGTTACAGTATGTCTCAACAACTTGTGAAGGAAGAAAGAATTTGTATAAGATTTCTTACTGTTCTGAGCTGCCTTGCCAGTTTTCAGTACTTTTGCTGAGTTGGTTGAAAGAAAATTATATACAGCAGAAAAGGATCCATCAGTAGAATGGAGAGGAAATTGCATCGTGGAGGAGAGAAGGCTTTGAGTGATGTTCACAGTCTCCTGTGAAGCCAGGAAATTCACAATCCCTTCCAAGAGCACACTTTACCCACCTAAGCTATCAGACCATATTATAGTTGCCATCAGTTTTGTTCACTTTTTCCCTTGATCTGGTTCTTCCCACAATGCTTGTCAGCTCTCCCTGCCATCTTTGCCTCCACTTGATTTCCCAGTTTTTGAGACGTGGCCTGTTTTATCTTTACAACGCATATTAGCAGAATCAAATAATAATAGCAAAAAATCTGAAAACCCACTAAGGCAGCTGACTTATCTCCTGTGTTAGGTATCAAAATTCTCTGCAATTTAAAGAACAAAGGTCCTTGCTGAAATGTTCACAGTGGTAGGTCTTCTGGGACCTACTCTATTTCAGAAGCTTCTGGAGGAACTGGATTCATCTGTGGTTAAGGACAAGATAAGCTCAGCAGGTGTATTCCCTGTCTCCAGCATCCTGGATCCTCTCCAAGCTGATTTCCATTCTCCCCATTCCAACAAAACAGTGTTCACAAGGGTCACCGATGACGTTTTCTTGGCCAGCTCTCTATTCTCTTCAACTTTGGCCTCTGTGTTTATGACACCCTTACATCTTGTCTCAGCTTTCATGATCCTGTCCTCCACCATTTCTACCCTGAGAATGCTTTCCATACTGAGCAAACTAAAGCACCCTCCCATTGGTAAACTGATTCACATCAAATCAAAGGGGGCTGGCAGGGGGTGGGGGTTGTTAGTTTGTAATTTTCTGTTTTGAACCAAACTGTCCTAGGAACTTCTAGCAGCGTATTCTGGATTATCAGACTGAAGACAACAGAGTGATTCACAGACCCACGTTCTACATGTGGTTAAGCTGAGGTACAGAATACAGCAGCACTGGAGGTACAGTTCAGATCTCCGTATTTGCTGTCCTTTCCCCACTCCAGGGAGCCACCAGGCTGAGCCAGACTACTGTTCAGAGGGAAAGTCCTTCAGAAGGTGAACTTACACAGTCCGTTCTCAGGCAGGAATGCAGGTTTTCCACTCATTGCGGGTTCCACTGCCCCATCTTTGATCAAATGAGATAGATAGCTCAGAGAAAAGTCTAGCAGATAGCAGGCAGGTAGATAATCTTAAGGGGACTCCCAGCTACCCCTGAAACTGCAAGGTAAGATTGTAACGAAAATAGATAATAGAGGAATGACATGCAAACAGCACAGATTCACTTGTGGCAAGAACTGAAGGACAGTGGTTGACCACCTCTGATTAGAAAACATTACACACCCAGCCAACCAACATGTTGATGATCATACAATCACAGAATAGCCCAGGTTGGAAGGGACCTCTAAGATATCTGGTCCAACCTTTCATGGGAAAGGGAGCCTAGAAGAGATTATCTAGCACCCTGTCCAATTGCACCTTGAAAGCTCCAGCGATGGGTACTCTACAACATCCCTGGGGAGGTTTGATTGATTATCCTAGTGATTGATTTTTCTTACTGTAAAAAATTTCTTTCTTACATCAATATGATGGGATCACCCTGCCAACAAGGAAGGCCTTTTCCACTCTGATTTATTACTGACAATCCAAACAACGTGAGGGTTTTTCTCATTTTTTCTGCTGCTTTTTCCTACTGTCCATTTCAAGGTTGTGGAGCAAGATACACCTGGGTACAGATTTCAAAAGCAGTTTTTATTAAGAAGGTCAGCTCTGGTCATAGTCTGGTCTAATTGCCAGCTGTAGCGGGATGCAGTCTTTTCCTTAGTCACAAAGCACAACACTTGAAATATCCTGTAGGATGAAAACAATGCCTGCTATAGCATTTCTCTCCTGATTTTTGGGAAGAGGGCCAGACAAGCACCACAATTAGTCATACGTTCCAAATGCAGTCCCCATTCTTAATTCCAACCTCTTGCCTTTCCTTATGCTAAGAATGAGGCTACAATCTCCACTCCGGAGAGGGTCTTTGCTTCAGAGTCACACACTATCAATCAGTCTGCTCCCAGTAATGAGGAAAGATGCTTTCCTTCCTTCCTTCCACCTTCTATCTAGACCTTCGGCTTCCCAGTGGGATCATTTTACTGGGTAAAGGAGGACAGAAATAGATGGAAAGAAACATGTCAATATGTACATTGAAGAGGAATTGAAAACAAAACATAATGAAATATCTGAAAGCACATGGGAATTTGCTGGCAACTAGAGGAAAGAGAAGCAGCTATCATGCCTTTTACTGCTGCACATGGGATTAGTTTTGAAAAGTTCCTTCTCCCTGTCCTACCTCCCTCCCCCTGCTTGCCCACTCCCCTGGGGAGGGGAAGGTAGCAAAGGCATCATTACAAAATTAATCACCTTGAAAAGGGTAGAAACCCAAGATTTTAAAATCACTGCAAGAGGCAGAAGCGTCTTTGGGGGAAAGTTCAAACAGCTTCTTTTGCCCAACGACTGCTGGAAACAATATGGCAATCATTAGTTTCTCTCTCTCCAGTTCAGGGTAGTCCATTTAATTTACACATGATGAACAACAGACATGCACATAGGTCCAATACCAATATTAAGGTTACCTCTCTTGCCAAGAATTATGCCACTAAAAAGCACATGTGCAAACCCGTGTGAGTCTGGAAAGGGTTAATGGGCTTCTGGGGGCTCACGCTTCTTGAAGAGAGGTAAAAGGAGGGCCAGTAGCTCAGATGGAGAACATACTTCACTCTCACTGTGTGACTATCCACAGGTACGGGAGGATGCGTTCTCTGAAAGGGTGGACAACCCTCTCACCTTCACCTGAGCCAACTGCACTCACTATGGGTTTGGGAAAAGCCTCCTGGAATGCATCTGAAAGGACAGCATCAGACCTGGTGTGGAGGGGCAAGGATCCATGAGTCCTGCCTGATTTTTTGTGTAAACCCTGAAGCCTCACAAGAATGCTTAGCTTAGGCCTCAGTCCATTGCCCATTCCTGAATAACTCCAGGAAAACTGGGTCATTTTTTACCCTTATGTGGGAATATCTCTGGTGACAACCAACACCACCTTTGCTCACCTTGGACAGGGTAGATTCCAAAATGACAGCTCCCTTTCTACATGGACCACCAAGTACTTGGGACAGTCAGCAGGGTTTTCAAGAAAACCCTGACTGCCAGAAGCCAGCTCTGTACTCTGCATTATCATTAAAAAGAAACATGTAATCCAGCCAAAGAGTCTCCTGTTCTCTGGCATCAGACAGATCAGTACAAAAACAGGAGCTGCTGTCTGACCTGAATTCTTTTTTACATCTTCACAGTGCCATGTGCTTGTTCTCCACATAAACAGTCCAGGCCACTGAATCCTTGGTGTCATCATGCTGACCTGGAGCAATGAGCTCTGCAGCATAAAAGTAATTTGATTTTAACCAGAAGCTACTGCATAGTGTAGGAGGATATTTTCCACTCTGACTCTGGCATTGTCTGCTTGGTGACCTTGAACAGGTAGTGTTATCTTTCTTCATCTCTGTTAAACAGAGATACTGGTACTGACCACTCTTGTAAAGTACTTTGACGTCTACTGACAATAAAAAGCCAGGTGTTGACATTATTGTGCAGCAAGTATTTACTCTCATCTGCTTTAAATCTCTCCCTCCTTCATTTTCATTGAATAACCCCTTTGTTCCTGTGTTATGAAACACTGTAAGTAGACTCACAACTGCTTACAGAAGTGAAAACGGATGGACAGACTGACGGAGAGCCCCTCCTGCAGAGTAGGACTTCCAGGGGTGAAATCCTGGCTCCATTGACCTCAGTGGGAATTCTGCCAATGGGGTGGCTACTTTATTGCTGATTCATAGTAAATGATAGTAAGAAAAGCATTTCATAACATTTTTTAATCTGCTTCTTGAGCATTTAGTCATCCCAAAAGTCAGTATGAATAAGGATTACTCTTCCCTTTCAGCAAATGGAGCCCTCATGTAAAAGTCTGCCCAGTTAACAATTCCTTCACTGTATGGGGTGGGTTTTTTGTTTTTCTGGTGAAGTTACCACCATCTGCGGCCAAACAACACACTCAAGCCCAGTAACCTTTCAGAAAAATGACAGATGATGTCTGCTGCTCATTTCATGTGTTTTTTGCCCAGTACGGTCTCTGAGGAAAGGAAGAAGGTGCCAAAACTGAAATAAGAAAGATAACATTGGTAAATGTCAGAGCTCCCTGGTGAGTGCAGAGGTCTCAAAGACTTGAGAATTCTGAACAGATGACTCACTGGGAAGGGTTGCCACACGTCCTGTTTTTGACAGATGGGACACTAACTTATTTTATCTAGGATCCTACATTTTTATGGTATTATAGTAGCATCTAGAGGCCTTAATAGTGAAGTCGATGGCTTTGGGGACTCTGTGGGGTTGAAACTATCATGCAGGATTGGGGAATTGGACTTAATGTAAAACTTAGAGGCCAAATCTTTGTATGAATATTTTGGAGCTGCTTAAAGCCAGGGCCTGGTTTACAGGTGCAGAAAGGTATCTTCCTTGCTGAAAAGACAGATTCTGTCATAGTTATACATATATACCAGTTCTCCATAGAAATACTAGATATATGCATCGAGTTTCTTATGGAGCCTGCTACATGTCCTAATTGTTTGGATCCACACTTCACACCTGTTCTCAGAGCTTAACTGGACAATGCAGAGATTTTGCCTTAGTCCCGTCGACAGATTTCAGAATTATTCTTGTTCAGGTCAGTCCAAAAGCAAAATTTTTTTGTGCTTCTGGCATTGAAAAAAAGGTCACATTAAAAACTAAACATCATTTCCAAGTGAATAGGCAATGAATTCTGTATTTGAGATGCTGAAATCAGACTGACTTTCCTGTATTTCCCTCTGCATTTTCAGCCAAAGCCACTGGCTGAACGCAAAAGTACATGAACAGCCTTAAAACCCACACTATTTTTAATTGAGTTCACTATTCAACAAATAAATAAAGCCACACAGCTCTAATGTAATGATGCTTGTGATGACATTTTCCACATCCCGCTCCAGATCTCCATGTCATTTGTCCTACCACAAGCTAGTGTAACATACCCTACAGCAGGATGAAGAGTTTGGAGTCTGCTACTGTCTGTGAACTAAAACAGACCTGGAGTGAAATCCTGACCTCAGACAATAGCAGCTTTGCCACCAACATAAGTGGGACCAGTTTATTAACCCAGGATTTCTAACTCAGGCATTAGAGGCTTGTATTTTTGACAGTTTTAATCCAGAAGACCTGAGCTCACTACCATCATCTGGGGATGTGATTACATGGGTAGACAGGATAAAGCTGGAGTACTCAGACTATTTCTGCACCACTTCTGCTTGCAAATTTGAAGCTGTCACTCAACTGGTCTGGTCCAGCCAACTAATTGTTCTTCTGGGGACAAAGTCCTGTCACTAACTCACCCCCATGGTCTCCCATTTAACATGCTGCTGAAGGAATACCAATTTGTCCACTCCCCCCTCCCCTTCTTATCCAGTTGAAATAATAAATATTTTACTCATGATTTATTGGATTTCAGTTTGTTGAAAAGATCCTCCAAACAAATGAAGTTTTAATGGCAACAAACGCCAGCCGCAGCACATTAGAAAATATAAACAGCAGCAGAGACTGTTAAACAAAAACCACTTCGGATACAGCTGACATAGTGCTCAGCAATCTTCACCTCCTGAGGCCAGGGCCCGAGAGAGAGGGTCACAGCAAGTCCCTCACTGGAAAAAGAAATCTGGACGTATCACAGATTTGAGTCCTTTGAATGCTGAGGGTTGCAAGAAAGGCTTTTGAAGGGACCAGTCCAGGCTTTGGGCTATTCAGGACCACAACAAGGCTTCGATGAAGGGATTCATTTCTAGAGGAAGAGCCGAGGCAGCCCCCGCTCTCTGGTCCCTTCCCGCTGCCTTTCCCATTGCACACCACTTTTTGCCAGCCCAGTCCAGCCTTCCAGCTCCCCACCTCAGTCCTGTGCTCTCCTCCTAACAAACGGGCTCAGAGTCAAGCTCCGTCACCCCACGGAGCACCTGCACAGCACCTGTGTTGGAGCTGCCTGGCACTGCCTCACAGATGAGCAAGTTGCCCTGAATGACCCTTACTGCAAGAAGGGCTGATGTGCACATCTCTGCAGCCCAGGGGAAGTAATTTAGGTCATTTTGCTGTGCCACAGAAGATGGATGTGCTACCTGTGCACAGGCCACAGGAGTCAGTGCATGGCTGGGTACCACAGAGCAATTGTCACCCACTCCGGGAAGCATCCAGTGTGCTCACAGCCATGTCTGTCTCCTTCACACATCTGTCTTTGCATGGGTAGAATCAAGTGGCTTGTTTGCCTGGGTTTATTCTCAGTACATGCCTGGTTACTTCTCTGCCCTCCCATCAGACCTGCCAGCACAACTGATTGTGCAATCACTCTTAAAGCCAATACTGTCAAAACAACCAGATCCTTAACTACTTCTAGTAGAATGATTTTTTTCTGACTCATTTTGACGTATCAGAGTAGAGAGCGAGTACCTATGCAGCTACATGTGCATGCTTGAGGCTGGGGCAGGTAGACATCGGGTGGAGATCAGGTGGATGTGGCTGGGAGCCAGCAACCTCGTCAGTGAGCTCATCTTCAGCCAGAACAAGATGCCTCAGCATCACCTCAGGACCAAATGACCCTAAACAAACGCTCTAGTTACAGATACCCCACCCCATTGTGTGGGGAATGGATTTACATCTATTAACAGACCATCTAGAAAAGAAGTTTAGTTCCATGTACTGCAGGGGAAAAAAGAGAGTGTTTGATGTATGAGGCAATCATGGTTGCTGCCATTGCTCATTTAGCCCCAGATTTAACCTGAGTTCCCTTATCCTTTCTCCAGATACCAATGATGAGGCAGGTAGATTATTCTCCCAAGAAGTCCTTGTCCACTTATTGCAACTCTGAGACCTGCTACTGGACCCATCATAAAATATGAACAGGGGAAGAATCTTGTCCATCTATTTTTGGTAGCTATTGCCCTGAGATCTCCTGCAGCTTGCCTGAGAAAGATGCAGATGAGACGTGCCTTTGAGAAGGTGGCACACAGCTACAGTCCTAGATGGGGCTAACTGTTGTAGCTGTACTGAGGAGTCAGTGGATATCAGCTGATGCTCTGTCTTGCAGAATTCCAACCAGTCCCCTCTATCCAGAATATTAGCTGGACTTGAGGCTTGTTTGAGGTTTTTATTTTAAACTTTGGGGGTCGTGGAAGGTAACAGACAGACTGAACACTTATCAGGACTCATTTGAGCCAACAGTGGCCTTCTTGAACCTCAGTAGCAGTTTCTAGACCAGAGCAAAGACTCAATCTCAGAAGATTTTGGTGGTTCAACACCAACCAGTAGCACACTGTCACCCACCAGGCGACCCTTCTGTACTCACCAAGCTGACACAGAGGTGAATACCCGCAGCACACCCAGACAGGCCAGCTGTGAAGGGCCTCAGGCTGGCTCCCCTTTGCAGTGGTGTGACACAATGGAAACCTTCAGGGAAGCTCTTCAAGCCATGGAAGCTTAACTAGGCCATATTAGAGACTGGAGGCTCTTGCTTGAGAGATAAACCACTCTATTCCTTCACAGCAACCACATCAAAGTCTAAGTAGAAGGGGACTAAGAAGAGCTATCCAACAGCACCACTCCCTTTTGTCAAGCCCAGTCCAAAAATTTCTTCTGCTGCACAAATCCTAGGGTCTCATCTATCCGCAGCATTTTCTTAACTCATAGATGTTACCTAAAACAGCCTTGATGAGTACACAGCCGGGATTGCCACCTTTTATTCAAACAGGGGAAGCATGGACAAGTAATGTGTTCCAGAGACTGGAAATCAGGATGTTTTGATTTGAGATAAAGTACAAAACGTGTGATGACCAAAGACACCCCGCCTGAGCCTTTCAGGAAATAAGTGATTTAAGACATTTTACCATAAGAGCAAGAGTTTACTGTCAATAAACCATTGTTTACTGTCTACACAAGAGCTGTGGCTACCTCTTTATTCAAACATTCATATTTTGTCTACTTAATCCATTCCAAGTCACTGCAAACAATTTCATTAGTTGTGGATGCCTGGGAAAGGGCCCTGTTTGTCTACATAGAATCCAAACAGCACCTTGACATCCCAGCACGTCCAGGGCTCCTACTTGCACCTCCAGCCCTGCATCTGCACTGACCTGAGCAGACACCTCTTCCCTGCTCCCTTCCCAGCCCCAAGGGCAATCAGCAGGCTTCATACAGCACTTTGCTGAGGCCACGACATGAAGCCTACCTTCCAGGAACATGGCCCCTGCCAGTACAGCTCATACAGACTTCACACTTGAGCTCATCTCTGGAGGCCCCAAGCTAAGCCCATGGAGTACCAGCATGGCTCAGACAGATGCTGAGTATCTGGAAAACACAGTTTCATTAAAAACAAACAAACAAACAAACGAACAAACCCCAAAACAACAAGCATAAAGCCCACAACAATCTACAGCAAAAAGCTAGTTCTACTCCAACCTGTGGGCTCACCATAAAAAGACTGACTGCACTGGGAAAAGTCATAATCCAGTGATTGTAAACCACATACCAAATACTCACAATCAGATTTATTTCATGATTTGGAAAATCACTAAGTCATCACTATAAGCACCATGCTGTGTTGTGTACTGAAAGACACCATAATTAAACTGCAGCAGACCATAATTGTTCCAGGAATGAACAACGTCAGGAACACAAAGTGGCCAGTGTGGATTTGCAAGAGATCACGCAACAATTGTTGCAGGGTAAAAACCATTTGTTCGTTTGAATCCTGAGCATTTCTGCTTCATTTTTAACTGAAGATCAGGATGGGATTCAGGTTAAGGGGAAGGCAGCAAGCAAGGAGTATGAGGTAGGTAAATGAGGTTAATAAAAATAATCACTGATAATAGCAGGAGAGAAAAATAGAGAAATCCAAATACATTCACTGAGGACGATGTAGACATAACCAGAAACAACTCAAGGTTCTGCAGTGAACAACCCCACACTGGTAAAAAGCCTAATCCAAAGTCCATTGAAATCAGGGTCTTTCCACCAACTTTGTCGTTTGTGACTGCATGACAAGCAAAACTTTTCCCATTGCAGACTGTCTGCCACAAAATCTTTTCTGTTTCTCTACACATTTTTCCACTGTTCTTAATAAAGCCATTTTCTTACATTATGTTAATATTTTAAAAAAAAAAAGAAAAGAGAAACCCTTCATAAATACACAATCAACCCTGAGGTAATTTTCCTAAAATAATTTTTTAAATAAACTGCTCTGTACAAACTTCAGTCACTTCAAAATGTGCTTTGAAACTGAAGACTGTGGAAAAGTTAAAGAAGTGATTGCTGATAAATAGTTCCATATGATTTATTGAATATAATATCCTTCCCCCTACAACAGAATGCTTTTTCAGATCTTGGGGCATGGACTTTTTGCCTGCTAAGAGATGTGTGCTAAGGTTTAATAAGATATTTATATGCTAAAGAACTTCCTCCAATTCCAGAACACCCTGTACCTTTCAGCATGGGCAGTACTCTTTTAATAGAAATATGCTTTAGGATGAAACTGAACTCAATTGGTGGAGTTGTATAGAAATGAATTCTAGAAAATACTTGAAATGTTCCTCCTTGCTGTCAGAGCAGGGAGGATGCCCATTTTTAGTTAGGTTGTGGCAACACCCAAAGGTTTATCAGATGTTCTGCTAAATTCCACAGAAATTTTCCTGGGGTCTGAAGGAAAATGGAAGTTGTCATTGCCTCACAACAGCATCAAATATATATGATGGCAATATAACAGAAGATGGAGAGCTTTTGATGGTAAGATTATACAGTACTGTCTCTCAATAGCAGCTCTGAGAAACCAGACCACCTCCCCTTTTTCAGAAGAGGTCACGTAAGGCATTTCAGGATATTGCACTGGGCCTTAGAAATATGTTATCTGGAAAGACTCAGTGTGTAAAACAAACCCGTAGCTAGGCACCTTTTCAGCTTTCCTGCATAGCTCTATTGCACCAGTTACTTTACAAAGCACTTGGAAAACCTCCCTGGGTAAGCTAATGCAAACTCTGGTTTAACACATGCATAGATACTTCACACTGGCTATATAGGATTAGTGCTTTCTGCCAGATATTATCCAGGTTTAAACAGACACAGGCGCATCCATATGCAAAAATCTCAGATGTAACCATCCTCTCTCTTCTGCTAGAGCAGTGCGACTTTGTGCGCAGAAAATTGTCTTCAAGACAACTGGAGCAGGAACCCAAACTTTGTGCTTGGCTTATTGCTAATTATGTGAGGAATAGGTCGACCATCCCCATATACTGGAGTATAAGGACTCCAAACTGGCTTTACTTAGGACACATGTAAACTAACATAGGCCTGATGATGTCTATTCTACAGACGCAGAGCAGCTTCAGGCCAGAAGCCGCATACCTTGGTAGGGTGAAATCATGCGTGCGCTAATCCACCCTTTTACACAGCATTGGATCTGGCCAGGATCCTTGGCCCTACGCAGGCAGAATGCAGGCAGGAACAGGCAGATCTATCTGTACCAATTTGTCAGATGTGAAATCAGATGCCTTCAGAGTGCTTGGAAGGATGTAAATGGTGCTCCATTCCAAAACCCGTAGCAAGGAAATGGCTGGGATGGGCTCTCTGAGCTCTAAACAGAAAACAGGTTTTTCACTCTCAAGTGGGTCAAAAAAAAATATCATCAAGAATTGGCAGTACACCTCTGTTTGCATGCAGCTAGAGCATGCCAGAAGTTCAGGTGAGAATACATGAAAGCCCCAGATGCAAAAGACTGACACTGAGCAGAATGGGGCAACTGAGCTTCAGGTACCCCTTGATCAGCAGGGATCCAACTGCTAGGATCTTGCCAAAGGCATAAAATACTGGGCCTTTAGGACACTCTAGAGGGAAAAGTGAGAGGCCAGGGAAAAATATTGTAAATGTCCACCCTAAAACCTCCAGAACTACAACCAGCATGAAAACCCCTTCTATAAGAAGAGAAGATAAGATAAAGTTACATTTGGATGGGGAACTGAACCACTTTGTCTCATTATGCCACACAACTCTGCAAGGACACATAAATGTCCCCAGATGTCCCAGTGGACTCAGTACTTTGCTACCAAATGCTCCTTCAGCTGATAATGGAGCTCAGAAGGAGATGGACAGTACCGATCACAGAGGTGAGGAAGAAGTCAGCTGCGTACAAACATGTGGGACTCACTCATATGTTTTGTGTTCTTCTGTTTGTTATAGGAAAGAAAGGTTGCGTGTGGGTGGGCTGAGAGCCCTCCACTCACACAATGTGGAAACAATAAATCATGGGCAGCCCCAAAGAGCTACCTGTGATTTTTAAATGTGAAAAGCCCTCTTTCTCCTCTGGAAAAAACTCCACTTTTACCCTCCATCTTAATATCAACCCAGCACAGATTTCTTGGGAAGGGTCTCACAACCCATAAAGCTCTCCCTGGGGAGGGCAGCCAGTGGGTCTGTGAGATAACTGGCTAAACCACTCAAGTCTGGTCTTGCTTGGATGATGGGGTTTAAGTCTTGACTCCACATACACTTTGTCCCTTGACTATTACACCAGTAGATCTTGCTTTGGCTAGCCCAAATTCCCATCACGAGTCAGTACATGCAAGGAATGTCACATCTTTCAGCACACTAGTTCTGCTCCACTGACTACAGCAGGCTTCCTTAGGGGCAACTGTTGTCTCGCCCCTCCTTGACACTTTTTACTTGTCTCTGCTTTTCACATTTCTCTTTCCTCCCAAGATTTCCCTGTGGGGACTTCTGAAGGTCCTTATTGCCCAGCACTCAGCACGGAGCAGGGATGAGAGGAAGACGGTGGAGTTCATTGATCCCGTCATGGCCAAACACACAAACACTTCAGACAGTGGTTTCTGTAATTCCTCAGCCATTCCCCCATCCTCTGGAAAGGGGTCACCATGTTGATTTATAAACTTAGGAACCAAATGCCTCTCGCAGACCTGGTGGGTAAACAGGCCAGCCTCCCCAGTAGCCTTGTACAGCTACATATGGCAAGCAGAGCTTCATAAAGGCTTTTGTCCGCATTTCCCATCAGTCAGACTCTATGAAGACAAATGACTAAATCCAAACTATGGCCAAGGTTACCTTATCAGTGACCCCCAGCCTCTGGCCTTGCTTCAGTAGGCCCTAGAGATCTCAGAGTGTCCATTCCCAGCCACACACAGATACTCTCCCCTGCCAGGCTTTCTGCCCTGGTAAACATTTCAGTCCTTTTCCCTGGGAAACGGCGGCTGTAGAGCATGGAATTAGCTGCGTTAGTCTCAGGAGCATCCCCAGAGAGAGGATATTAACCTGAAATTAGACATTTTCCACTTTTTCTCTATGCTGTAGACTTTTCTAAGCCTACCTGCCATTTTGGTCCCAGTGCCTGAGGAGATGAATGGCATCCTACTGTCTCCATCACCAAGACACATAGGGTATGACCTACATGCACAGATGAGACATTTCAGGCAGGGACAGGCAACATCCATCCTGTGCACTTTTACCATGAATAACAACCTTTACTTGCCTTTCCTCTCTGCCTGCCTCAGTGGAAGTCTGCTGTTGGTTACTGATACAGTTGTGCTCTCTGTTATCTTTATAAATGTTAAATATGTGCTGCTTATGTTTGCAATTATGAATGTTTAAATGAAATCTTAATTGCAAGAAAAAAGTATTTTTAGTCATATTTACGCTACCTAGAATGAGTAACGAGAATCCATATTGTGTCAGATGTCAGAGGTTTTGTTGTTGCTGTTGTTACTCTTTTGACCAGTTCTTCAGCATAATAAATGAAGCCATTTCTAGAAAAAAATTACACTGTAGTCTCTCTTTTGTTCCATTTTTGCAATAAAAATCAACAAGCTAAGCTCTACCTTAGCTATAAAAGAGTTAATGTAAAGAGTAACAGTGGGAACCATGCTCTTCTCAAAGGGATATTTATTTGGTTTTAAAGAACTCGTTCTTCATGCAAAGAAAATGAAGGTTGGAACCAGAAGAGAAACATCTGCCTCCTCCAAAGTTATGAGAAACTGCGTTGCACATTCCTAACCTTTCTCCTGTCTTTTTGGCCAAAACCCAATTACTTCTCTTTTAAAGTAACGTACACATCTGGGCAACTGGGCACCTAGCATATAAAAATCACTCTTCAGAGCTAAACACAAATAGGTTAACTAAAAAGAAAGGGCATAATACATTTTCACTTCTGGGAAGAAATATTTTTCAATTACCAGAGAGATGTCTTTCCAGAGAAAAGATCTGACCCTTTCTAGTATTTAAGATCTGAGGAAGGTACAGGATGACTGCTGCAGACACTTAATTGCTTTGGGTTTTGGAGCAAAAGTAAAAAAATTTCTTTAAAACACTTTTGACATAATTTGCCTCTCCACCACTCCTCTACATGAAAATACTTAGCAAAATGATGGTTCCTTTGAGACTGACATTTATCTTAGCAGAAGAAGTAAAAACAAAGATTTCAAATTTTTACCCATTTCTGCTAGGACTGGGGGTGGACATGTCACCCACAGTCCCAGCAACATAGGTTTTAGCCTTGATCCGGGTCATTTGGGCTGAAGTGTCCAGTTAGATATGACAAGGAATATGGAGGAAACTGGGCATGAGCTCATATATGGTTTATTAAATTCTATGGCCCTGGCAATTTTGGCAGGGGAAAAGTGGAAAAAAAGATAGTGCAAAACTACACAACTGTCAAGAAATTCTAGCATATCCAAAATGTATTACCAAAATATTTTTATGCTTTGAATAATTCAAACTGAACGGATTGTTTCATTTAATCAAACTGCTTTTCCATTTTTTTCAGCTGCTTTTCCTATCTATTTAGAGGCGGTTTTCTTGACTGGCCGAATACAACTGTAAAAACATCAGACTAAAGCACTTAAAGATACCAAATAATGCTTTTGAGAACAGGTAGCTTTACAGAGTTCAGAAGGAAATAGCTGAAAGCTAAAATGTTTGGTTTATTCTGCAGGAGTGGGGCATAATGAAAACAGATGGAAACAATTTGGATGGCAAACTTCTTTTATACATCTCAACATCTCCCTAACCTCAGCATTCACCTTGAGTACAAATTGCCCCAGCAACTTGCAGTCCAGGATTAAGAAACTATTGCTTATTTAAATACAGATTTGCTGGGGATATCCACAGGAAATTTGAGGAGCCACTTACTGAATGCAGACCATTGTTTGCATTACAGTAGCACTTCGAAGACTCCAGCAAATCAAGCACAGTGTGCACGGTACTGTACAAATTTTGAAGGTACCCTCCCTAGCTCCAATTGCCATAATTTTCCACTATTACTACATTGCCTAAGAGCTTACATGTTCCTGTTGAGTTGAAAAGCTCCTTTTTACCCTGAAGCTGTCCCAGCCCCATACAGCTAATACAAAAAAAGGGGTTCTCATCAGCTCTAGCAGATGGGCAGCTGTGAGCGCAGAGGTGAACGTGACTGGTTCAAGGTTACACAGGCAATCCCTGGCAGAGCCACAAGTAAGTCCACATCTCTGGCACCAAAGCCTGTGTCCCAACAAGACCCAGTTTTTCTCTCTGATCTTGCTTTTCTCATGCTCACATAAATATTTGCATGGCTAGAATGAAACCACATTGCATTTTTTTCCCCTTAGGAAAAACAACAAGTACTTAAAATATTTCTGTAGTTTCTCCCCCTTTTTAAGGATTTGGTAGAGGGAATATATTTTTATTTTTCTTGGCAAAGAAGAAGAGAAAGAACAGGCCCAGGTGGAGTCAGACTCCCTGAAAGCCCTTCATTCTTCAGCTCTGCCCGCCCTGGCACCACTGCAGGACAGCCACAACAGCTTGAGACCCCAGCTCAGGTGAGGGGAGTAGGTCAGCAGCAGTATGAAGGGTTTTGTAAGTGAGCCACCTGAAGATTTTAATGGGAAAGTTGTGTAATCCATGCTGGATTACCCGTGCCAACTGTAGTTCACTTAAAATTGACCCACGTCTGATTATAGTACAAGTAAACACTGCATGTCCTAAGCAGGATCATCACGGAGGATGAACGTGATTAACCCAGGCCTCTCTGTCCTTCCCAGGAGCAATGAGAACAATTCACTCCCTATAAAACCATCCAGGGTCATCTCCGGCTCTGCCAGAGGAATTTCACCTGCTTGTGCCAACAGTGTGTTCTGCTCCAATAAAAGTACCAGAACATGCTCACATCCACACAAAACAGCCCAAGGTGGAAAAACTTCCCACTTTGCTCCAAGCCCGCCTGACCCCTCTCTTGGGACGACGGCCGGTTGATTTTGCAGGCGTAACCAAGCCCCCTCCCAGCGAGGCAAGACACGAGAGCAGCTTCACGCCTGCTTGCCTGCGAGGTTGCAAAAGGGGGAGAGGGAAGGCACGTATGTCTTCAATATGTTTGCCCATTTTGAGTCTTTATTCCTAACACATGTTCCTTCTTTTATGCAAAACATGTCTCTTCTGTTTTCTGTCTCCTTGATTTCATTTTAAAATGCAGTATTTTTATGGCATGAAGAGATAAAGATATGAGGAGGGGAGGGAAAGTGGTACAAAAAGCAATTAAGTCTGGTGGCTGGTTATTGTATGCACTAAGAAACAACCAAAACCATTCCCTTTGAAAAAGGGGCCACTTCTGCTGCTGATATGCACAGGGTTTTCACAGCTCCCATTAACACGGCTGGAAACTATCCAGGTAAAACTCTTGTCTTGGTCAAAGATTAGACTATCATGTCTGAGATGAATGGAAACTTTTCAAACGAAGAACCAGCATCACTGCTGGATCACTCTAGCCTTGTCAGCCATTTATTTAAGCCATATTTGTGCTCCAAAATTCTTGTATTAATACATGAAGGTTCATAACTGAGGCAATAAACTGCTTTAATGAGCTTTATTGAGTACCTCTATGCTGAATGGCTGAGCAGAAGGAAGTACAGGGAGAGCCTAGAAGTTCTGCTCTGGAGTAAACAAGTCACGTGGTTTGGCTTTTACAAAAAGTGCTTTGGAGGTTTCTGAGATTGCTGGAAGTTCACATCTGTCCATTGAGCCAAACCCTGGGGCAAATACTATGGCACAATACTTCCAGAATGTTACTGTCCTCTGCTGTCCGACACGTCTGATACTGCAGAAGTCCCCACAATTTGAATTAAACAGGTTTTGCTGGAAGTAGAAAAGTCCCGGTCCACAAAATTTTCTGTGAACCATGGATTATATAGAACTCAAACTGGAAACTGAGATCAACCTTTCTCAGGGGAAGCACTGCAGGTTGGGAGTATGTGATACCGCATGCCTTCACAGGACGAATTCCTCTTGCCAAGCTGGAGGCAGCTCCCACTGAGAACATGCACCTGTATCCACGAGCATTTTTAACTCTGCTCAGGTACGGCCCAAGGCCTGCCGCACTGGCCCCGACCTTGACAAACCTTAAAAACGTGCTGAGCCACCCTGACTCTCTCTGTGCGTGAGTTTTTCAGCTGCTCCCACAGACCAACTCTTGCTGTCAGTGTTTCCAAAAGCAGCTGAACCAAGAGCCTCCTCGGCACTCAGAAATCACCCTGAGCCAGAGGGTCTGCCAGACCCCTCACTGCGGCTGCTAGTGCATCGGGGTCATCTCCCATGAACCTCGCACGACCTCGGCACCAGGTCCTGTTGGCGCCGGAGAGGATCTGGGGAGGTACAGCTCCCCGCACGCCTTGGGCTACGAGCGCATTCCTGAGCACGGACAAGCCACTCGGTACTGGTGACGGAAGTTAACGTGAGCTGCTACAAGCTGGGACTACTTTCCGTACTAATCTAGTCATAATGTTAAAACAAACTATTTCCGGACTGCAATTATTGCACCTCATAGAGAAATTGTATGATGCTGAAATTAACAAAATGCTCGAGTGCATTTAATTACTAACAGATACCTTTAAACTTGTGGTTAGGAAACTGTTAGCCATTCCTGAAGCATGTGCCCCGCAATTCAGTTCCACTCCGAAGCATTTTCAGAATCTGCTGATCCATAAAACGTACCATTGGAGAAGGTTTGTTTTGGCAGAGGTCTCAGTTTTGTCCAGCAAACTAATGGTGTCCGTTAACACACCATTACATACATCGTTAACATACTTGGCAACTGGGATTTCCCCTCAAGAATAAAGAAATCATGTGTAAATCATAATTATTGTCCGCCTGGCAGTATCAATCATCACACACAAGGCACTTGTTCTAATTCTCTACCCGCAAAAAAGTTCCTTGCGAATGCAACTGGGGTTGTCCTTGCACATGGCGCCTTACTAGGAAATCACCTGTCAGGCCACATACGCAGTGAGTTTGTACAGTCAGTTCCTATCAGGAATGCAGAGCCATAGAGAAACAGCTTGCATTAGGTTGACAACAACGTACTGACGTGATGAGTAAGAGACAGGGATTGCCTATGGAGCGATCCTTGCCCTTAACATGCAGTTCTTCCAAACAGCCACTGAAATCTATTTCCTTTCCTCTGTAGGTCTTAGGAAAACAACGAATGAAGAAAAAAAAGGCTCATCTATAACCTTATGAGAATTATGGTGCTGAGTGTGCACTCCCCTTCATGGTTTTTGCACACTCTTTCCTGTTTCATTCCAGGTCCTGTTCAGCTGTACAGGTATAAATCAGGACTGACGTATTTTCTTTGCTCAGACTGTAAGCTCTTTTGGGGTGCATTTGGGGAAACCTTGCAGAGCAGGTTCTTTTTATAGCAGAGTTCAGCACTAGATTTTTGAAGGAGTTCAGCTCCACACTGTGACACCCAAGTTGCTAGCTGGGCTTTCAGCACAGCTCAGAGCTGGTCCTCTAAAGCTCTACTAAGAGTCTGGCACTAAGAAAGGTGGCTGAGAGATGACAGCACAAACTTGTCCTTCTTTAAGTGTGTACACAGGAGGGTTTGGTCCCTGCTCCTAGAACTGAGATCTGGGACTGGTGGGTGAGATTTCATTCCTTGAGTTGGTGCATCTAATCACGCAACAAATATTTTCTCAGATCCAAAATCACTCTCAAACCTGTAGGTTGAACATTTAAAAAACATAGCAGTGATAAAATAACAACACCAACAATACCACCAGTAGATGTGACTGCCAAGCAACATTATCTACTTCACGGTTTATGACATGTATTTGATAGAAAACACTTGCAGCAAGAGAGATTGGCATTACAGCCAAGGAAAAAGTTCAGCTGTGCAGTTAGCGCAAACTGGGGGTGGGAATCTCAAGCACTGCAATTTTTCAGGAACAGGACAGAGTAACAACCATCACACACCTCTAAGAGCTGACATTGCTTTGAGGCAGAGACGGTCTGGCTAACCTTGAGATCCTGCTTTCTAGGATTCTGTGATTTCCACTCTCTAATACAAAATGGCATTATCCTGAAGTGCACAAGTCACTGCCTCGCTCATCCTTTACTCAACAGAAAGGGATGGATCAGCATTGACAGTAG
This sequence comes from Haliaeetus albicilla, assembly GCF_947461875.1. Lineage (NCBI taxonomy): Eukaryota > Metazoa > Chordata > Aves > Accipitriformes > Accipitridae > Haliaeetus > Haliaeetus albicilla. The sequence goes on from NC_091490.1 coordinate 5,963,925, forward strand.
GTGATAAAACAGCGTTCACAGTATGCTCCTGACAGCCCCTGGCCTTCACGGAGGAAACTGAAGCAGTCTGAACTCACCAACTCCATTGCCTGTGCATTTGCTAAAGAGAGAGAAGCTTCCAACAGAAATCATGCAGCCCCCACCACACCTCGCCTTGCAGTGTAATGGTAGGAAGTTGGAGGTAGTATTTAGTTATAAAAACAAAAAAAAGGAACAAGGAATTTGCACTAGAAAGATAAAACTTCTTTCACAATTGCAGCTTGGGAGTCTCATGACAGTAAAGAATATATTTATTTTCTGCGTTTGCATTTACACTTCATCTCTGATTCCTTCCCAATACTCCCACCCTGTATTGCTTATATAAAAAGAGATGTACTAGAGACTCCAACTGCAGTCTGCAGTATTTTCAGGCCTTGATGGAAGTCTGCAGTCTATTTTCCAGGCTCGTAAATCTCAAGAGAAGTGTTTCATTATTCTGTCCAGGCAGTGTGGAATATCTGAGCCATAGATCCTCACGGATGTTTCCTTTCTGGGCCATTCCATAGGCAGGCAACATTTTGCATTTCAGAAGTGCCCTTAAATTCTTTCACCAGCCCATTCCTCTTCAAACAAGTTGGAACTGAAAATTCCTCTTTCAAGTCCCATACAATAAATTGCAACCTCAACATTCCAGCCTGAAAGGAGCATTTTTCCTCTTCTTTTCAGGCATTTTGCCTTGTAGGTAAAGGAGGACAAAAGCCATGACCTTCTTCAGCAAATTCAGGACACCAGAAGCCAAAGTAAACAGCTTTTACAGTGTTTTGTAGTGCTCAGGAATAAAGTACACAGTCTTCTTCAACAAAAAGCAGCACTGTTTCTGGTACCTTCACTATAAGCCGATGGATACATTAATTAGCAACAGGTCAAATTTGTGAAGTTCGCATATAGATCCAAATGAGCCTTGTATTTGGTAGTCCTGGGTTCAGGACCACCTCACCTAGGCACATGAATCTGTGAGACCCTTTAATACTTTTATATATGTGCAAAGAATATGAAATCAGCTTTGTTATTAAGCCATCTGGAAAATGTAAGCTGCATTTTAGGAGTACAAATTCAAGCATCTGTCCAAATGCAATATATTTCCAAGCTATTCTCGCTTAGCAAACAAAGGAGACAAGCAAAATACCTCCTAGAAAAAAGCTCTTGTTTCTGACCTAAAAATCACAAGGGTAGTGGCTTTGGTCAAAGAAGACCAAGAAGTTGGTGCAGAAACCAAACTCCTCACTGCAATGCAATACATACTCTCAGGACCAGCTCTGCAAGAGCCTGTGTTGTTCAGATGACTGTCCCCTTTCTTGCATCGTTGTCACAGAAAAGCATTTCAACCTGGGAGGAAAGTGTTTCCAGTCAGATCTCCTCTCACATTCCAAACCACTGAGGAGTCCCCAGAAAAGGGCCCAAAACATCAGCCTGAAGGAAGTGGACATATAGCAATTTGCACAGTGGTCAAATGCACTTTTGGACCTGCAAAGTCCGGACTGCTCATGTCCCTGGGTAGCTTGCAGGCTGACTGGGAAGCACGAGCAGTGCCAGTTTGCTCAAAGAGGAAGAAAAGTGAGACAAGAGTACCCTCTTTTACGTCCTTGCTGTAGAGCTTCTGTCAGAAAAAGGGAAGTAGGGGAAAGCAGGGTAAACCAATTAGGACTAATCATCAAGAAATAGATGAAGATCTGCCTTACATCTTCCATGTGCCTTTTTAGAGAAGGGTAGACCTATACTAAAAGATGAAGTCTTTGACCTTAAGTGATGAATGAAAACATAACTGATAATTCAAAACTGCCATGGGGCAAGTTTAAAGGAGGGCTGCCCCAAATGGTTTCGTTATGTTCAAAAGCTACTGCCAGAAACATGGATATTTTTTTTCCTGTGTTTGTTGGTTGCTCTGCATTTAAAACATCTCTGTATGTTTGTTTTTCTTCCGGTCTTTTGTGGTTGCTTTGTAAACATCTGGGCTGGTTTTTTAGTCCTTTGTACAAGAAGCGTGTGTGTGTGTTAGTTTTGCCAGTGGCTCTTATGTAATGTTTGCGGGGATGAAGAAATTGGTTAAAACAGCTCCTATGAAAGGCCACCCCAACCCAAAACTATTATGGGAATATCTCATGAAATGTCCTCTTCTCCATTCCATACCACACCATCAATTTCCATGACTAGGTTAAAAACAGAGCCGTCTTTTCAGTGGTAATTACTCAATATGACATTTACTTCTTGCAATCCCATGTTTCTGCTGAGTTTCATGGTGGTTGTATGTCACCAAAGGACACCTATGCACTTCCAATCTAAATGAACTGACTCATTTGTAGGGCACAGAGGAGTACATTTCCCAAGAATGAGTCCCATACATTTCTTCTCTAATATGCAACACCTTAATCCAGCATAAAAATGTTAACCCCTCCCAGCAGTGTAAGAGTGAAACTTAGCAGCTAGAAAATAAATTGTTCAACAGCATTTTCCTGCAATAGATATGATGGGTTATTTGACAGTTAAGATCCTAATTCTTTTAAGCTCCTCCGAAAACCCCTGTAGTTAACATTTTTATATTACTTCAGGCTAACTCTCCCCCAGTAAGTGAAGAGCTCCAGTGCTTTTAAGACCAAAGGAAACACTTTGCCTGTCAAACTCTACTTTCCTGTACAAACTAGACCATAAATTTTTACCTAGCATTTCCTGCTGCAAACTCAAGGATTTTGGTTGGTCCGTTACAGGTTTTCAACAAACTTTTGGTTTGACTTGGACCTCTCTTGTTGGTACAGAGGTCCAGCCCACCGTGCCCTGCACCTACCTGCTAATCCCGTCCCACTGCTTGAGGTGAGAGCTGCCTCTTTTGCAACCTGAGTTGAGAGCCTACTTCAGTCATGGGAGGTCACAGGGAGCTGGATTTTTAAGGAGGACCTCTCCCCTCATTTCCCTTATACCCCAAATGGAGGAAAGGCAAAGGAGAGAAGAGAGGTAAAGGGAGGAGGCTCCGTGGGAGGAGAGCTATGGACACTCAGGTAGAAAGCTCTGCAGAAGAAGGGGAGCTGAACAGGCTGAAAGCAGAGAGGTCAATATTGTGGTACTGTGTGGCTTGTACATTGAAATTTCTTAATGGGCTCTTTTTCTTATGAAAAAACAATCCCATTTCACAGGCTTTCATGATTATAGGGTTCTCCCCTCCTCCATTCAAAAATATCTCCACAAGGCTCAATCTTTTTAATTTGCTTCGTCACAAATGGGAACAAGCTGCACTTTCTAAATAAATATTTTATGTTTTTTTTCCTTCTTCTCAACAACAGAGTTCATGTAACAGATTATCTGAACCAAATGGGTTTACAGTTCCCTACTTCCCCAGTTCCTCACCAGTAAGGTGAGTTCCTTACCTCCAGTAAGACTACCACAGCACAGGCAGACCACACTTCCAATACTAGCAGTATAGTCGAAGGAAAATGTGGGGTTTGCTCCACTTTGAATTTGGGTCAGTTTACCACTAGACCACTTGTCAGTACCAGATACAGTCCTCCTTCTCAGAAGCCATACATGCCTTTGTTTTTGCACCCATGTCCCAAGCATTAGCCAGACAGGTACAGTTTTAGGCAAACAGATGGATTTCTACATGGCCTGATCTTAGAGTACAAGTGTGGACACAGGGCTCTGAGACAAATCAATGGAGATCCACACACAGCCACCATTCAATCAGCTCAGTGTTTTACATCTTTGCTTGCTCCCTATGGCTGTGGTTGCAAGTTGTGTTTGTCTAGATACATGGGGGAAAGAAGAAGTGAAAGCAAAAAAAGGAGAAAAATATGCTGTCACCAAGAAAATGTTATTCTGACTGTTACTGTAATTAAAGGTAGCAGATAAATCTGTTAATGATGAGGAAGGACAAAGATGGAGCACTACCATCCTGACCTGACATTTCCTGAGTTCATACAACATTTTGAGCTTTGTTCTAGGTCACCACATGATGCAGGAGGTAACTATTCTGGTTCTGGCTTTCTCCCATGATTTCCCCTTCTACACCCAAAAAAACGGAGAAAAAGAAATAGGGTCATGATTTGGACTGACTATTCATACTACAGTCGTAATGAGAGAGGGATGCTCTTTCTACTTGAAACATGATTACCCACCCTTTAAAAATTCCAAAGGAAGCATCCCATGGTCTTGTATGGGCTGCCTCAGAAGATCGTGGAGGACTGATTCTCCCCTCCGACTCTGAGTTCTCTGCTTATATACCCAGTATAAACTGGATCAACCCTTCTCTCTCTGCATAGGAAAGTGCCTTTCATTTCCGTCCATAGCACACATGTCTATGAGCAATGGGGTCTCCAGGAAAATAAGGGTGCAATCAATATCCTAGCCAACAAACAGGAGAGGCCCGTAAAAGACTATATGACTTAACTATCATACCTATGCTTGTCTGTGTGTGCATAAATTTAAGCTTCATCTCTTCTTTCTCACTATGTTGGAAGAATTCATTAAAGAATTTCAGAATCACTGAACAAAGCAAAGGTAGTGGAGTCAAAACTTCTGGTTCCATCTCAACTTAACTTTCTCTCTGTTCTTTTCTCTGACTTAATACAGGTGAAAAGGTAACACTTTTAGACAGCCAGACATTTCCCTGATTGGAGAATAAAACCACATCAGGTATCAAAAGGGAAATAAACACATATTGGCAAAGACCACACAAGACTAAGACAGCAAATATTGCAAGAGAACACTCCCTCCCCCCCATGATGCCCTGTCTTGCTCATACCATAGATGCCAGCAGATGAGAGTGACAAACATACTATTGTAACTCTCTGATGATGGAGGTTCTCACACTGTTTTGAAAAACCTTGGATGATAAACATGATGGCTGACAAACACCCCGTCAGTGACCCCTGCAGAACTCCAACCCCAGGTAGCAGAAGGTTAGAAAAACATCCCTTGATAACCACTGGCTGAGACTGATCTGATAAACAACCATTAATCCCTTCAGCAGCTTGCTCAGCAGTTCATTATTTTCCATAGCGAAGGTACATTACAAATCTAGAACCATAGGCTGGTCTGATGATGGCTTGATCTGCTCATCTGCTGATCACAAACTGATATATCACTCATAACAGGAAAAATGAAGAAAGGAAGAACTTTGAAGGGATTAAACCTAGAGCAACCAAGAAAGATATTAAAATGAACATGGAAATAAACTACAGGAGATTAAAGGGATGTTAAAGCAAAGAACTGAATTTTGGGGAGTGATGGTCACAAATGGAAAGCAATGGTCTTCCATACCAGTCACAAGGGGTCAAAACTCAGTGGTATGATGCGAAAGAATCACGAAGAGGTAGAACTTAGTGGAGTAACAATAGGAACAGCAGCAAACACCCTGAGCTCTCTGAGCTGAAATGAAAATTCTGTTCCCATACATCCAAATATCAAATCTCTAAAAAAAAAAATATATATCTGGAAGTAACTAAGCGAGGCTCTTCCTTGAGGAGTGAAGACTTTTTAAGCAGGAAACACGTTGGACTTCTTTCAGGTGAACAAGTGAACCTCTCTATCCCAAACAACATCTTCAGGGAAGTCCAACCTGTAGAGTCTCTTGTTTCTGCTTGCCTCAATTTTAGATCTGCTTCCAAAACATACATAGGTCAAATGCAGACCAGGACCCAATTGCAAGAGTAAAATTCCAGCTCTTCTGCCTGTACGTAAATCCAAACTTTGACAAAATCTGGAGGAACCATAGATTTCGCTTTTGTTCATCTCTGAAGATTTCCAGGGTAGAACAAACACTGCGTGTTCAGAGTCTGGAGTGTGTCTACAGCTCCAGAAATGAGTAGAAAACATGTCTGGGTCCGGAGCTGAGGGAATGGGATCTGTATGTTTGCCAGTGGGAGAAGAAATATGAATTCCAAAAGGTAATGTTCTTAAGCTTGCTTTTAGGCTGAAACCTGAATTTCAATAATTTACTGTAACAACCAATTACAGGTTTGGGGTTTTGTTTTTTTTAAAAAAAGGGCTTTAATTGGATCTTTTGCACATAAACTCTGTTCCTACAGAAAAGACTAGTTTATTGAGAGCCAAGTGACTATGGAACTAAAAGTCTGGATTATGACAAGAGGGCTGACTTAATAACTTGCCAGAACTGATCAGATTAGCACTGTTCTTTCACACAGACAGTGCAGACCCCAGATAAGGCCTCAAATGTTCGCAAGGGGACCCAGCACCTGGGGATAACTAACACAGAGCCATTCATACTGACACAACTTCTTTTCTCCTGGTGGAGACACCGGGTCTCTGCTAATCCTCCCACCTCCACTGTGGCTTTCTGAGTCATTTCTGATGTACATGGGCGCATCTTTGGCCAACTGTTACAAATAACATGACCGTGCAAGGGTAACAGAACGAATCTGGCCAGAGGTAACTGAATAAAACATGACTTCAGACAGAGTCCCTCTTGGTTTTGCACTGTCAAGCAGCCAAGGCTACAACTTGTAGCTGCATGAGGTGCATAGCTGATATAAACAACCACTGGTGACATTTTAGGCCAGCTGAGGTAATAAATTAACATTGACCTTCATTACTATCTCGGATGAGTGGAAAATATTGGCTCAATTGGCAACAAGCTTCCACGAGCTGATTTAGGATAACAGACCATGCCCTGCGTTTTCTGTGTTTTCATTCAGAGTTTTGAATAGCTTTTTGTTGCAGAAAACCTTTAAACCATCTAGCACACACAGAGCTCCAAGCCACCCAAGCCAGAGCTTGGGTCAGGAATGCTCTGACCTTGATACAGGACAGATACGGCAGCTGTAGATTACCGTTATTTTTTCTATGCCAAAACTAATTCTTCGTGCCGTGCTCGCAAGAGAGGAAGTCACTGATAAGCAATGTTTACATGTAGTGCAAAGCTCTTTAACACGAGGGCACGGCCAGTGATTGGCACCATTGTCTGATCCAGCACAGACAAGCTCCAGACATCGCGGGGGGGGGAACCATTACAAGACAATTTGTCAGGAGGGGTGTAATGCGCTCTGACAGAGCTGTGGACAGCCCAGCACGCGGACTCCCTGTGGATACCTGCTCTAGCACCCGGCTGGTGCAAAGTGATCAACCACAGAAGTGCCCTCAGCCCACAAAACAGAGGGTTAAACAGGCCACAGGCTGAAGGTGCAGGTGGAGAGCTCAGCTAGGAAACAGGCGCACCCACACACAAAAATGAAAAAATCATGCTGGAGAGTGAGTAGGGGAGGTCTGTTTGCCTCCCACCAGGAGCATGAGTGTCTCTGGAAACCAAATGAAGCCAGGAATTGCTTTTGCATGCCATGGTCCGATCTGCATCGACAGCCTCTTTTCCTCAAACTGGGTACCAGCTGGTGAAACAAAAGTTTTCCCTAGATCAACCTCCCCAGAAGTCAGGATGTCCCCTTGCCCTAAATACTCAGCAGGGTTGACCAGAAGCAACGTGTGAACTCTGTCGATGTTCACGTGCTGCATGTATTGAGGTCTGCAAGGCAGGCCTGGCAGTGAAAGAGTAAACCTAAGGTCATTCAGATGAAGCCAGAGGGGTAAAGAGGCAGCATTTATCAACCAGGATGCAAAACGGTATAACAGACACTTGAGTATCAATGTGAGTAGTATGGTACAAAGAGACCCTTGAGGTGAAAGAATCAGTATAAAGAATTACTCAAACCTGGACCAAAGGGTCTTTCAAATCCCCAGGTGGCCCTTCAGATATTAAACAGGGTTGGGGTTTGCCTACAGGTTTATGGATTAGATAAGTTTCACAACATGGATATGCTCAGGGATTACCTAACCATTTGCTCATACCTGGTCTGCATAAAGCATTTCTGCTACAGTGGTAGCCCAAAGCAGATTCTGTGCCTGCCTGTTCTAAACTCTTTCAAGGATGGGAATATTTCCTGCAGATCTGGGCTGTCTTTTCATCTTGAAATCACAGAAACACAAACGTGAGTTTCTTTGGCAAAGTTTCTTGGTTTGCCTTGCTGGAGATGGAGTAACCAAAGCAAATGAATCAGGAGCAAGATGAGTAAGTACATACCTATCCAGTTGATAGCCATCTTACAAAGCTGTTTGAGGGCAAAAAAGTACATTCTCTTGTATTGAATCAGGACATCTCAACTACAAAGTGTTCCAAGTTAAACACATCCAAAAACTGTTTGACTCATGTTTCACGTTTAATTCTATATCTCTAAAAAAGTTTACAAAAGCAAAGCTTGCCTGGACTAAACAACTGAACTGCATGAGGCACGTGGCATTAGCTCAGGCTTCTCCAGCCAGCTTTCTAAATGAAGTGTTTGGAAATAAGAGAAACACACAGATTTGGGAGTGGAATGGATAAGATATTTAGTTTCTCCTTTTATAACAGAGTCCTGTGTAAATCTGAAGGAGCCTGCAAAGCTTCAACAAGACATGCATTAAAAGCAGCAGCAGCTCTGTCCACATATAATAGAATTATTAAAAGCAAGGCAAAAGAGAAAGCTTCAACACACCGCTGGAGAGCTGCCCAAAAGCCCACAGTTGTGATGTAGTGTTTGGACTCGAATCGTGTTAACAGGGCAATATAAATCTGCAGAGAGTAAGACAAAGTCTGAAGAGAGCAGACCTAGCCAAGAAGGCCCAAAAACTGGTCACAGATACAAGTGGTAGGTAGTTCAAAGGGAAAGTATTTGAAAATCTAATTCTATATAGTAAAAAGCTGGCTGTGCTCTTAGTTTATTTTGAAGGTCACACATTCATTATAGTACCAAGGGAGCAAAATCTGAGTGATCAGAGAATGGCATAGCAAAGTGCACTATAAAGACTTCATTTCCCTCACAGGCTCTACAATGGGCAGTTCAGTTATTGGCAGTGATGATGTTATTTCTAATGTAAATATTTCACTTTCAGCACAGCTGAACTGGGAGGGATTATAACAAGTAATGAATGAACCTCCAAATACCCCTCCAAGCCAAAAAAACCCAGTGATGGCATGCAGAGCTGAATCCTTCCAATCATCCAGAAAGAGATTGAGAGGATTTTGCATGACTCTTAGTAATTACCACTTCCAAAACTGCCAGCGATGCCTTTTCCCACCCCTCTGTGGTCAAGGCAATTATTCTTCCAGGTTCTCACTCTTGGCCCGCACCTCCATTGTCAAGTCAATGGAAGAATGACAACATCCACCAGCTGCCTGGACAACATCCAGCCTGGATTATTACAATGAGCATGCATGAGAAACAGGATTAGAAAAGCAGAGAAAGTCTACTGATAAAGCTGCCCCATTTGTTTTGATTCAAGATATTAAGGTTGTTCAGTAAATATCTGTGGTACATTGGAGACTTCCCTGCACCCTGAACAGCTCCATGGCATTTAATTACCTTCTGCTTTATTGCAAAATCGGATAGCTGGGGGGGTGATAGCTAGGTCAGTTTCAGTGAGGGTTTTCAAGCTTTAGCATTTGTATTACTTTCTACTTGGTGTACTAAGAAGTATTCCTAGAGATCGCCTACAACATGATGGGAAAGGAAAGTTCTTTGTGCAGGATCTCACTGTTTAATTTACGGCCCATCATAACGTTCCCATTCCTTGTAATAACATAAGCTAGCATCCATACTCTCTTAAAATATGGTCCAGCCAGATGGGTTTGCATATTTACAAGTCTAGCAATGAAATATTCAATGTAGTAATTGCTTATATCACATCCATTTTGTTAAAAAGCTCTCTGGAGTATTCTTCCTAAAACTAAAAAGACCACCCTGCTCTGAAAACACAGGATATCATTTGACTGTGCACACTGACTTCAGCTTGATGAATTTATGAATGAAGTTGTAGAGCATGGCTATTTATTCTGCAGTATGCAGAGAATGGACCCAACGACCAAGGAGGTCCCCTCGAGTGCTGCATGCCTACCTGCCCGCTGAGTTCATGAAGGATCACATCTAAAAGATTAACCAACATTGATGTGTCTGGTTGCATCTGTGGAAAAGGACACTCTAAGAGCTTTGAGATAGAAAGGCCACTTCAGACCTCTCGGGAAGGTGACAAATGACATAGTAGCAGGCAACATAGTCTGTCTTATATCACTGTCATAATATGACCACCTCCCTGACCTACTTTTAAAACCTTTGTAGTCTCACTGATATCACACTCAGGCAGATCCTGAACTCAGGAACTACTCTTTTCTGTTCTGTTCCACTTCCCTTTTCTTATTTGTTTTCAAGCCCTTAGCAAAACAAATTCTGGGGACCAAAATTTGGACGGTCAGATGTGAAGAAAAGAAGTAACATAAAAGAAGTCAGTTCTGAAGAAAACCAAAGATAGTGCTTGCCTGACCAAAAACCGTGGTGTTGAAATCTGCATGGGCTCACAATACAGGCCATTTTTGTGAGAGAACGGAGATATTTTCTACTATCTTCCGAAGCAAGGTGGATTATGATCTGGAGGATCCTGTGACTGATGTGGCTTTTGTTCCCATGCAAAAAAGCATCTAATCCTTGGCTTTAGCCTTGTTTTTGGACATTAGGCTGGTAAAAAACTGAAGCAGTGATTACAAACTGTTCCCTGTTCTGGGAGGAATAATGAGTGTAAAAAACACAATCCCAAGTGCCAAGCAAAATGGCTAAGGTTAATATTATTTGTCATTACAAGTGCAGAAAGAATACTAGCTGCCAGAAGCTCTGTGCAAGGATGTGAAATCCATATTTCTTGTACTTTTTTCTGTTTTGACAACTAGAAACAATATTTTTTAATTGCTAGATCAACCTAAAACTTATGGCAATGCAGTCTTAAAAGGATTCACAGCCTGCATGACCAGCACAGAGGCAGGGATTTGTGTGCAGCTCCACACACCAACTTTGACCATTCCTGTGGATCCCGGGCCAGGTCCTGACCTCATTCAGATCCATATAAATCCACAGCCGTTTCGGTGGGGATGTGGGGATGTGAGATCAGAATTTGGCTGGTTACGTTGGCTGAGCTGTGGCAGGTGGGCATTTGCCAAAAAACTTCGTAATGGATCATGTAAACACCAGGGTTGCTCACAACAATTATGTAACGTGTAGTTTGCTTTATAGAAAGATTTACAAAAGGCAATGGTCTCTGCGGCTCTCCCACTCCACCCGTGTGCCATCACAGAGATCCTGTGTCAGGTCCACCCCTTCTGAATGCAGGTGGTGTTGTTTCTGAAATTACAAATGAAAACTCTGTCTCCTTGCTCAAAGGGCAGCGCAATAGTTCAGATAACCGACAAGCCCAGAGTGAAGCAGCTCTCCTGATCACACACTCGCAGTTCTCAACCTTTCCTACTCTTCACCTCATGTCTGTTTGTCCCTCCTGGACAGCATGGAGCTGCATGGTTTGGGATGAGTGCTCAGCTCTGGACTCTCTAGAGTCAGCTCAGCTCAGCCCAAGACAGCAAGGGAGAAAACTTTTCACGTAGAGGGAGAAAACTTTCTCCTCAGGCCACCTGGCACACAGGTCAGCATGAAGTGAAAGCAATGAGATTGGGGAGGGTACTTCTTGAGTATGGTCTCAATTCTCAACAACCACCCTTGTTCATCCACTACATCAGCAAATTTCTAGATATCTAATCATTACATACCTGCTACTCATGTTTTCTCCCTCCCTCCCATACACATCCTTATCACTATACCAGACCCTACTCCAGTCTTCTTCTCCCCCCCCCAGTTTATGGCCCATTAAGTCATGGCTGGTAACAAATAACTATAAGAAAGGCCCAAATTCAGAAAAACAGTATTTTACTCTGAAAGAAAACTGCCCACAATGCTTAAAGTTTAGTCTGATTCCTCACCCTTTTGCATACTTCAAGAAACAAGACCATGTTGTAATATACTAAAAGATTTATTTCTAATATGAAACCCATATTTAGTATTGGTTTGGCAGTGGTAGGAAGGAAACCACAGGCAGCTGGCATGGAGTAAGTGTTAGTTGCTTGATAAACCTGGAGTTGTCAGAACTTTCAACTTCCCTACTGAATCTGCTGCCATCCAGAGCTGAGTATTTGAGAAGGGTGCCTTTCGATGAGCAGGGTTTTGTTCTTCACATCTTAGCTGCATGGATACCAGCAAGAGATATATGTTTGCACACATAAATTTTCTATGAAAAACAAGAACTGCCTGTAGCTTCTCTAACATTCTCACTGTCAGCTCCTTGGTAACAGCTTTAGATGCATCAGCAGTACACTTCTTAATCCTTTTAAATTATAAATGTTACAAACACAGTAGCTCACTGTTTCCTGGAATGGCTTCACTGTCTGAAACTTCCACTACTTCAAATTAGAGAATTCTCAGTCTTTTTCCTCTGAATGCCAGAGACTGTTTACCGACTAACATTCAACTATTCTCTGAGGGAAATGCAAAGAACTTGGGTTCACGATGCTGCCACCTGAATGAATGCGGTGCTTAACACAGCGCAAAATTTGACTTAGATAGTCCAAATTACCAAATTTACTTCCAATGACTCACTGAAGTCTTTGAGCTTTAAAGTCCTTATTTGCTAGTAAAACGCTGGCACCCAAGTGTTTCCACAAAGCTAACATGCGAGGCTTTTGAACTTAGGCCAACCAAATTCATTTTGGAATTTGAAATAATATCCATAAGGATTTTTTCCTATTTGCTCAGTTCTAGTCACCATTTCTTACTGACATAGCATCTGACTTGAAGTAGAAATGAAGACTCTTTAAAATGTCTTGCAATTATTCATTTATGAAGTGTGGGACAGAACAGTGAAAATTGAGATGATTGCCTTAAAAATGTCAGTGCAGGTGTCTTGACAATCTTCATTCTCTACCATGCCTCTCCAAGGCACAGGCTTTTGCTATTCCCCCACAGCATGAGGCCTTGCTTTCTCAGCCTTGGAAACTCCAAGCACTCAAGAGTCAGGACACTTTGTCCTACAGCTCCCAAGGAAATCATTCAGTTTACAGACCAACCAGAAACAATAACCTCCATATTCTTAATTCTTGCCTTTTGTTTTATATGACTCACAGGACTTGTATTTTAAAGTATTTTCCTGTAACTTTGAGAACAACAAACTTTTACTTCCAAAAGCCAAAAGCACCGCAGAATCACTTGATTCCAGGAGATGGTGCTTTAAAGAAAAAAACTCCAGAAGTGGTAAGGAGACCCAAACCCTTACCAATAGGACTGAGGTGTGTCCATTACATTTCACAGCATAATCAGGACTTTATAAGCCTTTCTCCATTTAAATGAGAAAGCCGATTTACTATGGACAAAGTCACCTTTGACAGCTGATTGCCACAAAGCAAACATGACTAAACAGAATCCATCTTAAGAGATGCAGGAGGTTCCTAACAGGGCACACTGCTTGCTTCTCATAGCAGAAACATTTCAGAAAACAGGCTTATATTTAGCAAGTAATCTTGGATTTCACAGCTCTAAATGCAATTATGTGCCAGATTATTGTCATCCAACCTTCCATTAAACCTCAGATACTAATAGTGTTATATGCCAAACGGCCTTTCACAAACCCTTGAAAAGTGACTGCCACTAAACACTTTGCTTTTCCTGGCAACATTACAAGTGATTCCCATGACAATGGAGCTGCTTTGGGTTCATCCACAGCAGCTCAAGCTCACTGAAGGCCAGCGAGAAATTGTCCATACAGCATTAGCTTTGCACAGGAATCTATAGAAGGACCATGAACTGAACATACTACTAGTTATAAAGCTTTTAAACCAGCCCTCGGTAGGGTCAGGAGGAGAGCAGACGTGAGGAAAACCCATCGGTCAGGGATTCAGTGCCTTTGACAATGTTAGACACAACCGGTCCTTGCATGCTCAGCCTGCTTGTAGCCTGATTTCTGTGAATGAAGACTTCACCCACCACCAGCTGCCAAGACAGATGTAGGTAGCCGAAAGGAGGTTGGTCTGTGGGCATCTGTTGTTCAGGTGTGTTTCCAACAATAAAGTCACTGCAGCAATTCTCTTGCAAATATTTCAGCCTTTGGCTCACTTTCCCCACACACACCCTTCAGATGCCACTAAATTAGAAGTGAAATATGTAACTTGGAGAGCACATTTAGCATAAGTAAAGAGATTAAGGAGTTTATCTGTCAACACTGGAGTCCAGATGTTTTTAAATTAAAAGAAAAAACAGGAGATTGAGAGAGATGTTAATTATAAGCTCTTTTCTTCCCTTTAAAATGTTTTAAAATATTTGTTAAAATACCTAACTTTTCCTGTAGGTTTTGGAGAGGGTTTAAAAAAAATACCAGCATAGATTTCAGACTAAACTTCAGTGTCTACACAGGCCTGAGGAGGCTCGAATCTGCTTCTTATGGTATGTACCGTCAGAGTTTCTTTGCATATCCAATACTCACAGAGGAGTTATTTCATAGAAATTTCTGTGTATGCCTTCACCAGTACCAGAGCTCAGGCTCCGAAAGATACTGAATTCCACTGTTTTTCATCCTTGACTCTCAATTTCCATCCCTAATCCAATTCTAGGAGCACTGAAATCATGGACCCACAGCTAGACCTACAGCAGGCTCCCGTGACACCAATCTAGCATCCACAAGGATGAAAATAAAATTTAGTGAATAAGTTTTAAAAAACCCAAGCATACCCTAATAGTGGTTAAATTCAAAGAGAGGCTCAATTCAGAATTACACCCATTATAAAAAAGGGAGGCAGCCCCTTCTGTTTTACCCATCCTTCACGTGGAGGACATCCATTTTAATGTTCCTAGGGGCTACACCAGCGGCTTCTGGGATTTATTTGATCAGTTTGTGCAGAGTTCTTCCTGCCAGTTTCTCCAAGAGAAAATCTTGATTAATGTCCCCTATCTAATACAGACTGTGCTCCTGTAGCCTTCATATGCCCTGAAAGGGAAAATAGAAGACAAGAGAGGACAGAATTCCTACTTCACTGCAATTTCCTTTTGGAGATCCCTATGTCAGGTACATCAGATGGCAGTTACTACCTCCCTCTTGGATATAAGTGTCATGAATCAACCTGATAAAAATGGTGGGAAAAATTCAGCAGTTTGTGTCCAACTGAACATTTCATAGTTCAAAGGATCTGATGCTGCAGGGCTGGGAGAGATGAGTTTGGATATTAATAAAAGAACTCAAAAACATGGGTTCTTCTAGCACAGTAATTCAATTCGGACTGGACATTCTGAAAGAGCAATCATTAATTCTGTGACAATATCATGCTACTTTGATTAGTTAATGACCAGATACAAAAGAGTAGAGAAGCTAATGAATTTTATTGTAATGATTAATTTTAACAGGGAAGAGTCCATTTTATTTCCTAACTCTAGCTCTGGGTGTTAATCCCCAAATCTGGGATGTGTAAAGAGAGAGAAAAGTTGTCTTGCAATACCATTCTATAGAGATAAAATGGATTCTATGGTAGACAAAGACATGATCCCCAGCCCTCGTTCCTTATGAACCCATGTCTAGGAAAAAATTTGGTTTTTCTTACAGGATTTTCGAAAGTGTTCTAGATTTCTCCTTACACAAGTCAGGCCTGTCACCCAGTCAAGAACACTGAGACAGCTGAACATTTTCAAATGTTGGGACATTGAAGCCTGATGATGATGGAGTAGCTGAACACTGCAGCTGTTCAGTGGGTCAACATTGCAATGAGGTTTCATAAACAGACTGGTTCTACTGACTGTAGCACCCCTAATGGTTTATTTTTATCTAAATTAGTGATCTTTATTAGATAAGATCTCACCATGTCTCCCTCTACCAACAGATAAAAACACTGGCTCTATTAGCTGTTACAGAAATACACTCCATTTCAATATGTTTTTTGGCTCAAATGACCCTTTTCTTTCCAGCTTTAGTGCCTTCCTGTCTTAATTTTATCAAACTCCTAAAAACATTTCCTAAAAATATTCTACTATTATATCTTTTAAAAATAATAATTTTTTAAAGCTATTAAAATTCTTGGAAAACTTAACTGTATTCTGAGTCTTTTCCTCTTACATTTGGCTCTCCTTCCTGGTCCTATAATATTTTCCACAAAACAAGCAACTTTACCCCTCTTCTTGCCCACGAACAGTTATTGAGACTCCATATCATCATCAACACAGACAAATGCTTGAGGGTCTCAAAAGCTCATCAGCAGGAGTGACAAGAGATGCCTACAGAGAGCCCCCAAACCAGGCAATACAATAGCACCTACATTGGAAGAAGGGCCTATAAAAATCTACCTACAACTGAAGACCTCTGCAGAAAGATGTGTTCTGCAAGGATGCTCACACAGTGACAACTACTCGCATTCTAGAGTACTCATTTGTTGACAGACATATGGACCACACTACTAACCTGTTACACATGAAGCCAATGATTCCCACTAGCTGATGGTAACACTGAGGGTACTTCCCAGTGAGTCCTAAGCAATTCATAGGTCTTTAGGAATTCAGGATTCAGTCTCTCATAGAAAAGTTCCATTTATAGAAGACATTGATTTCTCTTCTTACTGTCAATAGTATCCCCGAGTAATTCTGCAACATCCCTCATATGTCTCTTAACAGAGTACCTTTAACTGGGCCAAATACAACTTCCTTTTTCCATAAAGACAGCTGACATCTTGCATTCATATGAGGCACACTGTGCTTTCTCTGGCATATTCCTAGGCTTTACTTCATTATTTTATATTTATGCGACAGCAAAAAAAGCTTATGCTGTAAGGATGTGCTGGCATGGGGAAAAACAACCAAGCTCTGTTGAAATCAATCGAGTTAAATGGGCATACACTATTGTGTATGAAGTTGCAGAGCACCCTAGGCATATGAACTCATAGTGAAGACTCAGAACTGGGCAACCAAACTGCTTTATAAGAAGTTTTGGATGGACTACAAACACCCCTTTGTGGGCTCTCATGCCTGATAAATCTTTAAGTGGAGCAGCATTTCACACATGTACAACCAGAAGAAAACTCAGTTTTTAAATCTACAATTATGACAAAACACGGTGATCCTTCTTGCAATCCCTAAACATGTCCATACACTGCAACAATTTCAAAATGAAGTGAAAGATCTTTGCAAAACTGTCACATCTCAGCCTCACTTGTTCTGTTTGCAAACTGTGACAACTTAAAGCCATCTCAACATGGGAAATTGCTATGATATTGTCAGAATGGAGGGCGACTTTAGCTTTTATATATTTGGTCTGTTGTAACTCATTTGCTCTCTAAGGATCAGCTATAGCCTGAGAAGACACCAATGACTACTTAGGTTATGGAATACATCCTGACTTCTATGCACACTCCAGGCATGAAGGACAACAGTGCAGGACCATGTCTTTAATGACCGTATGAAGGGGAAAAACCCTATTCTTCTCAACAGCTGAAGACAGAATGGGAAATGGGAGGATCTTTGCCTCTGAGAATGATTCCTCAAGTTCAAGTCAAATCAGTACATTGGCTCCTGCCTTTTCTGCCCAGATGCATTAAAACAAAACAAAACAAAACAAAAAAACACAAAAACTGAAACAATGTCCCCGGACAAAGAACATCCTGTGAACTGGAGCCACAGCACATCTGGGGGCCTCATGTTGCTGCTGAGTAATGCATGACCTGGGGACACTGTCATTTTGTGCTTAACAAGTCTCCAGAGGGAAAGCTGACATTTGAAAGAGACAAAAAAGCTTCTTCATGTGATGCCAACCCACCCTCTCCTGTTTCACTGGAAAGTGGGAGCATGTGAACAACACAGACATGAGCTCATGTAGCTACACTGATGTGAGCCACAGCCTCCCAGTCTAAGTGCCAATATCAAAAGCCATGTGCCAAGACACATGGCATTCACAGCACCTTTTCTTTTCTATTTCTGTTCTGCCCAAATCTCCATGAAGTTCTGGATTGAAATATCAGTCAAGGTAGAGGGACAATCAGAGAAGCTTCACAATCATTGCTTGGGAAGGCACCTGGGGTTTTTTGTTCATTTCTTAATCAATAATTTCCCTACAAGCCATTCTTTACAATCCACTCACCAAACAGGTACCATGCATGCAGATCTGGAATTCAAAAACTATGATGTCAGTAAGATTTGCTTGAGATTTCACAGACCAGCTATTTGCCATTGTGTTACACAGTGATCTAGGCTTAGAGTTGAGGTGTGGAGCTTCCCAGTCTCATGAGCGGTTCATGTCCCTTGATGCTGGGCATGGAAAAGGGCATGAAAGAATATGACAGGCTGGGTGACTAGTTTCATGATGGGAGGGTAGCACGTGCAGTGAGATGATGGCAACAGGCCTGACTGAGAAGATCCTGGGGTTTGACCCCTCGATGCTGCAAAGTAACAGACTAGAATAAGTTGTCTGAGGCTTAAAGCAGAACAAAACTGCCCCCGCAATACATACGGGCAGGCACCCTGAGACCATGTGGGGATGATGCATTAACACTGGAGTTCCTTCACATCTTCCTTAAAACCATCTTGAGTATCTTCGAGCATGTTCTAGATCACTGAAATGCTCCTTTCCATCTCTGCATGGTGGAAAATTTCCAACCAAATGTT
This sequence comes from Haliaeetus albicilla, assembly GCF_947461875.1. Taxonomy (NCBI): domain Eukaryota; kingdom Metazoa; phylum Chordata; class Aves; order Accipitriformes; family Accipitridae; genus Haliaeetus; species Haliaeetus albicilla. The sequence goes on from NC_091490.1 coordinate 5,982,431, forward strand.
TAGACCTGGACTTTGTCTGAGTTGCTTACAGTTTGTGGCATCCATGTACAGTAACCTAATTACTTTACAGACCCCTTCATGAAGACTGCCTTGGCTGGCTACATGAAGAACTGGTAAGCTTGCTGGAGCAAAGAAAAGTCCTTAAGACCAGCTAAAGTTGTTTTCTGCCCCTGCCAGCTCCAGATGAAGTACTGGTAAGAAGAGGTTTCACTTTTTAAAAGGAAACATGTTCTCAACATGGTTCTTATAAATTAAACCACATCACTCTTTCAAAAGACAACAAAGGAACTGCATGCGTGATTGATGAAATATCCTAAACACTCTTACAGAGGAAAATGTAACAAATGCATGGGCAGATCATAAGCAACATGCACCAGAACAAGGCCTGACAAACAGCACATTGCAATAATATGCATTTAGAACTCAACAGTGAATATTTGCTTACTACATGTTTATTTATTTTAATTGGAAATACAGAAACTCAGTGATGAGTCTTTAGGTACTGGTACAGACATTTTCATGTGTCACACAGGCCATGGCAGGCTAATTATTACTTGGTGTAAAGCATTAGAGCCCCCCGGATCTGACTGAAGACACCAGTTGAGGAAGTGAGCCATTGCTTTGGTTACAAAACTCATTCTGAGGAGATGATCAGGTTTCAGCAGTGCTATGCAGACTCCCTCTGGCTCACTGGGAAACCAGCCGCCAGCCTGTGTGTCACAGTAAAAGCTGTGAGGTGGTTTGTTCCATGCGAGGGTGGGAAGCTGCCAATCTTAAAATGATCATTTTCGTTATTTGCAAACACAAAAATTGCTTTAGGCTCACTGGACATGCCAAAGCCTTGATCAAAATCACGTCCCCTTCATGGGGACAAAACATATGTTCACATTATCCCAAAAAGAAACAAGGGGGCATGGGGAAGAAAGGGGAGGGAATCTTTTTATCTTGGTTTAGCATGAAAATACCATGCATGGCTGCCAGTTGTTTATCAGCTTTTCCAGATCAACAATATGTTCTTTCTTAAGGCCTTTCATTAAAGAACTTTCTGTCAATCTAACTTCTATTAAATAACGAAAACCAAATGGGGAACAGTCTCAGGCTCTGGGCTCGTCACATGACACTGCTGTTTAAAAAGTTTTTTTGGTCACCACCTCACAGCAAGAGTATTCTGGAGAATCTAATTCATAAATACTCACTGCTTTTGCTTTGGGATACTTCCCACGTGATTCCCTTTTCTTTCTTTTTTTTTGCCTGTGACAGAGGAAGGAGTGTGCTTGCTGCTTGGGTCAGTCATGTCCACTTCTCCATTGGGTGGTTCTGCTGTTGGTCCCCTCTTTGCATGGTTGGTCCCTTCTTTGCATTGTGTGCCCAAACCAGAATAATAACTCAAAGCAGCATAGCATGAGGGAGTTTCAAGTCATGCAAAGAAAAACTGATACTGGCAGAAAAAGGATCAGGGAGACAGATCAGGGATCCCTCTTCCAGGATTGGAGTTGGGGGAAACAGCTAAGCAAAGAAAAACAAGGTGGCCCTATCTTCTAAAAAACACATCTATCCTTCAGCTTCAAAAGATCTTCTGTGAACAAATACCATAAAGGAGAAGATAGTGGTTTGCACAGGAAGAAGAGTGAATCAAACCGGGTTTTTAACAACTCTCTCCTCTGTTCCAGTGAGAGGGAAAAACTGCAAATACAAACACATAGGATGTATCCCCATTGGGGATAGGAGAGAGAAGCACACAGGGTATCAGCTTGTGTAACTATAATTACAGGGACTCTATCAATCATTAAGACAAAGTAACTGGCATTCCTTCCTGCCGAGATGAATTCTCACATGCATTGTGGCAGGTGTTTCCAGGTGGATGAGCCCTAAATTGCCACAGGCAAAGGAAACCATCCATGCTGCTAAACTAATGCTAAGATGGAGCAGGATAAGGCTGTGAAGGGTTGGCATTTGGAGTGACAACAGCAACCAGAACAAAAAAAAGGAGAAAGTCATCAGTCATCTCTTTTTCTCTCCTATCATCTTCCAGGTGGTCCCAAGCTTTAGGCATTTTTATAATTTAAGGGTCACTGGTATGTATTCTTTTATAGTGTCCATCCTTGTGGAAGTGGCTTCACCTGATAACAGCCACAGATAACAAGGGCAAAGAACCTTTAGTTCCTGACACCACCTGCTTTGCACAGGATGATTTTAGAGCTCCAAGTGGGGTTGTCTTCTGGCATTGTCAGCGCTTGCAGGGCTGAGCCCTGCCACTCTGCTCAGGGTTTAAAAAGGAAGATTTACCATATGCCTTAGAAAAGTAGCTGGAAGTCAAAAGACCTGCAGTTCTTACTGTGCATTACTCACTTCTTTTTTTCCCTCCAGTGTTTCTAAGCCCAAGGATTTGCTAGCAGAGAGAACAGTTTTCTTCTGGCCTTCTCAACTCTGAACTTGGCTCTCAGTCTGCTGGTGAGCATGTGAGCATCATAGCTTCTTCTGAGGACAGAGATTGTAGCAAGTGAAACTACAGGGCAGTTCAGTATACTTAAAGCCATCACATTCAACTACTTCTCTATCAAGCTGTCAGACACAAATTAGCAGACAACAGCGTGGAGGGGAAATGTGAACAATTTCCATAAGCTTCAGGATGAATGGTCACTTCATAACTCTTTAGTTTCTAATCTGAAGTAATATACAATAGATATACTTGAGTTACTGACATGAGGTGTTCAACCATAGCAATAATCCAACTCCTTTAACATCAAGTGCAGACACAATTTTTAGTTTTCATCAAGGAAACTAAGGGAAGGATAGAATAAACTGATGCTTTCCCTCTGTCCCTGTACAAGGCTTTAAAAGTATCTGAAAAGGATTAGCAATAAAGCTGTTGAGCAACGTCAGCAAAAGATGCCCAGTTTAGCAATGTTTCTTACCCTAGAAGTAGCCTGAAATGCCCAACAGACATTATCTCACCAATTCGTGAATGAGCGAAACTGTGAGGACAGTCATTCAGAGGCGCTTTTCAATCTTGTGACTGCGGTTCCTGCATCTTTGTCCACAGTGCATACGCTATACTCAACTGCATTCAGATCTCAGCCTGCAGAGAGCGGTGGTGCTAAGCACAATGGAAGATTACATGTCCCCTTCCTCCCAGACCAGTCGATAGATGCTATTTTCTTACTTACTCCAGACAATCACTGCTCTGATAGACAACTGATTAAACCCCACAAAAATGCTATATGATGGCTGACATTCTGGCCTTCATTCCTACAACAGTGCCTCTCCATGTTGAAGTTCTGGGCAGATCATCAGCCTTATCTTTGAGCTTCCTGCCTCATGTCACAACCCCACTGTTATTTAAACACAGTTTTGTATTTAATTTAATTTCCTTGTTTTTGTTTAGCTTTGATAAAGAAAAGGAAATCTTTTCTAATCGGTTCAAAACAAGACCATTGACTCAAGACCAAGTTCAATGAGCTATCAGGGGCAACAGGATACTAATGGCTAATGCAAAAGTCTGAGAAAGAGTCATGGGAACAAAAGCCACTGGAGGAAGAACAGCTTGTCCTTTAAATCTCTAAAGAGGAAGTGGGATGCGGAGAAAAATTCTGAGTTGAAAAGCCATTGCAAGAGGGACTGTGACAGAGAATAAGCAAAGGGCCAGGGTGAGCTGAAAGGAAGATCACAACGTAATGAACTGAGACTTGTACGCATATATATATATGTGCATATACATATACATGCATACACATACATATGAAAATGTTTGTATATGTACATATATACATAAATACATACATATATATGATGTTGGGGTTTTTTGTCAAGCAAGGATACTAGGAAGGAAGACTGACCTACAATCACAGAACATCAAGGAATTTAAACCAAAATATTTCTGGAGTTGGGAAATGTCCACATATCAGCTCCCAAAAGATGTAATCACACATATTCTCAGAACACCAAGTGATGACTTAATGTTGACTTGACTACATGTCAGTGTAGAATAAAAAGTTTTAAGAACTGAAAAATATAAAGGGGTCAGTTCTACTGAACTAGGTCAACATCTAGAGTCTGAACCTGGCAGAGAATCATGAAAATCTTTGGTCCTGAGAACCAGCTGTATGACAGAGCCTCATCCCCAAGTCTTTCCATGAGCTTCAGAGAACTTTGGCTCATATCCCAGAACAGCTATTTTCAGGCGAGCTAAGGACAGAACTGCTCCTGCAAGTGAACACTATAAAGAGTAAGTCCAAGTCATAAAAATATTGTGCTAGCAGTTGAGAAGGTTAGAATGCAAAAGTAAGTGAAGAAACAGATTAAGGCCAGTCATATCAGAATTATCCAAGTCTCATGCATGTACAGCTCCTTATCTACAGCAGGGACAATTTTTATCTAAGAGTTCACATGAAAACCAAAACTGCAGCCATCAGAACCCTTCCAATAATCACTGCCCAGACTTCCAGCCAAACTGCTTTCTCTCACAGTTGTTAGTTAGCTCTAATTTTTTAAAATCCTCCCAAGTATATTGGCCTTGATTTTCATATCTCCATTGATATATAATTGGGTCAGATCTACCCTCCAACCTACTCCATGCAAAATCCTCAGTGTGCTTTTACTGCATCATATCTGCTATTACAGAAACACTGTTATGATATCCAGCTTTTAATGCAGTGCTAGTGACTTATTTACTAGCTCTACAGACCCCCAAAATCCCTGGCTCTTTTCATAATTTGCTAAGACTGTTGAGGACATTTTTTCTCTATTGCTACTAATTCACATTAAGGGCCCTTGGTCATGCTCAGTAATAGCTGTCTCTTTGATCAGCACCCAGGTCAAATACCATGAGAACAGCCTTCCAAGAAATGTTCAGCTGTTCTGTCTTCCATCATCCTGAATGTAGGCTCTGCCAACAAAATGGCTAGGGATTTCATTACCTTTACTATATTAGGTTCTTTATAGACTTCATGCTCATCTTTATTAAATCTTCTCCGCACATTTTCCCTTACATTCTCCAAAAATCTATCTCAGGGCTTTGTTCAAGTTATTTAGTGGTCATTCTTCCATCTAAGAAGAGGTCCAACAACTTGGATCTCTGCAGCTTGGTCTCTCTCACTACTTTGGACCTAAGAGTTACCTGCAGAAAAAGTAACATCATTCTCACTTTTAACAAGCCTTAGTTTCCTCTACGGTGTTCAAACCATTTAACATCAACATAATCTAGTGTATTTATTGACTCCCAGAGAAGCTTTCCCAAGATGATCTTAAGCTAACAACTGGGGTTTATTTTCTTCAAATTTAAGCACTGTTTGGAGTTTGGTTTTTTAATTTGCAGTACCTTCTAGTCTTCAACTCTCTTTTGAGCTATATTTCTTCTCTCTCATGATAGTTAACTCACTGGTGTGGTCAAAAAGAGAATGTAAACCATTTAAATTCACACCATTCTGACAATTTCACAATGAGCTTATTAATCCCTACATGGTCCCATTAAAAGTATCAGGAATTATACTTAAGCATCTCTCTAGCTTAATCCTTCATTGAGGTCAAATAGAGCAGAATGTGTAACCTTTGCCATTTCAACCGTTCACATTTGCACCTTTCTAATACTTTTTTCAAGCTATCCAGATCCTTTTTCTGCTGAAAGTCAATTTGTGACAAATACACAAGCTTTCTTAAACCTCCGTAAAAGCTACAGAGCAAACATATGTACATACACACAAGAGATATGTATATATCCTGATCACATTCCTGCCCTCTCTTGAGCACCTAATGGATCAAGTCTCTCCACTCTGTGAAAAACATTTTTTTTATAAAGCACATGGGATGTAATAGGCTGTACGGAGAAGGGAAAATGCTGCAACATTTCTTCCATTCTGGTTTCTCCCTTTTTCAGAATTGGGCATATTCACTTGGAATATATTCAAGCTTCCAAACCAAATCAGTTTCTAAAGTCTTTGAGTTCGTGTAGGCCCTCCTGTTTTCAATAATGCAGCAGGAACACTATCTGCCCCTGGTGCTTTATTGGTCCTGAGAATTGTAATTGTCTCTCAAAGCTCCTCAAAATGTGGTATTTCTACAAAACAGCTGAGCTGTCTGGATTATAGCCAGTATCTCTTTTTTCCACCTCACCATTAAAGAGATCACAGTATTTTCTCTATCTTTTTATAGTTACACCATAATTTCCACTTTCATCCTTAATCATGCTCACTCACTCCTCCACACATGGATATTCTTGTAAAATACATTCACATTATTAATACTTTTCTTCTCTTCTGTCATCTCTATTGTGTTTTATTATCTGCTGTGTCATTTAACTCGTCTTTCAGCTTTATTGTAATTCTCAGCATAAGGTGGCTTCTTATTCTGAAGACAAATAATTGTCTCTGCAATAGCCCTCTCAGCTTCTATACATAAAGTTTCAGCTGCAAGTTTCCTCTCTCTGTTTCTAAAAAATCTCTCATTCACTATCAACAAGTTTCTAAAACCTCAAACCTCCTCTCAGCTACTATCAGCAATACCTGGGTTTTCTAGATATGTCAACTATTTTGTCTTGTCTCATGGGCTCATGCATTTTATTGTGTTAGGTCTTTCTCAGCATTGCTTCTTTGAGGTAATACACTGAGCAACAGTCTGAAGACTCTCTGGATAGAACTTTGTTCTTTGAATACATAAATATAGTGTGAGACTGACTGATATCAGCTCTATTTAAGCTTACAAATGTTCTAGTGCTCTTCATGACTATGTTCGATATTGCAAAACTAACTTACCTCTGTAGTATTTAATGACATTAGAAGATCATTCAGAATTCTTTTGAATGCCACATAGAATGCAGTTTTAACTTCATCATGTGCTTCTAATGTAAGTTCATATAAATCATTATGATCAAAACAAAATGTATGTTATCCTTCTGTTCTGAAAAAAAGACATTCACTGATAGCTTGAAAAACAAGGACTTCTGAATGCTGTCACTCATTACAAAGACTTTACCCATTTCATGCCTTTTAGTCTTCACAACTCAGTATGTTTCTGGAGAGAATTATGCACTGTGGTTTTCTGCAATGACAGGATACTATGGAGGTCCAGTCTTTTGACTTGATGTTCCTTTCCTATTTTATAAAAATAAATTCGAGATACTCATTTTTCAAACAATCAAGCCTATGAATGAGCCTTACTCATTTCACACAATTTGGAGGCCTTCTGGCCACATCAACTCAGAAGTTCCATGCTTCCAAATTCCAGTCCTCTCTCTGTAGGTCCTCTATCCATAGCACCAACTCTTTGGGGGTTGGTTTGTTTGAGGGTTTTTCCCAGCATTTAACTGAGCTTTATTTGTCCTTTATCCTTCAAAATATCTGATTTAAGAAACACTTCTGGCCCCATCTCTACTAGCAACATTGTTCTTGCAGTCATCCTTTCAGAACATCAGGGAAGGTACCTTACAGATGCCTGGGCATGAGATCTGTAATGCATCTTTAAGGATTTTGATGCTGAGTGTTTATGAAAGCCAACTTAGAGTCTGAAATGCAATGTTTGATCCAAGATTCACAAAACTTTTGAATACGAAACAGTCTGAAGCAAGTAAATGACAAGCTTGATCCAAAGATATTTTCGCATCATTCTCCTTAGACATCAGAAATACACCAAGATTCCTTTATTCTCCCTAAGTGAAAAAGGCACAGCTCTTCATCAATACCCCAGAAGGAAGAGAGGGGGACGTTTCAGACCACTTTATACATGAATCCAGGTTTAGAAACAACATTACAATGAACAACTAGTGCATGCCTATACCATTGTGCTCAGCTGAATGGAAGCAGACCAGTTCATTTCAGTATCATAATAGATCCTTTAATGCTCATTGCTGAAGTAGTTGTTTCTGTTTCAAAGGACAAATTCCTACAGTTTCAGAGAAAGACGTTCTATCCTGGCATTGAGAAGTTCAAAACATTAGTTTTCAGCCTGCCCATTTTCTTAGTATGATCAAGTTTTGACCAATGAAAAACATATAAAATTCTAGTTTATTTCCTTTTCTTTACAGGATTATTATTTTTTTGCTGTCCTGGTGCTTCAAATGAGACAGCTTCTGTGAACCTTGTTTGGAAAGAGACGCCACGTGCTTACACATTTAGGCAGTCCAAACTGTTCCTGAAACTATGCTTAAGATTCTTCATTAAAACCAGCTGAACACAAATAGACAGGATTAATATCTTTGTTCCCTAATTATTAGATCAATATCTATGTACCGCTGAGATTATTTAAGGGGGGGGAAGGGAATATCTTTTTAAGATGTTAAATGTGCTTTTGGCACTAAATGCATCCAAGCAGAGAGACTCACAAACTAGTTTGAATCACTTCTGTTTATAGTCAGCGGCACCTCCTAGTTAATGAGGTTTGAGAAGGCAATACTTACTGCAAGAGGAAAGTGCATTCAAAATCTCCAAAACACTTTAAATGTGAAGTTCTCTGAGTTTGTTAGCTTGTGGAAAAGCTCAAGAAGAAGGATTTTCAATTATGTATTTCACCTAGAAAAGACTCAGCAAGGCCCCTTGAATACTTCCTTTCTTTTCATCAAGATATCGATGCAGAATTATTATCTAGCCTGTTTGTATAAAAACAATAGAAATGGCAGTGGGTGCATTTCTCCTCTCTCTTGGAAAAAGGCAGCATGGGATACCACCAAAGCCAATGGTTAATTCACAGTGATCTCATCGGCATGAACAATGCTGACACTTTCCCTGCCAAGAGCAATTCTCTGCAAAGGGACTTCCTGGATAGATAAGGGCAAAGAAGCCTACCACGTGTGTTGTTATTCCAAAGCCTAAGTGATGAAACATATGGATCTTGAGCAACTCCTGGAGACCAGCTCAGTGCATGAGGCAGCTGGAGAGAGATCACTTTAGAATTAGCACCTCGAGCTTTTGTACCAAGCGCATGCAACAAACTCAGATTTTCTCCCTTCTCGGGAAATTTTTCCCCTTACAAATCAATTTCTTTGGAATCTGAAGAGAGTTCCTACGAACAGGCTTGAGCAAGATAGGACATGATGAAATAATTATGAAGTTTACGGTGTTGGTACAATCTTTCCTATATATTTTTAAGAGCGCCTGAGCAAGATTGTATAATGAAAAAATGACTTATAAAAGTGTCATTCAACTGCTCTGTATTCACAGCTGTGATCAGTGTTAAGTCCTTGACAAGGACAGAACTCAAATACTGTGGACACTTTGTGCCCACAACCAGTTGTTTTCTGTAATAGTTGTTTTTGTTTAGAAAAGTCAAGTCAGGAACAAAAGGGAGGCTCTGAGAAAAGTTGCAGTCATTCCTTGAAAATAGGAGTATTTTTCTTCTAGAAAGCTCCTAAACATCTTTTTCATAAAGAATTGTAGGGTCTATTAAAGGTTTAACAGGACTTGAGATAGCAGTTACAAATGCCTGTAAAGTTTCACTATCTGCCTAGATCTGAGGGATTCTGGGACACTTCTTGTTCTCTTCAAGGTTTCATCCACAAGCTTGCTAAGGATGGCTTTGTCCTTCCCAAAGCCCCCTCTCTGTTCAGCCAGCCAGTCACCATTTGCTTCTGCAAGCATCATTTTCCTATTAGAAATGATGTTTTTATTACTCTCCTATCATGCTGAGCAGTGGGGGATATTACTTCTCCAACAGCTGGAGTGCAAGGCCTCTTACCCTGTGGGGATTTGGCAGTTACCAGTTGCAAACTAAGTCGAGCAGTGAGCAAGCTCTGCAAAGAGGTTGTCTTTACTGTCAGCTAATAGCACACAGATCACTCCATTCCTGCAGAACTAAAACCAGGCCACTATTTTGCTTTTTAAGAGACAATAGGTCTCTTTTTCCCCTCCTCCAAAACAGGCCAGGCACAATAGCTCCAAAATGAAAACCTTTTGTGTGCACGTATTATTTGATTTCAAGCTGCCTAGAGTATAATGATGATTTTTTCAGCTCCTCACAGCAGCTGCCAGCATTTCTGACAGCCTGTACAAGGAGATGGGAGTACTGAATATCTTTGTGTGTGTTATTTGCTATGATTTTTATTTTTTTTTAACTTTCAAAAGACTGTTTAAGAAATTGCTGCCAGCCCTCCTGGTAACCCCGCTGCATTTTCCTTATGGAAGGAAGCTCAGCAAGGAGAGCCACCACTTCACTTTAGAGAACACTAGCCTACTCTGTGCTAAAACAGAAACTTGCAAAGCCTAAGGGAAACTCTGGAGATAGAACAAGAAAAAAAAACCACAAAGCATCTCAGAAACAATAGAAAGACTCTTCTCAGACTCATATAAGAAACATTATTATTCAGAAACGAATAAGACTTATACAGCCTATCCATCTTCCTCTCATCCTTTTCCCCCACCTCAGTCCTTTTATAAGAAAGAAGCTCCTGGAACTCACCTTTTATACATCCCCTGGGTGTGGTTACAGCCAAGCATAAGTAATCACCAATGTAGCCTCAGGAAGCTGGCTATGTAAGTGGCTCCACAGCGCTTAAATTTAATTTTTTTTTTTTTTTGAGGTGGCAGAGGGGAGGACTTTTTGATGTCTTGGATAAGTACTAGCTAAGAAGGAAATTAAATATAGGAATTCTATTTTGCTATTATTTATTTTTGCTTAAGTTCTTTTAGTTGTACCCCATCTTTATAGAGACTTTTCAGTAACTAAAGCTTTGCTGTAGATTGTCTTGGTAAGACTGTTCTGAACAATACCTGATGAACTACTAGATGACTATATTCAGATAGGCCACCATGTGAATGAATCCCTATATTTGCAAGAATGAAGACTAGGCCTGAGGTTTAATATGCTTTCCCACTCTTCTCACAGGATGAGATCTCTGTTGTATTTGGGACACCGGAGGGCTGTGAGCTTGTGAAAAAGCAATCTTCTCAAATCTTGCTAGACCTATACATTTCATTATAAAATTTTATATTTCCTTAGTGATTTTAGACTTCATTCATGGATAGTTTCTGTCTCATAAGAAAGGTTCAAAATCCAGCCCAGGGGAGGTACTGTAACTGCAGGTACCTTTTCTTCCTAGGGAACTGCTAGTTCTCTATTTCTTGCACCTTTGCAGACATCTGCGGATGCCTCGCTTGTCCTGCTTTAGTAAACTCCTTGGATGCATGAAGGCACACCACTTCTTTCCTCATTAGTTAAAACACCTGTAGCAAATCTTAATGTGTTTCTCCAGGCACAGCTAACATGCTGATTGTTGTCATACCCTAAACATGCTTCACTAACTTTCTGAAACTCTAAGGTGGCTCTTGGGCCACTTCTCTGGCTTGGCCAAAGCAGTCTCTAGTTTCTCTACAGATGATGGAACTAAAGCCCCAAAAGCTGGAGACACGATCTCAAGAGATGGTAGTATATTTTAAGGTACAAGGCCCTAACTCCAGGTACCTGTGTATCTGCACAAATGGCTTTGAAAATCCATGCTTTGGTTGTGAGAAGTATTGAATACCTTGGAGCAGAGATCTCAGAGCTGTGACATCTTTTAGTCAAGAGTAATTGTCATGTTCTCAATGGTAGAAGATTTTAGAGGCCTGGAATGAGAGATTTCACCTTCAACCTTTTATATGCTGTCACTTGCTCCTAGGAAAGCCATGAATCATGACACTTCACTCCCAGACAGAACAGAGCAGGGACTCCACTGATTTAACTTTTCTGCCATGTCCTAAAGCATGGGACAGAAGTGATTTGATTTCTGGTACATCAATCCTTTATCAAAGATTAAACATCTGCCTTTCAAACAGGTTGCTGACCACTGAATCCAAGGGCTGCCACTCAACCATATTTGCAAAGGCTGAATTAGAGTTTTTCAGTGTTCAATACTTGTGAATAAACTGTCTCAGCTGGCTACAAAACCAAACCTTTCCAGGGAAACTAACGCCATACTTACACCATGAAATAGGGTTCTGTATTCTGCTTTGAGGTAAGGCTGACCCAGGCTGATGGAGTGCACCTCTAGAAAGCATACAGCTATATTTTTTTGGCACTAAACTTAAGCTTTGCTCTTCCTAAGACTTATACACCTATTACCTCAAGTTTGTCATATGAAAGTGAAGTGGAACTGATTCATTCTGAGGAAAGAAAGAAGATGCTTGCAAAGGGCTTTTGGTTCTACGTTTGTCCTGCTTGGAGAGGAGGAAGGAGAGAATCCAGCCTCGGAGTGTTGCTATGCCCCATCTTTCACAGCGAGAACAGGATCCGAGTGTGTTCTGGCTCACAGCACTGGAGTCGCTCTCTCTCAACCTTGTCGAGCCCCAGGCTCCGGTGGCTTTTAGTTCAGGCCTATCTCTAGCAGTCATTCCCAGCGCTTGCAAGCTAGGGAACAGAGCTGTCGCTGTTCACGGCATGCTGTCACAGTCTAAGCCAGGGGCCTCCTGCCTTGTGATTGCTGATTTCAGTTCATTTCTCTGATTTACAGTTTCCTGATTTGCAGGTTGTTAAAATACTTGTAAAAAACACTGGTCTGGAAAATGTTCCTAAATAATTATGTTGATGACTAAAAATCAGCCTGAAAGGGCTTTAATTCATAGCAGCTTATACAATAACGGAGATTTAGGGAGAGCTTTTATTCTCAACTCATATTTTTAATGTTTCGTTCATGTTCATATCCTGTACTACAGACCCCAAAGTGAGTTTATATGGCTAAACTCTAATTCTACGGTCAGGAACTAGTTCATTCTCTGGAAAAGCTTTCTTAGGCAAATAAATTCTTGTATCTGAAGGTTAGTGTTGTGTTTATGTTCTGGAGGGCTTGTGGGGAATTAGAGTCCCCTTTGGAAGGGGATTGTGGGAATTGAAAGGTTAGCGTTAAAATAGGGAGTCTAAGCGTCAGTGAGAAACTGAGGTCAAGAGTGTGCCCCATTTGCTTGCTGCAGGTAAAGATCACAATTGAGTCTGTGCTAGGGGATTTGTGCAGTACAGCCTGAAACATCCTGGATCTGCAAACGAGCAAGACACATCCAAGACTATTTTGATTGTTACCTTTGGTGCTGAGAGGAGAGAGATCTGTTGTTATTAGCTCCGGCTAATGTTTAGGCCTGCAACAGTGTCATTGCAAGTCTCAAGTTTCTTATTTAACCAGTCCCAGCTGTGTCAAATCCTGCCTGCAACAGAACTAGAAGCTGGAATTAACCATTGAACCTCCCAAAACATATGACTGATTGACTGTATCGTAAGGTCTGGTTAGGACCATTTTGACATGCCTTCTGCTGGAAAATGTCTCAGTTAAAACTCTTCAGAAATGCATCTGTTACTTAATGCCAAGACAACTCAGAATATCCTGAGTGAGGCCTGGCCAGGATGGAAGATGGGCTGTACCACATCCCAGGGGAATAAGTTTAGTCTATTGTGAGCTGTTTCTGGTTTTTTAATGACTCTCAACAGGGAAAAAGCTTGAGATTCCCAGTTTTTAGAGAATGCAAGAAACATTCTCTGCTCAGCATTGTTTGCAAGTCTTCTGTTCTTTAAAGGCCTCAGCTTGCAGCAGAAGAAGTTAATGCAAATATCTGACTACCTTCAAAAAAGCCTTCTTAAGCAGGGTGAAGCAGTTTCTGCATTAATGTAATGTAGAAGTACAGGAGCTTGCCTGTCAGATGCAGGCAACCCTGAAGTAACTGACACATCTTCATGCAGTGCTGCAGGCCAAAGCATGGGTGTTCACAAGCTCCCATCAAATATGACAAGCACTGCCCTGAGGTGCCAGAGGCTCAGCTGAGAGTTTACTCATTTACAGAGAAACAGAACTTCTGGAGGTCTTGCTAATACAGAATTCCTAAAAGTTTGGATCTTGCTTAGCAGCCTAATGTATTAACAGAAGCATTTAAAAAAAAAAAAAGCACTGGTTAGTTAGTGCAGGTGTCTGCTTGGTCTGCCAAGAGGCAGGCATGAGGGAGTATAGCTGTTTTCAGCTGAAACCAATTACCTTGATGAGTGAAGTAACCAGGGCTATAAAAACACTGTCTCCTAGTGCATTAGGAAGGCAGATATGCCCAATGTCTGCATTTGTCAGGACAGATCTAAATAAGATGACCTACCACCTGCCATGACTTGCTAGATCCCTCTTTGTACAATAGTGCATCCTCCTTGTCCTGCCGTCAGGCAACATTTGTCAGCCAACATTTGCTTTGTTTCATCCTTCTACTTCTTATCACACCCCCCTGTGCACAGCAAGTACATGCTAAGATACTATGCAAGCTTCTTGAAAACTACTGTGATAAGATGATCTTGCAATGTGATCTTCAGCAGGAAGGTAATCTGCAGGTGAGGTACTCATGAGCTGTAGCTGCCCCGGCCCTTCTGAAAGCTATTTTGAAATTGCAAATCCATTGTACGGTACTGGGACAGTTTATGGGGTCTACTACTGCACAGTTACCTGAAAATGAAAGTAGGGTCTGGGTTAACTGTAAAAGACTCCACAACCTTTAAGTGTTCCATATATGCAGAACCACATGCCAGCCTTCCTTGAGGGGAGAACAGTCAAATGATCCAATCCATCAATCCATTACACTAGATCTAAACAGAGTCAGAATTCAGGAGTTACAGACTTCTTATGCTGTAAGTGCTCTGGGGCAAGTGTAGCAGTAACTGAGCAGAGTTGCAAGCAATCAGCCTGGAAAATGGTACATTGAAGGAATGTTCTTTGGTACTGTATTAAGTTACTGAGAAAAAACTTTATCTAGACTTTATCTACTAGAGGAATTGATGAAGCAAAGAAGAAACAATGTCTTGATCAAAAGCTTTGATCAAATTTTGGCACATAAAACAGTAGAATGGTGGAAGATGACCTAGTTCCAGAAAGGAAGAAAGTAGGATGTTTTAAGAATTGCCATATCATGGCTACAAAAGTTATGATGGGCAGAATGGAAGAGAACAGCAACAGCTTACTAGTAACCCAAGGTGAATTTGGAAACTCGATGCACGTATTTCTGAGGGACAGATGTGTAACGTGTGATACTTGCAGTGCCAAATAAACTGATCTGCTTGAACGCTCTGAGTTCTACCCTCTCCTTTAGCAATTTCCACAGCTGCATGCAGTTTAATTTGTAGTTATCTCCTTGTGTGCAAGGGAGGGTGAGAATATGGAACTAGTCAGTTTTAGGATGGAGGTGTGGGTCTTACCACTGAAGTAGAGAAGTCTACTCTGCTCCCTGCTCTACTAGAACTTTTGCCACTTATATCCCTTAAGGGATCCCTTAAGGAACTACCAAGGATGCAGCACAGACTGAGGTTGAGAGTTTTTAAAAGCCATTTCCACTTTGTTATTAACATGTGTGAATACTGAATTTTATTATTTCCTATTTGATTTTATGACTATTGCAGATTATTCAAAAGCAAACTGAAAAAGTCATTTATTGCCTAGGTTTGTTTTGGTTTTTAAACCTGTAACGCTTTAAAGCATCATGAAGAGTTCTGGATCACACTCACAACAGGGAGAATGCTTAATGAATTAAAAGAATTTGTCTGCAAGTCTGAACACCACCATAAATGGAGGGGTAGGAGTCCATGTGGAGCTGTAAGGTCAGTTATGGTTCTGAGAACCCAGTGAAATTGTGCTGTAACTACTGACAGAAGCACCTCAAAAGTCTGCCAGCTTTGCTAAGGCTTTCTGCCCTCGCCAGCTGACCTTCTATAACTAGACTGATGATCTGATAACAGGTTTTCTTGGTACACTTCCACATCTTCCTGATACTTTGGGTCTTGCTAGAAAACAGATGTTCTTGGAGTACTTGACAATCTCACTTTGAACACTAGCAGGAACCAGAAATTGGAGAACATAGAAATAAGAAACCATCTTTTTTCCTTTTTTTTTGATTGCACCTGATCATTCCTGAGCCTTGATACTGGGGACTAAGATTTGGGCAAGGATCCAAATTGGCTCTTCCCCACAAAATCCATTCTCATGTCCCTACATGCACATTAAGGTGAGCATTAAGCCTAGTGTTTCAGTTTTAAATCTCAATTCCCTTGCTTAGGTTCTGAGCCAAACATTTGTTAGGGAAGAGACATGCACAGCAGATGAGTAGCCTTCTTCCAGGATACCTGTTTCCACTAAATGTGTGATGAAATTACAGATTATATCGAGTGGTTCTAGATGTTTTGTCCAAGAGACCAGCTAATTAAGCAGCAATGTGGTCCCACCCTGACCAAGTATATGGTTTTTGTTTAGCACTCTTCACAAAGTGCAGGCAGCACCATGACCTAAAATTATTGCCCATACTATCTGCATTTCAGACAGCTGTTTCTTCAGGTCACAGGCAAAGTCTAGTTAACTCTTCTGGAGGAGTTGCTTCAATGATGTCCAAAATGGGAGAGGGATATGGAAGGCGGCTCAGTAAAAGTCTGTACCGAAATGATGTACTGTGAACTAAAAAGTCTAGGCTGTATCTATAGATATTTAAACACATTTTTTTTGCCATGCCTCCTTTCCCCAAATAAACCTCTTTAGCTTTTCCATCCAGAGACAACTGCATTTGACTTTTTACATGATGCTTGACAACTTAAAATGCATCTTTTGTGTTATAAAGGTTTTCCAGTATAGTGGGCAGCTAAGCCACCTTTTAATAGCTTCAAGGATCATCTTATCAATGAAAAAAAAAAAAAAAAAAAGTCTGTTTAGTACACAGATCATCGTAACTTCCGATAATTGTGATTTGAGTAACTGGGAAACTCTCATTCAGTCAGGCAGATGGCACCTGATAAGGTTAGTACATATTCTTAAAATAGGCTATTGTCAGCTGTATGCATATTAGATATAACCATAACACTTCTGGACCTCTAGGCTCCCTGAAAGTAATGTGAATCTATAGATACTCTTATATTGGCTACTGACCAGTTTAATGTGAACTGAACACACTATTCAAACAAGGGGCTCCTAGGCTGGCCATCAATAATAGAGGTTGAACTTGGGGGCTCTGAAAGGGAAAGCAGTGAGCTCTGGTGCTCTGAGGTTAGAGGTGAACAGCCAAGACTATAAGAAAGTTATCCTCCTTCCACTGCCCTGCTGAAAACAGTGCCCCCCAGATTAGATGCAGGTTACACTTATTGCTGCTTCTGGGGTGGTTGATTATTTTTTTTCCTCACCTGCCAGACTTAGGCCAGTACCACTGCTGCGGGTGGCAGGGTGACAAACCATCCCAGGAAACTGATCCACATGAAAAAAAGAGATTTTGTTTTGCCAGCTAACAACACAACTGCTTGTATTGGCATACTTGAGGGGCAGCATGGAATGGGCTCGCTGAAGCCTGTGCTGCTGTCACAGGCAGTGCTTATCGCCTGTGGGTCTTCTTAGATTTGTCAGTCAGGTGGTGGCAGTAAAATCCTGAAGTAAAAAGTGCTTCCATTGTGTCAGGCTGCTCTTGCAATGGGAATTCTGCACAAATCACGGCAGTGCTCAGTGCCAAATGTTCTATAGGAATAAAAGGCAAAATAAGTAGTGACTTAAGTGATGCTACTGGCTTGCTTCAAATTATTCCAAATTAAGTCATTTTTGAACTTAAAACCTTTGGTTTAAAATAAACCAGAGAGTCATCAGGGAAGAAAAACCTGAGTGCCATGAAAACTGAGCTGTGAGTTCATGGATATGATTCATTTTCCCCTTTCCTTTCCATCCATTCAGGGGCCAGCCAAATCCATCTCTTACCTGGCCTTTCTTTATCCTGAAACTCAGAGTGATGGGAGGAACAGAGGACTTGATGTGACAGGATGTTTGTAGAAGGCTCTGCCATGGGTGTCCTGTGAATTGTTCTTGATATTTCTCAGCTGGTATGCTGTTTCTTTGGGTACAGACAGGTATACTGTAGTGATACAGAACCTGGGCCTAAACAATGCATCTGGATGGCATTAACATGGGGTTTGGACAAAATCATGTCTCTCCATTTCTTCTAAGCTAGGGATGGAGAGATCTCTCTCATACACACACCTCACATATACATAACCCCTCCAGAGTATGGCATGAACATCTGAAGGCCCTGTGATTACAATTTTTATTGTTGACGCTTGCTTTCATCACGTCTAACATTTGCTCTGAACTGACTACTTCTAAGAACGTCACTCTTCACAACGTGTATGGATATTAATCTTCCAAAGAGGAATTTAAATGGCAGGGTGGACCCTTCACGCTAACATAAGGGAGGTGATGCCCTGTCTGTTTTTAATTAGAGCTAGCTTTCTTAATGAGGTAATGTTCTGTTGTGCTGCATTATCTCCTAGAATACAGGGCAGCAGGCGAGCTGTTGGGGAGGGACACTTGAAAAACATCACAGGCAGGCTGTTTAATGTTAGCACTATCATTCATCACCCAGGCTCTTTGGAGAGCCTGACAGACGGAGCACGTCCTGTGGGGACTCCATCAGCCTCTGGCGGGCTGCTTAATGCAATTTAGCCAGATGTATCAAAGCGGCAGGCGAGACCCTGCTATTTGGACAGCATTTATAGCATCCTGGGCAAATAGTCAGGAAATGTTCAATAATGTGCCTTGCACAAGTGTGGCAAGAAGCAGATTCTTAGAATGACGGGTTGCCAAGAGAAATCCTGGCAGTGCCTTGTTCCAGCTTTTAGTCACATGCTGGTTTTGTTGTTATTGTTTGAGGGCTTATTTTTTTAAAGGCTGTCTCAGTTTGAGGTTTCCGAAGACCAGATTTAAGGTGACTTGAATACACCCATCTGGTTCCCGATCAAGTGGACAAATGTGTACACCAGAATCCCTGGCCCGCTCACGCACAGCGTGGATCCGGGCACTGGGCCGGCTGGCGTGCTGCATTGTCTTCCCAGCAGACAGAGCAGTGCAGAGCTGACTGCTGCAGCAGCCCCAAACGCTCTGCTCATGATGCAAAAGGGATCCGTGTTGTTTGGGCAATCAGAGACCAAATGCCGTTACAGACAGGGAACTTAGTGGGCATGCTGGGTACATCTCTAGGCTACAGAATGGGATCCAGCCTGGTATGCTGACAGCCTCTGTTACGGAATTCAAGAGGGGCTCTGCAGAGTATAATTCAAGTATACCTAGCTGTTTGATACTTAAATAGTATTAATTCCCAAATTTTGCAATCTAGACCTTTTCCTGAAAACTTGAGTATACCCACAGACCTGGTTCTGGTTCTCCCCCTGGGGTATTGAGTGTGTGTGAAATCTCTCCGTCAGTTACGCGGTAGAAGGACTGCACTCTCAGGAGAGCAGAGCTTGCAACAGGGAAGGCAGATACCCTGGGGGAAATGGGGTTCTACTCTTTCTACTCGATGACCTGCTGCCTAGACTGGTTGCCACTTCCACTAGCTGCCACAGAAATCCTAGCCATAAGACATGTGGGTGCTGAAAGCAGACACGTTTTGTGGCACTGGTGTTTTGCTATTTAAGTCTCAAACTTCTTTGCCAGCAATGGGAGAAAAGAACAAGGTTAAAGCACTGCCCTGTGGGCTGCTGGCAAAAAGACATGTAGCCTCTAGGGGGGGAAAAGCTGCAATGGGCCCAGAAAGGGAATAGCTGTGATGTGTATTTTCAGCCTAAAGGCCAGAGCCTCATTAAATTCCCAATGCAGAAGCAAAGCTGTCCTTTGCACCTTTTTTTTTAAATTATTATTATTTTTAGCAAAGTTCTCCCCAAAACCACTTTTCTGAGGAGACCTCCACTTCTCCTGGGAGCCAGAACTGCAGCCTGGGTGAGGGACAGACATGCAACCCGGGCACCTCCCCATGTGCTGTGGTGTCAACTTCACCTGTGAATTCAGCTTTGGCTCAGGGCTGATGCATAAAGATGTAAAATCCATCTGGGCCTTGCAGCCTTGGAAAGCTCTTTGATGATGTTTCCAGCAACAGAAACCTAGCATGTGCAGAGCCTTGCATCCTGTAGCTAATAAGTTTGCTTTTACACCACTCTGCTACACTTATTAACTTTCATTTACATATTTTTCCAATAATCTTTTTAACATGGACTAGATGACCATAAATCCTGGAGAGTGAGGAGTGCAGGGTATGCTGGAAGAACAAGTGCTTGGGGCTCAGTTTAACCCTTCAGTTACCACTAGGAAGGCCAGGTCCTGAGCAGCTGTGTCCTGCTGTTAGCCCAACAGAGACAGGTTGGCAGGGAAGGGTAAGTGCTTCAAAGGGAACAGCTTTTCTCCTTGTGGTATCCCAAAACAAATACAAAATTTGGTGCTGCTGCCAAATCCCAGGATGCAAATTTATATAGAATGGGGCATTTGAAATCTTTTGATAACATGTACATGCCATGGTTCTGCATTGATATTTAGCTGTTGATGAAACTCCATCTGTGGATTTAGCATCCAGGTTGAATAAACCAAATGCCTTTCCATGTTTCACAGTATATGATGAAGCAAAGGAAATCTGGTATGGCTTGTTAAGGCAGGACAGAATGGGGACAGCTGGTTAGTGTATGTGAAACACCGTCTCCCACTGCACAGAACAAGTGCTTAGCAACTTCCAGAGCCACATACTCCTACGACAAAATAGGGGATTATTCAGGGAGGTGGGGTGGGAGGGTACTGACACTGAATTTCTAGGTTTGAGTTCTCCCCTACTACCCTTGGATTTCAGACATCTCACTGAGAGAAATGGTGACAACCAGAAAGATTGTCCAATATATATTTTTATAATTTTTTTATACTTATATACACATAGTTGCTTCCAATTACCTAGGAATAACTGTTTCCTCTGTTGAGCCAGCTGCATAGATGGCTGAACAATCTGTCTGTTCAAACGTATTTCAGTCAACTTTCTCTAGCTGATTTGGCAAGAATTTTTCTTTCTACAACTGGATCTCCTCCAGTAACAACTTAGACGGCCTTTTGACTTTAGGTCATGGCTGTATGACACCGAAGGATTCCTTTCATTTGTCTCTCTACAAGCAGTGATGGGAAAACCAAAGAACTGTCATGCCTCTAGTTGAGAATGGACAATTTAATTGTTTATGCCACACATCCATGTGTCAGCTGGTTTCACACCACAAAGCAGGATGCAGGATGGATTATCTCAAAACCAGGGTTTTGGACTGGCAGTCGAGGGTTCAAATCCTGACACATGTCCTGGATAATCACCTATTTTTGCATCTGATGGTTGTATGGAAGTAACTTCTCACCTCAAAATGTTGCTGTAGGGACAATATCCTGTTAAAACTGGAGGGCTCAGAGTAGTGATGAGCATTAGGGGAAAGAAATCTCTCTCCCAGGCAAGCAAGCAAGATCTGGAATAAGATCTGCCAGCAGCAGCAAGGGTGAGCAGAAGGGGATAGTGTTGCCATCAGGAAGCTGAGGTCCACTTCACCTCTCACAGTGCCACCCTTTGGTGACAGCTCTACTCTGACTGTGGCCATAAAGACTATGAAAACCTCTAGGCAAGTTACAGCATATACATTTTACATGTGTAAATTTATCCTGCTCTCACTAAAACTTCAGCTTGGAATGACAACCATTTGCAAATGTTTCACATGCCCCAACTGAGAGGCTAAAAGAAAATGTGGCCTTGATTAGCAACTGTTAATCAATTTCCCTCTCAGTTAAATCTTGTTGTTCCAAATACAGCGTGAGACCACTCAGTTTGTATGTACCAAACCTTATGTTCCTGCTCTGTGTGATGAAGCTAGACCCCAGTCTCGAAGGCTGTCATCCTAGGGACTTTCACAAGCAGTAAAATGCTATTTTCACAAGATCAGCACTTTACTTTTCTGCAGCCATTTCCTTGATGACTTAGGGCAGTCTGCTGGGACTAAGTTTGATAAAGGCCCCTGATCTTAGTAATGCAGCTTAATCTCCAAAAGCTGGATTTCAGCACTACCTAATCGCATTGGACTCCTTTGCCAGTCCATTACGCTGCTGTGGGCTTCAAAGATTTTGGTGGCATAATGACATCTTCAGACCTATCTTTACTGTATTTCCAAACTCCCCATGCAATCTCATGTCTCAGAGCCTATAATATTATTTTAATTGCCAGTTCACTGCTTTAGGGGCACCTTCCTTCATAACTTCTGCTTTGCTTGTAATGATGAGATCTCTTGCAGATGCAGTTAATCAGAAAGATTACAATCACTCTAGAAACACCTGCATTGGAAATAAGTCTGGCTTTTATTACTATGAATTCCTACTGCTGACAAGCTCTGGGAGGAGAGGATGGGGGAAAACCCAAGATCCCTTTGCACAGCTGGAATATAAATGTGAAATTTTCTTCCCATTTATTTTTCTTCTGTAAATGATTTAGCTGCTATTGATCAAGATTACCACCAAATAAAAATCAGAATCTACTAGCTTGTGGTGTTTTGTGTAACATAGTCATAAAACAAATCTATGCCTCCATCACTGGAGCAGGCCATACTTTTTACTATGATATGTACAGAACTGAAAGTAGTGTTCATTGTCAGGGCTCAGCTAAGAAGCATTCAAAAGCAGCAAGGATCCCATGTTGAGACTCCATATTGCCTATGGAAGACAAAATAATTTAGTTGTTCCAACAGCCTGCAACCTCTTTACCCTTATGATATTAACGACAAATTTAAAAGACTGAGCTCATTGGTTGTAATAAATAAGTATAATAGAAAGCAGAGAAGTGAGAAGTATTAAGGGAGCAGAACAAAGATGTGTAATTGACTGCAGGGTAAAAAGACATTCTTAAGCCTGATGCAAGTACTTTTGAGTCATATTCCTATTATATTCCTATTACTATGAATCTCTACTCTCTAACTGTTGGGTAAGTGCTGGCACATTGTGTTCAAGAAATAGTAAGTTTTCAACAAAGCCCTGCAGTAGTAAAGGTGACACAGTGTTTCAAAAACCCAAGGTTCAGATAATAAAAGATCCTGGGATCTTGAAAACTGGCAAAACAAGAAATAAAATGCCATCCCTTACAGGAAGCTGAAGGATGTTCACATCCTTCAAGGACAGGCTGGTAACGGTCTAAAAAATAGCTCAAGGTGTTCACATTTATTAAAGAATGTTAATCTACTAAAGACTGCAGTTGTCCCAGGCTCTGGACACAGAGATAGAACAGTTTAAAAACTGAATATTACATTTAAAAGCTGTGAAAGATGTTCACATTTTTTCTTATTTTTTAAGAAGCTGGAAAGTGCTTCTTCTAGAGTGATCTACTAGCATAGGAAAAACAAAAATGAAAATGTTTCACTGTCTCCAGGATTGAATTCTCAGTCCACACGGAGTCAGTATGAAATGCTTCCAATCCACAATATCCTGCTTTCTCTCACTGGATAACAACTCAAACCCAATATATGCTCAAAGAAATGATATAGTGGGGGATAGTCTGTCCCACTGCTTCTGCAAGAGTTACAGGAAAGAATCTCTAATGCAAAAGCAGAAAATGTAGCCCCTTCACTGACTCCTGATAATAGTGTTTTCTTTTACCTTCTCTAGGTTCTTAGCTTATCTACCTTTTCAGACCCAGAAACCATCAGACACTGGGCTGGCACAGTTACTGCCTGGTTTTAAATGAAGGTATTTGTCATGCATATCCATGTAACTTCCATTCATGTAAATAGCCTGGAATTGGTATTAGACAACTAAGAAAACAAATGGCCTTATCAAAGAAGATGCTCCATCAGTAGGAAGGTGACACTTCATATTTTGATCAGAAGAAATATTTAAGGCCAGAAACCGCAAACCACTTGAGCACCTACAGTGCAAGCTGAATGGATTTCAGATATCAGAATCCAAGAAGGTAAGACAAAAACTCCATGTAACTACACAGTTTCTGAATTTTGCATTAAGGAGCCACCCAGTGAAATACGTACAGAGTTTTAAGAACAGGAACCACTGGAAAGCAAGGGAATATCTTCTGTGACTAAAGTAATGCTCAGTCTGGCCCCGGCAACTTCAACAGGAAAGCTGGAGAATCCCCTTCCCTCATCCCAAGTTATCTTCCAGTGTGAAATGGAAAGAGGTGGATTGGAAACCCTCCGGGCTAAAGAAGGTCTAAAGCGTACCTCTTCCACTTCGCCAAGTGTTGTAACTTGAGCTTGTTATAGAGAAGGCTGTCCCTACTGTGAACCCATCTTGCTGCATTTTAATAGAAAGCCTGTCCAATGGAGCAACGCAGCACCATCATGCACCAGACTGAAGCACAATCTCATAAAGTGGGTTGAATCCAGCCTGCAGGTACTTTCAGTAACCTGAAGTAACATGAGGGGAAATATTTCAGACACCCTTTTCTCTTTGATATTTCTCTTGGCAGCCTTTCACAGCCCTCTTAGCAAGATGGCTGATGTCAACATTGGTTTTGGGTGCCTAACTCTTCACTCAGTGCACAACTGAGTACTTAACACATGTTAGAAACGGCAACACAGTGTTGCTCACCATGTTGATAAGTGTTCAGCTGCCACTAGTAACCACTCATTCACTCACAATCAAGCTCCATTTCTTCTTCCCAAAGCACTGTCAAGGTTGTATTACTAGGAAGTGTCTAAACACAGGCTGTAGAAACAGAAGGACTTTGCCTAGTAGGAGATAGGAGGTCACTGAGGTAACAGTCATTGCTGACTTCAGTGTACTTAAGTCAAACTTAGCCTGTGGTTAAATATACAAGTCCTTTGGCCTTTAAGGCTTAAAATAAATTTGTCTTAAACTACTGCATTGGCTTACATTACAAGATAAATTATGAAAAATAAGTTGGCCTCAAAACATAGTTTTGCTTAGCTGCTCTGGGCATGAACCATTTCACTTGGACTCTGTTTTCCAGACCACCTATCTCCCTCACCAGGAGGATGAAGAGAAAATAATCAAGAGGGGCTGGAGCCTATTTAGACAACTGGCAAGCTCCTTGCAAAGGGCTCCTTCTCGGTTAGAAGAGAGAAGATCCACCACAGAGGAAAAACAAAACCTGCTAAAGGCTGAACACGATAATGATGCAATGGTATGATGTTATTGGACAGAAAGGACCGGGTTCACTGGTTTAGCCAGGAACACAGCATATGGTCAGGTTCTTTTTACTTTTCTTTTTACTATCTCACCCTACTCTCTCTCTCACTCTCACCTTGTCTTCTTCCTCATCTTTACTACTACATTTATGTAAGTGCTGAACATGCACACAGTATTGCATACTACGACTCTCATCATACCAATCACTTGACAGTGATGAGCCCAGTGCCCATTATGAGATCTGTAAACAATTATAGTTGAAACCAATATGAATCCATCAATATAGGCTCTTGAACTTTACAACCAAGCAATAGTGACAAGTACATCCTGAATCTTACCTAATAGCTGACTCAAAAGGGGAACTGTATTAAAATATAGTACTAGTACAGTATGTCATATATCACCTCTAACAAGAGGGAACTAGTAAACTACAAAGACACCTCTGTAAAGGCATTATTGCGCTGTTATTGAATAGTGCCTTTCAACAGCAAGTCAATCATCAGCTCCCTTAAACTTACTTAACTACAGAAAAACAGTGTTTCTAATTCCTATTCCAAAACATGGCCCAGGGCTGTTCTGTCTTCCCAAGTTTTATGACAGCTCTGCAAAGGTGACCCACTCCTCTTGACCTCATCAGCAAACTTTCATTAACTGCCTTGCTGCTACCTCTGTTGGTCAACACAGGCAACCCTCTGAAACAGTGAACAGGACCAACTGCGCCTCACTTACATTTAATATGTACCCTACCTTGGGTTTGTGCCTAGACTTGAACTATGAAAAAAGAAAAATTAAAAAAGAATTTATGATCTCATGAACCTTGAGAGCAGAGGCCCTTGAGCATCTTGTGAATGACAGCAGCACTCTTAAGTCTGGATCCTAGCCTGCGTTTTCAATCCAAGAGGACTGAGCGATGTTTGGAATTACATAGCGAGGAATCTAAACTAAACCAGGTGTCTTCCCAGTTTTGCCAAAAAAATAGTTTGACACATACTAGCTTATAAATAGATGGTTCTGCCAGATCAAACAATGATATATTACACTGACCACTCAAACAGCCCAACAGTGAAGCAATTTTCATGAGGATGCAATACCTTTTTACTTTTTTAAATTGAAAATAATAAACAGATTGGCTTGTATTATCATGAAAAATGTGCTAAAGGGTAAGGTCTGTGAAGAAAAATCTGACAAGTCATAGGTCATAAAAGTTTCAGTTCAAGCTTGTTCATATTATAGTGAAGTAAATTATTGCTGAAAACTTCTTTCAAAGAGTTCCTTTTTGATTGGGTCTTGGTTTTAAGATGAGCAAACGCTTTAAATGTGAGCTATTTCCATTGTTTGTAAGTAATAAACAGCAGACTGAATAGAAAAGCAGAGACCACAGGTCATTCCCACTGGTGTAAAAGAAAAGCTACACAGTGTTTTCTTCCAACCGCAGAATACCCTTTGTCTAACTACAACTGTATATATCATCTGTCTGTGCGCAGCCACCTAAACAGGGAGTTCTCAGCATCATACAAGGTTTTTCTTTCCTGTACAGGTACAACCCATAAACCCAGATGGCACTTGGGAAAATCAGACTAGCCAATGCAATGCTGACCTGACTGACTACAGCACAACCAACAGCAGTGAGATACTCTGGGAGCGTGTTTTCTAAGATTTAACTCCCTTTACTGGAACGGTTTGCCATTTAATTCTTATTTTGTTCTTTCTAAAACAAGACTGTTTTGATCATGATGAGCAGCGTCTCTCTCAGGACAAAAATGATATTGAGTGGAGATGTGATGTAGATCAGTATTGCTGCATCAAACCACAGGACCAAAGAATGCTTTACACCTATGGTGTCTGCAGCAGAACTACTTAGTGCGAATGATTCATTGGGAAACCTCTTTCTCCTGATAGGCTCTGGAAAGATGCCTGAATATGGTGATAAGGAGCTGACAGGGAACCAGCCGTGCTCAAATGCCTTCCAGTTCATCTAAAGATGCAGAGAAAATCTCCTCCCCACATGTAATGTCTTTGGGACCCTTCCAGTTATGTCTTTCCCTTCTGACAGTCTTCCAGCTCCCCAGGACTTCCTGGCCCTCCTCAGTATCCTCCTCTGTCTCCTACTCCCCCAAGGACAGCTCGTGTCTTAGCTCGTTCTGCTTCCGCCTGGCAGGTTCCTGGGGAAGAGGCCGCAGGTGGTGCAGTGTGTGCGCGGCTCAGCCTGTCGCTGGGACATGCTGCTGTCAGCTGCACCTCTTCCTCGCTCAGAGACCCGCTGGATCCTTTCAGACAAAGATTTTATCCGACACAGCAGTCGCAACTCTCCCCCAGTGGCTGTTTCTAGCAGAGAAGCCTGCACTCCAGCATGTGAAAGTGCTCCAACACACGGCACATACTTTTCCAGGCTCCACCGCAGCATCAGGCTTAATGAAACACTTAATTATCAGACCTCAAAACTCGGGATTTCCAGCGAGACAAATGGATGTCCTGCATCGGGGCCTGGCTGTGCAGTCCTTCCTCTGCTGAACACTTGCTCCTGGGGACAGGTAAAACTAACAAGCTGAGAAACAAAGAGGTTACATAAAGCGTGCCTACTGATAGGAATGAGGCCATGCTGGTAACTTGTTCTGCCAGCATAAGGAAAGCCTGGTTACGGGATCCAAATAGCTGCTTGGCATCTGAGAAGCAAGGAACTAAATCAGAGGCTGGAGACCTAAGCATTAGTCCAAGAGCTAGAATACAAAATACTGAAATCGTTGCATTCATTGATTGAAGTAGTCTCACCCAGAACATGGAGATTTGGCTAGAAGAGTCTGGGATGACTGGACATAAGCAACAGATGCAGACAAGGAGACACCACTGAAAAGATGCCACTGAAACTGTGGTGTTGCCCCCATTTCCACTTTTGGAATAGATCAGTGAAGTCTACCAGCAGCTCTCTGCCGGCACTGAGGCATGGGACCAGACACATAGGGAGCACTCTAAATTCTTAGTTTCCAGAAAAAGTTGCATACCCTGGTCCAAAGAGCAAGCACTTCAAACCACAGTGGCAGTATGCAGATTTCACAGTATCCATGTCAAAGAGAAGCACAGGGGGGTTGCAGTACTG
This sequence comes from Haliaeetus albicilla, assembly GCF_947461875.1. Lineage (NCBI taxonomy): Eukaryota > Metazoa > Chordata > Aves > Accipitriformes > Accipitridae > Haliaeetus > Haliaeetus albicilla. The sequence goes on from NC_091490.1 coordinate 6,010,381, forward strand.
ACCATTTGTTTTGTACCGAGCACAACGATTCACCCAGAAGTCAGATGTACGTTGTTTCTCTCTCCCTGCCTGCCAGCCACAAAACACTCACCAGCTTTGTTTTCCATTACAAATTTAAGATCTACCTGCAAAAAATAAACTCTCCAGCATGACAAATGTGCAGAACAAGAGCAAGAGAGCTTAGGGCTGTCACCACTGTCTGTAAATCTCTTTGGTGGCTGGGAATTTGTGAGGTGGAAGGTTTTCAGTACTGATCTGCTGTTATCTCAAATGGATTGTATGGCACTCTGAATTTTTTTATCAAATCTGTAAAACCAGTAAAACACAACAGTTCTCGTTAGAAGGACTCTCTCAGGGTGGAAAAACAAGAAACCATTGCTGGGGAGTATCTGGTGTTGATCACAAGGAGAGTAAGTACTATTTGCCCAGAGAAAACAAGATTTTTCCACTAACCACTTCTTCTGCTTTCTCAGCAAATTTTTCTGTTTTCTCTAGTCTGCAGCCCTTCTCTAGCCAGTAAATTCAATATCTTGTGAGATCTAGAGAGAACAAAGTGAGCATTAGACAGACAAACAAGGAAGGGGTCAATTATTGTATTAAAATCCCCAAGTGCATTGTTTTAGCACAAATTTCACATTTGCTTGCGCATGCTTTTAAGTGATTCCTTATTTTGTACCTTATAAATGGGCACCAGATGCCAGAGAGAATGATCGAAATTGCAGTGAAACTCGAGATCAAATGAGTTTTTCCCTGACCTAAACCTACTTAAGAAATATTGTACATGCTTTTCCCCCCAAAGATGTAACAACAAAAAAAGCCTTTCTCCTAATTTGTCACCTTAAGAAATTGACAAGGGGAAGCGTGCTCACAAGTTGCAAAATCTCAAAGATTTTGTCGCTCCTGGTCACTCCCCTTTTGAGGCACTAAAGGACTGAAATTATCCTTGTCTTAAAATCATGTGTTGGCTTTCCTTTCCCAAATTCAAACATCCAACAGCTGTAAAAATGGCATCCAATCAACTGCTGACTCTGCCAATTTCGCAGTGTTCCTGCTCATGTCCATCTGTCTCCTCCTGCCACGCTGCAGCACATCAGCAGTGCAGTGAGGAGGTAGGGCAGAAATTGGCTTGCTACCCACGTGTGTGGGCCAGTAGCCAAGCGATTCCGCTTAACAAGCTGGCCACAGATCCACCTTTCATGTCAAAACATGGGGAGAATTAGGAAACTTTTTAAATTAAATAATTCTGCAATTGATGTTCTTCTGCTGTGTTTTTTTCTTGAAAACTTTTTTCAAATTTTTAATTAGAAACACTTTCTTTCTCTCCTTTTAAAGCCCTCCTGGACTGAGTTAGATGGATCAAAGAACAGCAAGTTCTATACAAGTAAGATCATGTTAAGTTACTGAATCTTTTTGCGAACTATCTGGCTGCCTGCAGTGTGGCTAAAATATTTTTTTGCCACCATATGAACTGAACAGAGACTGCAAGTCTTTCATCAGACACTACTTTCTAAGAAAAAATCCTTTTAGATATAACCTGTTGCCTCACATTAAATTCAGGCTCTCTCAAAGAGTATTCCTAACTATATTTTTAACAATTTGGGGTATTGGAACCAATCTTCTGCTCTCCCAGAGCACTGTCATGAAGCCAGGGAGCTAAGCCTGACACAAGTAAGGCCTACACAGCTTTCTAGAAGGTATACATCACCTCTGTCTTCCTGTAAAGCAAAGAGCCACTGGTCTTTCCTCTCTAGAATGTCATAGGAGCTTCACTTTCCCACACTTTGGACTGAAAAAATGTTCTTTTCTGAGTTTTCCCCTTGTGTGATGGGAACTGTACTCCTCTTCACAGTCCACTAATTATAAACTTCGAACCAAATGTGCCAGCTCCTGCTGTCTTTTCATCCAGTATCTAGTTACTGCCAGCATAGAGAGCTGATGCTCACAATGGATGGTGTCTTCAGCCACCCTGAATACAACTCCATTCAGGACACCCTGCCATGTGAGCTTGCTGTGGATCTCACCAGGCTGGTGGGTCTCCACAGAGAACCTCTGACACCCAACTAGGCTTTGTGAGAGATAAAAGACATGTACAGCACCACCAGCAGATCCCACTCCACCTACTGGAAGATTTAGTGGGTACTCCAGTGTCCAGCACCAGAGGCAGGGAGATGCAGTCCTTTCTCTCCATAGGCATTCCCGCCACCTCTGCTCTTCCCAGGCTTCTAGAAATACTTTATCCATCCTGAGCTTGCTCAGGAGCCACCACAGCTTCCGCAACATCAGAAATGTGATTTTGAGGTGCCGCTTCAAACTTGACACCTTCCTTACATGAATAAATGATATAAACAAAAGAGATATGAAAGAACTGGACATTCCCATCATTTGTGCGTGAATGTTTTCCACAGTCTGAACCAGAGGGTGCCTGCCAGGTTTTCAGAATTTGGATCGGTCTCACTGATCATAAAGACATCTTCCAGCTATAACCCACCTTAAAGGCCAGGAACCTCCAGTCGTTCAGTGAGCATCCATCTAACCCTCACAAATGTAAACAAAAGTTGCAGTTTGCATCGTGTTATTCTAAGCTGAGAGAACCAGCAGCAAACCACCACCTTAGGTCTTGTTCCCTCAGGGCAATGGGATACAGCTTATCTCTATCAGTCAGGAAAACAGAAAGAAGAAATGGTATATGGGCATCAAACTTACAATTTCAGTATTGGCCTATGAATGCCATGACAGAAATCTCTCCTCCTGTCTGTTAGGGAAAATGGGAATTGAAAGGAAGCAGCAGCAAAGACAAGACAAGTTAGAAAAATTGCTGTTATCACAGAGCTCTTGCGCAGAAATGAGTGACTGCAATGCAACAAACTACCAGACACCAGCTTCTCTCAGTCTACATGCATGCTCATATCCCTGGGGGACCTTTTTTTCAAATATGGGGTAGCTTTCCCACGAGTTAAAGAGAAAAACACTAAATCTAATTATTTTCCATTTATTGTGGATTGTCACAGGGTCAGAATATACCAACAGCAAGTTATTACTGGGCAGCTGACAGATGCTTGTGTGTCAAACCCTTTAGATCAGAAGCTGAGTTGAGTCCTGTTCCTTTTTAAATCAACAGAACTTCCCTGAGATCTTTCACTATGTCCTAACTCACACTGCTCTTTATGGCAACCTTCAACTCTGAAACACCAGGGATTGTCTAAGTTAGACACCTGGCTTTATATTGATTTCAAGTTAACACAGTCCTTAAAATGTGGGCGGGGTGCTTAATGCCTTTGGAAAGCCTGCTCCACGTTTTGCCATATATTTGGAGAGTGCAGAAGCATAGGGAGTAAGTTTGGAAAGCCATTTGAGTGATCTCTCACTAAAACTCCAGGGCATTATTCAATAATCCAGCCTTTTGGAAATTTTTGCATGCTGCTTACAGGATACATTTCATCCTTTTGACATAAATAGGAAAAGTTGTTTGTATCAAAGCTTGATAGGTTGGAAACTTCCTTTTTTTCTACATATAATACATAACAGAATAACTTCCGGAGCTGACGTTGCTGAGGGCCAAACCCTGTCAGTGGGAGTTTTGCCATTTGCTTCATTAAAACCCCACTGTGGCCCTACAAGAACAGTATATACTTTATAACTGCAAGTTAAATTCAGTGTTGTTGCATAAAATATTCTCTCTCCAACTGACAGCACAGGAAAATTATGCCCTCTGCTGCACCTCTATATTTGTATTCTATATGAAAGTCTTTCAGGCCATGCTGTCTTTCTTGTTGGGCGGTGGGCTCAGTTTGTCAGCCCACAATTTTGCAAGTGAGAGTGATGAATTTACCACTTGATCTTAACAGGCATTTGAATTCTACCCCGTTAAAAGACCTCTTTATTCTCCTGCTTAGGTTTTGGAAAGGACCTCACAGGATCAAACCCTTCCACCACTTTGATGGCTATTAATGATTTGCACCATCAGAAGCTAAGCTTAGCTCAGAAAATGTCCTTGGATGACCCACCAGCAAGAGGTCATCATTATATATACAGATCTTAATCCAACACTATACCTCTGATATGCCTGCAGCATTTGGCATTTCACTCCACTGTGTAAAACCTTTGGACTCTCTGGAATTTAGACCATTTAACTTCAAAGTTCAGGCTCATTTGCTGGTGACGGGTAGTCTCACTGAGTCACCCGGTGTGTTTACTTCTAAAAAGTCTGTCCCATATCCTGTTTTCTGGGATGTTTACAAGCACTCTTGGGATGCTCATTGCATCTCCCCCATTCAGACAGAACATCTTAAGTTCAGGTCTTACCTGGGATGACGCACTGGGATTTGGAAGCTGGAGGACATGTCATTACAGACCTGTGGATGCACTTTAACTACCTGATGGCCAAAATATCGCAGATTAATTGCCCTTTACCAGGTTTCTGGTGAGGATTTTGCTACCTTCTTAACCTCCACAATACCACAGCTGGACTGCTACCAGCCCCCAAATTGGTCCACCTGAAGTTATTTCCAATGTATCTGCAGCCACAGCAAAAACCATCACTACTGCCACATCTTGCTATAATTGGATCACCCAGGACTACAACCCTGATGCAAATCAGCTACTGTGAATAAATTTATTCTCTGGTTAGCCGCAGCACACCACTGGTGTTTGTAACTAAGGCCAGTGTAGATATTGGCAAGTAGGCAGGCTCCTATGGCAGCAGGCTGCTAAAGGGCAGCAGAATAGTCTTTGCTCCCTATAGCTTAATTTGCCTGTGTGGAGCCCTGGAAAGCCAGGGTGGCTGGGAAAAGGTTGGGATAAAGGCATACTGCAACAGCATTTTGAGTAGACTGCAAGAAGAGGGGAGAATGGGGGTCTGAACAGCCAGAAGCAAGGAAGCTGCAGCACTCATTTGAGTGAGTGAATCCAGGACAAAGGTAACCACCAAGAACAGTTAATAATAATCCAACACACAAGGGCACATCAGAGACAAGCACTCCAACATGAAACGCTGTTCACAAAAATCTCCAAATGAGCTAACACTAATGAAAACAAGAGGCTTGGAAACTGGATGGTGGCGGGGGGAAAAGGAGAGGTTGTTGTATAACTTGCTCCTCCCGCCCAGACCTGCCAATGCTGCTACTTTCAGCATCATCACTTTTCCAGTCTCAGCCTCCTGAACCTGCAAGGACCCCCTTGCAGTGACCTGCCAAACCTTTGCTATCCAAACTCTTCTTCCTTTGAACTGCTTGATAAGGGGCCAACCTGTGCAGTAGCTTCTCACTGTGCCCCGAAGGGAGAATACAATGAGGCCTATAAAGCCAATTGCACTTGTTACCCAAGGCAGCTTTTGAACTCTGCACGGAGAGGCTGGAATGCCCCCTTCCACTTAGCAGAACAAAGGCCAGCCAACCTGCAGGGTTTTAAATCTGAAAGTTAAACATGAATGTGATTAATGTGTGGCTTTGAATTTCATGTATTATTGAATTGCATACATTACTCCAGGCTCAGAGGTTTTTCCCTTTTATACTACAACACAAATGTATGTTCTGTTTGGGAGGGGTGCAGAGTAGAGAACACCAGGCAAAAGTATTTCCATATGTATTCCCCAAATTCTCTGCCTGAAGGACTTGAGTGAGACGGGATTTATACTGTGTTCCACTGACCCCGAAAAAACAACTTGAAACAGATTTAAAGAAGATGCACTGGAGCTCATTGCAATTGAAATGCTGGATACTTATTTGACAGCCTCCAGGAATCCTTCCAGGTCCACCCCTTCCTGTGAATCTGCTAAAGCTCCAGAAGATTATCAGAGTTAAGCTAATGTGCAGGATGCTGGGTTTCAGGAGACGGGTTGCCCCTGGTAAGAGTCATAAAAATGATCATCTCTTGTAACCAGTGCTCCAACTCAAAGACTGAGTCCTTGATCCCATTTAAGTCATAATTCTCTGATAGGAGCCAGAAAGCTGGACCACACCACTCCTGTATGATCCTGCTGGCTTCAGTGGAATGCTGCAGGACCAGAAGAGTATCCTGGCTTTTACTACTGGGGAAAGGTTTAACGTATTTTTAGAAACAGTTAATTAACCCCATTCATTACATAAAAGGGGCAACTGTGAAGTGCACCTGGACACTTCCCGTCAGGACTTTTTCATTCTCTGTATCGCTTTGGGCAAGTCTTCTGACTTTACTACAACATAACAGAAGACTAACAATGGTGCTGAGAAATACTTGAAAATTTTATTTTAGGAAATATAGTTCTTTTTTTAATTAGAGGGTTTCCCTGGAGAAATCTTTAAATATAGAGTGTCAAATGGCCAGGATCTGCTATGCGCTACCTGCCTTTCTGTGACAATGGATCTCCTTCTGCAAGTCCTGTGTGTTTTCATTCATTCATCCAGCCTTCTGCTGTGCTAGGTGTTCTCATTACATTAGTGATTCTGTATAAAATTGAACAACACTTCTGCATAAATGATGAAGCTACATTATTCAGTGCCCTGACACTTTTACTCTATGTTACGATTTTGATCTCCTGAGAAGCACCTTCAGCTTTGCCTCAGAGACAGGACACTGGCTTCTCTCCCACCATCTAACTCAGTCAATTAGTACTGAATGTATGCAGTGCAATCACAGGCCCCAAGGTGATGAGTTTATTGAGATCATTCTTCAGTATCCAGCCAGATCTTCAGAGAACGGTTTGCAGTTTGATAAGACCACTGGGAGGAGGGATTTGCAATTGTATCATACACCACCACTCAGCTTGCTATGGTTAATTCTACAACGACCGTCATTAAAATGTCCAGTGAGCTGGCCTTTCATGGGATGCTTCTCACTGGGCTGGGCAGGGAGGATCTGGAAGAAATGAGACATGATATAAAGAATTCCCCTTTTCCAAAGCTCAGATCTAGATGGCTTCTCATCATTTTCCATGCCAATTTGCATCTGGAACTTCATTTGCCTGTGGAATGGAGCACAGCTATTACAGAAGGAGAGCTCTGTCTCCAGAAATAGTTTCTGACTCAGGAGGATGACTGACCTTTGTTCTGAGCAGGAATATGAACTCTGTTGCCTTGGGACACCTTTGAATCCTTGTCTCCTATGCTTTAGCCATTACTAGCGCTATGATTCCAGGACATGAATATAGGTTTATCATAACAGCACTAATAACTTTCCTGGCTTGCCGAGCTTATTACAGAGTAATGCTTCTTTAATTCTTTACTTCCCAATCAAAAGGTCCAGACAGTGGATATGGGAATTGTAGCAGTGATTCTTAGACCTGATATATGGCCAATACTAATTTTGCTAGAGTCTTCCTGAAATATGTATAGAAAAAATATTGACCACTTAGGACCTTTTAGGAGCAGGGAAGCCCAGAATATCCTATCATTGATCCATGGCCTGAAATCAGCCCTGCAACTTCATCCTCCGTCTGAAATCTGGCAAATGCTGCGGACTTGCATGGAGCTTACAGAATCTCTTAACTGCAAAGACTAAACCTGCCACATCTCCAGCTCACCTTGGTGCAGTACAGATGCAAACCAGACAAAGCATAACAACCAGATTTCTGTCAAATGAGTGAAAATACACAATATGGTGCTTATTCTGGCTATACAATTTATGTTTGGGCCAGAAGGACAAATTAGCTTTGAGCAGGGGACTGGGCAAGAATGCTCTTACAGTTCTATGATCCTCAGTCTGGCCATAAAATGCTGTGGACACATGATGACTTATTAGACCTGAAATCTGCCAGGATGAAGTTACTCCTCCAGAGATAAGAAAAAAAAAATGCTGAAATGCTGACCCAGTTGAAAAAAGAGTGTAATTTGGGATTTGTTGAGCACTTCACTTTGGCTGTGACAGCACTGATCTGGTACCAGGTGCTCCAAACTGTTGCCTTACAAAGAAGCTTTTTTTTGTAGAATTTTTTAAAAAATTTTAATTCTAGCACATATCAATGTAGCAGTCAAATGTAGCAAAAATGTAAAATACATTTCAGTCCAGCCCGCAGAAACAAAAAATTCTCTACAGCTCCTCTGCAAAATGATGCTTGCAACCCTTACATACTGTTCCCAAGCTCAGAGAACTGCCTGTTTGCTGGGGACATCTGCATCACTTTCACTAATGTCTGCCAGCAAGAAGGCCTGACCTGCACCTGAACTCATTCCAGGGATATTTCAATAAATCTGCAGTTTCCCAGTAAGCCCAAAAGTCCTTGGTTAGGACATCCCTGTTCTGTGCGAGCTAAACCATCTCTCCCATTTTTAATTTGGCATGGCTGGTCCTCCCCCAGTCTCTTAATTAAATGTAAGAGGAAAAAATAGAATGTCTGACAAGACCCACCGAGAGGCCTCTCTTTCTGTGTGCTCATGTGGCTCCATTCTTGGAGGCTGACCCAGGGCAGAGCTCTGCTCTTCTACACATATTTTCCAGTAGAAGCATTTTTTTCCTTCCGTAGATTTATTCAGACTCCAAACTTCAAATTCATCAAAACTGTCACGGACCATTTGCAGGATGGGAAGATATTGTGGGTCCAATCAGCGTGGGTGTCACAAACAATTATCTGCTGCAGAATGATCCCAATTAGTAAACACCCTGCTAACAGGCCACCTCCCCAAGGATGCTGATTGCCTGTGACAGTGTTTTTTTCAGGATGTCTGCTGGAAAACTACAACTCAAGCCTTTGTGGGCTGGCTTCTGGCAAATTCCTTGTTAACCCTACAAAAGAATCTACACATGAATAATTAAAAATAGATTGGAGTAGAAATTTAAAGTACATTTACCTTTGTCACCCAAACTCTTTATAACAAGACCTATTTCTCATCTGGAATAAAATAGAAATTCTATTCCCTGTCTTGGCTTGTATGAGGCACTCTGTGTTTTGACGCTTTGCTCTAGGCTTTCGGAATTAAATAAAGATTTCAGTATAAACACTCCCTTCCACCTTCTCCTTTCTATTCTCCTTTTCTCTTGGTGCAAAACTCTTAAAGAGTTGCCTGAAGGACCAAGTTCAGTGAGTGTTTGAAACCTAGCTGCTTACTCCTTGCTTAAGGCATGCTGCCTTTTCTGCGGTACGCTACTATCTAAAAGAACACCCTTTAACAATCCTAGAGCTATTTTTATGGAATGAAATCACAAAGACAGGAGCAAATGAAGATATAAGAATTTTTTTAAAATACTAAGTATTTTTTTTTAAAAAGTAACCTTTTGACTACCCAGTTCTCTCCTGAAATGGATTGGGGAGTGATCAGTCACTCCTCTTCACCCCAATCTACTATCAAAGCAAAAGATAGCAAGCCCAAATCTGGTGTAACCCAGGAATAATGTCACTACAAGGAGTGGAGCTGAAGAGAGGAAGAACAGAACTCTGCTTTCCACCATGTGAACTCAGCCCCTGCAGTTCATGTAAGATGGGCCCACAGGACAACTAGCTGTAGCTAAAATTCAATATATGGTAGGTAATAATACCATGAGTACAGAAGTTCGAAGCTGCAGTATAAGACCATCCTAAAAACTACCAATTACTTGGATCAGAAGATTTCAGCTGAATGGCTTTCACACTGAAAGCATCTCATATTAGCATTACTGCCTATAATGCAAAGGTTATAGACTGACCAGCTTTGTACATCCTTTGACTAGCCATCATTTTAAATGCTCTAATGCCTAAGTCCCTGTTTCACACTGGTATCCGCAGATGCTCCAAAAGACTAAACTGCCAAATGCCACATAAAGCAATATAAAAAGCCATACCTCAAGCAAAATGTACTGAAGAGTAGCAGTAAGTTGCAATTTCCTCATTGGTGGCTATTGAGAAGGGCCCAGGCAGCATTTGATGCAAACCGCGGAAAGCAGATGAGGAAACACTTCATCCTTCTCTAGTCCCAGAACCAGCAAGCCAAGCGCAGTGGTGCAGGATCGTTTCAGGTTTAGCCCTTCCATTCTCACAATGCTGACTGTGTTTTACAGTGTTGCTGATGATGCAGGTGGAAGCTCACCCCGAGCAGCAAGAACGTTAAACAAAGTATTCATATTCTCCAGCCAAGTGGCCAGAGCTTTATTGGATGCAGGGTGGATGGAGAAACACACTATTGAGGCACATGGGTTCCTTCCTGAACTGGCCACAGTATGTAAATGACCTGCATGCATGCATTTTTCCAAGGATAGGAGCTGAGTATGGGCTATGCATTAATGGTAAAGTCATCATAATTGGACTCCTCGAATCGTGAGTGGGCAGCTTTCTGAAAGAAAATCTCCTACTGAGCCACAATTGGTTGGGCTAGACAATATTCACGTCAACTACAGGGCAGAGTAACTCCTTCTGTGGGACTGTTGGGTAAAATCTCATGACCTGCCTATAGTGAAATCTTAGCCATAATCCACAGAGTCCAATTACACAGAGGTAGGAAGACTGATTTGGTCATCAAGGCTGCCTCCCAGCCAGCAGTCTTGCTCCCAAGGGATGGGCTTTAGTGCCATACTCCATTTCCTTGCAAGTGTGCCAAGTCCTCCCATACTGCTCAGTAATACTCCCACACCTCTGCGATTTTGGCAGGCTCCTGTACAGTCTCCATCCTCCTCTGGCCTGGGGTAAGCAGACTTTCTTCTTTAATATGTGGGGGGAAGATTCATTTAACTCATCCCTCTTACTTTCAGCTCTGATTTCAATCCAGTTGATTGGTAGTTTCTTGGCAGTAAATTCTACCCCAACTATATCTTCAGCAGGGATAAACTGCCAAATCTCTACAGATTTCCACGGAGCTATGCTGTTTACCCCAGTTTACAGTCTGGCCCAATAACCTGACTTCAGTTACCTTGTTGTTAAGTCTATCACACGCACCCAAGTATGCAAGCCCAAACTACACACTGCTCACTTTGCTGTCTCTCACATTGAAGCTTTCAGGGTTCCTCCTTCCTAAAGAATTTGGTTTCAGATATTTTTCTCAGATAGAAAAACTTCTTTTTCTCCTCTAACATTCCATTGCTTTCATTATTTTTATCCCACCAAAATTACCAAGCTTCCTGGTTTCTGCCACGCTTCATGTACAAAGTACTCAGCAATGTTTGCAAAATATCGCACCTAAAACTGTCATTAAAATGCTCTTTACTGCTTTCCTAATGCACAGGAGGAGCACTCAGTAAAACAGATGAATCAAAACTTTCATCAGTCACATTGGTCGAAAATCTTCATGATCAGAGCCGTCTATCATTTGTCATTTTTACTAATCCACATGACTGATTCATATCCAAGACAAGCCAAACAATTTTGGAGGGAGGGCAAGATCTTGTAAGATCCTGTATCAAATGCTCTACTAGGCTCCAACTGCAATATATCTAATACAATCCCTTTGTCCAATAATTTGCCTTTGCATGATTGAGGATGAAATTGCATAACTATTCCCTCCCTGCCTCTCCCCCAAGCACAATACCCTGTGGTTTGGAGCAATTTAAGACTTAGTTCAAGAATTTGTCTCACTTCTCTCCCATCCTGGTGGTCCACACTAAATCCCAGCTCTTTCTCCTTTGCTTTCTTCTTCCTTCCTTCCTGATCCAGTACGGCCCCAGCATGCAGGGCTTCACCATTCTTTTTCTGCACCTTCAGACTGCAAAATCATCAGGACAAAATGTGAGAGAAGGTCTCCAATATGACCAGCGCATTTTACACAAATCTTAATGGTGGCACTATTGCTTTCCTGTCCACTTCCCGCTTTCCAAAAGACGTTAAGAAAGACTCTGAATTCCTATCTTGGTTGAAGAGACTGTTCAGCCCTCTGTAAAACTGCAAGGGGTATGGACACTTGTGAATTTGGGAGAAAAAGCAGGCTGGCTCTCTCCCAGGGGAAGAGCTTGGCACATCAAGCTGAAGACAGAGAATCTGGCCCTGCTTTAAAGAGGAGGGACACAGTTCTGTTTCTAGCAGGAACATTGTGTGAGTAACTCCCTCTGAAGTCAAAGGATTTTGCCCTCAGATATGCAAGGGCAGAAGCCGGGAGCCATAGAGTCGGCCTTTGTGCCAGCTGATGGAACAAGTACCCTCCTGCTGTAAAAATACAGCTGGGAACACTGGGATAAAGCTGGAGCCACTGGAAGTGTCCTTGCAGCCACAAATAGATTTATGACCCAAAATTCAAACAGGAATTATCATTGCAACCACTGCTGATGTCAGGAGACATTCATTCCCTGCCTATCCATCCTGTTTGGCTCACAGATCCCAGTGGTCCTCCTCAGGACAGCCACGCAATCTGTGTGAAAGCACTTGGCTTCTGTGGATGCCATGAATTTTCTGTGTTCCCTACTACGCACACTCACCAAGTAAGTCTTGATTTAGCTACAGTAATCTCTGCTGCCTGTTCCCACAGAGAGAAATGTTTATTTTATAGGCTCTGATTTCAAATGGACGGTAATAAACGGCCTGCCTCTGCATCAGAACAAGGTCGCTGACCCAATCTGCTGCCTAGCAAACATGTATAAATTCAGCCAACCCCAGAGCTGCAGTAAGAGCCAAGCCTGCCCCAATCACCCTGGGCTGCCAAGCTGGCTGCCTTGTGTTGGTGTATTGCAGGCAGAGAAAGCCTGGCCTGTAAACGTGACTTGAGAGATGATGGGACATCAGGGAATTGAACCCGTGGAAGGACAGCAGACCCTAATTGATTTTGCCACCGCAGATCTGATATAAGCTATACAACCAAAAGGGAAAGACTTCACAGCTTGGCCAGCAGGAGTTTCCTGAGCTACGAAGGAGCAACAGCACTTTGGCCTAAGAGGGAAGTAGCCCATACACATAGCTGGAGCTGCTTGAGACACCTCTCCTTCACAGGGAAAATGCACTGACTAGCTGACGCACTGCAGATCAGCTTGAGAAATGGAAAAGGTGGACCCTGCTTTCTGGCCACAACGCTTCCAGACCAGAGTAGTAATAAATACTGTCAGTAAATACTGTCAGATTTTACAGTAGGGCTCATAGCACTTCCAGAGCCAACAGTTTCACAAAGCCTCACATCGAATTAGCCAGCAATTCAGCATGTGGTCGCTGTGCCTTCTTCAGCCTCAGATCCCTCAGAGCCCATTGGGACCCTGGTGTGGGCCCAGAGTCTCATTTCTGTCTATTTAGCCAGGACACAGGCAATGGAGTTTTCACCAGTTTTATGAGTTTAGACCAGGAGGGCAGACAACACCTGGCCCAGCATAAAGCCTGCCACTACTAAGGGAATCTGGCAGGATGATCTGAACCAGCAGAGAGAGCTTGTACTGGACCAGCATGCTCTCCTGTGTGGCTGCAGTGTTTTGGATCCAGTACTAACAGCCATAAAGACAGTTTTATGGTATCATTGGGGTGAGGCCTTTGCTTGAACTCCTTTGGTTTAAGCCTTGATTTAAGCTAATGCATAATTCATAATGGGGATGATAACAGATGGCAACTTGTTAAGCCACAGGAACTCAATCAGTTCTGATCACATGACAACACCCTAAATAATTTAAATCATATCTTACTGCAAGAGCTGTTCTGCTGGGGCCCTGTGTTACAGAGAGACGCCAATGCCACACTGTGGGAGTCATCTTGCAAGGCAGTTGTTACCAAGCCCCTCTGTTTGCAAAGGGAGAAACTGAGGCACAAGAGCGAGCACCTTCCACATGCTCGCTCCATGAAAGCAGATCACTGGTGTCCTCCTGCTCCTCTGCACCAGATCCCAGCCATGAGGCTCTGGCCTCTCCTCCTGTATATGTTGTGCATGTTTACAAAGATATTTGCAAGGGGTAAATTCAGACAAAAAGCATTACTTAAAAAAGGGGTGTGGGGTGCCTGTCCCCCACAGCATGGTTTCTAACCCTTCAGAGTTTATCAACAGACCAGACCTATTAGCAGGTATATGATACAACAAGGATAAAGGGGTAATTCAGGCCATAAGGAAATCCACTGAAATCAATGGCTCTAAAAACTAGATTCAGATCCCAGCTTTCCACTGGCAAAACCCTACCCTTGCTCCTGGTTTACGCTGCTATACCAGAGAGATTGCAGGGGCAGGGTTGGGAGAGTGTATTCAGACCACTTCTGACTCCCAGTTTTCATACTCTACTCAGCAATGTAGCCAATCAAAGAGCCAGCGGGAAAAAAGAGACTTCATAGAAAAGGATTCAAAATAGGAGCAGTCCAAGCCCTTGTACCCTGAAATACTAAACCCAACTCTAGGACTCCTAATACTGGGTTAAAGAACCCAGAGCTACACAATGCAAAAGTGATGATCCAAAAGAAATTCACAGGTTTAACTTTTGCTGTTGCAGGCTCTATGTTAGATCAGGACTTTGCTGTCTCCCTGCAGCCAAAGTAAGAGGATAAAGCCATCTCATCTGCTCTGGGTAAACCAACAAAAATGAAAGCACATCCACTCTTGCCACAGATCCCATTTGTTCTCTGGGTGTGACATGGCAGTGAAATGTCAACCCCCATTCTCATGTCAGACTCTCTCTTTCTTCTTCAACTACAGGAGGAAACTACCTTTCCAACACATGGCCTAAACCTCGGTGACAGGAAGACCCTTTAGTGTCTCTGTGAGAACCAGGAGGCCCTGCCAAACTCCTCAACCACTTCAGGAAGCAACATGGGATGGAGGCAAGCAGGGAGTTTTCTCCTATGAGTTTCAGCACCTTCCTTGTCTTTCCATCAGTTCCCAGGCTGCCAGATGCACATGAAATCTGGGGCTCTGCAGAACAGTTTCATTCCCAGTGAGTTGAAGCAGTCTTCTGAATGAGAATGCTCCTTAGGAAAGAAATGTTCCAGGAATATTCCAACACGCTCTGGATTACAGAAATGCTTCTACCATTGCAGGGGACAAAGCACCATAAAGAATATAAAACTTTAATGAATTATTATTATCATCTCAGCATACTTATCCACCCCTTTGAGAATACACATTGAGTTTGAGTCTTCTCTGGAATTCCAATCAATCATAATCAGCACAGTTAGTCCCGGCTGAAGCACAGGCATTGGCTGCTAACCGTAAGCATAATTAATACAGACTGCTGCCTCCCGCCTCCTGACATATTACAAGGGAACGCTGCCTACACTACATTCATCCTTAAACATCGCTTAACTGCCAGACCATTTTTACTCTTCACTTCTAAAACCACCATCCCCTTTCTTAAACACTTCAAATATAAAAAAGCTCATGAGTGGACCAGCTAAATTCTCCTACACTAACTGTTGCAGGCACTTCTTCTCCCGAACAGAAAGGAAACTGCCAGCTAAAAATCTTTCCCCATCACAGAGGTGTTTGAAGCCCTGTTTCTTGGTCTAAGCACAATGCATGGAGTTCTTCGGCACGCTAGTTCTCACCAAAGCACAAGTGTGAACTTTCTCTCTGGTGCACTATTAGCATTTGGCAAAGATGTTTGCAGAAACACCATTACATAAAACAAAACCCTGTGTGTAAAAGATGGACCAGATTCTCAGCTGGACTAAACTCTTTGAATTCAAGGCAGTTATGCTAAATGACATGAACAGAGATACAGATCCGTATTCCCTCTAAATCTGTGTGTTAGCAGTGAAAGACATAACAGTAGATGGTAACAACCCCGTTCTGATCTCCAGGCAACGTTGCAAATCAGAACATACCTCATGCCATGGAGGATCCTAAAACAGAGGAGCTCCCCCCCCCCCCCCCCCCCAAAATGGTAATCATCCCAAAACTTTTCACAGACAAAGCAGTTTTACATTCAGAACAAGGCCCTGCAAAATGTCTGTGTGCTGCCTGGGGCAGGGTCCAATTCTCCATCACTTTGCTAAGTGACTCCAAAAGTCTCGAGAAGTTGCAGCTGAGGGCAGCCAGTACTGAAGCAGGCCCCAGGGAAAGCGCGAACCATGGCTTTAACCACAGAGAATCAGTCAAGAGTGATTTTGTCCATTTGAGTTTGGACCGAAGGAAGCCCTCTCTTTGTGAGAAGGAAGATCAATTTTTGCCACCATGAGCGACAGTCCCCAGACAAGGCTCACAGTTGCTTCTCCACTCCCCCATCCCCAAGGCTGCCTGTGTGAGAGCCAGCAGAGCCAAGCTGCTCCTGGGGTGAGGTGCCAAGAGGAACTTCTCACAGGCAGCGATGGACTCTGCCTCTCTGCCTCGCCTCAAACCCAGGCTCAGCAATCAGGCCTGAGAGGAGGCCCTTTTCACACAGAAGTAATTCAGCTTGCCTTTCTCAGAAGGAAACCTGCAGGAACCCACATCACTCACATGCCCACCTGTTCAGGCTCCTTAAGGAATGCCTCCTTCCCTCTGAAAAAGTAACCTGACAACTTTTTTTTTTATTTCAAGCAAGTAATGACATGTCTGTCTTATTGCACAAACCATCAAGGCACTAACTTCAAAATCAATGAATCTTACACTTCAATCTTATTACAGGGAATAGAATTATCAGACTTTTTTTAACATGGGGAACTGTAGTGGACTGAACCCAGACTGAACTTAATCTCTCAAACAGGCCCAAACCCAAATCTCTACCCCGAGTGCTTCCAAATTTCAGGGCAGGTTGCATCTGGCTTATGTCTCTTGGTCCCGAGCATGCCAAGTCCTACAGCTCCATGCAGGTCCTTGACACGCTCCCAGCAAACTGGCGTACTGGCTACCTGCCTCTGGGGAGGAGAGACAGACCGAAACCTAAGATACTGCAGCACAGTGATCTTGGGCAATAAAATTGCCGGAGGAAAATGAATAGCCGGGGTTGCAGGGAACAGCTCTAAAGAAACCAGTGCCAGAGCAAGGAGTGCCAAGGCCAGCGACCTTAGCAGAGGGTGGTGGAGGGAGGGAGGCTGAGGCTGGGAGTGGGGGATGATCAAGCTGAGACAAACCAGAAAGGGAACCGCCGGCTGCCAGGCCGGGAGGGGTCTATAGACTATCCAACAGTGTCCTCTGGTGGCAGCAGCTAAAGCCTGCCGCGGTGGCAGGGCTCCCGCCCGGTCACCCACGGCCAGCGTAAAATGCATGTCTCGCTATCTCCTAATTACATGAGTGACTAATGTAAGTGGATAAATAACAGCTGCTAAGCCATTTTGATCTTGCCTGTAGCTATAAGGTCAGGGTATGGTTTTGGTCAAGCTGAAGCGTGAGAACTGCAAAACAAATAATGTACGTGAAGGCACACGCTCCCGCTCTGGACTTCCCCGTGGCTACCTGCAGACTCGCCCAAGCTGGTCACCGACAGCCAGACCTGCACAAGCTAATCACTCAGCAAGGAGGCTGCCACATGTACAATGTCTTTCATGCAGCTGGCCAGCAGGAATCCAAGGCTGTCTTCAAAACCTCACTTGTTGCAATTGGGGAAAAAAAAAAAAAAAAATCCCTTGGCTGTTTTTCCAGCTCTCCCTTTTCATTTTGGTTTTAAAGAAAATTCTGGTTCAAAGGCCCAACCTCAGAAAGGTGTAAATCACTATAAAAATACCAAGTGGAGATTTGGAGTGAACTCAGTTAGGCCTGGAACGTGCCTTTCCCTCGAGCTAGCCTAGCCAGACAGTACCAGCACAGAACAGCTTACTGCTAGCAGTGAGCTTGCAAGGCCACGGAAAGAAGTGAGGCTGGGCATTAAGGCAGGAACTTTCCGCTTTCAGATGGCTGGTTTCTTACTGGCACCGGAGTAAGGAAATCACAACATAGCCA
The DNA here is from genome assembly GCF_947461875.1 of Haliaeetus albicilla. Classification (NCBI taxonomy): domain Eukaryota; kingdom Metazoa; phylum Chordata; class Aves; order Accipitriformes; family Accipitridae; genus Haliaeetus; species Haliaeetus albicilla. The sequence continues at coordinate 6,027,996 of NC_091490.1, forward strand.
GCAGACCACTAACACACGTGAGCAGTCACTGCATGGCAGGCTCCCAAAAAAGATGTCACAAACCTCAGAAACCACAGAGGTGACGCATACACCCACCTTAAAGGAGGGATGGAGAAGCAGAGGCAGGGGAGATCCAGCGAGACAGAAGCCATTTCTTCCCATGATGGCAAATCTGTGCTGAATTTTTTTCATTGAAATATACCCCTTCCTGGCACCCCAACTCCTTCCACCATAATCTGACTTCTGGTGGTCCACAGGCCATGGCTGCCAGGTGTAGCCCATGGCTTGAGGAAACCCATGGGCTGCCAGAGGAAAAGGCAAGGTCAAGTGAGCACGGGGCTTCTCTCCTGCTCACCAAACCCACATGCCAGACATGTCATCAGTCTGAGCAGTGCAAAGAAACCTCAGTGCTTTGGGGCTGTGGCTGACCCATGCTCCCCAGCATTATGGGGGCAGATGTCAGCCAAGCTCTGTTAGCCAGCATATGCTAAAGCTGTGTTTTAGCTGTCACAGGACAGCAAGAGCTGGTCAGGTAACCAGTTCCATGTTAACCCAACGTATCTCTGCACCTACAGCCCCCCCCCCCCCCGGATTCAGAAACCCAAATGAGGTGCCTCAGCCCCCCTAGTAAGCATTAGGCATTAAAAATATATTTCTTCGAGTGGGAACTGGCAAAGGCAAGCAAGCAGAGACATCACTCTGGGTGCCTCTTCCTCTGAACACTATGTGCTACCAGGCTTCTTTACATCCGGAGCTGGGAATGCTCTTTAAGGGCAGGCACTCCCTGCTGTGGGATACTGTGGATCAGAAGCAATTTTTTCCTTTTAAAAGCATAAGAAAGAGTACCAGCCTGGCAGAGTGCTCAGCAAGTGTCCTGTGCCCCAGGACAGTGGGTTCCTAAAACAGAGACATCTCCTCAGAACCTTAGCAAAAGTGTGCTGAGAGCAAAGCCTAGAGCCTGCTGCTCCTGTCCAAGCACACGAGGCTTTCTCACATGGGTACCTTTGCTCCACGCTGCCCCACGCTACCCCTCTGTTTCCCAGCAAGAGTGCCCCAAGCCGTCCCTCAGCCTGCCCAAGCAGCATGTGATTTTGGGCAGTCTCTGAGACTTGTGTATGAACTCCCCTAAGATGCAGAAAACCCAGCTCTCCCACTCCCTGTGTAGGTGTTTAGACTTCGACTTTGCCTAGGGTTTGACTCATGATGTGGGCATAGTCCCCGGGGAATTCCCAGCTGTGGGGAGCCAGACAGTGATAGTGCAGAGCAGGCAGTACTGGGATGGTGGAGAAACAGAGCTACAGGCACATGGGGAGATTTGCAATCCACACGGGAGGTGCACAGTGAGGGGAGGTGACTCCTCGAGTAAGACAGGTAAGAGAGGTGAGACATTTGGGATCACAGTATCTTTTTCTTTTTTAGAACTAGGTCTGCGGCTCCATGTGCATTTAGATGAAAGTGGAGATATCCATCAACTTGTGCAGCCCCAGGACACTCACTGTTCTGGGGCGCTCTGACCCAAGCACTGCCTATTTCTATCATCTGCTGCTCCTTCAAGAGTACATGCAGTGAGTACATACACTTCCAAGTCACATTGGGTTTTCTTGCTGACAACAATTATTTTGACAAAAGACAAAACAAAACACAATCGCTCTGAAAAACAGCTAACTTTTCCTAGCCTCACCCTCATCTTGCTGTAAAATGAAATTTCAGTAATCCAAAAGGAGATAGTGCAGATTAATAAGGTTCTCCAGGACATAAAAAAGGTTAAACACAATGTCAGACACTGCCAGTACAAAACAACCCACACAAGGGCAGGAACAAGCACAACATGTAGCAGAAATGTGCCGATGTGAAACCATTACATCCCACTTGTTAAAATACCTGTATTGAGCAGTCCAGTGCTCAGCTTCACACTAAATCACTCCAGCAGCAGCCAGGGACAGGCTCTGAGCTAGCATGACCCCAAAGGGTACCACTCAGATCGAGTCAGAGATGTCTCTTTCAAACAAGTCTCTGTTCCCAGATTGCTCCCACAACTCCATGACATCGGGAAGTGTAAATTCTCTGAAATGTTTATGTCATAATTATGATTTTCCAACATTTACCTAAAACTCTCATTTACAAGAAAAAAACAGTGAGGTCGTGGAGAGGATGTTGGAATCACCTACAAAGGCTGTAACTCTGACTGACTTCATAAATCACAGCACACATCAGATTCCCCCAAAAGGCTCCAGCAATCGTCCCTTGGCCACCCGGACATTCAGGAAGAGCAGGTTCCTCAGCCCAGATCAGAGCCCACCTAGGACCAAGAGAGGGCAGTGTGTCCTGCAGATACAGCCAGCATGCCAGGAGCTTGCAGGGAAAGAAAGCAAGAGTCCGATTTTCTCACTGCAACCACATGCCATCAGCCTTGTTTCTTGTGGCAATTGGGTTCATGCTATCCATTTGGGGTGCATCTGTGTCTGTCTAATCCTACTTGAGTCCTTTGGTCAGCCCTAACCAAGCTGGACACTGAGGTGCAGGCCTCAAAGGTAGATAATTTCCCTCAGTTTTGTAAAAACTGGGAGTCAGGCGGAAGAATCATGTTTCCACTGAGGACAAGGCTGAGAAGCTTGCCTGTTATTAGTCATCAGCAAACCCACAGGTGGAAAGGTAAAAGACAATCAGATACACTAGAAATCCAGCTATATTCATCCTGCTGTTCAAGAAACTGCATGCTTTAAAGAGTGAGGTAATCTGCACTTTACAGGAGAGGAATAATGAAAGCAAATTGCTCTATCTGCTTTCAGAAGAATACTTGAGAAGTACAGAGACTAACTCCTGTGTGCCTGGGACTGGACTGCTCCAGGAAAAGAGCCATTCCCCCTGCACACCAGGCTGAATCCACTCCAGATGGGAAGAGTAAAAGCAAGCTAAGACTGAGGCTGAATGCAGACCGGGACAGAGCTGCATGCATCTGCTGTGTAGAGGGAGGGGAAGACAGGAGAGGGGGCTGTGCAGCAGGAAAAGTGCCTCTCTTCATCCTGAAGATGGGAAATCATGCTGTAAAACAGAGAGCTAATGGGGAAACAGTATGCTGCTTTTCCACTCCTGCTCCTGCCTCCATAAATCCACCCCATCGTAAAGACAACACTGAAGCTCAGAAGAAGTGGATTATTTTCAGCTCTGCCACTAACTTCCTTTGCAGTCCTGGACAGATTCTCTCCTCCTGGTGGGGATTACTTTAGCACAAGCTGGAGATGTAGGATCTCTCTGCACATTTATAAATAGCTCACCCACACATTTCACGGAAGGGCAAATGCCAGTAAGCAGCTTTAATGGCAGCTCCGGCAACAACGGCAGCAGCGAAAACACTACCACCCTTCTCCAGTGTGTCCTTATTTCCAGCATCCATCATACTAATAGGGACAATTAAAACCTGGAAGAAGCCCCAGGACACTGACAATTAGTGACTGTAGGCCAGACCTGAAACATAGTCAAGGATCAGTAGTTACGGATCTGTGAAGCAGGCTGGGCAAGTCATATGAACTGAGCACAGGACTGGCACCTCTGGTCCCCGCCTCATTCTCCCCACAAGCCTGGACCACATCTTACATGTTCTCCGCACCAGGCTGTGGCCATTCTCCTGCCCACACACCAGGCAGAGCTTTTAACTTGCCAAGCAGTTTTGCACAGATCGCAGTGTGGGAGATGGGAGGGGGTTTAAGGCATAAATAAAACAAGCCCAACCTGGCCAGTGGAAGGAGAGTGATTCGTCACCATTAAATCACGTTAGGATCAGCATACTGTGGTCAGGGCACCCAATGTTAGGGATGTGTTGCAGATACTTGGCGAGACCCCATCAGGAAACAAACACCTAGGTAGCCACAGCCTTCCCTGTATTGCATGACCTAGTGCAGCAAACACGTCCTCCACCCCATAGCCCAGCCAAGGCCCACCCTTGAGTGTACAGATGAAACAAGTTTCATCACTGATCTGCATCACAACAGCAGGAACTGACTGCTCTGTAGGCTGTGAGAAGGCATGTGTTTCCTACACCAGAGTTCCTGCCCCAAATCCTACAAGTCAGGAAGGCTTTGCTAGGTCATCTGATAAGCACCAACTCCATCTCCAGCAGAACCGGCTCAGATGCTGCTACTGGTCTTGCTTCCAACACTACTAGGAATTTAGGTGACTTTAAGCAAGTAAGTTTTAAATTATTGTGTTATCTCTGCTTTTGCCCATTTGTCACTGTAAAAAAAACGTAAAGCACAAAAAATGTTTTCAGTCCTGCTGCACACAGAGCACCTTTCTTTCCAGTGAGGTGGAATTCTAGCTTTGGCAGAATCAACTTCAAATTAAACAAGATCCAGCCTGGCCAGCAAAAGGGCACTTCCTGCTGCAGGACAGGATTCATCACTGCTCAGTAACATTAGGATTTACAGACCAGTCAGAGCCCATAGAACCAGCCCCTGCCTCATAGTTTTTTAAAAGCAGCAGCCAGACAAATGCAACAGGGAGAAGGGAGGGAAGAATTCACCATATCATTATACCTCCGTGTAGTGTATGACGGAAATTGCCATCTTGTAGTAAAGTGATCTCCACTATGATCATTTGGGGATTGAGGAGAACAAGAGTTTATTTCATGCTTTGCAGAAAAAGTAAGGATGTACTTGTGAGAGCAGCACACAGGCAGCAGAGACTGCAGCATTTGTGGAGTGATGATGGCCTTGCATAATGTAATGCAGCATTAAAAGGGATGTTGTTGGCTGCAGTATGGTAACAGATCAAAGGCTGGGAGCACCCTAGGAGTGAAAGGAATAGCTGATATCAGGGTACAGTAACAGAGCTGATACATGGGTGTGACTCAGCCCTGAAGCACTTTGCTGGTAAAGATAGCCTTCAAATGAGTCACTGACAGATCAAATGCATTGTAAAAGGGACAACATGGCTGTGCGTGCCAGCAGGCAGATGAGGCAGGAGAAATCCAAGGCTTTAGGCTCTCACAGCCTTGAAGAACCTCTTGGTATTTCTGCAAACTTAAGCCTTGTGTTTGAACGAAAAATAACCACATGCTTCCACCTCCCCTGTAGTCCCACCTGCAGATCCCTACGCACAGCACCGAGGCCTTCCTCCGGCACAGAATGGCTGCTGCCTCCTACCCAGAGCTGAGTTTCAGTTTCAGCTGCCCTTCAGTCTGCACTTAATAATCTGCATGAAATGACAGAATCTGCCCGAATGAGAAGTGGAGAAATCCTATGCAAATACAACTAAAGCAATGGTAATGTTAAAGAAATTCAGAAATGAAAGAGGTTCTTCCATCACAGTCCCTCTGCCTAAATACCTCCAGATATTTAGTCAGGATAGTGGTTTTCACCTCTCCTACCCCTGAACTCCTGCATGGGGCTGCTGGTGCCAAGCAGCTGCAGTGCTCCAGTACAAAACCCTGGCAGCAGGAACACAACTTCGGGTTTCCACGTCACTGAGGACAAACAAGGTGGTGTTTTGATCAGGAGGTAGAGGTGCCTCTTAAAAGCAGGAGAGGAGTTGTGGACCAGTCTTTAATATAAATCAGGTTTTTGTGCTGATTTAAGCCCAGCACCACACAGGCCTGTGTTGCTGTGGAACAGAGTAAAACAAAAAATAAAAGGCACCAGATCTGTAAAGCAGTTTCCATTTGGTGATTCTCTCCCTCAGCAGACTCCTTCCTACCTAGTCTGTGTTTCAATAATTACAGCTTAAAAAATTCTCCAGCTTCACAGACTTGTTTCTCAAGCTTCAATGCAGAATTGAGACAATGAGAAACTGAAGAAGCAGGTCTTGCTTTAAAGGTCAAAACCTAATTCAAAAGGAATCTGCACAGGGCAAAAAGCCAGCAAGGAGTTCCCTGTTGTTCTATCACATTGCACCACATTTCAGCCTACACCAGGGAAACGCCAACTGCTTTTGTTCCTGGATATCAGATACACACGCACTACAGAAAACAGCCTTCACCCTCAGAGTACTGCGTGTTACTACAAGCACTGTCGCCACGCTGCACTGCCCTCAGCTAGACTGATGTAGTCTCTAAGTCAAGCGTATCCCATCAGCGTTGGATTCACTGTACGGTGTCCTACCTGCCTAAATAGAGTCTCCCATGCTGTTCCCCTCCACAGTCTCTTGCTTGTTTGCATTGAATTCATACTCCTATTCACAGTTCTACTGATTATACGACTGCAAAGTCTGTAAACGTTGGATTGGTATCACAACAGCCATGACACTCAAACGCAGAGTGTCATACCACATCTCCCCTCCTTACAGCAGTGTGTTAACATCAGTGGCTCTATATCACAAGAACGGAGGGATTCCTGAGAAGGGATCACCAAGCAAGGCTAGGACTATTTGAGAACAAAATAAAAGCCCCCAACGGCTACCCTGTAAAACTGCATGGTGCCTCACAGACTTGTTCAGTGTAACAAGAACACCAGAAGTTTCCATTTCAGATTATTTTGCTTCTAAAATGTCACTGCATGAGTTCGGTCCTGCACAAACTGAGCTCTACAGTCTGCTATTACGTCAAGTTTCCTCAGCTAACTTGGCTGAAGGATAGAGTGACCATTCAAGTGCTTGCCTCTGGGTGGGTCTCTCAGGGTGCCCCTGCAGCTTGACACTGAATATCCTGTTTGTATTGTTTCTCCCCTTCATCAGCAGCTCAGCCAGGGCCACTCCAGCATCAGAAATAATTCTGTCATTGCAGTTCATCTGATTCTGAACTCACATGTCAACACGTCATTTATCTAAAATGACAGTAAAGAACTGTAACCAACACAGGGAGAGAAATGATCTTTAAAAGAAGTGATTTTACCTACAACCACACACACGAAAAATGGATTAGTCATAACTGCAGGTTTTTTCAGGGCTCTGTTCCAAATCTGACTCTATTGAATGGCTTCACTCTGCATTTCTGCATCTTAGTGCTTTCAGCTTGTTTTAAAGTTCACCCTTAGCTTTCATTTTCCACAGCTTGTGAAGCTTGTTTCAGGAAGAATGAACAACCTCCTTGCAATTGTTTCATTTTCCAGCCCACAGCTGTGGAGATGTGTTGTGAGACCCATGAGACGGTCTGAGTTGAAGAGCTGAAAACAAACCCATACAGTGAAGCAGAGGGGGCAGATCTGCTCGGCCCCTGGAGTCAGCTGTTCTCTCCTTTCAGTCGTGTTTCCCTTAACATACTGTTCCACTCTTTTCACGCTCACGTCATGCTGCTTCCATTCAAGGCAAACAGTATGAAACTTCATTTTTGTATTTGGGAGACCAGCGGGTACTCAGCTTCTGCTGCAGAAAAAACCAGTCATGGTTCAGCTCCTGTTCCCTTTAGATGCTAGAATAACAACGGGGACAGACTTGCTGGAGGAGGCACATCAACACCACAAGATCTGTTCACCTTTCTTCCTTCCCTTTCAGCCCCACTATGGTTTGTAGCTGTTGTAAAAATTAATACATGTTGAGGAGCTAATGATACCCGTCCATCCCCCTATAAGGCTTGTTAGATACCCATCTTAAAAGCACTGTATTAAAGCTAAATATTGTAATTATGATTACTAGTGTACGTGAGTCCCAGCTTGAAACCAAGGTAAACTGCCTCTTTGCAAATCACTGCTGACAGCAGGCTTTGCCTTGGCGGTTACCCCAGCACAAATCTCCTTTCTAGCTGGCCAAAAGCTGTGAAGGCAGCAAAAATTTCTAGCATGGACAAAGTCTAAAAGTATACTGCATGAATCTGTCAGCTGGTGCTCGTGAACAGACTCACACACTTCTTGTGTCTGCTAAAATCTTTGGGTTTTGTGAAGCTGCACAGCTCCCTGAGAAGTCAAATGCATCTGTGCATCTACTTTGTTATCTGTCCACTGCAACCGCACTTTTCAGGGGGTTTACATAGTTCTTCGCTACACAAATGCTTTTAACCCCTCTGCTAAAGGCAACCAAACACCATTCATCAATATCTATGTACAAGAAATGTGATTTTCAATAATTCAGCAGGATTTGCACTATCTGGTCCCTGAGGCACTTCCTTAAAACCCACCTATTACATTTAGCTATAAATAAAGCAGAAGCAGGAAACTGGAAGAGACTGGGTGGGACAAGGAATAAAAGGAAGGAAGGAAGGAAGGAAGGAAAGATAAAGTCATTCCAGAAAACCTAAATTAATTCTTTGCAGTACTATAAAAAGCTGGGTTCTGCGATATCTCAGATACTCTTTCTTCAGGTAGTAAAGAGCTCCTTTGCCCCAACAGGCAGCTATACTGAAAAGCAAGAAGTGTCTTGCCCATCCAAACCATAAGATTAGGGAAACCTTTGTAAACATGTTCCTCCTGTCAGTGTGTGGTATGTTTAGGGGTACAGGGACAAGACACCTCTTACCAGCAAGTTACCTTTTTGTCTCCATTGGTTGATCAGATTTCCTCCAAGAGAATACCATTTGCTTTCCTGCCTCTTCTGTTAATCTAATTCAAGTCTACAGAAAAGCATTTACCCTGCAGCCTGTGGAGAGTGTTTCTGTTCATCTGGCAGACAGGATAGAAACCTCTTCTTATAATCCTGAGATCCATCTATATCAGGTGCCTAATCCCAAACCATTAACACCAGCGAGAAAGAGTGTTCTTCCCTTCCAAATGAAGGAGCTGGGTTCCATACAGGCTCACACACCCTCCTCATTCATGCAACAACTGCAGAGGGATTTCTTCTAGCTACGGTAACTCCAGTTTTCATATAACTCCTTCTGTGCTTAGGTACCATATAGTGGTGGAGCCCTGTAATTAAATTTTGTTCTGATTTCCCATATTTAGTCATTATTTATAAAATATTCATGAACAGTAAGTTTTAGCTCATACTAAGCTTCCCTTGGTAATATATTCCTATGGTACTTCTAACAAAATATGAGAAAGACACCCTTTTATCCTGAGTAAAACATGTACATGAAATTAAAGATTTGGTTGCAACATAATAAACTTTACATTCCCTTCTATCCAAGTCTCTAAGTATATATGTAACAATCGTGGCTGGAAAGGTACAACAAAGAGGGAAACAAAATCAGGGTGGCAAAGCATGTCTTCCAATTACATCTGAGATTTTGGTTGGAATTCCCCAAGAGCTGTAAACAAAAAGGGAAACCTCCAAGTTCAACAAGCCAGAGAGTCACCTTTTAGTTTGGCTGCATGTGTATGTTCCACCAGAACAATACAGCTGTTTCTCTTTGAGGGAAAACGCTGCATTCGCTGTTTAAATAGTGAGAAAGCTGTAAACACAGGACTGGCTTTAAAACAGGCTCATGAAGAAAAGCATAAAAGCATTTTCAGTTAAAAAGACAAATTAACCAACACTCCTCCTGTAACGTCTCTGCAGAAGTGATGGCAATTCTCCATCAAACTCTATTTTTAGGCTACCTGGCAACACCATAGTCAACCCAAAAAGTCAGGTTCAATGTCACAGCATGACCACTTACCAAAACAGTTGTTTCTGTTCCAAAATGTCTCTTTTCTGTAACATAGGGGTTCCTCGTGTCCAGACGTGCTTCAGGGTACACATATGATGCATTCTTTAGAAAGTAACTACCTTCCATAAAGTAACGCGATCAAATAACTAGGAAACGTGTCATATCAAACTGGCAACTACACAGGCACAAACTCCAAGTTATCCAAAGGCAGATCTTGAGGAAATTAGTTCCCCACTTCAATTTCTTTCCTTCCCTTGTCGTCTTGCACCTCCTGGTGCCCCAGAAGGAAAGACTCACTCGCTGCTTTTCTTGTTCTCAGTTAGACAAGTTTGCTGAGCTTCTCCATGCAACTTTTCTTGAAGTGACAATGCATGAAAAACATTTGCAAACTGGGACTTCCAGGCTGAATCATTTCTAGAAAAAGATGCACCCATTCCTTCACTAAGCTGGAATGTACAATCCTGTCCTTTAAGCAGTCTCAAGGGAGATGCTGTCAGTGAAGTCTGTAAAAACTAATTTGGGGCCTAGTACACCTCACTGTCAGTTATGTTGAGCTGCTGTGTCCAAGTGTTACCCTTACATATTGGCAAATTCAAATTCCCTTCAAACTTCCTTCAGGACAGCTGAATTATAGAGCACAGGTAACTTAACGGTAAAGCATTCTCTTCTTTCTTAGTCACCTGGGATTACAATCAGTTCCTCCATTACTTTTGGTATGTTTTCATTAGTTAGCTCAGCGCAAATTTATAGGAGCACTTCCTTGAAATAAACCTGAAAGCAGTAATGACATCTAATAAAATATCTTAGTTTTTCCTACAAACTTTTCTTCCATTAGTAGGGGAAAATGATGCCAACTGACTTCATCAGGTTGTGAGGATTAAACATTATTTATAATATGCTTAAAAAATGAGAAAGTGTAATTTAAATGTTGGTCACGTGAGCAAGCGGTGAGTCAATATTCAGCATACTAATTGATGTATTCGAAGTGCTGGAATTTTTCTGAAGCCTGTCAAGCTTGAGCCGTAACAGTTTCTTTACAACTGGAGATCAGCGTGAATGAAAGACCTTCCTTAGATCCAGAAACTGAAGTTCAGAGTCATATGTATGTTACCTCCATTCCACTGAATGTCAGCCTACAGAAAAAAAAAAAATAAAAATCAGAGGTGAATGAGCAAGATGAAGCAGTCGTGATTACCTTTTGGGTCAGCATATAAGGAATATGAGACCACTGGTGGCATACTGCAATCTAAAAATTAACCTGAAACCTTGCCAGTCCAACAGACGGATCGATCAGTTTCTCATCTTTCTACAGACAAACTCAAGAGCAGGGACAGACACTTCGCTCCGAAAGTTCATGTAAGTTAGACACATAAATCCTCTTGGTGTCCCCTACACTTGCAAGTTTCCTTTACGCTGAATGTGATTTGTATCCAAGACTTCAGACACCTGTTTCTAGATTCCCAACCCCAGTGCTTTCAGTGATGTCAGCCACTGTTAACACAAAATAGTTTGCTACAAAACACGAGCCTCCACAGACAAATGTGTATATGCAGATATCAGCCCTGATCTTGACAATTCTTTTATCTCTTTCCTCCTTCCTCCTCTTCTCTGGACATAGAAAAGACATTGTTAAAACGAGCTGATAAATTTTGCCTGGGAGATTGCCAGGAGACCCAGATCTACTGACTTTTATGCAGTACCAGAGCTCACTAAGAGCATTTAAGAAATATATACAACTTATTTTCTGCTTTGGGCACTAGCAACTCTTAGATTTTTTTTTGCTATCTGATTGCACTCTGCTTCATTTTGTATGGATTTACATCTCCGTTTGCTATCTGATGTGCTTAAAGAACACGTTTCTACAGAGAAATAAGCTGGAAGCTGGCAGCGACGGCAGCGCTCGGCCTGCGGTCCGACAGTAACTTCTCGGTGTACTCCTGTGAACCACATCCTTCACTCGGGCAGGCCCAAAACACCTCCTCCACCCCCGGGCTCGCTGCCCAGCTGCCACCCACAAGCGCGGGCAGGACAGAAGCTTCTGGCAGGGGCCAGGACTTCGTTTCGCATCAAACCCGACCCCCATCACCTCAGAGAAGGACACCTGCCCGACCCTCTCGCTCCTTGCCCACAGAGACCCGCCGGCGGCGCCAGCCCTCGCCCGCCCTCGCCCCCGGGGCCTGTCGTGTTTCGGTGTGAAAGCCCAGTCACCGCCCCGCCGGCCGGGCCCCCGCCGGGCTTATTCACTAGTAAGAGCCGTAATTAAAGGAGGAACTACCGGCAGCGGGCAGGGGGCCGGCCGGGCAGCCTACACCCGGCAGCCCGGCTCCCGCTAGGCGGGCTCCGCCGCGCAGGGCCGGGGTCCCGTTCCCTTGGCAACGCCGCTCCCCCTCACGTGACCCTGGCCGGCCACGCCCGCCCGCTCCCGTTGCTGCGGCGACGGTCTCTCCCTCGCGTTCCTCCCTCCCCTTGCCGGTCCATTCATGCCCGCGCTGCGCCTCCCTCCCTCCCTTCCCCCCTTCACGTGACGCGGGCTCGGCGTGCGTTCCCCAGCCGGGCTTCGGCTCCCCGCTTCCGGGCTGAGGGCGGGGTGGAGGGGTGCGAGCGAGCGAGCGCGCGTGTGTGTGTGTGTGTGCCTGTGCCTGTGGGTGAGGGCGCGAGCGAGGGCGCGCGCGGGGGGGCGGGGGCGGCCGCCGCGGCGGCGGCTGAGGGGAGAGGCGCTCCCGTCAACATGGCGGCGCGCGGGGCGGGCAGCGCCTGAGCCCGGCGCCCCTCGGTTCGCGGCCCCCTCCTCCCCCCCCCCCCCCCCCCCCCGGCTCGGTCCGGTCCGGTCCCGGCCCCGGGGCGGCGCGGCGTCGGCCATGGAGAGCGAGGAGGAGCAGCACATGACCACGCTGCTCTGCATGGGCTTCTCGGACGCGGCCGCCATCCGCAAGGCCCTGCGCCTGGCCAAGAACGACATCAACGAGGCCGTGGCGCTGCTCACCAACGAGCGGCCCGGCCTCCACTACGGCGGCTACGAGCCCATGGAGAGCGGGCAGGGCCCGCCGGGCGGACACGGCTCCCCCGCCGGCGGCCAGGGCCCCCGCGGCGGCGACGGGGACGGCGGCGGCGGCGGAGGAGGAGGAGGCGGCGGCGGCTTCGACCCGCCGCCCGCCTACCACGAAGTGGTGGAGACCGAGGTGAGCTGCGGCCTTGCCCCGGGGCCGGCCTCCTGTCAGCGCCGGCCTCCCCGCGGGGCGAGTGGAAGCTCCCCGGCAGCCTCCCCGCCGCCGAGGTGCCGGCGGGCAGGCGTGGCCCCGGGGCGTGGGTCCCGCGGGAGGGTGCCCCGGGGGGGAGCTCCCCGCGGGGAAGGGGCCGGCCCCGTCACCCCGGGGGCCGGGGCGGTGTGCCGGGGGCTTCCCTTCTTCCCTTCCCTTCGCCCACCCACCCGCTCCCCCACGCCTTGCTGCCGTGCGGTGCCGGGGAGTGCGCGCCGTGGCTGCGATCGCCGCAAGGTGAAGAGCGCCCGGGCTTTTCCTTGGCATTCTAGGAATGTGTGGCTACCGTAGGACTTTTTTTTTTTTTTTTCTCCCCCCTCCACCCCCGTGTGCCTTCTTGCATAATCTGAGTGACTAATGACTGTCTAATTTTTTTTAACTGTTTGCACAATGCGAGGGAAAGTGCAGTCTGGGTATTATTTTGCATACGGTTTTATTTGGGTGAGCTAAGCATAAATTCTGAAATAGGAATGCAGTGAGTTCAAATATTTTCAAAACGGAGGCTTTAGCTCATAACTTAAATTATAGCTGTGTTCTAAAGCGGACCTGAAGTAGAAGTGCTGGAGAATGCCAGCCTTTTCTCCCCTTCCTCCTTGTCTGCCTTTTTCTCTTCCATCCTCTTCCAGAACTCCGAACTCCTCAGCCAGCAGATGCGCTCCTACTGCTTTCCCTGCTGCCTGGAACAGTCTTGTAGCACTTACCTGTAAAGCCTTCTCCTCCTCCAGGTCTTTTTTCCTAAACTTCCCAGAGTGCTCGTATGAAAAGAGACAATTAGTGGTGTCCAGACTATGGAACCCATGGGGATGAGAACAGAAGAACAGCTCTGCTGTGCGGTACCAAAGAGCCACCTTGCTTAGTCTCTGTCTCAAGAAACGGTCAACAGCAGATGCCTAAGCATGTGAATAAAACCAGGGAAACTCACGTACCCTCCCAGGCTTCAGTGAACAGTGTCCTGAGGATTTCCTGCACCAGAAGTGGTATCTTTCTGTGTATATGTGTGTATGTATCTATAAATACATATATATGAAGAATACACGCACATATCTTCTTGTACGTAGCTACGCTTGCACGGATCATCTGTATCCATAGCCTCGGTATATTGAAGTCCAGTCTTGCAGAATAAAGATACATGATCCTGTTCACTGAATTAACTGGGTTAAATCCTTAGCTCCTATAATCTGATGATGTATGCTTGTGGAGTAAGGTGATCTGTGGGATGCTGTGTGTGCTGTGCAGAAGAGGAGTCGCTGGTTAACTTTACTGATTGAGGCAATAGAGAACTGGTTTCTAACCTTTGCTTTGAAGGGTTGGGAGTGAAGGAGAGTTCTGCTTGTTCGCATTCAGGTCTCTATAGCCATCGAGAGGGTGGATCTTCCTACCAGATATAGTTATGGTTGGGACAATCTGGGTTGTCAGTGTGATGTTTCAAGAGAGGCTGTCACTGTCAACTTCAGAGAAGCACTTTTTCCCCCCTTCTGTTCCTGTTACAAATGAAACTGACAACTCTGACTAAGGATTTTTCCCCAGTATTATTTCAGCTTGTATGTCTGATCAAACTTACTTACACTTCAGTTTCCTTTGCTACTCATGTTCTTGTTTGCTTTGACTTATGTTCTTGTTAACCCGCAGGAGGGAAACCAAAATGTTTCATTATAGGCAAATGACTGCAAATCCACAAAGCGGGCATTTCAGAAGGATTGAAGTATCTTGCTACATGAAAGTTCATATAATTCAGGCCTCAATTTAGTAGTTGGATTCATTTGCATATGAACATCTGTCAACTCCTGCACATGTATGCAAAACAGTATTTTTGTAATATAAGAGTTATGCCTGTAGAAATCTTTAAGACTTGGGATTGTTGCCTGTACTTACTTGTCAAATACTGCAGTACAACCTAGCAGTTTTTGACATATATTTTATAAAAGGGGGAGAAATATATATATGAGCATTTCTTGTTCTTTTTATTCTTCAAATGTAATTTAGAACTACATGTAATAAACTACAGCTATTATTTAGGTGGTTAATCCATAAGTAGTTTTCCATTCAGTGCAAGCTTATGGCATATGAAGCTGTACGGAAAGCTATTGCACAAATAGCTGTATTATTCATTGTAGTCATATACATTATGTTGCAACATATTATACCCCATGCTAGCCTGTGGCAATTCAGATGTTGTTTCTGGTTTTCTTCCTCTCTGTATCATCTCTCTTCCTAGCAGCTCTTAGAGCGTGTATTCCTCCTTCTCATCATAATACCAGTTTTAACTTTTATTTAGTGGGGAGGTAGTGGTGTGTTAGATTTTTGGCTTGATTTTTGGATTTTATATATCAGCAATGTATTTGAACATGTAAATCAAAAGAGAACAATTATTACAAATGTTCCCCTAAATAAAAATTTCCTGTGTAGTAATATTCTTTGTGAACAAAAGTTAGGATTAGATTTTTTTTTAATTTAAAAATACAAAGAAAGCTTTAGTCATTCTCCGAGACGTGTGTGTAACAGGTCTGTACTTTGTATTTACATTCTTTTTTTGGTTGAGTACAGTTTACCATGCATATGAGAATAGATTTATGAATGATTAAACACTTTACATTTTCCCTAATTGGTAATGAATCCATTATGTTTGCATGTGCTTAGTTGTTTTCTATTACATAATGTTAGAATCTGTTCTGTTCAGCAAGCACGTTGATCAAAGAAAGGCTTGTCTGTTGGTTTTCTTTGTGAAGAGCATAGCAACGAGATACATATCATACTAGTAAAAACATGTCGTCTTTAGATAAGATAGTAAAACCAGTGTGAATCCTCTTTCAGTGGTGGAGACTGCTGGTCTTCAGGGGTGTCTGGAAGTGTTATAGAAGCCTGAACTTGGAATAACTGGCCCAGAAGCAAGACAGCTGCTATGAGCTGGCCCGACACGCACTCTGTGCTTGATATGTGAGACTTGAGATGAAGACAGACATAAATTCATTTTCACAAGGACTGAAACTTCAGTTTCAGCAGGTTAATGTCTTCCGAAAAGCGTACAGTCGATTCAGTTTTAAGTTAATAGCTGTGCTGTGCCTCTGGCGTTGATGCTGTTAGCATGACCGTGCTTAACTCATTAAAAGAAAAAGGCCAGACAGACTTGGAAACACAAAGGGGGCTTCACACTCGTTTGTGCAGTCTTACTGAAATATCAGGAAGTTCAACTGTAGGTTTACAGCTGGTTTGAAGTTTTGCCCTGCATAGTGCCAAACCACTTTGATAGGTTGAGATCACCAGCTTTTACAAGAGATAACTTTGGCTGTTTGATATAACTTACATGTTTATGTCTGTCATCTGAAGAAAATATAAGTGCGTTTTGGCAAGAATCTGGGATTTCTGTGTTTATTCCTTAGGCAGATTTTTATGGTGTGATTCTTTGCGGGGGGCAGGGGCGGGTATGCTCATTTGTACATATGACTGACAGATAAGCTGTTTTATGAACTGCTGCTAAATCTTTATAATTTAAAATAGGACTATGAATGAATGTGAGGACAGTGTCTGTCAGTGTGTCCGTGAATTGCCATGAGCACCACAAGTGCTCAGGAGTTGGGGGGAATGGGATGGAGAAGAGCAGGCCAAATGAGTGCGGGGATTGTGACCAGAGAACCCAAAACTGCAGTAAGGGCTAGGAACCCACTTACACTAAAAATATTGAACGTATAACGATGGTTTGTATAACCTTTACTAAAACAATCTTTATTTGTTTTTAAACAGCTTCTGAGAGTCATTACTATGACCTTTTGGGTAAATTGTCATGAACAGATTATATGAACGGATTATATTACCTTCTAGCTATTCCTGTCTCCTTTAGCATGTGCTCTTTTGATTATTTTTTTTTTTTAGTTGAACTGGACCAAAAGCTCATATACGCCAGATTTTACTAGATAAGGCTTATAATAAAACTTGTCCAAGATTGCTTTTAGAGGTGCTGTTTGATTTCAAGAGAAGGGGAGGGTGGTGTGAAAGAAACAGACCAGTGACTGTAGTGGGTAACAGTGCCAGGAACATTCTCACTAGTCATGCTGCAGAACTATTGTGTTCAAAACCCTTTCTCTCCTCGTCATTAGAGCTCAGTACTGAAAGCAGTTCTGCCACAGAAGCGCTGTTGCACGGTGGGTGTGAAACTTAACTTCTGTTTTAGCTTTTAGTGTGTAAAATGAGGATAATGGTCTGTGCTTTATTAGGAGTACCACGGATGTTAGGCTTGTGAAGTTCTTTGATCCCTGAATGGAAGGAGCTGTATTTATTTAAAGACCAAAGAGGTATTTAGCCTTCAAGCTAATGAGATGAATTTCACAGTACAATTTTATAAATTTAAAGTCGGTATCCTGTTTTGTAAGTAGTGTTGAGCTTTGCAAAAGTGAATATTTCTGACATTCTCATGTGGAAGTTTTACAGTGTGGCTTGTCTAGGAACTGGCCTTGTAAAACAATTAAGCAATCAAATAAAGCTCTCTGGTGGATTCTGGCATTGAGTCCCTGGCTGGATGCCATCAGAATGTCAAGTGGAATTAGTATTTTAGCACTCCTGGTTTTTGGCATCACTGTTTTCAAAAATTAGTGGCCCTGGTGTAGAACCTCTGTTTAGATTCTGGTTATGTTAATGCTTTCCTGGGTTTTGAAAGAAAATCCCCCCATTTTCATTCTTGATCTAACACAGACTATTAACAATGCTACATGAAGTTAGGGAAAATAGGGGTAATACTGAGAGGTGCAGTTGGTTAATTTTAAATGTAAGCTTTGTTTTGAATAATTTATAAACTCATTATCATGTAATGTGATTGTCAGAGTAATCTTCAGATTGAGACTAGCGCTTTTTTAATTATTTGTTCATCAGTGAAGGTGATGCTTGTGGGGTCAGTGGAGGTAGGAGACAACTCTGTATAGCCAACTTCTCAGCTGGGCAGGAAGTGTCTTTGATATAATGTTCTCTGGAGGCGTTTTCTGGTCGTCTTCCCAGTTTACAGTGCTATTCTGTGGCAGCTGTTTAATAAGGAAGTGAAATACTGAGGAAGAAGGAGAATAAAAACAAATTAGCTAGTGTTAGAAGTTAATTCCAGCAAATCATTTGGATTGCTTTTGGATTAAGGAACAGTAGCTCTTTGTATGAGGAGGGCAAAGATGCAAAGGAAGTGCCTGTTTCTTTTGTAAGCTCTAATTTTGAAAAAAAAAGTGTATTTGTGCTGCCATAGGAATAGTCTTTGGTATGTATGTTTCAGTTATGCTTCATGGGCCAAATTAAAATTAATTAAAAGAAGCCAATGTGCTCAATGTTTCTTGCTACTTGATCTTCCCACTTACTACTTTACAGCAGTTCTGGCTTCTCTTGTTCTGATGCCCAGCAGAGCAGTCTTGAGAGGCATTTAAAGATTTCTTGTACTAGTTAATCACAATTTTGTAATTATACATTGTAGAACTTGATTTCAAACTCCTTGTCAGCTGCTTTGTCAGTTCTAGTTTCTGTCTCACTATACATCAGTATACATCCATAGAACAGAAGTACAGATGAGTGTTTAGCAGTGTTATTGAATTAATTCTCCCTTCCAGAGCCTCACCTTTGGTCACTAAAATGTTATTATAAGTACTTAATCTAGTGTTTCTGCAGGACTTCTCTATTAATGCCTGGTGTTTTGGCAAAGGAAAATAGAAGTGTTGACTTAATTTTAAGTACTGAAATGCTAAGCATTTGTGATTCATTGTTTTATTGTATTAAAGCACAATGTTTATCTGATACCACACAAAGTAACTTTGAGTTATTTGGAAATAAGCATGGGGTTTTGTGCTTATGAAAAGTCAAGGGTTGGGAGAAATATTGGTATCAACTCAGAGTCTGGCTGTTTATAGTTACGCTAATGGAGTAAGTTTTTTAAATATATCCACAGGCAATACTGAAAGCACATGCATGATAAGTGTGTTTTCCTTGGTTCCTTATGAATGGCATTCTTAACAGTGCTTTCCATGACCTCTCCCTCGCCTAGTTATCAAACTTTGAAATACATTGCCAAAAGTGGTTGTAATGAATCTGTCTGCCTCAGATTTCACTGTATACTACGGTAATAGTAGTATAACAGGGCGAAGGTATTCCTTTTTTTTCTTTTTTTTTTTTAGTTAAATGGATCTTTTAATTCAAATGTGATTTTTACTGAGCCTCAATTATTTTCTTTTGCTGTAATGCTTAGTACTGCACTTATGTCTGAACGACTAGGTAAGTACATGGGGGAATATTGCTTAGTAACATCACACCATCACCTTGGAAATCAGGGAGGCCAGTGCAAGCAATGTTTTTAGAAAATCCCAGTTAATTTCTAGCTTTGCTGAATTTATTTTTATTTTTCAAATTCATATTGTGTTCTTATTCCCAGTCTCACACAGTTCTTCGTTGTAAGAGATGGGAGGGGGGTGGGCAGGAGGTAGGAGCCATCGGGTTATTGTGGTTGGGTCGTTATCATCCCTTACAACTGCTAAGAAGGGTTTAGTCTAACCATGCATTCTTGATAGTGTACTTGTACTATCAGTTAAGGTCAATGTCCAAAACTTTCTGTGAGAACATTCAGTAAATAAATCAGAATTTTCTTAGGATGTCTTTATGGCGAGGTGAGAGTCCAGCTTCAGTTAGGTGGAGTCTGTAACATAGGATTTATTTTCCTTTAGTGATAGCCTGGTATCATTCCCTTATATTAACATGATGAAATACTATTATTTTTTCTTATGACAAGACTTCATTTGCTTATGTAAAGTAGTGCATCGTAAACATTTGAACTAAAGAGCTTAATTTCTATGCAAAAAGAATAAACCAAACATCCATATATCTCCCCAACAAGCTTACTTTCTCTTAGGAGAACATAAATAAAAATAAGCATTCCTATCTATTGCTGTACTCAGAAATTTTGCATACAGGTATTTTCCTGTGGATGAAAATGCAAGGGCAAGATGCTGTATCAGTTTAGGACCTACAGCAGTTAAAAACTGTTACTGTACTTCAAAAATAAATGTCTATTTGTCATTAAAACATTTAGGAAATCACAGTGGGTTTTCTCATTGCCAAATAAGAAACATAATGTGGAAATTCCATATATGACACCGTTTTCTGAGGCTTACTAGTATTGTCATATTCATAAAAGGATACCAAGTTTGCTCTTAGCAATGTCGGTTGAATGAGTTTGATCTGATGGCAAGAACAGGCCACTGGGAAATACTCTTCAATTTTTGTTCCCACATCTGCCACTTAACCTGGGTTTAAAGAAGTTCTTTAAGCTCCTGGAGCACCAGTTTTTAAAAAGCAAGTAGATTACAGATATGAAAATGTAGCAATTTTTTTTTAAACATTCAATAACTCACGCTTAGTGTGTTCAAGTGTAAGTGCAAGGTGGTAGCTTTGATTTATTTGAAAGTCTTTTAGTTGTTACCCCTGTGATTCAGTTCTAGGTAACAGAATATCCTTTTAGGGGTTAATTAAAGGAAAAAAGAATTGACATCCAGGTGTGAAAGTAAAAGCCGCTTTAATCAGTAGTCTGGCAGATAGAGGGACTCTCAAGTCATGACTTCAGGATTCATAGCTTCTCCCACAAATTGATGGCACAGTAGATCAGAGAGCAGAGAAATGCTCTGGTTTTATGGGTATTTGATGTATGTCTCTCACCTTGCCTCCACCTGAGCATCTTGCAGTACTTTGCAAACACTAGCGAATGGTGCATCAGCATGCTGTGGCAGAGGGAAGTATCACTGTTGACACTTTACAGCTGGGGAAGCTGAAGCATTGAAAATTGATTTCCTTGTTATTGCTTAGTATATCTGTGATAAAAACTGAAAGGTGGACTTAGAAATTTTTTTTTTTTTTTTTTGACAGTACAGTGGAGCATTGAAAATCTGTTTTCTTGGCTATAAAATGGTGGTCATTTTGTGAAAATCACTTATTAGAGAGGCATGAGGGTGAAGGGAGCTGCTTGGTCTGCTGGTATCTTAGAAAGTCTGATCCTGTTGCTTGTTGAAAGAAACATGACTTTGGGGTTCTGGTTTGTAAGTTATGCTAGATTCAAGAGCACATAATGTGACTTAGCTCTGGTGATAATAAATTATGTTGGTAGCCTTCTATCAAAATCAAATTAACAAATTTAAATTATAATTTGACTAATTTCATTACTAAGACTGCCAATTAGCATCAAAACACTTTATTAAACTCCTTGTTATTTTATGTAAAGTGACCGGTATGGTAAATGTCAGTGGCTTTAGTTAAACAGTGTTTGACGAGTTAATTAGCTGAATACTGCAGGAATACATTTTGAAGCTTTGATCTGTGACCTTTTGGCAATTAAAGTTAATTCATATTTCACTTTTTGTGTCAGGGCTAATCTTTGTTCTGTGTTAATCTTCCATGGAAGTTTTATACTACAGACTTAAGCAATGCTTTATTGATCAGATATTTAAAAATTTTTGTTTATTCAGCCTAGCAAACAACTCCGGGAGGTGCCAGGTCCCCAGAGGTAGAATCTTGAATCAGTGCTCAAGGCTGTTCATGTGAAGATATTTCTCTTGGGAGCCTGTGTTTGTATGTTTGGACATAACTGCATTTTCACACCTTGAAAATAAGCCAAAAGAGTCAAGTAATGCTGTTAGAATGGGGGGATCTTCAGGGCTTTTGTGTAGTAAGAGATATATTGGAAGGCATGGAAAATGATGTTAAAGGTTTGGCAGCAAATGGGTTTTTTTGTCTCAAGATTTCGGCTGCAGAATGGAGAACAGTCACAGGATATGTGATGTGCACCATGATTTTCTGTCTCGGAAAACATGATTCTTACAGACTTTTAAACTGTTTTATCTTTGGATGACCCGTTGGCTGCCAGGAATAGTTTCTTTGCTTTTTACTATTCTGTTGCTAGAGAATATCCCTACAAATCCTTACTGTGTCAGGTGCCAGTCCAGTATTAAATCTGTTCAGCCAGAATTGCATAGTCCTGATTTAGGTCATCATCAACTGGCAGACGCTATTCTTAAGTCATATATTTGAAGGGAGGGAGGGAGTTTCTATTTTTTTTTTTTTTTTAAAGTACGTAATTCCCCAAAAAAGAGACCCAGAAAACCACTTTTGGGGAGGCTGACATGGCCTCGTATACTATTTACTTTCATGTATAGCATACTCTTTCTTTAACAGCTTTTATTTCACCTGTGAACCCATGTCAGTAGAGTCTGTAGTGACTCCTAGCTCCTCAGTTACGAAGTGTTAATTGTGGCTACCTGTTCAGAGCTGGGATGTGTTGCATTTGTAAATGTCAACAGAGCAAGTAAGATCTTCAGCCTGTGTTGGTTACTGAGACAACATAAAAACTGTGCAAGAGCTGAGCTGACATCACACCTTGCTACAGCAGCTGCTAGCTGCTGTTAATAAATCCCTCACTTTAAAGAGCAGTACACAAATCGATTTAAAAGTTGGATGGTGAACAGTTGGGGGGTTTTCTTGTACAGAGGGACACTAATTATGAAAGAGCAGCAATAAGTCTTTAAAGAGGCTGTTAGTCACACTAGATATGTTGTAAGAAACAAGACTCAGTCTGCTGTAATGTGAACTGAACATAGCAGTAATCTCCAGAAATGCAGGGTATTGAATTTATTAATGGTTTGAAGCAGAATTTGAGTTTTAAACTACCTGGGCATTTATTTGAGATTGTTGCGTTTTTCACCGTGGCTGTGAAGCTACTTGTATGTGATACGTTCTAAAATTAATAAATAATTAAACCTGATACTTTCTGAGCAGTGATTTAGTAGCAGAAAACTGACAAGCAAGAAGACTTGTCTGTAATTAGTGGAATGTGCCAAAGATGTGCTCCTTCAATGCAAATAGTTCCCATTGTTATTAGGGCAGTATTCCCAGTACTGCACTCATTGTTATTTCTTGTGTAAAAAAACACCTTTCACTACATTGTTGGTAGACTCAATCCAGAAATAGGGCAGACGTGTCCTTAGCGTGATTTATGATAATGCCCTTATTTGTGGGAGCTGAATGTATGGTGAAGAATGTGTTATTTCACTCTTTCCTTATGAATTTCCGTTGTTACGGACACTGACAATCACTTGTGTGGTAAGAGGTAGATAAAGAGCAACATTACTTAGATGCAGATGGGGAAGCAGAACAGGTGTTTTTCAGAAACAGTTGAATGTCTGTGCTGCTATTAGACTGCAACTCTTAAACTATTCATTGCTAACACTAGTTTTATTTAACGTGGACACTTTCGTCCGGGGAATGGAGCAACCGTAGCTCAGTTACTGTCATCGTTTGTTGAAATGTTGCTTTCCTTTGCTACAAGTCTAGGCTGAACTGAAATTGCTCAATGCCTAGCAATTGGGTGTTTATATTATACTCAGTCTACCTTTATTACTCTAATCATTCTATCCTGTACTGTTACTGTAAGGGCTTTCTTTATAACTGCACATTTATTTTCTACAGAAAATGGTTTTGTGTTCTGTATGGGTGTCCTTTACAAAAGCTGTAAACTCAACTGTTGTTTGTTTAATCAATACAACAGGGTATTTTCTGGAAAACTTTTTGCATTTAAATGCTTTTAGTATCTTATCATTTAGACCTTCAAACATTTATTCTCCAAAACTTGAAGTATTTAAATAGGGCATGATTTGCTAGATGTGAATTACTTCAGCCGCCCATGCACAGTACTGGATCGGATGACTACAGTTTCAGAAGTTGATATTCAGGTCTGTTAAAGTACAACTTCCCATAATGACAAACTTGGGGCTAAATGTTTAGTAGAGGCTTGGGGAAAGGTGGCACCTTACTTCCCAAACACTGACGGGGGGGGGGCGGTTCTGAGCGCTATTTTGTGTTCCATTCCTATAAATTTTACTGCTGCTCTCCAGAACCTGTTAGTAAGTCCAGCCACTGTGTGCTATCACCTGCACCATTTAACTTGAAAGGCTAAGCTCTATACAGTCGCTGTTTCCTTGGCTTAATATTTTTGACTCGTTATGAAAGTGAATATGACATTTACTTTTTAATAAACAGGTCTAATCATGCAAATAGCAAGTGCAGTGAGAGAGCTGGAAGCCCACTTGTCTGCGTACATTGATTTCATTCTTTGTATACCATGTCCTGAGTTCAGTTCTCTCTTTTGGTTTATTCCTTTCTGTTTGTTCTGTTCACTTTCCTGACACAGTCTTTTTTTCACTCTTGAGTGTGTTTCCTGCTTGTCCTTCCTCCCTACGTGTCCCTGGCTTCTCTCTCATCACTGCACTTGTGTTTTCCTCTGTCTCTGATAGTTGCTCCTGGTTGCTGCCAGGCCTCATCCAGACATTCTGTCCTTTCTCCTGCTTGGCTTGTCTGCTCTTGTGAAGGCAGGGAAAGTTACTCCGTGTGAACTCTTTGACACATTGGGTAACTAGCATCAATGGGAGGTTAAAAAAGAAACAAAAGAAAATAAGTAAGTGACTTGTCTACTCTTTCCTTTGGAACTACTGAGGCAGTTACCTCATATGGCACTTAGCAAAGAACATGGGGCTAATTCTGTGTTCTGCCTGTAAGCAGAAATAGCTGCTGGTCAGCAGCACTAGCAAGGAGACCTGTAAAGCTTAGCTGCAGGCACCTGCTTGCTTTTTCCTAGTTTGCCTTCCAGAACATTTTCCAGTAACTCATTTTGACTTCAGGAGAAGGACAATTGTAGTTTCCTTGCTGGACAACTATATTTGAGGTGTAAATTTTCCTTTAGATAATTAGTTAGTAAAAAAAAAAATAGTCCTGATGTACTGGATTAGTGTCTTGTATTTCCTAATGTGATGGGGTGAGAGGGTGATGAAATTGGCCTACCTTAGAATAAACTATTCCATATTGGACAGCAGTTGTTGAACAGAGGATTAATATGCAGATCTATGAAGATCAAGGTTTGTTCTCTACAGTCTCACAGGGACTGGAAGTACTTATCACTTGGCTCTAGGATCTGATATGCTAAGGAACAAGATTTTCCACTTAAATAGGCAATTAGTTAGCAATTAGTTATGTAAACATAGTAGTTATCACCTACAGGAAATACATAAAGGTATGTAATCCCTTCAATTCAAATTGAAGACTTTGAAAAACACAAGCAGCCTCAGGGTTGTTGAGAATTTGACATGCTTGTTACAAGCACAGCCGCTTTTTCTGAAGCTGCTAAATCCTTTAAAGAGTCAAGAAGAGAGAGAGAAAGAAAAATTGTTTCACTTGAACTTCCTTTTTATTCACAGAAAAATGATGAAAATGGGAATTGCTCTGGTGAAGGTATTGAGTTTCCAACAACTAACTTGTATGAACTGGAGAGCAGAGTTTTAACAGATCACTGGTCCATACCCTATAAGCGGGAAGAGTCTTTAGGCAAATGCCTAATTGCATCCACCTACTTAGCAAGACTAGGTAAGTTCTCTTTCTACACGTATAAAGATTATCTGTTCAAAGGATTTCATAGCAGTATGGTGGGCAGTTATGTCTTTCGTGTTAATCTTGCAGTTGTTTACTTAGCACCCTGCAGAATGATCACATCTCTGTGAAAGTGGTTAACAGTGAACTATTCTACCCAATGCTGTAAAAAGAATGTCGGTCTCTTTTTTTTCTCTAAAGTAATTTGTTTACTTAAGCTTTTTTAAAAAGTGGAGCACATGTTTCTTTATGTTCTAATGGTTGTAAGAATTACTGTTTTTCAGAGCTGAATTACTGACTCTTTTTTTCATTGTGCTCGTTATTTTCTGTTCGTAAAAACAAGCTGTCATCTAAATCCATGCTGTACCACACTTGTGTAACTGGTTGTTTTTCCCTAGTGAAATGCTTATAGTGCATTAGACCTGAATTTGACTTTTCTGTATTCAGTACTTTGGCTGAGCTTAAGAGTGCTATGGAGGCATCATGCCGAACAACTGATATAGAATGAGAGTGCAAGATAGTTTTTCCATCATGCCTGATGGCAGACTAAAGGGATGTTATAATCTGTTGGAAGAATTGAAGTTGTTAGGTGGTTCTGGTTTGCTTCTTTGTTTCTAACCTCTGTTAAAAGGCTGTACTTAAAATTGATTTTGGTTGGAGGCTGTGAAGCATCAGCAATGATCTGAAGTTAGTATGAATTGTAAATCTTGAAGGGAGAAATACTTATGGTGCTAATAAAGCTCGAAGAAGTTGTAAAAGATGGAATATTGGGAAACTTCTTATTTCTAAAAGGCAAGTTCTCCTGACTCACACTTTTTTGTGGCTGAAAAACATGCTAGTTATGAATGAACAGTAGCACACTTCCTGCTGGTTTTGGTTGGTGTTCCCAAAAACTTGCAATGAGGTCCCTGAGGTAATCTTAGAAAGTATTTTTTTCAAATACTTTAAAAAAGCACTCTCCTTTCTGTAAAGGTCTTTCTGATTCTGATGAGAATTGCAAGAGATTTATGGACAGATGCATGCCTGAAGCATTTAAAAAGGTAAGTAGGGTACAGTAGACCAATTCAATGTTTCTTTGTGTTCTTCATGGCAGAAATAGTGTTTTGTAATCCAGACTTCAGAAACTGTGGTAACTGGTGAGTGTGTTTTTAGATTAAAAGCTTACTCAGATTATTTTCCTAGATTAAAATCATACATAGAATTAAATTTAAAATCATACAAAGTCCCAGTTCTGCAACTCTGGGCAGTTCTGCTCCCCTGCCTCCCCTGCCCTTAAATGAAGAGCTCTGTAGTAATTAGTGAAGCCTACAGACAGGTTTAAAGATCTTTGGACACAGCCATTAGTGGCAAGTTCAGAATCAGATTTCCTTTAACTCTATTCTTTCTGCTCCTTCTTTGGAGGATTGCTGAATTCTTTCTTACCTCTTCATGATAGGTTTATAATGTGTCTTTCCCCTCGGTGCTTAATGCCTAATATGCCTCTGTGGCTGTTCTTCTCTGGGTCATTGTGAATTTTCTCCACTTCCCACTATTCCATCCATTTTTGATAGTGCCTAAATTTCTTGCCCAGTTTTTGACCATATGTAGAAAAACATATTTACACCTTTTAAAAAGTTACTTAGTACTAATCTTAAAATACTGAGGATATAAGTATACTTAAGGAAGATAGAAATTTAAGGGAAAAAATCTTTTTCCATTTGGCTATTAGAGTAATAACCTTACATATAATGCTTTTAAATCACTTGGTATTTTTTGCATATTAACTGAACAGTGTAGATTGCTCCTCCAGAAGGGTAGTCTGTAGAAATCTAAGTTCAGAATGTGCTGAATTACAATTTGCTGAAATAGATGCAAGAAACTCTATTAATGATACAAAAAGTAATTGTATTTAAAGTAGTGAGCTTTTTAACTGCTTACATTCAGACACAGCTAGCAGAAATTAGATGAAGTTTGCAGATGGAAGCTCAGTGTCCTTTCTAAACAACCAGATTAGACCAGATTTAAAGAACATGTTTCAGTAGGTGGGAAAGCAGAATTAAATACCTCTCTCTTCATGGTGCATATTCTTTGTGTGAATTGGTAAATGGTTATTACAGCTGAATCAGTGCAGCTTTGTGGCACGCCTACTTAAAGACTTAATAGTTGTGTGTTCAATCTGCAAACAAATTAGTTTCATATTAGTTGTTCTTTGCAAAGGTTACAGTCTTTACTAATGCATGGAAATGGAAAGCAGTTTGCTTTGATACATTTTATTTTCCGTCATAAGCTGTGATTTAAGGTGTTCTTCAATGAAATTACAAATTTAATTAACTCTTAAGCCATTAGTGCAGGAAGAGCATCTGAAAAACACACCAGACAGTGATTAGTACACTCTAAGGAAACATTTGGCCTGAAAACAGTCTCAGGGGTTGATACATTTTTCCTGTTGTGTGATTGTGCTCAAACTTCAAAAAAATTTTATTTTTTTTTTTAGCTGTTGACATCCAGTGCTGTTCACAAATGGGGAACTGAAATCCATGAAGGAATATACAACATGCTTATGCTGCTAGTGGACCTAGTTGCAGAAAGAGTAAAACAAGATCCTATTCCTGTGGGCCTGCTCAGTGTACTTACAATGGTATTTGACTCTCTGATGCAGTTTCTAATATTTGGGTATTTGGCTTTTCATATTAATGCTGCTGATGCTTTTTCTAACTATTTAAGCTGTAGTGTATTGTCTTACAATCTGCAGCCATTGCCTGCTGCAGATTTTTAACATCCAGTATGCAATACCTAAGGCACGAGTGCTGTTCAAAACTTCTGAAAACTAGCATGTTCAAAAAAAAAACCAAAACTAAAAAACAAACCACATCTGCTGTCACTTCAGTGTTTATTTTTTAAAACTGATACCACATCTGCTGTCACGTCACTGTTTATTTTTTAAAACTGATACTTTGAGTTCATTTCCCCCTTTTATGACTATCTGGCTCGCATGGGTATTGGATATTGTCTGTACAGAATGGAAGCTTCAGAATGCTTTCTACAGTGAGAACTGAGAGGCAGGAGCAGGGGTCTTCTGTTAAACTTTATTTTTTGCTAGATCTTTAACTGTCAACCAGGAAAATGCTCAACTGAAAAAGTCAATTATTATCAAGATAAGTTTTGAGACTGGCATAAGCCACGCTGTTCATTGCCATGGGCTTTTCTTTCAAGGCATTTAACCCCGACAATGAATATCATTTCAAGAATCGAATGAAGGTATGCCAGAGAAACTGGGCAGAAGTCTTCGGGGAGGGGAACATGCATGCTGTCTCGCCCATATCCACTTTTCAGAAGGTGAGCATAGCCATGCCCTAAAAGCTATTTCTAGGGTAGATGTGTTTGTTTCAGAAAAGATTGATTAGTAAGTATTTATAACACAAGAAAGCTTAAATGTGTCACCAAGAATTACAGCAAATAGATCTTCAGTACATGTTGGTCTGTATAAATTAATTTGTCCTCTCAAATTGTCCCAGTTCTCTATTAGAGGCTGGATTTAGAAATTGGTGTACTTTCATGGCTAAAGTAGCACCACAGTCAGATGGGTAGATCTGTTGTAGCTAAGGACTGATATCTGTTTGGCTGTTGAGTGTGAAATGACCAGGATAACTCAAACTGTACAGTTCTAGCACAGAATTCATGCTTTTCTGACAGTCAAGGATAGGGTATCTTCAAGTAAGACACACTGGTAAGGAGGTAGTTTTTGAGGTTTACACTGTCTTGTCACAGTTGTTCCAGATGAGTGGGGTCTAAAAAAGCATCAGTGGAGTTGATCTCTCCTTCAGGAGACAAGTTTGTGGCCGTAGAAAGAAAATTCTACATCTGCTGGTTTGGGAAGGGCTCTTTAGTAATGTTTCACACTGCTAATGTGCTATAAATACAGTTGCTTGTGAGTCAGCAGCCACAGCGTGTACTGTTGCCACAGCACGTGGTCAGTGATGTCAAGCGGAGTCCAAAAAAGGGTGATGCTAATGAGAACCAACCAGAGCTCCAGTTACACGCTTATTAAAGGAGCTGTTACAAACACATTGCTGTTTTCTTTGAAATAATAGTGTGTGCATTTGAGGTGTGGGTTAATAGGCTGAATGTCTGTCCAAATCTCTCTTTCAGAAGACAAATGTTTAGCATTAATGTTGCAGCTACTAATTTGTTAATGTTTTAATTGTTCAAGGAACCTCATGGGTGGCTGGTGGATCTGGTAAACAGAGTAAGTAACTGTAAAGCAAGCAGAATTGTTATTTGTCACTTGAATTCATTGGTCTTCAGAGATAATTTCTTCTCCCCCTCCAGACTTGTTTTTCCACTCTTTACTTTTCTGACAACCACAGAAAAAAAGTTTTAAGATTTTGATCCTGCCTATATATAGGGAAGGGGCCTTGCTAAATACATCTTTTTGAGTTGCTGCCTTCTCCCTTGAGCACCTTTACCCTAACATGATAGCTATGATTAGAGGAAGTCAGGAACTCAGCTTAGGCTGCGGTGCTGTTTCCCAGTCAAATGTGCCAGGCCGGTCAGCTGTTGCTATACGTGGTCTAGCTTTCTTCCCTATAACCATTTTTGCCCAAGACAGTGTTTCTAGCTTGATGTTTAAACTGGTATCAGGTATAGTTGCATTGCATTCCCCAGTGTGCCCCTGAACTTCCATGAGAACATAAAGCTTATGTTGAATGTGATGTTCCATGGTAGAGGATATTGTTGGCATCCCAGGAACTGTCAATGGAGTATTTTCTATAACAGCTTATTTAAAACATAAAATACTGTAGTTCACTAACATAATACTGATTATTCTATTTCAGTTTGCAGAGTTGGGTGGTTTTTCAGCAATTCAGTCCAAACTCAATTCAGAAGATATTGAACTTGGGGTAAGTTCATCTTGTGTCATGAGACTTCTCCCTTTCCATTACATACTTCATGTAGAACCAGTAGCATCCCTTTTGGCAGTGGTTTTACCTTTGCTTTGGTACCAGAACAACACTCCCACAGAGCCCTGGAGAAGTGCTGTCAGACTGGAGGTCAAATGAGGTAATGCATAAGAATCCTAACTAAAGAGCTTTTGAGACTTCACAGAAAAGAGGAAGGGTTAGTGTACCTTTCTGGCTAACATTCAGTCTTCCTATTAGACATCAGTCAATCTAGTTTCACTGTCTATTCACCAGTACATTCCTGGTTTTCTGTTTACTTCAGCCGTAGCTGCATTTAGCTGCAAGTGAATTGACTGCTGTCATTTATTATAGAAATCATTGTTTAAGGAAAAAAAAAATCCTTAGGAAGACAGACACTGTCTAATCCTAAGCAACTTTTCAGGAGCTGTGTCTTAAAAACTGACTGGTTCAACAGTGCTAAACTATTTTTGGTGACAAAGCCTAATTTGTTTAGTTTTTGCTTCCTAACCTATATTCAGGAGACTTCAGAATCTTTAAAGCTTTGAAGAACAAGGAGGCTAAGGGACAACAATGTCATTTAGAATCTTGTCGCCCAGTATAAAATCAGTCTGCTTTCAGTGAAATGCCATTTGGAGAGAATTAAACTTCTTTTCTTGGGATATTGATATTTGCTGCTTTTTATAAAGAGATAGGTTCATATGTGAGCATGACAGAACAATAGGAAAACTCGGATTCAAATCCTGATCCTGCAATAGAAACTTTGACTTTAATGATTAATAACTGCTTGCTTAGGAAGGAAGTCTGGGTCAGCATCAATTAATTTAGGCCCTTGACTGTAGTGGTGCACACTCAATTTCACAATTCTTGATTCAGTGTGAGAAGAAACCAATTTTTATATTATTTATTAGCAAACAAATGCCTTTATGCATTTAACTTCTAGATGATAAATATCACTTGAAGATCATTCATTGAAGAGATCTTGACATGTATAGGACAGACACATTTACCAAAGCTTTCTCCCACTTAATGCTTTGGGAAAGAAATTTGTCATCTGGCTTTAACCTTAAGCCTTGCATTCACACTTCTCGTTGCCGTAGAGAGCAAGCAAAATGTGATTTGTCCCTTTCCGTCTGTTTGTATCTGTGACTGAAACAAGATCAGACAGAGAAGACTGAACAGAATGATGAGAGGACCAAGATCAGTGAAAACTGGAAAGGCATTTTTTGTTTCAGGCAAAAATATATAACACATACTGTATGCTGTAGAGTAAATCTCTTTCCTGAACCATGTGTTGTTGCAAAGTACTTGCACACCAAAATCAATTTGTAGCAAATGACTGGAAATTATCATATGAGAGAAATAATACTTTTTCACCTTCATTTGCTTTTTAAGGTATAGATCACTAGCTCTGAAAAGATCTCTTATACATGCACGTAAATACTTGTTGTATTTCTTTCAGGCAATCTCTGCATTAGTTCAACCATTTGGAGTTTGTGCAGAATATCTTAACTCTTCTGTAGTACAGGTAAAAAGCCTTTGTTATGACTTATCAAAGGACTGAAAATTAGATTACAACTGTGTTGGTGTGAAACTGGTGACTAATTTGAAAAGCCTTCAAAACTCACATTGCATAAAGTACAAGAACCATTTTGAGCATCCTGAGGGTGATGGATAAAGGGCTCAGACAATGTTCAGATTAATTTTCTAAGCACAGGGATCTGTAGTCACGTATCGACATCTGCAACAGTGAGAAGCTTTGCCACTGCCATTAGTAAGCTTCTTCAGTGTCAAGCATGTGGGAGAAGAATCTAGCCCGATGGATGGATTTTGGGTTAAGTTTAACTTTCTGGCTGAGATCAAGCCTGTGGATATGAGAGCTTACACTGGAAAAATTGTGGTACAGGAAAAAATTCACCATGATATATTTGTACATGCAAATGTACTGCAGGCTTCACACCTGCACTCACTAACGAAAGCTATTGATTTTTTTAAGTCTTTATTTGAAGAGGAGGTAGTTTAGAAGCCACAGGGAGTCAGAAGGGCACGTGCATCTAATAACTGATGTATTTTGAAAGGTTGGTTGGTCTGTCTGTCTTTTTTTTGCAAACCTGTATTATGGTGGTCTGAAATGGCTTCTTACTCTAATTGCTTTTTTCTGGACATACCTAGCAGGATAGTTTTATGTATGTTGTAGGTATTGCTTTATGTCTAAGGTAATTGTGAGTTTTCAGCTATGTATTTCATTTTGCTGCAGCCAGATCTTCTGAGTAATGTAATTGATTTCAGGAAACATAAAATGATTGTCATGCCTTTTCTCATGTTCTTTAGCCCATGCTGGACCCAGTCATTCATAAAATGATTAAATATGTGCAGAATGTAGAAGAAAAGGACTTGAAAGACAAGGTAATTTTTTATATATTAAATATTTAGGAAGAACTTACTGTGTGTCTTGGAAATGCTGGCAATGTAAACTAGAACAATAGCTTTATTTTCA
Source organism: Haliaeetus albicilla (assembly GCF_947461875.1). NCBI lineage: Eukaryota > Metazoa > Chordata > Aves > Accipitriformes > Accipitridae > Haliaeetus > Haliaeetus albicilla. The sequence goes on from NC_091490.1 coordinate 6,060,510, forward strand.
CTGGCAAAAATACAGCCTGTTATGAATTCTGACTGAATGACAGAACAAAATATATTTGCCCAATTCCATTCAATACCCTTTTCAGTAGATATCTGATGTTATGACCATTTTTAAAATACTTTGCTGGTGTTGCTATCAAATATGTTTTTGTTGGTACCCTTCTGCAATGTGCTGAATGCTCACTCCTCTAACTGACTTGAAGATGCTTACTGTCTTGCAGTCTGTTAAATTATTATAATTAGTATGCATATGATTGTTGCATTAGCTGTTTGCTTCTGAGAATTTGGTAACTGTTGATAAAATGTCCGTGTAACTTGTGACTACTTCCTGTATTACCCTGAATTTGGCATTCAGTTCTATAAGATTTTTTTAAGTGTTGATTTTTTACTTAGACTTAAATTGTTAATCGTAAACTGGAAAGTGTGCATAGGTTGTGTAACTACAGAGGAGCGATTTAGTGTTCCAAATCTGTAGCAAGAGAGTCCACTTTAACCAAAGGTTTTGTTTTAAAATTTCTAGTGTACAAGTAATACCTTCAGATGTACATGGTACTGCATTTCATAGATTAAACAGTCTGTATTGGGTCACTAAACCTACTCTTTGTGAATCATTGAAGTCTGAAACAAAATAGCAAAAATAGCAATGCCTCTATTTGACTTTTGTTGTTGTTGTTGTTTTAAACAGAGACTAGTCAGTATCCCTGAGCTCTTGTCTGGTATCAAACTGCTGTGTATGCGCTTCCAACCTGATTTGGTAACTGCGGTAGATGACTTACGCCTGGACATTCTGTTGCGCATGTTAAAATCTCCTCACTTCAGTGCAAAAATGAATTCCCTCAAAGAAGTAGGTTTGCTTTTTGTGTGTGTGTGTGTGCACGCGCACATGTGCATGTGTGTAGGTGGGATGGGTTGTTAATAAGCCATCGAAACCACAACCTTAAAAAAAGAGGTGGCACAGTATTTCCCGACAAATTATGTTGCCTTAGCCAAAGCTCAGTTCGTAATAAATACCAAAACAAGTTAATATGACAGGAGTTATTTGTAACGTTAGTAGCCACTGCAAGGACTGTGACCTTTCAGTTAGACAACAACTAGCCATAGTTTGAACCTTTTCCAAGAACTGCAATTTCAGATTGATTTATAAGCAATGATCTATGCTATTCATTGAATATTCACTCTGAGATAACCCTGATAATTCAGAGCATCCTATGGGATACCCTGTTTCTCTCCTCCTCTCATTGAGAGAAAAGGGAAGAAAAACCCAAATGAGACATAATCCTAGACTGGTGTCCCAGTCCAGTTATATCTGGTCATTACACTGTGTAACTGTATTTTTTTTTATTACGGTTGTACATGGACACTGTAGTAGCGCCTAGGAGCTGGAGTTTATGGACCAGGGCTCTTTGTGCTAGAATCTTGCATCTAAGTAGAAGAAAACAGTTCATTTTTGATGGGAGTTGTGGTTTAGAGTTGTTCATTCATCTCTTCCTTCCAGAACTCGCACAATTTAAGTGTCCAAAAACATGCTTTTTTTTTTTTTAGTATGCAGACATTGTAAGGTGTTTTAGAGTCCCTCTTTTGTGCTTTTTGCTTCTTTATTTATGGGAAAATTGAGATGTTAAACCTCATTGCTGTTTGGTTCTGAATCATAAAGGCTGTGTGTCCTTGATGAAGTTACAGAAGTGTGGCTTTTGAAGGCTTTAGCAGAAATGTACTCTTACTCCCTAGAGTGAGGAGCCTGTATCGGTTCTATGTTGGATAAAAAATAGGACACCAATTTGTGTGTAACAAGCAGAAGCCTGAGATAACCTACTTCTGGTATATCTGTAGAAATATACCTGGCAGCACAGGCCAGCTTTTCTGTGTCAGACTGAGAATAAGAATCTACTGTATCAAGAGACTGATGACAAGAAGGTGTTTCTGGTCAGGAATTTGCCTTTAAACAGGTTATTAAAAAACAAAAACAAACAAACAAAAACAAAATGCAAAAAAAAAAACCAAACCACACCAGCCAACCAAACAGAAAAACCTCAGACACCTCCTGTGCTCAAAATACTTCAGGATTCACACTTAAGCTTTGTAGTAAGCCTTTTGAATAGATTTCATTGTGTGCCTATATAATTCATGTGGGAATCATTGTTAGAATCTCACATTTTGCAATTTTTAGGTAACGAAATTAATAGAAGACAGCACTGTATCCAAGTCAGTGAAGAATGCAATAGATACAGACCGATTACTAAACTGGCTAGTAGAAAATTCTGTTCTGTCAATTGCTCTAGAAGGTAAGCACTTTCACAAAGACTTTTGGCATGCGCTTTGAATGTCTTAAATTTAAAAATTCCATCTGTCCCTTTAAATACATTTTAATAGGACACTATTAACAAAGAAGTTCAAGATTTTTGTCATTGTCAAAATAGAGTAAGGAAAACCCTGCAAATTCTGCAACTATTATCTAGTCCTCTATTTGACATCTGTGCAGCTGTCTTCTGCTGTATGTGGGGTTTTTACTCTCAGTTTATCTTTGTATATTGTTAGCCTCTAGAAAAGAGAGAAAATGGGGGCGGGGGGGTCATCCAAGTAGTAACGTTCTATAGGTGTGAATTGCTATCAGATGTATGAAGTAAAACAAAATAAAAAATGGAAAGAGCCTTGTTCTTTTTGTTTGGACTCATAGGTTTGTCTGTAACGGTAGAGAAAGAACTTTCAAATGAAGATAGCTTTGTCTCCCTTCTTTTAAAAGAACTTGTTTATTCTTGTGCATTTAATGTATTTAAGACTGGTTTACATATATTAATTTAGTTGCCTTTGTTTCATAGGTAATATAGACCAAGCGCAATACTGTGATCGTATAAAGGGAATTATTGAACTGCTGGGCAGTAAGTTATCTTTAGACGAGCTCACTAAAATTTGGAGAATTCAGGTAAGCAACCAAGACCAGGCAGGTGCTTTTAGACTGCCTTACAAAAGCAAACATTTTAATGGTGGGATTTGTTTGTTTATAATATATGCATCTCTTTATTGCAAAGTGGAGGTGTTGAGATCTTAACAGTATAATTAATGCAAAGGCTTTCTTCTACTTCTTTCTTTACCATTTAAAATCAAGTGTTCTGGCAATTTCTTGTAACACAGCTGTTAAATCTTATGCTGAAGTTCAGTTCTTTGCAACAAGTGTTAAGGGGCTGCAAAAATATTTGACTTGGAATAAGAGGTTGTCAGCCTGAAATAGGTGATAGAGTGTTTGTCTAGACCAAAGACCATGCCTAAGGATATTAATTTTCATGGCTGGAGGTATAAATTTGAATGCAGCTCATAGCGTGACTTTAAAGACAGTGGGCTCAAGCTGTATGAATTCCTGTTTAACTTCCTGTACATACATATAATTGACTGACAAGTCATCTTTTCACATTCACTTTATGTATATTCAGCTTATCACTGTGTAGGAAAGGTGGCTTGACTGATTAATGCAAATGTCATGTGGAAATTTTGACCAGAAATGTAATCTTCCGCTGCAGCAAATGGTTTTCTTCTCTGTCCAAATGTTGAAATTTTAGACTAACCTCATTGGATGCTGTCAGATGCGCAGTATGTGCGGGCATGGTAGCAAGTCTTGCATGCTTAGTAGAGCTGAAGTATGATTCTAGCTCACTCACTTTTATTCTTTAATAAAATGCAATACTTTCTCCCCTTTTCTGGCTGTTGTTACCATGGTGCTCCCATCAGTGTGGGAGGAGATTTTGTATTGCTTACTTTTGAGTAAAGCCTTAAAGAGTGTCAGAGATGGAGCACCCCACACATGAACTTAACCAAGCAATAAAAATGGTGATGTTTGTATTGCTGGTACCACACCTTACAGCAGTATGAGGCACTGCAGCATCTTGAAGCTGCTGTAATAATGGCAGACTAATTTGTTCTTTCCTGCTTTAGAATTACTTCCAAAGACCTCTCTGCCAGTGAAACGAGGAGCAGAGACAGTTATTCTTACCTTGTGTTTCTAACATATCAAAAGCTGTTATTCTTTCTCACTAGTATGACTAGTAGGATAATGCTTACATGAAGATTTTTCTCTATCTCATTTGGGAGACCTACATTCTCATGTTTTTCCTCCTCTTTTCAGTCAGGACAATCGTCCACTGTGATTGAAAACATACATACCATTATTGCTGCAGCTGCTGTGAAGTTTAGCTCTGATCAGCTCAATCATTTATTTGTTCTAATCCAAAAGGTAAGTTTTCACATGAATTTACATTCCTTAGGAAGAGAATTGATGAGACATATGTGTGCATCCAGCATACCAAAAGGCAAATGCCTTGAATATGTTTATATTTCCTACATAAATATATAAATATAACATTGGCTATAAAAATAACGCTTTTAATACTGATTTTTTTTTTTGTTAACCCAAAAGCCTGGTATGTTACTGTATTGCTAATTGACTTAGATTTTAAGTATGTTATATAGACAGTGCTAAGGTGCTTAAAGTGAGATGTTATTATTATATTTAATCTCTTGACAGTTTATATTTGAAAAAGAGTTGGGCACATTAGTACTGTAACTCCCAGTAACAAAAATAAGGAAATATGCGTGGTGGAAACATACTTGTTTGTTTTTTGATTTTCCTGCAGTAGCATAATTGTAAATTATATTGTTGTGTACACTTGAGACTTAACAGACTGACAGTGCTTGCTGCTTTAATAGCGAATGTTATTTCTTTGTTATGCAGAGCTGGGAGACAGAGAGTGATAGAGTGCGACAGAAGCTGTTGAGCCTGATAGGGCGCATTGGTCGAGAAGCACGGGTGGAGACAACGACTGGAAAGGCATGTGAATGTTTTTCATTTATTTTTTTTTCTTTATTGAATGTAGGGTTGCTAGTCTCTGTACTCCCTAGGTCCTGACTGATCTTGTACTTCTTCCTCTAGGTTCTGGAGGTACTTTGGGAGCTGGCTCATCTTCCAACTTTACCATGTAGTCTTATTCAGCAGGCCTTGGAGGAACATCTGACAATCCTCAGTGATGCCTATGCAGTGAAAGAGGCAGTGAAAAGAAATTACATCATCAAATGCATAGAGGATATTAAGAGGGTTGGTTTATTATTTTATCTTTTCAAAAATGTAATGTTATCTAGCCTTGATGTTGCCCTTTCTTTCAAGATGCACAAATTGCGTGTCCCATCTGTAAGTTCTTACCTTGGGGAGTCCATGAGAGGGGTAGGCTTTGTGTGAGCCAGTTTGTTGACCATGAGGCTCAAAGTAAGTCTCTTGCCTTTGTTTTAAGCAAATTTTCAGCACAAGGAGTGATCATTTTATGGGAAACTACCAGGATGGGCCCAAGGTTAGAATTTGCAAATGGAACCACTATAAAGGTATGTCAGTATTTTAACTGTCCCTTTCATGTGAAAGCCTAGATTAGTTTTCTTTGAGTTAAGCATGTGTTCTGGCATGACCATTAAGTCTCAAAATGCAAATCGATATTTAAATCATAGTAGTTTTGTATTTTAATAAAATACTTAAACTCTTTTCATCTAACATAAAGAAGCCATTCCTGCAGCTGCCTGTGCTAAGATGTTTCCTGGCAGCAGCAGAGATGTGCATGGCTTAAAAGACTGCATATATTCTATCCTGTACTGTTCACATAGCAGGCAGTTTTTCTTGAGGTCTGCAGGAATGCTCCTGTCTTTTTTTTTTTTTTTTTTGTCTGAAGTATGCTGTAAATAAAGAAAAAGGCTTGTACTTTTTTCATTCATTTCTTTCATGATAAATTAGATTTTGTCTGTGTTGCAGCATCTGTAGAGGATATTAGTTGTTTAGAAGGCATAGTATGTTGCTTCTCAATATCAGTCACACTATTTGTGTGTGTGTTTATGAATACAGATTGCAAACTTTGAATTCTCAATGTCTGTAAAACTTGCAGTTTTTTCTTTTGGATCTTCTCTTGTGCTTTCCTATTCTTGCATTCTTTTTAATTACATTCTAGCAAGGACCTTTATAAGGGTGCTGCAGTGGGAAACACTAGTGGAAAGCTATAATTGTAGGCTAGAAGGGATTGGGGTAACCATACAGCAGGCTTCTAAAAATACCTAATTTTCTTACTTCCCTTCATTAGGGGAAATGAAGACAAACTGGGAGGGAATGTAATATTAAGGCAGCATTCTCAAATACATGAGGGAGTCTTCAGTGGAGAGTTTTCTGTTATGGGCAGGTTACTTTAATCTCTCTAAGTGTGTAGGTGGTATTGGTTGTTGTCAGTATTTAAACCAGACATCACTTCTCTGAACAAGCAACCTCAGTACTGGTTTGTGTGGTCAAACTTTACAGAAAATGAAGCCTCCCAGAAAAGTGATGAGCAGTTCTAACAATGAGGTAGGAGGGTTATTCTTTGTAGGATCTCTTTCAAAATGCAGCTTAAGTATCCTTTGCTTCCTATCAGAGGGCTCCTCGCAGCACCAATCAGAAATTTCTTCTGATCTCTTAACCCTCAGTAGTATTTCAGGTTGGTTCTTCTATTATTCTTGCTTCAGCAATAAATAACATTTGACTGGATTTGCCCTTTTATGCCCTAACAGGCCTGCTTCATCTCCCATAATTGAGGAAAGGTGGTGGTTATCATCTCTCCCTGGTGCAACTGAGTTCTTTTTGTCTACTTAATTTGCATGCTCTCTAGCAAGGAGGTGGTACTTTGGGCTTAATAATAAAGATAGCAAAATGGCATATATGTGTGTCAAAGGACTTCTTGTAGAAAGTGAAGGGCACCTTGTGTGTGTTTGGAAAGGAACCAGGAACAAGTAACTGAAGCCTTCAGAGCTAGTAGCTGTTGTTTTGAAACAGCGGCATTAATAGAAGTTGTTAGGCTTCTAGGAGTCTAAGAGGAAACTTAATCAGTTGTTGAGCATGTACACATGTGTAATTTTTTTTACCTTTCCTACTACTAGTCATCCCAGCACAATAATCCTCAATTTGTGTGGGTGGTGCCAGCATTACGTCAGCTCCATGAAATCACGCGTTCATTTATTAAGCAAACTTACCAAAAACAAGACAAGGTAAGAATATATGCTGAGATGATTTTTGAAGCCTTTGTTACGTCTGTGTGGCTCTGCTTCTGTAGAACATGGAAGTTTGAATTTAGAAGTGAGGAAATAAAATACTAAAAAACATTTTGACAAGTACAGTTTAGTGATGTAGCATAAACAAACTGTTCAAGTAGAGATGCTGTGTTGTGTGCCGTCCATTTGTGTGTGCATGCATATGTATGTATAAATCTGTTTGCTGTGTCAGGACTAATTTATTTTACTCTCAGCTTTTTGTAGAATAATTAACAGGCTCTGTTAAGAAATGAACAATGGCTAATGTTTAGACCAGCTGCTTTGTAATTGAATTGACATTGACTCTTGGAAAACAGACTAAAATATCAGCAAGTCACATGTGTTATACAGTGGCTGAGTGGAGGTGTGGGACTTTGTTTGCAATCTGCAGCACGTGTATTTCAGCACACGCTGAAAACGCTAGTGTCAGGGGGCTTTGGATGCTTGGAAGGGATACAGCTGACTGGTGAGGGGGGAACGATACTCCTTCTGATAAGACACATGTCTGTAGAAGAGCAGACTGTTGTGTGCATGTGCCTGTTCATGTATTTTCTTAAAAATCTCTTCTCTCAATGTTTTGTGGGTTTTTTTGGTTTTTTGTTTTTTGTTTTGGGGGTTTTTTTGTTTGTTTTTTTTTGCCAAGAGCATTATTCAAGATCTAAAGAAAAACTTTGAAATAGTGAAGTTGGTGACAGGAAGCTTAATATCATGCCACCGTTTGGCTGCATCTGTGGCGGGTCCAGGAGGGCTTGTTGGAGCAACGTTAGTGGATGGCCGATACACTTACCGGGAGGTACTGAACCCTGAATTTCTTACTACCTTAGGTTTTTGAAAACATGTAGTGTATTACTGACCAAGTTGCGTAAGATTAGGTAATGTTTCATTTTTTGGAATTCACTGGTATGTGTGTTCTCTCTGGTGAATAATTACACTTGTTTTTTTTTATAGTTCTGACACTTACCTATCAGGGCTTGTTGTAGCCTTGTTACTATATTATAGAGCAAGCGTGGGCAAACATCACAATCTACAAGTTTCTTGGCAAAGTCTTTAACTGGTTGAGAGCTAGATTTCTCCACCTCAGGACCTCCTGTCTCCAAGCTTGTGCATCTTCAGCTTCTCTACCAGCTTCACTTCAGCTACCCTTGTAGAGACTATACCTTTGAATTTGGTGTGAAGCTCTTGAAACCTGAAACAGATTTACTAGTTAGGACATGGAAGCCACACGTACAGATAGCTTGTAACAGTTTGTTGCTGAGCTTTTGATAATTATTTTTCCACACTATTCATGACTTAATAACTAGTGTCAAATAATATCAATATCAGGAAAGTAATCGCAAATCCAAGGGGACTTTAATGTTTCTTTTCAGAAAGGTAATCAAAAAGAAGTAATGTTAAAAACTGTGTAAAATAGAAATAAATTTCACTGCAGAAACAATTTCTGTTTTCCAAGCTTTGCAAAGTGTACTGTTATTTGACAACTAAGTTTGCAAAAAATAAAAAGAATGCTCAGAGTTCTTGCTTCAGAAAGAAAAGTCTTAAGCTTGAGTTTTTTTGTTTCCTCTTTCTCAGTATTTGGAGGCACATCTAAAATTTTTGGCATTTTTTCTGCAAGAAGCCACCCTTTATTTGGGTTGGAATCGTGCCAGGGAGATCTGGGAATGCCTTGTAACTGGCCAGGATGTTTGTGAGTTAGATCGAGAGGTAAGAAAAACTTGAAAAGTTGGTGTCTGTGGTTGCAGAGTGAATCTTAATGGATTATGAATAGCACGTGTGTTTGTTGAGACATGTGAAACATTAAGTAGCAAGCACAAACTCATAAGGCATTTATAAGCTTTGTGTAAGCTAATGGAGCCACTGTTACATGTTCGTTTATGACTAGGATGCTCTTTTAACATTAAACCTGACTGAAGGAGGAATGTTGGCCAGGAGATTAGTTGCAGGTTTATGGATACTGGTTTCAAAAGGGGTAGGTGCAAGTTTGTGGAGTCATAAAAGAGACATTCAGCATTATTTGGGTGAAAGATAACTATGAAAGTGCAGTACCCTAATGCTGCAATACAGGCTGTATAATATGTGAGGTTACTAGGAGATTAGATTTTGAACCTCTTGCTGTAGATAAAACTTCTGTAAGATGAGTTACTACAGTATCTGACATAGTTTGCCAATGCTATATAAAACTATTTGCCCTGACAATGGGGTAAAAATACATCTGCCTTTCATTCACAGATGTGCTTTGAGTGGTTTACAAAAGGACAGCATGATCTAGAGAGTGATGTACAGCAACAGCTCTTCAAAGAGAAAATTCTTAAACTGGAGTCATATGAAATTACTATGAATGGTAAGAAAATGGTTTTGGTCAACAGATTTGTTTCTGAAATATATATCAGAAATCTGCTTCCTAAGCCTTCAAATTAAATATCCAAACAGTTCCATAAATCAATATAATCAAGTGGTCTTTTCCTATCATTTTGAGTTTCAATAGTTGAAGAGGGAAAAAGTTGTCTCCTGTATTTGATATCTTCATTTTTTAAAAAAAGCATAGAAACTTAGCCTGACCTGAATAAAAAGCTTGCACCTTTTTTCACTTTCAGGTTTTAGTTTATTTAAGACTTTCTTTGAAAATGTGAACCTGTGTGACCATCGACTAAAGAGGCAAGGAACTCAATTGGTGAGTGTTCTGGCAAGTTCATTCTTATATACTACCTGTGGCATCTTGGGGATGGGAGATGAGACAAGGCAAGGATTCTTTAGTGCCTGTTTGACATGGTCCTGTTTGTATTTAATATGCAGATCATCCTTCTAGCTTTAACATTGTTAAATTCTGAAGCTAAAAGTCCAGAATTATGACAGTTAAAATTCAGCAATTGGTAGCTGGAAGCTGGTATGTAGCTTCTAAAGCTTTGCAGGAGGAGTGAGTGAGCTACTTCTTTATTAATAATCATGAATTCTAGTGTGCATTTTTTGATTCTCCCTAGCAGGGAAATGTTACTTTTTTTTTTTTTTTTTTCCTTCTTCTTCTTTACAAGACATTTAGGCTTATAATATTAAAATTCTAACCTACAATAACTTTTAATTCTATGATCCTTCAGTGTTTTTGTTAAAGTAATGGTTATATGTAAAGTAGTTTTCCATAGGCATTTTAGATCTTTATCACAGAGAGTTAACTGACTTCAAATGCATAATTTTTTGCCAAGTATCATAGTAGGTTTTGTGATGGTTTATTATGTGGTTAGTTACCGTGTTGACCTTTGTGAAACAAATTCCATTCCCGATTAAATTTCTCTGTGCTTTTGAAGTTTTTAATTTCTCGGTTGGCTTGACTGAGAGTGTTCTTTGGAACTTGTTTATCCACCTGTAAACAAATTATTTTTTTTCTAGCATAACTATACAAATCTGCAGCTATTGATTTCACTTTGCACTGTGCCAAAGCTTGGCAGTGTATTGGAAAAGAAAATTTTTAAGGTTCAGTCAAAATATGCTTTTCTAGCAGATGGAAAACTGTTTTGTTCCTGTGGTTCCACTCACTATTGTTTAAGAAGTCCAGTCATGTTTTATTGTTCTCTCTTGTGTAGAGTGTAGAAAAACTGGAATTAATAGGAATGGATTTCATTTGGAAGATTGCAATGGAGTCACCTGATGAAGAAATTGCCAATGAAGCTATCCAGTTGATAATAAATTACAGCTATATTAATCTAACTCCTAGATTGAAAAAGGTAGGCATATATTTGTACGTGAAAATGCTTTGACATTCATAGAGCCTTGATGCTCTGCATGTTAAAATGTGTAATTTGTTGTGTTCTGTCAGTTTGAGTGATTCCCATGATTTTGGTTTAAGTTCTAATTGATTTGTATATTTTATCTTTAGGATTCAGTATCACTGCACAAGAAATTCATCGCTGATTGCTACACACGATTAGAGGTAAAGGGCAAACTTAATTGTTCTTCTACCTACATCCTTTTCCATTTTGTATCTTAGAATTAGAATAATAGGTTACGATAATTCTATTTAAAGAAAAAATTTCTTTCCGCAAATATTTCTGGTCCTCTTAGCTCTCCAGGACGTACTAATTGTCCATGTAAACTAGCACTTATGCTCTGCTTTGTATTCTAGGCAGCCAGCTCTGCACTTGGTGGTCCAACATTAACACATGCTGTTACAAGAGCTACAAAAATGCTTACAGCAACTGCTATGCCTACGGTAGCAACATCAGTTCAGTCTCCTTACAGGTAGGCCTGCCTTTAAAAGAATAAATATGACAGTAGACATTTGTTCCCAGCTGCTTTCCACATGATTTTGAGTGCTAATTAAAATTCTCAGTATTGGTAGTTGTATATTCTGGTGGTTTCTCAATTGAATATTCCAATTACAATGCAATTTGAGTTCCAAAGAGACTTTGAAAAACCTGTGTTATAAACAAACAAACAAAAAACCCCAACAACAACAACCAAACAGAGAAACCCAACGCCCCCCACTCCAAACCGCCAAAACCAAACAAAACAAAACAAGAGAGAAACACAAAAAGCCACAGAAAAATCCACAAACTATTACCAGCCTGTTAGTCACGTAATATTTCTGGGGCAGTGGGGTTTGGTTTGCGTTTGTTTGTTTTTTTTAATTGGGAGAGAAAAGGATGGTTTTTCATCCTCTAGCTTAACTTACACATACCTAAATGTGTGTAGCTTAAATATGAGCGCGGGGTGTACCTTTAGAAACATGAAGCTTCTTCTGAAGCTGGCTACATCTCAAGCAGTATAATGCAAGCTTCTTGGCCTGTTTTCCTAGTTAATTTCAACTGAATTAACTCTAAGGAGTTATATTTAAAAACATCTAATTCATGGTGGTTACCCATTGGCATTGAAACTTAATCTCTGAGACAAGTTACTCTTGTTTTCAACGTTTATCTCTAGGTCAACTAAACTTGTAATAATTGAGAGACTGCTGCTGTTGGCAGAGCGTTATGTGATAACAATAGAGGTAAGATATGTAATTTCTTAGTAAGCAAGGCTAAGAACACAACTTCCAATATTATTAAAATTAGTAAAAGTTATTTAAACCTATGTAACTCTAGTAACTTTGTTACATACCATCATAGAAATGTCTTTGTTTTCAAGGGTGGTATTTACTGTTATCCTTCCCTTCCTGTAGGACCTTTACTCCGTTCCCCGAACTATTCTACCTCATGGTGCCTCTTTCCACGGACATCTTTTAACGCTTAATGTTACATACGAGTCTACCAAAGATACCTTCACCATAGAGGTATGTGTGCATAGGTTATGTGTGTCTTGCAGTGTTGATCACGTAGCTACTCTTGGGTTTTTTGACGCCTGGACTGAACAGAGTAAGCTGGTTTTAAGGACTCCAGTCAACTTGAAAACTCTATTTGAAAATGTTAAAAGTGTGTCTAAGGCTACTGTAATGGAAGTATCTGTAGACGAAATGTATTTTGATCATCATTCTGGGGTGGGAAGAAGTTGTTGTTTGCTTACTGTCAGTGATGGAGCATTTCTACTGCTGTCCTACCCTGTCAGTCTCTTTTGTGAACAATACCTTTACCACCCTATGCAGAGGAGCAGGAAGACCTTAATGGAAGATTTTTCTTTTTTTCTCTTGGAATTTACTGCTTGAGCAGACTTACTGAACCATTGTCGTTTAATTTTACAGGCTCATAGCAATGAAACTGTAGGGAGTGTCAGGTGGAAGATAGCAAAGATGTTGAATTCACCTGTGGATAATATACAGATATTTGCCAATGACAGCCTGGTATGTTAACTACAAAGAATTCTCATTCTTTCTGAAATTAAGTCTCTTTTCCAGAACTAAATGATAAATATTTTCTTGCAGCTAACCGTAAACAAAGATCAGAAACTACTCCACCAACTGGGCTTCTCTGATGAACAAGTCCTTACAGTAAAAACATCAGGAAGTGGGACTCCATCAGGGAGCTCTGCAGATTCCTCAACCAGTTCCACCAACAGCAGCAGTGTATTTAGTTCATCCTATGCAATGGAACAGGTACAGCGTAATAGCCTGAAACTGTCCCTCAGATTTTTCCTGCGTGGGGGGATAGTTGGGGGAGACACAGCTGGGGTGGAAGAGGTACAGTAAGACGAGACAGAAGCTGTTCACGTGAGCTTGAGTATCCAGTCTTTAGTAGTCTGGTTTTGCTTTCAAACTGGAATTGAATCAAAGCATTTAAATATGCGATTGCCTTATGCATGCAGATTAGACTTTATAATCTGTATTATGTCACCTATTGTAGCCTGCTTGGTGTTTACTAATCTCTACATGGTCTTTCTAACAAACAATACCCATATGAGTTAGTTATGAGATTTCCAGATTTCCACTATTAATAAAGCTGCAATATGAAAATAAACTAAGCAGCATCAACTAGCGTGTTCAGACAACTCCTGGTCTGCTTTGTATGCCATCCCTAACTAACAGTTGACTTCAAAAATTGATAGTTAAAAGGAGATGGGGTAATGTGAAAATTCAAGTGTTATCTCAGTCTAGAGATTTCTACATGCCAGGTTGGCATCTGGGTCAGTTGCTTCAGTGAAGAGCTCTCTTAAATTACTTGCAACAGAGAGGGGAGAAAAAGACCTTCGTATTTCTGCTTAATTCTCAGGAGAAATCCCTCCCTGGAGTAGTCATGGCTCTTGTGTGTAATGTGTTTGATATGCTTTACCAGCTTGCAAATCTAGAGGAGCCAAGGTAAGCAAACTAAATGGTTATTAAATATTGAAGAAATGCTTACACTGCAAAGTTTGAATAGCTACTTATTTCGCAGTGTGTAGGCATCCACCAGGCCACAGTGTGGCTGAGCCCTGTTTTGCGCAAGTAACTTCTGATAACTTTTCAGGATAACGCTGCGAGTGAGGAAACTTCTGCTCTTGATTCCCACTGACCCAGCTATTCAGGAGGCTCTTGATCAGCTTGATTCCCTGGGAAGGAAGGTATGGAGTAAACAATAACTAATCTTGGTGAACTTAACAAAAAGGATTTTACTACCGGGTTTCTTAAATTCCCTGTCAGATTATAATCTGTGAAGGGTTTGAAACTCTACTGCAAAATAATGCTCATGTTAAGGATTATTGACTTATTTCCAAGCAGCTGGAGGCGGGAGGGTCATTGCAGGGATTATAGGAAATGTATTGCCAATTACAACAAAATGCGATAGCCTCAAAATACTGCTTTTGTGGCTTTTTCCTGCTAGAAAACACTGCTATCAGAATCAAGTTCTCAGTCTTCAAAATCACCATCCTTGTCTTCAAAACACCAACATCAGCCCAGTGCTAGTTCAATACTAGAAAGTCTTTTCAGATCTTTTGCTCCAGGCATGTCCACCTTCAGAGTGCTCTACAATTTAGAGGTAAGAAAAAAAATGTACTTCTTTCAACTTGTGTTTCTGAGCACTAAGGTTTAAGTAGTTCTAAGTTTCTTGGGCAGGAGTCCACCATGACAGGGTCACTTTTCAAAATGCAAATGTCATGTCATAGTCTGCTTTTATGTATGTGATAAATTCTACACAGAACAAAAGGGGTAAGTAGTTCCCCTTTAGAGACTTCACTGTGAAGCCAGGCCCCTCTTTTTGTGATTTGCAAGGTGGAAGGAGTATTCTGAAGTAAGTGGAGAGGAGCAAAGAAACAGCAAAGTCCTTACTGTTTAGGTAAAATTCCTGCTTGAATCTCCAGAAACTCTGAATATGGGATTTTTAGTATATATATAAAAAAAATTTGGCTCTTTAAAAAAATTAATGGGAGCTGTTGTTTAGTTTGATTGGTTTTGCTCGATTCAATTTGAAAGAAAAAGAATGCTAACTTCCCTTCTGTATAAGTCTACCATATTCTGTCAAGGCTAAGGAGGAATATTTTTGAGAAGCGTTCAGCTGTGAAGAATTTTCACTATCCAAATGTGCAGGGCTTTTACCCAGAAGCTTCTGGCCTGTTTTAGCTGTGGATGTAAAGTGAGTGGAATACATAGGATTTTTTTACCCCTAAGTATTCTCCTGAGTAAGTTCTTTAGCCAAAACACTGGATTGGACCCTGTGAAAATGTTCTTTCCAACTGCTCAGTGCATGGATTTTAAAGAGTATAGGAGAGTGCAGCTGGTGTCATTGTAAGGACACTGAAATCTGCACACTCCAGGAAGCTGGGCCGTTTTTAGTTCTACTCGCAGGTCCCCCTGTTTATAAGGAGCCATTAGAAATACGGTTTGAACAACTTGGAAGTTGGAGGAGTGGTTGCCAGCAGCCTTGAAAACAGTGGACAAAGTTATTTTCTTTCATTCCTGGTGTGTGCCAAGATTACTGTAGGAATTTTCTTGTAGTTGCTTTCCTCTGGGTTTCTGCAGTCTAATGTTAGCTCTTCGTCTTCCTACATTGTCATCGCACTTGCAGCGTTAGGGTTCCCCCCTTTTCTGTACAGCTGGAATGAAAGGTATTTGATGATATCTTTGAAATATGTTGACAAGTTCTGCAACTGAAAGAAAATGGTTTAGCATATCACAGCAAAGGTATCTTGTTTAACTGGCAGGTTACAGCAGAACGATACAGTTATCTGCTGCTTCCATGCCAGAGAAAATGATAAAAGCAAGTAATAAATTGTGTGCTTTTCTGGCAAGGGATGAGAAGTAGCAAATTGAATTAGATGTGTAGATTATATGAGTGGACTTGTTCCTCAAGTCCAGTCAAGCCAACTGGAAGATGATTTCTGTCAGGAAAAGAATTATATGCTTTTGTATCCCCTCAACTGGTGATCTGTTGAAAATATGGGAACCAGTCTGAACTGCTTTCTGAAAAAATGTGCACAGGAAATTTGCAGAGCTTATGAAAGAGAGGAAAATTAAATGTTGCAGATGTTCAGGGTTATATCATGCAGTGTTGTGATAAGATTTCATGCCTGGAACTCTGTAAACCATTCTTCTGACCTGTGAACCTGGAAAAGATGCATTTTGTTTCCCACATCCAGCATTGTTGGCTGTACATGCCAAAGACTTTTCAAGAAAGTAAATAACTTCTGGGGGTCTTCTGGGGTTTTGGGAGGGGCTGGGGTTTGGGGTTTTTTGGGGGGGAGGGAGAGTGTTGGTTTGTTTTTTCTTTATGTAAAATGAAGTGAAATTGATTATAAATGTATATGAGATCTGACCCACAGAGACCACAGACTTCCTTATGGCCATGTTTCTGAGCGTAATTGCATTCAGTGAAGTTTAGTGCTGACTTAAAACAGGAGGGATGATACAGTCCTGATGTTCATAAGGCCCATAGAATTACCTGGACCATCTTATTAAAAAAAAAAAAAAAAAAGGCAATAAGGTTATGTTTCAGAAGGCATGAATCAATAAGTAAGCCATCTGAGGGGTGTTTTATGGAATACTGTCAACTGAAAATCTAGAAAGAAGAAGGATTTGGGCTCTTAAGGAGCACCAGCTGAGCCTGAAGACAACATTTCATGTGCTAGAGTATGTACTTTATCCTTTCCCTTAACAAGTAAACTGCAATGAGAAAAAAAAACACCCTTTGATACAGAATAAATACCTGTAATGGTCATAGTTGTTAATGTGATTTCTCTTTACTGGCTACAGCTTTGCATAAGTTAATTGCTTCATTTTTAGTGGGGGTTTTTTCTGTTATACTTTTAACCTTCAGCAGATAAAGAATACTAAGGGGCAGGGGCAGTGTATGCATGTTTGTTTGTTCATTTATTTTAGGTACTGAGCTCCAAGCTGATGCCAACTGCAGATGATGAAATGGCAAGAAATTGTGCCAAGTCTTTCTGCGAAAACTTCCTCAGAGCAGGAGGTTTGAGGTTAGATTTCAAAATCTTGACTCAATTTATAACACTTCATTTAGTTAGCAGTTCTGCATGGTTTCTGATTTCCACACTGTAGCACACTAGTAAACCTGTCAGCTTCTTTTTCAGAGAAAAAAAAATCCACCCAAAGCTGGTTTTTCGTTATCCAGGGTCTGAAAAGCTACTGTAGCTACCATAGTAATGTAACAGAGTACCTGCTGTTAAACCCCAAAATAGTTAGACACAGATAAGCTTGCGAAGTGTAACTTTTACTAAGGTAGTGGATATTTGGATAGTTAGCGTTTAAGTGTTTCAGTTCAGACTTGCAAGTATGTAAATTACAGTATGTCCTGCATAGATACCAGTGGACATTTTAAGCAGTCAAAGCGTAGATCATGCTAAATAGAACCAAACTAAATTTTACAGTCTCCAAAATTCAGATGCTTCAGATAAGAGTTGAGGCACAGTGTGAGTGGTTTGGAAGACCTGGCAATACTGCTTGTGCACGTGTCAGATTTATGAAGTATATATTGCTCTTAGTAATTCTATCCACCTCACCCCCACCCCATAGATCCTGAAGCATTTTCCAGCAGGAACAGAAAACTTCCGTTTGTAGGTGTAGGAGGGGAAAATGGGGATGTTAGTCTCCAAAGACACCAGTTTGGCAGTTTTAACTGGCATTCAGCTGACTGAACGAGAGGAAGGAAGGATAAATTAATTGCAGTGCTCTCCTAATGTAAAACACTTTCAAACGGAGTCTGTCTTACTGATTTGTTTTTAAGTTTGGTGGTGAATGTGATGCAGAGAGACTCTATCCCATCAGAAGTAGACTATGAAACAAGACAGGGAGTCTATTCCATCTGCCTGCAACTTGCAAGGTACGTAATTGCCTTTCATTAGAGAAAGTGCTGCTTTTTTGGCTTTTAGAGCTTGTAATATTTAAGATTAATGGGTACTTTGAGTTCTATTTTATTCATTTGCAGTGAACATTCAAAAATAAGCCTGATGTTTTTGCTTTGTGAATGTAGGTTCTTGCTTGTTGGCCAGACAATGCCTACCTTACTGGACGAGGATTTCATTAAAGATGGTGTAGAAGCATTGTCCTCACGCCCCTTCCGTAATGTCAGCCGACAAGCAAGTAGGCAGATGTCCATTTGTGGAACACCTGAGAAGTCATCCTACCGACAGCTCTCTGTGTCCGATAGATCCTCCATTAGGGTAGAAGAAATCATACCAGCAGCAAGAGTTGCCATACAAGTAAGGAAGTGTTTGATGATTTATGGTGATGTAGTGGTGTCGTCTCCAGCGACAGCTGTATAACTCCTGGATTTTTAATCAAAAGTCTACCTTTTATACAGGTTCTTGCCCAGGCTCCATTTAAAAACATCTGAAAATCCTGACCATCAGCCCGTCTTCCCAATATTGAACTGAATTTTAACATAGTGTCAGAAATAATTTTTGCAGTACAAAGGGAAGCAGTACCCCAAAAGTGCTTACCAGAAATAGATCTACACAGAAATCTTACTTGTGACTTATTTTTAGTCACTTAACTCTAAGATCTTATTCTTGTTAATTTTCTGTGAGTAGAAAGAAGGTTCCTGCTTGAACTTGTGGCTTATAGTCCATGTTTCTCTGAATTACAAATTTTGGACAAGTTTTTTGTTTCAAATACCTCATTAAAAATTAAGTTTGTGTGATGGTACCCTGGGGAAAAAGGAAATTTTTATTTTCAATACTTTAAGAAAATGCTATTTTCTCCTTTATAGGCATGTCAGTGTAATTAATCTGAGACTGGCTATTCACAAAAACAATCTAATCGGACAAGGACTCAGCCCATTTGGAAGTTGAGTCCAGTTGAAAGAAACTTCATAGTTAATGTAACGAGTATGCTATGTTAGGTTCTTGTGCAGTGCTTCCCAAATGAATCGATATGATTGAAATCAGTATGCCTAACTCCAGATAGGTGTAAAGGGTATCTACCCTAGTGGAGAATTTAAAAAGTAACTACTTCCTATAAAAGGAGCAATACTAATCTCTCCTTGGGAACAAAAAGACTCTTGTGTCCTTGAGCCTGCTTAGAGAAGACAGAGGAAAACAAATCCAAATGTCAATTTAATATGATCCAGAAAATACATTCCTCTTATCCCTATGATTAAGAAAGGCCACTGAATATCACAGAAGTAACTGCTGTTTCTTGTTCCTTCAGACTATGGAGGTGAATGACTTCACTTCCACAGTGGCTTGCTTCATGCGACTCTCTTGGGCTGCTGCTGCAGGACGACTGGACCTCGTGGGAAGTAGTCAGCCAATAAAAGAGAGCAACACTTTATTTCCTGCTGGGATTCGAAACAGACTTAGCAGCTCAGGTAGGTTAACTGTGCCTCAAAACCAATCTAAAGAAAGCATTCGGTTTATTCTTAATTGAACACTTCTAAAGCTTGAAGCTGAATTCACTGGAGTTTGACTCGATGATCCTCTTGGGTCCCTTCCAACTCAGGATATTATGTGATTGAATTACACAAATCTGAGCAAAATGCTCCACCTTTGGAGACGTGGCATTTGGAGGAGTTTTTTAAATTGCAGAGAACTGACCAGAAGCTGAAAACATCTGAAAAAAATGTAATGGATTACAGCACTTTTTCATTTTCTTAATGCAGGAAGTAATTGCAGTTCAGGAAGCGAAGGAGAGCCAACTGCGCTGCACGCTGGTATCTGTGTGAGACAGCAGTCTGTATCCACCAAAGATGCTCTGATCGCTGGAGAAGCATTGTCTCTCCTAGTAACCTGCCTTCAGCTACGCAGTCAGCAACTAGGTATGAAATAGAATTGGATTACTCACTATTTGGAATATAAGTAAGGTGGGGGAAGGCTTCTGGAGACAGAGAGTACAAGAAAAAAATCATGAGAAACTTCTAGCTTTCTAAGCTGAAACAGCTCAAGTTAAAAACACAAAATTTCATTAAAAAATACAGAGATTTTTTTTTTCCCAGGACTGAAGAACAGGTGGCATGAAACAAGGCATGTAGTGCTATGCCTTAGTGAAATGTTTTGGGAAGGCTGACTTACTGCCAGTATATAAATATTTGCACTGGCTTTGAAGTGTGTAATTCTGTAAGTGCTGGTGTTTGCATAGCTAGTGTTTACTACTTGAACCTTTGTGTACAGGAAATGTAAACATTGGTGGTGGTGGAAGGCGAAGGAAAACACTGTTGTATTGTGTTGCCAGTCTCTGGTGAGGGAAGGAGATGGGGAAATATGCAAATAGCTATTACTGCTTTTCATGTTGTCAGAGGGATGTCCTCTAGGTCCTATGGTATTTTAATGCAAGACTGTAACTGACTTTAAATTATTATTTTTAAAAAGATAGCCGGGTATTCTTCTGTTCTAGGATCTTTTTACAATTTGCCTTGTGTTGCCGATTTCATCATTGACATACTGCTTGGATCACCAAGTGCTGAGGTGAGAGTCTTTCTCTGAAAACTTGTTAAATATTATATTTCTGAAATGTGTACACTTTGATCATTTAATATGGTCTGAAGATAAAATTATTCATTACAAATATTCCCACAGTTTTTTGTATTTGGATGAATAATCTTTGTGTAATTGTTAGTAATTCCAGTATCTAGTGATGTGTTGGTAGAAAATGCTGAAGTATTACATTCTTTAGGCTTGTTTAATCCATGAGGCGCACAGGACTGTGCTGTGGCTAGTCTAAAGAAAATACTCTCCTTTTGGTGAGACAAATTCTGTAAAACTAGTACTTTAGGGAAAGTTCTAAGTACCTTTCATCTCAAAAGATTTGGGTAAGATTTAATGGACTCTTCTGAACTTTTGAAAAATTCTTCCAAATGTCAGAACCCTCCTAAAATTCATTCTTTCTGATTTAAGATTATTCTGGATATTCTGAAACCTAGGGATTTTCAAGTCACACTTCCTTCATTTCATTGCATCTCATATATTTTGCATGAAGTCATTGCATCTTTTCCCCCTTCTCTGAATTTATAATCTGTGTTTAATAAAGCATCAGAGCTTTTAGTTCAGGGATGAAAGTGGATTGCTAAATCCCTATAAATAGAGAAACCCTGGCTGGCAGGTGCAGAGCTCATAGTCTGGTTTACACAAGCTTTTCAATGTCTGTTTTTTCTGTTAGATTTCTAACAAAACAGAAGTGTATTGTTTGCAACCTTTGAGCAACTGCTAGTGTTTGACAGTGACACTGTTTCAGATTCGTCGTGTTGCATGTGACCAGTTGTACACCCTTAGTCAGACAGACACATCAGCTCACCCAGATGTTCAAAAGCCAAACCAGTTTCTCCTGAGTGTTGTTCTTGGTGCCCAGCTGCCTCTTTGGTCACCAACCAGCATCATGAGAGGAATCAACCAGAGGTAAGTCAGATGTGTGTTTATTGAGGAAGCCAATCTATCACATTTTTTTGCAAGTCTGTCGAAAGTAGACGTCCCTGTCACACCCCACATAGTTTTGGGAGTAAGTAAATTGAAGGGAAATAAAACTGAATTCTCAAGGTACAACTCTTACTCTGTGAACTCTTATAGTTCAGCTTATTTGACTTCCCATTTGGGAGGTGGTCATTGCTAAATAGGCCTGCTCTTTATAGGATGTGGTCATGGCAGTCAGAACCTGGCTGGAATCCTGCATGAGACAGAGGCGATGGGATGTGCGACAGTAACATTGAATTTATTTGTTAGTGATAGTATTGCACAGATCCAGATCAGATACCTATCCTAAAGGCTCCAACCTTTTCAGTGGTGTCTGAACCCATGACTTCACCTGATTTCTTGTTGCTTATGTTGCCCATTACACCTGTAAAGACTGTAGGTGTCAGTCCTGTTAACTTGTCCCTGACTGGCCAAAGTTTGTTGAATTTAACAGTAACTTTAAACAGCAATTTCTAGAGGAATCTGAATAGAGGAGTAATGGAGAAGTTAAAACATGTTGTTGTGTTATTGTCATCTGATAATTAAAATTATTATGAGGTGAAGGAAGAAAGCAGGATTAAATGTTATTCATAACATTCAGAAGTAGCTGTTGGGAAGGAATTTGTTTTAAAGCCACAGCGTGTGCATGCAGAAGCATAACTAGATAGCTATGCTATTTTGGATTAGATGAACAGAGCACACAGGCCTTAAAGGCAACTGCTTAGAAAAAAGTTTCTGATTTTAAATTAAATTTTAAATTAAACCTTTCTTCTATTTGTACCTGTTTCAGACTTTTGTCCCAGTGTACAGAATATTTTGACCTGAGATGTCAGTTACTGGATGACCTCACATGTAAGTATGTACAGGCACACATGTCATTCTGATTGCAGCTTCCAAGCATGTCTTCCTTCTGTAGAATTGCCTTCACGGAGGGGTTACTACACCATGAACTCGATGTGACCTGCCAGCGTGCTGGCTGTCCTGTGTAAATGCCTGACATGGACTGTTCTTGGCGTTCAGTAACAGCAAGGCAGCTCACTCCTTTTGGAAAGTGAACTGAGTTCCTTTGTGGAAGGTATACTTTGTACACATTGTGGGAGAAACGAGACCATTACCAGACTGAAATTCTTTGTATTTATATTCTATGTTTGTAGAGCTGTTAATTTTTCTGGGTTTTCTTTTTCTCTTGCAGCATCAGAAATGGAACAGCTAAAGATAAGCCCAGCTGCCATGTTAGAAGATGAGATCACCTGGCTAGACAATTTTGAACCGAACCGCACAGCTGAGTGTGAGACTAGTGAAGCTGATAACATCCTGTTAGCAGGACACTTGAGGCTCATCAAGACTCTCCTTTCACTATGTGGGGCAGAGAAGGAAATGGTTGGTAGGTATTCCTTTTTACTCTAAAGTGACTTGACTAGTGTGAATTCTGCATAGCACTAACAGATGACTTGATCTGTAGACAATATGTGTGAAGACATTATAATACATTGGTAGAAGCGATACAGAGCTTCTTGATCTGTAGACAATATGTGTGAAGACATTATAATACATTGGTAGAAGCGATACAGAACTTTAAGTAATTTTGGCAGTACCTTTGTTGTACCTTTGACATTTGATAAAATATTTGGATATGTTTTTTGTTGATATGGTGCTATCAAGTAACTTTGCTGCTATGGAACACCTTTTGACATTTGCAGTGATGATGTAAGTATTTAACAGTAGATGTGGATTACTGTGTTACAGGTTCATCTTTGATAAAGCCATTGTTGGATGATTTCCTCTTCCGAGCATCCAGGATTATTCTGAATAGCCATTCTCCAGCAAGCAGTGCTGCAATCAGTCAGCAAGACTTTCATCCAAAGTAAAACTCATTTTCTTTTTGTTTATGTTGGGTTTTATCCTAGATCTCATGAATGCAAATGTCACACTGGGGCTACAGATACTAGGATTTAATACCAAGTTCTTCAATTCTCTACATTTCCTACATAAGTGTCCAGATAGCATTTTTGTAAGGTTTTGTGTGACCCAGAATCTTTGCTTTTCCGTACTTCCAAAGTCTGTGCTTTATTTGTTAGGTCAATGATGAACTGCAAGCACAACTGATTTCATGAGTCCAAAGAGCACTCCAGTAGCTCATCATCGCCTGGGAAGTTGGCTAAATTGGAGCATGAACAGGAATTTAACTTTCCAAGCCCCTTGTAAATGAGAATCTCAAAAGTTCCACTATTTTCTGTTCAAAACAAATATGTTTTGTAAAAAGCTAATGCTGAGCAAGTCTCCTTGCACCTACGATAGGTGATAATAGCCCAGAATCTATCAAATGGGGGAAAAAGAGGGCTTTCTCTTCCTGTCATGCCTGCCTTCTATTACTGCCATACAGTAACTGAAGGGGTGGGCAAATGAGCACATGTGGAGTTTTGTGCTGGTGCAGGTGGATTGCTGACTAATTGGTGTTAGAGTGGGACTGGGCACATCAACACTGCCTTTCCACAAACCCTAAAGAAGGTTCTAGTGGAACATTTAGCAACCCCTGAACTGAATGGGACTTGCTACACCTTAGTGTTTTGCTCCAGCTTTGCTCCATTGCTGTTCATCTGAAGCATGCTCTTTTGTTTGTTTAAACTAAGTAAAGCCTTTTCTTTGGCCTTTAGAAGAAAGGGCTAGTATGTTTGATGACCCACTGAAAAGAGCTAAGTAGAAGTGTTTTGTACTGGTATAGTGCAGCTTAGGTCTAAGGTTATCTCTTGTAGCAAGTAAGTTGTTTGGTCTAGCTCTTTCAAAGCTTGACTCCCTGTAAATAAGTCATTATGTCTCTATCAGTGTTACAGTGATGGAGAGCATCTGTCCGTCTGTCCTCAGATGCACAACCAATTCTGTGTTGTCTTTTTAGGGTACCTACTTTTCATTGCTACTGAAAGGTAACAACAGGTGACTCCGTGTCAGTAAGGGAGGCTTATTTAAAGGAGTATTCCTGGTGCTGCTCTTATGATTCAATTCTTCCCCATTTCCCTTCCCCAAGAAAGAAAAAAATAGCACTGTGCGGTCTCTCAGGAGAGTTTTATCATTTAAAGTGTTCCTTTTGAACATTAATTGTCACTTGTTCTGAGTAATGTGGCTTTCTGGAGTTAGAAATAATTAAGTCATCTACAAAATAGATTTCAAATGTGGTTTTCTTTTTAGGTGCAGTACAGCAGATAGCCGATTAGCTGCTTATGAAGTGTTAGTAATGCTGGCTGACAGCTCACCTTCCAATCTCCAGCTTATTACAAAAGAGCTGCTTTCTATGCATCACCAGTGTGACCCTGCACTTACCAAGGAGTTCGATGTAAGCAAGAAGCCTTTTTTGATTTGTATTAGTGCGGTTTGGAGTACTGTGTATGATCTACTTAACTGCTCCATTCACGAAATTTCCATGGTCTTCAATTTAAAGTGACAAAAAACAGATAAGACTAAATGCAGACCCATTTGATTTTCCTCAGAAGCAATACTCCAGTGATTCTTTGTCAGTTATTATCTTGATAAGAAAGAAGTATTTCCTAAATATCACCAATTTTATTTAGATACATTTTAGGCCATTTTTAACAGTTTTGTGCAAAGTGTTAAGTATCTAAAGGACCAAATATAGCACTCTTGCGATCTTTCAGAATTTATATTCCTGGTTTTCCATTAAATTGCTCTTAACAGCTCATATAAAGGTGATTATAAAAGCTATAGTATGCTGTTGGAGTCTCATGCTTTTTATAACTTACTGGGTCAAAAAATGTCTGTCATTCTAGTATCTTCCACCAGTGGATAGTCGCTCCATTTCAGGATTTGTGGGACTTAAGAATGGTGGTGCTACTTGTTACATGAATGCCGTCTTCCAGCAGCTATATATGCAGCCTGGTCTCCCAGAGGTAATTGGTTCAACATCCAGTAAAGTCCTCTTTTTGGAATTACTGTCACCTGAGCTGCACGTTCATCTTAGCACCATTTGTAAATGAATTGTTTAAAAAATAAATAACTAATAAAACTGTGTACATATGTGTGTGTGCATAAATATATACACACACAATAAATATATGAATTATAAGTTGTCGTGCTGTGTGTCATGACAACTTACAGTAATAATTTTGCCAAGAACCAATTTAATAAAGTTATTTGTTTCCTTCCAGGCCTTGCTTTCCATTGATGATGATACAGACAATCCAGATGACAATGTGTTCTATCAAGTTCAATCTCTTTTTGGTCATTTGATGGAAAGCAAGCTACAGTATTATGTACCTGAGAACTTTTGGAAGGTATTAAGTCTTTTTGTTTAGAATATATAGCTTTCCTACTTAACAAGTGATCATTTATTCAGCCTCTTCTCATTGCAGAATTTCTGGAGATAAAGTAAGTTCTACTTCAAAAAGTCAAAATATGTAAAAATAACAGATTTCTTCAAAAAAGTCGCTTTCTTTAGTGATATGTATATGGAACAATCACCTTTTTATATATATTTGTACTTTATATAGATTTTCAAGATGTGGAATAAGGAACTTTATGTTAGAGAGCAACAGGATGCTTATGAGTTCTTCACCAGTCTTATAGATCAAATGGATGAATACCTCAAGGTAAAAACCTCGGGGATTTCTTTCCTTGTTTATATGCACCTCCTTGGTACCTTTTCTGTCTTTCTCCTTTGTTCTTCAGAAAAGAAGGCAGAGAGCCATTTGGCTTATTTTATAATCTACATAGTATTCAGAAGTTTAAAATTCCTATTGCTTTATTGGTCTTTCGCTCCACAACATATCTAACTGTTGTCTAACTTTACATCTCCAACAGAAAATAGGAAGAGACCAAATATTTAAGAATACTTTTCAAGGAATCTTCTCTGATCAGAAGATCTGCAAGGACTGTCCTCACAGGTAACATTAGATTTAGTGCATTAGTTACCAAGTTACGTGTTACCGTAGCTATTAAAATATGTAGGTCAAAATAGCACAAGAAGGTAGACATATATGCCTTTGTGAGCATCACAGCTGTTGATAGCTATGGGGCAAAGGCAATATTCTTTCCTAAGCACGTGTCTTGTTAATGCAAGTTGATAGGTTTTACTCTGTCAATGTCTTGACTATTTTTCTTCTTGAATTTAGGTATGAGCGCGAGGAAGCCTTCATGGCTCTCAACCTAGGTGTGACTTCATGTCAAAGTCTGGAAATATCATTGGATCAGTTTGTTAGAGGAGAAGTTCTGGAAGGAAGCAATGCATACTACTGTGAAAAGTGCAAAGAAAAGGTATTGGTTCTTAATGTATGTGAAAGAAGATTCAGCTGTAGCTTGGTATTTTCTTAAGCATTACATAGTCATAGAAGCCATGCTTAGATACTGCTTGCTTACTACGTTGAAGACGTAATCAAAAGGTTAAATCCACAAACCCATGCAGATAGCATTCTTCGTTCCCTGTAACTTGTATTGTAGACTGAACATTTAGAGAGATAGCAGGACGGTAAAATGTTCTGTAACATACCAGCCCACTGCACAAACTGTAATACCTGTAATAGTACCCTATCTGTACGTACTATAGTCATTTTATGGTCATCCTGCTTCCTGTGGCTGTATTGTACATCAGTTCAAGACAGACGGAATTGTGCATCTATATAAGAATACTACAGAATGCTTGAGGTATATAGATAGAGGTGATATTCTTTTTTTCTTTTTAAGAGAACTACAGTGAAGCGCACATGCATTAAGGTCTTACCTAGCCTGTTGGTGATTCACCTGATGAGATTTGGCTTTGACTGGGAGAGCGGACGTTCTATTAAATATGATGAACAAATAAGGGTAAGAAAACTTTTCTGTGTGGGGCGTGTGTGTGTGTCCCTGCTGCCTCATGGAGTGGACTTCCATTCTTCCTGCTTTTCCCCACGTTTTGATACAGGGATTTTGAGTGCATGGTACACTTACAACATGATCATGCTACAGAAAATAAGTATTTTTCCTTAGAGCTTTCCTTGTCTGCAACATTCTCGGGGTCCTTTCAGAGAGCAAGAGCAAAAACCTCCATAAAGACATTTTATTTAACTTCTGTGTCAGAAGGATAAAAAGTTGAAGTACCATGTTTTCCTTTGGTGTTCCCAATGTGGGAAGTATTAATACAATTCTCATAAAATTACACTAAGCATGTGCACAATATAATCTCTCAGTTAATCTGAAATATCTCTTCAAACAGTTTCCCTGGATGCTGAACATGGAACCTTACACTGTGTCAGGGATGGCTCGCCAGGACTCATCTTCGGAAGTGGGGGACAATGGTAGAAACACAGATCAGGGAGGCGGAGGCTCCCCAAGGAAGAAAGTTGCCCCTACAGAAAACTATGAGCTTGTTGGTGTGATTGTTCACAGTGGCCAGGCACACGCGGGGCACTACTACTCCTTTATAAAGGACAGGAGGTAATGGCCAAGAAGATTTGCGTGGAGGGTTTGAGAGCAGTCTAAAGACTACTTGTTTTGGGAAGGTATAGTGAGCCATTCAGAGCTCTATTGGAAGCACTCTTCCCTTTCTTAACACCCAATGTTGTGAGTGTTAAGACAATAACACAGTAATATGGGACACCGTATTATAAAGGTCTCAGCAGTTCTTATGTATCTTGTATTGCAGTTTGAGGGCTTCCTATGACACTTAGTTGCAAGTGGTATGCTTCTCATTTTTAATCAAGCTATTTTTTTTTTAAAAGTAACTTTGACATTGATTGAATTAAGCTTTCTATTTACTGCCAAATCAAATGTGGGTTCAGGGTTGTCATTTCTACAGTGTTTGGGGTGGTCTGGTTTTTTACTAGACAATCAAGTAACTTTGCTTCTGTTGTGTTTCTATTCTGTTTTGATCACAGGGGATGTGGAAAAGGAAAGTGGTATAAATTTAATGACACCGTTGTTGAAGAATTTGATTTAACTGATGAAACCTTGGAATATGAATGTTTTGGTGGAGAGTATAGACCTAAAGTCTATGATCAATGTAAGCAGAAGAGTGATTTACAGTAGCTTTATATTTCATGCTGCTTCTCGGTAGAGGTAGAGCTCAGTGCACTATACTTGTGTTACTTGGTCTAGTAATCATTCTGAAGCAGTTTTTTTTCCTAAAGTCTTCTGTTTACTGAAGGACATAACAGCTTGTGTACAGCCTAATATTAAATGAACCGTATTCACTGTTGTTCAGCACTTTGTAGACTTGGTAGCAGAGGAGATTCAAAAGTAAAATGGCGCCTTGTTAAAATAGTTTAAAAAAAAAAAACAAAAAAAACCAAAAAAAACCCCAAACGCAAAACAGGCTTTATTTTAGGCTAGTGAAAATGTCTGTGCATAGAACATGGTGTGGTATCATATAGTTAAACTTTTCAATGCTTAAGGAATTAATTCTAAATGCATATCCACCAATATTCACTTATTTCATAATTCTGACAATTATATTTTAAAATACATATGCTTTTTGCATAAATATTTTAGAATTCAGGTTTTTGTTATTCACTAACATAGACTGATGTTTTGATCTGACAAATTACTTCATACTGCCACAGCATATATCGCTTGCACACCCAGTTTCACTTCCCTATAGGAATGAAGAAGGTACTAAACTTTCAAGGGCCTTCATTGAATGCCTTTTCTCCCATCAGCTAACCCTTACCCTGATGTGCGTCGGCGCTACTGGAATGCCTATATGCTGTTTTATCAGAGAGTGTCTGATCAGAACTCTCCAGTCTTACCAAAGAAAAGTCGAGTGAGTGTTGTGCGTCAAGAAGCGGAGGACCTCTCGTTGTAAGTTCCTCTTGTGTCTGTGAAGGTTTCTCTTATGCTGATATCCAGACGTTATCTCCAGAACTAAGAAATTAATAATTCCTGTTCAACAAAGGAGTATACTGACCCTTCTGTTGTGTTGTTTTGTTTTGTAAGCTGCTTAATGAATAGTCTTTTATTGCTTTTATAATTTTGTCTTTCATGCTGCTGTCACTATCGCAGTAAGAAGTTCAAGCTGATTGACAGCCTCAAGAAGTATTTAGACTGTCATCTATATTTGCCTTAAGGTTATACTGACTGTACTGGTATTTTAAACTTGAACTGTAGGTTTGTCATAGGATTTCATTATTCACCTTGAGCTTGTATATATTTCAGATCTGCTCCATCTTCACCAGAAATTTCACCCCAGTCATCACCTCGACCCCATAGGCCCAACAGTGACCGCCTCTCCATCTTGACTAAGCTGGTTCGAAAAGGAGAAAAAAAGGGACTTTTTGTAGAGAAAATGCCGGTGCGGATATATCAGGTAGAGCACTCTGAAAGTGGCAACTAAATCCTACTCATACAAAATTTAAGCACGTAGTAAGAGGAACACAGTAACTTTGAAGGTGGCCTTGAAGTAATTCCCTTCTTGAAAGCAAAGCTAGAAAATAATTCTGGATTCTGACATAAAATTATTAACAAGCTGTTCCGTGGTACATTATTTTAAGTTTTGCTGTCCCTTCTCACAAAATTGACCCATCATTCTAGCAGCAGAATGATATGGCAGTAGTCAGCGTGCAAGCAGGGAGAGGTAAGAGCAGAGAAGATGCTTCATTTGAAGTACACTTGAGGAGTAATGGAGACGATGGCAAATTACAGTCATCCTCGAGTTCTCAAGTTCACAAGAATGTAGAAAGGGGAGGACATGTAAGAGAAACCAAAACCAGCTTCCATTCTGTTCATGTCTGTTAGCTTATGTAATACTGAATATGATCTCAAAGGGGAAAACACGGATGTTGAAAGCAACTTTGCAAGTCAGGACTGAAAATGGAGGTGTGATGGCATTGGCAGCGCAGTGAGAGGATGGTAGAACCAGTAAGAAGAAGATCTCAGTCTGCAGGCCTGCAGCTCTGGTCCATACAGGAGAGGGTACAATCTTGCATATATTTGACCTTCTGAACACACACTATCCTGCTGATCTGCACATGTGCAAGAGAGCCTACGTTACATACACAGTAAGAATAAACTATGCAGGCTATGTATGGCCCTCCACATGGGTTGTATCAGGGCATTAATAGTCACTTTAGGCATTCTTGTATCCAGGGTCACGTTATTACAATAAGCAGAACTTGGCTCAAATTTATTGGAAGTCTTTCAGCAAAATCTCATTTAAAAAAAAGAGGGGCTTGACATTTAACTACGTTACTGTGGCTGCAGCTTGTAATTATACCATGGCTCCTTCCTCTGTGCATGTAAATTTGCTAAGCAAGCCTTTCGGGTTTGAAGGATGTTCTCTTGGCTTTTTTATTAAAAGCAAACAAAAAACAGAACTTGTCAGCAACTTTTTCCTTTTTCTTTTCCCTTAATGGCCAAATGATTAAGTCCCTCATCTGTCGTCTTGTGTTTTGTAATATCCTTCAAAGAAAATCACTGGTTTTATACACGTCTTCTAAGTCTCCTATATATATTTTCCTCTCCGCTGAAGTAGTGATTCAGAGTATGAACAGAATAGGTCTGAAACTGGTTTTTAACCACCATGCATATTTACATAAAAGGTGCAGTTTCAGATAGAGAAATGTACTTTGGCAGTGTTTTAATTTTCTTTGCCGCCTTTTACTTTTACAGATGGTGAGAGATGAAAACTTGAAATTTATGAAGAACAGAGATGTATACAGTAGTGACTACTTCAGTTTTGTTCTGTCATTAGCTTCACTGAATGCTGTGAGTACCTAGATTTTAATCTTAGAGTATTCAGAATATGTTGTGTAGAAATGGCCAGAGAAGCTATTTGGGTCAGAAGCAGGAAAACTGGAAGAGAATGGTTGACATGACTTTGCTTTTCCAGCTGAGCAATTCACTGTTTCCAATAATTTTTCACACTGATAACATCTGTCTCAAAGCAGACTCGAGCCTCCTGTTCTAGCAGTGGGAGAAACATCATTATGCCATAGTAAAATTTATGAAATAACACACACCTTTTTTTAATTATACAAACTGAGCTCTAGAGGGACAGAAATTCCTCTCTATATGGAAAATCCAAAAGTTGGTGTTAGTCACCTCGAAGCTGATAGACTCATTGGAAATACAGTTCACTAATTAAGTTTTTCTAAAGGGAGTAATAAACAAACCAGCATTTATTAAATTTATCAAATCCACAGATCTAGTGGTCCTTAGAGCAAGTTTGTTCCTGTTTTAGCCTATTTGTTAACTAGCATAGTCAGCACTGGAGGCTGTCTTTTGTACAGAAAAATGCTTTGGTTTATTTTTTTTTTCCAAATGAAGTAAATTCCTTGACTAGAACATGTTGATGTGTTTAAGAGACAGTATATATGCTGTACGCATACTTCTGCTCTGAAGTAAATTTGACGTTTCTTTCAGACCAAGGTGAAGCATCCTTATTATCCATGCATGGCAAAGGTGAGCTTACAGCTGGCAGTCCAATTCCTCTTCCAAACCTATCTCCGAACCAAGAAGAAACTCAGGTAAGGCCTTGTTCTGGGTACTTTAACAACCTATTCTGAGGTTTTCATGCTTGTCATACCTATAGCTCCTTGAAATACTGCGGGTATCATAGACATTCACAGGAGTAGCAGTACATTTCTGCTTTGCATTGGAATCCCATCTTAAAGAAATGTGAGAGAGGAAGGAGGGTCATGTATAACCTGACAGTTTTCTGCCTCTCCCAGCTGTCTGTTGTTTCAGTGGTAGTGGATTGGGCATGGAAAGGCTTTAATGGTTTTAAAGGCAGCAAGCTGTTCCCAAATACTTCTCTAAGTGTTTTTGTCTTAAGCCATCTGAAGGTTCAATTAAAGTAAAAATTCTTTCTATTTGGCAAACAAGAAACATGGCTTAGGTTTTGGAGGTGTTTTTTCTCTTTCATTACTGACAGTTGTTCCTGTTTTGTTAAAGGGCTGATACAGAAGAATGGATTGCCACCATAGATGCACTGCTCTCCAAAAGCATTGATGCTTGTCAGTGGCTGGTTGAATATTTTGTCGGGCCAGAGGGCCGGGAGCTTGTAAAGTAAGTACTGGGAATTCTGTCCTAGGTGTTTTGTGTCTCATGTATGGATAAAGCTTCCTAATAACATGATCTGGCCTGTACTGATGTATTCCCAAAGAGTTGACTGTACACATTCTTTAAACAGACACTCTAGATAATCACTTAAGCTTTTATTTCTAGTATTTTCTCTGATTGTGCAGCTTTCTGAGTAATTCTGAAAATCTAATAAAATAGTGCAGTGTACATGGAGGAGGATGCAGTTGTTGAATTCAGTGGGGTGCCTTGGAATGTGCTTAACTTCATGTCTATTCACTTCTGCAAGTGGTGGGAAAGGAGAACGTGGTGGAAGTGTTTGGGGTAAGGTAAGTTAAATACTTAGCTGACAAAGATCACAGGTAAACTGGAAAGAAATTTTCCCGCCAAGCTCAAGATCAGCTAATAGGTGTTTTGAAAACACCTAAGACAAATTATTGGAGATCTGACACACTTAGACAGGTGTGTCAATGTAAAGAAAATTTTATCTTTGAAGTTGCATTGAAAGACAGGATCCTATGATAGCTTTTAGTTTTAGCTTTTTTGTTACTTGAATTAATAATATAAAATATTATAGGCCTTACTAGTGACAAGCAGGAGTGCAGAAAAATAAGTTAAAAGCTTATCCACAGAAATACAAGACAGGAAGTGTCTGGACAGTTACCCTTTTAAAAATAATAAACACCACGCTTAATCATAGTAACTGTGTGTACACGTTGATTCCAGTTCTCTTTGCAGCTTCACCTTTTATCTTCCAGGACTTTCCTCCTGGAATGCAGTGTAAGAGAGGTGCGAGTTGCTGTAGCCACTATTCTTGAAAAAACCCTCGACAGTGCCTTGCTTTATCAGGAGAAGGTTAGTGTCACCTCATCACCAATGATCCTGTTGGTTGTCTCTACCTAATGGTTCTTGTTGTGTTTGCAGACAATGCTGTGTGATTTGTAAATGACAAGGTGAAAGGCTCTTGTCTTGATCATGCTTGTAGCTGTTCATTTCTTGAATAGGTTAATGCTTGTCTGTTCCTACTCTAGGAGGTAACATGCTGCTGTAATTCTCAGAATTTAAGTTCAAAGTATTACTTACAAACAATTCTGTATGATTTCAGCTTGTCTTATAAACTGGTATCACATTCTTTTAATAGTTTGGAAAGAGTGTTTTCTTAAGATTTATTATCTCTTTCTGATTCCAGAAATCAGCTTAATTTTTAACTGATTCTCCTTCCTCACTCAGTCAGAAGCCAGTAGCAGTAGTAACTGAGTTATCTTGTTCCAGAGAGAGACATAAGTATGGTTATTGTTAAAGATTTAATTTTCTATTGGAAAATCTTGGCAAGTAAGTTTGGGAAGTGCAGCTTTGTTATGTTTCGCTGATCTTAATATTCAAGGAAAACCCAGCAGGAAATTTGTGAAAAGGAGTCATTTGTAGAATGTTTGAGATTTACCTATTTCCCTTGGGATACAAATGATTTGGTTCAGGTATTAAGAGAACTCAAATGGAAGTGTTACCTGTGATCTGGCATGTTCCTGTAGGTTGCCAGTGGGGGCTTGGACAGTTCTAAATGTCCAAGTCTTGTTTAGTCTGAAGTAATTTTTTTTTACATGAAATTTTAATATTTGATGCGATAGAATGTTTTTTCTATCCAGTTTCTGGGATCTATCTATTGTTTTTCATCCAGTGTCATGGATAGAAGGCACTACTGTTGTATAGGCTTCTGTTAAGAAAATTTGTCATATTTAGAGCTTTAAGGAAAGATTGCTATGAGGTCCTACAAGCTGAACACAGTAGTAGAGAGATGAACATTTACAATGTAGTTTGATAATTTTTGGTTACTTCCTCTTGGCTGTTAGTTGCTATTTGTTAACTGAGATGTAATACATTATATACCAGTGTGTATACCCCTTAGTGTGCTTTCATGCAAACTAAACACTGACATTGCTTTTTGTATAGCCAAGAGTGATAGTATGCTAGCATGAGACCCTGAGTGACAGTTTACTTCTAATCTAGTTTG
This sequence comes from Haliaeetus albicilla, assembly GCF_947461875.1. Classification (NCBI taxonomy): domain Eukaryota; kingdom Metazoa; phylum Chordata; class Aves; order Accipitriformes; family Accipitridae; genus Haliaeetus; species Haliaeetus albicilla. Next base: position 6,094,815 of record NC_091490.1, read on the forward strand.
TTTTGCATTACTGTAATGACTGGAACATCAGTCTGAGGAGTAATTTGAATTGCTTTAAAAATATTGCAAACTTGTGTAACTGCTGAGTTCCACCTCTTGGATCAAGTTACCTACATGCCAATGCTTTCATTACTTTCCTGTTTAATATATGCAGCATTCATTCAGAAGAGTTAAAAATGGAAAGGCTGCAATGCTATTGTTGGCTATTGATATTCATCACATCTGAGCACACATATGATTTTGTTAACCATACCTTAACTGATATGTGAAACACTTTTTTTTTTTAAGCAGTAGACAACTCTTTACATTCAAATTAATATTTTTTTCACAGTTAAAAAGTCTACATCAATTATTGGAGGTGCTACTTGCTCTACTGGATAAAGATGTACCTGAAAACTGTAAAAACTGTGCTCAGTACTTTTTGCTATTCAATAACTTTGTACAGAAGGTAAGAAACCATTGTTTTTTCATGCCATTTTAATTTTAAAGGACAATAGTAAAGCAGCTAGTCAACCATATTAATAGAAAGTTTAAGCAGGACAGTGAAACTCTTCCAGAACTATTATTAGAGTACTTGGTTTTTTCCTTTCTTTTTTTTTTCCTTTTTTTCTTTTTTTTTTTTTTTTTTTAAAGTAAATGGCTTTGAACACTGGATTAGGATAAAATCACACAGGAATATACCAGCAAAGTATACCAATTGAAGATGTCATTTCCATTTTGCATTTCTGTTTTGGGGGGTTGTTCTTGGCTGTTCTTAAAAATAAAAATAAATATAAAAATAAAAAAAAGAATCCAGTGTTCAGGATTTTTGTCATCTAGGAAGCAGAATAACTGACTGGACTGTTCACCCTGGTATGTTTTCTCTCTATTCGCCTGTTCTTTTTTTCTTCTTTTTTTCTTCTTTGTTTTTATTTTTTTTATGACATCTATTTTGCATATGCTGATTCTGATCTGGTTTATAAAATGTGCTCTATATAATGAGACAGAATTTTAGAGGTGTACCCTATTGATCTGTGTGATTTTTTTTTCTTTTTTTTTTAGAGTGGAAAATGCAGTTTTTAGCCTATGCATTTTACTTTTGTTCCCTAGAGCACTAATTCTTTACCTGCACAGGAATGTAACTTTTTGTTGTTGTCTAAACAGCAGGGTATAAGGGCTAGCAGTCTTCTTCTCAGACACTCTGCTTTGAGGCACATGATCAACTTTCTCCTTGGCCCCAACCGGCAAAGTAATCAGGTAAAGTTTAAGTAGCATGTGTTATGCTGTAGTTTGTCCATCCCTGTGTTTTTTGTGATGCTTAAATTAAGGATAAATACTTTTACTGTGGCAGAATAGACAAATCCTTGGATTATTCTATAAACCTCATGCAAGTCTTAGTCTACCTATGAGTAGTTAGCATGGAAATAGCTGTTTTGGCAGAAGTGAGCATCATGGATTTGCTAATAACAAAATTTTCACCAACTTCAAAGTGTTAGAACATGGTGGTGGACTGTTAAGGACATTGCTTTGTTTTCACTTAACAGAAGTTGACTAAATCAACCAATCAAAAGTTAATTACATCTCTCCTTTGGCTCATGCAGAATCGCAGGTGGAGTTCAGCACAAGCACGTGAGTTTGGATATCTTCACAATACTGTAGCACTACTTGTTTTGCACTCTGACGTCTCCTCACAAAGAAATGTTGGTAAGCATTGTGGTTTTGCCTTTTGGTGACTTTCTATTTCAGTTACTTTGACTGGAATTAACTTGATATCAGTGAGGAAAATACAGTAACTTTGAATTTAAGGCAGTAATGGTTAGCATACATTTTATTACTTTTTATTTTGCTGTAAATGTACCGAGAGCCTGTGGCAAACAGTATTACAGGCACTCAGCAGGCTGGGGAGGAATCTTGATGTTAACATTATTGTGCCTTCCCGCCTCCCGCATATGCCTAAAAGGTCTTTCCTCATGTGAACAAATCAAGCTGTGTCATTGTTGGCTGGAACAGACTTGCAGCCTAGCAGGCTGTATTTTGCTTAGACTTGTTATGCCTTTTGCTAATCTGAAGCAGGGAGCATTTAGACTGAGCTACTGAATAACAAGCAATGAAATACGCTCCTAGATATTTCTTACAAGAGGCAGAAATATCCAAATAAAGATAATAAAGGAATAAGTTGACATCCTCAGTTTCCTGAAGGAGGAAGTTAAAGCTGTCTTTCTAAAAGAATAACTTGATTTCTGTCTAGGGTTAAAAGTTTCTGGAGTTAGAGGCAGTCAAAAATCATAAAGCAAAAGAAGAATGATAAATGTTCTGAATATGATGAATGTGCAACAGTGATTGGGACTGAAACTAAAGCTCAAAGTATGATAGGAAATATGAACATATTGCTTTGACTTCTTGCAGTTAGTTTGCCTATGTTGTCACCAAAGTAAATGACACTTCGCTGTGCAAGAGATTGTTGTTTGGAGTGGTACCATACAAGCTATAAGCTAGTTGAGATGAATGTCACTAGAGATTAGATGGTGCCAAATGAGCAGCAGTGTCTTCAAGGTGTATAGAACAAACTAATTTATTAGTGGATTGTTTTTGTATTTGCTGTTATAGCTCCTGGTCTCTTTAAGCAGCGTCCACCTCTAAGCATCACTGCTTCAGGTCCACTTTTGACACTCCATGAAGAAGTGGAAGCCTTGTTATTCCTGTCTGAGGGAAAACCCTACTTAATGGAGGTATCTGTTCTAAATTCTGCCCTGCTTGAACCTAAAAGCTGGTCTGATGTGATTTCTTGGAAGTATCCTTACATGAAAAACAGTGAATATTAAAAAGTAGCCAGCTGGGGAGTATATGGTTATTGTTTTGAGCCTAAACAAGAAAGCACCTTTGGTTTCTTCTTGACCCCTTCTTGTTCTAGTATATCCCTGAATGTAGGGCTCTGGTTTGAGAGTTTATGAAGTTAGCAAATGCAGCTGAACACATTTTGCAAGTGCCCATGCAGTCAGTTACCATGTCAGCTGGAGGTGCTAACCTGAATTGCTCTGACATAATGGATCACACTTGACCAGACCCTTGGAGGTGGGCAGCAGGAGCTGAATGGAGTGTTATGAGGGCAGGGGTTCAGCTTGCTGGGCCATGCAGGTGCTGGGAGAAAAAGCTGTATGCTTCCTGAAAAAGACTAACATTCTGTTACAAACTTACTTTAAAATAATTGCATGGCTGCATCTGAAATTGTTTGCACTTTTCCATTAGGTCATGTATGCGTTACGAGAGCTAACTGGATCTCTGTTGGTTCTCATTGAGATGGTGGTGTACTGCTGCTTTTGTAATGAGCACTTTTCCTTTACTGTGCTACACTTCATCAAGGTAGGGAGATAATCAAGATAAGCTTTTTGCTTTAAGTGTTTCTTTTAGGCTTTGGTCACACTCTGTGTTGTGGGTTATAATGGCACTGGGATCTGCAGAACAATCAGCACAGTTTGTTGGATTTGGCAGGGGTGTTGGTGGGTTTGGGGTTTTTTTAGGCTTTTACTGTTTAAAACAACAAATTTTCAAAAATCTGTAAAGCTGTCTTGTAATGCTTTGTGTCATCAATATATTTTACTGTCTAAGTAACTTTGTTTTTCTTACATGCAGACTCAGCTGGAAACTGCTCCACCTCATGAACTGAAAAATATATTCCAGTTACTCCATGAGATACTGGTAGGTGAAGGGTAGAGACTTGTACAGGATAGATTCTGCATCAATGCATAATGAAAAAAGCCAGGACTGCATCAGTAATTTCAACACCCACATATCTTTTAATCCTTCGGTTTGGAGTTTGTATTATTTTTTTATATTGCTGTGTTGATAATCTGATGATATATGAAACTTCACAAGTCTTATTTGGTTTTCATGTTGAGGTCATCAAAACCATTCCATAGAATAGATACAGGTATCACACACAACTTAGGTTGATCTTTTTCTTTTCTAACAGGTTATTGAAGACCCATTACAAGTAGAACGCATCAAATTTGCCTTTGAAACTGAAAATGGATTAATAGGCAAGTAAGCCAGTGGGTGAACACTCCTGTCTCCTACTGACCCTTATGTTGATGATGGTTCCTATCATCTCCTAGTTTCTAATCCTTCTAAACTGTTTTAATTCTCAAGGAAAACAACTTGACACATTTGATTTAGCCACCACCACCACAAAAACGCTCTAAGAAAATCCAAAATAAGCATTAGAATATTACAGTAACAGCAAACTGGAAAGGAATTTAACTGGCAAAAATTAATTATCTCCAACAACAGCAGTCAGTGAACCCAGAGAAGAGTGGTACTTACGTACTTAAAAAGTGACATTAAGGAAGCTTAACCAAGAGGTCGACAAGAGCTAACTTTTTTAAATAAGAAGCAGATCATGGTGTATACATAATACGAAGGAAAAAAAAAGCACCTTGGATTAACATAAGAGTAGCTCTATGAATCTTGTAACCTTAAAAATTAATTTTTATTTCCTATGTATCTCAAGAAATCATCAATATTTTTGTTTTGTCAGCATCCTGATTGCCCTAAAAAGAAACTGGTTCAGCATGGAAGGATACTAATACTACTAACTGCAGGGATAGCCTCATAATCTGACAGGTGGCTCCCATTCGTTGCTGCTCATACAAAGTGTTGTCTCTCACAGAAACTTCAGCGAAGTGAAGTTACTAAAGCATTCAAAAGCAAAAGAAAAGTCTCAGAAGTGATGAGTGCTTACTTCATATGAATCAGAAGAGTCTTTGTGTGCAAGAGAAATGTGGGGTAGCCACATGCTGCTCAAAGAGCACCTCCGATGAGTTAGTGCAGCTTGAGCATGTCTTTCATAGCTGTTTGGATGAGGAGCTGCTTCAGATTGTGGCTTTCACCTTAAATTGTTTTGGATTCTGTTTTAGTGAGAAGGAATAGTTAGCTTTGTTCTTTATTTCTATCTTATACTTCAGTGCTCTTCTGTTTAGTAGTTTCCACGTATAACTGATAGAAGAGAAGATAATATGCAGCAGTGTAAGAGAATAGCCAAGTGGTTATTTTATTTCTGGGTAAATTGGTCCCACTTGGACCAATTCTATTCTGTAACTTGGGCAATACATGACCTTTTTTCCTCTACGGAGGAGAGGTGCAGTTATTCAATTGGATTTTTATGTCAAAGGCTTCAAGAACTGCTGTGAGTTTTGGGAGTGAAAGTTGCGGTTTTATCTTGGAGTTTCCTTGCAACAGCACCGAACAGCATCCAGTCTCACTGCACGTGGACCATGAGCTATCTGTCATATTGGCTAGTTTTACTCCAAGAAATGAAATCAGCAAATAATAGTTTTCTGTGGTCCTCCATAGGGTGTTTGTGCATAATTTGCTGTAATTTTATCGTCTGCTGTGTTTCGACAGTAGAAAAACTGGCAACATGCAGTTCCCTAGAAATTATTTGCCAACTTTAGAGGTTTCACCACAGTGTTCTTCACCGACTGCTGTGGACAGAGCAACTTTTGAGTGGCAAACCTGATTGCGGCAGCTCCATGGAAATATTTGTGCTTCTCCTCAGTTAACAAATTTTGTTAAAAGATGTGGGAATTCACAGTATAGAAGATTTCCTGGTAGGAATGGCCTGGGGTTTTGCCCAAGTCTCCCATAGAAGAGGAGGCATGGCTGCTGAATTCTGCTATGCTTGTTTGTGTGAAGAAGCTTTAAACATTCTTCTAGATTTACAAATTTTGATCCAGGTGGAAGCTGGTCATCTGGTCCATTTATGGGGGTTTCAAACAGGTGTTTTGTTTTCCTTCGGATAGATGTAACCATAGCGATTATCTAACATAGAATGGATTATAGGAGAAGAATAACTGCATTAGGAAAGGACTGTTTAAAATTCAGGTACCACATTTGAAAGAATTACTGCATTTTCACTTTGATCTATTTTTAATCCAATAGTTGTGGAAGTACTCAAAACTGCCAGCAGTACAGCAGCGTGTTTAACACAAATACTCATGCTAATAACATCTGTAGAAATAATTTCTACCACCTAAGTTAAAATTTTAGCTTCATCTTTGTTATGTTTTCAGACTGGCTGGTACACAGAAATCTGAATCACGGTTTTTAATCTGTGTGTTTCTCCCCACAGCGTTGATGCACCACAGCAACCATGTGGACAGCAGCCGTTGTTACCAGTGTGTCAAGTTCCTTGTTACTTTGGCGCAGAAGTGAGTCATAGGAGTTTTGGAGTTTAACCTCATCCCTACCTTAAGCCCCTCTGACTAGGCTGCTACTCGTTCTACTTTTGATCAGCTTTATCTTTTGTTACCGTGATATAAGTGGTGCTCAAAGGTCTTGATAGTACATATGTCAGTATGAAGTGAAATCTTTACTGATTAGTGCCTGAGATGGATTTCTCATATAACAACCAATAATTGCTGTTTATAAAGGCAAAGGTCAGCTACATGCTATAGAGCAGGAGCCTAGCATTAAGACCAAGATAAATGTAAGGAAACTGTCCCAGATTTTTGAAATATTACGATTCCTAAATTCTCTTTGTTTAGAACTTGGCATATGTCCTGATAAAGCATAGTTCTGAAATATATTAATCTGTGTAGTAGACTACTTTGTGTAAACTTTACTAGGCATTATTGCTCCTGCTAATTCAGTTAATCACAGGGCTGTATGGTTTAGGTCATAGTTTGCAGTGATAACAGTGCATACAGAGGGCAGCAGCACAAAGAGAGAGAAGTCTTTGGATTTTTTTTTTTTTTTTTAAGTTTGCCAGAATGCTTTGTTCACGACTAATGAATATAATTTCAATTTCCAAGGTGTCCTACTGCAAAAGATTATTTCAAGGAGAATTCCCACCACTGGAGTTGGGCTGTGCAGTGGCTACAGAAAAAGGTAATTTGGCTGTAACTTTACAGAGAAACTGTCACTTAGTTTACGATGAGAGTTATGAAATCTGCATCCTCTGTATGGCTCTCTGAGATGACTCTAAAGACAAAATAGAAGCAACTACTTTTTTTTTTTTTTTTTTACAAGGACAGTTTGGATGCAGCTAAATCTGCTGCATGCAAGAACTTCAGTAGGCCCCCACGTGTTTCAGGCATAGATGCGTGTACAGTGAATAAAACCAAGTGTGAATAGTCCTAATGATTATTCCTTGCCATGTGGGAATTTTTCAGTGCCACTGTATTTGTGTTAGAAGGTTTCGCTTTTTTTAAAAAGCAGTTTTCCTTTGCCTGTGTGTTGATGTGAGACAATGCATAAATGAGTGGATTCCTTACAGAATCTTTGCAGCTTTGCACAAAACATAGGTGTTGACAGATACAGCTTTTTCCTCCCACGTGTGTAGTTTTTGTTCTTCCCTCTAAACGTAGGTTGGCCAATGCATCTTTAATAAATACCCAAGGACACTTTGGAAACATAAAGCTCAGCAGAATTGGCCCAGGTTTGCCTACAGTCAGGCAGGGCCACGCTTGATCTCCCAGCACCATGTGTACTAACAGGATAGTATCCCAGCTCCAGGCTGCCTTTCTGTACTGACAGCTGCTGCCAGGCAGATGTCAGATGCGTAAACTAGTATTGTACTGTACTCTGGAAGCAGAATTAGTGGAATGCAGCTGGCAGAACTTGTTATTACTCTGCTCTTGAAACACAGCGAACTGACAGGTCTGATAGTCCTGCTGTACCCATTTTTACTTTGTACTGGCTCATGTAAACCCTGAGTCCAACACTCTTCAGCTGGCATCCAGTAACTTGCACGCATATACAGTTACCAAATAAAGGGAACTGGTTGCTAGTTTTCAGCTGAGGGGCAATAGCCCCTCTAACTGTTCTGGCTGCATTAAAAGTGCATGCTTGTCTGTGCCCCAATTCTCCAGCTTGTTGCCAAAGGATTCAGGAAGCTTGTTCCAGGCTTGTTAGTTCACCTACCGCCGCAAGGGGATGAGGCTTTACACATGTAAAACTTGTATGGCAATTTTATGGCTTTCTTGGCTTTTTATGCAGATGTCTGAACATTATTGGGCTCCACAGAGTAATGTATCCAATGAAACTTCAACTGCAAAAACCTTCCAGCGCACTATTTCAGCACAGGTATGTGTCAGTCTTGGGAGACGATGTTAAACTTCTTTTACTTCCTTTTTTGCTTTTCAGTTAGCATCTTTGGGTTTGGCAACTTTAGCGTATGGCAGTGCACTTAAGACCATTCTTCCTTTAGAAGCCCAGACCCTGTGGCTGTTCCTGAAAAAAACTAACCCTTGAATGATATTCGTCAATACCACACAATTACCTGTGGTGACTCAGCTATCTCACGACAGTGGCTATATTGTTTCAGAATCAACTTTAATAAATAAATAAATAAATAAAGGTATTGCCATGGCCCCTGACACTCTCTTGGACTGTTTCCAATTCAGGACACGCTGGCCTATGCCACAGCCTTGCTGAACGAGAAAGATCAGTCTGGAAGCAGTAACGGGTCAGAAAGTAGTCCAGCCAACGAGAACGGAGAGAGACATCTGCAGCAGGTAACAATAAAATTAAGGGCATGTTTATCTTCTGTTGTGTTGCTTTGTTAGACAGCTTGTTCCTGGGGCTCGAGTCAGAACCATCACTGAGCGTAGACACGATAATTGTGCACCTTACAAAAGTAACATGCCATATCTTTCTCTCCCCATCCCTTCTGTGTATTGAAAGGGCTCAGAGTCTCCTATGATGATTGGTGAGCCTAAAAGTGACCTTGATGATGTTGACCCGTAGAGGATACCTGTGAACACAAGATCAGATCAACTCAAACATTTAATGCCTGGTACCTACTGAAACTGGAGTCCCATTGCTTATGCCGTTAGAAGAGTCTGGAAGAGAAGTGGCTTTATAGGATTGGAGGCAATGCTGGAGGAGATTGTTTCCCTGAAAGCTAAAAGCATTTTTTTAGCCACAAAGGCGTCAGATCAATAAATGCTCTAGAAAACTGCATCTCCACCTGCAGTAGCTTGTGACAGTCTGGACACCGAAAACAGTTTGTCAAGAAGATTTTATCAAATACACAAACGCTAGTGGTTGAATTTTTATGTGAACATTAAATGAGTGAATGTAAAACTGTTGCTTTTCTGTGATGCTGCAAAAAAATTCTTTTGGTTTTTATACAGGAAAAAAAAACAACAGATTGCCCTTATGTATGGAGGGCAAATTTTTAATCTTTCTGATAATATTGAATAGGAATATTCAAATTTCTGTAAAGATGTGTGATGACTTACATTTCATTGTAAAATATTAGTTAAAGAATGGGTTTACATAAGGACTTCTGTATTTAATATGTCTCCCTGCTAATTTGTAAAGCTCTTTATGAGAAGGATTGGCAAGATGGCTCTGTAAGGAGAGTGATTCCTTACAGAATGGTTCAGTCAAGGAGCTCTGGAATGGGTCGTCATCTCTGGTACCCTTCGAAAAACCACAGACAATTGGGAAGGGCAATAAAAGAAAAGCTTTGTTCTCTAGGTATGCGAGTGTTCATTATTAAAGGATGTTGGTGGATTAAAAAAAAAAGTTAATGAGTAGTTTAAAAGAAAAAAAGCACTTTAAGATGGAATTCTGTTGCAGTTTTACTCATTAAATTTTTTTTAACCTTTGGAGACATATTGAATAAATCGTAGTCTCAATCATGTGATCTGCAATCACTTGCTTATGCTTTGAAATTACTGAGAAAGTTGGTATTGGTTGTATATGATGAATAATTCCTTGAGTGAGTTGGGACACTGTTGTGCAGATTTTATAGCAATTTTAACACGGGGAAAGAATGATTTGGCTTTGTTTGTATTTTCACTTGACCAGGCAACGTTTAAAATATCACAGCTCTTTTGATTTGCTCATAAGATTGGAGCACAGTTTTGTTTTCCATGTCAAGTGCAGTTCAGTGATTTCTGGCTCTGGATACTAGCTTCTGTTGTGCCAACCAACTCCTCATCTTTTGTACATTTTGCGTTCTGTCACATTTTCTGCACTGCTTTTTGCCTTTATTTATGGATTCTGCCTTACTTTGAAAGAAATTATATAACAAACATGCACAGAAATGGGGGACATCTTAAGGAGTGCCTGGGTACCTCCAGAATAGATAAATTTGCCAAGTTAAAGGCACAACCAGCCAAAAAGTGCCTTTTTTTTCTTTTTACATACTGTTGCTGAAACAAGAAGCAGCGGACAGCTTTTCACTGTTGTGCACTAATATTGAAATTAACCAGTCATTTCACTGTTGGAAGTAAACATCTGATCTGCTTTCAGCTGTACAGCTTTATAACTTATTGCGGGTTAAGAGAGCCGTTGTCATAAATTGCGCGTGCGAAGAAGTAAGGGTGGCATTGTAGTGAATCTTTCACTTTCTTTTCCAAACAATGTCTTCATAGACACATGGCAGAGTTAGCATTTTATAAATGTTTCTGATAATGTGCTGGGACATTTTAAATGTGATGTTTTAAATTAATTTTGAATAAACCATTTCTTACGGATACCCCTTCTTCCTTCCCCCATCCCTAATACTTTGTTAACGGGTCATAAATCGTCACAAGAAGTCAGTACACAGCGGTGATGGTGATGGAAGAAGCTGGTAATGTTCCTATGGGTTGGCACCACTTGTCGCTTCAGGTTCCTGTTATTTCCTATGGAAACGACGTCCTCGATTACTGCAGGCCCAGAGAAGCATTGATAAGAGAATTGCATCAGGATGGCTCATCACCACTGTATACTTGAAACCAATACAAACTTTTTCATGGTTCTGCTCACGCTTGTACAAAGTCAGTGGTTATAATTTGCAATAAGATGATACTTGGTCAATTATTTTTTTGTTTCCAGCTGCTGTCATTTGAACCTGCTGAAGATTATTTTTTGGAAAATAGAGTTCAACAAAACTAGTTTTTGTGTAAATTGTGATGCATTTCTATGTTGTAATTTTTACTGCCAATCTTTTTGGATGAAAATGTTTTTATACAGCTTACAAAATGTTCAGTGAAGAGCAGCCGCAGCCTGCCTGTGAGCATTCGGGAAGATATTGTCCGATTAATACGTAGACATTTGGCACTGGAAAAATAGGCAGTCTTGATGAACAGTCTTGGGATTCCTGGTCAATGGAATAAAGTTATTCCTTTCACAGAAAACTAGTGTAATCTTTAGACTGCACATACACTGCTACGCTGTTGTCTTGTTGATCCTCTTATCTTGAAACTTCTTAGGCCAGTCCTGCAGATGATAAGCTCTGAGAGGTTGCCCTGATTGCCATTTTGGCTCCTGTCCAGAGTAAATCAAAGCAGCTGAATGGCCCCTGGAGCTACGCTGCCGCATATCCTTATGCCATGGCATGTTCTCACGCACTGTCAGATTTGTATCTGTGTGCAGTTTCTTCTCCTGACCTTCTTAGCAGAATGATTTACCCTGGCTACGCTTGCAGTCATGGATTAGACTGGCTTTTATATGTCAGGATAGCAAGATTTGCAGGCGATCTGGACTTGAGTTAATACTGCCTTTTCTGTTGGTGCGAGGTGCAGAAAGCTGGACGCGTAGCAGTGCCACGGTGCTGGTATTCCCCTGCTCACCTGTCTGCTGCCTTCGTAAGCAGAACTAGGAGCTGCAACCAGGGCTGCTGTCCCGGTTCTGCCTCCCTGACAGGTGCCTTTGTCCTCTGCTCTAAGGACAAAGACTTTTACATTTCAAGCATGACCCAGCCTGTGCCCTCCACTGGCAGTGCCAGTCCTGGGAGCGGGGACTGAGCATTGCAAATAGTGTGCTGGCGCGACTGTCTGCAGTGTACCTGGGATCAACGCTTTCTCCTGAATGAGAGGGGCTTTTCTGCCTACCCACATACAAGATACTAAGCAAGGGCTAATCTTTAGTTTCCTTCCACCAGGCTTACACTTGCTTGAACTAAGCTGTGAAAGCTGTATCTGGCTTATTGTGCACGGAACGTGCTCACACCTTCTGCTGGGAGCCGGCGGGGGAGCAGGCAGCAGGATCTTCCCTTTTTGCAGGGATGTCAGCAGAGGTGAAATACCTGATGCATGTTTTGAGAGGTTATGGCTGAAAAATTACCAGCTGTGTGAAAGCTGTTCACAAACTCTTAGGCTAACATCCCTTTTTCTTTTCCCACTCTTTGTGCAAAATTCAGATTATAGCTGATAAAATTACGGGCTGTAATTTATATACATGTTAGGTAACTATATGTTTAGATTAAGGCTGGGCTTTTGCCATCTTTAGGGTAACAAGTTAGAAATAGTTTAAACCTTTCAAAGTGGTGCTTCCTACTGGCTCTCTGTCTTCTCTTGCCAATTAAAGCTGGAGTAACAGATCTGCAAGGGGCTTTTTGATAGGGAAGAACACCCAACCCAGAATAGCCGAGGTTTGACAGGCTAACCTTGTGCTGTGGTATCAAGCTTTATTTTTTCATCTGTCCTCAGGTAACACAACACAAATTATATACTGTAGTACCGCGAGGCTGCTAATCACCCAGAAAAAAGTGAGATATGGCTTTGGTGGCTTCTGGTACTTCTCAGCCTTTCTCTGCTGCTGTGCGTCTCTAAGGATCTATGCTTTGTCTTCTTTCTGGGGCTTCAATGCTTATCGAGTGAAACCCAGTGTGATTAGCACCAGCAACAAAAAGCACAAGGGCACGTTCCCCAAAGCCGGATGATGCTTTGTTTCCGTAACTGGAAGCTCTTGTCCTACACCACTGTTTTAAAAACAAACCTCTGTTGTTGCATGTGCATGGGACAACAAGACTGGGTGCCTGGTGTCTGTGCCAGTGCCGGAGCTCAGGCCGGCTGTGGGCAAGGAGAGGGTGCCAGCGGTTGTCCAGGGGGACCTCCTGGACCTGGTGGCCTGTGGCTGGCTCACTAACGAAGCAGAGCTCGTTTGGGGGAGCAACATCCCTGCTGGACGGGTGCCAGCTCCCCCTTCCAGGCTGGTTCCCCGGGGGGAGGTACACGAAGCCAGACAACGGATCATATCTACTGAGCACTGGTCTATGAATTTTATTTTAAAAAGACATTTATAAAATGTTTATTTATAAAATTCCAAATAAATATTTAAGGTACAAATGTAAAAACCAAGGTACTATGAAAGCTTTTTCTTCTTTCACAGTTTGTTGTTTGTTTTTTTTTAAAAAGGAATTACAGCCAGTTCTATGTGTCTTGGGAAGACCTGAAAGGGAAACTTAAAGCAATGCATAACACCAGCAGATCATTAACTTTGACTTAACAACAGAAAAAACACTAACAAAGCAGTAGCTGACTGTAGCAATGCAGATTAAAATCTAATTAAACAAGCAGACTGTTTAAAGTACAGCCTTACACTTGACTAAAAAGTAAAGAAGTCTCCTAGGTACATGAGTAAACAATTATAAAACTGCCCAAAAATGGCTAAACTATGATTTTCCAGGTGCTAAGCGGCATTAGCTGACATCTAATGAGCAACTAACCAGGAAAAGAAAGGAGCAATCCTCACCACAATGGTTTGGTTTTTTTTAAAGCTGGTGGTTTTGTCATATGCTGGGTGACAACACGAACAAACGGCCTCGAGACGGCTCATTACAGTCGGCGTATTTATAGAAAGACCCGGCGCGTGGCAGGGACAGGATGCTGGGATAACTCCAGTGATGGGGCAGTGCTCCGGCTGCTCCGAAGAATTCTCGCAGAGCCCCCCGGGCCTCGGCCCCGCTGCGATACGAGAGCGTGATGAGCTTGTACCGCACCATCGCGGCAGCCCAAGCGCGGCGATCGTCGGCCAGCCGCGTGTCGGAGCGTGGACCGTGCTGGGAGCTCAGCCCCGCGAAGGTACCGAGCCGGAGACGCGGCGGTCCGGCGAGGCACCCATCCCTGCCGGGCCGGGCACGCCGGGCCGGGGCGGCCGCGTCTCCGGCTCGGCGCGTCCCTACTGCTGGCTCCGGCAGCAAATGGCGATGGCCGCGGCCACGCCGCTGCCCGGGACACCGGCCGCCACGCAGGTATCGTCCACGGCGTAGGCTCCCATGGTGCCGGGGCCCTGGGAACGGGCGTTACAGCCCGTCAGCGTCCAGCCGTCGTCGCAGGACACCGTCACCTAACGGGGGGAGAAGAGGTCACCCTCCGCGGGGCAGCAAAGGGGCAGGGGGCTGCCCATCCCCGCCGGTCCCCAGGGCTTGGGACGATGTGACCGATGTCACGCTGAGCCGCCGGACCCCAGCTCGGGGCGGGGAGGGGGCGTCCCGTTACAGGTGGGCAACTGGGGACGCCAGCGAAGGCTGGGGTTGGGACGATGAGATGCCGAAGCCAACCCGACCCCCCCATCAGGGTAGCAGAGGGACAAGCAGAGGTGAGGACAACCCCACGGCGGCGGAGCGCGCGCGCCGGCCCTACCTTCTCCGCAGAGCCCGGGGACGCGTGCTCCTTCACCCGGCACTCGAGGCCGGCGGCGGGGCAGCACGAGGCGTGCGCCACCACCTCCGTCCCGCCGGCGCAGCGGCCGGGCCAGCTCCCCGGCCCCGCCACGGGTCTGCCGCCGTCCCCCAGCGCCGCAGCGGGGGAGTGGAAACTGCAGCCTGCCGAGGGGGGAGAGGGGCTGTCCGCACGGGGTGGCTGCAGCAGCATCCCGGGGCACACGCGGGCGCTGAGGGACGCCGCCGCTCGGCCTTCCCTGCCTCCACGCACGCAGCACGTCTCCCCCTTCCCCGGCGCGCGCGCCCACCCTTTTACCCCCTGGGTCTCGGAGTTTTTTCTGGAAGAAACCCCCTCGGCCCATCAGCGCGTTGGCTCGAGGGTCTGTAACCCGCCGCCTCGGGCGTTACCGGTCAGCACGTGGTCCTGCGGGGAGCAGCCGGCCCCCTCGGCCGTCGGGGAGCCGGCGTTGATCCGGCACTCGGCCCTGGGCCACGTGCAGCACCTGGCGATGGCGTAGACGCCCCGGCCGCGGAAAGCGTTGTGGGCAACGCACTGCTTCTGCCCGTCCTTGTCCTGCGGCCGGGGCGGCACGGTGTCACCGGGGGTGCTCGAGGGCCTGGGGACGCCCCTGCGAGGCCGGCGGGCACCCCGGGGGCGGGAGGACCTCCATCTCCGCGCGCTCCGCTCACCTCCATGTGCTCCCCCAGCCGCCTGCCGCTGCGGGAGAAGCTGGAGCAGCTGAGCATCTCCTCGGCACCGGCGCAGCGAGCCACGGCCGTGGCGTGCCGGGTGAGTCCCGAGCGTGCCGACCACACCGAGCGGCAGTACAGCCGCTCATCTGCAACGGGGCGGATGGCGTCGGTGGTGGGGTGGGCACCCACGGCAGCACCCAGAGCCCACGGCACGGAGAGGGCCGCCGACGAGGGCTGGCGGGTCTCCCCCCCGCTACCCTCTGCGTGCAAACAGCCATGCTTGGGCTCAGCCGTCCCCGGCGCAGCTCGGGGAGGAACGTGCCTTGCCGACGCGCTGTGCTTTCCACCCAGGGAACTTCTTTTCCCAGTAAGGGCAGAGCTCTGCTGGGCACCCAGCAGGCAGCCGAGGTCTTTACCTGCGCCCAGCCGGGCGGGCAGCCCGGCCACGCTGTTGGGCGTCTGCAGCCGCTGCTCCTCGGGGAACCAGACCATGTCCATGACATTCTTGGTGGCGAAGCGCAGGAGGTGCTGCCGGAGCTCGGCGAGGCTCAGCTGGGGCTCGGCGCTGAGCAGCATGGCGGCGATGCCTGCCGAGAGACCGGGGGACCGCGGTGAGAACCGGGGGCCGCGCGTGACTCCCGTCAGCAATGTGAGTCCGGAGAGACGCGAGGGGAATCGCTGCAGCCCATCACGCGCACGCACGGGATGCGGGAGCTCCGTGCAGGCTGCAGCACCCAAATGAGCCAAACATGCCAAAACCGTGGCACCGTGGCACGCGAAAACGTCCCCAGCACCAGCAAGCGGAGGGCCAGCCCTGCCTGCCGCCCCGGACCCCAGCTCGCCTGCCACGTGGGCGGCCGCCTGCGACGTCCCGCTCTGCGCCGTGAAGCACGTGCTGCAGTCGCTGGAGGCGCCGATGATGTCGTCCCCCGGGGCGAACAGATCCACGCAGCGGCCAAAGTTGGTGCCCAGGGTGCCGATGGAGGCGGGCTGGTCCTCGCTGTTGGTGGCGCCGACCGTGATGACCTGCCAGGGCGGTGACGGAGGGGGACGTGGGCGGGATGGGATGCGCAGCCCCAGCCCACTCGGCTGACTTGGCGCTGGAGCGGATGAGCCTGGGGAGGTGGCAGAATGTCCCCGCATGTCCCCATGCCTCAGGGAAACCACCCCCCCCCAGCCCGTACCTCCGGCTCGGATGCTGGCGAGTACAGGCAGGCATCGTCCTTGTAGTTACCGGCAGCCGCGACCATCACCGCCCCCATCCGCGCCATCCGCCGACAGCCGGCGTTGAGCACGCGGCTGTAGGCGCCGGCGAAGGGCAGCAGGACCACCGGCGGCGCGCGGGGCTGAGCCTCCAGCGTCGCCTTGATAAACTCCAGACCTGGGAGGGACGAGATGAGGGACAAGAAACTATGGCAGGAGGAGGACGAGGCGGGGCGGGGGGCTCCGGGAGGGAACGTGCTCCTCTGCGGGCCGTGGGGTGACTCACCGATGAGGGTCCCGCTGACGGTGCCCTTCCCCTGGCAGTTCAGCACGCGGAGGCTGCGGATGTTGGCGCCCGTGGCCACGCCAGCGTCGCGTCCGCTCAGCACCCCGGCCGTGTGGGTCCCATGGCTGTCACACTTGCTGGCCTGGCGCAGGCACCACGGTTTTACACCCCGGCCCATCGCATCAAAATAAGTTTACGAGCCCACAGCATCCTCCCCACCCCTTGTGCTTTGCAGCAGCTAAATCCCACTGCAGAATAAATCTTTAAAAATATTTTTGGGGATGGGAGGAAGATAAAAAAATCATCCTGTGCAGAAGGAGAAAAGCTGGCAAGAAAGGACAGGGGATGCAGGCAGCCTTCCCCAGGGCTGCGCTAGCAAGCGGTGATAAAAGCCATGCAAGGCAGCACTAGCACCCACCACAGGGCGCAGGCAGCTGTCCCGGACCTGGGCGCGGGGTGACCCTCGACTCCTTGCAACGATACCTTGACACCCACCTATGCCCCCCACAGACAGCTTTCCCCAGAAAGGAGCCCTGCCCCGCTCAGCCACAGCTCCAAATAGAACACGTTGAGGGTCGCAACATCCCCCAGGACCGCAGCTCCTGCTGCTGCATGTCCTGCCCGGCATTTTGCCGCGAGCCAAGCGTCCCTCTTGTCCTGGGAAGCCCCACGAGCCTGGCCAGGGTGCGGTGGGTGCAGGGGGATGCTCTTGCCAGGCTGCGACGTGCAGCACCTCAGGGCTCACCTGCCTGTGGAAGCGGGTGCCATCCTCCTCGGGGATGCTCTCGAAGTCGGTCACGAGCACCCTGCCCTCGATCTCCCGATGGGTGCTCTGCACGCTGGTGTCCAGCAGGTAAATCTCCACCAGGTCACCTTTATCTACCAGGGACGCAGCCGGGGAGAAAGGCAACCAGCGCTGCGGTCAGCCTGGGCCACCTGGGATGCTCCCCAAAAGCAGCTCCAGACCCGCAGCACCATGGGGCAGGGGGATATCCCCATCCCCTCAAGACCAGGAGAAGGGATGGGGTCACTGACCCTTCCCCGAACACCCATGGTCCTCCCCCCACTGCCCAGAGCTTACTGGGAGGGCTGTAGGCGCCCGAGCTGGGCTGTGGCGGCACAATCCTGCCCAAGTTCCAGGGGATGCTCTGGGCAAAGACGTAAGAGTCCTCCTCGACGTACTCCACGTGCGGCAGCTTCAGCGCCTGCGGGGACGAGGTGCAGCGCCCGGCGTGGTGGTGGCAAAGCTCCCGTTCCCCGCCGAGGCTGGGGGTGCCACCCGCTCCCCCCGCCCAGTGCCCACCCCAGCTGCTGCCCCGCCACCGCGACTCGCACCCAC
Source organism: Haliaeetus albicilla (assembly GCF_947461875.1). Taxonomy (NCBI): domain Eukaryota; kingdom Metazoa; phylum Chordata; class Aves; order Accipitriformes; family Accipitridae; genus Haliaeetus; species Haliaeetus albicilla. Next base: position 6,112,695 of record NC_091490.1, read on the forward strand.
GGGACCCATCCTCCGCCCCACGTACCGTGTCCAGGACGTCGCTGCTCATCTTCACCAGGAAGGCGGGCAGGAGGTGGAAGACGTGCAGCAGTTCGGTCAGGTATCCCCGCCGAGCAGCCCGGGCCTGCAGCCGCCGCGCCGTGCCTCGCACCTCGGCTTGGTCACGACCTGCCCGCAGCACCACCACGTAGCGCCCGGGCAGCCGCCACGACGCCTGCGGGGACACGAGACCCGGCCTTGGGTTTGGGTTGGGGTTGGGGTTGGGGTTGGGGTTGGGGTTGGGGTTGGGGTTGGCATTGGGGTTGGGGTTGGGGTTTGGGTTGGGGTTGGGGTTTGAGTTTGGGTTGGGGTTTGGGTTTGGGTTGGGGTTTGGGTTGGGGTTGGCATTGGGGTTGGGGTTTGAGTTTGGGTTGGGGTTTGGGTTTGGGTTGGGGTTGGCATTGGGGTTGGGGTTTGGGTTGGGGTTAGGGTTGGGGTTTGAGTTTGGGTTGGAGTTGGGGTTTGGGTTTGGGTTTGGGTTGGGGTTGGGGTTGGGGTTGGGGTTGGGGTTTGAGTTTGGGTTGGGGTTTGGGGTTGGCATTGGGGTTGGGGTTTGGGTTGGGGTTAGGGTTGGGGTTTGAGTTTGGGTTGGAGTTGGGGTTTGGGTTTGGGTTGGGGTTGGGGTTGGGGTTGGGGTTTGAGTTTGGGTTGGGGTTTGGGTTTGGGTTGGGGTTGGGGTTTGGGTTGGGGTTGGAGTTGGGGTTTGGGTTGGGGTTGGCATTGGGGTTGGGGTTGGGGTTGGGGTTGGGGTTTTGGTTTGGGTTTGGGTTGGGCTGGGGTTGGGGTTGGGGTTTGGGGACACACACGGACAGACACAGGCGCAGTCGGTCGCCCCCACCCCCCCACTCTCCTCACCTTAGCAGCACGCTGGAAGGCAGCGTGCCCCGAGGGGACGGCCCCGAGGGCGGCTGCCTCCTCCTCCTCGGCCTCCCCCAGGGCCAGCATCAGCTCCTCTGCCAGCTCCGCCGCTGCCCGTGCCAGCACCAGCGCCAGCACCAGCACCAGCGCCCGCGGGGCCATGCCCGCCTGGACCCCCGAACGACCCCGACAGGGAGCACGGAGATGCTCAGGGCCTCCGAACCTCCCCCTCCTCTCCTCCTCCTCCTCCTCCTTCCACCAGCACGGCGCAGCCCGGAGCCCGGAGAAGCCGCTGAGGACGAGCGGAGGAGCTGGAGGAGCCGGAGGAGCCAAAGCGGACCCGCAGCTGCGGCTTTGCCCGGTGCGGCGGGGCGGGGATCACGCCACCGCCGCCGGCCCCATCGGCCCACCCGGGTGGGTTAACCATTAACGGGACCGGGAAAGGGCGAGGGGATGTGGGTCGGCAGCCTCATGTCGCGGGGGGAGGGTGGGTGAGCTCGAAATTCCCCCGCGAGTCCCCGCGCGTGGCTGGGAGGTCTGGCGAGCAAAAGGCAGACGCTCAAGGACTATTTGCGGAATGGGCTAGAAAGCTTTTACGTGTCTCTTCCTGGCTTACTTCAGAGATAAATTGCCATGAAAGCCTCTAATCCTGTTGAGGCATTTTTTACAGAGCCGTCACACGTCGCGAATGTTATTTTTTCGGGGATGCGGTGGGTGCTTTCCCGCGGGTCCCCCCGCTGCTTTCCTTCCGCCGGGCTCCCACGCTGCTCCCACATCCCCAGGGACCTGCGGCAAACCCCTTCCCTCCTCCCTGCTTCTGAGGGAAATAGGGATTTGGTTTTTACAGGCTATTTATAAGCTCCTGGGAGCTCCTATGGTTTATATGGATGTACGGTTTATAACCATGTGTATGTTTTATATGGATTTCTGTATTTTTACTTTTAACGAGACCTCGAGTGGGTGGCTGCGCTCTGCTTTGGGTAACCAGGGGGGGACACACGCCGGCCCCCACGGCAAGCTGACATCACCAGGGTCCAGCCTCCGCCAGGCTCCTCATGGGGACAAGTCACCCTCCTAATTTTCAGCTCAGCTTAATCAGGCGCTGCTAAACCCTCCTGCAACACGGAGCTGATGCTTCGGGACACCTTTGGGACAGCCGGGGCACCGGGGGACCCCGTTCTCGAGGGAGGATAGGCTCCCTCTACCCTGCAGAGTCCTTTTCACATGGAGGATGAGCTGTCTACCTAGGGAAGGATGGAGAGAGCCCACAGAGGAGGGGGTGGCGAAGCCTCCAGCCCCCCAACATGTGCCAAGCAACACAGGGAAATCTTGGAGTGAATACCCAACCCCAAAGCCTGTGCAGGGAGTGTGGGAGAGACAAGACAGCCAGCCCCGGAGCTCGCTGGGAGGAGTGGGTATCCGCAGAAAGATTCTGTTTTTCATGAAAAAAAATATTCAGGAATAGCCAAAAACGTGCAGCTCGTAGGGAAGAGATCTGTTTCCCGTCCTGGCACACAAGGGAGCTTCTAGCAGCAATTCCTGCTGCTGCTGAGAGCAGCGGTCCCCTCCGGCTGTGTCTGTGTGAAGGGGGGGTCTCCTTTTTAGGGGGGAGGAAGGAGAGAGCAGAGAAGACAACAGAGAAGACCCCAACAAGGGGGGAAAGGCCCCCAAATCCCCTGCTGCCTTCCAGCGCCAGCAGAGCGGCAGAGCTCCGGGGTGCTGCTGGACCGAGGTACCCCCCACCCCGCCTCCCGACCCAGCGACAGGCCTCGGGGCAAAAAAAAGCAGAGCCCCTCCCCACCACACATTTTGGGGGCAGCTGGATACGAGTACAATTTATTCCGAAACCACAGAACCGCAAACGAACTTTAAAGTTGCACCAGCCGGGAATCGAACCCGGGTCGCAAGAATGGGAATCTTGCATGATACCACTACACCACTGGTGCGCTGTTCCCGCGCTCCCCCGCGCGCCGCCAAGGGCACGCGGCGCGACACGCCCCCTTTCCCACGCCCCCGCCCCGCCCCGCCCCGCCCCGGGGCCCGGGGCTTTGCAGAACTCTTAATTTCATGCAGGAATGTCCCGTTTCTCACAAATGTTTAACTTCAGCCGGCGCGGGGAGAGCTGAACCCTTTGGCTGAGGCAACCTCTGTTCCCCGGGCTCCTCCCGCCTGTGGGCACCCAAATTCCAGCTGCACAAAAGGGCTCCCGGGGGGACACATGGAGGACTCCAGGCCCCATCTCAGCCCTCTCCTCTGTTCCTGCCCAAGGCAAATGCTTTTGAAAATTAAGCTTCTTTGGCCAAAAGTGGTAGCGAGCGCCAGGACGTGAGATGGGCAAAAGCTTTCGGGTGTCTACGAGGCTCCTACGCTCGATACGAGCCGGCGACGTAAAGCGCCGTCCTGCCCTGGGCACCCTCCGGAATCCTGCCCGAAGGGTGTCCCCACAGCCGCCACACTCCCCCCACGCCAGGAAGGACGACGGGCAGGACTCGAGCAAGCGTAAACAGTTGGGTAACGCTTCGTCTTGGCCGGCTGCTCACAATATTTAGCAAACACCTTCGTTCCCCACCCTCCCAACGGCACCGTTGCCCATAAACACCCCGAGCGCGCAGGGTGCTGCCTGCCCTTTTCCCCTTGCTGCTGCGGTGACGCAAAGGGCGCAATAACGCCTGGAGGGGTGTCATGGGGGCACGAAGCCCCCCCAGGTAGAGCCATTTCTTGCACCACGCAGGACTGCACCAGCAAAGCGTTCCCCGGGCGGCAGGGGAACGTGGGGAGCGTCGTTTCCAGGGCTCCCATGCTCCATCCCCCTCGGGTGCCGGAGGACAGCTTTCCCCCCACATTTGGGCTTGTCAACCCCCTAAATTTGCTGAAGAGCCGCTCTGCCAGCCGATACGTGCTCCCAAGCCTCCTGGGGCCGTGCCGGGCGCACGCAGCATCCAGCCCAGCTTTCCCAAAACAAGGTGAGGGACTCGGCATCCCCATACGGTTGGATCTGCTGATGTTTTGATCCAAACCCAGCTGCCGCCCCGGGGAGGCTCAGCCACGCAGCTCCCCGCGGCCCCGAGCAGCTGAAGGGCAGGCGGAGGTCGCAGATCCCGCCGTCCCTGCGTGTTGCAAACAGGCTGCGGAAAGCCGCTGCGTCGCCCCTGTCGTGGTGACAAACCAGGCTCAGTTCCATCAACGTGACTTGAAACGAGCGCTTATTATTCAGAGGGAGTTTGGGGACGGTGGGCACCGGCACGCAAAGCCGCCCACGGCGCTGCGGCTGTTGACGCCGACCCAGTGGAGAGAGAAAATGTTGCCCAAAGCCACCACCTTGAGCGGCCCTGGGGAAGCCACTGCCATCGCCGGGGTTTCAGCTCAGCTGGGTCCTCCTCCCTCTGCCCCCGCCAGCGCGGGATGCTGGTCCTCGTGCGGGAATCGGGGGACAGCACGGTCTGTCCCCCGCCGTCACCCCTCTCCCAACCTGGAGACGTGAAGGCTGCCTGCTGCGGGAGTCTCAGGATCTAATTTTAATTCCAGGGGTGGGCTTTGATAAGGGGGAAAAAGGCTTTGCGGATATCCCCACCTCTTAAAGCCTACCCGGTGTGAATACATCTTTACCCGCCTAAACGCTGATCCTGTTTCAAGCAGCAAAGCTAACCTTTTCCCTTCCTAAAGACATCAGGTAGCCTGGATCCTGCCCAGCCCAGCATTCGTGCTTATCTGCGCCCACCCAAAGGGCTCCAGCGAGGGGGACCTCGTCCCCTCTGCTGCGAAAACTGGGGAGGCGGTGGTGGTCCCCTCGGGTTTTGCGGGGTGGCAGCCTCCCATGCAGCTGGGTGGGCACGAGGGGCGCAGCGTGGCACGGGGGACGGGCAGGAGCCCGGGGGCTCCTCCGTTCTGCCAGCGCTGCACTTTCGGGGGTCAGCCCCAGCCCCTTTCTCCCAGTCTGTGACGTTTGCATTGCCTCCGCGAGACGAGTCCATGCCAAGAGGCCATTCTCTCCGGGAAATCAGTTTTCAGGCTCAAAAAGGTGGTCGCTATCCTCGAGCAGAGCATCCGACCCCTCTTGGAGCCCATAATAAAGGTCACCCTCCTCCCCAGCGCCTTTGCGGGGAGAACCGGGGTGCCGTCCCCCCGCCGGGGAGCTGGTCGGGATACAGCCAGAGCGGGTGGCAGACGGTGGGGGAGATCGGCCCCGTGGCACGGGGCTGCCGGGCACAGAGCCTTCCAGCGACGGCGTGTCCATGTCCTCCAGGAGGGATGCCAGCGGCGCGTCCCCTGCGGCTGGCTGGGGGGGGCTGCGGGAACAGGGAGGGCTGAGGGGCGAAGGGCAGCGCAGGGGTTACGCTAAACTGGGATTTTCCCTGCGTCTGGTGGCTGCTGGGCTCGGCGTTGCCCAGCCAGCGTCCCAGCATCCCCAGTTCCCCTTGCTGGGTGGCTGGGGAGCCCCGGGAGGGCCTTATCTCAGCCCCTGGTACCTGCATTTATGGGGACAACTTGCCTGCCCATGTTCCCTCTCCTGCCCGTGGGACAAAGCAGCGGCTGCCCTCGCACGCTGTGCCTGCGTCCCAGGGGATAGCAGGGTGCCCCGTCCCAGCTGTAGCGGCATTTTGGCAGAGGGGGTGCCCAAGTCCTACGCCTCGAGTCTGCACAGTGACCCCCTGTCACCTGCAAAGCACTTTGAGGACCTCCCAAACCAATGCACGGGCATCATACGTGGCATCTGGTTTGAGGGACACATACTGAGCGTCTCATTTCTACCAAAGTCTGACCAGGAACTTGGGATTTATTCTGGTGAGGGACGTTGTTTATATTTATAAAATGAAATAAAAGCAAAATGTAAATTGCAACCAAAGGCGATCCAGATTTCCTCCTCTTTTCACCCTGGTAAATAATTTGGTACTGGGAGACCCCATGAGCTGACACACTGTCCGGGCTCCACCAGGGCTGGGTGTCTGGGGGGTCAGTGCTCTCCCTCCTCTCCCACCACCCCCCCACCGGGGGTCTGACCCCCACCCAGTTTCACCCCGCATCCCACCGGTACCAACCCAACCTCATGGACATCACGTACCAGCTGCCTGCTGCCGTTTCCAGCCGAGGCGCTGGCTCTCGGGGGGGGTCTCCAGCACCCCCCAGCTCCCAGTGGACCTCTGCTCTCGCCTGCACCGCCAACTGGGAGCAGCTGCGGGATCTGGGCTGGGCCGTGGGTGGGAGCGGATCCGAGCCCACCGCCTGCCTCTGGATCTGCTCGTAGGACAGCGGGCTTTTCTCGTAGGTGCTGGTGGCCTCTTGGTTGGGGCAGGGTGCCTGCAAGCTGGGGGTGAAGGAGGAACGGGGTGCTGAGCAGGACCCGGACCCCCACGGAGCCGGGAGATGCTTGGGGACACTCATGCAGGACTCCATCAGGTGCTTTAGAGGTCACATCACTGCCCACACCAGCGGGTCCTTGCAGGAGGGATGCCTGCGGGAACGCAGCTGGATGCTTTGCACCCTCCAGCATCGCTCCGGCTCCGGCCCTGGGGGGGCTCAGCCGGCCCTTGCCTCCCCCACCCCAGCCCCTGCTTGTCATTTTTTGCCGCAATAAGTGGAGTTGTCCCCAGTGCCAGTGTGCTCAGGCGCTGCCCTTGTCCCTGGGGGCACACAGATAACCGTGTGTACAGATGAAAACACCCACCAAAAGGAAAAACGGCCGCTGGGACCTACCGGGTGTCCCTCTCCAGCAGCACGATGGGTTTGTGGTCCAGGAACCGCTTGGCCTCAAGGTCCACAGGGGTGAACATTATCTGGCAGGAAAAGAAACGTAGAGCCTGGGGGGGCTGCGCTGGGCATCGTGGGGACCCTCAGCCCTTGTTAGTGGTAAAATAGCTGGGGTGTTCCTTCAGCTGGGGTTTTGGTCTTTTCTCAGCATGGTTGGATGTCTTGCTTGGAAATGGGTTTTTAGGGGGAAATCAGTAAGGGATTGAATGAACCCAGCACACCCTGCTCTCAGCACCTTGTCCCCAGCGGGGTCATGCGTGTCCCTGAGCCTGGGGGGGGTCCCAGGGCCCACAGGGGAGGTCGGTGGCCAGGGACAACACCGAGAGTGCCCCGTCCTTGAGCCCCCAGCATGGTGACAAAGCCACATCTCCCTCCTCACCAGGGCTGACCTCAGCTTTGGGGGGAGCTGGGGTCAGCCTCACCCCGGTCCCAGGGGACCCGGCTGGTCCTGGGGGTCCCAGCAGCTCCCGGGTCCTGGGGTCCCACACACCACCCCACATTTCAGGGTGCAGCCAAGCTGTTGACGGGCCATCCTGCAGTGCCCAGATCCACGCCACAGCCTCCCTCTCCCTGGAAAAAAGCCTTTTCTGCCAGCTCTGTTTCCCGGGGCAGGGACGCGTGGCCGCCCTGTCGCACCAGCAGTGCCCTCTGCCAAGGAGACTGGGAGGTGAGGGCTGTGCTGGGGGGGGCTGCCAGGCCCCTGCCCACCTCCATGGCCATGACAGCCCCTTCTTTGAAGTCCTGGGAGCCCACCGAGCCCCCAGCCTCTGTGGGTGCAGGGAAGGGGCTGGTTTGGGGAGGGGGGTGCATGGGAGAGACAAACACAAGCTTAATTCCTGGGGCTTATTCCCCGCTGCCTGCTTGACAGCAAAGCCCCGGGCTCGGGGAGGTGCAGGGGGACGAGGGGACGGGGCTGCATCCTGCAGTCATCAGTGGGGAGGTGTAGCAGGGCACGAGCCTCCCAAACCCGTACTTCTCCCTCCGGACCACCCCAGCCAGCTTTGCCCCGCGATCTGCCACTACCCCACTCCACAGATGGGGAAACCGAGGCGCAGCCCAAGGCCACACGTCCACAGCAGCCGAAGCCCCCCAAACCCGGGTGAGCCCCCCGAGGTGCACAGCAGCAGGATGGACCCTACCTTCGGGTAGCACTGGCACATGCTCCAGGTGATGCCCACGGCTACGAGCAGGACACCCAGGGCGCAGAAGGTGATGTAGATCTGGGGCTTTTCCACGCTCATGATGAACATCCCCGTCATCACCAGGAAAAAACCCAGCATGATGAACCCATAACGAAAGGTCTTCTCCTCGGCCATGGGCACCAGGTGGGAGAGGCAGGGGAGGAGAGATGCCGGGAAGCCCTTTTACCTGCGGCTGCTGCCCACTGAGCGCACCTCCAGGGTAAGGCAAGGAGTGGTTTCTTTCTCCGGAGGCTGCCAGAGGCTGAGGATCAGCTGTACGTTGAGCCTGGTCCTGCCCAGGGCTGAGCCAGCCAGTTTTTTAACGGGTTTGTAATGAATGCAAACACCGACCCGCCGTTCACACTCCAGTGAAGCCGCCCGGCACGTGTCCGGGTAACCTTCCCTGCAGGCACGCGTGGCCGGAGCCCACGCCTGGGGAAGGGACAGGGAGGGAGAAGGGGGTACGTCAGCAGAGACGGGGACTTGGCGAGCGGCTTATTCCGACGGGACTTTCCCAGCCCTGGGGGCTGGAGCTGGACTCGGCCACAAATTGGAGCTGGCAGAGCCCCAAATAAGGGGGACGCCAGGACGCAAGGTGTTTTCAAGGGCTGCGGGGCTGCGGCAGGGAAGGAGGGAGCGCTCCAAGGTTTTTTGGAGGCCAGTGGGTTGGGAATAGCCCCCACCTTGCTCCAGCTGGGTGCCAGGGTGCCATCGGTGGGGCTACCTCGGTGGGGCAGCAACCGGGCTGCGAAGGGGGGGCTAAAGCCAGGGAAGGATGGAATGGGGCTGGTCCACCCAGGGGAGTGAGGACAGAGTGTCTGCGTGCCCTGTGTTTGCTTAAGATGGAGCTGGGGTGTTAAAAGGTGTCCTCTTCCCACCACGCATTCGACAGCCAGACAGTAGCGGTGGCTTTAATTAGCCTTCGTTTTGTTCCCTTGCTTGCCTGTCCGTGTGGGAGCACATATACCTGGCTTATGAAAAAGAACCTATTATGTTATCAACAACACGTTATATTTGGCTGTGGCTCTGCAGCCCTGCAGGTCCGCAGGGGGCCCAGGGCAGACCGTTATTTCGGTGGGATGGAGCAACCAGCAGCAGCTCCCGATGCAGTTGGCTTTTCCTCCGGGCAAGGCTGCAACCCCGTCCGTGGCAGGCACGGAGGGGGTTGTGCCGCTCGGGGTGTCTTTTTATAGGATGCTGCCTGAAATGCCAAGTGCGCTTGGATGCCCTGAACGCACGCGCAAGCCACCGAACATCTCTCAACCAAATGAAGTGAGGCGTGGGAAGTCAGTACGCGGGGAAAGCAAGGTGGAAGGGATGGAGATACGGCTGGAAGGGGCATTGAAAAGGCAGGGGAGCGAACGGGATGGCACGGAGCTGGTTTTCCTCTGGCCAGATCCCTCGTTCTGTGCTGCAGTTTTTATTATAGAGCTCTTGCTTTCAGTGGGCAGCCCCTGGCCTGATATGAGCTCCCCAGGGTGGGTCAGAGCAGGGAATGCAAAGCATCTGCAACCAGCAGTGGTTTTATTAAAAATACGAAGGCTTTCAAACATGCCAGTCACCCCCGACGCTCCGAACACATCACCCACAGGACCCGCAACCCCGACAGCCCCGGACCGATAGCTCGGAAAGCCGGGTGGACCCTTTCCCCTCCTTGCCCACCCTCCTCTCACCCCAGCAAAGGAAGGGGCTCGGTTTAAAGCTGAGGGACTGGGCAGCCACCCGCAGAGTCCCAGCCCTGTGCCGCCGCCAGCTCAGACCCCCCGGACGCTGATGTTTTCGTAGCTGGGAGGAGGCGTTGCCTGCGGCTCCCCAGGGTGCTGGGTCTCCAGCCAGGACGGGCTGGGACGGAACAAGGCGCTGTCGGAGGAGCTGCGCCGGCGGCCACCCTGCCAGCTCTCGTCCTCCTCCAGGTAGCGGTACAGGGGCGGCGTGAGCTCTTCCTTCCTTCCCGGGGGCTGGACGTAGGCTGGGGCACCGTGGGCAGGTCTGCAGGTCAGGGCTTCTTCGTAGGTGGGGATGGCGCTGGCATCCCAAGAGCTGCAAGGGAAAAAGAAGAAACCCAGCAGCGCACCCCGTCAACCGGAGCATCCCAGCACCCAACAACTGGAGCACCCCAGCACTTGTCAACTGGAGCATCCCTGTGCCCCGTCAACCGGAGCCATCCCTGTGCCCCATCAACCGGAGCATCCCAGCACCCATCAACCAGAGCATCCCAACACCCTATCAACCCCATCAGCTGGAGCATCCCTGAGCATGATGGACACGTGTGTGCTGGGGATGGCACATGGGCAGGTTTTGCACGCCCAGGGTCAAGGGAAGACCATGTCAGCCGCTTCCCGGCACCAGGAAAGTGGGGAGCCATGCAGGAGGAAGGTCACCATCCATCAGACCTTGCGACAAGGCAACGTTGCCCAGTTCCCACTGAGTTTATGAATCCCTCACCCAAGAAGAAGAAGGGCAGCCTGGCAAGGCAGCCTCGAAGAACTGCCGCCTCCGGCATTAAGGGCTACAACTGCAGGTGTGAATGACCGCAAAGCAGCAGAGGTGCTGGCTCTTGAGACATCTGCCCCCCATTCTGCCCCACACTGCTTCCCACAGGCAGGAGAGCATCCTCATCATCTGCCTAACCCCAAAGTCATCCCCCGAAGCACAGAGGCTGCCGGCAGCTGAGTAAGCAGTTTGGCACGAGCAGGCGGGCAAGAGTTCAGGCAGGCATCCCGGTTCAATGCGGTCGCACCCCACCCTTGAGCCCTCCATGCACCGGGCAAGCCTGGTGCCACTTCCAGCAGTGCTTTGCTGAGCAAACACAGCTTGTGTACAGCGAAAACCTCCGCCAACCTTTGCCCTGTGCATGGCCCTGCTCGGCACCCTATGAAACGGTGCAGCCCCAAAGATATGGAGGCTTTGAAAGCAACCCGCCGTCCGCTTGCTTTTGCAGATGAAAACCCAGCGCGGTGTGCTTTGGGAGGCTGCGGGCATTGGAGGGGCACAGCTGGTCCAGAGGGAAGGCTGCGATGCTCCGCAGGGATGCCTCCATCCCAAACTTGGCAGTGCCCTGTCCCAGACCTACCGCCCCGGGCATCTGTACCGTGGCTTTTGCCAAACAGCCTCAGCTTGCAAAGGGATGCTGCCTTGGAAATGCGGAGAGAGGGATTTCTCCCAGCGCAGGATGCTTTGCTGAGCGAATGCCAGCACAGCTGGGACTGGAGGAGCTGCCGCAGTGCCAGCAGTGCCAGGGCGCTGCCTTCCCACCCAGCGTGGGAGCTGGGAGTTCAGGGAAGGGGACATTCCCCGTGGGGGGCACACCAAAACTCTCCACGGGAGAAGGAAACCCCCCCAGACTACCCAGACCGGCTCATGATCTCCCCCCAAGATATTCAGATGGGCACTGAAACTCCCAGAGAACCAGGAACTGCCTCCCCCTCCGACTGAATTTTTATGGTTTTATGTTCTTCAGAGTTTCTTTTAGTGCTGCTTTTCCCCAGAGCCCGATTTATGCTGGAGCCAAGATCTTTGCTGTGACCCCATAAAACAGCACTGGGAAGGGCCGGCTGGCTCAGCTTCTACAGCAGTCTCTAGAAAAAAATCCCTTTTGATCAAAAAATTTTTAAATCCAGAAGTGGGAATGAATCTCAGGCTCTCACAGGAAGAGTCTGGGGACCTGACAAGCAGCAGTGGTGTTTGGGGCAGGGTGAGGGGTCTTTCCACACCCCAAAATGGGCTTTGTAGAAGGACCCTCTGCCTACACTCCCATCTTAATGCCAATCCAAGGATTATTTTCCTTCTTTTTTTCTTCTAATTCCCTTTTAACATAGATTTTGTTTCCATTCAAGATGGCATAAACCCCCTCGTCCTCACAGAGCACTGCAGACCTGTGGCAGCGGGAAAGTTTTCAAGAGCTGGAGGTCTGGATAAGCCCCCCCTCCCCCAAATCCAGGCACTCTGCCAGAAAACCAACGCGGTCTTCTGCTCGGTGGTTCTGCTAAGGAGATGACTGCCTCGGCCAGTGATGGCCCCGCAGGGCAAGGAGAGCCGTCTGCGGCTGAGCCGGCCACGGGAGCAGCCAGCGTGGGCACGGAGGGTGCCTGCAGGGGGGGCAGATTGCGGGGGCTTGGGTGAAGGTTGACACTAATGAGCAAGAGCATCTGCTCAGGGAGCAGGAGGAGAGCACGGAACGGGGTCTGAGCAGCGGCCGGCGGCGTTACTGCTCATCTGAGCTCGCCAGCGAGCAAGCCTGAGAGCAGGCTTAGGTACACGGCCGTGCCGGGACAGTCAAACCCACCCTCGACTTCTTCCCACCCAAGCACCGCGGGGGGACGTGGCACCCACCTGCAGTTCCACTTCTCCAGAGGCTCCGCGGTGAAGTACTGCAGGTCCCTGGGGAAATGGTACTGGTAGCGGCGGGACACCACCCTGGCGTTGGCTTTCACGGACCAGAGGAGGCCGAAGAGGAGGAGGATGCCGCCGATGCCGCAGCAGAAGAAGCTGACGGAGCGGAGCAGGGCGCTGGAAGAGGAGGAGCTGGGAACCGCCTCGGCTTCCCGGGGAGGCAGGAGGCGAGCCCCGCTGCCAGCCGGGGAGCCCACCTCCCCGTCGCTCCACCAGGCAAAGCACAGCGTCCCCGTCACCAGCAGCACAGCCCCGGTGATGGTCATGCCGTAGCGGAAAGAGGCAGCTGCCATCCTTCGGAAGGAGGGCTTATGAGGGGAGAAGAGCGAGACAAGGCATGAGAGAGCCCCCGTCCTGCAAGACAAGAAAGGGACGGGGTTTGAGAGGGACAAGGTTTGAGAGGGACAAGGTCACAGAAGAAGACGTGCCAGGGGAGAAAATGACTGAGCTAGGACCTCTCTGGGGGTTGCACGCTCTTCAGCCGCTTATTATTGACCGTCAGAAAGGGCATTTCCACCATCCCAGATGGGAAGCCCTCGGGCAGAGCAAAGTCAGCCGCCAGTTTGGACCCACAAACTTCCCAACAGCCTCGTAAAAAGATCCTCATTTTCAAGAAACAATGCAGCGCTCCCATGGAGGCAGGATGGAAAGCCCAGCCAGGGGAGCCACGGAGGCGGCTCCGGGGACTCGCATAGCTCTTGTCTTTGGATTTTATTCCAGACTTCCTCCCAAGCTCGGAGGAACGCCAGCTGGGTTTCTGATCAAAGCAAGGCTTATGGAAGAGGTTAGGGAGAGGAACATGAATTTAAGATGTCATCACTTCCAAATTATCAGTGCATATATTTTGTCCTCTGAAACTGGAGGTAAATCAGTCCGGTGGTGACGGTAGCTGCCTGGCATCACTGCTCAAAAGCCCGCAGCCCAGGAGATTCAGGGCCGCGCTGCCTCTTGCTTTCTCAGGGAAAAGAGCCAAGTACCATCTCTGAAAGTCACAGAGCTGCTATTTCAGGGGAGAATAAGAAACCTCAGATGCTGGCAGCCCAGGGGACATCACCTAGGGATGGCTCCTGAGACACCGAGTGAGCGGGGACCCCAGTGAGCTCTCCCGTCACTGCTGGAGCCCACAATAGCTGCACTCCTTGCCACGACCAAGCTCGGGGCAAGGATGGGAGCAGAAAGCCATCCGTATCTCCGTTAAAAATCAGGAATGTGCTGGATGCAAGCTAAACCCTCGGAGAGGGTATGGCCTACAGCTGAAGTAGGTGTTTCAGCTATGCTGGTCAGGGAAACTGAGGCAACTGACCACTGAGATCTGTGAGGCTCTTACTGACCCAGCTACAGTGTCCCATTTTGAGATGTTCCAGAAGTGGAGAGGGGCTTCAGTTTATGTTGGAAGTGGGATAAATACCCTGACGCTGGAAGGGTCTGCTCAATCTCTATCCAGATGAGCTCCGGCACACAAAATCTTGCTCCCCTGGGTCAGCTCCGGCACACACCTTCTCAGCTCCCCGGCAAGATCGATCCCACAGGTGTTACCACCACCTTCACCGCCCCTGTCAGGGTGGTTTTGGGGTTGGTTTGACCACCAAAGAGGTGAGGCAGTGCCTCATGTTCCTGCCGGGCGGCACTTCTCAGCTAAACGTCACACACTGAGAGCAACCATCCTTCCCCAGCGCAGGAAAATTTGGGGAGGGGGAGCCAGTTTCTGATCTCTAAGGGTCTCGCTCCCCCCTTGTTTTCTCCAGCAAACCACAAGCATCTGCTCTCTGGGCTTGGGGATCCCCAGCCCCCAACTAACCAAAAAGCACCAGCACACGGGGAGGCAGAGAGGTCCCACCATGTCCCCTCTGGCCTCGCTCGCTGCCCAGCAAGAAGATGCAGGCTCAGCTCCCACTTCTCGATGGACAAAAAGCTTTGGACCGCGTGGGAATTAAGGACCAGCACCCCTTTACGTATTCAGACTTGGGAGACCCCTCTGCGAGGGCTTCCCGTGGTGGCAGTGCCGGTGGAGAGCCTGCACGCCGAGGGACTGCCAGGACGGAGATGGGGCTCAACCACAGAGGTGGATGGAGAGCTGGGTGACCCACGCTCAGCCCCCACCTCTGCCTTCATCACTTTGCCTGTATGTCAGTAAAATGAAGATAATCTGGTGGCTTTGGTCTCCATTCCTCCAGGCAGGGCTCTTGTCCTACAGTGGGGATTTAAATTGTACCCTGAGATCTGGAAGTGCCAAGCCAGAGCTAAGGAGGGAGCAGAAGTCCAGCACAGACTCGGTGTGATCAAGGGCAGGTGGAATTATGTTATTTCGAGCCATTATTTATCAGATGGGCCCACTAAATGGAAAGCCAAATTACTTCGTAGCGAAAGAAACGCCATCTGATCTAATCTACATTTAATGAAGAAATCCAATGAGAAGTGGGATATAGGGAATCTGCAGGAAGGCTGCAGGACTGGGAGCCCTGACAACACGCTCCAGCTCTCATCCCACGGTCACGAGCCCAAATTGCCACCCAGGCTGGTGTTGGCCAGTGCTGGTCCCCACCAGCAGCTGCAGTCATCCACTGGGAAGGAGTTGGTGTTTCTGGGCTGAGAGGAGGCAGAGCTTCCCCCCATAATGAGGGGACGTGTTTAGACGTTCCCTCCTGAATGGCAGGGGCTTGGCTGAGCTGAGAGGGAGAAAGGACCGTTAGAGACTGGTTAGAGATGCTATTAGATGATATTAGGGATCGGCGAACTCCAACTCGCCACTGAACGTGAGCAGGACGCAGCCGACAAGCTGGGCTCAGGCTGCCTTGCAGCAGTAGATGCTCAGGAGAACGCAAGGACCCTACTGACCCATGAATCCAGCTCCTTTTGAGAGCATCGCATTTTCCTGGAAAATTTTCAGCCAATATCATTTGGGAAAAAACCTACAACCCAAAAACCCCTACAGCAAAGCCCTCAATCCAACTGCGTGGAAATGACAGATCGCTCCAAACTGAAAGCCTGGATTGAAACAGCACCAAGAGTTGAAATGCTCAGCCTCTGCAGTCAACGCTCTCCTCATTTTGGGGGTCAGCCTGATGAGGTTTAGGAGATGCTCTGATTCCCCTGGTGAGGTTTGGAAGATGCTGCGATTCCCCTGCCTGGGCACAGGGAATTTTGCAGCCCCCGGCACTGCGCACATCTGGGAGCAGTGGCAGCGAGGTGGGGGCGGACGTGGAGGGAAGGCGGAGAGCCTCCGGGGGGTGACGGATTGACAGCTCGAGAGAATAAACTCTTCTCTCTTAACAAAACCAGCGCAGCACTGAAACGCTAAAAGCTCCTCCAGCCTACCCGGCACGTGCTCCTGCAGCGCGTGTGCGGGGGCAGCTCCTCTGCGCTGGGTGACATTGCCATCACACCGTCCCCTTGCCAAAACCCCTCTCGGGCTGGCACAAGCTCTCTTGAGCCTCTTTAAAAGACCCACGATGTTTTTCTCAGTGCACCAACCACTGGAAGAAGAGGCTGAAGGAGCAGGGGCAGGAAGAGAGGTGTGAGGCCGGGGGCAGGACCCGAATCCCTGCTCCCCAAGCCTGCCCGTGGCTCCGCTCCTGGAGCACTCAGCATCCTGCCCATCAGGTCTCCCGGTGAGCATTTCCAGCACGGGTTTCCTCGGAGGGGCTGCCCCTCCGGAGATGGCAATTGCTGGCTCCCAAACGCCCGCCTCCACCCGCCGAGCCACCCTGACATCTTGTTCTGCCCCGTCTCCTCCTCTGACCTGCTCCGAAATAGCCTTTCCAGGGGAACAGATTTGCACATTGCATGTACAAACAGATACGAATGTTAATAGTTTACATAGTTCCATTAAGATGCTGAGAATAGCATCCCCCATATAAAGTTATGCAGATGGTGATTCATAGGGTCTACTAAGCATTACTCAGAAAAACACTCTTTTCCAGCGACACAAGAAGCGAAAAGAGTTTTGAATCTCTCCCACCGCCATCAAGCAGAAATCCACCTCCGCACCCCGCGTCCCTCCACGGCGCTCGCAGCCCGTCCTTCCACCGCGCGGGCCGGAGACCTTTAACCACGCGCAGCCGTGCCAAGAGGAACGCCGGGGAGAGACGCGCCGAAGCGCGAGCGTGTCATCCGGGAGATTCCTTCCTGCCTTGAACTGAATTTGCTCTTCGTAGTATTAGCAGGAGTAGCGAGGGCTTCGGTACCCGTCCGACCCCTAGTAATAGGGATGCTTTCGAAAGCGCGCCCCAGAAGCCCTGGTGTCACCACCCTCCCAAACGCAGGTTCACATGGCGGGGAGCCCGCGGAGAGCGAAGCGCCTATACCCCCCCCAGCCTCCCCCGTGCCCCCAGCAACTCCAGCCCCGACGGCGATGCCTAAACCCGACGTCCCCCCCTAAAGAAGTGCCTGCCACCCCCGGGGGACCCCTTCCCCGCCGTGGCCGGTTCCCCCCGCCGCTTCTCTCCCCTCCGGCAAAGCGACGAGCCGGGGGATATCCACGTCCCCTTTCCCCCCCCCGGCCCCTCCGCCGTACTCACCCGCCGCCGCCGCCGCCAGCCCCGCTCCGGCGGAGCGGCGGCTCCGGTGGAGCCCGGCCCGCGGGGCGGGCGGGGCCGGGGGCGGGCGGGGGCGGCGGGGCGGGCGGGGAGGGAGCGGACGCCCATCGGTTCCCCGCCGCCTCGTCGGGGCGGCGGGTGCTTCGGGTGACTTCTCGGAAAGGGACTCCCGTCCCGTCGGGGAGCGGCGGTTCCGTGCGCCTCGGTGTTGGGGGAGGGAGAAAAAAAACCCAAACCAACCAAAAAAGGGGGTGAAAAGAAAGAAAAAGCCGAAGGGAACACACACACGCACGCAGTGGGTGATGCTCGCGAAGGAGGCGATTTGCTGGGGGGGGGTCGGTGAGGCTGGAAGAGTCCCCGGTGCGGCGGTGGTGGACGAAGGACGGGTAGCACTGAGCCCGGTTCCCCCCTCCCCGGGGCGCGGGAGGCAGGGAACAGACGTACCGGGGACCCGGCGAGAGCTTCGGGCTGCAGAGCCCACGGGAGGTACGCTGTGGCCGGGACACGTCTACCCGGTGGGCACCGTTACCCCACGGGTGGGACGCCGCCGTCCTACGGGTGGGAGACCCACGCTGCGGCACAGACGGGGGATGTCTGCCGGGAGCCACCACTTCGGTTCTCCTCGCCTCTCCGTCGAACGCCAGTATTGCCCCTTTCCCCCGTTCCAGCGGGATCTTTTCCCCCTGCAGCGCTCACGAGGATACCTGGATGCTAAGCGAGCTGAGGGTGCTCTGAGCTGAGGTTCGGGGTGCCCCGTAGGACCGGCACCTGGATTCACGCACAATTCCTCATCGCAGAAGCGGAGGTAGATTTCCTCAACAGCTGTCGTGCCGTGCTGCGCTATCGCTGTGCACCCTCACAGATCCGTTGCGTTGCTCTTGAGTTACAGCTGAGCATCACTGACAGACAAAGCCATTTCTATGGATACATCTGCGCTGTAGCTGAACCCTGGGCTGCTGTTCCCACGCCGCTCGCAGCTCCTCACCTTGCTGGCTCAAAACCAGCTCAGGGTTTATCTGCACAGGCTGCGGGGACGGATGTAAAGCCCCGTCGTGGAATTCACATCTGTTTCATATATGCTTAGTAGCCACTCTGCCTAGCTGAAAATGTGTGGGTGTGCAGCCCCTTTTACCTGCAGACACTGCGGAGTTTTACAAATGGTAAACTAAGGCACGAGGAGGGCTGATTGGCACGGGGCTGGGCCTGTAGCAGGTTGGGTCTCCATTGCAGAGGAGAATGGGGCAGGGGTCCCCAAAGCCAGCACTCCAGCATGGCCTCACCCCCCCGGGCTGGGATGCAGCAAGGGCCTTGAACCCCAGGGTGCAAATCCCCAACAACAAATCCCACACCTCCTCCGAACACTGTGGTCCTCGCTCCTTGGCAGGATGGAGTTTGGACCTGGGGATGCCAGGAGTGAACATCTGGATTCCTCTGCCACAGATACACCGGTGCTGAGCGCTCACATAGCCATCCGTAAGCGACACAGGCACTGTGAATCACCAGTTCCCCTATTAGAGGACAATGAGACATCTTCTTCTGCTCATTACCTGCTCGGATGTTATGTTTTAGGGGAATTTGATTGTCAAATGGCTTCTGAAGCACTTCAAGGCAGCATTTACATGCAGCCCTGGGTGCTCTTCCTAGCATAGGGCTGCAGAGAGTGAGGTGGCTCTGTGCCAACGCATTGCCGTTTGCTGCTCCAGCCCCATAACCAGCTGGGATCTTCTGTCTTTCCCCTGAGAGCTGGCCCACAGGCAGCCACAAATCCACGACAAATATTTCACAAGGTAAGTGCTGAGTGCTAGCACCTCTGTCTGCTTAGCAGCACCTTGGCTTTTCCCTCTCTGAGAACTTTCCTGCTGGTGGACAAGGTGCTGCAACAAATCACGGGGCACGGGCAAAGGGCTTCTCCAGAATAAAGACAGAATATCTGTGCAAAATAGGTAAAACATCCCATGCACAGTGAAACAGCAGTGGAGAAAACAAGAAGATATAAAAGACAGTTACAGCCCCTGCAAGAACAGGAACAAAGGAGGAACGGAGAAAGAGAGATTGTTCCAGTAATTGCCTCCCCCAGGTAAGGATGCTGTGCCTGATCAACGCTGCTGGCACGGAAAAGTGCTGCTTTTTGATTCACTGTTCACCGCATTTTGCTGCTGCAGCAAATCACATGTAAAATAATGTATTTCACTGTATAATCAGGCTAAATAAGTTAGCTTTTTCAATACCTCTGCATGCATGTGTGTGTGTGCGTGCACACGCATGCGCTTTCTGCCCCATCACGACGCGGTGGTTGATACCAGAGCACCAAGGCAAGAGTGAATTTGGCTGCACCAGGGCACCAAGTCCAGAGAAGAGGAGCCCAGGCTCCCTGCTCACACCTGGGACAGGAGTGTCGACACCCTGGGCTGGGTCGCAGGTCTCCATCGGTGATTTGGCACCCGGGTCACCCTCCCCGTGCCCAGCTGTCCCTGGCAAGCACCGCTCAGCAGGGTGCTGCCACCCGTGACGGAGCCACTAACGAGCCACTGATGAGGCTTTAGGGCACACACCTCTGCAAGCCTAAGGTGCCCACATTGCCTACATCCATAGAGAAGCCATTCCCGAGGGGCTGGCACACCTCCTGTTTTCCCTTAGCACGGGCCATTGGGCACGGCAGAGGTGGGTGCAGCCTGCCGAGCTGATAAGGGGCTGCAGCGGGCAGCCATGAGGATGTGCAGATGGGAAGGAGTTCCTGCACCTGGCACAGGTAAAGCAAGGGAGAAACCTCCTGCTGTTTTTCTTTGCCTTAATTATCATCTTCTTAAAATGCCTAATTAGTTGCTTTAGTTGATATACTGGCTCAGGCACTCCTACCTAATCCAGTCAGTAAATTGAGGCATTGAAAATTTGTCCTACATCTTCAAATGATGCAGTGTTCACCAGTGTCCTTAGACTTATTCGGGGCTGAGCCTGCAGCTGGCCGTAGATCTCTCTTTGGTGGTTCTGCTAAATGGGCAGACGGAGGGTTTGCTCTCCAGCTCTCCAGCAGGAAAAGCCTAGCATTTGGACATGAAAGGTGATCATCCCTATGACCACAAAGTGGTGCTTGTTTGTTTTGGCCAGGATCACCAATAAGTTCTCTTTCTGTGGACAGCTATGTTTTTGCCCTGAGACTTTATTGACTCTAGAAGCCCATTTTGTACAGAATATATCTTACTATTTAGTTCCAATGGCTTTTACTGGATTGGAATTATAACAGAAGTGCAAGAGGTGTATAAACTACATTCAGCTCGATCACTTGTTTAATATCAGTTTCTGAAGTGGTTTCTGTACTATGTCTATCATCTAGCAAGCCTCTGGACCCAAAACCTCTGAGTGTTTTAAAGCTTAAGTGTGTGCTAACCTGACCGTAACGGTGTCCTAACCAGCAGTTTGTAAAGCTGCACCACGCTGAGGAACGTGGCTGCGGTGGGAAGTCCTGGAATGGGAGAAGTACTGATACCCTCATCCGCAGAGAGCTTTATGGATGAGCAATGATCTCAGATTCGTTCTGCTCTTCATTTGGGAGTTGTGTTAGTACAGGAGCACCAGGCTGATGTGCCACCTCCCATTGAGGCTGTTGTGTAGATAAATGGGCATGATAAAGCTGTGGGTTTCCTGTAAGGGAAATTCCTGTGTTGCAAATGGGGACAGTAAAAGCTTCCTAGGAGCTTTCCACCAAAATCTGCAAAGGATTTGAAATTCCCCTAAAAAGGGGTGGGGGGAAGGAAAGGGTTAAATCCTGATGCCTCTGCTCAATCTTTAGCCAGGCAAAACTTCTTCAGCTCCTGGAGATTTTTGCCTTAGGGAGGCCCCATGCGCTCTGTGCGTTTCAGAACTGAGCTGCTTTCTCTGGGAAGAGGCAGAACTGTTGTGCTAACACGTGTGTAACCCACCACCCAGCGCGTTTTACATGCTGCAGATGTTGTGGCTCTGCTAGAGCATGAGCTGCCATTTGGCTCGCGGTGAAGAAACATTGATTTTCAGCCCTGTAGGCTCCTCAGTCAAGCTCGATGCCGGTTGTGAGTGCATCTATCACACCTGAGCAGAGAGAGCTATCGAAGATCTGCACTGGCTGCTGAAACACGGCAGCAGTTAGCTTTACTCCACATGTTGAATATCTGAGGCTGAAGCTCCTGTGTATCCTTGATGCCAAATGCTGATGCTCAAAAAAGTAGCAGGCACTTATAATCAAAGACAAAACTGGCTAAATTTGCTTTCCAGCAAACTCAGCGTTACACGTGGGATGAACTACAGGCTACCCTGACATTCCCAAGACCCTGTGCAGTCTTCGTGTCTCCACTGCACTCAGCTATTACAGTGGTCTCCAAGGAGTAGGTAATGGGCTTTTTTTTTTTTTTCCCCCCAGAACAGAAATGCAAAAAAGAAGTTTAAAAGCAGCATTAATTATGATTTTTAGAAAAAGGATGGAGCAGCCATCTAGCTGTTCCGGTTGCCACCATGTGTGGAGCCACAAGGAAGCCCTCGGTGTCCAACGCGCACCCTCCCCAGATGCTCCACAGCTGGTTTCCTTTCCCAGTGCCCGCTGCATTATCTCACTGCCTGGCTTGGCATCGGGCTGCCCACAAGCACTGGCTTACATCGGTGCGCTGTGCTGGGAGGTTGCTGAGGGATATTATGCTACCAGCAAACCTTGCAAAACTTTTGTTGGAAGCGTGACAGTCTGAGGAGATACACGAGGTATGGCTGAAAGGAGAGGGAGCACCTTTTATTAGTCAGAGGGATATATAGCTGGGAAAAAACCAAACACACTTTCAGGCACAAAAGCCCATCTGCAGGTCAGAGTATTTGGGGCAGCATCTGGTGTCTGAGGGTTATAGGTGGTGGGAAAGGTGCATTGCTACTTACACCAGCTTCAGAGGTAGACGTTGTTTAGCTTGGTTCTCTTTTCTTCACACCACGTGGTCCCCATTTCAAACAGCAAATGTCACTGTCTTCCTTCCAGCAGCAGTGATGTTGCTCTGGCTGTACTGCTGTGCCCCAAAGGTTGTCTGCTTTCTTCAAAGCCTGTCTGCAATGTCATCTGTTGGCCTAGTAAAAGCTGGTTTTTTCTGCCTGCACACCTTGCCTCACTTTTAACCTGGAACATTTACATCTTCTTACCCGAGTTTCCAGGTAACTGGAGACAATTTTGAAATTCTGCAAAAAATGACAGGAGGTGAGTTTGGGAAATAAAGGGCTGCAACTTTTCCATAATGACATTAAGTGTCAGAGCCAGGTTGACTGAGGATATCAACACTCAGCTCCAGTGAAGCCAAGGGCAGTGCCATGGCTCCCTCAACAGTGCATTTGGCTCACACTCCGGTTAGCACTGTAGTTTCAGGCTCTGTGGAGAACCCACTCCCAACATGTTCTCCTGATTTACTCCTGAAAGAAACAGCAGTAGCAGAAGATTTCTCCTATGGAGGTGTGGGAGCAGGTTGCTCCTATCTCTTCCCTCAGTGTGTCAGAGAAAAACAGACCCTATACCGGCCTGGGAGAAAGAGAAGGAAGTGAACATGAGTAACAGATGTTTATAAAGATGCATGTGAACAAACAGATGGAAGACATTGCCTAAATTACCTACCTTCAGACTGAAAAAAAGGTCTCTATCTCCCATATCCAGATGACTTGCCACCAGCACCTCAGACCGGGGCAGGACCTCAGAGAAAGCACCTGTAAGTAGCATCCCTGAGATAGACACCTGCCAATCGAGTGAAGAACAGAGGCTTCCCTGCTCGATCTCCCTGTGAAGTCATCCAGGACCCAGAGAGTTAATCTTTCTCCCCAAAATGTATCCTGTCCTTTCCTTAGCTAGGAGCTAGTCTGGCTACTCATCTTATTTGAAAGAGTGTAGTTTCACTTCCCTGGAGGTGTAAATACTCCTGTGCCAGAAAACTGTCAGCTCTTGTTGGTGGGTGACTCCTTGCCTCGCAGCGGGATGAAACTCTCCTCCCTCAGTGATTCACTGCGCCACTTCCAGCATGAGGGAGAGCTCACCCCAGCCCTATAATCTGCATTAGTCTGGATGTGAACGGACACCTCAGTGCAATAAAAGTTCAGAGCTTATTACGGGCTCTTGGCTGATACTAAAGATGATGGTAATTAACCTCTCTGGGATGACAACGGTTTATTGCTGGCTGATCTCCCGATGCTTTTCTTAAGCATTTTGTAAAAAAATGGGCCTTGCCAAGGATGGAGAGAGCAGGAGGAGACAGAAAGCGGTTGTGTGAGTCTCCAGCTCAGCACGCAAGGCTTGAGAAGGACGCCTAGGTTTTAACATGAGCTGGGGACAGGATCTGTGCGTTTACCCATTCTCAGATCTATTTTGGGAGTCACAGGATTTCTGTGTGTGGGTATAGAAAGGCCACTGCTTCCCATCGGCACAGTTTTGCAGCCATCACATTTCTGCACTTGCTAGGGATATGAAAAAATTGGGTTTTGATTGTGTCAGGAGGTACTGGAATTGCTGTCTTGTTTTACTAGGTATTGCTATAATCAAGTCTGCCCAACTGAATTTTACAGGAATCTCTTGTATTAAAGGAGAATGAGCAATCACACCCTCGTCACCCTTCTGTGCAGACACCTTTGCCAATCACTTATTTGCAGGGGTGAGGACCAGTCTATTTATTCAGTCCTCAGTCTGAAATTGTCCTGTATCTCCATGAGATGATCCACACGCGGGAGCACATCTTCTTGCTCTCGATAGAAAGGGGCAGGAACCTCTTCTCAAAGCTTCCAGCTTCCTTCTGCTCAGCTCCATACACGTGGGAGTCACTTCCCAACGTGGATTGCCACCAAGGCACATCTGCCATCAAAAGGAGGCGAGCGACTCGGAGGGAAGTAAAATGGCTTAACAGATACCAGCAATCAGCTTTTGACCTGATTTTGTACTGAGCTTTCTAGTGAAAAAGGAGCATTTGTGGTCTATCAGCATAGCGCTGAACCGTATTAAATAAGCCTCCATTTATCTTCAGTAAGACTAATACAGTTCCTTATTATTGGAACAATGGTATATTTTTGTCACCCTTAATTATTAACTTATCTGGCTGTGATTGCTTCGCTTATGAAAAGGATAAGCTAGGTAACTATAATAGCTATATAACTCTTATATAACCAACATTTTAAACTTTTTTCTTCAGCCGTTCTTCTCCTTTTTTGCCTTGCTTACAGCTTTTCTATTTTTCTTTGGCATAGGTAAGTAAACCCAAAGGGCTAGATCCTACAGTTACACTGATGTTTTTGGAGCATGGCCTGGAGTTTTATCAGTTTACATCATCTGGGAGTGGGCCCATGAAATTTTTAAAACGTTGAAATAAATGAAAGCAGACAGGTGACAGAGTGACAGCACCAGACGGAGAGAATGGTGATGGCCAAGACAGCGAAAGTCTTAGCTTTATTTGGAGGAAAAGGGCCTGCAAGTACAGCTGGTACCAGGAGGCTAAACACACATACAGATTTTCTGGGAGCTGAAAACAGGAGAAAAATGTGGCCTGTACAGAAAAATAACTTCCAGTGTTTTCCTCCGGTGACACTGGCAAGCCTTCACTGTCACGTTAGCCCCGAATGCTTTTTGCATGTTCCCGCAGCATTTGCCGCTTCAGGCAAGAGGAGGCCAGAGGCAAGTGATGGGAGAGGGTGCCCTGGAGTTGCTCATCACCAGCTGTGGTTCACAACAAAGTTCACCCTGAGCACCTTGGAGGCCACGGGTACACGTGTCCACTATATCATGAGTCCGAAATAATGTATTTATTGCCTTTCAGTGACTGTAGCTCCTCTCTGATGCCCAGCACAGTCAGTGTCTCCAGGATCTCACCGATGGAAGGAGACGGGGGACCACCACCGCTTCTCCAACTGCTGCCCCACCTCACTCTCCGAGAGCCTCATGAAACCATGAAGCCAACTGATGGCTGCCCATGAGCTCGCTCTCCTCCACTGCTCACCCATGAGGAGGGCAGCCTCCCTCAGTTTGTAGTTTCAGTGCTGGAACCCCAGGTCCTTCAGTAACCACCTCATCATGCCTGCTACCTTGCCACAGTCGTTTCATTTTTGCTGCTGAGGACACTGGCCCCAGTGACAATGAAGGGAGGGCTGAATTCCTTTCCCAGCCCGGCTCTCTGTTTTGACAAGTGATTCTTTTTATAAATCCCAGACAGTGCGTCTTTTCACAGGCAGTTGTAAAGCTGGATTTAATACACGTCAGAGAGAATACATGAAAGCTCTCGCACGTTCTGCGGCATGCTTTTTTTTCAGTGGCTCTGTGAACGTGCTGACCGGCAGCTGACCTTGCCTCCTGACGCAGTGCATGGCCACCGAAGGATGGGACCCATTCTGCCATCGTTTGTATTCCAGATTTCACTTCACACCCTACATCTGCTTCTTCCCAAGACGATGACTGGGGTCCCACCAGCCATCTACAATAACTCATTGCTGGAGGAGTGGGACCACGCAACACGGCCAGTATGCAAGCACATAGGCTACAGACCAGGCATCCTTGGTTCCTTGTCTTGCCTTGCAGCACCAGAGTTATTCCTTCTCCTGGTGAAGCCCTTCCCAGTGCAAACAGGGTGACTGCAGCCTTGAGAGGACAAGGGGAAGGCAAGGAAGAAAGAGCAAAGTCACCCTGAGGACTAGGTGTGCTGAGCAGGCTGGGCTACAGCCATCTGGAGACCCTTCCCCATCACAAATCCTTCCACATTAGATTAGGTCCGCCTACACCTAAAATAGCCTAATCATCCTAAAGATCCTGGTCTAAGCCTTCTTCAGATGGTGTTTCACTTTCCCTGAGAGCTACCTGGCAGTTTCTAAAGCAACTATAATCCCACTGTCCTTTTTTGATCGATTTCCCAGCAGCCACCACAGCTACAGCTATTGTACTAAACCCTCTGCCCTCCTCCTCCTCAAGTCGTCATGCATCTCTACTCCCTCACATGAAATATTTGTGAAACCTGAGAAGCAGGTCCTAGATAATGGATATTCTATTGATAAATACCTTTCAAAAAACACCATCTAGAAGCCAGGCAATTGAGCAACATAAGGTAAACCACATTCTTCCCATACACCCTCTAAAGAGAAGGTTTTCTAAGGTACAGCATGCAGGTTTCATGAATCAAGCATCAGTATAAATGTCTCTGCTGTCTTTTGAAATCTCCTGGACCTTGCAAATGTGCATCCAGGCGGCGAAAGGTCACACGGAGCCACACCAGTTCCTAAGCCCCTGCTCTTCTGACAGGTAGGACCCTCACACCAGCTATCTTCCATTTAGATTTACACTATCAAAAGGGTTATGCAGTGTTTGGCCACCTTTCCCCACATTCCTTGGAAACGTACCCCAATCCCAGCACGTGGCTGTCGGGCGTTAGGTGGGGTATGTGCTTCTCCTGTCCGGTACAGCCCTGCTTTGCCTCGGAAAAGCACAGAGCACTCCCCAGACCAGTCTTGCTGCGCCACAGAGTGACTTTTTTTTCCAGAGGTAATAGGTACGTATGTGTCATCCCTCTGGAAAATTCTGGCAGTTGTTCTGACATCATCAGTCCATAAAACAGCTGATAATATTCCCCTGTATTTTTCCCCTTAAAGCCCTCAAGCTGAAATCTGACATTTTTCTTCAATTACTGGATGTACGAAAGCTCTCAAGAGTCATTCAGCCCATATCCAGAACAACACATGTCAACCTGCCAGCGTCCCACAGAAAGCCCTACTCCAGCCTACCTTCCCCAACAGGCTTTTCCTTCAAGGTGACCGAATATACTTTGGTGTTCTCAGTAGAGGGAGCTTCTCACACAGCAGTTGGAACACCACCTCCCTCCGAACCCTCCGAAACCCCGTCCCATTTCTGACAGGACAAGCTCTGTGCCAAACAAACGTGCAGGAAACCTGAAGGTAGGTGATTAGGGAAATGTACTCCTAACCCCTAGTAACCGTAGACTGGTTTCTTTATTAAGGCGGCTTGCAGCCTTCCCAAAATTCTTGATTAGTTGTCATAACTATTACTATTAAAATGCCTGTCCCTTTGACGTCCTGGTACCACTCAACAGCAGCTCTGTGGCAGTCAGTACCAGGGCTATGAGAGCTTGCATGAAAAAAAAGGGCTTTCTAATGCATTTCAATGCCTTTCTTTGGTTCCACTGAATGCCTCTTGATACTTTTCTTAAGGAGACAGAAGTTTGCAGCCTACTTTTTTCTGCAGCTCGAATGCTCAGTACATTATTATCATGTCCCTTTTAGCTGTCTCCTTAGACAGCAGCTGCAACTTTTCATTCTTTCTTTGTCCAAAAGCCTTTGCATAGTTATTACCAAGTCCTGCTTGGTAATGAACAGAGTCCTGCACAGTATCGGCAGGGTGACCTGTGATGGGCTCTCACCAAGGAGATGGGTGGCTCCTGCACGGTCAATGAGAGGCCTCTGCTCTGCTCCCTGCATCCCACCTACACAAGCGTGTGTGGGGTGAACTCCACCAGAGAGCTGCTCCAGGCAGAAGAAAAATTGATTTGAAAAACAGTTCAATTCTTCAGTCAGATCAGTTCCCCGACCTGCTTTACTGAGTGACAGCAGAAGCATTTGTACTGCACAGTGTGCCCAGAACAGCATGAGTGGGCGGATGGGATGGCAGGAGCAGGAGGGAGGAGAGGAAGGGAAGAGGACTGCTTTTTTAAGAAGCACCAACAGCTTAAACACACTTAAAATGATAATTTAATTGAAGAGACCGGGGATTTTAGTCTTACAAAGATACCAAGGGAATCTTAGCTTTTTCAAACCAGATTTGCAGGTGATGTTTTCCTAAGCCTACATAGATTGTTGGATTATGTTTTGCTCACACCTAAAATAACTAAAATTGAAAACTGTCAGCTTTTAAAACAGCTATCTCCCCTTTCCTCATCCCCTTCTGATTCCTGTATTTTCTATGCTTGGCATCGCTAGGTACACAGACGATTTCACCACAATTTTAATGGTGATTCACTCCTCTCTTAAAGCACAGTTCACATAGCAATTTTTGAGCTCACCTGCTCCCTTCTTGCTGCCTAGGGCCTTACAAAAACAAGAGCAGAATGTGGAAAACATTATAAATGCTTTTCAATGGGTCTTCATAAAAACAATTTCAAAACAGTATTTACACTAAGGTATAAATATCCCCTTATGAATAAATGATGCTGTTATCCAATAAGCCCTGCACTTGATCCCACTCAGATCAAGAATAATTATTTAGCTCCTTCAGAGAGGTTAAAATAACCTCTCTTAGGGCATGGGAAACTTCTTTTCTGTGCATAATTTCAGTCAGCAGACAAATTGGTAAATAAAATCAGACCACATCAACTCAGATGTAAGAAGGAAAAGAGCCAGTGGGCATACTAGGCAAAAGTGCAATGAATGTAATTGGGCCGTGAATAAATTTAGGCTGGAAATCAGGAGACCGTTTCCAAATATCAGAGCTGTGAAGTTTCAGACCAGTCTTTTGATAAAAGCGGTGGGACAGAAAATGAACAGGGTTCAAAACAAAGCCTCCGAGTTGTCTGAAGGAGACTACGAGGTGTGGCTGCCTGCCATAGCTGAGCTCTGAACCTTGATGCAGCGATCACTCCCAGTCCGGTGCTCCCAAGTATCTCCTGTGGCAGCTAAAGGCAAAGGTGACTATTTGTCCTGCTGACAAAAGAGGAAGAGGCACCATCCGACATGTTAGTGTGCTACATCACCATGGTAGCATCCTCAGGACACACCTTGGCACCATGTTTCTCTCTGAACCCAGCGGTTCCGTGGCAGGGTGTCTCTGCCACTCCGGGGTCCCTGACAGCACTGCGCTGCGCCAGCATCTCCTGGGGCGGTCACTGCCTGCGGGGCACCTCTGCCACTGCCCTCTCAAACAGCACACTCCTGAGGGACATAGCAGGTTTTAGCTTAAAAAAAGGCACCTTATTTTCCTCACAGACTTTGCATACCTTCCCTCCCGCTGTTGCGTTGTGGAGGAATTTTCTGCCAGGGTTTTAGAGAGCAAGCCATGTTTTGGAGGGGGATATCTCCCTTCATCCTTCTAGAAAGCGGACCACACGGGCACTTTCGACTCCCTGTGGGAGACACCCGCATTGCCAGGTTCGCTGGCACCTAAAACAACACCATGAGGGTGCCCAAGAGGGGCACACAGAGGTGTTTGGCTCCTGCCCCCCAGCCCAAAGGCCCCAGGGTGAGCCCCTTGCCCGAGGGACACTGGCCACCACAGCACCTCCACCACAGAGCTGCCAAGGGCCTGATCCCCAGCCTCACGCCTCCCTCAGCCCTGACTGGGGGGAACTCCTCTGCCTCACGCCCTGTCCCCCGCCTCACGACCCGTCCCCAGCCCCTGGCCGGGGCTCCGACCCTGCCCCGGGCCCCCCCCAGCCCTGGCCGGGGCTCCGACCCTGCCCCGGGCCCCCCCCCAGCCCTGGCCGGGGCCCCCCCCGCCGCCCCAGGGGGCGAGGTGCAGCCCACGGCGGGGCAGCGGGCCCCGGGCGGGGGCCGGCGGCCGAGGCGATGAGGGGAGAACGGGGCCCGCCGAGCGCAGCCAATCGGCGGGCTCAGCGCCTGGTCCGATCTCCCCGGAGCTCTCTCATTGGCCTCTCCCCTCCCCTCGCCTCACGGCGGAGGCCGGCGAGGGCCAATGGGAGGCGGGAGGGGCGGGAGGCGGGGCGGGGCTGGGCGGCGAGCGCGCGAGCGGCGGGCGCGGTATGGAGGGGTCCCGGCGGCCGTGAGGGAGCGCGTGCGGGCGGCCGTCGCCATGTCGCCGGTGTGGTCGCTGGGCGCGGGGCTGCTGCTGCTGCTGCTGTGGGTGAGGCACCGGGGGCTGGAGGCCGTGCTGGTGCACCACCGCTGGGTCTTCGTCTGCCTCTTCCTCCTGCCGCTCTCCATCCTCTTCGACGTCTACTACCAGCTGCGCGCCTGGGCCGTCTGGCGCCTCCACAGCGCCCCGCGGCAGCACGCCCAGCGCGTCCGCCACATCCAGGCGCAGGTGAGACCCGGCCGGACCCCCCGCACCCCCCGCCCCGGGCCGGGGGGAGAGCTCGTCCGCCGTCCCGCTCCTTGCCAGCCTGCCTCCCCGCTGCGGTGTGCACCGGCGATGGACGGGGCCTGGCGGCCAGGCCCCCCCCCCCCCCCCCCCGTCCCCCGCCGCCTCTCCCGGAGCAGCCGGGGCAAAATCCAGCCTCGAATCCGGTTACGGCAGCCGGAGCGGGAAAAAGGAAACGACCAAAAGCCAGCGGGTGTTTCTGCTCCTGTTGGGTTTGGGGTTTTTTTTTCCCCCGTCTGAAACTTCTGGCGAAGTTGCGGCGTCAACAGCTGGCAAGTCCAGATGCGGCCGTCCGGCTGCTGTCATTGTAACATCCTTAGAGACGTGCTGTGAATCTCTGTACGCTCACACGGCTCGGCACGTACGTGTGTGCGCGGGTGTAACGTGAAAATGTTAGTCTTTGAAGGGTTGTCTTAATACCGTGCTTCAATACCACTTACACCCAGCTTCTCGGCATTGTTGGTTCCAAGAGATGATTGAAGGGGAGCTGAAACTTTTCTTCCACCCTGAAATGCAGATTTCTTTAATGTTTCTGTGCTGTCTAATATTTATGATAATTCTGTCATGTCTGCTTCTGTTCTCTTCCTTGCTTGTCACGTTCATTGCAGCTACAGATGGGTATTAATGTGCACGGAGTTATTCTTTGAGGGTTTGAGGTTGGGTTTTTTATCACCAGCTGTAGTAGCAGTCGAGCTTTGAAGAAAATGCTACAACTGATGTTTTTTCCCCAAATGTTAACCACTGTGGCTTTGCAAAATTCATGGATCATGTGTATGGCTTACAAATTTTCCTTCCCAACTTTTCTCTCTTTGCCTGTTCATTTTCGGGCTCAGACCATTTTTTGGTGTGTTTAGGAGGAGGCATTGTTTCATTAAACTTCACAGAACTGACATTATTTATGACAGTGATAATACCTCCCTTTGAGTATAGGTTTTCCTGTGGATTTTTAAAACTTCCATTCTAGTTTTCTGAATCCCATCTCCAAAAAACCCCCAAAGCTACGGGGTATTAGAAATGCTTCCTCTACATAGACCCCTCTAGTCGTATTTTATTTAGAAGTTCAGAGGTCTGCAGAGAGACTTCCAAAGCGTTGCTACTCAACATACAGACATCCAGACTTCATTACTTGCAGGTAACTTGCGTGTAGATGAGTGACATTTCTGAACGCTTTTTCACAGTGAGGGAAAAATGTTTCTGGTATACATTATTGACAATGTAAGGTGTGTATGCCTTACAGCGTCAGTTCTGTTGTTACGTCTTGCAGGTTCGGGAATGGAAAAATGAAGGCAGCAAAAGATACATGTGCACTGGCCGGCCTGGCTGGTTGACTGTATCACTTCGTGTTGGGAAGTATAAGAAGACTCATAAGAACATCATGATAAACCTAATGGATGTTCTGGAAGTGGACAAGGAAAGACAGGTAACAAATTCATCACAAAGCTTTTTTACCGTATTTGTAGCTGAAGACGAGATTAGATTCCATAAAGAACAAAGGATTTTTGTAGCAGTAGACCCACCAAATTTCAGGTTTTACAATGTGTGCTTGGATCATTCTATCCAAAAAAACAGCATATGGAATTGCTTAGCTTTTATGTGCCGAAGTCTGAAAGACCAGATTGATTTATGGTTTTGGGGACTGAGCAACAAGATGTTGAGGCAGAGGAGGAATCACTAAACAGTTTCAACTATTTTTAGTAGTGCTCTTAGGAAAGTAAGTCTCTGAATTCTGATAACAGATGGAAGTACAATCCAGTTAGCCATATTTTGTCATCGTTAATGCTGAACACTTAATTTACCCTTTTTGGGGGGAATTGGGTTTTTTTGCTTTTTAGGTTGTTCGTGTGGAACCTTTGGTGACCATGGGCCAGTTGACTGCACACCTGAATCCCATGGGCTGGACTATTCCTGTGGTACCAGAGCTTGATGATCTTACAGTAGGTAAGGGTCATTGTGGTGACAAGAGACTCACTGATTTTACTGCATTTTCATTAGCTTTTTATGCAGTAACATGTTGCATTATTTTAAAGGTTCTGGAAATACTCTGTTGAACCTTATGTTCTGTTGTGGTACTTATGTTATAAGCACTTCCTTTTTTTTTTTTTTTTTTTTTTTTAAGTCATGCCCAGAGCTTAAAAGTGAGGTTTTCTTCTCGTAAACCACCTGCATTTTGGAGTGTGTTTCATTTGATTTGTTATGTGCTCTCTTGTTAAGGTGGCCTGATCATGGGAACTGGCATTGAGTCTTCATCCCATATCTATGGACTTTTTCAACACACCTGTGTGGCCTATGAACTTGTTCTTGCTGATGGAAGCCTTGTGAGATGTTCACCAGTAAGACAAAATGTTATTTTGCTATCATTTACAATGTGGTTGACAGTTATCGGTATGGATATATGATTTAGTATGACATACTTTTTGCAGACTGAAAATTCAGACCTATTTTATGCAGTGCCTTGGTCTTGTGGTACTCTGGGTTTCCTGGTTGCAGCAGAAATAAAAATGATTCCTGCCAAGAAATATGTCAAAATACATTATGAGCCTGTGAGAGGACTGCAGAAGATTTGTGAAAAGTTCGCTGAAGAATCTAAGAAAAAGGAGAATAGTTTTGTGGAAGGACTTGTGTATTCTTTGGAAGAAGCAGTCATCATGACAGGAGTCTTGACTGATGAAGCTGAGCAAAGCAAGGTAACTAAAGGGAAATTACTCACAAAGAAAAAAAAATGCCCCCAAAGTTTAACTGAAGCTGTACAATATGCCAGTGTAAAGCCAGAATCATTATAAGATTGGAACAATCTCTTAACATGGGATTAAAAGTTAGATCTGTCCATCAGAATATCTTAAATTACAGCTCTTTGCTACTACAACAGAGCCTGTACTTGAAATCTCTTCAACTGATAAGAAATGACCCACTGATTTCATTATTCTAACAAATAATTTTGTCTACAGCCTTTTCATTGCAGTACCTAAGGAGGAAGCTTTTCACAGCAAGCTTTTAATACAGTTAATGTTGGTAAAACACATCAGGGACATTTACAGGAGGGACATGCTAACTGTTCACTGCAACCCTCAACCCAAATGTTTCTCCTCTGCCATAATGAGAGTTTGGATTAATGATGGGTTGAGAGATCAGTATTTTAGGTATCCATTTCTGTCACATTCATGGTCTCTTAATCAGCTTGTAACAGGCAAGCCTTAGCAAGCCTGATTTAAATTAAACCTTAATAGCAAGAAAGGTAAGAAGGAGCCATGCATGTGGAGAAGTGAAGGCTCCCTAAATCTCTTGTGACAGTCTCATTCAAACTGTCACAGGGGGTATAACATTGATTCTTCACTGTAACGGAATTTGGGGACATAATTAATGTTGTCCAGTAAGGTGTAACTGTTACCTGTGTTGGTGTTTGCTAATGAATGCGTGTTTTCTTGTAGATAAACAGAATTGGCAACTACTACAAGCCGTGGTTCTTCAAGCATGTGGAGAAGTATTTGAAAGCTGACAGGACTGGAGTAGAATACATTCCCTCAAGACATTATTACCATAGACATACACGCAGTATCTTCTGGGAGCTCCAAGTAAGACCAGTTCCAAAACTAAAATAACATCTGCAGGAAGGTACTCTGGTCTTTCACGGTGTAGGTACAATGTACCTTGTTCCCCTTGGCCACACTTCTGTCTTTCATGGCAGAGAAAACCAGTGAAGTTTATGGCAAATTTAAAAGTCCTGCGTTTGGGCAAAATAAATCTAAAGGCACTTTGTTATATATAAGGTGTTATATTATAACCTCCTAATTTCCATTTTAGTGCTTTTCTGAATTTAGACCTTAAGTACGTATTTCAGTGTTAAGCTTTTATAGTTACTTAGTGATTTCCAAAGGCAGACAGTGGAAAAAACATGAATGTGAAATTATGGCTAAAAATTTGCCCTGCCTAAAATCAGAACACTAATTATACAGTAAGGTCATTAATTTGAATTTCATAAAGTATACGTTGTGATGTACGTTTACGCAAAACTTTATTTGGCATTCTGAAATATTCCCATTGTGACATTTGGAATCTCTGGCGTGAGATACTGGATCCTTTCAGCTCCTGGAGACGTTAAACAGGAGTAGGCTGTGCAGGAAGTACTTAAAAATTTACAGCTTTACAATTTTTTTAAGACCTGATCTTGTATGTGTTTATTCTTGCAAGAGTTGTGTAAGTTTGGCTTCTTACGTGCTCCTTCCTTAGCTGTTTTAAGATAATAGCCTACTGTTCTCTGAACTTCATTCTCTGAACATATTTGTGAGCTGAGTGTGTTGTGATTCATATGACTGAAAATCAATCATTGTAACTAGAGGAGGC
Organism: Haliaeetus albicilla; assembly: GCF_947461875.1. Classification (NCBI taxonomy): domain Eukaryota; kingdom Metazoa; phylum Chordata; class Aves; order Accipitriformes; family Accipitridae; genus Haliaeetus; species Haliaeetus albicilla. Next base: position 6,146,837 of record NC_091490.1, read on the forward strand.
TTAGGGCAAGGCTGTGTAGCTAAGTTCAGTACAGGCCTCTCTTGTTCGTATTTGTATTGTAGTAGTTTAGCAAAAGTAACAGCAGTTAAATTTATTGTAAATCTGGCTTAATATTGCTCTGAGGATTCTGAAGTATTGTCCTTTGGTTCACTTACACATTCTTAAGTCAAACTTTTTTCTTTCCTCTTTAAAGGATATCATTCCTTTTGGCAATAACCCCATTTTCCGTTACCTGTTTGGCTGGATGGTTCCTCCAAAAATCTCTTTGTTAAAACTCACCCAAGGAGAAGCTATTCGAAAGCTGTACGAGCAACACCACGTTGTACAGGACATGTTGGTGCCAATGAAGAGCCTTGAGAAATCTATCCAAACCTTCCATGCTGACCTTAATGTAAGATCACGTGTTTTTAAAATGTAGTGAATCTTGGACTGTGTGTAGTAAGAGCTGTGACTGTTGGTCTCAAGGCGTAATAGTCTGCTTGTGTAAAAGGTCATTATCGTATCCTGGGTAGTACTGTGCTTTGTGAGTCTATGATGCAAGGCGGCAGAAGAAATCAACACAGCTTTCTCAAAAAAGAATAAAAACATGAGATTCAAATGTTAGTAGAAGGCAAATATTTCTAAAAGATTTCATCACTTAATAAAACTTGAACTGATTTTTCTTTCACCTGAAATCTCTGGTGGTCTCACTAAACCCCAACTGTGGGAATTAATCTCCCTTTCTGGCTTTTATTTCTGAATTTATTTTGGTTACTATAAAAAGTACAAACTTGGAAATTTCAATTTTGGACTGACCTGGAAAAGAAAACTCTTCATTCTCTTTTTACTCAGAAAGTGTATTCAGTTGTTGCTTTGGGATCAGGGATTTTTTTTTTTATTTTAATTTCAAATATTTAAGGCGGAGGAGATGTAATTCTAGGAGGACATTGCACATATTCTGAGCATCTGGATCTATTTGTGTTATTGTCATTAGAAAGTGGAGCTAAGAACCACAGCAAGAGAACTGGAAAGGAATAGCCGTTGAAGTTTCGATCCCAAATTGGGAAGAAGTCCTCTTAACTCTTCATTTTGTTACCTTTACTAGGAGATAGCTTAAAGGATTGTTTTGTTAAAAGTAAGTGATAAAGTGTTTTCTTACCTCTGCAGGTGTACCCTCTTTGGTTATGTCCTTTCATATTGCCCAATAATCCTGGTATGGTCCACCCAAAAGGGGATGAAACAGAGCTCTACGTGGATATAGGAGCTTATGGAGAGCCCAAAAGGAAACAATTTGAGGCCAGGGCTTCAATGAGGCAAATGGAGAAGTTTGTAAGAAGTGTGCATGGGTAAGGATCCCACTCCTTAGAATAGTAATAATGCCATGTAATTTATATTGCCATGTCGTTTAATCACAGTTATTTAATCCTACGGCACTTCAATATTGCAATCATTTAACAACCACAATAATTGGAAACTGATTTTAATTACTAATTCTGATATTATGATTTTTAAATATGATTTTACTTCCATCATTTGATTGCAAAACCAAACAAATGAGCACACTGGCTGAAGTTCTTGCAACGTATTTGGGAGCTGGGTAGCTTCAGGTCGCCTGTGCATTCTTTCAGCTCCAGGCTGCTGCAGGAGTAGAGTCTCTGCTGCAACAAAATACATCCATGCAACCAGGTGCAGAAAGACCTCAGCAGGTCTGTGCTGACTGTACATAAACAAGTTGCTGTCCAGAAGTGGCGTTAGCGTGGGTCGGTGACCGCTCTTAGCAAGGCTGGCTAGCCCAGCCCTCGGGAAGGCAGCCGCTGAGCTTGCATACTGGAGCTGACTTGTTTCAGGTCGTTTCAGAGCTTTTGGCCGCAGTCCCTCCAGGAATCCCACAGGCTGTTGAAGTTTGGACAGCTTCCCTGCCTGCCCTTGGGACCGTTCTGCTCCCTGCAGTCCTTGCAGCGTCATGCTGCAGCTCTGCCCCGTCCTTGCGCTGGTGTGTCCTTGCACAGGGAGGCCAGCCTTGACTCTTCCCTGCAGTCCCTGTGCGGTGGTGGGAGTCTTTCCTCCCTCATAACTTGTACTTCCATAGCTTCCTTTTCCCTGCCCCGACTGTTATTACATAGGACCGCAGTAGGCGTGAGATATGTGCCCGCCATCTGTCACAGACTCATGCCAGCCTAATTTGCTGTAGTAGTGTCAGTGGAGAAGCAGTTACAGGCTTGTTTCTCAGGAACAAAACAACAACTACACAGTATTTTTACACCATCAGTACAATTTATCCACATTTCTATTTTGACCTACTTCTCAGTCTGACAGTGATTATATCCCGTGTGGCTGAGTAACAGTGGTGAGTCTGCTTCAAGATGATTTGGAGAGTGTAAATGACTTTTAGCTGCAATAAGTGATCTGCCAGAGAACAAAGCAACTGAAAGTTAATTTTAAGCTTTTTTTAATTAACTTGAAATTAAGCTTTTAATTTAAAGCTCTTTGCTAACAAAGTTTTGTCTATTCTCTACCTGTCATTGGGAAACGAACAATGGATAAATGCTTAATCTTACAGTTTCGTAATCACACACAACAATAGAGCTTTTATGTAATAGTTTGTGTTTTACTGCTGTACTCTGATGCTAGCTGCATTGTAGAGTGCACAGTATGAAAGTAAGGAAGAGTCCACAGCTACATAAAGATTTCATTTATTTTTGCAAATGGTCTTTTGTTGCACTGTGCTTCATTTACACTATAAATTTATCTTCTTGGCCTGGTCTGATTTGGCAGGCTTTTGCCTTCCTAGTTGTATTCTCAATGTCCAGTTCAAAGCAATCTTAAAAAGCCAAAGAATGTATTGCTACATCTGCCTTGAATGCATTTGGTAACACAGGCTAATACAAGACGCCATGACTGTACCTCCATGGATCATAAGCAAGCATGCAGAAAAAATACTTCCTTTTTTTTGAAGCTGGAATTAAAAGGTTTCGAATGGGAGAAAAAGGAAAGGAGGCTTTCAAAAGCAGTTAGAAAAATATTTGTCAGGGAGAATTTATGTTATGTGTGGTTTTCGGTGCAAGGAGCCAGACTCTTGATTTGGGGGAACTTTTGAAGTTCTCTCTAGACTTGTGTTCCTGTGAACACAGGTTGCTAGAATACAAGTTGCCAGAAGATCTGACTGCAGATGGTTAGGATGCCTAAACATGAACCACTGTTTTATACTTTTAGTCCTTCTCCTTTTCTCTTTGCAGTAGCAAAACTAATGAAAGTATGAATACATTGATGGCTAAAGAAGTGTTCTGAACCGTATTTTAAAAGCAACAGTTATTTCAATTGCTTTCTTTTCCCATCTTCCCCTTCACCAAAACGACTGTGGCGGTAGTCTGCTGTTTTCACCATTACATGTTATTTCCTCTTGGAAAAGAGATCATGGTAATGTTAAATCCACAAAATAGAATTGGCTGAGTGTCCCAGTGTAATCCATGTGAGCAATTATATTTGCTTGTTTTTAAAAAGCATTTTTGATGGGTTTTTTTTGTTTCATATTTGCTATTCATAGCTTGCCCTGAAGTTTTTTTTTAATAATCTATTTCAAATCTTGTGGCACAATTAATATTGAATCTCTGTCTCTCTGTTTTTTTTATTTTTCCCCTCTCCAGTTTCCAGATGCTGTATGCGGATTGCTATATGACCCGTGAGGAGTTCTGGGATATGTTTGATGGTTCGTTATACCACAAGCTGAGGGAGCAAATGAATTGCAAGGATGCCTTTCCAGAAGTGTATGACAAAATCTGCAAAGCTGCAAGGCACTGAGCCTGGATGATCTAATCAAGCAATCAGGGAAAAATGAATTTACCTATAGTTAGTCAGTATATCCTTTAAAAAAAAAAAGCTTTATTGCTCTCCAAATAAGCTCATTCTTGTTGATGTTTAAAGGTATGAATTCCTGCTTTATGAATTTATGTTTAGTATTTCTTCGTATGTTTTAAAATCAATTTTCCAAACTCAAAGTGATTGTTTTTAAGAAATCTTAAGTGCTAGCCTTTGTATCTAATGTAGTGACATAGGTGAATTCACCTATTTCCAAGCATAAGAAAAATAATTGGAAAGGATGAAGACACTGGAGTTACACCAGCTGTATACTATAGCTATATTTAACATTTTGAAAATGGTAGGGAGGGCTCAGAAATAGGTGCCAAAGCTGAACGCATTGTCAAATTAATCATGATGTTAAAAACATTTGCCTCCAGTCGGTAACCTGTAGGACAGCTTAGCGATGGTACCATAATCTTCCGGCTGTACAGCACTGCATGATGTTGTGTGGTACTATACTGCTTGGGTTGTACCGTACTATAATCTCAGCAGAGCAGTTAAACTCCCTAACAGTGGCCTCAGTTTCAAAATTGAGCATTGAGGTGTGAAGAAAATGCTTTTTACTTGTGCCTATCAGATTTGTACTGATTTTGATTATAAAGTGTAAGTGGATGTAGGTTTTAGGTATTTTGTAATTGGCTAACAGTGCATTGGTTTTTTGCCCCAAAATATCAATGTTCTGGCTTCATAGACTACTGAAAAAATTGCTGCTATTTCACATAGCCAAGTTTTAATTTCAGTTTTTACTTGTTGTGGGTCAGTTTATTTGGATTTTTTTGGTTTTGTTTTGTTTTGTTTTTTTGGCGGGGGTTTTGGTTGTTGCTTAATTTTAGTGCCTTATAAATACGCAGTTGGAGGAAGACATGGGTTATTTTCAGACCGTTCTGTTCTGGCCAGTAGGAAACGGAAGTCAAGGCTTTATTTACACGAGGTTTGATAGAGCAAGTGGCTCTGGATTAGAAGAACTCTTGTTGTGAATCTTGATACACGCAGGCTTTGGTTCTGACTCGAGTGACATTTTTGCTTTTCGTTTTAGCTGGATTAGGTTGATAGGCTTTGTAAAAGGACTGTTTCAGTCACCTGGAGAGGAAATCAACAGCAAGTACTGTTCAGTTCCCCTTCTGCTGCTCACTGGTGAAAACGGCACAGTCACGCACTTCGTACAGTGTAGCGTAGAAGTGTGGAAATGTTTTGACCCCGTAGCCAGAAACACGGTTCCGAACCAAGCCCGTGTCTTGTCCAAGCAGTACTCTAAATTGTTACTTGAAACGTTACTGAGCTCGAGGGAAAAGAAAGTAATTTTCTTCAGGCTTGCATAGGGGGTAACATGAAGAACTTTTTAAACAGTTACCAGTGGGAGGCGTTGTCATTTTTATATGAGTGCTAAACCAATGATTTTATTTATTGATAGATGGATGTTTATGGTCCAGATGAAACCAATGATAAAGCAGTAACAAGAATAAGCTTGGCCTGTTACTCAGTGATGCATGCTGGGCAAGCTGTGTGCAAATAAGGTACCCCTTAAAATCCCCCGCAGGGGACAGGTAGCAGGGGCAGCCTGCCAAGGGGAGACGCAGCCAATGCAGAGGGCCTGCAGTGCTGCCCAAGCCACGGCGCCGGACAGGAGGTGGAGCTGTGTCAGTGATCCAGGAGCGTCTGCTACGCCGGTCCAGGCTTCGGGATACGCAGGAAGGCAAACGCTGGTTCTCGGGGTGTAACCTGCCCTCCTGCCCCTGTGAGGGAAGCGGCACGAGAGCCGTTTCCTTGTCCCTGGCGCAAAGCTATGATTTAGCCCAGTGCTCGTAAGATAATCTGCACAGAGCAAGAATGGGTTGGGTTAGCTTTTAAGGGGCGATGTTAAAACGGCTAGAGGATGTGCAAATACTTTTACTTAGGCTGTGTTTCTCTCACTTCTATACTGATGATCTTTAGGTATGCACTGTATTTGTTTTTTCATTTCTTAATTTATTGGCAAACTTTGTATGTCGTGATTGGGTACTGTAACTGTATCAGTCACACACATGCACATGGATAATTGCTGTTGCTCTTAATTTTTGGTTGTACGGGCTGTTTAAAATAAAGATCTAGCCAGCATACTGTTCAAAGTGGTGTCTTTTAATGAATAATTATTTACTTTTCAACAGTTCTGCTTATCATTTCTCATGCTTATTGTATTGCTACAAATGGTCGGCGATTACCGAGAAAAGCTGCTGCCTGGGTAAGAGACCAGAGGCATTGTGAGGCTGCTCGGAGATGAGGACCCTAGTGCTGCAAGCAGCTTTGAAGGAATGTCTTTGAAGACTGCGAGTCTACTCTTATCTCTGGCCCAAGACACACCTGTACAAAACAAACACCTTATAGCTGAGCCTTAACCCTTACCTTATGCCCCACTAACTCCACATTGCCTCAAGATGCCAATTATCCTGATTTCCACCCCCCTGCCCCACCTCATTCTTTTCCCGTGACATTTTGTCCAAGGAGGACAAAACCCCATTTTGGATTTAGGTGCTACAGCTGTTGACATGGATAGCTACTTCATTCTTCTCACTTCACACTAATGGAACTAATCCCTGGTTCAAACGATCAGCTGCAGAAGCAAGGATGAGGATTCAGTGCTCTCTTCAGCCTGAGGAGTTTCACATCCACATCTTTGGTTTCCTTGAAAAAATGCCTTCACAGCAGCTCTGTAGGCTTAGTCAGAGGTATTCCTGCCCCTCCCTTGGTCACAGCTGGTGCATCCTCTCCCAATGCTCTCTTCCCAGAGAGAAGCTCCCAGGCTTTCTCCTGAAATCCAGGCTGCCAAATGCCTCAGCCCCACTGAGACCGCAGTTCAGGTGCCAAAGCCCTGCGTTCCTTTAATCACATTCTGTGGTGGCCCTGACTTATGCTGCATTTCACGATCCTCTCTTGTTATCCTAGCAGCGTTTCTGCACCCTGCACTCACCCACATCACTGCTCGGGCATTTTTCCCTTCAGAGACCTCCTTCCTACTTTGCTTGCCTCTCTAGAACAATAATCGTTATGTCCTTAAATCACTGCAGTTTTACCTGTGTTCAATTATCTCCCCCACCAAAGGATAATTGCAGATTAATTAGCATACTTAATCAGCCTCAACTAACATGTAATTACACCTAGATTTAATTATTCCAGTCTGGTCTAAACCATAGTGTGAGACTTCGTAAAGGTTAACTCCTAAGTGAAACACCCTACTCCCAGTACATTTTTACAGCCATCCTTTGTTACCACTGACACAGCTCTCCGTTTCGCTTTGTCTATTGCCTCTAGGTTTTAATATCCTACAAAATTTGAAATGATGATGCTAAATTCATCCTAATTCCCTCCAGCTGCTTATAAACATTTGCATTGTTAATTCAAGCGAAGCCGTACGCTACAGCTTGCGATGAAGATCCTTGTGTGCAGCTGCTTTAAAGATGCCACAGGACAGGTACGTAGGCAATTACTGAAGGCCTAACTACTCTGCTTTGCTGTAGTAGTGCTTTCTCAGACCCAGCTCTCCACTGAGTTGTACTGGTCGACCTGGGGGTATTCAGCTGTGGTAACACCACCATGCTCATAACAGGTACGTGCAACTTCTTTAGGTAGCGTTGCTTGAAAGGAAGCGTTTAATATTGAATGAGCTGTGCGTGCCAGCAGACCTTCCTTCGGAGGACACGCCGTATCTGGCATCCACTTCTCAAGTGTGTCACTTCTATAAAGGCCAAGGTGGAAATACTGAATTACTCAACAGAAAAGTTAATTGTCTAAGGAAGAGTGTTTTATTACCGCAGAACGAGACAAGTTGTCTCCTATCTCTTAACTTGCACACCAGCATGCTCTAAGTGTTTTCATCTACCCCATCTCATCCGCTGGCATGTCTGCCATTTACTCACTGATCTGGGCTTTCCGGCACCATCTTACGTTTGGAAAACACTTCTTCAGAGGTATCTGGACAGCGTGAAGCAGAAATCATATCACTCCGGGTTTTTTTAGCAACAGGCTTGAGCCGCTCACTGTGGAAAGAGGATGCAATTCTGTGGGCTCAAATTATCGGTTGGATTAATCTCATTAGTCTTAACAAGCATGGAGGTGAACAGAGCTCTTAAAAGCTGGCTATTCCCTTAAAAGCACAGCTTTAACTTGAAAAGTGATTTTGGAGCTAGTGCTATTTGATCAGAGAGATGCGTTTGAATTCCAAGTCCTGCTCACTGTTCAGATTTTTTTTTATTCCTACTGGAACTGCGAGATTAACAAAGCTGGGAAATATTGAAAGCCAGATTTCATTATGCTTTCTCCATCATAGGATAGCTAACTTCTGGCCGCCCCGCTGAAAGCTGCCGAGTTATATTCAGCCAAGACAGATTTCTAACTACTCTCTGGAGATCAAGAAAGACCTTTGCAGAGCTGTCAGCCCATAGTGCCGCCGCAGCAGTTTGCTAATCTTGGCCACAAGCAAAGGTGAGAGCGGAGGGCTATCCTGAGGTCTCTCATTAGTATAGTTCCTAACTGCTTCAGAGGGTTTTCATGCTAGCAATTTCAAAGCCCTTTGTGGTAAAAGTGAGCCTTGTTATCTTCCTTCCTCAGATGGGTAAACCAAGGCACAGCCTGAGAAGGTGATTTTTGTTCAGGGCCGTTGAGCCCTGTGCCGGCACTGGGAATGAGTCCAGACAGCCTGATTATCCATCCACCTCCCAGTTGTTTCCCAGGCTGCCTCCTCGAGCTCGGTGGAAACTACTTGCCTACACCTTCGCTGCAGCCAAATCGCATTTCACAAGATACACCACCACCCACCTCGGTGGTGGCACCATGAAGCGCCTCAAGAGCCAGTAGTTCTTTAACCCTCCCACTACCCCTACACCATGGGGAAGCACAAAAGTCTCCTCGCTTTCCCGGGAGGGGAGAGGTGCAGCAATACCAACCTCCCTGTCCACAGAGGGAACCTGCGGTGGGGCTGGTGAGCGTTTCTCAGTCCCGATCCAGTGCTTTAACTACATGATCATCCCACCTCGCATCAGTTGTAGTGGCCGTTAATGTGTACTCAGTCTCCCCAGAGCTGCTCAAGATGATTTTGCTGTAAGCCAGTGTGAAACCACTACAGCCCCCTTGTCTGTCAGACTTACAGCAAGTAGGCATCCTGCTTCAAGTTGCTCAGGTACCGCTGTGCGTCACACCGGTACAGGGACTGGTATCTCATCTTCTGAGGGTATTTTTCATGCTCGGTGATGTCGTAGCGACCAACACCTACAGGGTTCTGGAAGGAGAAGGTCTCATGTGCTTCCCCATCCAGAGGCAGCACGGGGGATGTGAGTGGGGCAAAACCAGGTAGTGCCTTCGTGTGGCCAGGCCTTCAGACGGCCTGCTCCTGAGCCTTTAAGATGTCCTTCTTGAAGAATGTTGAGCCTTCCTGGACTCCTTTGCCCTTCAGGACTGCCTCCCAAGGGACTTGGTCAACCAGGCTCCTAAACAGGCCAACATCTGCCCTTTGGAAGTCCAAGGTGGCAGTTCTGCTGACTCACCTCCTTACTTCCCCAAAAATCGAAAACTATCATTTGGTGATCGCTATGCCCAAGACAGCCTCCAGCCATCACATCACCCACAAGTCTTTCTCTGTTCATGAACAACAGGTCCAGCAGGGCACCTTCCCTAGCCGGCTCACTGACCAGCTATGTCAGGAATTTATCTTCCACACGCTCCAGGAACCTCCGAGACTGTTTCCTCTCTGCTGTATTGTATTTCCAGCAGACATCTGGTAAATTGAAGTCCCCCACAAGAACAAGGGCTAGCAATTGTGAGTGCAGAGGGAGCTGGCAGAAGTGCTCACCAAGCCACTTTCCATCATTTATCAGCAGACCTGGCTAACTGGGGAGGTCCCAGTTGTTACCCTGTTAACCTTTCTCATCACAGTGGTCCACAAAGAAGTCGATTAGGTCTGCGGGCGCGAGCACGCTCACCAGTCGCCTACTGCTAGCTGTAGTGAAGGGCTGCCGTGTCACAACCTTCCCCCTGAAATGTCATCTGTCGAGTTCCCCAGCAATTACGAAGATATCTTCATCCTTGACCTCTTTCAAGTTGCCTGTTCCCCACTCCGCTGGATAAAGGCGAGAAGCCACATGGAAGCCTGCTCCTCAGCCCTAGCCAAGGTGGACTGTTTTGCACTAAAGCTTTCCCTGTCCGCTTTGAGCCCTTTAGGCTTTGTTCTGGTTCTCTGTGGGGAAGCTGTCAAGATGAATACAGCTCCAGGAACGGGTACTAAGAGAAAGGCTCCCACCTGCACTGGCTCTGCAACGTGCTGCTGGAGGAAAAACTGACTTTCAAGCAGCAGAATATGACTTTCTGGGAGGATACAAGAAGCTCCTGGCGCCTAAAAGGACTCAAACCCAGCTGCCCTCATCCATGAAGTGCATCCACTCGCTTGCAGCTGATGCAGAGCAAAACTAATGGGAAGGGTTGTCTGAGCATCCCTTGAAAAGGGCAAAGGCCCGGGGCTGCAGGCAGGGATAACGTGGTCACTGCTGAGCTCCTGCCCCTCTGCTCAGCACCAGCCAAGCTTACCTGCCTACGGGCAGCACGTGCTCAGCAGTGGGTGCTCAGCGTGCTGCTGTACACAGCGGCACCTTTCCCTTGATCTGGCAGGACAACAGGCCATGGGCCTTTATTCACCAAATATTCTTTAGCAACCTGTTCTGGGCAAGAAGGGCAGCACCCAGAGAGGGACCCATGTCCTCTCTAAAGGATGGGTATCTGGCCAAGTTGCCCAGATTTCACTGATAATCAACAGGGAGAGAAAAGCACCTCCTGAGGTCAGTCTGCCCTTCTATCACAGCCAGCCACCTGCTGCGGGACTTCTGCTGGGCTGCTGCTCCGTTCAGAGGACGCACCTAACGTTTAGCTGGCTGAAGCTGGTGAGGAGTGCCCACCCTTACTTTGGCTCAAAGGAGTTTCATCCTCCCCCAGGGATGCTGGTAATGGATTGGGGATGGGCACGGAGGAGGCTCAGAGCCTGACCATTCCTGCACCCTTCTCTCACTGCCATGTCTGTTCACTCACCTCAGTCCCAGTAAAGAGGCGGTAGGACTTTCTGTCGAATCTCTTGGCAGATGACCAGAATGGGGGTTGGCTGGAGTACGCTGATCTCTCAATGGGCTTTGGGTTGTAGAAGCCCGGCCCCACCGCATGCTGCACAGAAGGAAACCTGTTACGCTTCAGTTTGCTTGGAAAAAGAGCTGCACGTTGTCAGAGACCCACGCACGCATCCATCCATCTATCCATCCCCCCAGGGCCTGATGTGTCCCCACCCCGGGCACCCCCTGCACCCCCGCGGATGCCGATAACACCAGCTGGTCCCGATGTTCGTGCTCCCACTGACCGCCTCCCTCGGGCACTGGCTGAGCGTGGCCCAGAAGATCCTCTCCGTGGGGCAGCCCGGGTTCCTCGGCAGGGTGCTGAAGCAGCCTTTCTTCTTGTTCTCCTTCAACGTCAGCTCGTCCACAAAACCCTTGACAGCGCCAGCGCTCAGCTCGGTGCCTCTCCTCTGCCGGGAGAAGGGAGCGGCGCGAGAGGCTCAGCTGCCGGTGGTCTCTCGTGCCCCCCCATCCCTCCCGTGCCATGAGAGCTCAGCCCTGCCACTGCTCACGGGCACCATCCCACTCTCCTGCACGCTGCCTGCAGCCCGCTCGCTCCCAAAACGCTGCTGCGCGGGCGTATTTTTCCAGCCTCCAAGGGAAGTCAAAGAGCAATATCCAAGTGGGACAGATGCTGGTGTAAGGCAGCTCTCCATCCTTATAGCAACGGGCTGACAATGCCACGGCTCGATGAGAAACCCTGTCCGGTTGTGGGACCCCGGGGCAACGCACCTCCAAGGCATGATGACCACCACGGCCGAGCTTCGACCTGTCTCCCGAGAAGGGCTGGCAGGGGCCGAGGCCGCCCGCCCGCCGCCGCAGCCCCTCGTCGATGCTGCTCCGCAGGCGGTAGGTGCCAGGTCCGGGGCTGCTGCCCTGCAGGTACGGGGGGGAAAGGCGGCAGGGGCCGCGCTCAGCGCTGGGAGAGGACCACCCCACCAGCGTGTCCCCAGGGCAAGGGGCAGGACTTGCCACCGCTGCCAGTGGGGCACACTTCTCCGTCCTGCTGTCCATCAGCCCACGCGTGCTGGCGGAACGCTTGTCCCTCTCCTCGAGGCAGGTGTAGGGGTTGCCCCGGGGGCCGTACGTGCCGGGGCCGGGGAAGCAGTCCTGCAGGAGAAGTGGGGTGGTCGTGGGCAGCTTCAGCAAGGGGGACAGTCCCCAGCCCAGCAGGAGGAGATGGCACCCACGGTAGCTCCTAACCCTTCCAAAGGGCTTGTTCTCCAGAGACATCAGCCCGAAGCCAAGTCCCGCAGCCGGCGGGCACCGTTCCCCAGCATCTCCCCCGTGTCAGGGCGTGACGTACCCTGTGGGCATCTCTGAACCGCTGCTCCCTGGTGTCGCAGATTCCCCGGAGACTGGAGGGCCGCGTCTCCTGCAGAAAGTCCCTGATGTTGTACGTTCCTGGGCCCAGCCTTTCCTGCTGCGGGAGGAGAGCGGAGAGGGCAAGGACGGGGCTGGGCTGCGCTGCCGATGGCCCCCAGCAAATGTGTACGGAGGGTGGACAAACCCAGCTCTTACCTGGCGTTTGCGCCTCTTCATTATCTCCTTGAACTGGAAATGGGGTGGCTGACTAAGCCGGGAGCCCTTCTCTGCTCTGGCCCAGCCAAAGGCTGATGCTTTTCCCTACAACGCAGAGCCAGAGCACTGCCGTCAGCAACGCCGGGACCGGAGCACGAACCGTGGCTCCGCAGCCGGGTGAAGAGAGGTGATTAGGGGAGACGGACATGGGGATCTGCACAGAGCACTCCTCCATGCTGTGTTTGCTGAGCATCGGGAAGGCATCAGCAAGCTCCAGCACGAGCAGCCCACATCCCACACTTCCACCCTGGGGTGCACCCAGCCTGATGCTGCGTGTCCCGGACCATCGTCTGCAAAAAAGTCCCCATGCAAGAAGCTGCTTCCCAGCAGGCACAGGCAATTTGGGAGGTTAGGAGAGCTACACTGGTAAGTCCAGCTCCCCACGCACATCCAGGCAAGCCTGGCTGGTGGCCTCACCTGGCTGCCCATCTCCCCAGAGAGAGCCTGCAGCCCCACGCTGGCGGCTCTGGTCCCTGGGGGCTGCGGAGAGGGTGGCAGCCCTTGCCATGGCAGCCGTCACCGTGGCATCCAGCATCCTGGTTCCCCAGGGAACCTTCCCTCCTGGGAGCGGACAGGGCCAGCAGACAGCAGGGTCAAGGCAGGGATCCTGGTTGTAACGGAGGCTCCCAGGCTGGCTAAAGCTACATAATTCAGGGCTTGATCCAACTGGTTACCAGGCTTTCATAGGGACAAACTATCTCTAAGCTGCTAAAAAATATGTTCTTAAAGCAACTACCCAACCTGTCAATCCCACTTTGGGCAATAAAATAATGCTCTTGGTGGTTGTATCCTGTGTGGCACCATATTTGCTGCATCTGTGAGCGCTGGCGGGTCTGGGCAAGGAGACCCATGTCTGATCGCCGTAGGGGAGGCTCACCAGCCCCCTTAATGCCCGTGGCATTTCGGATGAGAGCAAGCCAGGCCTGGGGAAGCCAGTTCCCTGGCGCTGGGCTGCTGTTTGGCGCAGAAAGCGGGGTTTTGCTACCCAGCTGGGGTTTGCTGCCCAGTTGTGCCGCCCACTCCCATTGCAGGCTGGACAGGATCCTGCTGAGCCAGGGCAGCAAGGAGCAGAAAAGGCTGCCTGCCTCCAACAGGACCCTGGTGCTGCCCTGACAAGTCATCAAGTCCTCCGACACTCACTACAGAGGTAGGAGAAGCAGATTATTTCAGCAGGAGGGGAACCCCGAACCCGTCTGTGTGAAACTCACCTCTGGTCCCTATGCACCTGTAACTCGCGGTGTAATGCATCCAGCACTGATGGATGCTGTGTGTACCTACATCCAAGGTAGCCCTGAACCTCAGATGATGATACGTGTTCTTCTGATTGATTTAATGACTATATTCTTATCAATGTTGTTTATTTTCAAAAGCGTTGTCTGCTCAGGAGGAGCTGCCTGAAAGCACCCAAGGGTTACCTGGGAGCGCCTGCACCTTGGGTAGTTGCCAGGGCACAGGGGATGTGCAGTAATTTTATATCCCCCAGCAACTTCCCAAGGGGTGAGTTTAAGACAAACCCTGCAACTACCACTTCAGTGGACATAAAAACATTGCCCTGCAGTCGTGCAGTTACAGTAATGTCACCAGAGGGAATGAAAGTACTCAAGAAAGTTGGTCAGCCAGCTGTGTGAGCCAGCGCTGTGGGCTCACGGACCGTACAAGCTGGGTAAGAGCACGTCCAGGGTCAGCTGGGATGTGCCGCCTCTGTGCTGAGACCCCAAGCCCAAACTGCAAATACTCTGCAGGACGGAGAGAGGTTAGGCCACCGAATGACTTGGCCTCTCACCTGCCCTGACTTCTTTTCCCTAGCCCTGCCCTGATGCTACCTGGGGATGCTGCTGGAAAGGAAAGAAATATTTTCCACCACCCTGACAGGGATGCAGGACTGTGGCTTCTCCGAGACCAAACACCTCGATTGCTCTGGAAAGGTGCTGCTCTGGAAAGCGTCGCTGCACCAAGGGACTGATTCAGGTCCTTCGTTCACCTTCCCCCCCATCCTCATTGCTTTTCCTCCTGGAAATCCCCCGGGGCAAAGAGGGGAGGCCCCAGACGGGAGCCGATACCCTCGGTCTTGCCACGTACAGAGCACACCACTCCCAGGCCACGTGTTTGGCCCCAATGGCATAAATCAGCCCCTGGCAAAGCAGCAGGCCAGCAGTTCGGTGAAAGGCTGCAGGGACACCAATACCTTTATTAGATTCCCCCAGCACAGCTGGAAAAAATAAGGAACACAGACAGGCTTTCAGGCACATAACCCCCGAGCTTAGCCCCACATTCAGTCCTGTCTGTTCATTTAATAAGAGATATCAGCTTTCCCCACAGACCACATCTCTTGTCTAGCCTTAAACCCTCCCGGTTAAAACACCACCCCGGCGAATCAATCCAAGATGTTTTTGTCCCTTTGATCACCACAGCAGGCAATAAGTCACCGACGGAAATGTGTTTCACTTCTGTGGCTCGAACAGGCGATAGAAACGGTGAAAAGACGACCCTCCCATCCTGAACCGCCCGGCAAAAATCTTCCACCTCCTGGGCCAGCAGGAGATGGCCAAAGGGATATGCAAAATGGCACTGGAGGTCCTGTGGGACCCGCACTTCAGCTGGCAGGCCTACCACACCCGGGCACAGGTAAGTCCCCATCAGAGCCAGCACAGCGTGCTGGGTGCCCGAGGGGTGGGCAGGTCCCCTTCCCACAGCGACTTGTCCTCCTCCTCCAGCCTCCCAGACAGCCATGGCGCTTCTCCCAGACAGCTTTTGCATTGCTCGTTTAATTATGGTGAGAAACACGTAGGGAGAAGTAATTGCCTGACAAAACCGGTGAAGGCTGGTCTGGGAGTGAAGTTGCTAACCGGCAGCCAGGAAATCTGGGCCAGATCCTGGCTCTTACACTGAGCTGCTAAAGGCCTTCCCTGGGTCCCTCTGGGCAACATTTCACAGGATGCTGAGTCACCAGGTAGAACTGGCTCGACTATTTAATGACTTTAATGCTCCTAAATCACTCAGGAGCATCAAAATGTACTCTTTAATCCCTTGGCTTTGCCCATTTCCAGTCCCCTGTAAACAGGAGTGCACATTAGTGAGTATTTCCCATCACAGAAGAATCATGAAGATTTCTTCAAATCCCATTTTTAAATAAAATAAGGACTCATTCTTACTTCCTTATATTTAAACAGGATTATTTAACTCCTCATAAAATGAGGCTCAGTGAAGTGAAATATCCTCCTCTAGCGAAGTACTTTAATATGTGCGTACAGCTGCTCCTCAGAGATGTTTTAACTTCCTCTGAGCTCCAGGCAGGAGGCTGAAAAGTGCAGTATGGAGGTGGTCACTGGGTGCCAGGCGATGTCTGTCTGCCAGATGGGACTGGAGAGAGCTGAAATGACATAAGAATAAGGCTTTTGATTTCTCAGCCCTTCTTCAGGCACACTCCTATGGCCAAGCAGTTCAACCCCTGAACACGTTAGGGCATGCTGCCCCCAAGTCTTGAGACTGAGCCTGGAAGGGGGAGCGGATGGGCTAGCTGCTTTCAAGGACCCCATGATCACCGGCAACCAAATTTGCGGCCAAGGTCAACAGGATGAGCAACATCCCAGGGCTCACGTTGCCTTTCCCGGTACTACTAGCCATGAGTCAGCCTGGGGTCATGCTTTGGAGACGGGGGTGCTGGCGCTGGGCAAGCTGGCCTGGCTAAGGAGCTGACCTGACGCATACTGGTGGTTTGTACTCATATCATTTTGTAATCCACCCTGCAACTGGGCACAAGCTAATGAGGTTCCTCTGGTGTCCAGATCCACGTGAAGATACATCTGCAAGATCTGGGACACACCAAGATGGGACAGGGCCCAGTGCCTGACAGAAGGAAGCTCATGCATGCTAAAAATCACCCTGAAAGGGTCCTCGGGTTTGTCCGTGCCCGAGGACAAACCTGGACACGGGGCAGGTGAAGGTGGGCACACCATACCCCTGAGATCCCAGCAAGCTCCTTGCAGTGTCCCCAGGTTCTCATTAACTCTCAGCCCTAAAGATAGACCACAAAAACTGAGGGGACTGGCCCTTGGCTGCCTCTCCCTCCTGTTGGGCTCGGTTCCAGTTAGGTGTGAGGGAGACAGAGGGGTGCAGCAGGGCTGAAGGCAGGAACAGGGAATGGAGGGGTTGCTACGGTTAACATCAGCCTTAGCTGGGAGGGAATTCAGAGAGCTTACAGGAGCAAAGAGCCACCAGGAGACATCACTACGTGAGGGTGGACGCCATGCAAGAACTGGTCCTGGTGGATGAAACTCCTGAGCAAAGCCCTGGAGTCTGACCTGGGCGACACCATACCCAAACTCCAGCTCTTCAGGGGCAAATCCTATGCTTAAAAGCCAGGAAACGCTCGCCATCGAGTGCTTCAAGCGGGCCATCGAACTGGACAACGTGGGCTCCACTGAGAACTTGCGGTGCCTCCTGGAGACACTGCTCGTGCTCTTTGGCCAGCTGAAACTGAGGACAGAAACGCTGATGTAGGCAGTGGAACGGTGAGTTAAGAAAGCCGAGGAGAAATTCCCACGGCAGCGGAGGGTGGTCTGCTGCAACCACGCGTGGGAGGTGATCCGGCTCTGCAAAGCCGCGATCGGCCAGGGGGGAGGACGGAGCTGGTGAAGCTGCTGTCTGAGATGACAAAGGCCGATTCTTCCAAGGGCAGGATGAATGAGCCATCACCGTCCCTCTGAGCCGTCGGGGTGGCAGCAGGCTCTGCAGCGTGGCAGGCTCTCCGGTGAGCTGTCAGATCCTCCTCAGTTTTCTAGAACCTTGTTAATTAAGAAACCAACAGACAAACCCCTTGCGGCCTTAGCCCTGTTGTTGCCCCTGGCGCTGCCAGCCACCCGCCGCCACCCCCCGCCGCAGGCCGGCTGCCTGCCGAGGTCCCCCCAAACCTCCGGCTCCGGTCGGCGGAGCTGGGAGGCGGTGGGGGGGTCCCTGCTCCTGCCCTTGCGGCGGGGCCTTTGGGTTTTGGGGACGCCTGAGCGGGTGGTGTGCGTCCCCCCGGCCCGGCCCACCTCAGCTCCTGCGGGCCCCCCCGCGGACGCCCAGCCGCCTTCGGGCAATCCGGCCGCGGGGGCTGAGTGCGACCGCGGGGGTGCCGCGGCCCACGCCGGGTGGGAGAGGGCAGGTCACGCCGCAGACCCCCGGGGTCACCCCTCGGCGGACTCCCGCTGCGGGCCGCGCCGCCCGCCCGCCAGGTGGCGCCCGATCCCCGGCCGCGCCGGCGGGACCAGAGAGCCCCGACCTCCTCTGCCCGCCGGTCCGACCCTACCGACTTCCGGCTTCCTGGCCGGCCGGCGGTGAGACCCTCCACGTGACAGGAGGCTGTGGTTCCCATTGGTTGTGGCGGCGGGGAAGGGGCGGGGCGGGGCGCCCGCGGGTCCCTGGCGGCGCGGGGCGGGGGGCGCGGGCCCGCGCGCACGTGGGGGGCGCGCGCGGGGGTGGCGGGGGCGCGCCCCGCCGCCGCTTCGACGCCATGAAGGGCTTGCTGAGAAGATGGCGGCTGCCGGCGGGGAACGGCCGGCCGTACGGCTGCGGTCCCCGGTACGGCGCCCCGGGCAGGGCGAAGCGGCTGCTGGTCTCGCAGCTTTTCCAGCCCTTCAACCTGCAGGCGGGCGACGAGGCGGGGTGGGAGGGCAGGGCCGGGGAGCCCGCCTGCCGGAGCCAGAAGCTGATGCTGCAAGGGGGGCTCGTCTACCCGTCCGGCCCCGGCTGCTACTACTACCTGCCGCCCGCCGTCCGCGCCATGGAGAAGCTGGTTAAGGTGGTGGACGGGGAGATGCAGGCGGTGGGGGGGCAGAAGCTGAACATGCCCAGCCTGAGCTCGGCGGAGCTGTGGCGCGCCAGCGGCCGCTGGGACGGGATGGGGCCGGAGCTCTTCCGGCTGGTGGACCGGCACCACAAGGCCTACTGCCTGGCCCCCACGCACGAGGAGGCGGTGACGGAGCTGGTGGCCGCTCAGAGCAACCTGTCCTACAAGCAGCTCCCGCTGCGCCTCTACCAGGTGACCAGGAAGTTTAGGGACGAGCCCAAGCCCCGCTTCGGCTTGCTGCGCAGCCGGGAGTTTTACATGAAGGACATGTACACCTTCGACGCCTCCGAAGAGGCGGCTCGGCAGACCTACGACCTGGTGTGCGACGCCTACCGCAGCCTCTTCGACCGCCTGGGCCTTCCCTTCGTCAAAGTGCAGGCGGCCACGGGCAGCATCGGCGGCACCGTGTCCCACGAGTTCCAGCTCCCGGCGGACGTCGGCGAGGACAGGCTGCTGCTGTGCCCCGACGGACATTTCGCAGCCAACGTGGAAACGCTAAACGGGGAGCGAACGTCTTGCCCCACGTGCGGGGAAAAACTCACCCAGACCAAAGGGATCGAAGTGGGGCACACGTTTTATCTGGGCACCAAGTACTCCTCCGTCTCCAATGCCGTCTTCTACTCACCCAAGAACAAACGCCAGCTGGCAGAAATGGGTTGCTACGGCCTGGGCATCACTCGCATCCTGGCGGCCTCCATCGAGGTGCTCTCTACGGAGGACAACATCCGTTGGCCAAGCCTCATTGCGCCCTACCAGCTCTGCTTCATTCCCCCCAAGAGAGGCAGCAAGGAAGAGGAGCAGGGAGTCACACTGCTGGAGCGGGTGTACGACGACCTCACCGAAGCGCTGCCCCACCTCGCCAGCGACTCAGTCCTGGATGACAGGACACAGCTGACCATTGGCAAAAGGCTAAAGGACGCCAACAAGCTGGGTTATCCCTATGTGGTCATAGCTGGGAAGAGGGTTTGCGAGGACCCCCCGGTCTTTGAGGTCTGGAATCAGAACGCTGGCGAGGTTTTGTTCCTTACCAAGGAAGGCATCATAGAGCTGCTGAGTAAAGTGCAAGTCCCTTAAACTCCCCGTCTCTGAATCTCTCATCTTTGCTACACTGAGTTTATCTGAACAGCCCTAGTTCCTTTCCAAGGACATGTGGGTTGTCGGCGATGGCTCCGGGTGAGCGGAGCCGAATCCAGCTCACATCAGAGCTGGCCACGGTGTCTTGCAACCGTGCCGGGTGCTGGGGTTGAGCTGGGGTCAGCCCGTGTTCCCCCGTGGGGTGGGGGGCGTTCCTCCATCCGGCTACAGGCCCCCGTGGGCCGCTTTTACCACCATGTGTAGCCTCGTGCAGCCATGGGAGCACCGGGGTCGGCCCCTCGCTGCCCACCCGTGGCAGACACAGCCTCTGTCAAGTGCATGCAACAGCTGAGGCCGCAGGAGGGAGGACGGGAGGGCTTTCCCTCGCCATTTTCAGGTGCTGAGTTCTTCAAATGAGGGATTTTAAGGAGAGGAAGGCGCCTTTCCTCCATTTGCGTCTTCTGTTTGGAGGCACCCAGGTGCCATGAAGGTGGAGGTTAATCTTAATTACAGCAAAATGGTGAACTCTAGAGCCTTGTTCACCTTGAAAATGCCATAGCGCTGCAAATCTGCAGGAATTAAGGTGAAGAATGGTGTCGGGCATCCACACCCCAGTCCTGCAGGTCAGTCCAGCTGGTGAGACGCCTGCATCAGCTGGGCATGGGTGGTGATGGCGTGGTTTTGGGAATGCAGCCTTCGGAGTGGTAGAAAATCCTTGCCAAAAAAACCCAAGGAAAGATGAAATTTGGGGACCCGCAAAGCCTGGGGATAGAAATGTCCGGGCCGTGTTGTATATAGGCTGTAAGTAACCCTGTCCGGCAGGACGGTGATGTCCCGCCGGTAGGTGCCCGCTGCAGCGTGGGGGCTTCCCCTGAGGATCCCTGAGCCTCCTGCCCTGGACGGGGTGAGCTCTTCGGAGGGAGTCCCCTCACCCCATGCCGCAGGTCCCGGGTCTGAGATCCACCATCGCCGGCGGTGCCGCGGTCCCGAGGGGCTTTGTGTCAGCCCCGCGCTCCCCGTGAGCCCCCTGGTCCTGAGGGGCTCCCCCGGTCCTTCCCCTCCCTCTCGCCGGCAGGGTCAGCTCCGCCTGCCATCCCCACGGGAGACGCCACCTAAACTTGAAGCGGAACGCGGGCCGGAGGCCGCCGGGGCCGGGCCTGAGGGGGCGGTCGGCGGGCGGGAAGAAGGAGGGCGGGAGGCGGGCCGGAGCGGCAACATGGCGGAGGCCGGGCCTGGCGGCGGCGGGACGCGGTACCGGGGTGGTTTCCACCCCGACACCTGGGAGGAGGTGAGGCGGGGAGGGGGCCGGGGGGGGGAGCCGGGGCGGGCCGGGCTGAGGGACGATGTGTGTGTGTGTGTGTCCGCCCGCAGGAGCTGGAGGCCATCCCCATGTTCATGAAGCGGTGCCCGGCCGAGATCGACGCGGCGCGGCAGCCCGAGCTGGCCTGTCTGCAGTCCCTCCTCTTCGACGAGGAGCAGGGTCCCGCAGGTGGGCAGCCGGGGCTGAGGAGGGCGGGGGGGGGGGTCTGTCCCTGTCTGTCGGTCTGTCCCTCCGGCCCTGGCCCGGGGTGCTGGTGGAGAGCCGTGCCCCCCCCCCCCCCTCAGGCCCTGTCCCCCTCCGTCCCCGGCAGAGCTGGCCAGGATGTACAAAAACGAAGGGAACGAGTACTTCAAGGAGAGGGACTACGGGAGAGCTGTCGTCGCCTACACCGAGGGGCTGAAGAAGAAGTGCGAGGACCCCGAGCTGAACGCCGTGCTGCACACAAACCGGGGAGCCGCGCAGTTTTACCTGGGTAAGGAGACGTGCCCCGTCCCGCCTCGGACGGGGCTGGGAAGGGGGCTCCTACCTGTCTGATGGATCCCTGGCCTTTCGCTGCTTGCTCCTGGCGCGCTCTTTCTTCCTCCGCTCGCCTCGCAGCGATCGTAGGAACGGTGCGTTGTAGAGTCTCCGCGTGAGCTGTTTTCTCACCGTGGGATCTGCCTGGGTTTTAAACGCAAACCAAAGGTTCTGAGCCGTTTTGCTTGCTTTGTAGGTAACTACCGTTCTGCGCTCAATGATGCCATCCAAGCAAAAAAGCTAAAGCCCACCCATCTCAAAGCAGTCATAAGAGGTAAGAGTTAAAGCACGCGTTACCGCGTGGAGCGCCCGGAACATCATTTCAAAACAGCTTTGCACACCTTGTATTTACTTACTAGGCTCTTAGTGTTACAAGCCCTGGAACAGACTTCTTGTTGGATGTTGATTTGTTTCGCTGCATGTTTCTGTGTGTCAAATAACACTGTTTATAAACCCGAAATTACTGTGAGCATGCGTTCATACTTTGTTTCAGGGCAGCATTAATTTCAGAACATTAAAGCAGTTACTGTACCAGATCTCTTGTTTTCTTATTGCTGCTTCTCCCCAAATCAGAGCTCTGCATTTTGTTTTGGGATTTTCAGTCAAAATGCTATCTTTTCCCTCTTTGCTCTATAGCTTCTATATCTGTCAAAGAGGCAGGCATTGGATCTGTTTTTGTAAAGCACAACATAACTTTTGCTGTTTTCCACAATACTAGTTTTTGGGTTTGTTTTTTTTTTTCCCCCAGCCTTTCTCACTCCATGGAAATGGCCACTTTCTTTTTCCTTATGAGACAAATACTGATATGTTAATTATAATCATAAAATTTTGCTTGTAACAGACACTTCTAGCATCATTCTGCTGATTTCTGTGACTAGTTGAGCAAATGATACAAGAATTGCTGAAATATTTTAGATTTTCTTCTCAGCTGACCTGCTGGGAGTCTATGATTGAACATGACCCTGCAAGACAATAGCATGCGCTGCCGTGTATGCCTCTTGAAAGCACTAGGGCTAATGCTGTGTTTATAACCACCACTTTGTGTAGTAGTTGTATGCTGACTCCAATACTAGAAACTTAAAATCTTAATCCTTCCAGGAGCTCTCTGTCACATGGAGCTAAAGAATTTCTCTGAAGCAATAGCATGGTGTGAGGAGGGCTTGCGAATAGATTCAAAAGAGAAAAAGCTTGTGGAAATGAGAGCTAAAGCTGACAAATTAAAGGTAAATATTAAGGCAGTCTAGCATCTATAACGCTTGTTGCCTACTTTGTGTCAAGAAGCACTTTGGGATCCTTGGTTGGAGAGTGCTCCATACAAGTTTCTGCGTAGTATAACATCCCCAAACAGAATCGAGTGGTGGTTCCACGTAGTGTGTCTTGTTTAGATGTGTAGGGGAAAGAGCTGGAGGGAACCCTTCTGGAGATCTGAACTGATTTCTCCACTCGTTGGCAGGGTAGAGCAGTGATGGGCACTGACTTGCTGTGCGTGACCATGGTGCAACTTTTTCTTACATGTAGCGGGCTGAGGAGCGGGATGCAAGGAAAGCAAAGGTGATGAAGAAGAAAGAGCAGTGTCAAAAGGAAATTTTGCTTGCAGCAATAAAGGTGGGTCGGTGAGGGGGTTTGGTTTTGTGTGGTTTGCTTTGGGTTTGGGTTTTTTTAAGAGCTCACTTGTGTGTCTCTAAGAGGCCGTTCTCATACACAGGATTTTGAGGGCTAGAGCCAAAAAATTGAGTTAAAACCATGATTGTCCTCATCTGCATGGCTCTAGCCCCAGCTCCCGGGTTTCCATATTTCAGGTAACAACTAACACAAAATACCATCCCAGTGTTAGGAGATGGACTGAGCATCCAAGAGAGAGCTCTGGCTGCCAGGCTGTAGCATCACACTGGCCCAATGAACCTTGCTTTCTTTGCTGCTGATGGGCATTACTTCAGCGGAAGGGTAGAAGTTTACCATCCAGGAGGGTGGAGGAGAGAATCAATCCTGGATCCTCTCCTTCCTCGACACGTTTGGGCTATGTTAAAGTATTTTGGACTATTATGTAAATTGGATCTCCTCTTCTACAGTTGTCTTTCCAAAGAAAAGAGTGAGTTTTCTTCAGTTCTCTGAAAGAGTGGATGTTCTCAGGAGCTGGTGCATGTAGTTGCACCCTGAAGTTATGCCTGCTTGGTCCCAAAGGACAGGATTTCAGCTGCATCCCTTTCCCCACGTTTTCTCAGGCTCTTCTCTCAGCATGTGGGCTCCTCTGGATTCCCACCTCTGCTCGTCCATTTTATGAGGAACCTGGGTGTCTGGCTGAGGTTCTGATTTCTACTGGGAAGACCGGTCACCTGAGTCTGATACTGTAGGAAGGCTTTTGATGGCATGTTTAAGAGCTGACTCATTAATAAGGATGACACAATTTGTCCTTTTACTGACTGCTAATTTTTTGCTCTTATTCTCCTCACCATACCTGTTCGGGTTTTGGTTTGTTTTTTTTTTTTTCCTTCCTCCCATCCAGGAAAGAAATATCAAGCTGGTTCTTGAGCCTTCAAATGAAGAAGAGGAAGTATCAGATGGCCTGGCTGAGATATCCTTAGATGGGTTCCACTCTGACAATGCCACGGGGGCAAAGGTGCACTTAGATGCTGATGGCAACCTGAACTGGCCCGTCCTCTTTCTGTACCCTGAGCATGAGCAAACAGACTTCATTGCGGCTTTTCACGAGAACTCCAGGTAAATGCACTGTCAGCAGCATTCTTGCATAAAGGAGATGTTTGAGTAAATGACAACAGACAGCAAGTGAAACACGGCCATGCTAATGAAGTAGTTCCAGATTTCTAATCCCGTAGCTGACCCTGCTTTTGAGCAGGAGGTTGCAGTAGATGACCTTCTAAGGTCCTTTCCAACCTGAATTATTCAATGATTTACAAATGCAGCTTTAAAATACAAGGGGCAAAATCTATGACGGCCAAAATATGAAGGTGCAGAGAAACACATCATATCTAGCCAGTGTGCTTAAAGGGGCTTGCAGTGTGAGCTTGGACCAGTGGCCAGTAATACCTGTGACCCATCCCATGCATGGATTTCAGAGGTTCATTAAGGTGCTGTTTTGAAGCCCTCCAAATATGTGGGTCTTGGAAAGAGGATTAAACTTAGAAATTATAAAAAGTTTCCAAAAGGGACCTCTCGTAACCACCAGTGGCCCCATAGTTTCCTTAGGGTTTACAGAAGGCCTGACTGAAGTGCTATAGACCTTTCAGACTATAAGCAAATGACTGGCAAGGTGGGAATTCCACTTTCTTGATGTTAACTGCAGTTTCTGATCTCGCAGTGTTAAATAACTTTGGATTTTGTAACTTTTTCTTTGTGGGGAGATACGTATTCCTCAGATCTACTAATAAGTTTAGGACTTAAAATTGCAGTGCAAGCAGATTAGTATGTGGTTCTTATGCAGTAGTGTTCACTACGCCATTTCATGACCAAAAGAAGTGAAAATGGGTTCTTGGAACAAATTGGCCACCAGCACTCCTGAAGTACCAAAATAAACAAGCCTCTGACACACAAGCGTATTCCCAGCACTCTGATCTGGTGAAACGTGGTGCTGGAAAAAGGAAAATCAATTTTAGACAAAATGCATGGTGTTTATTTTGGCATATTTTCAGAGTGAAAATGAAAAGTTAAAAATAATTTGTTGTTGCACTGCTCAAGTTTGAAACCAGTACCATGAGTTACAAATGGGCCTTGGTCTCATTGGGAAAGCGATGAGTTTGAAGGGAAGAAACTATTAATGATCTAAACTTACTTTCCAGTCTATTGTTGTCCTGCTTTCGGCTGGGATAGAGTTAATTGTCTTCCTAGTAGCTGGTATAGTGCTATGTTTTGAGTTTGGTATGAGAAGAATGTTGATAACACACTGATGTTTTCAGTTGTTGCTAAGTAGTGTTTAGTCTAAAGTCAAGGATTTTTTAGCTTCTCGTGCCTAGCCAGCAAGAAGGCTGGAGGGGCACAAGAAGTTGGGAGGGGACACAGCCCAAGTGGCCAAAGGGGTATTCCATACCATGTGACGTCATAGCCAGTATATAAACTGGGGGAAGTGGGGGTGGGGAGAGTCGCAGCTCGGGAACTAACTGGGCATCTGTCGGCAGGTGGTGAGCAATTGCATTGCACATCACTTGTATATTCCAATCCTATTATTATTATTATTATTGTCACTTTATTATTGTTATCATTATTAGTTTCTTCTTTTCTTTTCTGTTCTGTTAAACTGTTCTTATCTCAACCCGCGAGTTTTACTTTTTTTTCTGATTGTCTCCCCCATCCCACTGGGTGGGGGGAATGAGTGAGCGGCTGCGTGGTGCTTAGTTGCTGGCTGGGGTTAAACCACGAGAATTGTCTAATTTGCTAATGTATTTTTACCATCATTCAAAAGCTGAACACTTTGTCTAAGCTAACCAAGTGTATCTTGGCTTTTAGGTTTATTGATCATTTAATGGTGATGTTTGCTGAGTTACCTCCTTGGGATTTAGAAAGAAAATACCTTCCCAGCAATCTTGAGGTGAGAAGTTTGACATTCCTTCTATTTCAGGGTTGTTGTGTTGTGGCTTTTTGTCTGGAGTGAAAAATTACACAGCTTTGAGTGTATGAAAGCAATGGCATTGTTACCTGTTTACCATATGCAGATGTGAAATAAGGATCTGGAAGCTCAAACGTTTTCCAGATGTGCTGACATGGACGCAGAATTCATTAATGAAAATGAAAGTTCTTTTGTCTTCCACTTAATGTTGTATTTGATAGAAGGTATTTATAGATATTGCTTAGATTCCCATCTTTGTAACGATGATTAAGATTTAGAACATCAAGCTGGTAGTCTGCCTGTTTTTTTAACTGCATTGTGAAGTTGCTCAATACAAATCAGAAAATATTATTAAAAAAATAGGTTATTTTCAGAACTAACTGGAGGTACTTAAACACTTAATCCCATCAAGACAATATGTGTCTATTAAGACTTTAGCAAAGGTGAGATGTGAGTTGGTTGTGGCTGCAGCAGGTTTTGAGAATTTTTCAGAAATTATACATAGAAGGATACAGATGTTTATTTTTCATTTTCTGCTTCAGTGTCACATGTGCCAGGCAAAGCACAGCCCTTAGTGCAGTGAGCAGACATGTCCAAAAGGACAGTGGGTCTGTACTTTAACGTGTTAAAAACTGGGATTATAGCTCTGTGTACATGTACAGTCTAAGGCACAGCTGCTGGATTCAGATCTCTTAAATCTACCCTGGTTTGTTCAAATATCTTTAAACCTACCCAGTTTAGCTCATACCATTGCTGCATTTACCTGTCAAAAAGCAGCCTGTAGATCTGGATTGCTTCTCTGTAAAGCACAGGAACACCCAGTGTATTTTGCCTTCCTGCTGCCACTTCTATAAGAAGCTAAGCTGGTTTATACAGGGAAGACTCAGAATTTACACAAAACAGTTTCTGCATTGCTGAAGTTAGCATCTGGCATGGTCGGTTCAAGCTACAGAAGTTTAATAAACCTCTAGCAGATACACGGTGTCCTGTTACTGGACTTTCAACAGCTTAGTAGTTTGCCTTCATGTACCTTAGGTGTTTAATAACCCTCCAGAATTTTTTTCAGCTCTATTTTGAAGATGAAGAAAGAACAGAAATGTACGAGCTGAACCCAGAACACACGTTGCTACAAGTGCTGCAGCACAAAAGGTGAGGCTGTTCATGTCCTGTTCAGGTCCAGAGAGAGCACGAAGGCAAAAAGAATGAGCTTTATGTCTTTGCCTTTAAGTGCAGTTTGTTCTCTGATTTAATAGTCCTAACTCTTGAAGGTGTAAAGCAGTGGGACCACATGGATTTTGTGCCTGGCTTTAGCGACTTTTTTTTTTTTTTCCCAAAAAAATTAACAGCTCTTTCCAGGACTAGATGGAGATGGGAAGGGGAGTTGGGCTACACACAAGCAGCAGCACAAAAGGGCTGTTTCAGATACCATCTACACAGCACTACTTTAAAAAAAAAAAAAGCAGCAGCAGCATATAAAGAGAGCATGTTGAAGGTTAACAATGCTCTCACTGTTAATAATGCTGCGTGAGCAGCCCCCAACACAGCATGCAGCACAGTTTGACTCTGAAACTGGCTTTAAAGTGTTGTGCAGTTATTTAGGGAGAAGAATTTGCTGTTTGTGAAGCCAAAAAGTTATTGTAAAGCCTGTGCTGTTAACTTGCACCATCTTGTAGCTAGCTGGAGAAAGCCTGCTGCACAGCGCTAGTGGCTTGGTCTGTCACAGTGGGAGCAGAGCTCTAG
The DNA here is from genome assembly GCF_947461875.1 of Haliaeetus albicilla. NCBI lineage: Eukaryota > Metazoa > Chordata > Aves > Accipitriformes > Accipitridae > Haliaeetus > Haliaeetus albicilla. The sequence goes on from NC_091490.1 coordinate 6,174,412, forward strand.
GTCCACTGCTGCGGGCTGTGTCTGAACTGTCACTCCATAAAACTCGGCAGCGTGCGTAAGCCCTCAGATTTTAGGCTGTAAGGGCAGTTGCAAAAGAAACCTCTTTCCAGAGGGAGAATAACAGCTGTTTTAATTAGAAGTAGCTGTTGGGAGAAGGGTTGATTCATAAAACACTCCTACTCAGATGTGTGTAGCCTTGGCCCCGAGAGGCTCTGCTAATCAGCAAAAAAGCTTGTTATCAGCCTTCGGGAGGTCAGTCTTTATTGAGCTGGGCGGAAGTCACTCACTTTGCATGACACTTGGCCAGCTACAAGGAAGCCAAAGGACTCCTTTTAATCTTTGCAGGTATTTTGTAAAGGCTGGGACTCCAACGGTTTTGGCATTTGTAAAGCGTTCTCCTTTCTCTAAGAAGTACTTCTCTGGCAAGAAGGTGCATCGACTATAATGAGCAAGAACGAAACGAGGAAACCTGTGCAAGAGGCTGCTGTTTGTTATCCCAGCTACAGACTGCAAACTTCTGCTGGACCAAAAATGCCTTGCACACTTCAGGGGAAAAATAATCTTGGCACACAAGGAAACTTCCAGGAAAGCAACACAGGAGAATGAAGGGCTTACAAGAGGGGATTATTTGTTTAAAAAGAAATCCAGCTGGCTTGCAGAAGGTCTCCTCTATGATAGGCTGCATGTGGTTTTGAAATAAACCTGAAGCAGTGCCAAACACTGGCTGCAGTTGAAGCAACACCAGCTGGGAATGTACTTACTTACCTGTGAAAAATCACTGATTTCTTTGGAGGTGGGCTGTGGTTGCTGGGGTTTAACAGCAGTGGTCTGGGGAGATACCTGCCTGTTGCAGCGGGATGGATGTAGTCAGATTCCTGCCTGGGATTAAGCAGCTGCTCTTTTTTCACCGCTTGGCTCTGCTGCTGGCCAGAGTAAAGCAGAGCTCTTTGTTCAGAGTGGTGTGTTTTACTGACCCTTTTGCTACCTGACTGATTGTCCTCTATAACTTGGAAATAAACATGTCTATTTTAAGTAGACTGACTTCTGCCTAATGAATGAGACAACAGTTTTTCTCACCTCATGAAATACTACAAGGGAACGTCAAACAGTAATTCTAAACCCAAACATAACAACCTTATCCTTGACACTACCTGGTAAAGCCAACATACAGGGTCTCCTGCACTTCTGTATTAGCTTTCAGCATTTAATTAAAAGTAATTCTAAATCTCTCATTTCTCTCTCTTCTGCAATCTCTCTGTGATTGCAGAAACACACTGTGCTTTTAGACACATCTAGTGCACAGGGCATTAAAAAGCTGTTCAGCCATAAACACTCTTGCTTAGATCATGGAGGATTTTTCTCACTTCAGGGCTGGATTCAGACAGCTCTAAAGAAAGCATTTCTGTTTCGCTATTCCTAAATTTCTGCACCATGCACAAATAGAGTTAAAAGTATCTCCATCTGAGGATGCTGAACTTTAATCTCCAAAGCTTAGGGTTACTTTACAACGAGGCAGCGGGATGGCTCCCTTTTCCCAGAGTGTTGGTTCTGGCCAGCCAGCCTTCGCCTCGCGGTGTCCTGCTCTCACAGGGCAGAGAGATGGGCAGCCAGGTAGTACAAGCTCAAGCCATTACACGCGATGCAGCAGAGGTTGCAGAGGGAGGACAGAGCGCGGTAGAGGGTGAGCTGCCGGGATAGCTGCCTGTAGCTGGGGTTAGAGGCACGCAGCTGCCTGCAGGACTTGCTGGTAAACAGTCCGACCTCCTGGCCGAGGCCGTGGCTGCGCTCGACGAGGTGCATGTCTGCCACGATGTCGGAGGTGACCTGCCCGAACCACTGTGTGTTCAGCACGGAAGCAGCGACGCAAACGAAGAAGATGATGATCTGCAGGGGAGCAAAGCCTGCCGTGAACATCACACGTGGTGGATTAAATTTCTTCCCCCAGCCCCTCTTGCACGCAAAGTTCGCTGCAATCTGGATGCTGCCCGGTTTCTTTTAACCACAGCCGTGTGTGGACCTCGTCATTTGCAAACCAGCCTCAGTGGAGCAGAGCGGAGCGGGACTCCGCAGAGGAAGGGGTTTGGGCTACAGCCAGCTCACGTTTTAAACCAGGAGGCTACCTGGGTCGTTTGCTCGTCGCTGAGCAGCTCGCTGGGGTGGTACATGGCAAATAGAGTCAGGTTGAGGAAGGCACAAGCGGAGCTGATGTGGCAGTAGTAGGGGAAGAGCTGGCGCTGGATGAAGCCGTAGGTGTGGCGAGGGAGGCAGCTGCCCATCACGAACCCTGCAAGGGGGGAGAGCGGGTAGGTCCTGGGGCAAAGCCCCCTCCCCTGGGCCTCCCCCCGGGGCAGAGAGGCACGGCGGTGTGTACGGACCGCAACCTACCAGACACGAAGGTCACCCAGATCTGCATTCCCAAGGAGGTGGAGAGGAAAACCAGGTGCAGCAGTTTGATGGTGTTGGAGGGCTCTGTGTCGGTCGGCATGGTGTCCTGGCCAGGGATGGGTCCCTCCACGTCAGCCGAGCCACCCCCAAATTTAGCTGCTGTTACTGCCATCACCTTGCTGGATCCAGCAAATGCAGTTTAGCTTCACAAGAAGAGCTTTGGAAGTTTTGGGAGAGCTGACACAGCCTCAGCCACTTCCCAGCCCCGCCACCGTGCACCCAACCAGGCTGCAAACCCAATTTTCAAACCCCTTATATCTTAGGGGCAGGGCACTGCGTCAGCACCTGGTAACCAGCCATTTCGGGTGGACTTTTGGCAAAGTCCAGCCAAAGCCCCGTCTGACCCCTGGCAGCAGGAACAAGCAGAAAGTCAATAAAAAGGGGAAAAGGAAAAACCCTGACAAATACATCTGCCCATGCTGTGGCCATCAAAGAGGCCTCTTGGCCAGGGAGAAGTCCCACTGTTTAAAAACAGCAACAGCTTCTGCACACTTTAACCAAAAAGCCTGGGGGCTCAGAGAAGCAGGGCTGGCTCCCGGGCTCACCCCGCTGCCCCGGACCCCGTGCTGGCACAAGCATGAGAGCATGGGCAGCGGTGGGGAGCAGGAGGCTTTGAAGGAGCTGCCTGCTCTGCTAGAAGGAGCGCTTTGGAAATTAATTAAAACAAAGCTTCTGGGAGCAGACCATCAATTCTGCTGCCTGCTTTATTCCTCCTCCTCCTCCTCCTCCTCCTCTTGGCCAGCCGCCTCAGGGCATGAATTACAGCAGGGATAGCCTTGAGAGAGACACTGCCATCTAATTACATCCCACTACCCCTGCAAAATAGATAAATATATGCTGTGTTTTCATATATCAATTGCCTGTATTTATTTAGGCATCTATAAAAATCAGGTCCTTGAAGCCTTCTCATGGTGGTAGCATCACGTACGGGAGAAGGCGCTCGGATCCCACCTGGAGTGCTGGCTTGTAAATCCCCAGCTGTCTTCATGGCCTTTGCTTTGCCAAAAGATTCTTGGCATTTCTGGGATGTTTCCCCACTCCATCCTCCCGCAGCCGTGTTTACTGCACGATGGCAGGGGCCTGGGGAAGGTAGCCGTGGTCCTTTGGCGAGGCTTTGTCCCCTCCATCATCCTGTGCAGGAAAGCAGCGACGGGTGCTGTGGGCAGCCAGCACAGAGCCCTCCCGCTCCCGGGATCCCAGCTCTGCCTCTCCAAATTGTTTGCCTCTGTGCAGGAATTAGCAGTCGAGAGCAGCAAGGCAGCTGGGTGGTTTTGTGCAAAGAAGCCGCAGCTGGGAGGGTTGTCAGAGCAGAGGGTAACACCCTGCAGGGATTTCTTTTTTTTAAGGGAAAAAGAAAAATAGTGATTGATTGCTAAATTGGCCCTAGACCGGGTCATTTGTTGGGGAGGGCAAATGGGGGGGCTCTGGGAAAGGCTGGTAAGAGCAGGCTGCTCTCAACAGGCTCCAATGCACCCGCCAGCGGGTCCTTCTTCCCCTGGGAGCTGGCTGTGGGACGAGGTGGTTGGAAATGGACGCTCCAGGGATGCTCCAAATCGCCCAGTCCTGCTGTCTACCATTCCCCCATCATTCCCTCCAGCAGAAGATGCTGCAGGACTGCAATTTTTTTCCACCTGCACATAAACCACAACATGCTTCACACCCTTGCAGCTCTCTGTTGTGCTCCCATCCATTTCCCATTGCCCCCGAGTCGCTCCCGCTCCATCATCCCGCACCCCCAGGGACCCAGCCAAGCCGGGGTGAGGGCTGACCGTGGCCTCGCGGTGGGAAAAAGCACAATACTTAAGGAGAGGGAGAGGTCAGTTAAAGTTTAATGTTCGGGCGAATACATCATTCCCTCCACCTAATCAAGCAGCAGCAATTTCTAACGATAAGTAGAAAGGATGGCTCACATCCCGGTGATAAAAAGGCAGGATTGCTCCGAGTTTTGGGAGATAAGAGGGCTCTATAAAAATTGAATGTTTTGTACCATGTTCAGCTTGAGACGGCTTTATCTTGTAGTGATAGCGCAGCAGGGGGAGGTCGGGGCAGTGCCGTGCCAGGCCTTGCACGGAGATGTTTATGATGGGAGATAGGGCAGAGATTAGGAGTTTATGGCCACAGCCAGCTCCAGGAGCGGGGCTGGCCGGTGCCCACGGGAGAGGGGCAGACAGCTCCTTCTGCTTATAAACCGGGTGGGGAATTTGGGTGCCAAAGCACCTTTCTAGAGACTGGGTGTTGCAGAGAGGGAGAAAACACCCTGGCGTGCCTGCAAAAGACCCTGTGCTCATTTCTGGTACCCCACAGCCTCATCTTACCCATCGCCATCACTTGCTCGTGGTTAAGCTCTGCAAAAAAAAGGCGAGGGCACGGCTGCCGCCCCGGGGCCGCATTAAACCTGCTGTGCCCCGCAGTTCTGCGTGCCCAAGGGCTCCTGGGCCTCGTTCCCTTCCCAGCAGGCAGCAAGCCTTTCAGAAGCCTCAGTGCCATCGGAAAACCTCTGGCTACGTGACCCAGGAAAGCCTGGGAGGTGGCTGTAAACTGGCCTGTGGCTGAGGGCAGACGTCACCTGGGGTGTGACTGATGAGTAGCACCTCCACCATCACCCATGCTGCATTTCGGGAGAAGCAGGTTGGCAGCGAGCTCTTTGAAATGGCCCTAACCCCATCCTCTGCTGTTGTGGACTTCTCAGGTCATTAGTGCTGGGGGCAATTAGGGATGGGTATCGAAGCCTTGGACACTCTGGGTTTCAGCATCTGCCCGCGCCTACTCGCCACGTCCTCGTCAGCCTTGCTCAGATGCAGGGAAACAAGGTTTGGCTTTGTCTTTTCTTTGCTTTTTTGGCGCCGCTGAGGCAGTTGGGGGTTTACGGCTCTGCACCAGCCCGCGCCGCCCCTGCCGTGGTGGCAATCCCACCGGGCGGTCCCCAAAGCCACTCGCGGGGAGCGCTGGCTGACACCCTCCTTCCCGCGGCACACAGACCTGCCTCAAAGGACCCCCGTGTCCCCCTGAACCCCGGGCAGCAGCTCTCGGGGTGGGCGACCCTGAGCAGCCCCGTCCCCCTGCTCGCCCAGGGAAACGGCACTTGCCCGGGGTGTGCTGCGGGTGCGGGACCCCCACCCCACACTCGCCGGCCAGGCAGCCGCACAGCAAACCCCTGGAGCAGACACTCACCCAGAGTAGATACAGATTTTTTTTTTTTTTTCTTTTAATGCATTTTTATTGCCACTCCTTCTTTCCACAGCCCCGTGAGGTGGGATTTCAGCCCGTCGGGAGCAGGAGCTGTTTGCCTGTCTCGCCTGGGAAGACGAGCAGCACCGGGCAGCCACGGGGGAAGATGCTCCACCGGCCGCGTCTGCACCGGGGAGGGATACGGCACCATCCCCACATCACTGCCCCCTCTGTCCCTTTGCTGCCTTGAAGGGAACCGGTTTCCCCCATAAAGAAATAGTTTAAAAAAAAAAAAAATCAGTGTTAGGAAGACTTTGGATCATATAAAGATTCAAGTAGCATTAAGTGAACTAGAAAACCAAGTCCTGTACATCAGCTTATAAAATTTCTAAATAAAAAAAAAAAGGAAGAAGAAAAGACATGACGCATCAGTGCAAGGGGCAAGACAGTAGAGTGATGCCCAGCCCCTGGGACCTCGTTCGGGCCAAAGCCCCCAGGGGAGGCAGGGTCTGGGTGCCACCGTCCCGTGTCCCCTTCCACCACCAAGGTGCCACCTCGTCTGTCTGTCCATCTGTCAGCAGGGGTGCCGTGGCTCTAGAGATCCTGCAGCCGCACGATCAGGTCCTCCTTGTTCTTCAGCAGGAACTTCTCGCAGGCTTCGAAGGTGGCGCAGAAGTTGGAGGACAGTCCTGCCACGTTGGTGGTGACGTAGTTGAGGTACCCTGGCGTAGCCTGGTTGTAGTAAGCTACCTGCAAGGCACAGGAGATGGTTAGTAGGGGCACGTGGGGATGGAAGAGCTTCCCTGATGGAGCGTGGGCGGCACGGCCCCGCGACACGGCCGCAGCATCCCACCTTGCTCATCTCCTCCGACTCCGGCCAAATGCAGAAGCCGGAGCAGAGCGTCTCCCCCCGTGTGAAGCTGGCGCTGGCGGGGTGGGTGGGCAGCGTCACCGACCGAAAGGCCACCACGTAGGGGTCCCTGGGGAGGAGAGAGAGCCCGATGAGCCGGCGCAGCCCGGCTGGCAGGGAGCAGGGGGGTCGGGGACGGGGACGGATTACCCCTTGCTGCAGGGTTTCCGTCGGGACGCCAGGATGACAAAGTCCTGCGGCTTGTTCTCATGGCTGAGCGTCTGGCTCACCACGTGGTAGATCATGTCGTCATCATCTACTTGCTGGACGAGCTCGGCGCTCCTGCGAGGCGGGAGGGGACCGGTCAAAAAAACCCCGCTGTGGCCTCCAAGTCAGGGGGCTTACACATTTACAGCCCACCACCGTACCCAAAATATTTTGGGGGACCCAAAATATACGTTTTCTGCAGCAAAGTGCAGCCATCAGCCCAGGCAGAGCCAGGACAGGGCCACATGGTGAAAGGTCTCTAGGAGCGATAATGGCTCCAGGCCAACACGCTCGCTCCCAGGAAAGCCCAAAGGGGTGTTCAGTGATGAGCCTTAAATTCAGGGATGTGATTTCTGGAGAGGGCTGGGTGTCCCTGGGAAACCCCGCAGCACTCACGCGTAGTGGCTGTCCCACTCGTGCCGGCGCCGCAGGTCGGAGAGCAGGGAGAAGGCTCGGCCGGCGGCGATGCGGACCGACATCTCGATGCGAAAGGAGAGGAACTTGTCCTCCTCCAGCGTGTACATCCGCACCTTGGGGAGCACAGGGCGAGGGCTGGGACGCGTTCAACGCTGCCGAGCCCCCCGCCGGGTTGCCCACGCTTTGGGGGGGCGAGAAGCAGCGCCGGGGGGAAGGGGCAGGTTTTCGTACCTTTTCCTTTTCCCTGGCGAGCGCCCAGTTGGCTTTGGCTACGAGTGTCTTCAGCGCAGAGACGTTGTTGTAGCTCAGATAAACCTGGGGCAGGGGCGACACGTCAGGGGCGGGAAGGGGGGGGCAGGAGGCAGCGACTCCCGCGGGGCAGCACCCTACCTTGTTGCTTTGGTCCCAGGGCACGGAGAGCGGCACCTCGGTCTGTTTGCAGGAGACGACGTATTTTCTGCGGGAAAGGAACAATTTCCCTTACGGTGGGACACAAACCACCCACAGACTGTCCCTGTATCCCAGTGCTGAGCCCCCCCCCCTCCATCCCCGCATCCCACTTGCTTTTTCTGCTCACCGGTCCAGCCGAATTTTTTTCCTAGCACTGGCTTCTCTGTACCTCCTCACTCCATCCTGATAAATGAGAAAAGTGCATCAGGTTAATAGGAAAAGGAAAGGGGGGGGGGGGGGAATGCCAGATATCTTTCTGGGAGCGGGCAAAATGTTCAGCAGGGACAGGCTGGAAGGTGAAGCCTCTGTGCTCGCCGGCTGCTGCCCCAGCTACGCTGGCGGTGGTGGTTAGTGATTAATTGTGAGCTATTTCGGCATTGCCACCGTGCTGTGACCAAGCGACAGGCACTGGCACGTTAGGAAAAAACCCTCGCTGCGGCTGCAGACCTGCAAACAGCCGCTGAAACATAAATCGCACCCCCTAGCATGTGCAAATGTCCCCTCCCAGGAAATAAAAACCCAAAAAAGCAGCTTATTTCAAAGAAAGCAATAGCGCAGTGCTTCAAAGCAGGTGGAAAAGCAGTTTCAGGGAGCCCAGCTCTGGCCATGAGACGCTCTCCTGCAGGGTAGGAGAAGATTCCTAGTTCTAAGGCATAAAAAAAATCAGGTAGGTGGGCACAGATCAGCCAAGGGGAAGGCAATGCCATCGCTCACTCCTACTACAATGCACCCCGAGACATGCGAGCGTTTGCTTTGCCGCCGTGCTCTCGTAACAGGTTGTCTTAAATATTTGGATCTGAGCAAATGATGAATCAGGGTGCTTTGAAAGGTGAAAACAACGTAAAAGATTTGCATTCTTTCCCCTAAATTAGAGAAAAGATGAGCTCAAACTTGCCGGCAATATTCTGTTAAGCCTTGCATGGCTAATACATCTCCATCTCTGCACGGGCAAGTGGTTTATTTTATTATTAGTTATACCGAGCAATCAATTTAATTCACTTGCTATCGAGCAATTTGATTTCCATCATCGTAAAACTGCATTTGTTTTGCTGTGAATCCAAGAGCCATTCAGGGCTAAGTGGGATTCCCGGGGGTCCCGTGCCACCGCGGCGGGGAGAAGCCAGCCTTGCCCATCCTTACCCCCGGTTCGGGTGCCACCATGGGCAGGGTGCAGGGTCGGCCCTCCTGGTCCAGCACCACGAAGGTCATGAACGCGCTGTTGATGTGCCTTCGGCTGATGGACATCTCCTGGCCGTACGCCTCGGCGCAGACCCCCACCTCCATGCTGAGGGGGAGAGGGGAGAGAAGAAGGGGTGAGGGTGCGCAGAGCCGCCGGGAGGGTGGGATGGGGACCCCCGCCACCAGCACCCACCTGTTTTTGAAGGCGTTGTTGACGATGGCTTTGAGCACCAGGCGGTCCCCGACTTGCGATGGTCCCCGAAAGTGGAACATCTCGATGGCCCGCAGCGTGGGGTGGGCATGGCACAGTCGGCTGGGGGGGGGCAGGCGTTAGCGCCCCTGGACGTGGCCCCACGCCCCGGCAGCCCCATGCACCCTCCCCAACCCAGTGAGAGCCAAGGAGACCCCCAAAAATGTCACCCCTGGATTTCAACTGCCAAAACCAGCCATGAGAAGGGACAATAAGCAGACTGGGGTGAGTGTGAACCCTTCCCTGGGGTCCTCCAGCTCCACGCACCCGTGGGACTCCCTGTATGGCATCGCCCAAGCGGTGACATGCTGGGGACCATCCCTTTGGAGGGTCCCTACAACCCGGCTGTGGTCCGACCCCGCTGGACACTGGTCTGGCAGCGTGTCCCCTCCGGGCATGCCGTCCCCCCCCTCCCTTGAACCCCTGCTGGGTCACCTGGCTGCGATGGTGGCCACATTCTCCATCCAGGCCATGATCTGCCCACCGAAGGTGTTGCCCTGATGGTTGGCGTGCGGGGGCAGCACCAGCTCCACGCTCTCCACCCGCGTCTTCTCCGCCGGCACCGCCGCGCTGCCGTCCCGCGTCTCCAGCTCTGCCGCGGGGGGAGAACAAGGTTACCACTCTTCCCCTCCCCAGCATCCCACCGAGGAAGGAGGATGTCACCGGTGGGCGTCAGGGCTATTTTGGGACTGGAAGCGCGGGCTGCGGGACGCGGTACCGGTTTCACGGGGGCTGCGGGTGAGGAGGTCCTTGAGGGTTTCCTTGTGGACCAGCCGCATGCGGCGGCGCTCGGCGGCGATGCTGTGCTCTATCTTCTCCTCCTCCGTCTGCGGGGTCAGCGGCTTCAGTTTCACCTGCAAAGGGGACACGGACGGGGTGCAATCCCGCTGTGGGAGAAGGCAGGGCTCCTTTGGGTGCCGGCACGCGCTCCGGTAGAACCGTACGTCCCACCGTATATGTGTCGGAGCCAGCCGCGCTCCTTCTAGATTATATTATAGCCGCTTACGGAGGGGCCAGAGGGAAAATGGCTCCTACGACTGGATTACTCCGGGCACAGAGGAGGGGATGGCAGCAGCAGGTGGGTGCCCTCCATGCCCAGAGCCCAGCACCCCACCGTGCCACCCCCACACGCATAGCATAAGGCGTCACCAACCCGATAGTGTGCAGATAGCCACGAAGCGCCAGCACGTGCCGTGATGGCAAGCCGGACCCAGCCCAGCTTGTCTCTCCCCAAAGAGGCCATTTCCTCACTGCCTCCATGCAGGGGCCGACCGAGACCCCCACGGCCACCGGCCGCCGCTCACCTTGCTGCCGGGGGGGCCCTGTGCCACGAAAGTGGCGTACGCCTTGCAGATGCTGCAGTGCTTCCCGCTGCACAGGTCCTCGTAGCTCACCTGGATGCCCACCTGGGAGAGGGCACGGCACCCCTGAGAGCCGGCTCTGCTCCCCGGGGACCCGCATCCCACCGCCGGCCAGACCCAGCGGGAAGGGATTGACACGAGGGATGAAAGCTGGGAACCGCGGGAGGATTTGGGTATTTCGCGGCGGGGACGGGGTGCAGATGGCTGGACGGGCGAGGGGGGATAGGGGCAGGGGTGGGGGTGAAGGCGGGGGGAGGCACACCAACCTCCATGCTGGAGTTAAAGGCTCGGTTCACTTTGGCTTTGATGTTGACAACTTGCCCGACGCTGAAAAACAGAAAGAGAAGAAAGCGCGCGGGGGTTATCGTGGTTATCCGGCACACGCGCCGGTGCTGAGCATCTCCACGCCGAGCCGCTGCGGTGTTCTGGCTCGCTGCCCGCTGTGGTAGCAGCTGCCTGGGACCGTGGGGACATGCTGGGATGGCCGGCAGGACATGGGGACAGCCACCCCCAGCCGTGGGAACCCGTGGGCGTCCAGCCCGGCGGTGAGATGTCACCCCCGAGCAGCTGTGCACAAACAGGTCTCCAGGTCTGGGGTGCTGCAGGGACACCTGAGGGGTGCAGAGGTGCCCGAGGCTTGCTTGGCACCCCCCGCCATGCGGGCATGCAAGCTCCTGCCAGAGCAAACGGCTCCTCCAGCCTCGCGTGCGCTGTCCTGCACAACAGGGGCACCCGTGGGGCCTCCCCACAGGCCCTCAGCCGGTGGCAGCAGAAGCACCTCGACTGCTCCCATCCCTCCTCTTCTCCAGGGCCTCCCAGTGATGGACACCTTGGGACACTGGGAGACAGCAGGAGGCAGGATCCGGCCAGGGGCGTTTTGCACCATATCTCACATGAAACATCTGCTGGCAGCAAACTGCTGTTCACAGAGTCCAGGTGCTTGCCTCTGGGCCTTCAGTAGGCTTCAGAGTAAACACACAGACAGCTTCAGCTCTGCAGCCTAACCTACTTCAGACTGGTACTGACCAAATGCAGCTTATTGGTGACACCAACAGAATCTTTACCGAATGCATTATTAATTCAGGAGTATTCCTCATCCCCTAAAAGAGACCAGTGCTAGAAAAACGCAGTGTAAGAACACACCCTACAACTGCCACCGCAGTTGTACCACAGAGGGCTCAAAACCAGAATTGAGGAAGAGTCAGCTTGTGCTTCGGCACCGTAACTTCCTCCTTGCCCCCTGCCACAACTTCTGGCTTCAAACGACCGTAATCCTCTCAGCTACTCGACAGGCTTTGCACGTTGGCTCTGGCTGGAGCAGGGGCGGCACGAGGCTGGGACGGTGCCTCGGGCACGGACCCCGGGCCCAGTGGCAACCCTGTGCCCGCCACGGCACGCTGAAACGTTAGCAGGGTTACGTGAGCAGCCTCCGTGCACCTCCCAGGCCATGCCACGCCACGTCAGTGGGGTTAATGCTCCCAACTCACGGCAGCGCTGCGTTAGGCCGGCTGCTCTAGGGCTTGCAAACGTCCGTACCAGACACCGTTCCTCCCGTCCCGCTGCCCAGGAGGGTTTATATACGGCTGGCTGGTGCGAAAAGAAAAAGCAAGATAGAGGAGAGGGTTAGAGGCGATGGAAGTGGTCGCATGGATGCTCTGGCTGGGTTTGTGGCGAGGGGCATGCAAAGGCAGGGGTCCGGGCAGGTGCGTTGGCAGCCCCGGCTGTCTATAGTACGGCCCAAAAATACTTTGTCTTCTTTTTCCTTATCAAACGGTACAAGCCGGTGCCATAAAACCCACACGAACCCTGGCTCAAGGGTACGTGCAATCCTCCCGGGAGGCTGCATTTCCACGGGGCAGGGCTGAGGGATGGCGACCATCTGATGGCCAGCTGGTGAGTTTTGAAGTCAGTGATGTTCTGGGGGGCTCCCCTGAGCCCCCAAGCACCTACAGCTCCTCCCTGCCTCTCCCTCGCGGTGGGAGGGCGGCAGAAAGCACAAACACCCGGAGAAAGAGGAGAGCAGACGGCCAACGCCGCCCAAAGCTCTTCTGCCTTCAAACAAACAGCTCTGTGGGAAATCCCTGCCAGGCCCCTTGCTCGGAGCATTAAGCTGGACCACAGCAAGTGGGATCTGAGCCAGGAGCGGCACAAATTCCCTGACCCCTTGGAGCGGTGCCTGGCTCACCCCCACGGAGGGGCGAGTGCCTTGCAGGGCTTGATTTAACTCTTGGGAGCAGGGCTTGGGTTCGTCCTCCCATTCCCGAAACCCACGGGGGAAAAGCTTCCCGGGCAAAGCTCCCCCAGGAGCTGGAGCTGCGCGGTGCTGGGCACGGCACCCGCTGAGCCTGCTTGGAGCAAGGGCATCGACCCCCACGGTGCCAGCCCTGCCTCTGCCAGGGGCTTGCTGACCCACCAGCACCGCAACATCTGACATGAGAATGAGAAAGTGGGAGTTTAACGTTTCCTAGGGATGACGGTGAAACCCAAGGGCGAGTCGGAATTCCTGGCACCAAACACATCAGCCAAAGGCCTGGGACCCCGATGCCAGCCCTGCGTGCCCGCACTGGTCTCTGTCCTCAGTGGGCAGACCTGCATGGTGGGGAGCTGCATGGATCCTATACGGCACAGCTTGCTTGGCTGGGCCAGCCTTCAGCCAGCCAGGGGTCGGGGGTGCCAAAAACCCCTCTGCCAGCACGCAGGCACCTCTGCCATCGGACCCTGCGAGCATCTTCGTAAGCGTGCCAAAACCCTGCACCAAAACACCCACCGAGTCCCCTGAGATGGTACCCAGGAGGTGAGCGGACAGGTATCCCCCCGCACGGGGGGTTATGGGGGCTCTGCGTGGCAGCATCTGGGTTTACCGGGGGCGGTAAGGGAGGAGACCACCTTGGGTACGTAAGACCTACGCCTGGTGGGAATGCTTATGTTGTTCCCTGCGACGTGGCAGTCTGGGGGCTGTGCCCATCGGGGTGGGCACCTCTGCTGGGGCAGTGCCCAAAGGGATGCCGGGACAAGCTTTGGAGGGGGTTTTTTGGCCAGGCAAAGCCCAGCCTGGTGCATCTCCCAAAGCGATGTGCAGGGAGGTCCCGCTCCCCCCAGCACCTGGTGGGTGGGTGAGCTCCGCCGCATGCCAGCCACCCACGCGGCTGCTACAGAGGCACGATTTGCAAGATTTAAGTTTTCCAGAGCACTAAGTCAGAGCTGTTTCTTGAACAAAGCCAGGGAGGAGCTGGGGTTGGGGGAAATACCGGGAAGCCAACCCAGCAGGAGCTCCCCAGGCGACCAGAGAGCAGATAAATCAGAGCAGACAGTCAGTCCGCAGCTCTACAGCGGAGCTGGAGCCTCAATCCCTGGCTGCCCTGCGAGCCTGGCACTGCCACAGCATCTCCTCCCCTCCGAAACATGCTGTTCCCTGTCCTGGCTCCAGCCCCACTGTCCACGTTGCACCCGGCAGACGGGGAAAAACCCATCTGCCTCCCCCGCGCATGCCCCGCTAGAAAGCGGAGTATTTACCTAATGGTATGCTCAAAATAGATATCATCCATGGAAGCCGTGACGCATGGGCAGCCAGCGTGTCTCTCGGCTGGAAAGGAAAAACAAACTGCATCAGCAACCTGCAGCAACACGACGAGCGTGCGAAGAGCATGGATGCTCCTCTGCCCCACGGCCGCTGCCTCGGGGCTGGTGACACCGCTGAAAGCTTGGCTAGTGTCCCTTTGCCTGCCTGTGCCCATCTGCCGCGTTTGCAGGGGACGAGAGTGGGGTTTGGGGTTTCTCCACCCCATAGCAGAGTGGGTTTGCAGATGTTTTAAGGGTTTGGAGGGCGTGTTGGAACTGGAGGCGTGTGGCTCTGCTGTTTGCCTTCCCTTGATGCTTTCAGCCGCTGCGGGGATGCACCGACAGCTGATACCATCTCCCCGTACACAGCAAATATTTTAAAGCTGCCCCGCCGGTCTGGCTTTCCCTTGGGACTCCGGGAACCTCAAACTGCAAAATTGCCCTGGGAACCTCATCAAACTGCAATATTGCACCCGTTTTCCTTTCCCCGTGCTCAGCGACCCACGGTACGCTTGGCAGGGTGAGCTTCTCACTGAGCGGAGGAGCTCAGCCCCAGCCGGCAGAGCTCTCTGACCGCTGCCGGGATGCCGGGGACATCACCAGCCGGGTCTCGCCGTGCCCTGCGCACCAGGCAAGGAAAAGGACAGCATTTTGGAAGAAGCAGACGTCGATTTTGATCTGTCCCCAAGCAAGCGTGCATGCTGCAGTGCACGTCTCCTCCCCCTCTCATCCTGCTCCCGTTCACTAATTACTCAGCAAAATGGCATGACGCGGGTCCCCAGCTGGCGTCAGCTCCAAGGGACGACACTGGACCGCCGGGCACGCCGCCGATGAGCTAACTCCTGGCGACACTGCCAGGTCCCTTCCCTCCCGGCCCGGCAGGACGATGGCTCCGGTGGGAGACGACGGCTTACCGGAGAGGCAGGCGGCCGTGTCGATCCACTTGAGCAGCTGGCCGGTGCTGAGCTCGCCGCGGTGGTTGGTGTGGCAGGGCAGCACCAGTTGGCTCATCTGCACCTCGGTGGGGTTGCCGGTGGGCGAGGGGCTCGCCATGGCTCCCGGAGCTTCTTCCCGCTCCCCTGGCTCCCGGGCACGCGGCGGAGAGGTCGAACCCTGTGGGGGACGAGAGCTCCATTTACCCAAACGGGAGAAAAATCCCTTGAGAAAATGATGACCCACGCAGCCCCTTTCCCCACACAGAGCCAGCAGGACCCCCCAGCCCCGCACGGCCCCGGGCACCACCAAAACCCACCCAACCCATCACCAAAGCCGTGATGCCCTCAGCCGAAAGGAAAAAAAAAATCCCTCCGAAAAGAGCTCCATTGGTGATCGCTGCGGGTTGCCAGGCCATTTGTCACCCAACCCAGCTGCTTCCTCCCAAAAAACGTGCAAAACCCCCTCCCAAAGTTAACCAATTCTCTGGGAAGGAAGCTTGCTCCCCCGACAGCTTCATTTTTAGGGTGCCGCAGCAAAGGGAGGTTTTGCGCTCCCAGGTCTTGTGCCCGGGGCTGGGCACGCAGCGATGCTCCACACCTTCCACCAACACCCCCCTCCACCAAAGGAAACAGCGAAAGCAGTTTTTCCCGTCTGGTACAAGCAGAGGGAGGGGAAAGCATCCTCGGTTTGGGGTTGTTTGCGCAGTCAAATATGTTCCTTGTTGGCTTTGCAGTTTGCCGGGCACGGAGCCCCTCCTGCCTCTCGCCCCGGCGGGAGGCGGGTTGGGAGAGAGAGGCTGGTATTGCGACTGTGCCGGCAAGAAAAAATAGCTGATTAGACGTCAAGTGAGCCGTGTTACACAAGGGGTGAACTCGCTTAGCCTGGTGAGTAATTGAGGAGACACGAGGAGCCGTCTGGACTTTGTTACGGCCCTTCCTTCCGCTTTCTGCTCCCACTGTGGCTCCCGTTTACAGCACTTGTTGCCAGAGCCCCGTTGCAGCAGCTCCTTTGCCCTTTGCTTTGCCCGGCTTCTTTTAAGGATGGCTTTATGCCGAAAATGAAGCTTTCCCGACTACCCTGAGCTCACCGCCTCTCAGAATAGCATTTTTCTCTAGCGGGTCTAACCTCTGTTTCCATAGCTACTGGTACACGACATCCCAGGAACAGCACAAACCTCGGCTTAGCGGGGACGGCGGTGAACGCAGCAAGCCAAGCCTACGGCAAAGGGCCCCCCCATCCCGCAGTGAGACGGACCCCCGGCTGCTGGAGCCCCTCCAGCGGGCTCCAAACCCCTTTGCGAACCTCCCGGGCTGTTTCCCAACGTGCCGAGGTGCCTACACGAGTACCACGGAGCTATTTCGGGAAGCCGGCAGGCTCTGGGGTACGAGCCAGCAACGCAAAGACCTCCAAAGCTGCCTGCTGCAAAGCGAGCAGCCAGCCTGGCCGGAGCTCTCGCGGCTCATTTTCCCGGCGCTTGCCATTTCTAAATTTTAGGGAAAAAGCCGGCACCTTGTGGGAACAGCCCTGACCCTGCGGTAGCCAGCAAAAGGCCGGGGATGCTGACGGGGAACGCGTGGGGAGCGGGTGCAACCGGAGCCGGTGCAGGGCTGAGAGCGGCTCCCGGCACAGGTTGGCATCTGCCCGGCACAGCCGTGGTTAGTAGCTGCCAGCACCACAGGGACCCCGGGGTTAGTTGCACGGCATGGGGGGGGTACCTGGAAGCCATTGCAACAGAAGTTCAAGATCTCTTCAGGGACTACAATATTCTCCTTGACCATTTTTAAGAGACACCTGGAAAGGAGAAGAGTGGCTTTGGTTACGGCGGGACCAGCAGAGCCGGGGGCGCGGGGCACCCGTGGCTGTCCCCCGGCGGGGACGAGGCGGCGTGCGTGGCGGGTGCCGCAGAGCCGCCGTCTGCCTGCGTGGCGGGTTGTCGCACTTTGTCCCCGCGCCGACGTCCCTCCCTATGCCACCGGCCCCTCGCCGGCACCTATCAGGGGGGCCGCCGGAGCCAAAACGGAGAAGGGCAGACCCAGGGCTCGCGCCTGCCATTCCTTGGGGGTCAGGGCCGGCGCTCACCGGCTGTGATGGAAAGAGTTCCAGCTATTCTGGGGTGCTGGATTGAGCCCAGGGCACGGTGCCGCGGCCGATCCCTCGGCCGGTGACGCTGTGTCAATACTTTCCATGTTCCTACACGTGACAGAGGGCTGCGTCTTGAAGCTTCCCTGGCCGGCGCGGTGACACCGCCGCGGTCACAAGACAGCCAAGAGCATATTTTTGGCAGCGGGCAGGACTCGCACGGCGTGCGGGTGGTACCGGGGGCAGCAAATGGGAAGCGCCTATCGCCGGCAACGCCGCCGCACCCCGCACCGGCCCCTCTGCCTGTGAAGCTCTGGCATCCCCCAAGGGCACTGGGTGCCCTTGGGTGCCCGCCGGGCTCGCCGGCCACGTGCACTGCGACCGGGTCCCGGCTGGACACGGTGGTGGCATCACAAGGAAAGTCAGCGTGGGAGATGCCGCAAAAAGAAGTGGAAGAGGCTTTCTATTTACAGTTTGCTTTTAAACACAACACCGACGGGCCCTCGGTGTTGTCCTCAGCTGTCCCAGCAAACATCCCGCTCCCACGCCAGTCCAACCGGGCTGCCGGAGGCGGCAGCTCCTTCCCCGAGGCAGAGGACCGGCCGATTTTGGTACGGGGACAAAAAAGTGAAAGCGGCAGATTCGCCTCCAGCGCTGTCAGCCCTTCACAAGAGCCAGCGTTGGGGGATTGCACGGCACGTACCTCGGAAACCCAAACCTGCTCCTGGCTCTGCAATCGTGTCACTTTATCCCCCGGGTTGGGTTAGCAGGAGGGGGTAAAAAAAGAGCCGTTTGCTTTGTATTTATCTGCCCCCCCCAGCTAATTCCAAGACGGCCCCAGCCCACGCTCCCACCCTGGAGCACAAGGGTCTGCCCAGGGAAGGGGAGCACCCTGGCCACACTTTGCAAACACGCTCCAGAGACTCAGAACCATTCAGCCGGTGGGTATTTATAGAGTATTCGGTTATCAAAACTAAGCGAGCAAGTGTCTGTCCTCATTAAAATCTTCAGCCTCACTCAACTGTCACATTTTTAAAGCTGTTGACTGATGCAGCCCTCAGGTCACCATGGCAACGGGATGCAGTACCCAGGCGATGATGCTCTTACTCTGTCACCCCTCGAGTGACCCACTTCTACCCAAAAAAAAAAAAAGTTTGCATTAGAAAAAAAACCTTTCCAGCAGAGTATTTTTCTTGCCTCCTGCCACGCTCGCTTCCTGCGCTGCCGAAGGCATAAGGAGCTTGCAGAGCAAATTGGGGGGATGGCGCGGAGGGGGAGACACCCCAATGGCTCCATGAATACTGGGGGAGAGGGACCGCATGGCACCCCACGGCACCCCACTGCTCTCCTATACCCTGGCAGGGAGGGTGTCCCACAGCACCAAAGCACCCACAAGCTCCGGGGATGGTCTCTGCTGCTGAATTGGGTGCTGGCCTCTTGGAAAAGCGCTGGGGGACCACCAGCCTGGGGGAGCCTCCATCACAAAACCCTCTTGGGTCCCGCAGCCCTCAGGATGCTGCCAGGCAGGGATGCAGGAGAGCGGTTGTTCCCCCAAATCCTCGAGCCCGCTGGAAGCGGGGTGTTTGCTTTAGCCACCCCCAAGCAGTGGATGGGAGGGAGGGATGAGGGTGAAGCCGGGGTAGGGGTCCGGGTGCTGGGCTGTGGGGGGTTCTGGGCAGACTGGGGCAGCCCCACACCTCGAGCAGCCCCTGCCTGCCTTCCAGAGCAATCCCACCACCCCACCGCCACCTCCCAAACGCCTAAGTGCCATTTTCCCTCTCCTGGCTCTGGTCTCCTTACTCCTCCCTGGGAATATTTAAAGAAAAAAGGCAGGGAGATGGGGAGGAAGAAAGTGGCGACAATGAAGTTCTCATGGGGGATTATTGGTGTATAATTGAGCAATATCCATGGTAACAAGCAAATCTGCACGCGTTAAAAAATTAACCTGACCTACTTTGGGAAATTCTGCCATCTCGACAGGGCAGCGAGGGCTCTCCTTCCCCTGAGACCCGGCCCGCCAGTCCCACTGCCGGCAGCGGCAAAGCCCCGGTGCTCCCAGGGATGGGACGGGCAGGTTTCGTGCAGGGGGAGATGTCCCCTCCAGCGGGACCCTCACCGGCAAGCGGTGGCAGAGATGCCCAGCCTGGCTCAGGTCCATCACCCCATGCCCGCCGGGATGGAGCGGGGTCCCCAGGACAAGACCCACAGGGCTTGCTTGGGTGCAGGGTGCCGGCTCCTTTGTGGAGGGCAGTCAGCACAGAAGAAAGGCCAGGGCACCCTGTGAGTTGTATTTTTGGGACCAGACGTCATGCTTTCCCTAGGGTTTCATGGAGCAAAGCGAGGCGTGGGGCCAGGAAAGTGCAAACCGAGGCCCTAAGGCAGCGGGGGGGGGGGACGCAAGGACGACTCCCCATACAAGGGGCCGACAGTTTTACATCCAGCACCCATGGGAAACCTTCGGTCAGGGTGAGCGCACCAGGGATGACTCCGGCCCTTTCACGTCCCTCTACACCGCTCGGTCCAACGCTGGGTGAAGCATCCCCAGCCCTGGCCGTGCCTGCAGCCCCAAGCCCCATCCATGTCCCTGCCCAGCTGCTCTCTGCGGCTTTCAGGAGGCTCCCGAGAAGGCTGGTGCCAATTTGCCGGCACGGGGGTAAAGTGCCCCCAGGGACCATCCCGGGGGACAAAGGTCCCCTGACACTGCTGCCTCCAGCCCAGGGGGAGAGCGAAGCTGTGCATCACCCCGTTACAGCTGCAAACACCACCAGAGCCAAAATTAAGCGGTGTGGGGTCACCCAACAGCATCGCCCAGCCCAGGAACCTTTGCCCTGCCGCCCACGGCTTTGCCGGGGAGGAGACTGCCGTAGCATCAAGACCACCACGGTTGAGACAACCACAGTTGTGCCCACCAAGCTGGAGACCACCATAGCAGAGATCGCCGCAGTCAAGACCACCGTGGTTGAGACCACCACGGTGGAGAACACCACAGCGGAGACCATGACGGTGCAGCGGTCTCCACCCTCATGGTCTTGACCGTGGTGGTCACCATGGTTGAGACCACCGGGGTGGAGACCACCGCAGTTGAGACCATTTGGGCAGAGACCACCACGGTGCCATGCCACCCACGCCATCCGGCCACCCATGCCGCCCCAGCCAGCCCCGGCGCACCCCTCTGCCCTTCCCACGACGCTGGCATTCCCGGCAGCCCTGTGCCCGTGCTTCCCAAATATCTGCCCCTCCACTTTTAAGCGAAAAAACTCTGATTCAAGCCAAACGCCCCCGGCACCCCTCCCGGCACACCCAGAAAGACCTGGGCAGGGGTTGATGTTGCCGGCTGTCACCCGCTGTCCCCGCTGCAGCCGGCGGGCGCCACGTCGCCTTGGGCTGCGAGGGCAAGAGGGCATCACCCCCGCGAGCCGGGGCGGGGGGGCACAAGTGGCTTTCACCCCACATTCCCCCCACCCCGGGGCAGAGCCGCCCGGCGCCGACGCAAGCCACGACAAGCCACCGCTGCGGCGCCG
The DNA here is from genome assembly GCF_947461875.1 of Haliaeetus albicilla. Lineage (NCBI taxonomy): Eukaryota > Metazoa > Chordata > Aves > Accipitriformes > Accipitridae > Haliaeetus > Haliaeetus albicilla. The sequence goes on from NC_091490.1 coordinate 6,194,893, forward strand.
GGCGTGGAAGTCTCCGGAGCGACGCCGGCCGTTGGCTCCCGTTCACCCAGTCCTGGGGTCCGTTCCCATTCCCCCTCCTTGTCCCCATTAGCCCCCAGCCCCTCGGTGAGCCTCACCTCAGCCAGAAGAAGCTGAGCATTTGCAGGCGGCGACGAGGCGAGGGCTGGCTCGGAGGAGAAGCGTCCGGACACCTGCGCGCGCGGCCGGCGTCGAGGCCGGGTGCTGGCGCAGGGCCCTGGGATGGGGCCAGCGCACACCCCCTCCCGCTTCCTTAAATATAGTCACGCATAACTTTTCTTAAGGTAGCGCTTGAGCCGATCTGCTCTCGCCTGGAAAATGGCCGGCGCTCCGGAGGTTGGCTCCGGGCGCTCCCGTCGCAGGAACAAACGCACGCGCCGGGACGGCGGTAGAGCCGGGGAAAGCGCCGGCACGCTGCCAACGGCTCTGCGGAGCAGCGCGCTGCCCGTTTCCTTCCTTTTTCCCCCAGCGAGCAGCCCCTGAGATGGGGTCCTGGGTTCCCTCCCCAGCCCCACACATCACCCCTTCTTCTACCCCCCATCGCCCCAGCGAGGGGCACGGGGGGTGCCCGGCTGCTCCCGCCCAGCCCGCTCCGTACCGACGGCGCCGGGCTCTTCTCCCACCTGCCTGAAAATATTTGTTATTTTTCCCCAGAACCACAGGCACCGACGCGGGGCTCGCCTGCCAGGAAAGCCTCCGCAAACTTCTCCGGAGCCACTCCGATCCGCGCAGCCGCTGCCTGGCCCTGCTGCCTTTGAAGTACTTCTAACGGGGCTTAAAACAAAAAACTTTTTTTTTTTTTTTTTATAACAAGGAAATAAAATGCAAATTGCCGTGTCACCACATTAATGATACAGCCTATCGGGTTTGGGGGAGACGTTGTTCTGTTTGTATTTAATTTACGTGCTTTTATAAGTGAATCTTGGTAATTGACGTACAAGAGTTTGATCAAAGCTCCTCGCAGGCACAGGCAGCGCAAGCTTTGCCGTTGGAAAGCCAGCAGTGAAATAATTAAACAAATTCAACAGGAAATAAGGCCTCACTTTTTTTGGTAAATAAGAATAATGAAGCACTGGAACAGAGTAAACGCTTGTGGCGGGCACCGAGCACCAGTATCTGATGGGGTGGGTGCTGCCCCTGCAGCGTTGGGGCCTCAGCGACCCAAATTTTAGGCTGGACATGGGGAAATGCTTCTCAAAACCCTAGAACCGGGTACCTCTGCGAAGGCTGGGCCAGGTAGGGATGGAGCTGGTGGCCCAGCCCGGGGTGACGCTTGCCCACCGAAGTTTAGGAGCCTTTGGGGGATGGAGGAGGCAGCGCCGCAGCGGGTGATTGATCCGAGCGTGGTGATGGAGATTCCCTCCAGAAGATTGTTGCCCCGCTTTGACCGAGGACTTTAACCCCTCGGAGCATTCGCTGCTTAGCTGCTAGTATAAAATCTGCAGTTCTTCATCGGCTTTCCGAGAGCGGGGATGGGGCATCTGCTCTCCTCCCCCCCCCCCCACCTCTTCCATGCCTTACGAGTAACTCTGCACACCCAGATGCGATTAACTCCGATCCTTTCAGAAAAGAACATTTGCTTTAAAAGATTTTCTTTTGGGGGGGGCAGCAAATAAGATGCTTTTTCACCAAGACGGTTTTCTACCTGCTTGCAGCAGCCCAGGTGCCCTGTAAGGCTCCTGCAACAAGCATCCTCCAGCAGATCTCCCCACCTTTAGCCTGGAGGCTGATCAGGGATCTCCCCCTCCCTCCTTAGGACCGTTTGTTTCTCCAACCAGATTATGACCAAGAGGTTTGCTCCACGCAGGGAAAATGATTCTTCCCCCTCCTCTGAGTCAGAGGGAGCAGCACAATTAGAAACACTTCAGATGCTTGACCCACGCTCAAGCCTCCGAACAAAAGTTGCAAGGAGAGGGTTGATGTTTTCCAGGCCCAATTAGCACAATGCTGTAATTGCGGCTTATGGTGGCCGTATCCCACCGGCTCTCACGCTGCCTGCATCCCTTCACCCCAGCGCGCCGGCACACCGGGCAAGCGCGTTCCCAGCCCTGGTCGCCCAGCGAGCGCACGCAGGCGCCAGCGTCTTCCTTCTGATCCATCGCCATATGCCTGTCTTTTACAGTTCTTTGGTGCGTGATGCTCAGAGAGTGGATAATTAGCTAAATGAATTAATTGACATTCATACTTGTAATTAGCAACCGGTTACAAGCAGCTATTCTCCTTGGGACAACTACAATTTCTCGGGGACTGGTGTTAAAATACTGGAAAATCGTTAAGAGTAAATAACGAGGGCCGTGCGTAGCGCACGCTCATGGCGCCCGGTTTCTTCCCTCGGCCATAAAAGCCGCCGCACTGTAAACAAGCCCGTGCAAAAGCAAAGCAGGCTGCGAAACGTGTTGGAAACGCCGCTGCTGCTCGGGAGGAGGAGAAGTTTCCAGCTTCGGAAGAAATCGTGGCCAGATGGGCGGCCTCCAGCCGGCAGCTCCCACCGGCTCCCGGCTAACCCTTTCCACCCCCGGTTACTGGAGAGTTTGCGAAGAGGCCCCAGCAGCGGAGGCTGCTCATGCAAAGCAATGGGAATTGGATGTCATGAGTGTTAATTAAACCATTAATTACTGCTGAGCAAAAAAAAAAAAAAAGTGACCTATTGGTTTCATCACTTCTTGGAGTAGTTGGAAGGATAAATTGCTCAGGGGCTCGGCAGTGGGAGAAAGGGGCTGCGGCGTGAGTCAGATCTTTGCTGAAATGTAGATTTTCTCAGTTATTAAGGGGATGCTGGCGAGCGCCGAGGCGGTACCTGTGCAGCCCTGGCTGACCCCAGCAGCCCCGCGAAGCCAGAATTGAGACCCGTACCAGGGATGGGGCTGGTGGAGACCGAGCCGAGCAGCCAGGAGCGACACCCCCAGTCCTTGACTCGCTGCTGGGGGGGGGGAACCACGATGCCAGGAGCTTGGAAGTGCTTTTGGGGTGCCCCAGGCTGCTCCGTGTGCCCCTAGCAGGGACCCTGCTCCCCGCCGTGGGATGCACCCATCACCCGAGGGTTTGTGCAGGCGATCCCATGTCCTGAGTGGGTAGCAGGGGCGGGAGGCTGGTGTTCGAGGCATCCCTGACTCCGGGGGGGGGCAAGCATGGATCCCCCTTGGCAGGACGATGGTGCGGTACCCAAGGCTGGGCTGCAGGTCTCTTCTCCCTGGGAAATTCCCCCCCCAAAACGTGGGTACCGATGGGAAGAAGGGAGGGCAGCACGGCAGGCACCGCTATGCAAACGGCTCATTACGGAAAAGGGGGAAAAAAAATGATACTAAAGTACCAGTTTCATAAATCAACCCCTCATGTCATCTTGCTGCATCAGGAACCGCTGCAACATCGGGGAGGAGAGCCACGCCGCGGCCGCACTGCCCGCCCGGGGGTCCCACAACCCCCCAAAAAGGGGACGACAGCCACCCCCGCCGCTCGGGGACCAGCACTTGGGGTGCTGTGCCCTGAACCACCCTCCCGCCCCGACGGCCTCTGCTACCCCACGGCGGCTGCAGCAGCACCCGCTTGGCGATGGGACGGGGTGATGATGGGACGGGGTGATGGGACGGGGTGATGGCACCCCACGAACTGGGGTCTCCCTCGAAGGGGGGGCTCTGCCCCGGCTCCTGGCACGGGATCGGGGCCACATCGCTCTGCCAGGAGTCCTGTTCTTGGCTCTTCCGAGCTGTCAAAGCTCTAGATTTCCCTGGCAGCACTTAGAGCTTAAAGGCAGGGGAAAGAGGGGAAAAAAAAGAAAAGCGGAGCTCAGAAGTAAGGCAGTTGAAAAGGCTGGGCCAAGGAGCTGTCACACCACCCTTTCAGCTATTACACACCCCGGTAAGTTCTCAAACACACAGGCTGCACAAGATAGCAGGAAGGCTAATTTTTCTTTAGCTGCAGGCAAAAAAAAAATTCAATTACAAGGTAACCTATTTTTCGACTCCTCCGTTGATATTTACTTAATTTCCTAAGGCCGCCTCGCCCGCCCCGCGACGGAGAGGAGGAGGGAGGCTGTGTGCTGTTAGGCTAAGCCGGGCTCTGGCTCGCCGTGGGGTTTATTTTGGTTTTAATTCAAACCTTAAAGCCCAGAGCAAGCGTGGTTTTGTTTGAACACTGGTGGGCAAACGGGACGGCGGGTGACACGGGGCACCGGCGCAGCGTCCGGCCGTGATGGGGTGCACCGGGGGCTCCCCGGCGCGAAGCAGGACCTTCTGGAGAAGGTTTGGGAGGTGCCAAGGGAACAGCCCTGTGCTGGTGGCCTGGGTGGGCAGGGATTGCGGGGGGGGGGGGGGGTATCCAGGAGGACAAGGACAGCCCTGGGGGTCCCCCAAGGGCAGGGACCCTGGGGACAGGGGCACCCAGGGGGTACGTGAGGACAGGGACGGGCCTGGGGGTCCGTGGGGATGGGGACACCCCAGGGGTCCACGGGACATCCTGGGGGGGTGCACGGCGACAGGGACGGCCCCCCGGGGGGCGGGAGGGGGGGATACAGGGGCACAAGACACCGGGGGGGGCGCACATGGGGACAGGGACACGCCGAGGGGGGGGAGAAACACAGGACCCCGGGGGGGACACAGCGGCACAGGGCCCGGGGGGGGGGGGGCACAGGACCCGGGGGGGTGCACAGGACCCGGGGGGGGGCACAGGACCCGGGGGGGGGCACAGGACCCGGGGGGCCCGTGCGGTACCGGCGCCGTCCGCGCCACCGCGCGCCGCCAGGGGGCGCCGTTGCTCCGAGCGGCCGCGCTGCGCCCCCCCCCCCCCGCTCCCCCCCCTCCCCACACCCCCCCCCCCCCCGCGGTGCCCGCGGCCGCCCCGGCTGAGCGCAGCGCCCCGCCCCGCCCCGGCGCACAGGCGCGGCCTTCCGGCGGCTGCGGCCCAGCCCGCCCGCCGAACGGGGCCAGGGCCGGGGGGCGGGGGCGGTGGCGGGGGGACGGAGCCCTTCGGCACCCCCGGGCCCCTGAGGAGGAGGAGGAGGAGGAGGAGGAGGAGGAGGGCGGGGGGGGAGAAAGGAGGAGGGGGCGGGGCGGAGCGAGCGCTGCGCCAATCAGAGCGCGGCGGTTTCAAGAGGCCCCTTCCGCGCCCCGCCCCGCCCCGAGCGGCGCCGCGCTGAGGGGGGGGGGCGGCCCCGGGGAGGTGGCGGCGGCGGCGAAGGGGAGGGGGGGACATACACACGACCCACGGGAGACGGGACACGGCCCGGCAGCCCCGCTGTGGCGGTACCCGCCCTGCCCGGCTTCCCTGCCCGCCCTCCTGCCGGTGCTGCCCGCGCCAGCAGGCCCCAGCGAGGGGGGGGGGGAAGCAGCGTAACCCAAGCGAGTGCGAGCCCACGCGTGACCGTGCCCCGGGGGGGGCTTCGGGTGCAGGCAGCGCAGGGCTTTCGCCTCTGCTGCTTCACCCACGCGTCCCCGCTGCCGGGCCAGGGTGGCACTCGGCCCTTGCTTGTGATGGGGACATCCCCCAGCCCTTTATAAATAATGCAGCGTTATTAATTATGCAATTTAATTAATTATGCACATACAGCAATCCACCAGCAGATTGCCGCTCCTGGCTTCCTCCGTCCAAAGCCTTTCGCCGGCTGGGGTTTTTTTGCAAGCCAGCAGCCGAGGAGCCGGCGTCGGGGAAGGCCTCGAATTCGGCGCCGGCCAAAGAGCCGGTTATGGCAACGGCGATGTTTCGGCGATGTTTCGGCATCGCGGCTAACGCGCGCCGACCTCCCTCCAACCGCCGGCACAGCTGCGCGGGTAAACAGGAAACCCGAACGCCGCGGCTCCCGCGGGACCCAGAAACCCCAACCCCGAGGCCGGCAGATGACTCCTTCCGAAAAAATATCGGCGGTTCCGCGCAACGCCGGGGCGAAGGGGCCGGGGTGGGAGAGGAGATGGGTGGCGGCACCCACCGCCGCCGCCTGCTCGCCTGCGCCGAGTTCATTTGAATGCGAGCCATGCAGAGCGCTCGCCACCGCCACTGAGGTGTGGAAATCTCGCCCAGCCGAGGAGGGGTTTCTTCCTGCTAGCCGGCCTGGGGGGGGAACAAAAAGCCTCGTTGGATGATCGGGCAATTTTAGACACCAAATCCGGCTCCTTTCCACAGCTGCTTTGCGTTCCAGGAAGGCTGTGAAATGGAGGAGTTGGGTTTTGGGGGGTAGAGGGAGCGTGCGGTGCCCCGGTCTGCTGGGAACCCCTCTCCCGTCGTCCCCATCGGCATCTCCGGCATCACCAGCAGTCATCGCGTCCCGGGGTTTGGCTTTCCCATGGGAAAAGGGAATACCGGGCTGGCAGCAACCTGGAAATGCAAAAAAAAATCTATAGTTCGGTCAAAATTAAAATTCGAAACCCAAACTGCCAGCAGCGGTGCCTGGTGGGAGGACAGTCGTGCAGACAGGCTGGGGGCACAGCGTGCCGTGCAGGAATGCAGCCCGCGCGGGTCCGTGCCCGGCCGGGACAGCAGCGGTGCCCGTCCAAAGCGAGACGCTGCCCGCACACCGGCTGCGGGTACGGGCCGCGTCGCTTCGGGAGCTCGCGGGGCCGTTGGAGCTTGACGTTAGCTACTGAACAGACCCGTGCGCCTTTGTAAGTGCAGGGCAAAATTAAGGGTGGAATTTTTTTTTAATGTATTTATTTTTACAGGTGGTATTCCAGCAGAATGGTCCCAGCGCGTTGACAAGCACAGGCGTCCTCCCCAGCGATGGGCACCCGGCAGCGATGGACCGACGGTTCAGGGAAGGAGCTGGGAGAAGGGGAGCTGCTCTAGGAGGTCAGGAAAGGCCACCTAAGCACCCAGGCTTGGGAGCATTTTGGTATCGTCACAAGCCCCGGTGGCAGGGGCCGAGGGCTCCTTTCTGCTCCCGGGGCAGCCGGGGCTGGGTGCGGGGATGTCGCCAGCCCAGGCCAGAGGCAATAAAACGCCTGGAGTGATGCAGCAAAACAGGCTGGAGTCGCGTGTCGAAATAAATCATCCATGGAGGCAAGGCAGAGAGGAGGAGGTTTTCTGCTCTCGCGCCTCCCCGCATCTAACAAAGCCTCAGAAACCCCGGGCGGGCAGCGAGAGCCGGGGCAGGATTCGGCCGTCCGTGGCCCCGGCTGCCCCAGAGCGGAGCTGGTCCTGGCCGGGTGCTCCAATGCTCCGGCTCTCCGGGGAGCTGGTTTTCCATCCCTTCCCAGCTCCCTTGGCTTCACCTTGTGGCAGGCAATGCACAGAGCTGCCAGGAGTGATAAAATGGCTGTCCCCCAAATTTATGGAGTTTATCTGTGAATAACTCTCGGAGGTGACGCGGCTGTTGAGCCGGGGAGGAGGAGGGCTTTATTTCGGGATAAACTCCCCCAGGAGCGATGCAGGGCAGGCAGGAGCCCAGCCGCAGGGACTGGCAGCGCTGTGCCCTGTGCCCCCCGGCCTCCCCCAGCCGATAGGGTTGGAGCATCGCTGGGGTGAGCTCCCTGCTCGCCCACGCTGGGGAAAGCCGAAGGCTTGTTTCCCATTCGCAGCGTGTTTATTAGGAGCTAAGTCATGAAGAGGCTTTGGCACATCTCCGTCGCTCCCGTGGAGCGTGTTTAGCACGGTGGAGATCACCGCTTTTTCCAGCCGCACGTGCGTGCCCGCGATTTCCACGCCGGCCGGGTGTTGCTCCCCGTGCTCCATTCCCATGGTGATCTTATCTTCCCCCCTCCCCCCCCCCCAAAAAAAAAAAAGGTTTTATTGATGGGCTGTGGAGCAGCATCCTGATTTCTGGGGAAGCACAGCTGAGGCTGAGCAGGCTTGAGCCTCCCCCTCGTCCCCCCCCTCCCCACTCTGCTGCAGTAACATCCATCCTAAGTTTCTAAGCCTCTTCTAATTTTGGAGGCCGTTAGCAAAGCAGGCGCTGTTGCAGCCAAACGAGACTGCCAATGTTTCCCTTAAAAGCTGCTTTCACTCCGAAGGACTCTTCTAGATGGTTTGCTTTTAATAGCAGGCTGCAGGGTGCAACGCCCAGCTCGCGGCCGGGGCTCTCCCTGGCGTGGAATGGGACTGGGTGGCATTGGGTGCAGGATTGGAGCCATGCACCGAGCCACATGCATCCGTCGTGGGCCACGGCCGTGCACCACGTACACCCCCTTCCCAGTTCAGACCAGCAAAGCTCCCCACCCCCTTGCAGAGCCGACCACCCCGCAGCCTGTCCCTCCCTCCCCTCGCTTGCTCTCGGGGAGATCTTTAAGGCAGAGGGGGCCAGGTTCCCCCCCCCGACTGTGCTAATAGCTCAGGGGAGAAGAAAAGGCCAGAGGAGCCGGTGGAGAAAACGGGAGCCAGCGAGGTCAGCGCGCTGGTAGGTGTGAGCGCTTTGAAAAACCCAATTCCTGCTTCAGTATAACCAGATTCAGGAAAATGAAGCTGAAGTGTGAAAAATGGAAGTGAAAAGATAGGAACCAACCCACGGCTATTTATTCTAAAAATACTGACCTAAATACTTAAGCGCACATATAAAAGTAGTTGTCTTTGCTGATTTCCTTTATGAGAATCTCCTGGTTTGGTTATTATTTCGCTCAGAAACCAGAAGATGAGGCTTTTCAGAGACACCGAGACCGTGTCCTAGGCTGGCACTCCCAAAGAGTTTGCTGTATGCCCAAAACTCATCCGAAGGCCCAGCTTTGAAATTCATTCATTAAGCTAACGAGGCCCTGCGGTTAGCAGCCCACGCCTCCACCGATGAAAACAGGAGAGGCTCTGGCTGGGTCTCGTGCCACGGCTCTCGTGTTTCTCGCCGGGTGGGACGATGGCGGTGGCCGGGGACAGGCTGTGGGCACGGGCAAAGAGCCCCGGAGGCTGCGCCCCGGGCACGAGCGGCGCTCGCAGCAGGACGAGAGATTTTGGGGCAGAGGGAGGCATCGGGGCAGCGGCCCCCGCGCAAAGCATCCCTTGACGTGTGGCATGGGCAGAGCTGGGCTATAGTTCCTATCTGGACTGTTGTACACATCTGGGCTATTCCCATCTGGGCTGTTGTTCACATCTGGGCTGTCGTCGCCCTCCGGGCTGTCGTCGCAGGCGGTCGCAAGCCCCTGCCTCCTCCCCGCTCCTCTGGCAGCAGCCAGGGCGAGGATGACGGGCGGCTGTCGACAGCCCGAGTGCTGAGCCTGGCTTAGAGCAAAGGTCCCCGGGGCCAGCGAGCCGGCCGGGGCATTGCAGAGGAGCATCGCTGTCCTGCAGGCAGCCCCCCGATGAGATAATTCGGGGTTTCCCACATCCCTGGAGGTGTCTGGACCAAGTACCGGCGTGGGCAGCAAGGAAGACCCAGGTGCGGGTCCCCAGGGGGTGCACGGGCTGGTGGACGGGGACCCCTGCGCAGTCACGGCCCCCGGTGCGGCACCGTGACCCCGCTCTGCACGTCCTTCCCAGGGAAGGTGATGGAGGAGCGTTACGGGTGGAGGCAGAACGGATGGAGGAGCGGGCAGGAGTGCTGGGTCAGCAAGTCGCGCAGGCTAGACGCGAACGATGAGCGCTCAGAGGAAGAAGGAAGAGCCTGCGCTTAAAACAGTAAAGGTGAAAGCAGGCGGGGGGAAGCGGCTCCCTGCCTGAAGGTCGGAAGGGGAGAGCCGGTCACAGCGTTTCCGTATGACAAAGTGAAGATGCGAGCCAGGAAAACATGGGCTCGATGAACAGCCTTTTTTTTTTTAAGTTAGGAAAAGGGGTACTCGGTGCAGCATGGGAGCGGGGAAGGTCGTGTGGTCCATGGCCTGGGGGCAAGCCCGATGCGTGCAGCATCCTGCAGCCAACGGGATGGATGAGCGGCGGCCAGGTCCCCTCGCTGCCTGCGGGGAAGCGTGGTGGCCGTGCACGGCCGGGTGTGTAAGCAGAGCCAGGGCCAGGCTTCTGAGCAGCAAGAGCTGGTTTTGAAACTCTGGAGGATGCTGCAGAGGCGAGTGTCCCGGAGGACCTGGGAAGCCTCTCCTCCAGCTTCTGAGGTCCCCCTTTCTCCCAAAAAGCTCTCGGGAGCAGCAGAGGAAACCCCCACGAGCAGCAGAGTCCGTCGGACCGCAGCTCACCCTGCAGCAGCTTTTTGCCTAAAATAAGTCTGCTAAAATAAATACGCGTACTGCCACCGTGCTCGCAGCAGATTTACAGCTCCATGCGTGCACCTGGCACCCGTCCACCCTGGTGTGGGAGCACCCGCGGGGCCGGTGGCAGCAGGAGGGACATCTGCTCCGAAACCCAAGGTCACCCTCCGGCCAGCTCCGCGAAGCATCCCGGGAAAGCAGAACCGAAGAGACGCTCCTGCCCGTTGCAGGGCGCTGGCGGGGGTGGCTGGCTCGGGGCGCTGCCGGCGGCAGCGTATCAGGCGGGGACAGATGGAAGAGGTGACAGATAAGGGACTCAGCCTGGAGAAGAAACGGGAGCGATAGGCCCCAAAGGCACTGCCCTGGCAGAGCAAAAAGGCTCGAGACCAGCCCCAGCAGAGCTGGATTTAGATCCTGTCACGCCAGCCGGGCGCCCGCTCCCCACCTAAAGCCCTCCTCGCCGAGGGCAGGGGGGTAAGGAAACCTCTGACGTTAAACTGCAGATGCTTCTTTGGTGCATCAGGGTTTCTGCCTGGCTCCTGAGGCAGTCGACAACCGCTGCTACCCCGGCAAGGCTGCGACCCTTCGCTTGAGAATGGTTGACGCCGGGAGGCGAGTAGCGCAGGTCCGAGGCCATCCCTGCGGGATGATGAAGGAAACCCGAAGACAGGCACCATCGCATTGTCTGTAGGGTCTGCAGCCACACACAGCTCTGCTGGGGCCCCCCAGGAGGGTCTCTGCTATACCATTGCCATAGGAGACCTGCGGGCAGCATTTACATGTAACCCCCCTGCAGCATCCTCACCCCATGCCGGTGCCCTGCTCGGGAACCGCAGGGAACGAGCAGGGCCAGACACAGACAGCCCAGCAAGAAAATGCCACCGTCACCGGTGGGAGCCGGGCTGGGGGTTATCACCATGCCACCGCGCGGGGCAGGACCACAGCTCCTGCGTGCTGGTTTGCTCGGGGAGGGGATATTTAATTGCAAAATGTCCCTTGCAGGGAGATGCAGGCTAGTGGCAAGGGATGTGGAGACCAGGAGGACCAGAGTCGCCTGGAGTGGCTGGTACTGGCAGGAGGTGGGCAAGGTGACACTTTGTCAGGGCTATGGGGTGACCGGGGTCTGACGTTTTGGGTTTTGCCTTTGCGCAGCCCGACCAGTTCCTCAGGAGTCCAACCACATCCCGGAGCGCAAGTTTGGGGCTCACAAGTTGTCCGTGCTCCTCAGACGGGGAAGTCCTGCTCCCTGGCTGTTATCTTTGGCACTTTCTCCCTTCGAGCCTTCTGCCTCTGTTTGTCTCCTCTGCAACGACGGGAGCCCACAGAGTTAAAATCCCAGGAGTGCCAGCTCTGGGAATGCAGCATCGCGTCCCACATGGGTGCCTCTGCTCGGCGCTTTGCAGTGCCTGCCTGCAGCCGAGGTTAATGCAGGTATTTCGGGTAAGGAATCCGAGCTGCCACGCAGGGAGCTGCTGGGGAATAGCTGCCACGCTTTACATTCACAGCCCATCTATTTTGCAATAACTTCACCGTGATGTTCCCACGTAGACAAGCCTAAGCTAGCATAGATAATGAAATGGGTTAAAGGAGACAGGCGGAGGGAGAGGAGAGGAGCCAGCAACTGGTAGTAAATCAGGGTTACTTTAAATTCAAGGACTTGGTGGCCAGGCGAGTTTGGTTTATGCCGAGAGGCACGGGATTTAGAGGATGAGACGCAGTTTGGGAAGACAGAGGTGTCCCCTTGGTGGGGCCACCAACCTGCCTGTGTCCCCAGTACCCCCCGTCCTGCTCCTCCCCGTCCCCCCCGTGCCTGCCCCGTGGGTGTCACTGGGATTAAGCACTGCCAAGGGCACCCATCCCGGGTGGTAAAAGGTGGTCGGGGGATCCCGAAGGAGCTGCCGGCCTGGCGGGGCAGGCAGCAGACTCTGCTCCAGGGGGAGAAGGTCCCGCCGGCCCCCGTCGGCTCACGGTCGGGGCCCAGGGGGGACCCAGCCGCCGAGACTCCCCCACCTTTGGCGCAGGTTTCGAGGCAGTCCAAACAAGCTAATTAAATCCTGCTCTGCTTAATCAGAGCCATTGAACACCAGTCAGAAGAAATTAATCCCGTGTTTTATTAGATGCTGTTTGAAGTTGCGTTTGGCACCTCGTCCTCGGTTCTCATCTCCTTCTGGGGAAGGAAGAAGGACATCTGCGGGGAAGAGCGAGGGTGCAGCAGATGGCAGCGGGGATGATTCAGGGGCTCGAGGAAGGAGCTGCGACTCCAGCGGCATCCCTGGGGGGGGACGAGACACCTCTCCCCGCATCCCACGGCCCACCCCCTCCCCGTGGCTGAGAGTCTGCGAGCCAGGCAGGCATCCCAAAAATACGTGTTCCTCCGCATTGCATGCTAATGGCTCCGCGCGATAGGTCCCACCGCAATTAAAGCGCGCGGAGCATTAATATGCAACGTGGAGAGGCCACTCTTCCCACAGCTACTCCCTCCCAAACCTGTCCTTCCTGCTGCGCATCCCAGCCCACGGGGAGCCTGCCCACGGGGATCCCACAGCAGCCCCGGCCGAGCCGCCGGCAGCGCCCGGTGCATTGGTGCCTTCCCCCTCGCCGCGCCCGGGGGACGCTGCCTTTTGCCCCCCCGGCACCTTCTCTGGCCTTCGGGCTCGGCGGAGCAGGGTCTGTCGGGTACCCGCCGGGTGGGTGCCCTGCAACGCGGCCCCGGCAAGGGAGGCACCCCGGCGGCTGGGAGGAATCCACAGGCGGGTGGTTAAAACAACCAGCTGGGCTCTTGGTTTGGGGTTTTTAATGAATTCTGGTGCCTTCCTTGCCGCAACCCAAGAAAAAACTCCCGACGAAGAGAAAGCCTGGCCGAGTAAGGCAGCCCACGGGTCGCCCTCCAAGCCTTGGGAGCGCTCGGTAGCCTCAGTACGTCCTCGTGTGACTCGGCTAGACGGAGCTGCTGGCTTCGGGTGTGGGGATTTCTTTTTTTCCTAAATTTCCTGTCACAACTTGTGTTAAAACTTTGCAGAGCCATTTAATTGCGTTCTGCGGTGGTGATGATATGAAATTAGTCTCCCTTCTGATCTTTAGCTAAGTTGGTCCAAAGCACCGGCTTATAATTTGCTCTAATCATCAGGTCACGGAAGATGCGAAGGCAGGGCTGGTACCTGGTGAATTCACACAGGGCCGGAGTTTCTACCCTCGCTGTGCCAGCATTTGGTGGCTGGCAGGTCGGGCTCTGCCACCCTGGGATGGCAATATTGATACTTTCTTTTGGTGCCGCTTATGGGAAGCCTTCCATCAACTGCTCTTCTCCATCTCCCCTAGCAACAGCCGAGAACTGGAGCTGGTCCGGAGGAGAGGAGGGAGAGCCGAGGCGGCTTCCCGGGCCCCCCCCCGCCGGCTGCTCTCTCCTCCGAGCATCTCTCCCGGCTGGAGACCTGCAATCAGACTGCTGAAGGCACCTAAGGAGGCAGAGATCCCGGCTCCCATCGCGTTTTCCCTGGGCTAGCTCCATGTCCCAAACGACCCCTGGGGTCAGGGAGAGGAGGTGGCTGGGTCTTGTCCACTCACCTGTCCCAGAAAATCAGTGAGTTAAAAGAAAACTAGCTCCCGATGAACAGGAGCGGGGCAGGACGAAATTCTGGGCACGGAGAGGCCCTTTTGCTGCCGAGGGCACTGCACCGATCGCGGCGGTTGCATTAATGCTTTCCACCTCCACGCAGAAGGTACAGAATATGAGGGCATTATTTTTAACCGGGGATATTCAGCGAACATCTCACGTGCTGCTGGAGGGTCAAATTTATCCCATAGCCTCAGTCCCGGGGGAGGCTCCCGGTTATTTTTGAGCCCATCAGAGCAGCAGAGGAGCAGAAGGATGCGAAGGCTCGGGAGACACAAAGTCTGGGATTTGCCTGGCCCGGCCCTCCGGCCTCTGCCGCAGAGGCGCGCACGGAGCAGAGCCCCTAACGCCTGTCTCATCCTCTCCACCATCACCCCGGCCCCCCGCCCCGCCAACCAAAACTTGCGCGAAGCGCCAGGTTTTCTCCTTCCAAAGAGAGGATCTCGGATGCCTTCAAGTTTTGATCCTTTCCGACCTACCGCATTGCAAAGAGATTCCCCCCACCCCCCCAACGCTTGTTTTAAACCTTGCTTTAAAGCGAGTTTGGCCCTGCTCAGGCAGGTCCCGATGGCCGTGAACGTTCCCACGGGGTGCAGCAGCACTACCCGCTGCCGGAGGAGTTACTCCTCCGTCCCGCAGCTCCCCACGCAGCCGCCCCTGCCCTCGCAAAGAGGGTCACCGGGAGCATACGGCCCCGCTCAAACTCCTCGGGCTCTTCGGTGGTTTTGCAGGATGATGCTCGGCTGCGTGTTTTGCGGGACGAGGCTCGGATGCGCCGTAACCTCCCGATTTGAACCATCGGGTAACTCATCACGCAACCCCTACCCAGCCTCCGTCCCCGGTTTTTTGTTCAGCGAGTCATTCCGGAGGTAGAGGTGAGGCCGGGGTGGTGGTGGTAGGGGGGGAAGAGCTCTTTAAAGCCCTTATTTTTGTGCTGCTCCAACATCTGTTCCCGTGGAAACTGCCACCAGAAGGCAGGAGCGCTGGTTAGTTTGGTGGGCTCCTGCGTTCCGTCAGCGGGGCGAGGGTTGCGAAGCCCACCCTGGGGCGCAGCACGGCTTTGCCCAAAAACCCCCGCAGAGAGGCAAAAGGGGGCTCCCCACTGTCTACTCTGAGGGACCCCCCCCAAAATCCAGGCCAGACCACCACCCAGCCCCAAGGGCTCGGCTTTCCCCCCCGCCTTGTTTTTAAAGGGCAGCGAAGCAAAACAGGCAGCGGGGCCCCGCCGCAAAAGCCTCGCCCCGTGACTGGAGGCGCTGAAGTTGGCCGGAGTCGGGGGAGGCCGGCCCCAAGCGCCCCTCAGGGCTCCTCACAGCCAGGACCGCCCGGGCCCTGAGGTAACCGCCCGCAGCGCCGGGGTCGGGGGACGCGGCGCCGGGCGGGACCCGCCGGGGCCGGGGCGGAGGCGGTGGGAGGCGGGGGCCGGTCCCGGCCCCCGCCTCCCACCGCCTCCGCCCCGGCCCCGGCGGGTCCCGCCCGGCGCCGCGGCCAGAGGCAGCGCCCGCCCGGGCGCACCGACGCGCTTCTTCTTCTCCCCCCCCCCCGCTCCTCCTCCTCCTCCCCTTCAGCCGCCCGGCGGGCGGTTTCAAGGCCCCCCCCTCCCGAGGTCTCCGCGGCGCCGACCAATCGGCGGGCGCTGCGCGCCTCGGCCCGACGCCTTAAAGGGCCACAGCGCGGCGGCGCACCGGGGGAGCCTCGCCTTTTGCGGGCCGAGCCGGTGGGACGCTAGGACCGGCGCGTCGCCCCCCCTCCCCCTCCCTCCTTCCTCGCCGCGGGAGGCTCGCCCGCCGCCTCCGGAGGGAGGCGTGGCGCGGGTCGGCGCCGCCTTTCCTCGCCGGTGATTGGCGGCGGCGAGCGCCCGTCGGCGGGGGGGTGGGGGGGCGGTGCCCGGCGCGGCCACGTTCGGGTGCGCGGCCAGCGGCGCGGCGGGCGCAGCGAGCGGCGGAGCAGCGGCAGCAGCGGCAGCAGCGGCAGCAGCAGCAGCAGCAGCAGCGCGGGGCGATGGGGGCGCGGCGGCGGCCGGCGCTCTGACAGCCCCCGGCGCTCCCCTCAGCGGCGGGCAGAGCGGCTCCCGGCGGCGGCGGTCAGCGGCCGCCCCCCCTCCTCCTCGGCGCGGACCATGTTCGCCAAAGGGAAGGGCTCGGCGGTGCCCTCGGACGGGCAGGCGCGGGAGAAGTAAGCGCGGCGGGAGGAGGAGGAGGAGGAAGGCGGGGGGGGGGGGAGGAAGCGGGGCGGCTTTGTGCGGGGCGGCGGCGGGGACGGGGACGTGTGTGTATGGGGGGGGTGCTCCTCCTTCTCGCCCGCCCCGACCCGCCGCTCGGCTGTTGCAGGCTGGCGCTGTACGTCTACGAGTACCTGCTGCACGTCGGCGCCCAGAAGTCGGCGCAGACCTTCCTGTCCGAGGTGAGCCCCGCCGCCCCCCGCGCCCTTTGTGCGCCGCCGCACGCACGCCCGCCCTCCATCTTGCGCGGGGCGGCGGCGGCGGCGGCGGCGCCGGGGGGTCGCCGCGCGTGGGGGCCCACGCCCACTCGTGACCACCCCCCCCCTTCTCCTCCTCCTCCTCCCCCCCCCCCCCTTCCACCCCCGCCTTCCTCTCGCCCGCAGATCCGGTGGGAGAAGAACATCACGCTGGGCGAGCCCCCCGGCTTCCTGCACTCCTGGTGGTGGTAAGTGCGAGGAGGCGCGGACACCCGCACCCACGCGCGACCGCCCCGGGCGGGTGGGAGCCCCCCCACGGTGCCACGTCGCGGGTGGGAGCCGGCAGCCCCCGCCGTGGGTGTCGCGGGGTCGCCCCGGCGGAGCGCTGCCCCCCACCCGCGGGGTAAAACCCCGGCGACGGCGTGAGTCAGCAGCGGCGCGCCGAGCCCCGAACCGCCCCGGCTTCCTCGCTCCCGCTCCCCGCAGGGCGTCGAGGCGCGGCGGAGCCACCCCCGCCGTCGTCCGTCCTCCCCCCCGCCCCCAGCAAGGCCTCCTGGCCTGGCAGCCCTGGGCGGCAGCGGGGCCGGTTGGGGAGACCGAGTTGTGGCGGGGCCGTGGGGGTGCCCGGGGGGAAGGTGAGGGCGAGGTGGTGGGAGTGGGGCCGGGAGGGTCGGGGAGGTCCCTGAAGCGGTGCGGTTGTTAGCCCCAAAAGCTTGGGTTTGCCTCTTAAAACACCCGACGTCACCCATCCTGGGGGCACCGGTGCCGGGCACTTCCAGGGGCCCAAGCGGCTTCGAGTTGGGATGCGCGGCCGGATCCGGCTGAGGTCCCCTCCCCGACCATGGATGGGAAGCTGTTGACCTGCGGTGACAACCCCCCGACCCCCCCTCGGTGCACGAGCCCCGATGAGTAACTGCCTCTTCTCTCGACTTTCTCCGCCACGCAGCGTGTTTTGGGACCTTTACTGCGCAGCTCCCGAAAGGCGAGACACTTGTGAACATTCGAGTGAAGCGAAAGCCTTTCATGACTACGTGAGTAACAAGTTTCTAATCCTCGCGGTAATTACAGCGTTGGGGAGCTCCGGCTTCTCCGGCGCACCGAGAGCCAACGTAACCCACTGGCAAAAGCATGGGTTTTTTAACCAACAATGTTCTGATTTGACTGAACAGTATTTCATAATGTTGCAATTATGTAAATTAGCTCAGATACTTATCTCGAGCACTTAAAGGCATTCAGGCTACTGGTAGAATTAAGCAGTTTTGCATAGCAATGGACAACAAAGCGTTTACGAGAGGATCGATGGTGAGATATTTCATGCTGAGGACATCTCAAAGGGTGGGCAGGGGTTGGATGGCGGTGGGGAGGAGGGGGGGATTCCTCAAAACGCTGTTGAACGCCCCACTGAGTATCTCCTTGCCTTTGGCAAGGCTGGGGGGCTTCCTTGGTTGTCTGAGTCCTCCCTCGAGACCAGCGAGGTAGAGGTGTTTGATCAAGGCAGAGGTATTTGATCGTTGAAGGTGGTGTTGCAGACCCCCGTCGGTTGACGGCGTGCATCTCGTCTGTCGGTGTTTTGGGTCGTCCTCTTCAGAGGTGTTAGCGTGAACCAGGGGTGATGCTTTTGGGGCAGGATGCCGAGGCTGAGGTGCCTCCCAAAAAGACACCTCTTAGTGAGGGCGCGTGGCGTGTCGGCTCCGGTGGGCGACGGGCGGGCTGCCCGCTCCCGTCCCGCGCGCGTCGTCCGCGTCCATAGCATCGGGAGGAATTTGCATCGAAGGATTAGTCACCTGGCTGCGGGCTTGGACCCCAGTCAAGTGAGTTTAAACCCTGTAGCAGGAGCTGGTTTTGTCTGCTCCGGGGAGCCTATGGTATGGAAACCATTTTTCCTCCCTTCCCGAGTTTCTCGTTGCCTCGACATGCCTGGGTTGGGATGCGCGAGGGTTTGTTGGCGAGCGTCTCGGGGACCTCCGCGGTGCTCCTGCATGCTGGCGCTGGCCGCAGCGGTCGCCCCGGGGCACGGGCAGCGCAGGGCTGCCAGAGAGCCTGGGCTGGCTGCTGAGCTGCCTCTTCTCTCTGCCCGGGGCGGGGGGAAAGATGCTCGTCTCGCTGGGGCATGGAGGGAAGCAGGTCTGGGTATTTGCTAGGTGGGGGGGTTGTCCGTCTGTCCGTCCCTCCCCGTGGCCGCTCTCTGCATCGCTTGTTTTTACTGGGTCGGATTAAGATGGTGAACTCCTGAACCAAGGGGTCAGAGCTGACAACTGGCGGCACGTCCACCAGCGCTCGGCTTGGCACGGGCAGCTGCTCGCTCCCTGGGCGTTTTGGGCCAAGTTCTGGGTTTTTCTGGAGCGCGGTTGGGACAGCAAGCTCATCGGGAGCAAGGCGAAGGTAGATCTTTGGGCGGCAAAGCCGCAGGTGAAGATGACATTAGCAACCAAGACGTGGTAATGCTCCGTTCACGGCAGTTTCCTCATCGTGTCTGAGGATTTAGTGTATTTAGAGAAATTAATCTTTTTTTAGCTTGGTAATAATTCTAACAATAGGCTGGAGTGCATTAGATGATTCGCATAAACTTCTTTAATACACGTTGCTTTAAGCTTACAGTAAATAGACACAATCCTGATTGTTTTTAATTCTTGGTGTAATGCAGTTTTGTAACAGCCCCAAGAGCTTTACGTTTTGGGTTTTACCTTGACGCGTAAGAAGATTTTCGCTCCCCTGTGCCTTGGCTTGGTGGCACTGGTTTGGTTTCCCCAGACATGTTTTGGCCTCAAAGCAGGGGCTGTGCTTCTCCCTCCTGGCACGGCCGGTGGCAGATGCTCACGGCACAGTCCCTCTCTGAGGAGCGGTGTTTTCCCAGCACAGCGTGTACTTTACAAGGTGAGGGACCTACCCGGCCAAAACTTAAATATTGACCAAAGAACCGAATGATAACTGGGGGAGCGTGAATAGCGCCTTGTTTCTCACCAGCCTCTGTGCCGGGGCGGGCTGCCAGTGCCGGTGAGCGTGGTGGCTGGCCTCGCCGATGGGTGCCGGAGTCGGAATACAGGTTGTTATCAAGCACCAAACGCCACAACCCATCAGCCAGTGCATGGCAGCTAAAATGGGGTACGAGCCCTCAATGGGGCTGGACCAGTGAGTCATGAGTCACTTCATACGGTGGTTGTGGTTAAAAATACTCCGATATAAGCCTTGGCCCAGATTGGTAGAGCATCATATTTACACTTGGCCAACGATGGGCAACCTCTGTGCAGCCAGCTCGGTGTTTGCTCGAAATACGGTGTTTATTTACCCGAAGACTATGTATTTACCATGCCACTCTAAAGATGAAACAGGGGGATGCTCCGGGAGCAGCGCGGCGGTGCTGGGCCAGCCAGGGCTTGGCGTGCAGCCCTCCCGTAGCCGGCACCGGAGGGGTGCTCACCTGGGAGACACATCTTCAGGAGGGGGAGCGGTGCACCTCGTTAGCAAGGTGCTAACGGTGGGATTTGCTTGCTGTGTCATTTCCACTTCGTTTCCCAGCGTAACCGTATGAAAACTATTAGGAGCAGCAGGACAAATTGCCAATTTCCCCCTCCAGTTTTTAATGTTGAACTCTTTCTAGTGAGGGGAAAAAAGAAGGAGAAATCCACTGCTCTTTTTGGGGGTAGGGACACCCTTGAAAGCCATGGGCTCTCGCAGCGGCTGAGGAATATTGCTTTTTACTTTTCCCCTGAGGTTTTTCTCCGAAGCCGGGACAAAAGGCTGCTGGGACTTGGTAGAGAGGTGCTTGTTGGGAGAGGGGTGATGGGAGCCAGGATTCACCTGGCGCAGGGAGGAGGAACGCCACACTTCTCTTACCTTCCATCTCTGGCACGGCTGCCAGTCTGTTAACGCAACTAACGAGTTGTGCTGGTTGGAAGATCGGTTATTAGTCAGCCTGTCCCACCTGTATCAAGAGTTTATCCAAGTTAACAGCACCAGAAGCACCTGTCGACTCCTAAAACTCAACCCACAGCCGTTGATTTGGGCTCTTCCACTGGGCAAAGCCCCACGGCAAGTGCACCAGCGTTGCGGTGCGCTCCGGCGCGCTGCTGGCGTCGGCGAGCTTGCAACGGGATCGCTCGGCATGACAGGGGATTTCAGCCGCTGCGTTATCTGGGAATTGGCCGATGGCTGGTCGCAGTTGAGCATTTCAACGCCATGAAAGCCAATACAATTTGAGTTAGCGGTGATGACTGCCAGTTTAAATACCGCAGTGAATTTCTGTCAAAGAGGTAATACATAGAAAGGGGAATTGCAGAAAACTTGATCACCAGAACCACTTCAGTCGATTTTGGCCTCGAGCTACAGAAAATGAACTTAAATCTAGTTGACTGTTGCTACATACTTTTTGCGGTATTGCTCTGCCTGCACGGCCAGCTCGGAGCATCAACGTGCAGGAGAGAAAAATTAGGGTAGCCTTTGGCTGCCTGAGAGTTTGACTTCATCCTTCCCCTCTTCTGCTGCCCCCAGCTCCCCCCTGAGAAGGACCCACACTTGGGAACATTTGAAATGCTGTTTTCTTTGCAGTGCAAGATCTATGAAGCGGTGGCTTCAACTTGCCATTAACGCAAAGTATTGATTTTTTTTTTTTTTTTTTTTTTTTTTTTTGAACTTTGGAAAGCTGCTGCAGTTCTTTCTAACTTGGGTCTGGAAGGATGCTCTGCTGCAGCAGGGGCGGTTGCTGCTGGAAAGGTGGCGGTTGGTCTGGGAAAAGATGGTGTGGTTGCCCTCCCATCCTGGTTGAGGGCAACCAGCACTCCTCCTTTTTCCCCACCGTCTGAAACAGTTCCCCTTGGATTGAGATCTTGGCGAGGGGGTTTTTGAAGCCCCTGGAGATGGAGGGGTGTAGCATCCAGGCTTGCTGGTGTTAGCATGCAAGACTGCTCAGTGGGGAAACCAGGTAAAACCCAAGGGGCTGGAAGGGTTTTGCCTGTTGGCAGTACAGCCTGGGGGGGTCATCCAGGCACTGGAGTGTGAATCCCAAACCCAGCTTTTTTCCCCCTGCTCTAAGTGCCCTCCCAGCCACGCTCTGGAGGCGAGGCGTGGGAAACGGTCCTTTTCTGCTGGATCTGCCCATCATGCCCCAGCTGGCTGTGGGACGGGCGTCCCCGGGGTGCAGGGGGGGCATCTCCTCATTGTCACAGCATCTTCTGCTCCCCGGGGTTCGTGTGGCCGCCTCGTGGCACCTCGGCAGGCAAGATGGCCATGTGGGTCCTCTCCTGGGAGGAGATGCTCTGCGTGCACGAGGGGTTCGGTGTGACTGTCACCTCTCCTGTGGTGGCCTGTCGTCTTGCTCCAGGACCAGCGAAGGCTGTGGGGCTCTTGCTCCAAGCACCCACGGCTGCGTGGGGTGGGAATGGGACCAGCACGCGGGATGGTGGTGGCCCATGAGTGCTTCTGCAGTGGTGGTGGTGGTCCCCGAGTGCTTCTGCAACGTGCCCTCCGCAGACAGCGCATAAGAAATGTGGGAGAGCAGGTGTTTTTGGGGCAGGTTTGGCGCAACACAGGGGCAGGGGTTGGGAACAGCTTTGTGCGGTCCCTGGGAGCCCCCACGGGCATTGCCTGAGCCCCAGGCATGGGGCTCAGGGGGCTCAGACGGTGGCACGCACAGCTCCGTCCCGTCTCTGCGTGGGACTGCGCTCTGTCTGGGCTCCATCCAGCTCTGCTCTGCAGGGACAGGGTTCCCCGGTAGGTAACCGGAGAGAGGAGTTTCCTTCAGGAGTGGCGGGCTGCCAGGAGCAGCTGCAAAACTCCACATCACTTAAAAAAAAAAAAAAATAAAAAATAAATAAATACAGACATTCCCTCTCCCAGCAGTGTCCTGGGCTCAGCCTTCCCTCCCAGTTTAGGGTACTGGTGTCCCCATCCCGCCTGCGAGCCTGAGCGTCCCTTAAACCCCGCTTCTGCTGGGGCACCGTGCAAAGCTGGATTAGTTTAATTTTATATTTTAAACAATATTAGCTGTCACGACAGGGCAGCCTCTGCTGCCACGCTTCCCGATGGTGGGACTGGGGCGTTTCGGAGAGGCACCTTTCCATGGGTGATGCCGATGGAGAAGCTGCCGGCGCGAAACCGGAGGTCAGAGCCCAGAGCTTATGTCTTAGTCTTTGACTGGGGAGCCTAAATATTTATCCTGTTCTGTCCCTAATGAAAACAAATTGTCAACAGTTGTTCAGTAACTGACTAAATTAAAATCTGTAATTAGTCAATTAGATTAAAGAGTTGGCACAACCTGATTGTATCATGCTGGTTAGGTTATTAAGAGAAAGGGTGTGATTTTTAATTACTGAATGCTAATTTTGACAGTTTCAAATGGAAACAGACGTTCCCCCCTGCTCCACCCCGCCCCGAGTGCCTCTGCAAAAGTAAGGCAGGGGATGGATTTTATGTCAACAAATGGTGTGAAGATGCAAAGTTTCTCCGGCTCCAATTCTGGGAGGGGTTTCTCCGGAAAAGCCGGGGGTGGGACGGGAGGAGAGGGGAGGATTTCTTCCATCCTGGCTGTCGGATGGGAGGGCAGGTGGGGGTTTGTGCTGCAGGCAGGGACCCCCTGCGCCCCGGGTGCCGGGGTGAGAGCCTGGGTGCTGCCCAGGGAGGTCCCTGCTCTGCCGTCCCCGTTGCCCATCTCGGCGCGCGCGGGTCAGCGCGCCCTCGCCTTTCACGAACCGAAGTGCGGCGACGAGGCAGATGCGAGCCTTTTCTTTTCTGTATTTATTTTGGTTTTTTTTTTTTTTAATTCCTCCCACCCAGCGCTTGAGAGGGGCCAGCTCCCGGTGGCAGGCAGAGCCCCCAGCGGGTTGGAGGAGGAGGAGGAGGAGGAAGGCCTTGCGTGGCAAGCGTGGCGGCCCGCGCCATCCCATTGTTTGCCCCGGCGGCGCCGCGGCCACGTGGGCGAGCGCGGTGAGGCCGGCGAGGGGACCCGCCGCCGGCTCGGTGGGGAAAACGGCCGCCCCCGGCAGATGCTCCGCTCTGGGCAAGCACAAAGCTCGCAGCTCTGCCCTCCCCTGCTTTCTGGGGTCCCTTCGGAGGAACAAAGAGGGCGAGGGGCCGCCGTGCCGTGCCGTGCTGTGCCGTGCCGTGCCGGGGAGGCTGGCCGTCAGTCCGGCACGGGGCGGGGGGGCTCGCCGTCCTGCTGCGGCGGGCAGCGAGGAGGTTCGTTAGGTCAGGACGCCGTGTATTGGGTACGAGTGAGGCTTTCCTGTTCTCCTGATCATTTCCTTCCTTACCTTGGAAACTTGGATTTTCTCCTACCTTTTGTTCCCTATTTTTCTCTTGTAAAGCCGTCCCTGGATCTATTGGAAACAGCTGCCGGAGCCGGTCCTGGGGAGCGGGCGAGGGGCTCCGGCTCTTTCTCCTCTTCCGCCGTGCGTGGCCCCCGCGGCAGAGCCGGCACCGCCTCAATGGCACCGGGCTGCGTGAAGCCCTCGCTGACCGGGGGTGCTCTGGAGAGGAGCTGGGGGAGCTGCCGCAGCGGCGTTTGGTCCCCTTTTTCCTTGAGAGCCGTATAAACAGATGGGATGGCAGAGGGAGAGACGCAGCGCCTGGAGCAGCTCGCGTGTGTCCGTCCCCCCCCCCCCCCCCCCCGGTGCATCCCAGCCCGGCCGATGGCGGGGGTCCGGCCCCGCTGTGCCCGTGGGGACCGCGGAGCGGGCTGTATCCCCAGGAGCATCACACGGCTGCCTCGCCAGCATCCCGCTCCCGGGTCAGGTTATGAAACTCCCGCTGAGGCTTCTGCTCAGTCACGAGCACGTTCCCTCTTTTATTTCCCAGCAGCGGCTCCCTCCGAGTCCTGACCCTGCAGATCCCCGGGGGGGGGAGAGACAAAACCCCCCCACGCAGCGGGGCTGGGGGGCTCGGCGGGGCGGAAGCAGCGCTTTCCTCTGGGCTGGCGGGGAGCAAAAACGGCTTTTTGCGAGTAAACAAATACCTTGCCTCTGCCTCGGTTTGGGGTTGGTTGTTTTTTTTTTTCTCTTCTCTTAAAACTCCTGCTCGTGGCCACGAGTGCCAGGAGCTGAGTTCAAAGCGACAGCTGTGCAGTAGAGGGGGGGATTTCCAAAATACAAGGTGGCTGCTTGTGGGTGCCGCTTCCCATGTGCGGTGGGACCCAGCTGCCCACCTGCCTCCACCTCCCTATGCCTGTCCCCGTGTCCTGTGGTGGTGATGGCCATCCCCCGTCCCCGGCTGGGACAAGAAGGGCACCCAGGGGGAGCTTTGGGTAAGGTTTGGACATGGATGGGGTGCAGCTCCCCCTGCGGTAAGGCCACCTTTTCTTTTGTCTCAGGTTTGTGCATTTAATTTTTTTTTTTTTTTTTTGAGAAGAGGAGAAATGCCCACTCTCCTGCCTGAGTTTAATGGTGTGTGCATGGGTGCTGCTAACTTCAGAATTAAGCAAAATATATGTGTGTGTGTGTAAGCAAAATATATGTGTGTGTGTGTATGTATATATACAATTATATCTATGCAATATACAGAATTAAGATATAAATATGGATATAGATAGATACAGGTGCATGGGCCTATATATTTGGCACATGGTTGGGTCAGCAGAGCAGCACTTTGCACCCGGCCATCAAGTGCTCTCCAGCCTGCCTTACTCTTCCTCCTCCATGGCCATCGTCACCAGGACCGGTGGCTTTTAGCAAGGTGATTTCCACTTCTGCGTTCCCCAGGCCAAGCAGGAGGCTGTGGGGTCTGTCTGTCTGTCCATGTGCAAGGCAGCGCCACTGCAGCCTGCCGCCTCCAGATAAAGTCCAAAGGAAGACCTCTAGCTGTGTCTTAAGCTAACGTTTTCTTTTTAATTTTTTTTTCTTAATGTTTCTGCATCAACCCTTGAACATTTGATCTGGCGCCTCTCCTCCTGGGGTGCAGCGGCTTTCTGTAGTGAAAATGAGCTCTCGCCGCCCCTCCTGCCTGCCTCAAACGGGGTCTGGTGGGGGTTTTTCCCTCCTGTTTTCCCTGGATTTGGGCTGGTTTCTTACAACATCACAGGGCTGAGCTCGCACCTATAATTGGGATGTTTTTGGCTACAAACCGAAGCAGAGGATGCACTGCAGCGGCTCTGACTTGCTGGTGAGCACCACCTGCCCGGCACAGCTGTGGTGCCCGCATCCCATGGCATTCCTGGCAGGCATGCCGGCCCAGAGCCGGGTTTTCTCCTGCATCCCTCTCCTGCCCCAGCTCCCACCCGTGCGGCTGCCGTTGCACCCGGAGTGCCTGGTCCAGCACCGATGGATGCCTGCCAAGGCGAGCTGGCTGTCTTCCCCTTTCCTCCCAAAATAGGCTTGCTGTGAGGGTGTCCCAAGCTTTGGCATCGCTTATTTATTCATTTCTGGTAACTGTAAGGGGGTAAAAGCCCCTGCATCACCCCCAGGGGCAGCTGGTGGTGCCCAGCTCTGCCCTGAGTTGCGCCTTGCAGCTCAGCTTCTGGGCTGGGGAGGAGCTGGGAGCTTGGTTTGTTGTTTTGGGGTTTTTTAAGTGGAAAAAAAAGGCAGTGCACGCCGAGGAAGGGGGCAGGGCGCTTCCTCGCAGCGTGCCCTGGTTTGGGGTGGGCAGATAAGGCTGCGGCGTCGCGCTCGGCTCTGCTCCCCTGCCAAAGCCCGGCAGAGCATCCTCCTTGCCCTCCTGCTCTGCCGGGCACTCGATGGGTGCTCGTCCCTGGTTTTTGGGGGACCCCCGCTGGGATAAGGGTAGCTTGTGGGGCGCAGGGGCTGCTTGAGCCCCCACATCTCCCTGCCTGGGAGCAATGCTCGCAGCGAGGAGGAGGAGGGAGAGGTGTTTCACTCCCCCTCCACTCCTTTCTGCGGGAGAGCTGTGCAGCTGGTGGGGTATAAATCACAGCCAGCCTCCCTCCGCACCACCGCCCATCTGCCTGTGGGGTGGGGGGGTGAAGGTGGCGGGGGTCATGGCCAGTAGCAGCGTTGGGGTGACCCTCCGTCGCAGCTTCAGCCCCCCCTTGCCCTCCTCCTGCATTCCCGGCGGCTCTGGGAGGGTGCCCGCTTCTCCCCGAGGAGCGGAACCCGGGTCTGCCTGTTGGTGATGGAGACCCTTTGGCTGTTGGGGGTCTTTCCCTGAAAGCTGTGAACCGGGAGGTAGGTCTGGTTTTGTAAGACCCCGTTGGGGTCTGGTTTGAGGCAGGGGCAGCCACGCTTTGGAACGCTCGGTCTCGTCTCTTGGGCTTTCGGTGGGGTACGGCTGGGGATGGAGGCGGGAGCTCACAGGGAAGCAAACGCTGGTCCGTGTTGCACGTGGGCATCTTCAGCGCAGCTCGAGCTTGATTTTCCAGGGAAAAACCCAAACCGGCTGGTTTTGTTTTATCCTGGGCATCGCAGCACTGGTAACGCCCAGGTGCTTCACGCCTTTGCCAGGCTCCTCTGGAGAGAAGATCCAGGCTGGGGCTCCCAGGGCTCGTTTCATCATTAAAAGCACATTTAGTTGCTTGTCCCTGAGCCCTTCAGGGTGTCGTGGCACGTCCTGACAGCTTGTCCGTCCTTACCTGCAGTCATCAAGGAGTTTTCAACATGACTTATATAAAGCCTTTGTACTTGGATTGCTCCACCGTGCTGCACAATGGCTTCTTTGTCATCCTGCCAGCTAATTAATTTTAACTTTTACTGTTGCTCCAGTGCGGAGCACCGTCCGCCTGGTCCATTTGAAGCTTCCTCCCCCCACCTTAAGTGTTTTCCAAGCAGTTGGACTTGTTGCTGCTGAACACAGGAGAAACCAGCTGGCCCCGCTGGTGCTCATGTTCTGGAGAAGGAGCTGCCCTCACGCTGCTGCCGGGGCTGGGGGTGGTAAAGAAAAAGCCATTAGGAGGCTCGAGTTTTCTCCAGTGGCTTGTTTCTCCTGGCTGGCAGCTGAAGGTCCCCACAGAGAACATCCTCTGATGAAAATAACAGGCTCCCGCTCCCCGGCCGGTGATTGGCACCGCATGCATCTCGCAGCCAGAGGTGAAAGCCTTGGCTACGTCTTCAGGACAAAAGCCCTCGTGCTTGGGAACGTTACGTGCGCCGAGACGTGACGATGATTATTTCTGGAGGGTCGGGCTCTGGTTGGTTGTGTGCTGGAAACCAGGTGTTTTTTCCCTTGCATCTTGTGAGCAAACATCTGCAGCACCCGCTCTGGGTACCACCGCAGTGTCCCTGGTGCTGGGGGGAGCTCGCCGCTGGTACCCCCCCTGGGATGCTCGCAGGGAAGCCGAGCATCTCCCCAGCGCTGCCTGGAGAAGGACCAGGAGGGATGAGATGCCAGCTGGGTGTCCCCAAGTCCGGTGGGGTGGGACGAGCCGGGATACTGTCTTTCCCAGGTAGGAGGGATGGAGATGGCCACGTGCATAAACATCAACTGAATTTGCAGCGATGGGGGTTTGTGCGAGCGGTGCCGTGGCAGAGGGGAGCTCCCCTCCACTCGGGATGGGGACGGTGGCACGTCAGGGAATACGGAATTGCTGCCTTTGTGTTTAATCTGGTTATAAGGATGGCTATTAGAGATAATGAATTTTGCCTGTCCCCGCCGTTGTAATACAAGAACCCAACCGTCTTTCAACACCGCGAAGGTCACTCCTCTTTATTTCTGGTTGTAAATTTGCTGGTTACAGATGTTTGGGGTTGACGGACGTGGCTAATTAAGTTTCTCCCGCCAGCTAGTTGGCAAGGTGCGGGGGTGCCGGCGTGGGGGCGAGGCCGGAGGGCAGGACTGGAGCCGGGCGGCAATGCCGGCGGCCCCTTGGTGCGGTGGCCCGGCCGCGAGCCCATCTCACCGCAACCCCGGAGCGAAGCGGGGCTGGGTTTGCACAGACCCTCGCACCTCTCTTTATTGCGATTTTTGGAGCAGGCTGGTGGGCAGAAGGTGGCTTTGGGAGCAAGTTTCCATCTTGCTGCCCTCATTTGAGGGGAATTCAGCAGGAATTGTCACACTTGCTGTCCCCACCTTGACCTGAGGGGGGGTGTGGTGCAGGAAAAAGGGGAATCCCCTAAATTTTTGCCCTTGAGTATCTTTTGCACAGGTGCCAGTGGAGGCTTTTTCTCTCCCAAAGAGATTTTACCAGGGGAACGATGGCTTGCTGGGTGGCAGAGCTGATACCCCACACCGAATTAGCACCCCCGGGTGGGGGGGAAGGTGGGAGCCCATTTCCCTGGGGCACGAGGCCGGTTTGGTTCCCGGCGCGAACCCTGCCAGGCAGAAGCCGGCCGCGTGCGCTGCCCGCGCGCTTGGAACGCAGCACGTGCTGCCGTGCCTCCCCGGCTCCCCCCGCGCGCCTGATTTATGCCGCTCCACATTTTCTCCTCGTTTCCATGCCTCTTTCTCCCCTCCCTCCTTTTTTTTTTTTTTTCCCCTTGTGCTGTCTGTGCATTGCCTTGCTCCTTTTTTTTTTTTTTTTTTCCTATTGCTTGCAGGCCTTCCCATTATCCCAGCAAGCTGCGATATTTAGGGCTCCCTGCTTGTGTGTCTTCAAAATGGGGTTTTATCCCCCCAGAGCGGGGGACCGTGCTCCCCATCACCCCGCTGGAATGCAATCCCTGGGCGGTGAGGGAGCTATTTTTATTTTTCTTGTATTTTATCGTCGCAGAGCACAAGCCGTGCATCCCTGTCACGGATGCTCCTGGCCCTTGGTTGCAGCAAAACTGGTGGGGTGGCCGCAGGCGCCCATCACCTCCATCCCGACGTTGCTGCCGGGCGCAGCGCCGGCCATCTGTCCCCTCCTGCGCGGCGCCGGCCTGCCGGCTGCTTGCCGCGGTGGCAGGGCTTGCCCAGTGTCTGCGAGGCCGTGAGGGCTTGTATTAAAAAAAAAAAAAAAAAAAAAAAGTTCCATTTTTGCTTTGTTTGCCCCCATTTCATATGCATAACCTGACTTTTTGTTGCCTTCCCCCCACCCCACCCCCCCTGCTGCCATGCCAGGCGCATCGAAAGTTTGCCGGGTCTCGCGTGCGTGCGCGGATGCCGAATAATTTTATTAGCCGCCTGGAAAGGAGCCAGCGCGGCGTGCATCGTGCGGGAGGTGGCTGCTGGGGTGCCTTTTCTTTTATTTCCCTTTCCCAGCCACCCCCCCCTTTGCCTCCGCTGGTCTCCTGCGGGTTGCATCATTGGCGTTACCCTTTTATTATTTTTTTTATATATATATTTCTTTTCTTTTCTCTTTTTTTTTTTTTTTTTTGCTCCTTAAAGGGTTAAAAACGATGGGGAAGTTCAGCTAGCACTTGCAAGATATGGTTGCCTTAGCAACAGGCCTCCTAATCTGGTAGGTGACCTGAGAGACTGTGGAAGATGCAGGGGTTGGTTTGGCATTTCATTATTTCATGAGGCTGCGGCTCTCCAGCTGGTTCCCTTCCCAGCGCCGCGGCTGCTCCCCCCCTCTCCACCGCCGCCCCCGGCATTCCTCGGCAAAACCCCGGGGACTGGGGGGGGGGGGGGGGGCGGCGGTGCCGTCCCCTCCCCGGGTGCTGGTGGGTCCTGGGAGCTGGTGCCTGGGGAGGAGGAGAGGGCTTCTCGCAGCCCAGGGGATAATTATTCAACTTTGGGGTTGCAAAGATGGTTTCTTGCCTTGCCTTCCCTCCTTCCGAAGGATTCGCCGCCGTGGCCTGGTGAAATAATCCGTGCGGCCCCCTGGGAGCTAGAGATGCTCTTGTTGGCGCTTCCAAAAGCCAAATTTTGGGGGTTGTGCCGCTCTGTCGGGGGGAAGCCCAGCGGTGGGTCTCTTCTGCGAGGAGCTGGGGCTTGAGCCACAAACTGATGATGGGGCAGGAATAGGGCAGCACGGGGCCACGGTGGTTGGAAAAGGGGATGGAGATGGGACGCGGGGATCCAGCCAACCTTTTGGGGAAGCTTTGGGAGGAGCGCGGCACCGTTATTCCGGCTGCTTTAGGCTGCTGTGAGCTCACGAGGCTGGCCGAGCACAACCACCACGTGCCCACACGTGGATGAACCAAGACCTGGGTGTTTCAGTGCTGCAGACATGGCCATCTTTTCTTTTTTTTTTTTTCTTGGAAACATCCTCAAGTTAGCATTTCCCAGCACGCTCCCTTTTCCCTTGCTGTCGCGACCAGCCAGTGCGAAGCATCGGTGAGCACCCACCAGTCCTTACCAGCGGTGGGGTTGTCTAAATTAAGGAACGGCATCAGAAAACTTCCCTGCCAAATATTTGACCTCACCGAATCTCCGGGTGCCGTCGGATGGGCTCTGAAACTCTTCTGCCCGCACAGTCCCGTGTGGGATTCGGACAGGCCTCTATCTCACCCGACAGCACCCGTCGGCACAAAACCGCTGCAGCCTGGTACAAATCATCGTTGAGCAATTTTGCTGGGATGGCCGAGCCGCTCTCTGTGGCCAAACGAGACGTTTTCCTCCTTGCCGTGCCGTGCCGAGTGGTTACACCGTATGGCGCTGCCCTTGGCATCCAGCCGTGGCGGCTGGGCAAGGAGACCCCCGGGGAGGGGAGGTGTCCAAGGGGCCGGGGCCAAGCTCCCTGCGGGTACCAACAGAATAAAAGGGCCGGGATAGCGCCGGGAGCATCCCATTCTCGTGGATCCTGGCAGTGCAGACCTCTTTTGGTTTTTTTGGGGGGTTTTTTGTTTTTTTTCCCCCTCTCGCTATTGCACGACAGCAGTGGCAGCTGCCTGCGGACACCGGGGAGGGCCGCCTTTGTTTATCCGCCTCTCCGGCAGAGCAAGCGCGGGGATGCTCTTGGACTGAGGTGCCGATCTGTCATCTCCCAGGTTTTATGCATCCCCAGACAAGAAATCAGCGGCGCAAAGCGCAGACTTTTTGTTACTTATCGCCGAGCTCTGTGCAGAGCGCGGCTGCTGAAAGCAATCTGGTGTCTGCGATGCCCAGATTTATGGTTTCCCAGCCTCATTCTAGGTGTTGGCTTCCACCGGGAAGCTAAAAACCTGGTTTGAGCCGTCAGTGTAGGACAAGAGGACCGTGGTGTGCCACGGCGTCGCACCCACGCAGGTCTGGTCCCCAAGCTGGCGAATGCCCCCAGAGCCTGTCATCGCCTTGGGTGGGACAGCCAGCATCTCCCTTGCTCCATCTTAGTTGGTGGAGACAGGAGGACTGGTATCCCAGGGAGCCGAAACACGGTTCGGTTTTCCTTCCAGGTCTCCTCCGCTCAGGGCACGCTTCTCCAAACCCACTGCCTGCCCCACCGGGGTGGCAGAGGCAGAAGCTGCCCCTTGGTGAGCAGGGGATGAGCCATCAAAAAGGAAGAAATCCAGGTGAGCCAGCAGAATCCCTAGAAAGCCCTTTTTTTGATCGCTTCATCCCTTCCTTCCCCCTCCTCCCCATCTCTGCTTTGTGAGGCTTTCCAGGATTTGTCCCTCTCAACATGGATTTCAGGCGGTCAGTGGGTCCCACAGGCACGGACAGACAGACTGCTGATGAGCCGGCACGCACCGTCCTTCCGCAGAGCACTGCGCTCTGCCTGCCAGGTCCTCCCAGGTCTCAAGCGCAGGATTATACATTTTTTTTTTTTTTTAATTTTTTTTTTAAACAAAAATCAAAATTCCCAGGGAAAATAAAAAAAAAAAAAAAATTAAAAAAAAAAAAAAAAGCCGTCTCCCCCCCCGCCTCCGCCCTGCTGAGAAGCAGCTCTGCGATGGCGGCTGGAAAGCGAAGCCGTAAGTGTTGCGCGTGCCATCTGCTCCGCTTGGATCGCGGGAGCGGCTGGAGCCGGCGCAGCCTCGTGGGGAGGGGGGGCAGCGCTTGCTGGGGGTAAAGATGGGGTCCCCCCACCCTGTATACCCCCCAGCTGGGGGCTCGGTGGTCCTCTAAGGTAGGTTTGAAGCCCAGGCTGGCACGCTTGAGCCCCGGTTGGTTCTGGTCGGAGGTGTCCCATGGTGGTGGATCCCCAGGAGGGTCTGCAGCCTCCTCCTCTGCACCTGGGAGGAAGAGCTCCCCAGGTCATCCCCCGGGGTGAAGATGGTGGTGGGGTGGGATGAGTCATGTGGAAGGGAACGGGCAGGTTTGGGGGAGTTTTTTAGGTGTTGGCAGCTTCCCTGGCTGCCTGAGTTGGAAGCACGTGCTGGTAACTGGGTGTTCTGCAGCGCAGGGTGCGTTTCGTGGGGACCCCAGGCGATCGCTGTCATGAGAGCAGCTCAGCACGATGTATCTGGGCCTCCCAAAGGAGATAACCAAAGGAAAACTTCCTCCCCAATAATTTTAGGCTATCTCTAGAAAGAAAGAAACGTGCTTATTTGTGGGTTTGCTGTGGCAGCGACTCTGGGTTCCCACACAGGTTCCTCCATAGCTGGGCTCCCGCTGGCTCTTCGGCGGGGACCGCTGGAGCAGCTGGGTTTCCCTTGGCTTTACCTGCTTTTAACGAAACTTGGTATTTTTTTGAGACCTCCCAATGGGTCAAGCCAGCAGACGCAGAAGTAGGGTGCAGAGGGAACCTGGGCTTTCTTCCTCCGAAGGCAGCAGTGGTTGCTGCCTGTCCTCAGCGGCGGTGCCAGGGGCTCTCCACCTGCCCGTGGGGGCTCAAGCTGGGTTGCGGGTGGTTGCGTTGTTCTTTTATGGAGTTTTTGAGATGAACATCCCCAAAATGTGTGATGCCCAACCTCGGAGATCAGTTTTGACTGCAAGCACAGCAGCTGTACCGCCCTGAATTGCCCCTTGGCTTGGGTCCGCCACCAGCGGTTTTGGTGTATATATGTAATTTTTTTTTATATTAGGGAAGGTGTGCAGAGGTAGGGGACTCGGAGCGGGCGCCTGGCGCTTCGCCGTCTTCGCCATGCAAAACACGGTCGCTCCTCTTCGCCTGCCTTCGCTGCCGATGGAAAAGGCAGCAGAGCGGCGTAGGTGGGTTGAGCCGAGGGAGGAGGAAAAACACTCTCCAAACAAAACCAGAGGGCTCGTAAGGAGGGATGGGAAGCCGAGGGAGGCTGAAACGGCTGGGGAAGGCATCTGAGCAGAGGGCTGCAGAAGGCTTTTGGTCTCGCTGGGCTCCAGCACAGGGTGGAAGGAACCCAACTCAATGTTTGCCCGTGTGTGTTCCCAGCCGCTGTGCATGGTCAGACCTTTACAGGCGTTTCTGGGGTTCAGCACAGGCTGCAGTGAAACCTCATTAGAGCCCAGCAATTTCTTAGGGAGCCTCTTTGGAGCCCCAGCTCAACCCCATGGAGGTTACAATCATGACACATCCTCCTCACCAAAACCGGACACCTGGGAAGCACCACCGGGCTGACGGCATCCCAGCTCTCTGGAGATGCCCACCACCGTTAGCCATCCCACCTTGCCAGGTGCTAATTGCATGTGGTGGGTTGACCCTGGCTGGATGCCAGGTGCCCCCCAAAGCCGCTCTATCACTCCCCCTCCTCAGCTGGACAGGGGAGAGAAAATGTAACAAAAGGCTTGTGGGTCGAGATAAGGACAGGGAGAGATCACTCACCAATTACCGTCATAGGCAAAACAGACTCGACTTGGGGAAAAATTAATTTATTTGTTACTGATCAAATCAGAGTAGAGTAATGAGAAATAAAACCAAATCTTAAAACACCTTACTCCTACCCCTCCCTTCTTTCCGGGCACAACTTCACCCCCAAATTCTCTACCTCTTCCCCATCCAGTGGTGCAGGGGGATGGGGAGTGGGAGTTGGGGTCAGTTCATCACACGTTGTCTCTGCCGCTCCTTCCTCCTCAGGAGCAGGACTCCTCACACTCCTTCCCTGCCCCAGCGTGGGGTCCCTCCCACGGGAGACAGTCCTCCATGAACTTCTCCAACGTGAGTCCTTCCCACAGGCTGCAGTCCTTCAGGCACAGACTGCTCCAGCATGGGTCCCCCATGGGGTCACAAGTCCTGCCAGAAAACCTGCTCCGTGGGTTCCTCACCCCATAAATCCACAGGTCCTGCCAGGAACCTGCTCCAGCGTGGCCTTCCCACGGGGTCACAGCCTCCTTCGGGCATCCCCAGGCTGCAGGTGGAGATCTGCTCCCCCGTGGACCTCCCTGGGCTGCAGGGGGACAGCCTGCCTCACCGTGGTCTTCCCCACGGGCTGCAGGGGAATCTCTGCTCCGGCACCTGGAGCATCTCCTCCCCTCCTTCTGCACTGACCTTGGTGTCTGCAGGGCTGTTTCTCTTACATGTTCTCACTCCATTTTCCGCTGCTGCTGCTGCACGGCAGTATTTTTCCCCTTCTTAAATATGTTATCGCAGAGGCGCTACCGCTGTCGCTGATGGGCTCGGCCTTGGCTGGCGGCGGGTCCGTCTTGGAGCCGTCTGGCATTGGCTCTTATCGGACACGGGAGAAGCTTCTAGCAGCTTCTCACAGAAGCCACCCCTGTAGCCCCCCCCCGCTACCAAAACCTTGCCACACAAACCCGATATATTGCGAGCGGCTCGAGGCGCGGCACTTCGGTGGCTACCCCTGAGCCGAGCGTTCAGAAATTCGGTAATTGGGCTGGAACAATTATTTTTGGCTTTTGCAGAGGGAAGGCTATAAATAATCACCCCGCGAGCTTGTGCGGTGACTTTGCAGCCTCCGTGGGGGGGGCTGTGTTGGTTTGGGGTTGGTTTTTTTTTTGCTGCCGTCCGGCTGGCTTTTTCTTGGCGGCTAAGAGTGGGAGACTTATCTGCAGAAAATGCAATTTGAGTTGATTAAAGAATCTCCTGCCATTGGCCCAAGCTGCCAAACTTTCTGCAGAAACGGTTACGCTTTCTGAGAAACCACCCCGGGACCTGCCGGGCTGCAGCCTGTCCCCGTGGCGGCGGCGGTGGGGACTGGGAGGAGGAGGAGGAGGAGGAGGAGGAGGAGGAGGAGGAGGAGGAGGAGGGCTGCCGAGGCTTGGGGAAGGAAAACAAAGGGTGCCGGTTTCAGCCGCATCGTACTGAGGATTGCCGGGAAGAGGTGTGGAGGAGGCAGGGGTGGTGGGCACGCTTCTGTGCTTGCACCTCTCCGACAGCAGCAGCTTGCACAGCCTTCAGACTAAGGGCTTTTGGTCATTACGGAGCTGGGTTTCAGCCAGGGACTGATCCGGAGGTGAAACCCTCTGCATCCCGGCACCCATCCCTCCAGCTCACCCCTCCAACACCCTTGGGAGCCAAATCACAACAGCCTTAGCAGAAGCAGACAGCACCCAGCGCACCTTCTTTCGTAAGCCCTCTGTCGCATCTAAAATAAATTTGCATCTAAATTGACAGGCTGGTTTTAATGTCTTCTGGCTATATAGGTCTTGGAAGGGCTTCCCTCGTAGGTGGATGCGGGTCATCGTCCCCGCTCTTGCTGGGTGCTGGCATGGTGGCATGGAGTAATCCCAGGGCAGAAGTGGGAGAGGCATGGGGTGACTGCTCGCAGGGAAGCAGAAACTCAGTTTTTCTTTTTTTTTAACATATTATTGAAAGGATTGAGACTTATTGACAGGCTGGTGGCTGAGGACGGCCCATGCTGAGGACAGTGAGCTGGGCTGCCCTCCGGGGATGCTGCTCTGTGCCAGGCTGCTCGCACCCCAGGGCCCATGCAATACCCTGGGTGTGCAGGAGCGCATCCCACGTTTCTCTCCTTGCCTGCCAGCAATTGAAACACGTCCCCGTCGAACGTACGGGGCTACCAAAGACAACAGCCGTAAGGCACCGATGTCCTGGAGGGTGTCGCTTTGGCCGGTGCACCCCTTGGTACCTGGGTTTGGGGAGCATCGCTGGGGCTGGCGTGAGGAGCTGTAAGAAGGAGCATATCGGGAAAGGCTGTGTAGAGCAGAGCATCTCCTGAGCAGTCTCGCCGTGGCAGCTTTCCTTCGTCATCCATTATTTATTTGATCCTCTGCAAAACAAATTCGCTCCTCGGCACTGATTCTGATGACGGTGCTCATTTTACAAAAGAGGTAAAAGGAACTGGTTTTGTTCCCGGTCTAAAAGACTTGAACAAAAAGGTGCATTTCCCTGCCGCCTTCTCCCACAGCCCGTTTCGATGTCACTGAGATAAATCTGCAGGGTTTTAGGGTGGTGATGGAAATTTTGGAGTCTCAAATACTGAAACGTCAAGGGATGCTCTTCCCTGTTGATCCCCATCTTCCCGGGACCCGCGAGGGTGTTTGCTGTGGCTGGACCAGGGAGGACCAAGATGCTCGACTCGCTTCGTAGCTCACAGCTGAAGGTTTCTCAAGGGGATAGCTGCACATGCAAGGAAAAGCGACTTTATTGGGTGCGTTTCCTCCCCGTGCACGCTGTTGGAGGGCAGCCCTGCTTTATGGGCGCACGAATAAGTACACACTTGGGGTTTGGGGCCAGCGGGGTGGTTTTTGCAGGGTTATTGGGGATTTCCTCAGTCACACCGATGGCCAAGCCAGCTCCGCTTCGCTTACACCAAACAAACCGGAGCTGGAGCGGTGGGCCAAAACGCCGGGCCGGGAAGTTTGGAGGGAGGAGACAGCGCGTCGGAGCCGCGTTCGTCAGGATGGAAATAACTGTCAGCCCCATTCAATCTGTCGCCTTGTTCCCGGGGGACAATTGCAAAACAGGATTACTGGTACTTAAAAATTCATAGAAAACGTTTCTTATCACAACGTCATAATTGTTATGACTCAGAAGAGTAGAATTGCCATTTTCCTGTGCCTTTTTTCCCCCCTCACTTTTGTTGCATACCGAGTCCCTAGCTGCAGCTGCGGAATCGTCCAAAAAAAAAAAAAACCAACCAAAAAAAAACCCCAAACCAGGGCAATGCTTTATTTTATGCTAACTGCTGCATTTGACTTGAAAATGATGTCCCACTGGGTCTCGTGGTCAGCGTATTACGGCGTGATGGATGGCTGTCAGAGCGGCGGTGGCTGGCAGATTGCGATGGGTGGAGGAGAACAGATGCCCGGTGACTTCAGGGGCTTTAGCGGAGCCCGGGACTGAAGACTGGAAAACAAAAGCAGATGGGAGAGCTCTGCTTGGGCTAACTATTCTTCTCTGGCCACGTGTCGGGGAGGAAAGCTTGTCGGGCGGCCGTGTCCCTTCTGTGCTGTTCCTTTGCGGTGAGCTGGGCTGCCCGATGAAGCGATGGGTGAGCCCCGCTTGACCTGAGGCCTGAGCCTACGTGCAAACCGTCACTGCAGATCTCTAAAGGGCAACCTTTTACCCCCCTGAAAGAACAGCTTGCCTTTATGGAGTTCGCGCTCCATTTGACGGTTCCTGTTAACCCTTGGCCCTACTGATGGATCCGAGGCGAGACCCGGGCAGGCTCCGGGGGTTGCCCTTCCGGAGGGTGGCCACCGGTGTGTTTTTCATTCTGCATCGTGTTTGTCTTTGGAGTTGTGCGGGACCACATGAATTCAAGCTGCGCCAGTGGAAGGAGGAAAGCAAGCCTTTTCCACAAGAGCCTGTTTTGAATAAAGCCCTTTGCAGGCGCTGTTCTGCAGCCCCTCGTCTGCTCCCTGTCCCGTCTCTCCTGCAAACTTTCCTACTACTTCCACCCCTGCAAAGGGCTTAGAAAAGATCCTGCCTTGCCCCGTTTCTCCACTCACATCCGTATTTCCTCATCTTTCGTCCCTTCACTCTCCTCCCACCCCTCTGGTCCATCCAAACTTGGGCAGGTGGCTGCCGTCTTCCCAGCTGGCAGTTGCCGGGGATTGCAGGGTTAATGGCAAAATTAAATTTCACTGCTGTTTTTAAATTAATTGAATCATCAGCGTGGGTAACGGGAAACAGTGGTATCATAATGTATTTGATATGGGTCTTTAAGTCAGCGTTTGCTGCAAAATCTAGAGTGCTAGATCTTGGTGGAAGCGATGGCTAACTGATATATTGCAGTTATGGCCACAGTACAAAGGCTCCTGCTACGTCTTAAAACGTTCAGGTCATAAAGTTGAGTTGGTTTATGATACGGCCATTTTCCCTGTGCGCTTCCCACGGCGCTCCTAGATCATACTCGGAAAAACGCTGCCGTTGGTGGGAGCCGGTGGTGCTCCTGGCTTGTCCTTCTGCGGAGGCACCAAATGTGTATGAAGATGCCCTTTTGGGTGGCAGAGCAGCATCAGGGTTTTGCTTCCAGGACTTTCTGAGGTTTCATCTGCTGGAGGAAGCGGTAATGGGGGAAAACATCCCTTTTCCTTAAAGAAAACAGTGGAAAGAGTTTTACTAATTTGCAGCAACATTTGGGCTTGCCATATGCGGTGGCCCTGAGGTGGCTTCAGGACCTGCCTTGGAGAGGAGAAATTACCCAGGCTGAGGGCCAGCGTCCCCACATGATGTCCCCACCGTGCTGGGGACAGAGCTCCCACACAGGCCATCATATGGGTTCCTCTTCTCTTGTCCTTCACCTGGTCCAGTGTGGTGGGACTGCATCACGGCGTGGTGGGACTGCATCACGGCGTGGTGCCTTGTGGTGGACGGTGGCACCCGATGGGTTCCTGCTTCGCCAGTGCTAACAGGGGGCTGGTGTTAATGAAAAAGTAGAAAAAAGTAAACTTTCAGCATGTGTGTTGTGGAGTTGCTTGCAGGTTTCCACCCGTGCGTGGTTCCTGCATCCACGCAGGACTCCCTCGTCAGCTCCTTGCTCCGGAGATCGCAGTTGCAGAGATGACCCCCGCAGTGTCCCTGGGCAGCGTGCAGCCATGCCAGCAGCACCGCCCTTCACGGCCAAAATCTCAAGGCTACTTAACCAACTGAAACCTCTTAGAAGCTGCGTTGATACGAATATTGATCTTCACTTTTAACTCTGCTTTTGCCCGGTTGATATTGCCCAGGCTGATGCTGTGGAGCACGAGCACGCTGCAGGACCGCAGCTGGCTTGGGAGCAGGGTTTTGGGGGCATACCGAAAAACCTCGGTGCCGAAGAGCTTGTTCTAGTGCATTGGTTTAGATTTTGCGTTAAGACTTGCTTATTATTTCTGCTAGTTATGTCTCTAATGAGGTGAGACATGCCATATGTTGTCCATAGGGAGGGAGCGCCGCAGGTGGGGTGGGGGCCGGCCCGGTGGGTAGATGCTACGTGGAAGAGCCTCAAACTGCTCCTCCGCCTCAGTGAGCCGAAACACCGGCCGATCCGGCCGTGCTGCAGGCTTTGGTGCCCACGTCACGCCACGGAGCCATCTACCCGCCGGCGGCACTTTCTTGCTCTTCATCCGCTCTTGTCTTCTCCAAGCTCCCGGCGATTTTTTCCTGCCATTCCTCCTTCCCTTCTCTTACCCCCAACAGGTTTTTGCTCCAAAAGAGCGGGATTTCTGGGGCCGGGTCCAGCCGCGCGGCTCTTGTGCCTCCTCGCAGGAGAAGCAGCTCTGGCCCCGATGTGAGCAGCCCAGGCTGGCTGCTCGGAGCAGGAATTTGAAACTAAACTGTATCATGGTAAAGAAATATTTACTGCCGAGTCCTGAACTTAATTTGAACAGGGCTCTGCTGTTTAAACAATTGTTGGAGCCATAAACCAGAAGCCCTTAATTATGGCTAATTATTTTCTGCGGTGAATCTATATGCAAGCTCATCAGCATGAGGTCTCCTCTGAAATGCACCAGTTGCGTGTTCAGGCATCATCCAGCCTGAATGTCCCTAATAAAATAAGAGGCAGAAGTGTTGCCGCTGGCCTGGCTGCCTGACCAGGCAGGAGCCTGCCTGCCTGCCTGCCTGCCTGCAGTTTCTTTAAAATCGGGGGGTTGGGGCAGGCTGCAGGAGCCCGGAGGCTCCCCGGGCAGGCGGCTGGGGACCCGAGGACAGGCGAGAGCAAGACGGGAGCTGTTTGGGACGTGGACTTTAAACTCTCCGGCATTTCGGGTTTGTTTAAAAACCAGCTAGGTAAATATTTGTAAAGCAGTTGGGATCTGGCCGCAGGGTCGGGCGGTGCTGCTGCAGCCGGGCACGCAGGTCTCCGGCCTCCCACGGACCCCATCCTTCCCACGGACCCCATCCTTCCCACGGCAGGAGGCACGTCCATCCTCAGCCCCGTCGAGGAGATGGCAGAGGCCACACGGGGCGCTTAGCATCATCGCATGGGCCTCGTTTCCCTAGGGTTTGGGGTAAAAATGGGTGCCTAGAGGTCCATCCCTTGGGACGTACCGGCGTGATGCTTCGGTGGAACATATTTAGGATGAGTCTCCTTGGTGAGGCTGCTGCGTGCATCCCAGGGGTGTCCCTTCTGTGCCACCCGGGGCTCTTTTGGGAGTTGGTGGTGACCTTGTCTGCCGAACCTGGAGCTCCTGCCCCGTGCACCCGTGCAGGAGGGCGGCTGCTGAGGGGGGGTCCGGCTGGGGACCCACGGCACGTGCTGGGGGCAGGTGGGACCTTGCAGCACTGTGGCTTGCTGCTGCCACCGGCTTGGCGGGATGGCACGGCGAGGATAGCGTGGCAGGGATGGCACGGCGAGGATGGCAGGGCGGGAGGATAGCACGGCACGGCTCGGCACAGCACGGGGGGAGCGGTCCAGGCTGCTTGTACACAGCAGCTGTCAGCGCTGCTGCCTTCGCCCGCCCGGCCCCAGCCTCTTCCTCATGGCACAGATGGTTTTAACACTTTCCTGGGCCTTTTTTTCTATAATTAACTCTTGTTTGCAAGTGGGAAGACACTTCTTTCCTTTTGGCAGAGCCATCAAACTCTCCTCGGCGGTGCGCTTTTTTAAAGCCATCGTGTATCTATTCCCCAACCGCAGTCTGTTGTTTTTACCAGGCTCTTTTATGGCGCTGGGCTGCCCCCCCTTTTTTTTTCCCTTGCTCTTGCCCGGAGGTAAAATCCACAGGGATTGCAGGCGGAGGAGGCCCCAGCTTTGGGAGGGGAGTGAACGAATCCGGCCAAGGCGATACAAAAGCCGGTGCCCGGGGAGGGGGGAAGATGGAGGGGGGCCTTTCCTTGCACCAGGAGCCTTTGAACCCCCCCGTCCCCAGCTTTTTTTGCAGCTTAGCAGGGTGCAGCCTGCACAAAGGCCCCTCGTCCCTCGTGTCGCTTCCGTGCCAGAGCCTGGAAGAGTTTTCCCAGGAGGAGCCATTGCCCACCGAGATGCTGGTGGGTGCGGAAGGCTGTGGCGGTGGGTGCGGAAGGCTGTGGCGATGGGTGCTCCGTCCCGCCGGGACAAGGGGAGGGAGAAACCCTGCGGACCACCGGAGCTTCGCCGGCACGGCACGGGGCTGCCGGCAGCTCGGGGATCAGCAAGGTGGCCCAGGAGGGGTGGGCAGGGGAAGGGTGTCCTCTCCAGCTTTGTACCGAGGCTTAGAAAAACTAACTGGAGTGCCACCGGGCATCTTCTGCCTTTTGGGGAGTTCGGGGTCTGCCCGTGGCTCCCCGTGGGGTTTGGGGGTGTTTTGGTCGCAGGGAGACGAGGGGCAGCGGCCGTCAGAGCTGGGAGGTTGCGGGATGCTCAGCTTTGGGGACCGAGGATGGTTCGTCGCGGGGATGGAGCCACAACCTGGCACCCGTAGGCACGTCACCGTGGAGAGGAGGGGGCCGTGGGGGCCGTGCTGCCTGGTCGGGGTGTCGCGAGAGCGGCTCTGACTGCGGGGAGCGGAGGAGCGGCTCTTACTTATGGATATCAAATGGTGGACGGAAAAAGAAGGAGAAAAAGCCCATCAGGAAGTTTCCATCAGCGGTTCACGGCCATGACCACCGTCCCAGTCCTCTCTCTCGGCTCATCGTCCCCATCCATCCCTCGGACTCTGCCCACCCACTCTGTAACCAGGTTTTCCCCGGCGCTGCCAGTCTAAACAAGACCTTGCAGTGATGCTCAGTGCTCTCATATCGCTCCCTCCCCCGCTCTGCTGTCTGAAAGCCTGGGGCTAATTTTTTTTTTCTCTTTCTTTTTTTTTTTTTTCCCCTTGCTCTCAAGACTTTAAGTTTTCCTGCCTCACGTACTAGTTTATTGCTGGGTCAGGGGGCAGGGGTTTGCATGCTGGTTTTATAGGGTCCCTCCAGAGCCTGCTTCAAAAAGCTCCCAGTTCATAAATGGGGGTTTGTATTAACTGACTTATTTTGATGGGGAGGGGTGCTCCTAGAAGTGAAATAATTGATGTTTTGTAAGCTTTAAGGGTAACATAGCTTGGAGTTTCATCTAACCAAACCACTCTGTGAGCATGCAAAAAGAAGTGACTACTTCAAAAAACCCACATTTTTGTCAGAAATCCTTCCCTAGCCCAACGTGCATCTTGTCAGTTATACAACCCCAGAGGGACTTTTCTGCAGGGAAGCCCGGCAGCTCGACTGTGCCCAGACCACCGCTACCAGCGGTGCCAAAGCAATGCAGAGGTGGCATTAAGGTAAATAAAACGTGTGACCACTTTGGAGCGGTGTTTCCTATCCCAGGTAGGGGTAGGCAAGAGAGAGCAGGGTTGGAGGTGAGGAGGTACAGTGGATTCCCTCCCATCCAGTCGATATGCATCTCTTCTCCTCCAGAATGTGCCGAAATGGTTAAAACAGTCTGGAAATTAAAGTCTTCCCATTCAACCTCCTCCTCCCAAAAAATCCCAGCCTACCAGGGAAGATCTGCGCCCCCTCCAAGCTGGCTTAGCCCCTGGCTTTTTTCGGCTGTGGAGAAAGCCACCAGTTCTTGGGAATAGCACTGAATTACACGCTGGCTTACGTCAGATTTACTCCTCCCGTCCTTTGCTCTAGCTGCTCTATTAATTTTCAAATGCCTCAAGCAATTACCAGACCTGGGAAACAGTATTTTTGGGGGGCAGCACCCACAAATAACTGCAATAAACCCTGCTGTTAGAAAAGGGGGGGGGCAAATGGACACGGGGGCTGCGCTCGCCTGGGTTTAAAGAGTATTTTTGGTGTGAATTTGCATCAGAAACCGTGCGTGCAGCGGTTGGGGGCATCTCCTGGGGAACTGGGGGGGGGCTTGCACCCTTTCCCCACCCATACACCGCTTTGGAGGTCCAAAGCACTGCTCCCGGGGGGGATACGGGTTCCGGAGGGGCAGCCGCGGGTGCTTCCCGGGGGCAGGTTTGGGATGCGAGGGCTCCATATGGCTGGAAGGGATTAGCCCAGGGGATTAGATGAGTGGAGAGGAGGGGAAAGTTACCGCAATCCCCCCCCCTCCCCAAAACCCCTCATCTCTGACCCCGGGCAGATGCGCAGGGATGATTTCTGGGGACGATTCGCACCGCTTTTGGTTTTGGCCGTGCCCCCGGAGCCACGGCCCGTTCTCCGTGTTGCCGGGGCAGAGTGATGGGTACGGTCCGGGCTGGGATCCTGTGCCGGTGGGTGATGAGGAAAGCTGGGATTTTCCTCCTGCCGCCGCCGCCTCACACTCACGTGTTGCGTCTTCCCTTGAGCTCGACGCGTTTCAAACCTGAGCTGTTCGCTCAAGCTTTAAGCTCGCCCGGAGAGAGCATTGGTGGTGCTCCGTGCTGCACCGCGCCGCTCGGTCGGACTCGCTTCCCAGGGACCAGGGACGGGCGAGCCGGGGATGTGGCACTCGGGATGCTGATAAGCGCACATCGTGACCTTATCAGTGGCCGTCCGGGGCTCGTGGAGGTTCGGCACCGCTGCTGTGGGATGCAGGGGTGCAGGATGCTCTGCAGCTCCGTACCTAGGCAGTAGAACCCTGCAGGGATGCAGGATGCGCTGCAGCTCCGTAGCTCCACAGCAAAACGTTGCAGGATACTCTGCAGTTCTGTACCTGGGCAGCACTTCGCTGTAAAGCACTGCATGGAGGGCAGAATATTTTTACCATTTTTAAAACATCGCCCTGGAAATTGTAGGAATTGTGCTGAGGTGTGATGGCTTTTCTCCATCCACACTGGCAAGGGCATCGCTCAACTGCAAAACCCATCTTGCTTGGGACCGGGGTTTGCCGACGGCTTTCCTTGTGCCATCCTGGTATTGCCGTCCCTGCAAAAGCTCACGGAGGACCAGGTCGGCTCTCGGAGCACGACTGCAGCCTCCTAAAGGAATTCCAAGTCCATACTTGCTTCTTGGGATGCATTAAGCGTGCAGAAACCTGGTGGGCTTGTCACGGCAATGCTCCCGGGAGGGTGGGTGCTGTTTGGGTGATGGGGAGGACAAAAGCCCATAGCCATCATTGCTGCCAAATACAGCAGTCCTCAAAATTTGCAGTGAAGTCCATTCCTCCTGGTTAATTTAGGGCTCTGACTGGCCGCCCTGGGTCTCACCGCAGCAGTGCCAGCTGCTCCCGTGCAAAGTCCACCGCTTTCCTCCCCATCCGCCTCGCCAGGGTTTATACGAGGTGCCGAACTTTGTACCGGCGCAGCAAGTCACAGCCCTTACTTAAGTCAGCTGCCACCTCCGCCTCAATTTAAGGCATTTCCATCCCTCCACCAGCACATTTAATGGAAGATGCTATGCAGAGAAGATGCTACAAAGCATCTTCAAACATCAACGAAGCCACTTTTGTTTAAAATGATGATTTTTCTTTTTGCTGACCTGCCGCTTTGTT
The DNA here is from genome assembly GCF_947461875.1 of Haliaeetus albicilla. NCBI lineage: Eukaryota > Metazoa > Chordata > Aves > Accipitriformes > Accipitridae > Haliaeetus > Haliaeetus albicilla. The sequence continues at coordinate 6,239,286 of NC_091490.1, forward strand.
AGAGGAGGGGATTTTATTATTTTTATTATTACTATTGTTATTGTCATTATTCTTATTATTATATTTTTTAATTTGGGGTTTTTTTAAAGGCTTGTTTTGGAAAAACTTTACTCTTCACAGATCAGCAGGCACATCCATCAGGGGCCGCTGCGAGTGGGGATGGATGCTCGGCCGCCTCTGTAGGTACACAAAACCCGTTTGAACGCCTGCGAAAGGTTACGGCGGCGCTTGAAAAGCGCCGCCGTAACCTTTCGCAGGCGTTCAAACGGGCTTTGTGTTAATACACGAAGATGGTGGCCGTCAGCATCTTGTCAGGGACAGGCAGATGGCGTTCACCTGCTCCGGACCAACTTCTTTCGCCCTTTGCCTTTGGTGTCGGGGAATAATACCGGGGCAGCTGCTAGCAGTAAAATAGGCTTAAGCAAATGGGATATTTTGGCATTCAAGTGCATGACAAGAATGGGAGTATTTGCATTAATTCCCTCCTCTCTTTCCCCGCGGCGGGAGAGGATGGAGAAAACCGGGATGTTTTCCCGCAGGGCAGAGTCGGGTCCTGGTCTTCTCCGGCTGGACCGGGGGTGGGAAGTGCTGGACGCTGTGCCGGGGTGTGGGTGCTCTATCCCACAGCATCCCGCTGCCCCAGCAATGGAAATGGGTGTTTTTCTGGAGAGGGCACGGTGTTTCCCACTGCACTGCAAAGGCAGGCGCCGGGTCTGGGTCTCATCCCCTTCCCTGGATCCAGAGGAAGGTTAGGTACTGGCCATCACTGGTTCCCCACGCAGACTCGCAGCTTATTTTGTGTTATTTTTGACTGCAAACAGCAACCAGTGAGATCTGCTAGCTGAAACACAAGGTGGCAAAAATAAAAAAAAATTTAAAAAAATTCTAATCTGCACCCATCTTTAATGGGGAAAGCACTGCCAGGCCCTGGATGCCCTCAGGGCGTTTTGCGGTGCGTCGGCTAGCCGACGGGATTGGCAATATCCTCGTTAGTTGTTAGTAAATCCTTTGGACAAGTTAAAACTATGTTTTTTCAAATGCACGTGGTGCAATGGCGCGGCATTTTTCTAAAGCTGCGGATTATATTTTTTTTTTTTCTTTTAAATTAGATTACCAATTTAAATCTAGCTTTTCTTAAAACCCCTTCCAAAATTCGCTTGGCAATTTCAATCTGGAAGAAGGCAGAAGGCAGAGGAGCAGCGATTTGTACAGGCGCTGGGAAGCAGAAGTCCGGCTGCCAAAGCCAGCAGCTTCCCTTGGACCTCATCACCAAATTATTACTATTTTTCTGAGAGGGAGGCAGTATTTTTCCTTAATTTGAGCTTTTCAAAGGTCGGTAAAGGAGAGGACTGGATTTCAGCTGTGATGCTTAAGGCAAGGATGGAAGGCGAGCCAGTGCACGTGCCGACGAGCATCCAGCCATGCAAGCCCACATAATTATACCCCGACAGCAGCAGCGCGAAGCGAGGGGCATCACGGGGAGTCAACTCCCATCTGCTTTAACCGTCGCAACTTTGCAGAAAACTCTGGCGCATTACCTCTCCCAGCAGGTTTGCTTGCTGGGGCTATTTCCCTTTTGGTTTTAAAAATAATAATAATTTTTAAAAATCGGAAATTAATCCGTAAGCTTTGCATAAAGCTTGTGTAGGTCCATCGGGAGCAAATCCAACGGGAACCGCCAAGTGTCCAGTGCAGGAGAAAATACAGGTCGTCGGTGCGAGGAGCTGTACCGCTCTACCGGGTGGCCCTCGGTAGAGCCGAGCATCCTGTGCTGATAGATGAGCGGTAGATTAATAGTCCTAAGCAATTGCATTATCTAATGAAAATTTTATATAATTATTTTATATAACTTTTTTGGCAGGTGGACCCTGAAATGGATGGTATTGATTGCTGGAAAAGAGCCTGGCCTGTCTGTTGCTGGAATTATTAGAGGAGAATTGATAGTAATTAATACCTGTGTATTTACAGCACTTTCCAGGCTGCTAATTGCACGAGATCCATTTGAGCTGTTTGGCAGTGGGAAGGGTTCGTACACCGATTTTAAGGCGTAGGCTTGACGTGGGTCTTGTGCCGGGGAAGACGCCGGCAGTGGGAGAGCCAGGACCCTCGGCTTCACCTTCGCTCCCAGCTGGGGATGGGGGACTCGGGGCTGCCCCAAATACCAGGGATGGGGTGCATCCGCGCGCCTGACCACGCAGCGTGAAGCCCCGGCGCACTTTCCCCTGCAAAGCCCTTCCTAAGTCAGGGAAAGCACTACCGGCAAGCCCGGCTTAACTTCCCAGAAGTTTCCCTTTGTAAACCTTTCCGTACACACGCGCGTGCAAAAACGAGCCTAATTGCATTTGGTCTGTTTTACACCTCCTATGCTTATCTCCTCCCTCCCCCCCCCCCTTAATTCGGTTGCTGTGAAATTTTTGCAGCCCTGCCAAGTTATTTCCTTGGGATATATTTAGAGAAAGCCAGCTCAGCAGAGCGCGCTGGGTGTTTGCGTAAGGATGTTTGTAAATGTTAGCAGGAACGCTGTTGGGCTGGCGGAGCAGATGTCCGCGAGATGCTACCAAGAGCCTTATTTACAAACTTGTAAATGACTGAAGGGGTTTCCTTCCCGGGGATAAGGGGGACGCCAGCTTAAGAGATTAAAATCCTATTGTTTCGTGGCCGAAGCTGCTGTCTCAGATTATCCTTTACAAGGGGGGGAAAAAAAAAGAAAAGACCCGTATTAGCTTGAAACACCATTCAACTGTTATGCCTTTTTTTTTTTTTTTTTTTTTTTGATAAAGCTCAGGGAAAATACGGGGCTGGGGGTTGTTTCTTTTTAAAGGAGGGGGAAAAAAGTGGCCGAGCGTGGCTGTTCCCGGCTGGGATGTATGCTGGCGCTTTGTGTGCTGGGGCTTCCCATACCAGGCGGCTCGCAGGTGATGTATTTAAAATAAGCACAAAAAGCTTGTGCTATCATAGAAGTATAATTACGCTGAACTTGTGTGCACAGCTTGGTGTCCCATGGGAGCGCGGTGATGACGTTTGGGTGGTATGGTGATACTGCTACAAGCCCATTTAATCTTTTTTTTTTTTAATATATATCTTCCCCTTGCCAATACGCAAAGCTTCACCCCGGTCTCCTTTTACCTTCTCTTACCCTAAAGTAAACCAAACCCAGTTTGTTTTGTCTCCTGGAGCATCCAGCCAAGTGGCTTGCAGCAGAGGAAGCAGGACGGTCTCCGGTGTACCGCGGCTGGGGAGCACGGCGTGCCCCAAAAACACCCTGAGCCCACCCGAGAGGCTCTGCAAGCACCGTGGTTTTGAAGCGAGCGCCTCAGTGGGTGCCCGCTGCCGACACGTGGGCTGGCGATCGCGCTCGCATCAACTGCAGCGGGCTGGTGTTTTATTTATTTTCATGCACGTTGACGCAACCCAGATGCTGGCTCCGACCCGCAGAGGGGACTGATGCAGGAGAGCATCTGAGGGCTCGGTCCGGAGGAAGCGGTCGGCGTGCCGTCCTCCCTGGTGTTAATCGGGTTACTGCGAGGTGTGGGAGGGTTCTATTATTAAATTTAAAACCTGGCTATATAAGATGAAGGCAGCTTTAACGAGATGAAAAGGCTTAACTGGAGTCCAATTAAATTCCGTATTACCTGTTTACGCAGCCTGCTTAAGTCCTGACCTGCACGCTGATTTCTTCCTTAGGCTCCAAAGCCTGTGCTCTAGGCAGAAAAATAAAATCAAAGGGGACAGATAGATACCAGATCACCAACATGTCCCAAGCATCCCCGCACGCTTGTACCGGAGCTGCCCTCGAGTGCCTCGTGCTGCTGCCGCTGTAGCTGGGAGGTGTGAGATGCAGCCAAAATTCTCCAGTCCGCTCTTCTGGAGAGGAGAGCGAGGGCAAAACCGTCTTGAGCCAAAAAAGCAAATGTCCAGCCATCCTTAGTTTGGTTTTAGGTCTGCGCCATGAAGATATTTTTCCATTCCCCATCTCGCTGCCGGGTTGATGGAGGCTGGGGCAGGCAGAGTGGCTGGTCCTGGTGGTGTTTCCCACGAAGGGAGCATCCTCTCTGCTGCCTACCAGCGCCTTGCACCACTGTTTGGAGGTTATTTTTATTTTAAAAAAAGGCATTTGGTGAAAGCCAGCCGCAGGATGCTGGGGCAAGCTGCGCAGCTGCCTGCGCGACCCAAAGCTGCTCGCCCGGAGCGTGCGGTGGGGACACCGGCTCACGTTTAACGGCAGAGTAAATCCCGCCAACGGGAACCTGTTTTTCATAGTTAATAGAAACCATCGCTTGTGCCGGTGAAGCGTGGCAGGTTTGGGCGGGTGGCAAACTGGGGCTCGGCTGATGCCCTGCCACCTCCCGGGGTATGGTCTCGCCGTGGCGCTGGGAGCCTTGCAGGGTGGGATGCATCGGGCTGCGGCGCCTTAGCCCAACTTCGAGATGCTCTTGGAGGCGGCTCAGGCTTGTCCAGCAACGGGGATGAGGAGGAAGAATCCCATTGCAGCATCCCGAGGGCTGCCGTGCGGACAGAGCATCCAAAAAGCTCCCCGGCTTCCCAAACCTGCCCTTGTTGGGTGCTGCCTTTTATTACCAGGGGTTCCCCGGGGCCGGGGGCAGCGGCGTGCCGTCGGCGGCGATTTCGGCCCGCCGGTTCTGCGCCGGCTGCTCTGGTTTTTCAGTTCAGCCCCCGAAACCCTTTTTTTGGCCTCGATGGTGCCTCACAGCTCCTCTCGGGTCGGGTCTGCCGCAGGGCGGGGGGCAGGAAACGGCTCGCCGCACCCTGCTCTCGGCAAACCTTCATGCCTAGCAAAGACCTAAACTCTGCATTAAAGAGGGTAAATAAATAAAAGCACTGGTCCGCGGCTCCTCCCAGGGCTGTGGGACGAGCAGAGGTGAGTCGTGTTCCCGGCTCAGCTGGCCTGGGAAAGCAAATTTGGGTGACACCAAAATGCTGGCGGGGCAGCTCGGGATGCTCGGGTGGCTCCGGGGACCGGGGAGCCGCTCGGTGCAGCCGCGCCGGTGCCTCTTCCCTGCCGCTCTTAAATGCAATTAATACGGCGGAATAACCTGGTTTCTTCCTAAGGATTAGGTTAAGAAAACAAGACTGTTCTAATAGCCCTTTTACATCCTACGTAGATTGTAGCTGAAAAACCTAACTGGTTTGGCAGTGCAGCCAAACAGCACATCTTTTTCTTTTTTTCCCCTGCTTTTTCCCCCATAACCTGATGGCGGTGGCCCTGCCCGACCGGGCTCCTACCGATAATTCAAGTGCCCAGCTCCTGGCTGTGCTGTTTTGTCCGATTTCCATTGCTTCCTGACCTCCATCCTTCTTTATTTGCAAAGCTATACTCGCAGGCAGCGGTAATAAATCAATTAATGACTCTGATGAATCGTTTAATGGCTGACAAAATAACACTACAGTCAACAGCTTGGATCTCTACAGCAGTACCAGAAGACGCTGGTTGACTCAGGGTAGGGAGACGAAACAGAGACTGTTAGCTCAATTAGTGCAATTAGTGTGCGATTTAAAGGCTTAGACGGCATCTGCTGGCGTACCAAGCCGGTGTGTTAACTGAGAGCTTCGTTTTGGAAGCGAAACACGGCGATCCAGATTGTCATTGCTCCGCTGGCTTCCACCAAAAAGGGGGAAAAAATCCAATGTATGTGGGAGAAAAAAAAAAAAAAAAATATATATATATATATATATGTATGTGTGTGTATATAGCTATATATGCGTGCCCCAGGAACTGCATTTTATTTCCAACATGGAGCAAATTTACCATCTAATAAAAGGCAAACGAGCCGGCGTGCTGGCTGTGCCAGAGCTGTCCTTGCTCATCTCCAGCAGCGGTCTCCGGCGTGCTTTGGTGGAAGGAAATTTGGTGCGTCGCGTGCCAACGGGGACCTTCATGTGGCTGGACGTGCTTTCGGCTTACCGCCAGCTTGGACATGGTGGCACAGCCGGGCTTCATGCTCCTGCACCGCGCCGGTGCTTCCCGTCTCCTGCCGGCTTCCGTGGCATCTCCGTCGCGCCCGTACCTGCGCCGGGGAGGGGTATTGGGGGTTTTTTAGACATTCACCCGGTGAAAGGGGCTTGGCAGGCAAAGTCCAGCTGAAGTCTCTGGAGTCCCTAAAAAAGAGTTTCTGAGCCAAAATGGTGGAAATAAGCCAGGTGGGGAGAGCTGGAAGGGCAAAGAAGTCCTGGTTTTCTGGAAATGGCTGCTGGAAAGCCCTTAGGGTTTGGGTTCTCACCCTTGGGCTTTGGGTTTTCACCCTTGGGGTTTGGGTTCTCACCCTTGGGGTTTGGGTGCTCACCCTCGGGGTCTGGGTGCTCACCCTTGGGGTCTGGGAAATCTGTTCCCAGTGTCTTTTTTTTCCCCTTTTCCTTTCTTTTCTGGCACATCCCAAGGGTTTTGCAGAGCTGCTCCAGCTGCGGCTGCGCTCCCATCGCTTGTGTGGGGCTAAAGGTGCCTCCGTGTTTACCTTAGCGGCAGTGATGGGGAGGGGAATAAAAAAGAAATAAAATGTCACTTCGCAGCCTTGTAAATCATTCATCAAGGGCTGACCAGTTTGGCTCCCATCCTACAATATGCTCAGGGCACTTGTGGGTTTTTAATTACCGAGTTCTGCCAAGCGCCACATGTGCGAGGAACTTTAAATCCCCGTTTATGCCGCGAAGGCATAGGTGAGGTTTTGGGGTGTTTAACGCTGAAAAATACTCTGCGGTTTTGGGGAAAAATGGGCATTTGCTTCAAGATTTTCTTTGGCTGCTTTGCCCTCCTCCCTCCACTCCCTGTTGCAGAGGGAAGGAGGAGGGCAGTGTACTTTCCCCCTGGATCCCAAAATACGTGTCCATCCTCACTCCACACCGCTTTGGGATCCATTTCGCTTTGGGAGATTCCCCCAGCAAAGGATTATGGTGTGCTGGAAATCTCTTGAAACCATAAAATATCACCTTGGCAGCTTTATTGCAGCGCTCGCCGCCTTGGGAGAGAAGCGTTTTGCGTGATAGAGGGTTTAATAAAGGAAATTCCAAATGGGCTCGCTGCAGTTTGGGTCTCGGTCTTACATATTTTTGCATTAAGAACCGTCATCTGCTTTGCAGAGAAACTGCAATATGTTCATGGCCTTGGATTAAGATTTGGTTTTACTTTTATAGCTGACCCACTTGGGGGGATGGAGGGAGGGGGAGAACTGGGTTCACTCCCTCTCCCGTCTATTTTTGCTGCCGTCTGATGTATAAAAAGAGCCTGGAATGGGCAGGCTTATTTTTCCTGCCAGGACTTTTTTTTTTATTAACTGTAAAAACACTCAGATCTGGCCTTTGCTGTTGATGTGAGGAAGGCTGCTTGGGATGCCTTTTTGGGGGCACGGGGGGAGCATGGTGTGGGCTGTGCCCGGAGGCGCAGGACCCCATAGCCACAGGGGTTATTTCGTGAAGGGGGGGGTCTCTTTTTGGGGAATCAGCCCGTGCCGTCGTCTCCGGCGCTTCCAGCTCTGAGGTGCTGGGGTGGGAAAAGCAACTGCTTGTCCAGCATGGTCATGGCCTTCATCCCGCATCCCGCAGGCTGGCTCCTGCCGGAGAGCGTGATGGAGGGGGGCACGAGAGGTGGTCCCGGCAAGGCACAAGGCAGCGCTTAGCCTGGTGCTCTCCTGCCTCTGCAGGGCTTTCTGGTCCGGAATAGCAAGATTCCCAACCAGACATCGGGGTCTCACCTTGGCAAGCCTTAGTCCTTAATAATAATCCTTAATTTTCCGGGCTGCCCAAGTCCTGACACCCCGGCTTCTGCCCTCTGCTCGCATCTTGTGGTCGTCACCACATCGGATGCGGTCGGGGACCGGGGCTGGCTCGGCTGCTGTTGGGATACGGGGTTTGGTGGAGTTGGGGTGCTCTGAGCTTTGGGGTAAATACAAAACATTTTTTTTTTTGTGGGGGACAATTTTCCTTGGCCCTGCCACGTTGTTTTAGGTGGGTAAGTGCACTGTAAAGATTCGTGGAGGGAGTAGGTCAGTGATACAAACACAATTAATATCCCTCGTAACTGCTCTGGGAATGGGGGTTCGTTTGGTGATGGGTAAACGCGAGTGCCCTTCAACGGCACGGGTACCGCTCCTAACCCAGCAGGGATGTGTGTCAGCAGGGATCTTCAGGGAAATATCTTTTTCTTACCATTTTCCTTCTGGGCAGGAGCCTCCTGTCGTGCTGGTGCTTTCCCAGCGTGGTTTGGTGCATGCCACCCTTCCCTCAGCACTGCCGGAGCTGCTCCTGGCACCAGAAAAAACCTCTTTTGTCTGTCAACATACACCACAGAGAGGAAGTAAATAGGAATAGAGGTGCTGAGCAGGAATGAGTGGTGTGTCTGGGTACCCTGTCCCTCCTTTTCAGGGCTGGAGCCACTTGGGTGGCTTGTCCTGGGGAGGTGTGAGGGGGAGCATGACCCCACAGATCAGGTGCGATGAATTTGGAAATTCACAGTAAAACTTTGGCATGCTGGTGAGGTCCGGGAGGCATCTTTTTCAGAGGACAGAACTGAACCGGTGAGCATGTGGGGGGAGGTGAGGGAAGAGAAGCATTTAAAAAGCCTTAAAAGAGCTTCTGCCTGAAGTGACACGTTGGATGAGGCTAAATGCCTGGGTAAATGAATAAATAAGCCCCAGAATTATCCCTGGGTTTTTGTGCAGCCATCTTCTCCATGGATGAATCGCAGAGGCTTGTGCCCCTCTGGCTCCGAGCATCCTCTGCTCGTTCCCCCGTGGGGGGAAGATGCTCGGGGCACGGGGAGCGGTGCTCGAGGCTCTGGAGGTAACAGGCTAATTGAGTCAGTGTGGTGTGGCAGGACAGGCGGCTTTTTTTAATGTGTTTTTTTTCTCAACTCCGACTCAAACCCACCATGTTTGTCCTGGTTTTGTTCCCCGCAGAGCGCAGCTGCCGCCCCGAGTCCCGTGCTTGGAAACATTCCCCCGAACGACGGGATGCCGGGGGGCCCCATCCCTCCCGGTTTCTTCCAGGTAGGCTCCCGCTCCTCCCGATGCTCGTCTCCACACCGCGCACGTGTTTGCTTACGCTCTGGGTGTCAGCGCTGTCGTGCCTGTGTTTTTTTTTTTCCAAGGGGATGCTAGGGAAGCAGCATGCCCGCGTAGCTGACCTGTCTAGGAATAACTTGTGTTCTGCTGTCCTTCCACGTTTGCTTTCTATTTTTTGTGGCCTTAAAAGCAAATTTTGTTCTTGCTCGAAGAGGTTACTGTGTATTTACAACTGATGTTTTTTTCCAAAGCTGCTTGGTTTGTGTTTGGGTTGGGATTGTATTTGTTCTCCGGTCCTAACAGACGTGCATAATTGAAAACATTCTGGATTTTGATTCCTGAAACTTTTTCCCCCTCCTCTGGTTAACCACTTGATTTTTTCCAAATGCAATCACTGAAAGCATTAACAAACGCTGGCTGTGGCTGCAGGCAGGAGTCGGCTCCAGCCAAGTCCCCGAATGCCGTGGAGGCACCTTGTAAGCAAATACCTAGCAAAGTCCCCAAAGTCCCCTCTCTCCTTCCTTCTCCCATGCTGAGCTCTGACCGAGGAGGGGGTAACGTATGTTTGGAGTGACGCTGACGGAAAGGATCTCGACAAGCACACAGAAAAGGAATTTTCAAAACTTGAACCGTGGGGGGTTTTAGGGGTTTCTCTGGAATCTCTTTGCACGGCGCGAGCTGCACTGGTTTGCAGCGGCGTAAGCTCTCGGTACGTTAAAATCTTCCTTCTTGAGGAAGAAACACTTGTTCGTGTAACAAATGGGATAAGAGTTGAAAGGAATATTTGTTTTGGCAAGCTGTTTTTTTTTTTATCTGGGCTTGTGATTTGTATATGGGAGAACTTCTCAGGCAGTAGACAGGCAGACTCGATAAGGCGCTTGTGATTTATTGTGGCGATATCTGAGCCCGATATCACCGTTTGTGTGTGTATGGGAAGGGGGAAGGAGGGTCCTGTCTTTTTTTTTTTTTTAGAGAGATCCCATTTCCTGAACATGTTTCTGACAAAGTAAGAATATCCGATATTGATCGGGAACCCTAAAACAGGCAAATCTTGTAGCAGCGCTCGGCGGCACGGGGTGAAGCCAACAGCAGAGATGCTATCTCGCAGGTCATAGCTGCTGCCAGCAATTCGAGTGCCAAGCTGCTGCTTCCAAGAAATGTGTCTCCAAAAGTCCTGATCTCGCCCTGCGGCGAAGCTGACTGTCCTTTGGGGCTCCTGCTTCACGCAGAGCTGCGAGGGCTGCAAAACTGGCACGAAGTTAGGGCAAGGCTTCAAGAGTATGGGTTGGCTTTGCCCGAGAGGGGAAGGTGAGGAAGAGGAGTCGCATCTCCCCAGACATGCTGTACATGCACACACAGCTCTTCCCATGGACAGCCTCCAGGCTGTCCCCCCTGCTTTCCTTTCTGCCCTCCCATAGCATTTTTGCACTGAGGGTCCGATGCAGGAGCAAACAACCCATCCTAGCTCCTTACCTCTCGTGCGGCTGGACCAGGAGCCTCTGGGGAAGGGGGTCTCGAAAGCTTTCTTAGGACCTTCGGGGTGGGGGGAGTGTCCCGAAAACCCAGCAGAAGTAATGGCACCCGTGCAGGTGTCGTGTGCGGGGATGCTGCCCATCCCCGGAGCTGCCGGAGGGAAGAGAGGACGGATGCCGATGCATATGGCTCGCATGTGACATCTCAAGAGCCTGCCTTTCCTGAAAGCCCTCCAACATCTGGTTTCTCCTCCCAGCCCTGGGGATGGAGGGGAGGAGGGGAGAAGAAAAATCCCACCTTTTAACACAGTCTGAACATCGCCTCCATGAAAGCCCGTCTGATTTATTGCGGGTGCTGGAGCTCATTCCAGCTTCAGGAGGTGCTGGAGACCAGCTCTTGCAGAGGTGGGCTGGAGGCTCAGCAACGAGCTGGTCGTGGCTCGGGTAATTCCCTGTCTCTGTAGGAAATTAAAGCGCTGAACTTAAGAGGGCAAAACCAAAAGAGGTCACAGGAGATGCAAAGGACTTCTCCCTGACCTTGGTGTGCCAGCCCTGGGAGTGAGTGAGGTTCCTGGTGGTACCACCTTGGATGGTGCCCTCCTCATGCCAGGAGACCGGAGGATGGAGAGGGCTCGGGGGTTTTCAGCATCTTGCTCTCCTGCACCATATTGCAGGCAGCAGGGACCTGCAAGGGATATCCCTGATGGCAGAGGGCATAGGCAGACTGCTTTTGAGAAGCTTTAGAGGGCCTGATCCTGTCCTGGCATGGTGGGGCACCAGGAGATTAGAAGGGAGTCACCGGTGAAGCCCCGTGCTGCTGCCCTGGGGGTGCATGAACCCTCCCCAGCCCCACGCGTTTGGATGTGCACTGCTGTTTGGCAAAGGGAAAAAAAATGACACGGACCATTCCTGGGAGCTAGTGGCCCAAAAATCCGTGGGAGTGAGCTTGGAGGAGAAGTGATACGCTGGGAAGGGGAGAAGAGAGGAGGAGTCCAGGCTGCAGCGCCCGTCCGCAGCTGCTGTCTTGCAGGGAGAGTCCCTTCCTTGCGCTGGGGCTCAGCAGCGACCTTCGGGCTGGGGGCCAAGGGAACTGCAGCCTGCAGAGTCTCCCAAAACCTTCCCAAAATGATGGGAAAGGAGAGGCCCTGGGCGCCCTTGGGGTGCCGGGGCATCGCGTGGTGCCAGCCAGCGGCACGGCATCGGGCTGCGCTCCGGACAAAAGGTGGCTGGGTTGACGGCCGGCGTGGGTAGATGCTTTTATTTAAATCTCTCTCTTTGTCCCATTGAGATGAGCAAACAAACCTTTTGCTCATCCTCCTAAAGGTCATCAGAGGCGTTCCTGCTTTTGTTTTGAAAGCTGGATTGATGCCGGGGTGCAGATCCCTCAAAGGAGGGACGGGGGGGTGGGGGGGTGCCAAGGAAATGTAGGAAGGAAAATTAAAAATTGAAAGCAATTAATACCACACCTTCTTAAGACTAAATAAATGGGGAGGGGGGGCAGTCAGCAGCCCCCCACCGCAGCCATGCCTCCTCTCCCCAGTGCAAACTCCCCGCGCCGCCCCGTACCCCGCGCGCTGATGAAATGGAAAGTTGACCATAAATCAATGTCGGCGGCTGCGTTAGCTATGCATCAGCGGCTCGGCGCCGAGATGCACCAAAACAAAGCGCCGGCTGCTCGGTGTTCCCACACTGCCCCCTAATGCAGAGAGACCTCGGGAACTGGGGAGGACGGGGGGCTCTGGAACTCGGGGGGCTCACCCCCCCGACATCCCCTGCCCTCCCTGCCTCTCCTCCCTGCACCCCGAGGCACGTCTCTTCGGGTAAGGTCACCCACCGGGGTGAGGATGGGAAAGCCAGGGGCAATAGGAAGAGGTCCACGTTGTCCTGCTCCCTCCTTGGATGCCACCATTTTCCCCCTGCTCGGCTGCCCTGACGTCTCGGTGGGATTCGCCACCGCTCCGCGGGTGCCGCCGGCTGTGGGCAACCAGCTCCGGCGAGGTGGCACGAGAGTCGCAAAACCAGGTTGCCCTTCCCAAAATCCCAGGGCAGAACTCGGTATCAGCCTTGCACCAGACAGGGTTTGAAGGAAGGTGGCTTACGAGCTGGAGGAAAGGAAAAGCAAGCGTCGGAGAAAGTTTTTTTTCTGGAAGTTTAGTAGGATGCCCGAGGCTTTTGTACCGAGCGTCTGGAGCATATGGTGGGATTTGCAGTCAACTTTCTCTCGGGTGCTCCAGCCAGATGGAGGTGACTGTTCTTGGCTCCGGCTGACATGGGTTTGTTTCCTGAAGAGCTTGTGTTAAACATATTCTTTAAAACCAGGCTTCTGCAGTTGGGAGCCCCAGCTGCAGGCGAAGCAGAGCTCCTGCCCACGGCTGCCTTCCGCCGTCTGCAGGGGAACTTGGCCCGCCTTGCCTTGCCTTGCCTTGTGTTGCCTTGCCTTGCCTTGCCCTGCCTTGCCTTGCCCTGTCTTGCCCTGCCTTGCCTTGCCTTGCCTTGCCCTGCCTTGCCTTGCCTTGCCTTGCCCTGCCTTGCCTTGCCTTGCCCTGCCTTGCCTTGCCCTGCCTTGCCTTGCCTTGCCCTGCCTTGCCCTGCCTTGCCTTGCCTTGCCTTGCCCTCTCTCGAGAAGGTGCGGTTGGGTCCTCACCCGGCACCACGTGCTGGAAGGCGACCGGGTTCCTCTCCGAAGGCACCTGGAGCATCTCTCCAAAAGGCTCCTTCAGGGATATCTTATTTTTTTGTTGACAACTTGCAAAATTTCCCTCTCCTTCGGTAGAAATAAAGCTCCTATCCAATAGACCCAGGCATGTCTTTAATTAATCTCCATCCAATTTATTTCAGTATTTTCTAATGTCAAAACCAATAGGCAGGGGCAGGTATTTTACAACACAAGATGCCTTCCTATTGCTAACTCTAAATTGTCGGTATCTCGTGGCAGCGATGCTTTGCCTTCTCATACCATCCTGCATTGTTCTGCCACCCCCAGAGGTGCTTGAAAATGTTTTTAAATAGAAAAACTCCCCCATTAGCTGAAAGTATGTAGCCCATAAAACATGATCCATTTGTGGTGAATTACGCTGGAAACATAAATTGACACACGCAGAGCTATGATAGCTCGTGCCATTTTCCATCTTTAATATTTTACAAGAAGTTTGAGGAGTCGACCTCGTGAAAGACGGAGTGGAAATAACCTGATCACCTGGAAGCTCCCCGTAGAAAGCAGCAGCAGCAGCAAACTTCAGTCGTCTGACGGGCCAGGTTGGGCTTTTAAAGTCCCTGTAGCGTAGAGGGGAAAAAAAAATGAAGCAGAGAGGAGGCTGGGGCACTGAGAGGTGTCGGAAACAGTTTCCTCTAACGCCGTTTTAGCTGTTTGGGGTTCGTCGTTGGGGGTTTTTTTGAGGCAGCTACAGGAAGGTGAAGAATAACCCCCCGTGCAAGGCACCCAGTTTGGAGGAAAAAAAAGAAAAAAAAAAAAAAAGAAAACTTGAGAGATGATGGGGTTTCTCGGGTTGGGGAGAGCGCTGGTCTTGAGATGAGAGTGAATTAGCTGCAGAGCGGGTCCTGCTCGCCCGGCGTGGCGTGTCGGATGAAGCTCTGCTGCGGATGCGACTCCAGGGCGTTTGGGATGTGGAGGAAGCGGAACTGCGTGCCTTCGGCCTCCTCTTGTAATAGCGCTAGTTAATAACTGCTAAATACAGATTTTTTAAGAAATAAGGGTTGTTCTGTTGGTTGGAGCCCACATGTCATCTCTGCAAAACACTTGTCTCAACCGCCGTGATCCATCGGGATCATCTGCCGCTTCCTCTGCAGCGAGGGAAACCCGTGCGAAAAAGCAACCGATCCGGCAGGCATTCCCCGCTGAACGCAGGTCCCGGCCCTGAAACATCTGCAAATATTTACGGAGATAACAATATCCAGAGGGTCTGCATTTCTGACGGAGTGGAGCAGCCGTGCCGCAGGGGCGCGGGAGGGGGCCGTGGCGGTTGCAGCCCGGAGCAAGCATTTCGGATGCTGCTGCTCGTTGCTGTTTTGTAAAAGCAAAAAGAAAAAAAAAAAAAAGAAAAAAAAAAAAGAAAAAAGCTCCTTTCGGCTCCTCCCCGCCTGCCGAAGCATTTGCACGAGCCGGCCGTCTGCAGTCAGGTTATCCAGAAGTCTCTGCCGGGAGCGGTACCACATGGGATAAGGCAACGGCGAGGATGCTGCGGCGCTGAGCCTGGAGCATCCCGGAGAGCAGCCGTGGGGCAGGACCACGCTCCGGAGGATGCCTTCAGCAGCACAAACAAACCGATGCTCTCTGGATCCGCTTGCTGGGGGGGGGGGGATTTTCCTCTGGCGAAAATGCCGCCGTGTCTTACAGACTTCTTCTACGATAACCAAACGTTGCTTGGTCTGAAGCTCTAAATGCAGACCCAAAGCACCACCTCTGATCCCAGCCGGGGTGCGTGCAGGTGGCCGTGTCCCCCTCGCATTCGATACCAGTTAAACCCACAGCCTCACACGCTGGGGCGTGCGAGAGGGAGGCTGTCAGGAGTCTGATAACTTCAAGATGGGGTCTGCGCGCCTGTCCGCTCGGTATCTGGATAACAGTGAGCTCCTCCTTGCAGCGCAGCGAGGCAGGCGTTGCGCAGGACCTGTTGACTCTTGCGTCGATGGGACTTGAAGGTTGGCCTCTGCGAGTCCCGGGTTTGCTCCTCCGCTTGGTTTCATCGCACATTCGCCCCCGCCGATAATCCCTACCCCAAATCCTCCAGCTGTGACGTGTAGGAAGGGCTTTGGTGGCGGCCAGACCTCGTCGGGGGCTGCTGTCCTCCACGGCCCCGTGGTCTTCTCTGCTCTGGTGGGACATGGATGGAGAAGGCAGTTGGGTTGGCACCGGGAGGGTTGTCCTGAGGTGCCGTGACCGCTTCCAGCCAAGGTTCGCCGGGCATTAGGGGCAGGGGCTGGTTGCCTTCAGCTCCTGGAGAATAAACGGTGACGTAAACAGTGGGACTTCGTTTCCCCGCGCGCAGCGGCTGGAGCGGAGAGGCTGGCAGGAGGCTGTTGGTTTAAATCCGCTTGGCTCCATCTCGCTGCCGAACCGTTCAAATAAAAAAAAAAAAAAAAAAGAGGAAAAAACCCACCCTCTTACTTTATTTACATTGCACTCAAGTTTCCACCGTACAAAAGATTTGCAGGTGCAAATATGTCCTGCCTTCATTAACTTCCCCTCCCTTTTTAATTTATGTGATTTCAATTTTCCTTCCCTGTACTGTTAATTAGGGGACCCTCTAATCAGTACCATTATCACAGTGGTATTCATGTTTAGGAAAGCTGCTAAACAAATGCTTGCAAAATTGCTAAATGGCTAATTAATGTCTGTTAATTAAGAAAATTGCTCATGGTAACAAACCATGCCATTGCTGGCAGCAGCTAGAAGGCGAACACTTGTTGAAATTAGTAACGAGGCAGGTAGAGAACATCTGCTCCAGCGCTGGTCCTGGAGCCTGCCGTCGCTTCCCATCACCTACTGACAAAGCTCGTTTGCTTTCTCTACCAATTACACCTCCTTTGACTCAAAAAATCCATATTTTTTTTCCTTACGTTAACACGCACCGGTATATTCTTGCACCGAGCTTGTGGTTTTTCCAAGCAAATTTTCATTTCATTTTAAGGAAAATTTAAAAAAAAAAAAAAAGTGGGCGTTCAAGCCCAAAATGTCAGCGGCTGCTGCATTGCAGCCTTAAACCTGCACCGACTAATCTCTCCTTTTTTCCCCTAGACATCCTTTCTTTGCTCGCAAGCCATTTTACTCGCATCCTTAGGGAATCCACCTCGAGGAAGGATGTTGCATCCGTGCAGTCTGGCGATGCAGCCCCGGTTGTGCCGGCCAAACGCTGCCCAGGCGCGAGCTGGGACGTGCTCCTCGTCCTCTGCGCTCGCTCCAGCACCTCCAGTGAACCACGGTCAAAAAAAAAAAAACCCCAAACCCCGGAGGTGTTTCCAACCTTTGGGATGAGAGAGGAAAAAAAAGATATTTTTTTTTGGTTTGGGGGTGTTTTTTGTATTTCCCCCAACCTCTCTGGTCCTCTCCTGCATATTTTTTCTTCCTCGTTTCACGCCCTTGCAAAGTGTTTCCCTGTGTGTTTATCATTGCAGACTTGGTTGAACTACCGGACCGTTTACCGTCAATGTGGCTGCTGTATTTTGACAGATGTTCTGATTTTTAATTTTTTTTTTTTTTTTGCATATATCATTATTCATTGTTCAGCTACAAATGAATAGAAACTCAATTAAAAAGAGGAAGAAAAGAAAAAAAAAATTAAAAATGGGAGAACTGACTCCCCGACAAAACAGGTCCACCCGTCAATCCTTTTTTTAGCTCTTTCTGCGCTTTCATGTGCTAATCTATAACCTCCTTCTACTGTCTGACCTCACAGGGACCGCCTGGGTCACAGCCCTCGCCACACGCACAGCCTCCACCCCACAATCCTAACAGCATGATGGGACCCCACAGTCAGGTAAAGACACTAGCGATGGGTAGGGCTGTGAACCGGGACGTGCGCTCGATTTGCTTTTTTTTTTTTCCTCTATAAGCATGCTGGGCAGCGGGTACCCGCTCCCCCGGGGAGCATCCCCCCGGGCACCCCAGCTCCGAAGCAAAATGTTGGTTTTTTTCCCATTCTTTTTCTTTTTTTTTTTTTTTTTTTTTTGGATGTGCAGTTGTCAATGGACTAAGAAGTCAATCGTGGGTATCAGACTGTTTTACCTTCCCAAGGTAGCCTGAGAAATTTAACTTGATGTGGGTTTTTAAGCTTCTGTTAGTAGCAGCAGTTGTAAAAAAAGTAACTTTAAGTCTTTCTTCTTTTTTTTTCAGTACTTAGCGTTGGGGGTTTTTTTGTGTGTGCGTGTCTGTATGTGCTTATTTGCCACTTTTTTTAATATATCTCTATATATTTAAACTTGAACAGTATCTAACACTCAGGGTTTCCCATGCACTAATTTTAACAGCCTCACCTAGTATTGCCGATGTCAAACGCTCTCAAACAATAAATCTACAGAGAAAATGTTAAAAAAAACGGACTCCGGACATCTTTTTTTTTTTTTTTTTTCCCTTTTGAAATCTAACTTTTTTTAAAAAGGATGTCTCCAGAAAAAAAAAAAAAAAAAACAAAAACAAAACCAGTGTGTACAGTCTAACCGGCGTGCGTGGGGAGCGTGCTGCCTCCCCGCAGCTCGGCCCTGACCTCCCTTTTGTGTCCCCGCAGCCGTTCATGTCGCCGCGCTACGCCGGAGGTCCCCGGCCCCCCATCAGGATGGGCAACCAGGTACTGCGCTCCCGGGCTCCGCGCCGGCGGGTTTCTTGGGGATGGCTTTTATTCGGGGAGGGGGACGAGGGCCACGTGTCCTGCAGATGCTCCTGGGGTTTGGATGGCGAGCGTCGCCTCCCTCGGGCATCCTCCGTTTTCTTAGTGCTGGACCGTCGAGTGTCACGTAACCCATTTATTTTACTGTTTTTTTGAGGTTCGGGCATATCCAGGGTGTAAACGGCGGTGGGGCGTGTGCCGCTTTTTATTTGTGGTGTTTTCAGCACGGCCGTGCTGCGGGCTCGGTGCCCAGCTGGATTTTCCCTGCAATCGCAGAAAATTAAAGTGATGGAGATAATCCTGCTGCTGGGTTGACCGAGCGCTTAGATCAGCGACGGGGTCAAGCGGGGCAGGTCACTGCTGAATTTTTTGGGTTCGGTTTATCCTCTTATCCCAGCTTAAACAAGGGCAGTTTGTTTCTGGCCTTACGGATGGAGGCTTCCACCCCACGCGCTGCCTGAACGCGTGGCCTTTGGTTCAGGAATTCATCTCGTTCCCAGCGATGCCGTGCAGATCCATAGGGTAATGACCGAACCAGAGGTTATTTGTCATTAAAGGGAAATTAAAGGAAACCTGTAATTCCTTTGAGTAGCAAAGGTGGCTGTGCAAAAATTATCTCGGGAGCTTGTTTTTTGGCTAACAACATTATTTTTATATAGCTCTTATTAGCAGAATGAGCAGGATAGTCAGGAAATAGGATGTAGCAGCTCGCTTCGTGTTTGTGCTTGCTGGATTTGAGACTTGAATCTCTGGAACTTGCAAAATGACGGTGAGACAGCTGAGAAAAACTCAGGGGGGGCTGATGTAGGACCCCCCCAAGCCTGGATGGGCTGGAAGAGCCTCCCACCCAAGGCACTGGTGGCTGTTTTAGCGAGGTATTAATTAACTGCACCTCTTCACGGGACAGTTTTAACAGGACCTTGTCCTGCTGTGGTCCCAAGCTCGTCCCAAGCTCTTCTGGAGGTGAACACAGTGAGCTGGGGCAGGCGTGGGACCGGTCTGGGGAGGCTGCTCTTGCAGCAGGGTCAAGCATCCAGGATTGGGTAAAGTTAATTAGAAGGATTTAATTTTTTCCCCCCAAACGCCACGTATAAAACACCGTTTTGTACCTGCCCAGAGCTCGGCGAGGTTGTGGTCACATCCAGAGGGACAAGAGGAATAAATAGGCAGGCAGGAAGGTCAGGCAGCAGAAGTGTAAATATCCATCTCTACAACGCCCTTGGTTTATCTTCCTCCTGCTGCCAGCTTCCAGGCTGCGAAAAAATCGGGATTGGGCAGATTCTGCCTCGGCACGGCCATGTGCACCCAGTGCCTGCGCTGTGCTCCAGCAGTGGGATCCGTCTGTGTCGGTATTCAAATAAAAGACAGCGCTGTAGCAAAACTGTTTACAGTTTGCTTCCCCCGGGCAGATGGTAGCTGCGTTTTTCTCCCCCTTTATCTATTCGGAGCAGCCTTTGAACTTTAAATAGCCACGTTGCCCAAGCAGAGCGTGGGTTTGGGGAGGGGGAGCATCCGTCTCCCCCTCTGCCTGCGTGGGGACGGGTCCGAATGCTGGTCTGCTGCAAATGGAGCATCTCTCCGCCGGCAGCCGATGAATCGCTGCAACCTGTGTGGTTTGGCCCTGGCGCTGTGTAAATACCGGGGAGCCACGCTGCCCGTCTCCTTTCCTTGTCGGCTTTGATGCCTCTGCCCCGTGCAGCCCGGGCTTTCCCCCTGGCTCCCCTAAAATACGGCAGCCGGATGGCACACAGGCTGCGGGGAGAGGAGGAAGCGCTGACACCTTGTTTGGTTTTCTAGAGGGTGGTTGGGAAAGGAAAGGGGAGGCAAACGCCCGGAGGCTGTTAGGAAGATGCCCGGGATGCAGCGGGATGCTCGGGCAGCTGCAGGTCGTGCTGCGGCAGGAGGGGTGGCGCACCCTGGGGAGCACACCAAGGAGCCCCCCTAAAGCCCCAACCCAAATCTATCTCTTTAGGCTGCATTGTAGCAATTACTATTTTTTTTCATCTTCCTCCCCTTGTTTTCACAGCCCCCGGGTGCCGTTCCCGGTACACAGCCATTGCTGCCCAATTCGATGGATCCCACGCGACAGCAAGGTAAACCCAGCAGAGGAGGGACGAACGGTTAACATTTCTCGTTAGCTGTTAAATTTGGGACCCGAAGTGGCTGCCGTGCCGCGTAACGCCCCTGCTTTCCTCCCAACAGGGCACCCTAACATGGGCGGCCCCATGCAAAGGATGAATCCTCCGCGAGGGATGGGCCCCATGGGTCCCGGTCCACAGGTAAGCCCAACGCCAAAGAGCCTCTTACAGCTCGGCAAACGCCGCGCACCATCGAAACGACCTCCTGGGGCGCAAAGGCCTGGGAGTTTCCCCCCCCTCCACGCCCTGTCCCCCCATTAGTGTTAATGCGTTTTACATTAGTGTTGCATCTGGAAATCCCTCCTTTTAACATGAGCGAGGTCTTCAGAGCTCGTTTAAGGGTATCGCAACCTCCCTGTTGCCCTTCCGTCAAAGGGGATGGCACTTAGCGCCGTGCCGGAGCAGCCTTTGAGTGCATTACGCTGCCTGCCTGGGAAATAGTTATGACCCTAACAGCAGGAAGGGGAAAGGAGGCTTGCATTAAAAATAAATAAATAAAAAGAAATGGCAAAGATCCCTTTAGCAGGGGAATAAGGCTTCCCTCTGCGAGGTTCCCCTCCGCCCGCCCCTCCTGCTGCCTGCTTGAGCTCTCTATTTCAGCAAAGGGGACTAAACTCTTGAAATTAAGCAGATCTGGGTTAATATATGCTGTCTTTCCATTGATTCGCTTTACGGAGTGGCTTGTTGTTGACTCACTCCTGTTTGTTCCTTCTACGAGACTTCAAAACCAGATTACCATATTTTGGTTGGAGGTTTATCCTCTCTGCATCGTCGCCTACGTCAAGTTTGTAGTGCGAGGATCAGAGTCTGTCAAGAGACGAGCGGGTGCGCTGGAGTTTTGTTTTGTTTTTCCCCTGGAGACTGTTGAGATAAGCGAATATTGTGTAAAGAGGGAGTTGTGTCATCCCTTTTTAACACCAGCCTGAGGATGCTGCTCAGGGATGCCCGGCTGTCTCTGCAGGCACCCGGATCCATCCCAGGGCAGGAGGTAAAAAACCCGCATGAGCATCGTTTCCCAGACTAGCCCTCCGATAGCGCCGCTGCTCTGCTTAAAATCCTCCTTTCCTGGAGGACTGCACCCAAAAAAAATGGCATTTGTTAGCATGGCCTGTGCCAAGGAGAGCGGCGGTGGTTTGCCTGGGGGAGGCTGCTCGCTTCCCACTTGCAAAGCACACCGCGAAACTTGGAAGCCGCGAGCGCGCGTTCAGCGCCGCGTGGGATGGTGGCGGCTCTGGGAGCCGGCAGGAGTTGTGAAATGTTCAGAGCTTTATTTTTGACTCCGCCGTTCCCTGTGTACGTACATTAGGGAGAGGTTTTTTAAAAGGCAGCCTTCCCCTGGAGAAGTGCTGGGCTTCCCAATCTGGCACCCGCGGGGCGCTGCCTCCCCGCAGCCATCCAGGAACCAGCGCCTGTGCAGGCAACCACCAAAAATACCCAACCAAACCCAGCAGCCTCTCACACCTCGCACGCCCAGGGCTTTTTTTCCTTTAACCTTTGCATCGGGACCTGCCCGAATACTCCTTAAATTATTTGAAAGGGCTGCCGAGCGTCCAGCCAGGACATCCCGGCATCCTGACAACAGCTGCGTATTACATACCAACGATGAATCATCCCTTACAGCTGATCACCGCTGCCTTTTTCCCTTTAATAGTCGCAGTTTTAGCTCTGCAGAAGCCAGGGTTAGCTTTGCCGGTGCCTGTATGAAGAGGGTTCGTAGCTCACTGGGTTTCGGCAGCATCTTGCCGGAGCCCAGCATCCAGGTTGCTCAGCACAGCTGCGTTCCCTCTCCACCCTCCCTGAGCATCTTTCAGACAGCTTCGTTTTCCAGCCTTTCAGCTCCAATTAAAAATGCTGAGGCTTTTTTTTTAAAAAAAAAAAAAAACAACAAACCAAGGGGTTTGATGCTGCTATTCAGTGTAAATGGCTGGAATTTCTTTCAATTAAGGACTTGCTGGTAATTTGTTTGGGGAAAACCCTTTTCTGCCTCTTCAAAACAAACTTCGATGATGCCCTCAGGAGAGCACCCTGCTCCGGTGCATCCACAAATCCAGGGAAAAATCGACAGCTCTGATGCATTGCACTTAAAATCCAACTTGGAACGCTCCGAGGGGCTGCAAAACAGGAAGCGGCCAGCCATCCCCCCCTCCTGCCTTAGCAATTTTTTTCTTTAAACGGCAGAACTACAGCCCAAAAAGATGCATCGTGGGGGGAAGGTGGGAGGGGAGGAGCGTCAGCGCGACCTAAATCCGGCTGCACGTCGCCCAGAGGGTACGGGGAGCAAAGCGCAGACCAAATGGAGCGCGGCATTCGGGAGATTCCTCTTCCTTCGCTGCCTTGGGCTTGGCTTTGTACTAGAGCTGGTTTTAGGAGATGAGGGATGCAGATCTGAGGCTCCCGGTCCCAGCTGGAGGCTAAGCCAGGGTGGAATAAGCCAGGAGAGGAGCCCCAAGGGGCTGGCTGCGGACCTGCTCCGGGGGACATAGCAGAGAGCTGGGAAGCAACGGGAAAACGAGCCTGGCTTGGTTTTCCCTACTCCAGCTGTCATCCTGGGAGCAGGGGATGCTCCGTCTCGGGGGGAGCTCGTGCAGCCTTTTCCCATCCTTACGCTGCAGCAATAACCTTCCAAGCGATGCCGCCTTTTCTCCTCCTGCCCCTGTTTTCTCCTGCACAAAAAAACAAACCCAAAAGGCTGTTGTTGGCGCCTGGGGGCTGTGAGCAGATTTGTCTCCTGGAGCTGGGAGGGGGCTGTTTTCTCTCCACCAGCATGGCATCAGAGATCGCCGGGGGGGGGGACGACTTTGGGGCTCAGCCTGGCTCCCTTCCATATTCAGCCGCCTGGCTTTTTTATAAACACAATTGCTAATTGCCCCTACGTTCAGCATCGTCTAATATAGTTTTTTTTAAAGCTCATTTTTGCAAACTAACCTTCTTGGTTTTTTGTTTGTTGTTGTTTTTGCTGGGTTTTTTTTCCCTTCTCTTGTCTTCTCCGGTTTCCCTTCCCGTTACGGTAGACTGACCCTTGGTTATCGTTGCAGAACTACGGCAGCGGCATGAGACCTCCACCCAACTCCCTAGGTCCCGGCATGCCCGGAATTAACATGTAAGGCAAACCCTGCACGGGGGATGTTTGGCCGCTGACTCGGGCTTTGCGGGATCATATGGATAAAAAAAACTTCTTTTTTTTTTTTTTTTCCTGTTTTAATTTTGACCCCAGGGGGCCGGGAGCTGGCAGACCGTGGCCGAACCCCAGCAGTGCTAACTCAGTGAGTATCCCGCAGTCCTTGAAGCAAGAGCGGGGCTGGTTGGGAACCGTCCCACAAATGAAGCCATTCCCCGTTAGCTGAATCCTGCTAACGAGGCGGGGGTCCCCAGCCTCTTGTTTAGGCGCTGCATCTGAAGCCTAAGCCCTGCTCCCGTCCTGCTCTCCCTGGGGCGGCGTGCAGCCGCGGGGGCTGGTGGGCCCTGGGACCCCCATCCCGGCCAGGCTGGGGGGGCGGCGGGGGCTCTCGGCTGTGCCCCGCGGCTGAACCTGGCTCTCTTCTCTCTGTTAGATCCCATACTCTTCTTCATCACCTGGTACATACGTGGTGAGTCCTCCTGCTCCATCTGTCCGTCCTGTCGTCGGGGTGCAGAGACGTTACGGCTCGGAGAGCTCGTGTGGTTTTGGGGGGAATCGGTGCCGGGGTGGGGAGGGGGGGCCAGGCTGGGTTTGGGGGTGCCAGGTCTGGCCAGGGGAGGTGTTTGAAAACGTGGGGTGGTGGGCAATGCTCATGTTTGCATGGCTGACCCCCACTTCGTTTCTCCGCAGGGTCCGCCTGGTGGCGGCGGTCCTCCGGGGACACCCATCATGCCCAGTCCCGCAGGTACGAGACCCCCGAAACCCCCGTCTCCCGGGCTCCTGCCCCTTCCCCTGCCGGGAAACCCCCATCCCTGGGGCCGTGCCACCGAGCGCAAGCAACTTCTGCCCAACTGGCGAAAACCAATTTCTGTAGCTTTTGCCTTTTCGGGGAGCGAGTGGCGTGGGCTGCTTGGCTTCGGGATGGCATTTGGGGATATTCGTATATGCATCTATGGATTTGGATGCTGCCGGGGCTCGGGGAGGTGAGGAGTGCTACATGGCGAGGAATTACCTCCCCGTGCTTCCCAGCCAGGAGTTGAATTATTTTTCACAGTTGAATTTCTGTGATTAAAAACTTTGTGGATCTTCATTAAATACAAATTAACCAGAAAATGGTGGTACTTAGAGGGAATTTTAGGTGATAAAATACAAAAGAATGAGTTCAAGTGGCATGAGTTTGTTTTAATTAAGAAATGAATTAATCACCCGACTTACTGGGCTTCACTGTTCCACAGATTCAACAAATTCAAGTGACAACATCTACACAATGATTAATCCAGTACCGCCTGCAGGCAGTCGATCGAATGTAAGTCTGCTTTCTAATAATTTACATATCAGATACCATAACAAATCATAATTAACTTCATCAGTTGAGAGTAAAGCAGTTTAATTGATTTCAGCCATTTGTTACAAAACAGAAATAAAACAAACCATCAAAAAGCGATTAACTCTTTGGCGACTTTGTTAATTTTTTATGCTTATTAAGGGAGCGGTGGTCCTGCTGCTCCGGCCGAGGTGGTGGCAGCTGCGTGCCCGGCGAGATGCTGTGTTTCGCGGGATACGGGCAGACTTAAATCTCTTTAAATACTAGTTGGAGGGAGTCCTCCGCGCTGCCCATGGGTCTGGGTCTGCCCGCACCCGTCCGGCCAAATTTTATGGGTGAACCCACAGGACCGTGAGCCCCCAGACATGCCCCGCAGCCTCGGAGGGTGGATGCGTCCTGCTCCGGAGGGATGGCTGGGGAGGGGACGGTCCCCAGGAGCTGCCGTGGCCGTGGCAGACGTGCGGGGTGGTTTCGTGGCTGATTTTGGTTTTGTCTCCTTTTTCTTCCGCAGTTCCCGATGGGCCCCGGCTCTGACGGCCCCATGGGCGGCATGGGTGGCATGGAGCCCCATCACATGAACGGATCGTTAGGTGAGCGCCCGCGCGGGGGGCTGCGGCTCAGGGAGTCCCGCCGTGCCTTCACTCCCTGGGCAGAGCATCCCAGGGTCAGCCCCCAGTTCGGACCAGTGCTCGAAGCACTGGAAATCGGAGGGGGAGTCTGGAGGGGGGGTGGGGAGCAGGGCAGGGGGGTGCAGGGGCCATCGCTGCATGCTCAATAAGGCTGTTCTCCTTTTGTGTGTCCCCCTGCGCAGGGTCAGGAGACATAGATGGACTTCCAAAAGTAAGTGAGTTGCGGAGTGGGTGTGTGGGCCCCCCCTTTTTCTCGGCACTGGGGTGCCGGTGTGACCCCAACGGATGGGGACACGTCAGGGGGACGTGAGCGGGGCAGGCAGGGCTGCGTCCTGCCCCCACGGCGTTTCGGGGAGCGCAGGGACCTGCTCACCGCCTCCCCCCCATCTCCTGCAGAATTCTCCAAACAACATAAGTGGCATTAGCAATCCCCCGGGCACTCCAAGAGACGACGGGGAGCTGGGAGGCAACTTTCTCCATTCCTTCCAAAATGACAATGTGAGTGAGTGAGTGCGTGCCTCCCTGGGGACGGGGGGGACGGTTCCCGGGTGGCTGGTGGGTGCAAGCTTGGGTCCTCAGCGGGATAGGGGTGTACCGAAGGAGAGGAGAGGATCCTGCGGGATGGAGGAGGGAGGATCCCGCAGGATGGAGAGGAACCGCTGCAGATGCAGCCAGCTGTGCTGGCCTGGTGATTTGAGGCTCTGTGCGTGGCTGCAGACATCCCTCCTCTTCTTCCTCTATTAGCAGCGTATACACGTGTGCATGTTAATTATTTGTTTTAAATTGCGTCTCAGCCCATACCGTTCTGCTGATTTTCTCCCCGGAAAAGCAAGTTAGAGAGCAGATTACGCCCTGATAAATTGGAGTCTCCAGCATATCCTCTCCTCCTGATTTATTAGATCCAATTAGGTTGCTGTGTAGTTGTCATCAGCCTCCTTTTGCACCCCCGCTTCAGTGTCTGGGAGTCTGGCCCGCCTGGTTTCTCACCCTGGCTCTGTCTCTCTTCCAGTATTCCCCCAGCATGACGATGAGTGTGTGATTTCCCTCCCCCTCCTCCTCTCCAGGATCAAGAGAGTCAGCTGCCGTTCGGAGGATCTCAACGAATTATGCAAGAAGAAGAAGAAGAAGAAGCTAGGTGTATGGGCAGGGAGACGCGTGGCGGGGGCCAAAACCCCAGGTTTAGTTTCATGCAATAAAAAGGCTGAACTTTTTATTCCATAAAACATGAAGGACAAAACTTAAAATATTTCAAGACATGACAAGACCCTTCTTTGTGCAGAAGGGTTTATATATGTACATGACACTTCTTTTTGGAAACAAACGGAAGCCTCTAGCACCCAACTCCGATCTCTTTGCTTTGTTCTTTTAAATAAAGACAGAAACCGAACCTGTTGTATGTTTGTGCCGTGCGACACCAGGAAGCTAGTCTAGATATGAAATCTCATGTTGTCTCTGTTGTAGTCATTTTTTTAAATAAACTGGACAGTTTACAATGGTGGTTTTCGTTCAGAAGGCCTGTTTTGTTTTGGTTTTGGGGGTTTTTTTCCCTTCTATTTTTGGTTTTTTTGGTTCGTTTGCAGCACAACGCTTCCTCCTCCAGTTAACAAGATCTGCTTTGGGGAAGAGACTCCACCACCTCGTTATAAACTTGTTAACGCAGGTGACCCCTTCTAGGATCACATCCTCGAATGAATCGTGATCTTGCTCTCTGTGACTGTGGCATGCACTGTGTTAGTCTTTCCCCCCCTCTCTGAGTACCAGAAGAAATCTCTGTCCCTCCCTTCCCCAGAGTCCTTCAGCTGGTTCACTGCAAAAATTGATTTTTTTTTTAATTTTTTTTTTTTTTAAATCCACCGAAAGAAAGGGTTAATCTGACCTGGGACTTTGAAACTGTGATCTCCAGCTAACTTTGGGGTTTTTGGGGGGGGTTTCTTTGCTTTGGGGGTATTTTGGGGGGGTTCTTTTCTTTAGAGATGTGCTCTTGTCAGGGTTTCACTTATCTATGATTTGGAACTGGATGGAGATATTTTTTAAGGAATTCTTGTTGTTAAAATGTAACCTTGCTATTCTGTAGGCTCGCTCTGTAATAAGAAAAATAAAAATTAATGGCAAGCATCGAAGGCCCTTCCTTCTGGCGGGAGAGGAAGGGACGAGCCAAGGCGGCGGGTTGGGATCTCTGTACATGACACTACCCTGTAGTTTGGTCTTTGTTTTTCTCCAGCTCCCATTTCTGCTCCATGTATATCATATTCTGTAAAATATTCTCTCCCTTGGATTTGACCTTTGTGCGGATTATTGAAAGCATTGTATCTTGTTTCAGTGTTTTTTCTTACCTTGTAGTCTGGTTCGAAAATTACCGAGAGGGGAAAAAAAAATAATTATTATACATTGTAGTTTGTGTACGATATTTGTTGATAATGTTTTATTAAAGGGATGTCTTTTTTCCGCACCCCTTCATTGAAATGTTTTTCGGGAACATTTGGCTTGTTTTTATTATTCTGACTGCAAGACATGAGATGACAAAACTTTTTTTTTTAGTGTGTAATACGAATATTTTTTTTTTCACGTTTGCCTTCTTTTTCCTAGGCATTTTAATTGTGCTTTACCTGTAGAAAGTCGCTGGGGAGGGAGGGGTGGGTGGTATGGGGGGGTCTGAGGGTGTCAGTCTCATAGTTAC
Organism: Haliaeetus albicilla; assembly: GCF_947461875.1. Lineage (NCBI taxonomy): Eukaryota > Metazoa > Chordata > Aves > Accipitriformes > Accipitridae > Haliaeetus > Haliaeetus albicilla. The sequence continues at coordinate 6,266,995 of NC_091490.1, forward strand.
GGTCAGGTTAATATTTTCCAAGTTACACTGAGAAATAACTGAACGCAGATTTTTTTGCATCGCAAATATACCCGGGGGCTCCCCAAGGGGTCAACTTTTTTTCCTTTTCCGCTTTACATCTTGTTCAGGGGGTTTTTTTTCTTTTCCTTTTTTTTTTTTTTTTTGTTCTGACGTGAGGAAATGAAAGGACCGGTTTTAATGTATTTTAAAATGAATAGCTAAATTATTGTCTTCATTGGTATGGGATGGTTTTTTGAATGAAACGGTTCTCCCCCCTTCTCCCCCCCCCCCAATGCTGTAATAAATATCAACATAAACATTTGATTTCGGTGCTCTGCAGTTTGTTCCTGGTGTTTGCTGCCAGACCGGGGGGGGGGGGGGGGGCTATTTTTTTTTTTTTCTGAGTTTTATTTGTCGAGGACCAAACCGCAGGTTTGGGATGTGGGAGCGGGGGAGATGCAGAGCTGAGAGGTGGTCAGCGTTTGCTGGGGGGGGTCTGGCTGAGGCTGGGAAGGTGGCCAGGGATTTGGCTGCAGTGCGGGACCTGGGAGAGGTTTGGTTTAATGATCCTTCCTTGTTTTTTGGGGAAGGAACACAAGTGGCACCTTCAAAAAAAAAAAAAATATATATATAGGTTTGCAAAGGGGTCTACTGACTTCTTTCTCGAGCAAGAGCTGGCTGCAGGGCAGGATGGGTGCCTGCACCGTTGCAGGATCAAACTCAGCTCCGGGCTCTGAACCGGCTGCTGGAGATGGAGAAACTCAGGCAAGGCTGACCTGCCTCGCCGCCGGGCAGCATCAGAGGCATTTGGGGAGAAACTGGGGGGGTTTTAGGTCTTTAGATGGTGCTTGAAACGCTCCCGGGAGCTGCTGTCTGAGACTTGTTCTCTGCCTTTGACTAGTTTGGGCAGGATACGGCTGGCTGCGATTTCTGCAGCTTCTCTCCCTCCTTGCAGGAATGTTCAAGAGGGGGCTGCGGGCTCAGGGGGGGGGCTGCGAGCCATCCTGGAGCTCTGCTGGTCCTGTGGGATGCTCCCACCCGGCACCGGCACCCGCAGCCACGTCACCGCTCCAATTCCAGGAGCGAGCACCGTGCGATCACGGATGCTCCGGGAGCAGAAGGGCGAGGGGCCAATGCGTTGGATGTCTGCTGGGTTTTGGGAACCACCCAGAAAAATCGTCGCGCCTGCAGAGCCCGTTAGCATGTAATTAACGGCGGGGCCAAGGAGCAGTGTGTGCTTACACCCTTTGCTACCTGTGCAGGTTTGCCCCCGGGTTAACGCCACAGCCATCCTCGTGCGGGTTTTGGTCCCCAACGCGGTTTTTGGTCCAGGCAATCACATCCCTCTGTGCTTTGCAGAAAGTAGCGTGCAAGCGTTGTCCATCGTTTGGAAACGTGACCCCCAAGGGTAATTAGGTGACGCTGATGAGGACCTCCTGCCCTCCCAGCTCCCTGGGGCCATCCCTACCCACACTGCCCATCCAGGCCCTGCTCGGCTGCCCCGAGCAAGAGGCAGCATTGCCAGGCGTAGAAAAGCCCTTCCCGTTGGTTCTTGTGGGGTTACAAGCTAGTTTTACTACACACCGCCATGAGAAACTGCCAGGTTCCCTCCCCTAAACATCTCCTGAGCCTAAACATCTCCTCAGCCCAACCTCAGGGATAATTGTCTCCCCCATTAGTCTTCATTAAATTAAATGTGGGAGGAGGTTCTGAACAACCAGGGGCTCCGGTCGGAGCACAGCCTGTACTTGCTGGCACAATGGGTGCAGCCCCTGGAGTGGGATTTTGCACAGGGAGTGGTTCAGGGGAAGGTCGCGTGGAGCAGCGGAGCCCAGACGGCACGCCGTGCATCATCCCCCCCCAGGGCGGGCTGGGGGCCTGATCCTGCACCGGTGGCTGCAGAGCTCCTCTCCTGGCAGCCGGGCACTGCCAGGTCTTCATCTCGGACTCCAGCCACCCCGTTCTCGCATGTTCTGCTTCCCCGGCTGCCGTTCATTAAAAGTTAATGCCTGGCTCTTGGTCCGTGCTGAGGTAATGCCATTCATCTGCTGACAAGCCTTTATAACTTATTGATGCCAAACCAGATGTGCCTCTGTGACCCATCGTCCTGCTCTCGGTCCCACCTCCCTCAGCTGGGCCAATTCCAGCGAGCCACACTGGAGGAACGAGCGGGTGAACCGAACCACATGCAGGCTGCTTGGGAAGACCAGCGGGACACCGCACACGGGTGCAGGGCTGTCCGCGGCGCAGGGGCCGCTCTGCAGGGGCTGCCTGGTTCATGGACCTCGTACCTGCACCACAAACCCCAGCATCCATCCCAGGTGCCAAGCTGGGAGCCCCGCTCTGCCCCCCCCTTGAGTTCCCCTCCTGGACCTCAGAGGAGCTTACCCAGCACGAGGATCAGCTGCTCCTTTCGGCAACACTGTGAGTACTGCTCCCCCCCTCACCGCAGGCGAGATCAGCCGTGCCCTGAGCAAACCAGGGACACGGTCTTGCACGCTTGGCTATGGTCCCCTCATCTCAAGTGGCTTCCTGATGCCTCTTGTAACCTGCCGAAGCCTCATTCCCCTGCTGACTATCCCATGTCTTATTGCTTCTGCCATTTTTCAAAATTGCCTTTGTTCTGCCTTTGTCCATCTCTCCCTGTGTTCATGCTTTGTTTCTGCTCAGTCTTGGAGACAATGGGACTCCAGCTTCACTTAGCTTCTCCTCTTCTACTGCCTGTCCTAATAGAGATGTCTTTGTTGAGAGGTAAAAGCATCTAAAGAGACTTTGGCTCTGTCCCATGTAGACCATCTTCACAGATTCCCACATCTACTGGAAGCATGTGAGGCGTTTCATTCCTCCACGCCCCCTCTCCACCACAGCCACTCTTCTACCACACTTCCTTAGTGAAACCGCTCTGCTCCGGAACGTTAACACAGCAGCGGCTGGCTGCCCTGCAGGGTTTCCTCCTTAAGACGGTAATGACCCAAAGCTGGAAGGGTGAGGGGATGTCAGTAGTCCAAGGGCCGTTGCCTAGAGCCGTTCAGCAGGGTCAGTGTGACATAGCAGAGAGCCAACAGCCGAGAAAGAAACACCTACCAGTCTCCACACAGCATGAGTGTATTCAAATATATTCCTAAATAACTGGTGCAAATTACAGATCTGAGATTTAAAATCGATCAGCTGAATTAGGCATCCCTTGAGCAGGCAGAATTAACATGATTTAGATCAATGCCACACTTACTAGATTACTTCTCTTTCAAGCATTTTCTCCTAACTATTGAGGGATTTGTTAATTTAACTAACAAGCCGATGCATCCCAATTTACTGGATGCAACTGTTGATCTCAAATTTGACTAGTGAAAATCTGTTTTCTGAAAGCTGCAGAGTAGAGCTGTCTGATGGACTGGAACACACAACTGGGGTGTTCATCCAGATGGTCAGAGATCACAAAGCACAGACCAGTCTCTGACACAAGACACTGAAGTGAGATGGATTTCTTGGAAATTAGCTCTTCCACACCGTAAAATAGCGCAGGCTGTCCTATTCCTTCCCATGTGCTGGAGGATATCAGTGCAGAACTGCAAAACATTCTACATTTGGCTGGAGCTAATTTAGCTTTCATTTTACAAAAACCACACTAATCCCCCCATCTTAAAAAGAATACGCTTCCTGCTCAGTTAACTCTGTGTGGCAGGAAGAAATTCTTCCTTTGTATTTTTAGCAGCGTATACCAGCTACCAGGCACCAAAGTTTCACGCTACATTCTACACCACTTTCCCAAAATGGATAGGTCTCTTCATCCAGGATTGGGGGATAAAAGAACTGCGGTTCTATAGATCCAACAAAGCAATCTCACCGATTAAGTGCTTTGGGAACTAAGCGCAGGGCAGCACGACACATCCCAAAGCAGCCAGGAGTAAAACAAAGTAAAAGCCAGGCAGAATGAAAAAGGCTCATGTCTCAGGCTCCCCCCTTGAAGCTTTGTAAGTCTCTTCCACATACACTGCATTCAGAGGTACTCAAAGCAACCTCGGAAAATAGGTTTGAGTCTAGCTCTGTGCAAAAGCACACTGAGAGCAGAACCTGCACAGAGGAATAATGACTGGCTTATGTTCTTTCTAGGCAACGGTGGAAGAGTGCAGGAGGATGCATTTGATGACTCTCTCTAACCCGAATCCAGAGGTGAGCCCCTAAAATGAAAGAGTTTCTTCATGCACAATTTAGTTTAAAAAAATTTTTTACTTTCAGTAACAATATAATTTATTTTTGAAAGTAAATTAATCCACCTTTCTTTAATTATGTGATGGTTCTGGCAAAGAGAAGCAGCAGGTACAGTTGGTGAAGTATTTTCATTTGAGCTGAATTTCACACAGTTCCATGCAGATACAGTGCCAGAAACTTCTTGAATGTGTCTGGCTGAAAGCCATATATTCCAGCGGGCTTCTGCAGAGAAAAAGACATGGATGCTCAGTTTGCAGTGAAGTGATTAATGCAGACAAACAACGGCTTTAAATACACTTGAATAAGACTTCAGACGTGGTAGCTTCCAAATTGTGCTCTCCCTCCCCAGACGGGTTTGTCTGTGGGTACTTCGACTGGTATAAGTCTCAAACAGCATAAACCCTTTGCCCATCAAACCAAGACGCCCTCCCAGCGTAACCAGGGCTGACAGCACTGTGCTCTATTTACTCTACAGCGAAGCTGACAGTTGCATGTAAGCAATTCCTTCATCAGAGCACGAGTTGATTTTAAACAAGCATATTATGAGATGGTAGATTACAGATGGGTATATCTTTATGTAGGAGTTCGTATTAAGCTTGGCATGTGGCTTGCACGCTATGCGGTACATCAGCACTACAAATACTCCCTGTCAGTAACACCTGCTTGAGTAAGAACGAGGCGAGCGCCTGTGTCAGGTCCCTTCAGCTGGTTTAAAACCCGCACTGCAGCTCTACGCCAGCTGCCAAACCTCCAACAGAGGTGAAAGGGTACTATTTCCAGGACCGTTTCCCAAGTTTTGCTTACCGTAACAACTCTCTTCTTGACTTCTGAAATACACTGGGCTTTTTCATACAGCTTCTGATCGGAGTCAATCCAGACTAGATTTTTTATGCCATCACCAGAGACAAGGTCTGTTGTATTTAACTGGAACACCATGAACTGGAAGAGCTGGCCATCTGTGCCAACGCTTTGCACCACTATTGGCTGCTCCAAAGCCTTGGGATCATTCTAGGAAAGAAGGTGGGGGGAAGAACATTTAAAAAGCCAGTTACCACAGAAATTGTATGAGTACTTGCTGATGCTGCATCTTCTACTTGGTTTAAAGCCAACATTTTAATAAATGTATTGTTACCTTGCCCAGAAAATTACTCTAGTCAAACAAGTTTTGAATGTAGATTTTGTATTTTAATTAGAATTTCTCCTTCAGCCAGCAATGAAGTATCAATTTACATACTGAGCTGTGGGATGGGTTAAGAGTTTTGCAGCTGAACCTACTCCCTTGTTCCTACCCATTACCACTCCAATGCGTGTTACATCACGAACACACTCATTGCTGAGTGGTGGTTTTCTGGATCAGCAGACATCGGTAACCATAGCTGAAGGTTACAGTTAGACAGACCTCTGGACTGGGAAGCTCAGATTTGAAAACTACTCTAACAGGCCACAGCAATGGAATTTCACAACTCTTTCCACTAGCTGCAGCGCTAGAGAGACAACAAAGGCCTAGCAAGTCAGCAGCAGTCTCCGATACCTACCCCATACAGCACCTTAGCCTTTGCCAGCGCATTGCCAAAAGCAAACATCAGCATTTTAGCACGAAGTTGTTCTGGTCTGAACCTGTTAGGACGAATGTTGGCCGATTCCAGGAAGAACAGAGTGTGAGGATGAGAGTACGGATAACCATCTCGAAAACCTAAATGGCAGATAATCATGTCAGAAATCGCTCAGTAAGAAACTACACAGCCAATGTTTTCTCCCGTATCTTCAGGAACTGTTAAAGTAACGTGCCGGGATTTAAGTTCTCCACAGTCCTGCTTAGGCCACAATATACTTGCCACAGGTCTGGAGTGCTTGCACTGCACACCGTGTGCCCGGCTCCTCTGTCCCCTCATTCCCATAAACTCCCTACCACAGCTGTCTCACAGAAGGGCAAGGACTCCAGGTTAACCTGAACACTTCGTCTGACAGACAATTATTAATGGCTAGATTTACCTGTACTGTTGAGCTCTTGGTACACATTCACTTCCTGCAGATCAATTGTAGGAGAGATGGGATAGAAGGTCTCCAGAACATGTTCTTCAGTGGCCAGTATCTCCTCCTTGGAGGCTACTGGTGGTATTGGGGCCACAGAGTTCATAAGTATTCCATTCAGGCCACGGACCTGAAGGAGAATGGATTCTGGGGAGGGAAATTAGGCTACATTCAAACATTGCTGAAGTAAGATTAGGGAAAGAGGTACGTTTCCTTTTGGGCAGCAGCATTCTAGCAAGTCATTGTTCTGCAAGGTTCACTCTCTCCCCCTCACCTCCAAACTCATCGTAAATAGTAGCTCAGCTGTAGGTTCTTCTTCTAAAATACCAACCTTTATTGCTGGTGTTAGTTTCTTAACTAAACATACTTCGAAAAACAACAGTACAGACTTTGGACACAAAAAAATAATCAATCAGTTCTAAGACAGTGGTTCTCTTCTCCCGCCATCTTGACGATATTGTCTAACACCCTAATAATCTCCTCAGGGCAAGTATCCTGCCATCATCCAAGGCTGCCCATGCTTACAGCACTATTTAAAACTGAAAGAATTACTTGGTTCCAGAAAATGTTTCATTTTCTCCAAGTCCTCAGCCTTAAAGCTAGCAGCTTTATTACCCCTCTTATATTTTATTACCCTCTTATATTAATGAGAAGAGCTAAATGCTTCCACCATAGCAGCAACTAACCTCTTTCCCACGTAGCTGCTATCTTGTAGTTTCTAGCCAACATTCTTTTAGTCAGAGAAGGATACTTCACAGACATTAACCGACATAAATGTATCAAGTCTTCAAACAGTACTGGGCTTTAGAATGAGAAAAAAAAAAAAAGTTATGTAAAAAAATGTGATCATAATGGCAGGCAGATGCTTCTGGGACATGAATGCTGTAGCATTACTGTATGTAAAACATATAATAGCTTAACACTGCCGAACAGTTAACACAGATTTCGGAATAATATCCAACACACCAGTCTTGTTCCTAGTTGGCAGAGGTAATGCTTACCGTTAGTTATTTAAAAAATTGACATTCTGCATCAGCTAGAAGTAGATCTCAAGCTGAAACACAGGCCTTGGCCTGAAAGAAGCTCTGAGTATGTGTTTACATCGTTACTACTATCAGTATTCAGAATTGGGGGTTTTTTGTTTGGTTGTTGTTGTTTGTTTTACAAGTTGACAACCTGATACAAAGGGTCAAACGGTTTTGCACAGTAAGTGAATCTCTCAACAGCAGATCTATGGATGGATTTTCCTTGTAGCGTTAAAAACTCTGGTTCTCAAGTTACCTGCTTGATGACCGGCTTACGCCAAAGCCATTACACAGCAGAAAGATTTTTCCCTACGACCAAGGACTTACCAATAATGTTCTCTCTTGGGAATAGCTTCTGTCGTGTCCCAGAGCCGCGCGTGTGAGATCACACGCTTTACCCTCTCCTCATAGTCCTCGAGCTGGTGAGCCGGGTCGTCAACGATGCTCAGCACCGACGGAGGCAAACCTTCCACCAGCTTCGTCTTGGTCAGCCACTGCGCTTGCCGAACTCCTTGAAACACAAACCGAGAAAACACGTATTACCGAGACAGCCGGGCAGGCTGGCGACAGGGCCGACCGCACAGTTCGCTCACGAGGCAGGGCAGGCTCTTCGCCGTCTGTGGGTTTGGGTTTTTTTTGCACTATGTGAGGAGAAACCTCGGCTGGCGGTGAAGGGCGAGTGCTTGAACGTGCTGCGGGGCAGGGCTGGGGGGGGGGGGGGGCAGAGAGGGGGTGGCCGGGGCCGAGGAGGGCCAGGAGGGCCGAGGAAGGCCAGGAGGGCCGAGGAAGGCCAGGAGGGCCGAGGAAGGCCAGGAGGGCCGAAGGCAGGGCCAGGAGGGCCGGTACCTTCCAGCATGCGGACGCGTTGGTGGCAGATGTAGCAGCCGCGCTCCTTGTACAGCGGCATCTCCTCGTAGCGCGGCCCCGGCGAGTGCCAGGGGTCGTGCCAGCCGCGGTCCCAGGGCGGGAAGCTGGGCCGGGCCAGGCCGGGCATGAAGTGCTGCCGCCCGGCGTACGTGATGGTGTCCAGCTCCACCTGCTCCCGCACCGGCCGCCGCTCCACCAGCCGGGCCAACTCCTCTGGCGGCGGCCCGCGGGTGGTCCAGGGCGTACGTGGCAGCGGCCCGCGGTGACGACGCGGCGCAGCGCGGGTGAGGATGCCGCGGGTGAGGATGCCGCGGACCCGCGCCGCCGCCCGCCTCAGCGCCATCGGCTGCCCCGCCGCCGCCATCCTCCTCCTCCCTCCTCCTCCACCGCCTCAGCGCCCGCCCGCCGCCATCTTGGCGCGCGCAGCACGGCGGGAGCGCGGCGGGCGTGCTCACGCCCCCCCCCCCCCCCACTACCACCACCATTCCCCTCTCCCGGCTGACTGACGGCGGCGGCAGCCAATAGCGGGCAGGGGCCCCGCGGTAAGGGAGGGTCGGCAAAGTGCCTGGCGGTGGGAGCGGCGGCAGCAGCGGGGCGGGGCGGCGGTTGAAGGGTAGGTGCCATGTTGGTAAGTCGGGAGGCGGGCGGGAAAAGGCGCCTCCTCTCCTGCGGGGCGGGGGGCGGCAGTTGAGAGACCGGCCCTTGGCGGGCGGGGGCCGCCGGGGCCTGCAGACCGGCTGTGTGGGGCCGGGGTCCTGAGGGGCCGGGGCCGCTCTGCCCGTGGGGCGGTGTGCCCAAGCCCCCGGGCACGCAGAGTAAGTGCTCGAAACTCTATAAAATGTGGCCAGCCCCGAGCCTGGGGGCTCCGGGCTCCAGCCGCGGCCTGGTTGGGGTGCCCCTCTTGGTAGCCCGTGGAGGAGCTGTGGGTGCTGAGGGCCCCCCTGAGCTGCTCAGGGGGCACGGCACCGGTGGCCGCTGTGGAAGGCAGGACCACTTGCCTTTTGGTTCTCTCTTCTTCCCCCGTAACGTTAGAATAAGCGTATTTGTGTTTCAGGGTGAAGGTCAGGTAATTAATTCACCTTGAAAATGAAGCTGCTCTAAGTGCTAAGTGTTCTCTTCCTCAGCCTCGTCACCCGTGGCTTTATAATTTCCTCTGGACCTTCTCTCGTTTAAATGATAACAGATACAAATGTATTGGGAACAACGTTAAACCAGGCATTGTGTAAAAATAGCAGAGTCCCTGAGAGGTCTGCATCGTGATTTCGGTTGAGGAGCATTCGGTAGGTACAGCTCTCTCTGAAGCGAGGGTAGCAGTAAGGGATAAAAGTCACACTGCCAGTGCTTCTTGCCCTTTCCTACATGTCTGCGTTTTAGAGCCAGACTCAAATCTGCTCATAACCAAAGTGTTCGTTTGCTTGCCTGTGACTTCACCACGTTTGCCTCTAGTCTCTTGGCCCTAAACCCCACTTCTAGTTCACTGTCCTCCCCCCATTTTAAAGCTGTGCTCTGGCAGGCCACATCTTGGTGGTTGGGGTTCGTTACCTGTTCTTACAGACCAAGCTGCGGATTTTTAAGATGTTTCTGCTCCGGGTGACCAAGCCACTCTTGTGTAGGAAATCGCCACGGCAGAACGAGCAGGAGTAAGGGTGTGCCTGCTGCTGCTGGAGGTTGCTTTGGCTGGGGAGCCAGGCTGGGACGCAGAGCCTGAGGTTGGGCTGGAATCTGCTGTGCAGCTCTTGGCCGGTGGCTGTGATGTCTGGCGTTCCCACACCAGATAAGGCAGAGGCGGCGAGCACTTGAGCGAAAATGGAGCGTTGCAGGCACCAGATTGGCTCACAGGTTTTCGGTTTTCTGAGTCCCTGAGACAATCATGCAAGATGCTCGAGAGAGATTTTCTCAGTCCTTCTCCAAATAATGCTCGGCTGATGAGCACGTGCCCCTCTTCATCGTGCTGTTTTTGATGCAGGGCTTGTGTTTTGCAGACAATGAGTGGAAATGAGCACGACTGGCTGGCTCTCAAACCCCAGGAACCTTCCCCATCCCAGTGCTGTGGCAGCGGCTGCAAACCCTGCATCTATGATGTGTATGAGAAGGAGCTTGCACAATGGGAGAGGGCCAAAGCAAAGCAAGACAAAAGCCTCCTCATGGAAAAGAAGGAGCAGGTCAATTTATCTTCATCACATCCTAGAGCCTGTGCTTTGATCGTACTTGTTAGTGTGTGGGGTTGTGGTGATGGGCGAGGGATGCAGCAATAGATTAAAGCAGTGCCTTAAGAGAAGGCTGTAAACGCAATTCCCCAAACTCTGCCTTCACAGCCACCCTCCCCCTTGCCCGCTCTCTCCCTGCTGTAATGGGATTTTCGAGTTCGCCCTGGTGTCGCATTACAGCTCTGGGTCTGCAGTTTCTCCTTGCCGGGGTACCCCAGCCAGCCAGAGCCAGCCTCTCTGGAAAGTGGGAATGGGTGAAAGGTACAAAGAATCACAATTTTCTCTGACACTTTCCTCAGAGAAGCTCCATTTTCCTGACCTGTTTTTTAGACTCTCATTTTGAGGATGAAAAAAGCTGCATTGTGTGCGGTGGAGTAGTTGTCTTCAGAGCATAATTTTAAGCTTGTCAGTGCCCTTTTACATAAGATTTAACTATGCTGGGTCAAGCAAAAATGATCAGTGTTAAAATGGCTAGCAGTATTTCCTATTCGCAGTGGTCATCAGTAGGTTTCAAAGTTGCCCCCAAAGCAGCGCTCAGCTCTTTTAGCAGTGTTATTTCTGTTTGTTTCCAGACTTGAGAAAATTATTGCAGTGAGTCGTAATAGGATGACCTTGCAGTAAGGTGTAAAAAATGTAATTTGAAAAGGGGGGTTGGGGGGTTGGGGAATGCAAGATCCCAAAGTGCGTGCCACAGAACATGATAATGAATCAGCAGAGAGCTGAAATTTGCGCTGGGCCCCAGCATTTAATACACGTTCTTCTGGAGTCCTGAGTATCTCTGGCACTAAATGAGCACACATGTTTGCTTCCAAAGAAAAATGAAATAATAAAAGACACCATCTAACCAAGTAATTATTTATTGTTGTTCTTGCAGAGCAATAATTCAGAACTGAATCCAGATACATTTACTGCATTCAACATAAGCTCAGTGGAGCAGCTAACAGAGGACACCTACCAGTACAAATTTGAATTACCGGGAAATAGCAGTCTGCGGTTGAGTTTAGGACAACATATCGTGTTAAGGTATTGTTCTCTGTGCTAGTTAAACAGTCTGCATTATGTAACCGAATACGTAGGTTTTTGTCAATAGACAAAGGCTTCATACCAGGCAAATCATAATTTCTATACCTCCACAATGTCACAGATGAAAGAACTTGTGAGCTTGCGAGCTCTACTAATTATATGCTAAAAGCCATTCCAAAGCCGTATTTTTCTTCAGCATTATCCTTGTGTCGGTGGGTCAGAAAGAACTAGGTGTGATTAAGAAAATCCATTTGCCAAAAGAAAGACTCAAAGAATGGATGTTACAACAGATGATTTACTCCAGCATGTTGGAATGAAGACAATGAGCTGCACTTACCCCAGAGCTCGGTATTTTAGGCCCTGTGTCTCGGGGTAACTCAGCACCTGGGGTGTAACCCCACAGTGTCCAGGCATTCCTGACTGATTTCTAGCAAAACAACCCTCCTGTGTAGTTTATTGCTTGCCAGAAAGGGGCCACTTGGGAAAAGTTTATGTCTTTCTCAGCCATCTGTGGTGATCATTGCCAGATAGAAAAAGTCATGTTATGATACCATTGATCTGTATCTGTTGACGTTATTTGTACGTTAACAGCTGATGTATACAGCTGGCTGGCTGCTGAAAGTACATGCTTCTCCCTTCAGCCATCTCTCATAATGCAGCAGAGGAAAAGGTTTGGTCCCTTCAATCAATTACCGCAGTCAGTAGTAAAGAGCAGGGTGGATATATTCTATGGAAAGAGAAGACTTAGAGGAAAATACAGTGTATATTGATAAGACCTCAGGTCAAGGCTGTGCCCTAGCTTTCATTATTTAGTTACCAGATGCTGTCCGAACTCAGAAAGGAAGGTAGACCCCAGCCCAAAAGGGATAGCAGACTTAACCATGAAAGCATTTTCTCTCCCCTTTGCCACTCTTACACGTTTGGCCGTTTCTCACAAAACGGCTCAAACATCCTTCCAGGGATGTGTCCAGAAGCTGAATGTGTGGTACAGCTGGGGCCACCACCAGGAAAACAAAAGGTGCATTTAGCCATTATGTTCCCCCTGGATTTTTACCTCGGGAAGGGAAATGTTCTGCATCTGTCCACAGGCTGGGCCACTGGGAAGAGGACCTGCTGCCTCCCTTGTCTCCCCAGAGAACTGCAGAAGTTTGGTAATACCAGTCAATGACCCAAGTCACAGTGGGTTCCTATATTTCTCTCCTCAGAGGAGTGGTGAATGGTTTGGAGGTCCAGCGAGCCTATACTCCGATTAGCCGAGGGAATGCAGAAGGTTACTTTGAAGTTTTAATGAAAGTAAGTAAGCCTGTACAATGTGGATTAGAGTCTAAGGTGCTGGGGACTGTTTTCTTTAGGAACCAAGCATGCTGTCAGCACTTCAAGTGAAACTCTCTCAAATCCCTCATGGACTGTTTCTGTGTTGTTCTGAAGCAGTTGAGCTTTGCTGATAAAAATTGCAGTTTTTCCCACAAAACCGAAAGCAGAGGAAGGTGGCACGCAGACAAGTGCTTTGCAGCATAAGCCCTCTTAAGTGCTTGGGAGAGCCTCTCGGGAGCCCTGTGGTCACCAGTGTGGAAAGAGGTGCCCATTTCACTTCCCCGATTTCATTTTGCCTTTTCAGTCTGTCTTTGAAATTGTACCCAGTTGTCAGCCTGGTTGAACCACTGATTTTGGGAAGTCTTTACCCAGCCATTACCCTCCCCCCTGTATTTTGCTTTAAGAACACTCCTTAGAAAAATTTTTCATTTTGTTTACAAATGTGGATGGACAGTAGGTGGCTGTTTCTGGTTTGCGGGCAGGGCTCTGGAGCTGCCTGCAGTCTGAGAGGATCCCCGTGGCCCACAGGCACAGGCTGCACCTATCGGGGTGGATGGGGTGGCAGAGCCCCATTTTGGACGAGTGTCCTGGCCCTTCTGGAGGCCACCACAAAATGCTGGTTGAGTTCAAAAGGATTTTATAGGAGAACTTGGCTGGAAATTTGTCTGAATAAAGTCTGCAGGGCCCTCATAAAAGATTACTTTGTGTGGAGGATATCGAATTGAAGAAGATTTTTCCAATACTGCATTTGAATGTCACTAGTGATTCCTCAGGGCAGACACAGACTTCAGTATAGGTGTGAAATTCAGAGTGCTGGGTACCCCAGGTGGCTTGCAGAGAATGACCACTTGTCCTCTGCCTGTCTTCCAGGATTTCACATTTTTGGAGTTTATTATGCATTATACGTTCAAACACAAACCCTGTTCTTTACAGAAGTGTACAGCTTCTATAGGACACCTGTGGGAGGGTCATTTCACCATTCTTGTGGCAATTGATGTGTAGTAGGGGAGAGAAGTGTTGCATTTGAGTTGCATTAATAGGATACATTCACAGGATGACTGTGAAATTTCATGTATACTTGCTTATTACTCACAGGTTTTGCATTTCAATAATAATAGTAATGATTGTAATGATACCTTTCCTTTATATAGAGCCTTTCATCCCAAAGGGAGCTATAGTTATTCTCTGGCAGTGACAAAAGAGGTTGGTAACACCCAGTGTAAAGCAGCCATTTTTATAACTCACTCTGTAGGTTGTGGTATATTTCACACTATTCAGACAATTGTGGAAAGTACTATATTATTATTATTACTATGCAATCCAAGCACTGTTCAAACCCTTCTGTCTCCTGTTACTATAGCATTGCATTTGTGATACTACAGTTAAGAGTGAGGGAGTTGCCATTTACAGAGCATAACCCTCTTTTTGAGTGATTTTATAATGTTAGGGTTTCTCTCCATGTAAAACTGGGTGTAGAAGTTTTCCCCCAGGAAATAATTTTTTTTTTCTTTTTATTTAGAAAAATACATTTTAAACCCATGCAATCACTTCTCACTTCAATTTTTGGAAATAATTTTGGTGAAGGAAGGATTGGTTTAGTTTCTATTACCCTGGTCCATTGGGAATAGGCAGCAAATGGGGCTGACTTTTGTGCTCTTGCCTTGCGTTTCTATATGTATTTGAAGAAGGTAGGTATAAAATACTGCACCTTTGATGGAACTGCACACTCTTTGCCTGAGACTTAGTACCTGCCCAGAGCCCTCTGAATGTAAAATGTTTCTGACAGTAACTCAGAGCCTGGATGTGTGTGTATGTTATACATTTACCTTTTGAATGTAACAACTGGTGCTAATAGTTCTTAATACTTCAGGTATCTTGTTCAAGTGAGGCTGTTAGGAGGGGAGGAGCATCTGTGTTCTTTATTAGCTAACACTGCAAGCACAAGCACATGCTCGCTCACTCACTTTTTCTTTGTGGTTCACCAATTTTGTTTGCCTGCAGTGCAGCTTGGTGGCCAGCCAAGGCACTGGGGTGTGGAGCTGGGCTTCTGTCCAATGCGCATGCAGAAAATACCCCAAAATACACTTCCTTCATATGGGCTGGAGTCTTCGAAGACTTAAATCACATCTTATCTTTTTGACCTCTGGTTGTGTCGCTTCTCGTCAGACTTATCAGTGGCATTGGTCTGTGCGAGACCAGTTGTCTGCCGCAGCTGTTGGGCTTGCCTGCTCTTGCTGTTTGGACCAGCCCTTGTTCTCCAGCCAGATCCCATACACTGTGGCCGTTCTTCTGTGCACGTCTGTTCTCATTAACCATAAAGTGGTCTTACATATAGGACATACATATAGCACATAGCAACAAGACTGCTTGGATGAGCCCTTCATTTTCCAGCCTCTCTTTGCTTCTCTGTTTCTAGCAAGCACCAACCCTTTCTCATCAGTCATGAGTGAGGTTAGCATTCCTGCAGGCAAAAGCCTAGATAATATGGTTTGTGCCTGGTAGAAAGTAAGGCAGTTTTTTGCTAATGTTTTTCTTCTATGAGGCCCACATTAGCATATTTTTTTGAAAATGTGAAGGCATCCCTTAGCATCCAGATGATCTGTTCTGAAAACAAGAGTTTTATAAATGAGAGACCTGACTTCGGGTCACTAATTGTATCAACACAGCATCTGAGAGACTGAAATAAAGCAAGAGCTATGCAGTGTTTATATAACTATCAGTACCCAGAGGGCATTTCCAGACCCCATACCCTGAGATTTGGAGAACACTTGAAGGCTTGGACTGTGCTTTGCATTCAAGACACTCTTCTCTGTGTGCTTTGTAAGCAAGAACTCTGATAAGCTTTTTCCAGTTTTGGAAATTCAGACTGCATGAGAGTGGGTTGTGTTTACTTTATAGTCAAGCTGGAATGGATCCAATATGATTTAATTTAAATGTCTTTGTTTTGGGTATAACTTTGAGTTATTTTTCAAACAGAATGATCTTTCTTTCTTTTTAAACGCATGAAATGGTTTTTTGTCCCCTTCTTGTTTAAATGTAGATAACTTTATAATTGACTTTAAGCTGGGAAACTTTCCAACAGAGTATAATTATTCTTTTCTTTTGTGCAATGTTTTTTATTAGTGCTATGAAGCTGGGCTAATGTCACAATACATAAAAACGTGGAAAAAAGGAGACATGGTCTTTTGGCGTGGGCCGTTTGGAGGGTTCCCATATCAACCTAATAAGGTTAGTTCCCTAAGAGACACAGGATGTTTCAGCTTGTGGCAGCTAGCTTTGTTTAACACTCTAAAGGGAAGACATCAATTTGATTACTGTTTTCATTATTATTTTAGGGACTTCCTGGGTTACTGTACAGTGCTGCAGCATTAGCAGTCAAGTGGAGAAAGTACACCTTACTGAACTGCAGAATATTTAAGAAGGAAGAGGAGAGGGAGGTGGACAGGAGATTGTGGAAAATACTAGCAAGGCTCTCCATTCATCACTTGCATTAGAAGTTCCTGATGTGTTTAACAAAGGGAACTTACTTTGCACCAGCAATGAGTGTGGATCAGTTTTTGCCTTGTTTGAATGACATTGCTGTTTTGTTACTGAGCATGAGCGAAGGGGAGGTGTTGAACTTTTTCTCTCTTGGTTATTCCCTGAACTGTAGCAGCTCCAGTGAGGTGTCACATCACCCAACCACTCTGCAAATGTTGATCCCACCTGCTGATACCAGGCTTGCTGCAAAGAAAGGCAGATCCAGTTTCAGGGGAAGGCTTCTCACACATACTAATTTGGTTACTTAATTCTGACCTTTCAAATGAGGAGCAAAATTGAAACACTCGTCATTAAGATCTCAAGGCCTTGGTTTTTTCTTCTTCTTTTTCCCCATCAAAAATAAGGCTGTAAAATCCCAGTGGCTGAGCTCCATGCAGACCAATTGTGTTCTGCCTCCTGAAATACTCTCCCTGCTGTTTCAGGCTACTGTTCCCTTCTCTTCTTAAAAGCTTCCAGATAATCATTTGGGACAGAACGTGGCAGTCATGCCTAGAAGTGGCTGCGTTCAGGGGCTGTCTGGGTGATCCATATACATGCAGTTTGCAAAGCACCTGAGCAATCTTTGAAACAACTTGCTGTAGAAGAGCTGCTTATTATTTAGGAATTATAACAAAGGTCTCAAATACTAGTTTCATAGTCAAATTTTCTTTTATCTCTATTTGCTGCCAATAGAATAGGATTCAGATTCAGGCAGATCAGATCCATTCACAATAAACTGCCCAGTCAAAATGGAGCACAAGCAGCCTCTGAAGGCTTAATAGGGGCTTAAGTCCCAGTTCTGGCATTCGTGCACTAGCTGGCAGCTGGGGAAAGCGCTGGAAACCTTCTGTCCTCCTACACACAGCACCTTACTGCCTGAACATCCCAATCAGTAGTAGAGTGAATGTGCCCCCTTGCAGGTGGGAAGCACTATGTGCTGCTGGTAGCTCTTTGAGAAAAGTGAGATAATGCATCAGGAGGATAAGGTGGATCAGGATGGAGAAGAAACCCTTTCAGAACATTCAGGATTGCACTTTGCAGCATCCAAGAAAAACACAGGGAACTTTTCCAGTGGGAAAACAACACACAGTGGGTCAGCAAAGTGTACTGCAGAACTGAAACTGAAATATAAATTAATTGAAATCAAGGCTAAAGTTAGGATAAATTATTATCTTTGGGTAAAATCCAGTTTCGTTAGATTTGATATATAAACCTGGAAGTGCTATCTGTAATCCTTTGCAGAAAAATACATTCTGAGATTTGAATTTACCAGTTTATGACCTTCTGGTATATTGTCTGTCAAGGGACCCTTTACCAGTGTGGCAGCAAGGAGGGACTGGCCATGAGCACATCTGTTTCCAGTCACCACAGCTCATTCAAAATTCTCTGGTTTGTTGTTAGCATGGAGAACTCCTCATGCTGGCGTCTGGTACCGGCCTTGCACCAATGCTTCCCATCCTCCAGTCCATAACAGATGATGAAGAGGATGAAACTTTTGTAACTCTTGTTGGCTGCTTCCGTACCTTTGACAAAATTTATTTGAAACCTCTTCTCCAGGATCTGGCTCGATACTGGAACGTCAGAATATTTTACGTCCTAAGCCAGGTGAATGAATGGTTATGAAGCATGTTCGCGTGAGGGTTCTGTGTGCTGGATGAGCCTCTGCCTCCTCTGCTTTTCCATGAGTGTGATCTTAATTCTTTCCCAGTCATTGAGGCTATTTTGTGATCCAGTAGCTGCTGTTCTTAAATCTGCTACATATTCTCACACTGCTACCATTCCAGAGAATTTCGGGGAAGCGACCATCACTGCTTGTCCCTCTTCACCTCCTTCATAGCTGTTTGGTTGGGATAGACCCACTGATTCATAGTCACTGTTGATTATTCCCCCCCACTTCAGATGGTTGTTGCTGCACCTAAACATTTGTGCAAAGAAAACTTGCCTCTGAGAGACTCACAGCAAATAAACTCTTTCTTCTTTCCTAATACCAGTGCCTTAATCTGTCCTTATCCTCCATTCATTGCTCATGGCTAAAGCGTTCTTCTTCTAGTATGTTAGCACCAACTTCCCAGCAATTATTTTTCCCAGCTGACCCATTTTTAAACTTCTTAAAGTTGTTTCCCTCTCTGTAAAATTATTTTTTCTGCCAGATCCATGGGATGAGGGCATACCTCCCAGTGGTCTTACATTTTGAGCAGTCTTTTTCATTTCCATTTGGTCCCAAAGTTGCCTGTGTTCTGCATGGATTTGTTGGTTAAAAATTATTTCCCTCCGAAATGAGGATTCATTGCAGGGAGGATATAGAAAGAATTATTTATGTTAAGGGAATGAATCCCATTGCATTTTTAGTTTCTCAGATGAATCATTTTTTGTATCTCTCATAGTGGATCTGCCTCATACGTTATGTTCCGCATATGGCCTCGGCAAGTTGAGATTCGGTATAGGGAAAAGTACTTGTGACTTAGGCACCCCCTCAGCTGTTCTATAGGAGTGTAACTGGTAATTGTCTCTGGTGACATAGCTTAAATACCCTTTTTAGGACAGTGCTGTCTCAAGAGCATGAGGAGGTCTTGAAATTCAATCAGTGAAGGGCAAGAAACCTACCTGACCCCTGTCAACACTGTCTGCCCTGTGTGTAGATCTCTCCCTTTCTTCTCTTCTCTTAGCAGGTTTGTTGTAGTCCAGCACTGACTCGTGCATCCTCACTCTTAGGATTATATATCTGTCTGTCTCAGTATTTCACTCTGCTGCCTGTCACCACCACATGTGAGCACCTTCTGCTTCTAATTAATAGCAGTAGGGGAGTCCCCACTGGATCTAACACCACGGGATGTAACATTTCTCATGGTGTTTGGAACAGTGCTGGCTTCTTTCAGTTTTGGTCAAGGGAGGTGGGACTGAAAGAGACTTGGGAATGGGAGAGGCAATAGAGAGGAACAGACTTGGGATTTAGCACTTGGGAATAGAAAAGGCACGGTGGGAAGTGGTTCTCAAAGGAGAAGGTTCTGCTGCATTTATTAGTGATAGTTACGCTCTGGTTTTGTTGAGTCTGCTCTGAGTGAGTAGCTAGGTCTCTCGTGACAGGTGAAGATTTGGTCTGGGCTATGGAAGAGGAACGTAGCTCTTGAGATGGGTCAGTTCTACCCAGATGGAGTCACAAGGGTGACAAACGTCCTGTGCAGCACTCGGAGGGGAAGAGGGAGATTCAGCTGTAAGCAATCAATTGTCCTTTTTAACATGGCATACTGCAAACCTTTTGTCTTTTCAGGAAACTTCGCTGGAAAAACTTCCTTGGAGCTATCAGGAAAACACATACACTGGTCGTCTCAATGAAGACTTGATGAAGACAATAATAAATTCCTGTCGACGAAGGCCATTTGTATTGATCTGTGGCTCTTCTGCATTCAATGAAGATATGAGAAGATACTTGAAAGCTGCAGGAATCGAAGAAAATTCCTGTTTTGTCTTTTAGGAGGATATTCCTGACCTAAGGAACTTTAGGCCGAGCCTTGGACATCCTTGTTTCTCTGCAGACATTGCTCAAATTCAGTCATCTCAATCGACTGAGTTCCTTCTGC
This sequence comes from Haliaeetus albicilla, assembly GCF_947461875.1. Taxonomy (NCBI): domain Eukaryota; kingdom Metazoa; phylum Chordata; class Aves; order Accipitriformes; family Accipitridae; genus Haliaeetus; species Haliaeetus albicilla. The sequence continues at coordinate 6,286,768 of NC_091490.1, forward strand.
ATGTACTTTCGTAGGCCTTTGGATTTGTCCAAAGGACAAATATTTGTCTCCAGTATGATTCTCACTCTTGAGTGTTTTAAGGAGCAGGTGCCATTCCAGAGTGGCTGCCTCATGGTGTGCTACCTGCACCTCGTGGAACAGCATGGTAATTTTAATGGAAGTCTTCAAGTGCAATTTTAAGAGAGAGATCACCTAAGGGTACTAAAAAGCATCCAAGTACGCAGCTCTGCTGTAATATGAAGACCAGTGATTGCTTTGCAATCCCTGTTAGTCTGCAGTGGTATTGTGCCCTGTTGGGAGAGACTTAGTCCTTAGGAAGAAGACTGCCTGGCCAAGGGAGCAGCAGAGCACTGGCCCAACACTCTGGAGTCCATAGAGTTCATTTCGGTTGTGTCATTATCTTGCTGGGTGATGCCAGGCAAGTCCCTTCAACCTCTCTGTGCCTCAGTTGCCCCGTTATACACTAATACAGAGAAGGCAGCACTGATCTTCTCCAAAAAGAGCCTTTGCAATCATATACAGAAGAACTATACATAAGGATGGAATTATATGTGATGCCCAGTGAGGTCTTAGGCAGGCTGTCCTCCTGCCCTAGCACAGCCTGCATTATCTACCCTGGTCCTTAACCCTTGTAATGCTGCCTGGGGAGAGAAAGAGCATGTCCTAAAACTGAGAGAAAGCAACCGGGTTGTAGCTGCTGTCTGTTGAGGAGGATGGTTGTTTGCTTTCCATGTCCCCTAAGTGTTGTGTAATAGCTGTGGTTCATTAAATTGAACCTCTTTTCAAATAAACAGCTGCTGCTTTTTGTCAAAGGACTCTCTCAGGTGCCCAGGGGCATGCCCTAAGCATACAAGAACACCACCTGAGGGGTGAAAGCTTCACGGGGCTTTGCTGGGGTGCTCTCCCACGGGGCAGGAGGCAGAGCCAAGGGCCTGCCCTGGGGGCTGGCAGCCCTGCAGCTGCGCTGGTACGGCACCCAGCCAGGGCACCCCAGCCCCTTCCTCCTCTTTCAGTCCACGATGCTGCTGCCTTTCCTCTGAGGTATCTGCTGTCCACTCTTTTACCTTCTTAGACCACTGTGTTTACTAACCACACCTGGAAATACAGCCTTTCTGCACACCTTTGTGTTTTTCTGTTCATTCCCAGTTCATCCTGTGTTGGGGTTTCCCAGGCTGTGACAGATGATGTTGCATTATTATTCATGCCTTATTTTTTACCTATATCAAATAGTACAACTTACACAAAGGAGATGCAGTTAAAGAGTTACTCAAAATAAGCAGTGTGCACTAAAATGGTGGCTCTGATTCATATGTTGGGAGGAAGCGTAGGTTCTCCTCGCATGACTGAGATTTATCTCCAGTTAACCAAATGCCTGGAATTAATCTTGCGTAACTGCAGCTTTTGTGTTAACTTCATCAGAGCAAGGGCTGACAAGAAAGCCATCTTTGTAACCCAAAATAGGGTTCTGGCTTTTAACGCAGAGAGATCCAGGGAAGTTGTCCATGGTAGGTCCAAGGCAAGCTCTCGACTCCCATCCAAATTCTGCTTCAGCTGCCATAAGCTACTGTGTAGTGGAGGTGTTTCTGCACAGCATGGGGCGGATAAAATAAGGAGTTGCTTTCACCGGTTGCTCTCCCGACTCGGGCCTTAGCTGGGAACACAGAGCAAATATTTTTCTCAAATATTACGTATTCTGAAAACCTTACTTGCGTACCTCTTGCTTTAAATATTCTGCCTTTCTAAGATTTTGCTAAAAATCCACCCAACCTTTTTGCAAAGGCCTGAAGTAAAACTTCACGCTCGCTTCGTAAAAGCGACGACTTTCTGCGTGAAAGCTGGGACTGTTCCTTTAAACGCAACCCCAATATGTCTGGGTATTTCAGCACATATGGGCCACCGTGGTTAAACCCTACCCAGCTGGTCTGGCCGTTCTGCCGCGAAGCCTCCCGTCTTTGTTCATGGCTAAAAGGGAGGGTGGTGAGAGACGGAGCAGGCTGTGAATCCTGCAAAGGCAGGCTGCAGGCAGAGCGGGAGGAGGTGACACACGCCGAGCCGGCAGCCCAGCTCGCCACGCCGGAGGGGACAGGGGGCCTTTGCGAGACGTTCTTCGTGGGGGAGACGATGTCCTTGGAAGTATGAACTCGAAGGGGCCTTTAAACCACCCGTGGGCACTTTGTTCTCTATTTTCTGCCCTTGTCTCCCTTCCCCCTCCCACCTTTTGTCATTTCTCAGGCTGGCTCTCACACAAGTCCCCTCTTCCCAGCCCGTCCCCCGTGGGGACAGCCCCTTTCAGAGGCTTGCGTGGCACTCCTGCAAAGGCAGGGATGTGGGATGGAAAGGCTTTCAGGCAGGATTTTCCCTACTGAGGGAAGAGGAGAGGTTTCCTTCCCTTTGGAGGCTCGGGAACTACCCCACGGTGGCAGCTTCATAGAGAAATGGTGGTGATGCTGTCGATTATTGGGGGGATCTGTGGAGCTGGAGGTGTGTGAGCTGCCTGCAGTGGTGGGCGGCTGCCGCCAGGCCAGGGCAGGGGCTCGTACCCTGGGGCAGGGGGGATGGCAAGATGCTCCGGTGCTCAGCTCTCGCTGCCTGTGTGGCCAGGGAGAGGGGCTTCGCTTCGCTTTCTTTCTTCCTCATGTGCAGTCTAAGTACCTTCTTAATTTCATCTCATTACTTCCTGCCTAAATAATTCCCGTTTCTCCTGGGGACTGTATTTAAACCTTTGATCTTCTCTGAAGTCTCACAGTCCTGATCACATCCTTTCTACTTAAATGAATCAAATGCCTGTTTGACTCATGATTTATAAATTTGCCCGCAGAGGAATAGAGGCAGCCCCGATACGGCACACCTCGAAATCACCCACCGTGTCTCTGGTGAGAGCCAGAGCGCCCTGGGCTGATCCAGAGCACCTCCGGCCGGACCTCCGTGCGGAATGACCTGTCCGTCTCCTCTGCCTGCTCCCTGCCGCATCTCATCCCTCCCCGCTTCCCTCCGCTCTCCCGCCCGGCTCTGCCTGCTGACAAGCAGCGTTGCCTGGGCTCGGGCCCAGCCGGGGAATGGCCATCCCCAGGTCAGGAGAGGGTGAATGTGCCGGCGGTTGATGGATGCCGTCTCCTGGGAGGGGGACACAGCTGCCGTGCTGCACAGGCCTGTCTCCCCCCCGGTCTCCTGGGGGTACCGCTGATGGAGAGCGCAGCTGGAGGGATGGAGAAGAGCGGCCGCGTAGGTACCGGTGTCCCAGACGCTGGCTCCGTGCTGGGATGTGCCTCGGCGGTGGAAGGGCTGGAGGACGGTGGGTGTTGCCAGAGACAGATGCGGCAAGGATGAACGTGTTGCTCCGCCACGCAGCAATGGAGAAGCCGGGGAGCGCGTTGTCCCCGAGCCCCGGGGATCGTGGCAGGGAGGGCTGAGCCAGAGCCATGGGTATGGAAGTACCTAGGAGATGCTCCTGCACCGCGGGCTGTGGTGCCAGGCCTCTCCTGCCTCTTTGCTGTGGTTGCTGGCCCTGCAAGTGTTGTAACAAGGCACAGGGACAGACCTCCTCTCCCAGCCCATTAGGGAAGCAGCTAATTAAGCTCTGCAATGTCCCTGGGAGGTCGGTAGATGTGCCAGCATCACAGCCATCTCCCGGAGCTTGCACCGGCGCAGGATCTCTGCGCTGTGCCCCAGGACAGGGAGGGCTGCCTTGCATCTCCTCGTTCGAACGTGCACTTATTCCTGGTGCTCGTGGGGTGACACGGTGCCCAGTGCCCCAGGACAGACACCCTGATGTCCCCCACCTCAGCTGGGCTCAGGACGGAGGGCTCCTGGCTGGGATGCCCCAATGTTCCTACCGGCCCTCGGCATGGCTCCAGTGAGGCCAGGCAGTGGGGAGAGAGCCTGTACAAATATTATTGTTACTATTACCCATAACTATATGCAGGCACTTAACGACCTTGGCATGGTGCATTTCCTGGGGATTCATGACCAGTTGGCGTTAATGGTCCTTAGCTGCACCTCGGGCCATCAGCTCCTCCCAGCCCATCGTTAATCCACAGGAAAAGTCTGAGGCATCGATCCTCATTGCTTAATTAATAAATGCAACTTGCCTCCCCGCCTGAGATTTAGAGATACTCGCTGCTTCTTTCCCCGCTGCTTTGAAGGTGACTTTTTTAGCACAGATCCCTCATGCCAGGAGGCCCTTGTGGGTTTTTGTTTCCTGGCATTCATCTGGGTGTGGGCTACGGCAGCAGGAAAGAGTTTGCTCTCCTGGGCGGGAGGGAAGGAACAGAACCACTGCTGGGCTCGGGGTTTCTCCAGCTAATGTGGCACAGCACGAGGAGCACATCTTTCCCACGGAACGCAAAGCCTTGATTACCTTCAGCCAAGTGCATCCAAGAGCCCGGGCAAGAAGAAGCATGAGCCAGCATGGAAGAACATGGTAATTCTCCAAGGCCTTAGCAGGTTCTATAATAATCGATGTATTTTGCCCGTGAGTCACAATTCATCTCTAATCTTCCTCGGGGGAGGTGGGATTTGCTATCTTTAGTGCTCGTGACTGCCGCTTTCCCGGGCTGAGCATCCCGCTGAGCCTGGGCACTCGCTGCAGGGATGCTGACCTCGCAGCCGATGTGGAGACGTTGCTGCGTTTAAATCCCGTTCCGTTTCTCTAGCCTTTACCACCGGTTGGCTTTGTGCAGTGGGTGCCGCAGTATAAATCACGTTAATTCCTGAGGTGCTTTTCCGCGTAAGTCTGAAATTCCCATTTTGGTTCACTGGCTTGCCTGGCGAACTAAATTATTTTCATAGCCCCTTAAGGGCATATTGTCAGCCCAGACTTACTGCCGTTATACACCATATCTGAAACATTAATATCTCTTCTAAATATAGTGTATTGACAAGGTATCTGGTATAGTGTAAATCCTTGGGACATTTGATCCAGATCATTAAAACTGAGTGAAGGAAGGGAGGAATAGATCAAGTTACCTTGCCGCTCTTAATTCAAACAAGCGATGAATTATTCATTCCGCTATTAATTCTACAGTCCTCCCGCTTTTTATTTATTTCTCTCTTTATTTATTTTTTTCCTCCCAGATAGACAGCTCCAAAAGGATGCTCGGGCGCTGGTGAGGGGAGATTTGCCTGCCGGAGGATGGGGTGCACGGGGGCAGGCTGCCTGGCAGCGCTGGCCCTGCTGTGCAGGGTTCTCGGGGATGCTCCCAGCAGAGGTAAGAGCCCAGTCCCAGCTCCCAGTGGGGACCTCGGGGCCGATGGGCATCCGTGGTCCCCAGGCAGGAGAGGGCTGTTCGCGAGTGCTGCAGCGGCTCTGGGGTGCGAGCGGGTCCCAGCTCTCAGCCCATGCAAGGAGAGCAGCTCGCTCAGGCCGGGAAACACCCGGCTTGGCCTGGGGAAAGGAGCCGGGATCTGCGGTCACCGTGTGCGGCGGCAAGTGCGGGACACCGCTCTCTGCTTGATTTTCTGCTTCACTCTTATGTTACTGAAGATTGCAGGTAGGGGTTGTCCTGTTGTGGTGTACAGGTGCTTTGCTGAAGGGTTTGTTAACTTCTGGAGATGCACATGCTTATATAAATATATATATACACACACATATACATTTATATGTGAATGTATGTATGTTGCTGTGCATGTAATAAACCCCTCACCTTACCTGGATAAAACAACCCCCAGGACACAGGGCAGGGCAGACAACACAGTAATTGGGGGGCAAGGTGGGCCAGGTCAGCCCAGTAACCCAGCTAACGAGCAGTACCCCTCCCCAAAACCGGCAGGGCCTTTCTCACAAAAGGGCTGTGTCAGAAATCAAAACCCATCCCTGGCCTCGGTGTGGGTGCTCCTGAGGGGCAGATGGCCACCCCGCTGCCCGGTGCTGCCTGCACCCACCTGCCCTTTCTGGAGCACCCCAAGGCTCCCAGCCATTCATCCATCAAGCTGCCTGCACCGTGACCACTCACCCCTCCCGTGGGCTCCCCTCTTGGATATTTATTTCAAAAACGTTATTCCTTTAGTACCAGCCCCATATCACTTTATTGCCTATCCCTGGTAATTAGCAAGGCGATTTTAGATCTGGCCAGCTTTGCTGCTTGTGGAAAAACACATACACACACACTCCCCTCCCCTTACCCATTTGCTGTGGTGCTGCATCACATGCATCCGCAGGAGCCCCCCCCCCCGCCTCGCCGGGAGGTCACTGCACCAACGAGCGTGATGAAAAGCAATGCGCGCTGGCTGACTATTGATTTGCAATATACTTGGCCCAGATTGATGGCGGCGAGCGCCCAGCCTTGCTTGGGAACCCGCATGTGTCCCCTGGAGGCTACACAGGGTCTGCGTCCCTCCCAGACATGATGTATGTGCCCGCTATATCAGCCCCTTCACCCCAATCCTAATCAGACCCCGGGGCAGGTGGCAGCCGCCCCCCACCCCCCCGCCTTATTTTATAATAACCATGTCTCAGTATAAAGATTTCATTAGAAAATCGATCCCTACATGCATAACTCATTGTTAAGCGCATCGAGCCCTTCACCCCTTTTTCTCCCAGCTTGAATTCGCTGATACCGCCATTATATGGAGGGAGCATTGTCAGTGGGAGGCACAAAGCTGAAGGGCTGGGCAGCCGGGGCACCGGCAAGGCTGGAACCACCGAGCCTTTAAAACTCACTCCCTACTTTCTTTTTCCCAGCAAGAAACGGATGGGGATGCTGTGTCGTCACCGGCAGGACCAGCTCACGGGCGCGGACGAGCCCTGCTGCAGCCACGCCGCAGGGCAGCACAGGGGCAGTGGGAGGAGAAGGGGGATACGTGGAGGGATGAAAGGTGATGGGGGGGACATGTGTCCTCCAGGGAGAAGGGGTGGCTGAGCCCAGCGGAGCTCTGCAGGGCACTGGTGTTTTGATAGCGCCAGTGGGGGGATGGAGCCGGTGCTGTACACCCCGACTCCATCCTATTAGGCTTCCCCTGGAAAAGGGGACATCACATCCACTGCTGTGTTCCCCCAGGCATCAAATGTGGGGGGGTGCTTTCAGCGCCCTACGGCAATTTCTCCAGCCCCAACTTCCCGGGGCGGTACCCCTATGAGACGGAGTGCACGTGGCTGATCGTGGTGGCCGAGGGCTCCTCCGTCCTGCTCTCCTTCAGCCACTTTGAGCTGGAGTACCATGCCGCCTGCGCCTATGACTACCTCCAGGTCTACAACGGGGCTGCCCGGGACCAGGGCAACCTCCTGGGCACGTTCTGCGGCCGCAGCCCCCCGCCACCCTTCTCCTCCGCCTGGCACGTCATGGCCGTCCTCTTCCGCTCCGACCGCCACGTGGCCAAGCGCGGCTTCGCCGCTGCCTACCGGAAAGGTAGCGGGGAGGGATGGCGGTGGCAGAGCATCCATCCATCCATCCATCCATCCATCCTCATTATCCGTGCTTCCTCGCAGACGCCTGCGGCGGGCAGCTGACGGGGCTGTCGGGGGAGATCACCAGCCCGCGCTACCCCGAGAGCTACCCCAACAATGCCGAGTGCCGCTGGAGCATCGGGGGGGGCAGCGGTGGCGGCCCCCTCACCCTGGTGTTCACCGACTTCCAGGTGGAAGGGGGCCAGGGCTGCGGCTTCGACTACGTGGCCCTTTTCGACGGCCCCACCACCGCCGCCCCCCGCCTGGGACATTACTGCGGCAGCACCCGCCCGCCCCGCATCGTCTCCTCCGCCCCGCACCTCCTCATCCTCTTCAAGTCCGACTTCAACATCGGCGGCAGGGGCTTCAAGGCCCATTTCTACTCGGGTGCGAGGGAGTCGGGGCGGTGGGGAGGTGGGAAGGATGTGGGGACGGGTCCCCAAGGTGGTGGTGGTGGTGGTGATGCTCTCCCTCCTGCAGCAGCAAGAGGAGATGATAGCGGAGGGGAGCCCTTTGGGGAGAGCTCATGAGATGACGGTGTGAAGTGTAAACTCCCATGCAATGCAAACGGCATCCTTGTGGCTCTCCCAGGCCCCGGGCTGTCTTTCTCTTGAGCAAGAGCCATCCTTCTCCCTTGCTCATGTCATTCCCTGGGGATATGAGATTTCCCCATCTGCCCTTGTAGGACTTTGGCCACCTTGGGTGTTGCCATCTCCCCAAACTGATGGGTGTCCATAGGCCAAACACAAGGCTGGGGAGCAGTGTGGTGGAAGGCAGAGTATGCTTTAGCAATAAAACAAGCGGTCGCTCATCCGCCAGCTCATCCACACCCAGGGGGCTTCGGGTTTGCTTTCATTTTTTCCTTTCCCCTTTCTCCCTGAGCAGGGGAGTGCCAGGAGGTCTTCACTGCCATCAAAGGGAATCTCTCCAGCCCTCGGTACCCCGAGTTCTACCCAAACAACCTCAAGTGCCAGTGGAGCATCCAGCTGCCCCCGGGCTACCGGATCAAGGTCTTCTTTTTGGACATGGAGCTGGAGGGCCGGAGCAGCCTTACAGGCGGCTGTGACTACGACCACTTGGCCGCCTTTGATGGTGGCACCGAGAACGGGTCCCTGCTGGGGCGGTGGTGCGGACGGGAGAGCCTGGCGCCCGTCACCTCCCGCAGCAACCAGTTGCTGCTGGTCCTTCACACCGACCGCAACACGGCCAAGAGGGGCTTCTCCATCGCCTACGTTGGAGGTAAGGTCTCGCTTGGGTGTTCCGCAATGCTTTACTTCCATCGGGACATGCCCGAGACCACGTGATTTCTGGAAGGACCGTGCGGTGAAGATACCTGTCTGCAGGAGCAGAGCACGTGGCTCTTTAGGGATGGGGTGGAGAAGACACGGCGGGTGAGCTCCAGCTCTCGCAGAGTGCGAGGCGCACATGCTCCACGTCATGTTTAGTATTCAGGAGATGCTTTCCAGCTTCTCCTCCCCGCACCTCTGCCACTGCCATGCTCCTGCTTCTCCCTCAGGGCACGAAGCAGAGAAAACCCAGGGGGTTTTTAGGGGACCAAAGCCCCAAGGGGAGGTGACCAGCTCAAACATCACAACCCTATTCCCTGCTCCCTGGGATGCTCCAGCCCCCCCAGCACACAGCTGAGCAGGCAGACATGAACCGCATCCTCTCCTCCACTGGCAGCAGCACCAGAGGGACGGGACCCCCAGGGCACGGCGGTCCCAAATCCACCTGGCCAACCCTGCCCGGCACGTCCCCGCCACCGACGTGCCCCGTGTCCCAGCCAGTGCATCTGCAGCTGGTGGGAGGAGTGGTGTGCAACCTTCCTCGTGTATTTGCCAACCTTTGCACCTCAAAAGCCAGCAAATTTATGGCATTCGTTGTATTTCAAGATAATTACATCTGAGCTGACCTGTGTGTCAGGGATGATTCAGACAGGGGCAGCCTCACCGGCGGGCTGGAGCCGGAGCAGGTCTGCTGGACTGGCGGCACAGGAGCTGGGGGTGGCTGGCCCTAGGTTTTTACGAGATTTTATCCCTCAGCAGCAAAATCGTTCTTCATTTCCAGTGTAGCAGAAGGGATCTGGGGGTATGTGGCTCTAGGAGTAAGAGATAGGATGGAGTTTTGTCCTGAGCCTCTGCAGCCTCTGGAGGGAAAAAGGTTGTACCGGACATCTAGTAGGGCTTTAGTGTGTATAGCAGGTCTGTCCCTGTCCTTGTCCTGCTTATTTCTTACTGTTTTACAGCAGTGTGCAGGGAGAGAAATCTTGGCCTCACTGTGTCTGGTCACGGGGAAACCCCATTCCCGACGGAGGAGCTTGCAGACAGATAGATGGGGTGCTAGCTGAAGAGCAGGGGGAAGCCCCATCATGGAGAGGGACGTGACTTCTCCCAGCTGCCTGAGGCTCCTGCATCCCCCGGTACATGCCGCCGGATGCGTGTTGGGGGAGGACAAAAGCTTGGACATGAAACTGAGCCTCCCTCCATAAAGCCAAGGCTGCCTGCTATGTTTGCCCAGCGATTCAGGCATCTGCTTGCAATTAGCAGCCTGCGTGGCACATCCAACCACCAGCACCCTGCCAGGAGAGCGGCTGCTCTCACCGGGAGGCACCGGCGTCTCCCCACCACCGGCTTCCTCGGGAGCCCTCGGTGGCAAAGGGGCACCTCAGCCTCCACGGCCACATCCACATTTCTTCAGCCGTGCAAATGCTTCCCTTTCGACCTCCACATCCACAGCTCTTCAGTCATGCAGATATTTTCCTTACGGGACCACGAAAGGGCATGACTTGGGCTGGGCACGTATGATTTATGGCCATTTGAATGAAAGCCTTCACGCCAGGAGAGAGGATCCATTTTCTCCTCCTCTTGATCTAATGCACTTTAGTTATTTGGTAAATCTTCTAATGGTTTTATAATGCACTAAGTGAAGCAAAGTGACACTATTTTTTCATACTGATTGTATTGCGTCTTACCGGTTTCATAAGGCCAAGATTCAGAGGGAGCTAGAATAATTCAATAATTCATACTGCCCAAGTGGTTGGTTCAAGCTGAGCAAGAATTCAAGAAGGGGGGGCCTTCATCTCACCATCACGGGCAGCTCAACAGCAGCTCCCTCCAAGCACTGTTCACCAGCTCCCCATCAAAAATAATGTTCTGGGGGCAGTGGAGGGCTGATGATGCTTGGGATAGGACCTGGGCTGGGCCATCCATCCATCCCCAGGAGGCTGCCCTGGGGCTGGGGACCCAGCTCACCCTTCCCCAGGGACCATGTGGCAGCAGCTGCATTGCTCCAGGGCAGACAGACGTGGGGTCCCCCCGAGATGCGTCTTCTCCATTTCGTCGCTCTAAGAGTGTCTCTTGCAGGGGTGTCGTAGCGTGCAGGGGAGCTCTGTGCCCACGGCAAGCCATCAGCAAAGCTCTCGTGGTCTAATCCTGGGCAGCAACTCAAATGTTTCGCTGGCTTTGCAGTGATGGAGAGCGGCTGCTCTCACAGGGTAAATACTTCCTTGCTTACAGCAGTGACAGCATGATGGTGTTGGCTGTAATGGCACTCGGGTGTCACTCAGAGAGCTGGGAAGGAGGATGAGGCTCAAGAGGGTTGGTGGTAGGGTCTCTCCCTGGGGCAGAAAGCAGGGCAGTGCCTGGGAGCCATCCATGCCTGACCTGGGCACGGGACAGGGCTAAAATACTGATACTGCTTTCTGCATTTCGCATGTAGCTCCTTTTTTTCCGGAGAACTCATCACGTGAGTCTTACAGCAGCAAAGCCAGCTACTGTGAGATGCATGGCAAACTCATGAGGCTGATGTCCCTGCTACTCCTGGCGTTGTCAGTCGCCTGCTTCGTGTGTGATGGGGACAGCGAGCTTTGAAAATGGCTGTGGCTCTGCACGAGAGTTCCTGCAGCCACTGCAGCCTGGCAAAAATCCCTTCCCGATGGATCTTTACATGTTCGTTGTTTTCTGTCCCGACAGTTGTGCCCATGAACGTCAGCTGCACCCGGACGGACTTCCACATCCAGATCCCCGTGCAGTCCCTGGCCCGGCTGGAGAGGAATAGGATTTATCTGGGGACCCCCTCCTGTGCAGCCCAGGTGGTTGGCAGGAACTTCAGAATACACACCAGGTTCGACACCTGTGGCACCGAATCCCAGGTAAGCAGTCAGCAAACCTTCCTTTAAAGCAAGCTGAGTAGATGGCTAGCCCTGTGCCAGTTGTACTGGTTGCAGAGAGGAATTCCCAGTCCCTCTCCCATCTTCCCAGTAGATGCTAGTCTGATTCGTGGCCAGCTGCCCTCCAAACCCCTGTGAAAACGAGTTGCACAAAGCCCCGATGAGCCACAACCCTTGTCTTGCAGAAACGCAACAATACATCCGTCATCGTCAGCACCCTCTACATCGATTTTTCAGCGGGCGACCAGGAGGACATCCACCAGTACGAGGTGCAGTGTGAGCCGAAGAAGAAGGAAGCCTCGGTGACCCTCATCGCCGGCCCTGACCCCTCCAGGCTCAGCCAGGCAGAAAACCTGGTGGATGCCCAGCAGCGGGAGGGGGGAGCGACGGACGCCCGTGAAATCAAGAGCCAGGACACCAGCGACATCGTCTTCATCAGCATCTGCATCCTGGCTGGGCTCCTCATGGTCATCGCAGTGGTGGGGCTCGTGCTTCTGTAGGATGCTGCTCCCTGAATCTGCGATGCCAGCCCTGCTCAGGGTGGAAATGCACCCCCAAAACCCACCCTCACCCCAGGTTGAGCACTAACATAGCTGCTCAAATGGAGACACAGCTCCCAGGCCCCGAAACAGAGACTGAACGCAACCTCCACCTCCTCCCAGCGCCTGAAAAATCTGGGCAATAGGCAGCCGTTTCAACTTCCCAATTTGTTTTCCTCTGTCTCAATCTGTCCATTTGGCTCGGAAATGGAATTCTTGCGCTTCCTAACTCTTCCCGCACCTGCTTCAATTTGTTTTCCCTCTGGTGCTGCTGCTTTCAGGAAAGTAACGTTGTTTGCTGATGGCTGCAAATCATCCTGTCAATTCTTTCTAGCTGAATTCTTGAAGGTACAAACCATCCCCAAATAGAGTGATATACCAAACAAATATTTTCCATGCTCCTGCCCGTGCTTGGGGGGGGGGGGGGGTACTGTAGAGCTGTGTTATTAGGTATCACCACTTAGCAAGTATAAACTTAGCACATGTAGATGTGCTAGGAGGTGTTTCTGGATGTCCGCAGGTGATGTGATGAGACACATTTGCCTGGTGACCTGGAGCTCCTCGTTTGATCTTCACATGTCGTCTAACCCACGCGTTGCTCGCAGGACTCACCTGAGTGCTTCAGCCACCAGCAGCTGGAGGGAAAGAGAAGGATCTCTTTTCTCTGTGTTTTCCTCCTTTCCAGCATGCCTAGGTGTCCACCACTGTGAGCTCCGTACCGGCATCGCTCCCAGAGTCTGAAACCGTGGGCATGGAGGTTTCGGTAGCCTTTTAAAGATGGCCTCAGCAGGAGGGGCTGGCTCCCCAGGGCCTGACACCTTTTTTGTTGCTTCCCTCAGTGACACCAGACATCCACCCTCGGTCCTTGCAGAAGGTGAGCTCAGCAGCTGAGAGCATGAAAATAGGAGTCCTGTGGTCACCTGCATTTCCAGAAAATTTGGGTTCCTCCCCAAGAGCCCCAATGCTACTGACTGCTGGATGGCCAAATAACCCCCGCCTGCCTCTTGTGCCGTACCAACGCAAAGGAAATTCCCTTCCAGCATCACACAGGGGGTGGCTATCGCAGAGAGGCTCGTGTTTGTCCTGGCATGGGTCGGATCCAGCGTATGGTGAAGCCAACATGAAATCTCGCTGCAGAAGCAGGGTGAATGCAGCCCTGGGAGCCTGGCGTAGGAGCCACCCACCCCAGCCTGTGTAAAACACACTGCGGTGCAGGGAGAGATCTTAAAATGTCCAAACATGATCATTCAAGGGCAAAAAAATTGAAGTTGAGGGCAGTGGTTAATCCAGGAGCCCTTTTTTTGGTAGCGCTACCTCCCAAGGGGAATCCATCCTAAGGAGGGCACCGGCTATTCCCGTGACAGCATCGCACCACACAGCAAACTCCTCTTGCTGCTGAATCCACCGGTGGGATTTTTAGCAGGGGCCGACAGGACAGTCCCGTAGGTGACACGTTTTCCTGACTGACGTCCTGCTTCCCATGCCCGCTGGGACGGGTCTGTACCTGCTGCTGAGCATCAGAGGAAGCAGCAGTAAAGGAAAAGGATGATGATCAAGCGGCTTTTCCTCCTGGTTTGCACCAGCCCGTGGATGCCTAAGAGGGTGTCAGGGGAGGGAAGAAGGCACAAATCTGTGCATGCCTCCTAATGAGGAGCCTTCGTTATTGGAGCCTGGATTGATTTGGTGTTTGTTGGTGCAACACGTTGGCAAATGCGAGATTTCCGAGTGAAATATTTGCCAGCACTGTTAAGCTCCATTAAGGCAACGTTTTGAGAGTGTGTTGTGTACATAGAAGAGAAACAAGGCCAGACCCTCCCTGCTGCCTGCAAAACCTTGCTGCCAGTTAATTGCTGGGTATATAACTGTCAGCTTGAGACGATAGCTACAAGATTTGACAGCTGAAGAAACTTAAAGATATAATTAACCTTCCTGGCAGCCCAGATTTTGCTGAAACAGGTGAAGGCTGCAGCCGCTCGTGCCTGGCAGGGAGCCCGCAGCACCCAGCAGCATCCAGCCCCTCGCCCGCAGGATGGGCCCCTCCTCCCCCCACCAGAGCCTCCGGCACCCTGTGATTTGCAGGGAAAAAGGCTTTTCTGGGTAGCTGTTGGTGTTGTGCTCAAATAAGGAGTTGGACCTGGTCACAGAGTCCAACAGCAAAATGGACCACTGTTGCGCTCGCCTCAGGGAGGGTTTCCAGCTCCGGCTTCGGTTCGAAGCTGCCCGAGCATCCCTGGGTGCAGCGCTCGCCTGCGTGCATTCCTACGGATGCAGGGCTGGCACTGTGGGAGCAGCTCTGCTCCCCCAAACCAAGGGGGTCCCCAGCACCCCCGGCCTCCCCAGGGCGTTTTCTAGGGGCTCACAGCCAGGATTAATGTGACTTGAAGGCTTACAAAAGCCCTTTGCCGGCTTGTTCCTGGACGTGTTCACAGCTGCATCTGTGACTGCTGCCAGCAGTGAGCCGCTCCAGCTGGTCATCCTCCTCGGAGCAAGGAAAGCCTCTTCCCTGATATACAGGGCTCTCCCTTTCTATTCCAAATTCAACACCCTAGGAAGATGCTTCTGCAAAAAAAGGGAGGTGTCACCACCAGCGCTGGCTGGGAGTCCTCTGTGCTTTCAGATACTCAATACCACTGAGCTTAAGGACCCAATGAGTGCCATGCCGGCAGCGTGGGACAAAGGGGAAATCATGGGGACAGAGATAATGCTTGAGGCCCCCACTGTGCTCCCAGCTTGGTGGCCAGGATGTGGGAGCACCACCTCTCCCCAGTTAATCCCCAGCAGGATTGGTTTCCAGCCAAAATAGCAATAGCCAAAAGGCTCATGATGTGCCCCTGCGCTGCTAATGATAACCCCCTCTGGATTTCCAGCCCAAACGTGCTCCCAGCTGGTTTATTCTGCTTCCCTCTGCAACCCCAACTCCCCAAATCACCCGGTAGCTTCCTCAGCTCCTTCCCCCCCACAGTATGGGGGTGTCCCCCTCCCCAGCACCCCTTTCTCAGGGACTGCAGGCAGCCCAGGAGCGGGATGCCGCTGGCTGAGACGTGCTCGCAAAGCGCGACAGCCCCAGCATCCCACACCGGTGCACAGAAAGACCTGGCAGCACCGATGGCACATCTCCATCCCTGTCCCCCTCACACCCGGGACAAAAGCTCCTTGTAGCCGTCACTCTCCCAGCCTCGGGCGACCTTTCGGCCGTCAGCGGGGCTCTTCGTGCTCGCCCAGATCCCAAGCGTGATGGGGAGAGGTTGTACTCTCTCCTCCGGGGCTGGGGCTCACTGGCCCTTTCCCATGGCACGGCCGGCCCCTGTCCGCAGCCGGGTGTGACAGGGACACCCGGCATGGAGCGGAGCTTGGGGAGGCACTGGCTTATTTGTCACCAGGATAAGCAAGATGATGCAAAACGTGCAGGAGCTGCAGAGAGAGCTAACAGAAAGGGGCCAGGAGGAGAAAGGAGAGGGGTAACCAGGGGCTGGGGCTATTCTGGCCTTGCAAATTAATTCTAAGAAGAAATCTGTGTTCATCTGATCTTCTCCACCATGCAACCAAAGCTCCCCGGGAATGGATCAAGGGACATCTCTGTGGCCCAGAGGGCTTCCCTGCCATCACTCATGCTGCTGCTAAGTGTGGCCGTGGCATGGACCAGAGCGGCACCCACAGCAGTTCTCCTTCAGCAAGCACGTCCGTCCTCATCCCTGCGGGTTAAGACCCCAGCAGCACAGGAGGTCGCATGGGGACAGCCGGGAGGGGAGAAGATCCCGGTGAGCCGGTGCAAAGTCCCCTGGCTGGGCACTGCCCTGCCTGGTGCAAGCCCACAGCCTGGAGAGAGGGACTGCCTGGGTCATTTTGTGAAATAAACCCTTTTTCTCACATAAAAGCCACCCAGATGAGTTGCAAATGGATAACAGGAATCCATCACCAGCGCTCCTTCCCTCCACCATGCCCATGGTCCTCACGCATTGGGCCTCAGTTTCCCTCCTTAGCATTTTCCCAGTGCTTCCTAAGCAGGCTAGGAGACCGGTGGACATAGGCAGCGCTCCTGTTACTCATCTGATTATTTATTTAGAGCCTGATGATTTGATTGTGCCGGGCTGAACGCAGCCACCCCATTTCCTGGCTTTGCTTATGGACGTGGAGCGGCGTCTCTCTGGAGCAGACAAAGGCTTTGTTGTTGTGCGGGAGGGAGAGCCTCCCTTATCTCTCTGCAGAAAGTCTGCATGCGAATCTGGTCGGTGAAAATCGTAGATCATAGAAAACAGGACAGGAAGAGCCCCCAGGAGATCGGTTGGTTTATTCATCTCCCTCCCTTGGGGAATCGCTCTGACCAGAGAGAAGCTGGGCTAAAATATCCTAAAAATCCCAGCCATGCTCTCCGTGTTTTCTCTATTTACCAGGAAGGTTTTCCTAACATGTCACACTGGTGGGATGTGCTGATGGGGGATGCGCTGATGGGCGCTGTGCTTTTGTGCTGCTGCATTGGACAAGCGCAACGATGGTGGAAGTGCCCCAAAATGGGCACTGCTGCTGGCACGGGACCCTGCTCCCCCTGCCCAGAGGAACAGGGCCAGCCCTGGGGTGCTGGGCAGGACTGGGCATCCCACTCCTGCTTCCAGCAGGTACATGGTGTCATGATCCACAACATGAGGGTCTGGTAGCCTCGGAAAATCCCATTGCACCCGAGGTGACCCCATTCAGGTGCAGCTGGTCATGCCATGAGCAGCCCTGAGGAGCCTGAGGGTGGGAGGGCTCTGCTGAGGATGGAAACTCAACACAGCTGAACCCCATCTTGCTCAAAATCTCTCTGATGCCCCCAAAGCCATGGGTGGGCAGGTAGGGCACTGTGGGGCTGGGAAGGAGTGTGGTGCAGGCAAGGTGCCAGTTTGCCTGTACTGGCATCACTGGTTTCCAGTCCTCTGGAGCTACCTGGTGTGAGGGAGGCGAGAGGTCAAGCAGTTTTGTAGCTGGGTGAGCTCTGGGGATTGCTTGGGACTGGGTGACCCCTCGGTGGCCATGCTGGAGCCCACCAGGGACACTGGTGTGTCCCTGCAGCGCAGGGTAGAGCTCGGGGGCTCTTCAGGTTGCTCGCGCACGGCTGCCTGGCTGCGCACACCATCAGGCTGCTGGTGTGGGGAGAGGGACAGGACCCCTCTGGCTGCGGCGCTGTAATTAAGAAGCAGGTGCTCGACTTGTCACGCGAGCTCAGCACACCAGGTCTGGCCCTGCTCCTGCAGGCAGATGGCTGCCACTGGTCAGGGGCTGCAAACCCAGCCCTGGGGGTCGCCATGCAGGAGCTGGCTGTTTGAGGGGCTTCTCCTTTCCAAAGCAGCGCTTTGGCTGTGACAGGTAGCTCGGGTCCCTCTCCTTCCAGGAATGCTTTATAAACCCCAGGTTTCCATGCTTGGAAAAAACAAAAGATGTCCCGATGCTTTCTTAAGCAGAACCGTCGCATGCTCTGCTCGCTTGAGATTTATGCAGCCCGAGGGGCGCAGTGAGGTTCTGCTGACTCATGTATTTCTCTGAAAATGAAAATAAAACAGCCGGTGTGTTACTTTGGTGGCTGCAGAAAGAAAGAGAAAAGCTTCCTGAGCACCAGCTGGGTGCTCACCCTGTACCAGGCAACTACCCTTTGGTGGTTTATTCTATGTAATACTCAGTAAAGCTTTCTGCGGTGACACCGGTGGTGCCCGGGGTGGGAAGGGGAGCCGGGACCGGGGTCAGCCCCGCTGCCGTGGGGTGCGTGCTCTCGCTGTGGGTGCTGGCGGTCCCCGAGCTCACGCTGGCTGGGGCACTCCACTCGCTCCAGAAGCCGTTCCCCTCTGTGCTCTTGCAACGAACCATCAGGACGTAGGTAGTGTCCGGCCTCACGTCGTAGATGTGGTAGCTGGTCTGCTCCCCCACGTCAGGCTCGTGCTGAGAAAGAGGAGGGGAAATGTATTTAAACGACTCTCACAGCTCTCCTCTGGTGGTTTCTTCCTTCTCCCCCTATTCCTCTGCTCAGAGGGTTATTTGTGTATTTTCAGGTTTTATACTCAAGTCCCACAGCCTGGGACCAGGGTGCAGAGAACTGGCACGCTTGTGACACCCAGGGAGCCAGTGCTGGAGCTGAACCCCATGTCTCTGAGCAGCGCTGGTGGTGTGCAGCATCGCACCGCCTCCATGGGCACAAAACCTGCTGCTTCGGTGAATAGTTTGGGGGTCTTTTCCTTCTTCCTACACGTACCCCATGGCTGGGAGCATGCCCTGTGTCCTCCATCCTCCCTGAAATCCCCCAGCTCCAAAAGCAGTGGTGTGAAGACCTGGGAAGTGGCTGATCATGGTGGAAAACTACTTGAAAGTTCCTTGCTCCCCACGCAGGACACGCGTGACGTGGCTCCGGACACCGAGGTTAGTACCACCAGCAGCCCCGGCGTGAGCGTGCCCCTCAGCAGTGTTTCCCAGCCAGCCCGAGTCCCATGCCGGAGCACGGCTGGGGACCACCTAGCTGGGAAGTCCCGCTCCCATCCTGCTTTGGCTCCTTACCTTATTTTTCCCTTTCCCCAGGAATGCCAGGAATGAGGCCGGCTGGGTTCCTCTAATCCATTCTCCTGGCTCAAACCTGCATCCTCTCCTCAAATGGGCCTTTATGGTTAATTTAATACCAACTGGCCCAGGAGCGATGGCAAGGGCAGTTTGTGGGCTTGCACCAGGCACAGCTTTGCTGCTCCTCAGAGTAGTTTTCTCAGGGGTTTGATGTTTAAGGCTGGAAGACCACCAGCCGCTTTTGCCACCGAGCCGGTCGCAGCTCCCCAGGACCTTGGCACGGATGGGTCGGTGGGTGTTGCACCGAGAGGGGGGTATGCGCAGGGAAGGACAGAGGACTCACCACCCACACGCTGCTGCCCACCTCCCGGTACCGCAGCTGGAACAGCAGTGGGAAGTAGGAGGGAGCGATGCCCGGCGGGTACTGCCAGTCCACCGACAGGTAAGTGCCCCCACCGCTGGCCGTCACGCCCCAGGGGGGGTCCGTCTTGGCTGCTCCGTTTGGGAGAACAAAACCACAGGGTTGGCGTCAGGTGTGGGCAGCAAGGGGCTGCTCGGCAGCTTCCCCCAAGCCGCCGGTGATGGATGGAGGACAGGGGTTTGTGTCGGGGAGGGAGACCCCCCCACGCAGCCCACACCATTAGGTGCCACCGGCTTCGCACGCCTGCTCCCCCTCTTCCCTCCCAGCGCAGCGATGGACTCACCGATGTCCCCCGTGTTCACCACCAGCCTCTCGGACACCCAGCCCTCTGCCTCCACCCAGATCTCGTACGTCAGGTAGAGGCAGAAGTTTTCCCGGCTGAAGTAGCAGGAGTTGGGGCCGGCGGTGACGTAGTCTTTGCACTCTTCCACTTCTGGGGCTCCCCTGCACCCCAAGGAGGTGTTGAGGATGCCGGCAGCCCCCTCCCTCAGCATGCCCTGGGGCTAGTTGGTGCCCCCAACCTCCCAAAACCACAGCGGGTACGAGACGAGCAGCCCCATGGAGGTGGTGCTGCTCTGCTCCCCAGCATGAAGCCACCCCCGCAGCCTCCCCTTCTATTTGTGGGTGGAAAAAACAACTCAGCAAATGCCTCTCCAAGCCCTGTTACAGGGAGGGGGTGATTCATGGCATTTCGGTACCCCCTGAAATGCAGGTGAGAAGGAAAAATGCCCCACACCATGGGTTGAGCCATGCCATCCCTCCCCTCGGCTGCTCCCACTCACAGCGGCTGGTGTTTCACGGTCAGGATAAGGTTTCCAGGCCTTCCAGGACTTACCTCATCCTATACCAGAGGCGGAGGGAGGTGTTGGCCGGGGCTCCATCCCGCAGGGGCCAGCGGCACCACATATGCTTGGGGTAGAGCAGGATGCAGCTCACACCCGGGTGGCCGGGTACCCCTGTGGGGACAGAGGGGATGGGGAAGGGGGAACCATCAGCCCCCTCCATAGCACCGTGTTATGGTGCCTGAGCGTGGGGTGGGTGACAGCCCTTGCCGGGTCCCAGTCCTGCACCTTGGAGACAAGGTGGGTGTCTGCCTAAATGGAGATGGGTCTGGGATGGAGCACGTTCCCTTGTCTCCCTGTGTGTCTCGCCGTCCTGTGCCGGTCAGGGCGAGGAGCCCCCACAGACTGGGATGCAGCAAGGTGCTTATTGGTCCCAGTTGCCCAGGCTACCTGGCCATCCTCTGGACCCAGTGGGAGAAGGCAGGCATAACTGGTTTGGAGCTGGTTGGCATATTGGTGTGAGCAGCAGGGCTGGCCACCAGCAGCCTGGGAAATGGTCTCCCTCTTTCCCCTGTTGCTGTGATGAGGACCACGACATCTGCAGAAGAGGCAGATGGGGACAGAAGCCGCGTCGGCTGTCTCAGTGAAACCCGCCAGGGGAGTGCAAAAGCCTCTGGGCTGCAGAACTGGGACTTGTTTTGGCTCCTGAAAGGAGCTTATTTGTTTCTAGGTCTGGAGGAAGCATCAATGTGTTCCTACACTGGAGCATATAAAAGCCAAAGCACAAGTAGGATTCCAAGTACTTTTCTGCTCTGGCTGAGCCCACAGTTTGGGCAGGTCGCTTTTGCTTGCGTCCGAGTATGTAAAATGGCAAAGTAGCTTTGGAGAGCTGGGACAGGGGAGCAGTGGAAAGCCCTGAAGTTATTTTCTTAAGCCATGTGGCTTTCAGACCTTGCTCCTGGGATTCTTTCCTTCCCCATCAGTGACTTGCACTCACCCTTTGACCATCCAGTCTCCTACAGGATCCCTGCATGGACTGAAGTCCCGTGCTGCAGACCAGCAATAAGGGAAACAGGACCCTCCAACCCCTTTGGCCTGGGCCGCAAGCAAAGACCCCCTCCCCGGCAAACCAAAGCCCCGCTCCGCAGGGAAGCGGCTAACCCTGCCTCTTCGGATGGGCAATGCCAGCCTGCCGCGGGGACATCTCTACCTTGGGGATCCAGGTACCCGCTGGAGACCCCAGCCGTGGCGGCACAGATGAGGAGGCAGTAGTCAAGCAGCCCTGCCATCTGGGAAAACATAATGGATCAAGCATATGGACAATTAAAAATGCAATGACGGCATTTACCGGGGAGTTATTTTCCCAGCTTATTTTGAACAGCGATCGCTCCCATTTCCCGGCCATCGTGGCCCCGGGGACAGGAGGTCCTCCTCCCCGCTCGTGGGGGTTTTGGCGTGCGGAGGCTGAATGGGGAACTTGCTCCGTGATGGACAGGAGAATTTACAGCTGGATTTTGAGCTTACAACCATGCCTCTGCAGCAGATTCACGGGTTGTGGATTTGACCCTGCCTCCCCTCTCCAGCTAGCTCTGCCCGTTGCAGCCCTCCTCCTCCTCTATCCATCCAGGACAGGAGTGGGGTGTTTGCAATGTGAAAATTTCAGCTTAGGCAAAATATTGGCCACAGCAGAAATGGTTTTGGCTTCTGGGGTTTTTTTTTTGCCATTGGGGCTAGCTGTGCTAGAGGAACAGCGTTTGTCCATTATAGGAGCACCCTTTATAGGGAGATAACTGCTTGCTATATAATAATATATAATTAGCAAGGATTATCCCATAATCTAGTCTAATTGACAGAGACTGTGAATGTTGTTCAGTGGACTGCCAGCAGAAGAATTGGAGCATCATTAATTGCAGTGTAACCCTGGCACTGACTTCCCTTTTTTTGCATCCTGTGGCATGTCAGAGTCCCTTCGTGCCTCAGTTTCCCCTCCTGTGAGATGCCAGTTCATCCACCTGAACAGAGGGATTTATCCTGCAATAGCAGCACTTGTGCAGAGGGGTATTTAAACAAATGTAGGAGGGCTCTCCAGCCCTTGTGGTATCCTCCACAACATGATCTCTGCTATGGGAGGCCTCATTCCTTAGCATTCAAAACACTTAAAAAGTGCCACTCCCACAGCAAGGGAGATTCAGCGCTCCTGGTGCTGTGCGTGCATGGAGGAGCAAGGGTTTGTCGGCTGCAGCCCCACATGCTGAGGAACTCCCCAGCGTTTCCCTCCCTCTACCTCTTCTTTTCTGCTTTCTTCCATCCTTCTTCTGCTCCAGCCCCCAGTTTCTGCTCTGTGTTATGCTCCTGCCCCGTGGTGTGCTAACATACCTTGGGAGGAAAGGAGGAAAGTTCCTGGAGCCTCCTTCAAATGATCAGAGCTCCAAAAGACATCTGTGGCTGCTCCTTGCCTTAATGTCTCTTAATCCAGGGCCAGCCTAGCAAACCCTTCATATTACAGTGATGCCAGGGAAGTAAATGAGATCTAAAAGTTTGGGTTCTTTGTGGAGAAACCTTTGAAGAGCCTCTTAAAAGATGAAAAATGGTGAGCTGCTGCGCACTTTCTTTTTCGAAGGACAGGGAGGGTCTTGTCTACTCCCGTCTTCTTTCGCCCAAGTAATTTGCAGCAGGACAAAGCTCTCCTGAGCTGTGCCTGCTGACAGGGAATGGAGCAAGGTGTCGCCTGGTGCCTTCTGAAACTTGCTCTTCAGAAGCCAGCTCTGGCAGGGGTGAGTTCCCCTTCCATTCATCCATCCTGGTGCTGCCCCAAGCCCACCCTGTATTCCCTAAGCACCAGCAGCACGGGCAGGGGAGAAGAGCAGATGTCACTCACCTCCGGAAAGTGCTTCACTCCTCTCTTTGCTGGCTGCAGCAGGTCTCTATAGGTCTGTTGGCTTTATCTACTCTTTTGCTGAAAGAAATCTGTGGGCTGGGCTTAATCTGGTAAGAAAAGGGAAAAAAGAAGAACCTTTTCTCCAGATTGGGTGCCTCCTTCATTTAATGTTTCCCCTGTAAAAAGGGAACTAGCTATTTCAAAGGCACCATGCCAGAGAAACCTAGCACAAGGGAGCCGCCGCTCAGCCCTTTCATCCTCCCTTTTAATCTAAAAGGGTTTCCCCAGGGTGAAGACAGGAGCTTGTGGAGAGTCCCTGCCTTCATAACGTGTCTTACCGGTACCCTGTGGCTGGTCTGCACCGCGCTGCGGCTACCAAGGAAAATTGGAGGAGAAAGAGCAGAATTCAGGAGAAATGTATGCCTGGGCCAGTGAGGCCAAACTTTAGGATGTGTTAGGGAGCCCTTCTTCCCCCAGCCCAATGTGTAGCCCATGTGGCAGGGGAACCCAAGCTGGTGAGGGTCCTGCAGGACCCCCTATGAGTGGGTTTGCCGCAAGCAGACTATAGCAGATCAGATGTTTCAGAGCCAGGCCAGCCTTGGGTTCAGGTGCCTGTGCCCTTCCAGACCTTCTGTCTCAAGGGATTTCCAGAGGTCACACAAGCTACAGCTAGTGCAGAACGGCTCCCAGCACTGGGAACTGGCCGTCCCTGGCCTCCTGCTTTATCCACCAGCCGCATGGCCCCAGTCTCCCCACCGGCTGCATCGCCCAGGGGAGGGAAGGAAGAACTGAGGAGCAGCAAACTGGTTCAGTAAGTAACCTAAATCATAAATAACTGCAGTTGTGCAGGTGAAATATTGCTCAAAGGCGGGGGGGGTCTTTATAGAGTAAAAACTTGATTACCGTCAGGTATTAAGTATCCTGTTGTCACATTCAGCATAACCCTTTGGGAAAAATGAAGCACTTTTTGGCCTATTGCTTTTTCATCTCTGTTTTTGTCTTCCTTCCCCACCTTCCTTTCTGTTTTTTTCCTTAAAGCATTTCCTTGTTCTCTGCATTCCTCCCATCCTGTGGGTCTTGAGTCCAACCCTCGGGAATCTTTTCCAGTTCCTCCAGACAGTTTTATGCAAAGCTGAGTCTGTGAATGGCTTTAACATCAGGTTGCAAGAGCTGGACCCAGAGCTATACGCTAAGGTCCCTTCAAAAACAAGTGGGGCAAAAACATATGAGGAAATTTATAGGAGAGTTTTCTCTTCGTGTGCAGTAACTTTGCATCCCTGAAATTAATTTCCAAATGAAAAATACTTGGCATGTATTGAGAATGAAGTAAGAAAAATCTCTGCAATGCATGCCCTAAAGAGCTGAAGGTATCCAAAATAGATTAAAAAAAAAAAAAAATCTCTGTTCCCTGAAGGCTCCTCAGAAAAGGAAGGTGTCAGGGACCAGGAGAGGGCATGGAAAAAAGTCACCTGGAAGAGATGGGCCTGGCAGACCTTTGCTTAAACCCTGAAACAGTCTGACGGCATAGGACAGACTGAGCTTGTAGTTTGTGTGGAGTAGAAGAGCTCACGTGCATCTCTAAGTTGTTCCATGCTATCTGCGGACTTGGGGAGGAGCTGGCTGTCCCACGCTAACCCCAGGTGATGTTTGGACAGCCTGTAAGGTTACAGCAAACGGATCTCAGACAGGCCTGCTGACAGCAGCTGGTATCTCTTTTGGCTTGCACCACTTCAAAAGGGATGCACAAAGGAAGAGATGTGGTCAGGTTGTAGTTTTGCTTTTTTTCTAAATACACCTTGAGGACAAGGCTGGCATTCCCCACCATCTTCCCATTCCTCCACACATTACAAAGAACACAGAGGTACTCTGGACCATGGCAGGTCCTTGTTTATATCTATGTTGGTGTTGCTTTTAAATTTTACAGTGCTGTGTCATGAATGGCATCCCTTCCACAGGACTGTTTACTAATAAGAGAGGAAAGAATCATCCACATCACTTTCCCTTCTCTCAGTTGGTTCCCAGGGCTAAACTGTAAAAACAAAAGTGGATCTCACCAAGTTGCTGTTTTCAGAGTAGACCAGCCATTGCTACAGAGCAGTTCACTTTCAGACAGCAACTGTCCTCGGTTGTTACCCACACTGTGCATCACAAACAATTTTGGCAACTCCTAGACCTGTCTTGCAAACCAGTGCACAGCATGGTGTAAACTGGCTGTGTGTTCAGGTAAGCCAAAGTTCTCTGACTGTATCTGACCTGTGTAGAAAACTTGTCTGGCTTGGCTTTCATTAGAACAAAGTTCCTCATTTTAAGGATTTTTGCTTCTCACACATTACCTAAATAGAGAAAACACAGCCCAGCAGCAGAAAGCTGAAAATAAATACTGCTGGTCTTGGCGTTGCAATTCTGGAAACAAAAGCTAGGTTGTTCTTTCATCCCGAGCCCCTTCCATGACAGTCCAAGATACATGGATTCAATTAACAGCTGTGCAGTTTGAAGTTATTTAAGCGGGAAATGGAGCTGATGACTTGTAAGAAATAAATAGATGGTTTTCACATCTCTTGCTACAGCTTGGTCAATGAGTGTTAAGTCTTCATTGACATATTATCCATATAGTCACCACCCATCTATCTGCCAGTTTCCGTCTCATCCTGTCTTTGACACGCCTAACCTTAACTTTCTGCAAATGAAATGTCTGTATGCCAAAGCATTTGTTTTCAGAAAAGTCAGCTGTTTGAAGATACCTTCACAATGCATACAGGAGAAAAACCAGTCTCGCACTGGCCCAAGCAAACAAGACGTGGTTTAGATGTTTTTAAGAGAAGCTGCAATTAGCTATTTAAATTTATGGAGTTCAACACCTCAGGTAAATTTTGGGTGTTTCTTTAGCTTCTAGTGTCCACAGAAGAAAAAAGTATTTAGCAGGTCCACATAATTAGAGTCAGTCATGTTTTAGGATGAAGATCTGAATAAAGACTAATTCATAGTTTTCCCACTGCATTATTTGCCCTTAAGTGACTCTTCTGAAATAAGAGTGCTGACCACAACTGGTCAAAAGACACTTCCTTATGGTGTATTAAGACTTCAATTCCCATGACAGTGAATAAGCAGGTTTCACTCACTTGGTTCTGTCTACCCTGATAACTCAGAAAAAGGTTTGTGACCAGTCCCTTGTGTACATACACACACACAGACACACAGAGAACAGAGAGCACTTTATTACCTACCAGTAGAGAAACACTGTGCCTGTCACAGCTTATGGAGAACAGGATGACTTATGGCACTCAAGAAATCAGAGCAAATATGAGAGGCAAGATTTCCGGTTTTTAATAACTAGAAGGAATTAAAACAATAGTTTGTTGCTTAAATTTGTTTAGGCAATCATTCTGAACCATGTTCCTTTTGGAGGAAAAAAGCCTTTAAAAGGAATGTTTTCCTTATAACCTAATTTTATTTAGAAAATTCATTTCAAGTTTTTTTTCACGTTACAGTAAGAACTAGCACCAGATTTAAATCATGAGTGAGGTATAGAAGTCTGAGCGAGCTGCTCATTAAGCAGCAGAGGCATTAGATAGCACCTATACTCCAGGGCATTTTGATTTTCACCCCAGGGCTTTAGAAAATGCCCACAATTGCAGGATGACTGACCCTATGGAATAATGGATAGCAAGTTCCTGAAACCCATTCTGCATCCAACTCTGGAATGCAGCAATGGGACATCACCTGGCTTGGCAAACCAGCTTGCCACAGGCAGGGCCCAGCTACAGCAGATGTAGCTGATTTAGGGTTAACTAGAGTTTGCAGTTATCCACTAGGAATCTGCTCCCATGGACCAATTACTCTGAATTCCCAGTATTTCCCACCAGCACAGCACAGAGCTGGTCCTTTATGTTATCCAGCTGATTACACCTGAAGATCCACATCAGGGATGGAACTAAACTGAGGTATGACAAATGGGCAGAAGTGAGAAACAGGTGAGTCAGCAAGGATGGTTTTGTAGCAGGAAAATATACAGCAGAGCAGAAGAAACTTTTCTTGCAACAAGCCCACACGGATTTCTACCAAGTCAGATTTACAGCACCGCTTTCATCATTAGTAGTTCTTGTTTTCAGCAGCCCTGTTCACAGAACGGTGCCAAGTGAGTCACACTGTCAGCACTTCTGCACTCCCCTCATGACAGAAAGGGCTCCCAGTTCCACAGAGATGTAGGCACATGAAGTTCTCACCCAGGATCAAGAATGACACCTTACTTTTTATGGCTCTGTACAAACGCAGGGACAGTGAGCGTGCCAGTCTTGACTTCTGCTTGGATTTCAGGTTTGTGCTTTAATGAAAAGACAAGAGCTCGCACCGTTCTGCGATATGGTGCGCTAATGAGACGGGAAGAGAGATGAAAAGCTTCTCGCTCAATATTTTCAGCCAGTGGGTGATCAATCTGAAAACAGCAAAGTATAAAATTAGATCTTTACATTTAATAAGGAGACCAACTGATTGAAATTGGAGTTTGGTGCTTTTCAGTGTTTCTTCATTAATCAGTTTAGATTCAAGGAAATCTACTTCCCATCACAAGTGTAACAGGAAGAGCAATTTAATTCCACCCTAGCAATTAAGGAACAAGGCAACATGGTCAGTAGCAGGGAACATATCCACATCTCCAGCTGGGTGGCAGTACTTTGCCATCACAACAGGAAACTAATCTGCAACTAGCTTTGGGTATCAAGCTCAACTGCAATTATAAGCTACACTGCACTGTCTCCATAAAGCTCACTTTTGATCTTGCTGATAGAAGGTACCTTGGATACTATTTTAAACTTGATTCCAACAGCAACTCTAAGACATGCCAAACACTTGGCAACTCTGCCTGGTGCTATAAAGGGAAATGTGGGCTCTCTGTGTGTAGAAGGAGGTGTAATTAAGAATGCAGAAAGGGATTTGCTAAATGTTAATTATGTAGTTATTGCTTCAACATGTGCCAAAACCTGTAATTTAGCACAGCTTAGAAAAAAATCCCCCACCCATCATGAAATGGTTTTAATTTCACTTCTGCCTTTTGTAATGGGGAATCTCCCACGCTTTGAATACAGGAGATTCCAGCATGCCAAGTAGTATTCCTCCAAGTCCTTCGCCCACTCTATTTTTGCTACCCATCACTAAATTGCCCCTCTGCTGGGCAGCACTAGAAGCCCCTCGGATTCATTCAGCCCCACCTTCCCTTCTCCTTTTTGTCAACCTCTCGGGTGTCCCTGCTCCCCATTTGCTGGACCTCTGTGGCTCCCCTGGCTACATACAGTGTTCATCTGCTGCTGTAAGCTCCACTTGCACATCTGGTGGTAGCAGCAAGCTAGCAGGGTATTTTTCCTTGCTGTGCTTTCAGGCAAGTCCTGTTCAGAGGCAATTCTGCTTTACCCAATACCACTCATTTTAGGGTGGTACCATAGCCTTTATGTCCCACAGGTTCAGACTTTACTACCAGTCTTCTCACCATGCATAGATGTGCCTTCCAAGAACTAAGCTTGACCCAGCAGCCTGACAAAGGTGAGCTCCCGCCATTCTGAGGCATTCCCACAGCAAACCATCCTTTTGTGCTGCCTCAGTAAGTTGGAGAGGTTGTTCTCATAGCTAGCAAACACGTAGCTTTGAAACTCTTGAGTGCTTATCACTTGACTTGCCATTTAAAGGATAATTAATGAATAAATTAAAAAGGATAATTATTATGGCATTTCATAGACCAAGCAAACTAGTCATTAAGCCTTACAGCAAAGCCCCGTTCATTTAGTTAAAGATACCTGAGGGATCTGGTATTTATCACCACTTTATATACTGTCAACCTTGCCTCTCTGTTTTTGCAATAGATTTAAATTTACAAATGTTTAATTACTTAAATATGAAACACCCAAAAGGTCCCAGTGTTGCTTTCACAGCTGTTAAGTAGTAGGAAAAACTATGTTCTATTAACTTCCTCTTTCTCAGCCCAACTGCAGTAGCTACACAACTATTCTGTTGACTGGTTATGTAAATGAGAGAAAATACACCTCACAATTAGCATGTTTACTTGGTTAACAACAACAACAACAAAATTACCTTCCTTGAAAACAAAGTTACTTATAAATAGGGACATGCAGCGAATCGCTGAAAACAGGAACAGATCAGCTGGTCTTGTCCCCACTCTGCAGGCAGGACCAGCTTTACAGTAGCTATGGCTGAAAAAGGCTTGTTTAATTTGTTCCTACAAGGAATAACTCTTTGAGCCAAAGACAAATGGATCTGAACGTCACCTCTAGATCCAGGGCTTCACAAAGCAGCTTCCGTGCATTCTTTCTGAAAGCCTCGGTCTTGGGATCGCTTCTGACCTCTATTGAGGGCTTGTTTGAATGGTCTTTGATGAAAGTTCGCCACTCTGTGTAAATATCTTTGGCGAGGCTGGCCACATCGTGATCTGAATGTTTGCGCATCTTATTCACTGTGTGACCTGGAAAACAATAACAGCTCCTTCACATTTGGTAGGTGGACAAAATACAATGGACGCCAGTCAAATCATATCGGTGCTAAAGCAGCCACGCACCTTTTTAATTCAGGCAGCGTCAGCAAAACAACCAGAGCATTGACACAAAGACAAATATAAAATTATTAGGAATTAAGACTGAAATTCTCACTCCTTGACTTCTGCAGCGACTGTTGCCCAAGCAATTAGCAAGGAATTGACCTATACATTTGAAAATTACCTTCCCAAGTCACCGAGGTAAGGAGCAACACTTGCGTAATACAGGGCTACATTCATTTTCTACACAGATACTAGATCTGGTGAAAGCTTGTAAGACTTGCCTACAAAGAATGCTGTTTTTAAACTGAAAACCCCTTTAAGGAAACAGTTGTTGCTGGTGATGGCTATAGCATTTTAACACACAAACATCACGGTGACTCCAGGCAGAATCTTTCCAATCGATAGGGCCTGCCAGTGCAAAAGAGGCTTTCCTCTGAAAGGAGACAAAAGGGACCTTCTTCTAGCGGGGTATTTCTCTCTGACCAGTAGCGCTGTTGGCCAGGAGATGTCACTGTTAGGCTTCTGTGGCTCTTCCAGCCCAGCCGCATTCAGGCAGGCACTAGGAAAAATCTCGGGAAAAGCCTGAATAAGCTGAACACGGCAAATAAAATGACAGTTCAGAAGTATGGGGAAAGGGGCAGACCGCATCTCCTTTTCTAAGGCAAGGGGGGCTCTCCGAACAGAGATCCAGCCGCTCTAATGGCAAACAAAGGCCAGGATGCTCTCCATAGTCAGGAAAGGCAGGGAGCAACCATGTGGTCTCACATTATCCCTCCCCCAAGTCCTATGGAAAAAAGCCAGGCATCGGGCTGTGTCATTTGCATGGAGCTGCCCATCGTGCTGGGGGTTTCTCAGGGTGAGGATGCAGTAAGCAGTTTTGGGCCAATCTGAGAATTTCTTGCATGTTCAGAGGATTCAGCCAGGTCAAACAGATGAGCTGTGTCTCGGATGGCAAGACAGCGCTCTGCCATGCCCCTGACAGAAAGCAGGAGAAGGAATAAGACACAGAGGTGCCCAAGAAGAGTTCTTCAAAAATTTGACCACAGAAGTGGTGATGCAGTATTTGGTAATAAGCAGGCAACCTGGGAGGAATTAGAGGACAGCTGACTTTTTCAGTACAAGCTCTGAAAACTGCAGGCTGGATATCAACAATTTTTTATTGGCAGCTACACTCATTTCTTAAAAAGCTTGCAAGCTAGTCTCTTTTGTACTGACAAGCCAAGCAGACACAAGACAACCCAATATCCACAGTCTAAATCAGACAAGATGTACCTATTTTTGTTGAAAGTAACACTTCCTTGGAAGGTATTTTCTTCTTCAGCTCCTCCAAAGCTTCGATCAGATTCTCTTTTGGTTGCCCAGGAAGCTCAAGCATAGACTTCCATCGTTTTATGTCTTCCACAACCACAACTCTCTGGAAAAGAGAAAAGCCATTAGGGAAGTGGAATATTCTTATTATAAATAAGGACACTGGCTTCATCTCTGCTAATGGGGCTGTTATCAACACATGAATTATTGATTATGGTATGAACCAGAGCACAGAATACATGATGGCCTGGAATGATGGGTACTTGCTTGAGATTGGCAGCCTACTGCAAATCAAGACTGAAGTAAATAGAAAGCAAAGCAAGATGCTTCACCTTGGTCTGCCAAACTCTAGGGCACGTAACAGCAACTGTCTGCTAGAATAGAAGTGTTTTGAATTTCAGGAGTCCATTGTATAAATGTGTCTTAATAGAAAAAGGGATTAAGAGGGAGGCAGCTAATTATCTTTAGCAGCCTGGCAGAATCTGAATCCTGCTCAGATTTGTTTTAAATTTAAAATAATGCCAGCAAGGAGAGAAACAAAGCATTAGGGAACATGAACACAAACTCAAGTACACTGGACATTTGCAGGGTTTCTTGCCCTGTTTTTGCCACAGACCTTGACAGAACAGACTGCAAACAGCGTGAGTCTCATATTTTGGACAGTGAGGCATCTTACAAAGATTCAGCAGTGGTCAGACAGCTGGGGTGCTTTACGCACCATTCTTTTGCTTTCTGCCTTACACTAATAAGGTCTCTGGTGCAGCAAACATTTTCCTGTTGTGCTTCTACAAACAGGTGGCAAAGAGGTGCTCAGCTCTTACGCATGTCTTGCGCAGGACCATCATGCAACCAAGTGAAGGGCTCTCCTTGCTGGGGAGAGAAGTGAGCCAGCTGGCAGTACTGAAGCTGGTGGTGTCACCTGGCTGTACTTGAATTGTGCACCCAGCCTGACCCTATGCCACACCAAACATGCAGGAAGGAGCATCTAGCTTAGGAAACCCCTTTCAACGCAGCAGAGCCCTCTGCGCCTTTCTAACTTTGCTTCCCTGTCCTCCGTGAGGATGCCACCTCGACACTGCATAGATTTCGGTGAAGAGCTGGAACCACCAGTGGTTTACAAAACGTTCCTCCCGCTCTCACCCCATCCCGCTCAGCTCCGTGCAGAGGCAGGATGGCAGCCTGGCGAAGGCCTGACACCCCTTCTTCCCTCCAAGGTGCCTCAGGGCCAGCCCGGCTCCTCCTGGGGTGCTCCTGCCACCCCTGCACGCAGCCTCTGGGGAGCAGCGTGGTCCTGCCCCAGCGCCAGGCCTCACCTCGAAGGCTCTCACCTCACCTCGAAGGCACCGGGCCCCGCAGCAGCAGCACCCGCTGCCGCGGGGTGAAAACCTCCCCTCAGGCCCGGGAGACCGGGGCGAGCCGTGCTACCCTCCCCACCACCACCCCCCCAGCGCCGGTGACCTGCCTTGAGGGACTCGAGGGTGGCCTGCCGGTAGGCGCGGGGGGCCGGCCCGGCCCGGCGGGGGCTCTCCGGGCAGCGGGCCCTACGCACCACGAACCGGTCCATCCTCTCGCCCGCCCTCCCGGAAGCCGCTGCCCCGCCCTTCCCGCCTTGTAGTTCCCGCCGGAGGGGAGGCCCTATGGGATGGCTGGGGCCGCCCGGCGGCGCGGACTACATTTCCCAGCAGGCACCGCGCGGGGGGGGCGGTGGCGGTTAATCTCGTGAGAGTCCCCCGGTGCCCGCTGCCGTCAGTGGCGGGGTGGGGGGTCTGCGGGAGGAGGAAGATGGCGGCGCGGCGGGGCGGCCTCCTCTGCCTGCCTCTCGCCTTGGCGCTGCTGGCGGGCGGCAGCGGCGCTCGGGGGGCCGGGCCGTTGCCCGTCGCCTCCTCCGAGGCTTTTGACTCCGTGCTGGGCAACACGGCGTCGTGTCACCGCGCCTGCCAGCTGACCTACTCCCTGCACACCTACCCCAAGGTACGGGCGGGCCCTGCCTCACGGCTCTCCCGCCGCGGCGGGCCCCTTCCCGGGCTCGGCCCCGCTCCCCTTCTCCCTCCCTCCCCTCCCCGGGAGCCGTCCTGCGGCTGGCGCGGCCGTCCCCGGGCCTGGCCCTCGGCCCTCTCCCCCTGCAGCCCCTCGTCGTGTCTTTTGGCTTCTTGTGCTGCGGAGTGACGGGACACCGCCGGGATTTTCTCGGGCAGGAGCCTTTTTCGAGGCGTGTCCCCGTGCGTGTGTTCTCCAGCGGCGTTGGACGTGTCTTCAAGCAAATATAAACCTGAAGGAAGCTCATGCTCGCAGTGCTGAGGGGCAGTCAGCAGCCCTGCTGCTGCTGCTGCGGTTCTTCTGTGGAGTGTCTCGTCTGGCTTAGGTTTTTGTCCCCTCAAAGCAGAGGATGCAGTCCCTTCTCTAAAGATAGATCCTGCGTTTTGAAAATAGATGGTTAGGCTGCAGCTTGCCCAAGAAGCGCCGCTTTCAAAGTATAGCTTTGTTAGTGCTGGGTATCTCTGTGGGTTTTGGGGGATTTGCTGCTTTTTTTTCCCCTCCTGTTCCTAAAGAGGCAGCTGTAATTTGGCTTAGGCTGTTCTATATTTTGGGGCACTAAAACAGTGCTGTGTTCGTGACAAGCCAGAGATGACGCTTGGATGTTGAAGGATGAAGCATAAATGATGATAAACGAGTAGCTTGTCAGAACCTTCAGTCTGTGTTTTAATTCACTTGCATGGAATTTTTTTCCTCTCGTGATAAATACTGAAATAGTGTCTAACGGGAATCTAATTTCATACTCCAGAGTTTGCTGTTGGTTCAAGCTTTGTACAGCTTGGAACTACGAGCTTGAATTTGGAAAGTCTAGTACCAAAAATCTCATCTTTCCCGCTTCTTTCTTGGCAATACACTTCGTTATCAGCTGCAGCTATGTAGCAGGTTGAACCCCAAATGATGGGAGCTCTTAGCCCATCTTTGAGATTTCACACGAGGGCAGCAGGCAAATGGAAGCGGTGATAATGTTAGGTAATAGGGCTTTGTCTGCTTTCTTGTGGAACTTAAATCGGATTTTGTGATTCTGTAGCTGGTACTGGTATCCCCATGGAGAGAAGTAACAGGGAGTTATGTGGAATACAAGTAAACTTACATCTGTACTTATGGCGTGTTTTGGTGCTTACGTGTGACGATAGTGAGGAGAAAGAACTAAACCTGAGAAATTAGGACTAAACATTATCCTAATATATTTCCATACTGTTTTGGTGCAATGCTGCTCTTGTTTCTATTATAGGACTCGTTCAAGGAAGGCTGATTATTTCTGTGCTTTTTACTGTACTTTTGAATTCTTTGTTGTGTGTTGTTGGAGCTATTGAATAATATGCTCATCTCTTCCATCACATTTAGTCTTTTTTCGATTTGTCACAAAACTACCAGTTGAATTGAAGGAAATTGTTGTCATTGGAAAGTAAGACAAGCTTCATTGACACCTCCGTGGAAGACTGCCATAGAAATCTGTCTCCTAAAGCTAATTCTGTCTGGGTATCAAATTATGAAACATGTTTTCTGCAGTAGCATAACTATATTAGCCACCTTGTCAGTGTTGTTAGAGCTAAGTTTTAATTTACATTCACAGTTTTCTACTTTTGTGCCTTTAAAGCATGTGAACTTGTGCTCTCAGAGACAAATAATGGCCAGTTAATTTACGATAGGTTATACAGTAAGGTGTGGTATGTTTGGTTTTTGTTAAATTAATGCAGAGTCCATTTTCAACCTGTACAGCAATTGGCTGCCGTCACTTGGGTGGTTATATGGTTAGTGGTTTTGATGGGTCTGATTCACGATAGGGTGTGTTCATAAGTAGGAGCACTTATGTAATAGAGGCTGTCTTTAGTTCTGCAACATGGAGAGCACTATATGTGGAAAGTGCACATCCATCCCTTTGGTATTGTGGACAGAAGAAATACTATGTGTAGGTTTTCTATATTTGCATAATTTTAATAGTTGCAGTGAGGAAGCACTCTTCCCCTTCAGTTCAATATAATGAATAAAAATGTGTGTTTGTGGAACTGGTTTGGCAAGTAAGCAGGTAACCAGGGTACTGGTATAGTACATCAGAAGATAATCTCTTATTTCTGTTGTAGTTCTGATTACAGTCTGGTGGATACATTTTAACATGCTGTCAAAATTAGTCTTTTTTTTGTCCTTTCCTGTTGGGTTCTAGGTGTTCTGAGATGGAAGACTACTCTTTGTGGGATTAAACATCAGTAAATCTTTTACAGCAGTATATCTTGTTTTTAAACCCAACATTTTTTTTTAAAAATGCAGTGCAACTTTGGTTGTGAGTTGTAGGACTGGAATTACAAAATAGAATTTGCTGTTCCAGGTTTGCCCCACCACAGAATGAAGAGCTCTGAAATAAATCAATAGGTATGTCAGTGTTAAAGCGCTGTAGCTTGGTTTTATTTCAGATCATCCAGAATGTCATGTTTAGCTGGCTTCTAGGTCTAGTGGAAGGAAGGAGGATGGTGCTCTGGTGGGTGGCTTTTTTATAGCACTTCCAAAAAAAAAAAAAAAAAGTATTTGTTTTCTGACAATTTAATCTTGAATTGAGGGATGCAAGCCTTTTCTTCTGCCTTTCCAGGAAGAGGAACTGTACGCATGCCAGCGAGGCTGCAGACTCTTTTCCATTTGTCAGTTTGTGGATGATGGCATCGATTTGAATCGAACCAAACTGGAATGCGACTCCGGTAAGATTTCAGTACTCCTTCAGCATCCCGTAATGTGGAGACATAACAGAGGGAAGAGCAGGAACGTCTGAAAGGGTTTTGTTAAATTGGTGGGATTACTTCAGTTGCTTTCTGGTTTTGTTTAACAATTTCTTAAAGTTTATGTACAGGATATTAAAAAAAAAAAATCTTAGGGAAAGGTTGTCTGTTCTCTGCGAGTTTCTCCTTACCTGATGCTTAGACCTGATGCTTAGTGTTGCTATTTGCCTGAATTTCTTAAGTATCGTCAGTCTCTGTAAATAAATTAGAAACACTTCATTTTACTATAAACAGTTTGTCATAGAAAACACAAATGGCTGGGAAAAAATCCTTTCCTTTCCTTTAATAATTCCATGTGACAATCAGTCCCATTTACAATTCCTGACAAACTTGTATATACAAGTGAATTGTTCAGAAGAGTAAGAACACAGATCTTAATGTGCTGTCTGCCTTGTAACTTGTGGTCTAGGCTACGTCCTGAGGTTTACCTACAGCTAAACTCTTGGGAATGAGGTACGTGTTTTGTTTGAAATAGGTCATTAAATATTGGTGACTAATTCTCTCAGTTACCTGTGTTAGAGCAAAAATTTGATGAAATATGTGTACTATAGACCAGTTAATACTGGTTTTGGAATTGTATAGAACTTTCATCCAATAATATCGAGGGAGCTGATTCACAGTTTTAGTCAGAGATTAAGTGGGACATAACCACCCAAAGCAGGAAAGCTAGGAGCTCTCCGTCTGTATTTCCAATACAATTAAGCACCAAGCCAGCACTCAAAGGAGGCTTCTATCCTCTCAGTACCTCAAAAACAAGAGGGCTAGTGGCTAGCTCAGAGAGCTGATGGAATGTACGCAAGTAGAAAGCCTGACATGCAGAGATGCTAATGTGATACAAAACTGCATTAAATACTCTAGAAATGGGCTAATGCTCTAGTCTGTCATACACTGTGACTAGCTGTGATACAGCATGTCAATCTAGTTGTCAAACCGCACATTGAAGAGTGCCATAAAAAAGGGTAATGTAGCAATAGACCACATGTAGAGGTAATTGAACAGTTGCTTACTTTCTGGTTTAACTCTCCTTCCTGAGGCTGTTGTCTTTTTCTGGCTTATGTTCTGTAATCTGTTACACTGGTTGGTACCCTGACTAAGTATTCTATGTTTGGCAAGATACATCTTGGCTGATCTGCTCGATTCTGTCTTTGGATGCTTCTTTATGCCTGCAAACACTAGTTTGGTGGCAGTTTTATCATTGAATTGCTGTTCAGGTGCTAGGAGCTGAAAACTGAAATTCTTAGCTGCTCATGCCCTGATTCCTGACAGCTTCTTAGCCTTTATGATGGTCTGTTTGTTCCTGCAGAAAACTGGGAGAGCTGCTGTCCTCTGTGTTGCTACTTGGTTTGATTCTTTAGTTCAGGTTGTACTGCAACATTGTCCACCTAAGCTTTAGAGTTTGGGGAAGAGCTATGCCCATGTATTGTCTGCCTGATTTCTCCATGGGCAGAATAATCTAAATTATTCTCTCTGAATAATTTAGATTTCTTGGCCTTTATGATCTCTAGTGAACAATTAATAGAAGCTATCTGTAAAACAAAGAGTGGGCTTCATTTTTCATTAAAAAAATATTCCATAATACTTTCAATGCAGTTTCTGTACTCCTCGCACTAGCAGGAAAATGCTCCTTTGGTTTTCCTGTGATACCATGACTTCTGTTGTTACTTCAAAGGGATTTAATGGACTGATGGTCCCTCTATTCTTTTTAGGACTCCACCTCTGTTCTCTGAGGTAAAAATTCATGTTTTACTTGATACGTAGAGGAAGAACTAAAGTGGTAGCGGGAGGATCAATGAAAACTTGCACCCCTGAGATTGGCCAGGGTAACATTTCTGATCGGTTGCTCTGACTGCATTCAGATTTCAACTACTTCATCTGCCTAAGCTCTGATTCCTTAACCTTCATTAGACCTCAGAGCAAATGCTATCCTTGGAGCGATTGCCATATATTTTCTTGCAAATGGGATTGTCAGTCCTTTAGCTGCTGCTTTGTTTCTGATCCAACTTATACTGAAAATGTTTTCTTAACTAAAATGCAGAATTTATCTTCTCATTTGGGGAACTTCTTCCTTGCAGCCTGTACTGAAGCATACTCCCAATCTGATGAACAATATGCTTGCCATCTTGGATGCCAGAACCAATTGCCATTTGCTGAGTTAAGGCAAGAGCAAGTAAGTAGATGACATGTTTTTCAAATACCACCTACTTGTTTTCTGTTCAGTGTGTGTCTTTGCTTTTTAAAGTTTCTTCAAATGGAAAATAAATCTTCTGAGGACTGAAACCTAGATATGAGGCGAGGGGTGAGCAAGAACATGAGTTCTGTCCTTTTCACATAGAAACAAATGGAAAACCAGTTAACGTTGTGCTTGCAGTTAATGTCCCTGATGCCAAGAATTCATCTCCTCTTTCCTCTGACACTGGTGAGATCATTCTGGAGTGACATGATGGATTCAGCTCAGAGCTTCATAACATCCTCGTGGACTTTCTACCTTCAAGCAGATGATGGCAAGATTGTCATATTCCAGGTGCTTGCCTTTTTCTTTGAGATTAAGGTGTCCTGGCTGCTAAATGTTTAACTCTGCTCCTTCGAGTCACAGGAAAGACTATAAAGCACTATCAGATGTGTTTAGTTTCTGCTAGTACTTCACTGCCTTTAGGGCCAGCATAAGGGGGGAGCAGAATCAAACTTAAGCGAATGGTGCGTGTCTTAAGGTTAACTTCCGTATTAGTTCTGAAAATGTAAATGATAGATCAGTGGAAGCTTGCTAGAAGGATCTCCTAACTCCTTATTTTCTTTTAGTCAAAGCCAGAAGTACAGTATGTTCCACAGCTTGATCAGGAAACCGGAGATACGAGAGGATCCTTGTCGCTGAGTAAAACAGCCTGTAAGTTGTTCTTTGTGCTCTGGAGCAGCAAAAGCAAATGTTCCCTGTCATAAAAAAAAAAAAAAAGGTTGCAGGTGGCACATGAAAGCAAATTTTTAGAAAGCTGAAATATAATTGTTTGCCATGTAGACTGCACT
Source organism: Haliaeetus albicilla (assembly GCF_947461875.1). Taxonomy (NCBI): domain Eukaryota; kingdom Metazoa; phylum Chordata; class Aves; order Accipitriformes; family Accipitridae; genus Haliaeetus; species Haliaeetus albicilla. The sequence continues at coordinate 6,325,116 of NC_091490.1, forward strand.
ATGTACACTTAGAAAAGTCTGTGGTGGAAACCAAGGTCTGCTGGAAATAGAAACGTGCAAGCTAGGGCCATTTTAAAAGCTTCCTTTTATGCTCTCTGTATAGACAAACTGTGCGGTGTTTGGGTCTTCTCTTTTATTGCTTTCCCAAGTGCTGTTTCTGCTGTTGTATTTCAGCAGACCTACGTCCAGGAAGTTCGCAGACATACCGAGGACTTTTTGAAGAGCGAGAAAATGACAGCTTTTTCAAGTGTCTTTCCGTGTATGTATATTGAAGAATGTCTGTACCTAGTAAGGAGGATAATGGCCTTTCCTCTGTGTGTGTGTGTGTATGGGGGCACTAGTGCAAGATCTCAAAAGTGGTACAAGTCTGTTAGGTTCAGGATGCATAGCACTTATAATTGTGTATCTGACTGTTATGGCTACTTTTCCGTGCTGGCCCCATTTGCAGGCTATTCTGCCAACTTTGATTGTCCTTTCCGTTTCAAGTAAACGTCATATTGATAATTTCCTACGCTGTTTTTGGAGTGTGTTCTGTGAACTGTTTAAACAATACTGTGTTTTGCCTGTTCTTTAGCTCTGGATATGTTTCAGGACAAAGCACTTGTTTTATATTTTGGATTGGGACTGTCTGACAGGAAAGACACTGTTATGTCTCATTTCCAGGCTGAAAATACCCAGTATCTCTTTATTAAAGATTTGCTGAAGATCAGTGTGTTGGTGGTTCTTTCCCTTACTCTAATTACTTTCTCCTTAAAAGTTTACGCAGGAAGGGTCAGTGAATTGCATCCCAAATGTGTAACAGAAAAATCTGTTTTTAAAACTGTAAGTGGGAGGATGCTTAGGGCACAATAAACAGAATCTAGCGAGTCTTCTGTGTCTTTCAAGTCAGATACTAAACAGGCATTAGAGTACCCAGGAGTCTGAAGTGGGCAGTGTAGCTGGAAGAGCTAGAGACTAATGACTCAGCAGGAAATGCAATCAAAATTGAGCCAAACTTTTTAGAGGGTCCATTGTCTTGTATTCAGTATATGAAATCTGGTAACATTCTTTTCATTTCAGAAATTCCAGTTGGATTTTAACTACTACGCTCGTCCTGTCAGTGTTGGTACTGCTCTGGATTTGTTGCGCAACTGTAGCTACAGCTGTAGAGCAATATGTTCCATCTGAGGTACTACTATTTTATAACTTACGATATTTTGAATTTATTAATTTTATTACTTTTATGTTACAGCTGTCTAGAGACTTAAGAAACATTTGGGGGGGGTCAGCTAGAAAGAGGGTTTTTTTATTTTGCTGATGTGGTTAGCAAAACAATTATGTTATTTAAAAGATGATTTTATAGCTGAACAATTCTTGCTTATTCCTGTGGCTGATTGGTGCTCTGGACCTTACTCAGGCAGCCCAAATATGATGTCTTTTGGTTTGTAGCACTCTCCTCTTGACAACCTTCAGATTACTCTTAACAAATGGAGGCTCCTTCTAATTTCTCTGGGAATAAAGCTGTACTGAGAGTTGGATGGTATAGGTGGAACGCAGTATGGATTTAATCCAGGAGCATCAATAGTGAGGACAGAAGTGACAGCATATTATCTGTGCGCACAGAGTCTGATCAGAGGGGAACTGGCTGAACTAGCATCCCTAGTGCCCAGAGAGGTCCCCCGCACTTCTGAAATAAGCAAGGCTCACAGTATTTGCAAACTAAAGGAGCTGTTACACATGCACTGTATCTATTGTTGTTCTGGCAGATTTAATACATTTTTGTTGGACTCAAATCTAGTTCCAGCCATGAATTTCAGATGTTACAGAAACCCAGGGTTAACTTCTGTTGAACGACTGCAGCCGTCAGAACTAGGAATGTAGTTGCTTAATGAAATACATTTTATTCACAGTATGGAGAGTCTTTGTCTTAAAGTAAATTGTTTAAATATTTCAGAAGCTGAGCATCTATGGAGATTTGGAATACATGAATGAACAAAAACTGAACAGATACCCATCCTCTGCACTTGTTGTGGTTAGATGCAAGACTGAGGAACATGAAGAAGCAGGACCTCTTCCTACAAAAGTCAATCTGGCTCAATCAGCAATTTAAATAAGTCTTCATTGGATCCAATAGACTAATTCTAACAGAGCTAGCAACTCCTGATTGTTTGTGGTGGTTCTTCAGATAAGAAGCTTAGCAGCCAGTCTTTAAATGCAATTAAAGTTAAAGAATCAACAAATGTCATGGGATTTTGTTTTCAACTAGTAGTGAAGATTCAGACATCTTGAATTTACGTTTGTTTCCAGACATAATCACTTCTCACTGGTGTTTGCTATGTGTCTTTTTGCTTACAAAAGCTGTAAGCATGCTTTCCATACTTCTGCCATGACACTTTCAAACTTATTTGTGTGTTCTAGGATGTAATGTGTACATTCAGAGTTAGCTTTGTAAAGGTATAAGAAATTTTAAGTAGGCAGGAAATGCCTTTTTAGTGTTGCACTTTCTGTTGTAGTTAAGAGAAAATATTATAAAATTACCTGCTGAATTTTTGTACTTGTTAATGTCCATGCACAAACAGCCCTGTCTCTAAAAATAGAAATATATTTTTTCTACAGTGTGGCAATATCCAAGATGGAAAGCATTTGTGAGGTACTATAGGCTAGAACTCAGTTTGTGAAAGATGTTAAAGCTTATGGACATATTCCTTCACACACAGAACATAACATGGTCAATTATTTTGTCAACCTTTAGCCTTTAAATCTTAAATTGCTTGTAAAGTTAGCGCCTGTGTTTTCTGAAGAAATTCTACTTTCTGTTCTTGATTAACTATTCTAGTCTTGTAACTTCATTTACAGAAACAAGTTGATTCCTGAGAAATGAGAACAGACAAATAAAATTGACTGTATAGAAAATGTTGACTATATAGCTTTTTGCTATGGTTAATTATTGACCACAACATACTCAGTATGAAAGCCTGTCTGGAGCATTCCTTTCATGGGCAATGTGACCTGATTTTGCTACATGATTCACTCTCACAACCACAACGTACAATGTCCCTCAAATTTCCAATATATTTTTTGCAGCTCTCCTCTTTGAGGAGATTACTATATGCTGGTTCCCATAGCATTTACAAGTTGGGGATGTGTGTGGTTTATTTTAAGGTCTCTTAAGTGTTTGAAAGCTGGCTAGGATGCATGATCTCTCATCGTCATATTTTGTTGATTATACAAAACCACCTTGAAGGTTTAAACAAACAAACAAACAAACAAAAATATTCAACACCTCTTCAGGTTTTGAATTCTGGTGAGAACTGTAAAGGTTCTGGAGGACACAGTATAGTGTTCCCTCACTGTAAAAACTGGTTCAATAGTCATTCCTAATTCAGCTATAACGCTGATGGTTGGGTAAGTACAGATGATGGAGCCTTGCAAGGGCAATTAAGCAGGAATGTGCATTAAGTGGTCTGTACAGCGCTGCTGAAAACCTTAGCTTGGAAGCACTCAAGCAGGTTTTCTGTCAGTAAGGTTTAAGAGCATTAAAAGACATTTGTTTAAATCAGGCTTCTATCAACGTGCAGAAATTGCATTTTCAAGTCTTAAATTAGTTGTACCTCTTCGTGCTAAATTCTTCAGCAGGACAACATCATAGCCCAGAAATTTGGGTGCCAGCAGCCATTGACAGGTACCTTTGTGTGTTGGTGGCGTTATTGCAAAGGCCTCAGGCATGACTTGTGAAAATCGATGGTGTGATGTTTTCGGAACACTGTTCACTTGCACAATCACAGGGGCGGGAAATCCCTCTGTTTGCAGTAGTGATTCAGCTGAGACGTGCCTTTCCGCTCATGTAGTGCAAACCTCAGTATACAGCCCCGTTTGGGTGCAGGATGCCAGTGTTCCGCTTTGAGCGGTATCAAATGCAACTTGTGCAATGGATGTTTAAATTCATTTGTAAACACGAGCTTTACTTCAGTGATTATTGCCTGTCGTCTTAGCACTTTGTTGTTCGGGATTGCCTTTCCAGAAAAGACTTTAGCAATCCCACTTTTTCTAACTGAATTACTAACATGGAAATGTTTTCAATTCTGTTAAAATGTTTTCCCTTGTGATTATATGTAGTTGCAAAAGGGAGTGTTACAGCTTCATGAAAACATGGCTGTTTGCCTGTTTCAGATGTGTACAGTACAACCTCTGTTATGTTGATGACTCGGAAGAGAAAGTTTTGCGACATAAAAACGTTTGACTTTATTGCTTACATTCCTAGGTTTGAGTTAAACAACTAACTTCTACTTTTATTTGGCGTTGTATCTGCTTACAACAAAGGAAGAAACCACAAGTTTTACGTGTTTTGTCTTTTGTTCGCTGTTTAATGACATTTCAGCTAAGTGATCTGTGCAGTGAAGCCAGTGATTCAGTAATGTGCTGTTAGGTCACAGGAAACTGTGCCTGTGGCAATCTGTCACTTGGCACTACTGTTTCCAGAGTGAGCCAGAGTCTGAAGAATTTGTTACGTGTTGTACTTGTAAGCTCTTGTCAAAGTATCTTCCCTCAGTAAAATCAGATACTAGCTAGGCTGCAGTAATTGAACTGTTTCTCAAGATTTCTAATCTAAATGGACTATTTAAGCTATCTTGGCATTTGACTTTGCAAAATGGCTTGTCCTACTCATTTTTTGTTAAATGTTTGACTTCCTGACATCTTCATTTTCAGAGGCTGCAATTTGGGTTTGATCTCTGCCCAAGACAGCTGTTTAAATGAAGGGCCTTAAATTATTGAAATTGCAGGAGGAAAGCATTTTATATTCTCTTTAGGCACGTGTTCAACTGGACTTGTATCAGCATTTAAATGGAATCATCTTGACACAAATGAGGCAACCTTCTCAAGCGTGTGCAATTCATTGCTGGCAGAAATAGCCATGGTACATTTGGGGGGGCTTGGGGTTTTTTTTTTGTAGGTGCTAGAATTAACAATAGTCTCCTGTCATACTGATATGTTGATCCATGTTCCCTGTTCAGCTTCTCTGATCTTTGGCAAAGATTTTTTTTCTTTTTTCTTTTTTCTTTTTTTTTTTTTTTTTTTTCATTTCAGAAGGGCTTGCTTGTGTTTGTTACCTCATTCTCATGAACTCATTTTTCTGACCTATAAGCAGTCTTTGATGTGAGGTAACTGCTCTAAAATCCAACTGCCTAGTTGGCTATAGCTGAGCTGAATAATCTTGGTGTAGGAAATAGATGATGATAGATGTCAGGTCTTACAGACATTTGCCTCTAAGAGTGGGTTTACCCCACATTTTAAACATTTCCATCGTAGATTGTTTCATGGGGCATGCATAGCTAGCCCACTTGACCTGGCTCTTACATGGGACTCTTAGCAAACTCACAATCACCTAATAAGCTTTCTGAAGGCTCAAAATAGTCCTTCTGTATCAAGTCTGATTAGAAACTAAAACTTCCTTTTTAAAGAGAAACAGGTCTGGAATTTAAGATACGCAGGTTTTAACCCTTACTCTGTCATTCTTCCATATTGTAGCAGGTGCCCAGACTTGCAGACTGTTTGCTGCTTGGCATTTGGTGTTTTCACCCCAAATCCCCCTTGGAACAGGAGAGCTTTCTATCACCAAGTTTAACGGTGATGTATTCCTGTGAGAAGCTTCTGCTTTGGACAAATTGGTGTTGCCATGCCGAAGAAGGAGCTCCTGAAAGACTATATTTAATTCCGGCTAGTCTGGGAACGGGTGAGTGCAGGGTTAGCAGACGCCCTTGTCAGGAAGCATATATTAACTTGATGTAATCGGGAATGAGTTGTATGTGTGGGTATGGGAGAGGGAAGCAGCCATAATTGTTCCTCCATGTCGGGCATTATTTGGTGCTTTGAATCAATTCGAGACAACTCTCTTGGGGCCAACGTATAGGCAATATAGCTGCCAGCTTCTCCTCCGAAGCCCTGGTAAGCTCGTTTTGCTAGTGCTTGGGGAGGAGTCGTGATATGTGAGGTGGCAGCAATTTGGAGGCACTTGAGTCCCATGAACCCTCCTGTGAGCAAGAAGAACGCGGGCTCCTCGAACACTTTATGCCGGTGCTTTTTCTGCCCCCCTACCCCCGCGGCAAAGCTGCCTGCTCACGACACTTTATCCTCGAAGCTGCAAAACTCCACTCTGCGTCTGCTGTGCTGAGACCCGCGGCCAGTTTCGAAGGCTGCAATCTATTTGTAAGTTCCTGTTAGCTACAGGCTGAGCTGCTAAGACTTAACTGCAGGCCTGGAAATTCAAGTATGCAAGTAAGAGAGAGGACCCTGGAGGATTTCCTATGCCAGTGGTTGTTGCCCAAGCAGGGAAGCTATTCCAGATGGTTGTATCCTGCACAGCTCTACTGACATCTGAACATCTTGTGGGAGTCCAGGCTGATGCTGCTACGAGGTCAGTGTCTCAGCTCTGTCTTGGGAAGGAGGTGGGCAGAAAGGAGACTTGAAGATGATCAGACTCTCTTCCCTCAAAAATTCATCATGAAGGGGGGTTCTTCCTGACCAGCACCAGGGTAAATGCAGTCGGCATCAGCTAGGGGTGAGCGTTCATCTTCCAAACTGGCGTCGGGAGCGGCAGCAGGGTTCTCGACATCCAAAATCTCCGTGTGCTTTATGATTTGCCTAATGCCCTGTTGTGAAACCAAGATGGAGCCAGGAGGAATGAGAAGCAAACCAGAAATCCCGCTTCCAACTGCAGCTGAAGCGCTGCCTTCCTCATCCTCTCCTGCTTGCGTGCCTGGGCAGCAAGCGCGCTCCTTGCTTTCCTTCCTCTGTTGGGTTTTGTATCCTGGTAACATCACTCATGCAAAGGTGCAGAAAACTCCCTGCGGTCCTTTGAGCTGCTGTGAGGGCTGTCTGGAAAGCATGAACAAAACTCACCCCCAGGTACTGTTCTTCTCTTCAGAAAAATCTTATGTGCAGCTGTTTCCTAAAGTACATGTGTTCTTGATAGTGTTGTTTGTCTGACCTCTTTATCACTGGTTTCTGTGAGATTTCAAGTTGTTTCTACTTAACCTAACTTGATACAAAAGGAAAGTATTGATATAAAGCACTGGACTTGCATTGGTGTTTGTTTTACAAATGGGTAACTAAGATTTAAAAGGTGATCTGATTGTTTGCTGTGTGAATTAAATGTGCCACGTTTCCACTGAGGCAATTTTTGCTTGTATGTAAAAATAAAGGAATACATTCTATATTCCTGGCTAAGATGGTATGAGAACTAGAAAGGCCATACCTTTCGTGGTTACTGCGTGCTGCTTCTGTAAACAGTCTTTTATTTCTTTCCTTCTAGAGAAATGGTGATGTAGCTACTTTGGATTCAACAAAGTCCTTCTCTGGAGAAAGAGGTAACGAATAAAATGCAGAGCTTAACATTTTTATTGTTAAAGTATAAATCAGTTGAAACTATCTATGTAATGTAAAATACAACCAGTATTTATGGTCTGTTAAGACTGATTTCCCTGTCCCCCTCCCCCCTTCTGTGTAGTGAAACATCCAGACCATAAAATTCATAAACTTAAGCTGTTCTTTGCTGGCCTGGAGTTGGCAGTCTTACGGTATAGTAGCATGATAGGTAATCCTTGTCTGTCACAGAAAGGCTCATAATGAACTTGCTATAGGTTTTCTATATGTTTTAATAGCCAAACTTCAGCAAATGTTGTCCTTATTAAGAAGGAGAAGGTGGGATCAAACAATCAATCACAAACCTGTAGACTGTGTTGCAACAACATTTCATCACTGCCGTTACTTTATACTCCTGTCTATTTGCAACTGTTGTGTTTTCTGGTCAAAGGTGTTGCCTTGTAGACAGAGACATGCTGTAATTCACCACTTTTCTTTCAAGTTGAAATGTTCTGCGTTTGATTCCTGCTCAAGCATGACGGAGAGGGTGGTTACTGCAGCTGGGATCCCTTTGCTGTTGAGCAAAGGCTGTGCCTTCACTTGCCTTTGCACAACACAACAACTAAGTAAATATGAAGCACAGCTAAGACAAATTCTAACTTTTTGATCAAAGCTCTTTAAGTTCAGAAATGCCAAAATCCAATTATACGTGCAGGGTTGTCTTAAGTGATGGGTTACATGTTTCTCAGATGATCACGTTAATTTTTTTTCTGTTGGTCTGGAAATAGGAAGTAATGCGAGCAAATACAACGTTGGTTTAGAGACAAAGCACTGGTGCTGCAGAGAGCTGAGATGAGGGCAGCTGGTCGGCGTTGCTTTTACGTGCGCTGCTGTTGTGTTGCAATGACTGTGGGTTTGGTCTTTAGCTTCCGGATTTGGTTTGATTTACAAACGTGACTTTCTGAAAGTTGGAGTCCCTGGGAGGCTGCTGCCCTTTGTACCCTGGAGATGTCTTTGGGGAGGGAAAGGGCTGCTCTTTGGCTGTTTCTCACCATTTTGAGCTGATAATTCAGCCTCGTTCTGTGGGAGTGTTCAAGTCCTGGTTGGGGCAGAAAGCCCGAAGTGCTGTGAAATTAAATTTTACCTCTTGAGTTTTGCTGGGGGCTCTGGGAGGGCACCTTTCCCAGCCTTATACCGACCTGCCCCGTGTTTTGGCTGCTCTCGCCATGAAAACGGCACTGCTGTCCCCCACGGGGTCGGGCAGGGGCTTGGCCTCCTCCACCCTTCTGCATCCAAGTGCGTTGGGTGAGCTCCGACGGAGACGCGGCGTTTGCGCTGTTCGGTCCCACTGCTCCGTCACGGCAGCACAGTCTCTTCCACACCGCAAGCAGCGGAATTCCCTATGAGGAGGTGTTTAACATCGGAGTTCGCCTTTTAATCCCCAACTATCAACCCCTAAACCCCATCAGCCCCCCGCCAGTGCAAAGCTCCCAAAACATCACCCTCGCCGCTCCGTGCCGTTCCCTTCCGAAACACCCCCAAAATGCCACTCAGCCCCTCTGGACCCTTCCCCAGCCCCTCACCTCTCGCTCTTGCCTCCCAGCAGATGGCTGCCAGCCACGCAGCGCCCGCGCGGGCTGCACGCGGAGGCACGTCTGCGTCTCTGCCGCGGCACTGCTCGTCCTCGCTGCCGCCGTGGGTTTGGCGGTGGCACTGGGACTCCTGCTACGCCCGCCAGGTCGGTATCCCGAGAGTTGTTCTTTTTTTTGGCAAGGGAGGCAGAAAATTATGTTGCGTGAGAAGAGCCTTCGTATCCATCGCCGTGCGTGAAGTGGCGCTTCCCGGTGCGGACCGGGAGGAAGGAAAGGGAGCAGCAGGATGGTGCGGGGCTGTGCCAGCCTGTTCCTCGGCTCTGTTGTCCTGCTCCATCGGGCTGTGGTAACTCTGGGTGGCACAGTCGTGCTTCAGAGTACTGGTATAGTTATCAGACCCTGCCATGAACCTACCAGAGATTAATCCTGGCCCTTGGTTACCTCCAGAACAACAAATGAATTTTGGAAATCCCCCTTTCTTCCTCTTGATCTGTTCCTCATACTGTGAAAACGTTGGAAAATAAAGTATTTCTTGCTTCAGTGAACCGCTTCTGTGCAGCCTCCAATAACCGGACAGGCTTTTTGTGCGACAACAGAGCGACCTGCATCCCGGCCAGCCAGGTCTGTGACAGAGTCAGCAACTGCAGGAGCGGAGAGGATGAGCAGGAGAAACTCTGCGGTGAGTGGTTTTGTTGTGACCGTCCTCCCCGTGCTGGTCTTCCTGTTGTGAGACAGAGCAGCCGGTGTCCCTCTAATCCTGCTCTGCACTTCTGGCCGCTTATGTGAGCAGATAAGCCTGGTAGATCCTTTGTAGGGCAGATGCTGAGAGATGGCACTGCCCAAAACCCAGCGGGAGAGCCAGGAATCAAAGACTCCAAGCTCCTCTGATCTTTCTAGTTTTGTTTTGTTTTTTTTTTTTTTTTTTAAACCACGGTGCAGTTTTCCTCCATTGGTTAACCTGTATGCCTATGTGGTTAATTTATTATCCAGTTACCCTGGAAAAAACCTCACTAATGCAAAAGCATGGAGCACCCGAACTCTGATTCCGGCTCAGCCATGAGCATCCCTTTCCCTCTCCAACCACAGCTTCCCCATCTGCAGCATCGTTCATGCCCTGACACCACACGGGGAAGGACCGACCAACCCCCCATGACAGCAGCCTTTGGTAGCTGCTATCCCCGTTTTAGCCGATGCGTTTGTGCCCGGCGGAGTCGAGCACGTGTCCTGTGTGTCCTCGCTTGCAGGTGACTTGCCCCACAGCCTTCCAGGATACCTGGTTTTCCGCTGCAGTAACCCCGCATACTGGGTCTATGCCGATCAGAGGTGTAACGGGATGAACGACTGCGGAGACTGCTCGGACGAGATGGGGAGCTGTAAGTCTCTCTTCTGGCTGCTGTTGGGCAAAAGGTCTTTTGTCCTGATGGATTGAAATAGGTTGTACAGGTGAGGTGCTCACTGATGCTGCTGGAAGTGCCTGGAGGCTGACATCCACTGCTGAAACACAAAATAGCTGGGGTAGGACGTGCGTATGAACCGTGCGGGCTCCATCCCGTCAGCTGCCAAGGGCTCTGTGTCAAAGCCTGGTGGCAACCGAGAGGGGAAAGGCTCCGTGCTTTTTTCCCAGCCCCAAAAGTCACTCCTCCTTTGTGGTTTGCTGAGTGTGGAGCAGTTTCATCGTGATGTGTAGCTGTAGGCAGCGGTGATCGTCCAAACTGGCCTTTGGTTGTTGGTCAGGAGATGGGTAAGTCTCTGAGCCAGGGGGACTGCGCATGCCTCAGCAGCTTCAAAGCCATCTAGATCCTTCTCTCGCTAAAATGAGCAGCAGGTTTGTTCCGAAGTCATCCCCCTGGTTTTGAGCCTCAGGCGAGACCTGCCTGTATCAGCAGCTTTCTCTAGAGTAGCTTGCTAGAAAAAAATAATAAATTGCAGCTAGGTGTTCCTCCCAGGATGGCATATCTGCCATGAAGATCATCGCAATGTCACGCTCCGTGGTTGTCTCCCACAAGTAGCACCAAGCGAGTGTCCTCTTTGGTGGGTTCACAGACGCAGGGTCATCACCAGTGGCTTTTCAGTAGCTGCCGGGGGTGAAAGGGTAGCTACCCACGTAAGAATGGAGGGAAGGGGTCAGTGCAGCAGAAGCATTTCTGTTCCCTGTTTTCCATCCCTCCCAGTGGCCGCCTGCCCCCTGTGCGGGTCGGAGTGGTGGAGCTGCAGCCCTGTGCTCTACGAGTACTGCTCCTGCATCCCCAGGAGGCTGTGCCGGGACGGCGTCCAGCACTGCCTCAGCTGGTCCGATGAGTATATCTGCAGACCGTGAAGTCTTGGCACCTGGCAGCGCTGGAGACAGCAGGGTGCTTCCTGCATCGTCACCTTGAAGCCTTGGTGTCCTCCTCCTCTGCCACCCCCTTGGGAAGCTCCAAGCCAAGCAAATCCTCAGCAGCAGCGCGCCGTCCGCCCCGCAGCGACGCTGAACGGGGGCGAAATGCGTATGGCAGCCCATGCTGCAGGCTAGACGCTGGCCGTGGGACACCTTCAAGGGTTCTCCTGTCCCGTGAGGGTGAGCCCTTTCCACGTGGGCAGAGCACCGTCTTGCAGCATTGATTCGGTGGGTTGCATGCAGGCTGCTGGAAACTGTTTACCAGCTGCTGCCAGCACAGATACCGTGTCTGGGCAACCCTGGGCGAGGGGTTTCTCCTGTACGGACGTGCTGGTGCCTTTGTAGGCAGCCAGATGAAGGTATATCAAGGACTACCCTAAAGAGCAGGAGCTGAGTGAGGTGAGCCTTTCTAGCCCTTGGGTTAGCATTTCCCTCTGACACGTCTTCACGCTCCTGATCCTTGCGGGCAGGAGGAGAAGCTTGTGTTTGTCTTCAGAGCACTTCTGCAGATGGTTTCGGGAGCAGCTTTGAAGGCTCTGCGTCGCTGCTCCCAGGATGCTTCCTTGGGGACGCTGTGCTGAGGATCACACCGTGGGGAGCTGCTGCACAAGCCGCCTCCTGCGCTCTTCTCAAACCATGAAGGCCAGTGCGGAGAGCGTAATGGCAAGGAAAACTGAAGTGGAGAGCTGTCAGGGTTTGTGGGGATAAATCACCGTGCCCCTGTGACCGTGTAGCTGTCCCTGCAAGCCAGGGCAAGGAACAAGCATGTATATAAAACGTACTTCTCTCAAGGCTGTGCAGTTTTGGAGCAGCAGTTTAACAGGTTGAGAGCAGCCGTGGGGCTGGGATGCGTTTGCACTGAAGTTGGCAAAGAAAGGAGAAATAAAAGTCACAGCCTCGGAGCAGAGCAGAGAGCAGCAGAAAACCGAGTGCCGCTCCCAGGGTGGTGTGGGATGACATGGGATCTGTTCGTTGCTTGTTTCGTTCCTCTGCCAGCAAAGCAGGATCAGGCAGCCAAACCTTCAAAGCAGTTTTCAGGGTATAGATATGGATGTGCCACTGAAATTTAGGAAAGATATGGTCTTTCTCCTTTGAAAATCTCATCAGTGTCTAAAACATTGTCTCTGAGAAAAACCCACATTTACAGTGAGTGCACTTACTTTTCTAGGCCCAAAATAAACATCAGGCAATCTTCCCACCACCATCCTGGGTCATAGGTCTTTAAAAATAAAACCCCATTCACTCATTTCCTCTCTGTCCTGTGGCCTGCAAGTCTGCATGTCACCATGACTTGTATCAACGGTCAATGTTTCTTCTAATAGGTCACTAGGATACAGCTGTAGATCTCAGATCTTTTAAAAATAGCTTTACAGTATTCTGACTCATATTTCACCTGGAATGAGATGGCCAAACTCTGCACAATGGAACCGGTACTACAGGAAACTTTTATAAGCCACATTTAATAACCTGTCCTTCTCCACGCCTGGCTGGGATGGATGGCTTGCTTTTTCTGTGCCTCTAAAACTTTACTGCAGTGCATTCAGTGCTGCAGCTCGGAAGAGAGGTTAGGAGTTTTCTAGGTAAACATTTCTCACTTGCAAGCTTCCAGCCTCAATCAAAGCCTGAAATGGAGATGTGTGTTTTTACTGGAGAGTCACAGACATCTAACACTTCAGCAAGGCTGAGCTGGGGTTGGCAGATAAAGCCTGGCTTATTGTAGTTGCTGTTGTTCCTCTTGTTTACCCCAAAGTATGTTCTGGGGCAACCAATGAGGAAGTCTTGCAGCATTTCTTAAAGGAGCTCAAGGAGGGGTGATTCAGAGGCAGCGCTACCGGGTCAGCCTCTCCTTCCTGGGGGAGAAGAGCTGCTTTCCGATTCAGATTTGGTTCAGCCTGTTCCTTGGCTTTGAAGTGGGAGGATGCGCAACAAGCGCTCTGCATTGGAGGGGGCGGGTGGGCCACGACTGCTGCACGTGTCTATGGGGCACCGGTCAAAGAAAGGTGGGAGAGGATGGGAAGAAGAATCTCATCCCTCATGATGGGAACTGTATGTAGGTAACAACAACTGTAGCTGGTAAGGAGTGAACTAATCAGCTGTTAAAAAAAAAAAATAATCAAAACCCACAGAAATCCTCATGCTCAGCATAGGGCCCATCCCATAGGATTGGTAAAAAAAAAAAATAATCTGCTCTGTATCAAAGATATTGGGACAGCCATGACTTTCTGGAGCCTCCGATGTTTGCTGCGGCTGGGAGGAGGATGCTGGTTAGGCTGACCCATATGGCAACTGCTGTGTTCTCCCAGTCCAATATTTGCTGATGGTTGTCACAGCTAACCTCTACCAAGTTTTAAGATGCTCCCCAGGGTGAAGAGGAAAGGGTCGGGGCACGCAATGTGTGAGCATGGAGAGTCAGATGTATGTGCTTGCTGTGTGGAAGGCTGCTTCTGCACCGCAGCGGAGGTCAAGTGGTGGCTTGCCTTGGCTGGATGGGGACGGTGTTGGGATCTGGGAATTCTTACTTTATTGTGAGACATGATAAAGAAGGCGAATTCCTGGCTTCGGGCAGGAAAGATTATTGTGCCACCTTCTCTTTCCTTCAGCAGGAAGGTGAGGAAACTGAGGCAGGCTTAGAGCGCATGGAGGATATCCCTGGCTGCAAAGAGGAAACCGAACGCAGTCTTCCTCTCCCTTTCTGCCAGCTCTCAGCTTTGTAATTGAGCTGAACCACAAAGCGATGGGGTCAGGAATGTGATCTCTGCATTTAATATAGCCAGCAGGGGTTCACTGGTGTCAGAGATGCTGACCCACCCCGTACCTGCAGGGTAGAGCCCCAGGTTTGCTCTCTGGCTGATGTCCCTGTTAGCAGTTCCCAGCCAGCGCTCCTGGGAGGCCAGAGCTGTGATTAATGGCCTCAGGTTAGGAGAGAGGAACCGGGGACTCGTCCTGCTCTGGATCTACACCTGTGAAGAGACAAGCCAAGAGAGACACGGGAAGCAGCGGTCCACGGGCAGCAAGACTCAGAAGCCAGCCTGGAAACTGCCAGCCCTGGAGTGGGCAGTTTAAGCAGGCACTTGGCTGAGCCTATCTATTTCAGGGTGAGTCTCCTCCTGTGGTTTTCTTTTACTGCCTCGTTCCTGGTCAGCAGAAGGCTGTGTGCCTTACAGAGAGCAATAAACAGAGACTAGTGGGTTGAGGACATAGTGGTAAGTGTGTCTAAGTCTTAGGATAAAATTTACACAGTGGTGTGTTTAAAAGAGGAAGTCTGCTGGTCAGCAAGAAACCTAAGAAAAGGAATAATTGTACCAGGCATGGAGAGCGTAAGAAACACAGTGCTCTGAGACACCTCTTGTGAAAAGGAAAGATGTACTGTATTATTTTACCAACAAGCCTGTGACCTGGGCAGACTGTTCATGTCAAATCACAATGTGCCTATTTTCCGGCTCAAGGCATCAGCTCCCAGCTGCTTTACTGATGTGAAATGGAGTATACGATTCTCCGAGACGTGCATCTCTCCGTGGTCAGATTAGCAGATCTCCACAGTGGTGGAAGGACTAGCAAAAGAAATCCGTGGTGAACCAGAAGCCAGCTGCAGGAGGAGGATTATACTTGAGCACCAGAGTCATCTTCCTCCCTGTTAGAGACGCTGTTTTGCTAAGTCACTATTTGTGCCATTATTTGTCTCAGCAGAGGGCTGATGTAGTCATCAGTGGAAGCTATTAATAGCCTTGAGTTTCTGGGGAAAAAATGTAGGGCTTGAATGCAAGTATGCTTGTTTTGTTTGTGTATAGTCCTTTTTTGAGGAAAATTCAGCAATAAAAGAACAAAGAGAGAGAGGGGGTTAGCTCTTTATGCATTTTTGAGGTGAAGCTCCTTTTCTTGGCCTCTTCATGATTTCCAAGGATGCGTTGCTTTTCATGTTGCTGAACCATGGTAAACAACAGTGTAAAGGGAAGATATCCTCTAAATAAGCACTAATAGAGGAAACCTGTAGTAAATTCTTGGCCTAAGAGCACAATGATGGTCACAGTGCCCAACTCATGGGCACTGTGTACCTCAGCCAATTTTGATAGAAACACTCAGGGCAGGAATTCAATGATAAACACACCTGCAGCATTACAGCTGTGCTCCTGGCTTCAGACAGACCACACAGAATGAGTCTGAGTGTCTAGGTTTTTTACAGCAAATATGTGTCATTTGAATTATAAACTTCCTTGAATGTTTTTAGATGGGGAAGTACTCTTAGTATATTGCAGGCATGCACACACACCAAGAATGGGTTTTAAACCACAGAATGCTCTCAAATGCAGCCTATTTGCTTATAAGGGAGAATATATTACAACTGCAGAGTCTAATCTCTACAGTAACCCAGTTTCAGCTTTCATTTCCTGGGCTAAAATGAGAGAGATATGGGACTTCTGTTCTACTTTGGATTTCTGCAGTAACTGTTACCGAGGGGTTACTGTCTCTCTGCCTCCCTCCCCTGGGGCCCGTGCTTAGCCTCTTTGCTTCCTCCCTTTGTCAGAGCTCTATCAGCACAGCCTGGTGCTTACAGGCTGAGGTTTATGTTCTACCAGCACCGTTAAAGTCCCAGGGCACTTCACTAGCACAGTGCAACTTCATTTCAGATGAGCCGCAGCGATTAGTCTTCCGCCCCTCAGGAGGCAAGAGAAGAGCGATAGGACCAGCTATTTTTGTGAATGATAGCTACGTCAGAAGAAATAGTTAAGGATGACAACAAAAACTTTATTTGAAAAAATTATTATGTATTGAAAATATACAGTAGTATCATCAACGTCCTCCTTGACTCTATCCCTCCCCAAGCGTAGGTTAACCCACAAGCATATCACAGCAACCAGATTTAACAATACTGGTCTCCTTTGTTACTCCCTCTCAGTATGTCTAAATTCTGCCATCAGCAAGAAAACAACAAACAAAAGACCCACTTCTTTCTGACTCAGTAGGTATTTAACAAATCCCAGTCCTCCACAGTGAGGCACAGATGCTTCTGTTTGGAAGTCCTTTCTCTCTCTTGTTCAGCCAAAGCTCTTTTTTTATTGTTCTTTAATTCATGGCTGCCTGCTACCTCCTTTTTCAAAGGTAAATGGCAATTTTGAACTTTTTCCTTATAAAACTGCAAGTTTCCAGATGCTTTTGTTTCTGCCTCCACCAGCCTGCATTTGACTACTTCCTCTATTCTGCGTGTCTTGCCATCTACAGGAAAACAAATAAAATCAAGTTTAGATTTTGGGAAAAGCAGAATTATGCTGTAAAATGCATACCTGTGTTACAAATTGTTTTGGCCAAGCCAACCTGGAATACTGACTGCTTTGCTGAAATGTGCATAGGGAAAAACAACATTTATATTTTGGACTCAGAATTTTAAGGAGAAAACTCAGTTACTGTATGTTGCCCTAAGCATGCTGCCATGCTGTACTTTTAAGAGTTACCCAGCAGTCTAACAAATGAAAAAACTCAAATGCATTGTAATGCAGCTACACAAATGGCTGAAATTGCACACCTGAGATGCTATTTGTACTAAAAAAAAAAAAAAGTATGAAAATATTCCTTGTAGAAAAGAAAACAAACTATGTGGTCTCTATGCAGTTACGTACAGAAGTGCAGAGCTGCTGTTCTGGATCTCAAGTTGTCTTGTGGCTTGATGGCCTCCATAACTGCCTGCTCCCACTGCAAAACTGTCTGAAATAACATTTGAAGGAATTAAAATATTTCTTGCAAAATTTACAGAAATATCATTGGAAATAACTCTATTCCTTGTTCTCTCCTATTCAGTGATTTAATATTCCATAAGGACAATTTCTAGAGAATAAAACAGACTTAAAACCCCTTACCTGTTCTGCCCATCCCTCTGTTTTGCAGTTACTATGATCAAATTCTTTCAGAGGCACTTTTGAGTGAACCAGGCCTATCTGCGTTTGGAGCCGCTTAATGACAGCATTAACATCCTAGTGAAAAGGGAAATAAAGTAGTCAGAGAAGAACATTTGATTACACTTGTCCAGTAAACTTAGATGCTTTTTTACCTTGAGACCTGTCCCAGAGATGTCCAAACAATTCAATTTCTTGAAAGAAAGAAGGTATCCAATTCCCACATCTGTGATTTTAGGGTTACCTGTAAGGACAAGTAAAGCTAACTTAAGTTACAAGATGTGGAGGAAAATGATCAGAATACCAAGAAACTATTTGTTCCAAAAGCTAATACTGGCGCAAGGGGGTTTGGGCCTTTTTTTTTTTTTTTGTAGTATGCTTCATGTTTTGAAAGTGAGTCAAAACTGACTTTTCCCCCCTAATGATCAAAATACAAGTATTTACAATACCAATTCTCAAACTATTAAAAATATTTATGTAAGTAGCAAGCGGCTGAGACTACAGGTATGACATGTGCCTTCTAGAAAGTTGTTGGTGAAATTTGGGGTTGAGTACTTGGGTCATGGGAATCATCAAATTATTTGTATTCCTTCAATATTAAGGAGGATAAATTCTTTTTATCAGAAAGGATACAGGTTGCTTCTAATATTAAACCATGAAGTACTTACAAGACAAGTCTAATACCAAAAGATTCTCGAGTCCCTTTTTCAATACTCGTACTGGTGCTGTCATTCTGCGAAGACCTGCGTCTGATAAAGAGTTGTCTTTCAGGAGAAGCCGTTTTACGCTGGGAGGAGAGATACAAATGCATAGTGTGTAGTCATTGTTTTAGACAGTTTTGCAAAATGTCCTAAAACTCTGTGTCAGAAGGCCGGGGTCTTCCTGTGCCAACCCTTCAGTCTACTTTGTTAACGTTAGTAAGAAGTAGCAAGAACGAACCCTGGGTTAGTAGGACTAACAAATATCTTTATATTCCCTCTGCTAGCTCAACAGAAGCACTTACTCGATCAGCTATTCGCAGAGCTCCAGTGACAAATCGATCCTAGAGCACACGCATTTGCTAACAGAGACAGTAAGGTTCTTTATACAGTGAAGTTCTTTAAACCAAGACTGCCTATCTCAAATCCACTCAAAACTAAAAAGAGAAAAACACTTGGCAAAATGGGAGAGGACAGATTTGGTAAGAGATACGGCAATG
The DNA here is from genome assembly GCF_947461875.1 of Haliaeetus albicilla. Classification (NCBI taxonomy): domain Eukaryota; kingdom Metazoa; phylum Chordata; class Aves; order Accipitriformes; family Accipitridae; genus Haliaeetus; species Haliaeetus albicilla. Next base: position 6,343,506 of record NC_091490.1, read on the forward strand.
ATTTTAAGTAAGCAATGAGGTATTATACTGTAGATGAACAAAACTCAGGGGAAAACATAACACTAAAACATTCTCCAGGGCACTTCAGGACAAAACCTTGACGTAAAATGCACCAAAATCTTCTAGTAACATAATAACCCCTAATTAGCAGTCATCCTGTCTATTGATTTCCAAAATTTTCTACTTTTCAATCTTTAGTATCAAACAAAATTATAAAATCTATTCTTTTGAAATGTTAATTAACTAAATATTCAACCTCCTGCTTGCAGAAATCTTCATCTGGAACACTGGTTTAGTTAAAAATTTGGCTGATAAGGTTCCCTCTTAAAAAGGAAATAAAAGTGTAAAACTGTTCCAAATTTTTAAGATGCAGTTTTTACCTGGCCAATGGAAATGATAAAAAGTTGATTTAAAAACACGAGACAGTAAATGATGTTGCACATTTGTAGGACCTTTATGTGCTTTGGATCACGAGCTTTGTGTACAATAAATTCTGTATTTTGTTTACCTCAGGAACGGTTCTATGAACAACCAAAATCTTCAAACTTACACATTGCTGCCTGTGAAACTTTCCTTTAAAGTCACAGCCTGATTCTTTGAACTGCTTAGTGATAGGAAAATAAAGTCTTATTTTTAGCTGTGTCTCAAGAAATCAGTACCTAGACAAAGCCTCTTTGGTGAGGTGTTCCAGCAGTTCATGTTCATCTCCAAGTTTACAACAGGAGAGATCCAAACATGTCAGCTCCCGGAAAGACTTAATTTCTTCTAGCTTTTCAGAGATAACCAGGTATCTGCAAAGAGGAAAAAAAAAAAAGCTATCAGCGTTCAGGCATATAAGGCGGCACCTATATCCTCAAGCATCACAAGGATAATGCAGTAGTTTCTTGTAAGTACCTATGTGAAAATTGACAGAAATTATCCAGCTGTCCTAACTACCTTTTTATGTGCAGTCTGCACACAACACATCTGAGTTCCCAGTCTTATCCTTGAACAAATGTCATGTTTTTGCTTTGATGCAAAATATCAGACTAACAATTAAGACTTCATCTGGCAAACATCGCAATTAGGGACTTCTTTACAGATTATTATTGTATTATTTCAGATTAATGCAAAATATATATATTCCAGTTTACTATAAATCAACTTCACAAACTGCTCTTCCTCAGTATCTAGGAAGCGCGTAGACAAACCCACATTCATCCAGGTTTAAAATCTACCTCAAATGTTATCAGGATAGCTTGTCAAATGGCAAAATTTTACTTTTTATATACGTAAATAAAATACTTCACTAGAGGACACCTGCAGGACTCCAACTAGAGCTGTGACTACACCCCAGGCAGTAGTTATTCAGTGTGTTATTTTTTTAGCTGTGTTGGTTCCCTGATCTGATTCACTCCGCAGCCATGCAAACATCTGTGCTGGAACTATTCAGCAGGAGGTTTAGAGATCAGAACAAACCACTAAAGAATGGCATGCATGAGTATGCAGTAATAAGCACGTAGCAGTCACTACCTCACCAATCTCCCCTGCATTTACCTCTTTACTGTCCCCGTGGCAAGACAAGCCCCAAATTCACTACTCTCTCCTGAATTTACCTTATATTCCCAGTGCAAGACAAACCACGAGGTCAGCATCTTCACTGCTGAAATGAGGGCTGCTTACTAATTTGATCCCTCAAGGAACACCTCTTTGGCCATGCAAATAAGGAGACCTTAATATCCTCCCACTGCAAGTATACCTATCAAACTACCCCACCAAATCCCTTTGCCACGCAATTCAGCTATGTGGAAGGCAGTACCTATAGTCAAAGTGCAAGCCAATTCTTGAAAGATACCACTAGCTCAGGGGGGTTGTGAAGAGAATGGGCTCTTTTAGAAGTAAGATTCATCAGAAAACGCCTTAATACCTTACTTCCTGGATTTCAAAGGCTCAATACTTAACTCAGCTTCCTGTAATGGCAAAAGATGCCAGAAGTAACTTCATTTCTGAATTAAGCCCATAAAAAGTATCTGTACTGGAGATAAAAAGGGAGTAGGTTTAAAGGATAAAACAAAGGATAATTGACCTCTGCTCAAACATTCCTACTGTGCTCAGAACACCCTTGGCACTTCAGATGAATATGCCTGTGCTTTGATTTTAAACTGGATAAACCTTCCCTTTTTCAAGCGTACAGATGGAAGATAGACGGGTTATATTACTGGGAAAGACTTTAGTAGGAGCAAGGCTTTAAAAACATAATCCAGTTTTAAGCTTGGTAAGACTCTTTTAGTGAAAGACAACGTGGACATTGAGAACATGGGAAAACAGGTGCTGGACTCTAATCAGAACCTCATCAAAGCACATTCAATATGGGGACGGGAACCACAATAAACTAAGGTAAAACCTGCCTGACTTCAAAGCCTGTAACTTACCTACAAGACTGTATCTTCTTCTGAATGATGGGATGGCAAGCTTATAGTAAATAAATCCAGACAGTTTGCAAGGGTGTATATTACGTGTAGTCAGCTAAATATGTTGAAATGCTTATAAACAGCAATTACAAAAACATCCCATGAAAGACCTGAGAAGGCATTAAACACACAGATTGCTGTGGAAGTGCTGATTATTATTGTTAAAAAATAGTTGCAGGTTTAATCCTTCACATAAAATCCCCTGTTAGTTAACACGGATGTAGTCTGTTACCTGTGTTATGATTTGTGTCTTAGAATGAAACCAGCAGCTGCACTTGTAGGAAAGGAATGGGACAAAAGGAAGCAAGCAGAAGAGTCAGGTAAGGCTCAGGTCATTTCATTAAAATTAGGTGGTGTCATATGCCCATGAGATTTTTTTTAATTATTTTTTAGAGAAAATAATTTAAGGGAAACTTTAAGTGTGCTAGCAAGAAGCACTAGCAGATGACGATATTTGTTACTGAACACACTTACCTATTCCGCAAGCATAACGAACATAGCACCAAACTGCCATATGCTTCAGTAAACTTCTGTAGAGCTCTCAGTCCCGTTACTGGTTCTGTGAACTTTTGTCTTGCTTCTGCAGCTGAAAAGAGCTTTTCAGCAATCTGCTCTGGGAAACCAATCAACGAGTCAATGTGATCAACATTGTCAGAAATGTAACCCAGCACTAGGCTGAAGAGAGACTTGGCCGAGTACCGGAGGTTCCCCTCCTTAGTGTACGTGAAGATGAAATGATCAGTCCTCTGCCTCCTTGCCCTATCGTCCTCCCTGTTCATACAAAGCTCCACTGAAAATCCTCTGGAAAACAGCCTAAAAGGTCTTGTTTTGGGAGTGACATTCTGTATGCCGCCTGCACCCTGATTTACCACGTGCAGCTTCCCATTTTCACGCACATATATTGGCCCGGTATCCAAATGGCTTTCTGAGTGGAGACAGTAAGACATTCCCCTCGTCCAGTTCTGCAAAAACAAACCGTAGACGGGTAAAGAATAGCCACAGAGGAAAACACTACTCAGGAAAGACCCCAAAGCCTGGTGGCTCTCCTCAACGCCCCGAGCATGGCCACGTAACCCCGCAGCGCAAGGAAGGACAGGCTGCGTGGAACAGGGGTGTGTGCCGCCTGCCATCAAACCGCCAACACGGGTCAAGTGGGAACTGAACACAGGGCTGATGGCGAGGAGAAGAGCTTTTTGCTCTGGCAGGGCCCTGCCACCCTGTGCCAGGCGCTTATCGGTGGCCTGGGGCTGGATGCTGGGCAGCGGGAAGGGGTCTGGGGGCTGGGTGGGAAGGGGCCCCCACAGCTTGGCCTGCTCTGCTGCAGGCGAGGGAGGGGGAGGGAAGGGAGGAAGAGGAGGGCAAATGGCTGACTGCAGCAGGGCAATGGAGCCTGCTGGAGAATCTCCCTCCCCGGGAGAGGGGGGGGGCTCCTGGAGACCCTTCCCCAGCCTAGCCCAGCCGGTGCCGGGGGGGCTCTGGTTTGGGAGCAGGGGTCCTGGCGGGGGGGGCTGGAGGGCGCAGACCCTGTTATGGCGGGGGGCAGGGGAGGGACGGAGTCCGGTCCTGTCAGCTCCTGCCCTGAAGAACCGGGGGGGTCAGGTCCTGTGGGGCGGGAGGAGATCGGGCCCTGCCTGAGGGGGGGGACACGGAGGGACCCCGGGAAGGGGGTGCCGAAGCGATCGGGAGGAGGGGGGCCGAGGGGATCGGGTCCGGCCCTGAGGGGGCGGGAGGGAGGTCGGGCCCTGACCCGGGGTGGGGGTGGGGGGTGTCCGTGAAGGGATCGGGCCCTGCCCGGGGGTGAGCGCAGCCCCGAGGGGCGCAAAGGGGAAGGGTCCCCGCCCCGCCCGGCCCCCCGGTCCGCCCCGGCCGGCAGGCGTGGGGCAGGGAGGCCAGCGTCCAGCTCCCCGCGCCCCGCCGGGGGCCGCCGGCCCGGCCCCCACCTACCTGCCCCGGGAGGGGCCGCCCCGACGCGCCGTCAGCCGGGCCGCGGCTCGGCGCTCCCGCCGCCCATCCCGCAGCGCCCGCGGGCGGCGGGCGGAGCCGCGCCGGGGGCGGGGACCGGGACCGGGACGGGACCGGGACGGCGCGGGGCATGCCGGGAGCGGGGGGCTGAGGGACGGCCGGGGGTCCCGTCCGGCGTCCCCCGCTCTTGCGCGGGGCGAGCTCCCCGCTTCCAGCCCTCCCGCTCCCCGCACCGCCACCGCTGGGCGCGGGGCGTGAGACTCCCGGGAGGCTGCGGGAAGGGGCCGTGAGGGGCTCGCTCGCTCTCTCGCTCGCTCTCTCGCCGCCCCCGCGCCTGTGAGGCGCTCCGCCTGAGGTGGCGGGTGCCGCGGGACCCCGCGAAGCACGGCGCGGCGCCCGCAGGCTGTGAACGGCGGGCGGGGCCGCCGCCGCCGCCGTTGCCTGGTTGCGGCAAGGCCCGGCCTTCCCCCTCCCCGCCGCTCCGCTCCGCTCCGTAGGTCGCCGCCGCCGCGCAGGGATGAAGGCCGCCGACTGGTGCCTGAGCTCGGCGGGGGCTGCCCTCGTCCTGGCCACCTCCAGCGACGAGCAGCACCCCGCCGAGAACGTAGCGGACGGGTGAGGAGGGCGCCGAGGGGCCGGCGGGGGGGTGTGCGCGGGCCCCGGCGGGAAGCGGCTCCCCCCCTTCCCCAGAGATCCCTCCCGGTGCTGCCGTTACCGCAGCCCGTCACCGCCGGGCTCTGTCCTTGGCCTTCCCTCATAATTTAACTCTTTTCTGGGCCCCCCGCCGTTCCTGAGCCCTTCTGTGGCACTGCTGGGCTGCAGAGCCTGAGCGTTACAGTATTAATACCTCCACAGAGCTTCCCCGTTGTCGTACCGGGGTTTGCTTAAAATACCCCGAATAAAAATGGCTTTGCAGCTTTTGGGGGTTTTTTTTGTGTGTGTCATAAATTTCTTTCAAGACGATTATAGATGGAAAGCTGCGGGTGAGGGTTTTGTCCTGTTCTCTCCACAGAAGTTCGGAAACATTTTGGACGACAACCGGCATGTTCCCGCAGGAGTTCATTGTTGGTTTTCCTAAATGTGTAAAAATCAGCAAAGTCGCAATCCAGTGTTATTTGGGTAAGACCTCATGTACTGCAGTAGGTAATAGGCACTATGTTGAAATGTGTGTCAGTGTCTATATGTAAAGTATCACGGTAGTTGTCACACTCCCCAAGCAGTCACTTCTAACAGATATATAAAGCTTAATTTAATTCATAAAGCTTCATTTATCTTAACAAAGCAATGTCCAAACTTTTTCATAAATAAATGAGAAAAAGATGGAAAATCTATCCCACCTGCACTTACAACACCTTGTATTGAGCTTGTAATTAACTGTTCTATTGCACAGTGTGATGGCTGTTCTAATTTAATGGACAGGACTACAATACTTGCTCTTAATGATTTATTTTGAATATTGATTTTTATAATTTCGTAGGACAGAACTCTCTTAGTTTTACTTTTTAAAATAATGTAAAGGAAAGTGCGAGTTCTAAAACAGAAGGGACTGTTACAAGGTCAGAGCATGGAGACAGGAGCTTGACCATTAGCAATGGCTACGCAAAAGACGTGAAAACTTGTCGTTGTTTGTCCAACTTGGAACATGAAGCTGGTGGCTGTATTATAGTCCTGCCCCATAAGTTAGAGGACAAATGGATTAGTTAATGCTTTTAAAGTGCTTTGTAGATGAAAAGTGATAGAATAAATATCATTATCAATAAAGAATCAGAATTTGTGTTGATGTTTTAAATGTATATATATTTTAGTGCGGACCTTAAGGATTGAAAGAAGTGTATCTAAAGACCCAGTAGGTTTTGAGCAGTGTATTGAAAAAGGTAAGATTCTTAATGTGAAGCAGCGGGGATTTTGTGGGAATAATATTGATCTTTTTCAGTGAGTCATTTTAACCCCATGTCTGTTTGTTGAGCAGTTAAGTGTGGCTTGATGATTACTTTATTAGACATTAATGTAATAGGCACATTTAAATGAAGTTTTTGACCACTGCTGGTCTCTGTAGCAGTTTGGAGATATAAAATGCTGTATAAGGGCTAAAAGCACTACTTGTGCATTTGCTTTAAAAACAGACTTAGATAGTATAATTGAGTACCATTTCATGCATTGGTTGGTTGGTTTGGTTTGGGTTTTGTTTGGTTTTTCTTAATGCCTCTTAGGTGACATTTTATAAGTGTAATGAGTGGGATATATATACACTGGGATACTGCAAAAAGTATTTTTTCTCTTAAATCACCTTGTAAAAACAAAACAATTTCTGTATGCAGTGAAAGTTCACAGTCCTTGGAACTCTCTTGAAGTCCAGTGAAAACCTTGCACAGCATTGCACATTATTCTTCACTATTTGCTTTAAAATGTATTTTCTAGATTTGCAACACACAGAAGGACAGCTTCAAATGGAAGAATTTCCAGTGAGTATTTACAGTGTACATCAGTAGTGGTTCATGAAATGGGTTGTCTAGGGTAACTGGGAGAAACCATGAAAAACCAAAACATGTTCATTTACAATTATTGCTAAGTTGATGTTAGATACAGGAATTTGTAGATCATGGTATGAAATTGCACTTCCCGACTGCTCCTTTGTAGATTATGGTATGAAATTGCACCTGCCTACTGCTCCTAAGTATGGGAAAGAGCTCTTTCCAGAAGTGTGGCAATCTTTCCTCCTTCAATTGTTGCCTTTAAGGCTGCAGTATTTGGGAGGGATGGGACTTTTTTGAATTGCTGTCATCTAAAGAAACTCTGAAGGTGGCTAGATGTATTAAAAGGGTTTGAGTTATGTGTAGTTCGAAAACAGACACAGAAATATCTAGATCCTTTTAACAAACTTCTGCAAATGTTGTTTGATAGCTACGTTACTACAGAGAATGCAATAACTTTTTTTTTTCCTTCTACAGCTTCCTGATTTCCAAGCCACTTACTTGCGTTTCATCATCAAATCTGCCTTTGATCATTTTGTGTCAGTGCACCGGGTGATGGCAGAGGGCACAGCAGAAGACACTTAAGTCCAGCTTAAATTTATACCTCAATTTTTTTTATAAAGAAGTTACATTTTGATATCTGTAGTGCAGAGAATATGTATTATTAAAATCGTGCATTAAAGTGTTTTTTGAAGGTATGTATTCCCCACCAGTTTAATGTATGTAATAGAATAGAATCATTTAGGTTGAAAAAGACTTTTAAGATCACCGAGTCGAACCGCAGTGCAGTACTCGATAATTGTAGTAACAGCTTTCTAGTTTTATAACCTAGACTGTTACCCTAGAACACCTGAACATAACTGAGTCCATTTAAATTAATATGTTTACATCAGGCTTTCTTAATACATGAATTAAAACTCGATTTCCTGTAAAATGTTTCCTTTGCACTCTGAGTTAAATAGAAAAACAAGCGTGACATACTTAAATGGGAGGTATTACTTCCTACTGTCAAACAAGTCCTTCAAAAGTTCTTAAACTGGTAACTTTCTCATCAGCTCAAACTGTTCCAAGATTAATAGGATGAATATAAATGTCTACTAATGCTTAGAAATAACCCAGGGGGAGAGGGGCAGGGTGGGGAGGGAAATAATCTGAAGCCATATTGAAGTGCTCTGATGGATTTTTAATAATTGCAGATCAATCCCTTGTTTCTATAAATATTTTCTACAATCAGGTCACGGCCGTCTGTGCTTTATGCTATGACTGTCATAACAAATATTAATAGAAACAAATGCTGATAGAGATTGTCTTATTCAGAAGCCTTCTGAAGTCAGTGAAAGTGAACATTTAGGAAAATGGTATGTATACAACAGAAAGGGAATCTTAATAATGTGAAATCAGTTGTTTTGTATGCCAGTCGACTTTTGCAACTGTCACCAACCGTGATGTTTATCCTGCACAATATTCCTTACAAATGTAAACATTGGTATCCAGTCCTGACAGCTCAATGAACCCAACTACTGTTCATTACTCCATGTGGTATAAGCATAGTAAGGTACTACACTGCAGTAGTTGGGGTTGTAGTGATGAGACTTGAAAACCTCTAGACAAACACATAATGGACCACATTACACGTGCTCTTTAGATGTACATACAGTAGTCTTGTTGTCTCTATTGTTATTTTTAAATTCTTTTTTTTTCTTCTTCTATCTGTGAAAACTTATTCATTGAGCTTTTTTACTCTGAAGTCCTCTGCTCTTCTATTTCATTTTTTCCAGGATGGCGCGTATTTCCTGGGGGTGATAATTCCAAGGCCCCACTCCTCCCTGCAAAGGCAATAAAATTATACAGTGATGCTCAAGTAGACAAAGCAGAAGTCCTTTAGAGCACAGCAGTTGCACCAGAACTGTGGGCAGGTGTGCTTGGGCTTCCCTCACATGCCAGACATCGCGTGGGAGATGGTGTATGCACAGGTTACACCCTGCTGTGTAACTGGGACAGGGCCAACGGCTGGATCCTGGAGCTGGATGTACAGCTTAGATGTACCTAGGCTTCCTAATGAGCCAAAAGATAAATATTTAAGCAAGACTGAGGTGTACATCAAATATGTACATTGTGAAGGCCCAGACTGGTTTTGCTGCAAGTCCTTTTTTCTCCACAGTTGCAGTGAATTGTGAAATTCTTAGCTCTCAAACAGAATGAAATACTGACTCTTAAATGTAAAGCATTCTCAAATTATTTTGAAATTTAAAAATCTCAATACATTGTGCTCATTATTATTGTTGATATTACCTTGTAGATGACCTTCCCTCCTTGAAGTAGATACAGTCGTTCTGGCAATGCAGCATATTTTGAACTGCTCTGGTTTTCCATAGTGTCTAAAACCACTGGACATAAAGGATTATTTTTCTGAAGAAATTGTGCTGCAATTTTTCGATCTTCAAGGCTTCTGTGATTTTTAATAACAATATTGTTTTTAAAAGCCCATCCATCTAAAACAAATGAGAAAGGGGTTTAGCAAGGAACATTTTGAATAGATGTTAAGCGTGGAGATGTACTGTGTGTCATATCGCAAAACTGTGTTAAAAGAATGCTGCATTTTACTCCTAACACCAAAACTTGCCGTGAAATGAAAGCCTCCCCCTCAGAGTATGCGAGCGCTAAAGCTTTTAAAATAAATGGTCCGAAGATTTTTTTTTTTTCTTTTTCTTTAATTTCAGCAAAATATATTTTCTCCTTGCCCTGGATTTGGAAATATTTGATGTAGTTTAGCTGAAATTTTCCCACATAAATCAGCCCTAGAAAGGTGTCAGGTGGGGGACATACCCTATTTGGGTAAGGTTTGTCAAAATTATTTGCACAGAGGGAATTTTAAAATGGCAAATAGCGCTGTCAGCTGATAACCTTTCATTTAGCAGTCAGAATGATAGTACTGTTCATTCTGTGTGATTCTACTCATTAAGCCTATAAAACAAAATTTCATAGCTGTGAGAAGTGAAACATTTGAGCCAGGGCACACCTTCCTTTTTCAGAAATATGCAAACACACATTTGCACACAACTCTTCCTAGTAAAGCAGAAACTAGTAAAAGGTTTTGATGGTTGACTTAGCTGTTATCTGTTTCTGAACTACTGAAAGTGATGTATGGTTAGAAAACTTGAAAACTGTAAATGTTACATTTTAGAAAACCACCTTAACCCTGGGATAAGATCAGTGCCAATGTGTTGCTTAGAGCCCAGTGTAGATAGAAGAGTGTGTATAGTTTGCTAAATTTTTCAAATCAGAGTCTGCATCCTGTTCTTGAGACATGTTAAAAATGAGTTATTTTTTTTTTAAAAACATGTAACATGCTGGTGTTGTACACTTAACCTTTGTTATATGAAGTGCTTTTTTTTTTTCCTTCCAAAAGGAGCTGTACTAACGTTGAGAGGAAGTTTTATAAAGATGTAACTGTGTGCTTCACCTTCACAGAGATGAGTGTCTTCAGCAGGAGTACCTTGGTATAAAGTCAGATGTGTGAGTAACATCTTCAGAGAATTAGGGATGCAAGCTGGTGCCTAGATTTGGTGTTGCCACTTTTGATTTGAGGAAGATTTCCTTCCCTGTTTGCAGCTCCCTCCTTTGCTAACGTACTTCTTTTCCTAAAGGGAGTGATACCTGTCTGAAGTTTTGGTGGGCATTACTGTGATGTTTGTACTGTACCTACTGCGTGAGCTTCTTCGATGTAGATGATAAGGAAATCTGCTATAGAGCTGAAATCTTTGATGAGCTTGTTGAACTCATCAAATTTTAACATAAACGAAGGTCAGGTGCAGCTTCCAAAATTCAGGATTAAAGGTCGGTTATCTGGAAAAAAATGGGACAGTTTGTGGTGAAATCAGTGGTGGGAGAAAGGACAGAATTAAATACATGCACTGAATTGAGCCTCTGCCACAGAGTTTCCTGGGCAACAGTAGGTAAGTCGCTTATCCTGTAACTTTCTTGTTAGGACATTAAAATTGGCAGTAGAACATCTGCATCTATGCAAAACAGGCATAAAGATGCTTTCTTGTCCCCGGCCTGCCTCTGACCTGTGCTGGACCCAGCAGTGAGCTTAACTGGGGGGACCCTTTCCTTTGTAAAGCCCAGTAAAGGCCAGAGGCACCATGCAGTCACGCAGCTTCTCTCGCGTCCCCGTGACGAGAGCCAATTCTCTCAATTACCAACATTTTGGGATAGGGAACTGGTCTAAAATGGATATATACAGCGTGTAGCACATCACAGCCTCCCCAAGATCCTTAGTGCGAAGGAACTTCAAAAATACTAAACATGATCATCTGCAAGGTTTTTCAGAGGACACTGGTTCGGGGATGGACATCAAGCACAGAGTCCTAATGCCTTTTAATGAACCTATTGGACATGTCTTGATTTTTTTCCAGAGGTGTCAGTTCGAGCTGAGCTGAGTGGAAGCTGCAGACTTTTCAGTCATGCATCACAGGCTTTCATGCTTTCAATGTATTTCTGCAATTTCCTGTCCAAACAGAACTCTGGTTATATATTATTATTTATTAAACTAACGTTACACAAGCCACTGGCAAAAGTATCCGTGCAGTTGCTTACAAATTAACACAGTATGTGCCCACAGGTGTTAGCATCTGTTTGCAAGGCCTCAATTTAAGAGAACTTGCAGGATTTTTAAGCACCTCTTTTAGTCTATGGTTTTGCTAAATTATCTGAAATCTTTTCAAGATCTTCCTTCTGGCTGTGCTTAACTTCAGAACCTGCTGCTAACATAGATCCACATCCTAAAGAATCTAATAAAGGGGGTACCTTCCTGTAGGTATTGTGTACCTCTTTTCCAAATTTGCATCCTAGTTTCTACATAAATATATATATATGTATGTATATAATTAGGAAAGCAGAGTTAGAGAAGGGTGTAATCCCTTCCCTGGGGATCGAGACTGCAGCTTAATGATTAATTCCACGTTCTATAGATATATGTGCGGGAGGCAGTGGGCAAAGTACAAAGCAGTTACTTTTTCCTCTGCTTTATTTCTAGCCACTTTGAATCTGGAAAAAAACAGCGTGTGCTTTCTAGGCTTTAGGCTAGTGAAGGGAGCTGGTGTGGGACTTTCTGTACGTACAGGGAATGACAGCCAACACTTGTGAATCACTACACACGGTTCCGATTCTGGGTCTTCTCTCCCCTAAACCAAATTATTATTTTGGCTTTCAGTGAAAGGGTATTTCCAGGCAGAGCCAGCTTTTGCAAGAGGTTCGTAAGCTTACTGGTGTGAGGGGATATTGGAGCCAGGATGATAAACACAGGTTATTTTTGAAAATCAAGAGGCAGACAGCTGGCGTGAACGTGCTGCATCGTTTCCACCAAGCGACTGCTGTTAGTCTGGTCTGCCATGTCGTGCGCTCTCGTGCCAGCTGCCTGTGCCTGCTCCCTCAGCAGCCCCTTCTCCTCGTTTATCGTCTTAGCGAGCCAAACCCACCTACATGGCTGATTTACTGACCTTGCATGAAATCAAAGAGGTGACAAACTTCCCTGTTGAAAGTCACCACCGGTGTGTTGGGAGCAGGTTGTCCCTCATGGGCTTCGTCCTCCAGCCTCTTCCACTTCACCTTCAGCACAAAGAGCAAATACTTGAAGCTGAAAAAAGTCGGACCCCAGTTTTCGTAGCTGAATTTTGGATTCTCGTTCATTCTGCTCCTTTTGCCCTGTTTTAGGATGTATCTCCTCATGGCATTGGGGAACAGTATCATCAGTGTTTTGCCAACAACAACGCACGCAGTAACGTGCAGAAGAATCAGGATTTTTTGTAGGAATACCCTGATGCTGAACATCGTGGTGGAGGAGGCCTGACCGCTTCCGACGGGAACGCAGCGCGATGGCAGGGGCAAAGGTAGAGGGCAAAGGGGAGGAAAAAATGTTCACGTGTTTGGCCAAATTTCTGCCTCGCCTTGCACGCCACCGCCTCTCTGTGGACTTCAGCGTCTGCGTGAGCGAGGAGCCTGTCAGCCGCGCTGTCTCCATCTACACCAAAGGTGTTAATTACAGTGACGGATAGATTTTTAGTGCTAACTGCACAGCTACAAGGCTTGTTCACAAATAAGCCCTGTGTTTTACTCATGAGAGGAGCTGAATCAGGATGTTTTCCCTGAACCACAGACTAAAAGTAAGAATTAACATTAGCAGTGCCCGAGGGCCGCATGTTTAGACCCTGCAGGTGCAAGGCTCGCAGCTCGCACGTTCTTCGGCAGGACCATCGACACCGACGCTCGGGGCCTTGGATTGATGCCGCCGCTTGCGTTTCGCGTCTGCTGTGCAAACGCTGTCCTGTTCCTACAGCTCTGCCTCCTGGGGTGCTCTGCCGCGCACCGGTATTTGTCACTTTGGGGCTGGAAGGGTACCCCAAAACTAGATGCACCCCAATATATATAAAAAGGGAAATTATCAAAATATGCATTATGCGTTTATCACAGAAGATGTGAACATATAACTATAGATATATGAGCACTGTGTGTCGATGTGTGTGCAACCTTCATAAATACAGCAGCCGTCGCCCCATTCCCTAACGCGTGCCCAGCAGGGCTGGGGGCGGCGCGGGCTCTTTAAGGGGGCGGGCGGAGACGGGCCGAGGAAGCGCCGCGTGGCCTGTGATTGGCCGGCGCAAGGAGCGTCGCCGGTATGTTTCTTGGGGGCCCGAAGAGGCGGGGGAGGAGAGGAGGGCAGCGGAGCTGCCGGTTGGCTGTCGCTGAGCAGCGGCGGCGGCTGCCCCTTTAAGGGAGCGAAGCGGCCGCTGCCGGGAGCGGTTGGGCTGCGGAGCCCGGAGGTGCGGGGGCTGCCCCGCTCCCGCAGCGGGGCCGGGGTGACCGCGGGCGGCCCGGGGCGGCGAGGGGGGACGTGGGGTGGGTGGCACGGACGGCCTGGGGCAGCGTCAGGGGAGGCGAGCGGCGGCCGGGACGGGCACGGCGGGGAGAGGGTCAGCGCGGGGTCTGTCTTTCAGGAGGGTCGAGGCCTCGGGGACCTGTTCCTCAACCGAGCGGATGAATGGCGACGGTGGATGACCTCAAATTCCAAGGTAAAGGCGGCTGTCGCAGGTGTGAAGGTGGGGTTTGGGGCCCAGCTGACGGAGGGGTCAGAGGCTTGGAAGCAGGGCTGAGCTTTCTCCGAATAAAAGCTTCCGTGAAGGTTTGCGAGTGGCGTCAGGAATATCTCCAGTTTTCTGAGATGAATTTGTGCTCTTGGTGAGCGAAAAAACGTAACCGGTGTTGACCGAAATCCTTTGTGGCGGAAAGTGAAAGCTGAAACTGGGCAGAGCGCTCTGTCATTGGGAATGGACTGTAGTTTCAGGCTTCCTTAATTTTTGATTAATAAATGCAGGTCTGGAAAAAACTAGTTTTTGGAGAAGATTAAAATTACCCATTTCTACAGCCTTTTCAGAGAGGTGGCTTCCCCCTGCCCTTGCAGAGACCTGCTGGTCCTCAGGTTGGGGCTGGTCGCAGGAAGGAAAGGCAGGCTTCAGTGGTGCTAGTTTATCGTAATGCAGGCAGATTAGCAGGAAAAACAGCCTCACGCTTTATTAACTAAGTAAATGTTCAGCTTGATCCATGTCACTTTGGGCTTTAACAAACAGATCATATTTGATGTGCCTAAGCTAGAGATGTATCCTTTCTTGGGCTGTGTAGGGGTCTTGAAGTAGTTTTTTGAGCCACAAGAACAAAAATTTTGGTAGCTTGATCATCACCTGTCTTGTAATGTACTTATTTGCAGAATTTGACGATGCAGCTAATTTGCTTGCAGCAAATCCCGACGCTACCACAATAAGCATCGATGAGCCAGTTGAAATCCCCAAGAATCAGCACGGCCGTCTGCAGGAGCCAGGGAGAGAAGAAGATGACGAATTACTGGGGACCGATGACTCCGATAAAACAGAGGTAACGCTTTTACACCTACGGTGCCTCCGTTGGCACGTATACAAATGGTGCTGACAACACTGAGATCTTTCTAGAGGACACCAGGGATTCATGCTGGGTGACTTAAAACTCTGCTTCTTCTCTGACACGGGTTAATTTCTCCATAGCAGAGTTGGCAGAAGCAAATGTGCATTGGCTCTTCAGCTGTTGTGGTTTGCAGCCTAGGAAATTGTACTGAAATGGTGGTGATTTAAGCTGAGCAAATATGCCAGGAGATGAGCACAGCAGCAGCTGAAAACCCAGCACCCTGCTTGTTTCTGTTGATTCTGCTGTGGGGTTGGTGACTCTGGCAGGAGAGCAGGAAACTTGGAAATGTCCAGGTCTTGCTTGAAGGGTTCAGCTAATGCAGCTGTCAACAACAGCGAGGGAACTTGTGATGCCGATGAAGGCATGTGTTGTAAATGATGTGGCAGAAGGTAGTGTGAGGCTGCTCTTTAGGACCTCAGGCCACTATTCTGCTTGCAGGGAGATAAGCAACTAGCTGCTGCCAACAAATATTAGAGGGGGAAAGGGAAACCATTAAATAATTCATAGTAAATGCCACCCTGTTAAGTTTGGTTTCTGTCTGGGTACAGAAATCACATAACTATTGTGTAAATGAACTAGTAATGCATAAATTGCATACTTGTAACATTTTTCCATGTTGCCTTTCCCACTGTACAGCTGCTTGCAGGACAGAAGAAAAGTGCCCCTTTCTGGACATTTGAGTACTATCAGACGTTCTTCGATGTGGACACATACCAGGTTAATACTCCACTCTGGAGGAGAACTGTTGTCTGAACTATGCCTTATCCAGACATTGAGGTTCTTTCCTTCTTGCATTTTTAGTCAGACAAATCTGTACGTTTTCATAGGTCCTGGACAGAATCAAAGGTTCAGTTTTCCCCGTACCAGGGAAGAACTTTGTAAGGCTGTATATCCGCAGCAATCCCGACCTTTACGGTAGGTACGAGGTGTGAGAAGTTCTCTTCTGTGCTAAATGTTTTGAGTTTGTATTTCTTTTTACTTGCTAACCTTAAAAAAACAAGAGGGCACAGGAGTTGCTATTGAACTCGTTTGTTTCCTTTTAAGGTCCCTTTTGGATATGTGCCACACTTGTCTTTACCATTGCTGTTAGTGGCAATCTCTCGAATTTCTTCATCCATCTGGGCAAACCAACCTACCACTATGTGCCCGAGTTCAGAAAAGGTTTGTAAGTAGTTGATATGGTCCTGAGTTCGGGAGTTTGGTTTTTTGGTTAGTTTTTTTTCAATGCATTAATGAAGTAGTATAAAACCAGGTCACAGCTTTGATTTAGCAGAGTCTTTTGATTGATTGCTCTCTCTAAATTTTGAGAGATGTGAAATGAGTCGTTAAAGTGGGCTGTACCTGGCAGAACGCTACTCCTCCAGAGCATAAAGTAATTACCGGGTTTCCGTAGAGCAAGCAGGAGTAATTGGAGCAGTTATTTTTCTAGCCTTAGTGAATGCCCCCTTGTACAGAGAGGGAAAGCCCAGCAGTGGCCACTGTTGTGCTTTTGTAGATGCCTTTGTGGATCCATGGCCTCCTAGGAACCTGCAGGCCTCAGACAGAAAATGACTGAATTAGCGCATTACTCATATTGCCTACCGAGGACTGGAAGTTCTTACCTTCTGACAAACTTGAGAATAAGCAAAAGATGCTCAACTGATATGTGCCCCACAGAACTCACTGTGAGGAGCCAATTGTCTACACCTGTCCCTGTAGTTTGAAGAAGATTGCTGTCCCTGCAGAGGAACATGGCTTCTGTTTGTTTCCAAAATCCACAGCATACTTGGAAGAACACTGCCACTTGGGAGTCCAGTCACTTGAATAATTTCAGATTTGGCACTTGTGCCTGTGTTCTCCTTCTTTTTTTTTAGCATGTCTTCATTCTATTCTCATTTTTAGTAGCTGTTAGTAGCCAAATTTCTATTTTTAACTAAGTTTTTATTTCCTCAATGGCTTTTCCTTTCACACTGAAACTGACAGCATTTTGTACACGGGTGTATAAAGAAATTGAAAATATAGAGAATACTTTCTGGAGTCTTTACTTTTAAACTAACTTGAAGTACTGGCAAAGTAGTGGGTGTAAACTGGATGTAAATGCAAAGTTCTCAGTTTATTAATAATTCAAACTTCTTTTTTTTTGAAAGTAACTTCAAAGGTAGCTTTCTAGTTTTCAGGCTAAATGCTTCTACATGTTTGATTCTGGCTGGTATTCTAAGTAGAACATTAAACCTTTTGTCATATTTCCAGTGTCCATAGCAGCAACAACGATTTATGCGTACGCTTGGCTCGTTCCCCTTGCTCTCTGGGGATTCCTGATGTGGCGGAACAGTAAAGTTATGAACATTGTCTCCTACTCGTTCCTGGAGATAGTGTGTGTATATGGCTACTCCCTCTTCATTTACATTCCCACAGCGGTACGTATGGCCTAAAGAGTGCACCTCTATTACATGCCCTGAGAAAAGGTACTGGTTTAGAAAATTTGCCATTTCTTATAATATTGTTCGTATTAGTCAAAATTTGGGGACTGGGCAAATCATTTGCTCCTTTTGCTTCATTAGACTAAAGCTTTTTGTTGAAGGTTGTCTAGTGTAAAGATGTCTTGTGGGTCCTGGAGAAGCCCAGGACAGGTCATTTCCCCAGAGGCAGCAAATCCAAGCAAGGGTGCTGCTGGCGAGCCTGGCAGGCAGCCCGAGGCAACTTCAGGAATCGGGATGTGTGTGTCCCCAGGTACAGACATGAGTGTGCAGGACGGCACTGCTGATGGCTCCGAGGGCAAGTTTCCCTGGCAGGGACTCTGGCAAGGGGCAGGCCTTGGAGGGAGTGCCATAACTCAGCAGACACGCTCTTGTTGTGTCTGGGAGTAAAGCTCATCGCTGCTGTTATTCTTTTCCTCAAATAACAGAGACGTCTCAGATAAGGCATGAGTTAATTTGTGCACAAATTGGCTGGAAGCGATGAAGTGTCACAGAACAATGCGTTAAATAAATGAATCCCTGTTTCACACAGTCTCTCTAACAATCATTTTCCTCCCTTTTACAGATTTTGTGGATCATTCCACAAAAAGTGGTGCGCTGGGTCCTAGTGATGTTCTCCCTGTGCCTTTCGGGGTCTGTTTTGGTGATGACCTTTTGGCCCGCTGTCCGAGATGACAACCGGAGGATTGCACTGGCAACCGTGGGGACCATTGTTCTGCTTCATGCCCTGCTGGCTGTCGGCTGTTTGGTATGACACTGCCTTTCCCTTTCTCTAATCTGTTATTTCCTGGGACTGGCAACATGTTACAGTGCAGGGAAGGAGTAGTTGGCTGGTTGCTGAAAAATCTTTTTTACTAAAGAAAGAAATAGTACTTCCCGAAAAAACCGCCAAGGTAAAAGTTCCAATTATTTGAAACATAGCAAAAATTGATGCCAATCTGACTTTGACAGTGCTAGCAACAAACTCGATAATGAATATGTCTTCAGCACAAAACCACTCACAGGACAGTCTTAAATTTTTCTGGAATTCATCATAGTATCAGCAAAGCATTAATCTTTATTGTAGCCAGTCGCAGCATATTCCAATAAGTACTATGCTTGGTTAATCCTTTAAAATGATTAAATGTTCAATATATAGCATGTGCTTATGAGTTTGATGTATGAAAACATGAACATGCTAGAACTTACTAAAATATCAGCATTATGAAAACAGAAGACCCTAATGCTACTGAAACACATAACGATGAGTACTTAAATTATTTGTTGTCTCTGTTGCAGTAGAATGCTATCATCCAGGCTTCAGTTCTGTTCTCCCCCAGCTTCCAGAATAGATAGATCTGGTTCCCTGCAGCTCAGCGTGCAGGGAGGCGAAGGCAAAACGCAACTCTTGTGTTAGCAGGAGATTTGCAGCTAACTCCGGCGGGGCTCCTGACACTGGAGACTGCCTGGAGCTTCACCAGTTAAACCAGCAAACAGTCAAATAAATATCTGCAATCCAATCCTTTCCAGTACAAGTCTTTTCTTTTTTCAAAGGCCTTAGCTGCTAACTGTTATATTTAAAAGTATAGTTTGGAGCACCATTTTAGTTGACCGTTTCTTATCTGATAAGAACAGATCCAAATTTGCCATTTCAATGCTGTGTTTGTACCTTGTAAACGGTGGGTGTGGAAAGAAAGAGTTGGGATGAGGCAGAACTGTTTGTTTCTCTCTAAACAGTTTTGTTTCTCCTCTGTAATAATGTAGGCATACTTTTTTGATGCCCCTGAACTGGATTTTCCTGCACCTATTATCCCTGCTCACAATGGAACAACAGTAATAACAAAGAGTCAGTAAATAAGGTAAGAATCCAATCTAAACTTTCTTCTGTAATCATCACAGACATCTTGAAACTTTTCCCCATTACTATAGTTGAGTGCAAAAGGGTTTAACAGACCAATTTTGCCAAATGGCGCCTATATATAAATACCATTTATTAACTTTTCTTCCAGCTGTAAGTTTTAAGTATAGCCATAAAAACGTAAAAGACTCTGAGGAACAGACATGTTATCTTTCTTTTCTTTGAGGTTTACTCTTGGCGAAGAAGCACACATTTAAATAATCTACTTGGTCCCATAGGTCTTTTCAAAGATGTTTTTTCCCTCAATCCCTTACAAAAGCTCAAAAGTGTTTCTTAGAATTTGTACCGCACAAGTAAAAAACTTAAGCAATAAACTATTACGCTCCTGTTTTCCTTTCCATTTAATGTTAAATGTAAATCTAAATGTTTTTTCCCCTTGACGTTTGTGACAACGTGTTTCAGAGCAGCAGCTCTGTGTATGAGGACGTTGGTGTAGTCTCTGAGCAGGGCTGACTCGGAGCCTGAGCCATCCCTACGGACCGCATTCCTTGTGTGGGATGGTTTGAGGTTTTGCTTCCTGGTAGCTGGGAGTGCTGCCAACAGCAGATGACATTTGAATTCTGTTGGAGAGATGAGACATGGAGCAGGTCTGGGAAAAGCCTAATAGACATGCAGAGGCCAGCCTCCGCAAGTACACCAGCCACAAGTGTGCATGTGGAAATTGGAGTGTTTACTGCCTAGAAGCTATGTTAGATTAAAAAAAAAAGGCCAAATATACTTAGCAAAAATGGTCATAAAAAATGACCAGCTGTGACACAATCTAATCACGCAGATCAATTGTAGCAGCTTTTCTCCTGCAAAATCAGGTTTATCATCCCAGGTGCCTATTAAGATTCAATATGATAGTAATGAATTTTAGTATTTAGATATAAAAGTGTGCTTTATTGTGTCCTCTGGTGCCTGTGAGGAGCTGTAATATTAATGGGAGTTATTTGTCTCTTTCAGATTACAATGCCCGTTTCTCCATCTGTACAGTAATTTTATTTTAGGTTATTTTTTCACTGAAGACCATGGGAAGCGCAAGAACAGGGGCTGTTTTCTGTAAAGGACAGTGATGTCCCACAGACATCTCCATGCTCCCTGGAGACCGACTGGTTCCATAAGGAGAGCGCACCGTTGATCCTAATCCTTTACAGTTTTTCTTTTTTTAAAATTCTGCCTACGCTCACCACGCTGTTTTGCCTCCGAATAAAGTGTTCTGAAGGCGATCCGCATTTTGTGCGTGGAAATACCCAGTACTCCTCCCCCAGAGCTGTCGAGAGGGTTTAGCAAGAGGTGTGAAGGTGGGGCAGAGGCGAAACGGCATTTTGCCCTCTTGCAGTGGAACCCCCTCGAAGCTCACCCACGCAGCGCTTTCGGTAGCAGATGCCACCTTCCCCGCTGCTTTCCCGGGGCCGGCTGCCGCCTTTTCCCCTCAGCCACGCTCTCCCGTGGGGCTGCGTAACGTTTCCCCTTTTTCCCTCGGGCCAGCGCGGAGGGGCCCTGCCGGGCCTCTGCCGTGGCGCTGGGACCCGGGGGAGCCGTGTTCTCCCCGGGGCGGGCGAAGCGGCGGGGCAGGGCCCCGCGCCGGTACGACGGGGCCCGCCTCAGGCCGCCATGATGGCTGCGACCGGGTCCCGTAGCCGGGAGGTCGCTTCCTACTCGGGGGGGGCGGGGAAAATGGATCTGCTCCCCTCTCATTGGCTGCTGACCGCCGGCGTCCGGCGGAAGTGGCGTGAGGCCGGCGGGGGTGGCCGTTGAACGGCGGAGACTTTGAACGGCGGCGAGGGCCGCCGGGCCGCCGGCATGGAGGCGGAGGCGGGGGCGGGCCGGCAGCGGGCCCTGCTCCGCCAGGTGAGTGCGGGGCCTGAGGGAGGAAGGAAGGGAGGGCGGCTGGCGGCGGTCCCCCGCGGCCCCTGACGCTCCGCTTTCCTCAGGTGCTGGGCTGGAGGGTGGCGGCCGCCGTCGCCTGGTCCGTGTTGCTGCTGCCCGTCTGCACCGCCGCCTTCGTCGTCCTCAGCGGCTTCGACCCCTTCCACCCGGTGCGCTGGATCTCGAGTAGGTGTTCTGGTCGGGGCTGAGGGGGGACGGGAAACGGTGAAACGCGGCCTGCAGCGCGCTGGGAGGCGGCGTGGGGCTGGGAACGGCCTGCTGGGGGGGCTCTGGGAAGAGGAGAGGGGGCCCGTCAGCGGGGCGCAGGGGTGCTGCCTTCCCTTCCTCACCTCTCGCGTCTGCCTGCGGTTTGTAGCGGAGATTGTCTCAATGTGAGTTTCTGCGTTCCTTATAGCCGTAATCCTCCCTAGGAACAAGTAAGAGTTGCAAGCGCACGTAAGTGTATCCTTCAGGGAAAAGTGGCGGAGCTGTCTGTCCGAAGTGCTTGGACACACTTCCACTTTCCACCCCGTGCAGCTGCTGTTTGCATAAAGAGCTTAAGTTTCCTCTAACTTTGGTGCGTTGAATGACAAGTGAAATTCCTGAAATAGCCCCTCTGCGTGGTGAGCATAACTTTCCCTCGAGTGCGCACACAGAAAATGGAGAGATGTTTAGATGGAAAATTGATACCTGTGATCGTTTAGCTGCTGCAGGCAGAGACCCGTGATTTCTTTCCCCCTTTCGAAATACAGAAGCCCAAAAGAGACGACCAAAAGCAATTTACTCTGTAAGGAATTGCTTACCTTTTAAGTGCAGCTGTATGGTTGCAGCTTTTATTACGTGAAAGGAAGCTGTGTTAGTTGAGCTATAGTTTAATTCACTTTGAAAGATTCTTGTCTTAAACAAAATTCTTAGTGCTCACCTATGAGAAAACCAGTTATAAGTGTGTAAAATAGGTTCTGTGAAACTTAAGTATGCTTTTATGCAGAAATGTTGTGCAAGCTGGGCAGATCTGGTGTGAGACTATAGAGTCCCTTGAACATTACTCCCCTTTATGCACTTAGTGGATTATTGTTGACTGATTCAGTGGTCTTTTCTGTTACTTCATGTGTCACTGTTGTGTTACTGCAATCTTCTGAGCAATTTTTTTTTTTTTTAATTTTAGATTCTTTCAATGATTTATATACTTCCTACGTCATCTTTTGTATCCTCCTTATGTCTGTGGTAATACTAGTAATAAGTATCTTCAACGTCGAGTTTTATGCAGGTGGGTTATGTAAATTGCTGAACTGTCTGTGATACCTGAATTAAATAGGATGACCATTTAAAGAGACTTGTATTTACATTCGATTTACTTAATGTTGGTAGATTTCCTTTGAAATTAGTATAGACAATACGCAAAGCTTATTTTTAAGTAAATCGTCCCAGGTTCCTGCTTGCCTCATGGCTAAGACCCTCTTAGCTGGACCACTTCATTAATATCTTTATCTTTTAGCGATGATTCCAACTGTGAAAAGTTCTTTGGTGACAATGGTTTGGTGGGGTTTTTTTCTTTTTCTTTTTCTTTTTTTTTTTAATGAAGGGTTTTATCAGTAAGAAATGAAAATTAACTTTCGGCTTTTGTTTACAGTTGTGCCATCAATACCATGCTCTCGATTAGCACTAATAGGAAAAATTATTCACCCTCAGCAAGTTATCCATTCAGTTGCTCATGCTGTAATGGGAATGTTGGTTGCTTGGTGCGCTGCAGTTATGACAAAAGGGAAGTTCCAGTTTCTTGCTGTGCCCTGCACGCCTTCAGAAAGGTAATTACTTGTGTGTGTTAAAGATAAATTATGCAAAGAACTTATATTGTAAAATGTATTTAC
The DNA here is from genome assembly GCF_947461875.1 of Haliaeetus albicilla. NCBI lineage: Eukaryota > Metazoa > Chordata > Aves > Accipitriformes > Accipitridae > Haliaeetus > Haliaeetus albicilla. The sequence goes on from NC_091490.1 coordinate 6,366,453, forward strand.
TGATGGCTTCTTTCAAACAAATAACTAAAATTTGAGTACTATCAAAAATAAGCAATTACGTGTTGGTATCCTTTATTAAAGAATAGGAAATACCCTCCTTTGTAAATGTTACAATGCACAGAGAAGTAACTGGGTCAGAAAAACTAAATTGCCAGGATTGTTAATGGAGAGTTGAATGATGACAAATTGGTTGTCACCTGAGCTAGGTCTTGGTCTTCTGGTTAATGTGACATATTTCATAAATACCGGAAGCATCCTCATGCATAAATTACAAAAAAAGGTGGTGGGATTCCTACTTTAGAAAAAACTTACTGAGATATCATCATATCTACTGATCAGAAAAGTAAAATCTAACTTCTGATTTGAACTTCCTAAGGCTAGAATGACTTTTTTTTTTTTTTAACTCAGAATTAATTCTAAGTTTCCTGTTTTAGCCTAGATGATGCTGTTCCTCAGATGTGCCTAAATGAGCATCACCTCTTTTTTCTACTTTCTGGAGCTTTCATGGGATACAGTTATAGTCTTTTGTATCTTATTAACAATATGAATTATTTGCCATTTCCAGTCATACAGGTAAGAGGTTTAAACACCTTTGCAAAAATACATGTCTAAGTAAAACAGTGATCAAAAAAGCCTTGATAGTTTATATCTTTGAATATGGTAGTAGCAGTTGTCTGTTTTCATGCTTTCACTAACAGATGAAGCGTACACTCAGCCTTAAATGCTGGTAGTGTTCATCTTCCTCCTTTCAAATGAACACAGAAATCCAAGATGCTGTAACTATAGGATTTACACCCCTCTGATGCATGCTAAAAGCTGGCTGAAGTGGACCATTGCAGAAAGTGAACTACAGGAGAAAGACAGCATACACAAACTGAACATTAACTCCTGGAACTGACAACAAAGGTCACCTAAAAGCTAAAAATCTTGAGAGTTAAAAAAAAAAGGCATATTATCAGTTGTAACTGGGTACCAGCTCACTTAAAGTCTAAATAGCACATTAAATCTTGCTTAAAGCTCCACATCCAAAGCTTGTTTGTGTGTAGTGCTATGGAAACTGAAATTCCATTACTTCCTTTGGAGGAGGCTCTAGCAGTTCCACAGAAATCTGTACCAGTGCGAAATGGTGAGGAGTGGCTTGTGAAACGTCACCTTAAAAATATTTCTTCTGTTGCTGTAGCCTCACAGCAGCCATTTGGCAAAAGGTATCTTTAAACAAGGTTGGTTGTATTAGTGGAAAACATTTAAGTCATGACCCTTCAATTTATCAGCAAACCAAGCATCATTTTGGCAATTTTTAAAAAAATTATATTATTTGAATATTGTTAATTCTCCCTTTTTTTTTAACGCAACTTAGCCAAGTGAAACAATAAATCACTTTGGTTTCATTTGCATATAGTGTCAGACGGGTTGCTTTAGTCGTTTGGAAAGACAGAATTTGTATGCAGAATGGCGTCAGTATTACACTGGTTTCGCTGCTTGGAGGATTACTGACTCTGTAACTCATGCTTGTCTGAATTTTCCCTATATTTTAATGGAACATTTCTAATCTAAATTAAATCTAGTAGATTAAATATGCCTTCTTTAGGGGGGGAGTGTGTTTGTTTATTTTGCAGTAGATAGCATTCTTCTAGTTTGTTCTTCTAGAGTCAATTTACCCCATGCTCCATTTTCATACTGCTACAAGTAGGAAAAGGCATGAGAACTAGAGATGATTATAAAATGGCAGAAAGAGACTGGGAGAGTAAATAGTAGGTATAACACCTGGAATTGCCTTAAACTAATTTTTTTAATTCATCTAGACTTCAGGTTTTCAAGTACCTTGTGGAGGGTTTTTTGGTGGTGGTGGTTTTTTTTTACCATTTCATTGATTTGTTCTGAATGCAAAATACTAAATTATTTTTCTTTTGGTTTTAGCAATACAAGTACTTACGTTTCAGAAGATCTTTGCCTCTCCTCGTTAAACACACTTGTGTGGAATCACTATATTTTGTTAGAAACTTCTGTGTCACATATTACTTTTTTGGTAAGGGTTCCTGAAATTCTCTTTCTCTCTCTCAAGTCTTACAGCCTCACAGAAGCTTGTTTAGCATATGAGAAATGTCTCTTCTTCAAAGAGATGAACACTTCCTATAAGAATTTATTATCTAGCTGATAACATTATAAGAAGATGACAGTATTTTAAGGAGAAGGGAGTGGGGAACAATAGTTTTCTAACCTGAAGTCTGTGTTTGGTCACTGTACCAAAACATAGACTATTGTCTCTGGTGATCTCTTCTGTGCAGGAAATTTTGTTGCAGGCATCTGTGAAATAACCTGCATATAAAAGGAGCTACCAAATTCTAATCAGCTGGTGGTTCACAAGTGTATGTTTTAAAACCTGATGCTTTGGGCCTCTGTTTACATACCTGTCCTGATTTCTGGCAAAAAGATTGTAAGTCTGAAAACACAGTGCAATTAAAAAAAAAAAGGTTTAGTCTGTAATTTATATTCCCTTTTTTCTTTAAATATTCCTAAATATTTTTTAACATGGATAAACATCTCCATGCCTTGGACTGCTCCTTCCATTGCCTGGTATTGAAAATACAGTGTCACAGAGCTGAACCTGACATACCAGCAGTGGGCATGACTTCGCTATATGTAATGTTGCTATATTTTCACTATTTTGGGGGTAAAAATTGGGACTTTTGCTTTATTCTCAAGTGCTCTTTATATTATTTGAAGGAAGCTGGGTATGGCTCCCTCCCATATGAAAATTAAGTTTGGTCTTTAAAACTGTGGTAAAAAAATCAGTGCTGATGAAAGTGATTGCACTGGACTTTCTAAAATCAGGAAATTTTTGTGTTATGGTTGTAGTTATCCTCCTAAATGCTGTCAAAATATGCTAGAATTATTTCCACTTTATTCACATTAGGGGATAAATAAGAAGTATGGTGGTTCTATATCGGTCTCCATTAAGTCTTTAAAAGCACTCTGCTGCTGCCTGAGCTGTAGTGAAAATTAATATTAAATTACTATTAACCCCATTTTGTTAGTAAGGAAACACAAATAACTCAGTGCTGAGAAGCTAGCAATAAAAGATACGGTCTACATCTCTCAATATATAGTTGTTGGCCTGAAGCCTTTTTTCATTCTCTTGTTTCCATTTCTTAAAAAAACCAGATTGTTTCCTCGTGCACACGTGTTACAAGCCCAGTCTCTTGTCTATACATGCATTCTATTTTTGTCGTCTTTTTGGCCTATTGTGTATGTGTTTTGCAGTGTCATAATTGTTTCAGTGGGTTTTTTTTGATCCCCTAGGTTACATCCCAAAGGTATGGATAAGTACCACAATGGATCTTCGTATAGACAGGTAGGTAGTATATTGTGCTGAAAACTTGCAGCAGCATATTGCTGACAGCTCCCTTTGCTGAAGAAGTCCAGCTTAGCAACTGGTTCTTTGTGTGTGGTAGGACTCAGTTCTTTGCCTCCCCACGCAGAACGTGGGGAGAATTGGGTACTTCTGAAATGGATCGAAAAGGAACCAACATGCCCTTGTAGGAACCATCTTGTAGATAGTCATTAAGAAATCCTCTCTAGTTTCCTTCATCCCTGTAAGTATCTAAAATATTAGAAAGGCAAATCTCTCCAAATTTCATACATGTGTTTTATCTGCTTTTCTGTGCTTTGAGGGGGCATATTTTCATTTTTATATGGCTACCATTTGTTTTAAAGTAGGGAAACTGAAGTCTTAATACCTTAATTGACTAAAACTGTAGTAGTTATTTATTTCATATTTCTTTTCTTTGATTTAATTAATTTTTCTTAACTTCATTTCATCACAGTTACTGAAAAATTAAAGAAATGGTATCTCAAACATCTTTAAGAAACTGTTTTTGCAAAAACACTGCAACTTTATTCTTGCAATTATTGCTACTGTAAGAGCTTACAATAGACATCTTCCATGATAAAAATACTTATATCTTCTTCTTGTTTTATCTGCAGTAAATTGCATCCTCTTGACACTCTGACTGGCTTATTGGATCTCTCCTTGTTTTACCATGCCTGGTTATGTGGCGTGTTTCTTCTGATTACCTGGTACATTGCATGGTTACTCTTCAAAATCTATGCTACAGAGGTTAGTACTTAGTGACAGTGCTAAAGGTATAACATCAGTGTTCCACAGACAGTATTTTCTTTTCAAAAGCAGTTTTACTAGGCAATAACATATTAAGAATTTCTGAATTTTCAAAGCATGCACTATAGATAATCTCTGATAACTGAACAGCTGAGAGAGGCCTGGGCGTTAACTGACCTTCCCTTTCTCTCCTTATAGCAAGACAACCCTCTGCTGCTTACAAAATTAATGCTTTGTTATTTCCATCTCCTCTTCTTACTCTAATTCTGTTTCCATGTCCCCCTTTTGTTCATGTTTGATGCTAAATCCATGCAGATGCTGTTGGGGCCACCCTAAGAAAGAACCACTTTGTGCTTCACGGTGTCCGCCCCGTGTTCTTTGTCATCTTTAGGTGTAGAGACCAATGAGTCAGCACAGGGCCCGTAGCTGCCTGACAGAGCTTACTAGCTTGGTCTCTGCATGTGTTTCCATGCAATGATTTTGTATTTGAGTCTGAGACTAGCTGAAGACTTGTGACAAACAGCTACAGGTTACATGGGAAGATAATATCCAGAAACTGTATAGTGCTAAATCCAATTTTACAGTAGGAAAGAGAACAAAGTGCTGCCAGTTTTCTGTGTGCTAAGCTCTAGCAATCTCAAATTTAAGCAAACTATCAAAGTACAGAGTTCTCCAAAGCAGAGACTTGTTAATCTAATTCAGGCTGCAGTATTAAAATAGACTTCAAGCAATCTTGGGAATTAAGACACTTGTGCTTTTTCATTCAATCATAAAGTTACAAATTAATATGGCTAAAAAAAGACCATTTAAATATGTAATGAATCTTGTTAGAATAAAAGTGAGAACATGACTGAAGAGGGCGGGGCGGGGGGGGAAGCCTCGCCAACAAAGAATTGGAGAAGACTTGATCTTTGTTGACAAATCCGGATACTTTGTAAGAATACAGAGGAAAAAACTGTTCATCTAACTTGACTTTTTTTTTTAAAAAAAACACAAAACAAACATTACTGGGCTGCAGATTAGTAGGAAAAGAAGCAAGGTTTAAATCCTGGCAAAACACTCTTATGGCATGAAATGGCATACAGCGCTTGTTGGAGTGTTAGCTTTAATTAAAAAGGTCTAGTTGTTGTGACTGCATGGAGAAAAGATTAACAATGAGCTGAGCGTAACTGATGTCGTGATGGGTCAGGATCTGTAGATGGCTCCAACGATAGCTCTGAGGTGTGAACAACCTATTTCAAAGGATAATACTTGAAGCACCAGTGAACACTGTGTGTCAATGTCTGTAATTATTGTATTGCTTATAAAACTGGAAGACAAAAGAAACATCGAGCTGTGAAGCTATAAAATGGACCTTGCCCTTTTGATTGTTGAACAAAAGATTTGTTTATCCACGTGATTTTTTTTTTTTTTAATGAGCTAAAAAACTTTGAAAGCTGCTTGTAGATATTTGCATAGCGTTAACTGAAAAGTCAGGAAACAAAATTGTAAACTTAGACCACATGAAGTCACTTTATTAACACTTTGAAAGCAATTGCTATCTCAAATTTAAATTTTGCAGTTGGAAACAGAGGAGGATAAAGCTATGATATGTAAAATGAGTGCAGTAACACAAAATTGATAGGTAGTCTGTGCCCAAACTGGTCCATGCTAAATAGTGTTAAAAAGATGCAATGTTTGATACAATTTAAGCACTGCTATTTACATTTTTAATTTTGTAGCCACAAGAACAGAAATTCTGTTAAAACACAGAATATGAATATCATTATGATACAAATAAGAATTCGTTAGTTTATCAGTGAAACAGTGCAAAAGAAGAATTTAAAAAATATTTTATTATTTGGTGAAAGAACCCTCAGTTCTTTACCAGAGTGGTTACATTGTTGAAGATAGACATTACAGTTTAGATTTCAGTCTGGTTTCTGAATATGGTGTGAATACTAGTTTTTCCTGGGTATGTGGTTAGTGAAATGTCTTCTCATAATGATATGATGCCCCTAGCTATGAATTATGTGGGTACATGGATGGTATTTGAAGATAAATATATCTGGATTTTCTGAGATTTTTTAATTTAAGGAGTAAAGTCTTTTTGGTTCTATGTTAGAAATTTCAGGCTAGTTTGCAGTAGACTGAAGCAATGGGGTATTTTGTAGTTCATCTTTCATCTGACAAGTAACAGCTTAGGTGTGGTCTTTCATAAGGTTTTCTTGTGTTTTGCTCTGTATAACACAACTTCCGATGTTTATATTTAGACGCATCACTTCCCTGTCCAGCCAACTTTTGCTGAGGAGACAGACCAGTGCCTGCCTAAAATCTTAAACAGCAACCCTCCCCTCATTATAAAGGTAATTGAATTCCCACCATCTTCCCATCTAGGTGTGTGCTGAGAAGGTGTTTCTCAAAGCATACAATCAGATCTTCTAGGTACCAGTTATTTTAACTGGTTCTTTAAAAAGCTGCCTCAGAACACTGAAGGAGGCAGTTACAGTTAATGGTGAAAATTTGTTTAGTAGTGACATCTGCTGGTGCTCACCACACTGTGGCACCCTGAGCTGAAGACAGACTCATTTAGTTGGAGGTAAGAGCTATTTGTCTGCTGCATAAATATGTTAGTGCATACTGATGTTAAAACAGAAGGTTAGTGACATTCAGGTTTTTTTAACCCTTTCAACTTTGAGTCTTTGTCACATAAACAGGTGTTTTATCTTTGTACGCTCTTAATCCTTTACCCCTGCTACTTATATTTGGGTTCTTACGTGTGTGTTCTCTCTTGAAGTTAAAATGTTATTTCCATATTTATGTTGGAAGTTGTGTTTCTTTTTTAAAAAAGAGAATACTAAAAAGCTACTTAAAATCTGTGAGTAAAGGAGAGTAATTTTGGTCTGACTATGGTAATCATTAATGGGATTTACTGATTATAATACTTAAAAATTGGAGACCTCATATAAGAAGTATTAGGTAAATAAAGATAAGAATATTTTCCTGCATGTGCAAAATCCACGTTTACTGATTATACAGATCTCTGATAAGACTAGAGGTATAACAGGCTGCAATCCATTTGAATCCTTTTTTAAGCTTTGCTGCACTATCAAAGGATGATGGGTGGGGAAGAGTTGAGTACAGCACAGTTAAAGGTAGAGGAAGTCTAATTTATAATCTCAGCCATTACTAAGGTGTGTAATTTATAATTGTATCTTGCATAGTGGGAAAAATCTGGTTATTTTTGGTTTGCCACATTAACTACTTAATCACGTGAAAAAGCAGTACCGTATAGCATACTGTGTAGTTGAGCTCTGGCTTGCAAAAACAGTTCTTTCCTTAGACTTTTCTGTGTCATAGATTCTTTCTGAGCTGTTAGCTGTTAAGATAAAAAAATGGTGTTAGATCTTCTTTAACTCCAAAGAAATGACTTATCAGTAAAGTTCTCTGAAGCTCTTACTAACTCAGCAGCCCTATCCAGAGCAGTTCTAGGGATGTGTCAGTCCTTTGCCACCTTTCTTTTTCTGTTACATGGCTGGTTTTAGTCTGTGTGAGCTCATTCTTTGTTAGGGATTGCTTTTGTATGGATAACTACATTTTTAAAGGAAATACATTGGACTTATGTGCACTAAAACATTTTCCTTTGTAGTTTTTAGCCTTACAAGACTTGATGTTACTTTCCCAATATTCTCCTGTTCGACGACAGGAAGTCTTTAGCCTTAGTCAGCCAGGTAATTACAAAAACTATTTCATATTGATTCTTTTTCTTTTTTTTTTTTAAAAAGTGTTAGTCAAATGCTTCTAGAAGTTATTTAATGCAGTGACGCATGCTACATAAGCCAGAAGGCCTCATAAGTAAAAGTATCCCTATGGTGCCTTTTCCAAAAGGATGCTTAATCATCTATATTCATATTGTTTCACCTACTAAACTAAATGACTTCTGGTGCCTGTTGTTTGATTTAAGTGACAACCATGAGGAAACACAGGTCTTAACGTACTGAAAGCAGGGTCCTCTTGACACTACCAGTCACGTAGTCCAAACTGAATAATCTCACAGATGGGTATGAACACCTAATGTTGAGATGTGAGCGAGGGCAAATCAAGCATAAATAGTGACTCACCGCTAGAGTTGTGAAAGCAAACAATGGTTATAATTTCAATTAATATTCAAGCCTCTTGCTATATACAAAGATATGGCAGAGGTCAATTAAAACTGCTTAAAAGCCTTGAGGAACTTTTTGTTACACCTCATCAGGAATTCTAGTGTTTGTACTACTTCAGAACTGTTTACCATCACCATTGATACTACTTTGTTCATTTTAGTTGTTAGTGATTTTAGATCTGATGGGCCAAACTGCCTATGTTTCCTGCTTGCTTAGCAGGTTTCACTAAAGTCTTTTTAGAGTTATCCATTGATGGGAGGATAGAATCTGTCCATATTTTCATCTTCTTCTCAGTACAAATAAACTGTCATGGTGAAAATGCACTGTGTCTTCTTAGAAATGGAGTGGTACTGTAACTTTGAAGCTTAGGCTGAGAGCATATGGGCACTGTCAGAATAGATAGAAGGGTGAGCATCTGGGTTAAGTGTACCTACTGCATTTTCCTTTTTGCGTGCATACTGCTAGGTGGGCACCCACACAACTGGACTGCAATATCAAGGGAGTGTTTGAGCCTTCTGAATGATCTGACTCAGAGGCTGATCGCACAGCAGGAAGCTGCAGCAGCAAATGGGAGAGCAAAGCAGCCAGCAGGAGAGCTGAAAGTATCTCCACAGACTCCAGGTATGTAAGGAAATGCTCATAACTGTTCGTAAAGCATGAAAGGACCAATAGATTACATAGGCACGTTAGTCTCAATTAAGTTGTATGGGGAAAATGAGTCATGGGGTTTTCTGTAAATAAATGCAAACAAAAAAAGTCTCTCCCCCAATTTAATTTTAAGTATTATTGTTGAAATAATCCCAAAATAACTAGAAAACTTGGAAAGATCATGTTTACTCAGTTCATTTACGTTGCATGATGTTATGTTCAATACAGTATTTTTTCCACACTTGCATGAATTAAGCAAGTCTAATTATTACAGTTTTAGTCAGTGGTTCAACCTCGTACAGGGAGAACTTAAGTCTTGCCAAGGGATGCTTTGTAATTTGCATAGCTGCTCTTATAATTAGTTTAAGATGGTAAAATTAGTTTTTGTTTTGTTGTTGTGCAGACTTTGAATATGTTTGTGTGATTCACTAATATCACTGTAGGATAAGAAAAGCCAGTCTGACTCTTGAGCTGTGTGCAGCCTGCAAGCATTTCGGGTGTTTTACATGCCAGACTTAGGCATCATTCCTGGCAGCAGAGCTGTGTTAGTATAGAGGGTGCCAGGTAATTGAATCCCTTAGTCAGTGCCTAGGATACAAGTGCCTGGGGAACAGCAGGGGACTGTTGGTATGTCAGAGGTGAATTTCTTCTAGTGCTGCTCTTTCTTGGATTTTGCAAGTGATGTGTCTTCTCTTACATACCAAGCAGAATCAGAAAAAATTGCCATTCTTCTGCAGGTAGCCTTTTTTCTAGTACTTAATCCTAAAAGCACACTTTATGTAGATAGATACCAGGGTGTAGCAACGCTAGCTAGCAAAAGGAGAAAAAGAAATCCACAGGGATTCTTCTCATCACAGGCTGGTCTTAAACTGATGAACTTTTAAAACACTTCATGTGGATGTGTACTGCTTTGCAAAACCACAGTGGAAACAACGTCCTTTAATAAATCTCTAATGATAGAGAGGTTGTTGAAATAGCAATCAAATAACAAACCCATCTTTTATTTCATACATGCCAGGCTGTTTGTCTTCATGTAGTGTGTTCTTTGTCATTAGGAGCCCTTGTGACAGAAGATATGTCTTTCCAGTCACCGAGGTCTAATATTGCTCCCAGAGCCTCCATGTCTTCGCTGGTTAAATCATCCTTAATGCCCTTAAAGACATCACCTGGGTCTGATGTTGGTTCGCCTTTCAGCTCACCTGCTTTAAGTTGCAAGATGGGAATTCTGGATGTAAACTCTCCTTGGCATGGATCAGTCCAAAGTCCTCAAGTTACGAGAAGGGGACCAAAGCTGTGGACATCAGGTTCAGGTAGAGATTCTTCCACAGCACTGTTTTTAGCCTTGTAGTTGTAAGTGTAGTAGTAGGCATGTCAATAGAGATCTGTATCTTGAGGATTTAAGTGACAGCAACCAGTTTTTCTGAAGATACTGTATTTCTCTTGTAGATCTGCAAATGAACGGTTCCCACCATGAATCCTTCCCACTGCTCTCTGCTGCAGGAGTTGGCAGTGAGGCAGTACAGCCAAGAGTTATTTACACATGGCTTCAGAACAAGCAACAACAGGTAGAGTAAAAGTTGCAGTACAGATAGGTTGCAGCCAGCGCAGCTTAAGTATTGTCTGTTCTGAAAGAACTTTCCATTTCTGTTAAATGAATACTTCCTTCTTCAATTAGCTTACATAACAAAAATCTTCCCCCCCCACCCCCCAATCCCTTTATGCTGTGAGACGATGGTAGGGTTGTGGAGGGGCAACTTTGCATGCCTTCAGATAAATACAGATTATATTTTTAATCTTTTGTTTCTTTTCAGATAAAAACCTTTTTGTCAAAACGAGTGCTGATAATGTATTTCTTCAGTAAGGTAATCATGATCTTTTGTGACTGAGCAGTATGGACTAGAAATGCATGAGCATATGGATTCTGCTGTGGCACTATGTACCTTTTCCATATAGTAACAGTTCTAAAACCTTTCTTTTCATCTAAGGCTTTCCATAAGTACAACTTTGTCCTTACTGTGAGTTTCATAGCAGAATTATCCCCTACCTGCATAAAAAAGAGTGATAATACTTGTTTAAACGCATCTGGTTATTAACTGCTTTTTGCTTAAAGCATCATGTACTAGTAAAACACAACTGAGAACTTAAATGCAATTGTCTTGGAATACTAATGTAAGATGACACGGCTTCTAGTTAATTTTAAAATTCCTTTAACTGCTTTTTGTTAGGTCAGTGTACCAAATAAATTCTTTATAGCTTTCCTTTGTGGAAGAAGTGGTAGCTAGAATGTTGGGAATTTCTCCTTATGAAATATTGGTACTAATACTGTTACTACTTGACGGTTGGACTCGATGATCTTAAAGGTCTTTTTCCTACCTAAATGATTCTATGATTCTACTTTTCAAGTGAACTTGAACACTTAAACTAAACTTGCATAGTGTTTATACAAAAAACCAATTGGGTATTTCTCTTAGCATAATTGAATAATAACTCAGTTACGTTTTATAGAAGCATCGTCCTCTAATTTAGGTCTTTGTTTTTAAGGGATTTAAATGTTTTCTGCAAGCAGAGATCATATTTTTATATGCAGATCTTTCCCGTGTATGTGATAATGGTTTATGTTTACATGTACAGCAGTGTTTTGTGATCAGTTATAGACGACTTTTTTTTGGAAGTCCCAATTATAGCTATAGCTTTGTGAGAAGCTTCTATCCAAAATGAATTTTAGTTTCTTAAAAGATTAGATTTTTCTGGGTATTCCCTGAGATCTGTCAGCCTTACAGGTCTTTTCTGAGGGGAGGGACATGACCCTATCAAATGTGTAATACCTTAATTGAAACCTGCAGTTTTGGTGATGTTAGTTATAAAGTGCACTCAGAATGCTTTAATTTCTTCTCAGCACCCAGAAGCCTCTATCCAAGCTGTCTTCTCTGATGCCCAAATGCACATCTGGGCTTTGGAAGGTAAGCAATTTCTATTCCCAGGTAATCCATTCTGTTGGCTCATGGAACTGCGACAACTAAAAGGATCCGATTCCAGGTTTCTGGGGCTCTGTGCTTTATAAATGTAAAGGAAGAAAAATCTTTGAATCTATTTTGACAAAAACCTGACTGCATTTCAGATACCAACATGAATAAAGGTCTAATTCACTTGTTAGTTTTGCGATCCCATGTGAGATCTCTTAGTTTATTTTCTGCAGAGATTTGGTAGAGATTCCTAAACTTGATTTCTGTTGCTTCCCTCCCATGTGAACCCATGTATCACTTTTACATTTTTTTCTAGTAACAGATTTATGATGTCTGTTTACAACAGCTTTTCTGACTAAAGGCTCTGAGTCTTTCTCTGTTAATCACAGAGGGTTGAGGCAGGGAGGCACTTAGGTAGTAACAAATAAATGGAAAAAGATGGTCTGCAGAGAATTAAAAGAACAATGACAGTACGTGGTTGCACTATGGGATTTTCCTGTTTGTTTCAAAGTCGTGAGCAAATACTGGTATTAATAGAATCTTTTATTAGATTTGACAGTGCAAAAGTTGATCTTTTTCTTGGGTAATATATTTTATGGGCAGATATGCTGTGCTGTGTCAGATTGAAGGTGATGAGTTGGGACCTATAGAGTCAGGAGATGAGAAATCACATTCAGTTTGCAGAAAAGCAGAAGATACCATTTGTGTGTTAACTAAGGGCAGAGGGATAGGTTGTAATTTTTTAAAATATGATAAACAAGTAAACTGAGGAAGGATTTAAAGCTAAATCAAGGTTTCCCTCAAAGTAGTAGAGAGTTCTCATACAAGCTGAACAAAGAAAGTTAAGTGATCTGGAAATGTTTGTTTATGGCTAAAAGAATTGTGAAATAGGTCCTGTCTCTTGGTTGATGTCAGGTACAGCTCTGATCAGAGCAGTGGAAAGAGGGAGCCAATGCTTTTTTTTTAAATTTATTTTATATATAATCTGTCTTGCCTTATCAACCTCAAACTATTGTACACCTGTCAAACCAGTGACTGGTTTAGTCCTGAAGCAAGCCAAAGCTGAGGTAACTGTCATCTGGCTGCAGGAAGTCCTGAAGAATTCCACCACACTAGTAGAATCTTTGGGCAAAACCATGATCTTTGTTCATGCTTCAGAACTTGAGAATTCAGTAATTATAGCAAACTTCTTTTTTTAAAGGTCTGTCTCATTTGGTAGCAGCCTCCTTTACTGAAGACCAATTTGGAGTTGTCCAGACTACACTGCCAGCTATCCTGAATACATTACTGACTCTTCAGGAGGTAAAAACTGTTAACTTTTCCTTACTGCAGAACAAGTTTAGTAGAAGAGAAGGAGTTCTGTTAATTTTATATTTTGACCTTCCTCACCAGTCCTAGCATTCAAGTTGTTACCACTGTAGCAACTCTTCTGTAATTAATCTCAAAAAAACCAGCTAGCTGCCACTATGTGCATTATGAAACAGCTGAATAAAAACCTTGTTAGTTTTTTAAAATGTAGAAGTAGAAAGCATGTTTTTAATGGAATGTTTCATTAAAAAAAAAGTACTATGTGCTCAGTTAAACTTTATTTCAAAGATGCAGCAATTATCATACTATATTTTATGCATAGTTGGGACTTAATCTTTATGTGGCTGTACACAATTCCTCGTGCAATTTGGAGCACTTGGAGACATTGCAAATCACAGTAGATAAGATCTGTGTAGTATTTCTCTACTAATACTAAGACATTACTCTCAAATTACTGATGTTTGTGTAATGTGTATTTTAAAAAAATCCAGATTTGTTTCCAAGGATATGTGTGTCCTATTGACATAATAATTTTACAGTGCCTTAATGGAGATTCTCGGAAAGAATTTAGAGGTTATCAAAGTTCTTCAGTGTAAGTCATCTATTGCAAGAACAGGCACTGGGGTGGGGGGTGGAACCAATACTGTTTCTGAAAGAAACAAGTCATAATACAGGACAGAGTTGTATTTTCTACTTCAGTGTGTGCTGTGCTTAGCATTTAAGACTCATTAACAGAGAATCTTATTTCATAGAACTTGGTTCTATGTTCATGTTGATGGCCAGGAAATGCAAGGTCAAGCTCAGTCTCCAGTACGTTTTTGTGTGTCTTGGTGGAATTTCTGAACTTGCACTTTCTTTTTGCTTTATTTGACATAAACATGTTGCTAGTTACATTATGAAATAACTGAACAGATGAAACAAGTTCATTTATGTTTTTCTCATTCAGGTTGTAGACAGACATTTCAAGCTGCCTCATGTTTCTAGCAAGCCCCCCAGGATTTCAGGAAGTCTGGTGGACACCTCCTACAAAACACTACGATTTGCACTTAGAGCATCTCTGAAAACAGCACTATACCGGATAACTACTGTCTTTGGAGAACACTTGAAGTAAGAACTTTTTCATGATTGCTTGCTTGCTAAGTTTAGTTTAAATTATTGTTATTGTAGGAGCTGTGAAAAGGGAAGTTTTGGCAAAAATCCCTTCAGGTTATTATTCTAACATGGTATTTTAGTATTTTTTTTATTTATGGAACCTTAAAAAATTCTTGTATAGATATGTGGTCTCCTTAGAAACTCATTATTCATAGATTTCTGGGCAATTTTTCTTAGTGACTTTTCATGAACTCTTTAAAAGCAGTCCATGAATACCACTCGTTTAATAAATCTTAGCTGTTGAAAAGAAAGTAAATAGAGACAATTACCTGTTCTGTAGGGAGAGAGTCCTGAGAATCCTATGAAAAGTCCAAATAATCAAATTCCCTTGCTGCTTGGTTGTGGGATGGCTCTTTCTCAGCTACTGTCACAGCAGGCAGACTTTCATACTTGGCCTCTGAATTTGTGGGACTGAAACTCCTGCAGTATCTGCCCATCTCTCCCTGTGGGGATGAAATGTCACTCAGTTTGGAAGTGCTCGATATACAGAAGAGAGAATTTTAAGAGATTCTTTCTTATCTAAATCGTTCTTGCAAGTTAAACAATTGCTTGTGTGTGTTTAAAGGTAAGGAAATAGGCTAGTTTTCTTGGGACAAGTGTGTTTTAGTAGTGGAAGCTGTTGAGGTTAAGAATTGACAGTTTTAGGGGTTAATATACTTTTTTGTCTTGGACCATAGGTTTTTCATACAGCTAGGTTTTCTAAAATTTAGCTTCAGTGTAATTGTTGATTTCAATGTGTACTTAATTTTGGCACGAGGCTTAATTTTTGTGGTGTATTACATTTAATGTAAAATCTTATGTTCTGCATTTGTTGTTTTTAGTGCAGTGCAAGTGTCCACAGAACATAAGAAAAGACTTCAGCAGTTCTTGGAATACAAAGAATAAATAACAGATTTTGATGCAGCTACGTTTGTCTTTTTTCAACACTCTTGGTAAGAAGAAAGTGGGACTAATGAGCCTTTTTATCTTGGCTTTTTGGAAAAGCATATGGAAGTACAAGTCACAGAACAAAACTCTTAGAACTGTAGAAGAGCTCTTCTGGGTTTGGATAATCTTTTGTATAATAAAACTTTTTAAAAATTCATCTTGCCTTCTTTTAATATCACTTACAAATGAGAAAGTGTCAGTTCTTACTTTATGTAAGACTATGACATTTGAGATTATCAGAGTTACTTTGTCACTCAGATCCTTCACTGTTTTTCACGACGTATTCTTTCCCTACCCTTTCCTGTTAAAGGGCTGAGTAGAGATTTACATAGATGCTTAGTGTGCCTAAGTGTTCCATAAATTTAGTTGATAACACTTTTAGTGCAGATGAAGTGTGTAGGAAACAGATGTGCCCAGGAATAAAACATGTTAGTCTTCTGTAAGATGGAAATATTCCTTCAGAGCAAAATGGGTGTGCAGAAAGGCATTGTTAAGACACAAATACTGCTTGAAAAGCTAGCAGCTTGGATTTTATCTTTAAGGTGACCTAGGAAACTAAGTTCTGCTCTACGCTGAAACATAGAGGAAATATTACTGCATTTAGTAAAACTTCTAAGTGATGATATTGTGAATGAAAGTTTAGACCAAGAGCTTTCTGTTAAGGGGGATAGGAAGAAAGTTCGCAGCATATTTTCAAAATAATATACATTATTGGTAGCTTCTGGTGAAAAAGATGACTTTTTAAAAGCATTTTTTTAAGCTTTTTATCTGGAAGTAAACCTGTCCAAATTGTTTGAAAATTAACTACTCAATTTTTAAACTGACTCCAGTTATTGTGATATCTACACTAGAAAACATGTATGGAGTATGAAGAGCTTAGATGTAGCTGCAGTACCTTACTGTAATTTCCTTGAGATAACAGTAAGCTAAATGGTCTTGCAAATGAATTTAGTGTGATAAAGGCAAACAAAATCTGGATCATTTTTCTTCCATTCTCTTCAGTGCTGTTACTCCTGTGGGGTTGGGTTTTTTGACAGAGGACCTAAGATCTGAAGATGGCCATGGTGTCAGTTACATTGGTGTGATGAAGCGATCAGCTGATAGTGGGTGGTTGTGTAGTAATAATTCTTTAGGGGGCCTGTAAGGTTTGGGTAAAAGAGAGAGCCCCAGATCTACAACGAGACCTGCATATTGCTTTCCTCAGTACAGAGACACGTAATCTTCTTGTAATGCAGACACTGCATGTGTTAGATTTGATAGTGGAAATTAGAACTATATTGTCCTTTTGCATATAGATGGCTTACAGCAAACACTGTAAGGTGATGGACAGCCTTTCATTATATTTAAAGGTTAAGCACAAAGTCTTTTAAAGTTTCCCAAAGCTTAACTTCTACCACAGGTTTGACTATTATGTCAAAGACTCTTGCCTGCTTGGCTTATTAAATAATTCAATTTGCTTATTTTCTGGTATTGCAATGTGCACCTGGAGTTAAAATGGTGCTTTAGTTAGTACCTCAGGTGTAACTGTTGACCCAAATACTTCAGCTGAAAGTTTCAAATAAATTTTTCATGCATTTAAACAGGTGCAGAATATTTTTTTTATTGCTCTGGTATTTTCTGCAACATTCCCACAACTATAAGCTGTAAGTTGTAATTAACAGTGTTATGGCTGTCAGCAGCAGGCTTAAAATGCAGATGACTTTTTGATGCCAAAGTGCTTGAGGTCTGTCCTCCTTGTGTTGCAGTAGAGATTTGCACATGACATCTGCTAATGTGCATGTCATTCATGGCATTCTCTGTGTATGACAGAAGAGCTTTCAAAAGCTGATTGCTTTGTGGTTTCTTTAAAAGCTCCAATTCTTAAAAGCTCCAATTCTTAAAGAGCTGTAGACCTTTTTTTTTTTTATGCCTTTACTTAAAAATGCATCTTTAACAGTATCTCATGCTTATGAATGTAAGTGTACAAGAATACAAAGTGTATGGTGGGTGCCCTCTGAAGATGCAGTAACTGGCTGACACAACTCAAATGGGGACCACATCTTATTCTAGTTTTGGCTTTGGGAATAATTATATTCCTCTGGCAAACTGTGCTGGTGTTTCAAGTCCTTTTACATACTTCTGTCTTAACATAAAAATAATCAGTTTGTGAAGCCTCTGTGAGGTAAGGGAAGAGTCTCTCGAGTTCAGTTCTGCATTCTGGGTAATGAGGAAAAAAATAAAGCCTTTTTCCAATTGGTTTCTATGTAACTGCAGTTAAATTGGATCCCCCAAGCCTGATAATATTTCTCACCTGTTTAATCATCTCAAAGCTAAGCTGCATCTTTTTGCAGGATTGCCTACTGCATGCACAAGTGAAACTGATAGAATTTGGTTAGATTGCTATTCTGGTAACCTCGTGAACTACCTGCCTCTCCCTACAGGTTAGCTGTAGTCAAGAGTATCTGAAATTATTTCCACTGCAGCTGCAGAGAGGTACGCAGTTGATGGTGCAGATCTGTTTTCCTGTTACAATGGAGTAATGAAATAGAGGCTTTAGCTCTTAAGAAATCTCTTGTAAATCTGAAAAAAACTCTATCCTGCTTCATTTCCTGAAATACAACTTTGAAAATTCAGACTGGGTGGACAAACACGGTGGCCCTAGTCCTTGAAACTATTGCATGCACAGTGCTGTGTCCGACGGAGCTGGGCAGGACTTGCTCCCTCAACAGGAGCTCTTTGCTGCTTTGGAGAATTGTCTTGATGCCAATTGCAGCTCAGGGCCTGAATGCACCCTTGAAATGAAGTGGTTTCGATTCTGCTGCTGCTTACTTTGAACAGAGGCTGCATTGTGTGTACTGCGCTTGGTGTCTTAAGACCTTAAGCAGCCATCTTCCCGCCTACTGAGGTACACGTATTGCTCCGAGGGCAAGGCAAGCACCCCTGCAGATCCATCCAGCTCCAACTATGGAGGTACCAGTCTCTTGCTGCTGAATTTGCTGGTACCTATTCAGTCACAGGCAAGTCATGCAGTCTGTGGGCTATGTGCTCACCAGACCTCCCCCGCAGCTGCTGGAACTGGTCATGTGTGGGATCTGATGCTCTGCCTGGCGGGGGGCTGACACTTTTGGGGGGTTGGGTGTATGTGAATCCATATGAGGTGGCCCTAGGAGCTGTGGAGATGCTTCTTGCCCTGTGCAGTAGTGCTGTCCCCTGTCCCCAGGGGATGAATGGTGGCAGATTGCAGTGCTTTGCATGTTCAGGCAGGCATTTCATAGCTGCAGGGCTTCACATGCTGACAGCAGCCATGCTCCCACCACTCCCGTCACCACCTTTCTACAAAGATTCAATAAAAAGATGAAGGTCTGGGTGGAATCATCACAGATGCTGCAAGTTGAGGACCCTCCCCACTACCTACACTCCCTCCTCCCCCTGTGGTCTTGGTATTTTCCATTGCCAGTACTGTGTTAACAAGTTTGCTATGTGGATCAAATGCATCTGGGTGCTGTGGACATACCTGGAATGTGGTTTGCCAAGCTCTGGTGTTGTAAGGGGATGTTCTTGCATCAGAATATTGCTTCCCCTCGCTGCAGACTCATGGTAGGGATTTGTGTCTGGCACATCAGCTTTGGACAAACCTGCAGTATAAACAAACTGCGCAGCTCCTTTGTGTTTGAGAAAACAGCCTGAGAGAGAGCAAAACCTACACCATAGTCTGATTTCAGAAGACAAAAAATAAATTAGAGAAGACCTCACCTTTCTGCCCTTGCAAAAATCTTGAGACTACAGTAGTGCTAGTTAGTCAGGAGATAGATGAACATGGTGCCTCTGGAGTCTGCCATGAGATCAAAACACAAATTCAAGGGGAAATAGTTCCATGGGTGGCCTGCTGGATACGCTAGCTGATTCTTCTAATAGGTGGTGACAGCATAGGAGTTCTCTTTTTTTTCTTTTTCTTTTTTTTAATCCCCCTAAAGAGTCAGTTCCTGAAGTAGGAAGAATTTCAGAGAAAACTGTGGCCTAAGAAGCACATGTGCGTGCTCATGCAATCGTCAAAGGAACCAAGTGCTGAGTGAGTAGTACCTTGTCTCCCTCCCCTGCCCAAAACGCACAAAAAAATACAGGCTTTGCCTTTTGCTTCTTGAATAACTCAACTTTTAA
The DNA here is from genome assembly GCF_947461875.1 of Haliaeetus albicilla. Taxonomy (NCBI): domain Eukaryota; kingdom Metazoa; phylum Chordata; class Aves; order Accipitriformes; family Accipitridae; genus Haliaeetus; species Haliaeetus albicilla. The sequence goes on from NC_091490.1 coordinate 6,385,847, forward strand.
ATCTGACTACTAAAACAATAATGCTGGGGTGGGCTGTTGTATTTAACTGCATCTTTTCTGGAAAGGTATGGTGAGAGCCCTGGAGCGAATTTTGAAGGAATTGGGAGCAGGAACATACAGCCTTCTGCGAGTCAAAGATTGTTATAAGTTATGTGTAAGCATCATTAGCCACTCTTGCTCAGCAAGCTCCAGTTGTGGGCTTACTAATGTTAGATGTTTCAGATCAAGAGACAGGCTGGGTGACTACCTTCAGGACAAGCTTTGAGGACCAGGTAGATGGGGCACCAGCTTTGTAAGCCGCTCGGTTCCCTGTCTGTTTACCAGCAGAGGTCACTGCTCAAAGCAGGTTTGGGGAAGCGCCCGGCTGCTGACCTTGTTGTCAGTGGTGGTACAAAGTTTTGGGTTGAGCACAGGGCTGCAGCTCAAAGTTAGATACTGAGGGGGCTGTTGCCTTTGCAGACCCTGGCAGTTGGGTCTGGGGAAGGCTTTATCAGCAACCACAAAGAGTGTTGGTAGGAAGAGAAAGCTCTGTCTCCTAGTTAGTGCAAGTTGAAAGCTGCCAGGGAGAAGTGGATTTGACCTTGCCTTTATCACAGAGATCCTGTGCAGCACTTCAGCTCTTCACAGGTAGCTACTCTGCAAGTCTGCCAGTTCCTGCATGCTCGGTTTGGGACACCAAGGGTCGAGTTTAACTGATGGAACTGGAAATGTGCTCTGCCATGTACAATGATGGGAAATGCTAAATAACCTGGAGCGAGGGGTGGGGGAAGCAGTCAGTCTTTGTCACAAGTTAAGCACTCAAACTAAAGCTTTTAGCTTCTGGGCGTCTGTTGTAAAATGGGGCTTAGTCTAACCCCACCCTACCTCACCTCCAACGATGATAACAAAATATTTGTTTGCAAATCTGTAGGCTGCTGCAGTGATGGACACCAAAGAAATGCCCTGGAGTAAATTAATAATTCTGCACAGGGCTTGGCTGATGTGCAGTAAATATATTCAATGTGTGGTCCACACACTATGCCAATAAGGAGAAAACAGAAGCGCGACTAGCTGCTCGTTCAGCAATCACTATCTTCAGTGCATTGAATATATGGATCCCTAGGCAAAATAACTGTGGGGCCATGTTATAACGCCAGTACTATAACTCATTTATAGTAGGTGTGAATCAAGGTTGTACCAGCATTTCTAGTCCTGGCGTGTCCCGATGCTGAGGATTGGCTTTTATAAGCTGAACATTCTTAAGTTGTACTGTCCTGGGTTTTTTGTTTGTTTATTTATGACTTACGTTTATTTTACTACCTGTGTTGTGTATGCATGGTGTGAGAGATGAATCTGTTACGGACAGATGCAGAGAAATAATACAGATGAATGTTTGAGGAAGCTAACTGCAGGTGTAAACAACCACGTCCTCAATGGAGGCTGGTGGAACCCCTCTTTAGAGGTTTTTTTGCTCAAAGTCCTCTAGAATGATCTGCCAATTAACTGGGGAAGCAGGAGGGAGGGAGAGATCTGTAGTGTTACAGTGGCTTTTGGAGATGCTGGTCATTTCTTGCAGCCTCTGCAAGACAAAGGTGGATTTAGGATTACTGTATGATTTTTCCCCAAATATGCTAGCTATTGAAAAAGAGATTGTTTTTAAAAGATAAGTCACAGTGATCTGAGGAATTTCTTTTTTCTAACTACAAGACCTATAAACAAATCTGTAAGTTATGAGGCAATAGTTGAGTACATCGTAAGATAATGTGTGGTCAGTTTGACCCTGCTGTCTTAATTTGGGAGGTCATTTTAAAACCACTGTAAAGAAGTGCTTTGTGCTGCCTTAAAGGGAAATGGGCAATCTCTAAGAAATGGGCATACTTACAGAGACAATCCCTTTGGCTTAGTTTTTGTTTGGTTGTTTCTTTTTTACTATCTGTGGTGCAGTAAATTAAAACAAAAACAAGTCTGGACTTGGCATGCCTTTGTAAATAAACTGCTGTGTGTGAATCGACAGCTCGTTTGCAACCAGGTTATTTACAACGAAGTTTGTTATTGCTCCCAACAGAGAGCTTGTTTTGCCCTATATTAACAGAATGCTTATGGTAACACCTCCCACCTCTGTCTGTACTGCTGCAGATACACAAAGGCCTCACAACTTAAGCTGTGTCCTTTTGAAATTTAATTTTGTTGCCTGCTGGAGTAGAAGCAGGGATTTCAGTACGTGAGCTAGAGATCAATACTTCAACTCCGCTTGTTTGCTCTGCGCAGCTCGCCTTACCTGTATCCGTTCTGCTTCATTCCTCTCCTCCCACAGAAGGACTGCCTGGGGAACTGGAGTTTTCAGCTTCTATGAGTTTCTCGAAGATCCGGTTTGTGATCAGCCATAATGCTGAGGCCAGTTACAACTGTCCGTTCCTGACAAAGGTAAAGAGCACGCTTTGAAGACTGGATTTGGTGAACTGGGGTCTCCTTCACGTAATGTCCTTTCCACCTTCCTGTTTCCTTCACCTTTTACAGATGATCCCTCATTGTCCTCATGTGTATTGAGCTCCCAGGCAGCAGCATCCTGCACCAGGACAGCTGTGCCTCTGCTTGTGCAGCTGTGACCACAGGGTCTCATGCTGTCCGGAGCAAAGAGGCTGCATGTCTGCAAAAGCATCTGTAGACCCTGAGAAAACCACTCTTGTGGCAATGTCGTGATCTTGGCTGGTACCAGCAGGGAAAAACTGAAGTATCAAACTTGTTTAAGCTTTGTTTTTCTCCTCATTGCTCTGTCTAAGCTTTGAGTTGCGCCTGGTGTGATATGGCCTTGTGTGTGCTCAGGGCGCAGTTATGCTAGCTGTGCTGTGGTGGTGCAGAACTGCCTAGCTTCTGTGGCTAACGCGGTCCAGGAGCTGGTTTTGGTGTCACAGCCTTGTCCTACCACCACCAATGCCCAGAACCACAAGGGCAGGGAACTTGTTGGTGTTTCAGCGCCGTCTGGCTGCAAGGACACCAATCGGCACAACTAGCACCATTGCACCAGCAATTGTCTATGTCCTGGCTTTTTCTTAGTTGCTGTGAGGTACAATTTCACCCCGGCCTGAGCTAGGCTTAGACTACTATCTGTTTTCTCTTTCTTTGGTCACCAACTAGGAGTGAATGGGCAGATGGGCAAGTCTCTGATTACTTATCACCTGCGTCCTACCCACATGACCTAGTGAGAGGTTATTCAGGCAAGCAGTTGCATTCCTCTGGATGTTTTTTTTATCCCGAATTGCAACCTTACCTCTCATACCTGACTCAAAATGAAGCAACCCCCAGGGACTAGCTTCAGGGACTGAAGATGGCCTATCTGCCTCAACTGGAAGGTCTGCTTTGGTGATGGTGACTTCGTTAACAGAGGGAAGAGGCAACTGGGCTAGCTGTGGGTCATGCTATGGGTCATGACCACAGCCCTCAGCAACCAGGAATGTTGACCAAGAAGGCTAATATGGAGAAATCTCCCCCCCCATTCTACTAAAGGGAGAGTACTGCTGTCATGGGGAGAGAGGCCAACCAGTGACTGGTTTTCACAAGGACACAAGGAGGGGAGACACCCATCTAGCTCATGGATGTAGTGACAACATTGGGTGAATCAGTATTTGCCGTACAGCTTGTGCATACAGCAAAGTCATGGTGACCCAGGGCATAAAACAGTCTTAGCAGCCACGCTTGCATTTGCTTGGCCTTTGTTCCAGAACCAAAACATATGAAGCGTCTTCTGATTCAGCAGGGAGAGAAAGGGAACTGCTTAACTCTTTCATTAGTAGAGTGATTCAAGGCGCACTTGTTCCTCCCAGCACTTGTTCCTCCCACGTCTGGGGACTTGCTGGAGGAACTAAGACGTTGTTTTGGAACAGCTCTGGGTGTCAAGTCTCTATCAGGCACAGCTAGGTCTGGAGGGGGATGTCCATCCACCGCCTGCTCCTCTTGCTCAGGCCCAGGGATGGGCATCCCCAGCTGGATGGTCTCAGCAAAGACAGGGCAGCTGCCAAATGCCTCGCTCGAAACTGAGGAAACAGTGATGTGAGAGAAGGTTTGAGTCCATGGGGGCCTCATTTCCTATTAAAGGAATGTGGGTACCTGCAGCTTGAGCTATGCAGTCTACATCGCTGCGAGATGATCTGCCACGGAAAAATTTACCTCGCTGTGAAGGGCCTTAACCCTATGTACTGTTGAAGCTTGGAGCTGTGATGTGCTTCAGTCCGAAGCCTTCCTGGATTACTTTTTTCCCACTCAGAGGGTGCCCAGAGCATGGAGGAGGCTCTGTGCCCCCTCCTGCCTCCGCAGCAGCCCAGCCCTGGGCTATTGGTAAGCGAGTGGCGGCACCTGCCGGTATTTTGCAGAATATTCTGGATAATGGTGAGAAAAAGCAATAGAATTAAACAGCGGTTCAGAGCAGGACATGCGTGGCCTGAGGTAGGGAATGCAGAATGATGTGGGTTAACGAGGTCAGAGCAGCCGAGGTGCTGAAGCTGCCCTTTTCCCTGCTTGCTGTGAAGATCCCGAACCATGAAAGAAAATCCCTCTAGGAAGTTACACAGTATATACAAAACTGCCTGTTTTCTAGGAAAGCCCCTCTAGTTTAGATATTCAGGCAGTGTGTATCAATATAGCTGTAATAATTTGCACAAGATGAGCCCATGTTCAGGAACCACCTAAACACTATTTTTTTCCTGTGCTGGAAGCAGTGGATTACCGTGGTTACACTGCATTCTGAGATAATATTTCCCTCAGTAAATTTTACTGCCTCTTTAGGTCAGTGGGGTTTAGACCGTTATCACCATGTATATGTGTCTTAAATAATTACTGTTTCTGGTAGCACTGCCAGGTGCCTTTAGCATTTCCAAATCGAAGAGAAAGAGTGGCTCGGTCCTGAGGGCCCCACAGATGGATGGGACCGGGGAATGGACATAGGTTAGCAGAGCATTGAGAGGCGTTGTGTGGCTGTAGAGAACAGCCACGTAGAGGGATAATGTACGCTGAAAATTTTTACTTTGATTTTAGAAATCCCCAGGATATCACTACTAAAATTCAGTGTTTGTGCCAGCTAGTTGATATTTAGGTTTTGTTTCCTACAGAGGTAAGGTGGGAATTTCTCCCTCTTTGTAGCATCTTGCTCCCACTAACATATTCTGAGGACGTTTACCAGTTTTCAGCCTCATTTGACAGAGAGCTATTAACTTCTGACAGTTTAAGATGTGGCTTTACAGAAGAAAAAGACCCTATTACTGCCCTTGTTGAGGGGAAAGGCTGGCAAGCTCCTTTGGTAGACCTCAGGGCATCCACGCTGGGCAGGAAGGTGGAAAGGCACTGCAAACGAGACTTCTTTAGTACTGCTTCTCCCAGAACTTCTTGTTCCATCTCAAGATCTCGTGTCTTTTATGGAGAGTCATATCCCTCCCATCCAATCCACAACATTCATAGCATTTGCCAGGAAAAAGTCATGCCCTCCTGTCTTGACCGTTCCTTCACTCTGCAGGGTGGCATATGTTATTAAGGGGTTGGATAAAACTGTGAGTGAGGCACTCTGTGCAGCATCTGTGCTGCAAGAAGATGAAGATCTCTGTTGTCTAGCTGCGGAATGCTCCTCAGGAGGGGGGTAGCACGACGCCAGTTCAGTAGCTGTCCCTCCTCCTCGTGCTAGATCTCCCAAACCTCTCCTTTAGGTTCGATGGGAACAGGCATAATTTCCAACCTGATGTCTACGTCTGATTTACACCCGTGTAAATCAGGGGTGACTCTGAGTCACTCCTATCTTTGAGCTGTCCTGGTGTGTTACAGACCTGCTGTGCTGCACCTGTGCCGACAGCAGCATGCAGTGCAGCAGGGTGCAGACATCCCGAGCCAGCAGAGTGGGCTGGTAAAGCTCACTGGTGCAAAGCTGCACATCGTAGCTCAGCCTGCATTCGCCTGGAACCAGGCCCAAGCTAATAAACCCAGCTAGATTGCTTCCAGACCCGAGCTGGCCCAGGAGGAGCCAGCGCAAATGTCACTGCTCTGTGCTGCTTGCTCTGAGCTAGCTTAATTGTGTCTACTGGAGTGGGCCAGCTCCAGGCACCTGTAGGACAGGGCAGGAACGATGCATGGCCACCGCATAGACAGAAGTGCCGAATGCACCTGAAACGGCATCATCGAGGCGATGTCTTGGCGAGGTTGTACCCGCCTCTGACGCGTCTCCAGCTTCCTGGGCCCAGGCCCTTGGCAAGGTTTTTGCTCTCTCCCGCTGCTCCTCCGTGACATGCTGCAGTCGCTGTGGCTTTTGCACAGAAGTTGTTTATAGGGCGCTGCCGGCTGTTCGGTGGCTGGGTGGTTTGCGGGTGTCCCACGGCTCGCACCTGTTGTGTGGCTGGCGCGGAGGCAGCCGGATGCCTGAGCGGGTGGCCTGGGGACGGGCACCGGGGACCCTCGAGGCCTGCAGGCAGAGGGGAGGAAAAAACATGGACCACTCGGGAGGCAAGTGGGCAAGCGCAGGGACCTCTCACCGCCGGGGGGGGGCACCGGAAAGGTGCGGGCCCTCTCACGGAGCCCGGGAGGTGCTGACCCTCTCCCGACGCCCGCGGCAAAGAGCGGGGTCCCCGGCTCCCTGTACCTCCTCCGGCGGGGCCAAACGGTGAGAGGCGGCCGGGCCGGGCCCGCGGGCGGCCCCCGCTCCCCGCCGCGCTCGCTGTCAAAGCCCCGAGGGGCGGCCCCGGCGGCACAGCCCTCCCCCTGCCCGCCCCGACTGGCCCGAGCGAAGGGCTGGCCCCGCCGCCGCGCCAGGGTAATGGCCCGGGCCGCCTTCACTCTGGCAGCCGGCCCTGCGGCGGGGGAGCGGGGCTGAGCCCATGAGCCCGGCGCGGCGGCGGCAGGACGGGGCGCGGGGGCGGCGGGAGCCGGCGGGCAGCGCGTCCCCCCGGGCGGCCCCTCCCAGGTAGGAGCGCGGGGGGCGCGGCTGTCACCGCCGCGCTGAGGCGCTGCCCGCGCCCGGGCGGGCTCTCCCTCCTTCCCTCCTTCCCTCCTTCCCTCCCTCACGCACGTCTCGGCGCGTCGCCGGGGCCGGTGACCCAGGGGCCGCGGTGCGCCCGGCCTGAACGCCCGGCGTTGGCAAACGCTCCCCGCGGCGTTGCGTGCCCTGCCGCCGCGTCCGCCGTTGCCTGGGTGGCCGCTGTTTGGATGCCTCAGCTGAGAGGCACCGGCCTCGACACAACCCCGGCCGTGTGCCGGGCTCCCCTCCCCTCCCCTCCCCTCCCCTCCCTTCCCGGCCGGTCTCGCCTTCCCGGGAGCGGTCACGAAAAGCCCGGTGTTGCCTAGAGAGGGAGTAAAGCGGACGCGCGGCGCCAGCCACCCCGTCCCCGTCGTCCCCCCCCCGGCCGGTGTGCGTGAGAGAGCGAGCGGGGCTGTGGGCAGCCTCCCGCCACCCGGGCGGCGGTTAACGGCCGTTGGCGGCGCGCGCGGCGGGGGCTGAGGCGGCGGCCGGCGCGGGGCTGAGGAGGAGGAGGCGGCGGGGGCTGAGGCGGCGGCCGGCGCGGGGCTGAGGAGGAGGAGGCGGCGGGGGCTGAGGCGGCGGCGGCCGGCGCTGACACCCCCCCCCTCCCTCCGTGTGCCGCTCGGTGCAGGAGAGCGGCGAGGGCCCCGGCAGCAGGCGGACGCGGACATGCACTGTGAGCCCGCGGGGGGTCAGAAAGCTAGCGCCGGGCCGGCCCGCTTCGAGGTGACCGATCAATGCCAGGGAGAGCCTCGGAAGGAAGTGCCGCGGGTGACTCGTCCCAGCGCTGGTAAAGCTCTCTTGAATCCTCAGATGTCCTTTAAAATAACTGTCAGCAACGGCAGCGACCACACGGAGCCTCAGCAGAGCCCCCCTGAAATGTCAGCGCCTCTGCTAGATTTCATCCCCAAAAGACCCAGCATATTCGAGAGGATCCCAATTCTGCCGAGGGCGCAGGAGCTGCGATGCGCTAGAGGCTCTAAAGATTATTTCCAGCAGCAGAAACATCAAAGCGTGAAGGGTGAGTTTAAAAATGCATGAACTGAACACTGCCACCACCACCAAAAAAATACTCGCCAACCAAACAAAAATGCGTATCGAGCTTTCCCCCCCCCCCCCTCCTTTTTGGTCTTCAGGGTGTTTTCTGACTTGTTTATTTAACTGCAAGCTTTAAAACTTTTTTTTTTTCCACGCACATTGGAGGCGCAGGATAAACCAGACTGTTTTTTGCCGATGGGAAGCAGAGTGCTTCTCAATTTTCTTTAAGAAATCCGGAGACCAGCATCTTCGTTAGTTCTCCTGAGCGGCTGCTGCTCTGTTTGGTCGCTTCTCAGAGGTGGTTGTTTTGAGGATGGTGCTGAACACTGGGTTAGTATGTCCTGCGCCTGAGCGTGCGTGTGGGGTGTTTGTTTGTGAGTATGCCTGACTGACAATAAATGCCTAGTTCTTATTCAGCAGTTTCACCACGGTTGCTTGGATTTATAGTTTGTATTTCAAGGAGGTGTTACAAACGCTGGATTCAGGCAGTGAATCCTCACGCTTGGGATTCCTGGTGCCTGAAAGGCATGCCGTAAGGTCAAATTCTGCTAGTTAACAAATGCCCGATTTTCATCTACCCATTGTTAAAGAACTGGCACTGAGGTTAGGAATTGCCCTCTAAAATCTGTTAAGTTACCCTTGTGAGTTAGAACTTGTTAACTGAGCTGGAATTTGTTAATCAAAATTTAGTTTTAAAATAATCCTTCTAAGGTATCACTAGATGGGATCAGAGGGAATTCAAGCATTCCTTTATGCTACAAATCCACTTGCAGAGACATATGTGCACCTAAGGTTATTAGTATTAAAGCAATGTTTTCTGTAACATTAAGAAGGTAATTCTCTTTTTCTCTTCAGTCCTTTCCCCTTCTCTATTTTAGAGATACACATGCTGTTAGCTTGTTAGTGTAAGACAGTTTGCACTAGAGTTTTTTCAGTGCATCCCTTTGAGTCCATTCTTTTGAAAAATAAAAGTAGACTGCATGCCCTTGGACTAGTAACATTTTCTTTTGTGAGCTTGTTACCTAGGGTGATGGCACCTTTCATTGCCCTGAAGTTATGTTAATGAACACCTCAATCTGTGCTAGGTCTGTCCTGCAAACTGTAGGATGTGTTTGTTCATCACCAGTGAATTCAGACAGAGTGGAGTAGCAGGTTATAAATTACCTTTTTTATTTTTCTGTTTGTTAATGCTGCAGTTCTCTTCTCCTGATTTTAAAAAAAAAAAAAAAAAGGTTGTTAATGTTTGGCAAGAATGCAATGAAGGTCTGTTACACAGAACCAGGTTTGGAGGGGGGAGAAGGAGGATTCACGAAGTATGAAGGTACAGCTAGCTCTAGTACTGCTGTGCTGCTGTGACTGGTGCCTGTAGAAGGGACTCATGAGATCTTCAAGTCCCTTGTTGGTCCCATGAGCGAGGTTGGTGCCACTTGATTAGGGTTTGTACCAGCTTAAAATCCTGCCCGTGCATTGTCCTATCCAAGCAGACTGTTGAAGCACTTTCATTTTTTAAATTTCTTTTTTCTTTTTCCCTTTGAAGTGCTTAGTCCTCTTTTCATGCATGTTCCTCTTGTGGCTACTGCAGAGGGCAGGGGTGTAGGGAGAGAAAGAAGAAAAGTGTAATTTCCATTCACTTGGGTCTTTTATAGTAGACGTACATGGGCATGGGAGAAGGTTGCTAATTCATCTTTCTTGACTGATCAATTTCTTCTTTTCACCACTGGGAAAAAAAGTTGTGTTTTAAGTTTTGTTGCTGTTTTTTGTTTAACGTATTTTCTGTCCAGGGTGTTACCGTGTGGTTGCTTCAGCATATGGGTGACCTGAGTCATGGGAGTAAGTAGGAGGTATCCATGGGCAGGACAGGGTTCATTTACTGAGCGTGGTGATTTGATGGATAATGTTGGATTTTTTTCCAAGGACGGCAGCACTGGGTTTTTTGGGGTGGTTTTTTTGTGTTTTTGGTTTTTTTGTTTTTTTTTCCTTGTGAAGTTATTTTCAGGAGAAGTTAGGGAAAGTAAAATTTGGGCTAGAGTCTGATTTAAAATGTGTGGGCTGTGCTGCTGCTTCTGACCTGTATGGTGTCAGCAACTGCCTTAATGTCCACATGGGCATTTTGGACTTACCCCACTGAATACTGTGAGTTGCCAGCCCTGCTCAGCACCCTCTGCTTCTGAGTCAGTTCCACAGAAGTAACAGAAGTCACTCAATTGCTCACTGTGATCTAACTGTAAAATCAGAGCTCTGTGTATCTAAAGTGGGCTATGCTGCAGATGGGAGAGCCACTGATCTTTCAAGGAACTGGGTAAACCATCTCCCAACAACCCTGGTTCTCTCAGGAAGATAAAGAAAAGCACCGGGGATGGCTGTATGTGGATGTGATATAATAAGATATAGCTAAGAAGTGAGAATGAGGGAAATATTCAGATTTACCCAGTAAAAGGTTTTGGGAAGGAAACTGATGACAGCTTGATTTCAGATCATCGTGCTGTGTGTCTCCTGCTCGCCAGCCCCAGAGTACCATGTACCCAGTAATTCCCTCTGCAGTCTGGGTTGGATTACAGATGTGCCTCCTGGTTTTGGTTTATCCACAGTTGAAAGCTGCAAGTAGAGAGGGTAAAAGACCCTCTTTAACAAGAGCAAAATCAATTTTTATAGTTGCCTGTAAAAAATATTTTTTTTTCTAAACATGCCTTTACTTTTGGGGGGGAATTTTTTCAAAAAAGAATGAATCAGAATGATGCACTACCCTACTAATAAAAAGGGCAGCTTTAAAATAATCACAAGGGGGGGAAAAAGCATCTTGCTGTTGTAGTGTCTCTGTGGTGTTACTCTACTGCTTCACAGTGTTTAAGTTACGATCCTGCAAAATGCTTCTGTGCCTGAGGAAGTCTTTTTACATGAACAGGCAAACAAAAACTTGAGGGTGGTAGTGAGGATTACTTCTGGGAGTCAGATCATTTGGGTCTAAGCTTTGCAGGATGGAGCTGTTGGTTGTTCACCAAAAATATCAGTATTTTGGAATTGTGCTTCATGTTTTGTTCTGTTTGGGAGCTGTTTAAAATAAAACACCCAGTTTTCACCCAGCCTCCCCCTTCTGGTATGATTGGCTGTGATACACACCAAACTTTTCTTGATCATTGATTTCCCTGTGTGTTACAAGGCAGAGTATTTGCACCCAGACAGTGCTTCTTGGAGGAATTTGTGGTCTGCTCAGCTTAGAATAACTGTACCATAAGGTATGAAGTCTATTTTACAGTATTTTCCTGGGATTCTGTGTTTTGGTTCTGTTTCGTTGAATTTCATGCTATGGTATTACCATTTTGAAAGTAACACAGGGCAAAATAATTATTGTCGACAGGAAAGAAAGTTTTGGGAAAGAAAGCTTTAGTGGTGACAAAAGAGTAATCTATAATGATGTCAGATATCTCAGTTTTTTAATGACATTGATTGCAGTTGTTACCAGGAAACACTTCTCCTTTTCATTCTTTTCCAGTTTCATTCGGTGTACCTAATTCATGACTCAGTAGAAATGACGAGATTTATCCTGTTAGTTGTGCCACTGGGCAATCATCCAAATGGCCCAGACCTTTGCAGTAACCACTTCAGATATTAACTTACAGTGGGCAAAACAATAAGCTGTTCGGTTGCAGTAGTTGGATGTTTCCTCGTTGAGAGTATTTTTTATTCAGACAAGGAGAAAGTGGGTTGGTTTTTTTGGTGGTTGGGGTTTTTTTTGTGGTTTTTTTTTTTTTTTTTTTTTAGCTGTAGCTGCTTTTGGCAAACATACAGCCAATGTATTGAAATGTATTAATTTTCTTCTGCTTTTGAGAAGGAGGGTTAAATCTTGCCACTTCAACCCCTTGTGACTATTCCCTTGGTTAGCAGGGTAGTCCTTGCATAAGTAACAGCTTATACTGCAGGGATCTTAAGCAAAAGCATATGTTTTGGTTATATGACGTATTAGGTGTATCAACTGGTCTTGGGCCTGATTCTGTCATTTTCTTTCATACACCTTGTCTGTGTGCACCTGAATTATCCCACTGGACCAAATGGGACTGCCTAGAGCTGATAAATATTATATAGGCTAATAAGGAGATAGGGATTGGGCTCACTGGTATGGTGATCTCTAAACTCTCTTAATTTTATGTAAAGCTGTAGTAATAAATTTTTCTTCTTTTCACTGTAGTTCTCTTGCTTGCTGCATTTGAACTCTCTGCTACAAAAAGGAATTTAAAGGTTTATTTGAACTGAACTTGCAGTTACAGAACTTATTTTTATTTCATGGTCTGGGTTGGGTTTTTTCCCTAACTTTTTTTTTTTTTTTTTTTTTTCGGTAAAGGAAGAAAGGAGAAGAAACTACAGATTGGAGAATGTGTGCATAAAGTTGTTTGGGATAAATTGTGACTGTCTCCTCCTCCCTTAAACTGGCTAAAATGCTTATTTGTCTTGAATAGGAAAGTAACTTCCAGTTACTTGCTGCTGAAGGAAGTTCTTCTAATGATTTGTGTTGCAAAATCAGAGTCACTGAATCGAAGATGACCCTTTCATGCATTTAATTTACAAGAGGTTTAATTATATCTAATAATTAAATTCTTTGTTATTTAGGGATTGGTAGTAGAGAAATTTAGTAAATACAAACCAGAAGATCTAACGATTGCCCTGTCATATGAAGGTATTCAGTACTTGTAAAGTAAAAGGAAAAAAACCCAACCCTTTCTGCTTCAGGACAAAAATACAGCTATTGGAAAAACCAAAGAGAATAAATATTGTGTCTATCAATATTGTGTAGAATTATATGGAATTACACATAATGTCAGATTACAGGAAGTAAGTGTGATCTGTGGAAGAGATTTTGTAACTTCTTGAGTTTGACTTGGAGGAATAGAAGTAAAAAAAATAAGAAATTAACACTTGAAAGCCAAAACAAGTACATTAACACATGGAATGAACATGGAGATTATTATATACTCTGCTAAATGGGATGGGAAGAAAAATACCTTTTCCTTTCTTCTTTCATAGTAAGTAAAAGTTTAAAATCTAAATCTTGCAAGTACTTAAGTATGTGCATTAATGTGTTCCTGTCGGTAGTCTCATAAACTACAAATACTTCAGACTTAGAATATTCTAAATTATGTATTCAACTATATCTAAGTGGTTATTTGCATGTTAGAGTTCAACCCTGTATACATATAAAGTGTTAAAGTGTATGTGGAGGATGTTAAGTAGATTTGAGATGATATTCTGGAAGTGCTTCAAGATTCTATTTAGTAAAACTGCTAAATGTAAAGCGAGCGTCTTCTGGGAGATAGTACTTCTTCATTGTGACAAAGTGTTTTGGTTTTTTTTTCACTTTCAGTAAGCAAAGATGCTTAGTATGTTGAATAGGAGGGACAAAATTTTACTCTAAACGATTAGTATCAGTAGGAGTCTTGCCACTAACTTTAGCTGGGTCAGTATTTCGATCCTAATATTACAGAAGTTCTTTATCCTGTGTACAGGGAAAAGCTTGTAGAACAAATAACAAGCTTGCATTAAATCCATCTGCAAGCTAGGAAGTGGAGTAACGTATGGACTATGAAGAGAAATTTGTAGTACTGTGAATATTACTTCCATGTTCAGTACCATGATTACCATTATTCTAGAGACGTGAACCTCTGCTGTTTAGTGATTTTTAGAATTGTTGAAGATGTCGATGGCAGGGTAATTGGAGAGGGAATATAGATGTAAACCACTCCATTTTGCAGTCCAGGTTTCTATCATTATATGTCAACAAGCTTGAACAAGGCATGCAATCTAGTAATCATTTCACAGTGCATGAAACTGCTTTTAATAGACTGTTGGTTTTGTTTGCTTTTTTTCTCTCGGCCACCAAACGTTGTTTCCCAGCACACTGATGTAACTAAAAGAATACAGGGTTCCAAAGCAAGGGCAGTGCTCACTAACTGTGGTACAGTGTAATCTTGCCCTACAAATGTGCAAACAATAGCAAAAGTATGTGTTTCTGAATATGGCACAGCTGTTATCTTCTCCTGAGAGCAGGGAGCGTTACAATGACATAGACAGAACGACCAGTTAAAACCACTCATGCCGTTTTATTGCGTTTAAATGGGGCATGTAAAAAAAGCAAGGGCTGGTTCTTCCATTCAGATACGTATCAGTTCAGACTACTGCAGTACTACCTTTCTGCACAGGCTTTGAAGAATAGAGGCAAAGAATTCCCCTTTTCCCTTCCCCTCCTATTACATTTCTGGCACCCAGTATGTGAAATCTCAGTTGGAACCTGGAACTTTCTGTTCTCAGATTCTGCGCTTCACTAGTAACCTGGAACAAGGGGTTTTTTTGTTGTTTTTTTATTATGGTAATTAGTTTGGATATATTAAATGATTGTTAATGATTAAGATTATTTGTAGAAAGGGGACTACTTGAAAAACAGATGAGACATTGCCAGAGCTGCAATAGGAGATAGATCCAAATTCTGTGTTTTAGGTTATTTTGAGGTTTTGAGCATTTAGAAATTACAAGGTTGATCTCAGTCAAATCATCACAAAGTGCTTGAGCTCTATCTCTCTCTCTCCCCCTTTTTTTTTTAAAGCAATTGTTTTGCTTTAAATCATATAATTGTCTGACTTTTCTGTCATTATGTCTGAATGCATATGTGATTATTTTGCATAGTGGATTGATAAGAAGCACTGTAATTGAATCTACCCAATCAAATTTATTCTAAAGGTTAAATGAATGCAAAACACCTTAAACTGCGTTTAATTCTGGCATTTACGTGTCTGATAAGAGGGCTTCTTGAGAGCTATAGAGTTGTCAGTTGGTTTAGAATGAGGGGAAAGCAAATACATTCTTACGTGGTTTTTTGCATGTTTAGCCAGAGGGAAAAATGACACTAAGGCGACATCATCAAATACTGTAAGACTAACTTTTTAATACAGATCTCCATTGTTGTTTTAAGTGCTTAAGCGGTTGGCGGTTTGGTTTATTTTGGAACTTGCTGAACTATATGAAGTGTGTCTCCAGGGGCCTGGTATTTTAATACCTAGTGGAAGGTTGTATAACAGTAGATGATGTATTTTGCCTGCTTTCCAATGCTGTAAATAAATGACACGTGCTGGCTTGAGAGAGCGTATCTGAGGTGTAAATCAAAGGCTAATATAAGAGGAAAAAAAATCAAAAACAATTAAGTGATATTTGTAACCAGTTAGGGGGTTTTATTCATTTATCTATAATTAAGAGATATAACAGAAATAATATGTATAAGAACATTAACATGAAGAAGTAGAGGGTCTAAGTTTATTTTAAATAAGTGCTGTGATTTGCTGCTTTTTTGCAGTTTGCTGTGGTTAAGTCATTTAAATACTGAAGTCAACAATCCCCTAGGCAAAGAAAGATAATATAATTTTAAGTGTATTGTAAAAACTGAAATTTGATAGCTTCCACTCTATAATCCTATCTAAGTCTTGGTTGTAATAAAAGGAAAATACAGATACATGTGTCAGTTTTGGAACATAATATTTTTTTGAGTTTAAGGAATGATAAATGTACGGCAAACAAGTGACACAACAGTTTATTAACATGAATGTTTTGCTAAATATTACATGCTTAACACAATCCCCATTCCTTTATAATAAGTTTAAATATTAATTCTTTGGAATGCTAGATGCCTAAAGCTAGATAGAAATGCTGTGCAGTTTCAGATATCTAGGAGTGGGCTTGTGAAACAGGATATTTAACTGGGAGAGATGAGTAGCACATTTCAGAGTTATTAGGGCAGAACAACAACGCAAGAGGATGACTTTAAAAAAAAAAGTTACAAAATTGTTTTCTGTGCATGAGGCTTAAATACCTTAGAGTTATTTACTTGAAATACAAGAGTAGATTTCCTATGTATGTAGGTTCTAGACTGCATTTTTTATTATTAGTTTAAATTCTTTTTAGCTGCCTGCCCCTCTCTAAAGCAGCTGGCTTTGATTTAACCTGAATCCTTCACTGAGAGCAAATGATCAGTCACTTACAATGACTGTATGTTGTGTTCTTTGATGGAACTTCTCCATAGTGGCAGACACTCAAGAGAGACCAAATGGGACAGGAAGGGTGCCTGAGGAAAGCAGCATTTTGCATTCAGAAGGACTCATTTCACCCCAAAACAGCTCTCGCGTATTGCTCCTTATGTAAGTGCTGCCTACTTCCCAACCCCCATCTGTGCTGGACAGAGAAGAGAGAGTTAAAGTGAGAACAGATAAAAGAGGAAATTTCTGGTTTATTTCCCAGTATTTTCTAGGAAAATCCCAGAAAGGATTTAATGTGAGGTTTCATAACTCCTGCTTTGCCCTGCCTCTCCTGCTGAAATTGCCAGGTGTTGTAGCATTGACTTCAGGAGGAGGCCAGTAATGAATGTTTTTTAAAATCCCATCCATCTTCTTTTGAGTCACAGAAGAGAAGATCCAAGTGTTAAACTCTCTCCCAGAGAGAAAAGCATGCAAGCAGAAGCAGCCCAGTAGCTTGGATGCCAAGGTCAGTCAGCACAGCATGTTCACCTTTAATTTTTCTTCCTGTTCAAGGAGCTTGCATGGGTCTAAAGCTGGTGTGATCTGCCATCATATGTGAAACAAGCAAAAATGGTGAAGGCAGAGAGAAGTAACATAAGGATTGTGCCAGCAGCTGATATGGCCAAGTATATAAATGTTTGAGATGAAAAGAGTTAGGGTACTTGGGCTCTATTCTAGGTTGTACCACTTACTTGTATCATTTTGGGGCAAGTCTGTGTAGTATTCATGATATTTCTATTGCAAGAGTGTAATGGAGTATGGTGTGGAGAGAGACAAGCCAGTTTTGGAGCCAGAAACAGTGCAGTTGTTTCGGCACACCATCAGGGCCAGCTTAATTTTCTATGCTGAGGGACAGAGTTTGTTAGTTCAGCTGCAGTGTTCAGGTGATGTGGCTGTGCTCTGTTTGAGATCTGATCTGGTGGTGTTGCAGGATGCTGCACTGCAAACATATGGCTGTATCAGCCTGGGGTGGCACTTGCTTGAGCGTGGCTGCACCCCCTCTTTACAGTGTGTGTATGGACCAGATTTCTCTCTTTGCTGCGTGAAGTACGTGGTGCTTGCCCTTGTTGGTAAGTCTCGAGTGCGAGTGGTGAAAAGTGCAAAATACATATTTGTTATCTTTGGGAGAGTAAGGTTTTTAGCGGAACATTTTAGTCGGGCTTCTTAACTGCTTGGCATCTGGTTTACACTGCCAGTTGCAGAATTGTTGCTGAGGAACAAATTCTCTCATTTATTTTAGTGCTTGACATGCTGAGGTGAGGGAAAGGAGGCTACATTAAGAGAGCTGTGTTGGAAATAGCCAATAATAAGTACCTGTTGGGAGGAAAATCTCCCCCCCTGCTTTGCTGGAGGAAGCAACTTCAGGGTTGCCCTTGTCTTCCAGCAGATGGAAAAGTCCCTTATGGCTGTTGTTCTTGAGGCAGAAAGCACCCGATGGTTTGTATGCCCCCTGGGCTTGAGGTGCAGGTAGCTACTCTGAGGTTCCTGAGATCCTCATCACTCTGGCAGAACAGATTTTGCATGCAGCTGAGACTGTCTTCTAGGACTTGAAGAAGAAAAAGCAACACTAAATTCCTCCTTCCTGGATATCTGATTGTTGTAATGTTCAGTTCCCTTGAAGTCATCAGAGCCTGTTTATGTTCAACTGAAACTGAGCTGGCCTGATTCCATTATCCGTAGCTCTGGTGCAAATCTGAAGTGACGCCATTTTAAAACCAAGAGTGGATGAAAAGGAGGCAGACTTGAGCCCTGGAGGGCTAATGCAGAGAAGTTTGTCCTGTAAGTATGGACTTGGTTCACTTGGCAAAAGAAAAAGATGTCTCACGTTTTTAATCTGCACAGTTTTGCTTCTTATTTTTCCTCTTGCCAACTCGCCACAAATTGACTTATGTTCTTTTTCTTTGAGTTCTTGAGCTATTTGATAAAGTTTGCTGACTTGTCATATTTTTGTGGAGATAAGCTAGAGACTATCTATGTGAATGGTTCTCTTTTCAAAACCAAGATTCCCATGCATTTCAGTATCTCTCTGATTTGAATGGATATGCAGGAAATTTAAGGGGATGTTTACCCCTAGAGCCCACTTGCTCTTTCCCTGCCCTTGAGTCTCAATAACTTATTCTTTCTACTCTCTTAGCCTCCTGGCCTGTCTTTTACTTTGTGCAACTTTGCTGTTGGCTTATTTTTAAATATATGTAAAGGGTTGTAAGTTATTGGAATTGTGGGCTAAATATGTGGAAGTATGGCAACTGGTGTAAATAGCTTTTGGTCTGTTGAATGTGTAAATACTCAATCTGTCAGGGTGATTTGGCTAGCTTTTATTGGAAACATTATTCATACGAGATCTCCTTTCTCTTACTGCATCCTGTCAGAAGCTGTTAGGCAGAGATTATTGGCATGAATACTCCGACTGCTTTGTCAAAATTCGCTTTTATGCCTATTTGCTTATAAGCTTGCCACTTCCACAAATACTTACACAAGTGCGTATATTTTGCAAGATTAGTCATAGAAAGCCAATATAAAGGGGACCAAAATCTAGAAAGTGAGAGCAAACCATTGGAATGACTCATCATCAGTAGTGTTTTGAACCTGAATGTATGATGGCATTAGTTACAAGTACAGTTTATTTGGCAAGTTTGAGTGAAAACACTAGTGTTTTGTATAGGCTTGCTGCTTCAGTGGTACCCAAGTTAAGTTTCTCAAAATGGGACTAACCTGCTTGGGGAACTTTCTTTGCTAAGGTTTAGTGACAATGCCAACAATAGAGGTTTTATTAGCTGCTGGAGAAGTTGCTGGGAGACTTGAAAATTAAGAACAGTAAACGTTAGAGGTGATAAAGATGTTTTATACATGGGGTAGATGTTTCGGCAGCGAGCAGTCACTCTGAAGTGACAGGGAGGCAGTTTCAGAGCCTGGATAATATGAGACTTGAGAGGAAACTTGGTGAAAAATAGCCTCATAACCAACTAGCATTTAGGTAAAAATGAATTATGATACTAAGTACCACTACAGAAAACAATTTGGAAGACTGGATACAGCTTCCAGTGTGAAGGCTCCTGACTACAGCATTTGCTAGTTTGATGAGCAACGCAGATTTAGAATATAATCTAGATGTGAGAAGGACCTTCTAAATATGGAATCCACCAATTTATAGATCAGAGTTATAATTCGTGTGCATGGTGCCCATACGTCCTTCAGAGGCACCAGTCTTGTTCTGCTAGTATGGAAGAAAATCTCCTATTGTATCCTTTCTGAAGCTAAGTGTGGCTGTAGGTTTTCCCTATTGGTACCAAGTACTTTGTGAAATGCACCTGATATTCAGCACCTCTGTCTCTTCTACATTGGTTTATTCTTCCACAGGGATTATGTGGGCTTGACACTAGGAAAGATATTAACTAAGAGCATACTTAGCTTTTGACATATGGTGCCCAAGCAGGCTGTGAGTTCTTTATCACTGGAGTTTTTAAGGACAGGCTGGATGGAAATCCTACTGTGGGATGTAACTCTCTGGACCTGACCGTCTTTCCCATGACATTTTAAATTCCCACACTCAACTGCTTAGGCACTATAGTTACAAGAGGTCCTTCAAACTGTAATACTCCAGGCTTCTATCCTCTCTGACTTACTGAACAAAGTTCAAATCTCTCCTTGTCTAATGTTGGTGTTTCTGGCCACTCATTTGTTTGTCAAGAAAACACTGAGAAGGCATACAATAAAAACCAGACAGAGTGAAGGGCTCTAAGAGCAGCAGTTGGTAGAGCCAGTGGTGGGACAACTGGGCATGGAAAATGATTGATTTTTATGTGCAAAGGAGTTGTGAAATGTTCTGTGGCGTTCTGGGGACATGCCATTGCTAACAGATGATTGCCTGTTGGGGATAGAAAATGCCAACCATTGTTCTGAAGAAGGAAATAGCCTTATTGATACTGAATTAGGCTCACATTGAATCATTATTATTATTCATTTGCAGTGCATCCTGTTTTCCAAATATGAAAATTAACTGACCATGCTGAAGTCCTCCAGCACTATTGGCCTTTAGTTGTTGGTCATATCTACATCCTTATGGTCCAGGTGGAGTTTAGACTGTTTAGAACTGGGGATGTATTGTGGTGGAAATCTGCATTTACAGAGGAGTTGAAAGAAGCTGTTCTGCTTCTTAAAAGAGTTCATCAAGCTTGTTCTTGTTTTATAACAAGCCTGAGAGTGAGGCTGGCAGAGGTAAATGTGTTGGTAGATTAGACTTAAGCTTCTGGGATACGTTTTGAATTGTCACATGCAATGTTGGTGGCAGAAAAATAGTGGTATAGAAAACAATAACGGTGCCTTTTGAATGGAGTAAAAACTGATTTATCTATAGAAATTGAGATGCACACCAAAGAACAGTATTTTGTACAGTGACAGTATTTTGTATACAACTCTGTAAGTTTGAATTTTGTTCCCAGTGTTATCTAATAGTTTCTGCTGAAATCCTGACAGAAAATAGAAAACCACTGCCAGTAAGGTTTGTCTGTTGCTTCAGATTAAGGGACTAATAAATAAAAATTAGGAAGTGACTGGCATGCGACATGGATTTCTTAAGCTATGATCAGGAACTGGACAAAGAATGTTTTCATAAAGTCGTACACATGAGACTGTACCTTGGCATGGAGGATATAAACTGTTTTTATAGACGGGAGGCTGTATGTCCTGAAAAGCAGTGACGCTGAAAAGTATTGGGATGTCATATTCAATTGGTATGAGAAAATAAATTTCTAATGGGGTACAAGGTGACATGATACAATGTTAAAAAGCATAGGAAGTGATGTTATCTTCCTGTTAAGCATCCCTCTAGTTGCAGGAAGATAGATTAATGCTCAGACTTTCTTAAATGGCTTTGAAAAATCAAAGGATTTGGACAAGAACTGGAAGATGCTAACCCATATGTGGTACCGAGGGACTAATGGAAGATTAGAGGCAATCTGGTCTGTTTGGGAGATGCACCAGAAGAGAAAATATGTGATACTTGAGGGTTCTTTTGGGTGCAGATAAATGCAGAATGGCATCTCGTGGCTGGAAACTGAGAAAGATCAAACAAGAAGGAAGACCCATGTTTTTGACTGCAAGCATAATTAACCCTGGCACAGCTTGGCAAAGGTTGTGATAAATCCTCTGGTACTTGGAGTTGCTGAGCCAGGTTTGGATGTTCCTGTGGAAGAAATGATAATTTTCAACCATGGACGGTTGCATTCAATGGTAGAATCACTAGACGAATAAGCTGGACCATCCCAACAGCTTCCACTTGTAATCTGTGAAAGATCGGATTCCAGGCCATCTCCTGCTGCTGGACCTGGTGCTGCTCTTCCTTCATGTGCCCTCTGCATTGCAATCCTTGGGCCTAGCATCCATGCTGAGGCCAAATTTAGGGCCTCATTCTGGGTTTCATGGCAAAGACTAGGGGACATGGCAGAGGCAGGCGGGGGAAGAAGAAGCATTACCGCACCACAGTGACACAGTTTTGACAGTAATTATGGTAAGGCAATCGCTAGCAACTGATGTTTCCTCCAAACCCACCCTTTCTTTCCTCTTGTTATGTCTCTCTCTTCAGCAAACAGCACCACTCCTCCTTGACTAGACTAGTCTCTATTCAGAGATGTTGTGATGGAACCTACTGTCTCCTACGACCTGGGCTGAGACCAACTAAAACCAAGTGCTGTGTTTAAAACCTGGACACGCGGGGAAAGGGTAATAGCTGTAATCTTCCTTCTGTTACCAGCCACTGAAGATTTTCAACATTAATGTCTTCCCTTTCTTTGCTTTCTGAAATGAAAACAAAGGCTCTTAGCCTCCTTCCTAGCATAGCAATAGTGACATACTAACACAGTTATTACAGCAAACGTTGTGGCCCTCTCTGGTCATGATGTTTTCTTTCTGTGGGGAGACTGAAATACTAACTCACAAATAATGTCTTTAGAAGTCATATTAGTCACACATTTTTAAGACATTCCAAAATCATACCAACCTCCTTCTGAGCTTGTCTGTTGCTACCAATGATTCAAAGTTTTGAAAACTCTCCTTTAGTTTTGATTTACATTTTGGTCTTGGGCACTTGTTATTTCTGGCAAATGCCAGCTCAGTTTCATTAAAGAAAAATCTGTTTTACAGCCACGCGGCTCAGATCTGCTGCGCTTCTAATAATTGATGGCTGGTTTCCTTATTTCCTGCATTGTAGAAAAATAAGGACCTTGTTAGATCCAAACAAGCCTGCATAAAGTCACAGTGTGAAACATCAGGTTGGGGGTGAGCAGAGCAGCTGTGGGCAGGTTTTACAACTTTGGGCCACAGTTGATTGAGGCAGCCAAGGGAAACTGAGAGATACCCATGTGACTAAAATCCAGTTGAGTTCTTTGGCTCTCTGGCCTGAGATTTATATTTGTGACACCTTCCCCCTCTGTCAGTCCCTGGGCCAGACACAAGTCTGTGTCTGTATAACAGCTCCATGCACCCTGTGGTGTGGCCGCTGTGCCCATTGCTTGCCATGCCGCCGCGGGACATGTCTATTTCCAATGTTGGCTGTCTTGCTGCAACAGCCCACAACAGTGCAAGTGTGTGCTTTGGAAGAAAGCAGCTGCCATGTGGTGGGGGTGAAAAATCAAGAGCAAACACTTTCAGAATTTCTGCAAGTGGGCAAATTAATTTCAATCTGAACTGTCATCACAAGGGCCTTTTTTTCCTTCCCCTTTCCTTTGGGTGGTATCTTTGATTTATATTTCTGAATGGGGCAAGTGATTGCCCTTCGGTGCCCACTGAGAGCATGTGCAGTTCAATTTCCTCGTAGATGATCAGTTACAGAACCCGATCAGTTTCTTGGTTTATGTTATTTTGGACAGGTTTCTTGGCTGGTTTGGTTTGGTTTTAAAAGCCAGTGAAATTCAGTGATGCCTATGTTAATTGAAAACCATCTGTAAGTTTTAAGGAGCAGCTAATGTCTATCAGGTATTCTTCCACAATGCAATAGCTGTCAGATGCCTCCTATCATATTGCCACTCCATAAGCCAGGTAGTAGAGACAGGACCTGAGAGATTCACGGAGTTAAACGGCTCCTAGGAAGCCAAGCAGTGACACCTGAACAATGTCATAAAAGGTGGGTTTTGTTTTTTTTCATGTACTTATTGGGTCTAGTCTGTTTCCTTTGAGAACTAGATTGTTATTTTCTGGTAAGACAAATGTGTGATGAGTCTCCTAGGCATTCCTTTAAAGGACTTGCTCCTCAAAGAAGGTGCTTAAGAATTTGTGGGAACTGTAGAACCACTGAAAAGTCAAGCCTTGAAGTTTGCTCTACTAAAGGTCTGATCCAGAGAGGTATTTAGGCACCTAACTCCCATTGACGTCAGTGGAAATTCAGTGCCTAGATACCTCTCTGGATCTGGTGCTTAGTCTTCTGGCGTTGAATGTTACATAGTTCATGCTTTCTGTGGGTCTCCTTTTATGGCATCTGCTGAGAGTGGTGCAATAGTATTAATTTTGAATTCTTCCCGTTGTGAGTTCCAGCACATGATGCAGACAGTTGTCTAGAAAGCTATGCCATGTGATAATCTACTGTTCCACCAAGGACTTGAGGCCTCATAGACAAGCAGTGGGGTGGGAGAGCGACTCAGAGAAAATACACTGCTCTTTTTTTAATTTAGTGTTACTGAGGGAGGGTGGGACTGACCTTCAGGCACTGAGACTTTGTTGAGGAGGGAACTAAAGTGACATACTCATTTGTTTGCATGAAAATCCAGGGAAAAGTGGGAGATTTTTGTTGGCATTTCCTCCCCTCAGTGCTGATCTTATCATGCTGGTTTAGTAGCAGAGCTGTTTTGGCTCCTTGCCAGGTGATACCATTGGAGTCCATCTGAGATGTGCAAGATAAAAGATGTCAGGGAATTACAAGTATTATGACTTTGCTAACAAACTGTTCTTATGTGTAGAGTCTTCTGACCCAGAAAACTAGCTTTCTTTTTAAAATTTTGTTATTTAAAGAAAAGGAAACACCAGAGCTGGGAAGTGGAACCTGATGTTTATAAGGGCCCTGAGACCAGCTGTAATTAGTGCAGGTTTTTAGAGACTTGTTCCTTTGCCAGCAAAGGGCCCTGGTGTTCAGCTAGGTTAGGTGTAGCCTGGGAGTAAGCACTTGGGAACTGTGTACCATACACTGATTCTGTGTCTGGCACTGAGAACATGAAGTGTCTTCTCACTTAAAGTATAAAATAAAATACTCGGTGTACTCCCAGTGTGTCCTGTGAGACGCTCCAGAGGTCTGAGTCACTGCTTAGCCATTTGGACTGGTTCTCTAAACTCTGACTTGTGAAGGGCTGCATCAGTGTGCTGTGAGGGTTACTCTGCTGGGTGCTGTGATGATGATCACCATACTGGGTGCTGTTCTAGTCTTGTGGTACTGTGCAGTTCACAGTTTTAATATGGGCCCACAG
Organism: Haliaeetus albicilla; assembly: GCF_947461875.1. Lineage (NCBI taxonomy): Eukaryota > Metazoa > Chordata > Aves > Accipitriformes > Accipitridae > Haliaeetus > Haliaeetus albicilla. The sequence continues at coordinate 6,410,347 of NC_091490.1, forward strand.
GTCTGGTAGTACTGCCAACTGAGTGATGTGAGAGTGAGGAAGTTCCTGTGGTGACAGGAATCCCCCTTGTCAGCCTTGCAGAGAATCACAACAGTGGTGCTGAAAATCTATTTTTAGGTAAGTTCAGCAGTGATGCTCAGCAATGCTGCAGGAATTTTGTGGTGCAGGAATGCTTTTATGGCTTTGCGTGAGGTGCCAGCCCCATCAACATCACTGACTGAATGTGAGATTTGCTTGCTTGACTGCTCCTCCCTTGCCTGTATCTGCTGTCATCTTCTTCCTCCTGTGTTTTCATCATGTGGCCTTTTCCCATCCCCACAACACCCAGCCACAGCTTTGGCTGAGCTGCACTGGGACTGACCTACCTGGTATCAGCAAGGCGTGACTGGGAACACGGAAGAACCCCATAAGAAGGTGTATATCTCAGGCACAACCTCAGACTGGCGGTGCTGTGAGGGCAGCAGAAGCTGAGGTCTGCTTGCTGCCCTGCACAGGTAAGCACGGTGAGGTATCATAAGGCACATTGAGGTTCTTTGGGCAGTTTTAGTGTTGGAACAAGTCCCAGGGCAGTAGACATTCCTACAGCAAGAGATGAACTCCAGCAGATTATTTAACAAGATATAATTCGTAGAGATTTGGGTAAGTGAATGTCAGAGCCTGCTAACTATATGAGAAGTGCTGTACCTTACCAGTTCCTGACTAATAGTGTTATCCTGTAATTCCAAATTCAGAGGCAGAGGAACCAGTGAGCTACTCGGATTGTAGACATGCAGCTCCCGTTTTTCAAAGGTGAACGTCTGAGAAAGGAGTGAAATCTAGAAAACCCTGTGTGGGGACTTGCATAAAACTGTTCAATGTTAACTTCAGCTGTTCCCCATAGGAGTAAATGCTCCAAATGCAGAATTGGGCAGAGAAAGGCAATCTGTTGACCTGTTTACTTCTGAGAGGTGAATGATGAGCAGGTCAGGGCACCCAGACCATCTGTGTCTGTGCACATCCTAGGCCGATTGGTTGGTGGCTGAAGGGCTGGGAGAAGTTGAAGGTGGGATTGGACATGGAAGGGAGGGAACACTGGGAAAAGGCAGGAGGAACAGGAAAAATTAGAAACCAATGGGGATCAACTACTTTGGACATGAGTATAGGCCCATCTGCACAAAGAGGTCAAACTGGACCTGCAGGAAGTAAGTGTGTGATCAAAGTAGTCATTAAGGAAAAAACCCAGATATTCTTTATTTTCTTTTTAAAGCTTCAAAATTGGACTACTGAGTTGTGAGCTTCTTGTTCCTCAGATTTCACAATGCATGAGAGGAAAACATTGGACTTCCTTTCTCATGGACTCCAGAGCTGTTGTCAGTCCAATTTCCCTGTTTTTTAGACAGGAATCAGAAATGTTCACCACTTTCCAGATCCTACAGAAGTCAGTGGGACCTCAGGAAAAGAATATTGCTTCTGGCAGAGCTAAATTGAGTGAGCCACCTAGCAAGTTGGCCAGCTCTAGGACACAGTGGGCAGCATGCTGCACAGAAAGGTGCTGGGGGATGGACAGGGACCCCAGTGAAAAATCCGTCCCTTCCCATCTGCTGTAGAGCAGAAGGCTGGGCAGGGAGGGTATCCAATCCAAAGCCCACTGGGTTGGTAGGAGCAAGGGACTGGGAAGGATCAAATGGACAATTGAATCCAGTTTTTTGCTATTGCAGGCAATTGATGCTCAGTCCAGGGAGCATCTGTCCCACACCACCCACAAGCCACAAAGCACTCCCCAACAGCCTATAACAAACTGAGATCATTAGTGGAAAATACCAAAAGCCACAAGCTGCTGTGTGCCGTAAAGAGCAGGAGGGTTTGAAAGCAGCGACCGTGGCCTGCAACTCTGGAAAGGCCGGGAATTTCCTTAAATAAAAATTCCCAGATGACCCAAGCATCAAATTTGATCATTGGTGTTAGCAGCAAAACTGAATACATCATGTTATTTGTGTACTTGAACAATCAGAGAACTGGTGACAAACTGGTGCCCACCAACACCAGAGTGGAGAGTCTGAGGAGAGTTCACAGGGATGCTGCGTGTGCTGTTTGGACTCGCTGGTGTTTACAGCGACGACATTTCCATGCAGTGCACAAGAGAAGGTGCTTTCCTGCCTCCACTCCCCCCCTCCTTCTTTTTCCTTTCTTTCCCTCTCTCTTTTAATAACTGAACCCAATGGCTCCTCTGAGTTATGAGGGATTTTTACAGCAGAGTTGCATGGTGGAGAGACCTGGTTTTCATTGTGCAGTCCAGGATATCAGTTTTAACCCAGAGGCAGTGATGTTATTTAACAGGTGCCTTAAAGGCATAGTGCTTATTTAATCACTGTCTCCATATCAACATTATGTAAATTGAAATTGCTTAGGTACGCAATTAATTGTGAATACTTTAGACATTTTTAAAGGCATAAGACAATACCTGAAGTTCCATTTTAAGAATATCCAGGTCAAAGGACACACATGTTTTTATTTTCTTATTTGAGGTATAATGTGTTCAAGGCAGATTTATGGCACAACCTTTGTTTATTGACTTGTACTTTTCCACATGAAACTAATGGAACATGACAGATGATATTTATGAGGCATGTGTTCTTGATTAAATCATGTTAGACATTAAAACCTGATAAAAGAACGTATTTTAAAGGGTGGATTAATAGAAAAGGAGGCAGCATTGATTGGGGAGTTTACACGGAACAAGACACGTTGGTCTTAGACTGAGTATTTATAAGTGAGATATGTGGTTATAAAACTTTAGAAGCTGAACAGAAAAAGATTAATAAGCTTTTGCTCTTTGGAAAGTTTGAGTTTTGTTTTTCTCCCTTTGTGAGCCACTGGCCACCTCGTATTTCTGGTCTTTCAAGTGAATTTATTCAGTTCTGCTTAAGAACTTGTGACCCTTTATGGCCTACAGCTTTTACTGTTGGCCCTACATGCGTTCTATATGCTTCAGGATTCCCAGTCAGCAGATCTATGCAAGCAGCCTTTGATGCTGCTAAAAACTGCTCTGTAAACATGCTCTAAATTCTGCTTATATAGGTGCAAACTGGGTAAATCAGCAAGAGTCGGATGGAACTGCTTGTCCCTACCTTGATATGTGGAGCTTTGCACAGAGTTCTTACTAATAGTTTAGTAGGGAATCACCCTGTGTAATATTTTGCATGTCAGCGTAAGAGTATCCTCTAAGTATTTCCTGTGGAGAGCAATTAGAGAATTTTTGTAAACATAAGAAGTGGGAACAGCTTGAATTTGTTTTCTTGTCTTAACTGAATATTAAGTCCAAAGGGAAAGCAGATACCTGCATTCTGCTTTCAGTTACACAGGTGCAAACCTGGAATATTTCCACTGATTTCAGCTACACAGATGTATCTAAGGTCACATTCTGGCTTGATGCAGCATTTTCGCTCCTGAGTTTTAGCCTTCTGTGGCTGAATTTGTGCTAACCTGGATCCTCCTGAAAGCTGCATCTTCTCTAGAACAGACAAATTGCTGCATGGGAAGATAGTCTTGAGTTCATAAGTTGTTTGTATAGCATTTTAACCTCATATCAGCTTCAACTTTTAGAATGACCATTCAATATAAGTTAAGAAAATTTTAAGTATAGTTTCTATGACAACAAAGTAAAATTACATGTTGTTGTGCAATATTCACCTCCTTCCTGTAACCTCTTCATCATAACTGAAAGACTTGTGCCAAATTAATAGTTGTTTACTTTTCATCTAAAAGCAGTATCTTTTGTGGATGAGATAAAGTAAAAATGAGTTAAAATTATAGGTTTCAGGTATTTAAATGAATAAAATGTTTAATATCTTCTGTGGGGAAGGAATGCAAATTATAGGCACATTTATGATTTACTTTCATTTGGACTTCTCAGGATAGATAACTAAAAATATTTGCAAAATGAGAAAGCTATATAAGAAATACAGTTTTCTGTGAATAGAGAAGTTTTTATAAAGTGTTGTGTGATTTGATTTAAATGAGTTAAAGCAAGACCTTGCACCTACTATCATCAGAGGAAGTTGTGTTTGAAAATCTGTTAGCTAAAGTACACCCCTGCTTTCCAACAAATCTGGTGGAAATTATTCTCTTTTTCCCCAGCTTGCTCACTAAAACATCCCTACCTACCTGAGATTTTAGAATAAGCCTTCTCTTCCATTAGAAAGTGAAAATCTTTGTAATGCAGATGTTTCCCTGTAGAGACTTCAGCCCTCCTTCCCCAACCGTATGGCATAAGCCAAAACAACAGATGTTAGAGAATAAAAAGAAAAGAATAGAAAATAGCACTGGAAGCAATGTAATGTTGTTATATTAATATTTTGCCTCCTAAAGGATTTAGCAGAATTTAAAAGGCTTCAAAGATGGATTAAATAATAGATCAGAGACTTTAAAAAGTGGATTGAGACTGAAAAGAATGGAAATGATTTTGTTGAGAATTGATACAGATCAGAGATCCACAATGTTTGTGCAAAAAGAAAGGGGGGGGGGGGGAGAACACGGATGGTATTGAAGAAAATGCAGCTTAGTCCCTCAGTCCTACATAAAATGGAAAATTTATCACTTTTAGAAAGATGGTATCTTCAAATGGGAAACTGGATGCTGAACGCAAAGGGCAGGTAGAAGAGTATTTATTGTATTCTGGCTTATACTAGTAACGGTACCCCTAAGCTTTGTGAGGGCATCACAACTATCTGCCCTTATAGCTGGGTTGTCAGGTTCTCTTGGAAAAATAGGACTTTTAATCACCAGTGGAAATGGCTGATAATGATGGCCAGCACTCAAGAGATGACAGACATCCTCCTTTCCCCAGCCAGGATCGATGCTCCCCACACCATTTCTGGTAGATCTTTGCCAAGTCTGTTCTTACATGCTGCCAGGAACAGAGATTCTGTGTCCCCTCTATCCTAATGCTTAGCTGTCTTTCACAGGCCTCTCAGTGATGTTTAAACTCTGTCTCATTTGCTAAGCTTGACTTCTTCTAATGCATTTGGAGTTTTATGTAGTGGTGCTAGTGATAGGACAGTAACTGGATCCAGAAATCCTCCTCTTGACTTAGGTTTTTCGAAGTCTGTGTAAGTTGAAGGAAACCTGAGTTCCTTCAGCTCCAACAGATACTGCTTCACTAGGAGAACTAGTTACGCTATGAATGATTTCCTGTCTCATAAAAGAATTGTCCTTGGAGTCAAAGTGTTGGTACCAGGCTGCCAAGGAGGAAGCCCTGCAGTTACAACTTTCCTCTCAACATGGCTTCCTACTGAAAAGGTTCTTGCTGGCTCCCCCAGCTTCTCTACTTCCTTTGCTCTGTCCTGCCATGCTTTGCCAGAGCGGTTGTTCCTCTTCGACCTGTTGCTTTTTCTTTATGTATTTGTTTTTTTCTTACTGCTGGTTTGTGTTTCTGCATCTCCTTGCTGTGGAGGATGCAGACTGATGGTTCTGGGGCATTGCTGAAGGAAGCTAAACAGGCTGGGCAGGAGGCCTTTAGAAGATGCCTGTAATGGTCAAATCATACATCAAGATCTCCCTGAACGGTGCTTGGGAAATGAGGATGACCTGTTGGCTGTGGTGTTGGGCCCTTGTACAGAGAGGGGTCCTTGTAAAGAGAGAACTCCAAGGAAACCCAGTTGGTATGCAGACAGAGACAGTCACAGAGAGTGTTGTCACCGCAGGATAACTGAGCACTAGGTATCACTGAGGTGAAGTCCATGCCTAACATGCGCTACTGTCTTTTGTGGTGCATTCTAGATGGTAAGAAACAGCCATATTTGAGTCCTTACTATGAAACATGTTCAAAGCACTATGCTAGAGACATACATATGTATATGTAAGTGCATACACATGTACATACACATATAGCACTGCATTATCCCAGCTCTCTGTGCTGCTGGGAGGCAGCAATGACCCATTTCCAGCCATTAGAGCTCACTGGATCAAAGAGAAGAGAACAATATCAAATCCAAAGGTTCTAAGAAGTTTGTGTTTAATTTGCATTTCTAATATAAATGGAAAGAAAACCACGTATCAGCTAATACTGATTAATTATATCCCTGTGCTGGTGGCCAAGAATGGAGAGTATCATGCCATGTAGAGTATATACAACATGTTCTTTTTATGAATCAGCCAGGGAAGGCATCCAAGCTCTTTTAGTAGGTAGGTAAAGGGTTTGGCTAATTTTCAGGTTTTGAAGCCATCTGGAAAAATGTAACCAAAATGATCTGCCTCACAGTCCCAAGATAAATAATTTTCTTACTTATACCATTGTTCCTCATTAAGCTAGTCAGGTTAGGGCTGATTAAACCATGATATTATAATTCAGGCTTTTATAGAGCATTTTGTAGATGTAGTTTTGGTGGTAAGAGTGATACCAGTATCAGCCCCAATTGAGAACAGCAACAAAAAACCCACTTGGAGTGGAGTAAATACTCCATGAAACAGAAACAATTCTGTTCAGCTCTCTGCAGTTTAAGACATTGTCCTTTCTGACAAATATTTTATCTAAGTAGTTCAGTGTGTACTACAGTACACATGTTTATATACTTATATATTAATATGTGCTAAATATGTATAATATAACCTTTTTTGTGAATCAAAGATACTGAAGTGTCCTACATGTTAATGCAACAGTAACAATTTTGAAAAGTGGCAGCAAATAATTCTCTTTTAAAAAGCAGCTTCATTACATTCTTTGTCTCTTCTCTGCATTCATAAGCAAACTCGTATAACTGAGAAGCAGGGGGAGAAGGAAGATGAAAAGTGAATATTGTTCTTTTTAAAAATTTTAAGTGAAAAGAAGTTGATGATCCTGATGCTGTGTAAATGGAGACAATTCAGTGGATATGAAATGTCCTTAAATTTAATAATTTCCAGTGCTACTCTTGATTTTCAGAATTTTTTCTAAAATTAATTATTTCAGTTTTGGAAAGATCAGTCTCATACTCCAGTACATTGTCCTTATGTACTTGAGTAGTCTTGTTGACTTCAAAGGTCTACTTGCACAAGTGTGTTATTAGTATTAGTGAGCTTGGACTTAAAGACCTGGCTGTGAAATGCTTTAGATGCATCTGATTAGGATTCTTGGGTTGGATAAGGGCTAGATCGTTTGCACAGATGTTGTGGCTTGACTGAAGGTGTAAGAGCTGCAGCCAGCTGACAGCATTGCTGCCTCTCACAGCTGCAGATCAGGGACATCACTGGGAATGCCTCATAGGCAGTGTTTACAAGATTGAATCCTTAATTCAGCATTTTCTATTTGCCAACAAAGGTGCTATACTTTGCCTCCTACGTCCAGTGAAATCTATTATGAACAAGTGGTGTATAAGCCAACTGAATGACATCTGTGTCTGGTTACAGTGCTGAAGTCTAGCGGTGCGGCTGTGTGTCAGATCTGAGTTTGGGGCCTGACTCTGCCTTGGCTCATCATACAATCTCGAATGAGTCAGGCAGCTTCTCCGTGCCTTGGGCTTGCTGCTTGCAGAATGAGGCTAGTGATACTTGCCTGCTTTCTTAAAGTGCTTAGTGACTGAGAGGGGAGTATGTGGTCCAAGACCACTGAATATAAGTAAATATTGTCACCCAGAAATCCTTAGACATCCACTTTTGAGAAGAGTGGTCAAAAGTAGAATTTCATTTAATGTGGAACTGATGAAGCTATTGAATGCACCAGCCTCTATGTGCAACCAAAACTATGTGCAGGGAGAGAAAAACTTCTGGTGCCCATTTCTGTTTATGCCAACCACTACCCGTCCGTCCTTTTTTTTTTTTTTCTTTAAACTTCGTTATTCTTCTCCTTTGGAATGAGGTTTTTGAATGCTAAGAATTACTCAAAGCTCATAAAATGCAGGGCTTGGAGCTACAATAACTAGTATTTCCAGGACACACATCATCACTGAAGATGACAGTGGTGTGGGTGGGTGTGGGGGCACGTGTGTCATTGTAAAATACTAGGGAGTCTTACCAGATGGAAGAGTTCTCTGAAACAAAGCTAAGCTGGTTAACACACACTCATTTCAGGCATGTACTTTAAATGTCTGCCAACACTGAAAAACTTCATTTTTTCATTAAGTTGGTGCCTTAGGATCTGTATCCTAATGCAGTTCCTCTGAAATGGGAAGATAGACTCTTTCTCCTCAGTGCTGTTTATGCTTTCATAACTGTGTGATTTTCACATACTCCAGCAAGGGTAGTATGTCAGGTTAAAGAAAGAAACAGAACCAACCCCCCTTTTTTTTCCATCCCATTTTGAATTGGGATAATGATGTTTTTACATTATTTGGAAATTAACACTTACTTCCTTATAGTTGATTTGCCATTTTTTTGGAACATGGGTGATGCATTGAGCAGCTTCTGTGAATCTTCATGATGCAGGTTCTGCAACAATGTCAGGGTTGCATTATGTAGGAGGTCTGCAACCCAGGAGGCATGAGAGGGATGTTTCTCACTGAAATGTCTGTCCCTGATGGGGACAGTAAATGAGATCAAGTATGCCTCCTGCCTAGGACAAATAGCTGCAAGTCCAAGGCTCAGGAGGGACAGGCCATAGTGGCTGGTAGAAGAATGCTGAAGAAGCTGTGTGGTAAAAGCAGAACCCCCAGCCTGCAGTCTCTTTGGGTTCAACCTGGGGTTAGTTTCTGAGCTAAGTCTCACAGCTCTTTAAAAAAAATTAATCCTTGATTGAATTTGAGGGTCTCTCATGTCCTTTTAGTACAGCAGACACTTTGAAGCTTTCCCCCATTTTACCCTTTTAGTCCCACTTTGATTTCACCTCAAGGTATAGATTGCTTCTCTTACCTGAGATTCCTGTGCAAGACTTCTTGATGTGATGGTTGCATTTCCACTGCATGTTTTGAGGTTTTCCGTTTGTTCTCTGTACATTATCTAGTTCTTTCATGTAAGTGCAATCTTGCAAATGCTTGTAAATTACTTTGTAGACTTGAGCAGCTGCTAGTTTGCTCATAGAGCCTTCTAATACCCGTATGTAACTACCATCCAGATTGCATAAAAACATTCAGAAGAGGGCTGCATCTGTTCATACAGCACCTAGCACTGAAAGACTGATCTTGACCAGACCGTCTACAGCTTCCCTAATAGGAGATTAAGTAGAGTCCCAGATTATGTTAAAGTTGCAGTTTTGGGGTTGTTTCTTTCATTCCACGTAGGTTATTCAGGGTCTGATTTAGAAATCAGACTCTGATATTATAATACTCAAGTCTAAATGCTTACTGAACCCTCCCTTCCTTCTAACATAATCCCTTTCTTGTCTGCTGCTAGTACTTCTTTGTTAAAGTAAGCTGGGAAGTTATTTGCATTTGGAAGGGAATAAATAAAAACAAACTAACATTAAGGTGTGGTTGCAAAATTTGCAGGCCCTTTGAATGTTGGGTGTCTGCTTATTTTGGAGTGTTTGCTGGGCTAAACGTAACTTGAATTTGTCTGTGATGTGTCATAGACTTATCAAAGCCAAATTACTCATTAAAACAATGCTGAATTGGAAACATAATGCAGTAAACTAGCATATAAATAAAATGTTAGCAGAAAGGTAACTTGATATATGAAACCATAAAAGAGATTTCAGAATTAATGAGGGAGACAATATTTCTCCTGTAGAGAATTTAAGATTTGGTTGAAACAGTGTAACAGCAACACATTATTTATTTCTCATGTTGCCTTATTCTTAGGCCCATGGGACCAGACAGGAAGGAATTAGAGAGCCCTATATTACAATTTAATTGCTTGAAGGAAAAATATTATTTTTTATTGTTAACCATTAGCTGCTTCTAGTTTTATTAAAGTCATAATGTCCATGCTGTAGCACCAATGTTTGCAGCATGCAGTCAGGGCTAAGAAAATTGTTCAATTGCTATACACTCAGTGTTGGGGGTGGGGAAGAAAAAAAAAAAAGAAAGAAAAGATGGAGTGTTGGGACTAGTCCAGTTGTTACATGTCTAAGAGCTGGATTTTCTTCCATGTAGAGCAGAGCTGTGAAGAACTAGTCCTGATCTTTCACTGAAGAAGTGTTCACCTGCTATGCCCACAATTTTCATTGAGTTGAACCATTGGAAGCAGCTCATGCTCCTTGTTTTTTTTTTTTTCTCTTCTTCATGTTGGCTTGGAATTTCTGTATAATGTAATGTTTTTTCGTCACTTAAATTGTTCATTTTTTTTATCCATAGGTTAAAATTGTGACTTTATTTGGCTAGAGATATCCCTGTTTAATGTACAAGTTTGGTTTTTAGACAGGTTTGGGTTTGTTTTTGTTTTGTTTTGTTTTTTTTCAGGGACAGGGGACAATGAAAGTCTTCTGCTTTTATAACTGTTGTTCATTTTTGCAAAATAAAAATTCTCATGTGCTAGCTACACTGTGATGACTGTCCCCTACTGTGCTCTTGGCCTGTGGGAAAGGGGAGACAATGTAACTTAGTTTGGCTCACCATGGAAGAAATACTTGAGAGGAATGATCTCACACCTGCTTCAGGCTAAAAATGCTTACTCCATGAACAGACAGAATGGCTCAGCTGTTAAGCTGTGGTGATTTGACCACATGGACAGATAAGCAAAGCTGAGACATGTCTGTAATGTCCAAAGCAGTGTGGTAATGGCAGTATAGCAGTTCAGTCTTCCATGTGGAAGGTCTGACAGATCAATACAGTAATCCACCGCATTTTTGCGTAGACTCAGAGCTTTCCTTCATAGGAGAGCAGATTTCTTCATGAATCTTTCAATCCTTGATCCTTTGCTTTGGCTCCCAACACCAACATTGACTTTGTATGATGCAGGGAACTACATCTTTTCACAGAGGTCACCAGCTAGGAAGGGACCATAGTATTTCACCAACTGATTCCTCTTCAAGGTCAGCTTTGTCTCTGAGGTAGGCTTAGTTCTTCTGATGACTGAGAAGTGAGTGACTTTCTAACCCATAGGTAACACACCTGCAGGAGTATCCACAGAAGTGTTCTGCCTTCTTGTAAATTCAGAAAATTATGGTTGTCTTCCCTTTCACTGTTGAATTCACCCCCGTTGAGAAGTGTTTTTAGCATCTGTGGTTAAATCACAGTGTGAAAGGAGTTGGCTAGATTACTGAGATGATGGAGCTGTTGCAGCTCAATGCTGGTGACTGCTGATATTACCTGCAGCTGGCCTGGATATCATTTTAAATCAAGGGAATCTTCTAATCCAAGAGTATCTTGTATGTACTCAAATACAAATCATTCCCTTGTTATTACAGTGAAAGACAGCAACAAGATAGAAGACCATCTCAAGAGGTTTCAGTGACCTGTAGATCCCCAGGTCAGTAGGTCAGTTGTGATAAGCTGCTATCTACTGTTCCAGCAGTGAAACAGGGCTGTAGTATTTACTCTCTCTTAGAGTTGGGTTTGTGGGCTTTGGCTCATGTTAGCAGCCCATCATATGTATGCAGGTCTCCTGAAAGCCTTGAAAATTTATGGTAGGTATTTCTGTGTGTATATACATGGATATATGTAAAACTCTCATGGTTCACTTCTCCTTAAAGAGCTTTTTTGGAAGCCCTCTGAACTAACTCTTTAAGTTGTTTAGGAAACATGATCTGTCTGATCTTGTGAAGCACAGTTGAAATTTGAAATGTATTGTGGACATTGTGACTGACTCTGGACTGTATTTTTTTTCAAAGATAGAGTTAGCCTGTTGATACCAGGGCCAGTTCTGCTTTTCTATGCTCTTGCAAACATTCAGCAGGGAAGGTGCACTACTTCTGATGAATACTTCCATTGTTTGCCATGGACTCTGGGCAGTAACTTTGGCCTTACTGGGAAAGATTCCCATTCTTTGATGCTCTGATTCTTCAGCCAACTCCATTCTGTTGAATATAATTTTTAATCAAGTCTTCCTTTTAACTTGTAATGTAACAAGTCCCTAAATGTGTTACTATCCACCAAAAAGGGGTTCTTGGCAGGATTTCCAAACAAAAACAAAACAAAACCCCTCTATTCTGCCAAAATACTCTTAACGGATGAAGCAACAATTACTTGTGGCTTTGTGAAAATAGACTGTATATTGTATATATTGTGGAGCAAGAGACCACGATGTGTGTAGTGATGATTTGAGGTATTGGGAAATTAAGTGATCCATCAGTATTGATGCTTGGTGCCAAGTATTTAGTTCAATGCTCCAATTTGCTATGCCGTTGAAAGTGGGAGTAGGCCTTTCAGGAAAGAGGGTCTAGTGGTTAATACACTGAGCTTGGCCTTGGGAGGTCTGGCTTTAATTCCCAACTCTCTCCAGGCTTGCTGTACAACTGCGAACACACTACGTGAACTCTCTGTGCCTCAGTTCTCCTCTTTTCCTCCCTCACCCACTTCTTTTTTAAATTCCTTTGGGAGGAACTGTCTTTAAGCCTTGTGTATGTTATCTAAACAAAGGGTACTGCATCTCAGTAGGGGCCTGGAGATACTTTGACCATAGAAAGATTTGTAAGTGTTCTGGCAAATACAAAACTGTCATGTACATATGCATGTCAGGCAGGCTGAGTTATGTATGCAGTAACAGGGGAAAAATTAGCAAGCAGAAATGGCAACCATTGCAGCCGCATGTTTTCATTTGGACATCTTGATTATGTGAATATTCAGAGCAGCTGCTCCCATCCCTACCCTGGTCCCTAGCAGTACCATACCACTTTTGCACAAGTTTGGATGAAGATGTACTTCCTTAAGAACAAAGTTCTCTCATCCTTTCTCTTCAGAAACTCTCCCGGATTGTTCATAAAGAATTGTGAGGCATAACACAAGGAGAAGCAGCTAGAGAGGACTGTGAACTTGAGGGAGAGCATTATTCTGAACACAGTCCTGTGTTCTGGACAGTCTGGACAGTCACCTGTCCTGGACTGCTTTACTAAGTCTCCTTGCTTCTAGTCCATCACCTGTAAAAGGCAGGAAGTCATAGCTACCCTGACACTACCCTGGACTCTGTGCAGATTCATTAATGTCTCTAGAGAACGTTGAAGATGGTATTTGCCTTGAAGTCTGACTTTAATATTCGCTGTTTGGTTCAGTGGAAGTTGGGGTCTTGAATAATGAAGGCCTCTGGTTGGGCCTGAAGTGCATTTGCAGAAGTTACGCTAGCCTAAGCACAGCAGGCCAGGGCTAGGGTTCTTCAGCAAAGCTTGAAGCCTGGGAGGAAGCTCCCAGAGGCCCTGTCTGCTCTGCTTCTTGAAAGGTTTTGGTTTAGTGGGAGTCGGGAGTAGAGCTGTATTGGCCTGATAGAAAGAATGAATGCGAGTCACTGCCCTTCCTGCCACGTTACATACATTTAAGAGTAGAAAACATTCTGTAATTCTGTAATCACTGTTTCTGAGGATAAGCCCTATAACATTTCCCAGTATGAGAGTACCACTTCTGTGTCTATGCTAATTTGGGCTGTTGGAATAGATAAGGAAGCTACTGAGTTGAGTACCTGATTCAAAATTACAGCCCAATAAAGACAAACCTCCACTCTGAACACAAGTGACGCAACAGATGGATTGGCTAACTTCATTCAAGCCAGGGATTAGTTTTTGGAATCAAAGTATCATTTTGTCATCATTAAAATGGTGGCAATAGCTACTTCTTTGCAAGGCAGTATTTCACTCTCGGCCAGTGGGAAGACAGGATTGAATGTCACGTTTTGTTTTCATTAGCAGAATGTTTTGTCATTGAACCTAGGCCTAAACAAGGCAGTGATAGGAGAGCTGTTTGTCTACAATAGGTTAGACATGCATTGCTGGGCATATGCATACTGTATGCCATGCACTTGCTAAAGAGTTTGGCAGTTGCTGTAGATCTAGTTTTCACAGAAAGATTTGGCTGCTGGGGTCTAGACCAAATTACATTTGCTTGGAAGACAGCCATTTAAGATCGCACCGGCAGGCACCTGTGGAACTAAGGAGATTAGAGTGCCTACGGTTACTTCTACTACAGAAGAGAGAATTTTGTTTTGTTTTCAACAATGGGTAATAAGATCTCTTTTTGCGACTCCTGTTTCTGGAGATCTGAGTGCATAGCACAACAGTGACCATTCATGAAGAGTGTATGAAAGTATTTAAAAAAAATAACCCGACAATCTTAAACCAGACCTGCTGTGTAAACAAATTATACAGTGCTGGAGTGAGCTTTATTGACCTACCACAAGGAGGACCTTTCTGATCTACTAATGGACTTTTACTATGGATTATCAGCTCAGTCCTTGTCTCTGAAGCATAAGGAAATCTCCTGGTTAGACCCACTGAACGTTTTTTCTCCCTCCTACCTCTCATGGTAGAGTTAAATAAAGTTTTGGCCCACAGAAGGCATGGTAATATCACAAAGAAGGAAAGATACAGAAAGTGGTATTTTTTTGACTTTTATTTCTTGATAATAGTTAGCTAGGAATTCCTGTAATTATCTTTGTATTTTATTAAGAAAGTAGATGTACAAGCCCAATTAAGAAGGAATGAGACTTTAAGGTGTTGTAGGACTTCTTTCTAAAGGTAGAGTCCATGGGGATTATGGAAGCCCTACTTTTCTGGAAGGATGTTGTATCAGCAGCCACAGTAACGTATATGACCTGCTACCTGTATTTAAAAATAATAACTTGCAAATAAATACTTCAAATTACTGCTGGCATACAGGAGATTTAAGGGTGGGAATAGAAGAAATAGATGTTTTGCAATGTAAACATTTGCAACATCTTTTTTCAGATGCAAACTCAGAATCTGCTTTTTATATATGTATAGTTTTTTTGCCAACAAATGTCTGTAAGATTTTAGAATAGACTCAGTTTACTATTTTTTTGTTCTTGTTTTTTGAATCTCTATGGGAGTTATCTTGATTTCCAGCCAGTAGGATCTGTCTGGCCCACAGACTCTTCCTGATGGACAAGAGTGCTACTGTTTGCTTATAGCTGCTGAAAGAATTATGGAATTGGAAAAAAATACTTAGTGATAGAACTTTCATCTGCTCTTGTTTGACACTTCAGTTAATGAATGTCTCATGTCCAGCCATCCGAAGGAGTGATATTTGAAAATCTAACCCAAACACTGCATGAAGTTTTTCACAATTAAGGCAAAAGCATTATCTCATTGAGAACTGAATCTTCATATCTTGAAGGCCAAGTGTGAGAGCAGGACTGTAACCAGTTTCCTCATGTAGTAAGTACTCTACCTAGACTTCTACATCCCCAACTATTCAGTTTTCATCTACATCTAACACACGGACAGGTGTGTGAATATAGTGACACATTTTGTGTGGCCTCCAGTTTTGTCCTTTGAAAGCCTGGCTTTGAATCTGACCTTGTATGAGAGAGACTCAAACTGCAGCTTTTTGAATTGAAGATGCCTTTTAGCAAAGGAGTGGTCCACCTCTCCAAAAAGCCCTAGAGTGTTGCATATTATAGATGGGTCTGCTGTCACAAACCAGGTGATAGGAAATTTTTCCATTGTGCTATAGTTCTGTAAAGCCAGCAGTATCAGCAGGGTTACACTCAGTACAGACGTTTTTGGGTGGTTGAAAGCACCTGATCTGTACCTTGGGTAATGCCTGATTTAAACACATTCCAAACTGCAGGTTATGGCACCAACTCAGTCTGTAGCTAGGGATGTATAGACTGGGTTTTTGGCAGGAACTGTCTAACTTTTGTCTGCAATATATAATAAGTCTTTATAGTGTTTAAGACGCATAAATCTTATCTCCCCCCAAACTATCTGTAGTTCATTTCCTTCAGGGTTGGGGGAAGGGGGAAGTCCAGGTAGATGGAAGGACAATTTGAAGAAGAGAGAGATCCTGTGAAATCATTTGAGCATGAAATGTTGGATTTAAACAATGAAGTAGCTTCCTTTCCTATTCTATTTATCATTTTAATTGCTTAAAGCATATTTCTTAGAAATAGTCAAAATACAGACTCAGACATATTTATATTTTATGCATCCCTGCTGTTACGTTTTTTTGGATGTAAAATGGATCAGCAAAACCCATGGAGATGTTTATACAGAAAACATTATATAATGAAAGTCTTACTGTGAATTTTGTGTTGATAGCATTTGTAATAAATCAGGAGAGTCAATTACTTTACTCTGCTATATGCACAGTAACTACTGTCACATTGCATGAAAACATTACTTATCTACTCACTGTAAAGATGCCAACTATCTCTGGATCAGACTGTGCTGAACTATGAAGTCAGACTTCTTATAAGGAAGGAAGACTTGCAAATCATAGGAATATATGTGCTGGTGATAAAGCCAAAGGTTTCTGACAAACTGCTTTACAAGGATTTTTCTTGGGTTTTTGTTTTCTGTACTGAAATGGAGGAGGGAATGCCAATCGGTTCCTTAAGTTGTTAATGTTGCAGTAGTTCCTAGGGGACACAGAGGGATCAAGCATTACATATCTTAAGTATTTACTGTTTGGCAAACTGCGTCAAGGCATCAGTCTAGCAGGATGTCCTACAGGGAAAGAATTACTGGGTAGGTAATGGACACTCTAATTTCTAAAAGTCTGGCCTTTTCTCAAGGTTTCCTCTGGTGTCAGGCTGAGCAGGGAATGAGGGACTCAAGACCAGTATTTTTAAACAAAAATACCTTGAAAGACGTTCTGATCTAAGCTTTTGAGTATTCACTGTGGCTCTAAAAATAGTAATACATGGTCTATAGACCAAGTTGAGCATCTCAGTGCAAGATTTAGGCTGTTAATAACTGCAGCTTTTACAAGAATTGAGGAAATGTCACTTTTACAGTATGTGTGAACTTTAAAAGCTTTAGCTCTAGAACCAGGCACAAATAATCTGAGGTTCTGGGGCCTTTAACCCTTTAAAAAAAAGATTATAATTATAACCTAAGGAAATGCTGAGTTTGGAAGGGAAAACTGCCTGTCTCTGTAAGGGGGGAACTAGCCCTTAATAGCTCAAGATAGTAGTCTGAGAGCCTGTTAATTTAGTGAGGACACTTCTTCTGTCCTGCTTATCCAGGAGATAAATAGGGGAGCGTGAAGAAAATACTTGAAGCCATTGTTGGAAGAAGGGAAGGCATAAGAAACCCAGGCCCTCTTCCTGTAAGGTCCTGGGGTGAGGCAAGGCTCCTGTCATGCCCCTGGATAGGTGCTCAGAGGAAAGGCAACTTCTTCTCTAAACAAGTAGCTGTTTGGGCCAGGTGGTTGTTTTCAGTGTGTGAGGCTTCTGGAAGAAGAGGAGCCTTGTCTTACAGATACATGCTTGGAATAGGTTATTTCTGAAAGCTGGAGGAAAAGGTGAAGCAACTGCTCATAGGGCCACCGGAGCTTATGAGGAGGCACATCAGCATTGCTTTGTGAGAGGAGGACAAAAGGCTGTTTTTAAAATGTCAATAAAAGAAATGATATGCAGGCCCCCAAAAGTTCTAGTCACCCATATTTGCCCTCCATTTCTTCATAGGAGTTGTTCTAAAACATCTGTAAGCTGTAAGTCATCAGTTCTGTTCTCAGTTTTAAAACCATGCAACACTGGAGAAATAACTCTCATCCTGGACTGAAGCTCTATTTTTAATATGATAGAGAGTGTTGAAACTGCACTTGCTTATACCACTGATGGCTGGTAACATCAAAATTATCTTTATCAATTGTGCTGTTCTGGAAGCCAACTGTGGCTGAGCCAGCTAAGATACTTCTGAACTGACTTACAAGGACCTTTCTGTGAGCTTACAGTTGGCTTGCAACAGAAGAGGCTGAGTAATCAGGCAATTACAGCTGAAATCAGAATCAGCCACTTGAAGCCCGTTTTGTTTTTGCATTTCTGTTATGTTTGGAGTTGTTATGTGAGTTTAAAGATCTTGAATAATTTTCTAAGCCTGTGCATTCAAATTGATTAAATACTGGATGCTATAAAAACAATTACTTCAGCACAGATACACTTACACAACTCCTTTCTAATTTTTGGTAACTGCATTCAGGCAATCCAGTAATCTTTGGTGAAAAGCCATTGGATACAAACAAGTTGTAACTTTTATCCCAACTGGATGACTGAAGGAAATTAACATCTTTGTGTAAGAAAGTGGCCTTCTCTCTTAATATAACCAGCCTTTGAAGGGCTGTGAAAAGATTGGTTGTTTACCATGTCTAGGATTCTCTTACTTAATTCAGTACCAAAGAGGATATTAGTCTTTCCCATCTGAGTTGCTGTGCTATTAATTCATGAGCTTTCACTGTACACTTTACATCCTCCCGAGTTTCACATGTGCAAAGCAGTTCTCAGAATGTGAAGCTATTCCTCCTCCTAGATAGAGGACACAGATGCTAGGTGATGTATGCAACATATCCTTGTTAATATGCTTCATCCCTTTCGGGTATTTCCAAAAATGTTAAACATTTTCAGAAATGTCTATATAGATAAAGGAAAATCCGAAGTAGTGAGTATTAATGACTTCTAGTTCTTTTTGTAGTCAGGCTGATGCAAAGCTTGCCATTTTAACAGCACTGTTGTAACATTATCCATACCATTGGATTTCCCTTAGATCTGCACACAACATTCTAATTATTGATGTAATTTCACCACAAGTATAGAATGGATTGCAGAATCTGGTGAACTCTGTGTGAATGTTCATGTTGTCATCCACATACTGCAGACATAAAACCGCTAGCTGTCTTTTGGAGAAATCCATTGTTTCATCATTCATAATTGTACAGCACTTTCCAGAAATTTTCTCAGAAGCATCCCTCATGAGTTTTAGAGCCGTAATTTCCATTATCTCATGTTGAGTAACTGGATTTGTGAATTTGTCTTGAGTCATTTTCAGCTACTTTGAAATATGAGGATCAGATTCCGTTTGCAAACAAGACAGCTAAGATTGATTTCAATTTTATTCTTTGCTAAAGGGTATATTTTCAGTTTCTTTAGTTTAGTGGTCTCACAGTGCAAGCCTTTGTCAGGCAAGATAATATCTCCCACTTAGTATTTTCATAAGGATCTTCCTGTTTTCTTTTTTCTTCGGAGAGCATTGAAAATTTAGCGTTTCACTCACATGTTTGTGGTCTTTTGAATGGTATCAGCTGCTTTGCAGTGATCTCAGATGGATTTTAAGATTGTGTTTTCTCCCAGCTGGAAAACATGGATGGCATAACAGCTTCATCTGTGCAGTTAGTCAAAAGTTCAGGTTTTGGGTGCAAGCTACAACAGTAGAAACTGCACGTGCTGTGACCACCTTGAGAATTAGAGAACTATTAAAAATCTTCAAATTAGGGAGCTGAGCACACAGTCAAATAAAGGAATTACATTTTTTTGGATGAGCTGTAGCTGGATTCTGCTGCAGATGTCAGATACAGCTTTAGCCAGCAAAAGCTGAATCGCGTATTGCTGAATGTTTGGTGGGGTTTTTCTTCTCACTTTTGTTTCTCTTTTTCCCAGCAATTGGAAAGCTTTAAGTGATTTTCATTTTGGCACCTGGAAGTTATGCTGCCTCATTTTGTACTTTGTTCAGTCACTACTGTCACGGTGATAGGGCACAACAGTATGTTGTTTATCACTTAGGTAATCTTGTCTGGAAAAATAAAGTTTTATGTAGCTACTTCAGTGTTTGTAGAAGGAAAAGAGCAATGCCTATCACTTACAACAGAAAAACAAAACATAAGTGATGGGTTAGTAGTTCTTTGGATTTTCCTTTGATATAGAAAAACTACATTTAAGAGGGGAGAAAGAAACCCTTTAACTTCATGGGTACGGGACTGCAAGCTGCAAAAGTCCACTAAAAAATGATGGTCTGACTGTTGGCTAGCTGGCTGCTGCTCATGCAAAGATAATTGTTGAAACTTGGAGACAGGAAAAGAGAAAAAATGGTCAGAGCAGAGGAAGCTGGCCAGACCTATACCATGCCTCCTTAAACAGTGGGTATCCTTGTGAACGGTGAAATGCAAGCCATTTTTGAGAGAAGCAGGACAATAGTGTAGAAGAAATGGGAGAAATAGGGACAAGTAAACTTCAGCCTGGCTCAAATGGGAAGGCCATATTGGGTTATTCTTCCAGCCAGAAAAAAAAAGGGAACTAGACACTATTGCAGAAAAGGCCCATCTGTTCACAATGGTTTTCCAAGAGCCCCTTGTCTCCGTGGGAGAAGCAGCAGCTGAGACCGTTGAATACCTATGCATCTGAACTAAAGAAAACAGCGAACTGCATATCCAGGGGACGTGTTGCTAACCGTAATTAATAGAAAAAATGGTTTATCAGCTTTTGTACTCAAGCTGTCTCTCCCCACTCCCCTACCCCACTATTTCACATAGAAACAAGTGTCTACACCCATGGCAAATTGTATACCTTAGAAGAAACACGTCAGGACCTCTGGCAGCATGGCTCATTCAAAGCAGACATTCTGAAGGCCAGCTGTAAGAAAAATGCTTAGGCACCTAACATGCCTTTTTGGTAGAATTTAGGAGCTGATGCTAGAAAGCTTTGTTGGCTGACTGCTCAAGTGTTCAGAGCTTGGAATTAGAGAAAAGCCAGGAAGAAATGTGCTTTTGGAGTGCTTTCAGTGCACTTTGACTCTCTTTTGAGGTACATAGTATCAATAGTGCAAGCTGTAGAATTCTTACTCAGAACTGACTATTCTATTGTAGGAACTTTTTCATGCCTTGAAATGGCACATGCTGATTCCAGATGTTGGAAATAATCAAAGCAATACGACAGCTAAAAAACTTAGTATCAAAAGGCACAATCTAATTTGCATGTTAAGTACCTTTTGAAAATGCAGATTCAGGGAAAAAAGCTTAAAAAATATTGACATGTCATTTTAAAAGTATAATTAAAAACTAGTAAAAGTATAAAATTATGAATGATAAAAAGAGTAATGAGAGATGGATTTCTTTTATGTATTTCATGCAAAAAATAGAATAGGTTAGATCCTATTAACTGTGTATTGGCTAAAACTGTTAAATCTTGAGATGACTGTCTGTACAGCTATGTGAGAAAATGAAGTACATGGTCACTGAGGGGAAAATGACATAGATACAAGGTAATTTCAAGGAATATGTAAGAGAAGGAGATGGAGGACATGAATTGCTGTGTAGATTTTCAGTTAGACAATAACGACATGCTTGGTACTATGTAGGCATCACTTTGTTCTGAGTTATTGCCCCTATTACGAATAGATGCAAGGGTAATGAGAGGAGTGTTATCAGTGTGATAGCCTTTTATGTATGCACAATATGAGAGGATGAGATGGTAGTTTCTAGTGTCTGATGTGCCAGCCTTGTTGAGGGAGATCACAAGCAGAAAAAAGGGAACAGTTTACAAAGAGGGAAAAATCCTTCTCACCACTAGCATCAGTGGCCACTGGTGTTCCTGAGGGTGGAGTAATGGATCCAGCAGTGACATGGTTTTGGAAGCATGCAACACATTCAACAACCCCACCTGGTAGTAAGCCTCAGAGTTATCATGGAAAAAGGCAAGATGTCTGAGGACCAAAGGAAAAGAGTGCATCCTTTGAGCAAAGGGCATGTTCTCTACTGACATAACTTGCTGAAGTCAAGATGCAGCATGAGAGAATTTGGTCCATACACATTCAGTCCGCTGTAGGGGCCCAGGTCTGCCACTGTCTTTGACATAAATAACCCTGGCCCCTTTTAAAGAAGTATATTGGGGAGTAGAGTAGAGGTCTGGGAGGAGCTTGTGTCAAATGATCCCTTATCAAAAGAGAATTGCACGTCGTTACTAACTGTAATGTAATATCATCAGCCATGATGATTATGTTCATGGCGCAGGTGGTGAAAGCTCAGTTTCAGCTAGTACTTCTGTCATGACTTACATAATACCCATGATCCTACAGTCATCATTCATATGGTGACATTGTTGAAGTTGAAAATAGACCCTGTTGATTGCAAACAAGTAATATCTTTTTCGCAGCTGTACTTGACAAGATTATTTTCCAGCAGAAAATTTTAGCTCAGCATTTTCTTTTTGTATTACATCATTCCATGATAAAGAGGCCTCAAATCTATATTTATGGTATATCTAGGTAACATAGTGATTGGGGCCTTTATTTAAAAGGAGACTGTAAAGATGTTTGTATGGAAGTCCTGTTCTTTTTCTCTTCTAGATGTATGTTTCAAGAATACATTTTAAAAAAACCCTCTAGAGTCTGGGTTCAGAATTTTGTTTTTCTTGCTGTGCTAAAGGCAAAGATAAGCCTTACCTAAAATTGTTCAGATACTTTCAGGCTTCTGGAGAGTTGAGGTTTAGATCCCAGATTGATTTGAGGTTGATGCAAACCAAATCCTCTTGTTAGTCTTCCACAACACTGAGTGATTAGTAATGCTTTACTTCAACATGAGGGCTTGAGATCATGTAAGTGTGGTTTAGAACTTACCGCTTCCTTGGCGTGAGAGTCAGTACATGACTGTGTGCCTGTTCTGTGTGTGTTACAGTGCAAAATGAGGTGGGGTTTCAGAAACCCACAGCCTTGATTTACAACCAACACAGCCATTTAGTGCCATTGTGCTACATTATTTCCCCTGGATTTGAAAGGTGAATTCAAGGATGTTTCCGTCAGTAAACATGACTGCCACCCACAATTACTTTTAATAATAATAATTTTAAAATAAATTGTTGAGAGGGAGTTTTCCTGATTTTTATGTAACAAGGCACAAGATTTGACTGCAGCTTTACTTGTTGGGTATAGGAGGCAATGCCTAGCTACTTAGTATGAGATGATAGGCATGGATTTAGTTACGGAGGGAAGACAGTAGAAAGTCTAGCTCTTAGCACCACAATATGACATAGTTGTGTCTGTCCCACACATGTAGCTAGATCAGCCCTTGTAAATCACAGTGAGACCTTGACCTGTTTAAGGGCAGAGAGCTTGTGAAGTCATCACCTTTTACCATATTTAGGAACACCTTAGAAACGCATCTTTTGGGGAGGAGTTGGATACAATTTGTTCTGATTTGAGGCGGAGTTGTGTAGATAGCATCTCAGGGAACCTTCTAATCTCTCTTCCGTGAGACTGATCATTTTGCTTGGTCCTCTCTGACATAAACATGTGTATTGGATTAAATTCCAGTATTCTGTATCTTATTGGAGCTGGGAGCAAATGCTAAAGGAAGAGCAGAAGGGGGCAAGCATGTAGTCAAGCATGAGTATCTTCTCCCAGCCGCTAATAGTGTGCATGCTAGGGACTTCTTTAGTCAGTACTCATGTTGTTCTGTTTTATAGACCTTGACCAGTTTTACTATCACAATTTTTTCTAATCACTTTTTGAACACATGCATTCACATTATTCACAATATCCTCTGATGGTAACTTTCTTAACTGTACGTTGGTTAACATCCCCACTAAAAGCTAACCCATTCTGATGATACAGAAACTGCCATGTGATGTGTTCATTTGGCACTTCCTCTGCTTTGCACCTTACAGGAGAGCGAGTGGCATGGTCCATAATCCATGTGCTGCTTAGTGTTATTTTACTGGTTGGATTGCATAATATTTAACAGCATGTTAGAGAAGGAAACTTGTCACACAATTGAACTCAGGTTGCTGGGTGCAAACACTTGAGTTTTATAGCACGACCTTTAGGGCTGAACGAGATAATTTTAAAAGGCCATCTTGCTTCAGAGAAGCCAAAATGGGGGGAGTCATTAAAAACATGAGTACTGAATTGTTTTTTTGCCCCGTTAGGTTCAGATATTTGTCCTAACATCTGGTTTCTCTACCACTTTCATCTTAAATCTAAGCTGGATTTTCTTAGTAAACAAGCAGCAAATTCATCACTGTGAGCTTTCTAAAAAGCATTATAAGTTATTTTAAAGATCTTTTTTGAGTTTTATTTTAATTGCACAATAAGCTTCCATTCATGACTAAAGATGCCTGCTTGAGGCGTCAACAACCATTTTTCTTTCCTGCATTTCAGCCATATTCTGTGAAATTGGACCAAAAAATCTATTAAATTAGATACACCAATAGGAATTTATTTTCAAATGGAGAAAAAATAAATTATTATTCCTTCTGATATTCATACAGCTGTGAATACATCTTGATTCAATTTGTACCAAGCGGTGGGAAAACACTTTTTGAATGATTTGAAAGCATTTAATAGTCCTGCGATGCACAGTTGATTTACAGCTGAGCTGTACTGGATTTCAGTGCCATGTGTCTGAAAGTTTGAAGGTATGATATGGAAAATTATTACCTTCCCTGTTTTTTCTGAGTAATTGCTCTCTAATGGACTCTTCCAGCTTTGAGACTGTTTTATTGCTTAAGGTAACTTTTAGCTGATGCCAGTTAATACATCTATGATTATACACCAGCTCCTGGGAGGATATTGTCTTTTCCCTAGGTGACAGAAGCCCTGTGCTCTCTACTTCTGTGAGCTTTGCAGTTGCTTTCTTAAAACAATTATAAACCAACTCAGAAAATTAAAAAGAAAAGCCCTTTCCTTGTTGGAGTGGTAACTTACAATAACAGGAACAAAGGGCTTGCCAAAGCGATTTGGATCGTTGGTCCCTCTAATTCAGAGTCCCGTATTAGGCAGTAGTGAGTCCTGGATGCTTCAGAGAAGGAGATCCTACAGCAAGGTAGCTATGGGATAGTTTGTTTCTACTGAAGTTTTGTCAAACATTCTCTTCTTATGATATGAGGAGGTGAGAATTAACTATTCCATGGTTAGCTTTATACCATTCATAATGTAGCTTGGTCACCTCCTCAAAACCAGAGATAAATAGATTAAGTTCCAGATCTCTGCAGGATGTCTTAATCTGAGGTGCATTCTCTGCTTTTGCTCATCTTTACCACCTGTGTCTGACATTCCCTCTGTTTCTACAGTGTCCCTGTTGGCTTGAGTGTTAACTATATTCTTGATAATAGGTAGCTATTGGTACATTAAACAGAGTTTTTTGCTATTTTGCTTTGTTCACTAACCTCAAGTGCTCTTCTGTTGAGTTTGTAGCATGGCAATGTGCCATCTGAGATTTCCTGTAGTTACCAACAGGACTGATTTTAGGTACTTGACAAAGAAACGGTTTTGGGGGTCACAGTTTTCTCCTGCCTGGGAAGTGGAGGCTGTTCACCAGCCACAGATGTTAGAAGATCATGGGTGTGGCTTGTGGCACTGGCAGAGTACATGGGGGAATTGTGCCTTGGATGAGCAAGTACTCGTCTGAATAGGTACTTTACTCAGTTAAGCGTGCTTTTGTGTACTTATTCCATTCATACCTCATCTGCCCTGATCCTTGTATTTTCTTTTAGTCTGAGTGAGGAACCAGATTGTTTCAGGTTGAAACTGCATAGGAAGAGAAAGGAAATATTTTAAATAATTGAGAAATAAGGTAGCTACAGCTAAGCTATGAATTACTGAATATGGTGTCAAGTGCTGAAAGAAAGTAGAATAAACAGGCTTCTAAAATCACACAAAAACATCTGGAAGAGGAGCTTGATTTCTTTATAAGGTGCTGAGCAGCTGTGTAGGGCAGGTGGCGGCAGAAATTTGTGGACATCAGCAGCAAGATGAGCTCTGAAAATACTGTCATTATCTGTTTCTCTTGGAATTTAAATGGTTTTGAGCTTGGCAAAAAGGAATTCAAAGTGGCTTAGCAATCACTTCTAAAGACTGGTGACCACTTGATTTCTTAGCAGAGGAGTTCAGCTCCACTCTGTGTTACCCAGCAGTTTTCCTCAAGCTGATGCAGAGGTTTCCAGAGGCTTGGTGTGTATCTTGCTTTTTTCTCATTTGTAAGCTCTTCATGGCAGGATATACTCCATCCTTACATAAATCACCTCAGCCTTTCTTTATCAAGCCGCTCTTTGGCTGCTCAGGCTTTCTTCAGGAAACGGGTAAGTTTCTGACAAGATTAGCCGAAAGAAAAGGAGTTGGCGGTCTTCCAGTTATTAATGAGCTGTCAGCTTGATTTGCTTACGAGATGATCACCTTCTCTCCCAAAACCTCTTCTGATTAATTTGAACACACAGAATAGTTGACTTTTTTGTTTAGGACTGTTTAGTATGAAAGTAGTCCTGACCAGAACTCCCCATGTAAAGTGTGCTGTGCAGGGTGCAGTCAGACTGTAGGTTTCTTCTCTGGTTTGGTAAGGATGCAGCTACTAGGAAGGCAGACCAGTTTGGGCTGGTGGTGCTGAGACACGGCTGAGCAAGCTGCAGTGTGGGGACATGTGGGCTCTTGGCTCTGCTGTAATCCTGCTGTGCAGGAGGAAATGTCATCTCTCAGCAACGTGGAGGGAGGTCTCAGATTAAAAGCTAAGAAGTGGCAGTATTGGCATCTCTGGGTTCAAGAACTGGGATTTTTAAAGTTATTTTTATTTATTTATTTGTAAGACTATGGGCTGTTCTGTCTCAATGGTTGTGGA
Source organism: Haliaeetus albicilla (assembly GCF_947461875.1). NCBI lineage: Eukaryota > Metazoa > Chordata > Aves > Accipitriformes > Accipitridae > Haliaeetus > Haliaeetus albicilla. The sequence continues at coordinate 6,436,650 of NC_091490.1, forward strand.
CCTGTAAGGCCCATCTCAGGACTGAGCCTGGAGATAAAAACTGAAGATCCAAGCACGCTTATTTCGCTGTATTTGTACTTGTGCTTTGATGAGGCCGTTGCTTGCTATGCACATTAAATGGATTGAGATGTAATGATCCAACATACATCAATGGCCAGTCATCAAAGTGTTTCCCGTTATGGATGATGAGAAGAGAAGGAAAGTGGGCAGCTCTTTCCTTTCTGCTTCAGAAGCAGTGCCTTTGGCAGTTTTGCTGGTGGTGCAGTCCCATTCCTGTGGCGGTACAGGTACTATACTTACTATCTTCTCCAGACCAGGCTTTTATCCCCGGTTTTTCCTTCTTCCTTTCCAGGACATTTTGCCCAGGTAGAAGGAGGCTTGCCTGAGGCTTTCTAGAATGCTGTTGGCTATTTAGGTGTCCTGGCCATCAGACATGCTCAGAGAAGTACTACAGAGCATAGTCAGCTTGTCACACTCTGCACATATCAGACTCACTCTGTGTGAGTTTATGTACTCATACTGTCTAGCGTGCAGGCACAATGTGGGGAGGATCAGAGGTGCCCTTTTTCTGAACAAATGAAAGAAGAGCTAATAATTCTTCTATAGGGGTACATAAAAGCCCAGGGGCCTTTCTTGTGGGTTATTCATGTCCCATGCATAAGACGTCTCCTGGATAACTTAATCTGCCTCAAGGGAATTCAATGGCCTTCCTGAGGGGAGATACAGGTGGCATGCAGGTTGGGAAGCAAAGCAATTGCACTGCAAGGAGGGAGCTACTTCATGTTAAAGGACAAAAAGAGACAAAATAATGATGTTTTGAAACTGGGTGATACACATCTATAGACTGATTCTGAGAACAGAGAGGAGTTTAGGGGGAGGGCAGGGGCTGTCACTGAATGATCCAAGCCATAGGAGACCTGTCTAGTCAAGAGAGCAGTAAACCTGAGCTTTCCTGTGTATATTTATTTTCATGTCACAATCTGTTTAAGCAAGAAAAGCACGTTCTAATTGCACTCTAAACAAGGATTTCTCCATCAGCATTTTACAGCTGTTTCTCGTATGCAGTGCCAAGCTGATCTTGGTGAGATGTTCTAGCACAGTATGGACATGAGCCCAGTGGGCGGATGTTTCTTTTGCTGCGTTTTCATTCACTGTTTCAAGGGGCAGTTGAGAGACTGTTTTGCTCCTTCATAATGGTTTATAATTCATGAAGCCCATTACTGTGTAAAGAACTGTACAGCTGGCATAGAAGCATTCTGGTGGCCCAAAGAATGTGCTCAGCAAGAAATAAAATGCTTTTGGAGTAAATGCTGCAGTCTGACTGGAGTTAACTTCATTAAGACTAAAGAGCAAAGATAATAGATAAGATAGTGGCTGCTGGAAAGGTGATACCAGGAGCTGAGCTGAGTTACAATACCTGTGACATCTCAGAGCAAAGTGAAATGCTCTGGTGAAATGCTTTGGGTTGTAAAGCTCTTACATCCAGTTATAAGGTACATGTACAGTGGTGACCTAATGATTTGATCCTGCTCTTGTTGAAGCTGATAGGAGTTTGGATAAGTGCAATGAGAGTTTGGATAATAAGGACAACGTGAGCAGAAGAAGGGCTGTTACCTATGGTAGAACTTTGTTGGAAAACTTGCCTTTGTGTACCTTCTCTGTAGTTAGCTTTGAAGGGTCTTTGTTTCCTAGATTCTGAATTCAGAACATTTTCAAACCGGAAGTCAAATCCGTTTTATTTAAGATCAACATCATTGTCTCCAAGAGAAACTTTCCTATAAGGCAGTATGAAGTCTTGAAATAAGAAGAAGCAAGAATTTGTACTGTGAAAATGAGCTGGAATCTGCCGTTGCGTTACACAAGCTAAGAGCAACACCTATGATTAGAATGCCGCAGGGCGCAAGTGCATGTTGCTGGGAAGCAGCTGCGCGGTACCCTCTGCAGCGATGCAGCCCGAGCAAGTCCAGTCTTGTGCTCAGTTTACGATTGCAATGTCACCCCACTAGAGGGATTTTTCACTTGCTGAGCTCAGTCGCACCACTCTGCATTTGTGCGCAGGCTGTTGGTAGCTACAGCTGAGGCACAGGAAGCTTCTACTGTTGCATACAGCAGGTCGCCTGCTCTCTCACTTGTCTAAAGCAACTTATAGCAGTGAGAATGAGAATGGTGCTAGTAGTTTCAAACCGAAATGCAGTGAAATTACATTCTTTGTCTTCATTCATGCGCTTACATGACAAGCTAGCATCTTGGGAAGCAAAATTCTTTACATTTAGATGCTTATAGGTGTCTGGTTGCAAAATGTGCATTTGAAAACTGTAGCCTGTATTTATAAATTAAAAAAATCAAACAAACCAGTGATTCTGGAGATAAAAGTAAGGGATCTATTCCAGCTGAAGAATCAAATGCACCATAGGGTCCCTCTGGACTAAGACATCTTACTAGTGGCATCCCAGCTAAATTTAAACTTTCAAATTAAAACCATCTCTGCTGAGAGGCCAAATCTGTGGGCTTGTTCTGGAGTTAATGAAAAGACAAAGATACTTCTCAAAGGTTGATTCAGCCACCTAAGATCTGGAGTTGCGTGTATGTCTCTGCTGACTCTCATGCAAGGCTCTGATGCTCCCAAATTAGGCAGAATGAATGCAGGACTGAATTTTAGTGTAAAGTTTTGGGTAGCCTGTAGTGAATTGAGTCACAGATTTTGATTAGCTTTCAAAAGAGGGTGGAGCCAGCCTTGTACTTTTCAGCACAGAAGGCCAGATACAGAGTTGTTAAGGACATGAAGAATCTCGATAAAGGTTGAAAGTCCACATTAATCAAAACTGGCTTAAAATATTATTTTTCTAAAATGGAATAGTATGAATCCCACTGACTTGCAATGGACCTTATATTCAGCTTCATTCTGTGATCCATTGCCCATAGTATACAACAGTTCCTATACTTGTGTTTTCTCAAATGTCCTCTTGATCAGTATGCTACTGCAGACAGCATCTTGGAGAGCCTTGCTGACTTAATAAGAAACTGTATGAAGCAGGTGAATGACAGCTCAGGGGGAGGGCTGACAGACAAGGAGTTAGATGCTACATTTATCTTGGGAAGTGACATCATCTGGAAGATTCACAGACTAGCTGCAGTGCTGACTATATTTCAGTTTTCAGATTGTAACAGATATACAAGTCTGAAGTAAGTGCTGTATGCAATGTTAGGAAGAATAGGGATTCTTGTCAGAATAGTCTGACAGGAGATCCCCAACAGAAACTCTGGAGTATTCATTAATAGATAAATGAGAGCAAAAAATAAACAATTATTTTAACAAGAGCTTTCATCAAAACCATGTCAGGGATGCTATTCTCTGCCAGTTCCATTGGAGGAGTTGTAAGAATCAGGCCCGGAGAAGACCAGAGGGGAAAAGAAAATATACTTCAGTGGAGTCAGTGATAATTCCAGTTTAAGGATGCAAAAAAAAAAATCTCATTTGCTAAACAAAAGATTTTCCTCCTTTGCTTATTTTCAAGTTCCCACAGCAGTCATCTACTAGTCTATTACCTGTATAAAATTTCAGGTGTAAAATCTCTTTTCATTTGCTCTCATGGTATGCACTGCATTTATTCTAGTTTCAGTTAGAGTGAGAACAGAATGTAGCCACTTCATTCTGTAACAAATTAGTGTTCTCTACTTCTGCCTAGTAAGTACTCATTTTGCTTTATTTAAATATTATCATTTTCTTCTCCTCCTCTGAAAAAATGGAGAAGAAAGAAGTTCTTTTGAAATTTTGACTCACACCCAAGGGCTTTGTAAAAATGGAATGTGCAATTAACATAAAAACAGTTCTTTGTATCTGAAATTGTGGAAGAAAAGGCAGAATTGATTCTTGATGCCTCTCTTGTGCAACCCAGTGTTCCCTCAGAGTAGCAAGATTCCAGTATTAGTGGAAAGCGTTTTTGTAAGACATCCCAGCCCGTGCCAGCATGGCACGTAATGCACACCAAACAGGCTAGCTCATGAAGAAAAACATGTTTACAGAAACTGAAATAACTTCTTTGTTGTTTACGTGTGAAAAGGAGAATGGCGTCAAGAGTACTTGAGAGAGAATCTAGCTTTTGAATTATGACTGAAACAGCATTGCAGTGTGACTAGGCAGAATTTTCATGACCTTGAGACAGTTCCAGGAGCTGCTGAGCAAATGCCCCATCAAACAGTTGATCTTTTAGGCACAGAGAGAGGCATTGTCATCTAAACACACGGCTGTACATACCACAGTGCCCAGTCACCCCAGGGAAAGTGACTCATTTTTCAGTAAAAGCAAACCCTGCTCCATAACATCACCTACCTCGACAGCATTTCCAGAGTCTGCTGTCTTCTTTTGCTGATGGATCAAGCTCCCTTGATTATTTCAGTGCTTCAGCATGTGCCCTAAATTGTCTGAGATGGTCAGTATTGTGTGAGGGTTTACATGCAACGATGCTGCTTGTGCTGATGCATGCTGGCCCTATTACAGCACATTGTAGAAATCTTGCTCCCAGTTACAGGATTTTGGAATTCCTCTGGTTATTTCTCATTCACTTTTATCTCCTCCCCTCCAGGGATGTGTAATTGCCCCTGAATTTTTTTATCTCTGATAGATATGCATCGTCAGTACTTGTTAAATGTTTCCAGCCTCTCTGGTTTGAGGTGGGGTTTTTTTTGTTTCTTTTGCTTTGTTTTGTTTTGTTCTCCCTAAAGAGCAATTTGTTATTCATGCAGTGGAAATGTCTTTTGCCTCTAGGCTTGAGATCCTGGAGATCCTACCCTCTGTGGGCACAGGCACTGTTTCATCTCTGTTCATCTGGGTATGGAAGGTGTTTGAGTATTGCCTATGCGGTCATTCAAATTACATATTTGTACCCTTCTTGTTCCAGTAGTAGCTGAGTGTTTACCAGGGTTACCAAGATCCGTGGGTATGCTGACAGTACCTGGGCAGGAAGCAGCTCAAGGTAAGAGAAGGAGAAAACCTGGCAAAATTAAAAATACTGACTGTGGAGGATGCCAAGCAGTAGGCTGTAGAGGATGATTTTACCTTCACCTTTCCTAGTAGAATAGCTGCCCAACAGGCCTTCCAGCTAGATGCTGGAGGAGAAGTTTTCACCACAAGCAACATGAGTGGAAAGTATTTGTGTTGTGAATGTCCAGCCAACACAGCTCTGAGTGAGTTACTTGTGTGAAGAGCAGTACAGAAGTATGTACCTCAGAGTAGGGAATGGGGAGAGGGGTGATTCACACACGAGTTAGAAATCACTTACTGTAAGTGCATTTCCCTTAAAGAGCTTACTCAGGCAATTCTGCAAACACGGCAACGCTCTTGTAGGGCTTGTCATATGATTTTTAGGTCCTCATCCTTTCATTTTCTTTCTGCTCCTGGGAGGTACTCCCTTGTCTTTGCTCCTCTAGATTTTCTCCCATTTTAACAACAGCGTTCTGTACTTTTTACAGCATCTTCTATTACAGGCTCTCCTGGTTCTTTTTAAAGTTTACATTAGCCTTGTGGCATGAAGTTATCACTGTTTGCAAGCGGGGAAACAGAGGCACTGAGAATTAGCCCACAGACCCTTTGGCTCTTCTTGGTGTGCTTTATATACTAAGTTGTACGATGTGCCCTATCCTAACTTCTATCAAATAAAGAAACAAAGACTGAAGATTTATTTGGCCAAACGCTCTTCTTCCTGCCAGTGTGGGGTTTCTCTGTACTGCAGATTTACTGGTGATTTATCCATATGGCCAAGGAGTGCATTTTCTGGAGAAACTTCTGTGTAGCTGAATAGATCTCCCTCATCAGGCTGTATTTTCCTGCTATCTGTCCTTAATTTCATCCCATGCATTTACCTATGCTTCCCTTTTTAAACAACAAATACCAGTGTGTCCTGTAGGATCATTGCTGTCCACTTGCCTTCTTCCAACCACCTTCCTAGGATGAATCTCCCATTCTTTCTCCCCAGATTAATTAAACTGCTTTTCCAAACCAAGTGTCAGGTTTTTTACTTTCCAGGCCTTTCCTCCCCTTTCTTATTATTTCTCTGACTAGCTGGAGTGATCTCTTCCTTCTGGTGTCCACTCTGAAGACAGGAGCTATCCTGGCGCTTTCTCTACTTCAGCAGTGGGAGGTGAGTGACTGGATAACCATTGCCACATAGCTGTCTTGTGCTGCCCTCAGCATGGCCAGGAGACAGAGAGACTGGGACAAAGAAATTGCAGGGATAAGATAGCTGGGTGCATGGGGAAATGTGGGGGTGAGTCACACAGGATCAGAAGTGTGACACACAACGGTGTTGCAGCAGTGGCAACTGCTTCATCCTTCAAAGCTAGTGGCTCTGTGGGAAGCAGATTGCATATGACTCAGTTGGCTTTGCTGACTCCTGCACAAGTTTGAATGAAGTGCAGGCTGACCCCAGAGGTCTGCAGTGAGTTCATCCTATTGATGCACACAGCTGTGAGATGTCTGAATCCTGTCTCCAGTTGCAGTGCTGGCAGGAGTTAAGATTGCTACAGAATCTATGCTCAGAGCAGAGGAGAGCAGAGCATCAGAGAAAGTGTCTTCCAAGGCTCACTGTGAAGCAGTGCTTCAGAGGAGGAAATTAAAGGGTAATAGGGATCTCTCAGAGCTCTCCTTATCTTGTTAAAATAATTTTACTAATAGCAACAAAAGGATAGCTTTTGTTAGAGGTGTTTAATAGCCATGATAGGTTCTGACAGCCCCAGCTGCTGCTGCAGTATGTTCCCTGGATATAGAGCGGCTGTTTACTGACTGTGGGGCAAGGCACGCACTCCACTCGTTTTCCTTTCCTCCCTCTCACCCCATTTCACCTATCTTTCTGTTTGATCAGTTCGTACAAAATCAGGGGATATCTGTTCCCTTTCTGACACAAAGGAACCTTGACTTGCATGATTGCGGTTGGACGCTGCTGCTAATGTGTCACATCGCTAGAGTCAGGTATATGCTGAATGGCTCCATGGTGGAGTAAGCAGACAGCACAGCAGCATGGCTATTTTCCTTATGCTTCAGCCTTTTACTGACAGCATTGCTGTGAAAGGGTAGCATGAAATTGATGTTGGGCCAATATAAAAAATGGACAAATAGGGTGGTGGCAGGCCAGTTAGTGGGATTTCATATTTGGCAATATCATGGTTTGATGAAGTCTTGAAGAATAGGCATACAGTTAGTTTAGCGTGGTTGTAAGGGAAGTGCATCTTGTCCAAGAAATCTGACGTCAGATTTCCATGAGGTTATGAGGTTAATGGATTGAGGTTTTCTTTAAAAAAAACCCTCAACAATCAAAAACCAAAAAAACCCCAACACACATTATGTGATATTGCTGAAGCATCTACTAAACAGATTAAGTAGTGGTTCAGAGTAGCTGACAGTAGCAAGTAGAAAGTAGGCGGATTCAGTGAGTTTGCATACAGAGTGGTTGGCTTTTTAATACTTGAGGCTAGAAATTTAAATGCATTCCTGACAAATTTCTGCATGATGTGATGGTTGGCCCAGTGCCAAATAATGGCAAGCACAGAGTAGTGCAACAGGTAGATTGTCAGTCACTTGACAAGTTGGAACCCACTGAGGAAAAACCATGCTTAGCACAGCTTGGTATTAGGTCTTGTAACTGCCAGGGAGGCAAGGAAGGCAGGCAGGTAGTATCTGCAGAAGGAGGGGTACCTTGTCCGAGAAAGCCTGAACTCTTTAGGTGTTTTTGCATTTGTGGGGAGCAGTGGCAATATGTGCAGTGAGGTGTTGCATAGTGTTATGCTGCTCCTAGTAGAAATGATGACAAGTCAGAGAAAGTACATTAAAGAGGAAGAAACCTTCCTGGACTTGAGGGCTTTAGCCTCTAGCTTATCCAAAGGGTTAAGTGACTTGATGACAAGAAAACTCTGTACATTAAAGGATTCTTAATGCAGCAGAGAAAAGCATAGCAAAAACTGGGGGCTGGAAACTGAGATCAGACAAATGAAAAAGTCATAAATTCTTAATAAAAGATGTAAAGAATCCCTGGAACAAGTGAAAGCTCTTGGTCTCCTGAAATCAAGGCTGGATGTTTTTTTGGCAGTTGTGTTCAGCTAGAACATGAGTTTATGGGATCAGAGTTAACTGAGAGAAATTTGGGGTAAGACAATGGGATTCAATGGGTCCAGCAGTCTCTTTTTTTTTTTTTTTTTTTACGGTCTTGAAAAATTGTATCACCTAAAGCATAGGGTCAGGCGCAGAGCCAGCTTTCTCTCGTGGATGGTAAAGGCAGATGTTAATCATATCACATTCCTGCTAACCTTCACCAGATTTTCTTTGTCATCCTTAAAAGGGTCTGATTTAGCTCAGTGGGAGGGTTTTCATTGGCTTCAGTGAAAATGAGTGAGTCAAAATAGCATTACTTTTACTCCTAGATCAGCACTCTGATTTGGTAGTGTTCACTTCAGATATCAAGTGCAAGGGATTCACTAACACATTCTTCTACAGGCAGCCCTTTGGAGTGCAGTTTTAAAGCATTGGAATATAGTTATTTGACTGATTGCGTTTCCAAGAGCTAAAACTGAAATCAGAATTCTGATACTGCATTTTCCAGTGTCATCTAGTAACAACTGCAATAAATTTGATCTATTCCTACCCATATAAATTAACTGAAAGATCAGAATAAGACTTGTTTATATTTGCATGATTCAGTTGTAATTGCTTTTGTGTCTTCACTGTTCTTTCCATGGAGATCTCCTTGGACTTTTGAGTTTGAAGAATTATTTTGAAAAAGAGGTGCAGGGAGAAGGGGGAGGATAGAGGCACAGAGAAAGCCTGTCTGCAAGGCAGATTTTTTTCTAGGCTCACAGCTATATTAAAAAGTACCTGGAGGCAAATAAAAAAAAAGAGATATTCCTAGCCCCAGCACAGAAGTTACTGTTGCTCATAAAAACGGCATAGACAATGGTGCCTAACAACATATTTGGGCAGCTCTTGTTTGAGCATTGCACCAGGTTATTGTATAACAGATTATCCACGCTGTGTATCTCTTTCTGCCTGGAGGAGAGTCTGCCAATTCCTGATCATGGTCCAAACCGCTGCTTTTGCTACCTGTTTCCCAGTGACTGTGAGAAGAGATGGTATTTCATTTGAAAATAGGTTCTGTTTGTTTGTTTTGCGTGCTATTAGGCGAATATTCTTTGCAGCCTTCAGCCAGGATCTCTGTTTTCCGTTCGATGCGCGTGCAGAATTTCCCTGAAAGCTCATGGATATGCAGTGGAAGAGGCCGGGGAGGGCTTTGCGGGTCGGTGCAGTGAGCGAAGGGACTGCCAAGTTTCTGTCTGTTGCTGTGTGCACAACGCACACTGCAGCCAGAAAGTAGACATAGCGTGCCACAAAAGCCAGCATGAAGTCTCTGCTGCCCTATCTTGTCTTAGCAGGAGGGATGTATTGGGAATTAAAGCGAAGGAGCTGTATTCCTCTAGGTGGTGAGAAAAAAGCTGTACTAGGGACAGTGAGAGGAGTGTACCTAATGGGTAGAATACACCTGAGCCTCATAGGCTGCTGCTGCCTGGGAAAGGAGCTGCAGGCCTGCGCTGGTGACTCTGAGGTCCCAGGCAGGGTGTTTGTCAGAGGCAGGAGTGCTCTGTGGAGAAGGGATGCCGTCTAGTGCCCAGGTGGCTTGCTACAGCTCTGTGAGAGAGGCAGTTGTTTAGTATTTGTTTCTCATTATACTCCTGTTCCCCCAGAAGCCGCCACATTCAGACCAAACTTGGAGTCTGTCTGCCTCGATACTCTGAACTAAGAGGTGCCAGCAGACTGATGGAAAGGAAGGGGGGTTAGGCATGAGAATGGAGAAGGAAGAGAGAAAAACTATCAACTTAAGAGAATACCAGGAAAGTTGTTTTGGACTCCATGGGCTCAGGGAAGTACAGTAGGGCTGGATGGATCATTTCAGGTGAATGATTGCATTGGTCAGTTTAGCCCTTTGTGTGTGTCTGAACTACCTGGGACTAGAATTTATCCAGAAGTTCACATACATCCTGTGCAATCATATGTTAGTGTACAGGATCTACTCTGCCCACCCTCTCTTCAGCAAGGTCTTCCCATACTTCCTAGTGTTGGTAAGCTGCTTGATAACATTTCTGTCTCTTGATCGCCTAACGAGAATACCCATGACTGGAGGGCAAGTAGTTCACATGAGTATTAACACAAAGCATACTAATCCTGAAAATTTGCTAGAACAAAACAAAACCAGAATTGGTAGCAGAAATGTAATGTTGTGTGAATGCTGCCCTTCAGAATTTCCTGGTCACCTGGATTTGAGGCAGGGCAAAAGGAAAGAAGATGGCTATTTCATTTTCTGTGATGCAGGCGGTTGGGATTTGTCTGATATCAGACTGTGCCCTTCTGTCCTTGGGTTGCCACTTGAGTTTTACAGCAGACACACAGCAAAGTATAAATTCCTCATGTTTCAGTGAATCGGGATTTAGCTTCATCCAGCCACCTACACGTAGTCGGTCCCTTCAGCATGGAGACTGCTTCAGCTTTCTCCTCATCTGAGTTTGAAGCATCATTGTAGTTTGTCCAGGCTCCATCTGCATGTTGCCATGTATGTAGCACGCCCCCGCCCTTTTTCTTTTTTTGAAGGGCACATAAAGATTAAGTTAGCTGTTAAATCACAAAAAGACTTATGTCTTCTGTTGTTGAAAAAAATGAAATTATAGCAGCACAAGTAATATTTCTCAGGTGCAGTTTTCTGATACAATGACAAAAATTTTGAGTCAGCCCTGTTAATTACACTAAACAAATCAGCGCACAGTGGGGTCTAGTGCAAAATTAAACGAGCTACAGTCTTACGGACAACCTAGAAATGCATTCCTCAGTGTCAGAGCCATCCACTGGTTCCTTCAACCTATTTTTCAACCACATAAGATTTAATTGTTGCAAATGGAATACTTGTTCTACAGAAGTCCAATAAATCTGCAGTCTGTCTTCCCAGTAATCAATCACAGATTGTGAATTGCATGAGGAAAAATCTATAAGATATGTTCTTCATGTCTAGTACGTTGGGTTATTTTCATGTCTTGTGGTTTGAATTTGGCCACTGTCATTTTAGAGGAATTTCCTGCCATCTGCGTTCAATTGAATTTTCTCACAGATTTGGGCTTGCTTGTAAATACTGGGATCTGGCAAAAGGAGTATCTTTGTTCTTCAGGGGCATATTCAAAAACTGTTAACATGGTGTTGGCAACGTGCTGGGTTAGGGAAGATCCAGGAGATGAAAAAGGTATAAATTCCCCCCTCCCCCTAACAGCTGATGATTTGTCTGGGAAGGAAAAAGAACAACGAGTGCATGAGTTTGTGGCAGAGTTTATCTTGAGCTATCATGGTATTTCATATTTTGCTCATTAGTAGGGTGTTGGTCTTACTGTCTGCTTGTGACCACGTACGCAGGCAACAGAGTGAGCAGCCAAAATATTACAGCGGATTCCTGGGGGTTCTCATTGCACAGATCAGGAGTCGATTTGCCACCAGCTCTAATTTGTGTTTTGGCTGCTGATTTTGCATTGCGAGTTAATAGCCAAACAGCGAGCATTAGCATATGCAGATTCTTAGAAATCATCCGTACCTCCTGTAATGTTGGGGCAAAGGGGCTACTCCATGCTCACTTTAAGGCATTGCTGTAGTGTTACGAAATTCCAGGTAATCTCGTCATCCTAATTGAAAGCTGGAGAGAGCCTTCTGCATTCCCTTCTGAGAAGAGTGTGTATAATCAAATAAAAAAAAATCCAAATGTTGAGGATCAAGTTTAAACCAACAAAATCAAAACAATTCAGAATGGAGTTTATTGCTGTCTGGAGCTTAACCTCACAATGAGAAATAATAGATAAAATGGATTTACATTTGTACTTCACTGTGTTACTCGCTAGAGATGGAAGAGATGTCCCAACTCAGAAGGAACCTGCTTTAATTTATCTCATTTTGCATATTTCAATTTTGTCAGACTTTGTGTTGTTTGGGCATAAATCAGGGTCAGTTCCAGCCTTGCTGTGAAAAGTAGGCCTGTGAAAATAATGGCAAGGGCTTATAGATTTATCATGTCTCTGGTTGCTTAACAGTTTATTCTATTTGGAAGTAGAAGTATATGTTTTCTGACTGCCAGTTTCTCAAACTAACCTTGGTCTTTAAGAATGGGTTATTTCATCTTGTATGTCACTGGGCCAAGATTAGATCTTCCCCAGTTCTTTAAACACGCATTGTGCATTTAAAGATGTGCAACTGCCTGGAGTTTAACACAGTGGTCTGTTGATAATGCAGCAGAGGGAATCCTGCTTCTGCTCCCTTAGTTCTGCAGAAAGGGGAGAAACAAGCGTTTTGGCCAGTGATGTCCGTAGAGTGTCTCCGTACAGTTTAGCTTTTGGTTTCTGTAGCATTTTCCAAATTCTGTCAATACCTGAAAGCAGTCCAGTCTAAGATGTTAAACAACAGCTCTGCCCAGGGAGCTAAAGGGTGACATTTTTGCATAATTTATCTTTATCTTTATTTAGAAGAACCACAGCATAAGAATCAATGTGTTGTTTTCAGTATTGCATTTTCCATGGTCTGGAAATAGTCAGTGCCTATGAGGAGGCTCCTTGCAATAGCTGCGACACACTTAAAACTAGCAGGCTTTGTTACTGCAGCCTCTGCTCTGCCCAGAGATGCTGAGATCTGGTGGGAACAAAGCAATTTGCTCTTACTGGCATGAGCAGCTGCACTTGCATTTACGTCTCTGGGTGGATTTAGGACAGACAGTTTTATCAAGAGGAATGGTGTACGCCCCAGTTACACAGGAAGCTTACTGCTTCAGATGGATGCTGGGGAATATTTGCACTTCTGCAATGGGCAGGCTGACAGCGTGAGTAAACGGGCATAATTCAACTGAAGCAGGTTGATGTTGTGTGGTTCTGCCTTGTGCCTTTTGGGATGCCAGTGTTGCCCTGGCTGGCATGTACCTATTCATTGCCTGCAAGGAACCTCTGTTGGAATATTCCCCCAAGGTTCAGCATATGTGTTAGCTCAACTTTCCTAAGATTTCAAAAAACTTACTGAGATTTTGGAGGAGTTATCCAGTTCTTGCTCTGCATATTTTTGTTTCCTCTTGCCCTCTTTCCTTATTTTTTCATATTAGTCTTCCTATCATAACATTGGTATAGATATTTGTCTTTTTTGAGGCTATTTCTGATGCTGTAACTGTATTTTAACTCATTTATAGTACATTGGGCAGCACTGTTCTGGCTTGACCAAGAAGCTGAAGCCACTGTTGCTTTATGAATAAATAGATGTTTATTCACTACTTCTATTTTTAATATGTCGTGACTATATTAGCAAAGAGTACCTATTTATCTTGACAGCAAAGCCCATGATGAACATCTGGAAACACACCTTCCAACGGGTTTTAAGCCATGACTCTGAGCGAGAGAGGCTCCTTTATTTAAGTAAAGTTTCCAAGATTCTCTGGATCACCAGTTTAATTTGCTTGTTTACCAAACAAAGGGTTGCATTTTACACAAGCCAAATGAGCCTGGCACTGCAAATAAAAAACAGATTACATTCGTTGCCATTAGTCACTCAAACTTAAAGGGCAGCTCCTCCCTGAAAAGCAGCTCTAAAAACAGCATTGAAGATTTCCATGTTTTTTATCCCTTAATATTTCCAAAGCATACGCACTAAAGCAGTACTTTTATTTTCTTATGTCAGTCTTGCACAATTCTAGTGCGTGATAGCTGTGATGACGCCTACCTTCATTTTCTCATTTGACCTTCTACTAATAAAGTGTTTTCACATCTGACAAGCCTGTCTCCTGTTCACTTATGCAGTCCACTCTGTCCAGATTTTGTCCCTGATTATACTGAGGCAAATCTGGGTTCTGTTGTAGTCAGGAAGAGCTGGAAACCCTTCTTTTTTAGTGATTTTTTTTTTTGGGGGGTGGATAAATGATGGATGGGATAAATCTTCAGCATTTCCTCCCAGTGATTAGATCCCATCATGTCCTGAATGAATCCTGCTGTTTGCTTCCAATGTTCCTCTGCTTTGGGTATAAGGCTTGTTACATTGTCTTCAGGAAAGTTGATAATTTGTTTTGTCCCAGATCGTTTGTCTTTATCACTAATTCTATTATCCCCTTGTTCCCTCTGTCTTGCCTTCGCACATTAGGGTATTTTCCTGTGTCCTGTAGTCTCAAGCAACTACCTCCCTTCCATCTGCAAACACATGCCAGGCCCTCACTGAGTTAATCTGCACAATGCTCTTCATCTAAGTCTCTACTGGAGACCCATAAAGCCAATAGGGAATTAGCTGACAAAGGCAATTGTTATTGTTATTTCCTAAGAAAACATGCTTGTGTTTTCTTTTTCTTTCTCTGAATAGCCAAACGATCTTAACAATAGTTCTCTTGTTCTTTCTCCTTTATTCACTTCTCCCTGCCATTTTGTTTCATGAAGTTAAACTACTGATAGATCTCATGTGCTGAAGGGCATCTGTCAGGCTTGCTACAGTAAGAAATATGTTATGGTGAGATTCTGGGTCATTCTGCATAAAGTTGAACTCTGACCCACAATACATATGGTTATACCAGAAAAAAGAGCATCACATTAAGATTTTGTATGATTTTAGTTTTGATAAGAACAGCATGCTTACCCTATGGATAGTGAAAGATTCCCAATGGTCTTAGTGATTCAGTCCAGCTTCCAGATGCTTGGGTTTTGATGTAATTGTGGTAAGTATATCATCATTGCTGAGAAGCTTCCCTGGATATGCTAATTCAATTTCATTTGGATCCTGAGCTATATCTCGGTAAGAATATAAACAATCTCTTCTGCATATATATATATACATACACACTCTTGGGGATTCTCCAGGCAGAAGTTTCTGGTGTCGAGGGCAAGGTGCCCCAGCAACACGCAGCAAAATAACCTGGAGCCTTGCCTTAATCTCCCGCTGTAAACCTTATAATTGCAAATGTCGACATCCACGTGAAATTAGTTCAAGCTAATCTGATGTATATCCCGCTTCTTTTAATGTAACTATGCTGCTTTGTCATTGAAGATGTTCCATGTGGCTTAGTAGACTGAGCTTCAAAGTATGTTATTGGAGGTTGCTATGCTAAAACCTCCTGTAGGTAAAACCAAGAGTAAAAACTAACATTCTTGTTAGAGATTTCCACCGATCCTCACCAAAGGGTTCTGTTAAAGGTGGCATAAATCTGTGTGCTTGAAATGCGTTTACCCAGCTGAAATTTTGACCCGGGTGGCACCGATTATTGAAAAGTACATTTGCATTGCACTTACCTATCATGTCTTTTATAGAGGCCAAATGCTTAAGTGCAAGCAGATGAGTAATTTAAACCATTGTGGACTATACACAATCCAGAGAATAAACAGATCATTAGATAGTGTAAATCAGCAGTGAAGCTGTAGAAAAAAACGCGCCAACTAAAAGATTTGATATATTATCCTTACAGTTTCCAAAGACAGGCACATTTCATCCTGATACAACCATCTTAATTTAAGCCAGAATTTGTCTCTGAAGTTAGTATGCAGCCCTGAGAGATACAGGAGACATGGGAACCACCATTCAAGAGAGTGAAAAGCTCCACAGTAGGGTATTTGGGGGTGGTGCAGCGGTCTCTGACTTCAGCCATGTTATTATTGCCTTTTATGATGTGTGACTTATGGTGTGACAGATTAGAAATATGTTGTTGGAAGCTCAAGTAGGTATAGATACATACAAGTTCTATGAAAGTATTTAAAAACACGAGTGATGTTTCCTAATTATGTGCATTAAGTTCTTCTAATTTTTTTTGGCTATTGTTTTGTTCTGTTGTTCTTGATAAACAATTGGTTTTATTTAAACTGAAGCTCTCTTCTCCCGAACTCCTCAACCTCCTTGTGAGTTGGATACACAACCCATCATTTGTGGCCTCACACAGTCACTATGGGTACATTCAGGAATAATGTTCTCGCACATCCTGCTTGGTGTTAAGTAGAAGAACTAAAGAAGCAGGTGAGGATAAAAAGAGAAAGCCTGTATTCACAGAAGAAAATTATGACTTCATAGCCAGCACCTTTGTTCTTGGAAAGCTGAGAACCTCCCAGGAAAAGCAGTTAAAATACTTCGTTAGGTTGGTATTGTAAGCTTGGAACAGGCTGCAGAAAGCATGGGGCTCTTATGTCTTTCTCAGCTCAGGACAGAAGCTCAGTTGCCCTGAAACCAGCAAAGGGGAGTTGAAGTCAAGGCAAACACCCAGCACAGACAAGCTGTCAGATCTCTTGCTTTGGCCAGAAGTCTGCTCTGGGCTAATTCCCCAAGTGATGCTGATATTGCCAAGAGACAACAGGGCTGTGGCTGTTCCTTCTCAGCTATTAGTACTAAACCAGCATGACTATGGGAGAGATTAAATTGCATCTACTGGGAGAAAACCCTCTGGCTTATACTCCCTTTGTGCCTGCTGGAAGATACGGTGTAGGGCTGCAATATTTCGGTAGTGAATGTTACCATGCTGTTTTGACTTGCAAGCTCTTCCCATGCAGAGCTCCTTGGAAACGATGTGGTTAACAGTGTGTTTGTTTAAGAGGTAAGGGGGGAGGGAAATTAGTATCAGGTAAAAATGTATATATGTGTATGTGTGTGTATAAATTCCCAAAGCATTCACAGCCAGCTACTTAATAGTTTTCATTGAATTAATTTTAAAATGAGAACCTTGTTTCCTTTATTTAATAGAACAAAACGACTTCCATATTCTTGCCTGTAACTAGCAGGGTTTATATAGCATTCTGCAAACAAAGTAAGCATTAAAGTCCCTTTTGCCCATCTGTGGAATGAATAATTTTGTGCAAAGTATTTATTATAAGCACACTATACACTTAAACTTTTTACTGTAGTGGTGACAGATCCAGCACAGAACTGGATTGTTAAGTAGCAAGCACACCACGTTCTATACTGTATAAAAATTTACCAACCTTTCTAAAGGCTCATGGGTTCAAAGGAAAGTGTTAGCTCACTTAGCTAACTTTTGCGTGCTACTTAAAATTATTCTGGGTGTTGGAAGTAGAGCATAAGAGGTTGTGATGAGTTCCAGTTTGAATTGCACAACTCCATGAAGGTGAATGGGAAGGTTTGGGTCTGGTACACATGGAGACTGGCCACCTGCCTACTCCGTGGGAAATTGTACCAGGTAGTGGCTGGGTACCCCTGGACTAGATAGTAAAATGTCCTTGGGAACCACCTTGGGAAAACTTTAAGATTTCCCTGTTATTTGGCAGAAGTTGGGACTAATCCAGAGGTGACATGTCACAAGTACCTCCCTCTAACGTAGGTGGTTTTCAGATGATTTACAATAGGTTGCTATAATTTATACCCACAACAGTCATATTATGCTGTAAGTTGAAGTAGTCCCTTCCCTTCTTTGAATTGTACTTTCTTTTACATTCCAGTTAGTTGCTCCCAGAGTTGCACTCTTCCCCCGCTCTAGGATTCAATACCTACTTAACATTTCAGCTGTCTTGTCAGATCCCAGAGTTTGGTCTCCCAAAAACATCCTTCACGCGCATATATATGTAGAGAGCCAAATTCAGAGATGGGGCATGAGGAGTACAAGGATGTGTGAGTTGGCCACAGATAAGCATACACCAGGCTGGAGGGGAGTCAGAGTGGAGATGACATACAGGCCAAGGGCTCTTGGAGGTGACGTAAGTCACACCACCATAGGTTTCCTGTAGCCTTGCTTATACTCACCTCTGGATTTGGCCCGCTGACTCTCTGACGTGGTCTCTGCAGAATGTCTTGGACGTGGCAGTATAGGCAGCTGTTTTAGTTTGTCTCTCATTGTACTGGTATTACTGATTGGAGAAGAAAAAAGAGCCAAGTTAAAGGTATTTAAAAATATATTTCCAATGTTTTCTGGCAGCCAAAGCACCGGAGTTCTTTCTGTTTATCCCTTCCAATCTGCTGCCCTCACCATTTGGAATGAGCTGCCTGCCATGCCTGTACATCCAGTCGCAGGACCAGTCTTGTCCCCACCAAAACCACTCCCTTATTTAATTGAGCATCCCAGGCATGAGCATTCAGGGATCAGCATCTCAGCTGATCCCTGAATATTCACCTTTCTTCTATCTGGTCCCATTTATGAGTGCTGTTTTCTGTTTGGTTATTTGAATCATATCAGCAGTCAGTGATAGGAAGTTCATGCCACAGATCCATCATATATCATGTCCTTTATTGTCTTGATAGGGCTACTGCAAGTTCGGTGTATATTCTGCCCTCTGAAGTGTCCCTGATGTTTCGTCTGTGAGGAGAATGTCTCTGACTTCTGTGCTTATGTGTTCTGACTTCTATGCTAGAAAATGTGTTCTGGTTTTGCTATGGTTGTGTTAACGCCTGCTGGGTAGAATGGCACCTGACGTGGGCTTAGGGATGAAGAGTGTGTCCCTCCATTTTTCCACCTATAGCACCATCCTTAAGGCTGGTGGTGGGCTGGCCTTGCAGCTATTCTGGAAAGAAACCTTCTGGACATACAGCTTGTGGAATTCTCAGAATAAACATTTAATTCCTTTTTGCGTCTTTGAAATACAGCTGAAGATCAGAGGGGTACACATGTATGATAGAGGGTAGATATTGTCCTTTATATGCAACTGCATTCTCTCCTAGGTTATTTTTTCCCTCCAGCTTATGGTTAGTAAAATAGACCCCTGGAACCCTCTTTCTCACTGTTCAGCTCTTTCAAGCTTTGCTTCATGTAGTGTTCCTCTATCGTCCCTGTGTATATAGTGCTGCTTTCAGGAGAGATCTGCTCTTATCCTTGCCCAAATCCCAGAGGGGCCTGCAAGAAAGGTACAAAGCCAGAGGAGTGCTGAGTTCCTGTATTCCCTTTCTGGATCAGAAGGGTGAGGGAGAAGACGTTACTCAATGTAGGTCTCTAGATTAGGTTTCTGTGGCTCCTAATTCTTCGAGCCTGCATAGGTGCTGGTTGAGCTAATGCAGCAGAGGGTAACTACTTCTCCAGCATGTGCAGTTTGTTAGATCCTTGAAATCTTGTGATCAGTCTTGGAGAAAGGTTGGGAATAACAGCTGTTTTGCTATGCTGTTTCCAAAGTGTCCTCAGAGTTACACCCTGCAAGGTTAGAGGTGCGGACAAATAGAGGGAGGGTGGAGCAGTGGGAATGTTTCACGTTATTGTGAGTTTGGGAAAATGTCTTTGGTGTGTAGTTGGAGTTTATTGTTGTAACCAAGAACAATAAACATAATAACTGAGAATACGCAGAAGTATTTCAGGATGTTACGAAGTGACAAAAAAATAAAAGAAATTGTCCTATAAAAGCCCATTTCTTTTTTTCTGTTGGATAATGACCTAAACCCTGTTTATTTCCAAGCAGTCAATTTGCACCATCTGTTCTGATGTTACTGTCCAGGTTTGTTTGCTATTATTCTTTGATGGGATCACCTAAATTATTTACAGTTCACAGCAAGAGCTATTTAGATGGGTCACTTGGTTTCTTCATGCATGTTAAGATATTCAGGGGTTTGTTTGATATGCAGATTGGAGGAATCTGATGAAATACTGTGTAAGTGGTGAATGTGATTTTTACTTCTGTTGAGTCTTGCACCTGATCCAATGTTAGCTAGACTTTTAAATTTATAATGCTTGTGTCCAGGAGAAACTTGAAAATAAATCATGTTTTATAGTCTCGATAATGTGGTGTCTGTTCCAGCTGATACTTTATTTCTTCAGTCCTTTGATTCGTTCCATATGAAGGCAACAAATATGTCCATCAGGTTGATATGGCTGTTTCTTTTCTTAGAAGTTGGATACCTTCAAAATGGTTTGAGCAACTGCATCTCTAAAATTTGCATAAATAAATCAACTATGTACTGTGGCTTTTGTGATGTTCGGTGTCTTTTTATTATTTGATGATTAAACGTAATGCAATTTACTAATGAAGAGATGTATTTTGAAGAGCAAAGGTCAGGGCCAGATTTGAAGACTGCCATTGCCTGAAATGTCTAAAGTAATTTTAATCAGGGAATTTACTTGCCATCATCAAAGCACTTTTCCTTTCATGATTTAAAAAAGTCTTGCTGCTGATGTTTATAATTATGGAACACCACCATCAAACCCTTTGCTCATCAAACTTCATTACAATGATTTATTTGACATGCAGTAATACTTGTAATGCAGAACAGAAACAGCTATTGATTTACCAGCAAATTCATTAAAATTGTGTAAGTATTATTGCCAATAGATACAGAAGGAACATAAATTATTTTATTCTGGTTTTTGAGTTACAGAGGGTCTGTCAAGGAGTTCCATATAAAGCAGTGCAGAAAGCTAACATGTCTGTACATTAGCAGATACTGCTCGAATAGCTTTTCATATTTCAAGAGCTTGTACTGTTGCATTTTGCTTAAGAAAGTATTTTGGTTGGTGCAGTCCTGTCTTGCAAGGAGACATATTTTATGACCTGTAATGAAGTCAAGAATAATGGTGAGTGACATCAAGACTGTTCTTTAGATACTAAATAGATTACATAATGGGAAGGAAAAATATTTTGCATTATTTTGCATCACAAGTTGCTGGTTGATCCAGAAGCTACCATGCATTTGGAACATTTTGCTGGTATAAAGAACTCCTTAAACTTGCTTTTTTTGGTATTAAAATGATTCTGGAAGTGCAGGGCAGGACATTTGCTTCTGTTTTATCTCCAGACTGCTCTTTGGTTTGTACCTGTATGTTATATAGCACCTGATCCAATGGAGCTGCAATTCTCATTGGTTCTTAACTAATGCCATCTGCCAGAAATTGTTACTAACTTTCATGTTGTCATTAGTAAGTGCTGTGAGTTGTCTGTACTGTGCAGGATGAAAAGCACCATGCTGTTACACTGGTGATGGAACTATCTGCAGAAATGTGAAGACAGTTGGGCTCCAGAGTGAGCGTGTCTCTGTGGGACTTCTCCAGTGAAGGCTGAATGTTTGAAGGGACTCCTGGTGCACTTAAACTGTGCAGAGTTTAAGGGCACATTTTGTTCTTCGTGTGTTTTACTGCTTTCCCTGGATTTTATTTTTACTTTGCCATTTTCTGTAGGCAGCTCCATTTTGTGCTTATCATGGCTCTGCCAGATGCCACGCTAAGCAGCATGCTCCTTTCCCCAGTACAGAGCATCTACTCCACTGTTGTTTGGTTTCCTTGCCTAGCCTCAGGCAGGATTTGTTTTTTTAATTACAAAGTTAATTTTTTTCTTTGGACACAATTCAAACAGCTAACAGTAATGCTCATATATCCCCTAATGCCTATGACAGGTTTTCCATGTAAACAAAAATTGCATCTGTCCTCAGGGACTAAGTTCTATGAGTATATATCATGAAACATTGGCTATTTTTATAAGGTATGTAAATGAAAATGGAAAATACTGAGAGGCTGTCCTGGAATGTGAAGAGCTTATATTTCTGTCTGAACTTGGGTAAGCAAACCTGTCCTTGCTTTTAAAAATGGTTGATTTATTTGATTCAGGGCTTCGTTTTTGGCCAATTGATGGTATATGACCCTTCACCTCAGTCTGTATCTAACAAAGACTCCAGTGAAACCACAGAATTTGAGCAGTCAACTTGAGACTATGCAATAAGCAGAAAGTGTAAGCTGAATTGCTTGTTGGTCCTAAAATCGAATGTTTCTGCAAAGGGAACCGGAGTCAATTTGTGGGAAAGGAATTAGGAATTCCAAAACAAGTTTGTGTCGTGCCCCCCCCCCCCCCCCCTTTTTTTTTTTTTCCAAATTTCAAGTCTGTTTTTCCCAGGAGTTTGAAACAAATATGAATGGATCCTTTCCCCTTTCCTTCCTCTCCTTGCTGGCTTGATAGGGCACCTGTGATACCAAGTTCAGTGTCCTGTGTGAAAAGGGAGACCATTGCATATCTGATGGCCAAGACAAAGTCTGCAGGAATTGGGGATCACACAGAGCTTATTCTAACTGTATGGATGTGGCATACATTTGTCAGTATTAGAAATGGAGCTGAGTCCTCAACTGATGTGAATTGTGGGATGGATATGAAACCTCACGGTTCTGCATAAAACCTTTAAGCAGAGGAGCTAGGAAGAAACTTTACTTAGGAAAAGATTATTTCCTCATTTGTAGTTTCAGGTTTCCATGGTTAAGGAACATTTCCTGCCTCACCAAAAGCCACATAGGCCAGTTCTTCCCAGAACAGCCACTGTAGCTGTTTCCATTCATTGTCCAGGCTTCGTCTGAATGCCTAGACACCATAACATTTGATGCAGAGGCAGAGCAAGTCAGCATAACTGTTTATCTCCCTTTCCTCACTTGTGTGAAGCAGTGACATGATTTTTTCATCTGACAGTTCTTAAGTATTTAAATGCAATATTCTAAGAGATGCATCTTTGCCAAACATCATGTCTCCTCTGTTCATCCAGTTATTTAAAGAAGCAAAGGGGAATCTCACTGCTTCTGTAGAGCAGGATATGTCAGGAAACATGATTCATGCAGTCTCCTTCCCCACCCCATGCTTGGATGCTGAGAAATTATTGAAGCAATTTTCTGAAAAGCAGAAAGACTTGGTGGATCCATTTAGCCCACGGATGGACCATTTAGGTTAGCTAAGGTGATGTCAGCTTTTAGGTTGAAAGCACTCTTTAGTCCCTATCAAAGATGTAACAGATCAAATCCTGCCCCGTTCATCTACACAGTGTTTGCCTAAACATCCACCATTAGGGCCTTTTTGTGTAAATCACTGTAGTTCACTAAAGAGTCTAACCTAAGTGAAGTGAAGGGAGTTTTGGTGATTTGCATGAGCTGAGAACCTGCCCCATGACCTCCATGCAGGAAGAATTCTTGACTGTGCTGTGCATGTGTGTCTGTAAATGGAGGACAAGTTAGGCACCAGCAGCAATCATGGGTATCTGTATTCTGATCAGCTGGCAGGATTAACAGAACCATCCTGGGCAGGTCAGGCAGTCATTTGTACAGCATGGCATGAGAATGGCTGGACAGACAGTATTTCCTTCCAAGAGTTTTTCTAAACTTTACTGGTTTTCCAAGAATATCCCTTCCATGTGTACAGTCATTGCTCCTGAGGTGCATAAATGTCTCTGATTCTACTAGGAGGTAGATTACTTCTGTGTTGATGTTTCAGGTCTTTTAAAAAGCCCATGGATGGGAGCAGTGGTGTTCAGGGGGGCACAGAGCCTCAGGGCTTTGGCATCAGGATAAGTTGCTAGAGAGTAACAAATCGCTATATGTCAGTTGTTCAGTTGTGAGTAACCATATGCACATTCTTAACCTGCAGCACCCCCTTGTCAAGGAAAGGTACTTAAGCTCTCTTTTCCTAAAGGAAAGCTACCTTAACTTAGGTTACCCTTACTTAAGGAAAGTGCCTGTACAAGACAGTATGAAGTGGTTGATAAGTAGTAACTTGCCACCTTGCAGAAATTTATGTGTGTGGTAGAATTCTAGATCTCTGAGTTTCTCAGTTTCCTTTTACTTGAAATACTGTATTTTTTTCCCAGTTCACAAAGAAATAAAAACCAGTGTAATCTTCTTCATCTGTTTCTGACTTCAGAATGTGTTAGTATCTCCCTATTACTTTCCTTGGAAGTTAAAAAATGCTCTTGCTGCTCCATTGAAGAAATATCCTTCTTAGAGGATTTCTGATAGAATAAAAATTTGGAAATTTAATTTCCGCTCTCTCCTGAACCACAGCATTCCCCTCAGAAAAACCATCCTTCTCCTTTTCTGAGTGCTCAAAAAGAAGAAAAAATTAGCAAGTTCCCCTTAGGTTTGTGCTTTATTCACTTGATTAGCTAACGTCCTTATGGTTTTTCTGCAGAAGAACATAGGACCTGAAACTCAGTGTTGATCCTAGAATCACACAAGTCCTCTAAACTGGATGAAGTGGAAGGAAGGGAACTAGACAGGAAGAGGGGTGTCCTGCTTTTAAAGCAAGTATTTTCTCTCAGCTGGTTTTGTTCCATGAGCACTACCAAATCAGTCCAGTATGGATGTCTGGAGAAAGCTCTTTTCCCACTTACCCTGATGTCAGCAGTTTTGAAGTTCTCTAGACTCAGTCCTGGTGAAAGACTGTGTTTGAGTGAGGCTGAGATGCTTGGCTTTCTTCTTTGCTAGAATCTAGAACAGTAAATGATTGATGGGAAGTTTGTGATTAGAGGCCCTGGCCTGGGTATATTCTTAGTCTCTGAACAGTCATGGAGCAGAACATGTCCTGCAGCCCTTCCTTCTTCCTATGAGGGTCTGCTAGCAGCAGTCATTTTGATGGGCATGGAGACTACAAACATACTGTATTCCCAAGCTGGGCCAGAGGGAGGGATGTGCTAGTTTGCCTCCCTGGTGATGACAAGCCTTGAGGCCTTGCAAATATGAGTGTGAGGGATGGGATGGGAGGGCTGGGATGACCCAACAGGGAACAAACTGGGGAAAGCGAGGGAGAAAGTGGTGACAGGGACTCCAGGGCTCCTTTTCTTTCTCTTCCTTTTGTCCCTTCCTATTGTTTTTCCCTGTGGATGCAACCATGAAAATGTGACTAGGCCACAACTTAAGGTGAATAGGAAGTGACTGAAATCTGACACTACAAGAAAATGTGTTAAATTATTGTCTTAAGCTTGACTTTCACATAGGCCCAAATCTCAGATTTGATTGAGCCTTGAGGCTATAACTGCACTGTGCCCCATTTCTGACTGCTCCTTGGCTTGAGCTATTATTTTGCCCCCATCAAAACCCTAATTCCCAGAAAGCATTTCTCAATCTTTCTATCCTCCAAGCACTAAATCCAATTTATTTAGCCCAGAATACCTCACTGAAATGTGCTAGAGCAAGGCTCTGACTACCTGTCCTTTCACAAATTGGTAATCTGTTAGGGAACAGTCCTTGCAGCACACAAGGCAGTGCAGTCTGAGCTAATTTGCCAAAAATGAAGACAGATTGTAAAAGGTATAGAAACCTATTCTAAAGAGCTTAACTTTCTCCCTTTTCTTTTGCCTTTGCATCAGTTTGTTTGTGATAGGAGGCATGTCTGTCAGGGACACTTGCATTGATCATTCCCTTAGATGCTTCTGAAGATCCTTCCTTCTGCTTTAAAATTTATCGTTGAAGGTTTCTCCTGTCTGGCAGTGACAGCAGAGGTTTAGGAGGTTCGGAGTTCAGGCTAAGCTCCGGTGAGCATCCCAAAATATATATATATATATGCAATTCTGGAGCCTGTTTGAATTATCCAGACTTTTTCCTGACAAAGATCATGCAATCCCCTGTGTGCTCTCTGGCTATATTCTAAGATACTTTTTGTGGAGGCTTTATATTAGGTCTTGCCAGCAAATACATAAAGCATTGAAATGAGGGTGGCCAGACAGCAATGCTTTGACAGTAACTTCTATATATAGGGTGATTGTATGGTCCTGTAGAACTTGGGTGTCTCTCAGCCTTTAATATATTTATTTTATTAGTATCCCTATGAGATACAGAAGTGCTGTTACTTCCATTTTACCAGAAAGGTGTGAATTGCAGGCTGACTTGCCTGAGGGCCATCCAAGAGGTGAATTATCAGCTCCAACATTTCAGTCTTTGCTCTAATCCAAGGATCATCATTCCTTCCAGGCCTTCAAGTGGACATAGGCAACACAGTCTTTGAAGATAAATCATACACTGTTGGAGGAAAACCTGGAAGTGCCCTAACCTTTCCCTAATTGAGGGGTCCTAAGAAAACAACAATAAAAGACATCAGCTGTGATGGAGGTGTTGAGCTAGATCGGGAGGCCTGAAAGAGTCAGTAAAGGGTTATTTTTGAAAGAATAGTAAAACATGGAATATATGGAAGATTAGTTCCATTAATCCCTGAAAGCTTATCAGTTCTATCATTCTTTTTTTTTTTACATGGCCGTACTAGTGTTTTCTGCATCGAGTTGATCCAGTAAAACTTAGAGGAATTTGTAAGGTTTATTTTATGTTGCTGGAATCTGTCTAAGCTGGAGTTTGTACTGGACAGTTACATTTACAGAATCTGCAGTTTGAAAAATCTGTGTTGCTTCTTGGTTTGCCTTTTCTGTTGCATGTAATCCACCAATACAGAGGGTTTTTTCTGGCTCCTGTAATCTGACATGAATTAAAGTGATCACAAGGCGGGGGGCAGGGCGGGGATGGTATGTTTGGGTTTTTTCTTTTCTTCTTACAGAACAGTGCAGTCTTCCTGCATTGCAGTTAGTAGCTGTTGTTAAAAAGCTAATTTGCAGAAATAGTACTTAATTGTGCGTGCATGTGCACTTACTTTGTATAAACAGGGCCTCTGCTATTCAGATTAAGAATCGGTATCCTAGCAGCTAGTAACACTAATACTATTCTGGAGCATCCAGAAGGCACCGATTGCAGTGGAATGTGCAGCTTGCTAGGTGTCAGGAGCGCTTTCTGTAGTGCCTGAGGCTTTCATGGACATTTCCTACCAAAACCCGACTGTTCAGTGTTGATTTGCTTGCAAGACTGGTCAAGTTCAAAGCATGACTTAGTAAGGCAACAGTACTGATGCATCTGTGGAAGTTCTGGCTCTGTTGGCTTTGGCAAAGAATTATGAGTCATTTTGAAGATTTTAAAAACATTTGGGGAATTAGCAGTCATTTTTCTCCACATAAAGTATCTTTCAAAAAAACTATTGACTATGTTAAAAAAATCTTGGTCTCTGCTGAACTTCAGCTGAGTTAATAATAATAATAAAAAATGTTCAGAGTTATCCAAGCTACTAAAATGTTGGCAAGATGAAAACCTAAGGAAAAAGAAGTGATTTCGAGCAGGATGCACTCTTTTTGTTTTGCATTTCGTTACATTTATCTATGAGTCCATTGTTGCTACTTGCTTTCAATAAAAGGCAATTGTCATACAAACCTTACTCTGATCACTGAGCCAGTCTGTAATCTTAATGAAAAGATTAGATTCAGGTAAATCAATTAACCTTACTCAGAAGAGTAGCCTGATAATGTTTAAGGGCTGCCTTGACTGACTGTAAACTTTTCTTCCAGCATCCTTATTAAAGAATCAATAGAGTAACCTCAAGCACTACCCCAGTAGAGAGAGAGAATTAAAAAAAACCCCACATTGGTAATGACTGTTGCTGCTGTATAATTAATACAGAGTTTGTATTGCAGATTTTTTTGCATAGGTCTGTTTAAATAAGTGCTAACGCTTTAGTGGAGAGTTGTTAGGAAACTTTTAGCAGTGACATGTTCAGAAATGTCCATGGCACACTGTTCACTCATGGGAAATTAGAGCCCCTCTGCTAAACCCTATAAACAATACGTGAAAGTGTACTGTTTTGTTTAAATTGAGGTCCCATCGTTGATTTCAGTGTACATCACATTGCAGTAAAACTGTGGCCTTCGGTATCTTCTGAAAGCATCACTGTTACGGAATTACACAATAGATGTTAAAACTTAATGGCTGGAGAACAAGATGTAACATGCCTTAGAGGGTCAGGGTCATAGTAAGTGTCAGCTTTTAGGCGTAATGTTTTCCTGGCAAGACAGCAAGACTTGCCATCCCTTTGGACGAGGAGGAGAAGGGACATTTATAGGTAGAGCTGAGCTTATCCTGTCAAGAACAGTGCATCCTTTAGGGCTGGGAATGGTGTATTTCTACACAAGGACAACCTGTTGGCCAGCTGCACTGAGAGATTACAGGGAGGTCAAGTAATGTTGCTGGGAAGTGACCAAAGTTCTGTGATGGGTGGAAGTGCCGTAGGGATAATAGTAGCAATTAAAATAGGTACAATCAAGGTAAAACTCAAAAGTGAAATCCCAATATCCATACTTCTTTCTGATTTGGTTGTTTCTTAGGTAAAAAGTTCATAGACTTCAAAGATTTCGGCTGCAAGGTCAGGATTTGGTTCACTAAGTATTTTAAATTATTGTTCATAATTAGTTTCTTTTAAAAACATGGATGATCAAGTCTGGGAGAGCTCAGGACTTAGTCCTTGATTCTGCCTCACGTTCTTGTCTTTCAGGGGGAACTTTGTCCAGTGTTCCTCATTTATAAAAGTTCATTATCAATATAAATCTCATCCCCAGATGTTTGCATATCTCACAAAAAACACAGATGTCTCTGAGAAATCATATTTGATTTTATAAAAATCACTTTTCCCTTTAGTACAACCCTAACTGCTTGAACTGAAGTAACTCTTCCAGGGTCCTCTAAATAAGAGAAAACTTTAACTTTAAAACTTTTAACAGGCAAGGAAGCTGTACAGCAGGATGGAGATAATGAAACACAATGAAGATACTAAGAACAGATGTGATTGTAAGCTGTCAGGTACCACTTAGCAGAGAGAGTAGCTACAACTGTGTGTTTGGTTTTTCTAAGAACAAAAGATGTATTTCAAGCAAATACACCATATTTATTCTAGCAAAACCAAATTACTGCACTTAATTTTTTTTAATTTTATTTATTTTATCTTTTAACTTTTGTGTAGAATATGTTATTTTTCAAATGCATTGTCCCTTTGTATCTTTTTTGGTCTCCTGTACATTTAAGTTGTCTGGGGGCAAGGCTTGTCTGTCTTGTTTTGTATTTGCACATCACTAGCAAAAGGAAATTTACTTTAGGATTGGAGATTTCAGGCACTATGGCAATACGAGTAATGAACAAGTACTCAGCTTCCTGTCTCCTTATCCCAATTGATCATGTCACTGTATTGCTATGAAGAACAACTCTGTATATGGTATAGTGCAAAGTAGGAAACTGGCCTCAAAATACCTTCGTGTCTTGTGCTGAAATCCCATACTGACAGGCCATGCTGAATTTAGAGTGCTAGGTTATTAAAAATACCGTGTTTCTAAGCAACAGTGTTTATAGAAGGAACACTTCTTGTTCCCAGTTTTGCCTTTGACTGCTGTATCTATAAACCAACAGTATTGAGGAGGTTTCAGTGTTGCAAAACGATTGATTTTGATACTAATGAAATGGGGCCCTGCTGCCTTCCTTGTGCTCCAGTGTACTTGCACTGCTTATAGACAAGGTACAGGATCTTGCAATGAGTGGGTTGCTTTGAGCTCGCTATTTTACTAAGCATATTGTTTAGGGTTGTTTTTGTGAACAGCAGCTCAGTGATCCATAAAATAACATAAATTGTCTTGTAAGATAAGGACTCACAAGGGAAAACCTTGCATTGACGAAAATCCTAGTTTTAACTCAAATTTAATATTCTAAAAAACAGAAATTGTGGTACCACAAACTATGGAAAATGCTGTTTTACAAAGAAAACAAGTTCTGCTTGTCTCTGTGTTGTGTATTTTCCCCCTTCTTTCAGATGATTTATGTAGTGCCTTTCACAAGCCTCACAGCATTTTGTTGAATTCCAAGGGAACTTTACTTATAGAGAGATGTGTGTGATAGGATTAAAACTCAAGTATCTGTCATTTAAATGCTAATATCTCTGGATTAGGAGAACTTGGCAGTAATTACCAGAGCCAGTGATGGTGCATACTGATTTGAGGTAATCGGTGATGTTGAGTGCCCTATGCTGGGAGTAGAACCAACACCATCTTATGAGAGAGTTATATTTAATAGAAATTGGCTACGGATGACTGCATAGGATGCAAAGTCCATTTGCATAGGATGGCTGTTTCTTAGACCCAGATGTTGGTGAAAGGCTCTTCACTGCTGTATTTGGAGAGTGTCTGAGCTCAGTGCAGGGTGACAGCAGCGTGTCACCCTGCAGTCCTGTGAGAACTGCCCATCCTGTTGTGTTCTGGCTGTTCTTTCAGGTGTGTGGTGGTGAAGTCAGGCTGCTGCATGCATAGCCTTTTACAAAATCAGTATGTGATCATGCTTACAAAAATCATGTAAGAGTAACTAATGTATGAGATCACTTAAGAGGGGTGCTGTGATCTTAAGCAGCTGAAAGAAAATGTTGCCTGTTTTAATTCAAAACTATGATTTCAAAGACAGTTTGTTGAGATTTAATGACTATTCCTGATTTTGTTTCATAGATGAACAAAATTCAGAGTAGTGGTTTGAGAGAAATGGTAGAACCATTTTCATGCATCAGTATCAAACTTATTTGAAGATAATTTTATTTCCCCATATGTCTAGATTATTGTAATGGTATTAATCTCTACAGTGTCCTGAATTCATGCAGTATTCCCAAATGCTAATGTTTGTATTGGCACTTACATGTTTACACATGTACGTGCAAATCCAGTCCTCTCCCTCCTGATTTGACAATTTAGGAGGCTGCTGCGACAGCTATTTCTCCTGCAACGTGTGGAGGCTTCCTCACTTAATCCTTGCTGAGTTTACTGTCAGGTGCTGCATTTTGAATAATCATAGAATACCAGGTTGGAAGGGACCTCAAGGATCATCTGGTCTAACGTTTCTTGGCAAAAACAGTCTAGACAAGATGGCCCAGCACCCTCTCCAGCCAAATCTTAAAAGTGTCCGATGTTGGTGAATCCATTTTGGCTAGACCTTGCTCTCTTTAGGGAGTTCATTGATGTCTCAGCAGAGTGCAAGCCAGCAGATTGTGGAATACAATTTGTAATACAAAAAAATTCAGGAGGCAAAAGTTGTGTTTTAGTGCACAAATTTCTTAGGCCTTTGTTTATTATGTATTCTGTAGTAACTAATTCGTCTAGGACAGTTTATATCTAGATTTGTCCAGCTTCAGTGGGAGCGTGTTGAGTGAGCATGGAATGGAGTGCACAACACACAAGATCTAATCTAGCAATGGCATGTGTGCAAGCAAAACTTTGCATTCATGCATCGCCCCAGGGATTTCACTGGGGCTCTGCCTGGGCA
Organism: Haliaeetus albicilla; assembly: GCF_947461875.1. NCBI lineage: Eukaryota > Metazoa > Chordata > Aves > Accipitriformes > Accipitridae > Haliaeetus > Haliaeetus albicilla. Next base: position 6,467,462 of record NC_091490.1, read on the forward strand.
CCCAGTTCTGCCTCCATGGAATAAATGGCAAATAGGAGTCATGTGTCTGAAAGCAGCACAGAGCTGTCAGATGCTTGTTTTAGCCAGACTTTACTATTTGTATAAACACTGTAAGCACTCTGTTGCAAAGCTTGGAAAACATTTTGCTCTGCCTTCTTTGTTTTGGTTTGATTTTATTTGCATGCATAGTTGTACATGAGAAGAAATTAACCCAATATAACCAACCAGATTGCATAGAACATAGAATAAGGTTTTACAAGCAAAATTTGTTTCCTCATGTCCTTTCTCTTCTGGAACATAATTTTACCAAAAAAAACCCTGATTTGAAAGAGACACTGATTTGATCATAACAAATGTTAAAAAAAAATAATCCAGATATCCACTGGTTTGTGAATGCGGAGTCGCACATTGTTGAAAATGCACGAGGCTCAAATGTTTACTTTAGACGATGATTCTGAACACTGGGAAGTTGTGTGTCGTACATACAAATATTAGTCTTTCATCTGTCTTCAGAACAAGCAAATATTGGGAGATGAACTTGCTCATACTTTCACTGCCACTCGGGTGAAGTATTTTAGACACAGAGGTACAAATTTGCTTTTGATGTTGGCTTGTTTTTCTGTCTATCTTTGGGATAATAAATACAGAGAAAAGATACATTGATTATTAACTTCCTAGAGACTGGCAATCTGATTCATGGCTTTAAAGTGCCTCCATTTAATCTGTCAAAACTGATTTTAAACTTCATTTGTCTTCTGTTTTTGGCAGCACTTTTTACCTTGAATTTGACTGTTTGACATGCATTGTACCAGAGTCACATTTTAAAAACATTTACAGTATGTTGCAAAAAAAAAAAAAAAAAAAAAGTTCAATTTGGTACATCTGCTTTCAATATTATGCATCTCTAAAAGTGAAAACAATTTGAGAGCTGGCATTGGGAATGTTCTTGTTGTAGCTGTGAGCACAGCATTTAGGTAACTTTTATAAGAACAGAGTAATAATTACAGAAAATGAATTGTCACTGAATAAAATTCTCCTCTGATTATCACCAATTACAGTTAACAGCTCTGGTGGCCTGCTGATTAGATGCAGAACATGGTTTCCCCAAACAGAAAGATAGGCCATTTCTCAAAAGATTTTTTTTAAATTACTTTCAGAGACTGTATTCCTGAGCATGTGGCAATAACAGCCCCCCCAGGCTTTGCACAGACACCTCACAGCATAGGCTACCTCCTCCAGGAGGAGAGCTGCATCTCTGGAGCTGATACAACTCTTCTTGCTCTCCCTTTGCTGTAAAGGAGCAGAGCCTCAACTTTGGGCTTCTCTCCAGACTCTGCCTTTCAGGCACTGACCACTGCTCCTTTCCTGACTCTGAGCTGTGGAGTTGGCATAGTGGGAAAACAGTGCATTGCAGGCAGGGGGGTGGTACAGTGAGAAGGAGCTATGTACTAGGCGGTGAGCCTTACAACAGTGTTGTAGCTCTGCCAGAGTTGTAAGAGAGAAATCTTCACCAAGCACACATACAGCTCATTGTTCCTCTGTAGTCCCCATGTTTTTTAATCATAGCTGCGTAGGCTTGTTTTATCAGGAGAACAGCCTTTCCCCATCTTGCATTTTTTCATCCCTACTGTCACTGTGTATTAGTTTTTCCTGTACTAGTCTGGATGATTATCAGTAGGGGAATATTACATGATAAAGGTCACAGGAGAGGATGTATTAGCAATAGAAACACAGGGAAATGGGGAGCTGGATGGACATGCTGGCAGTGTGGGTAGATCAGAAAGGCATTGCCTTAGGAATATTCTGCAGAAAGTCCTGGAAGTGAAGTGAGGGCTGAGAGATCCAAGTCAGAGATGAAGCTTATGTTATGAAGACCTTGCAGTAGGGACTATTCAAAGTAAGAGTGAGAGGAAGAAGCAGGTTGAAGGTGCAGTGGTCTATGTTTATTAGCTGCATGGAGCTACCTTTTATGGCTTATCATCCATGAAGCGATGTCAGAGACTGAATTTTTAAGTGGTGGTAGAGAGACAATGGTCAGCAGAGGCAGGATTGTTATGTTTGATTTTGTAATTGAGGTTATCAGTGTGAAGGTGAAGAGGGAGGAGAGAAATAGAGAAAGGACTAAGCTTTTTGAAATTAAGAGGACTTGAACAGGATCTGTCCTCTGGACAGCTCACTGGAGTAAGTGCTTCTCCCTGTGCATCACAGGAGTTGGTCATGGTTCCCACTAGTTGGAACAAAATAACCTGGTGTGCACGCGCCAATTCTGAGAGGTCTGCTGGGGTTGACACTCCTAGCTTGCATTCACCTTGGACCTGCCTGGCGTGTCATTGGGGGATTGTTGCCTGCATTCTCATCAATGTAAGGAAGGATTTACGCAGTTTCATTTTTTTCTGTACATGCCTGATGCTGAGCCTGGGGTTTTTATTCTTTCAATTATGCTCTGTAGCACTTGGAATGCTTAACAGAGCCAGGCACAGGCAGTGCATAGGGATGAGAGCACTGGAATAGAAAAATAAACAGCGGAAACCCACAGCTGAACTACCAGATGCTGGGGTTTGTCGAGAGTTTTTTATAAGAACACAAGGACTCTGACTGGGGTCATTATCCCCACCAGCCACTTGTCAGCGTAAGTCCCTCTTTTTCTTTTTTTTTTTTCTTCTTTTTTTTCCCTTCTTTCTCCACTCCTCCATCTAAAATGTCCCTGTCCAACCGTGACTGAAGCAACTGATTAGCTACTGCTTCCCTGGAAGAGACGACCCACAATGGCCCCCCCCCAGGGGTATGCAGGCCACCATGTCACCTCTGGAGACATCGCTGCAACAAGGGCTTGCCTTTGACTGTAGGAGAGCAGAGGGAGACACAGGTCACCAGATGACAGGATGTTTAGGAGGGACTTGTTTTCCTTCTTTACGAAAAGCACTGATGTGAAAGTGTGAAGGGTTCCCTTAGCTCTGAGCACAGGTTGGAGGGGCAGAACATGGTACGTGTGTTTGTGTCAACTCTCTCCCTGCCTCTTCTCATGGTCCCATCCGTTCCCCACTTCCTCTCTTGCCAACCATTAACTGCTGGTCTTTACTACCACAACCTCAGCCCAGCACCCCAGTTGTCTCTACTGCATGTCAAGAGGTTTGACATGCTGCGTTTGGCCCATGATGCAGGCAAAAGATGTAGAAACTTAAGCTACGGTTGTGCCAAGGCCACTGCTGCTGTGTTGAGTGGCACTGGCTCATCATTCCTTTGTGCTCTGCTGCTTGTATCCATCAGTCTCTCAGGCTGTGAGCTTTCTGAGGCAGGAGTCATATTTTTGGTCATTCCTGTGCAGAATAAACTGCAATGGCATTATAATCCTTTGTGCTTTGGCAATATTAACAAGTAAATAACGGTTCTCACTGTATGTACAAAGAACAGTCCCCTGTCCAGTGCTGAGGGGAAGGAGGGCACAAGGTTCCCTCACAGTTCTGCCATGTCTCTGTTTTAGACAAACACTACCCGTGTCTCAGAAGTAAAAGCTGGGGATAGCTCCTTTTCTGTGGCTGGACCTCAGTCAGGGGGGTGTGAGGAAAGAGGCCATGCATGATCCCAAGCAGACCACAGTAATTCTGATGCTGTGGCCTCTGCTGGGTGGGTGTTCTGCAGCAAAGAAAATTAAGAAGTGTCAATGGGCATTAAAGGGAGAGCAAAACCGGAGCTGGAGGTACATGTGCCTGACAGTGACTATAATGCATAGCTGTCTGAGCATCAAGGGTCTGAGTCCGGAAGGAAAGTCAAGAGAGATTCCTACCAAAGCCAGTAATTGTTTTCTTTTTTAGCTTGTTTATTTTCTATGCAGTTAGCAAAACGTGACTCTTCATTATGTGTGGTGTAACCAGTCATTAGCTGTATATACATGGCTGGGATTCAGTTACACAGAAACAAGATACTTTGCTTTTCCACACTGACTGAGAAGAGGAAAATGCACTGATGTACAGGGGATGTAGGCCTGAGCTTTGGGAAGCCGCTCTTGCTTGTGTGGGACTAGTTGCTGCAGCACACATACTGGTGTTTCTGTAGAGTTTAGTGCTTTCTAAGCATATCCACTGAGTAAGTGCATGTGGCGGACAGCACAGCGCCTGACATCTGGGCTTGCCTTTGAACTAGGCTCTGAGCAGTTTTGCCAGCCTAGCCCTGGACTCAGGCTAATATGGCCTCTGGAGACAGGCTTTCTTCCTGGGGGGGTGGGAACCCCCCCCAGCTGTTGCCCTGCAGCGTGAGGACTTGGTAGCTCAAGTCATACCAGCTTAGAGATCCCTGCAGCACTCTCTGAAGTGACCCAGCTTTGCTGTTGCTAGTCCCTTCTTTACTTGCTTTTCTTTTTGGAAAACTACTGCTAGTGATTTACAGTGCAAATGATGCATGATACTTGCTTCTGTCGTATCACAAGTAGTGATTTTGGAGCTGTGCTGCTCTCCTCTTTTCCCTCTTGCTGACTGCCAGGATCCATGCAAATGAAGGGCTATGACAATGAGAAGGAAAAATTCCTTGGTTTTGTCTTTTTGGGAACTTCCAGAGATTACATTCCTACCCCTTCATCTCAGCTAATTTCTTAGTCAGCGTGCTCAGGATCACATGGATTTCTGCCAGGTAAATACAGATTTTTGCAAGCCATAGTCTGCTCTGTCGGCAATCATTTTAGCTGTAAAAGGCCATGGCTTAGCGTGGGGCTCGGATGACACACATGTTCAACTTCCAGCTCCTTTATTTTTTAAATGGCTTCAGTTACTCTCTCTCTGCTGTCTTCTGCAAACCAGCCGTAGGGTTTAGATGTATTCTACAGAACTTGTGCTAAACCAAACAAGGCAAACCTAAGAAAGGCTTAATTAAAACAACAGAAATCTCACACTCACTGACTATTGCTGGAGCCCTTTTTGCCTGTAAACAAAAAATTCAAATGGCTGATTTTCCCCCCTCAGTTTCATAAGTGGTTACTGAGCTTCTGCAGTTGCTACATTCCTTAAAAAGTTGTTATTTCTTTTTTGGTCACACACTGGGGGACTCCATTGTTTTCCGTGGTGCCTATTGAGTTAGGCCCATCGACAGCAGAACTCATTCTCGGTCATTAAGTTTGGAGGCACAGTAGTATAATTTGGTGACTTTATTCCATTTCTTAGCAGAGACTTGTATTAAAGTCACGCACACACAAAACCAGAATAACCATCCTTCTCTCTTCCCCCAAACTCCCCCAAAAGCATTAAAGGACCCAGCCAGGCAGCCTCAGGTAAAACATTAAGAATTTGCTGGCTGAACAGGAGTTTCCAATCCAATGCTACAGCAGAATAATAATAAAAAAAAAAAATTGGAGAGCTGTGTTTAGGCACATATCAGGCAGAAGTAGCAAAGCAACACTGCTGTCTTATGTTATTAATGATTCTAGTACTGTAATGTTCTAGCGTTGACAATTTAACAAGGTTTCTTGGAAAAACTGGCTGTGTTTAAGAAAAGATACACACAAACAATTCATGGTCTGGAGAATATACTATACTGTGAGAAAACAAAGAAGGTGGCCAGTTAGTCACTGAAGAAAAGGTATGAACAAAGTCTGAAGTTATCTACAGAGGGAGAAAGTACCAGGTATGTCTTGTGTTTTAATCTAGCACACAAAGGCATAATGAGACCCAGTGCTTGGAAACTGAAGTCAAACAAGTTCAAGCTATATAAAATTCATGCTGGGAACCATGGAACAAACTGCCACAGAAGCAGTGCTCCATCATTTAAAGATTCCACTTCGAGACTTGATGTCTTTCTAAAAGATACACTCTAGATCCAACAGCGTGTGGTTAAACTAGATGCAGATATCCCACAGGAAATACAATGTACCAAGCACACTGGCATTCTTTCTGGGTTCAGCCTGTAAACTGTGTGGTCTTCCGAAGTTGCTCTCTATTCCTGTGCTATGTCTGCTATTCACAAACTTGGTCGCCTCACCATAGGGTCTCCATTTCCCACTTAGAAGTAGTTCTTATAGGGCAAGTTTCTGGCTCTTTGGTCGTGATATTTAGGGAACCTTGCACATCTTTTGACCACACTTTACCTGCTATGGGAACATTGCCATCTCCACAGCTCTTAACCTGGCATTTTTTTCCAGCACTAAATTCACATTAAAATGCACATTCCAGATATAAATCCTCATCCTTCATTATCAAGGTTAGTAGTGTGCCAAGGTGATGGGAAAGAGGAAAGGAATGGGACGTCTGCCCAGAGTTGTAACAAGCTAGACTTTCTCAGTCTGAGGCCCTCAAATCTAGTCTGAGTAGAAGAAAATCATTCTGTCTATGGCACTCTGCTCAGTTTGGTTAGTCAGAAATATTTACTGAGTTGCTGGCTGCAGTATTTGTATCTCTAATTGAGCTCTGGAAGCTTCTATTAAGATGGAGATGTTAGAATTCATGCCTCCAGTGTGCATCTTTAGATACTCAGTTCTAGAAGACTTTGTAAGTCTGATCTTGCACCTTCTAGTTTTGTAGTACTGTTATTTCACTGCCTATGGCAGTGACTCCTGATTGACAACCAGACAAGAACAGAACTGGACCCGGAGACAATATGATTAATGAATTACTCTCAGTTTCACTGGATCAATTAGATCAGCATGTTAGAATGATTTCATGCCCTTCATGTATTCTTGATGGCAGGGACGGTCAGCAGAAAAAGTGCTGTAAATCTGAAGAGTCAGCCCTAATTAGAGTTTTGAGAATGCCATAACGCTGGAATCTGGACAGTGTGCAAGTATGTGCACTTCCCTGAGTTTTTGTTTAGTGTTTTATGCTGCTAAGTTGAGTTACGGAGTGATGGGACCTTGGTGGACATTTTCCCTTTTTGTAGCAGCCCTTGTACTCTTTAATCTTTCTGCATCATCCCATCTCTGTTTTTCTTCTTCCCTGTGCCTTTACCTCTTCACGGCAGATTCCACAATAGACTCATTCTTACCCTGTCCCACAGTCTGCTAAAAAAACCCCACAGCAGAACAGGTAGCGGTGAGAGTGGCATGGTTATCACCAGAATCTGACTTCTGAAGAGATTAATACAGTCAAGATGTTCAGTCCTCCCAGTTGTTGTATGAAGCTGCCCCAATTTGGATAGACACCTGAAGTAGTTATATTTAAGTCATAGACAAGAGTTTTTCATCTTACTATGTTACATGGCGTATAGATATTTATTGCACCAGTAACTCATTTGTTTGACGCTGTCCTTCAGTAGATTGTTTTCACTGGTAATAACATTAAGGTGTATGTTTAACAGGCACTGCATATATCTACAATCCTAAGACTGCAGTTATAGATAACTGCTATTCTCAGACTTGTGTAAAGTTAGGGGAGAAGTGCAGTCTGTTGTGGAGAGCCTGCAAGAGGCCCATTCACTGGCAATGAGTGCAGAAGGGTAAATTCTACTTAAATGGAATTAGTCCCAAGCATAGTTCTGGTAAAATGGAAAACGACATTGCAAATCACTTGGTGTTAAATATATTTCAAATCAAGCCTTGAAATGATGCCAAAATCCTGGCAGAAAGAAATGTCAAACAATGAAAACAGCAAATGAAAAGTAGCAGGGGTAGGCTGTTGCTCTTTTCAGCATATATTGGGGAAACTGTTTGTTTGTCTTGAATTTTCTTTCTGGCAGTGTTAATTCTAAGCTGCAAAGAAGCCATTAATGTTTTAGGTATCAAGTGTTGAATGATCAAGGAGGCTGTAGGTGAAATGGTTGCCTGTTTGTGGTAGCAATTTGAGTTTTCGTTGTAAAAAAAAATTTTACGCAAGAGCACAAAGGTTGATAGGTAATGTAGGTTACTTGGTAAGTGTGAGAGATCTGCAGTGAGACTAGATGCAGGTTGTGTATATGAAGATGTCTCCTTTTTTAATAACAGAATGGAGAAACCAATGCAAGTTGCGTTAGAAGAATATGTAGTCTTCAGCAATCAAATGCCTTTTCACTCTAGTTTTTCATCACTGATATATAAAGAACCAGGAAAAAATGTCTGGAAGAAGCTCCTACAATAAATGAGCTTGGAGTGAAGATATCAGTAGAGCGGAGAGACGCATGAAGCCTCTCATAGAAAAGGAGCTTAATTTGCACTTTTTTGGAGGGCCAGCAAACAGAAGACAATCCATAGCTGGAAGCTGATGTGCAGTGCAGATTTACTAGCTCCCTTCCGTTGTCTTCCCTTTACATGTTGGAGCATTCCCATCACATAGCAACATGGAAAGTTCTTTCTAGACTCCCAGTACATTTTGATTCCTCTTATGAGTAATTTTCTGTCTCCTTTGACTATGAGTAGACTCGTTTCCAAATATATGCATCAGAATTAGGTCCTTAAGACTAGATGCTGTGTGTCTGCATCCCACCAGACCTTTTGTTACATCTAGTTTGCATTGAAAAGAACAAAATGCTAGTTAGTTACCAGCTTCCCCCTTTGTTTAAAGTTTACCATTTCTGCATAATCCTACAGTGATGCTGTCTTTGTAGCAGTGAGTTTCTGTGGCTTTTACTGACTTGGTGACACTTCCAGGCTTCTAAATCTTTGAGCCCAACAACTTGATGGAAATAATTTTTGTTGTGCTCTGTTGGGAGGTGGGTTTTTTCCTTTTTAATCTATATAGTGTACTGCTGAGCCAGGCAGACATAAAATTCCTTCTTGGGACAGAGAGACATATATGTTTACACAAGACACATGCAAGGTGCCATATGGCAAAACCCCAGCTTTCATTCCCTGCACATCCTTGTGTTTCAAATGTTTGGGAGAGCATATACCCCTGTGGAGTCTTTACATGGTCTGCTGGCTAGAACTTCCATGGAAAAGAGAGACTAAATGGACTAAGGAGAACATAGGGGAGTGGAGATCTGGGGGTTTAAAAGTTCAGTGTTTAATAAGTAAATGGGAAAGCAATAACCCACATGCATTTCATAGTAGGCATGCTCTGGCTATTAGTGAATTAAATGACTTAGAGGAAAAAAACAAACGGAATGGATTTTCTCAAACTGCATGTATGGAAAGATCCTGTCTTCTCAATGGAGTCATATAATCTATGATGAAAGCATGTTTACAATAGGAACAATTCAAGTACCCTCATCACAAAATGTGTGAACTTCTGTCTCGAAAGAGTCGCTCTGGGGTTCTTTTAACCTACAGGCCCTGTCTAACTACAGGCTGCTGTGAAAACCCTGGTGGTGTCCTTTTAGAGCAACAAAAAAAACAAACCAAAGGGGACAAGGGCAGGTGAGTGCGTACATAACCCTAAATGGTGTGGAGTTGTCTTATACCTTACACCAATATGCACAATGCATTTACTTGGGGGGTGTGGATTGCTTTGTCCTGGTTCAGCTGGTCTCTGGGAGCACAGGTTGTTGATCAATCTCATGTGTGTGGGCAGGGAATTTAAACCAGATAGACTGACAGCAGCTTCTGTGTGTTACGTGTTGCTCACATTGAAAAATGCAGTTGTCTGGTACCCAGATACTGTGACCAGCTTCACCTAGGGTTAAAAATTGTGCATCTAAATAGTACAATGGATTTGGTAGAGCCAGCTTTGTACAGCACGGCAGCAGTCTTGCATCTATTGCATCCTGGAACATGTACTGGAGAGGAGAGGTTTCAAACCAGGCTTAGAAATTAAAGGGAAATGGAGATTAGTGGAGAAGTGGGAAAGGAGAAGGGGGCCAATGGCTGTATTTGTGTCTCCTTTGAACATGTTTACTCATAAGGTGGCAGAGGCATCCCTATTCTCCTGTGTTTGGCAGGGCAAGGAAAATCATAATGATGTATCCCATCTATCAGAAATACTGAGAATTAAACCTGTTCCAAACACAGTTTTCTTAAAAAAAGAAAAAGAAATACATCAAGTTTCATTACATTGAGCTTATATTCTCCAAGTGCCCATTAGGAGGGTTTTAGGATTTCCTTTTAATTAAAATAATGTTTGCTGAGCTTAATATTTTCCTAAAACATTTATTTTAATGTCTTTTCCCACTGTTACTAAAATCCAAGCAGTGAGGAAGGATAACTGACCACAAAAAAGGCCAGATGTGCCGAGAACAATATTTTTCAGATTGCCTGGCAACAGGCAAAAGGTGATTCCAAGCCGAGGAGACTCTGTAACAATGAATGTAATGACAAGACCTGCATTGCATCAGACTGTAAAAGGTTTTGTTGTGATTGTCACAGAAGAGGGCAATGGTCATTTTCAGTCTGCTCTCAGCTCTGTTTGAGGGCATAATTTAGAAGTCTGAGATCCAAATAGGAAGCCAAGAATGTCAAGTTCCAAACTTGAGTGTAGTAAAAGACTCCTTGTGATAGTAGACAGTTATTTTATTTCTTTGACAATCTATTTACTGTTGCCTAAAATGGTTATATTCTTACACATCTAGAGCCTAACTGGGAACATCAACTAAAGCTGTGAAGTCACTGGAACCTAAGCACACGGCATGTGTTTTCCTGAATCTTGGCCATACTCACTAACTTCAAAAAATGTTGTGAAGGTCTCTGCTGGAAATCTAAACTACATAACATTGCAAGCCATTTTAGCAGTGAAAGATGTAGTGTATTGTTACTGCATTCTTTGCCTGCCTGTTAGACTCCCAAGATTACCTTTAAAAAGGTAAAAAAACCATGACATGAAAAAGTCAAATATGGGAGCCATATCCATCCATATGCTCAAAGGTTACAGATCTCTGAAGTACTGAAAAGTTTTCAAATTGTTTTAAGTTAGACTGATACAAAATTATCCACACTTCTTTATTCGGTAATGCCAACCCTACTCATCCACTCTTTTAAAATACTCTGTGTAGTCTGCAAAAAGAAATTCAACAGAACAGAAATAAAATGCAATCCAAATAACTTGTTTTAAAAATAAATTGAACATGAAATAACAAATATAGATGTAGCCAACACTTAGGGTCCAGAATTTACTAGAAAGACACACATGGGTTATATTTATCTTTCACAAGTTTTTAAGATTGATACTCAACAGTTTATTTCGCTAGCTGGGTTGTTTTAGTTTACAAGAGTTTTCTTAGCCCTTCTGTCTTCACTCATATATCAATGTGAAAGTAAAGAAGTATTTCTGTTATAGGATTTTATAGGATGGTTCAAAAAAACTTGGAGGAAAGAGATCCTTCTTTTTTATTCCAATCTTATTGAATGCTGTTAGTTTTAATGCTAATCTTTTATAGATTCAAATCACCTACATCTATTTTCAAAGAGGCAGAGGATCTGCCACCTCTGTTTTGATACACAATTGTAGGACAATTTGGGTCTTCACTTGACTCTCATTATACAGTGTGGTCCGCTCTGTAATGAAGAATCTTTTGGCTCTCACTGTGTTTTTATTAAGATAGTGTACAATCATTATAAAAAAATGAAGCCAAGTCTCTACCAGCTGTATGAAACAGGCCTTAAAATGTGAACAGGTTGTAACTGATACAGAGATCTAGGGTGAACCTGGAATGTGGGGTGAGCTGCTTTGTTCGTCTTTGAGATATGAACTCTTGAACGCAGCAGTGAAAGTTTAGTGTGGTTATTGTTAACCACTTCAGTCCTCAGGTAAGGACCAACAGCAACAAAAGAGACTCGGAGATCTCTTGTCTTGATGCTTTGGAGAAAGAACTGTTGCCTTCCTTTGCCAGTCTAAATGAACCAAAGGAGCTGTGCATGACAAATGGTTGTATTGAAAGTCAATATGCTTGACCCCATGGGCTGCCCAATGGGCTTAAAGAACTGCACAATTATATTTGAACATTTTTAGTAACTTTTCTGTGTAACATTGATTTTTGTTTCATAGTCACTATCTATGTTGTTGTTTCCTCAGCACCGTGTTCAGATCCTGCATTTGCTACCTGTGCATTGCAGAAGACTCAGCTAATTCGTGGAACAAGGAAGGAATTCTGCACTTTAATGCACTGCTCTGGGGCTGTTCAGCTCTAAGGGATTTCTTGCCACTTTCTATCCCGGGAAAGAAACCTAGTGGTGCACAGTATTGATATCACAACAGAGATGAAATCAAAACACAGAGAGAACTTCCAAAAATACACGGGGTAAAACTTAGCTTATAATAAGATGGAGTTTTCAAAGCTTTGTGAGAGTATACATTTACCTACATAAATAGTCGTGGTTGAGCAATCTGGGACCATATCATGCTTGTGTGATTTAAAAAAGGTAATCTTTCATAGTCAAATGTTATTGGAAGTCTTGTACTGTATTAGAATTTATTGCAAAGATCTCTTAAAGTGCAGAACTTCCCTCTTTCAAGTGGTGAGAAGCCCATATATCTAGAGGCTTGTTGTGTACCAGGTGGTACAAATGACTGCAAAGAGGTCAATAAAAGATCTGAACATGCCCTCTTTTGGATCTCCAGGCCAAGATCTGGAAGTCCGTGTTTAGGATACCTTATTATGAGCTTGAAGATCTAAGTGAAAATAACAATATTACAATTGGTGAAGTCTGCTTAAGGCTGTAATATCATACATGGCTAATCACACTGACCTGCTTCTACAGTGTTTTTCCTTCTCTTAAGCTGTGTCCATAATAGAAAAATTTAGACCAAAACTCATATCCTTTCTAATAGTGGTTCACTGAAACTAAAGGAGAAACCATGTTTTTTTCACAAGGCATAGGAAATCTGTCTCCACAGTCACACAGTTGGACTTGCCTTGGAGGAGGTATAGGAACAACTATAGTATCTATTTTTGGGCCTTTATGCTATTTTTCTGTCCCTCAGCCTTGGTGGTGTACGATTAAGACAAGCCCTCCCGTTCACCATAGAGGATGGCATGACAGGCATTAAAAAACTTTGGGAAAGTGATGATTTTGTTGTTGTTGTTGAAAATGTCGAAAATGCTATATGTTCATGAATAATTTTGAAGATTCTGTGTTCTGAAGCATTCAGTTCATTCATTAAAGCCTTCAAGCAGGCAGTATAGTGCTGTGCATCTCTCTTGATGCTCTTGAATTACTGACTGTATAGGAGTTGTGGCAGTCACTCCAGCCATACAGTAATGGAGATTATTCAACACTAGTTATGTGGAATGGGTTGCTGAGTATGGGGACGGTACCTTCCCTACGATACATGGCTTTGCTGTGTTGGCACCTTTTGAGTTAATAATTTTCTCTCAGTGGAGGGCTTTGATGCCTTCTTCCAGCATAGATGGTTTTCACTTGTTTGAGAAAATCTGGTACTGTTTGGTCTTTCACTCGTCTCACGTGACTCATCCAGCTGCCAGTAAAGGCGTTCCATTTCTCAGTGTTGTCGTGGTAAATTTTGGACATCGCATCCAAACAAAACCAAGAATGGCAAAGTTTTTTTAAAAAAGAAGTAATTAAAGAGAATGAAGCAGTAAGAAAAAAAAAAGCAAATGACCTAGTTTGGTCTTCGCCGCAAAACCCACAATGCTCTGGGGATATCTAAGTATGTTAGGCAAATATTTCAAATCTATCTCTATTTTGAAAGTGACTCATTTCAATTATACATCATTTCAGTTATTTGTTCGTTGGCCTTAATTAGGTAAACTCCAAAGCACTGCAACATGTGTTTATTGTTGAATAATCACCCTTTTGGTCAGTTCTTGCTCTTATCTATCTACAGCCTTAATAGCTAATTTTATCAGTAAGAGTGAAGCCTTCCTGAATGGTAAACAAGATGTTCCCCAGGGAAGAAAGAGAGCTATTGCCCTTTAGTAGGGTTGTTTTAAATGTTGATCTCATTGTTACACAGACAGGTTTCCCTTTGTGTGAGGAGGGGTTCTGTTTTCCTCTAGAAGAATTTACCCCTAGCAAGAAATGTAGGACTGACTCTGCAGATCCTGACCAGTGTGAGCTGTCCTTCCTGAGGTGTGTAGCCCCATCACAATCAATGGGACCAATTCTCACATGACTTAATCTGGCATAAATCAAGAAAAAACTCCCCCAAAGTCAGTTACCCCAGAATGAAAGAAGCGAGATATCCAAAATTGAACTAACTTGATTACTCATATGGAAGGAATTGCCTGATTGCAGCCTTTGCACACTACTGTATCAACCTCTTCCGTTCCCTTCATGAGCATTTAAATGTAAAGATATAAATCAAAACTGTAGGACAGAAAAAGAGAGAAAGACAGAAGTTACCTTGATGGATTCCACTTCCATGAGATCCTTCTGGAAACCATTCTGCTTTTATTAGATTTACTCTCTGTAAATTAGGATTAGTTTTTTATATGGATTTATGAAATAGCTATGGTTCTACTGAAAGCAGGGTGAACCCTCTGGTATAAGGCAGGGAGTGTGTGCTCTTTTCATCTGTTATTGGTGAGTTACAGTATGTAGGTTAAAGGCCCCTCGATACCAGTGAAAGAGGAGATCTAGTTCCAGACATGGAAAATGCTTAAATCTTGTGTTTGCCAGCCAATGATATTAATATTGTATAAAACAGCCAGTTGTCAAAGGGCCAGATTCTGTTCTCAGTTACACTGGTGTAAACCAGACTTTTTTTCCTTTTTTTCAGAGACAATGAATTTGCTTTCGCATGTGCTTGAACAGTTGAACGTAGACTGTGGTTGTCTGAATCTCTCAGTTCTTGTTTTAGTTGCTGCAGGGAAAAAAAAAAGTGAGGTGCTGGTGTTGTTCCTTGTCTGTCATTGTTCCAAATCCCATGTGGTGGGCATATTTCAGAGGGCTTTGATGCAAGTGTGACTTCACTCAAGACACTGTCGCGCAAGAAATTTTTAGCTCTTGTTAATAAATCTGTAAGGTACTTTGTGAAGGCAAATGTACGGTGGACTGGCTGAAACATGCCTAATTTCATGGATTTAGTGTAAGTGTTCTTTTCCTTTGCAGGGAGAAAAGGTATTTTCTGATTTGACAGCTACAAGAGAAGATAATAATTTTTGACAGCGCAGGGATAATGTTCGTGTTATTGTAGGAAATCTCCATCTTCATACAAATAGGTATCAGTGTATGCTACAGTTGGTCTTGCTGAACTTTGAGTAGAAGCTTCAAGTTTCTGTGTTTTGATAATATGATAAAATTGATAAAATGCATATTTAGCCCTAATGAGTTTCAGACTTGTATCATTTGGGGAATGAAAGAAAGAAAGTGTTTTTATTACCGGTCCGGTATAAAGCCAGAACATTTTAAAAGAATCCACAGTATTTTGGAGGGAAGATACATCTTGAATGTACTCCAGGTAACATTGCTGATGGAAAAAGTGAGGAACTGTGAATTGGGTATTGTAGGTATGACTAATTTACCAACTTCTCTTGGTGGTGTGGCCTTTAAAATGTATAGAACTTATTTCACCAGTGTTCAACAGTGTATTTAGATACCATTTAAATGTGATTCACGGAGGCAAATTAACAGCATAAGTCTGATTGTACGGTCTTGCTAAGGTACCCCTGAAATGAATTGAATTATGATGGGATAAAGCCAGAATAGGAGTGGAATAAAGCCCAACAGAGGTGTGGACTCCAGAGGATATAATGATAATTTATGTCATGATTACAAGCAGGGCAGAGCTAATGGTCACAAACACCCACTAGAAGCTGAAAGGCATCCAAAGTGATCTTAAATGCTTAGGTCCAAACCCACCAAATACAACTGACTGCCCCATGCAGGCCAAAAGATGCTACATTTCTGTAAAGCTTCTTAGTATCTCCAGAGTCATTCAGTACAATCAGAGTGTCAGTGAATTCAGGTCTCTGAATATAGATCTGAAATAAATAGAATGTATGTATTAATTACCACGAAGAGGCTAACGGCCCTTTTTGTGTAGTTTAAATACAAATTGGTTTCTCTTTAAAATCTCATGTATTATTCCTAAAAATCTTATGTGGGCTTTTTGTTTATATAAAATAATGCTGGCCTACACTTCCTAAGACTTATCACATGCCTTGGTATTGTGATGAAGCTCGGTAGGGAAAAGACGGTATTGTTTTTCCAATTTTAAAGATTCTGATTTCTTAAAAAAATAAAAATCAAATAAATAAATGGTCAAGAAATGTAGTGTATCAGCCAAACACTGAAAACTTTTCACTGGAAACAGGGAATTCTATTCTGGAAATGTCACAATAATGCCTCATGAGACTTGTAATTCGGGTGTCACATGTACCCACTCTTTTCTATGGGTCTGGATGCTTGCCTGGACTACGTCTTCATCTGCCATGGTCTTCCCTGTTACAATGGTGCCGTGGAGCATGATGGGGAGGCTGTGGAGCCCAGCCAGTGGAAGAGAATGGACTTTTGTGCTGTGATCCGTTTCACAAATTCTCCAGTTACCAGAGAGTTTTTCTGCTTTCCCCAGTCACCTGTTTCTTCTCAATTATACTCACCAAAACCCTGAACGTGATTCTCATCGCTTTCAAAGCATTCATTGACTATAATTATAGAGGTCCACAGCAGCTCAGGCTCTCCCACTTGCCTTTTGTTTGCTATAGGATTAGCAGCTGTCCATAAGAGGAAATGGGGGGTTCATGTATGTTAAGGGTATGTTTGCTCTGAGGAGCTGTGCTGAAGCAGTAACTGACTAAAATAAGCACAATCTCTGACTGGAACTTCATAAACAGTGTAACAAAACTGCAGCAATTGCAAAACTTCATGAGTACAATTTTACTTACCTTTGTATCATGAAAATATCATTAATACTGTGATATCTGCTTAATTATGTAATATTCTACCTATGTGGGCCCTCTCCGGAAGGAAACGGGAGACTTGGTTACTTGGGATATGGAGAAGGCTGAGGTACTCAACGAATTTTTTGCCTCAGTCTTCACTGGCAAGTGCTCCAGCCATGCTGCCCAAGTTGCAGAAGGCAAAGGCAGGGACTGGGAGAATGAAGAACCACCTACTATAGGAGAAGATCAGGTTCAAGACCATGTAAGGAGCCTGAAGGTGCACAAGTCCATGGGACCTGATGAGATGCATCCATAGGTCCTGAGGAAACTGGCAGATGAAGTGGCTAAGCCACAATCCATCATATTTGAGAAGTCATGGCAGTCCAGTGAAGTTCCCACTGACTGGAGAAGGGGAAGCATAACCCCCATTTTTAAAAAGGGAAAAAAGGAAGACCTGGGGAACTACAGGCCAGTCAGTCTCACGCCTGTGCCCGGCAAAATCATGGAGCGGATCCTCCTGGAAGCTATGCTAGGGCACATAGAAAATAAGGAGGTGATTGGTGACAGCCAACACGGCTTCACTAAGGGCAACTCGTGCCTTACAAATTTGGTGGTCTTCTACAACAGGGTTACAGTACTGGTCGATTAGGGAAGAGCAATGGACATCCTCTATCTGAACTTGTGCAAAGCATTTGACACTGTCCCGCACGACGTCCTTGTCTCTAAATTGGAGAGACATGGATTTGACAGATGGGCCACTTGGTACATAAGGAATTGGCTGGATGGTTGCAGTCAAAGAGCTGTGATCAACAGCTCGATATCTGAGTGGAGACCAGTGACAAATAGCGTTCCTCAGGGATCGGTATTGGGACCAGTGCCGTTCAACATCTTTGTCAGCGACATGGACAGTGTGAGTGAGTGCACCCTCAGCAAGTTTGCCAACGACACCAAGCTGTGTGCTGCGGCCAACACACTGGAGGGAAGGGATGCCATCCAGAGGGACCTTGACGGGCTGGAGAGGTGGGCCCATGCGAGCATCGTGCAGTTCAACAAGGCCAAGTGCAAGGTCCTGCACATGGGTCAGGGCAATCCCAAGTGCAAATACAGACTGGGCTATGAGTGGATTGAGAGCAGCCCTGTGGAGGACTTGGGGATATTAGAGGATGAAAAACTGATTAAGAGCCAGCAATGTGTGCTTGCAGCCCAGAAAGCCAATTGCATCCTGGGTTGCATCAAAAGAAGTGTGGCTGGCAGGTCAAGGGAGGTGATTCTCCCCCTCTACTCCACACTTGTGAGACCCCACCTGGAGTTGCATCTGGCTCTGGGGCCTCCAGTGCAAGAAGGACTTGGACCTGTTAGAGCAGGTCCATAGGAGGGCCATGAAAATAGTCAGAGGGCTGGAAGACCTATCCTATGAAGAAAGGCTGAGAGAATTGGAGTTGTTCAGCCTGGAGAAGAGAAGGCTCTGGGGAGACCTCATTGTAGCCTTTCAATATGCAAAGGGGGCTTATAAGAAAGATGGAGAAAGGCCAATTCCAAACCATTCTATGATTCTATATCAATATATACCTGCTCTGGATAATATACACAAATTATGGTGTTGAAATGGTAGAAGTTGGGCTGTCAATGGCAGGTCCAATGTGGGCTTCAGTAGAAGAAGGACCGGACCTGAGAGCAGTATAAAGTAGGCTATTTGTGATGGGGGCGTTTGTAAGTCCTATGGCTGCTCAGAGGGATTCAATTCACTCGACTGCAGCTGTCCGAAAGTCAGGTACTCAGTTTAAGATACTTGTTTAGGTACCTTCTATAGTCAAAGGGAAGAGGAAAGCATGTCCTGAAGTTGCATGAGCCCATCTTAGGCACCCATTTGGAGATGGCTGAACAATGTAGGCATTGTTTGTGTAAAGCTCAGAGACAGCAAAACTATGGCGAGATGAATAGTGCCTTGTAACACCTTAGGAAGGGACAAACCTTGATGCTTGTGAGAATCAGTGATTTGCATGAAACTGAGCGCAGGCTTTATCTTTTCTGTCACCTTGCAGAATTTGTTTTCTTCCTTGATGTGCAACAACACTCGGTGCCTCCGTAGAGAATGGACTAACTACAATGCAGTCTAGCTCTATAGTACCCATCACCATGAGCGTTGGGTACAAGGGTGAAGGAGTTATTTTCTGGGCTCTGTATGAAAACTACAGAAATATGCTTGCCATTAGTATCTGACACCATTACATTTTGTCTCCATGAAAAAAACAGATTACAGGGAGATCTAGTATTTTAGAAGCATGATTCATATACAATAGTGAAAATGATGGTAAATGGCTATTGTGACTTTCTTAGCTAGCTTCTGAAGGCTAAATTTCTTACAAATACTTTTATACATGCTTATCTATGGGCATTTGACTGGTTCAGTAGAGGTAAAGAACCCAACTAATACGCTTTAGATTAAATGGAATTGCTAGCATTTGACCAATGCAATCTAAATTCTCAATTCTGCCTTTGTCCTCTCTTTTTAGGTAGATTATCATTTGTGGTTATATATGTATTTCTGAAGAATACTGCTATAGCTCTAGCCTGTTTTTTCCAAGTCTGCTAAAATGTTGTATTCACCAAAGCATAATATATTACTATTAGCATTAGCATTTATAATAATGGCTTACTTGGAAAATACAGTTAAATGTATACATCGAAACAAAATTAGTTACGTTTTTTCACACTGTTGACCTGACAGTAAAGTAGAAACATGCCCATCTAAAGTCATAATCAGAGAGATAATTGTCTGCAAAGGAAAACTTGACTTACGTCACTGTTTTCGGAGAGCTCCTCTCCCTGAAAATAGAGGGACTCTGAAACATCCCTCTCCAAAATCTAACACAGGCAAGACTCTACCATAAAAATACGCAGAAAGGAAACTATCAGACTAAGTTTTTTTGAGTTAGATTATGAAGTGTAAAATAGCCACAAAACTTAAAATGAGAAATAAACAACCATAGTTCACAGATCCAAATTTCTTTGCAATTAATTTTTGCTTCCTTGTGAAACCTTTCATTTTCACTGCCATGTCATTTACAAGAATTTTGCAAGGAGATCCAAAATGAGTATACAAAGTAGTAGTCAGTGTAGAGGGTTCTTAGTCAAAGGCTTATGATTTTTTTTTTTTTTTTGACAGTGAACGGTGGCTACAGTCATTGTAATTTGATCTCTGAGAAGAAGAACATGATGGACATGGAGGTGACAAGTAGCTCAGTACCTGTCTGCAGACAAGGTCTGTTCATCCACACAGGAAATTCACTTATGCGAGACCACCCACTGTCCTGTGAGAGGCTGCTTCATGTTGGTCAGCTGAACTTGACACACTCGGATATAAGGTATTACTTGCAAGTTTTATCGGTTGATATACTTTGCTCTTATGGAGCTAGAACTATTTCCCAGTAGCATCTGTGGGTGCTGCATTTGGAAGAGTATTTTTGGCTTTTACTTCATTTTGGAAGTCCTTTGGATGCTGATTTAACCGCACTGCTCATTTGCAGGTTTGCACTGCAGGGACATGCATGTGTGCACTGACAGCTGTCCAAGGCAATGCCAGGAGCAGTCACTGTATATGTAGCCGCAGCCCCCTGAATTGAAGTTTAAATACAGCTTCTCTGTGGGGTCTCTTCCAGCATGCTCAAAAGTCAATGAGAGTTTTTGCTAGGGTCCTAAGTAGGGTCAGACTTGCCTCTATACCTCTACCCTGCACCCTAATGCCATGTTGTTTCCAAATGGCAGCCTGGAAGGCAGGGATGATACTTACTCCCAAACCAATGCCTCCCATATGGCAATTTGGCATGCCACCATCAAACCTACAAGAAGCCAATGCCACTTTTATTTCTACAGCATTTCCTTTAATGAAGTATTTTCAATGTTCCCATACAGCCACATCCTTGGTATTTGCTTTTAAGGCTGTAATGTGAAAATTTGGTCTCTGGTTTTGATATATACACTGTAGTTGGATATGCTATGAACAGAATCTCTATTTAAACATTTGCTATAAATTAATTATATGAAAACACAGAACTGCATTATTTTTTTGTTGTTGTTACAAATTTAACATTACCAGATTTTAAACAAGTACCCTACACAGACATCCATTGTGAATAGAAGCCTGCTACAAATTAAAATCTGTCCATCTATTTTAATTACACTGCTTTTTGGCAGGGGATATTATATGGAATCATCTTGACCTTTTTGAAGAGCTGTAGAAAAGAAAAACCTCAATAAAGTTGCAGCCTTTATCTTAGATACTTGGAATAACTGGCACTCTGTGCATGGAACTATCAAGCCCAAATTTCCATAGTCACAGCAAGAGGAAATATGGCCTATAGCTTGGTCTTGGAAATCTGACTGTTTCTGATTTTGTTATACATACTTATGTCGTTTCCCCTTTTCCATTTACTGGTGGGTTAAGAACATCTGTGTTTTCAGGAGGAAGAGGCACAGCAATATGGCAAGCAAGTGGAAAGAGCTTTTTGTTTGTTTGTTTGTTTGAAAAGGACAAATAATATCCATGCCACATAACAAAATATTCTGCTATCACTACAAAGATTTGTAGATGCTGTTGTAGCGGGATGTAAGTCAGTTCCCTGCTAGCTTCTTTATGGCTCAATGTGGGACCGGCAGTTATCAACCTTTTTTTATTCTGTCAATGAGGACAATTATGAAACAAAGATAATTAGGGCAGGAGCAAACAAAAGGAGGAAGAGAGTACTCTGCTTAGATCTTTTTGAAACTTTTTGTAAAATCTATAATGAGGAAATGACAGATACCTGCATACCAGGGATCACAGTACCCACCGTCAGAAATATGAACCCCTTCCAGCCCCCATTTGGAAGAGGATTCCCAGAACAACATAAAGGATTGTCTGCTGCATAACATGAGAAAGTAGCAGGTAATAGGCCTGATGCCCTCCCCTTGCTTTGCAGTATGGTCTAAAGCCTTGAGGCTCTGCTGCTTCTAAGCAATAGTCTGGAAATGTTTGGAGAATATCCTGAAGGACCCTTCCATTCATTTACAGGTTGCTTGTATCCCACTGGTCATGCTCTGCTTGTATGTCCACCTGGCTAATACTGCTTTTGCCTGCATGGGCCTTGCAAGGTAAAGCCAATGCCCAGCTCTGCTCTGTGGACCTCAGAGACACAGTGTCTAATTTTATCACCGTGCTACTTGCAAGACACACAGTACAGAGCCAAAACCTTGGCATGTGAGAGAAGGTGGACAGCAGTTAGAACGATTTCTGTTCATGGTGTTTGTGACGCTAAAGGTTCTTGAAAGCAAGTAATAGAAAACATGGTCTTTCCTTGCAGAACTGAAAACAGGAGAACATAACTGAGGTGGGGGTGAATGCCCATCAGGTTTCAGTGAAGTCAGTGGGAGCCAAGGGTGCTCTGTGCCTCTCCAGATTTCAGCCTTCATTAGATGAGAAGAATCAAAATAGATGGAGAAATAGGACTGGAATGAACAGATATCTGAGCACACAGAAGTTGGGCAAACTCTGGTTGTTCTGCCCAGCTCTAGTGACCAGCACAGAAATAAAGGGAGATACAAATTAAAACAATCTCTCTGAGTTGAGCTTTGAACAATTTTGCATTTCTAGGATATGCAACGTCCAAGGAAAACCCAAACAAACCAGAGAGTACCTCCCCTCGCAATCCAAAATCTCCCTCAGGATTTGGAGTTATGATTGGCTTTGTCCTTTTTACCCTCAGTGCACTGAAACTTGTTATCCCCTTCATCTTCTCCCCGAATCACTTTCTCTCAGAAACTGTATCGTAGGGATGACTGCCTTAATCCAAGAATCACGATCCCTCTTCTTCCTGGCCCCTTTTCCCCACTCAGTTGATAGCTTTTAAGTTGTGCAACATAATTGCTGTGACATGCTATCTGTGAATGCAATGTGTGTGGGACTGGAAAAGTCCTAATACCTTCTTTAGCACAACTGTAGTCAGCACACAGCTAATGTTGGCCTTTTGTCAAATAATCCATTATCAGACAGAGCAAACCCGCCCACACTGTGCTCAGTGCTCAGCATATAAAACCCAGGGAAGACACCAGAGCAGTCAGATAGTGTTGCAGAGGGTCCATGGATGTGCAGCAGAACAATCCCCTCCAGCTTCTTAAAACTGTCAGTTATCACTGATTGCACATTTACAGTGGCAATTGAAGGCATGTTTGTTTTGTAAATAATCTGGCGATTACAGATAGAGTCCTCTTTTCCTTTGAGAGCAGTTCGGAACTGCAGTACTTCTGGCATGGTGCTACTGGCCTTGTGCTCTGGCTCCAATTACCACGTAAGGGAGTCTCTTTGGAAACACTGCCTTAGTATCCTCTGAGAGGCTGCTGTTACTCTTCAAAGGCCTTACACTCAGCTTTCATGTGCTTAAGCAGCAATTCTCTTGCCTCAGACTGTCCACCCCAGGTGCATGGATGCTCTCTGTGAAGAGAGGTTTGTAGGATATAGTCTCCTGCTGACCCCACTTCATTGCAGGGTTGTTCATGTGGAAGCCCCCCAGAGCTGCTCATGCTGATCCGCGTGTCCACACAGTGCTCTTTACACTGTCCTGCTATCCTTTGTCCCTCTCACTCTCCTCTTGGCTGTTTGTTTCATATGCATTTATATTTTGCTACTGTCCAGAGATTATGAAATCCTTACAGCTAGCACTGCCTGCACGTACCAGGCCTGGAATCTGATCCCTGGCTGTAACAGCAAGATGCCATTACAAGAGCAAATAGTCAATGGGTATAAGAGGAGCCACCCAGCAAGCTGGATGCCAGACACCTTGTCTCTCTCATATCGGTTTTGTTTCTGTGCCCCTTCTCCCCTCACC
This sequence comes from Haliaeetus albicilla, assembly GCF_947461875.1. Taxonomy (NCBI): domain Eukaryota; kingdom Metazoa; phylum Chordata; class Aves; order Accipitriformes; family Accipitridae; genus Haliaeetus; species Haliaeetus albicilla. The sequence goes on from NC_091490.1 coordinate 6,490,927, forward strand.
TCCCAGGACTGGGAGGAATGAGCAGGGCTTTCCCTGGAACAGTGATGGCAAAATTCTGCCAGGAATACAGAAAGTTTGCATTAATGCAACCTTGACACGAAGTACCCCAACACTCAAACATCGGGAAATTGAAAGAATGCCAGATTCTCCCAACAGAGTTAACTAACACAGGGTATATATAACGTATTTAAACATATATTGCTACAGAGGAAATTGTAGCTCCCAGGAAAGACTTGCTTCTGATCTGCACAAGCAGCCTGTGCTTATCATTATGTAGGCAGAGCATGGATAAGACATGGCTGTGGCAATGGGAAGCATGAATTCAGTGCCTTCATGTCATTTGCTTTTGAAATAAGGTATTCCAGCTTGCCTTTTAGTTCAAAATTCCCCTCTTTTGTGTGTCTCATATTCTGCACTGCAGCATCACAGCTATACAATCCTGACTGAGTAAGATCGTGTGTTGGAAATGCAGATCGATGTTGCTGGGAGTTTTGGGAACCTGATGTTTCTCAGGACAGGGATGTTTGTATCCATCCTGCAGGTACTCTCCACTGACTCCAGCTTGAACTCCTCACATGGATTTCTGGCAAGATGGGAGCTTTACATAAAGCTTAATAATATGACACCAATTATCACAGGCTGAAATGTAAGGCTTGGGTTAGCTTTATATGATGTAAGAAATGTGTTGTGTTTACTTTAGCCTCAGGCTTTGGGACCACTGAACTACGATAGAAACTGAATTATTTAGAAGAGTTCTTGTATAGAAGAAAATAAGTAATAGGAAATATTGTGCCTGGCATGGTATGCTGTAAAACCTTTCTCAGAATGAGTGTAAAACAGCACACTTTCTACTGAGCAATGAAGCTACAAGCAAGCAGGGCAGGGTTTCCCAAATATGTGCAATAAAAGGTTTTTATGTATGCTTTTGCCACATATTTTACAGATGTATGGATCTGTAAATGTTAAAAAATAATGTATGAATACTGTTGGGTTTGTTGGGTTTTGTTTGTTTTTTTTTTTTAATCTACCATCTGCAAAACCAGGTGCTTTAAGTTTACCCTGAGACCAACTGTGGAAACCTGAGGGGGAAATTATAACTAATGGATTATGGAAGCCTCTAAAATTTTTAATGTAGTCTTTTTAAACTTCTGGTGGCAAATGCAAGATCTGATTGTTCTGTAGCAATGAATGGTGGTGAATTTCACTTCTCTCATGACCTTAAAGGTTTTTTTTATGTTAAGCCCTACTGGCTGCAAACTGTTGGAGCTTAGAAACCTGTCACTAGTGAATGCAGTATTGACAGTTGTGTGCCTTAGACAAGTGTAATTTTTTGACAACCTTAATTTCATGGGAAGGAAGTATTTTTGAAGATTTTTGTTGTTGTTTTGGTTTTTGTAATTGGTAGTTCTTTGAGAGCTGTTACCAAGGAAGTGTTAGAAGTCGTCCCAGCTTCCTGTCTCAATGTTAGTGGTGGATTAATGGAAATTATAATGATAAAATCATCTAAGTCATAAAATAAGTGCAGTTTATTCAGTAGCTTTGCAGTTTAATGTATGTATATGTCCAAAATACCTTATATGTCCAAAATACGTGTTTGGACAAGCATATGTGTTTCATGCTTTAAAATGTGTCAGATTTGTCTTAGCTGTGTTGTCACACACAAATTGCCAAGTGCCCAGGTTTTTTTCAGCTTTTGTGGTGCTAGCATCAAAAAAGCATAAAATTAATTTAAGTGGAACATGTCAGTGTGTAAGAGCCATGGAGCACCTCTCTGGAGGGTTTATTAGTTCAGGTACAGCTTTTCTGCACACAGATGTACTGTTTCCTCTTCTCGATCTGGCACATCACTGCATGAGGAAGCCGTAGGTTAAACCCTCCCATCCTTTAGGGATATGTGTGGAACACCCTCTGGTCCTAAGAAAAAACACACAGTTGGGTCATCCACAGTAAATGTTTATGGCTGAGATAAAGTGTTTTATTTTAAGGCATAAACCAATTGCTAACTGCTTGGAAGAAAATATTAGGAGGAAACGTTTCTTAAATGCAGTGTTTTTCTGAAATGTCTGTGGGGTGTTCCTCAAGGTTCTGCTTCCTGAGTGATTGAATTCAGCACACATCAAAAAAGATTATCACTTCTGCAGAACAATCTTCTTTTGATTTTGAGACCCATGTAGACTTTAACGGAAAAAATGGAAATGGGAATACATAGGTCGCCAGTTTAAATCTACTGGTTGTGAACTCTTCCTAGTTACCTTTTGTAGACCTCTTAGAAGTAAATACTCAGCTGATCTCTCATCAACTCCAGACCACTGGTTGAAAGTGAGCCGTTCTTTCTTTGTATTCCTTTTTCCCCACTGATCTTGCTCCTTTTCTAATTTAGCGAAGGAAAGCATCTCTCTGACATGTAAGCAAAGCTCAGCTAGCCTTTTTTGATTCGTGTGAACAAGAATGCCAAGGCGTTTTCCCAGTGTGCTCTGAGGAAAATGCCAATATTTGAATAATTCAAAAATGCCCAAGGCTCTCAAACTTCATTCTTAGCTATTGTTTTGCCCGATCTATTATGCATTGAAAACCTAGATTGTGATTGATGAACTGCCCGTAGCAGTGGAGGGGAGATTGTCTGTTCTGTGCGTAACCCAGTGTGTAAAATTAATCCTGTGTAAAACGATGCTGCCTTTACAAGGGTTGTAGAGGAAGCATTGCAGATTTTTTTGGTGTAATTGCTGCATTAGGCAACGTTCAGCAGAGAGCAAATGCTTCCATTCTCCAGGGCTTAACAAGTGTTGTGTCTTGTGCAAAAATGATAAATCCTGGGGTAGTTAGCGATGCTTAATGAAAACTGTATTACAGGTCACCCAGGTTTCAAGACTCAGTAGATTCTGCTGCTCCATGCCTGAATGGAAGTCACCCGGCTCAGCACATTAAACAAGAATGCCCAAGTGATTATAAGGTTCTGTCTGAGGCTTCCACACATAGGAGGATTACGGAGGGGATGGAGCTGAGAGCCTCTGGTAGTCTGCATCCTGAAATAGACCTAATGAATAATAGCTTTACAAATTCACTTTCATCCTACTTGTTTAATAATGAACATAGCTCCTCCCTGGGTCCTTTGTCACTTGGCACCCCTCAGCACTCAGCCAGGCTACAAACAAGCAACCTGAAGAAGAGATGCATCTCTGTTGTGCCATCTTCAGCTGAAGGAATTGATATTACAGCTATCATCCGCACATCACAGACGTCACTGGTCACCTGTGTGAATGGACTGCGAAGTAATTCAGCTGGCATTTCCTCTCATCCTGTGGAGATCAGTCATCACAGTGCTCAAAAATCCTCTCGGCCCCAGTCTTGCTCTCAGCCTGGAAACCCTTGCAGTATTCCCTCCCCTCCAGCATGTCTTGTACCTATTTCCGCTGAATGTGACAGAGGTGACTGTGAGCAGATACAAATGCAGCAAGTCGAGGAGAATGGAAGCCTCAGCCTTATGATGAATGGTACTAGCATTCCTCATCAAAACACCTCACACAGCACCCAGAAGGTGAGTTTCTTAAAACAAGAACCAGCTGACGATTATTCCTCCACTGCTGATCTTTTTCGACATCATCAGGGGCTGCCTCCCCCTTACCATCTGCACCAGCAGCTAAGCCAGACTCAAGGGACACTGCCTCACTTACACGCCTCTATGTCTCCAAAGTCCCTTCAGCCCAGCGACGGGGATGAACAGGACCTCAGCAATGGCAAACAGGTCTGTCAGTGGATTGACTGCAGTGCCACTTACGACCAACAAGACGAACTGGTCAGACACATAGAAAAGACTCACATTGACCAGCGGAAAGGAGAGGACTTCACTTGCTTTTGGGCAGGCTGTGTCCGCCGATATAAACCCTTCAATGCTCGTTACAAACTGCTGATTCATATGAGGGTTCATTCTGGAGAAAAACCAAACAAGTGCATGGTAAGTCTGGAATATATTTGTTTGAATAGAAACATACTACTCTGCTCTTTTTCCTGCTCTCTCTTCAGTCTTATTCCAATATAATTGTTGTGCTTTCCTGTAACTTAGTCTGCAGCAGGCTAAAGGGGAATTGGACAAAACCTTAATCTAGAAGGAAATGTTTGAGTAAGAAATACTGTAGTTCTTGGAAAAGGGATTCAGTTTCCTTATATGAGAGCTTAACTTTTAATACAGTGCTTTATTTTTTTTAATATTCATTAAAGCATTAATAAAATGATGATCAAAGCACGCAGCAGTCATTTAACATAAAACAAAGTCACTGAGCCTCGGGTGACATTTTTAATCAAGAAACATAAAACACATCTAATGAAATTCTTCTCATTCCTTCAGCCGAACAATAACCCATAGAGTTGTGAGTGCAAAAGTTTCAAATGGTAGTTCAGAAAAGAAAAGAAGAAAATCCTTGTTAAGGATTTTAAACAGTTAAAAGAATAAAAGGAATATCTTTAACTATATTTTCAGAGGTTGTTAGAGGCTTTTTTAGTGTGCAAAACAGAGCTTTGAAAATAAGTAAAAACCATTGTTCTCTTCTGATCAAGAAGATGTAAACAACATCAGTGTTCCAAAAAGAGGATCTTGGGAATAACACCATCTCTGCATCTGCCCACCATGATGACAATATGGCCAAACTAAAATAAAAGTTAATGACTTCCATTAAGCTTTCCACATGTTTCAAACAACAATGATATAAGACCCTGACTGAAACAGATGAAGCAAAACAAGTTTGACATAAGCTTCCAAATTGGGCCATGAAATTTGGAAAGTCTTATTTGTAACACCCACATGCGCACGCGTGTGCATGCATGCACATACGCGCACACACACACAAATAAGTACAAACAAAGGCAATGGTTATGGCGGCAGGTTGTGGTTCCTGATAGACAGAATTTTCGACTCTGTTCTGTTGTTTTGATCAGAGAATGATACAATGGAAAATGCTTGTAAGGAAGTTAGATCACGACAAACTTTTCCATGGTAAGCTGTAGCTTTCTATGGAGGAATAGGAAAGACTGTTTATATAAAAAGCTCACTTTTTTAAATTTCTTCAAGAAAAAGATTGCTGGCCTGCAATGGTTATGCAAGGGAGAAGGAAGAAAACAACAGTATTTAAAATGTTTTATGGAGAAAAATTTTCTCTGTAAGTGGTCATTATCTTTTTACTTCCATTGGATAAACGAAAAACACTATCTCAATGTCTGCACTGTTCAGTGGGTATTCCCTAAAATAATACTGGAAACAATGCAGATATTTAGAGAACACCATCACGTTATCCAACATAAAATGGAAACGTTCCAAGACTTACTTACCTGTCTTTTTCCTCTGAGAGAAAGAACTGACTTGCTCATGTCCAGAAGTAGCTCAATCACAATTTGTAAAAGGTACAAAGAAATTTAACTTCCTCTGCATATCTTTTATTTGGTCATAAATCATCAAAGGATAATGCAAGTTAGTTGCTTCTTTCCAAACAAAAATATAAGTAGGCAAGCTGTGAAAGCATGCTTACAGATTTTATTTTAGGCTACTTTTTGGTTTTAGTGTTTTTATAATCTGGAATGAGATCGGTCTTCTTCCCATTTTTACCTCACACTTTTTTAAAATAAATACTTAAAACGTGATTTTTAAAATAAATGCTTAAACCCTGATTAGCTTTACTATGATGCTGAAATATTCACTAGACTCCATGGGTGAGGAACTTCTTTTTCTGCAAAATGCGTATTTGACAGGTATTTTATAGCAGATTTCTAATGTTACATTCCCATTCCTACAGGAAACTGGATAAACCAGAGACATTAAATCATGTAATATCTTAGCAAATGCTAAAAATTTCCTACTTTCAATTATGTTCATTTGCATTAAAGAACTGTCTTTTGATAACACCTCAAGGTTTAACATTGTGAATAGGTTGGAAAAACCTTTTCATCTGATATTGCAGACAGCCTTCATGGCACATGTATGTAGCCTTGGCATGTAAGTACATAAATATCTGCTTTATCTGAGCAGATATTGTATTTGTTCCCATACATGGAAAGGCCCAATCAGAATTAGGAGCTTTACATTGCACAACTTGCAGTTAACTCTTCTATTCCCAGAATAAGAACCTTCCACTGTCAGCAGAGGTATCCATGTATTAAATGTTACAACCTGGAATCCTGTGTAGAGTAAAGCTGGATCCAAGTGAGCACATGAAAAATGTGTCTTCTTTGCAAATTTAGTTTTCTACCCTGGAGAGACCTTGATCTAGCAGGGACAAGATCCAAAGCTGCAACATGGCTTCTTAAAGTTATTAATATCAAGTGGGGATTATTTGCCCAGCGAATTCCATTCCACTTTGGACAAGGGTTGCTGTGCAGTGTTTCATTAGGCAGTGATGTCATGTCATTTTAAATGATGGCTTTTCTTTTGATGTGGTAATAATTGTGCTGTTATTCCTGCAAATTAAGAAGGCAATTCATTCTCTGTCTATAGAGGTCTGAGATTTTGTTTCGTTTTTGCTGTAGCCCTGTTAAAGTAACTTTACATCTCTTGGTATTTGTAGTGGAGATTTTCTTTCGCTGTTCACAATTACCCATTGTACTTTCTTTTTAAGCCCTTGGTTTTGTTCCTCTCTGTAAGATTACTGGCTGACTAGGTATTGAACTGCTCAGGAGAAGCTAACAGCGAGCAGCACCCCACCCTCATACATAAAAGTATTTTTCCATGTAAAATTATTAATTTCTTATGACAGGCTTTGCTACTATGTACTGTAATAGACAAAGGAATTTTGGAATTCAAGCTACTTGAGAACAGGAAATACATGAGACATTTTGATTGAAAAGTAAATGGTTCACTAAAACTGCAGTTAATCCTTTTATTATCTTTCCAACAGCAGTTTCCACAATACTTTCATGAGGTAAGCTTCCTTCAGTCCAACTGTAACACTCTCATCGTTACAGCTGGTTTAAATTTAGCTAGCCTGCTTCTTTCTTTACTACAGACAGTTGACAGGCAAAACAGTATCTGGTGTAGAGAACTACTGATGTTTCGGGTCTGTATTCTGCTCATTCTGTTTGATTGCCAAAACCGGTACTATGAGTATTCTGTTTTCATATTCTGTTAAATATTCTAATTAAGTGGTGCCTTCTCGTCATTGTGTCCCTCAGTTTGGTTTTTCCTTGGGCTCTGCAAGTAGTCTAAAGGAAACTACCTAATCTCTTTGCAATATCCTGTTATGTTTCATACTTAACTCATGTTATTTTAGTTTTATTAAATTTGGGGTTCATCTGCATTATAATCAAAAATATATCCAACAAAAATAATGATGCAATGCCTTTAAGACTTTAACTTCTGAAGATTAATTTCATGCTTTTTTAGATTTGATGTCCCAGACAATTGGAATTTTGATTGTCTGAGACAGCAAAAATTAGCAAGCTTAAATGTTTTTTACTTAAAAAAAAAAAAAGTTTCTCATAGCTGCATCTTCTGCTGTCTTTCAGTTCTTCCAGTACTTTGGTGGGTAGAAAACCCTGCTGATCTCCAGATATTGCATCCTCAGCTTAAACCTCTGCTTGCAAATGTAAATATAGAGTTGCTCATTTAGTTGTCTAGAATTGTTTGATTTGGGCAAATCTATACTTGGGTTATTAGTCTACCCTCTTGCACTCTTGTGGCTTCATAAAGGGTAGAACATTAAGTTCCCATCACTGCATGCCTACGTGCTCAGGGAACCTATGTTGCAGGCTTCCACAGACATGACAAGGTAAATATATTTATCTTTATGTCATTTCTCCATGTGCAATTAGTGTTGGGCATCATAATATATGTGATATCCATGAAAGAAGCTGGACAGTGATGATAGCCATTGTTAATGTCTCTAGTTCGTGTATTTCAAAGAAACAAATATCTCCTGAGTATGTTCTGGACCTGTCACATTGTGTTCTTGCCTAGAAAGTTAAGACTTTGAAGCAGAATCTTTTTTTCTTGTATATATGCAACATACTCAGTTTGGGAATAGTCTTGATGCAATGATTTGGGTGCTGTATGTACACAGTGAAATTCAGCACCTGTGCTGTTTGTAGTCAGTTCTTTTGAATCCCTAAGGGTGAGACACTACAGGTACTGCATTAAACATAGGGAAATTGAGACATAGAGAAGATAAGTAACTTGCCTAAAGGCATCTTTAGGCAATTCCAGCATTCCAGTGCAGATCTTGTGTTCAAATCACTACATCACACAAACTAACGATTTGCAATTTACTTATGAAACAGATTTTTGTACAGATTATGCAAAAGATAGCAGTCTGCCTGAACTTCCTGTTATTTTTACTGTACATCTCTGATGCAGGTGGTTTGACATGTCATAAACCTGTGAAAACCTTCATCAGAAGGCTCAGCTACATTTGTAACACTTCACGGGCAGCAACCTGGTTATTACATTTACAGGAGAAAGGAGCCTATTGAGCAGATTAGTATTATTGCTTCTGCTGCTAAGGAAACAAATGCGGAATCTGTTCTCAGTAGATAGCAAGTGTTATGCTGTCTGTGGTCAGTGGGGAGCATGTGTCTAGCAATGCACGGTGAGTAATGAGATCTCTACAGGCTACATCTACAGATGAGTCTAAGGGATGATCCTGCATTTGCAGGGAAAATAGGTCTGCATGTACCAGCTTATATGCTTTTGAGTTATTTCACCTAAACAATAAGTTTTGGTGCCTGACTCGAGGGAATGTTGTGGAAGTCTGGAACGTATTTTCAGCTTTTGGAGTGGAGGGTGTCATGCACTGATGCCAAAGGAGTGCTTTAAAAAAACAACAATAATGTTAGCCGTACTTTCTTTCCTTTGAAGTCAATAGTAGGAAACATCCATTCTATCAAAGCTGCCTCACCAGAGATCTCTCTTTTTATTAGGTCTCTGATGGCATTTCCCGATACTGTCAAGGAACTGAGTGTTAAAACCACTCTGATTAGAGGAGTAGACAGCGATTCAGTGGTTTTGTGAAAATACAATGTTTGTTTGTTTACAAAAACCACTACAGATTACACGACAGTACAAATGGGTTTAAGCATGCACCAGCACTGGAGGGCAGGCTGGCAAATAGCTTTAGGCTTGGCACCCTGTCAGCTCATGCCCAATGGCAGTTGGTGAATCTGAACTCTTGTCTGTCCACAAGAGAGCTCCAGACTAGCAGATCTCGTGGAGCAAAAACTGTAGAAATTGTTGGGCCCAGGTTCCACTGTGGGTGGGATTGTCCCATGTTTCAGTGCAGTAGGACAGAAATGCAAATCTTCAAATCTTAGTGCAGATGGGAAATGCAGCACCATGGTACAGCACAATGGTATGGTGCTTTTAGGGGCTTGAGACCTGCCTTCTTGAGCTGAGCTGCAGAGAGACTAGCTGCCAGGGTTTTCCCTGAGGGATTATCAGCTTCCCAATGCACTCTTGGGATTGCTGGCCTTCAGGACATTCTGAGGTGCATCTGCTTTATCAGATTGATAGAAAAAGGTGTAGGATGCTGGGCCAGACTGACTTCTGCTCTGACCAAGCAGGGCTGGCTGCCTTTTTTGTTATTTTCGAGCGGTTTGATATGTATTAGGTCTGGCTGGCATGCTCTCAGTTTTTTTGTTCGCATAAATGTAAACAAATACAAATGAAGTAAATTCTGACTGTTGCTGCCAGCACCCAGAATGGTTTTCAAGCTCAGTTGTGTGCCTTAAAAACGTTATACAGGACATTGAAGAGATCTGATAAATGGAATACAGTAGTTAGAAGTATAGCGTGGAACTTCCATGGAGGGGACTTTCAAATATGTACTTTTTTATCCTACAAGAGCATTTAATTCCACAAGGTTTTATTTCGTTTCACTTGATAAATTATTAAGTAATTTGGGACCTGGTTAAAACATAATTATCCTGAAGTTTTCCTGGCATATTTGTACAGAGCCTGTCACTGTGTGTAGACATTGCTGTTCATTCAGTCTTAAGAAATGAAGTGGGGTAGAAACAGTAATATCACCACAACATAGTCAGTACTCACCCTATGAAACTCACTGCTATAGGATATAATGTGATTAATTACCACTATTATGGTTCTCACAGTGTTGGATAATTTCCACTAATAATACTTAGTAACCATTCAAGGTAAAGTGATAGGACTAAGCAGATAGTGGTTTAGGAAACAGCCTTGTGACACAAGGATGGATATTTATTTCCACGTTCCACATTAGAACTTTTAAGAGGTATTCCATGCCAGTTTTTTCAAACCAGTAGTAGTATCATTGTAAAACAGCTTTGAGAAGAAAACCATTGGTGAATCTGGGTCACCTTCAATTTGGAAAACAAAATGATAGGGGGGACAGTGAACAGGACTGGAGGATTTTGTTACTATTGGCGTTTTCTAAACAGTGTACTATTTTGCAAATAATGAAATGTTTCTGTATTTTGACCCTTTTTTTTTAACTTTCCATTCCAGAGTGAGAAAGTGTTAAAGAAAGACACTTTTTTTGGTTGTTTAAAAGCTTTCCCCATTTGATTTATTCAGTGTTTTTATTTTGTTAGCACAGTCCCCCAAACAATTACATTTCAGCTCATCCTGGGCTGATTTCTCTTCATTCTTCAGTGTTTTGATTTGGCTACTGAAATACATATTTTTTACCACAATTCCAACTGTGACATGATTTGAGTAGAAGGAAGATGATCCATTTTCCTACAAAGCAGCAGATATTTGTCAGAATCCTAAACACTCTCAGCTTTTGAAAAATACCTGACAATGGTCTGATTGACAGAGGACATCTTAAAGGAAGGAAACATTTTTGTATTAGAAATGGTTCTCCACAGTGACTGTGCTGCTTGGTGCCATTGTGGCACATAGAAGAGGTAGTCGTATCAGAACTCCTCCATGCCGAGCAAAGTCATTCATGTTCTTTGTCAAATAATATAGGCTAAATTATGCCCAGCTTAGGAAGGTGAAATTTATTAGTTGTGACTTATGATGTCTGGCTGCCAGACAACCTTCTAGGCATGTCTCCCAAGTCTTTTTGGAAAATTTCTGCTAGGCTCCTTTCCCTTCCCTTTGCCCAGTTTGCACAGAGAATACCGTGTTTTTATCTTTATCCTCTTGTCCCACAAAACTCAGTAAGTAGTGATTCTTTCTCATTTTAAGACACTCAGAATTATTTCCAGCTCTTCTCTGGCCTGCTCTGGATGATACTCCACATGTAGATTTATTCAAACCCCAGTCTCAGCACAGACCTATAAACCTCTCATGGGGCATCACCTCTTGAAGATATCTTGCAAGCAGCCTCTTAGCTCCCAATTCATTCCAGCTGCACCACAAGATCACTTTCTTTGCCATGCAGATCAATGAATTCTATCAAATAATCACATCTGAAGATGCAAAAAGGGAAAGGCTTTCCAGCCTCTGAGCACTGGGTTTGCAATAAGTCTTGAGGATTTCTGTAGCTCACCATTTTCCATGTAGCAAAAGTGTGACAAGATTTCTTTCTCACTATGCATCCTGTCTGGGAGTGAATTGTCCATCAGTTTCACTATATGAATCTGCATAGTAGTAAAGATCGAGTGATACACCCTCAACTAGTCAGATGCATTCTCCATTCTAGTCACAAGTTTTACAGAGCAGTAAATATAATTGCAAACCAGCTGCTCCCTATAGGAATGTCTTAATACACCTCAAGAGTGCTTCAAAGGTGTGTCCAGCAGTCAGGTCCTAAAACTGTAATTCTGCAGGGTCCAGCATAATTTTGGCAGGGCAAGTTGTCTCCAGAAGATCTGGGAAAGAAGGTTGCATTCAGTGATTTGAAGGCACTCTGCAGTTATCTAGTATCTAGGAGCAGTGAGAGAAGACTACCCCCCCCGCGCCTCAAAATTACATTTAAAAAAAAATTTGTATCTCAGTTTTATTAATCTTGTCATTTAGAAGGTGGAGAGCTTGAAAGTTCTAAAACTTTAAACAAAGTCTTTGTGATTGTGTTCTTGAGGTTAAGTGCTTGGCTTTATTTTATTTCTATGTATCTGTTCTGTGGGGATTATTAAAAATGGCATGGAATTGTTCTGAACTCTCAGTGATTTAGCCTTTCTGAACAGTGATTAACTTCAAGAAGGAAAAATGGTTTGCATCACCTGGCAGAAGGCTTGGTCAAATTAAAAAGCAGTAAAATTAAATATTGTTTAAATACTGTGCCAACGATATACTCATTAATGGTTCTTATTAGGCCAATACATTTTAATACTCTGTATTAGTGAAACATATGTCATTTAATAAAAATGTTAATCTACATTTGCAGGCAGCACAGAGGCTATATAGTATAGTCTCAGGGGAGAAAGAGGAATTTAGAGCACATTAAAAACTTTATACAGTCATTTATGCAGGTGGATCTCAGTTTAAATGCATTTGTTTGTTACTTTGGGGCAAATCAGCAATAGTTAGCCTTTAACAATCGGATGAGAAATAAAAAGCCATCGTTCCACAGTGCGGGGTGTTTATACCGGCTTGGGCTTCACAATGGGCCAGATTCTGAGACCTTCACTCACTTGTTTAGCAAGTAGTCCAGTGGGCCTAGTAAAAAAATAATGTGCTATTTAAACTAAATATATCAAAACTTGACCTTCTGGCATCTGACAACTCACATTGAGCAAGATTTTCAAAAGCAGACCCTGGTTTTGGTTAGCTTTATTTTGGAGGTGCCCTGCTCTAATAGGGCATCTCTGAAGTTGAGGTCCTCTTTCTCTCAAACCTGACAGTGTGTAACTGAGTTACTGAAATTTCATGAGCACTTCTGGAAATTTTGACCTTAGTTCTCCATTTCCTCACAAGTACAATGAAATAAATCTCTCTGGAGCACAGTGAGGGTGAATAATCACAGTGAGGTAGTAAGGCCAATAACATAAAACATCCATAATGCTATTTTGCATGTCTAAATGTTCCTTCTGCTGAGAATCTCAAAGCTCTTTCAAGCTTCTGCCTGCCGACAGCATTTCCTGTGCAGTGAAAACTGTGTCTGAGTTCCAGATACAGTTGAATTAAGGCAAATTAATCTGCTACTTTCTGTCCCCGTTTACACTGGTGTAATTGTAAAGAAACCCTGAATTTACACCAGGGTACGTGAGCCCAGAATGGCTCAGCCGCAAAGTGCCAGAAGTCACACATTGAGTGCCTGGCAGAAAAGGCAAGAAAAAGACCTCCTCCTTCCCATAGTGTTTTCTCTTCCACCTATTTCTTAAAGTCGGTGTGAGACTATGCACCTTTGCTGACCAGAAAGTCCCTTCTACTTCAGAACATTATTCATGTGAGTAAGAGTATGCAAGACAGTGACTTTATTCAGCTCTACAGCGGCTTTCAAAGAAAATGTTGCCATTATAGCATATTCAGCGCCCTGTATTCTATCTCAAGGACACCTCTACTTTCTGTGTTTGGGTAAGTCAAAGGGGGCTTCATTTCAAATAGCTGTGCATTTACATCACAGACATTTGTCGTTGCCTGACTTTTCTATTTACAACCCTGGGCTGATTGTGGAATCAAGGAACAATATGAGTTTTATTTCAAAGTCTGCTTTTGTTGTCTATAGCAGTGTCTTCCCTCGATCTCCTTCTTTTATTGTTGTGTACAGATAACATATGTGTGAAGAGATCCTACACTCAGGTACAGTGTAGCTGCAGTGTTAAATAATTGATCTTGATCTTTCTTTTGAAACTGCATCCAAGGCATTTAAAAGTGGGAAATGGAAAAAGCATGTTTTCATAATCCAGCTCAGTAAAGTTTGCACAACTGCTCTTTGTTTCATCATCCCTACAATAAATCTTTCATTTTTGCCAATTGAGAATGCCTACTAAATCTGCAAATGATTACTTCCCTGAATTGTGTTGGGATTCTTGCAATACATTTTTCTTACATGGGTAATGATAAAATAAGAGTCCATCAAAAATATTTTATTGCCTGGCAGAGAGCCTTTTATGAAATGGTTTTGATTCAAGGAGATTCTTCCAAGTGTTTTAGACCCGTTGCTTACAACTTTCCTTTAACCCTTGCATGGAGGGCTGCCAGGCCCTGGGAATGTCAGAAATAACATTAGTCAATCAGCAGCTGGTAGAATGCAGGACCTGGGTATCAATTTAACCTGCAGCCCTTGGACTCAGACTGAGCGCATGCTGCTTCAACATGTACTTGTAAAGGGTATTGTGTTACTATTAGATTAGAAAGCTGATGAATGTCAGACTGGTGGGAACCTTGTAAAACTAATCTGCTGTGACCATGGTGATATGATTTCACTCTGTTTCAGTAACAGACTGAGGAAGATGGAGTATTACAAAAAGGAAAACAAAAGGTAAAACTGGTAGGGCCATCTGGGTCACTGAGCCCAGCCTCTGCGATCCCAGGTATCATGTCACCTTACGATAATCCCTTCAGGACACGCAGAAGCACAGAACACCTTTATGTCTCTGCCTTCGAGAAAGGTCTATCGTCAACACTATGACTTGTAAGTCAGGATCTTTCAAAGTCATGTGAAATAAATCCTGCCCTTTCCCCTCCTGATTTCAAAATGGCTACAACTACATTTGTCTGCCTTTGCGCAGGAACTGGCCAGCTGTAGGAATTGCTTTGCTTTCCCTTATTTATAAAAGAGACACAGTCTCAACCCGGTTCCCAGTAGATTTCAAGCACACTGTCTCCCAAGTAAAACAAGGCCCAAGGGGCTACTCCTGGAATGGCACAAGTCGTGGTGCCTGAAAACACATTCTGGTACTGCAGGGAGAAGGGACCTGGCAAGAGATCTACCTTGTGATGCTTGCTTGCACTCACAGGAACCAACAGTAAACCTGACTCAGTGTGGGGTGCTCTCAACAAAACCACATCTAATGCTTGATACATTGCCCACTTGCCTCCATGCAATAAATTGTCTCTTCAGACAAGACATGGGGAGAGCAGAAAAAAGCAGAATATGTGAAAATATGTAAAAGTATCACAGTTATTCACAGACTTTTATCTTCCTGCATATCATCAAACATAATGACATGTATCAGATGCTTTAGTGGTGGACTTGGCAGTGTTAGGTTTACAGTTGGACTAGATAGTCATAAAGGTCTTCTCCAACATAAATGATTTTATGATTCTCTGCACAGAGCACACTAGCTTAGTCAGTGTAAGTCTTTTAGCCAGGTAGATGCTAAATAGCATGCTTTACACTTCAGACTGGCAAACCTCCTCTTGTATATATCTTATTTCTGGGCTGCAGTGATATGCCAAAGTTATCTCAGATAATCATTGGCCATTTTTGTTCAGATTTTGAAAGGAGGCAATCAAAAATACTTCCAGGTGTGAAGATACTTTGCTGAATTTAGAGGGAGAGGTATTGGAGGTACACAGTGAACATCACAGGAAAGGCCAGGTGAGGGATTCTGTATCATCTCTCTTCACAGATGGATATTTAAAAGCAGCAAATTTAGGACTTTTTAAAAGAAAGACTTTTTAACACAAAGCAAAGTTGAAGGGATCAGAGTGGAAGGAGCCTTTGTGAAACATGGGTGTTCTTGACTGTGAACTGTGATATCCGTAACCTTCCATCAGTACCTCTCAGATAACTTGTAGCGGGGCCACTAGAATGACAGCACGTTTAAAACATGAATATTTGTAGCTGCATTACTTCATTTCTAGTGCTGTAAAAATACCATTCACATAATGGGGTAATGGCCTGCAAGTTCTCATGATTTCAACTGGTTTTGGAGTTACAAGAATTCTGTTCCTTTATGGCAAGCATCCATCTCTCATTTTAGCATCTTCGGCACTCGCCTAAAGGATGGGAAATTAAAAAAATTATTAAGGGGACAGAGAGACAGTCTTTTAAGGAAAGATTAAAGGAATTAAACAACGGATGGGGTGGGGAGAACAAGGAAAGGGAGGGATTGTTTAGAAGAGAATAGGGAATAAGTAAGGGTGATCAGGCAAAATCAAGCAAAGGAAAATTTAAAGCTAATCTTTCAGTAAAAGTTTCCTAAAAATGAGATGTATTTTAGAATAGAATGATTTAATAGTGGAAGTAGCAGATGCCCAACTGTATGAATAATATAAACTAGACTGTCTGAAAAACTGGAAAATATGTTGTAGAGAATAATTTTGAATGTAAACTGTCTTATTCCTGATTTCTGCCATTCTGTGAAAATTGACTGCATCTTTAGGCATAAAAGAATAAACTGCATTAGCAGGCACAGGAGTGCAGTTTAAGCCTTCAAGTGTCTGCACTCTCAAGGTATTATTTGTATATTTTGTCCTCCTAATGTTGCTATGAGGTAGCTGGGGATAGTCACCGTGCAGAGAGATGGTGTTCAGCATCCCCCAAGATGTGGGCCCCACTGTCCTTCCAGGCAAGACTCTCGGACTGTTTCACAAACGGATGCTTGCTTTGCACGCTGGCAAGTATGAAATCAGGGATGACTGGCTAGAGCGGTCAGTTTGCCAAGAAAGATACCTTTTGTTTTGCTTTGCCCTTACCAGATTTGACCTTTATAGAACAAAAAGTTTCTCCTCACCATGAATGAAAGCTTCGCTATTGATTCCAGTGAATGCTAATGTACTGCATAGACCATTGTGCCAGAAATGACTGTGCCATGACATATGGATATTTTATTTCTGCTGTGAAATTGGGCGGATAAAGGCTGTTGAACACAGCAGCTTCACCTGCAGATTCCTGGTCCAACTTCCTCAAATTCAGGCAGTGAAATTCAAGTTTTGGATCAAACTGGTTTGGTGTGCATTGATCAGTGTCCCAAAGTCCCGGGGACTGGTCTGTGTTTGGCTGGGGAAGGGTGCAGGACACAGCTGCACTGGGGATGTGGGAGCTGCACAGATATGGGATCACAATCAGATAATGCTAAGCAAAACCTGGGAGAGGGAAAGAAGCCAGCTCCTTTCTAGACATCTCCTCTGTGAAATCTGTACGTGGGCTTGTGTTTGTCAGGTTTTTTTTGCATCTGTGAGCATGATAGACATGGCAGAACACACCAGCTCTGTATTTGCTCTTAGTATTTGCACCAGCCATTTTGAATGAGTCGTTCCATTCAGCAGGTGAAAGCACCCCCATTGAGAATTTGTCTAATGGTTATAGGTGGACAACAGAGGACTATCTTTGTGTAATACCAGCGGTGCAAACTTAGACGGTAGATTAAGCTTGTTTTGAATATTTCAGCTTGTCAGATATAAGCTCTGATATGTGTAAAGTGTTCTAGGAAAATCTGTGTTGGAACACATCTCTGAACGGCAAGAGAAAGAAATGGGTGTTGTAGTCATCCCAAATACTTTCAATTTCGATTGTTTATAGCAACGCCGACAGAAACTAACACTAGACACAAAACTGGTTTTGAAACTGCCCTTTTTTCGGAGTTAATGACCCACAGGCTAATGGAGATTTGCCAGTTTTTTACCAGCTGGGATCTGGCCTGATTTTGCTGGGAAAGAAAAGTGCAAGGCAAAGAAACCATTTGGGTCTTTGAAAGTCTGAGATGGTTGTCTTCTCTCATTATATAGCCTTTCCTTTTTTGTATGTTGTGTTTATAATTGACCTGTACTTAGCAGAAATGCTTGATTTGTCCAAGGACAGCATACCCTGACCGTCCAGGACTTCCCTTTGACAACTGCATTTAGATCCACTTCTGTGAAAACCCAAAGCCATCCCAGTCAGTGTGAAAGGGCTTCTATTAAATCATGGCTTTGAGGATCCACTGACACAGCTCAGCTGCTCTAGCTCCATCCAGTAGAGGGTAGTGATACACATTTTATTATATGCTTCTTCATTTATTGCACTTGGGTCTTTCCAAGGTATTACCTGGGGACTTCTCACGTGATAGGCATGGCCAATTTGGCTCACGTAATTAACCTGGGAAAGGCAGACTCTGTACCTGAGTGCATTTCTTTGTAAAATCAACAAAAGGGAGGGAGCGAGTCATTTATACTAATTATATATATAAAAAAATAATCCCTAAAGGCAAGGGTATATGACGTGCATTATGTTCAGGCAAGTATGGGATCATTAGTGTCATTCATGATAACTTGATTTACCCCCATGGCTTCCAAACAATACATGGCTTGTAGCCTTGTGAATTGGCGTGCGTTAAAAATTGCATGGCAGCCCTACATTTTTAGAAGGAAAGCTCTTAGGTCTTACTATGATGAAGGCTCTTTTGTTGTAAAAGTTTCTTTACTAAGATAGATGTTACTTCAGTTCACACTAAACAAATTGACTCTGGAGTTTTCAGTCTCAGTTTGCCAGAGACAAATTGTGAAAGCATCTAAATGTAGCCTAAACAAAACCGTATTTTCCTTAAAAACATGGCAGCATATCATTCTAAATCTATGGTGCTTTGCCCAGGAACCATTTCAAGCAAAAAAACCTGTGTGCAAAATAGCCACCTTAGACAAAATAAACTATCAACCTGTATATTAAATTGAAAGCTTTTGATTGCAGCGTTGCACTGAAAATGTTGTCGTTGTTACAACTCTTTGTCCCTCCATGCGGTCAAAGACACCAGTGTATACTTAAGAAAATGGTAAATACAGAATACTGACAAATGTAGCTTAAATACAGTGACTAGTAAACAACCATAGCTGGACTGTCTAATTTACCAGGACTGATTGCAGCCAATTTTAACTTGGATTATGAAAGATGAAGAACGGAGAGCCTTTAAATCCTGATTCCCAGTTCTTTACAACATTTATCGGTGTACAGTGGCTTTATTCATGACCTGAGTCTGGTTCTGATAAATTTTGATAAATGTTTTGTAATGTTGTTATAGAAATTACAGACACATCATTTAGCTATCAAGTTGTTGGGCTTATGTGAGGGGAAGAGAGGTTGATGGGAAGGACTGAGAGCAAAGGGGCTGGTTCGTTTCCTAAATACGTAGAAATACTTGCTGATGAGAAGGCAGCTCTCTGGTGTTGGATGTGCTGGAGCAGCCATAAAGTGGCCATTGCAACTCCCAGGTGGGATTGTAGCTAACGCTGTTCTCTCACCCCCCCATCTGCACTTTGCTTTGGCCTGCCCACTCTCAAGCAGCTGGTGACCATGCAAAGCTGAGGGAGAGACACCTCTGCTTCCCCAGGGTGTCTCCCAGCTGTGGTCTCTCCAGGCAAAGCAGGGTCTCCATCCTTTGTACACCTGCATGGAGCCTTCCCAGCTGCAAACTTTAAGCCTCTGCCAGTTCCTAAAGGCAAATTTCAGCTGTGCTGAAAGCAGGGGCAAAATTCCCATTGACCACAAACAAGCGGAAGCACGGCCAAGGCCAGAGTGATAAAAGCTTAATCATCAAGCCCCAGTTCTCAAGATGTTGAGCGCTTCTGCTGCAGAGGTGGGTGACTTTCCTTGGGCTTTGCTGTACTGGACACAGGTCCATTGTGCAGTGCCTCTGAATGCTGCTCTCCGAAAGTTGCTCCACGTGTTTGAAAACAGGGTGATTCAGTTTGGTGATTCAGTTTGGGAGGCTTTGAAGTTTTTAGCTCAGGTTTAGGGAAAATATGCAACATGAATCATCCAGGAACTTTGTTTTCTCAGTGAATTCTATGGTAATTGCACATTACAGCAATGTTTAGGGCAAAACAGTGTAAGACATTGGAGCCTTTTGTTGCAGCCAGTTATATCCCACTGAAAGCCAAGTGTTCGTCAAATTAAGCAGACAAGGCATGCCTGGCTGTCTTTTGGGGATGGGGGGGAGGGGGAAGGGGGCGTGTCTTATTTGAATGTATGAATGTGCAGTGCTAAAAGGAGAAGAAAGGGAGACAACTCCTTTATTCTTTCTTCCTTTGTAAATCTGGCCCTCTGTTTCATGGTGGGTGCAGAATTTTAACTTTACCACAGAGTGATTGTTTTAATTTTTGGTTTTAGGGTGTTCAGGAAACAAAAAATTATAATAGGAATTAGTGGGAAAACAACCTTTCATTATTTATTAGCACAGTGTATCAGTTAATTGAGGAATTAATAAAACTGACAGCTGATAGTGGCGCTTAGGCCAATGTGTTAGTTGTATCCCCTTCAGCATGCTCCTGATGGTATCAAAGATTAGGCCTGCAAGGTGGCCGCAGCACCATGAGCAAGGGAGCATGAGGGACAGTCTCACCCCTGCGCTGGTGTGGGGAGACCTTGTCAACTGCCAAGGTCAGCGGAAGGTTCAAATACCCCTTTTTCAAAACGTGTCTTTTGTAATGGTTGCACTCTGCAGGGAGCTGGTTGAGAACAGGAGAGGACCTATGAAGAGCACTTGCATTTGTAGAAGCTTAAAGGTTTCTCAGACTTTATGGTAGTAGGATGCAGACTTGGAAATACCAGAGGTGGGGTAGACGGGGCTGGTGTTTGGCACAGGAGGGGTGCTGAACATGTTCGAGTTCAGGACACAAGCCTTATTTGCCCTTCAGGAAGGCAAAAGGTGACTGTGTGGGAGTCCTGTGGCTCAGGCACAGTCCCTGCGTGTGTTTTGTTTGGATATTTCTGATCACATTACCTCTTTGGTTGGCACTTCGGGTTTTAGCAGCAGTGTCCTATGCAGTAGTTATTTTGGAGCTTGGCTTCCTTTGTTTGTTCTGAGTCTATTCATTAATAATAATGGACTGTAAAATCGTAGCTCTTTTTTTGAGTTATCAAAATAAATGCAGTCTTTGTGACCGGTTTTAGTCATATGTGGGCTATATGATCTGTGCTATTTAAATATTTGGTCATTGCACTACTTTCCTGCTGCCTTATTAAGCCTTCTAGAGCACTGGCTCCAATGAGGAATGAAGTTCACTGTGAAGGGAAAGAGTTTCTCCTTTAATTCCAAAGCTACTCACAATGTGTTTGGAAAGATAAATAGAAAGAGAACGCAGACAAAATGTGAAGAACACGTATACAAGTTAACAGTCTCACAACACGGAAAATAAGAAACTCAGAGGTTACATCATATAATTGTAAGAATACATTATTTTGTTTTTAAAACTGTTATTCAACAGCAGGATGAATCCTTGAGTCATTTAGTGTTTGAACTTCCAGAATGGCTTGTGGTTGTTCCATCGTTCTTCTCACACAATCCCCAAAGACACAAAAGTTAGAGGCAGTGATTAATCTTTCTATATTAATGGCCTGATCCAGCATTAACTGATGTCAAGGGAAAGCTCCTCATATACTTCAACAGACTTTGGAGCAGGCCAGTGATTTTTAAATACTACATGTAAGCAGCAAATGAGAAGCAAGTTAGGAAAATCTTTCCAAGTCCTGTAGACCCAGTTTAAGAAACTGCTGTATTTTGTTGTAACACTATCTAGAAACCTTAAAATATACTTACAAATACAGAAACACATGGCTTATAATTCATTGTGATCACTTCCTACCTTTGATCTTTTGTTTTACTTAACATTACTTGTGTGCATATGTGTGTATGTGAGAGTAAATAACTTAATCCTAATTGTCTGAAGATATACATATAGACATATAACAAAATGTATTGCTTATATAATGCCATAAATGAGCATAGTGTTTGTGTGTAAATTATATTTATATATAAATTTCCTACAGTATATATGGCCAATATAAATAAATTCTTGTCATGGTAGTGGTTTTTATCTATATATTTGCCTTATAAACTAGCAGGTAATAATTTAATTCAAAAGGTCCTTCCAAAAATGCAATTAATGTCTTTTGTTATAGTTTCCCTGGGTTTAATAATCCCTTCTTCCAGATTTATATTGGTTTCTGGAAAGTAATGCTTATTAGAGTGTTTTTCCAAATTGGCCACAATAATCCACTGAAATCTGCCAGCTGAATCATTGCTATGCTTGTGAAATTGCCAGGATCGCCTGACAGTTATTACTGGGCTAGAAGGGGAGGGGGAAAGGGAATGAAAGTTTCATAATATGTCACTGTTATTGATACTTTGGCTATGGGTCTTAGATTTGGATTGAAATGTTTACCGAATTCTATATGAAAGATGGAATGCCTGGTGGTAGATTGGCAGCACTGCTATAATGGAGACAAAATTCAGTAATTTCATTAGGCAACTGTACTTTATTCTGGGTGTATTTTAAACATATATATGTATGTGCTTGCATGTGTGTATATACGTATATGTAAGTATGTACATATATGTATGTAAGTGTGCATACTCCCTCTGCCCCCTCCCCCAGCCTGGTTCTTGGAGAAAGGAAGGGTACGTATATTCCCTGAACCAGGGTCATGCTTTGCATACAAAATCCCACCACCTGTGCAAAACATGTTACCAAGTCCCAGTTAAATCCTTCACCTGCTGCCAGGCACATTTAACACCTTAATGTGCTCATTCTCTTCTATATACTGCAGAGGAATGTGGGAGGCAGGGAGTGAGTCCAATATAGGTCCAATATATATCATTTTCTTCTGTACTTCTGAGATAACTGTAAGGAACTCATTTTGTAGCATCTGAATTAACCTTCCATGTGAACTGCTGCAGAACTGGACCCTAACCCTCATTTTGAGAGAGATTTACATCCCTAGCAGTTGCTGGCAATGGGATGCTGGATCCTACTGACTTTCAGCCTGACTGAAAAGGTATATAAAAGAATAGCAGGGCTATGGCTTGCCAGGGCTATGCCCAAGGGAGAAAGACAAAATGGCCTCTCCCCTTATGAGCCCTGGCAGCACTGCTGGGACAGACCCCATGTGTGGATGAGTGCTGCAGGCTCTGGGTGTCTGTGATAAATATTGTGTCCAACAGCCATCCGTGGTGAGACTTTGCTCGGGGCAGTGCCCACCCCTAGTGAGCATTTATGCATGGGATTCATATTCCGCTGGTGTAAATAAGCTTTTGTTAAAATAATCCATCTGACTAATGGGCAGGACGGGAGGTGTAAGAAAGAGTAGCATAGCATGCTGCTGCACAGGCAACTAGGCGCTACTGCATAAATATACATAGACACATTTACGTGGAAAAAATGGCATACACTGGGGGTGCAGGGCTGTCATTGCCCTGCTCAGGTGTAGCAAATCCAAAGTCTTCATGATACTAGGCATAAAAGCCATTCTGGTTTGGATTTTTCTATTTGTATTGTTACAGCTACAGCAGCTTTATTATGAAGGTTTTGCCTTTTTTTTTTGTAGATTATGAGCTGAGATAGTGGATGTCCACTTCAGTATGGCCAGAAAAATAAGATTCTGAAATATTCGTTCATTCCACAATATGTGGTTAAAATTATTTCCATCTCAGCAAACGCTGATGTGCAAAATGATGCTTTAAAGCAATAAACTTCCCCTAAATTTTTCTTGTGATGAAGGTAAATTTCCCTTAAGTACCAGCCAGTGCAAAAGGCACATTGCTTTGGAAGAATCTTTCTGATTGTTTCTGTCCAGTGGCATTGCGTATGGGGTCAGCTCGAGTGCTTTACAGTTTGAGGGAGCAGCCACACAGACATGCTTCCCCCTTACATACGTTGTGATCTGTCTCTGGCAAGCCGAAGTGACAGGCAACACGTGAAGAATCAGCAGTGCTGTTTACATTTGAACACCAAATACTGAAGTTAGCACAAGCCAACTGGACTGCAGAAACAGTCGTCTTCAATTTTTATAGCCTTATAATTTGCAAGACAATTTTTATTACTCTGATTGGAACAGAGATGATGTTTGTAATGCCTGTTTATGCCATTTCAAACTCGAACATAAATCTCATTTTTTAAGGGGATTTTGTGGTTTTCTTGGCTTTATGGATTTTTTTTTATCCTGCTTTTATGCATTCTGCTAAATTAAACAAAAATAAACCCAAGGAAAAAAGTGATTCTTTAAAACACATTTATTATTTTATCCCTTCTTTGGACAGGAATTTTCATCGGAAGACAAGGATAGAACATTCTATTCAGCCTTTGCCTGCTGATTTACGCTGCCGTCGTTATAAAAGCCATAATGATGTCCAATAACTAGTAACAGGAACTGTAAGGAAAAGCTTTGTAATACAATACCGCTCCCCTTTTTCTCCAACAGCTTTGTTGGTGGTCCAGACGTAATTCCAAAATGTGTTAGATGGTTCTCGAAGAGAAGCGTGCAGCTTCTTTTGTTTTACGAGAAGTCCAGGCCTAAGATGGCATCATGTAGGCTTCTGCCATGGCTCTGAGGTGCAGTGGGCTTACAGTAGAAAGGTACAGATTAAGAAATTATAGCCATTATTTTTCTACAAAGCAGACCTTGGATTCTGGTGGGGTAGTTTATAGGGGATGCTTCTGACCCTACTATGGGATTTTGCCTTCAGTGTTAGGGATAACATTTAAGATTAGAGAGTGTATACATAGCAGTATGTGCCTGCAAGTCTGATTAATTGCTAAAGGAAACCAAAGATATTTGATAAACCCATCAGTGGTTTACTGTGAATATGAGTTGATGCCAGCAGTTTTGTTCGACATGTGTAAATACTTTTAAAAGGTAGCAAGTGCTATCCAGCTGCATATCTGATATTAAAATATGAGTTTGTTATTACAAGGTAGTAAGAATCAGTTGTCACTTGAAATTGAACTTGACAGTATCATTCAAAAGGTCCCATTCTGAGTATTGCTGTGATAGTAGAGCATAGTGGCATCAAAGAATAAGCCTTTGCCAGCAGCTACCACAGAGCAGCAGGTGAGATGTGAATGCTTTTTCCTATGTTTATACACAGAAAATGACTGTGGTAACCCCATGGTATCTGCTAGCAAATACGGACTTGTTAATGTTTCCCAATATAAGTGGTTGATGTTTTATCAGCATTACTAAAGCTGCTTTTTTTAAAAAAATATTTTTTAATCCCATGATTTTCAGCTGTTCATTATTATGGCAGTATGTTGTTTATGGAGGTTATTTCCATATGGGTAGCCAGAGTTTTATGTTGTATGAGGGAAAGTCGGTTGTTTCGCCTATATAAGAGTGTGTGTATTGTACTTGGGGTTGTTTTTTTTTCAGACTAAGATTTCTCCCACTGCAAAAAGGGATGTTGGCATACAGACTTGACCACAAGTGAGCTGCACTTGTTGAATGTTTAGATGAACAAATGACACTTGCAATAAAAAAAAATAAAAATCTTCTTACATGGAAAATTAAGGCAAAAATGTTTATGCAAAAAAAGTCTTTTGTCCCTGGCTCCCTATTGTAAATACCTCTAGCAAAGTCTTTGACTGCTTTGGTGCAAGTGAGATCAGAATCTAGCCCCTTCGTGGCTGGTATCCTTTCATTGACTAGACAATGCAAAAGACACATGCAGCATCAAGTTGTTTTAGCAACTAATATTTGACAATTTTAAAAAGTTTTCTTTTAGGCTGGGTTTTATGTAAAGCTGTTTACATTAAAGTGACATCCAATTAAAGTGTATCATGTAACCCACATCACAGTTCAGCACACATTTTCTGTTTTAACTGACATATGGCCCCATTTATGAAAATAAAAATCATCATGTTTTGATGATATGTTCACATAATTTATGTGGAAAAGCAGGGGGAGAGAACCAGAGAGAGGGAATGCTTTTACTGTGTAAAGCTATTATCTTCTGTGATTCATTAAAGTCTTTTAACCCATATGCATGGGCAAATCCCTCCTCTCTCAATTCCTGCCCAGGCCCTCCCCACCCCACTCCCATTGTCCATGCTGGACAATGGGACTTAATATCTTTTATGGGCAGAGACAGTAGATAGAAACACTTTGTACACTATCATCCCATACCATAGGCCCTTTTCCAGTAAGGGATTCTTTAGTGTTCTGTAGAGGAGATAAATTAGTTAACCTAAAAACAAGTCTATGGACAGCAGAGCTAATTAAGCCCATTTTCCTTTGCTTGTCTCAGGGCTGAGTGCCTGTGAGGATTCTCTGATGTCTAGGAAAAAACAGTCTCCTATTGAGGTCTTTTTTTCAGTCTCTCCCCTACTCAGATGCCAATGTTCATAAAAACTAGTAGGAACTTAATATCTTTGCAACCAGCAATCCTCTGTCAAATTTGTCTGGAATTTTCTCTCTATACAGAAAAGTCTTTCTCTCTCGCACACCTAAGTGTTTCAGGAGACGCAGGTTGCTTTCATTAGGGTAACCTATTGGTAAGGAAAAATGGTTCTTTTTATAAAGTGGCCGTGAATCAGAGACATGTCAGCACAAACTTGGGTATCTCAAGCCATCTACAGCCAAAGCTGGAGGTTTGGTATTTCTGTCTGCGCTCTGACCCTCACTGATACTGACTCTCTGCAAAAAGAATAAGGCTCTAAGCTGATTTTAATCTACTTAAGGCAGGGCCATGGCAAAGCATTATTTAAACTTGTATCTTTGCATTTTTCCCTTTAAACAATTGCTTTTAACCCCTCAGGCCTTAAATTTTTTTATGTAGCAGCACATCAGTGGAAGAAAAGGAAGGCTCTGCTAGCCAACAAAATCACCATCTGCAGAGGAATCAGCCAGTAAGTGTGCAGTGAAACCAAATTAATTCCTGGCTTTCCCACATACATTGGAAGGTAGTATTTACTTTAAAACGTAAGCAACATAACTACAGTGAATCCTTTGTTTATCCACTGTTTTGGGACCAAACATCAGGGATTATTGTTTAAATGGTAACTGTTGCACATCAGAGTGCAAGACATGTTGATGGTAGTTGGATTGTATAAATGAGTACGCCATCTTCTGCTTGCCAAGGTAAACTAGGCTGTACACCTGGAGACTGGTTATTTATAGCATGAGACTGACAAATTAAACCTTTAGCCTGTACAATTTTGGTCAGTAGATGTTTGGCCATTGTCACAGGTAGCAATTGAGTCATGTCCTCTGTGAGTGGACTCTTTAAGGTATACTACAAAAAGCTCCAAAGAGACATCACCCAGACATTAAATGTGGAGTATCCTGTTTCTTAGTACATGTGACTGTGAAGTGTCACCAACATTTCTTCACTTGTTGGAGCAGGAACAGAGCTTTGTCAGTTGTAAGGTATTATACTGTAATCACCCTCCATTTTCTGCTCTCTAATGACTTTTTAGAGTCGTCATTCTTGACATAAGTTAATGCAAAAAGGAAAAAAAAAACCCACTTCCTCATTTGCCTCTAACAATGGAAAAACCTAGTAAACTTACCATTTACCATCTAAAGTCCAGTGGGACCTAAACTGCTGATGATAATACTAAATCCTGAGAAATGTAAAAGTTCCAATCGAATATGGCAACCTCTGGCAGAACCTTCTTTTTCTAATGAAGTATGTGCATTATGTATAGTTGGATGGTGATCCTAATCAGGGTACTGAGATCTGCACTCTGGTTTTGATCATTATTACCAAGATTAAATAGGCGTAGAGCCAAGATGTTGCAGTGTAATAACCTAGGAGTTGAGGCGGAGGGAGGAGAGGGTGAGGGATTATTTATTGGTTGGATAAACGGGGTTAGCAGTTATTGAATGTAACAGAGACTTATTTTCCTGAAGTCAATGACCATTTAAACAATGGGGCTTATGAATGAAGAATGTCTGTCAATTTAAAAAGTAGAAACAGTATCATAAATGAAGGAGAAGGCCAAAATCAGGCCCTCTGACCCTGAATTAGCTTTCAGATTTCTAAAATACAGTTGAGTAGAATTGCAGACTCTTGGATAGCAAATGTATGTCCACTAGTAATCAGCTTTTTGTAATTATGTTTTATGGCAGTCTTGCAGAGAGTTAACCTTAACACTTAGCAGACCACAGATGGAAACCCCCGGTCTTTTTCTTTCTTAGATGGCTGTAGATTTGTGCATAGGAGTTATTCAGCAGTAGGCAAAAGAATTATTTTCCAGCTTTTAAGAACACAGAAATCCATTACATATGCTTATAAGCTTCACTTTCACCAAGATCATTAAATAGAAATAGAAATTCCCTCCTCAGTGCAGAATTGTGCTGTTTCCCATCAACTCATCACCTCAGAGAGGCATTCAGGTTCCCTGAGTAGGTAGAGTAAAGCTGGAATTGTGACGTCTGCTTCTGTTCTGTAATTTGATTCCTAGAGTTTTGGCAGTTTCTTTAAGGAAAATAATTTTACAGGGTTGGGGTTTTTTGGCTTTTTTGTTTTGTTTTGTTTTTAATTAAAAAAGTCTGAAGCTTTCATCAGAGAAATTTCTGTATCCATCCAAAGGAGAAAAAAAGCCCGCAAAACTACCCTAAAAAATTGTTGTAATAAAAATTAAGGAACAGTTAGAAGGAACAGAGGTTAATCTTCTTAAGATTCTGGCTTACTCTGATGTAGAAGTTAACAAAAGCTAATGGGAATGTCATGTGTTACTTGGGGATAGTCTAAAACATGAGCATACAACATGCACATGGGAAATCTAATAGTTGGCTTTAAAGCACTCTTAGCAGACTGTTTCACTTTGTTTCGAAAGCAGAGTTAGTGGTCAGTGCTCTCAGGATATCCTGCGCAACAGAGGGACTCTTCTAAGTTCCTGCTATTTCTCTGCTCCTTTGTGTGCAGGGTTGCTCACCGATTTCACCTGACCCAGTCTTGAAGCAATTCTTTTAATAATTTAATTGGAACCTAGCCTCACTACTGTGCTCAGGTGGTCAGTAGGAAAAGGAAAGTGTTTATTTTGACTGGGAAGACATCGTAATTTCTGTGCCCCCAAAAAACTGTTCAGAAACAACCAGTGAATCAAGTGTCAGAGAGAGCTAAGGATAGAGAGGACAGTTTTACTTGAAAACAAAGTATTTCAAGTTGTCTGAAATACACAGTCAACTTGAGTCAAGAGAGAAATGGTGTCTAAGGAAGAGCACTTTGATTTTTTTCAGACGTGCAAAGCACTCAGCACCTTTAAAAACACTACTTTTAAAGGTGTTTAAATAAGGATTTAGGTGAAGAATTTGGCCTAGTTTCAGTTGAAATTAATGATTCACTGCAAGCAATGTTAAACAGAAACATCAGGATTTTCAGAATAGCAGAACAAAAATAAAAACATAACATGCAGTTACGTGAAAGTTTCGAAAAATGCATTGCAGGTGAAGTTTGGATGGTGCAGTCTGTGGCTGTCTAAGCATGTTTTTTAGTACAACAAATTCTGCTCTGTGTAGAAAGGTTATTTGCCAGGTATATAAATCTTTCCTCTGCGGCTGAGAGGAGAGCTTCTCAGAGAGCATTTCCAGCTGTCTATCTGATGTAAGGTGGCTACAGATTACCTTCCAGTGAGGTTTGAACTACTATGCTTGCCTCCCATTTCTGTGTGCCCAGTCCATCCTGGGTTTCTGGGGGTTACGAAGAGTACATGTTGTGCTCAGCTTCATAAGAATGTGTTCCTGCTTGAAGTTGGTGAAATCTGTAGTGGAGGCTGTGATTAAGAGCTAAAGTTATCCAGAAAAGGATGAGTCATGCCCTCCTGTCTATGCTACATGTCCACATCTGACTTTGTCCCGTTTCTCTCTTACTTTACAATCACACACTAATGATTTGGTCTAAGGCTTCTGCCATACCTGCCCTGTTAAAAGTTTCCAGTTGGCATTTTACTCCAGGTCTCAAAGGACTTGTTTCCTGTTCAGAACAATTCTCAGTTCTGGTCAATGGGAAACACCTGCCAACCTGAAACTGAGGAGAGGAGCTCCACAAGGGAGCTTTTCCCACACTGTAGTACTTCAGCCAGTCATTCTGGGAGAGACAAGGTATTGTCATGGTATCTTCAGTTGTCAGGAGGATCCTAAAAGGCTGATTTTGAATATTAAAGGCTTGAGCCTGAACAAGGTCGTCAAATCAATATGGAGAAACTCATCTTTTATCTCTCTGCCTGGCAGTGCAGTTTGATTTTTGTCTGTCATTCATCTCTGACCATCCTAGATAGATAGGTTTTGGATAAAGCTGTGCTACTGTTTGTTGGTAGCAAGAAAGCTACAAGCCAGCTTCCAATGTTCCTGCAGCACTACGTTTTTAATCATACATTTTCAGTCATCTACGCTGCAAGACTGAACCTGGGTTAACCCTGGATGGAGAAGACTGTGGTTGAACTTGTGACAGAAATAATTTTCAGGTCCTGCATTAACAAATAGGTACAAGCCAAGTGAAGCTTGCAGTGTTCTGCGCCCATGCAGACAGGTCTTGTTTGTCAGAGGCATTCACAGTTGTGATTTGAGGTTAGTGAATTTATGGGAAAGGAATTAAGGTGGTCATAAAACAGGACTTAACCGTACTTACTCATCTGCAACAGTGCAAGCATGCTGCTGCTTTTTTTTCTTCTGGAATCAAGTTCAGTGAACTCACTTTAATAACCTGGCCAGGATGAAAGGTTAAATACATAAACCCTGCAGAGCTGCTGAACTCCAAGACCTTGGGGACTTTTTCAGCCTAGATGGGATCCATAGGCTATCCGAGTCTATTAAAGACCTCTTCTGCTCCAACTGGCTGTTAAGACACCAAAATTAGCAGGTAACCTGGTGAAATGTACCACAACCATTCCCTGAAGAAGAGGTGGAAAAACAGATTAGAAGGCTTGTCTGACAGTGAGTCCTTGCTGAATGTTATATCACAAAGTGAATACAGCTTTTAAATCTGGAACACATGGTCTCTGTCTTGATGCTATGCAGGCTGACATTTGAACAGCATCACTATGGCTGAGTCTACATTACTTTTTTTTTTTAATAAATATATATATATAAATAAAAAATATGTAGAAAATCAAAAGGAAAAATCAAAAGGATTTCCAGAGATTTGTAGTACATTATTGTCTTCACAACAGACTTTAAAAATAGGCATGAATTTCCTTTCAGTGGGGAGAGAATGAAAGATAGACTGCAGACTTGGCATTGTTGATCTTCCTGGGCCACATCACATGTTCTACGAGGCCCGTTGCCACTTTTTCATGCCTTTTAACACACAAGGCTTTTCACTACATCCATCATTGATATAAGCAGCATATCTTTAAGGCCATGGTGAACAACCAGTGTGTTAACATCCTTACCTGAATAATGAACCACCTTCCCTGCGCCTTGGCTGCAGGATTTGGGGATACAGCCTGATCCCATGAGGATCATAGCTTCTGTTGAATGTTGTCCGCTCCCATGGACTCTGATAGGAAGTTGAGGCTTTTGGCACTTTCTGTCAGCCCAGCAGAGTTCATGAAGGATCACATCCAATGAGCATACTGATTTCTGTTGGTGTTTGTCACCCAGCTCCCTGTTCACTGGTGAGTGCCATCTCTGCTGCCACAGGTGCGGTAAGAGTGGATCAAGGCATGCGGAGGAAAAGCTGTTTGGAAAAAACAATTTTAAAAATAGCCTTGCATAACAGCTCTGGATTCAGGACCTTAACAACTTCATAAAAGCTTGTTGCTGGTGTTGTAAAACTCTAATACACAAGTTCGTTCCACATAAGAACACGGCTGTAAGTTTTTAGCTCCAGATGCCAAAGAGTGAGCCCAGCCTGTTTAAAATGTGTTAAGCTGCAACATGCTACATAAGTTAAGACCAGCTTTCTACTTTTTACCTTTTCTGCTTGGGGCTGTGCCAGTGCCCGTCACTTACATACCCCTTTACCTTGATTCACTGTAGGAGATGAGGCTGCCAAGCCAGATATTTACCTTGGGAACACACATTCTTATCCTGTAACATTTCATCAGCCACAGCTAAAGAAAAGATTTATGGACTTTGTTACACTAAGATTATTTAAGTCACTTGTTAGCCAAAAATAATGTAAAGACATACAGTGCTTGTTTCAAAAAAGTTTGTAATTAGGAGCCCATACTTTGCTCTGATTTACAATGTAAGCTTGGTATCCAATTAGCAATAATAGTGTTCTTTTAACTAAAACACATATCCTTCCAAAATTATGCAGACTTTCCAATTACTGTGCTATGATGAAATTATAGCTAGAGACTCATAAAGTTGTGCATAGTTTATAAATGCAATATATTCTTAACTACCTTGCCATACAGTATATACTAGCAGGGCTCATATGTTCTCTGTGTTATGGAGGCTTGTTAAAAAGCACGTATAAGATTATTGAAAAAGTATGTCAAATAATATTTATGTACTTACTACCATTGTGATAGGCTGTTACTGTTCATTCTGATTAACACTTCTGGTCAGATACAGCATGATCGTGTGACTCAATCTCTAAAATTCAAGAAACACTTTAGAAACTTCTCTTCAAAGCACCTGGAAATTGAAACCCATGAGGGTTACTATTTGATTTCTTTTTTACCTTGTCATTATGATATCCCTTTTATTTTGCATAAAATGAGAAAAGCTTTTGCTCATTTTTAAAAGCAAATTTGTATAAAGATGAATTGCAGTGCCTCACCAGCTCATATCCAGCACCTTCCTCTTGCTTTTCTTGTAGCGAAAGACAGAGCTCCAGCCATTTTCAGTGGTGGGAGCAGACTGATAATCAGAAATTATTAGATCTTGTCATACAGTTAAAATCAACACTAAGAGAACAGGCTTCCAAAGTGCAGAACAACCTTTAATTACTGTCTGGCCAGTGGGAGAGGTCAGAGGGGAGCTTCTTACTCTGCTCATAGCCATTCCTTTCCAGCCGTGATGTTCTGGCACTTTTGCAGAGAGTTATTGATGAGAAAACCGTGTCTTTTACAGGAATGGGTGAATGACTAAGGCCTGTTCAACACTGTGAAAGTGTTGGTAACACTTAATAAGATGACTAAGCAGACTGCTCCAGGGCTTTTGCATTTATTTATTATTATTATTTATTACTCAGAGTTTGCTGAGGACTGTTAGTCCCAGAAGGAAACTCCCATTCAGCTTGCAGAAAAATGCTGGGGAAAGTGGCACAGATGAAGAGACTAACAAACAGGAGAGGGTGTGCATTGTATTTATATGTGAGAAGTATGACCTGTATGTGTATTAGCTTGCATTATTAGATTAATTCGCATTCACTATTCCTGTTCATTAAAAATTATTTCAACTTTGCCAGAACCTTGTGAGCTCTTCGAGGTGAGAGTGGACAAGGAGAGGATTCAGTGGGGATGACTCAGGCTGTTGTCATCCTCAGTCATCCTGTGACCTATCCTGTCTCACCCTCTTCTTTCTAGCCTCTTAGCAGGGCCTGGTCTGGGACATGCTCTGTGTCAGATCTTGGGGAAGAGGCATTTAGCCCTGGGGGATGGAAAAGAAAAAATGGATTGTTAGGTGGTGACAATGCCTAGCCCTTTATGATACCTTCCCCAACCCCAAAGAAAGGAGGAAGAACAGGCTGTCCTGTCACCACCGTAGTGAAAGCCCCTGCCTTGGGGCAGCTACATGGCTTTACAGTGTAATATGTAATAAGAGATTAGAATTAAAAGAAAAACTGACTAACCTCTGAATCTCCTGAGAGCTTGCTCTTTCTCTAAGTCTGTCCTTATTTTTAACAATTCTTCTAACCTAATAAACGAGGCATCTTCTTTAGTATGAGTCATTTAGGGGGACAGTTTGGGTTCTTCAAGTTTTGAGGCTATTTTAAATTCTCAGGCTATTCATTGTCTGCATGTGCTTTGTTTTGTTTGGTTTGGTTTGGTTTGGTTTTCCTTCAAGCTCTCAGTTCTATATAATATAAAAGTACTCAGAGCTGTATAAATTATGGCCCAAGATGCCTCAGGGGACTTGGTAGTGAGTTACAGCACTGTGTCTGCATACAGTGTCTCAGCTGCTCCGATTTACTGGTCCAAGTGGAAGGAGGCTGAGAATCATAACAGCTTCAGGAGAGCTTGATGGCTGATGGCAATTGGTGCGTCCAGTCAGTAAATCTGGCCTCTATAGGCAGGGATTCATGCTGCCAGACTGCTCTGGCACACCAACTTGAGGTATAGGGCTGATGGACATGGAAAACTTGATTGCAGCATTTCAGAGTAACCTTAAGAATTGTCTGGGGTTTTGGCCCTGTGCCAAAGGCTCGCCTTAGCCCTGGGGCGGCTGCCTCCAGAACCATCCTGTGAAATTTCTGGAATTGGCAGCCAAAGTCTCAGTTGTTCCCAGTGCCACCCACTGCTCAGCCCCCTCCCTGACCACCCTGGGAATTTGTCTCTGACTCTGTCTGCAGGTTTGGGTCTACCAAAAAGAGTGACTAAATTGAGAAGAACATGCTTGGGTCATGTCTGCTCTACTCTCAGCTGGCCTCATCTTGCCCGTTTAAGTTCTCCGATATACTAGAACCAGAACAGTATAAGCAGGGTGGAGGAGAGGCAGAATATTAAGTACCAGGGGAGCAGTCAGGACAGGGCAAAGGCATATTTAGGATAGGTGGGGTTCAGCCTGCACAATGATAGGTGTCCAACAGCTGTGGAAAATGATAACAAATGGATAAAAGAAAGATTTATAGGAAGATGGTGTGTGCAAACTGGGGCATGAGAACTGCACTGGTTCCCATTCAACTATGTTGGAAACCTCAGCAAAACAAGACAGCCCCTTGCTTCAAAGAGCTTACGTCAGCTGAGGAGCCGTGCTTCATGGCCTGTACCTGGAGAACCTGCAAAGGCTTAGAAAACACGCTAGCAGCTGGTAACGTGTCTGTAGCTAAGAGTATGGAAGCACTTTTATATTTGTGTGTTGCAAATATTTACGCATTAAGTCATTGCAATTAGGAATAATTAGAGTGGAATGTACCTTGTATTCATGGAGCCAGGAACTAGACCCATGTCATAAATGCTGAGTTTATTTCTGTTCAAACTCAATGGGGTGGGATGCAGAGTCTTCAGTGCCTTCCCATGGCTGTGCCCAGCGCTGGCACACAGTACTGGGGTACAGGTGGTGGTGAGAATCCATATTGAGGGTTTAAAGCATGGATGCAGGTTTGGGTCTTGAGCTATGCAGTGTGACCCCTCTCCAAGGCTATTTAATTGGTATTTAATTTTTTTATATTATTGGGTAATTCGTGGAGTAATATCAAATATTGCTTACCAGCTACCCAGGAGCAAGATTTGTCTTCTCATGGGAATACATAGTAAGAAGCCTTTCTGCCAATACTGTTCCTCCCAGCCTTCCTAGAAGAAGAACTGTTACAAATACAAGTTAGTCTTTGTTAAGAATAAAAGTTTCTCATTGGTAAGTGGAGGGGATTTATCTGCTGGCTAGCAAAGGGCCCAGAGAGCTAGAGTAACGACTTCCAGACCAGCTTTGCTAGTGAGATTATAGATGGCCACGAGTAAGGCACTTACTTAAACTGTTCTGTTGTGGGAAACATATCCTCGATACCTATTTGGTATCTTTTGAAGTTGGATTGCAAAGTGAGTAGGAGATGCCATTTAAGGCAAATCCAATTTGTAGAAGCTATTGATGTTTCTAGCAGCCAGGAGTAATCATGGGCTTCTTTTGCTTTGCTTGTACCACAGCTGTATTGTTATTTCATAGTGTTGTGAGGCAACATTATTCATAATTGTGGTGATTAAAAATGACAGAGCACATAAACTGCTTTTTAGTACTTTGTATTTATACCAAGCTATTTATTAATTATGTAACTTCCCAACATATTATTACTTCACCTTAATGGGTGTCTGACTGTGTTAATCAGTCCTCTGCCACACCACTTTAGTGCTCCCTTTAATTGCCATTGGCTTTCTACCATGTTTGCTATTAGCATGTGCGTGGTGGTCTCTTTGGTTTTGGGGCCCAGGATGTTGAGTAGGTTGACATGATGTGTTTTGTCGACAGTCTCAGCATTTGTGGGAAGCTCCGTGCCGGTACAGCAATTGTGAATATCACCAAACAGGGTGAGAAGTAGAGACATATCATATCCTCATCTGCACCAGAACTGACTCAGCAGCTCTGCAAATACTAAACTAGATCAGCCTAACCCATGCCTGTGGAAGCTCTGTATTACCTCGCTTGCTGGAGGAATGATGGCCTGGGGCTGTGCAGCTGTGCCTAAAGGGTGACATTTAGCAACAGGATAATCAAAATCAACTGTGCCTTAATACTGTAAAGTACTTTTCTGGCTTGAGGAACATATTGCCAACTCTTCTTAATATTAGGTGTGTTTTGAAGTTGGACGGTGATGTGAGTAGGCTGTGTCATTTTAAAGTGAATCCAGTCTTTAGAGATAGTTGAAATCTCCAGCTACCATGAAATATGTTGTCACTTCAATTACAGTTGCAAGTACCTCTCTCTTATTTGTTTCCTGTAATATCAGACAGACTAGGTAAATATATATCTTTTTTAATGAAGCACAATATAGTTTTAAATGGTTTATATCAAGTTGTTTCCAGTTTGTTATAAACTCCTGATTTCTAAATATCCCATTATTTGTTCCATATGTTTCACTGAAGTCATTGTTACCAGTACAGCAGAAAATACGTAAATAATCTGGTAATTTAACATAAGTTTGTGATTTTTCTTAAGTTACTGTCAATCAAATATCATTAGTATAAACTGAAATCAAAGCAGAGCCAAAATCTGTAATTAAATCATGGAGGATGTACTGAGACAATGAGAAAAGGAGGAGTGCTCTTGTAGGCTGTACTGCATACAACTGTCATTGTGTTCGTTAGCTGAGAGACCACAGAAGTCTTGAAGGAGGTAGTTATTCATGACAGTGACTATGCTTTTGTCAAACAGGTTTCAAAGTGCAGTCATGACAGTTAGTATGAATACATTAATTGTGTTTGGTTTTCACTTAAGCTAGGTATTCCATGCTATATGAGGGAATAAAACCAGCTCATTGTCCTGACATAGTAAGAAAACTAAAAAAAGTTTGTGGAAGATGCTCCCAACTTGTTGATGAACCTGATGAGAACAGGGTGATGTAGAAAGTCTCTGTTCTGTGAAAAAGGAGGTCACAGAATGGAGCTGGCAAAAGAGTCAAGTAATGCTTCATGAAAAACTTCAGCATTTCCTGACCAAAAATGTCCTGATTGCCCAATGCAAAATACAGCTTTTTTCATTTTGTTTCCCTTCAGTCCCTTTTCAGTAATGAAAAAACGAAAAGGAGAAGGACCAGATTGTAAGAAGAAAAATATGGAAGAGGAAAATGGGAAGGGAAAACAGCATGGAATACTTAAAAGTTTGTGAAAATCCTTTTAGAAACATTTAGAAAAATCTAAAATATATGAACATTTTCAGATTCAGGAAAACGTCACTTTAAATCAGAGATGGAAAAAGAAAAAGCAGACCACTCCCGGTCCTAAAAATCTCAGTTCTCACAACGAATGCAAGATACCACAGAGAAGAATTATTTATGTGAGCAGCGTTCCTTTTTTTTCCATTAGATAGGTTTTTTCAGAATTTGAAGGTGTCTTAGTTAATCGTGCATAGCTTTGTCTGACGTATTTTCCACCGATCTCTGTGTCATTACATCAACTAATAAACCACATGGTACTTCTGAATCAGATAAGCAGTTCCAGCTGCCTTTAAACCTGCACATTTTCTCCTCATCAACCTGTGTTGTTGCCCTTGCGTCCATCTTTGATTTTGATCAATTTAGAGGTGTGTTTTCAGACGTGCTATGTATGTAGCGATTATCCTAATGAAGTCAATTGCATTACTTTCAGTCTGTGGCTAGGAACCCAAGTTTCCCTTTCCCAGTTTTCAGGGGAAATTTGTGATGATAAGGTTCTCCATTCAACTCAGGTGAAAATCCTATTGGGCAAATTTAGCATATTCACGTTATAGCTTTTATATTGACAAGTTCATGAAACAGCCAATTTAACTACATAATGAACACTTACCTGTTATTTGGTTATTCTCTGTTATGCTTTTCTTCTTTCTGGAATTCTCTTTCTATTCTGAATCTCCACTTTTGTTCATAGACTCTTGCTCTGAAAATGCTAGTCCAAAATTAGCCCCATAGGCAGTCCCTGATGAAATAGATGTACATGAAGATAGAAGTGCATGGAATAGAAGTACATTTCCTCTGCCAAGGTAGAAGGTGCGAGGCCAACAGTAGGCTTTAGCTTCACAGGGTAAACCACAGATCTGAGAAGGAGGTGTTCCCTAAGGATAAGCCACAGAAATCAGTGTGGAGCAGGGTGCATGACACAACAGATAACGCATTGCGTTTCAGTGCCAAGAGCAGTGTTCAGCAATGGAAATGGAAGATACAGCCATTTTAGAGACAACTGCTGATTTCACAGTCACTTTGGGAAGCCATATCAATGTTGAAGAGGAAGAAGAGATGAAGCTAGACTTCACCAGGCAAGAACAAGCAGCATATGTTAGGGCTGCTGCAGTGATGGCTCTTCCAGTGTTTCTGTTGTAAGCTCCTTTTTTCAGGGGTTTATAACTTGCTCATAAAAATTTACTGCAAGCTATAATTTGGCACACAGGGTTCCAGCCTGAGAGCATACTGCTTTTCTTATTTAAACTACATTTGGTTTATTGACGGGCCTGTTTTCAGATTGCAAGAGAGTGACGAGTGAAATAGAAATCTAATTGTTTCAGAAACTTTTTTTTCCTTTTTTAATACTCTCTAGCCCCAAAACAGCTTTAAACATCTACTGGTGCCTTTGAGTATTACAAAGACTTAAAACTAGTTAAGAAATTCATGTTTAAATAGTGGCTACTGTGCATATTGAGTAATTATACTTAAAGCGTATAGCGTCTTTCAGCCTGAATAATCCCAGTGCAGCTTTCCAGCTTTCTAGATACAGAAACATAGCTGAAACAGAGATATCAAGCAGGATAAAGTGAAGCAGTTAATATAGACCTATACAGCAGGACTGACTGTGATTTGGGCCAGGCCATTCAATTTAATGTATCTGCTCTTGCAAAAGACACCAGAGATGTCGTGGATCAGATTTTCAGGTACTGCCTTTCTGTTATGGAGAATACGGGTAGGAATGAAAGCAATTTTACAGTTACAGTTTAAGCCATTGCTGTATTAAAGCTTCTGATTTGAAAGCTCAGTCACGGATACATGGTTTATTGACTGTTCAGAGCTAGTGCTACAGGCAAGGAATTCAGGCTTTGCAGATCCCGATTGTGGTGTTTGAGTGTCTGTGAACACTGGGAGGCTAATTCTGATCAGTTAGCCAAGCTGCTCTTCAGCTCCTGCTTGCCTGACAACATCCTGCCCTTCCCTGTCACCCTTCTGCTCACAGGCTGACATCCCTTGCACAGTTCTTAACCAGGACTTTCAAATACCATGGAAGAAATGTTGAAATTGCAAAGCAAAGCACTCAGAAATTGAAAAAGATCTCTGTGCAAGCTCGATCCCGTGCTCCTATGCGTATGTAATTCTGTGGGTTGGAATTGCATGCACTGAGCTTTTGGATTCTAGTTTTATGGTGAAAATATCACAGAAAATACCTGTATTTATTTTGTGCAAACCAGTTCACATTTTTAAACCAGCTTTACTTAATCCTATTAAGTAAAAACATGCTAAATATGTGTCCACGTTTGCAGATGATCCTTGCAAATGTTTGAGAACTTGGGCCTGAGCAGTTGATGTTGCACATACGGAAGAATACTTCTCTGCCATGTCTGAGCACACCTTTTGGATCTAAGCATGAGAAAGTGTTTTGGGGTGGTTAGTTTGTTTTTCAGTATCTAAGCCAATGTGAAGCAGTACCTTTCTTGACAAAATAAACTTCTGAAAGCATATTTGGAATGCTTTTGTAATATCTTGCGTCCATATTTTGGTAATGTCAAGGAGGAGGGAAGATTGGCATTTTATGAATACAACTGCTGGGATCTCCTAGGCATTTCACTGGACCTGTTGAAAAGCTGGTTGTATCTTTTACCTGTTGTAATGGAGATACTGGGCTCAGGCTCACTAGAAACTCCTATTTCAGACTTGAATTCTTTGTGTGGAATGTCACAAAACTGAAGCACTATAGCAAGGTATCAGATCTAACTCTTCCTCCTTGTACCCAGAAAAATGAATTTTACAATCTCAAAAAGTGCTTTTACTATCACAGGGTATTTGTACTCTCATGAAGCTTAAAGCCATACTTCTTGTACCTCCCACCCTGACTGATCTCACCGTTTCGAGATTTGTCTTGGCTAATTCAGGATTCCTATTGCACCCTTGGGGATACAACTTGGAATACTTTTTTGAAGAAAAAGTTTGGCTATATAGGTACATACCAAAAAGACCAAGCAAAGGAATTTTTAGACTGTGTGTGGTCACTGTACTTCAGCAAATCAAGTGGACAAATTACTCTACTGCCATATCTGTTTCTCTTGGCAGAACGCTGACAGTCTTCTGGCATCCCATTGCAACTGTCCTCCACTGTTTGTGATCAGACTTCATTCTGCAGATTGTGTATGTGTGTGTAGGGATTCGCCATGCTAATTTGCATAGCTAACATTAGAGAGGCTCTTCTTGAAAGGTAATAAATTACAGATGCTGTAGTCTGTATAGATGTATTTGGGAATAATCAGCACATTGCAATTTCTTCCACTTGGGGACAGCTACTGCAGAAAGATTATATGGATTCAGCCCTTAGCACGGATGTGCTGGAGAGAAGATGAAAGTTGGTTACGATAAGTAATCTTGTCTCCTGAATGACAGGCACATGCCTTCCATACAGGGGGAGGCTTCTGGGATTTGGGGATTGTGGGATTTGGAGGAGCAGATTTAGGAAACTAGAACGTCAGTACCAGTCACAAGTGTGTGGGAGGTGGAGTAGCATGGAGAGTGAATAGAGTTGAAGAAGGGGAAAGGGGCTCAGCAGGGAAAGGAGGAAAAGGACACCGTGAGGAGCAGCATGGAGGGAGAGAGGACAGGTATGGGTCCTGATAAGGCCCTGCCCTGCCTTCCCCAGCCTCCTGCATGACCTGGCCCTCTGGGGAAGGGGGTCTGAAACCCTGCTGGCACCAGGAGGCAGTGATGGGCTGCTGCTCTCTGGACCCTTCCTGCCCCAGCAGCCTGGTCCCCCCACATCTCACAGCCTTGCTGCCTTCACACCTAGGGCCGGCAGGAGGCCAAGAAACCATTTTCATGGAGGGGGCAACTGCTGAGAAGGGCAAATGTCCATGTTCCTTCTGTCAGTGCAAGAGGCCTGGAGAGCCAGCACGGGTGCTGGGTCGGTGCTGCTGCACAAGGGCATTTTGGGGCAGCACAGCTACTGAGGTGAGGGAGACATGGCACAGGCACATCAGCACAGTTTTATTTGGTTTTGCCAGTCCTACTGAGGAATGTCTGTTCTTGCTTCTGTGACTGCTCTCATGAAAAATCGGAAACGTTTTCACAGACCGCACCATGTTCTGCACCATTTCTGTGCCACCTCCCAGCTCCTCTAGGCTTTTTGGGAGGAAGCTGCTCGAGGAGGGAGGGTCAAGCATCACTGGAGAGGCAGAGGAAAGCAGACAAGTAAGACAGAATGGGCATTGTGTGGCTGGGGCTGTCATTGCCGAGGGGTTGAGGGAGTGTAGAGGGATAGTGAATGAGAGTGATGAGAAATTATTGTTTTAAAATCAAAGAAATTAAATGGCACACAATTCCGCTAACACAGAGTTGAGATTGCCCAGTGGCTAAACTTATGCTTTTGAAATTTAAGACAGGAATTCTGGCGCTGATTATCCCTAGTTCACTCCCCTAAGATAACACAGGAGAGGACAGGGATGTGTAGAATTTACTTAGCCTATTGATCTCTCTCTAGCCACAGGAGAGACTTAACTACAGATTGACATGCTACTCCCAGCTGTTTAACACTGCCCCCCCCCCCCCCCCATTGTTTTATTAACAAAGAGAACAAAACTAGAAACTTGCCAGCCCAACGTGCAGTTAACCTGGAGCTAATGTTACCTACTGACAACTTGTTTGTTCTCTTCTGGAATATCCAGTTCAGGGAAGCAAAAGCATCTGGAAACCATGGAAGAAAGAGTTAATATAAGCCAGAATGAGAAAATACATGGTTCACACAGACTCCAGTGCAGCCTCAGCTGTCCCACAGGAGCTGGCAAAAGCCACTGGGCATTGTCTGCCTTCCTTCTTACTGCCTTCACCACCCTAAGAATAGCTGACAAGCTGAGAAGGTCCGTTCCCACAGTCAACGGAGGATGTTTGAAGTTACCTTTGCCAACCTCTCATCTTCTCCGCACCCAGTGCAGCAGTGGAAAGAAGGCTGCAGCTGCAGGTGTTCACAGGGCTTGCCTTATTTCAGTACTGAGCTGTGTGATCTCAGTATATATCCTGGCGGCTTCTTACCCTGGATGGTCAGCAGGGGGGAAACACATAGATGTTACCCTGCATATATAAACCAGCTGCTTAAAAGAGTCATTTGGGTATAGGCAAAGTGTTTGAGAAATTATGGTAAGGTCATAGGGTTCATTTTTATGCGCAAACCTCAGCCTTTGTATATGTGACAAATATAGGTGACTTTTGTTCATAGTAGCTCATCTAACTTACATTTGCTTGAACAGAAAAGCACACATTCTGCACAGGTGCTGAGTGCAGCTTCCAGTATTATGGGCCATTGCATAGAGAGGGCAGAGATAGGATGGTTTTGCTGAGTACTTCTTTTCTGGTTTTCAGAGTATGAATTATGACCCTCTTTCTTTAAATTTTTCTTTTTTCCTGTTGGCTTTTGGAAATTTGGCTTTGCTCTTTAGGTGATGAGGAGGAGAGAGCACTAAAAGATGTTGTCAGCAAATACTAGGTGCACACAGAATGCTGTGTATCTGCAAAGATTTATGTCTGGATAATCAGATAGTCTCTCTCCCTGTGTTACTGTATGGAATTCTAAACATCAGGACACATTTTTTTTAAATTTAGCAGACATTTCTCATCTGCACCTACTAGAGGATGTGATGCATATATTATCTTATGTATTTTAAAATACATGCAGCTTTAAAGGCAAATGAACTGCTGGTTTCTGTCAGGCTGCCCTTGGCTTCCTAAGTGCTAAGTGCCTTTTTTTTGTTAATGGTTTACTTTTTTGTTTCTGTGCAGTTATGGAGGATTTAAGAAGGAAAATGCATTCAGTTGCATTGGCTGTAGCATAAAGGCCCTCATACAGATTATTGTAGGTATGCACTGAAGATTTACTGTCATTATTTCTTAGAAAACCTTTTTAAAAGTGCACATTAAAGTTTGTTTGTGAACACCTGTGTAACTGTGAAAATGTAAGCTCTTGAAAATTAATGGAAATTGTAACAGTAATAATCATTAATATTTGTGTAGAGTCTTTTATTTCAACAAGTCTGAGATTGCTTCACCAAGGCATAGGTCAAGCTGCTTGTCTGTGGAACACCGTGTGCAGAACATGGAGACTTCTGGCAGTTTAGGGTAGGACGAGAGGGATCACACAGAGCTAAAGAAGGATAAGAGCATTACAGCGGGCTGCGGTTTTACTGTATAAACGGTATTCACTTAAGAGATTGGGATGTGACTCTCTATGCTTTCAATTAGTGTCCTGCAACCTCAGCTGGGCTAGTCCATTGCTACTTCAAACATAGTTTCACAGTGCATGGGCTTTCAACAGCAAACATGGTTTAAAAAGTTCTCCCCTACTTCTTCATTCATGCACCAGGGTTTGACTGTTGTTGTCCCTTCTTTCCATTATTAGTGTTTATGGGATCCACAGTTTGAACTGAACACATCCTGATTAAAATTAATGTTCTCTATTTTTGACTCTGATAAAATCACTGGTCTGGTTCACAGCATGGCTCTGCAAACACTTGTCTTGGCTGAACTGAGGGCATGCAAAACAAAGCAGGAATGAGCAAAAAAGGGTAGAAAACAGTGGCAAGAATTCCTTAAGTCGGTGTTGGTACCAAAGTGCCTGCTTTATGATACGGGACCCTGAGTTCAATTAAGATGACACATGATGAACACACCTACAGTGGATTTTGGTCATACTTTGTATATGTGACAAATTTAAGTGGCTTTTGTTCAGTGCAGGTCATCCAAGTTACATTTGCTTTAATAGAAAACTACACATTCAGCACAAGTGCTGACCATGACTGCCAGTGTTATAGGATATCACAGAGAGAGGGCAAAGATAGGATGGCTTTGCTGTGTACTGAAGTAAGAACAGCAATATTTGATAAAATGCAATATTGTGTAACTAATGCCCTGACGTGTACCCCTGTAGAAGTGAAATGGAAAGAGGCCTTTATGTAGTGCATCTTCTTGTTCCTTGAATTGTGATGGTTAAAATAAATTATTGTATGCCACTAAATCTAGCAATCATAGAACAGTGTTGGGATGCAGCCACATATTTTGATGCTATCTCAAGTAACCAGCCTGATGTTCAATATTTAATTTAACAGGAATCTGAAGCCCTAGGAATGGTGGCCAGCCTGATACTTCTAACATACTAATTGATAAATCTTGCTTTACAGCTGCATCTGGGACCAGTCTTTGTATGTCCTTTATCTCTTTAATTCCTTTTGCACGGAACAAGACAAATTGGAAATGAAAAACACTGGCTTATTGTATTCATCTAAGGACATGCTAATTGAAAATGATTGCTTCATACTGGGCTGGATTCAAAAATATGTACATCTCTCTTTCTCTCTTTTACACATTAATCCATTAAATATTTGTGTTGAAACAGGAATTACTAGGTCAGAGGGAAGTGAGATAAGTAAACCAGAGACAGGCACTTAAGAGGTATCCATACAATGGGCCAAATTCCTATGCCAGCTCCTAGATCCTTTGGCACAGATGTGATTGCCAAAATCTACATTTTCATTAAAAGCAAAACAAAACAAAGTTTTGAGCTTTTAGACCCACAAAGATAATTTGGAAAACATGAACAAGAAAAGAATTTTTTAACAAAAAGAAAATCATAGATTTTCTTAAGCACATTTAAAGCTACTAAAACAGAAGTTTTAAGTTAATCTGGAAGAGGATTTGATGGAAGAATTGCTTGTACTCTCTTCAGCCAATTCAGTTTCTTTCTCCAATGAACTTGTTATGGTAAGGAGAAAGGGGACATATCATAAACCTTAATAAGGAGATTTTTAAAAATCTGATGATTTTTAATAATTATAAAATCATTATCAAAAATTTGGACTAAAATCTAAAGGGATTTTGTTCAGGTTCTACCACCTGAAAACCTTAGTAGAAAGACCTTCAAACTACTTAGGGTTTGGGGTTTTTTTGCAGGGAGGGGGTAGTGATACCAGATGAAATGTGTATCATGT
This sequence comes from Haliaeetus albicilla, assembly GCF_947461875.1. NCBI lineage: Eukaryota > Metazoa > Chordata > Aves > Accipitriformes > Accipitridae > Haliaeetus > Haliaeetus albicilla. Next base: position 6,535,860 of record NC_091490.1, read on the forward strand.
ATGTTGCATGCTGGTGGTGTCAATTTGAAGGATTAAAGTAAAATAAAAGACCAGTTAATATTATAAATGAACCAGTGTACTACATCACAGAGAGTATATGGCCCTTATGTTACAAGAGCACACACTTTTCCAGTTAGGAGTGCTGTGCGCACAGAGTATAAAGTCCCATACACAACAGTAGATCAAAGAATAGCAGTAACTGTAAGTTTCAACTGAGAACTGTTTGTGACAGATTGCAGATGCATAGCAATAAGCTCCTTCGTGGCTAAATTGCCAGTTATTGAACAGTGGCCAACAGCAAAAAGTGGGTCATAATGGCTTTTCTTTATTATGCAGAATTACATTTTTTTATCTTGTTTATCATCACCATTATTATATTGCCATTTACATCCTAGATCACCTACCCATCATTGGAAGGGCATGAAATTTTGCCAGCATTATGTTGTGCCTAGGATTTAGAATTTACCAATTTTTCACAACTTCTCAGCTGGCATTAAAAGCAACAAAAAATAAAGTTTTGACTTATTGTGGTCCCTAACTCCAGATCTTCTATCCTTCCATAAATGTTAGCATGCATTCGGAGCTGGACTGTTGTCTTTGGCATAAAAACTTTTTGGTTTTGTTTGTTTGTTGTCACTTTAAGATATCAGATGACGTGCCAGTGGGTTTGCATCTGGGACAGCTATGTCAACTTTTTACTAATAGTCCAACCCCACAACTTAAGGGGAGAAAGGCAGAATATCCCAGGTGAAGTGGTGAGAGCTTGGCTTTGTTGACATTGTGTGCGGACCTGTGGCCTTCCATTTTTCACAGTGCTCTTCCTGCGCTGGGCTATTTGTCAGTGGGTTTATACACAGAAGAGAAGAGAGCAGTCCTGTGAATTGGCACCCAGTTCATCCTTGTCTGTCTGAGACGGGAGAGCTGAGTAACTTGACTGTTGGAACAGGAAAGAATTCACAAAACTTGTTTTGCCAAAAAAAAAAAAAAAAAGTGACTTTTCAGAACAACCTGCAAATGGATACAACAATTATATGCTTTTGGTAATAGCAAAATCATTTCTTCCTACTATTAAACTTGGCAGCACGCTCTGAGCTGTTCCGTCTTCATCACTGTGAAGAAAGTTCTCTTGGTCAAATTGGACCAGCAGCTACAGCTGCCTGATGCTGCCATTGAGCCCTGTCTGTCTTTGAGGTCCGTGGTGTGAGCTGGCTCACCTTGCAGCTGGTTGTCAGTCTATTCTGAAACCAGTAGTTCAGGTGGTGGAAAGAGGAACGTGGTTGTTGTGCACAAGGAGCAGATATTTGGAGTAAGATGCTGCTGTTTCCAGCCAGTGGTTTTTCAGAGCGGTCCTGTTGCTGATGGCCGTCCGGAAAAAGGTCAGCATTCTGTGTGTCAGCCCTCTCTGAGGTATCCGTGCTGGTGGAATTGCAGAATAGCTCTGAAATGGTCTTGGGGAGAAAGGCTTTCAGTTCTTATTTGCCCCTGGAGTGTTGTTTTTGATTCTCTGGAGAAGTGAAGCTCTCTACCAAAGACTTGTTGTTTGTACTCTGGTCAGTTTTTTACATGCTGTGGGACCATGCCCTTGAATGCCTTGTAGGAAAGAAAGATGGGATCCAAATTGCAAGGATGATTCAAATTCATACAGTGATCCTGAGAAGAGAGCAGAGGGCAGGGTAATGCCATAGCAGGCTAGATGGATAGCCTGTAATGCCCAAATGAATTGCATTTTTGTGGTTCAGTTTAAGAGGTCACAGCTGAGGACGTGACTGGCCCATCAGGTTGGCACAGTGTCTCCAAGGCAACTGGAGATAATACAAAATATTCCTCACAGATGCTGCTGTGGGAAAGTACCCTTTCAGCCATGACAACATGAATATACTTTTCTCCTTCTTTTTTCTGCCCTATGCCAAGAATGTTTTATATGCTGAGAAAACCGATTTTAATGCAGGGGGAAAGGACTATAAGAAATGGTTGCAAGCTTAATTAAGGCTTGAACCCACTGATCTGATTCATTTGCCTTGCAGTGTGATGTTTCAGCTGATTTGCAGAGAAGGCCAGCCTAGGGGAGAAGACGATTTTACCCAGTGCTCTTAGAGGTTCTCCTCAGTTGGCCAAATCTTTTATGTGCCCTGATGAAGGGTCATTTCCTGTTGTCATTGACATTGTTTGCCAAAGTTTGGTCCGTGTGGCTTTTCAGGGTGAATGCACAAATGTGTCTGTGGTAATCGGCTAGTGTAATCCTTTGTGGCTGACTGTGTCCTCCATGCTGTTGTTGTGCCAGGGCATGCTTTAACTCAGAGAGCCTGCGGGCTGTACTCTTATGTTTAAGAGCTGTGATTTTTGTCATGGTAAGTTTTGAGGGAAAATCATGCGTTAGTCATGGTAAAAAATGTCAATAGAGAACCAAACAAAATAACAAAAAATTGGGGTATGTTTTGTGCTGCCTGACATGGGGTATTTGGGTACATGGACTTGGCTGATCCTAAGCAGAACTAGGTTCACACGTCAATCAGTAACATGTTATTCATTGTAAACAGGATTCAGAGGCAGAAGGAGTAACCTCTACCATTTTTATCATTTCTTTCGTCCCCATCCTGGGCTCTAATTTTAAAATCTTTTCTGTGCAGTGGGTACAATCTGCCACACGGGTTGCTCAGCATTTGTTCTGCTTCCTCTGTCTTGCTTTTCTGTGCTGCTTGGTTTTTCTTGGTGACCCCACAGTGACAGCAAGATAGTGATTGCGGTTGACTCTGTTGAGACCTGACTGCTCATACTCCTTACCTGAAATCATTAGATTTTATCTCCCCACACCCTGTCTTTCCCTGCCCTCTAACCCAATCAAGCTTTAGTCTTGGCCTCCCAGAGGTCATGATTCTTTTCTTTGTCCTTCCAAATCTTATCTTCTCCACTAAATTAAGTTCAAATTTTGTCCTGCCACCAGCTGTTCAACTGGGAGGTGCCACAGAATTCACAGTGGCATCTTGTTGGCCTGGCTGTCTGTTAGGCCCAGTGTTACCTTTTAAGCCTTACCTCCTCAGGAGCTCTCCTAATTTTATTGTTCTCTAGATCTCTTAATGGTCAATAAGGAGGAATGTGATGGCAGCATATCCCAGCTGTCTTGGACAGCTGTCTGAGAATGAGGGGACACAGTCATCTTCTGGAAGGCCTCAGCCTCAGTGTTTACGAGGAGGGTGTCAGTGACGGAGACAACTAGCTGTTTCATGTCTAAACGTGGGTAAGAGGCATCCTTCCAGAACGGCTGGTTAACATGACTTTGATGAGTCTGCGATCTTTAAAACATTAAAGCTGTCTCCCACCAACAGTGGGTAAGAAACCCAATAGTACAACAGGTACCTAGTGTTACAACAGGTGACAGTGGCCACCAGCAAATGGTGCACAACAGGCATGAAAACTGGAATAGATGGATGTGACCTTCCTATTGCATAGTAATCATCTAAAAGGTAGAGAGTGGTCATAAACCCAGAAGCGGGAGGCTTAGTGTCCTTTCCATACTGTTTGCTTGAACTTTGACAGCTCTGAATAGTCTTGTTACGCATGCATCAGTCCAAAAGTTTTCTAAATTTCACTTTCCCTCCACGCTAGTTCCCCACAGCAATGAACACTGAAATCTCACATATTCTGTGAATAAGTATTCCCTTTCCTCAGTTTATAAATTTGCCATCTTTTAATTTCATTGCATGCCCTTTTGTCCTTCCTGTGCAAAACAGAAGATCCCATTATATTTTCTCTTAGGCCTTTACTTTAGAGGCTGTTCAAGAAGTCACCTTTTCTCTCCTTTTTAAAAATAGTAGTCCAGCTTTTTCAAAGTCAGTATTTTCATCTACTCTGCTGCGTTTGGCTAAAGAAGCCTCACAAAAGTTAACCCTGCACCTCAAATATATAGAGACCCTTAGGTTGTCCCTTAGTGAGTTCTGGGTAAAACTCTTTTACTTGCCTGGCTTGGTTGGAAAATGTCCGGAGATTGATGAGGTGGAGTATTTGGCTGTGTACAGGTACTGGCTCCATGAGGATTAGGAAAAGGCGTTCTAATAGTGAAGATCCATTCTGAACTTATCTTTAGGAGTCCTTCACTCTGGCTATGCTTTTATGGCCGATAAGCCTAGGTCACATAGCTAAAGTAGTTTTGAACACCTCTAGGTCCCCTGTCTCAGCAAGGGATAGTATTTGTGCTATCTTGAACCCAAGTCCTCTGTGTTACTGTAACAGACTGCCAGCTGGTAGCTCAAAGCTCAGCTTTTAAGGCAGTCTTCTATAAAGATTTTCTGCTGAAGGGGACAATATAGTTTCCCTGGCAGTTCAAGAGAGTTGTGTCATGCATGCATGCATGCATCAGTAGTTGTGCGTGTGGTCACACGTACAAGGGCTCTGTAATCTGTTATGCTTCTCATTATTTGGAAGAAGCACAACTGTATGTGAAGTGCCTGTTTCAGGATATGCGAAAGGCTGATACTAGCGAATGGTTTCAGAGATAAATTTCTCAGGCCAGGAATGTTCTGAAGACATTCATCACAGAGAGAACGGTCCTGTGATGTCATATCATGTAATGGTAAGGTCATGTGTATATAAAAATCATGAAAGCAGGAAAGACTAGTAGGCCCACCGCTCATGCCCCTTGTATTTTCCTTGCATACGTTTTCCAACTGCATATTTGCCTGTTTGCTCTTTAGCTTCTCTTTAATTAGGGGGTAATTAAAAAGGCACCAGACTCAGAGATGAAATTTAAAGAGTTCTTATTTCAAATGTTCATGTTTGGCAGTGAGAAAAGAACACAGAAGGCTCACTAGGAGGAACATGAAGGTTTTTTTCTCCACGCAAAACATCAATCCAGGATTGTTTGGACAGAAAGAAGGGCTGCATCTCTCCATTCCCACAGGCCTTGGCATTTCCAGGATTGCAACCAGTGGGAGAGGAGTTGGAGCCAGAGGGATCCACAAAATCTCCTCCCTTGTCCCAAGGGTGAAAAGTGAAAAAGAAAGTGGAGCAGTGCTAGGCAGAGGCTGTCTTTACATGGCCTCCTCTGTTCAAGGCAAAGCATGGCCATTCCACCCCAGAGGATGGCTGTGTCAACAGTCATCTTGGGTCTATGGCATGCCTGTGCACTATGTAGTGCCCGTTCAGGAAGCTTGGTACTGCCTTTGCTCTGGCCTGCTCCACAGCTGGAAGCTCGCTAGCCCAGCTGTGGTGGCCTGTGTCTAAATTGATGAACTGTTCTGAAAGGCAGAAGTGAGCTCATGCCACTCTTTGTTCAGGCTAGTGTAGATATGCCACAAAGACCCCCTTGGCTATTAGACTTCTCTTTGTAGAGCAGCATGGAAATTTGATGCACGTATCTTTTCTTTAGTCTCTGGCTGCAATTCTTTGTGGTCAATCTGGAGAGAGTTTTACATCCGAAGAAGAGCTTTTGTGCTGAGAGCCTGTCTATCTTTTTCAACTGTATTAGCTGGTCTAATAAAAGGTACTGTTCGTCCCAGCAAACCTTTCCTCACTGTCATTAAAATATGTGTTTGTTTGCATATGGGAAGTTGAGGTTGTTTTGGACATTCTTCTGGGGAAGGAGAAAAGGACATGGCTTTAAAAAAAAATGAAGGTAGCTTTTGGAAAAGTTCTAATCATTCATTAAATGCAAAAGTTTATTCTCCTTTTCAAAGAATGCATTGTGGTCACATAGATCACTGTGAAATCAAAGCAAGTTTATGCCAGAACTCATCTCTTAAACAGAAAACTAAACTGACTGTCTTATTTTTTTTTCTCAATTATGAGGTGACTGGGGAAGAAATGTAAGAGGAAAGGTAGGGGTTTAAAAAGACATACTGTAGATTAATTCCGAGTTCCCAGCCTTTATTCACATAGAGTATCATTTGCAAAAGCATAATGGAAGTGTTTATCAGAATTCTGTGTGAGTAAATGAGGGGCCTAAGCAGGCCAAAATTTTGGAATAAGAAATCATCTGTTAGGTTCTGATGTGAAGGTGCTGGTAGAATTGGAATAAAAACCATGGAAACTTTTCCATGTTTAAATATAGAGACATGGAACGAAAGTTCTCTCCAAAAGAATCACAAAGCAGTGTAGCCGAAGACCAATGAAAATTAGCCTTTCCTGTGCAGCTGTATGGAGAGCAAGACTGAGACTATTCTTGCCTGTAGAGTGCACACTCGGTGCAAAGATCTCAAGGTGCTTTAGAGAATTAAAACCCAACGAATTAAGGCTCAATACAATCTAGAGACAAAAATGTACTTATATCTGCATTTTGTAGATGATTAATGAGTCACAGAGAGGACAAGTGTTAAATGTCTTGCTTTAAATTTGGAAATGCAGTATTGTATGTACTCAGACTGGAGGCTGTATATTGCCTATGCCCTTGAAATAACCTTATTCATCTGCACCTGGAAGTTGTTCTCCATCCACAAAACCCAGTGGGGCCATTTAAAGCCAATTCACAGGTGTCTGAAATTTTACATATAGAGGTGTGAGACTATTTAAAACATATGTGCAGGTGTTTACATTGCAAAGCGCAGGAGCAAGTCTGTGCACGTCCAATTTAGGTTTCATGTTGAAAGACAGGGCTACCTTAAAGGAAGTTCCAGGAACAGGTGGCAAGGTTGGCATGTTCCCAACTATATCAGAAAGGAGATAAACCGTACTATAAGGAGCTTATTTTTATGCTATATAAAGTAAATGCTGGTTGCTTGTTTGATTCTGCCCCCCCTCCCCCCCCCGCCCCCAAAACATCTAGGTGAATATTTCAAAGCATAAAGGTGCATTAGCAAACTACCTGAAGATGATTATACGTCTGGCATTCTCTCCAGTGTTACGGTTATTGATCTTCTGCCAGATGGCCTGATTCTCCAGAGCACTGCTCCTGACTCAGTGGCTATACACCAGTGACTGATGAGTTCAGGATGCTCTGAAAGTATCTCATGAGGCTCTTGGTGTTGCACAGTCCCTGCTCAGTAGGCATTTCAGTACAGTCAGAAAGCAAAAAGGACTAAACTGTGCACAGGAGATGAAGTGATTTGCTTAATGTCACTCAGTCGCAGAACTTGGTAGAACACCAAATCTCCCACAGCTGAGCACCACGTCATATCCATTGCACCGAACTGTCTCTCCAGTTCAGCACTTCCTAGACACCCAGCTGTCTCTGTTCACGCTGCTGGGCTGCTGGCAGATCTGAAGTGATCCCTTAGGTAGATCTGCAGGCAGACAGGAGCAGTAGGGGTGCTTGGCATGGCACCAGTTGCAAGCATGGCTCCCTGAACCAGGCATGAGTTGTTGAAAAGTGTACTAGGGATGCTAATGGCTTCTGGTTACAGCGTTTTCCAGAGATGTTATTGCTAGTAGGTGTTTTGTCTAGTTGGAGATGGACAGTTTTGTAAGCCAGTAACTTCTGGAGAGCTGTGTGGAACAGACCACTGAAATAGGACATCTAAAAATTGTCCAGGAGAAAAGTTAGTTCTCCCCTGAAGTTTGTAATCTTGTCAGGTGCCAAGCCTGGCACCTCAAGGAAGCAGAAGCACTTTTTTTTCCTGCTTCAGAACCAAAGTGGATAGACCAGGTATCCAGTTGTAGCAAGCCCAAGGCTGAAGGCAGCTGCCCTTCTCCTCAAGTGACACAGAGGAGTCAGTTGTAGAGGAGAGTGATTATAGGGAGTTACAGCCCTATACACCTCCTTTATCCTGGTTAATCTCTCTAGGAAGTAAGAGAAAGAGCAGTAAAAATGCTTGATTGTCTTAAGCGCCTGGAGTTTGCACATGGAAGAGATAGGAGAGGGGACAGGAGCTTTCTTTGGGTTTGGAAATAGGTTTGCGATAGCCTCCTGCACAGCCTCTGTCGCTGAAACAAATAGGGCAGGTCCCACCAGGAGCAGAGTCTTTTCTTCTCTCCCTCACCTCAGTAGGAGCTGGGAGAGCTCCCCGGTTGGCCATACCAGACCTCCTGTGAATTGAGTAGCTTCAACAGCAGCAGCCAGGCGGAGCTCAGCATATTTTAAGAGGGGCCCCACAAAGGCTTGAAGTCATCCAGCACCTTCAACACATCAACCCTGGATGCTCTCCAGAGCCTGAAAGTGCGGAGTCAGCATGCAAATGTAGAAATAAAACACATTCAGGCCCTGGGAGGTTTGGCTTGGGTGTGGTCCGAGTTCTGCCTGTAGTTTTGGGTCACGTTTGGCCCATGCTTGGCTTTGGACTCCTCATTCTGAACCTCCAGTGCAGGACTCGGCAGCACATTTCAAGATGCAACTATTCTGCCCAGTGCTGTTTGCATAGATAGTATCTGGGAGCATCAGGGCTCCAAGAACAGTGATAGCAGACATAAACAACTTTAACAACAAAATAAACTCTTGCTATCAGAGTCACAAGGCGAGCTGTCCAACACAACATTGGTCTCCGATTTTATATTTAATTTTAGAAGCTGAAACTAAATGTTTTAATTTTATATTATTCTCAACATAATGCTAATTTGCTCCAGATGTCCACTCAGAGCTGAACGCTGCCATTTTGCATAGAAAGCATGTGCGTCAGTGATTTATTCCAAATAGCTTCTATTTTACTGCATTTCATTTTATTCTCAATGAAGTACTTAACAACATGTTTCTCTTTAAGAATCTTACTTAATCATATGGATATAATTTCTTCAATTTACGTTTTCAGTTCTTTAGTGTGGTGGCCACAGGGTGTTTCTTAACGTAGGAAGATTAAATGCACATGTTGAAAGCTGCTTATATTTGATTTTGAGGCACTTTCATTTCAAAGTCCTTCACGTAAGGTACAGAAGTGATTGTGGTTTCCTGCTAGGTTATGGGATGGAGGTATAACTCTCAGGAAAACCTTGCAGATACCTTCTAAATGTTGGATAATCATGCATGACAATAACATAATTTCATTTCTTTCAAAACTGTGGCCTACTGAGAGTGTTTAAGACTTTTTTTATTGGGGTTCAGGAAAAAAAAGAGATTTAATTTTCTTGTCATTTCTGGGCTACAGTTCAACATTTCAATTTAAAACCTATTTCCGTTGAGTTCCATTTCCAGTTTTCCCTCAAAATATTATCTTAGAAAATGTCTTTTATTCAGTTATTTATTTATTTATTTAGCAGCATATTAAAAATTATGTGAGACAGCTCAATGTGAAACCTTTGTTATTTGAGCCTGGCTCATTCAGCCATTCCTGTACATGGGCTGCTATTGGTCAAGTATGTCAGGAATGTCCTTTGGCAGTGTCCTCAGGAGCTACGTCATGTGTGTAAAGCAGCTCCTGTGAACAAGTTGGTGTGGATATGAAGCTGATCTGAACCTAGGAAGCAAAGTCCAGGAAAGATTCTTACTCATCTTTCATTTTAAAGCTGACCCTGTGTCCTGGTTTTAGCTGGGATAGAGTTAACTGTCTTCCTAGTAGCTGGTACGGTGCTATGTTTTGAGTTCAGTATGCGAAGAATGTTGATAACACTGATGTTTTCAGCTGTTGCTCAGTAGTGTTTAGTCTAAAGTCAAGGATTTTTAAGCTTCTCATGCCCAGCCAGCAAGAAAGCTGGAGGGGCACAAGAAGCTGGCACAGGATACAGCCAGGGCACCTGACCCAAAGTGGCCAACAGGGTATTCCATACCATGGGACGTCCCGTCTAGTTTAGGAACTGGGGAGTGGGGGCGGGGGATCGCCTCTCGGGGACTAGCTGAGTGTCAATCGGCGGGTGGTGAGCAATTGCCCTGCGCATCATTTGTACATTCCAATCCTTTTATTACTACTGTTGTCATTTTATTAGTGTTATCATTATCATTATTAGTTTCTTCTTTTCTGTTCTATTAAACCGTTCTTATCTCAACCCATGAGTTTTACTTCTTTTCCTGATTTTCTCCGCCATCCCACTGCGGGGATGGGGAGGGAGTGAGCGGCTGCGTGGTGCTTAGTTGCTGGCTGGGGTTAAACCACGACACCCTGCATATGTAGTTTGTAGTAAGATAGGACGCTTCTGCAGTGGTTGTACAGTCTAATTCTAACACATCAGTTTCCTCAGATATCAAAACCTGCTCTTCCTCCTTTTTACAAATAATTTCATCCATATAATACCTTTTCCTCTTAGGCTTTTAGATGGCAGCCTATAACCATGGAGTCTAAATTTCGTGAGGTCACATCATTTGCAAGGCTGGTTATTCCCACCTGAAACGGTGTTCATCTATATTCATTTACATTTTCTTGTTCCATTATTTTTAATCTTGGCTTTTCATTTTTCAGAACTAACCTTGCTGTTATTCTACAATTGTATTAGTTTATTACACTGAATTGTTGACACAGCTGGTAGGGAGCTAAGTGCTGTGGTTTCACACAATAAAATTTCAGACAATATGTGTAGCACTTCTTTTTCATACATATCATTTGAAAGCCATATGATTCACCAATATGTGTTATTGTTATCCACCCATGTGGGATACAATCTATTTTAAATTAGTGAAGTGACTTGCTAAACTCCCTGTAAACAATAAGACTGTGGGAAAACATTAAGTGCTATTCAGAAAAGAACATTGCTATACTGCCTTTTATCCAAAGGATCCCACAGTGCTATAGAGAATGAAGGGACCTGGCACTGCTGCCACCCCGTCTGCTCTTCAGCAGAGAACTCATCTTCACAATAGATTTTAGAAGGCAACTCTACCACTTAAAACTGGAGCAGGGTTTGGTGAAGATCGTAACTACCCACACTAGCTCAGTGTGCTAGGATGCAGTAAGTCACCTTGAGTGAAACGTAGCGATGGACTTTGGGGTGTTTGTTACCAAAATCTTGATTTAACATCTCCTTTGGAAGCTTAGGCACAGAGTCCAATATAATCGATTCACAGGTTGGTGTGCATCAGCCATGGTAACTGTTGAAGCACATGCACTTAGGGTATGGAAGTGTGAGGTAATGGGACTGAGCTCAGCCTCTAACAGAAGGCATCAGATTATATTGGATTTACCAGAGAGAAGGAGCTTATGTATGGACCATTGCTGCAGCTCAGCTAAAGTACGGTAGTCATTTACAAAGTGCAAGAACAGAATTGTGTTTCCAAACTCTAAAACATGGCTCTTCCAACAATGCAGTGCCTAACCAAGCCTAGATACTGCTTTGATTTTGGCAAAGCCAGAAAACTGACTTGCTTTAAAACAGGTGAGGTCTTGAAGCCATTTTCCTAGGAATACATCTCACAGATTTTCCTTCGAGTAATGAACATGGCCAAGCAAGATGAAATGAATACACTGCAAGACTAAAATTAATGACTTTGGGTAAAATGAGGAGAAGTTCCTCATTTGTAGGGAAGAGAGCCTGTTCTCTCAGAAAGAGAAGACTATTCTTCTCCATGTTGTTACCCCCTAGCTCTCCCAGTGTAAAGTCACCCTGTGGGATTCTGAGGTAGTGTGGCTGGAACAGGTCAGCGGGCGAAGGAGGGAGCCATGTCTCTTGAGGTTCTGCTCCACAACCAGGACACAAGAGAAAGCAGAATAAAATAACCAACCTGGAGATGATAACAAGCTCCCACCACATTGCACATTCTCTCTTTCCTGGTGGTTCACCAGCAGCTCTTGTAGGGGTCTTTGCCAGAGCTCAGCTCTACATATGCGAGGAAGTGTTGGACATAATCACATACGTCTTAGCAGATCCCTTGCCTGCCTTGGATTACAGGTTGAACCCCAGTCTTCATTTATGGATATTCAATTTGGCCCAGGATGGCATAGAAAAGAGCAGGAGCCTATCTGAGCATGGAAAATCCCACCAACTCGTCTACTCCCTTGCCAAGGAGAACCTTGGAGAGATTTGTGTGCCCTTCTTACCACTTTGTGCAAAGATTCATCCAGTGTTGAAAATTTCATGCAGCTTATTGTTAATTTGCAGGGAAACTTTATTCTTCTTAACTCATCTTTAGAAACAGTAATTTGATAGAAAAGCTCCATTATGTGCATGCGGAAATGAATACAGGTAGAGTATGAGAAGGACAGTGCCTTTTAGGAAAAAAACCACCACCCTATCTAAAACAGGAGTAACCCAGCAATAAAGCTATCCACTTTCTGAAACAGATTTTGTGAGGAAAATTAATGAACTATCTTGAATAACATACAAAAAGTTGTATCTGCAACAAAAACCACATAGGTGGGTGGAGAGTTACCTTGCTGTAATTTTCATCTGTTCTAAGAATTTGGTTGTGGTTGACTAGTTTAGTTAGCTGTAGCCAGAAATTTCCAACTGTAGATCAGTTTTGACGCACAGGATCCTCCTCTGTTTGATCTGCCAAGGACAGGAGCCACTTTGTTAGCTGCAATGACATGTGACAAGCTATGACTGGAAAACATTTATTTATTGGTCTGGACAAAGATATGAACTGGGTTTCCCAGGATTAAAAAAAAAATAGTAGTCTGGGGCTTGACTGGGAAGTTAGGATGGACACTCACTGTTGCTAGATTACACCATATTTGTTACAGACACGATCTGGCACATGCTTGTCTCAAATCTTCCTGTGACTGGGGACAGACAGCACAGACCTAATCCAGGATGTTCATGCCTGTGGTGCATTGGAAACCCTTCCTGTTTATAGACACACTGTTGGCATGTTACAAAGGCAGACTGGACTATGTGTGGATCTTTCTCTTTACTGGCTCATTAAAAAAAGAGAAAAATATGAAAAAAGAGGGAAGTTTTTCATTTTGCTTTTCCATATAAATGTTTGTTAGTGAATACATTCTGAGTATTTCAATTACAGTTGATTCTAGTGTCTGATGCCAATATAACAGCTTAAGATTGTTTGCTTAATTCCTGAATATGTGCATTGTTTTTAGCAAACATTTTTAATTTACATGTTTATCCTGCCTCTCTTCGAATCTCCCATTGGATTCAGAATGCAAACCAGGACAGGCAGTTTCTCTGCCATTCTCTTTGCAGATGTCTCTCAAAGAATCAGGAGTGAAAAGTGCCCCTACACCGGGTACAAAAGGGTTGATAAATTCCCCAGCATGCATGAATGTCTTACGCTGAAAGAGAGCGCTCAACACATTACAGGAACAGCTTACAGAAGCAGGGTGTGTAATTTTTAATAACTGGGATAAAAACCCTCAGTGACATCTTTAAAATATAAATGCCTTTTCTTGTTTCTTTTATTTCCCGCCCCCCCCTATTTTGCCTTTTCATCTCTTCTCCTTTCAATTCCATTAAGCTTCATTGTACAATAATGTATCGCAGTGGACTTTTTTCAATTATGTTTTTGATTTTTTCCTCCTTGTTACTATAAAACTCCAGATGTTTTGAGACTTCATGGTTCTCTGGATATTTTTTCCTTTATTTTAATCTTCTTTTGTAACATGCCACACATGTGGTATTTTGGCCTTTTAAGATGCTACGCTATGCTAATCAGCCATAAGTTTGGGGGTTTTTTTTCTTTTTGTAATGACTTTTTTTTCCTTCTTGCTGTTGTTCTCTCTTTAATTCTCTCTTCTTTTTTTTTCCCCCTTCTTCCCAACTGGTTAGTCCACATAGACCATAATGGATTCTCCCTGTGTCCTGGGGCTGCATTCATTATCTTAAGCAAATTAATTCTTCACTGCAAACTTGCAAACTCTTATACCTATAAGTAAATTATGAGCACCTATTCCATCTTGCATGTCAGTGAAATGCATTCTGTACAGAACTGTTTGCAGTGTAACTGGCCTCCCAGACCAAAAGCACAGTCTGTTATTTAAAGATATGACTAAAATGTGGACCAGAATACAAAGATGTAGGCAAGAGTGTAGGACAGAATTTCAGTAAAGTTTCAGCTGAGATAGGTGGAAATAGGTGATACGTTAGTTACAAACTGGAATTGAAATTTTTCCTTGGAAAGTGAGGTAAGACAATGACTTACTGATCCAGAGGAACAAGTTTTTGAAGTACATGTAGTAAATGATTTTTTTTGCTAAAAAAAATGTAAAAGAACTGGAGGGAAGCATTTTAATTTTATTTGTGGTTCTTTGCTGGCACAGCTGGAGAGGCTTTTTAATTGATTTTGTTCAGTCTTAATTTTGTCCCCAAAACAAGCAGATCTGGCTTCAGATATTGGAGCAGCAAATCTTGGATTGTGTGTTGTCCTTTAATTTCACATAGCTTGCTAGCTATTCAAAAAATCCCAAATAAATAATAGTTTCCCAATTACATATGAGGAAATAAAGGGACTGACATGTAGATTTCGGGAGGGATGTCTTCTTTGCTTATTACATGACCATATGAATTTTGCATTTTGTTTTTTAAAATGTTGCTCCATTCAATGTTATTTTTGCCTGCAAGCCATAATACTGCATTCAGTCCAACTGTAATGAGGTTTGAGAAAATTGTTTGGTTTCCAAATGACATATTTAGCAAAACCTTATGGCAAAATCTGTGGCTGTCTTGCTGCTGATAGTAAGATATCCCCAACTTTCGTGGTTCATTCTCATATGTTGCAGAAAATAAATGCAAGTACCCCTGTTTTGACAATTGTTTATCCTTCTACTTGATTAAAGAAGGATTACTAAAAAGAATTTTAAGACTAGCAATGGGGTCTTGTGAAAATAATGGGATGCTCTGATAGTTTCTCAGATATTTGGGGGTTTGCTGGAAAACGTATGGAAAGCTGTTTGCTCACTGAAGTGCCTGACCTACTGGCCCTAGAAGAAATAAATCTATGAATATTTCAGCGCTTTGAACAACATTCACCCCTTTCTTGACAGATGATAATTTACAATTACATGAGCAAGACTTCTGAGAGCCAAAACATGCCAGTGCTACTCAGAGACGGGCTAAGACTCGGTGCCTGTCCTGAAAAACTGGTCTTCTGCACTCAGTAGACAGCAGACCTTGAGAGAATGCCAGATATACTCAGGAACACAGGTAAAACTATCTTTAAAAAACAAAACCCAGAAGCCAAATCTAGGCTGCCTCTGCAGTCAGGGGAGAGGGACAGGCACCTACCGAGCAGGATGCATCCCACTGAACTCTTAGCTGCTGACCTCATGCTGGGCAGACCTGCCCTTCCCCAGGGACTTGGGGAGCTCAAACAACGAGGCTGTTCATTTTTTTTAGACAGTACAGTGAGAGCGGAGGAATCCCATCTCAGGGGATGTTGGCAGGCAGGTGGTTGGATTTTGCAGTCAGAGAAGTCTATTTGTGTGTGGAAATCACCTCACATGCAGAATCAGACCTGGTTGCTGTTGAAAGCCTCATGACTTAAATGAGTCTGTTGTTACGCCTTGCGTGGGCCAGGTCTGCATTCCTCACGCACCCATAACTCCTGGTACTGCCAGAGGGGGGTTCAGGAATGTGGACTTAGGGGCTTATAAAATTCATAAAATTAAAATAAAAGAGACAGCCCAAAGTCTTGTTTAATTCAGTGACGTATGTTGATCAAACACCTCCTCCAAGATTTTCAGTGTATTAGTATTTCCCAGTTTCATGTTAATTAGGAAGTACGCAACCGGTCAAACAGCATAAAGAAAAATGAACTGCTGGTGTACAATGTGTTGATGTCAGATGGTTGGCTGTAATTACCCTAAAACCCAACAACATGAAAGATGTATAGCATTTATACTGTGGCTTACTTTTCTAGATTTTTTTTTTTCTTTTTCCTGTTCTGAACCTTTTTACCTTTTCTTCTCCTACACACCAGCATTGTACAATAGTCTGGCTAAAGCCCTAAATGCTTTTTTGTAATGCAAATAATAAAACAAGTACAAGCAATTTTTCCCAGGACTCAAATGAAATACCATGTAGAAGTGTCACTTTGCAAACATAAATTGTTCAGACTTCAAAAAAAACCCCATAGAAATTGGCAAGTCCTTTTTCTGTTCCAGGTATCTCCCATTATTTTGTTACCACAAAGGGAAAAAAGCAGCTTCTAACGATTTAAATCTATAAATTTAAATCTAGCTATATGAACTGGGATTCTTTAGGAAGTTGAGAGCTCAGTCCTATGGGTTGCTTTTTATGTACACAAATAGTTATGTTGAGTTTAATAAAACTCCTTGCATGAGTCATGTTACTCATGCGCAAGTATTTGCAGGATCAGGGCTTTACATTTTGGCTACAACAGAGACTTAAAAATTAATCCAATCAGGAGTTAGCTAGAAAAAACAAAGAACCAAATCAGGTGTTTTGATTCTTGTGTTGGGTGGAACAACTCATGTGCTTAAGTTACTGACATTCATAACAGTTTGGAGCCTCGTATGCCTCCTGCCATGTCCCCAACATTAGGCTCAGTGTGCTATAAAACATTGATGCTGTTTAAAGAGCAGTCTGACTATTTCCTCACCTCCAGAAGGGATACATATCCTCACAGGATCCTTTTTCTCATAACGTGTTTTTCAATAAAATTTTCCCAATTTTGTAATCAGTTGGGAAGAAAGACCATTTCACAATGTTCATAAGACTTGTAGATGTTTTGACCAGACATAAGATTTCCTATTGATAGTATTAAATGCTTTGGAATGAAATGTTTTGGGTTTTCCATCTGTAGGCTGTCTGAGATGTCAGCAGCCAATATGACCTGCTCTGTCCCTTTTAGGTCTATAAATAAAAGGCAGCTTGTTTAACTGATCTTGCAGCAGAGAGCAGAGGTGTATATTAATGAGCTTTCTCTAATGGCACACTGAACCTATTTAGCACTATGACTGTGAAGGCTTCTCTTTTTCAGTCATAACTCATTTCCTAAGAAAATGTCAGTTATTGCTTTACCTTATGGTCTGAGCTGTTTAGTTTATAGTTTATTTCTTCTGATCTGTACCACTGACAGATATTCTAGACATGACTGTGATTAAATGTGCTTATGAAAATGGTAAACATTTGATAATATAAACCCTCTTGGGAATATGCTGTTATTTCTGTATGGCAACATTCTCAGGTGCATTTGAAGTATAATGTGGAAGCAAAGAAAAAACATTTTAAGCAGTTACAGTTATTAGATTAAATTGGGTTTTTTTTAGGAAAATTGTAATGTGTTTAGATCACTGTAAGATAATTTAGTGTTTTCATAAATATGCCTTTTAAATGCATGATATTGGAGTAGTTACACTCCAGTGAGTTTTTAGTGTAAAATAAAGATAACATATATATTTCCATATGGTTGTGAACTAATTTAGTCCCGTAAATTTCTACAACATATTTTTTCCTGGTAGAAGCCCTATTCTAAAGCAACAGTAGTTATAAAATCCAATAATTGCATCATGCTATTTACTGTAACCATGTGGCATTGTTTTGTGTCTGTGCTCAGATGTGTGTAGCATAGCAGCGTCTGAAGCACACATTAACAATCTCACAATAAAGACAAAAGTAGTAATTGCAATATAATTATTATTTTTATTGATGAACTTGTTTAAGAGCTCTGTTGACATTTACAGACTTTGAGGATCATGCAGCGTTTGTTACAGTTATCCCAGGCATCAAACGTCAACAAAATGTTTAAGATTGTAGGATTAAGCAGTGACAGATTGGGGCCAGATGTCTGGGAGATACTGTTAAGTAGCCTTCTCAGTTGATCAAATAGCTCTTGCCATCCTAAAGCCCTTTGGAAATTGAACATTTGTTCTTTATAGTTGAAGCTGAGACACTTGTGGGATTGATGGACCTTCCTGGAGGTTATTTGAAAAGGAGAATGAGCACCCCATTTCTCCAGTAGTTTTATTTAGTGTGTATATAAACATAAATACACTCCAAGTAGCAAGGGTAGGTGGACGGGTTAAAAGTGTTGGTGAGTAGCAATGAAGCCCAAGAATTACCTCACAAAGTCATGCAAAACCAGTTTCTTCAGCAACCCAGTTGAAGTTATCTTGTCCTTGTACAACTGCACAGGTGAGACACTTCCACTATAGGGAAGCAGTGCTGTTTTCTCATGTGGACTTGTAGGGAAAAACTGCAAGGGACACAGTCAGCAGATCCAGCAAGAAATAACGGAGTTGAAATAGGTTTTCCTGGAGTCCTTCACAGTAGAGACCTTTCTGCAGCTCTGAGTGGATTCTCTTAGCCCCGTACTTCTCACCTCTTTGCACCAACTCCTTTCCTCCCTCCCTCTCAGGCCTTTCACCTTTGTACATCATCTTCCCCTCTTCTCATCACTTGCCAGCAAGGTTCTTGCCCCTGCTCCTTTTCCATTGATTTTCTTCCTGTTTAGCCAACCCTACCTTTAGCAACCCTGCCTCCTTGAAAATATGACCGCTGGAGTCGTATCATTCTCTTTGCTGGTGTATTCTCCCACCTTACATGTTTAGACTGAATTTATGACAGCATTGGGACTGTCCCACTATCTGTTATCCAGCTTAATAGAGCTGGGTAGTATAAATAATATAAATTAGGAAATAATAATATAAATAAGAAAAGCCCTTAAAGTCCAGGCATATGTGGTAAGGGAGGAACCTGACTGCTGAAGGCATTAGACCCTTGGATTATATGTTAGTACCAAAAAAAGGCTGTTGACCACAGTAAAAGGATAATAAACTCATATTTGTTTGTAGCTCTGAGCATTTATGGTAGGGCCTGTTCCTTCTCTTCCTGAAGTCTCGATCCAGCAAACTCTTAAACATATGTGCTTTCATGTGTTTTAAATTAGCTTGTGTTTAGATGTTTTAGGACATTTGCTATTGGAATTTTTGCTACTGACATCAATGAGAATGGAGCTGGACCTTTAATTAGTTTGGATTATTCTGCATACTTTCCTACTTTGCATTAGGCTGTAGATATGGAGTTGAAGACTGGTAATCCATTAGAAAAACATTCTGAGGGTCAAGATCCTCCATTCGTGACTGAATAGCTGAGAAATGACTTGTGTGACCTCACAGGTCTTTCAGGCCTGAGACAACATGGAGACAAGAAGGCGGGTCACTGTAGTGATTCTGGTGCCCATGGGGTATAAAGTGTCCCAAAGACCCCATAACAAGGAGTGTTGTTATATAATGTCCTTTTGGGGTAGGTTTTTTGATGCCTGTATGTGAGAACCAGAAACTCTTTTCGGGAGGGGAGGGGAGCATGTAGAAAGGACTCGTGACAGAGTCAGGGGAGGGTCCGCTCAGGTAGGAGGGAAGGAATGGCACACATGGGAGGATAGCATGAACAACTGAAGGGAAAAGCTTGGTTTGCTGCTCACCTGGGATTCAGGTGAATGAGGTTGCAGAGCTGGGCTGCAACATAAGTTTGTAGACTCTGGGTCTGATTCTCACCCTGCCACGTGGTTAGCTATTGGTGAGTAAAACTGCGAAGAGCTGGTCCATTGAACTGAAAATGAAAAGTATATTAGTTCAAGGGGGGTGATACAACACTGTGGACACAACACTAATCAAAGGAGACTGAGGAGAAGGCAGGAGATGAAGCTGGGGAGCAAAGTGGAAACAAGTGATCTTTAGGACCTCAGAACATTAACTCCATTTGCCAGAGACTGGCTTTAAGGAATGTCTTACGAGAACTATGGATTTGCCAAACTCCGCTTTATTTTTCATGGACTTCAGCATATTTGCACATTTCGGATTGCTTCGTTCTGAATCCTTGCCAGATTTCTAGTGGTGATTAAGAAGAAAGTTTCTTTCTTTTTAAGCCTTGGTGGCTTGGTCACTTTCAAAACTCCCCCGCCTCCCTGCACCAGCAGAAGTGTTCAGAGGGGAGTCAAGGCCAAACAAACTTCTGAAGCCGTAGACGGCATGTCTCCAGGTAATTCTGTGGATCTATCATGATAGTTGTGATGGGGAAAGGCGGAAATATATACATATCAGATAGTTGTCTGCACACATAGACCCAAATATGCCATTTAGACAGATTAAATATCTGCCCAGGGAGTGAAATATTTAGGGCAGTAAAAGCCATAGTGATCCTTTCATGTATGAGCGGCAGGGAAAGCCAGAAATTTGCAGTCTGCCAGGAAACCCTCTGTGTGGGTGCCTGTGTGTTGGTGTGCATTGGTGTGCTTAATTTCTAGTGTGCAGAGCCAATCTGCATCCAAAGGCAGAACACAGCCTGCAAAATGAAGTGCTAGCTTGAGAATCCAGATCACTTTGTTCACTGTGTTGAGATGCTTAAAACACACTAGTCTGAGCAGGATGTGATGGCCCTTTGTCCATCAGGAGTTAAAATTGCCTTTGTCAGGCACCAGGAGACCAGGTGCCTCCAGTTTACAGCATCTTCTAGGCTCCATCTGCATCTACTCTCCCTTCCTGTCCCTCTGCCTGCAATGCAGAGCTGATGCAACAGCTGAGTCAGAACTTTGCACGCACCAATGTATATAAGAGGTGTATGCATAACAAATGGAATGTGACAGGGATTGGCAAGACTGCAACTTCTGTGGTGCCGTCTGAGGAACCATAGGTAGTGAATGGAAAGCTGCTGAACAAAATCCTGACTCAGCAGAAGGAAGTGACAAAACACTCAGTGATTTTGTGAGGGTCAGGATTTCACTCGTTATCAGCAAGTATTGTACAGAAAAATCTGGCTTCCAGAAATAGTGGCTTTAAGACACACCTACCTTCTTTCAGAATTGTTAGTGTTGATATGAAGGTGAATTGGGTTGTGTTTCTCAAATACATTCTTTGAGATCTCAAATCATAGAGGAGCCAGGGTTTTATCTATGTAGACACTAGAAGATCTGCAGTGTCATGAAGCTGCAATGCAGAGCGGGCAAAGTATATGCACACCACCACACATGAGTATGTGTGCATAGAAGTATTTGTGCACGTGCGTAAGTATCTGAGTGCATTTGATGGGTTTACTGGTGCATGAATGTGCATATGCATGTCCTTGAGCTCACCTGAGTTAGTTCTCAAAGCCCATCTTAGAGACAGTGCCTCCACTGCAGTCACCTGTTGTCTCTAACACTGAAATTTACCAGTGAGCAATGCAAACCACCCTTCCCTTGGCCTAGTAGCTGGAAATGTTAATTATTTCTTTATTCAGATTTAATTTGAAACAGTGACTTCCGTTATGAATGCTATGCAGCATTTTATTACTGAGTGCTGTAATGAAACGGGTGCTTAAAAAGTCAGAATTGCTCAGGTTACTGATTGTATAAATGCCGAGAACAGATCTGAATGATACGGCTAGTAAAGAAAAGAGTGCAGAATAACAGCAGATCTCCTTTGGACTGATCTTCAAATGGATCAGGTCTTCTTGTAATAGTCCGTGCTCATCTGCTCCAGCGTATAGTATTTCAGACATCTGAAACCAGGTTCTTACCTGCCACAAATAGCTTCTCTTGCTCTCTGCCTGTAGCAGCTAATTGTTATTGCCCACAGTGTTCCTGTGCCAACTAACATCTAAGAGAACTCATCAAAACACTTGTTCTTTAAATTTTCTGTTCTGACACCATGTCTTTAAGCATTCAGTACTTCAGACAGAACGTGTGAGATATTTATAACTCTTGTATTATTATTGAGCTACACACCATGTCTTCAGTGACAGATTAAATGAACAGCACAAAATGTTGTGTTTCATCCATAAATTTCAACAGATGTTTGAATGTTGGTTGATTTATTGCATGTCCAACTTGAATCTTACGCTGTTCTCATTGTGGCTGCACATGGCTTATTTAGTAGTACTTTACAACAATTTTTTATGACGTTTTTCAGTTTGAAGGGTGCAACAAGGCATTTTCTAGGCTTGAGAACCTTAAGATTCACCTCCGGAGTCATACTGGGGAGAAGCCATACCTGTGTCAGCATCCTGGCTGCCAGAAAGCTTTCAGCAACTCCAGCGACCGGGCAAAGCATCAGCGAACACACCTGGATACCGTAAGCATGATTTCATACTAGGAGTTGCACTGAGTTTTCCAATGGTCCTTGTGCACAATCTGTTCTGCAACTGCAGGGTGACTTTTCACGAGGAGCGTCTCAGAAAACTCAGCTACAGGCAACTGTACTTTTGTTTTGAATTGTATGTGCTTTGAGAAATGAAAAAGTCTTGCTCACAGAAAGGCAAATTCAGCTAACTCATACTGAGGAATAAGTTACTCAAGAATAGGTTACTCAGGAATAAGTTACTCAGCAAACTCTCCCATTGTTCCTGTTCCAGTAAGAGGGGGCAGCAGTAGAATAAGGTATGAGTGAAAGCTGAGTCATTGCTGCTGTACTAAATGTGTGTCATTGTCTCGCTTCTCATCCTGTGTTGCTGCAATAAAGTCTGTTCTGAATGAATGCAAAAGCACTTCAGACATCTCAGTGGAAGGTAAATGCATCTCAGTTTTGGACATGATTTTGTAAAGGTAAAAATACATCTGTCTTATAACTAGATGAAATTTGTTAAGTACCCACCATCAGAATTAACTGCAAGAAACAAATTCTTTTCTTATGTACAGTTGGTAGATTCTGGCTCAACTCTACAAGTCTTCTCACTTGTCTTGCAGAGAAGATGGGAGCCTGTCTAGTGTCTCAGGCTCTGATAAAATTAAATCACCATATTATGGGGAAAGAAGGTAATCAGACAACTTTGTAGACCAGTTAAGTCCTCAGCATAAAGCTTGTAAAGAATAACCGGCAGAGTTGTTCCTTTGTCTTTTTCAAAGAAGTGAATATATGGTTTAACGTTTGGCCAAGTGTTTATGGGGCAGAACTTTTGAGTTTAATTGATATTTACTTTTTAAGCAGTTACACATTTCAGACAGTGCAGCATTAAGGAATGTCTAATGTACATTATGCCTTGCAAAAACAAACAAGTAAGAGAAGCGAGTCAGTCACATTTTCCAAACCAAAGCACACTTACAATAACAATGTTTTATTTATTTGAAAGTCAACCTGAGATATTTGAATTTGTAATTAGTTCTAAAATGCGTCTCTTTTGAAAGTGGATATACTAAATTGGGTGCACAGTTTTGAAATGTAACTGCTTGAATCTAATAAATTTATTTTTTTTATTAGCCAATGTCACAAATGGAATGCCATTTATTAGTTTTGAAAGAGAATTCAAATGGTTACCAAAATAAGCAAAAATTCTTATATCTATTGATCTGTACATTATTGAAGACAAATCTCTTAACTTTCTATTTTCTTTTCTCCTTTCTTTATCTCTGTCTTTATTATCTGAAATGCTCATAAATCAGGAAAAAGGTACAGTAATCATTTTCTACTAACTTTCTTAAATGTCTAAAACCATCATCCATGCTATTCTGTTGCAGGTTCTTTAAAACTGTTTCTGTAGTCCTACAACACAGTAACTAACTTCTACTTACCTGGTTTAATTGAAGTCCGGTGGTTTAGCTTAGTGTGTTGTATGGTTACATGAATGTGAAAAATAAGAGCTACAGGGTGGTGCTACTGTAAAGACTGCACGTTGCGTTAGCTCAGTGGACAAAGTAACTGCTTGGAATGTCAAAACAAATAGCCATGAACCTTTTTAAGGGTAGTCAGATTTTCATCTAGTTTCCCTATCACTAAGTTGAATGATTCTATCACTAATTTGAATGACATCAATGATTTGAAAAATACTCTGCTAGTTTTTCTGCTGAGGGATTTGTTAAAGTTTTCCATAGTTTTTCCTCTGGTGTCAGTTCTCTGTGTTCCAGACACTCTCAATAAATCTGCTTTGCCCTGTAACTTTCTGGGTAGGTGCTGTGTTAGCCTGTAAGGTCATGAATTGGTGAATGATTCTATTATTCCTTCAGAAATTTCCTGCTGGCTGGACAGAGCAGCAATACTTATCCTCTGGAGGTAATTACAAAGAAAAGGGGTTTATATAGACTGCTTATTCCTTATTGAGTGCATTTGGAATTGGTTTTAAAGCTTTTCAATGTAGGTCATTCTATCATTTATCTTCTCCAAAAGGACAAACTGTAAATCGTTTCAGAGACTTACTGGTGTCTGCTAGTTTGATTGAATCTCTGCTAAATCATCTGGAAGTAGGTCCTTCTCCTCAGTAGAAACAGAACAAAGGGAACGTATCTGTCCTTTGTGGTAAAAAGGGCATGTCATCACTCCTCCAGAAGCAGAGCAACTTGTTTAAAGGACCTCACAGTCACTTCTCCCAAAACTGGTGGGTTTTTTTCTCTTTTGTGCATCCTCTTTCTGAAACCAAAGGGATTAAAGAATGTGACTCTGAGGTCATGACAAACCAGTTTTCTACCTTTTGGAAGACACCAAAAGGACTTACTAGTCCAAGTGAGAAACTAAGGTAATGTTGACAGATGAGGCAAGAAAACAGAGAAAAAATGAATGTTCTGCTCAACTTCAAAACTTTGTGAGCTTTGACTATTTTGCTATCACTTAAGTCAATGGTTACTTAATAACAAGTGCCGGAGTCCGTTTGTTCAACTTGGTAATTGCACATTCATTTGGAGGTTGTGCTGTAACAGAGAGATAGTGTTTCATTTGTTGGGAGTAGGCATAACCAAGAGAAGAACTCAGTGAGGCTTTCAGTTATTGGGACTCCAGAATCAGTGCTTAAATTGGAGCACCGTTACTTATTTATTTTTTTATTTTCCTGTGAGAAGAGAGCACTGGAACTGCCTGCCCACACTCAGATGGTGTTCCCAGGACATAGTGCTCATGTTGTGCCACAGAAGTGGCAAGCTCTGCCACATGCCAAAATCAGCTGGAAAGGTCTTCCCGACAAAATCAACAATAGAGTATTTTTCCTTCTGTACTGATTTGCTCAGATGTTAATGTTTGATGCAGGTTGTTTGGTTAGGAGTTACAAAAAGAAACATATTGCTGCTGTTATTCAAAATAGGAACAAGGTATGAAGGAAAACAAACGTGTGCTATACCACAAGTTTTGCTTTGCTGCATATGGAACAGTTGATGTAAAAACTATGTAAATCAGAACTCAAAATCAGAGCTTCTATATTTATAATTATACTAGGTGATCTCATGATCATTCTGTCTACTGTAAAGGCTAGAAAAAAAGTAATGCTCTCAAAACCCATCCAGTTACATCTCATTAGCATTTAATTCAGCCCAGTAATCAATATCCAACATGCCAGAGTATAGTTGTGTCAGGTGCTCTCAGTGCTTGCGTGGAGTGCAAAGTCAGAGCTATCAGTGCAGTTCTTCTGTTTGCATCATGTCTGGCTTGTGTACATAGAGGAGACAGAGCAAATTTGGAAGCAGCAAACAGACCAAACAGCGCGGGCTTAACACTGTGTTTCACAGAAACGGCCGTCCTTCAGCGCTCTGTATGCTGATTGTAGAGATGCAGAGGAATATGAAATCTTTTCCCTTTTCTCACATTTACAGAAACCCTATGCCTGTCAGATTCCTGGCTGCTCCAAACGCTACACCGACCCCAGCTCTCTGCGCAAACATGTGAAAGCTCATTCAGCCAAAGAACAACAGGTGCGTAAGAAGGTAAGACCCACTAGGCAAAAAGTGACACATCTCCAGATCTCCTCAATATAGTTATTTTTAATTTACCTTTAATTCATATATTTTCAAATCAGAGTTCTTCTGCAATATTGCTAGAAGAAAACTTAAGTTGAGCTAATTTTCCTGTTGGTTTTTAATCACTATTGTTAACCAGCCCACTTTGTAGTTTCACACTTTCAAGGCTACCACCCTGTAAATTTCAGTTTGCCCCACACTTTGTCTCCAAGCATTTCTTTACTGTTCATCTCTCATACACAAGCCCAAATTCTGCTGTCATTCACATAAATGTCCATGCATTGAGTCTCTGCAATCAGCTAGTAAATACACGTTGGCAGATCATCTAAAACACAAATGAAACTAAGCTAGGATATTATGGAAATGTCAGGAAAGGAGCACTTGTAATAGATGAGAATGAAAACCCCACTTTTCCCACCACATCCGTATTTTAAATGCATTTATAAATCATTCCAAACCCAGACTGCTAGTTATGTTTTCACTCATATTAGGTTCAAATCAGTATTTTGGTTTCTGTGGGCTAATTCCTAAACTCATTTTTGAATGGGGATGCTTACAGGCACCAGCCCAGGATCAGAGACTTGTTTATTACACATTTGTACACACAGTTTGTAAAAAGATGATTGGGACCTCACAGAGCTGGTCTGTGATGGGACAGACCATAAGCGTACTTCAGGCCCAGGAGTGGAAGGGAATGCAAGCCTTAGCGAGCAATTACAATTAGTTCAATAAGCAGCAATGACGTCTTCCCCTAGCTGCTTCGGCACTGCCAAGAGCATCACGGATGAGACAGCAAGGCATGTTTAAAGGATGGAGGACAGAGCAGAAATGACAGCCTGGCAAGATAGAGCTAGGGAGCACCTAGTTTGGAAAAATGTCAAAGGTAAGAACTAGAAGTACTGGACAGCAAAGAGAGGAACATGTGGAGAAAAGAGACAATAGCAGAAGCCAGGTGATCTTAGCTGCAAAATTTGGGATGAGCAATGGAAGAGAGATGGATGTCAAAAAGGCCTAATTCTCCTGCTTGAGCACAACTGTGATGAGTTCATACTGATTTGTCCTTGTGTCAGCCATGCCCCTGTCTTACACCCCTTCCCTCCTGCTGCTTCTCAGCATGAATTTTATCCCCTACACCTTTCACTTGGCTAGATTCAGCAATCTGAGCTTATGGTCCCCTCCTCTAGGACAGTTGTCTGTCCCCCAGTTCTTCCTGTAACCCTTCTCTGTGTCAGGTGCATGCAATCTGAGTAACAGTTCCTAGAACATCAGTGTCCAGAGCTGTGCACACTACTTCACATAGCCAGTCAAGAAACACTCATTACATGCTGAACTTTGTGCCTGGGAGTAACACTATCCATGCCTAGCACCCATCCAGATGTCCACAGAATCAAGTCTGTTGTCTCTGCATATATCAGGTCCAGTCAGAACTCTTACTTAGCCTGGCAGGACTGGAAAGGACTGCCTAGTTTTCAAGCCCAATTTTGTATTATCAGGCTGTGTGGTTTCACTACAGCTCTCTAGAAGGCTCCACAGGCTGTGCCGTGCACATGCCTCCCATACCACAGATTGCAAAATTCCCAACGCTTCCTTAGAGCAACCTTTAGGTCTTAATGAGAGTAAGAGTCAGAAAGCCATAGCAGTAATTGGCCACAGAAGGAGGTTGACTGTGGCACCAAAGTCTTTTGCAACAGCAAGATCTTTGCGACAGGAAGATTTTGTTATATGAAATTCTCAGCTGGTTGTGGAAAGCAACCACGCTCCCTATTCCAAAGGAGAGAACCTCCCCATCTTTCCTTCCTGTGGTTGCTGATGTACTTCTTGGGGGAAGGAAGGAGGGAATCATTTCCTAATACCAAACATGGTTATCATCTGTTCAGTTCTGTGTACTGGGCTGAATGCATTAACATGTTAACATCCTTTACATCTGGACAAAGGAACAGTCCCCACTGTTATGCCCTGTCACCTGCTGAGACCTATTACCAGTTCTACAGAGGAAGGTGGGAAAAAACCCTAAATCCAAACTTTGCATTAAGGGGCACAAAGTACTTCCCGCACAAGCAACGGGAGGCCTTAAGCATAGAATCAATACAGGACAAATGTAGTACACGCAAATTGCAAACTCAGTCTGCTTGGATGTACCAAGATGTCAAATATCCAGGGCTTCATATCTCTGTAATCTCCTAGGAATTTTCCTGCATGCATATACATACCCTCCCATAGACTTATCAAGTCTATCTTAAAATAATGTTAGTTCCTTGCCTCCCACACCTTATTTGGTAGACCAATCTAAATCTGCACTCCTCCAGTGGTTTGGAATCATCCTCAGATTTCCTGTCTCATTTATTCGTGATAACTTTATGAATAGTTGATCCTGTGTCTTTTTTCCTTGAACTTAAAAGGCATCTGAAAAAGTAGCAGATTTAAAGTGCATTTTGATCAGGCTCTCTTAAAAGGGACCAAAGCAAATCTGACTCATAAAGAAATAATAAAAACCCCCAAATATTTCACTTAAACATATTATAGGAAAAAAACCCTCTCAAAACCAAGTAAATCTCAGTGTTATTGAAATGATGACAGTCTACTCTGGAAAAAAGGGGGAAAGATTTGTTTATACTCACTTGCTCATTTTTGGTTATAACTCAGCAAAGGCAGTTGTCTGTTGGTATCAGCATCCCAGGAGTTCTGAGTGGAAATGACTTAGCCAAGAAAGAAAAATTAACAGGCTGCTCTGCCCACATGTCTTGGTTGAGATATGCTACCAAAATGTACCATCTCTGGTATAAAATAAAATGCCTGAGCTTAGACTTACATCAAAGGAATCCTGAATATTTAGTTCAACCCTAGAAGGTGAATGCAGTGGTAATATTTGATTATTCTGCAAGGCTTTACAAGAACAAAATAGGAGAAAGTTAGCTGTTAATTTAGTAGTAGTTTAAGTTTAATTGGCTGCAGATGCACTTTGTGATCCAAATGTTAGATGTTTATCTTCAACCAACAAATGGCTGTATAGAAGAATTCTAAATAGGTTTGCCTGGACCTTTTATTTAGAATAACCAAACCCAGGGGAGATCGGTATGCAAAACTGTAAATGTAAAGACAGTAACTATTTATTAATGGCTATAGAATATGATGGCTGTTTGTGTAATGTGAGCACTATATTATGACAAAAGCTTGGCAACATCAGCATGTTTGAAAGAGAATTAGAAATGCTTTTCTTTCTTAATTCTCCTCTCCTGCTGTTTTTAATATGATCGACATTGTGGTTTTCAAGAGTTTGCTTCAGACACTTTTGCCAGAGCTTTAATTTACATGGAGAGCAGCTGACATATTGGTGATACCTCTTACACATTACTGACAGCGTATTATTCCACCAGTTCTAATCTGATAAGCACAAATGCTTTTCTTTCCCTATCAAATGTCTTTCCAAGTGTCACAGCTACAAGGTGATGCAATCCTTTTGCCACAGAACCCAAGAAACTACAGAAAACCTGAAAATATGCAGTTAAATTACTCAGGAAGGTTTGAAGAAACACAGGGCACATTATTTTCTGAAGCAAACTGTTGTTGCTTTAAGATTAGCATACTTCACTTGTGTGCTTAAGAAAACCAAAGTTATCTCTAATTAAGAATACCAAATAATAGATACATCCTTAATTACACCAAGTTCCTAAGAATGACATTTTGTTCCTTCCTTCTATACATAGTGTTTAAGCAAAGAGACATATGAATTTAATTCAAAGTCATTTGGTTTAATTTGAAATAAAATGTTTGTTTTATCCTCCTCTTGTAGCTAAATTCATGTACTGATATCGAACAAGATGTACTAAGTGAATGCTTAGCTATACAACAACTCCACACATCTTCACAACACATTTTGGATGGGAAATGTGGTAGATCTGTAGGTCATCATGATTTAATTACAGGTAAGAATACTTCTAATAAGTATGGTGCTAAATATGTCATATAATACAGGTTTTAAAACAGAAAAGCTTATGGGTCTGATTTGCCAGTATGGAAGATGAAAAATAACCCAACACCAAGCCACCAAATAAAATCAAATAACTTTGTGAGTTGTTTGCTAAGGCCTGACTTTTTTTTTCAGAGCTAGTCAGCCAAATAGCTTCTACCAATTTCATGTGAAGGGGGCAGCAGCCCTGCTGAAAGTCAGCCTCTATCCATTTGTTCTCTTTTAAAAAGTTTGCCTTGGCTTCAGCAGAACGCAGGTGCATGAGCTTTGCTAAAGCCAAAGGAGTGCTCTAGCAAAGACAAAGGCACGCAACAATAAGGTTTTCCAGCTTTTCAGGAGCTGCAGAAAAGTTGATGAGGCTGTGTATTATCGTGCACTGTGTGATTATAACAGATAATATGGTGATGTATGAATGGAGCAAAAGCTTGAATTTGAAATGTCAAACGTGTTGTTTTAATTATCTTTTCTAGTATTTAATCTTTCTTTCATTCTTTCTTGTCTGTCTTTTCTTTCTTTCTTGTGGTTTGAACAAGAGCTGGCCCCTTTCAGGGGCCTTAGACTGTTCTATATACATTTTATAGGAAGAGAAAAAGATGCTTCCGTTCCCTTCTGCTGCAAATAAGATCTAGGTTTACAACCTCAGCAGAGGATCCTGAATCAGGGATGTAGCAATCTCAGGTTTAGCCAGCAGAGAGAAAGAGGAACTCTCAAAGGCTGCCAGTTTAACTGTATTCTGCCTCACCCTGTGAAGGCACCCGTATCCCTCCACTGATTCTAGAGATTAGAGTGGGGAACCTTTCGCTTAGCTGTTTTCACTCTCAAATCTCTTTCTGTCCATGTAACTATTTAGCCCTTTTTCTAATGTTGTTTTTTTATTTTATTCTTGGCTTCAGCAACATCATGTATTAGTGAGTTGCAAAGCCTACACTTTTTTGAAAAAATACTTTCCTTGCTTAATTTTGCATGTCCAACTTTTAGATGACGTTCAATGAGAAGAATATGCACATAGACTCTTACTTGCTCTGGTTTGGTGGAACCTACTTTTGGAGAAGTTCATATTACTGCCTTTGAAACTTCTCTAACTCTGTAATATTCATTTTGGGGTGAGATAACCAATACTATGCACAAAATTCCATATTACACCATTCACTTGATTTATAAGCTGTCATTGTTGCATTTTCTTGTGTCATTCTGTCATGTTCCAGATGCATCCCAACATCTTATTCATTTTTTAATGGCAGCTGCTATTAGAAATGGGATGGATATATGGCAACATTTTATATCTAGCACTTTGTATGGTCTGGAGAGAATCTCCAGAAAAAAAATGTAACAGATATTCATCACTTTTTTGTTCTATAATTGTTTAAATAATAATGCAAACTAAATGCAGTTTTGGACAGTCTGTTCCTAATTTTGGGCAGGAATGTGGAGTCTGGTATATCACATGTTATGCCTAAGAGCAGAGGACAGTTTGAATCATAGAATGGTTTGGGTTGGAAGGGACCTTTAGAGGTCATCTAGTCCAACCCCCCTGCAAGGAGCAGGGACATCTTCAACTAGATCAGGTTACTCAGAGCCCCTTCCAACTTGACCTTGAATGTTTCCAGGGATGGGGCATCCACAGCCTCTCTGGGCAACTTGTTCCAGTGCTTCACCACCCTCATCATAAAAAATGTCTTCCTTATATCTAGTGTGAATCTACCCTCTTTTTAGTTTAAAACCATTACCCCTTGTCCTATTGCTAGAGGCCCTATTAAAAAGTCTGTCTCTGTCTTTCTTGTAAGCCCCCTTTAAGTATTGAAAGGCCACAATAAGGTCTCCCTGGAGCCTTCTCTTCTTAAGGCTGAACAACCCCAACTCTCTCAGCCTTTCCTCATAGGAGGAAGTCTTGGGATTGCAGAGCAGAGCCGAGGTGAGACACAAAAAGGGAGGGATGCCATTGTTGAAGATTTTACTTTCAAACTTGGTCAATATTAGAAAATGTTCAGTGCTATTAAAATCCAAAATTATTTATAAAATGATTTAGCTTAGAGCTAAATTAATCTATCTTGATTTAAGATGCACTTTATCCTCTTTCAATTCCACTGTGGAGGAGAGGCTTGACTTGGTATTACTAAATATGTTTTAAATTGATATAGTAACTCAGTACAAGCTTTCCAGACAAACCCTAGCTTGTTTCTGTTGAGGCTTAGAGAAATCCAACGGTAAACTGGGATTAGAAAACAGAAATGCCTCGTGCTAGTTCCCCTGCACCAAGGGAAGAGCTGATACACTTTATTAATATATTTTGCTTTGTAAGAGCAAAGTAATAAATTACTAAAAATTACCTGGGCAAGAATCTCCTGCTTTTTTTTCCTCACTCCAAATCTTAAAAATAAAAACAAAAAAATTTATCCTGCTTGACATCTGTTCTCCTTTCTAGTTCAAGTTGCACTAAAATGTTGGAATGCAACTGGTGAACAGAATGGAGTAGAAAGGGAAATAACCCATCATTCTAACATTGTTCCCCTGGGAGTCTGCACTCACGGTTTATATGTGGCTCCTCAAAAAGTGGCAGAAAGCTGGAAGGACTTGGGGGGATTATGTCCATTCTCTGCCTTTGTTGTCTTCATTCTTAAGATCTGTGAGGGCAGCACGTGGCCTCTGCTCTCCACCCTTGACAGTCTGGCATAGTTTGAGGCATGGCTTGGCCTCTTGCTTTCAGGCAGGACAGGAAAGACCAGTGATATTTCCCTCAGAACAAGCTGTACTTGAGAACCTCAGAAATAGCCTCAGATTTCAAGTGACAACAATAAAACAGGAAAAAAGTTATTAGCTTACAGATAAACAGACCATCTGTAACCTCTCAGTGTCATTTCTGAGAACCTCTTGTGAAATTAAGGATTTTGTCTATCAATAATACTGGCTTTCTCTGATATGATTTCTTTGCTGATTATATCAATCCATCATCAGGATGTTGTAAAAAAACCTAGTAAATCTTCCCTGATAGTTCCATCGGGTCACCCCGTATGAGACCCTATCACATGCACAGCATGAAAAAGTGCCAGGGAAAATAAAACAGTCTTTCAAATTTTGATTTACAGTGAAACAAGTTGCTTCATACTATGTGTAGTACAATTCCATAGGCAAAACTGTTCCACTGTCATTATTTAGGGCATATAAGCTAAAGTGCTGATCCTTACAGAATTAAAGCATAAGGACATTCCTGCTGCCACCTATAGTCTGCAATGATTGCACATTTGGTCTTTCAAATACACAAGAGGTAATCTTTCTGGAGAAATCAGCTATAATACTCTGTATAGGATATGTATGGATAAACAGTATATGATGTCCTCTTGAATCTACTTGAAAATATGCAAATGTTCATGGTTTGGGTTTTTGTTTGGAGTTTGGGTTTTTTCTTTTTTCCTTTTTTTTTTTTTTTTCCCCCCCCAAAGAAACCACATTATTGATGTGCAGAGCTCTGGGATTTAGGGATCACTTGGATTCCTGGAGAGTTTCAGTTTTGCCTTTCTCCAAGTTAAAGCACATTTTAAATATGTCAGGGATGAAAGCCAATCACAGAAAAAATGAAATATTTAAAAAGCTCCCATCCCTTGTGTCCGACTTCAAAGCAGGTTTGTGCTTAGGACTGGGTAAGACAGTGAGCAAAAGAATGTTTTGCAGTCAGAGGAACCCATTGTTTGCTTAGATCTTCCTCCTTTTTTCTTCCTCATAACTAAGATGCTTCATGGCTGCACACATTCAACTCTAGCTGTGCCCAAAAGCTCGTATTGCTCTCGCTGCAAAGGAAGTGTCTCCATTTAGGTAATTCCACTCAGGCATTTTCTCTGGGCATGTTTTATTATTGTTTTGCTGCTCTCAGTTAGCATAAAGCTGGGGGTGGGGGGGAAAGCTGCTAGTCACAGATGCTCAGAGTACTGTTTTGGCAACAGATGTTGAGGTTAAAGGCCAAGCCATTTAAAATATTGATTGATGACATATATTTACAAGCTAAGATGGTCAATGCATGAAGAGCCCCAAGGTGCACAGTCCTGTAGTGGGTTGCACTTGCAGGAGTAGTCATTCATAACAGCTCCAAAGGCTTCTGTGTGACTTCAGGTACTCAGAATATTATAGCTTGCTGCTGAAAAGAAGGAAGAAAAACTGTAAAAGAAGTGAAACTTTAGAAGTATTGAAAGTTATACTGAGGCTGGAATAGCAACTGCCCTTCCCCCTTTGACTTCTTCCGTTGTAGAGGCACGTAGTTTCCTGGGCAAGGATCCATGCAGCAAAGGGAGCATTTCTCTCCCCTCAAACAACTCTCCCTTTCTGTTAGGGCTGGCCAGTGGGAAGGACCTTACACACTCTCATATCTGCAGATACCTCCTGCTTCCCTGAACAAGGCAGTTTGCTCTCCCCTGAAAAACTGCCACTGCCAATATTTCCTTTTAAAAGCACCATCTTTGGGCTTAACACCCATGAACATACCATTAGGTAGTCATGGAATCAGAGTGACAGCAGCTCCAAACTTTGAGTGTCTTAAGTCTGGAATAAAAATATGCACATAAAAACTTTTACAGTCAGAATGAATTCCGGTAGCAGCATAAATGGCTGACAGCATTCATAGTGCCTAGTATAGTACACCCTGCACAGTGCCCATGGCCAGAGGAAGGTCTGTCCCTCTGAAGAAAGTAAAGTTAATGTTCTGTTGGAGCGCCCTTGTTTTGCACTGTGTAAGATAAATAACTTTTAACTTTAAATAAGTCCCAATTTGGTTCTCAGTGACTCAACAGAAATGACTAATGTCTCATTGCAGACTCACACGGAATCTTGTAGTAAATCCCATCTTCCATTGTGTGTGCCACATGGCCCTCGAAGTACTCTTAATTACAGGCAGACAACCCATGCAAGCGAAGCAAGTGAACAATAGGGTCGATTCTTTGTCTACGTTGGCTCGTGTTTTGGCTTTCTCGCTACCCAGAAGCTTCAGGGGTGGATGCAGCCCTCATCCAAATGGTAGGCTGTGCAGTCTCAGAGCCTCACCACCAGGCCCAGGAGCACACGTCACCGTGTCTGACACCAGAGCAGCCTTGCGCAGCTCCCCCCATTCCTCCCAGTAGCCCTGTGTCTGAGGGATACACGCTGTACAAATCGGGACTGTGGATTTAGTCTCATTTCCTTAGGAAGCAAGGCTTATGTAATCATTTGCTCGCCTCTCCGTCCACATCTGTGTCAGTCCCCCTCCCCACAGTATTTTTTAAAATCCATTAGCCAAGCTCAACCACATTTGACAAACGCCTCAGAGATAATTGCGTTCTGACAAGTTTCATGAATACTGGCAGCTGGATACCAGAGAGTGGCACCCAAAATTAGTGTTCCCACTGTGGGAAAAGCAGGCAGGGCTCAGCTGTGACACATGCTGCTTGGCAGCAGGCAGCACACGTGTAGCGCCACATTTGTCAAAGTGTCACAGAGGATATGGGGACAGCTGGGCTTGCCCTGACGTGCTTCAGCCGATGTTGCGGTGGGCTGCTGATCTAGCAATGCCGTGGAGAGGGGGTGTCATCGCAAGGGGAGTCAGCAGCTTCTGGGGTGAGGCAGCACAAGCTGTGGTGTAGAAGGGGGATCGGGGGGACGAGCGATGGCACGTGTCAAACTGAGCATGAGTGAGGGCGTTGTGGTAAATAAAGATGTAGGAGAAGGAAAACTCACTGATGAACAAACCCTACAAGCCTCCGCACACACGTGCTCCAAGCAGGGGCCTTTTCCAGAGAAGGTGTGATCAGTAAGTCAAAAGATGGATAAACTTAGGGTGGATGGGAGAAGCCCTACTTTAAATAGGAGAGGAGATCCACAGCAATACATCTTTTCAAGCCCAAGAGTGGGCAATGGCTGTCCACCCTAGTAGTTCCACAGCTGGGTAAGCTCCTCTGCATAGTGGTTGGGCATGGCAGAAACTCAGGGTGACAGGGATTCTGGTTTCATTCAGTTTTCTAATGGGGTGGCTTTGAGTGCATGGGATCATGCAGGAGTCACCTCCTGGACATACAGTGTGTGGGGTGGTTTTTTTCAACATTTTCTTGCTTCTCTAGAGGCACAAGCTGATTGTAGGTACTCTACTACTCTTTCTCATCTACCTCAAGCAAAGAGTTGAACTATCCTCAGCAGCTGAGACAGTATGGAAGGGGCCACGAGAGACCTCTCAAACATTCATGAACTGTTCAGGGGTGGGATTGTAAGATAAAACATTTGAGTGTGTTTACTGGCCACCACACTGCTAAAACTACCTTTTGAGGGTGTTTGAGCTTGTTGGGCGAGTATTGACCAGTAATAGTCTGCTAGACTTAGAGAGCATAAACATCTCTTTTTAGGTTCAGCAGTTTCCTCCAGGCTGTGCTGCCAATATAACTGAACTGCATGTTGTAGGAAATACAGCTGAAGTGTGAAATGACACTGTACAGTCAAGGTCAAATTGGTATTTGGCTCATCTGCCAAGCCTGATTGATAATGAATGTATGAACAGTAAGGATTTGGGGGAAGTGGAAACTATTGTATTATAAAATGGACTGAAGCCACCAGTAGAAAAACAACATTTTCACAGTGTAGCATCCTAGCTACTGACTTACTGTTATTAGGAGAGGCTTTGACAAATAAATCCTAGCATCACCTGGGAACATCTGACTTCTTAAAGCCCCTTCTGTCTGGCTTTCAATGCAGAAAGCAAGTTGGTTTCACTGGCTGGTTGACAAATGTTCTGTCTAGTGGGAGACAGAGATGATGTGGTTCATTTTTGTTGCTTTAGATCTGTCAACAGCTGAGGACTCATTGTTCATGAGAGGTTTTTGACTCATCTGAAGTCCCTGACAAAGGTGGCTGGAATCTTGCCTTAGTGGTTCTGCTCTTCAATTGCACAGAAACAGATGCTGACATTCAGCCATGCCTTATGCGCTCAGAGGGCTGTCACACATTCCCCACGGCTCCAGATTTTCGTGATGTTTTCTGCTTGTTCCATGTCACTCGGAGGGCTCGGGAGGAGTGCCATCCAGAATCCTGTCAGTGACAATGGGACACGTCCAAGCATAGCTGACACGCAGCTCTGTATTCCTGAATGTGTAGCTCTGCACACAATGAGTGGGAGAGGAAAGGTGAATGCTACAGGAGGAGAGAAGGCAAAGAAACTAGGCCTCAGAGGCAGGTGTGGGGTCTTCTGTGCTGCAGCTGGACATTGTGGGAGCTGGCAAACTTCATTTGCTCCCCACAGCCTTCAGAGTACAGTGGCTGCTCTAGTCCTTCTCTGTGTGTAGATCCCTGGGAGGTTTGCCTTGGTGAGCCAAAACTCGGAGATGTGTTGTAGGCAAACTTTAAGGAGAGGAGGAGAAGGGCAGAGGAACTAAGAAAGGAAGAACTAGACTTTTCCAAGAATTGCACTTACTAGGAGCCAGTCCTTTTTTCCCCCTACCATAGGGTGGCACTTGCAAACAGTGTTCATAACGCCAGGCAGCAAGCAGTTCTGCAGTCTCCCCTTATTGCAGACGCCTGCCCTCAGTGCAGCCTTCATGCCAAAAGTCAGTGTCAAGACCCTGACCCCTAGATAGGCTAGACTGTCTTAGTGCATGGCTTACTCTTTAGAAGGGAGACTGTAAGAAAAAACTTAATAGCAGCATCTTAATTCAAGAGTCCTGGACAAAGCTTCCTCAACAAAGTATGTGCTTGAGGGCATGATAGACACTTGACTCTTGGTTCCTTACTGCCATCGTAGAGGAGAGTAGCAAGAGTCCTAAAAAAAATGGAACATTGACACTCCTTCGGTACCTCTGCGTACTAGTAAACCTTTTGTTTTCATGGTCTCATTAAAAATGTCTCCTCACTCTGCATTTAATTTATTTGGGTTTCATTTGTATCAATATGTGATATTTTTAAATGGTCTAGGATGTCCAGCAGCATACTAATTGGAAGTCAAATTTAAAAGTTTTAAATTAACAACGAAAAAAAACCAAATCCTGGTCCCCCTTACACAAACACAGTGCATTGAGTTCAGTGTCTAATGTGGTGTTGGTAAGGTATTATGTACAACTCTGCTGTCAATATGAGCTCCATCATTCTGCAAACAATGAGCACTGTCAGTTCTCACTCAGAACTATGGTGAAGGCAGGGTGAGAGTCCTGCCAAGTCCTGCCAGCTGCTAGGAGGAGTGCTTACAGGTCTGCAGTCACAGCGAGGAAGAAACGGACCATCTGAGAGGGTTGGAGAGGAGACAAGCATGTGTCAAAATACCTTGATACAGCTTTGAGTGCTGTTCCAAGCACAGCAGCATTCACTAACGTACTGGGTCTCTGAGTAAGTGACTCCCCCTGGCAGTATGTCTCCTCCCCCAACAGAAGTGAGCTGCTGTGTGTTTTGTCTCAGGGTCGGGTTGGGGGATAGGGAAGGAGTTGGGGACTCTCAAGGACTTCCTTGGATGCTTCTTTCCTTGCTTATTTTATTTTGCAAAATGATGTGTGTTCACAGGCATGTACAGTGGTTCCAGCGCTAACCATAACGGTCCCTCACCAGGTATATTGCCATCTTCTCATGACATCCCTTCAAGACACCATCCGCTTGACTCTACCCTTTCCAGTCCACATCACCATCAGTCACCGCTGGAGAGTGCCAGGGAAGGGTATGTGTGTGAAATATGCTTGGCCTCTGTCTGGCATGATAATGAATGATTAATTGTTTATTTTACTTTGCATAGATGCTGTTCAAATGAAAAACACTGGCCCAAACTAAGCATTTTGTTTGTTTTAGAATCATAGAATAATTTAGTTTTGAAGGGACCTCAGAAGGTCATGTTGTCCATCCCCTGCGCAAAGCAGGGCAAACTTTGACATTACTATCAGGCTGCTCAGGGCCTTGTCCTTGTCTTCAACAAAACACACTAAGATTTTTTTTCTTCATAGCATGCAATTGCATTTAGATTTTAATTTTTTTTTTTTTTTAGTTCTTCCTTGGTGACGTTTTGTAGGTTTGGATAAGTAAAGAGAACTTTTCTCAGCTACAATGAGAAATCTCTCAAAGGGTAAAACCCCAAACTCTGACTCACTCAGGAATAAGGCAGTGTTTGCCTTAGTAAGACTTAGTTCGTGTCAGAGCAGCAGGCTTTCTCGCTTCCTTGCTCTCTGATAAGATTTTCCATAATACATCTCTCAGCAGCAGGCATTAACCAGTAAGATCCTAATCAGGGAAGAGTATATTGTCACACTGATTGTATAGATTGCATTGCTACAGTATGGATTGCATTGCATTGCTACAGTATCTGATACTTCTAAAGCACTGCTTGCTCAAGGATCTCATAACACCTTCTCAACAGTAAAGAATCTCTGCAAGCCACAGAATTCTGCTCTAATCTTTTTGCTCAGATTTTTTTTTTTGTTCCTAGGCTCATGCAAATTAAACATCAAACTCTACAGTTTTTCTTCCCAGAACTTTGGACAGGGAGGGGACTCTGATTTTGCTTTACTGATGAGAACTTGGGATACAGAGATTAAGAGATTTTTTTTTTCCCCTAAAAATATGTTGGGGTTCTTTAGAAAATACAGCAATTGAATGTGGAGTTTTTCCATCCTAGTCCAGTGACTGACCCATCGCTTCTTTTATAGGGTGAAAGGAAAGCCCGCAAGGTTTTTAATTGTGTGCTTTAAGCAAAAGGGCAGAAGGCAAGAGTGTTTGTGGCATGGAAAGGGCACAGTAAGGAGAATACATCTGGAGTAGGTGAAGAACAATCTGATTGAGGAAATTAAATTAGGAACAAATTACTCCATTTTTTTTCTTAATTGGGGGATGAATGCTGTAACAAGCTTAGTTTCTATACCCAGTTCCTCCTTCAGGCATCTCTTCTGACCTATGCCAGCAGCAGGTACCAGTGCCCCCTCTCAATGTATGATGCATATCTGCCTGTCATAGGAATAGACTTCTCCTGTCCCTGTCACATCAGATGCCTGTGCCCAACCCTTCTCCTTCCCTGCCCCGCCACCCACATTCCTGAACTCCTGTTTCCTGTTGGCAGGCTCATGCCCATGGCAGAGTCATGGCCAAGAAGGAGGCATTGGGCATGCTGATTTAGGGGGAAGTTATACCAGATAAATAGGAAGTTTTCTGTAGCAGAGAAGGCAGTGAGCACAAACAGGAGTGGAGACAGACAGTCCAAAATGAAGGTAATCCACAAGCTATTCTTTCCCTGCAGGATGGGACTACTTGAGCCTGGGGGAGTAGGATCCCTTCCTCTCACTGCTGCCCAGTGTGCTGCTAAGCTGTTTCCTCTTTGAGTTGGCTCTAGGATGGGCTTCTTAGGGGAGTTAAGACAAAAAATCCCAACCAAGAGTGAAATAAACTAAAAATATACTATGGGAAGGATTTAACAGGCTGTCAGGAAGGTGGATTTGTTTCTAAGGCACTTCACGTTTTGGTACTGTTAATAAGAAATGAAAGCAAAGACTTGACCAGAATGAGGGCAACAGGCATTTTTCCAATTTGAGGGGTCTGAAGCTCCCAGATGAATTCTCCCTGCTGCCCCTCGTGTCTCCATTCCAGAGTATGACACTTCTCTTTCAGGAGAAACACCATGCTGAGTGAGCTGAGTTTCTCACAGAGCTCCTTCTACAGACATTGTGATCATTTGCTTAGGCCAAAGTTTACATCAGAATTGTCTCTGCTCTTTTCAGTTCTAGTGGAATAGGTATTCTTTCTCAGAGGAGACAACAGTGCTGATTGATTATCAGTGCTTATACACCTCAGTAATGTAAAGTCTTTGCAGAAACATCACAGTTAATATGTAAGAGTGAGATGATAACAGATTTCTAACCATGAACCAAACATCAGGAAATGGAGAGTGGAATGTGGTTTTGAATAGTTATTTTAAAACAGGGAATCTAGTTTCATGACATAATTACTTGGAATTTTTCAGCATCTCAAGTACCATTTTCTAAACTCAAAATTATCTGCACTCAGCATTGTCATGCCCAGTCCAAGATCCTTTTGCTGTATTTAATTGTTTATGCTTATATTATTGACTGCTGAAATAAAGCCCAAACATGACATTTTCATTGCAAGTACAGAAACTTAGTGTGAACTAATAGTCCTTGAATTTCATTTAGCACAGTTTTGTTTAAAGCACTCATCCATTTAACTGGGCAAAATCACTTAATAACCGAATGCTTGGAGCCACTGAATTATAGAACTGTTACACCTTTGCCAGTTCGTAGCAGTATGCCATTACTCACATAAAATATATATGGTTTACAATAGGAAAGAAACACCTAACACTACCTTTCTTCATATTAACTTCTCCAGCTTTCTGGCACACATATAATGTTTTGCCTCATTTGTCAGCTGTCTCAGCATTCATGTTTAAGTAAATGCGAAGAATTTCTATACTGTGAATCAGTACGATGACAAGACTGGATTGCATAGTTTAAGTTTGTGGAATGAACCAAATGATTACGATCAAGAAATCTAATTACTGAGTCATCAAATATTCAAGATGCCAAAAACTACATGAGGCAGAGTACAAATAGTCTACTCAAGTTTGACATAAGATTCAGAATTTGATTTAAAGGCTTTTTCTTTTCTTTTTTAAAAAAGCCCTGTGTTACACCATCCTTTGCCAAAGTCAATACCAAGTGCAGCAGTCAATTTTCCCAAATGGTTCGCTAAGACATTTAAATAGTTTGACAAAATTATCTAATTCACTTGAAAATGTTCTAACGAAATCTGACTTCATTACCAAATGTATTTATACTGGCTTTATACAGGATGGAGAGTATTTTTTCAAATTCTAGTATGAAGTGTATGCTAGACCAAAAAATTTTACTTATATTGATATTAATTAAACTAAAAGTGTGTGACTGAGAAATATTTTGCCATCCAGAAAGTGGGCTTGTCATGATTCAGGTTTAAATATATATTTATTTTTTATTTCAGGTAGCAAAGGTTTGTTTTAGCATTTCTTGTAGCATATGCCATGTATGTCTAACTCGGTTTCATTTTGCCCATTGCAAAAATAGTCTATTTTGATTTGTGGCAGAATGAAGACAGAAAAACAGCTTTTAGTATTAAATCTTAGGTCAATGTTGCACTTGGCTTTCTTTCTACTATTTTTTTAGCTGTTATTATCTAAGTCATCTAAAAATGTACTTAGTTTCATTTGTAAACTATCTCTGTAAATTCCAGTTTAGAATATTTAGTTTGATAAATTATCAGCTTAAATGAAACTGATATGACTAAAGTTAAGTGAGTTTGAGTGGTGGCACCAAGTTAGGGATTTGCACCAATTTAGCTTAATGACCTAACAAGGTCACTTTGTAGGATGTGAACACGGTCCCTCTATATGTGACTCTGAGGCCCTCTGTCACTTGTGTCACCCATAACAAACAGCACTTATGTTCTCAGAAGAAGCTGGGGGTACTGACAAATAATAACTTTATTGGGAAGGTGATGTGTCTCCAAGGGAAAGGAAAGTGAAACTATTTTTTTATATTCCTGTGGTAATTTAGGTCATTTCTGCTCTGTAAACACAACAGTAAATGAAGAACTAGTGGGATTAAGACATCTGTGATGTCCATAGGTGATGATTAATGAGAACTCTGAATCCAACCTTGTGAGCCTTTAATATAAAGGATTAAGTAATCAAGGTTAGAGGAAGGAGCTTACACAACTCTCTTTTGCCCGGGCTTCTCACCAGCTAACTGCAACCAGTTCAAACTATGTTCCAGACCCCCCTGAAGAGCCACTTACCCATACCAAAATCACAAGAAACAGGACTTAAAAACAATCAAGTGAAAAGAGACATTTTAATCAGGCTGCTTAAACATCAGAATTTTTGTTTGCTTGCTTCTTAGCACCTGTTAATTCAAATAGCACAGAAATACTTAAATGTAAAGAGTTCTCTGTTAAAAATTTAGTCCTTCATTTCTCTTTACATAAAGTAACACAAGGTACACAGAGCCTCCCTTCTTGCTCAACCAGGGAACACCAGATTTGAAATTCCTGATATTTTTAAGGTTGAAACCAAATATGCAGATTAAAATCTTGTGTGGTAGATTTGTATGTGTACGGCTACCATGTTATACTTTGGCAATAAGAGACTGTAAGCCAGCTCCTACCCATGTTTCAGCCCTGTTACATACATTGCCAGGACCCTGTCAGGTGCCTCCATTTCAAAGAAGAATCTGGGCCAGCCCCCCTACCTGCTCTCAGTGAGCTCGGAGAAAGCACCCTCCAACAACCCCACATCTCTGCTCTGTGGGACTGGTTTTGGCTTCAGCTTTGCTGGTAGATGATGATGGCATATGAAGGGTCTGGTGGGTGCTTGCTCATCAGATGGGACCAGACTCAAATTGTGACTGTAAGAGTTTCACTGTTGTTTGCAAGCAGCTGGTTTTCTGGAGCATGGGTCTTTCTAGGATAAGATTTAAGAAATCGCCCCCAAACAAGTAAAAGAAATGAGGGAGATTCATTTTGATACATTATGTTATCTCCTTGAACTGCCAGAATCCAGGCCAGGTAGGAAAATACCTTTGTGTACCTAATTCTCATTACTTTAAGAGACAATTAGGTGTCTTAACTACTTATGTCTAATTTTTATTAATCTTTAAGTTTGTGAACTCACATAAATAAATTGATTAGGAACTGGCATGTTGCTAGAATCCTTATAGGAAACAAACTTTTACTCTCTAGAAGTACTCTGGAGAGCTAAATACCTACACAGTTTTTATAACAGTTCCTAGGACCAAGGAGATACATCACTCATTCATTGTGGATTCCACTGGAGAATACTCTTCATTTATAATAGAATACACAAGTCAGTGTTTTAGTCTTTCTTTCAAAAGCACTAAAACCAATAACAAGAAACAGATATCTCTGACAGCTGAAAACATTTTCAATGGAGGAAGCCAAGAACCCATCATAATTTATCTCAGTGTTATGGATCTGAGCACGCAAAAGGGGCATCAGTACATCTGTCCAAAGAAAGAACAATGTACAGGTGCGGAGCTGAGGTTCATGTAACAAAGAAAATCAGTAATTAAAAGCATCTGGTTTCAAATCCCAAGTCATTTATCTCATTGTAGAAAATGTGATCAGAATTCATTTATAATCATGTCCAGATAGGCTTATACAGTTTTCCCCCCCCTTAAAGCAAAATTAGCATTAGCATAGGCTTAGTTCAACAATACATGGTTAAGAATAACTTAGTGCTTGATCATGGGGTAAAATATTGTTTGGCCAGCAGCAGAAATAGGTGGGCATGTATTTCATTTCTGTTTCTAAAAGGGCTGGATTGACATTCATTAGAGAGCCTTCATCAAGTGCATCTCATAGTAAGCCTATGTTGCCTGCCCAGAAGTGACACTGTAACAAAACTATCTTAGCGTAAGAAATAAGAGAGTTACAGAAGGTGGGAGGTTAAAGGAGTTGGTCAGAGTAACCTAGAAAGCATTTAAGAAGGATTCAACTACTGGTCTTCTGCATTATATTAATGATTTTAGCCATTACTGGTTTTATCTCTAGTTAAATTTACACTTAACATCTGTACAGCTGATTGTTTTTCTGTTCCTTTTTTTTAAATTTTGTTTTGCTTTTTAAGCAAAACTTCTGCAGTTAGGTGTAAACCATATATGCCAAACACAATAATTTATCATGGTATAACAAATGATTAAGTTACCTTAACATCTCCCACGATTGGGTATAGTGCCTTTTAGACTGTAAACTTGAAGAAAGCAGACATCAGCTACCTGTACAGAATCTACCTGCACCTGGAAGCATCTTGCTGCATACTTGCAGGGAATAATGATCTTAAATGACTATAATAAGAGAGATCCGTCAAGCATGCAGTACGTGCCAGATAATATTGAATAGACAATATCTGTGTTTGATTGCATATCTTTGTAACTGACTTCCGGGCAACCACTTGAACCTATGGCAGTGCTCTTTATTTAAATAAGTTTTGATACTTCTTTGACCACATTAGTAAGGATTTTTTTCACTTTTGAAATATATTTTCCTGCTAGATTGTTAGCAAGAGTAAGTTTTCAAATTTCCCTTATGTGTAGCAGCTTCCCCTGTAGTGGTTCAGCAGCTTAATTTCAAAGACTATTCAACATTATTCTAAATAAAAACATCTTTTAGATGAGCACAGTTCCCATAATGATCGCTATGATTAACTGCTCTGCA
The DNA here is from genome assembly GCF_947461875.1 of Haliaeetus albicilla. Classification (NCBI taxonomy): domain Eukaryota; kingdom Metazoa; phylum Chordata; class Aves; order Accipitriformes; family Accipitridae; genus Haliaeetus; species Haliaeetus albicilla. Next base: position 6,580,337 of record NC_091490.1, read on the forward strand.
GAAATTGCACATTATCGGGTCAGAACAATTGTAGAGATACTCATTTAACATAGAAAAAAACGTGTTTGTGTTTATGTGTGAGTTTGTATAGGTAATGACATGCATTACAAAATACAGAGTTATGTTTTACACCCAACTGAGACTTGCATATGTATTTGTTAGAAGAGATTGTGAGTATTTCAATAAGTCACTCTGTACCTGAAGAGATAGGCCCACACAGAAAGCTTTTGAGTGTACCAGAAAAGATATCACTGTTACTGGTATTATTAAAAATATTCTAAAGCAATTAAATGACCTAAGACTCTTCAGTCACATTAAAGGTCCCATGGATAGTGTTCTCCATAATGTTTACGAAGTCCCCTCTTACTCATTATAACTAGCTCCTGCACTCATTGTACGGGCAATTGACGCTGCTCAGAGTGCGGGTGGGTGAAGATGCAGAACTGGATTCAAGCAATCCAAGTGTCGTGGTTTAACCCCAGCCAGCAGCTAAGCACCACGCAGCTGCTTGCTCACTCCCCCCCTCAACCTGGTGGGATGCGGAAGAGAATAAAAGAAAAGTAAAACTCGTGGGTTGAGATAAGAACAGTTTAATAGAACAGAAAAGAAGAAACTAATAATGATAATAATAACAATAATAAAATTACAGTAATAATAATAAAAAGATTGGAATATACAAAACAAGTGATGCACAATGCAATTGCTGACCACTCGCTGACTGATGCCCAGTTAGTTCCCGAGCAGCGATCCCCCACCCCAGGCCAACTCCCTCCCTCCAGTTTATATGCTGGGCATGACATCACATGGTATGGAATATCCCTTTGGCCAGTTTGGGTCAGCTGCCCTGGCTGTGTCCCCTCCCAACTTCTTGTGCCCCTCCAGCCTTCTTGCTGGCTGGGCATGAGAAGCTAAAAAATCCTTGACTTAGTCTAAACACTACTTAGCAACAACTGAAAACATCAGTGTGTTATCAACATTCTTCTCATACTAAATCCAAAACACAATGCTATACCAGCTACCAGAAAGAAAATTAACTCTATCCCAGCCAAAACCAGGACACCAAGGCAGTATTGTGAATGAAAAATAGTATCTTGTATTTATCTAGAAGCTAGGAAAAGGCTGACATTGCCTCAGTCATACTTTAAAGATGTTACACACAGAGGTATGTCACACGCTGCATTAGTAGCAGAGCCAGGAATACAGCCCAAGTCTCTTAACAGCAGCCACCTTCTCAAGCTGACAACAAGCACACCGAGAAGAGAGAAAAACAGAAACACAGTGTCGTATCTTGCAGTCACAGAGCAGAGACTGAGGCCTTGTAAGAAGGGCAGTGTGTCACAGCCCAGTAACTTGTTTGCTCGTTGTTTATAGAAAAGGGTAATAAAACGCAATGATGCCCAGCAAGGTGATCTGCATTGAAGGATTTATTATATATCAGGGAGAGCGGGGGGAAGAGGAGAAGGGGAGAAAGAGGGAGAGAAGGAAAAGATTCCTTGCATTCCAGAAACGTAGCCAGAGGCACCTGGCAGTGATTAGTGCAAAGGTTCACCAAACTTCAGATAGAGTCCGTCTTAAAAAAAAAAAAAAAGTGAACGGTATAACTGTTTCCTGAGCATGTGCTGACAGAAATTCCCGTAGGGCAAGACCCAGAACAGAAACACGTGGCAAGAGATTGGGCGCTATCCAGAGACCAGATTAGCAGAGCTTTACACATCATTTTTAATATTATGGGAAGAGATGAAAATCAGTGTTAACTTTTTTTTTCCACTAAAAAAAAAAATCTCCTGGTCCTGGAACTGAATTGGACTTTCTCACAATATAAGTAACTATAATGCCTGGGGGAGAGATTTTATGAATGAAATGGTTGGCATGCTGGATTTTATGGTAGAACCTGGTTTCATGGAAAATCTCAGGTTTTGTAACTAGCTGCAATACTGTACGAGTCACTTAAGATAAAACATGGAGCTTCTTTGCTTTGTGCTTCTTACTCTGGTGCTTTATTATATACTTTTCTTCATATTAATATGACTTAAACATAATTCTCAAAGTCAAGATTGTTTGATATGGCGATATGCTGTGCATGAGAACTGTATTACAGAATGTTCTTATAACCCAAAATATACAAAAAATTATTTGAGATAAAGGACAGATGTTTTTCAGTCTGGACTTGGTCCTGTTTCCACTGAACTCAATGGGATATGGGTTGAGGTTCTTTGTCTAGCTGAGGAATCTGCCAATCAAGCCATCACATCACACAAAAAAAAAAGACCCAGACAGTTTTCATATTGGAAACATCCCTATTTTAGATATTTCTATTTTGCGGTTACACTTTGTTCCCACTTACTATTCAAGAATCTTAGTTTGAATATATTTTCATTATTTTTCAATTTTCAATTCCATTCAATATTTTCTAATTAAGTACACTGTGTGTAGTTTTTGGCAGTCAGGAGATGATCAACTAGATCATGAAAAAGCTCATGTTAAACCAGCTCAAAATCTGGCTTTACAATTTTTTACTCTGTGTTAATTTGTCCAGAAACTGTTAGTGAACAAAGACTGGCTAAAGCAAAGTGTAAATCTGTTTCTTACTCAGACTAAGTACTGTGGATGAATATAGAAAACATACATCTAGACATCTTGACAGAAAGCTCAGAAAAATCAATGGTGATATGTATTTTGTGGTTCTTTATGTTGCAGTAATATTGGAACAAGACACTTGGTGTGCATTGTGAAAATACACAAATTCTTATACACCACTGCCTACATTGGGAGGCTGAAAGCGAGGGCAGGATAAATAATTCTAAAACATACTTGTAGCCTATTAGATGTCTTTTCTATAGTTCGCTGCTAGCTCATGGCATACCTAGATAGTTCCCTCACATAGGCCTTACTTACAGTTTAATATGAACTTTCACCATCCAAAATATATTGTTAAAACACAATCACAAGAAAATTTATGTGAAAGTCTTACTGGGATTTCTGTTTGTGATTCCTAAAGGTATGCACTTTATTAAATGAGAGAGAAGACAGATTAATATCTTTGATGTTTTGACTTAATTTTCTTTTTTAAAAAATCCTTCTGTTAAAATGAAGATTTCTGAGTATTCCCATTGATGTGAGTGACATGCTTTGCAGTAGAGGTGAAGAATTGGCTCGTTGTCCAACACTTGATTTAATGACGCTTCATGGGTAGTATCCCACCTGACTTCAACAGCTTCCCTTAGGAAGGGCTGTGAAGCTGAGTATTTTAAGACAGTGTTTAGCATGGTGCAGCAATGTGCGCAGTATCATAGACAACGTATGTTACTGAGTTAGGATCATTTCTTCCAATAGTTTTCTGTTGGTTGTGTGGATGAAGGTATTACATGAACAAGATTTTTCTGATTAGTCCTTTTACTTAATTGTCTACTGATGCTTCCTCAGGAGAGGAATGCATTAGCTCTGCAATTCCACCTGAAATCATAGGTCCCTCAAGACTAGTATTATGTCTTCAGCGCCATCCTACAGATGGTGCTTCAAAGGGCATTTGAAAAAAACCCGCAATACCTGGTCAATTGTATGAAGTTGTATGATGAGTGAAGAGAGAGAATTCCTCTCTGCATCCTTGGGTGATCAGTTTACATCCTGAAGCACAAGATTTGATTACCCCTCACTTAGCATGGAAATGTTGGTTTTGGCCATTAAATTATTCAGTCCCTTTTTAAAAAACTAGGTATTTTGTTTGATTCTGTGATTTCCTGTGGCTATGAATGCCACAGGCCAGGGCATGCTGTGTGAGCAAAATGTTCCTTTTGTTTTAAGCTGACCTGCTTCTCTCTGTGGTGCATGCCCTGTGCTTCTGTGTCTTGGACAGGGTGGAGAGGAGGCTGGCTTCTCCACTGCACCCTTGTAATCTGAAAAACTGCATTTTAAATTCTCTTCTTTCAGTGGCATGCTTCTAGTTTTAGCAGTTTTACTTTGTAAGAAAACCCTGTCTTAGTATTCTAGTATATCTTCAGCTGTTTTTAACTCCTACAATAACTTAATACATCAAAACTGAACTGGTTTTACCACTGTGTAATATATGGTCATTAATAAGTAGATTCTTACTGCATCCAACTGTGTAGTTCCCCTTCTGTTATTATCACTGCTCAAGAAAGTTGCACATTATTCCTGCAGTGCTGCTGTTCCCAAAAGATACTGTAAGTTCAAAACCAGTCAACATGTGTAAGGAATGTAGACTCCTCTGGTGCATGCCTCTCTGTATGGATTCAGAGAGGGCTTGCTAGTAACTTCATTGGTGTCTGTAGCAGATAACGGCTAGGAATAAGGTAAATGCATGGTTAACAGGTTACCTTTCACATAAGGGACACAGGGTTTCTGATAATGGAGTAGTAAAAGCCTGACAGTGGGTTAATTTGTTGTTTGAGTTACTAAGTGTTTTACCATCAAGCATCCTTGTAAGACAGAGTAGATTCTAGCAACAGTCAGACTATATCAGCAGTGCAAGCAATCTGTAAGAACAATTGATTCTTCTTAGCTTTGTCACAAGATTAGGGACCTAGCAAAAAGATTTATGCTCCTAAGCAGAAATATTCCGTATAGCCAGGAGCCCTCAAATTTAAAGAATTAAGAAAGGATAAGGACTTTTTTTACATGTGTAAGAGTATTTATTTATATCTCTCTCCCTATAGCTATATATAGGCAGAGATATATATTAAAAGGCCCCAAAAGGACCTGCAAATTTACTGAATTATACAAGTTACAATTAAGGTGAAATATATGGTATATATTTATTATTAATATCCAAACCAAAGCAAGCTGTGAGTATTAACAGGAAATGTCCAGGCTATTAGTTATTGAAACATATATGCCTGAGCTACTGCCTGGGAATTTTTAATGTATCCAGCTGAGCTGCTGGTGTAAGTAGTTTAGTGTTTGTTCTTCCACATAGAAGGCATCTCCTTTTAAACTCTTTTCTGTTGCTAATGCATTATCTATTTAACTTGTATCAGGAATGATTCCTCCTCTCTTTTAACAACCCGAGTATCACAGCAACCTAATTAGTAGGCAAATATTCAGGAGAGAATTAAAAACACGGCACTGGGAACTGGACAGTTAGCTGATGAAAAAACTCTCCTTGAGCGTGCCAGAGCACATTCACACGTGCATACACACACACAAAGTAATATTTTAGGGACCAGCTCGAGCTGTAGGCATTGTGATGAATATTTTAAGGAGACAAATCCCCATGTTGGCCACTTGTGCTAATATAGCCAGACTTTTCTGCTGAGCAAAGCTCTTTCCTAGCTAAAAACTCTGCCTTAACTTATGGGAAACATGTTAAGTTCCCTGTTTGGGAGAGACTGAGCAGAACGCAGTAGATTTTACGGTGACCTGCTCAACTGTATGAAAATCTCTTCATGCAGAGGAGGTAGCAATGGGCAAGTGTTACACAGAGCTTTCAGAGTTTCAGCTCAGGTTCCTGTGCTACAGCAAGTTCCTAGGATACTGGCTGCACGCAGACAGCTATGTTTGCTGAGCTCCAGCACCGTGGCAGCAGTGCCGAGCGGGAGCAGCAAGCTGGCAGCTCACCCAGCTGGAGCAGGGCCCCGCACACCTCCGCACACCTCCGCACCCCTCCTGCCTCGCATGGGGAATCTCACCTGCTCTTAACCACTCATTTCAAAGGCTTCGAGGCACAAACGCTGTCACAACCATTGAGCTCACACACAGGAAAAGCAGGAATGCAAAAGAGCATGAATGGGGAGAAGCACTGCTTTAAAAATAACAGTAAAAACTGTTAAATTCTTCTCACATGGTTAAGATTTAAATAGCCTCTGGGAGCAGTTAAACTGAGTAGGGAAGCTGGGATTTTCAGTATTCCCACAGCTGGACACCTTAAATGTACCATTTTTGTTTGACATGTAACATACTTGCATAGAATTTAAAAATGCGATTACTGGACCATCCTAACAAAGCACTCAACAGAGAGCAGCCCGGCAGGCCTCTATGGGGTGCTACATTTCCCAGCAGTAGCTAGGACAAGACATTTCACGAGAAGGCAGCGGAAACCCAACACAGGCAGTTGCAGAGTACTCGCTCACCAGAAGTATTTTCCTCCCTCATTCAGAGTGGTTTCTGGCTCATCCAGGGCTTGGAGTTTTTAGTACATCTTTTGTTTCTCTTTTAAATGTGTGTGTGGTCATTATCCATATAAATGTCACTATCATGATCTCTTTTAGCTATTATCTTTCCAATGAAAACAACTGCAATCTTTTTAATCTCCTTTCAGATAGGAGCATTTCCAGGCTTCTAATAGCATTTCTGGCATGTCGAGGACAATGTCTCCATGTGTGCTGTTTGAAGGGGCTGGTGACTATTTTGTAATTTGTGGTTGTGCTTTGCCGGCACTCTCTTGCAGCCTCAGAAGAGACTGTAGCAAAGGCTTTTCTGTAGGACCCAGCAGATAAGGTCGGCCCCATCTTCATGCAATAGCTCACCACAGACACGCATTTGAGAGCATTTGCAGAAGATACAACTTGTAGCTGGGCTGCACAACAGCTCGTTTGTGTTAAACTATTTCTCTGCTGAGACCTTTGAGGAAAAACTACAGCCACATGGGAGCTGACCTTAGCGTTTAGCTGCTTCTTAGCAAATAAACTCGTTATTTTCCCCAAGCATCTGCTCTTCAGCAGTTGACTCCAGCGAGCATTTTCTGTCTCTGACCTGAAGAGGGCACAGGTAGCCTCTGCATTCCCCGTATCCCTTTTCAGCACCTCTGCAGCCCCAGGCCTTTACCCTGGGGTATGGCAAGGGCCGTACCAGCTCTCTTGGGATGCACTTAAAACAAAAAACAGATCAGACTTTTTTTTCTTTGCATGTTGGCTCTTAAAGTTCGACTTTAGTCCTTTAGTCCTTTTACATATTGCTGGTCATCGCTTATTGGGAGGGTATTATCCAAATCATAAAAAATTTATTTTCCAGTTCTTACATATTTGGCTTGAAAATATCCCTGCCTTCACCCATTTAACAATACTGGTTTAATTCTTCAGTTTAGTTTGGGGGTATTAAGAGTCTCTGTGGTTTGTATTATATGTCTTATTTTCCTGCTTTGGGAGATGGAATTATTTCAGCATAGGATGGGCTTTGACTGGTTGATTTATTTAAGCCCCTTTTAATAGAGTGTCACTGTGACAGCTTTTGGCAGTGTTCCTCTGCCTCTCATGTTAAATGTGATTAAGCTGTTGTCACCATTAATTCACAGTTCATCTATATTTACCTCTTGAATGCTCCCATGTAGTGCTTCGCCCTAAGTCAAGCATAGCCTCGCTCCCCAAATTTAATCCTAACTGCTCCAAGAAGCAGTCATGTAAACTAGTGAGGAACTGCTATTGCAAATCATGGTTTATGGTGTTTGAACAGCTTGTGCAGTGGTGAAGGAAGACACTAGTGAGAGATGTAGTTTGGTTTTTAGTTGATGCTTTGTACGCCTGCAACGGTTTGTGCTCAATATTTTTTTTTCCAGCTAGGTCACGTGGATTATAACCTGCAGGGCTATTTTTATTTCTACACCTCAGGACCTGTAGCTGTGAAGTTTCAGCAGGGCGGCTCTCAAACAGACAGCTGGCTTTTCTAGTGTCTGAAGGTTCTAGTGCTGCTCAGAGAGCTGCTTCTTATGTTTAGCAAAAGCTCCAGAGGCAGCAGAGTGTAAATGGTGAACATACAGTCCACCCACCCCGCACATTTGACAGTGTAACACTGGGCTGTGGAGCAAAAGGCCATTTGTCACAGCTACCATAGAAGGGTAAAAGATCCAGCATATACCTATTCACACATTTAAAGAGTTAGTTTAATGCCGCTCTAAAAGAGGCTTGTATGTGAATGGCCAGGTTTTTGGTCCCATCTTCTGCACCATGTTATCTTTCTGGCTGTAAATGGCCAAAAGACAGGTCTCTGGCAAAAGGTTCATCCCTTCCGGGCCAGCTGCTGTACCACCCCTTGCTGGGATGGTTGCGCTGTGGCAGGGAGGAAGCACTGAAGCCTCTCTGCTCCACTGGTGGCCGAGGATGCCCGGGGACTTCATGGAAGTGGGTTGGTGAGGTTCTTCCTCAGCTGCTCCACCTCCTTGTGGGAGTGTTGGGTCAGGGTCCATTCCTGGAGTGGGGCTGCCCCAGTGCTCCTGTGCTGGCCCGAGTCCCAGACATCTGGGGGGTATTTTCCATCTCTCAGGTAGAACTACTTCTCAGTCTTACACTGAGTGGTGCCACCACAAGCAAACACTTACGCAGGCTTTTTCTTTGAAAGGACGGTACCATCTGTTGCAGTTAAAGCTGTATTTCTAAGTCTAAAAAATCCTACTTGAGGAATAACTGAAACTAATGCTTTTCTTTATCTTGGCTGCAACTTGGGTGTAAAGCTTTACTCCATTAGAGCTACGAAGGCACTTAAACAATTTACTTGCATTTACTCTAACTACATTTTCCACTTCTGTTTGCTGGACATGTATCTCAGCTCACGAAATTTTAAATTAAAACTGAGCTGTGTTTAAGTTGCTTACTGAGGAGTGGTGTCATTTTGATCCTGCCATTATGGCTAGTACAGGAAGTTAGTGTAAAGGAACAGAAATCCTTTTCTAACTTCCTTTCCTCTTAATGAGTACCTGAAAGGAGCACTGCATTGTTATCTTTTTTTTACAATATAATTTCTACCTGCAAAATAAACATTTCTATAGTTTGGCCATTATGGAAATAGGGCCTTTCAAGTATTTCATTTTCCCATATTGTGATGTGATATGTGAAGTTTTTCTGTATTTTCTTTTTCTAGGCTTGCTCCCAACATAATCTCTCCACTTGTCAGCCCCCTGAAAGCATTAGTTCCACCTTCCCTATTGCAGAAACACGGCTCGCCATCATCACACAGCCAGTCACCAAATGGGCAGCAATTTTCTGGAATACCAAATAAACCATACGCTCAATTTCAAAACCAGTCTGTACAGCAGGGATCTCAAGGTAACTTTTCCCTCCATTTTTTTTTTTTGTTTGTTTTGTTTTTTTTTTAACTTTCCTAATTCGTAGTTAGGGAGAAAGAATTAAAGAATTTATTTCAGTTTTTGCATTTTCAGCCAATACTGTCTTATGAAGGGACTGCCAGCATTTCAATGGGAACTCCAATTCTTAAAGTGGCTTAACATACATACAGAGCAAAATTTTCAGACCAGTTCATGCTGTAATATATGATCATAATGGGGAAGGCTATCAGAATAGCAGATTTATTGCCTTTATTCAGGTTTTTCTCTAGTTGGCTACTACCTATGCACCTCATCTGACTGGTCATCCAGCCTTCTGTCAGCTTGGAGAGAGTGACCATACCAAAGCAAGAGCCATCTAGTCCCAAAATACACAGGCTGAAGCACACACACCTTGGCAATGTCCTGCTCAGTCCGCTGATAGTGATGCGCTAGACGTGAATTTAGATAAAGAAAAATTATTTTCCTATTTGTTATTTGGAAGACTGGCACCTGTATTATTTTATATAATAATATGCGAAGGCAGTCTGTACAACTATAGAGTGCCAGTGTGATTTGAGGACAGGAGTGGGAGAAACTAAGCAGCTGTCCCATTGCTTAATTTAAAACATTTTTTGTTCTGAATTACTCAGCCTTTTTAATTGGGAGCTTAGTTACCTATTCCAGAGTTCTGCTGTGGGAACTAATTAATGTTTCTGCAATTTTTGAGGTATAAATTAGCAAGAGGTATTATTATCACAGATTCTTCCAGTAACAGGAGCTTGCATATTTAAGAAATATGTTATATAATCCAGATGGTATGCTACTTAAGTGTGGTAAATATTCATGATAAAGAAGTGTGCAGGACATCTGTCTGGTTGCAAGTATAACCAAGCATATAAGTTTATACAGGCAGATAACCAGCTTTTTGAAACTCGTTTCACAGCTGTACTGTCATTTGTATAAGGTCATTTTTGGCTGGCAAAGTATCACATGTGATCAATTTACCAGTGGGCAAAATAATAGGAGGTTTGCTTTCGCTCAATATATACTAAGGCTAGGTCTGAAACACAGGAGCTGAACACAAACCCAGTGAGCAATTCACAGCTGTAATGGGGTTCAGTATCCCAACAGTTCCCTCTGCCCTTCATTCTCTGAGGAGTATTTTTGCTCTTTGGTTGGACTGACTTAGTCTGAAAAGTTAAAGCGTATTATATTAAATGATTTGTGCTGAAGGAAAAACTAACTCAACCTGATGCTCAACAGATTATTCAATTTAAAAAGATTAACTCTGTAAGGCAAAAGTGGCAGATTTATGATAGCATATAATGATATATGATTATGTTACTATAATGAGCTAAATAACTACAAACCACAAGAGGAAAGTTTAACAGCTCATTACTATGGCAGAAACAAATGCATAGACAGAACAAGTTTTGAACCACTTAAATAAATTGACTTTATTCCTTAAGAAAACCACATTTCCTTTTGAATGAATTGTTGCTTTCTAAGTGTTATGTCGTGTGGTTTTGAAAAAGCAATAATTTTCCACTTTGGCCAAATGTTGAAGTATTATTATAAATTCATTATGGAAATGGTCATTCAAAAATCAATTTTGATTAGCAGCCTCTGAAATCAATTGATCTGTAACCTGTACTTAGCTGTACTTGCTCTACATCTTTTTTGCACCTCAGTTCATTAATAGCACGTTTTTCTAATGGAATCTGTAGTAATTTGGGAGTTTTGAATTTTTGCCGAAAAAAGGAGCACTATGTAAGTCTACCTGTAGAACTAGGCATCTGTATAGAAGCATATAAACATTGTGGATCTGAAATTTTTAGAAGACAGCAAGCTTCGTCAAGCTGGTAGCAGAAATATTGATAATGAAAGAATAAGCTGACATTATTTATATGTTTAAGCCTAGTCGTAGTAAGATCACATGGAAATTATTACATGCTGAAAGAATTTGGCAGGGAATAGGATCCTGTAGTTATTTATACCTGACATGATTTCTTGTCACAGATTTTATGGAATTTGAAAAGCTGAGAATTATTTGCACATACATGTAAATGACATGACATAACAAGATGGCATTTAATAGGCATATTCCAATTATTTGCTCATTACATCATTCATTTTAAAGCTGCTTGAAGTTTTCTAGGCCATGCCTTAGAGAAACAGAGGCAGCCAGAGCAGTGTGTGAAGTGGCTAACTGCAGCTTTTCGGTCACAAATTATTTCAAAGCAAAATTTTAACTAAATGTTATGTTTGGAACTCAGTTTATTCCTTTATTAACTGTTATATTTCTACATCTACTGTACATAAAACATTTAATAGTGATCATTTAAACTGACAGGACATTTAGTAAATTCTTCACTTGAAAATTAACCTCAGAAAATTTTTGATTTAAATCAAAACTGAAGGAAAACCTGAAATCCATGTGGAAAAAAAAATATTGGTGAAACACTTGTTGCCAAGTTGGTACTACACTTTTGCTCTCCTAGAAGCAGGGATGTTTGCGCCAGACAAGCCTTCTTGCTTACTTCATATTTTAACCACTGAAGGGAGTCTTTTTTTAAGAACTTGTAAAAAATGCTCCATGTTTAGTTTACTCTAATCAACCATATGTGGCTGTTAATTGAACCACTGGTTACAGGATTTTAATTATATCTTAATTCCTAATACTTTCTGTGTAAAGCATTTCAAAAAATCTAAAGGAACCATAACTAAATGGCATGAACCAAAAGCACCTTTGTTTCACGCTGCACATTTTAAAAATGTGTAAATGCAGTAAAGCTTTGACTTGTATTGCATATGCAAATCAAACATTGTATTGCCTGCAAGCAACAAGTTTCATTTCCTGTGGTTGTGTAAAATGAATGAAACCTTATCTGGCAAGAGCACCCGTTGTTACAAAAGTCCTTGTGGTTGCTTTAACTCACATGGCCTTTCCATCTCTTGTCTAATTACTTCGGTTTTCGGGAACACTTAGCATTTAAACAAGCTGGCAGTTTTCCCTTTTTAATAGTATAAAAGATGCATGAGGCTCAGATCCTCTGGAACAGACTGACTGGCCTCTTGAGCCATGCCAGGCTACTGAAGGCCATCAGCAAGAGCCAGCCTACCTGGTACCACAAGAAACTCTCCAATTGTGCCTCTGAAGCAGCGGGTGGGAGTATAGAAAGTATATAAAAAGTCAAGGAAAAAATCTTACTGACATAGCAACTCACTGATGCTGCAGTTCTTCAACCTGCAGCTGTGCAGCCACTCCAAGACTCATTTCCACTTTCCGAGATTAACATTCAGCTGGCTACATTTTGAAATACAGCTTTTAATACTGCAAGCACAATTCTTCCTACCCAAGTGTTGTTTCATGCCCAGTTTAAGTGCAGGGAACATCACCAAATTCTTCTATGCATCCTAGTAGTGGAACTGCAGGTCAGGTTCACCAGCTGCAGCTGCAGTTCTTTAGTGTTTCAGATGTAAGGCCAAAGTCCTCCTGAATAAACAGCTGCCACTGACACTCCCCATGAAACCTCCATGCAGTCATGTAAGAGGTTATTCTGAAGATGAGTCACGTAAGCACACAGAAGAGAAATAAAAATGCCTGCTGACAGCTTTCCAACCAGGCAGTGAACTGTCTGGTGTAAGATCCCTGCATAAGGGATAAGCCAGGCACTGTCTAACTCAGTCATCTTCTCAGTGCTCTTGTCTGTGCAAGAGCTGTCTTGAGCGTCTACCTCTTTCTCACCTTTTGCAATTGCAAAAGCTGTCGGGAGTCTCTGTCTTTCTCCTTCACCTTTCATCCTGAACGAAGCCGCTACCTGCCTCCTCCCATAGCCATCCCTGTGCCTTTTTCCACACGCACAGAATGCCTTCCATAAAGCCTCTGTCCCTTTCTTGCAGGGTCTCACTGTCTCATCATTTCTATGAAGCTAATGAAAAAGGAAGTAAGCTTTCATTCTACTGCTCAGGTCAGAAGGGTTAGAAGTCCCAGTTTTCACGTCATGGTTTGTTTTACCTGACCAGTGTTCCTGCTGCAACCTTTCCCTTCCTCGCTCTGTCTTTTTTCTTTAGTTTGCTACCTGCATTTATCACATCTGCAAGCGCATTGGAACAGGAATGGTGTATTTCTCTGTATTTTCTTTGGGAAGCATTTAGCACAAATTTTGTCCCAGTGAATACAACAGTGCAGTAACACTGGTATTTTCTTACATCGTGTCTCTTCATTGGATAGTTCCTGTAAGACTTTTTGCACTGCCTTTTCCGATTATCACACAGTGATGCTGAGGGATAGATACTGCAGTCCAAAGGAGAATTTGATTGCTTATGGCAGTTCTTTTCCAGACTTCTGATTCTGAGGCAGTTCTCCGCTACAGGTATTTTTTCCTGAGCAGCTAGACAGTGTAACTTAAAACACTTCAAAAGAAACCTTTACCCATAGGTCTTGAGAAAACCCTGGATCCAACTAGTTTCAATCCAGTTCTGTCATGCTTGGCTGTTCTCTGATTTTCTAAGCCACTGTGCCAGTCCTGTAGATCATAAAGATATTTAATTGATTTAACAAAGGCAAGCCTGGGAGCATGACGAAAGGGCAGCAATTACAGAGACAGAGAAAATACACGTCATGCCTTCCCTAGAAGTGGTGTGTATAGCAGACATTCTGGAAAAGGTTCATTTTTTTTCTCTAGCAATGTATATAAGTGCTCTTTGCAATCCAGTTGGCTCATCTGAAGCCAAGTGTCCCATTTTTTTTCACTGCTCATCTCAAAAGGATATATTTTTAGAAGGCTTACAGCAGGGAGTTCGTGTTTTGTAAACAGAAAAGTCAGGATAATTATCAAAAGCCAATCAATAAAACACTGTACCTAAAACCACATCAAAAGGTGGCTTTGCTACCTCTCATAAGAGCTCTTTGGTTTTTTGAGCCAGACTCTCCACGCAGTAAATAGAGGTGGCTGTCTATTTATTTCCAGGAAGGACATGCATCATTTAATACTCAACTTTCCAAATTTCTGGGCCTTCTTCTACATAGCAGCAAATATGAACAGCTTTGGTACAGTGTGCATAGTGTCTTTATCTAATATAGTCATCCATTAGTAAGTACTTCACCAATCATGGATATCAACAATTTAGGTATTTTGTGGTGGAGGATTATAGGTTCTCAAGAAATGAATCATCTAATCCTTGCAGATTCTGCCAAAACACATATTAAACTGTGAAACTGCAGACCAAATCTTTCACCACTCGATGAGTTCATTGCATTTCTACTTAAGAATTGCCTCACTTAGCCTTACTTATTACCACCTTAGAAAACATGACCAGAATGAACAGACAGACCCTGAGCTTTGCCTGATACTATCTACTTGGTCAAACTTTGGTAGTAAAGGGAAAATGTAGTAAAAGACAGATCTTTCTCAACAGGAAAAAGCTTATATACTGCATGATTTGTAAGGCACAAATTCCACCCTATACAGCACCCAGGTGCTCTGGTGATAAGCACAGGTATTTCATTTCCAAACAAACAGACTGAATAGCTGCACAACTGGCCTAGCAAGTTGCCTTCCACTGGTGAGTGGAGCTGTGCTGACTTCTATCAGCTGAAGATCTGGTTGTGTCTGTGTTTGACTGAACTACCTGGAGCTTTTACAGTAGTTCCTTAGGAAATGTTTCAGTCTGAGGGAAGAAAGACAACAGTTCCATATTTTTTCTGGCAATTAGAGGAAAATCCTGATGGCACATTCTACTAAACTTGAAGCCTGACTTGGTTGACTTCAGTCGCATATAAGGGAAGGAGCATCATTTCAGAAGGGACTTTCAGAGAAGGTAGGAAAAGGGATAGTTAATATGAATGTGCAGTTAATGTGCGATGGATGTGGAATCAGGAAGAGGTTATTGAGGCAGGAGGAAGGAAGAGAATTAAATCAGGCCATGGTTGATACAAATATAGCAGCATGCTTTGAGGTCATCCTTATGGGAGCAAATAACATTTTCTTTTAGGGTGTTGGCACAAACTTGTAAGTTGTAAAATTCCTTCCTCAGCAATTCATTTGTCCTTTACTGTTAAATTACTTGTTTTGTTGTGTACAAATCATTCACAGCTTCTGCTGGCAAAACCCAAACTGCTGGTCCACTGGTAATAGGATATTTTAAAAAAAAGCAGGACATAAGAAATGTAGGATATGTGGGGGACAACAGTCAAACATGCCCCAAAAGCAGAATGACTGAGGCAGCCAGAGACCATACAGATTTATCTTGGCACTTTTCATAAGCAAGAAGAGCCTCTAGCTGAACTCAAAGTCTTCACCTGACATCTGTCTGGAGTCAGTCCTGCACCTCTAGTTAATTTTACTTGCAGACTGTGGCCCCCTGTGTTCAGTGAAAGGGGTTTCATTTGAAGTAAGAGCAGTCTGAGAAAGGAGAGGCTTATGATACTCTTAAAGGTATTTCGAATAGATAGCGCAGTCTCCAGCAGTGCATAATGCACACTGGATGGGAAAAGACTTTACTCAACTGAAAACAAAGCTGTGCTATTCATTTACATATTGCATTATTGTATTTAAATGAAAAGTAATTCATTATAGACACATTCCATTAGGAGGTGAGCATCCTGGACCTGATCCAGTGGAGTACTTACTACTTAGCTTTGAACACAAGTGGGCTATTGACTGTGTTCAGCTGATCTATTGCTTGAAATGAAGCACATCCTTGAGATTTTTGCTTGATGGGGATCACAGTCCACAGCACCTTGTGGGACCGAGTCTGATGTAGCTTTTATATTATTACGCCTTATAGAATAGCATGATCATTTTTCCATAGTTAAAACTGAGGAACTGAAAACCCCCACAATAGTAATGAAATACTGTGACAGAAATGGAGCTAATACCATTGCAGTAGTGTTAAAATGTGTGTGCAATATCTGTTTTCAGGTTACCAAGGCAGCTTTCACTCAATACAAAACTGTTTCCATTATGGAGACTGCTACAGAACAATGGACCAGTCTGTCACCAGTGATGTGCTCACAGGGGAATCCCATTGCTTTAATCCTCTGAGACAGAATGGCTATCACATACTCAATGCACCTTTAGCTTCAACAGGTAATTTATTCCACCTATAAAGAATTACCCATATGATATTTTTAGCAGGAGGGGAAAAGAACACATTTTATAGTAAATGTTATTACAAAAATATGTTTGCATAAAAAACTCAGTCACTGAAATACATTTGCATCTATAAAAATCCCAGATGGAAAGCAAATTTGTTTTCTTTAAGGCTCCTGTATTTGACTGATGGACAAATTCTCCTTTTGTTCTGCTGGAGATGTCATAGGCAACACACACCTTCAGGAGAGCTGACAAACAAGACACTTCTCACATATTATTGTGTGGGCTATGCATTGTACATCTCCTCAGGCAGGCTCTTATAATCAGATCAAAGTAAAGAAGATAGTTAACACAACTCTGAAGAAAACAGCAGCAGCAGGGACTTCCTGTCCATCTAAGAATAAAAGGATGGCTTTGTTTTGCAATACTGATGTTTACAAAATGGAAAGGCACTGCTTGGATAAATTCACCTAAAAATATTAAGTAGTTTCTTTTTGTTCAGGAGTTCCTTTGTGTTTGTGCTGTTGCACATTCATGGCAATTGTATTTTCCTGTTTAGCTACATACTTGCATAATGTAGAATTTGCAACAAGTTATTATAGCTAGATTACTGTAATACTTCAATATTTAAGTATTCATTTTTATAAAGCATTTTTTTCTACTTTTAAAACCACAATTAAGAATTGACAGAATTACTGAAATCAAACAAAATGTGAGTATTGTCAGAGCCATGAAACACTACCATTTACTGCAACATTTGCTTACATATCTTCAAGAAATTTTTCATGTCTGAATTCAGGAGAGCATCTCAGTTAAGGACGATACTGGAAACATATGTTTAAATGCTTTTTGAAATGGGGCCTGAGTCAGACCACAAAATTAGAGTTGACTTTCCTGTTTGTTTTGTATTAAAGGAGACTCTGTTCAGAGAGAGCATGCATGCATTTGTCTGGTGTTCCATACTAGAAAGTGTATGCATCAGTAACGAACACAAGGGAAAAGTTTAAGATGAAGTTTCAACTTCAGCTTTGAATTCTTTTGTGTTATTCATAAGTTTGATGTTACTAAAACATAGTTTTTTCATGTTAACATCAAATTTCAAGTTTAGATTGACAGCCTGCAATATTTAAAGAACAGACTAAATAAACTTTCCAAACGAAATTGTAAGAGCAAAGAATAATACTATGGCAAGACACCAACTTCAACAACAGTTGATTTTTCTGTCTGGGGCTAAACTATTATGAAATGTTTCTGTGTAATATTTTTGTTTTTAGAGTGGTTATGAGGTATGCAAATATTTAAAAGGCGGAAACATAAATATATATGAAATATATAAATCTTATCTCATCTTTTTGTGTGTAAAATAGAACCATTCAGGTTTGCAAGATTCATCAAGGCTATGCATTAATTTTTTTCAGGCTTTTATAGCACCATTAATATTAAATGAGATCTCATCTCACAGGAATGCCAAATGTGACTGGCAAACAGCTGTTCCATGAATCACATTAACAGTCAATAAATTTTTATTTTCTGTTCAGGACTTTGGATAGTTTACTCTATCTGGAATCTAATAATGATTTCTGGGGTGTATGCTTATCTTGGGTTTTGTCCATCTGTGGTTGTGTATCTACCCTGTATACAGGCTCATCAAATAGAAATTAGCATAACATAAACACTTGCAAAACTTATCAAAATACTGGTCACTCCACTTGGACTGACGCAGCACAGGGCGGATAAACAGGCCAAGTTCGTCTTCCAGAGACTTTGCACATACGCTGCATGCCAGATTTCTGCAGACAGCAGAATTTGACCTGTAAACTAACAGTAAATTAATACGTCATAGGAAAATGCAGAAATGTAAATAAGTAGAGAATTTGGTCTCAAACAGTAAAAACATACCTAATAGTAAAATACCTATAATTAAGTTCTAAGGACTGAGCCGACAGTTCTTTCTGAAATCAGGACTGGCTGTATAAGACTACAGGATCTGTTGTTACTGCTGGTGGTGCAGTGCCACACAGCCTGGAGGCCTCAGTTAAGCCCGGTGCAGCGTTTGATTCAGCCATATCTAGACACATTTGCCTGCAGAGTTAGGCAGGTGGAAGAGATGAGAGAAGGGCTAAAGAGAAGAAGGAGCCTCATTTTCCACATGGGGAACTGAGGCACAGAAAAACGGTTGTTTCCTAGTGGCTCCAGAGAGCTCCTCCATCAAGCAGAGAATGGAGCCAGGTCCCAGTGCTTTACCCATGAGGGTCAGCCATCCATTCATTGACTTGCAATTCACACAAATGTGATTTGTAAGAGATTTATTTTCTACATCAGGCACTTAGTTCACCAGCATGTTCTTAACTAGAAGAATCTTGTTCCATGTGTTGCCCTCAGCTGACTTAATGCTGCTGATGATTATTAAAATTGTGGTAGGTGGGCTCTGTGGGCTGGGTGCAGGGTTCAGAACCTTGCGCTGAAGCTCACACAGACACTTTTCTAAAGACCCAACCCAAATCAGGTGGTGCAGGGTAAAACAGAATACGTATGTTAAAGGATGAACATAAGGGGTCAATGTTTCATGCAGTGGTTTGGGGAGGGGGTAGTGGGGTGTGCTGAAAAACTGTTGAAGGAGAGGGCTTAGGAGATTGCCCAGCCCCGAGGCAGACAGCAGGGCCATGGGGCAGATAGGAGGGTCTGGGTGGTGTGAGGAGAAGCGCAGGCACAGGGACAGATGCAGAAAGGAGAAAGGCAGGGAGGGCAAGGGGTGAACACAGTAGGGGTGAAGTAAGGAAAGAGCTGGCCTGCAGTAAAATGAGTATGTGCATATAAGCCTTGACTGGCCGGCCGGTTGCAAAAGCAAGTTATAGTCGGTCATAATAGGAAATTTTCATGTCCTTTGCGGTAGACAATAAACCCTTTGTTTCAGACTCCCTGGCACTCCTGCTGCCATAGCACCTGGTAGCAGGCAAACCTGTTCCATTCCACAGGGATGCACAGCTCAGGGAGGCTTGTAACATCTGTGGAAGTTTTGCATTCTAAAAGGAGAAGGACAGAGAAATCCTTCCCCGCCATAGTGGCTTTCTGGTAGCCTGGCAAGCACCAGCCAGCTCAGCCAGGTGAGGAGCCAGGAGCGTGGTGGGCTTTGGTGGGCTGAGGACAACATGGTGCACAGCTCCTTCCACACATCCTGTGAGCCTGACCTGACCCAGACATGCTTCAGCAGACCTCACTTCTGCAGCATGTGGGGATCCAATAAATGTAGGATCCAGATTTCTCCTGGATCTTAAGAGCAGCTGGGAGACACATGGAACATTTTTCGTAAGTGCCATTAAAATGAAAAAAAAAAAAAACACAGAACAAGAGGACTACATCACTTTTAGTGCACACTTACTAGGATCCTTGCCCACTCATTGTTTTGACATCCTATTCAGATAATGACTGTAAAGTCCCAAGAGAGTCATACTCTGATACTTGCACTTCACTTGCAAATGAGTAGCTTTCCGCAGAAATGAATGGGAGCTTCATCTGCTATGACACAAATGCCCATAGACGTTAGTTCGTTAGTATCTCCTGGGTAAGGCTTTGATGGTAGACCCTATTGTCTTTTCATTAACACTGTGCTGTACTGTATAATCCCAGGCCTCAAACTACACTTCCTTCCTTATATGTATGTGGTACTAAATCATGTCCATACAACTTGTCATGCTTTCAGGCTATGATGCACTCTCTGAAGCACAGTGTGTATCTGAAGACATGGTCTCCAGTGGAACTGACGAAAATGGATTCTTCCAAAATGGCGCCTTTGATCACTGCTTGAATCACATTCCTTCCATCTATACAGATACCTAAGAGCAGTGCTGACCTTGTTTCCTTTATTATACCTATAACTGTATATGTAATAACAAAGGTGTTGTTCAAGTACTTTTATTTAGTCTGTATCCCTATATGTGCTCATTTAAATAAACACCTCACATTTACCAAACAATTGTATACATGAATAGTCTGTATAAGATAATATTGGAACCTGTTCCTTTGCTGTGGCACTTTGAAATTCATGCTTTAAGGGAATGAGGAGCATTTCAAGCAGCTTGTTTTGTAAGTTCTTTCAGTAAAGTGTAAATGTAAGTTATATAATAAACTTGTAAAGAAGGGGTTTTTTTTCCTGGAAAGTATGTTCCAATTTGAGAATGTTCCCTTTAATCAGTTTTCATTTAACTCATTGGTCAATTCTTCTTTTTTTTTTTTTTTTAACTAAAAGGATTTTTTTTTAATCACAGACCTCATGTATATAAAGATCTTCATTTGCTCGGCTGGTTTTATATTTTCAGTTTTACAAGAAAGCATTAAAAACTGAAAACAAGTGTACTGTCATTTCTTAACATCATTGGTCTGCCTGATAAATCCTAATATTAGATTCTTAAAATGCCTGAGAGAGATTTAAACAAAGCAGTGACATTTCAGTAACTGTGAAATTAAAGCAGTCCAAGCATACGTGAAGAAAACCAAGGGGCCTGCAGACTCTCAGTGAAAGGACCAGAAGCCTTGCAGCGCAGGGCGGCACCTTGGGCTGGCTTCAGGGCGGTGGGTGCCCACCGGCCCTGCCCCATCTCCCAGCCTTCCTGCTGCCCCTGCCATGGTGGGTACATCAGCACACGCAGCTGTCCCAGCAGTGTAGGGGAAAATTAAATGCAGCTGTGGTTGGCTTTTTGCCTCCACAAGTAAATGTACAGCCGCATCCCATGTGAGATCAGAGGCACATTAACGCTGCACAAACACAGAGCGTGGGGCAGGTTGCCTGATTTCTCCATTCACAAGACCCGGCAGCCACTCTGAACTTTCCACTTCAGGCACACACTGTGGAGAAGAGCAGGACAACTTCAGAGGGCTTTCCTCCATCCAGAGCACTTGTAATCAGTGTCTTCCAGAGGAACAGAAGTCACCTGCAGTAGCTTGGTTCCCTGTCACTGTGGCCCTGACCCCACTGGGCTGCATTTCCCACTGCTGATTCCTGGGAGAGACACATGTCCTGCAAGGGGACATGCACTCCCAATGTGTGCCAATGAAGGCATGTTAGACATGAGCTCCTGAAAATGTCCCATGCTGGTTTGGGAGAAAAATAAGGAAAACATAACAAAAAAAAAAGAAGAAAATTGTTCTCATTCGCATAGTTCGGTTTAATAAGGCACCCTAGGAGCAATGTATGGTTATCTAAAAAGCTTTTTTCTGTCTAATACACAGACCCCAACCTCAGGAAATGCTGCTGCATGCAGAATCTGATGTCCTGCAAGTGTGGGTGTAACCTCACATGACAATAAAAATCCTAGCTGCCCTTGGCAGTGTCCAGCTGTGACTGGCTGTGCCTCCTGTGCCCGATGCCAAAGCGCTTGAGCTTGGCCACAGGGCAGAGCTCTTGTGAAAAGGCTGAAGGGCATTTTTACAGCAGGTCCCAGAGTGAAGTCTGCAAAAGGACACCATGCCCACACCAATAACAAGCCATTCCCAGAGGCCAGTTCGCACACCACCATGTCTGCAGCAGCAGAGATGCCACACCAGGCACATGGCAGCCTGAGGAGGCTGTCCTGTGCCCCCTGTGCCCATCCGAGGCAGGGGTGCACACCTGAAATGCTGCCGATGCCTGAGTTTTTCACCACCAGGCAAATCTTCACAAGCACCATTCACTAAAGGATGCCCAGATTGTGCATCAATCAATGTCTGGCAAATACCCCTTCATTTACATCTCAAAGATACTCATGCTACCATGGGGCACCACTGAAAAGTTCACACTGGGTTGAAACCAGTCGGTGACTGAGGACAATACTTTCTTTTTTTCCTCTCTTCTCACCATTACCAGGATCTGCTTGGCAGCAGTGTGCCCATGGAGTGCTGTCAAGGACCTTCTCTCATGCCAGGTATGCCAGCACCAAGCCTCATCTCTTCCGTTTTCAGTTCTGTAATCCAATTAGCTGCTCCCCAGAGAAGAGCCTAAAACAAGAAGCAGCTGCTGGAAGATTTCTTGCCATCCCCCACCCCCAAAGGACTGACAGAAAAATGTCAAGCACCTGGTTTCAGCAAAATAGCAAGTTCTGCAGGAAAAAAAAATGCTAAATTCAGTGGCATGTTAAGAAAATACCACATTTTGCAGCTGCATAATCAGAATCCACAGAGCAGGCCCCAAGCTGAATGGGGCGATTCTTTGGCAGCATTTGTAGAAATGGCATTACTGGGTCCACAGGACTGCAGTTCCCCTTACAGTCACAAGGTTATACAACCACAATGAATATATGTATTTTAAAGCACAATTTGGTGGCAACGTGTGAACCCAGCAGTCAAAGTACTGGGGAAAACACAGTAGCAGCATAAACTCAGAGGTCCCCAGTGCCCCAGCCACTCAGTGTATTTATGTGTCCTTTGCAGCCCTACCAGGGGATGCCGGCTATAACTCTTGGCAGTTTCTAACTATGGCAAATATCTTGTACAGAATCGGAAGGGTATGGCGAGGGTGTTGCACACTTGCAGACAACCCTCGAAGGGCAGCTCTTCTGGGCAACCAAGACCCTGCCCTCTGCAAGGGCATTATCCCCAGGGGCCAGTCAACAGCCTGTGGCCAGTGACTCCCCGCCTCTGTCAGGCACTTTGCACAGAGGTGGAGCAGGAGGGACACCCAGACAGGGCAGCAGGGGAAACTGCTGCAAAGGAAAGTGCTGGGGTGGCAGCTGAGAAAAGAGAGAAAAGAAATGGCTCAGGTCCAACACGGCACCTGGTGCCCCAGTTGCAGGACTCGGCAGCCCAGGGGTCTGCTCCTGCATGAGCATTGAGCATCCTGGTGCCGCTGCACCACTCACAGCAGCGTCTGCAAACACAGGGGAAAAACCCTGGATGCCATGCTGTCACAGCAGTGTGTTTAGCACTGCTCTGAGGCTGAGCTGGGTTAACCACAAAGCCTACGTGGATGGATTTTACTTGTTTCTCCAGGGCCTGGTTGCACCTTGTTAGTGTACATGAAGGTGCCTCTGTATCCAATTTAGCTTTTTGTCCTCAAGAAATTTGAATGAAACTTAGACATGCAGGAAGTTTTACACTTAGTCATTACAGAACAAGGTACATAGGGTTATATAACCCCCTCTTTTACAAATGGTTCCTCAAGATCTCTAGCTCTCAAGGACACTTAGTCCCAGCTGCAAACCCGTTAATTGTGGCTACCCTGCCTGGCCCAAGCAGTCCCTGGCAGCACTGACTCATCATTCCTCTCCTAGAATTAAAATGCATAAAGGCTCCAAACAGTGCTTTAAGCCTGTGCACATAGCTTCTGATCACTGCCACATTTGGATTTCTGTCCTGTTGCTTATATCCTCTCCAATGCATCAGAGTTTGGGGTTTTTTTGGTCTCAGACAAGTGGCCAGAACTCTTTCCTAGAACATTAAACAAGGAGGCAGGTAGCGTAACAACTGCCAAGCAGTAAAAACCTCTAGAGCTTTTGAAGGAGGACTTAGAAAAAACATATCCAAAGCTCAACAAAGCTGTAATGGTTGAGTCAAAGATCAAAATAATTCCTGTGCTTCAATTAGTTGGAGTCATTACAAGGAAATTGTGCCTTAAAAACGTGATTAATCTCATTTCCGAAAAATTTAAGAAATCCTTCTAAAAATGTCATTTTTTTAGTTAAAAATACAAACCAACCAAACCTAAACATATTTGATCAATTACAAAAATATTTATGTCACAACAACCGGGCTGTTCAAAACCACACAATGATTCACAAAGGTCTGGGAAACTTAAAGCATAGCAGCTGGAGTGATGATTTAATTCCAGAATCTGTGTGAATCAGGTTTTCTGTAAATTAAAAGGATAGATTCAGAGAAATGCAAAGGCACTCGTTTGAGTCTGTACGGGTTGGAAAGTTATCCATAATAAAACCATTAAAATACACAATAGCACAAGTTAATGGTTACTTGTGTGCTTGTGTACTTCATTATTTCCTTTTATTACATGTAAGTAGGGAAGTATCTCATGTAAGCTTTTCCTAAAGACACAAAGAAACCTTTCAATGGAATTTATTGCTTGGCAAGTTTCTCGTTGTGGTGCTGTAAAAACCCCACCAACTAATACATATAATAACTGGAGTAAGGCTTTATAATAGTAGAAAATTATTACCCTGTGGAATTAAAATGGAACTGCTGGTTCCAGTTGACTGTCAGATACTTTTTCAGTCTAGGCAACAGAACTCAAATAATAGATTACAACACTACTTTATAAATAGCTACAAATCATTTCCCCAGTGAATGAAAACCCCATTTACCCCTGTGTATGTACTCTGTGTATATGCAGTACGCTTTAGGAACGACTGAAATACGATGACCTTCGGTGGCTGATCAAGCTGGGAGAGAGAAGATTAATTTCAAGTTGATACTGAAGCAGCTAAAGCACTTCTTTGCACTTTCCACCAGCTGGGATGCAAGCCAAACATTCAGCAGGACCTCTAAATTTTTAATATAATCAAGCTCAATCTTTTCATTGTATAGAAAACCAAAATGCTTGTTCTGTTCCCGTTTACTAGCTGCAGTATTTCACAAGCTATAGAAGTAATCGTCCTTTCAGTCCTATAGAGGTACATTTGCAAGTGAGCAAATGAGATGTACACATGTGGCATATCACGACAAAATAACACTATTTTAATGCCATAATTCTGATGTGGCAACATGACACGGGAATTTGCAAGACCAAAGCCTCAGGTCTGCAGTAAGAATGCTTATAGCCTGTGGCAGGTATCAGATATGCTCCCATATAAAGAATACAGAGTTAGTGAGTACATTTTCAGATCATATTTTCTAGTTACGTACACACCAAACAGCAGGAACAGCTGCTGCTTGTGGAAAGGCTTCCCTGCTTATGAGATTGTCCTTTCAACTGGATACATTTTCTAAATGGTAGAAGTCCAAAAAAACAAATTCCAGAGCACATTAAGAGCACCGATTTGATACTGCAATAGATGTCAGTTATGCAAGCAGTGCAAAAAACCCCAGTTCTTAAAACAACAACCAAGTATGTGAAAATAAACAATGACTGTAAATTGAATTTAAATTGCATAAGAGTAAAAGATTTCAATGGTTTCTGTTATGATCTTATTAAAACTTACACGAGTTTAGTTCAGTTCTCCAGTAATGTATTTGTATTAAATTAGAAGATCAGTGCAATGGAAGATGAAAAAATAGCCAGCCTATATCATTTAATTCACTGACAGCAAAAAGCCATTGGAATATTCCCTCCTGAGATAAGCCCTTCTGAGATCTGTAGAGTTACACTAAAACCTCCTCTCTACTTAAATTTCAAAGCAAACTGCAAACTCCCTTAAGTGATTTGGAAGTCCATGGCTCAGAGTCAGCAGAAAAAGAGCTGTAGACGTCTAGATTGTCAAAGCCTTGCAAGGTTGCATATCCTGGCTCCATGGGCTGTCAGCCACTCATAGCTGCAAAACCAGTCAAACCATGACAGACGTTTTTTCTTTGAAGCGTCTAAGCCATAGAAAGTCCCAATCTAGCTAAAGCCCTTACAAGACTGAGGTTTCTACCTGATTTCTACTGAGATGAAAAGAAATTTGCCCATTCCTTTGGCACAAAGATTTCTGTAGTGGTGGTGAAGCCAGAAAAAAAAATATCAAATAATTCTTCTGTGCTAACACAGATTTTCTGGCTGGAGCCAGAAAATTCAAAACCAAGTGACTCAACTTTAAAAGTGTATTTCTGGCCCTGTGTTATATAGAAGTTCTCTTCAATTAATCAAGGACACCAAGAAAAGCATGATGTTAACTTTCAAAACTTTTGGAAGTTTTGGCCTGCTTGATTTCAGAGGATTTTCTCCTTTCCTTCTGAGAGAGACCATATCTCTGTCCCTTCACAGTGTGCCTGGGTAGCAAGCAGTGGACCGGAATGTGCTGCTGGACACAGGGACGATACAGAGACGTGGGAGGATGTGTGGAGACACTGGGCAGGGACTGGGCTAGGAAGGGAGTGCATTAAGCTGGTTTATTGGAGGATTAGACCCACCTTTCCATGCTTTCAGGTTTCCTTCATTTCAGAAGGGCAGCATAACACCACCCATCCTCAGGGCAATGGCAACCAAGAGAGCCCCAGAGCAGCCCTTCCCCTCCCATCCCAGCACCTGAGTTCAGTATGTGGTTCAGACACCAGATTCAGGATTTTCCTCTTAAATAACTAAGGGATGGCTTCATTTCACCCTACTCCAGGCATCCATGAGTTGTCAAACCATCACCCTGGCCTCCTCTCAGGCACTGGGAAGGGAAAGATGCCTCCAAAGGGGGAGTCAGCCTGTCCCAGGAAGGCATTGAGGAGCCACAATCTCCACTGATGGACATCGAAATTCAGACAACATAAATCCCTCCCAGCACATCTCCTGTAACAAGGGAGGCTGAGCCTGTGGTGTGCCAGTGTCCTACATCCTTTCCTAAGCAGCCGGTGCTCCTCTGGGAAACAGAGCATGACCCCACACAGCAATCTGCACCACCTCTCTGAGCAAAACTGGGGACCACTGGTACCAAAGAAATCCCTCTGAATCTGAGTTTGCCCTGAATATAACTCAAAGCAACATTGCTGAATTGCAACGGGCTGAGGGACAGATTTTTTAAAGGTGTCTGAACACCTAAAAATCAAAAAAGGGCATTAAGTGGGATTTTTCAGAACTGCCTTAAATTGCTTTCATTTCATCTCCAGGATTTTATTTCCTTCTGAAAAATCCTCTTAGGTGCCTATTTGCATCTTTAGGCACATTCTGCAAATCTGGGCTATATTGCATAATGAGTTTTCTTTCCTATCTCTTTGGGTTGAGAACCACACATTTGCCTAAGGAATTCTCTGTGGAGCTGAAATCTGTTAGGATTATAAATATAGGCTGAGCTGGGAACAGGCATTGGAAACTGCCATGAAGACCATGTACAGAAAACAGTGATTCTAGTCACACAAGATACCTGATATAGTTGGCAGGAAGGCAAAGCTAAACAAATGCAGGTTTACATTTTACTATTTAAAGAATAAAATATTCAACTTGAGTTCCATTAACACCTGTCAGGCCTTTGCTACATACTCAAATCCACATTTCTAATTTTACTGCTAAATAATCCCAAACTTGGCAGTTAGAAGGTAAAGCAAAATACCCAAGCTAAACATCTGAAGCAAATTGTAGCTCTCTGGAAGAGCCCTTCTGCTATATAAATGAAGGTCATATGTATAAATGATTAGAAGCTTAAGGAAATATGTCTTCTGCTTTTCTAAATTGATAACACACACATATTGCATTAATATTCCCACATCAATTATTGGACATGTTCCCTGCTGTAAGAAAAACTATAAATTTTTTTTTAATAATCCCTTGGAATAATATTCTTACACTAGCACAATTAACTCTTGCCGTGCAGAGGGAAAAGAGGCTGATTTAATAAACTACATGCCAGAAAAGCAGTGCATCAGTCCTTGGAGATGCCACCACCTGGATGCACCCTGGTTTTGGGGGATGGTCAACAAGACACAAGAATCCTCCTTTCCCTGGTGAAGAAGTGCCAGAGGTGACAGGTCCTGGTGGGGATGGGGTTGGGGGGAGCAACCCAAATATGTTGGCTTCGGTGTCACAGCCATGGCAGCCGCACTGAAGGCAAACCTGGGAGCTCTGTTTATTTACCAGCAGCAAAATAAATCCAACAAACATTGCAGAAATCTCCTTAAACACTTGCTTTCACTTTGTAAGGAGCAACTCATGCTTGGCAGCAGGCGCGGGGCAAGATCTCACCCAGCAGTGTGGAGGACCCCCAGGTGCCCAGGCTCTTGTAACAGACGGACTGCCCAGACCCTGCCACAGGACTCACCGCTGAAGTCAGGGGAGGGTCAGGGCAGCCGTTGCCTGCGACCGTCACCCCTTTGGCTGCCACTAAATCACACTTGCCAGAAAGAACTTAATCCTAGGGCTCATAAAAATACTTCTGAAACACATTTTTTCCCTTTCGAAGTGCACCAGATCTCACTAAATACCAAGCATTTTCCATAAATGTTCCCAGGCTAAAATACACCTGGAGCCATCTATAGGGTCTTCATGCATACAACTACTGTATACATGTGTCCCATATACCCTGATTGTCCAGTGCATGGCTGGACACCCCCAATTTCAAAGGGAGATGGTCTTGGCATGGACATGAAAGAGCCCAGCTCTGGTGCTCCATGTGAGAAGATGGCAGAAGAGTTGCCAACTCATCACAGCTGACACTGAGCACAGCAAGCGCAAGAATGCAAACAGTATTTATCACTTCTGACAGATTCGTTTATTTTCTGCTTTTTATTAGCTGATGTAAAGTTAGGCTCCTTTCGTCAGAGACAAAAGTCATTAAAAGGAGGGCAGGGGGAAAACAGGAACATTATTTCTATTGAAAATTACGTCAGTATTTTTATCAAGCATCAGAACTCTGTGACAGATCATGGCTATGTACAAATTATAGTGCCAGTTTCAAATTTTGCAAGACCGTAGGCACAAATGCCATGTTTTCTTGTCCCCGTGGATGGAGGTGTGTGCAGACTTGCAGGAAAAGCTACTGGAAATCACTTGTCTATTGAACACCACTTTCCCTGCACAATAGTCCTGAACTTTTCTGATATTTCTCTTTTCTCACAAGAGGGAGCTCCGGCTCTGGCATATTGGTATGAAAATGTCCTGCCCAGACCCTGCTGCTCTGCTGACTCTGAAATGCCCACTTCTTGTCCAAGGTCAGGCTTATAGGGCTCCTTCTGCAGTTAAAAACCCATCACCAAGAGCTTGAATCTCAACATGAAGTTCAATGATCAAAAAGTTGCCATTGTTGTAAACTTTGAAAGACATTTTCCAAGCAAATGTGATGTTTTTGAACAGCGCCAGAAAGAGTAGTGATTGTCTAATAATTTTTTTCCTCAAAAATCAGATGGGTGTTATGGCTGAACAGTGAAGTCTGATCAGTCAGAAGTAATAAAAGGGCCAAGGAATTAGACAACAAGAATACCAATAATCCTTATAATGTCCATTACTGGTATTTTTCTGATGTGAGACCTCTCAGCAAATCCCAGCTAAAGTAACATTTTGCACAGACTGTTTACTTAACCCCCTCCCTCTATCAAGGTCCACTCCTGCCTCCTGCTCAGGCTTACAGACACCTCTGCGGCCGGCCCTGCTGGGCACAGGGGAACGAGCATAAGAGCACAGAGTACAGGCACCAGTGGCCACGGCCACTGCTTTCCATCACGGCTGACTGAGGGAAAAGGGAAAAGCCCTGTCCCTCGGTAAGATTAAACTGCAGATGCAGTCCCCATACACAGGACAGCTGCAAGTCTGCCTGCACTTGGACTGACAGCCATGGAGGGAGCTTGAAAAAAATAACACCCAATTTCAAAGGAAAGTTGAGAGCAGCTACCATGGGTTTCAATGGGAGATATTTGGTAGCTGCAGTATTTCTGACCCTTCTGTGTATGGAATGTTGTTCCACACCTTTGCTACATTGGTGCTTAGCGATGGTCTGCTATCTCCAACCTATGTATGTATATATATTACTCAATGGGCACAGCTTTACACGTCATACTGTTGCTTTTCCTCCCCACTTCTCTTGGTGTACACTGCAAGACCAGCCAAGTTTTCCTACACGATTTTTCAGTCTGAACTGGTGTCACCAGAGGACCGTGTTAGCACACCTTGGATTTCTGTGCTGATCTCATTATTAACAATATTAAGAAAAAAGTCTCTTCCGAAAGGTATTCCTATTAGTAACACCTCTCCCACTCAGCTCTCCTCCTTGCAGCACAACCCAGGTGGCCCCACACAGCCGCTGCACAGTTTAGGGGCTTAAAATTAAGTTATTGCAACACCCAAAGGCAGAGAGCTTGTGTCAGGAACACTTCAGCACCCAGAAAACTCTGTTGGGCGGAAATCCAAAGTTGAGACTGCATGTCCTTGAGCTCCCTCTGCTGACCCCATGATTATTTACATATACAAAAACATGAAGTGCTCTGCTATCACGGCGATGCCAACAGTATCTCCAATAACCCAGAGATGTATCCCCAGGCTGATAGCAGGTGCACAGGGCTCCTCTGGGGCAGGGACCAGAGGAATGTGCTGGAGGCTCCTATTTTCTAGGGAAACCGACCCAGGATGGGCCCCATACGCGGCCCAGGCAGGGGGAAATGCCCCTCAGGAACCATAGAAGCAGGCAGCAGTGAATGGGGTAAATGGTCATGTAGCCTGAGGCTCAGTGCCCTCCTGCAGAGCACTCCGGATCGGGCCCCAGCAACTGGGCATCCCACAGGAACTGCCAGGCAAAGCGGCACATGGCTGGGCTGCAGGGACAGATCAGTTCATTCTGATTGACTCCAAACAACAAATCTGTCTTGAAAATACAAATCTGCAAGGTTTTTCTGTGACCAGCAACCCAAAGAATTTCCTATTCGTCTAAGCCTAAGGTTAAGAAGGCATACAGACTGTGTGGCAGCTCTACTGTGGAGTCGTCACGGCAATTGCAACAGCCACTTTCCAGTCTTGCGTTTTATCTATTGCATACTGAACTAAGTTGGAGTAATTAAATGCAGTACGTATCTATGACATAGTGTGAACAAAAATATAAAAAAGATTAAAAAACAACTGTGGAAAGCTAGCGTGCTCCTCACATAATTAAAACAAGTTGTTCAAAGGCTGCTGCTTGCCTGTTAACACAGAGGCTCTAAGCAGGTTTTCAGGCTGGAAACAAGTCCTGGTATCAGACAGCTCTGCCAGAGCCAGCAAGGGCACCCAGGAGTCACACAGGGCAATATTTGGGTCCTGAGCATCTCTCTGCCTTGCCTTCTTTTGCATAACCCTGAGGAATTTTGCAGTCTCGGTCTGCCTCAGTTTCCCTACATGTAAAACATGTTATCATGCTCATTCCCAATTTTAGAAAATGATCTTATATCCATGGATTAGGCGTCTAAAATTATCTCACTGCCTTCCTATTCAGCTCAGCTTTATTTAATTAAGACTATGATTAACTGTGAGAGGGAATGTGAATTTGGTGTTGGCTAAAGGCTTCTTCCAGACAATGATAAAAGTCTGTCTTTAAAAATATCTATTTATTTTGCTCACAGTCTATTGCAAATACTGTATTTAATATAAAATGTTTTTTGAAATACCATTAGCAACACATAAAACCTTTAGCCATGCAATAGATTCCCTCTAATCCTATTTTATTTTTTCTAAATATCATATGCTATTTCTATGAAACTTTTATTATACAATAAATACAGAATATTTCATTGCAGCAGTATTTCTGAATTGACATTTATATTACACAGTATCAAATACTGTGATCAATATAAATATGTTCTTCTATATTATGTCAGAAAAATATTGGTTTAAAGGAACTTTCAAAATAATTTTTCTGTTTTTTCCCCAATAAAACTCATACCCTACTTCCTCCTTCTCATGTCCATTTTAAACACCCAGCAGATTCCAATAGTTGCAACTTAAACATTCAAAAAAATCCAAAAGACAGAATTTGACATCTCTCTAAACTTAAGAATATAAAAACCACATCGACATCTGAATAAAAACTGTCAAAGGTTGAACTTTTTGCCAAAGTGGTTCTTTTAGCTATATAAAATCAAAGTATATAAAAAGGGTAGAGCTCATTGGGGGGGGGGGGGGGGGGATAAAAAATCTGCAGCTCTTACTGAGTCACTTTTTCCCCCTCCCAATTTGAAATTTTAGGGAAAAGTTAAGCTGGGTGATTGCACATGATGAAGCAGCTACCTGAGTTAGTCAGCTCTGAATTGATGTTCTGGTGTATTTTAGCCAGAAAAATTCCCTAACCAAAAGATCTTTTTGTTCATATCCCAGCACTTCGCAGTGATGCCCAGGTCTGTATCTGCAACTCACATCACTAATCTGTGCTGGCAATCCCCAGCACGGTCTGTGCTCAGCACATACCAACCCACGGCAACTGCCCTTGCAGCTGCAGGCTCAGATAGAGCTGCAGCATGCCAAGCAAACTACACCTTTGTTTACTTAATGATGCAATGAAAATCAATGGAAAACTGGCAAATCCAGACATGTTATGCTGGGAAATTAATGATTTTCTAGTATGGCTGAAAGTTCCTTGAACAATCTTTATTTAGGGATTATATTGGTGGAAACAACTGCTCCCCAGGAGCAATCAGTAAACCTCCCTGGCCACCTTTGTGGACTTTGTAAGTGGCAAAGCCTGTTGTGTTGGGTCTCCACTTTTTGTTTTTGCAGAGGTGAAAATTCATCTGCGGGCAGTATCAATAAAAAAAGCTGGTGGAGTTCTAGTACTACCTGAAATGCAGCTACAATCTCTCTGCCATTAAAGCCACTGGCCTTCATTTTTCTAGCAAGAAGGAGAAAAGAGGCTGAAATGTGCAGGTAGGTGATGGACTGGCACCAGCCAGTCTTATGCTTCCAGGGCTAAATTTCTTTATGTTAATGTGCAGTTTCCCATCTTGTAAGCTGCCTCTGAGTTGACTGCACAATGAGTAACAGGAGGCAGCACCAAGCATTTCCCTTCCAACCACCATCCTGTGACAGCAGCAGTCAACATTTGCACTGGAATTCAGTATTACAGAGCAAGAATGGAAAAAACCTCGTCAGGGAACAAATTAGCTTAACTGAAGAAATGTCCCTGATCCATTCACTGTGCCAAAACAACACAACTTTCTCTCTGATCCACTGCATACCCAGTCCTCTCATGAAACGCTGTTTTAAAATCAGCCCTAGTAGGACACAGAAGTTTAGATGCTGATGTTTTTCCCTTGAACTGCTTAGCAAAGTAGTTTACTTTTCAGAAATTGATGGAGTAGAGATGAGATCAAACGCAGGGGCAAATTATTTTTAGTGAAGGAAGTAATTAAGATTGTGAATGTACCTTACTGCACATGTGTGCTTCTATATTTATGTTCCTTTTTGTAGCATCTAAAAGTTATGCCTGCCACATGTATCTTAAAATTAAATGCTGCATTATTTCTCCAAAAGAAACCATAATGGTCTTTTGTAAATAATTTTATCTACTGTTCAGCATTTTACTAGTCTTGCTATATTATACTACAGCATTTATTGTTTTACAAGTGTTAGCGTTCTCTGGTGGGAAATGCTGTAAAAAACATAGAAACTTAAATAATTTTTTTCATCTACTGAATTTACAATAAACATGGGACTCAACAGACAGTTACTCAAGCTATAAGCCATTTGGTTTGTGTCAGGGGAAATGCTGGTTAATCAGGACAGCCTGCTGTTCTGCACTGGCTAAACTAAGGAAAACATACATGAAGTTAAACCTCTTTCACTCTATATATGGGATTTTACAGCTAATGCAGCTTAGCAGATTGCCCAGCATTCCCCCAAACCTCCTAGCTGATCCTTTAGGGATCATGTCCCAGGAGAACAAGGACGACAAGCCTGGACTAAAGTGTTTCTCAGCTCCAGAGATTTGGTCCAAAAGTGTCTGCAAGCTGTTTGTCTTGCTCTGCACCATCTCACACTGGCTCTGCCCATGGGGTTTGCCAGGACTCTGGGACAGTGTGACATATTTCCCCTAGCCCAGGATGGCCCACGATGGCCCAGGTTGAACAGTTCACAGCGCTGAACAAACCTCCTAGCACAAATACTTCTTAGAGTCTGACGGAGGTGTACGTCACTATGTCACAGCTCAATGTCAACAAAATAAGGTTTCACTTTTTCATGTACTTTTAGAGTACTTAAGTCCTAGGGTTTTTTTCTTCTCTGTAAAGGAACAGATAATTATAAACTGCAGGTACTTCCCCCAGTATTTTTAGCATTTTTGTATGCTGTTCACAGTCGGATGGCTTACTACTATTATTTCTTATTTTCTCTTGTTTCCTCTGTTGTTTTTTTCTTTTCCCCTGCACTGTGAAACCAGCTACAGGCTCCTATTACTGCTTCGCCTTTTGGGTATTTTCTGCCCCCAAGGTGCTGGTGGTTTAAGCTCTAGATCAGCAGAAAATGTAGCTCTTTCTTTGAAGAGTTCAAAGACTTTGGACTCTAAAAATTGCCTTTTTGTAGGAGCAAAGAGAAACCAAAAAGGTCACAGCCCTTCTCTACCACAGTGGAGGATACCAGATATCTGGAGATACCTGGACATCGTACTTGGGGAGACTCATTAACAACCAGAAAAACACATTTTAATTTTTGGAAGTTTTTTTTCCCTTACTGGATCTTGTCATTAATGCAGCTGGTGAGACATCTGCCTTGCTCGGGGACAAGGAACAGCGGACCAGGGGCCAGAGGAGGGCTTGCTCCCAAAACCAGGGCTTGGCATGCCAGCACAAGCATATGGGGGGCAGGGGTTCGGATCAAGCGCCTGAGGCACAGCCCTAGGCAAGGATTAATTTCTAATCTGGTTCTTTGAAAAAGCTTCATTTCTAGTCACTATGCTGCCACAGGGGGATACATCCCCCACCCCCCAGCCCATCCCCAGCAGCGCATATTTGCCAACATTTCATCAACTTCCTTTCTGAAATAGAAACTGTCATTTTTATATGATCTCTCCCAGTATTGTTAATGAATTACCAACATTGACGTGGTATCTGACTGGTTATGGTGCTCATTACTAAAGATTTCAGATCTGATTTTCAACTGCCTGCTTATGTTTATTTAATTAAAATTATGGTTGATTTCAGGGTAATATTTGTTAAATGTTATTTTCCAATTCACTTTTAGATATTTCGCTAATGGAAAACACATGACATTCATGGTGTGCACTACAGCCTTTTCTTATCCCATACAATATACTGTATTTACTTCATGCTCATTGCATTTAATATTCATGTGGCCCCTACCTGAAGCAGAAGCAGCATTTTGGAAGGCTAAACACTTTTAATGTGAATAAGCCTCCTCCTCTACAGAAATGGATTCATGTGGGTTTCAGTGAAAAATGGGTAACACTTGCAGAGATTGCTTTTCTGCATGTAAATTATTATTATTAATAAAACCAATAATTACTAACACAACGAATATTTAAAAAATAAAAAAGCAACTCTGCAGTACTTTCCCATTGGCCTTGGACAGATTTTGGCACTCTCCTGATGCCATGGGCAGGAGCTGCAGGTCAGTGGTCGCAAGAACATTGGGCAATGCCTACTTTGCCAGTTGGGGACAGAAGATGGTCTGCAAGGTAGTTCCCCAGTGTTGTGCAGCTGCATGCACTTCTGACATCCCGCTTTTCTCACTCACTAGACATTCAGTAAGGGGAAGACACAGTAATGCAGTAAAACACTGCAGGAGAATAGTGTAATATTTGATGATTTAAACATCTATGATATTGGAAGTTTTCAGCAATTGTTTTAAATATTTATTTCTCTAGATGCGTACACAGGATCTAGAGATCTCCAGGATCACTTTACCCATCACTTCAGATTGCCTGGTCATGTCTTTAAACGCCCACTTAAACATAACAGTTAAAGTCAGTAACACTATTCAAAACAACATTATCTGCAAAATAGATAACTGTAATGAAACTCATCAGCCAAAATAGTTTATTCCTTTCAGACTCCACCTCCCCTTTGCAAATAGTAGCTTTGCATGGATAGAAAAAACTCTAGCAGATCACATACCTCACTGTACCTGTTCTCTAGTACATTAATCCTTGCTTCTTGCAGAGCTTTGTGCTAATGAGAAGCATGGACTAATTACCTCCCAAATTACTGGCACACATCAGCAACCAAAAAAATACTAGTAGTCGTCTTGTTCAGCCTGGCTTCTCTGCAAGCGTACACCAAAACAGCATCAAAAGCAAATTTTGAATGGTCATCTCTGAGAAGAGACAAGATTGGCACTGGGGGTAATGCAAGAGAGGTGGGGGAAAAAGGATTACAGAGGCCAAGGGAGTATAACCAGGAACTGATATGTGGGAGTTTATGATGTCTAGCTAATAGCTTTTTTTAATGAATATATTATTAGACAACATTTAAACACAACTTAGTAATAGCTATATGTCAGAACTTATCCTAAAAGCAATTGCTTCAGGTCTAGCAAGTTAATTTAAGGCCAAAAACAATGATGCATGAAGGTTTCCAGAGATGCTGTGGAAAGATAAACAATATTGCTGAAGAGATTTTAGTGTTGTGATACTCTTCTAAGTTTCTCTTCACTGGAGAGTCTTTGAGGTAGTTAGAAACACAATATGGCAGCTCAGAAATGCTGCTGTCAGACCGTGCTCCTTCAAACACAGAAAACAAAAGATGCAACTTGAAAAAGGTGAGAGATGCATTTGATACTTTTGTTTGTTTTCACACTGGCTTCTCAAACTACCTCAGCAATAATCACTAGATTAAGTAAAGCTTTACAAGTGCTAAAACTGGAAGGTATGGAAACCAAAAAGAAAGAGAAGACAGTTTATGTCCTCCAGGCAGAGTTAAATTCTGGCAGATTAAATTGGAGTGAAAACATCTTGTCAATTAATTAGTGCCTTTATTATTTTAACTGACGTTATGCTGCCCAGTGACCTTTTGTTGAACATTACGTACTGAATGAAGCTATAAATACCTCTAGAAGTTTTACTTAACAAGATTAAAGCTGAATAACACAACATATGATTGACTCTGCATGCTGGGACTCAGCATCCCAAAACGGCTCACGAGGCAGTTTCCAGTTACACACAGACGTCATCAGTACCTTTGCAGAACAGTCAGCAAAAGATGCTATCAGCAATATTTAATTTAGCCACAGTCTTTGCCCCAGCAGCAAGTTTTTGCATCTATGAGAAGTAATACAAGTGAGGAAGCAATTCCCAGCAGTACAGATTGGGTGGATAAGGAAGGTGCCCTGGGGGCTCACACTTCGAGTTGTTCCCAGATGCACCTCCAACTGTGAACAAGTTGAAAAAAAAGTTACAGTGAACCTACTGCTATGCAGGTTGCAGAGTGAGGCCCCTGATGATCAATATTTTTTAAAGGCCAAAACAGAAAAGTGAAACCCCTCCCTGAAAACCTGGTGGGCAGATTCAGAGGAGACAATGTGATTTGCTTGAGATAAAGCCGCAGAGGCTGCTGAGCACCAGAGATTCATGGGGAAAGGAATGGACAGTGCAGGACATGGAGGGGCTGGAAGGAGCGGGACATGCCAGACGAGTCATCTAGAGAGGAGCTACTCTTCATAGGCAGGGGAAGCTCAAAGCGACCCATCCTGGTGCAGAAAGGTGAGTGGTGAAGTAAATCAGAGCAATTGGAGGGAGCCAGAACAAGCAGAAATGTAGGATCTGAATGGGAATTGTCCAAAACCTGAAGGTAACAGAATTGACACCGAGCCACATTGTGCATTACTGTAAGTACAAGAGCTAGATTAGCAGCAAGAAAGATACTCCTACGAAGTTGGCATCTGAAGAGTCATTCTGAATGACTGATCCCTGCTTCCCAGCAGAAGTCTGCCTGCAAAGAGGGCTCTGATCTAAGATTCAGGTTTTTTAAAGTTTCTTTAGTCACAAGCCACATTTTCTTACATTTGTTCAGTACATGCACAAAACACACCCAACACCACAACCCTCCAGAAAAGAAAAGGCAGGTTCTGCAGGGGATTTTTCAGAATATGACACTCTCCTTCTGTGTTAGTGTTGAACTAATTCCCAGTTTGGTGCTGGGGAAATTGAGCTGCTGGAAGGCAATCTTTCATATAATAAATACAACCAAAATCTTGACCATTTGTTATTCAGTGATTACCTCATGATACTTTAAAAGAAAGAAAGAAAGTAGAATTTTAATCCTAAAGTCTTGGCCAGCTTGCATTCTTCCTCACCAAAAGTTTCAACAGAAGTAATTTCTCATCGGCTGTTGGATGCGTCAGGAGGGGAGAGCAGCCAGCCCCTGGCTGGCAGCAATGCTCCCCTCCCCACGGCAGATGGCAATTTGCCCCATGTTCAGCAGTTTTGTGCCTCTGAAGTGAAATGAATCAGCTGTAAAACTGGTTTAATAAGCTGGATAAACCAGGCTTAAGGCTGCACAGCCACCAGCGGCTCCAGCAGAGTCACCTGATGATGACAATGCTGATAACAGGCTAAGAACGGAAAAAGATAGAAGAAAAAGAGATGTATCTGAAAACCAAAGAAAAACCTCTTCGTAGTATAGGTTCCTTGCTGGCACCAGTTCTACCTGGGATAAGCAATCTGCGTGCAGCACTGATGTTTGGAGCCAGGGAAAAGCAGGGACACAAACAAGCCCCCCTGAACAGCAGCAATGCTGTAAGAAGCTTGGGGGGAAAGGTGGGGAAGAGACAGAGCTGCCTCACAGAGGGAAAAGCCGAAGGGGTGAATCCAAAATACAAGGAAATGCAGCATCAATTCTCTGCCCAACAGGTCAACAGGCTGGCAACAGGTTACTGTGTGGATGCTGCCAAAAGTAGGAAATGAAATATTTTTCATTAAAAATAATAAACTGATAAACAACACCAAAGAAGCCTTACTTCCTTCTTCCCAAAGAAAACTCCACAAAACTACATACAGAACAAAACCGAGGTGATATCCAGGCTGGCAATAAGCTGCATTGGCTCTCAGCATCCTGCTCTGAGCAGATCGGGGTAATGAGTGTTGCCAGAGATTCCCCTCCTGTTACTTTGGGATGGTCACATCCATTTGGGAATCTTCTCACGTCAGCATAGCCCCATTACTCCCCTGGGCACCACACTAGGGCCTGAGGCTTGTCTCGACCTGCACCCCCTTGTTGGTGAGGTCAGGAGGTCTGGATGGAGCCCAAGCTAAGGAGCACCACAACCTTCACCCGGACTTTCCCAAGTGCAGAGGATGCTCCAAGTTTTGGCTTCTCTAACAGAAATACGTATTAAAGGTGACAGATAAAAGACAAATAAAAAAGCTTAAGATAAAGTAGTCACCTCACTAAATGGAGTTTTTGCCCCAAGGTCAGACTAGGAGAAGACACACCACGTGCCTGATGCCAGCTGAACCATTTAATGCACTACAAGTAAACACTCGGATGCTGCTCTAACAAGCCAGGTGTAAACACCCACACAGAGTAAACCAGATACTCAAAAGACCAGCTAGGCTCAAAGGTGGGCCAGAGAACTTGGAAAAATGCTCAGTTGTTAAAAAAATCCACTTTATAAAACAGGAGAGAGACAATGCTGTGTCCCTGGAAAGGCTTGCCTTTTGTACTCTGAGTCCAGCCTGAGCACACTTCTTTGGATATATATGGTATTTTTAAAAATATCTTTTGTATCTACAAGCTTTGGTTCCCATTTGTGTCTAGTTCCAGTTCCTTTCTTCAGCCCTCTGCTGGTTTTGTTCATTTTGCCTATATATTTTTCAGAGCAAAAGGATGGTGTTTTTGCAGCTGTGGCTTAACTGGGTCTTGAATTTGCTCTCACTGCACACTACTGTAACACAAATAATAATCCATCATAATGATATACAAGTGCCTTATGGATGATATGTTCCTGGCCAAAGATGAGGACCAAACCTCCATTTTCAGGCTTCCAGATTTCTTCATAGTACTTGATAACAGTGAGTGATGCAATTGCCTTGCCTTGAATATCCCAGAGGGATAATCTCAGAACAGCCCACAACTAACAGCACTTTTGACCATCTGAAAGGGTTTTTGGTTTGGTTTGGTTTTTTACTGTACCTGATGGAGAGCTGGGGACATAAGTAGGATGTGCATAAAGGCTGGGCTGCACAGTGATATAAACGAAGTCAGAAGCCCAAAGAAACTTCAGCAGCTTCAGTAAATTCAATTCCTGAGCCTGAGTTGGTTCAGCGTCTGGGTACAGTTGTTACACAAGCAGACAGTCAAGTGCAAACACTAAGCTGTGAAGTGTCTCACTACTTGCCAGGTCTTCCCACTATGCAAGAGTTTGCAAGAGTTGCATTACAGAACATTTAATTACAGTGTTTTGACTAGAACCAGCTTTTTCCTTTCAGCAAAGCAGAAAAGTAACAGAGTAATTAAAAAAGTAATGAAAACTCAGTAAAAATTCCTTAAACCAAAGACCCACATTCAGTTGTGATTTCAAAGAGCATATGTCAAGGAAGACTCCTGTTCACTGTCATTTAGCAGGTTGTTAAAAAGTTTCAAAAATGAAATAAAAGTTAATGCAAGTTATGAGTTTTTTTCTTTTGTCTGAATTTTTAACTACCTTTTCTACTCGGAGCAGATATGAGAGCACAAACCGCAGTCAGAATAGTAACTTCTTACAGAATTTCATCCTGTGGCTTACAAAATTATTTTATGCAAAGAGCTGCGTTGGCTTCAGTGAAATAATTTGCACAGCCAGTACATGTAGGTGGCAGAATTCAGGCCCAAAGCTTTCTAATATTGATTACACTTACAGGTAGTTGCTTTGCAGAAAAATCTTCCTAGGAAGTGTGGCTGATATTTCAGTATGCCAGACTCATTGCATTGAAAAGCAGTGAAGAAAGCTTTCTTTCATGGCATCGAAAGGTGCTGAAAAGATGATGGTAATTTAAACCATCATCACAAAATATATCCAGCCTTATGCAGATAGTCATGTGAATTTACTTTTGCTGTCAAAAGCTTGCTTTTAAAATAAGCCTTGACTTAGGATAGCATGTAAAATAACATTTTAGAATGTAATCTTTAGGCAGTAATCAAAGTCCTATTCTTCATTTGCAGTCAAAGTCCTAGTACTTAAAAACATTAATTTAGTCTAGTGTTTCTTTCTTTTATGGGAATTTATAAAATATTATATAGGAGAAACATAGCAATCACGCTTAGCCCAGAATATAATGGGCTTTTAGATCCTCTAATGAGTTGTGTAAGAACACTGTACTAAGAAAAGTCATGCATGTCATACATCTCTCCCTCATTGTAAAACATTGTTCTTAGATTTTACTGCAGCCAAAACAAATTTATCTTTTTAATTAAAAAAAAAAAAAAAGGTATCCAATTTCACTAAGCTTATGCAGGAAGAATATGTTCTGAGTTCTTGAAATCACATTGCAACACTGGTGAATTAAAAGAGGCAGGAGTGCAGGAAGGGACAAGATGGAGTAAAGCTGAGGCTACCCTGATGCTCACTGATGCCAGCTGATGTCTTCTCATGGATGCAAGGGAACCAAAACACCAGAGAGTGGGAAAATAGAGGTGATGGCACCTAACAGTGAGGCAGGCCAAGATTTCAAGGGAGCTGATGAACAAAAGAGAGCACAACCTAACAAGCTTCACAGAGTCCAAGCCACTTTACCCCCTACTTGGGGATGTCAGGGCTGCCATGTAACATAGGTCAGCATCAGAAGACACCCAGCTGGAGTGGCCTGAAGCTTAGAGGAGAAATCCACCTGTGCAGACACTTGGGTTCAGCCCCAATCTCTGGGCACATCCATTTGTCAGCACTCCCACTAGTTCTGTTTCCCTGAAGGCAGCGGGTTTTGTTGGATCTGGCTCTCACATCTTTTCCAGGAAAGCAAACACCACTCCACAAACCCACTGAGTGCCTGGCAGAGCATGTTGTATCCTCAGCATACAGCCCCACAGCCCATGCTGCCATCCCCTCCCAGTGCTGAGCATCACTGAAGCTGTGGAGCTGACTTCAGCTTTTAGGCATTATCTATAGCACAAAAAGAGGGTCCTCAGTAGCTTTACTCCCACAACATGGCAGAGCTGCCTACCTTTAGGTAATGAAGCCACTTCAGGTGTCAAACTGCTTTGCCTTCTCACACTTGATGCTAAAAATGTCTCAGTTATTTGGGACATGGGGCAGAGAATTGGCATAAAATAAATATTTAGGATGTGTTTAGGACTATAAGACTCCAATTTTAGTAGTCACCAAATAAAGAATAATTTTAGTTTATGGTTTCATGCCTCCTCTTAGAAAATGTGAACTTCTGCCCATTTTGTTGTGGGTTTTTTTAAGATTGTCTTTGCTGGGTAAAAACCTGGCTAGATGGACGAGCCCAGAGGGTTGTGGTGAATGGAGTTAAATCCAGCTCGCGGCCGGTCACAAGTGGTGTTCCCCAGAGCTCAGTATTGGGGCCAGTTCTCTTTAATATCTTTATTAATGATCTGGACGAGGGGATCAAGTGCACCCTCAGTAAGTTTGTGGATGACACCAAGTTGGGGGGGAGGGTTGATCTGCTTGAGGGTAGGAAGGCTCTACAGAGAGATCTGGACAGGCTGGATCGATGGGCCAAGGCCAACTACATGACGTTCAACAAGGCCAAGTGCTGGGTCCTGCACTTGGGTCACAACAACCCCATGCAGCGCTACAGGCTTGGGGAAGAGTGGCTGGAAAGCTGCCCAGCAGAGAAAGACCTGGGGGTGCTGGTTGACAGCCGGCTGAATATGAGCCAGCAGTGTGCCCAGGTGGCCAAGAAGGCCAACGGCATCCTGGCCTGTATCAGAAATAGTGTGGCCAGCAGCACTAGGGAAAGGATCGTCCCCCCGTACTCGGCACCGGTGAGGCCGCATCTCGAGTCCTGTGTTCAGTTTTGGGCCCCTCGCTATGGGAAAGACATTGACGTGCTGGAGCATGTTCAGAGAAGGGCAACCAGTTGATGAGGGGCCTGGAGCACAAGTCTTATGAGGAGCAGCTGAAAGAACTGGGGTTGTTTAGTCTGGAGAAGAGGAGGCTGAGGGGAGACCTTATCGCTCTCTACAACTACCCGAAAGGAGGTTGTAGGGAGGTGGGGGTTGGTCTCTTCTGTCAGGTGGCTGGAGATAGGATGAGAGGAAATGACCTCAAGTTGCAGCAGGGGTGGTTTAGATTGGATATTAGGAAAATTTCTTTACTGAAAGGGTTGTCAGGCATTGGAACAGGCTGCCCAGGGAAGTGGTTGAGTCACCATCCCTGGAGGTATTGAAAAAGCACATAGACAAGGCACTTCAGGACATGGTTTAGTGGGCATGGTTGATGGTTGGACTTGATGATCTTAAAGGTCTTTTCCAACCTAAATGATTCTATGATTCTAAGATTAAGTGATGAATACAGCAGGTCAGAGTCTGAAGATACCCACATACTATTCCAAGTAAATGCTATTGCAGTCAGTCGGACAGCTGCAGTGAACAGCTTTTTCTAGCAGGGCTGGCTTCAGACACTGCGTACTTGTAACAAGCTAAATCCCACCATTAAGAGGTTTAGCCCAGCTATGATTGTCAAAAGCTGTCTATCACAAGGCCTATTTCTCCTGTATTCAGAGAATTAACAATGAAAGTACTTTTTGACGTGCTAAATGAGATTTTGGGACACTTAACAAGAGTTGGCTCAAAAGTGCTACCTCAAGAAATATAAAATGCCAGCAATGTTGACACTGTATGACAAATTATATGTTCCTTAATATACTGTGTCACTCCATTCAGTTTTATAATTGGCACTGACTGTAGCTGAAATCTGATCCAAAGTATACAGAATTAGCTGGCACTTGTTTGGTCCCTCTTAGCATTTTCTAGGCTACAGATCTTTGTAAATATTTGCTTAACAGGGTGGCATACTAATTTTTCCCATAAAATATACATGTCCATATCTGTAATGATATAATTTTTTTTTTTTTCTGTCAGATCACAGGCTAGCTGTGTACAGCCAGCTTAGACTGCAAGTGATTGGAAACTGCCTTTAGAGTTCAAGCAAAGAAAAACCCGTATGTAAAGATTATTGTACCCTTTGACTTCTGCCAACCTCATTAAAACGATTGAAATTACAGAGGTTAATAGCCAGCCCATACTTGCTCAGCAGAAAGATTTTCAAGGAACCATTGTTCCAGGGACAAGCACTGTCAGCATTAAGTCTGGTGTTGCACCAATTAAACCTCCTATTCAATACCCTGTTCTCCTGTCCTGGATAGTGACGTACAATAGCCCTCATGGGCCTCTCCCCATGATTTTGTCCAATTTCTATGGAAAACATTTAGTCTTTTTGGTCTTGATAGCATTCTGCCACCTAGCAGCATGTACCCTGGGGTCTCCTTACTTTTTGCAACTGAGTTTATTTTGCATTTGCTGGCTCCCTGGTGATCAGGATTCTGTAAACCTCTGTTACGTCCATTCCCACATCTCTTTGAGGACTCAAAAGTCCTAATCGGCTTAATCTCTCCTAGCATGGAAACACCTCAATTGCGCTGGCTACCTCTCCTCTCTCTCTGGGTCTGCCTCAAGCCACAGAGAGGAAGAGTGTTT
Organism: Haliaeetus albicilla; assembly: GCF_947461875.1. NCBI lineage: Eukaryota > Metazoa > Chordata > Aves > Accipitriformes > Accipitridae > Haliaeetus > Haliaeetus albicilla. The sequence goes on from NC_091490.1 coordinate 6,624,563, forward strand.
CACTCTCAGGAGCTGCCCTGGCTCCCTTCAGCTCCAGCTCCCTGTGCTTGGGGAAGAGTTGCAAGGATAGGCAACAAAGTGCTGGAAATTCCCATGGATGTTGCGGGGATCAGGAGTCAGGACACTACCTCCCCACCCCACCCTCACTCCCATTCCCTTCCCCCAAGCAAATCCACATCTGGACACAAATGACTCACTAAACCTATTAGAAAACAGCATTTCAGACCCATGCTGTAGCCCAAGCTCCATCTGCATTCACAGTAATGTAATTCAGGAGTGACCCAGATTTACAATAGATAAAACAGTGATGTAATGCTAGTATGAGAGAAGAATTACATCCTCATATGTATATATGCATGCACAAACATATACATAAATAAAACATTTCTATTTCTTAGAGAACCTTGTAAACTCCTCACATAGCCTTTCAGTAACAAAATAAAAGCATGCAGCTTGCACTTTTCTAGAACATTAAAATGCCATTTCCTTCTAAACAGAAGAAATTCAGACTATGGTTGGCTTTATTTTCCCCAGAGCTGGTCAGAGTCATTGCAGAGATTTTCAGAAGTCTTGGAAGTGCAGAGCTCTCCCTGGCACACCCACCGGAATCACTGCTTGCAGGTTTGTGCTTGGACATCAATTTTAGAACCATTTCCAAGGATTTTTTAACTGGGCCTGAGGACATGCCAAAGAAGTGAAGCTTATTAGAGACTCAAGCCCCTAGCATGAGAATTATTTGAAGGGGAGAAAATCTGCACTGGCCTTAATTTACAAAGAACAGAAACAGCATTTTGGCTTAATTTTGGTTTCAGATATTTTCAGGAATTAGAATTATTCATATATACCTGACCTCTAAATGATGCCGGTCTTGTTGATGCAAATGACAGCTCTAATATTTCTTAAACATCATTTTCTAAGACAATGTGTGCTTATTTCCTCCACTCTTTCTCATGCAATTACTTTTCTGTCAACACTTTCTGGTAGTGCTGGATCTGGCAACAATTTGGAGGGCAGCATGCAATGATTGCCTGATAGACACAGGCAGCACCCAGGTTGGACTTTGTGACACCCAGCATGTGCATCAAGCCACATCCACAACATCTCCCCAGACATAAAAGAATCAGTGGAAGATTCCTGGGCTATGCTGAAGGTTCATCTCAGTCCTACAGCCACACCATGCCATCACTATCTCTATTTATTTATTTTTTATCATAATCACTTGGACTTCTGGGTAATTTGAACAATTAGGGTGATTAATTGCATGTTTGCAATAAAAACAGAAGACCAGGGAGGGTTACATTACAGGCTAAATATTTTTAGAAAACTCTATCAGCTGGTAGACATAACAAATGCGATCAGTCCAGTGCAACATGAAGCTGCACACATTGTGCAAACTGGTTTGCTCTGGAACTCAAATCTCCTCAAAAGAAGCCAAAGTGTTTAAAAAAATAAACTAAGTCAGAGTGCATAGGGGGAAAAGAAATATTGACATGTGAGGCTGCTGTACTTCTAACATAAAGAAACATTGTATTCCCTTTAGTCCTTTTATTGTCTAAATAGAAAGTGCAAAGCACAGGAGAAAGCGCACAACAAGGCAAAGTGCACAAGTGAAGGTCACTAGCTTTTGCTTGGAAGCAATGAGTTACACTGAAAGGAAAATTAGAAAAGCATACAGTGGGATACCTACAATACTGACACGTTCCTTAGTGACAGCAAGAAGGCAAACTAACCTGCCTGCCACTACAACTCAAACCCAAGGATTTTGGAGATGGAGGTTAAACCCAAGAACAGAAGATACTCACATTGAAAGTCTCATTTGTTGAATCCTCGCTTACAGACCTGGGCTTTCATCTCGTGCTCATCAATATGCTATTGGAATGCTTAAATACAGCTTCAACCAATGCCTCTTTCTGAATTTCTTTGCAACCACCTGGTCTCCAAAGATCCACTTTAACTAAATGGAGCATGAATGCTTACTCAGATACAGTTTCCAAAGAAGAAGAAACAAGCCTCAAGAACAAGCATTGCCCATCCCTGCCATTAAAGCTGTGCCAGTGTATGGCAGAGCGCAAAATTCCCTGTATGGGAGGGTATGCCATGACAGACACGGCTCATCTATCACAATGTTGTTATCATGGCCATCATCTTCCAGGCTGTCTTCTAAAGAGTATGACAGCTGCCAGTGTTGTGTGATAAGCTCAGGTGTGCTCTGCAGAAAGGGTGCACATCTCTGCGCAGGGCTGACAAGACAGGGCATGGCTCCACACCAATGCAGACAGAATTCTGTCAGCTCAGGAGCCACAGCTCTTGCCATCAGCAGAGATGTATGTCCCATGCTCCACACAGACATGCCCTTGGGCAGCTCAGTCCAAACCAATCTTTAACATCAGTGACTCTATAGGATCTGGTCCACAGTGCTCATCAGTTAGAGTCTTATCTTGGGCTGAGCCTTTACCAGGCTACTCAGTGAGGTGCACTATAAAATTTCTACACAAATAAAAAGTCAGCTTCTTATATTGCCCACACTACCACATACTTGCTTGGTTACACAGAGAAAGAAGTGAATAGTGAAAGGTTTTATGTTCCATTCGTATGATTGGAGACTTTGTGCTTTAACACAAGCACTGGGGTCACAGGGCAGGAACACGGTGTTTTCTTTCCAGTCAGCATGAAACTGGCATTTATTAGATGAGTGTTTTGTTCTATTTGTTTTAAGTCGATTACATTTTAACTCAGTTCAACAATGCTGGAAAACCTGACAAAATATTCCAGAGTGTTTAATCAACATGAACATAATGGACAAATGTCTGAAATTTAAAATAAGAGTATATTGCAACAAAAATATGTTCTTTACACCAGTAGGTCTGTCTTTTTGATTCCAGCCACCGCCAAGTGTTTGTGTCTCTGCATTTGGGAAATCTGTGTTAAACATTGCTCTTTATTTGAGAAAAGTCTTCTCAATGCCAGTGTTTCTTGTGATTAATTATTGAAGAAATTGGCTTTTATTTTAATTTAACTGTAGAATTTTTGTCAGGCTCATTTTGTCAGCCAAGGCCTTACCTGTTTAAGAGAATAAGCAAGATGAATGTGCAAGAGGAGTGGAAGGCAGCAGAAGAGTGCTGAGGTAACATACCAGCAGTATTTCTGTACCTTGCCTCTAGAAGGGGCCCATGTTTTCCATATGCGTTTTCAGGTTTCACCACATTCAAATGAAAAAAAAAAAAAGAGCAAAACTGAAAGACTGTGTCTTCTGCAGTCAAATGCATATCTATTATCAATCCCAAGCAGATTAAACACCAAACTTCTGAATGCATTTTCCTGCGTCCTCTCTTGGAGCCTCACTTACTACACTTCCTCTAGCTCCTCACAGCTGCATTAGCCCCAGCCCACACAGTGATTCAGTGCTGCCACGACCTTCACCGAAGTGGGGACATGAAAGAGCTGATGTGGCAGCTGAGGCCACCAGAAGTCACACAATTCTGCCAGCACCTTGGTGCAGCCTGACTGGGACCAAGGCTCTTGGAGACGGGAGTTGTGGAAGCTTCGGCACAGCTCTGTGCTAGCAGGCAGGACTCCAGCCAGGCCGAGAGTTGCTCTATCCTACTTGTCACCCAACCACATTTGTGACTGTTCTGCATTTAGACACCCATCTTCCCTTTTGTTAGTTTTCCCACTGAAGAACAGTAATTTATAAACTACCCAGTAAAGCTTTGAATTTACTTCCTTTAGCTACAGGTTGTTACTTTTAAACACAAACAGACTTATTGCTACAGGGGAAGAAGCAGCCTTCTCCAGCTTAGACTAAACTTGGCATTCAAATATCCAATTTGCTATGGGGCTACTAACTGCAGTTTGATCACCGCAGAAAAGGCAGAGTCATCCTGAGAGCCCATTTCAATGGCTAAGTGACTGTACAACAAAACAAATGTTTCTATCGTCATTTTGGTCACTATCATTATCAAGAGAAAGCATATGCTCATTCCTTTAATACTTCAACACTTAATTCGCTAGTTACACAGAGAAGTATTCTGAAGCCCATGGAGCTCTGACTTCATGTTTAAACCAAGGTCCAGAAAAATTAATGTCGTCAACAAGCACCAGTTCAGTGAGAACTTCTGTAAGCATTAAAACCATTCATGAAAATTTGACTAAAATGGGTATTTTTTTAAAAATGCGAAGCCATTTTAATTCACTTCTCACTTATTATTCAGTACACCACTCAACCCATTTACATCTTGTAAAATACTCCTTAACAAGGAATAGAAAGACAGCTAAAATATTCTGCTTTTTCTGACAAGACTTTTTCGTAAGCTGTAAAATATACAGTAGCTCTGTTTAATGGGCAGTATTCTAAAGTAGTGAATAAAGGTGACTACTTGATGTTGCTCACACATACAAGAAAAATGAACCACCTATCGGAAAAGATCTACTTTCCCAGACAGCACACTAAAAACAGCCTTTCCAACATGTGCTTCATTATGTTACCTCAAGCAGTACCTATTCATAGAGGCAGTCTTACCTGAGGGTACAGCACTTTTCTGAGAAGACAAAACTAACTTCTGATGATCCAGAAATTCCCTAGAGAAAGGTATGTCTGCCCTCTTCATTTCAGTCACTGCTCAGGTTGAACAATTCTATCACTAGTCACTCAAAACCTACATATCATCCCCTCTCAAAATACTTTGAATATTCTACTTGCTGAAACTTTGCAGTGCATTGAGGTTGTAGTTTCAAGCTTCTTTACTGCCAGAGACCGGAGTCCCAGTGAAAGTCTTGCTTTAATGGCAGAGTGGTTAATGTTATGCTCAGACTCCAGGTAAAGAAAAACTTACATGACTGAGAGTTAGAGAACCAATCCCAGGTACAGAAGCCCATGTTAACTGAAGCACTGGAGGCAGCCTCAAAGCATGGTGACTTAGATTTAGTCTGCTTCTTGGGTTGATCTAAAAAGGACAGCTGCACTGTTGTAATTTGATGGCTTCTCATATAAGATGTAGCTCCCTTACACCCAGGTCAAGTACTTCTGAACGGCATCAGTTCTGCATGTGTTCTCCAATGTGTTCTCCATGACTCAGTCCTGCTCCTACTGAGAAACTGACCCTCAGCATCAACATGCATGGGTGTTTTATGCTTTTAACAAGGATTCAATTGAAAATTATTAATTCTGCTTTGGAATTTTCATTCCAGAACAACACTGCTGGGACATTCTAGCTAAACATCATACACTGTCCTTTGCCAGAGATATTTATGGGTTTGCATTCTGGATCACACGTTGCTTTTCTTCCACAGAACAAACACCTTGTAAGGTTCTGAGCCTGCATTCTGATCATAGTTCAACATATAGGTTTTTTTGCATTTTTCAGAGCTAGTCTGCGTTTTTGTTGCCTCTGACTGCACATCCCTCTAAAAGGAAGGAAACTCACTGGATGAAACACTAGCCCTCCAACCGCAGTCACTTTCTTCACATGTTTCTGGTTTCTTAGTCAAATTTATTTCTCTAAACTGTGGCTCTCAATTAGTCAGATGTAAAAGCATTTGAGGGGAGAAAGTTTTGTATCTAGTATGGACAAAGTCAATATTCTAGAACTGTTGTGCTTGAATGTATCAGAAGAAGATAAAATGTAGGAAATCACACTTGAAATACATTGAGTTGAAAAGTAAATTCTGACCAATCCTAAGTAAGTTTGTGTGACTGCTACAAGGTCCCCATTGGGTCTTGTAGGCTCTGAGCTAGTGCCATTTCCTCTAACTCTCCCTGCTGGAGATCCCACTCCATTGTGATACATTCTAGCTCTTCATTTGCAAAGGTTCTTCCTTTCCTCATTCACTCACTCAGGTTTGAAAACAGAATGCCACTTTCCTGGGAGAGAGGTTTATACCCTAGGAGAAAAAAAAAAAAAGAAGCACTTCAGAATTGCCTTAATTATAATCTACTGCTCTAGAATACTACCACAACAGATACCATGCAAAGCAGATCCGTACACAGGCTGTACTTCCACAGGTTTATATTACACAATTTTAACAGCTCTCAGACATCATTTTGCCGCAAACTTTCCAAGTCCAAAAAAGGTCTGTAAAACCATTGATCTGACAAAACCAGGATAAGAAGAGAATTAACTGCCTGAATTTACTCAGCAGGCCTGAGGTCAGGTATTGAACAAAGCCTTCCTGACTCAGCTTCAACTACTATACCAGCCTGCTTCATGAATCATCCACTAAGAGCTAGCTTATTTAATGTCTACCTAAAAGCTGTATGATTTAAACACTGTAATAATCACTAATCAATTTGACAAGCTTGAGCTTAGAGGGGGAAAGCTAGAAACTTGGTATAAAAATATCTTTAACCAATCTTTTCCCTACAGTTACATGAAGAAGTTTATTTCTATATAAATATATGTAACTCTTGTGCAGACAGGTCCTCAAAAAAGGGGTCTTAAACTGAAGGTAACACAATATGGGTCAAACTGCACCAACCACCACTGAACATGCTCTAGAGAAAATGAATACCACTGACTGCCATACTGAAACAAATGGACAGTCCTCACAGCACATTATTCCCTTTCTTACAGTACTAGATCCTTTTAGTAGGCAGATTGAGAGTTGCCTGCCCTAAAAGGCAGGTGCCTTCCCGAGCTCCAGTCTATTCTGTGGCACCAAGAGCAGTGATTATCCCCTGAACTATCTATTGCATGAGACACACCACATTTCACCTGGATTTCTTCAACACACCCACCTGCATCTCTTCTAGAGAAATATGCTTACTTGTTTTAGACTTAAAGTAACAGAAAATTCACACCACCCTGTTGGTAATCTGTTCCACTGCTTAACTGTCTTCTTCTCAAGTTTCATTTTTTAACTTGGGAACTGGTATAAACAAACCAAATTAGTTTAGCCAGTAAGAAGCACTGTAAAGACGTAAATTGGTCTGAAAGAGTCAGACTTCATTTGACCTTGAACCTTCTTAGACTGAAGAAGTTCAACGAGAATATGCACAAGTCTCACAGGGCTAACATTAGGGCTAAATGTCCATTTTAGCTAAATTTAAGTCCAAGGAATCCAAAGCCAAAAATAACTGTGTTGAATTACTTTAAAAATAAAGATATTTTGGCTCAAGTCTTTCTCTTTCCTGTTTTTAAGCTACAGGTTTTTTTCTTTTAGACTTTTCAAATGGTAAAAGTATTCTGAAAGGAAGAATGTTTAAAATGGGTATCAACCATAAAGCTACATCAAGTACCGGTAACACATGTTACAGGCTTGATTTATACCACAAAAGGCAATGCCATACACGCCTTCCAAAACAGTTTTAAACTGTAGTTATTACTTAATATGTAAACAGTCAGATAGACACCTGGTAACATGAACTTGTCCTTTTCATGCTAGTAAGGACTTAGATACGGTAACTGACAAAAGTTACACACCTAAGTTAAAGTGCTATATAGAGATGTCCAATATGACTGACCTGCTAGCATGCACAAAGCTCCCTCAGCTTTTCCTGGCACGAGCAGATTTGTGTGTTTGATCTACCCCCACGTCTTGCTGTAGAAGAGCTGTGGCAAACTACCATCCTGCCACCATTACCCTCTCGGCACAAGTAAATGCTTTTCTGGAACTTTGTTAGAGGGCTAGCTCTTTGCTCTGTGCCAGTGAACACACACAAACGCAGCAGAAGATAACGTTTTTCATGGACCGGTTTCCCCTTTGCATTACTAAGGCTCTAGTAAGGCACATGCGTTACAAAGTGCAAATCAGCAGCCCAGCCCGACCCCGAAGTCGCCCTTTGCACTCTTCCCCCGCCCATGCGACACACTGAGGAATTTCGCATCAGGTGCGGCTACTGCAGCAGGAAAGCTGCAAGGGAACCGCGACCTCAAACCGCGTTTATCGCGTTTGATCTGTGGAGGTAAATGAACATCTCATTACGTCCAGGGCCGAGCCGGGGGACGCGACACTCACAGGAAGCCGAGGGAACCGACCGGGCTCATCACCCTGAGGCGCGCGGCCCCGCCCGCCAACCGCCTCACGACGCCAACCGCCGGGCCGCCTCAGCACCACCGCCGCCGCGCACGGCGCGGCGCAGCCGCAGAACCGCCCGCGCTGCCGCCGCTTGGCTGCTCCGCGCGCACGAGGCCGGGAGGCTGCGGCACGCGGACCCCCAGCGGCGGGACCCAACGGCTTCTGCCTCAGCACTCGGCGCCCGCTGCTCATTAGCGCCCGCTGCTCATTAGCGCCCGCTGCTCATTAGCGCCCGCTGCTCATTAGCGCCCGCTGCTCATTAGCGCCCGCTGCTCATTAGCGCCCGCTGCTCATTAGCGCCCGCTAATGAAGGGCCGGGCCAGCCCCGCCCGTCCCCCTTCCCTCCGCCGACCCCACCCGCTCCGCTTAACCCGTGACGGGGGTGGGGGGGTGTGAACGCGGGCCGCTGTGAGGGAGCGGGACCCCGGCGGGGAGAGGTGGTCTTCCCCCTCTCCCTCATAGCCCGGTGCCCCGCAAGCGCTCAGGGCAGGGTGAGGGGGTGCCCCGGGCTGAGGGGAGCCGGAGGTGGCGGGGAGGGCGGCCAGGGGCGTCCCAGCTGTGCTGCCGGGGCTCCCGGTCACCCTCTTCCCGCCGGCGGGAGCGGTGGGGCCGGGTTGTGCCGCTTGCTGTGGGAAGGGTGTAGCGACATCTCCGTTCTTTCACGGTCTGCGAAGTACAGGCTTGTTGAAGTGAACCCATAGCACCTTGCTCTTCAAAACCGAAGTGGTGGGGTATCTCCTGCTACGTGAACGCAACCATTGGGACTTTTCTGGATGCTGACGTGGGACAGGTGGCTTTCTCTTCCCCAAGTCAGTTCCAACCCTACAAGGAAACAGGAGTCCAGGTTCTGATTTTCCATCTCCCTCTACAGTACTCCCTTTGAGTATGCCAGGTGCTTTCCTTCTTTAGGTGAAAATTATCTTGTTATTTCTCTAATTTTTTCTAAAGTTTGTCTCTCTGATTCATTTGTATGGCATCATTGCACTCGCCATGAAAAATACTGTGAAGTGTTTTGAGGAAAAACAAAACACAGCTGCAGACTCAGTAAGGAAAGTCAACTAAGCAGGTGTGGCCTCTGCAGATCCTTCTACAAAGCTGGGCAGCTTTGGGGAATGGGATTACTAGCCTTGTGCATGCCTTCGGACAGATGGGCAGGAAGATGGCCAAAGTGCCTAGAGGTATTTAAAAACAAATTTGTAATCCCAGGACTGAGGAATATTGGGAAGTAAAGAACCATTTCACAATGTGAGGCAGTCCATGAGGAAGGGAATGTAAAAAATTAGCTATCTGCAGGTACATGAGACTTTTGAATCGCTTGAATGTAAGTGTATATTCACTGTTGGAAGAGCATAAGAAACAGTCGATTTGCACCTTGATCAAAAGAACACATTTCTTAATGGGAAACAGAGCCTGTCATGAAAAACTAGGAAGGTTCTCCCAGGGAACTATGCATATGACTGTTATTTAAACCACATTTTGTAAAAAGAAATGTTTTGTATTTTCTCTAGCTTATGTGGCCTGGACACTTTTGAGTAGATTGTACCAGTAAGACTATAAAACCCTGACAGTAATTAGTAAATGAAACCAGAAGTGCCTCCACTAAAGGCAGTTGCGTAAAATAAAAGTGAAAACAGTGTGAGATCACAACCCGCCCATCACTACATCCATAGGGGATCACCCTATGAAGTCAGTAGGAAGGTCAGCACTAACATTGACCAGCTGAGGACAATATCCAAAGAGCCAGTGGGAAGGGTGAGCAAGCAGAAATGAGAAAAATGTTACCCACTGTAAATAAAAGTATAAGCCTGCTGGCTTGGGTGCAGGCTTTTTCAGAAGTGTTCTCGCCTAGGCTCTTGTCCTGGTTTCGGCTGGGATAGAGTTAATTTTCTTTCTGGTAGCTGGTATAGTGTTATGTTTTGGGTTCAGTATGAGAATAATGTTGATAACGCACTGATGTTTTCAGTTGTTAAGTAGTGTTTAGACTAAGTCAAGGATTTTTCAGCTTCTCATGCCCAGCCAGCAAGAAGGCTGGAGGGGCACAAGAAGTTGGGAGGGGACACAGCCAGGGCAGCTGACCCAAACTGGCCAAAGGAGTATTCCATGCCATGTGATGTCATGCCCAGTATATAAATTGGGGGGAGTGGGGGTGGGAGGGATCGCTGCTCAGGAACTGACTGAGCATTGGTCAGCAAGTGGTCAGCAGTTGCATTGTGCATCACTTGTTTTGTATATTCCAATCCTTTTATTATTATTAGTTTCTTCCTTTCTGTTCTATTAAACTGTTCTTATCTCAACCCACAAGTTTTACTCCCCCCCTCCCCCCCCCGATTCTCTCCGCCAGCCCACTGGGGGAAGTGGGGGGAGTGAGTGAGTGGCTGCATGGTGCTCAGTTCCTGGCTGGGCTTAAACCACAACAGCTCTTCAAGCCTTACTCGTGTCTGATAAGACATACCTGTAAAGATACAGGTAAGTAAAATGCATAGGTGGGTGGATGGGCACATCACTGCCTGGTCATCTGTGGTGGATCTGGAGCTCTCTCAATGGCCTGGGCCTGGGCTACAATAAAACATGCAGTGACATTCTGATTTCAGGAATAGATTCCACAATTTCTTTACATTTGGATTTCTCCCTTACGTTCTGGCAAGCTAAGTAGAGACATAACTCTGTGACTAATGCTAATGTTGCAGTAGTAAAATATTGGGGAAAAAAATAGGAAAACCAGACCCACTTGCCCATAAGAATGATTTAATTAAAGTTTCCACTGTTCCAAAATAGGTATGTTTCACATCATAAAGAATTTTTCTGTCATGAAAATTATTTTTTTAAGGGGAGGGAGAATTTTGTTTGCAGCAAGCTGACTTTATTGGTAGGCAATTAAATGTTTCTTTGGATTGCTCTTCAAAATTAATTACTCATTAATGTGGAAAAAACAGCTATAGTCTTGCTGTGGCTTCAGAGGTTTCCAACTGGGTGCATCTAATTCCAAGCAGAAAAAGAAAAAAAAGACCTAGAAAGAGTATTATAATTACTGTCATACGAAAACCTGCTTCAGTCCAGATGTAGAAGCCGATACCACAGAAACGTTAACATCTAGCAGTTTGCTGCAGGGCAATGACAAATGAATCTTCCATATGTTTGCAGAATGGACATATTACGTGATCCTTCTAGAATCCCTTGGGTTTGTTTTCTTTTTTCCAAAGCTCCTTCAGAAAATGCAAATCTACAATAATCTGAGGTTTTGGACAGTGTCACAGACACCTCTGTATAAAACTTGGATCCTACACTTGCATACCTAACCAACATTGTCAACTCTGTACCCTCGCAAATAATTCCACTGAAAGTAATGAAATTAGTGGTGTGAGTAAACGTTAAAGAACTGGCTCCTCATTTCAGGTTTTCCCCTTCAGTGTACAAACAAAACTTGTTGCGCTGTGATGACCTAGGGGCTTGCAGTGAGGACAGAGGATTGACAGAAGTGTCAGGTGTTAGGAATCATATCTTCACATCTATTTAGCAAGGGAGTCAATCCTCAGAAATCAGAAAATAATGATGATGACAAATGCTATGTGCAGAACTCCTACTGCAGCCAGTAGCAGCTTGCATGCAGAAAGATTTCAGAAGTGGGTATCATAGCTAATTTTCCTTTTTCTCCCCAAATTTTATGAATTTGACCAAAGTCTATGTGGCTTCAGCCTTAATAAAAAACAATAAAATTCTGGGATGATTTAGGCTGGAACAACCTCTGAGTGACTTGTCTAATCCAAATCATTCCATTTCAATCCAAATTGATTTCATTATCCCTAAGTCATTTATTTAAATAAATGGAGTCAGAAGAGATCACAGAGTTTAATTATTGGAAACATTGGTTGGCACTAAGTTTGGAATTAAAATTATTCACTTTGAAGTCCTTAAGTGCACAGTATGACAATACCAGTTGTCAAGGAACATTTTTTCCTTGGTTAAAAAGGACAAGCTGAGCTTAAAATGAAAGAATGAAACCTTCAATTATCCACATAAGACAATTCTTCCTGTCAGCTGGAGAGTTATTCACTTTAATTCTCTTACCAAGTCATTTACTTTTCCATGCAGAGATAGGTGCAAGAACAGGGACAAAATTCCTAAAATATAAAAATCTGAAATGACACCAAACAAAGTTTGACTGATGATATGATTATGCATGTTAAACAGTATTGGCCTCACTATTGATGCTCTAGGAAAGCCGATTGGAACTGTTCAACTGTTAAGACTTTAGACTGGGGCAGATGCCTGTCATTTCCTTACAGAAGGCAATCAGGTTTGTCAGACATCGTTTTCCCCTGCCCCTGGTCACCTTGTCCTTCATGTGTATGGAAGTAGGAAGGTTTGGTAATGGTTTTGCATCTACTTTGCCACAGCTGACATGATGTTCTGAGTCATAATCCCCTCTCAACTTTCTCCTCTGAAGACTCCAGTCTATTTTTAGACTCCCTTTGTAAGGCAACTCCTCCATCTCCTTGTTCAGTTTAGTTGCCTTTCTCTGGCTCTTCTTTAAACTCAGTACGTCCCTCTGAGATGAACACTGCCCTGTGGCAATGCGGTGAGAGAGATCCTACTGGAGTGCCATACCATCATTCAAAAAGTAACCAAAATAAAGGCTTTTGTTCACACAACGATAGTTGAAAAAGATGGAGGAAAAGGAAAATGAGGAGTTTTGCTTGGCAATCTGGAAGCAGTCACTGGCACAGCAAAACAGAGAAAACAGTACTCTGTATGCAGTATATCTACAATGACTGTGCATTACAGTCAGTGAAATGGGCTGGAGTCCATCTTGCTTTGAGATTTAAGGAGTAATACAACACTGAATATGACTTTAGAAAAATATCTGGGAAGGAGACCATTCAGCTGTTCATCTTGTACATTATTATCTCCTTAAATCATTATATTATATATATAAAAAACAAGCCTCCATCCACAGAGGAACCTGCTTTGTGGGTGCTGCTGGTATTTCTATTTGTAGATTATTTTATTTTGAAAAGAGCTTTGCTCTATCCAGACACCTTAAAGAAGTATCCAGATTTTCCCAACCAGACAGCAGTTTTAAGAGCAGGTTTGAGACATTCCTAGGAGCAGAGATGGTTTTGTAAATCTAGTATATAACAAGTTGTACATCAGATTATTTTCTATAGATACATGTGTTTTTCAGTTTTTCCTCTTGGCAGTTCTAAGTTTGCCACTTTCATTCACTGTCCCCCAAAACCCTGTGTGCTGGAAAGCATTCCAGCAGATCATCTACTACATTAAAAAAAAAAATTCAGCTTAGTATAATTTCTTTACATCTTGCGTCGAGCAAAGAATTATTAGTACACGTAGCAGAAAAGAAGAATGTTTATTTTACTGTGCTCACCTCTACAGCAGCAGTCAAAAGCTGTAGAAGAAAAATGCTGAAGCCTAGATGTCTCTCCAGACCAGTTTGTTACACAGAGCTTTTCAGGGCAACACTTGACATTTGGCTAGAAAAATTACGCGTAGATACACAAGCCTCAAATCATCAAAACCATACCAACAATTTAATGTATCTTTTAATTATACAAAAGTCCCCCCGAAATTATTCAAACATTAATAACTGATCCACTTAATACAAAACCAATGCCTCTAGGCAAAACAGTACAGGAATGTACTTTTCATTTTTAATTAAACATTATCATTGAAAATTATACTATGTATGGATTTGACTAATTATTATGCTGAATGGTGTTTTGTCCTAGTTTCCTGGGCAATCCCTCCACACCTTTGATACGCCACAGTGCACTTCCAATACACATGTATAAAGCTGTCTACACGGGCCCTTTAGAAACAAATAGTACTGTTTAGTTTCAGCAGTACTGAGTTAAGCAACATTGAAATCATGTATAAACCATCAAGGACATTCAAACATTGAAATTATGTATAACCCATCAGCGCTATTCAAAATCCTGAAGACTGTGTGACATGAAGCGATTCCAAATCAGTCTGTCCCCAACCTGAACGAAAGGTGCCTTAAAGGCAGTTGACCCAGAAAACAATGCAGAGGCACTGGATTTCAGCCTGTATCAGACCTTTCTGCAAATTCCTCCCACACCCTTCTTGACAGGTGTACTGAGTACCTACTGTTCCCTTACCCTGCTGAATCCAGTGAATCATGTTCTTAGGCAGCCAAGTAAATCAGCAACCCAGACTGTCTTCCTATCCTTTCTCACTCAGTCTTCAGGGTCCACATCATTTAACTCTTCCATAATATTCAGAACGAGGTTTCCTTTACAGCAAATTGATATACAAACAACACATTTTTTACTATTGACATGAACATGAGAAGGCTACAGAATGTACGTGGCTCGGAGACCTCACTCTGAAGCCAGGGAGCCATCTAACCTCAGCAAAGGAAACAAATTCAGAGTCATAATCATTTGCTGCTTCCACCTGCTTAAGGGGGAAGGGATTGCCATGGCTCTGGAAAACCTCTTTTAGGAACAAGGGCTTTACAGTGCTAGCAAGGCAGAGCTGTGAGCCTGGTAGCTCTAACATGATCATAAAGTGAGACAGGGGACTAATCCCCTTCTTCTAGCTGTTGTGGCTGCTCAGTGACTAAGTGTCACTCTACCCTCATATTAACTAACACTCTCCTCAGTAATGAAAACAGCACTGCCTGCTACTCAGCTCTTCTCCAGCCCATCTACTGTTTAGAATCAGATTGGTCTCTACTTGTTTTTTCTGGGGAAGAAGATGGTTGGCCAGGTTCACGAACCATCCCTGAATCCTGACTGTCAGTTTCAGTAGCTGAAATAAAAATGAAGAATAGAAAAAGGTCAGAGTTCAACACAAACAAGCCCCAAACCCCAAACCCTGTATTTCAGTTTGCATTACACCTGGTATCAATCACATTTCCAGAGGTAAATTCTCAATGCAAAATTACTTTTGTCAATCCTGTTTATTTTACAACCCAGTTAATTCAAAGGTGCACGATATCAAGAGCTGCAGCTCTCTGAACTGAGATATTGCACTTCAGACAGCAGTTGATCGTTTCAGCCATGCTTGAAGAAATGTAGCAAGAGTGCTTCAAGATGGCAAGTGTTGAAGCTGCACTGGAGTAGAATTATGAGGCAGACTCTTGCCCACTTAACCATAGTGAACCTACGCCATGCCTTTTTAACACTCCTGTGAATTCTCAAAGGCCTTGACAAACTATATAATCCCCTCTTCAAATCCAACTAGGGATTTTTATTTTATAAAGTATTTACTTGCCAATTTGCATGAAAAGCGCTCTCATTTCCTCACAGGCAACTTTGTTTTTTGTTTGTTTTTCCTGTAGCTTGCTCTTTTAGAAAACCAACAATCTGCAATCAGGCTTTATCCTCAGATGCTGGACTGGCTGTTTTACTGGACGTACCTTGTGTTTTTGTCAAATCTCCATAATATTACTAGTCAATACTGCATGAAATTGTGTAACAACATGGCCTATAGTTCACATCACCGTTGTAAACCTAACTGGCCTCAGTCATTCAACTGCAGTCAACTATTGACTCAAATCTGGTAGAAGATTCTAGCCTTGAAAAATCTTTTTCAGACAGGACTTGGTTGTTTGGTTTTTTTTAATTTGCCTTCATCTCAGATTCCCTTTGGGGCAGAAGTCACAGACATTTCTTCTCACCAGCTGTCCCCTGCTAGAGTTTTCTATATCCATTTTCCTGCAACAGTTTTGCCAGAAAGCCCATTTCACCTCAATTCTGGAGGTCTCCCTGGAGGAAAGATGTTCCCAATTCTAACTGCAGGTTTGAGTCAGTTCCTTTCTTGAGAAAAAGGACATGATGCAATCCTAACACATCCCCATGCACTGAATGTTACAGCTTTTCTCTTTTTTTCAAGCATCTTGAATACAAGAATCAAAGAATTATTAGTTTCACTGTAGCTTCCCTCTACATCTGCATCTTCTACTGGCAGGCTATTTTGTGTATGACCTCATGCAGAAGTATCCCCCCTCACTGGGTCACAATTGCAAATTCCTACATATCCTGGAGCACAAATGCTATGTAGTGGAATTAATTTGTACTTTCTCCGTAGTGCTAAGAAAACTGGATTGTTCTCTGAGCAGCACAATCCATGATGCATTGTTTCCTATGGCTTTGTGCCTGGGTTGTGAATTCCCTAGTGCGTAGTAATGGCTGAGGTCATTAGATGGCATTTTGCTCTCTGGGGGGGTGCTCTCATGACCTCTCTTCTCTATCCAGTTGCCTGTTTTCATGATTGTTTGCCAGTACAACTTCACTCCACTAATACAGGACTGGTTTTCCTCTGTTCTCCTCACACAATACCACTACTTCTCTCCGTGTCCCCCATTTGTCTGCTACTCCCAGTTCCTTCCCATTCCCACACACTCCAACAGAATAGCTGCAGCTCCCTACATGTTCTCTGCCACTGCAGTATCCCCCAGATCTTCTGTCCCCCCAAATCACAAAACCCATTAATCCTCACATAGACTTTCTGGTTTGTCTGCCAGCTCTCATCCTCCTCTCTTCCCCTCAAACTCAGCTCATTATTTTACCTCCAGCACACGAGTTATCTTCTACATGCTGCATTAAAGTCCTAATGCCTTTGTCAGTATCTTAAAATAACTTCACCTTTCTATGATGTCTGTACACCCCTCACACTGCCATATTCTTCATATTCCCTTTGTCCACCATATCTCCTGCTTACTTTTCTTTGGCCTTCCAGCCAGACAAGTAGCAGGTATGCTCTGACTGCTCTGGAGATATGTGCTCATTGCGGGTTGACTGGCAGGCACTTGGTTGTTGGCCAAGGTACACACATGTCAGTCAGGAATTGAGTGCAAGCTGACAGCCAGCCAAACACCACGACATGGCTGCAAACAAACCATTTTGTGGGAGGCATCTGTTTCCCTTGCAGATCAATATTGTGTAGGCCTGTGATCACAACAGATATGTTTGGCTGAAAATAACTAATGGGTTGAAAAGTTATGAAAGGACTGACATTAACAGAAAATAAGACTGCATGAGCCTTATGTTGTTAAGAAACCAGGCCAAAAAAAACCCCAACTTATCTTTTGTCCCACGTACCCACCATCAACATCTTTTCAATTCAAATGAGATAATTATACTCCTCTATTTCTCCTCCCTCTTATACAAGAGATTTGATTTTTCACTGGGCAATTATTGTAATCTGTTTCATAAACAATCAGATTAACAATTTTTTATTCTCATGTTCAAGAAAAGAAATGAAGTTGTATTTATTTATCTGCATTTTCAAGAAGAATTTAAAATAAAACTGCCTATTCACTCATCCAGTGCTAACGGTTAATTCTCTGAGCAGCTCTACCCTCTTGTGGTCAAAGCTAGATGCAGCCAAATGAAAAACTTGCAAATATAATCACAAGTATGTCCACATGTAGGCACAGTACATGAAAGAGACCCAAAAGAGAGGGGCACAAAGACTTAACCTATGCCAGAAATTTTAAATCCTGTGAGATTCCGTAAAGCAACTTGTGATGTTGAAGATTCAGTCTTTCATTTACAGCAATTAAAATGTAGGATTTTCAGATGAGCAAGAAATTTCATGCTACATGTTAGTCCGCATTTTTTTTAACATTTTGTCTAAATTGCAACAAGAGCCAAATAATTTAAAAAATATGTCCTGCAAACTAGCTATTTAGAAAACTAGTTGCATTTTGAGAACATCAACAGATCATATTCTGGAATAGCTCCGAGTCCTGGGGCCTTCAATGTCTGCATGAGACTGAGGTGCTTGTCAGCTGGAAAGCACAAGCATGTCAGGCTGCTTCCCTTAAATCAGCCCTTCCCAGAGCTGTACAAGTTGGCAATTTGTCCTGGGACTTCAGGATCTCAGTCCTGACTCCATCACAGGGATCTGGGAACCCCTGTAAACTAGCTAGAATCAGGGTCTCTTGGGCTTTCCACCTCTGTGGTTAGATACTGAAACCGGGTTAAAACTGGATCTCCCAGGGCTCATGTCATACTTCCTTACCATGTGCTTCCTTGGTTGTTTCAGCCAACATGTTCAGTGAAAGGGGAGGTGGAATGTAATGAATCCCTGGCAGAAAACTTGGTGGGATGAACTGAGGCAGAGGAGTGTAGTATCCTTGATGGAAATCTCCACCTCCATCTGGAATCTGCAGAAACACATGAAGCAAAGCATCCTCCATCTAAAGACTCTCTCCAGGATACATCTGCAGTATCAAACAATTTCTGTTTCAATTTTTACAGGAATATTACGTTTTTTGTCCATTTTGTGGCCATATGCTGCCACATCTGGGCACATATTAGCACACGCAAAGCCTGTGCAGAGGGTAACATGCTGAAACTGAGAAGTAGCAGCTTCTCAGACCATGTTTCAGCTGAAACTGACCTTCTAAGTCCTCATCACCTGTTCTGGCATCTCATTAGAGCAGTTGGTTTAAACCAGGAGAAGCTTACCTTCACCACTGACCCAATGCACTTGCCACTGAACAAGTCTGGAAGCCTTCATGCCACAGAGAGGCAACCTAGGAAAATGCTCCTTGCCACTACCTCCCTGCTCGTTATGGATTCTCCCCTGAGCCCAGTGAGGTGAGTGGCTCTACCTACACTGAGGGGCTGGTATGCACCACAGGGTGCCCCACAGCCCTGGTCTTCTGTGATTACCAGACCTGTTGGAGCATGATAAAACTCATTCCATGTGCAAGGAGATATATTTCCGTCCCTCAGAAACACTAACATCAGAGAAATAGGAGATTTCTCTTGGATCTGGCCATGCACCCTGGTACAGATAGAACTTGTATGACATCTTTCCATCTGTTTCAGGACAGTTAAAAATTAAGTTCAAAACCACATGCAGTGATGGTCTAGACAAGGCATTTCTCAACCTGTGTATATCCAGCCCACCAGGATAATTTATCTGCACCTCAGACTGCTGCTAGCCACCCTCTTTCTCAATAACCCCTAAAATGCGACAGGGTATTTTTATGAAAGCATAATAAATCTAGTAGTCTTGAGGCAGATCACTCTACCTTAACATGAACTGATGAATTGTACTCAATGCAGACAGAATGGCGCATGGCAGGTGGGAATCTGATCAAGTTCCCAACTGTGGTACAAAAACTGGACACCACCACTTTAAACCAACATGACCGACAGCACAGAAAGGAACTGGAAGTGCCACCACACACCATTACAACTGACAGGCAATTTAGCATCTTGTTTCTTACCATGTCTGTGTGGTTTGAAGGGGTGGGCCCTACGATGCTAAACATTATTTTTCATCTGAAACTTCTGTTAACCACAACAATTTTCCACTGTTTTTGAGAAACCAAATGTCTCAAACCAGAAATATCCAACCATGCTGATTCACTTCCTCATGGAAGCTGATTTTATCTTGTTCTCTGCAGCTGCAGTGCCTTGGTCAAGCCCTGACACTCTCCCTCCCCATTAGATCTGACCTGCATGGAAGAAGAGGAACCTCCCAATGTGCATTCTGTGCCATCTACGCTGGTACAACACGACCATATTAAGTGTCCAGCTGTTGTCATTCCAAGAGGCTGTTGCAGATGTTAGCAGGATGTATAAGCCTCAAAACACTTCACAAAATCTGGCCCCTTGCAAGTGCATGGGTTTGCTCTTCTGGGTTCAGGTCAGACTATTAACATCACCATTTGCTAATGTTTTATTCAGTAAAATATATCAAAATGTTGTGCTGAAGTAACTGATAAGCAGGATAACTTTGCATGGGTACCTTAACAGGAAGAAGACAGCTAAAAGTAAGGACAGCAGTATTTCCACAGGTAATTAAAAGACTGCTACTTACTGACACAGAAGCTGAATTCCCTGGCCCATAGTTGCTAGGAATGTGTCGGAAACCTCTCTGAAGTGATATCCCTGGAGGTGATGGTGCTCCCTTACAGCTTGACTCATTTAGGGGAAATCCCATGGGAAATGGGTGGTAAGGATATATCCCAGAACACCCAGGGTACACTTTCGGAGGTTCTCTCTCCAGGTATTCTGGATTGACCATATATTCTGGAGGAAAAGCAGGGTGAGCTAGGAAACAATGAGAAAAGAACAAATAAAAAGTATGCATGTAATTCTACGGAGTTCAGTAGAAGTAGCTGCAGGACCAAATTCCACTCTCAGGCAGGAGAAACTGGCCCTTTGGTTTTATGCTTAGCTCCTTATGAATCTATTTTGTGATTTTTTAGGGAAATAAGGAAAGGTGCAGCAGATGATATTGTAATGCAGAATGATCTGCGTTCTTTTCTGCCTTGTGCATTGTGAAGCTAGTCCTTAGTAAAGCACTGGCTGCAGAATCTTACTCTTTCTGTACACCAGCAACAGCAAAATGACCTACCTTAAGACGTTTAACTCTAGCAGAACTTAAAACAAAAATTTACAGAAATAATAGAGTTCTAACTTTAGTCCTATCTGTAACTTCTTAAGTTAATTTACAGGCAAAGGCTCAGTTTTAGGGACATACACAGGCAATTTCAGATGCAGGAATCAGTTACTTCCTTTGTCTTTTATCTTGCATCTGGAATCTTATATGGCCTCTCTGAAGTCTTAAAAAAAGAGTGGTTGTCTGAATACAAATAGGGTCTTTCTTGTCTGCACATCCTCCCGTTAGTAGAGAAGTGGAAGAATTTGCTTCTAGAGTAGGCCGACTTCTGGAGTACTAGAATTATACTATTTGTCCCTAACCTTTTTTTAAATTGGTCAGCAGATTAAAGATGCTATTAAGGGAAAGACTGACAAGCACATGTACAGCTAGCATCATCCATAAACATCATCTTCTTATGAAACAAAGCTAAAAAGGGGGGGATCAGTTATTGACAGATTAGGTGGGAACTAGAGATGTCTGAAATGCATCTTTCCTCTGGGTTTCTCAGAACAGCGTTTTGTCTTGCAGGCTGCCAACTCTCCAGAGGTTCAGACTAATGACTACTGCAGTCAGTAGGGATTTCTGTAAAATTACTATAGTAAATAATGATAGTATGAAGTTACTGTAATAAATAGTAATAAACTAGACAAGTCACATGAAAGACTCTATTAAAGGAAGCAATTTAAGAGGTGACAGACCATACAACCATTCCACCTGCAAAATCTATGCTCTGCTCTTAAATACCAAATGCACTTTTACACCAAGTGATCCCAGCCAAGTTCAATCTTTGCTACAGGAATTAAGGCCAAAAAGTCTCTTTCTTTTACAGTGCTATCATAAAATGCTTGCTTCAGGCAACTGCAGCAGTAACTTCCCCATTTACCTGCCATCGCTGAGTTTTTTAGCACATTTGTTGCTGGAGGCTTGTGCCTGTGAATTTATAAACAGTGACACAGCACTCAGAGAAACATGCATGATCACCCACAGTGGACAGTGGATCACAGTTTGGTTTCTCTCCCTGACCAATCTCCCTCTCAGAGAGAAGCCACTTGCTTAAGCTTCAACTTTGCAATGAGTGGCGAGGCTGAGCACATTGCTCCTGCCGCTGCAGAGCCACGTGACCCGCTTGGCAGACCGTGCAAAAGGGAAAATACACGCAGGGTTGCACACTCAATATGCAAGCTGAGTACGTGCGTCCACTGAGGAAGGAAAGAGGGAGAGACAGCGGGAATGGCTCTCTGGGAAGCTGGAGCCTGAGGAATCAGCAGGTGCAACTGCCCATGCGGCACGTGTTTCATGGGGGGAAGAGGATGAAGGCAGAAGGAAAGATGGCGGGACAGGGGAAGAGGCTTTGGGGACAGGCCCTTACCGTAGTCCCAGAAGGGTGGGCCGCTGGGAGGCAGCGGTGGTGCCCTGCATGCCGTGCCTTTGCTGCTGCTACTGGCGGGCTGGGCGCCCTTCATCCCCTCATGGCCGCTCTGCTCGGGGGCACTGGCCGCCCCTGTGGCCACCCCAGAGCCTTCGCCTGGGGGAGCGGGCCCTGCGGCTGCCCCAGCCAGAGTGTCGGGCACCTGCTGCCTCAGGGCCTTCTGGGCCGCCATGATCTTCTGGCGCTCAGTGATGAGGGCACACTTGTCGCACAGGCAGAGCTTCCAGCGGCAGTGGCCAGCGTGGCCCTTCACCGGCACCACAAAGCCATGGTTACGGCAGCGGGAGCACTTGGGTGTCCGTAGCGTCGCCTTCGCCGCCGTGGCCTCCTCAGCCTCCATGGCACACCAGTCCCGGCTAACCACCCCGGGGCGCGCCTGGGCTGCCTCCTCAGGGCTCTTATACCGGGCATGGCCACTGCTGCCCCGGCATGTAGCAACCTGGGCAGGCGGGGCAGGAGAGCCCATGGCGGCGGGTGGGGAGTGCCCTGCTCTGGGGAGCCTGTGGCACAGGAGCCGCCTTGGCCCCGCAGGCCTCCCCTCCCTCAGCCAGCCATGGCTGTACCTGCCCAGCTCCCCCTGGTGCAGGCTGGAGCCAGACCTCAGCCATGGGGGGCTGGAGGAGGAGGGAGAGAGGGGACTGCGTCTGCAAGAGCAGGGGGGAACATGCTGCACCTTTTAGTGCATTTCCCGGTGCTGGAGCATGCAGAGATGGGGAGTTTTGGACAGGTAGGGTGTGCATGGGAGAGAAATGCAGTGTCCCTTTCGGTACTGCCTTAAGCGATAGTTTTTCCTTTTGGCACTTTAATATCCGCACTGACTTTCTTACCTCTTGTGCATTTGCTTTTAATATGCACAGAATTTCAGTTCTGTTTTGTTTCCAATTTGCAGCGTGCTTCTCTTGATCAGGAGGAGTGCCTGCCTCAGCAGAAAAAAAACAAACTTTCATCATTCTGTTTTTCAAACCAAGGTACTAAGATGAAGGCAGAAAGCGTATGTCATTCGAAAGACCTGTCTCCTTTTCTCGGAATTCCTTTTTCTCTGGAAACAAAGACAGACTTACAGTTAGAAATACAGGAATGCTCCAGTTCCAGTATTGCTTAGAAAGCACTTGTTATTTGTTACTGCTGGTAGCTACAAAACCATGGTTTACACAGTAGCCCACTCCCAGGAGAAAACTCTCTACTTTGCAATGTAAGGCACGACGCTGCTGATTTTTCTCACATATGCAATAGCTAATTCTGTTTTAAAATCCTGAGATGCCAATAGCTTCTTCTACATTAAAGAGAATACCATAAAAATAAACTCCCAAGTAGGTGTCAAGTTTTTTACCAATTAGTTTCAAGAGAACCAGGTAACATCTAGCTGCTGCTCTGAAACAATTCTAATACGCAACAGAGCATGTTTCGCAGCAGCCTTGCAGAAGCCCTTCCCTTGGAGCAAACCTTCCTGCAAGACTTGGGTGCACCCCTCAACATCTGGGCGGGTGAGGCCCCAGCACAGCAGGGCCTTTAAGAGATTTGGCAACAGTCTGGTTTGCCTTAGCAGTGAGCAGCCAGCCCCTGTGCTCTGCAAGCCCCCCAAGGCTCAGCGCAGATTCAGGCTTCTCACTTTGCAAAAGACCCAGTAGGACGTTGCATTTGGGTCTTGCAGGTTTCCAGTAGGATTTCATCTCCTGGGGAGAAGTTTTTATAAGTGCAATACCAGCACACAAGCCCAGACTTACTCTCAAAAGCAATTCAGACCCAAATCCTCAAATGCACACAATCCCTAGACCACCCAGCACAGCAGCAATCCCAGCCTGCAGATTTTGCTACCCAGTTGCAGACTGAGTCTTTGGTACCTGCTTTTTGTGAGGGGCAATCAGCCATGCCTTTGTACCCATGCATTCAGTGATCCTGTGCAGGAGCAATTCCGAATCTGCCTGGACACACAGCAGGCCACATAGTAGAGACCACCTTAGTGCTCTGTAGAAACTGGGTGCTGGATTGCATGCACAGCTGCTCCTTTTGTGAGTGGGAGGCAACAAAACACACATGTGAATGTAATCAGCTCCCTGTCATCAGTTGCAGACCATTTTCCTCAGAAGACTTCTAAAGCGCTGCCTAGAAGGCCAACTTCATGTGCATGGGCATGTAGGTATTGTGGCTAAGTATCTTTGAAAATTTGGCCTGAAAATGTTACCATTTCTTCCTAGTTCAGAAAGGAACATCAGTTGTCTGATGTCTTCAATAGAAGTTACTCTTTTAACAGTTGTCTGATGTCTTCAACAGAAGTTACTCTTTAAATGCAGTCCTGCTCACTTGTGCCGGGGCCTTGATGTTCCTGTAATCATTCTAAACATTGACTCTGTATTAAATACAGACAGATAATATATTCCTAATTTTATGTTCCATATTTTTGCTGTACGTTGATGATGTGCATTTAGCTGTAGAATGAAAGAGAATGGATGACACATTTTAAAAATCTGTAATTCTATCTTTCCATAGATACACAATCGGAGTTCATTTGGATACTTAAGCAGTGGAGGAGAAAGGTAGGCTATGTACATTTTCCCCAGTAATTTTCTATTCTGAGTCACATAATGCTATTATTCGAGACATTTACTCAAACATACTTAAATTTATCTCTCTCGAAAAAGGTATACCAGCCATGGGCTGTAACTGTTTCTCCATTAATAAACCATGACTTTCAAAGTCATGTGGATTTTTCTTTTGAACAAATTTCAACTAAGCATTCAGGACTTATTATACTCTCCATATAGTTTGTTTCAAACATAACTAGACTTGCTTTTAGAGAAAAGTGAACATTTTACTTTGCTTGTGAGGTAAATATTTATTTCTGCAGACAGTTCAAAGAATTCTGCTATTCCAATCCAATTATGTGTTTATATATACATTTGCGTTAGCTTATCACACACTGTTAGCAAGCCCATCACACAGAGAAGACAGAGCAATTTCAAAATAAATTTTTGGAATGAGATGTAGATTTGTATGTGGATGCAGTTTCACGTCTATTACCATTTTCTCCTTTATTCAGAATTGAAAGAAAATGAGGGATAGTAAAGACTCTTTTCTCTAAAACTTACTCAGTTTACTCTAGCATTTTATGTAACATATGGTGGGATTGTAACATAAACTGTGTACAGAGTTCTGTATTAAAATAGCATTTATAAGAATTATTATCTTGCCAAAATGAAAGGAAAGCAACCTGCTGATTTTATGTTATTGAAATCAATAGCAATAATGTCTCTACTTCTTTCCAACTTCTGAATCATATAAAGTGTGTGGTTTTGGTACGCAGTTTGCTTTGTACGTGAAACAGTGAAGAAAAACAGTGATTTAGCTAAAAGGGAACAAATTAAAAGACTGTCTGCCTTTAAACTGAATAGTAGAAAATTGGGGTTTGGTTTTTTTCCTCCTTCTCAGACTTCCCAGCTAACATTTTATGCAGTAAATGTTTTTTTGGCAAGGAAATTTTTCTGCTTAGATCTGACATTTCACAGAGCAATAGCAACATAATCGAGAAGTTTGTTCAGTCTGAGATCGCCGTTAACAAATATTTGCAAACTTTGTTCAAAATATATGTTTTCTTATGCATAACAATCAATAATATCTTTTGAATTTTTAAGACATCGCATATGAAGATAAAATCTTCTCTTCAAAAATTATCTTAGTCGTTTGGAAGCGTCCATTGTGTACTGCCATAAGTCATTATATAAAAATTGACATAGTGATAGTATTATCAGCTCTTCTACATTATAACTAATTAGTCCCATGTTTATGGCTATCAGTTATGGTATAATCAATGTGCAGATGTTTACGTGCACAGGCAGAACTGCCCAAGGAGGACTAGCCAGGCTTCAGATGCTCCCCACCACTCCACACCCAGCCCCCTTCTTAACAAATACCTTGACTCCACCTGTGGATTGGTAACTGATCTCCTGGCTTCACTCACTTTCAGGTTTACAGAGAGATGACAGTGGCTTCCTGCACTGGCTGATGAACTTTCAGGTTAATTTCCAATCCCTTACTGATCCCTTACTCAAATCAGATCTGGCCCATAGGCTGGCAAGAAATCTTCTCTAAACTGCCAAGGAACATCAGTACTCCCTTCCCTGTCTTGTTGCTGGGAAGAAGCCGTTTTCACCTCCTTACATGTCCCTGGTGTATTCGTTCATTAAAATACAACTTGGTTATCTCCACGCTGTTCTGCAGTCACGCATGTCTCTTCTGTCCATCCACATGGCTAGAAGACCAGGCTTCCTTCTCCTCCTGTCTAGATTAGGATACTGCAGTATCCTTTCCTCTGAACTCCACAGATGCAGTCTTTTCCCACTTTTACACACTCAGAAGCCTTCAGCAAGGATTGTTCTGGATTATGTCATGCATCCCTTTGCCTTCCTCCCATTTCTCTTTTGCATTAGTTACATCCTGCTTCTCTTCCCTTTCACAAGGGAAGAAAAATCCCTTTTGCATTTTATCCCCGTCATACCTATCAGCTCAAGTTCAGTCTCAAGATATGGACCTTCACCTGGGCCAGAATACCATTTTACTAACTAGCATCAATCACACCCCTTCGTGCTTTCTTCTGTAGTCATCCTCATATTTAGAAGCTCCTTATAAAAAACATCAAAGCCTTTGAAACATCCTCTGACCTGCATTACAAAATCTCCCTTTCACCATTGAGCTAACACTAGTGCATATCCATCAATGATATCTGTCACGGAATTGCAAGGTTCGGCTATCTGCTGACATGCTTATGAGGTTGTCTGATCCTGCCCAAAGCAAGCCTACATGACAGTGAATAATGTTCTTTGAGTCACTTCTGTAGACTTTATTTTCCGCCTTTCTAATCACTGTGAAATTGTATTGTAGTAAACAATTTTTTAAAATGTGAGGAAAAGTGCAATATAGAAACAGTTCAATATGATTAGAACACATCTACCTTAAGATTTGAAATGGCTAAAATATGTTTGGGTTACACCATTTTTTAAACCTGGTCCCAGTTAAGTTGTTTAAATTGATACAAACAGACTCACCTTTTCGGTTCTCTTTCAGTGTCAATTCCTTTACTTTAAAATGTTGTCTACAGTAATTCAAACAGGAATTCCACTGGGGTGGATTTTTTTGTTGTTGTGACACAAGTTTTAAATGGAGCACAGTTAGATGTTGATTTTCATCTGCTGTATCAAAAAGGTGAAACTCTATGCTATGATTAGAGAAAATTGGATGGAGTTCATACATAAGTTTAAAATCTTAAAAATTTATAGAAGTTATATAAAGCACTTCTGGTTTCTTTAACAAACACAAGTAAAATAAAGCTTGAGTACTTAAAATTGTGGATCTTTTTAATATTAAACAGGAAAACTTAGTTCTTAAATATTAACAACAGAGACTTTATTAGTATGACTGGTGTTCGTTTATTGTAACAAGATCTTTATTTAAGAGAAAAGCAATAGTGATTAAACTGGAAAGTCTGTGATCTGCCTATTTCATGAGTACCAGAAGGGCAGGGTGGACCAGGAGAGAAATCAACCCCGGTGAGGAAACAAAACACATAACAGTTCTTATTCTGCATTAATATATCTCCCATGTAAGCAGGAAATAAAATGTATTAAGGAGAAAAGAATGTGACAGGCATAAATACACACACGCAGATCCTTTACCCAAATAAGTGACGGAGTATTTAAAAATTGCTATCTAGAAAAAAATAGATCTATACTAAAAACCTTCTGTGGAAGATGTTCAGTTAGTCTGCAATAAATAAGGATCACTGTATCATCAAAGTCTGATTGTTTCCTTATATTCCTCTGTCTAAGAAACATAATAATTATCCCTTCAGAGGAAATCTTTTGTTTCTTTAGATCACCTTTGTAGGTATTAATAAAAAAGAGAAACTGAAAACCCAAAGAATAGTCCACTCTGTTAGTGCTAAGGCAGCTGCAGGGGTGCCTTAGTTACACCACCATTTTACTTTAGTAAGCTCCCAAATTTAGCGGGTTTTAGCCTGGATACCACTAGGCTTGTCAATCAGTCTTCTGCCTAGAGAAATAGACACATTTTTAATCCAGAGTCCTCATTCTCCTTCCCCTCAGCTATAGTTCTTGTCACAGTCTCTTAGACACAAAGAACACAAAATCACATTTGAATTCTCCCAAACAGCAGAAAAAGGATTTCGTGCAGAAACAGTCATGCTCACCACAGTAAGTAGGTGGCCCATTTAGAGTCATCTTTGCTTAGCACCTATTTTGTGCTGAAATTGTCATACTACCTTGTCAGCAAGCCTAAAGCAATGCTAATAGATGGGTAAGGCAGGAAAGAGCTGAAACACTATGACAAACATCAAGTGTACTTGCTGTGGGCAGGATTCCATTTGTGATTGTCAACACTGGTATATATCCCACATTTTCAAACTGCATTTCTCCACCTCACATCTGAATTAGATTTCAGAATATCTGAAGTAGCTTAAACAATGCAAAATAAATAAAACCAGCTGTTTGCCATAATTTCTTCCTCTTCAGCCTGGACTCTTCACAGATACTTCAATGAAACAAATAAAAATGAAATGACCAAATAGTAGTTACTTATCAGCATAGCATGAAGATTATCATCAAAATGTTTACCTTGTAGAGAGAACAGACAAGAACAGTGATGATTAACCTCTGGCAGAATAGTGATGACTAACCTCCGGCATGCATGCTAGGATTAGTTTCTGGTATTCATACCAATAGCACATCATCTGCTTTTTTGGGCATGATTCTGGGAATTGATAGACTCCCAGTGAGGTGATAAAGCTCCTTGCTGGCTCCTTAACCCCATATGTCAGAGACAAACTGTGGTTTGTAGTGAGGAAGAGAAAACAAGCACTAGCACTGATAAATTTGCATTAGCTGATTCCTGCCAGGTCTACTGAAGGATGCTGTTCAGAAGCATTCCTTCTCTTCTATGTTATTTCTGTAAAATTCTCCTATGGACAATGACAACAGAATCTTACCAATTTAGTTGAACCTTCTAGATTATATATCTACACTATATGTATATGTGTATGTACATATATTTGAGGTATATTTTCACTGGAGACGACTTCTGCAAATATAAACATAAAAAGACAAGTTGAAAGAATGCCTGCCTGTCTCCAATTTGAGGAAGTAAAGCTCTCCTCTCCTGACAGACTTACTTTCTTGCTATGTTAAGACAACTTGCATTTCTCTCTCTTTCCAACATGAAATGTGTTGATGAGCTACCTCAGCTGGCTCCTGGAACTTCAAAGTCCACTAACACAATATAGAAAGTAAAAAATGGAATAGAAAATAAAATGAATGTATTGATAGGGCATCCTCCTCTTCTACCTCCTTGATGCAGCAAATTAAAAAAGGAGAGACTTATTCAACAGTGGACAGCAAATCACCTGTGGCAGCAGAGATTATGGACAAAGAAAACATGAAAGTAGTGGAGGGCTGACCAGCAGCTTTGACAGATATAATGATAAGAGGATGCTGGCATGAAGCCATACTAAAGTATTTTCACCATGGAAGCAAGAGGGAAACCAAAGAGGTACATTTTCTTGGCATTTCATACTTTGTGATCATAAAATCAGACTGTCTTCCATCACAATAAATGGAACTATTTGTGAGATAAGTTATTACAAAGCATAAAAATAACAGAATCAGACCATAGGTTGTTAGCAGTATTTCCTTCAAATCTAAAACAAAGCTGATTTTAAGTCAGGAAAGTTTAGTTTGATCAACTCCAGAAAACAAATAGAAAAAGACACCAAATCATCTCTTCAATTTCCCTGAAGCTGTGGGACCTAGCTGTCACAAAAGGTTGCCTTTTGCTGCAGCATTGTGCTGTTGGAAAGCTTGACCTGCACAGCAGTGGCTCCTCTGGGCAGTCCCCTCTTCAGCTTTTTCCTCGGCACCAGCCTATTTCTCTGGGCGACTGCTCTGAGATCCAGC
Organism: Haliaeetus albicilla; assembly: GCF_947461875.1. Lineage (NCBI taxonomy): Eukaryota > Metazoa > Chordata > Aves > Accipitriformes > Accipitridae > Haliaeetus > Haliaeetus albicilla. The sequence continues at coordinate 6,654,356 of NC_091490.1, forward strand.
TTCTCCGAAGCACTGTGCTTTGGGCAGCCATGGCAGCCATCAATGCACTCTGGCTCTCAATAACAGCAGGAAGAAATGAAAGGGCAGCTGAATGCCCAGCAGCAGACCATACAGCCTTCACCCATCCAGTACACAGATGTAATGTAGCTGCTTGAAACCTTTCAGACTTAAGCTTATTTCCCATGCCTGTTATATACATATGAAATAAAAGGAAATGCAAGGTTAGCAGTGGTGGGAAGTCATTGCTACCTGATGGCTGATGGTGAGCAATGATCCCTGTTAATGATCCCTAGTTTTGGCTGAACAACAACAGTCCTCTGTCTTTGACATATGTATCTTCATCTTTGAAATAACAGCACCAGCAAACACACACATTTTTATGTAAAATAAAATACTGGAGGGTTGAAGTCTTATCAAAATTACTTTCCTTGCAGTTTAAACTGAGGACAGGAGTTGCATTTCTGGGAGGAGGCAAGGTACACCTGCTTTGGCATATCAGTACAATAATCCCAGCATGAGGAGTGTATTTCATGGGACACTGTTCCCATTTGGGCACAATGTGCTGTAGGGCATGCTGAGGTCTAGCTCTGGCATCCTTGGCCTCTACCACCACAAATGTCTTTATTCCTGAAAGAGTTTGCTTTCAAAGTAGATTGAGCCCACACATTTCACACTCTAATCAGTTCACACACAACATTACTGTTGTCTTAAAGTTTATTAGGACTCCAGTCTTTTAACACGACTCCTGTTTTCCATGGACAACGAATCTGAGAATGTTCAACTGGAACATGCTGTATTCCAGTACTATAGTAAACATTCTCATATATATTTAACAGAAGATTTATGTTTCAATATTTAATGGAATGAAAACAGTAACATGGCTACATATAATAAAGTGAATTAATAAATTCACATAATGATAAGTGTTTCTGACTAAAGTGTGTATCTATGCAGTTTATTGAAATTGTGTATTTACAATATTTGTATTTTATTTTAGCATTCTTTGCCTCAGAATTCATAAAAAACCAAACAAGTTTGGTATTTTTTGAGCACACGGTATTCTTAAAGGTTGAAGTGTTAATGATAGTTACTGTTAGTTGTAGTTGGCAGAAATGTTCACAGAATATTTACTGGAAGACATCCAAAGGTTTCCTTCTCTTTAATAGAAAATCTGTACATGTCTGTACTGTACAAATATGTACTGTATTTTAAATTATTAACCAGGGATAGAAGAGTAGATACAATATATGCACTAATTAGACACAATATTTATCTCTTAAAAAACCACAGCTTTTTAAAAGTACAATTTAAAAAACAATGTCATTAATTTTCTTTAATAAAGGAATAAGAAAACGTTATAACTCAAATAAAGTATTTGTGTATACTCTTCATTCAGACGAGTCCTAGTCAGTACACATATCTTAATCCTCTCTTTTCCCAAGTGTTATTTGTTAAGTGTTACAGTTTTAAAAACAAATAGTTAAAAAGCAAATAAAAACATCATTATCTGTAGGAAATCTTATCTATATGAGTTTCCATTACTGTAAAAAATAGAGATTATCATGAATATTTGTGTTGAGGTAGTAAATAAAGTATGGGTGATTACACAGGGCCAATAATTAGGCAACCATCCTTCCAAAATTATATATTTTAAACCTGATTTATTTGCTACATTATCATGACAGTGATCTATCCAACAGTCTTGTGATTCAAAATGGTGAACTGGTGACTATTATAGATGGCTAGTGACTTGATAATAAGCCTGCAGAAAGATGCTGAACTATCTTCATTATTTCAATAAGACAAGCTTTCCTATTTTTATAGCAATCTTTTCCACCTGTCCTAGCACTCAAACATGGAGAGTAAAAATGAATATTTGACATGAGATTTCAGGAATGTCTTGTACAATGGTATTAATATTTTCATATATCTACTATCAATAGCAAACCTAGAACATTTTAGGACTGTGTTTAGCTTTTCCACAGACGTCTTCACAGTAGTGACTCTCAAGTAACCTGTGTTCAACTAATGTATCTCTTCCTTGTTCAGTTTCCAAGTGCTGAGATTCCGCTATTGGTTTTTCATACATACATTGTATGCTGTTAAATTTCATTCAATTTCTGTTATTCCAGTTGTCACAGTATCTGTTTCTTTCCTATATGAGCCTTTAATCCTCTTCTGAATTAGTAATATCTCTCAGTATTTGCTTTCAGCAAAATTTCATTAACATACTCTTTTTGTGTCACAGTCATTACTGGGAATATTAAATAAGACAAATTCCAATACCGATCCTTTAAGAATTACAATAATACCTTCCCTCCAGACAACAGTTCCTCTTCTAGCACAACCAAGGGTTTTTCCTGCTTTAGCATTTTATTCACAACTTCCTTTACAGAAGCCTGATAGGTAGGATCTACAGCAGTTTCTACTGATTAAAACACTGGTTTTAATCAACAGAAATATATTCACTCAACCTGCTTTACATGTGGTAAACTTAGGTTGCATTTTGTCTCGTTTTCCATTGTGTCTACTTACATAGATGTTTTTCTTAAAAATACCTTCTAGAGCCTTGAATATTGTTTAGGTCACTCTAATGCTTTCTGGTTATCCTTTTTTCCCCTTTCTGAAATACAGGCAAGAGGTTTGCTTTTCAGTAGTGATACGCTACCAGTTGGCAGCTTTATTAAAAATCCTTGCTGCTGGACATGCAATTTCATGTGCCAGTTCTTTCAGAACCCAGGGACAGAGATTATCCTGTCCCTCCAATTTCAGCGCATTAAGTGCTTTGAGTTTTTCTTATACCTCACATATGATAATTTCCATTTCTATATCCTCATTCCATTTACATGTTACATTTCTCTTTTCTGGATAGTTTTATCTTTAATTGCAAAGTGCTGGGCAAAGCAATTCTTATTAGGATTTATTTTCATAATAAAGGTCCTTTCACTGTTCTATGTGAATTGTTAGGCTTTGCCATAATAATAATAATAATAAAAAAACCCCATACTTTTGGGGTTTGTGAGGGTTTTTACAGCCAATTCTATGTATAAACTTTACTGTGAAAGGAAAGAAACAGTTATGCATCCATGCATGTAATAGTGCTATGACAATGTTACTACTATCAGACCATGCACTGTGTGGAATACAAATACATCTGAAAATAACTGGATTTGTGAAGTGCAAATGGCAGAGTTGAACAGAAAACACTGTAATTAAATGACTTGCAGGATTAGGGATTTCAGTCTGTTATCAGACTACTTAATTCAGGAGCCTCCACCACATCCCTCTGAGCTCCACAGGACAGAGTTAGGTTTTCTGGGAACTACAAAACTTCACAGAATAGAGATTAGGATTGTGGGTGGCTTCTCCTCGGCTAAAGTGAGGTATTTCCCAGGGTAGGGTGAGTTCCTGTGGGCTGTTTAGGAAACGGTTATAATGACTCTGAGGGTTTTCCAGGGTAAGGCTCATAAGAGTCACTGGGCTAGGGCTGTGATTTAGCACACTATAATTCTTAGTGATTTGTCCTAAAAAATGGACAATTGATAAATAATCTGTTTCATTTGTATTTGTCATATGATAATTAGCTTCCACCTTGAGCTACCTGTATAGTAGCCCTAGATACTCAGGAAGTGGGTGTGGGCAAATGGCTACTCCACCAGCCTTGGGTTATCAACCTGATGTAAAGAAACTCACATAAAGAAAAAATTAAATACAGGCCTTACAAGGAGATCCTGGGATATCCTGATTTGTTTTTTCTCAAATTGTGCCTGTATCTGTTTTTCTATTGAGCAGCTGTAATGGCATGTACTGTAATGGCAAGTTTACATACTGTATACCTAATAACAAGGAAATAAGGAAAAATTGCAAGACTATGTTGCCTGGCAGAAAATTACACGTAAGTCTCAAAGTAAGATCTAAAGAAATTATATTAAAGAAAAAAGTATGTTTTTATTCATTTTCTCAGTTTGAACTCTGTGCATTTGTGTGTGAAAGATAACGAAGCAAAGTGTCTCCCTTTCACACTGATTTCTGTGATTAAAGTGGGGTTCACAGGGAGAAAAGCATGAGAACAAAAAGGTGAAGAACAGAGTATGTGGTGAAGCAAGACAGACTAGAAAAGAAATGAATGAGGAATAATTTAGAAAGAAAATGTATACCTGAGGAAAAAATGAAGGAGAGGGAATGAATATGTGTAGGAGCAGAAAAAAGAATGGAGGTTAGATTTACAGAATGAAGTGAAAATGAGAGATATTGTGCTGAGGGTTTTCAGCCTGATTTTGATCAGTCCTACAGTAGATGATTAATAGAAAAATAAACTTTATGTGGGGAACTGAAGGAGGAGGGAATTTATATTTTTAATTTCTTTATGCTCATAATAAGGCTTCCAGAATATAGCAATGTGTTGTTACTAAAAGTTACTACAGATGATCCTAATTCATTGAGCAGAAAGCCTTTGCATTCATCACATGGAACTGTATAACAATACAAGCATTTTAGCAATTCATGAAAAAATAGACTTGTTGCTCAGAAAGAACTCCCCTCTAAAGCATGTTACCTGGTGTCAAAGCAAAGCAATGATCAATGTAATGCTATGTAACAGTCTTGGTGCTGTTGATACTTACACATGCAATTTAGGCAGTCTTAAACCAAGCAGAAGCAAAGATAAACTGGTTGATATGCATCTCTTTCAGTAAAGACTACTGGAAGCAAAAATAATTAAAGACAAAATCTGGCCTTATTTATGATCATTTTAGACTGACATAATGCAGAAGGGTCTGCTCTGACTTTTCACTAGAGTAAAAAAAAAAAAGGTCTACTTAATTTAATGAAATTACACTAAATTGATATCAGTATAGTCAACAGCAAAGAAAAACTCGTAAAAGAATCATACCGGTGTGTTTTTCCAGCAGGGCAGAATCTGGCTCACAGATGTTCACGTGCAGGCAGATGGTGTGCATATGTAATACATGTACAGGCCAGATATTCAGGCATATATAATGACTATTAAAAGCATAATTGGATTTCCCAGAAGACTTAAAAGGAGGTTTTCAGTACATACTCAGATATTTTTTCCATACTTTGGTGCTCCACTAAATCTTTTCAGATATCAGAGTGACTTAACTGTAAAGACAAGGAACATCATGAACTGTGGCATTTTCTGAAAGACAAGCCTCTTTCTATGCAAACATGGAACTGGGGCACAGATTACCTGGAAATTTTAGTCAAAATGCTGCGGAGGAAACCATAAGGGCAGTTGACTCCTCAAATTCAGCCCCTCAAAAACACCTGAGGCAAGTGGAGTTCCTGCCTTTCATGTCACTTGCTTCAGTGCCTGGGTCCCCTCACTCTCCACTGGTCTTTGTGTCTGAACAATGAAAGCCTGGATTAAACAAATACAATATTTCCATTTAAAGAAAACAGCACTGTAGCAGCAGAAAGGTCTGCCTGCTGCCCTGTGCCCCCTGTCTCCCTTGCAGTGCTCCTTCCCTGCCCTGCAGCGCAGCAGCCATTTTGCTGTGCAAGAAGGAGGTGTTATGATGGAGCACTTCCCCCATGGCCCTCAGCTGAGTCTTCCTGGCATCTGGGGGCTGGTGTGTTCCTCAGGGCAAAGCAAGGGAGATTTTCATGGCAGCTTTTTCATTTGTGTGCCAGTTGGGGTTGCTCAGAGGTCCATGCATACCTGCCTGTCCTGGTGCCTTGGCGAGACCCTCATTGCTCCCAGTCCTGCCCCTGCACCTCAGCAAAGCAGCTGAGGCAGGAAAAATAACATGGCCACCTCAGGGGAAACATAGAGCCCAGTGCTGTGGCTGGGGAGAATAGCTGTGTGCAACACCCCTGAAGTGAAAAATGCCCAGGAAGAGAGAAAGAAATAGAAGAAAAGACACCAAAATATGAGGTAGCTGAAGTGGGCATTGCATGGTGGGGAGCCATTATTCACCCTCCTGTCTTTAGGCCTTGTGTCTCTGCCCTGTGCAGCTGGGGCAAGAGAAGAGCACCGAGGGCCACCCCAGCTTGTCAAGCAGCAGCTGCCATTGCTGGAGATGATACACGCAGGAAGCATGAGCCCATCCTTCATGGAGGTGCTGCCCCAGGGGAAGCACAACATGGCCGTCCTTGAGGTGGCAAGAGAAGCACTCTCACCAGCCTGGCAGATGGTGCACGGCAGCAGTGGACAGGAGGAGCAGGCAGAGCGCTGGGAGGATCCCAGGCCTCAGGGGAAGAAGCTGCTGAGGAAAAGGTTAGTTTTTTTAACTAAGGAGGGGTTGGTTTTTGGATCTTCTGGTATTGCAAGGGTCTCAGGTGCAGCTAAGAACTTGGTGCTGTCATGGTGCCTGCTGTTTTTGTAGTACCTGGGGTTGTGGCAGCAGTTGTTGGCTCATGTGGCTTGTTCTGACCAAAACTCAGGGGCAAAAATGAGAGTGGGAGGGGAAGGTGGCCTAAAACTGGGGGGGTATATTTTTGCAAAAAATAGGTCTCCTGGAGCCCTCTGCTCCACAGTCCTTCCTTGAGGAGGCTGCTTCAGCCTCCTTAGGCTGGCACTGCAGAGTTTTTATGTGCTGCGGTTATAAACTCTGCCTCTGTGAGAATAAAAGGGCAGGGGCAGGAGGGCAGCAAGGGCTAACAGGCTCTGGCACCACTAGCCCTGCTCGGGAGCCTGGCACTGACTGCTTCATCCATGGCATTGCCAGATTTTGTTTGCCAGCCAGGGCCCTCCCTGATGGGAGCTGATATTCTGCCGCTTGCTGTCTCTTAAAACTCATGTCAAAATTTTGTTGTGTTGTGGGTAGATCTAGATAAAGAATTCATGAAGCGGGTTTGGGGGGGGTGGTGTGTTTTTTCAACAGAGTGCTGTTTCGAGAAATTCAAATTAAACTAGACAGTTCTGTCAAGAAAATGTTACAAGCTTCTGCTAGATCTTACTCCTTTACGCCAGGCATTTATGCTTTGTTTCTGTCACAGTGGCAGGTGGAAGTTTCATATGGATAAAAGTATTCTTGGCAAGGACTAATTAGCAGAATATTATGGATTAGGTAGGTATGCCCTGTGCAAGGGCAGAACTAAAGCAAAACTCGTGAGGAGAAAGAAAAGGCTGCAGTGATGAATTTGTCCTACTGCTGGTTCTGATCTTAGTGACCTGTAAAATCAACACAGCTTTTAGTGTCTACAGTGCATCAGACATATTAATAAAGAAAAATGTAAATGTACAATACATTTGGAAAGAAATTAGTTGAAAGCACTCTTTCAGGAAGCACAGCCAGGTCCAGAAGAAACTGCTGCATTGTGCATGCATGCTCTATGTACATGGCCCTGGTTTTCAGAGTACAATACATATGCCTGAGGGACTCTTGATTTACCGTGTTCTTGTGATGGTTGAAAATCATCTAGTTAATGTAAATATTGATAGCAAAGGAAGCATACTTAAATAGCTTTTCAGAGAGGATAAAACACATAATAAATCATTTTCAGACTTCTTTTTAATTATATGGGGTCTACTTTTTATCCTTCACTTGAGCCCCTGGATGTCTTTGTCTGTATAAACAGACAATATGATTTTAATTACTAGCCAGTAGAGACCTCAGTGTAGACATAGAATCCTACAGAAAGATTTCTGTTGTGCTTTATTATATGAACAAATCTCCAAATGAGACTTTTATTGTCCTAGTTTTTCTCTTTGAATATTCATATTCCTTTGAGTAGAATCCAGTTTGGACAGAGGTTAGTGCACATGATGTCTGGCAGGGTCATTTTGCTGTCAGGTGTAGCTGCACTTGCCTATAGCATTCTTTCTCATTTTTGGTAAAATGGTGTATTTTTGACCCTACACATCCCTTTTTCTCTCTGTTGCCAGCAGGCTGTGTGCAGTGCTAGCACAGCCAGAGTAATTCCAGAGATTTTCCTGCAGTGAATTCCTCATGAAACTTGGAGTCCAGAAGGGCACCCCAGGCTATGGGGCAAAGTGTTGCTGCTGTCTCCTCATTATTTACTGCAATGATAGCTATTCCTTTCTGGAGACTACTCTTACTCCGTGAGCTGTGTTTAGGATGGCAAAAGACTAGGTGCATTTGGGCACAGCTTCCTGTAAAGCTATAGGGGCGCAAGCAACCGAGTTGCAAAATGCACCTGCTCTCAGAACTTCTCTAATCAGTGCTAGATGCCAGGTCAGGGAGGTACGAGTCACATCTCATCCATCCTTTCTCAAGAATAGGAAGACAGTAGGATAAATTTAGCCCCAAATGTCAATATACAGTCACTGCTCTGTCTCTATATGGTTAATATTATAGAAAGTGTTTGTTCTGCCTGCATTGTTTCCAGTGCTTGAAATTTCAGATGCAGTCTATTATTTCCAAATGCCCTATTACTCTTCATACAGGGCATTAATTTTCCTTGGTCTCTCTGTAAGCAATCTGGTGTAGCTTATTTGAAAAAACAATTCAATTCTTTTTAAAGAGAGCCGGCATTAGATCTATTTTGAATGCTTTTCATGCTGAATACCCAAGATGATGTCTTGAGTGACTTCTGTTTTCTAAAACAGAGTGCTGAATATCTTTCATGAAAATTATAATGGACCAAAGAACAATGATTTTACTCTAATACATGTCATTTAGTCCTGCTGAAATGAAGGTGGAACCATCTGAATAAAATCTTATGCAAAGATACTTGGATTTCTACAGGAAGAAGATCTATTTGTATTCATTTTCTGAAGGTGCATGACAGTATGGACGTACATTATTTCAATTCTAATGTGATCAGTCTGTGCAGTGCTTTTCTCAATATCTGGGGGGGGGGGAGGGGGGAGGGTGCGTGCTAGCCCAGGAAAAGGTTGCCTTCATCCCAGAACCTGGGATCAAAACAAGTCAAAATTTTCTGAATCAGTTGCCTGTGTTCACTACAAAGCCTGGAAAGTACAGGTGTGACTAACAGTATGGCACTGGGAGGGGTAAGAACTGGGCTCATGGAGTTAGGGGGCAGAGAGTGCTTGTGATGACACTACAGAGATTGATGCTTGTCAAACGACAGCGAGAGTTAGGTGCAGCAATGAAGTAGAATATAGCTATAGCCCTGCTATATGCATCAGCAGTTCTCAGACTTGTTTATTTGGCCCTTCTTACAGTGGGATTTAGCTTGGTTTAAAACAGAGCTAAGATCTGTCTGAAAGGCTGAGTGGGATGGTTTCTAGTACGTCGTGCCACCTTTGAATCAGTAGATGGAGCTCCAAGATAAATCCTTCTAGCTCTGAAGCATTGCAATCAATTAAACATACAGCTGTTACAAGACGACAGTAATTACAAGACTAAATGATATCCTTAAATAATCACTAGAGATTTATACATCTTATTCCAGAAAGCTTCTTATACATACAGAGAGGTTTGTTAGAGAGAAAAAAAAATTCATTCTGTGCCTCTCTGCCAGACCTCTTTGGTGTCTTTCCAAGTGTTTAGAAGACTCTGAATGATAGCCAAAGTCACACATGTACTCTTGGCTTCGGTGCTTCTTCTTCAACAGCCTGTTACAGCCTAGTTTATAGAAACCTGCTTATGATAATGTGCTTTAATTTTCACCCTCTTAAATTCATTGCATTTTCCCCACGTAATATGAACAGTTAGTACTGACTTCCATGTGTTTCTCCACTTTACCATTTGGTCTCCCAAATTATGGTCTATATTTAGTGCTATAATCATTGTTCAAAAATCTGACCCCCTAGTGCACTTTTCATTATTCTTCAAATTGACTTTGACCTCTACTGTTCATATATTTGCTAATTGTTCCCACTGTTTAAATGCACCGAGAACTTCAGAACGTGGAGACAGCTGAATGCCTCTTAAAAAAATGCTTTGAGTAAAACAGAAGAAGCATCAACAATAAGAATTACCCCCTTAAACTGTGGCTTATATAAAAGATGCCATTTTCCAACAATATTTTTATTGTGGCAGCAGTAAAAGATAAAATGTCAGAGCACAAATAAATGGTCTTAAAGGTATTAATAAAATGACTGAGGATATGGTAGGAATGACAGTTTGTTTTATGAGAACTTGAGCTTCAGTAAAATAATTGTCAGAGAGATACAAACTAATTAGAACATAGCAAGAAGATTGCCATGCAGCTTCTTTCCGGGTAAGTGAAACGGGCAAGGGTTGGGAGGTTATGAGAACAGGCCCCACTTTTTGGAGATGAAAGACAAGATCAGGATTTACTCTTGTAGGAAACCTGGATTAGGTCTGAATTAATGTCCTGTTGTTCACAATGTGGGATGGGAAATGCAGCTGGTTTTGTCTTATATTTGGCTGTCTGATAACTTCATGAAGTACCAGTGAAACCAGGATTACTATACTAATTTATTGAGACTCTGGCTGCATCCTGTTAGATAAATAAATATGTATTTGCTGCTTTTGATCTGTGGGAAATCCACAGAGAAGCATTAGCAATATTATATATTAATGTAAAATGAAATTAATAGTGATGGGAGCTAATAGGCTGGGCTTTGACTGCAATAGAGAAGATATCTTGCTTGTTCTTCCAACTCAGATAGAGGGATAGTAATCTTCAGGCAGGTGATGGAAAGATGCTGGGACCTAGTATTGTGGATCCTAGTAATGTGAATTGTTGGAGATGATGAATCACACACCTCTGGGACCTGTCTCCATCTGCACTTAGATTCCCTCTGGTGATTTTCCGAAGGCTGCACCTCATACTGCATCCCAGTTTACCTTCCTGTACCTTTGGAAGAATGAAACTCAGCTTCGTGAGAAGAGCAGACTGACAGTGACAATGATTGGACACAGATTTATTATGAATGTGTCTTGGAAAGGGCATTCATTAGACCTAGAGTGCACAGCTGACAGTGAAAGTTGAGATAATGTTTCCTCCCATGGGAACAATGCTGAGATGTAGAGGACAGAACTCCTTAGCCCCCTGCTCCACCATGCTGCAGGCCCTGCTGCAGGCTAGCAGGAAAATGCAGATGTATAGCCTTCTACAAGTCTCTGCTGCAAAATGGCTGTGCTTTAGGGGACCAGCTCCTTACCCTTCCACTGACCTTGGAAGAGGCTGAAGAGCCTGTGCATATAAAGAGCTGGACATAAGCTATGTTTGCTAGAGTTTTGCAGTGGAAATTTTGTCTGAGTTTCTGCAGAGTTCCCCTGCTGCGACCTCCTAGCAATATTTATGAAAATGTTCGGCTAAGCTTGTGAGGCCCTGTAAATCCCCAAGAGGTCTACATGCAGGATTTCCATTGATGCTACTCACAGTTAACTTTCACCAAAATCCTTGAGTATCTACAAAAAAAGACCGTAAAGGTCCCCAAAAAAGACCTCAAAGGGGAAACCTTTAAAAAAAGGAAATTAATTAGGTGGAAAAAGCAAAACACCTTCTGCTGTCTGAAAATTCATTTCCATATAACTGAAACCCTTGGTAGTCAGAGCAGCAGCTTTAATCAGAACTGTGGCTGATTTTTTTAGCTATGTTTTGTACTGCAGTCCAGCCTTGCTATTAAAACCCACTCTTCCGTTATGCCTTGGAGGAGATATGGCTGTGTTGGGAATAACACGAAACATGTATATTGGATTTTTTTTTTTTAAAAAGAGGTTAAAATAGCAATAGCAACCTTGTCACAGAGCACTGGCTGGGGAGCAGCTTGCAGAAGCTAATAGCCCTTCACCTTGCCTTCAGTGGTCCCATCTCACAGGTGGTTGTCAATCCCTTGGAAATACTCTTAATGTTGATTGTTATTCTTAATTATTAAGATAAACATTGTAAGTTGGATGAGAGCTAAGAAGTATAGCTTTTCAGTTAAATTAATATCTGAAATACATTAATGGTGAAATTTCCGTCTTTTAAAATCCTTTGCAATTTTTTGAAAGAAAGGAAAAGACAGACATGTATATGATGAAGTTTAAGCAGAGTAGCTATACGATTTTGGTAAGAAAGTGCTATAGAACACAACCTGAATTCTTAAGCCAGCACAGATGAATTTGACCATGAACGCCATGATCACAGTTGGTTCAGTCTCCATGTACTTACTGAACAGCACCTGTAGGAAGAAAAGTAGATAGTGAAATGCTTTCTATGTAAACATTTCTTTTCATTCCTTCAAGTCGACTATGGTTGCATGAAGTGGAGAAGTAAGTTGAATGAGAATGATATCAAGAAGTTTCACAGGAAAAAAGGGAATATAGGATAAATCAGGAGTCTTTGACATTTCCCTTTCTGCCTGGCATAAACCAGCAGAGTAGCAAGCATGCATTATAAGCAGAGCTCTAGGAGAAATTCTCCTGGAAAGATACCGAATGTTCATTTTTTTTCACTGCACCACCTGCCCCAAGGCCAAACCTGTCCAGAATTTTAAACAAGCAGTCCCAGGCAAAAATGTCAAAACCAACTACAGCTTATTTGTTTTTTCTTGAGTAGGTACAGTTTGCTCACAGACACTGAAGTTTCACAGAGCTTGCTCTCATATGTTTGCTAATGCGAGTAAAAAAGCTAGTACTGAGCCAAAATACAGGAGCAACAGGAGGGAAAGGCTAAGGGGCAGGGACCCATGTGCTACTGATAGAAGAAAAAATTACACTATATACCATATCCTTTCTTCTACATCCTATCAGCAGGACCTACAGGACTTTGCCAGAAGGCAAGAGAGGCAAAGAGCTGTAGCACAAAACTGCATAACAGAAATGTCGCTCCCTCTTAATGCTTTGTCTTTCTGCAGCCTCTGCCTGGGAATCCTGGAGCCCTCTGCTCATTTCCTCATTTATCATCCTGCAGGACTGCAGTCTCTCCCTGGAAAGGTTTCAAAGGAATTAGGGAAAAGCAAAGAAATAAGGAAAAAAATCTAGCAACAGAATTCCAGCCCCTCTCATAAATTGCTTGCTCGTCTAAGCTTTAGCTGGAATTTCAAGGCAAATGTTAATGGTCTGATAAGACTTATAGCCATGGGAAGTTTTTTTAATAGAAATAGCATTGACAATACAGTGAATGATTCAGGAAATGATCCACTTTAGACTAAAACTTCAAAGATAGACAGGCTAGGCTCATTTACTGGAGAAACTGCCCATGTAAAATAATATGCCTGAAATCTCTCTGACCAAGGAGACAGCTTATTTCAGAGATAGTCATCCAAGACCTCAGCTAGTGTAAATCAGCATAGCTTGACTGATTGAATCCTGTGAAAACATAATTGGGTAGTGTATCCCCTCCACTCCATTTCTTGGAGAGAGGTAAGGACAGGCCCAGTTCTTGTGGTGAAGAAGAGAGAAGCTGTCACAAGTAGAAGTCTACAGTAGTGACATAATGAAAGAGAAATAAATTTGTCTGTCAAAGGATTCAAAACAGTTTGGAACAATAAAAAGAAATGCAATATAGCTGCTCATTTTTGAGAAAGTGTCATAAAAAGGCTGATCAAAAACTCTATCCCACTTTGCAGTACAAAAGATTAAGTAAAATGATGCCATTTTCACTGGAAAATTGTAGGGAAAGAAAAGCAAAAGACCTCAGCTCTTGCTCTGCAGAGTAATTACTAAGAGATACCTAGTCAATAGCTTTGTTCTGTCAGAGATCATGATAACATATACAAAGATAAAGCCAGACAGTCTGTTTGGCTACACATCATTAATATAAACCACATAATTTAGAAACTACCTCTCCAGATTCCCCCTCCAGATAGAAGTCTGCTAATGAACCATGATTCAGTTATATTCCTGATCAGGAGAATGTCTTTCAAGCTGTATTCTAACTGGGCAGTGTTTTGTTTCATACATCCCAAAGACCAATTAAGGATTTTGTATGCAGCTATGCTATAGATAATGAATGTATCGTACAAAAATGCTTAATGCACTTTTTAAGAGAAAAATAGCTTTTGCTCATTTCAGTAAAAAGCCGAACTGGATGATTTATGGGAGCTCTCTAAAATGGAGTTCTACAAGGCAGAGAGCAGGGCTATTTTAAGTCTGGGTGGCGGCATGACAGTTAGTGAGATCAGCCATTGAAGAAATTGGTGCCTAATCTGATTTTGCAGCATGTCAGTCACAGTGTGCTAACACTACAGTCTTTACTGGGCCTCCACTAGAGATAGATTTGGCCCACTTAACTTGGCTAGAAGGTCTGGAAAGGGTGAAGTCCTATCAGTAAAACCTGGAAATGTCTGGGAAGCATAAACTCATCCGCTAATAGAAGGCAGGACTTTGTAACTCTCTTCTCTCATCACAGCCACATGGATCTACTCTAGGCAGCTTTTTTTACCAGGTCTGAACTATGCATTAAAATCTTCACTGCCAGAGTTTAAATTAAATCCTATCCATCCTTGCAAAGAGAAAATACAGAGGAGATCCTAAAGCAAAAATATCCATATGGTTCAGAATCAGAATAGAATCCAACCTCTGCGCCAGACTTCAAACAGCGAACTACTATTTTAATAAATGGCATTTTCCAGGAAGAGCAGTAAAAAGCTTTCACAAAGGTTCTCTTTCTCTTCTGATATAAGCAGGCAAGCCATTTCACTTCAGTCAGAGAAGAATCATCATATCAGCATCTTAATATTAGGACTTAATTGACATCAGACCATTTATCAGTCCAGGTTTCTCCCCAAAGATAACTGGGTTTATATCTTTGTCCACTAGAGATTAATAAGGATGTGTGCGAGACAGAGAAAAAAAAGCTCTTTGTTTATGTCTGTGAAGACCTTTTGTTGCCAGATATTTTGGAGCATCTTACTTTTTAGGCTGTTTCCTGATGGCTTGAATTCTGATTACTTATCCTCAGGAAGTCAGTATGGTATTAGTTCCACTGATCTTGTTGACTTTGCTTTCATGTGCAGTGGGTAGCGCTGGGGAAAAGCAGAAAAGATGGAGTCATTATGGATTCTGAAAGAAGTAAAAACAAACACCCACCACAGAGCACTTCGAAGAACATAGGAGACCCTGCAGCACAGTTCTTCCATAACAACCCACTCATCCCCACAAGCTTTATCTTTCTGAGTGGAAAATTTGCATGGCAATACAGACAAGCTTGTGTGAGAGGTGCAGAGTAAGCCTCCAGGTACAGGCAAGTAAGTCAGTGCTTTCCAGCAATAGACAAGACAACTAGGAAATGCACAGTGCTGGACAGAAAATCTTGATGTATCTACCCAGTCTTGAGGGAAATGTCACTCTAGGTAAGCATTAGTCTCTGTCCCCATGTACTCAGTCCATATTTGAGTTTTATGAATCAGCTGTAGAATGGGCAAGGTTTGCAGTGGTATTTAGATGCTGGAAGCTGATGCTACATAGATAGTAAAATTTTTCCAGATGCCTAGGGAGAGGAGACACTTGGTTCCAATGGAAGTCAGGCAGGTCTTTCCTACTAGGAGAAGTATCACACTAGATGCATATCTCTGTGTTCTGAAATGATTTTGAAAGTCTGATCCTTGTTTTGTTTAGCTCACACTGCCAAAGCCCTTGTTCTAAACACTGCAGCTCCCAGGCTGGACTCAGTAAAATATAAGTTAATCAAAGTTGATTAGTAAAGTGGCCATCAGGAAATACAAAGCAGACACACTCCCTCCTATTCCCACAGCCCTCTTATCACATCCACATGGAGCATACCACATACTTACCTACATGTCTTCCTGTACATAAATTTAAGGCACAAGGAGATACCTCACCTGGAGATGTCTGGAATTTTGCTTCCTTATTATGCCCTATAGGATGTGGCAAATTTTATTTTTTTCAACTGTAAGCTCAGCACTGCAACTCCTTATTAAAGAACTGTTCATCTTTCCTGAAGCATCCAGAGATTTCTTGGCATGAGAAGGTTCCTGTCTGTGATAAGTTTTTTTACAAATTGAGGCTGCTTTGTATTGCAAAAGAAAATCTGTTTCATCTGGTTTCTTCTTCAGCTTATTTGTTACATGGTAGAATGGTTAGACAGAATGCAAGGGAGAGAACAGGAGCTCTGGTGCTTAGGGAGGAGCATGTAGATGACCTTAATTTTGCAGATCCCCAAGGTATCAATCAAATGAAATGCAAAGATTTTGCAGCAAAAGCATGGCATACAGGACTAATGTATCAATGGAACCAAAGGTAAACAATCAAACTGTTATTACATAGTTTTCCCTATGCAGTGCTAAAAAGCTAAGGCACTGCCACTGAAAAAACAGCAAGGGCAGTCAGAGAGGGAAAACATGCACACACATCTATGCATATTTCAGATGGTGGAACTAGAATATCTTATTCATAGCACATGCTAGTAATTGCTATTTTACAGCACTCCAAACTACATTAGGGTTTGCACTGATGCATTTGCACATTGATAGCTTTGCACCGATGTCCTCTCAAAGCCACATTTCCCCCAAAATCTAATATTGCAAAGGAGAGACTTGCCGAGCTGTGCTAATACATAGCTCTGCAAACTCAGATGCTGACATCCGTATGACCCATTGATTATCTTATTGGCTAAGTGCTATGTTGAGAGATTGAGTGCTGATTTGATAGAACCAGAAGATGAAACCAGGTGTCCAGGCTTTGATACTTGTATTTGACAGCTGGATTCATATCTCAACACAAGATCTCTATTAAAATATATTGGTGTCTCCCAGTGAGGCAAAAAAACCCGAAAGACAAGGGCAGAACTTCATATGAGAGAACAAAGGTGAAGAAAAGATAATAAAATATTTTGCCTGGCTAACATATAGATGCAAAATAATTGTATTTGGATTCAGAATGGCACCTCTAAATCCAGGACTGAATGATCAGGTATTCTGGGGGCTGACTTCTTCCATCCCAGCTTGTCAGAAAGGCTGAAGCAGGCAGGCAGGTCTATGGTCATGCCTACCACTCCAGGTACAGTACCTATGAGGGTAAAACTGAATTTGTGTTGACTTGTATTTACTAACACTCCCCTACTAACCTGGCAGGTTCCTCTGCTGAATGTAACGGGAATATTTTTATTTCCTCTGAGACATGATTTAAGTCTCCTGCAGAATTCAGAACAGCTGTGCAATGTGAAAGAGAAAGGGCTGTACAAAATGCAGGAAAAAGGCAGACTAAGTGAAAATAAAGCTGAGTGGTGTGATAGTGGGGAATATAAGGAAATGCAAGCATGACCCTTGCTAAGGCTGCAGTCCAGAGCTTATTAATTTCTACACATCTTTTCCTTTGTATTCAGTGGTCTTTTAACCAACTCCACATCTGGGGTTAGGATCAGTAGAGCTTCTTTTTACCAGTTTCCTGGTGTATAAACACTATTGGTACTAAGAACCAGAAATGGAGGATGTAATAATGTTGTTGTTCCCCTCACAGAGGAGTGCTCTGCACCACCGTGGAGAGCCCATCAGTCTACTCAAGGTGATTTGGAAAGAGTTGTGTGGTGTCAGCATAGCTGCATATCAGGGAATGGAAGGACACAGTGAATTACTGAGACAGACAGGCAGAATTTGTCTGAAGAACTAACTTAACTACCCAGTTAGAATTTGTTATATGGCAGATACACAAGACTGAAAGAAAATCTAGAAGAATACTGATAAATTGCTAAAATAAGGGCTTTTTGATGAGCACTATGGATCCCCATACCCTCTACCTTATCCCACATACCAGATCATTCTAGCTTCCTGTGAAAAATCCACAGAGAACAAATCCAGAGATCTAGAAACTTTGCCAAGAAAGAACTCATCAACTTATGTGGAGAGGCTTTGTAATTGATTGAAGATCTTGAGCAAAAAGAGCACATGCTTTCCTGCCCCTGCTCAGGACAACTTCTGTAGAAGGAACTATTAAAGACAAAGATGATGCCTTATTATTTTCAAATGGAGAAATACTTTTATTAAAGGGGCCATATAATTCACAGGCAATGTTATTATTCAATTTTTATATGTCTCATGAAACTCATAAATAGTAGTTTTTAGCAGCAAGTGTGCAAGTAAAGAACTGCACTGGTAAAGCAACTGCAGAAGTAAAGCAAGCAAAACAACAACAAAAAAATTTGCAATATTGTATAGCAGTTCCTAAAGGGTCCTGTCACTGTGGTTATAGTCAGCCAGGTGGGACTGCAAAACACCTAGAGCTCAACTTGTGCATTTAATGTTCCTCTGCTCTGGCACAACAGCAATCTCAGGGCAGAGCCATCTCAGGACATCTGTGACACTGGCTATGAGAAGAGGCATTGAGTGACAGGGACGCAGTTGCTGCAGAAATCCCCAGCACGGTTTTCCTAACCAGTCACCCCTTGGGAATTATAGAATCATAGAATAGTTTGGGTTGGAAGGGACCTTTAAAGGTTGTCTAGTCCTGCAATGAGCAGGGACATCTTCAACTAGATCAGGTTGCTCAGGAAATATGCACTCTTACTGCAAGAGTGAACTTGTTGGATTGCAGTTCCTAGGACTAGCCTGTTTCCACCAGCCTTTCTTTAAGACAAAATAAAAATGACAGACAGTCAGCCTAGCTCTATATTAGAAATTAGTATGGCTGAGGAAATAATGCTTTCTAGAAACTAAAGGGAAGAATAACTAGAAAAGTTAGTCACCGGTCTGACCATGCTTTTTGCCACCAAAAGAGCTTAATGTCCTTTATTAAGTTCTTCATGTAGTGAGATACAGACATTAGAGAAAGAGAGCGAATGATTGAAAAATCATTCCAGTTGTGATACAATGATAAGGTGATAAATCAGTCCATGAGGAGCAGAACTACAGATGTACAGTGCAAAGCTGTGTATGCTACAGTGCATCTGAAATTACGTTATTAGAGAGTAGATTTGGCCATGTTCTGCACAGCAGAGCCTGAAACAGTCAAAAATCTGTTGTAATTATTCTCTATTTTAGGAGTAGCCATTAAACATTCTGATGTGAATTTTAACAAGCAGTATTCTGTGAAGGGAAGACATCCTTCAGTATTGTGGGGTCTGGGGAAGACAGACTTAACAGACAGTTCATAAGTCATATAGCAAAGGCACAAGTGGCTTACAATCCATACAGCTTTAAATTCAGTGCCCCTCTCTGATGATTTCTGGGGTGACCTTCAAAAAGCCATGACAGGTTGCCCTGAGAAACCCTTCTTTGACTAGCTGGAGCAATTCCTCCTGGAGGTGCTCGCATTTACTCCTATCTGCCTCATCTGAGAAGACTGAATTCTCTGAGGTTGGAGCACTCACTTACAGTGTCTACATGCTTCGCTTCCCATGGCAGGCCCTGATCTCAGCAGGGGCTTGACAGTCACTGATAATGAAAACTGTAGCCACTAGCTTTGGTGAGTGTATGTGGGAATGGTCTGACCTTATTTCATCCCAAGGCATGGGTGATATTCAATACCTTTCTTAAATGTATGTGATACAAATCAGAGGCAAGTGATAACATGAATTTACTTTCCTTCGGGGAGAAGCCTTGATCTTTCTCTTCTCAGGAGAAGCATGTTTAACAAAATGCAGACTCCTTAATCATATGTGTAACAAGCCACTGCAAAAACTGCTAGGACTTCAGTTACCAGGAAAAAGAGAAGAGGCTGGTTCTACTGAGACAGACTTGCATCCACAGGAATTTCCATGGACTCTGTCCCTCCTCCTGCATTTTGCAGCCCCTTTTCACTACTTTATCTTAGGTTTGGACTGACAGTACCATTGGGGTGTTCTGGGGAGAGTTTGTCTATGTGCAGTCTTTTTACCTGAAAGACCATCATGTCAGCACATCATTTGCAAATGTTCATGCAATAGGAATGCCTTGAAAAGTGCTCATCAGTATGCATACTGTAGCTGCTGTGCACAAATATGTATGAAATTTTGATCATTGGTATTGAAGTGGTGATCCTGAATATAAATTAGAGGGCTTCTAAATATATCAAATTTCAGTTAAATGGGAACCAAGTAAATACTGCATTTTTAAATTATAGTTGTCTTCCATTTTAAAAAGGGAAATCTGATGTTAGTTCATTCTTCAGGCTAGCTAAAGCCCTTTAGGGAATGTAAAAAAAAAATTATTAAAATAACAGAGACATTTAAATTTGAAAAAATAATTGCCTAGGCATAAGCAAGACTTTTATCATGCATGTGTAAATTTTAAATCTTTAGATGTTGAGATATGGCAGATAGGACATAAAAATGCTTACCTGTCCAATACCTTTCTATTATCTGCTCAGGGAATAAATTCTCAAATAAATTGATTATCCTAAACAAACAAACAAAAACCGTAAACAGAGAGAGAATGTACTGTATCTGGTTCCAGCTACCACTTGTGAGGAGTTTGTCTTTACAGCTTGCTTTCTATGGCAGCTCTCTGAGAACCGTTAAACCATTGGACATCTTCATCTTCCCCCAACATTAAAGAGGAAGAGAAAATTCCCATCATCAGAGATGTAGAAAAGCCAACATCAAATTTTCCTCAATTCCCTTTGCCCAGGAGCTGAAATGCATCTTCCATTTGCATTGTGAGCTGTAATCCTGAGAGCAGCTATTCATACAGTCAATACAGAACCCCACATAGGGAAGACACTAGTAATTTTTTTCTTGCTTTATCAGTCCTCATCTAGCAAGCACTCTTTAATTAGCTATCTCTCTATCAGAAGTTTTTAATTCAACCAGTAAGAAACACTTGGATCAACAGTGTAATCTTTCAGGTTTGTAAACATGCCTGAAAACATTTATGGTTTTGAGGCAAAGGTTTTCTATTATGAAAATACCAAGAATTATCTAGCAAGACCCCAGTGCTTCTCCCTGTTTAGGAGCTGTTATTGCCTTCATTCCAAATTACACTTGAACAGCAAATCTGCTATGTGATATGACTTGCTGTGTGTTCAGTCATGCTCCGTAGCTCTTGTGCATTTTCCTTGTACAAGAAACACACAGTATGTTAGTATTGCACATGTTCAAATCACCATGATGTAAATATTTGATTAGTTATCTGTTCATCTTAAGCCAGTCTATGCTTAACACATCAAATAGCTATGCTTTAATTGTGGAAAAAGAGAATGCAATGAATAGTAAAAGAAATAATGGGAAAGCATATCGAAAATTCAAAATCAGTTGGGAATAGCAGTTCAGAAGGCAGTACATTACTGGTAGAGTATTATCTCCATCTCCAAAATAACATTGGTGCAAGATGCCGCTGTGAAATAGAGCTACTATCTTAGTGGTGAAACTGTAAGTGCAGCTACTTCAAATATTTATAGTGTAGCATTATTTGTAGTGTATTAGGCGTGCTGTACAGTACTTTGTCCTGCTGCTGTACGTTTTGTATTGTGTATATGCTGGGCTTCTCAAAAATGACTATTGCTTTCTAGTGTTTCCCCATTCTAGAAGTACAGAGGGTGTTGGGCATCCATAGAAGCTCAGGATGGGAACACTGATAAATCCAACAACTGACAGTGTCAGGTATAGCCCATGGATCTGCTGAAGACAATCCTCTTTGCTTTCAGCTGTATTCCATATTCCATCCCAGGAGAAGGGGGAGTGGCTGCATTTTCATGCTCCGCTGAGTCCACACTTTCCTCTTACACTGCACGTTATTGTTGTCACTTACTTGTGTTTTCTCTGACTTCCTGCAAACTCACTGGGGCCTGAGCATATTGCTTGGTGTTCATGTATCATGCCATATGTGCTACCACATGCCTGTACTGCACACTAAGCAATGTGCATTTTGTATTCTGATACCTCCAACATGCCCATTTTAGCGTTTAACTGTGAAATTACAGCAAAAGGAAATGTCTCATTTTTGGTTGCCACAGAAATCTACTTATATAGGTATAATGAATAAAAACAATCAATCAATGACTGACAACTGTCTATCACCAATTTTGACATGACAAATAGTTTTGAACCATATGAAGAAGAGTGAAACTAGTGCTATCTTATCTTATGTATCTTTGACTGTCCTCCCAAATCACCTTCCTCAGATTTCTGAATAGCTGTCCATGCCAATTATATTGGAGACTGTCTTTTTGACCTAACATCATCTTCATTTTATCCCCACCACAGCAAGTTAGAAACTGTGATTCTGACAAACATTCCGCCCTGGCTGCCAGTGCAAACATGGCACCTGAGACTCCTCCTTATTTCATTGGTGTTAAGTGGAGCAACTCCACTGAAACCAATGAAATGATGTGAGTACCAAAGTTGTGCTATATTAGAAATGGTCTGAGAGCACTCCAAAAAAACAAAAAGTGAATGTTCTTTGACCTGATACACCTGCTTAACCTTATGTCTTACTGTATACTACTGTGTAGGTATGGCTTTCAATCAGGATTGTTATGTACAGCATCATTTCCAAACAAAAGTCCTTTTTAAATGACATGTAAATGAATTTTCAAAGGTATTAATTCTGTTTCATGACAGGGACTCTTACTTCTGGCATGAACCAGACTTCAAATAAGACTTTACCTAATGCTCTGAGGATTTAACAAATTTAACAAGCACCAATTGAAAACTTTTTTTTTATGTAAGACTTCTGCAAATCAATGGGGCTGAGTTCTGACGCTGATTATCTGGTCTTTGTGATATTTAATTTCCCAATATTTTATGACAATGTATTTCCTCTTCCTAGTTGGAGTATGTGGTTAGAAGAAAAATCAGGAGCCTTTCAAAAGGTGAATTATTTTGAGTGGGTGAAAATCATCCCTCCAAAAGACAAGTACTTACAAGTGCAAATCCTACTCATGCCCTATTGAAAATTAGGGAACACTGCAGGCACTTTGTGCTAGCCCTAGGAGGTCATCTGATATGTGTTTCTATGTGCTTTTTTTCTTTAATGATGATAATATTTATACAGTCAGTAACCATATATAAGAAGAGAAGGCTTGGGAAAAAAATAACACCACTGCAGTGGAATGGTATTTCCACTTGCAGCTGACATAGTTAATGTTTTATTGATAAGATGCAGGTCTTGCTGACTACTATACATATCCTTTACTTCATTTCCTTTGCAGGCAGCAAGAAATCTATCATTCACATTTTTCTTTTAGCCTACATCTGTCTTAGGCAGCATTCTCAGTATATAGTACTGTAACAGCACCATCTCTCAATAATTATTAAGTTGATGGCTAAAAGCCTGATCCTGTTGTTCAAGACCTGTCACTGGGCAGAGGGGTTTCATAAAATTCTGGAAGTGCATGAAAATTTGAGACTCTTCAGTTAGGAAGAAAAAAACTGCTGATAATCTGCAAAAGCAATCAATTCATTTTGTAGCCTTTCCCTCTTCTTCCTTACCACGCTGCAAGAGGGAAGGTGCAGACTGAACAATAATACGGGTGATAGAAATTCACTTACAAAGCAAAGTCACCCTTCTTTCCAAGGTTGCTAAGATGGAAGTCTAAAAACCAATGAAATAGTGGGCTCACCATCTCCAGTGAGTTAGCGTCTATTCACTTACAGTAAACTTTGCTTCTGTGCAAAGACCTATGCACTACTTCAGTATCCCTTGGGCTCACTATTGGCCCTTTTTGGTGGGAATAAATGTGTTCTTTAGTACACTTACTTTCATTCTAATTGATACTTCGCTGACTCAACTCACTGGTCACAGTCATCTTTTGTTTCTGTCTGGGCATCAGAATTATTCCTTACTCATATGACACTCCTATTAACTGAACCCTTTTTACAACAGTTGTAGAAAATAACTTGTATTTTTAAAGTGGGCATAAAGAGAAGCCTGACTTGAGGTACAACATGGAAAGTTGGGCATGGAGACCTAGACTTCTGCCACTTACAGGCAACTTGATGAAACTACTTAATGGATTTTTCTATTTGTTTGTATCCCTGTCACTCTAAATCAAAACTGACAATGGTAAATGTACAGACTCATATTTTGGTTTTTCTTTAATTCATATATGTTATAAAGTTAGTTAGTAATGTTGTGTACTTTAATATTATATCCTATATCTCACACCTGGTTCTGAGGATGTTAAAACAAGAACCAACTTCGTGATGCATAAAATCATAAGTAGAAACAGTTCGATAGAATAAAGCAATGATTACTGCAATGTACAAACATGAAAGCTGCCCTGAGGAGGTCCCTTAAACACATCATTCTAAGAAATGCTTACAAATTGAGTTTTCCATGTCACTAAAGCCTACTGCTACAAAATGTGCCATCACTCAAAGCAAAACTGGAAGGACACCTTCTGGCAGAGTGGAATCACTCAAGAGCATGGGGATAGATCATGCCCAGCCAGTGAAAGACAACAAAGAAACATTTCTGTGTCCATTCCGGGTTACTACTGTTTTCCTATTAGCCAGCAGTTCCAAAACTCTTACTTATTTTCATTAGACCTGCTTCCACTGCAAATTCTGGTTTTAGTCACATGTGTAATTTTAATTCCATATTTGAGAAGTAGATCTAGTGGCTCTGTCTTTGTTCATTGCTTTAAGGGTACAGTTGGTGAGGTCTTGCCTGGTTGGTGTTTTTTTTCTCCAGTGTTGTCTTCATACAACTATGTGTGAGTGTGTATGTATAAGAAAGAGCACAAAAAAGAAGGGAGGGAAGAAGAAGAGAATGAACAAATGAGCATTAGTCTTTTCTTTAAATTACATTCTCAAAGATGCCTGGACATCATCACTTTTTAATTTTTTTTTCCGGAAGTATAGCTCCTTTCTTAAGAGTTTTCACCCTGTTTTACAAGCAGAGGAATCTTATTTTCCCCTTCAGAGAGACAGAAAAATTGAGAAACACACACTTAATGCCCAAAGATGTTCAGCAATGTCTCTGTTATTTTTTTTTTAATTGTCTTATTCAACAAAAATCTTCCCTCATCTAATTGATATCTCTCAAATTTTCTACCTATGAAATATCTGGGTTTGTGTGGTTTGAGCTGTGTGTTGGCATTAAAGTGTAATTCCTTTGGTGCAGAGTCTGAGTCTTTTGCAAAAACGCACCCAGGTGAACTGCCAAGTCAAGACTCAATATGATAATACCATCTGAGGGAGACTTTGGAAAAAGTAACGGGCTGTCCTTGCTCCTAGATTTTTATTTGAATCTATGCATTCTTGTCTTTGGAAGTTTTAGTAAAGTAAGTTTTGCTTTTCTATTGCAGCAGTAATTTATCACAAAGTGATATTTTAAAACAGGTCAGTAAAGCTTTGATCTCAAATTTTCAAATGTAGCTATCTTTTGCCTGACATAGAGTAACTTAAAGAGAATGTGATTTACAGGCAGTACATGCTCAGCACTTTCTGAAGGCCAAGCCCCCCTCTTGTCTTTCAAGTTGAATGTTAAAAAAAAGAAGCATCCCAAAACATCAGACACATTTTGGAAGTCAAAGTGAATCTTTGCTATAGCACATTTGGTGTCACTGACTGATTTACTTTTTTCTTCTACTTTTTCACGCATAAGATATAGAGATTACTAAGTCTTTCTTGTAGCCCATGTATGCGGAATAGAATAGGTGGTCCTACAAAAAGAACTCTCATGTTTATGTTCATTATTTTCAAGAGCTCAAGCTATTTAGGTCTCTGAAAATAACCATTCAGCAGTATTAGAAGTTCTCCACGTAGCAGGTCTGTTCCATTACACTGAAGCACCCAGCCTGAAGGAAGATGCCTGATCAAACTGTCATCTGCATCTTTCAGATTTCACACCTGCTTGGAGTCAAGACAGTTTTCCATTCATAGACTTTCCCCCCTCATCACGCTGGCCAAAGTGATTCTTAATAGTAGTACTGAGCTGCAACAGCAGGTAATTCATACTTGTAAATAAAGGACCAGCTTCTACTGATGCAGATGCATGCAAAACAACACAGTTTACACTGAAACCTTTTCACTGCTAGTACAGACTCAGAGACAGAGTCTTACTTCCTGCCATAATATGCATTTACTCATCCCTTTATCACCACAGAGCAAAAGTGGTTTTCACCTGTCACAGAACTACTGGAACTTGTCTTCATGTGCCACTAGCATAAGGGTTTCTTTGAAAATTTCATGGGAGAGCCATTTGCATGCAGTACGTTGTGGACATGCTCCAAATGCTGCTGCACCAGAGGCATACAAATGTAGAAGGCTTATATAATAGGGTTTGTCATGGCTAGTCCTTGCGAGGCAGCATATTGGAAAGAAAAAATTAAATGTATTAATTGAGACCATAGCCATTCTCTCCTTATGAGAAGCATGTCATCTGCCCTCCATTGGTAGTGCTAGTCAATGCCAACTTTACAGAGACCTTCACATGAAGAATCTCTGAAGAGACAAGTGGGGAGTGTACCTGGACTTAAGGATTGATATGGAGCAACTGCAACATTTGCAAATAAAAGTTTTAAGACCCTTTATTCAGGAAATACAGATGTGCATATTAGGGCATTTATAGCTTCGTTTACATCTAGTAAGTAATGAAGTGGCAACAATGGGCAAAAAAAGCAAAAGTCTTTTGCAACACAGAAAGAACTTGCATAACCATGTTATATATCCATATAAATGCAGGGATTAATGGACAGAAAGGCATATAGTTGAAGGGCATACTGTACATTCTCAGCATCTTGCTGCTTTGCTATCACAGATCCTGTAGCTAGCAGAAATAACCAGCAGTGCGATTCATTATTTTGCTCTATAGTATAGCCTTTGCTTTTATCTTCTTTCACTGATGTGTTATATAAAACTTGGTGATTTCTGGATATTTTATTTTCTATTCAATAAAATATGTTTACTGTAGTCTCAAGGTATGTACAACATATAAACAATTAACACATAAGGAACTGACATAGCAGTTCAAAATATAACTTCCCAGAACGCAGGGAAGACAAATGTTTGTGTTCTTATCAGTTATATAACTGGCATAAAAATATTTTGAATCTTTCATTGTCTTTTCCCGGCCTATCTGAGCACAAATTCACTATGGAAGTGCATCAGTGGTTCCACTATAGGAACTAAGACTCTGAGACTGAAAAGGAGACACTATTACCTCTTCATCAGAAGAGAAAGGACACACACATGGGTTGAGAATAGAGTTAGGAATCCTGCACTATTTCCTGTGGAATATGCTTCAACTTGGGAGATCAGAAAAGGTAGTTAAAAAAACCCTGTTGTCAGGAAGCTTAAATTTGCCATACATGGAGCCACATCCCTATGTCAAACAGGGCTTCTCAAGCTGAAAATATTGTTTAATAACGTCATTAATTATTTCAATGAGGTATTAGAGAACATCATGATTAAATTTGCAGATTAACACCAGGATTGAAGGGCTGCAAGCATTTTGGAAGATAGGATTAGTATTCAAAGCAATGTTTATAAATCAGAGAAATTAACTGAAAAAAATGTGAAGACAACTTGATAAGAACAAGTGCAACATAGGTAGGAATGATCGCTACAGCATCAGAAAAACAGGATGACTGGCTAGAGAGAGTTCTGCAGAAAGGAGTCTAGAGGACTTTAGTGGATCATAAATCGGACTTCAGTCAACAGTGTTGCACTACTGTGCAAGTAACAAACACCATTTGAGCTGTCCAACCTGAAGCATAGCAGGTAAGGTATATAAATGCCCCATGCTTCCCTCACCTCTACTGGAACAATTTGACCCATTTGGCACACTGTGCTTCGAGAAAGATTTAGACCAACTAGTCCTCAACAATGGTAGCCAGAAGGATCACAGGTCTAAAAAAACATGGCTTTGAGGAAAGACTGAAGAAATTGGGATAGTCCAAGGATGTCAGGGCTGATGGGGGTAGGGGAGAGAGAAAAAAAATTGCTGTCTAGTAATAAGAATCTTCTTTCTTATATCTGTGTTCTGTCAGTAATGTTCTATTGTCATTGGACTTTAAGGAAATACCTCTAGACAGCAGCATTTAGCTTTTTTTGCTCACCTACAGTATAAAAATATTTATATTGGTTTTCTTGGCTAAATAGATAGGAGGATGTCAAATAGGTCCTGTTTTCCTAGGTCAATTTGACAGAAAAAATTCAGATATTGCTGTTAATTGTTACCCAGAATGGCTTTGAAGTTGAAATTCAGTAAAAACGACTGATGTTGTGGTGGAAATACCAAAGTTGGAATTAGACTTTTTATTTAGCTGCCTCTAATAAAAGAAGTTTTCCATACTTACTTTCAAGTGTCTAGCTCAGCAGGAATGGGAAAATTATTAATGTTATTAGTATGTGACCTGTTAGCATTTCACATTTATTTTAACTGTTTATTTTATGGTATTGCTTAGATCATTCTGGGATCCACACCAACTAGGGCATTAGTGATTTTCCTTTCCTTGTCTTTTCCAGAAGAGGATGGAATTGGGAGTCTTTTACAGACATCAAAGTGGTAGGTGAGCAAAACATGCTTTGAACACTAGCACTTAATTTTCCCCCTTTAACAAACAAAACATTTATTTTCTTTGGTTTATGTCTCAAAACTAAGTACAGAATGGAAAAAAAAAAAAAAAGGGAACACTGCTGCTCTGAGTCTCTGTTACCTTGCTGATGCTAATTTCCAGATTAAGATAAAAGATTTTTTTTCAGCAGCAGATCATGCCATTCTGCAGACATACGTGGACTCTTCCCAGAACATCATAGTCATTTTACCCTTGACCATTTGTATCAGCGTGGGCATGTGGAAACATCTATGATTGTACAGCTATGTAATTTTAAAATTATTTTTAATGGAGTGATATGTAATTCATTTAAGTATGTTTAAAACAACAGCTGTTTCACTACCAAATGTCTGACACTTATCTAGCATTTGAAGTATCAGCCCAAGCAATGCAGAAGGGCTGTAGAGCCAGCTTGTGTCTGTCAGTGTCTATTGATGATCCTCAGCCTCTTCTGTATTCACTCACGTTACAGGTATTTTTCCAGCAATTAATTTGGTTTGCCTTCTCTTTATCTGATGAGCACTAGATTTATGTCCAGGGTATATAGAATTGACTTGTCTACACAGAGATAGCCAGTGCCCTTTGTTGATAAACTAGTCATTTATTTTCAAGGTTAGTTATTAGGGGCATAGATAACACTTTTAGTTAGGATATTTTGTTAAGAGCTGACTGAGCCAAAGTTTTACAATTCAAACAGCTAGGAATGGATAATACTTTGCAGGGCACCTCCAGTAATTACAGCAATTTTCTTAGAATAACATGCTCGTCTATGAAGTGCATCTGTAATTATTTATCTCATTAATTGGATAATCTGCTTTTATCAGCATGACCATGTGAAAATGCATTTCAACATACAGATACAATGCTAATGCCTTGTGTATGCGTTTATTAGTTTTTCAGCCTTTGAAGTATTACTGTCTTAAGAATGTATCTGTGCAGCAAAGATACTAAAACAATTTTCTGTCACTATCCTAGGACTAGTATGCATATCGTCATTACAGATGTATCCAGCTTCATTGTACTATACTTGATATCTTTCGTGCTGTGTTTATATGATGAATCTTTCTTTTCCCCAATACTCTTCTTAGGTAAATTATTCTTTTCTTATATTATGTTCTGGTTTGATCTTTCCCGTTTTTGAGTCTTTCATTTTGCTCACTAAACTAACTTAATAATCTTCAAGGACAAAATGAATCTAGATGTTGACACTGGATTTTGCCTTCCTGTAGCTGAATGAGGTTTGGGTATTTTACATGAGCAATTGCTAGTTCTTCGGTTCTTCCCTGAGAACATGCTCTGATATTTTCAGGGACTTAAGTGAGGCTGACTGGCCTGTATTTCCCTGAATCCTCCTTTTTGTCTTTTTTATAGCTGAGTTTTGCCTTTTTCAGATCATTGGGATCGTAGGACTAGTCCAGCTCTTCTCCCAGTGTTTCTGACACAAGAGGTCATGGGAATCCAGTTGGCAATGACAGGCTATTGATAGCTCACACCAACTGAGGACCCTTGCTGGGATGATCTGGGATTACTCTACTTTTATACCATGGGACAAAGGAAAACTGCAAAAGAATCTGAATCTTTATTTTAAATTATAAATAAATTGCACCCCTCTGGGTGTAAACAAGGGACTCATGAAACTCTCTTCTGCTGTGCTTTAGCTGAGGATCCAACAAAGGCTTACATCCCAGGACAAATTATGTTTTCTTCAACCAGCATAGTAAAAAGGAGATCAATGGGTATTGGTGTCTGCTCATAGGGTTGATAAGGCATGGAAGGAGTTGGCAGCACAAGTGGAAAAGGATATGCACACTACAAAAAAATGATAGTAAAAGGCAGCTATGTGTGAACTAATTTCTGTTCAGACAAGTACAATACTATGAAGGCAAGATACTGAACGGAATAGTAATATAGTGGAATATCTTGGCCAGAATGTCTTACTGAAGGTAAATTGGAAAGAATGTTCCTGAACTATAATGAACAATTTCGAGCAGCTGTGTTTCTCATGTAAGATGTGTTAATGTATTCCAAGTATTTTACAGTTTTCTGTATACAGGAAGTAATTTGCTGGGAATAGCAGTAAAAGGGAAGCCATAGCTTCATAATACCAATGTGAGAAACTCTGCTAAAATCACTGGAATCACTTTGCTGCAAAGTACAAAGGAAATGAGACTTCAGCATCAGTGTGTAATATCATGCTCCTTTAGGAGGTAACTGTCCTTTACTTAAGCTTTTGTCTTTCAGAGGAGACAGACCATACCATGAAACAGAGACTATGGAAATTTTTTAAAATAAATTAGAAGAAATTAAGAATGGGGAAGAGGTCTCTAAGGATGTGGTTATCTCTGGTAACCATGTGGGTCCCTGAATGTACTCCTTACAGCCTCAAGGATCTCTGTGGAAGAAGACAGAATCATATTTAGTTGTGCTAACTTAAGCAGAGCAAGCAATTTCAACTCTTATAATAATCAGTGAATAGTTCTTAATAATAATCAATAAAAATAAACACATAGAAACAGGAATCTTTACTCAGCTCAATGAACTGCTAGTTGGACAGCTGTGAATCAGCAGACTTCTAAGACCTTCTGCTTTATGCAGTGTTATATTCTGATCTGTTATACGTGTGAGCAGCTCTAAGGCCACCTCAAATAATCTTAGAACATGTCTATTAACTCCGTGTCCAGCTCTATAATACAAAGTTGTGCAGACAGAGCTATGACAACGTGGTACTGTTACAAACTTTATAATTTTGGTTGGCATACTCAGGGTAGCAAAATCTGTGGTGTGAACACAGCTATTCCAAAACAGAAATTTTTTTTTCGGCTTACTTCATGTTGTTTAGAGAGGTTACATAACTTCCCCTAAACAAAACTCCAAACCCCTTCCTTCTGCTGTGATATGCTGTGCTTCCAGCAGCTCTACATGCATAGTGGCTGCAGTAAAGGTACAGCTTGAGGCCACACAGGTTCAGGAAAAATGATCCTGTTTCACACTATCCTTAGTTTTCTGTGTAGCAACTTTTTGTCTGTGTTCTCTGCATACTACCTGACACAAGAAAGAGAGAGTTTTCTCTGTGTACTACCTGCTGTGAGCTGTTTGCTGGGCAATATGGAAGGTTATTTTATAGGACACTGCGAAAATATTAATTAGTTATGGGTTTCATACGTCTTAAGTTATTCGGTGATTCTACTTATGGGAGCTTCTTCTAAGTCAGGATTTTCTCTGCTTCATGAGAAATAAGGTATAGACATCTCCTCTCCTATGCAATCTGCCTCAGTGTAATGAAAGCCTTTTGGTTGAGTCCCTCCAGGGCTGGGACAGGTATTGCTAATTCCTCTGTTCTCTGACCATTAACCTTTGCAGTTGTTCATCCTGTAACATAAACCAGCTGGTGTTAGGTCAGCTCTAAGTGGAAGGAGGACAGGACAGTGGGACAGCAGCCAGCTTTCACTTTAAGCAGGTTATCCATGTCTTTGCGCTGCCTGGGGCTCCAGCGGGCCATTCACTACACTAGATCAAACTGATGCAGGTGGCCAGCTGGAGCTGCTGGCCCCCAGAGACTGGCAAGAGAGTATGAGGGAGAAATAATTATGGAATTGCTCACTCTTCCCTTTCAGCAATGCTTGCAAGCAGCCTAACCAGGCCTGCGTGGCCTCAAATAGTGCAACAACCATTGCACTTCATGTTACTGTAAAGATTGTTCTGGGCAAACACCTCAGCTGCCTTAAACTGAGAGTCAGTGGTGCAGGAGTGGAATCCAGGGAATTTCCTTCCAGCAGGATTCCTGCTATCATGCTGCATGAATTTGCTGTTTGTCTAAAGAGGGGCTTATAGTGTTGTTCCTAATGCCTGAAGAAATGCACAAAAAGCTGTTTTGAAGTATTCTACTCTTAAGTAGTTAACTGCTGCTTTCTAATATGGTTACATTTGAATAAGTAAAATGTCCTTCAACAGGCTATTTAGCCATACAACAGCAAAGGAATATTTGCAAAGAGCATTAGAGCTGTTGGTTGTCTCCAAGAGCTGCTCCTTAGGGAAGCTCTGAATTTGTATACTGGATGCTTGTCCACTTTGGCACCTTTTCATCTTTCCCGCTTTCCTCGTATCTTTATTCCACAAAACTAATCCTACCGCAAATCAGTTCCTGTAAGGTGTATGCAAACTTGCCCCCAGTGACTCAGGAACAGGGAGTGGTATACGAGACAAGGAAGCTGCGACTGAATTGAGTGGATGTGACATCTCTATTCTCCACTTCGGCGTTATGGCTCTTATTTTCCTTGAGGAATGAGACAAATGGGGCTTGTTTCCAAGCTAGTGAGTATAAAGTTGAAGTAATTGCATCCGCAAATATGTGGTCATGGTTTATATGGCTGAAATAAATGACATTGTGTCTCAGTGTTCAGTGATGTAGAAAACACAGTTAGAGGCAGAAACATAATTTTTTTTCTTTTTTTTTTTTCTTCTCCCTGATTAACCAACATGTCGCATCTTCCTTTTATCTGAACTCTACCTTATGTGATGGTAAGCAGCTGTGTGTTCATTGGGGTAGAATCTGCAGCAAAACACCTGTGACACGGACATTTGCAACGGATTTTAATGGTGCTCCTCCAACATTAAACATGGTCTGATTTGTTATTCACTTTGTGAAATCCTGAGTATACAGCACAAGGAGAAACACATAAATTTGTTATGCTTTAGCAAACAAACAGTGTTCGTGAAAAATCCAAAACAATTCTGCTGCTAGCCATGTCTTACGTATAGGTTGCTATCTTAAAATGTATGGAGCTTTCCATCAGTGGGCTCCTGTAGAGTTCAAGTTAATGCTTTGGTAGTTAAATTTTATTAACTTGATATCTAATACATAATTTAGCATGGTTCAATTAAGTTAAATTTCAAAGAAAATTTACCTCAGTTTGGTTTGTTATTTTAAAGGAAAATTATCCTAATTTTCAGGAGTCACATTACTATACTTGCTGTTGATTCATGGCTGTGTTTTATGAATAAAAGCAACATTTCTCTCAAACTATATTTGGATTGACCATCCAATTTAATCTTGCTGTCTTATTTATGGGAAGGAGCCCTTAGATGCTAGTGTAGCAAGATCAGCCTGTCACAGGGCAAGAGCTGCTTGCTGTAGTAACAGGTGGGACTGATCACATCTCTTTTGTGCTTTGTAATGGGGACAGAGTGTTCCCTAGTGTAGCAATTTTCAAATCTGCTCACATATTCCAACTGGTGCCTAGGGTCTCCTCTGGAGATTCAGAGTTTGCAAGCTGCTTTAAAACACAAAGTGAAAGCACTGCCTGTGACAAAGAGGGACACATGGGATAGAATATACAAATGGGGGACTTGGATACATACAGAGGTGTAGTGGTATGTCCATCAATTGTTTTACTGAATTGCCAAACTGCTCCTGTATGCAAGCATGCTCAGGTGGACAATGGGAGAGAGGTTGGAAGGAGTGGTTTGGAAGGAGGCTCTTGAGGGAGAATTGCCGAATCCGTGCCCCCCTGCCAGTAGTAGGAGTGCTGGTACAGCCTCCTTCATGCTGCTGGCATCTTCCTCTGGTTCAGTGAAAGCCAAAAGGAAGAAGGCAGCAAAAGGAAGAAGGAACAGAGAACAGGAAAGTGCACAGGGTTTGGAAATTGCTGACGGAAAAGGCAGGAGGTTTGTTAGGATCTAGGAGACATTCCCAGGTTGACAGAGCTGGGCTGTCAAGAGAGAAGGTGCTGGGCCCCAGCAAAGAAGTGAGATGGCTTTTCAGGAGAAGAACAAGGAGAAATCATAGGGCAGCTGAGACTTGAGTGCAGTGCTGGTGATGGGGGGGACACAGAGAAGAGGTGGGGAATTCTCACCCCAAGAAGGACTGGTGGAGCGCAGCAAAACAGAGGTTGTGGGAATTAGTATAGGAGAAGGAAGGGGAAAGAAGGATTGGCAGAAGGAGACATTCAGTTTTTTATGTGTGGATCCTGCCTCTCTAGTGTTGAGAAAGCCTGGCTAAAACTCAACAGGGATCCTGTGTTACAGGCCTTGCACCCTTCACCATCTTCTCATCCAAACTAGGGAATGGTCTTCAAGCCTTCACTATCGTCCCAGCCAAGAAACTTTGTGGTCAGGATCAAGGAGGCATATAAAAGCTTGTGTAGGGGTGATATAAAAATTTACATTACTCTTTCTAACCTTTAGGCCATTCTCTTTTCATGAGATGATTTAAACTCTGGCCCAGACAAAGAAGGCAGGTGGTACCAAGTGATGGCCCAGTCATTCTGTGAGAGACAAGTGCATATTAGGAAGTTGACTGCAGATTCACTTGTACAGACTGTA
The DNA here is from genome assembly GCF_947461875.1 of Haliaeetus albicilla. Lineage (NCBI taxonomy): Eukaryota > Metazoa > Chordata > Aves > Accipitriformes > Accipitridae > Haliaeetus > Haliaeetus albicilla. The sequence continues at coordinate 6,688,900 of NC_091490.1, forward strand.
CCCCCATGGAGCTTACTGCTTGGTTTGTGTTGGACTGAAAGTTTGCTCAGTACAGTTGCTGCCAGACCAGTGAGGAGGAAAGCCCCAAGCAGCCACAATTAATCTTTGGAACCATTTTCCTAGTTGAAGACATTGCCACCTAACTCACCCTCCCTGGATTGTGGGTTTATTTCTCATGCTCTCTGAGCACCTAGGCTTCAGCCCACCTGTGTGAGCAGAGGTCCCCACCGATGAAAGCAACGGGAAGTGGATGGAAGTCTGCACAGCTAGCTGTGTAACAGTTACTGAAATGACTGATTAATAGCGAGTCTGGACAGAGGGAAGAGAGGTCTAACAGTGAACTGGAGAAGAGGAAAGCAAAGTGGTATTCTTTCTCTTTCTCAGACCAGTGCTAAAAATGCAGATGTTTTTCTTCCTCCTTCCCACCTGCCCTCTTTCCAGACCAGCAAATGCATGTAAGTCTGCATTCTGGAAAACCTTGTCTTTGCCTCTGTAATTTCCCACTCAACAGTTCCTCCCACCTGGCCATCTGAGTCAATACAGTTTTTTGTATGCTAAAGTATACTGCTCAAACTTCAGCTAAAGAAATAGCTCTTTTTCTTCTCAATCTTAGGTTTTGGCAGAGGAAATAAAGCCACTGTAAATTTATTCAAATGCTAATATATGTGCTCAGGTTTACTGAAACTAGGAGGAGGAGAGTTTTGCACAGGTAGCTTTAAAAACCCCTCTTTCTTTAGACTGTTGTCATTTGGCATGGTATACTGCACATACAATTTTTAAAAGATCTTGCTAATGAAGCTCAGTGTAGTCTTGCATGTGCTCTAAAAAGAACCATAATCTCAAGAAATGCTGTTTTTCCCATCACTGCTGTTGCATTATCTATTGTGTTGTAGGTGCTTCCATTAACTGTGATATATCAGCTTAACAACTATATAACTATTGAACTCAGATAGCGTGGGATTCAGGGAAGGTTGGGCTGAATGGTATTTATTTTTGGACACAAATTCACTGTTAATTCTTGAACCTTATACAGTACACTCTGTGCTCATTTTAATGAGGATTCCTATCAGAATCCAGATTGCTCCATGTACATAACAAAGGGGATTTCTGAGTCTTAGAAAAAGTTCAGGTACTGTTCTAGGTTTATCTGCTTAAAAAGGAGCTCTTCAAGAAAATACATAGTAGTAGCTAACTACTACTGACTCTGCCCTAAGCATCTGTCCTAACTTCAGGTTATAAACAGAAGATTTTTTTCAGAATAATAGGGAAGAGCATCTGAACATGGGCACACACTGTACTTCTACACCTGTATGGTTAAAAAGGATGCATTGGAGTATCCTTCCATATTGTGTAGGCAGTAAAGGGTTGTGATGTACTGGATAAGAGATAGATGCACAGACAGCAATAGCTGCAGTGAAAATACATTCCTCCTTTTTCATAGCTGGTTTGCTAAAGACAGCTGGAGAGAGTGCAGTCTGGGAATCCTGAGCACTTCTGCATAATTTTGCACTTAGTAATGATTAAAAATTTGCTCATTTACTGATTTCTAAGGAGTCAGTTCCAGTTCAGCTGTGGATAAGTTATTTTTCCAGCTGCATCTAAATTATTGTTTTCATATTTGGTACCATGATTAATGATTTCAGAAACAATAAGAGAAAGTATAGTTTTCATAGCCATATTTCTAATCCTTGTGAATCTGGAGAGTTCCTGTAAATAACCTAGTCTTCCCTTTATTTGTGATGGTTTTTTTCTCCTCTTTGCTGCCTTACCTGAACACTGTCAGTAGCCTTCTAGATGAGTGCCATGTGTTTAAGTAGCCAGTGTCCTAGTTTATACTGCTCGTATGATGTAGTTCAAAGCAAACCTGCCTTCAATGCAAATCTGGAGTAATCCCACTATTATTAATGAAAGTACTCCAGAATTGTACCAGTTCAAATGAGAATAGAATATAGTGCTGTGATATAAATCCCAAGCAATCCAATTGAACTCAGCCCTTAAAGTAACCACCATAAATGTACTATACAGCTATGGCCACACAAAATCAGCACTTCTCAATTGTTGATTTTAGATGTGTTTATTTTTATTCCCAGCAAACCTGAAGTGCCATCAAATTGTAAATAAAATTCTTTCCATCAGAATGTGAAATCTTGAAATATTCAGCATTGCCATTTTGCATTCAAATACTTGATCCCAAATTATTTAATTCTTCTTGCATTTCTATGAATGGGTGAAACTAGTGTCATGAATTAAAGCACCAGAGTTTGGTCCTGGATTCCTCATATAAGTTGTGTGCTATGCTTCAGCTTGTATTTTGGCCTGGGCTGGAGAAATACAGCAAGCACATGTGAGGACACTCCTATATATGCTTTAGACTGTTAGATTAGTAGGAGGAGATAGGTATATGATTAACAATGAAAACTACTAAAAGCATTTTATTAAAGAATTGCCATTGTTTATGCTACAGGTTTGCTGAAGTCTCATAAAAGAAAAAGTACGTTCAAAATGGTGAGCCATCTTGCTGTGGTTTCACTTACTGAAGCCAACTTTGACCAGTATAAACATATCTAAGTTCAGATCCAGTGATCCAGTGATCCATTGATCCATTGGCAACTCCACTGAATTTGATCCATAAAAGGACAGAACCCTATATGGCTCCCTACAGAACACGTTTCTTCCTCATGTCTCAGAAGCTGATTTCAAATGTGTTTCAAGAGGCTTTTACCAGATCTGATAACTTCTGTCATGTCTTGTACATAGGCTTTTTCTAGCTATGGAGGACTTTGAGCATGAGTTTCGTTTCCAGGATTATTTTATCCTTGGCTTTTCTGAAGATAATCTGAGTTCCTAGCATCACATTTGTTATTGGTGGCATTTTGGGGATAGTGTGTTACTTAACTTTTACCTTACCGGGCAGTCATCATTAAAACAACTTGCCCTACTTGGTTTTGTCCTAACAAATGCTTATTAGCATGTGCACTAGCATAGTAAATTTTTTTGGCAAGCTGCAGGCTAAATCTTACTTCTCAGGCACCATTCCTTTATTTGAAATCTGTCCTCTGCTGCAGACTGAGTTACTCTGTTGGCAGAACCACTTCCTTGAGCACCCTAGATAAAGGAGTTGTGCCTGACAATCTGTCTTCGAAATGCCCTGTTTTCTTTAGGAAGGCTTATTATTAATAGATCCCTTTAGCAGATAGTGAATCTTTTTATTGCCAATTTCCAGTCTGTAAAAATCGCTCATACTTCACCATAGCAATAGTCATCATTACCTTGTAAAGACCTTTTGTTTGCTCCTGTCATGAGCTCATTGTCATTGCACCTATTAATCTGAATAAACTGCATGTTGTTTATCTCCATCATTTCTGCAAGCTGGTGATGAGCTCTGTCAGCCTCACAAATATCGAGATGAATGGGTTTCCTTGGAAAACCAATGCCAGGGCAGGGAACAACAATGACAATTAAAAGAATAAAGCGCTAAGGAAAAGAAAAGTAAAACTTAAAAACTGGGTGTAAAATTGAATCTCCTGGATTTAAAAATAAGACTAAATTCTCTTTGGCTAAACTGCTGGTAGGTTGACTTTGAATTCTCTGAAGTCAATGGGAATTTTGCCTGTCTTCCATGGGAGCAGGATCCCATGTGAAAATGGGTACATGTTTCTTACCAGGTAGTTTCTCAGCAGATACATACAGAGTGATTGAGTTGGTTGAGCCCATTGATTAAGCTAAATACAGTATGAGCCTGCAGACCACTCGGTTGATCAGATACATGTGACAGAAAGCGTGGTGGATTAGAGCCCAAGGCTCTAACCCAGATCTATGTTCATCATGTGAGCAAAACCAATGTGACCGATCTTCTGGTAAACCTTCCCCATTTCCACAGTGTTGTAATAAGGCGGTGTCTTTGAAACTCGCAGCTATGAGAGGATATGCATTTCAACCAGGAAGGGAAGAGTGCTTCATATACTTTAGTAGTTATGTTCAGTGTGTATCTATCTGGAGAGAAATGACAAATGAATAAATTATGATGATAGACTGCACAAATTATTTCAGTGGGTCACTTTAAGAGGAATGGCTTTATTTTTATTGTTACACTGACAGTTTGAAGTGTTTAATGCTGATGTGGAACATCTGTGAAGAGACGCAGGTACCTACATGCTCTTTTGAGTCTTGTTGCACTGAAGCACCTTTTAACAAATTGAAGACCCTTGTAGTTGCTATGGGAGAGTCACCCTGTCTTCTTACCATGTAAAGTGCAGTGCAGGAAAGTGGAAGTGCAGTACAGAAATCCTTTTTTGAGGTTGTGAGTATGCAGAGATCCATCTCTAGCAGCAGAGAGGGATAAAAGCTTCTTCCAGGTTTATTTTTAAGGATTGAATCATGTGAAAAACTTGCTAAAGCTGAAAATCTTTGGATTCAGATAAGCTTTTCCCATATATTTCTTATCTCCCTTGGCTGCTGATAATGACTGGCCTTTTCACCTGCGGAACTGCTCAAGAGCACATTAGAATGCCAAGTGCTAAATGAAAGCGGGCGGCACATATTCATGAATGCAAGTGGTAGCTTATGTCCCAATTTCCAATGAGCAGTTTCATTTGATGTGACAGCAAGCATGCAAATTGAGATATTGGCATGAACAAAAAAAGTTTTTTGTGCATACGGTGTTACAAAAGAAAGCATCAGTGTCTACATACATTAAAACTAATCTGTTTTTAAGGTAGCAGTACTGTGAGGAACAGCTCTTCTTGCATTCAGTGTTTTAAAAACAGAATTGGGATTACACAACAATTTACAGAGAGGGATTTCATACCAAAGAAAATGTAACTCCTGAGGGTGACTGTCCACAAGTGAGGTCTCTGACTTTATGTTATAACTGACAAAGCAGAGGAATGAAAGCTCTGCAGAACAGTTGTGCAAAATATTGGCAGTAAGGAAATAGCAAGGAGCAGAAATATAGACAATTTGGTAGGCCCTCTTCCTTTTTGCCTTCTTTCCTGCTCTATTTGCTTGGCCTCTTCCCCTTCTTCCTTGAGGCATATTTTCATCTCGTATTTTGTTGCTCACGTTACAAAGCTCCATGTTGGGCGTCAAGCATACAGGTAGCTCTTAGAGAGTGAACCCAGCGACTTGGAGAGAGAGGGATTTTCTTTACCGTGCAGTAGCTGCTTTCTTTTCCTTTGGCATTGATCAAAACCACATGATTGATCATGGTAGTATGTTTGATCTCCTGTATATAGGTCAGTTGCTGCATGTGTGGTCAGTGTTTTTGTGGTGGTTTTCCTCCTTAGTGCTGACACTTACTAGTGCTTTGCTGAGAGGTTTGTCCCTTTGTCCCATTGTTTCACTTAATTTTAAATTTCCTACTAAATGGCCATTTTAAGCAAATTCCATTTATCAGTAGAGTATCACTGTGGTTTCAGATGTGACTTCTGGAGTAGGACTTGTGATGACAACTGTTTCCTCATGTTGCACTGTCTATTTGGTGATTCACTCCCCCAAATAAAGCCTGCCAACTCCAGATTCAGACATACTCAGTTATATAAAAGTTACTCTGTCTACCTCGAGACATCTGATATCTGCTGATATCCCAAAGGGAACCTCTGAGACTGAAACTAAGCAGCGGTCCTATTGGGGAGGAAGATCAAAAAAAGATGTTCTTCTACAGCTAGTTTCAAGATGATACAGTGGAAAATTTGTGGTTTTGTCAGAGTTTAAAAGTGGAAGGAGCTGGAGACAGAATGGAACTTCACCTTTTGATAGCTTATGTTCTGCACATGGGTATCTTGGAAAAGGCTAATCTTATATTATAATGCTGGACTATGTTCCAGATGGAGAGAATAAATTGAGTTGGCAGAAGATGTGAGCTGTACTTTGTTTCTATAACTGATTTACTGGCCCGAAATGAAAGGCGGAAGGGCTGGCATGTATATACTGCCAACCTGAGCCTCCAGCAATCTGGGGACACCTACTTCCCTGCAATGACTATTAAAGTCATATGTGCCACACAGGCAGGGTGTGCTGAACTGCCCCTTTGTTAGATGTCTGCCGCAGATGATGAGGTTTCCACCTCAAAAAGACAGGCTGTAGTCACGGCACCTGGAACAGTTCAGAAAGAAAAAATGTTGGAAATGTTTTCTTTTCTGTCGTGGCTTAACCCCAGCCAGCAACTAAGTACCACGCAGCCGCTCACTCACTCCCCCCCATCCAGTGGGATGGGGGAGAAAATCAGGAAAAGAAGTAAAACTCCTGGGTTGAGATAAGAACGGTTTAATAGAACAGAAAAGAAGAAACTAATAATGATAATGATAACACTAATAAAATGACAACAGTAGTAATAAAAGGATTGGCATGTACAAATGATGCGCAGGGCAATTGCTCACCACCCGCCGACCGACACCCAGCCAGTCCCCGAGCCGCGAATCCCTGCCCCCCCCACTTCCCAGTTCCTAAACTAGATGGGATGTCCCATGGTATGGAATACACTGTTGGCCAGTTTGGGTCAGGTGCCCTGGCTGCGCATGAGAAGCTGAAAAATCCTTGACTATAGTCTAAACACTACTGAGCAACAACTGAAAACATCAGTGTTATCAACATTCTTCACATACTGAACTCAAAACATAGCACTGTACCAGCTACTAGGAAGACAGTTAACTCTATCCCAGCTGAAACCATTTCTTTTTCACTTAGACTGCTGTTCATGAGGGCTTGATCCATGCCCACTGTCTTCCTCTCATTCCTGGCAGCTTGAAGCTCTTCATGTTTCTGAAATATTTGGCCATCTTCTTGCATCTCAGATTACCTTTTTTCCCCTTCTTATTCCTTGAATAGTTTGTTTGCAATTTTAATAAATTGTTTTATAGGTAGCATCTTTTCTTCACTTAGCTTCTCATTCACAATATTCAAAAGGCAAGTAAAAAATTTGCAAGAAGTTTGGTATAGTCTGGTGACCTAGAGTCCATCCTGGACCGCAGGACTTGCATTGTCTTTGTGTTTTTCTCTCCTGATCTCATTTATACTTTCAAATAGTTTCTTGCTGTCAGCTTCACTGTTTATCTCCTTTATTTTTCCCGGTTGCTTCTGCCAGCATTCTTGCCTGCCACCTATCGTAAGTTTGGAGATGTCATCGCTTTTCCCTAAGCCATGTTTGCACTGAGCACACACATTTAAATATGGATGAGCCTGGATAGATTCCACTTTGTCTTTTGCCTGGCACTGTTATAAGCTTGTCATAAACACTTCCTAAAGGATTGCCACATTGAAATATTTAAGAAGCTGTTTAATCTAGTCACATTGATTAAAATTATTTAGTTCTTCAATGCACCTCTCTTGCTTGCTTATATTTGTTATATTTACTGTGCTAGTTTGCAAATTTGCTGAGAAAAAAGATCAACAAATAATGATACTAATCTTAGCAACTTGCATGCTTTTATCATGAAAGGCTCATCTTTTGCCACTTTCTGCAAAGGAAGAGTTGGCAGGAAAGAAATACACAAAAGAAATATAAATATAAAATATTTATAAAATATAAAAGAAATATAGTGGCAGGGGTGTTCAATAATTGCTTAGGCAGGAAAAAAGCTATAATTGAAAAGACTTTCAAATCATTTGATTCCAGGACTTCAAGCCTGAATTATAGTATTAGTGGCAGTTATGCCACTTTTGTCATTAGGGAAAACTTTTTACTGCCCTTCAACGTCTGGCAAAATCAACAATCATCTGAGAAGTGTCAAATTATTCGTGACTTTGGTTCTGAATGCAGTAAGCTCCTGCTTTATGTGTCATTGGTTCAAAGCCAGTAAGGACAACCAGGTTTCGCTTGTTCTTTGTCTTTTATTCCTCTGGATAGCTTGCCATATCTAATTAATATTTTGTCATCCATCACTACGTAAGTCCTCAATGTTGTCTTCCATATGAAATGTTTTAATCTATTTTGCTCTTTGTACCATGTGTTGTATAACGGGGCCTAACCAGTAGACAATAGGAGCAGCTGCCTCTGGTGCTAAAATGTGTGGCAAACATGTCCTGTTCCTTGCTGCACTGCTTTGAAGCTCAAACCTCATGGTAAGGCTCAAAACTGAGAAGCTTGAAATAAAAATTAGAGAGACAAAAATCTCCTGTTATCGCCAGCAAGTAGCAAGATTCCATGTTAACCTTCTGGATTGTTCTGTGAGCCAAAAGAATTATGTATGTGGTGTTGGTGGTGAAGAAATAAATAATAGAAAATAATAATAAGTTTAAAGTATTTTCATGATACATATTTGTAAAAACACATAGCTCTAGGTTTGTGGAAGACTTTATGAGTTTGGAGATAACTGTCAAGTCTTTTGGGGCCTTGAAGAATTGTTCCAGGAGTCTCTCAAGGAAGAAGCTGCTCGGGAAAATTTTAATATTGTTTTTTCCTGATTTTTTTCAGAGGTTAATCTACTTGCTGCATATTGACACTTCTCTTTCTGGTAGAATATGACAGGGAGAGACACAAAATATTACCTTGAATTATGGGAAGAAGAAAAGAGCTAACCTTGATCAAGTCTGTTGAAAGGTGCCTCTACTTGTATTTTCTCACTTTGGTTAAATTTGGCAGCTCCCTGCTCATTCAGAATGCTTCCAAAAATCTCTCCAAATGTCTTCCAAATGCCTTGTGAGATTAAGCTGTGTGCATGAAATGCAAGTCTGCAAAAGTCATATGATTTAGCAAAGCACTGAGTGGCCACCCTTTAAATTTTTTTTAAGGTGTCATAAATTAATTTTTTTTTTTTTTTTAATTCTAACATGATGGCTATAACTATTCTAAAATTATTGCTAATTTCTGCAAAATCTTGACTGATACTTTGACTTAATTAATTTCTAATTCTTTAAATTTGTTACAGTGTGTACATGAATATTCCTCATCTACTTTGCAGGTTTTAACAATACTGAGCTTGTTACCCTGGTATTTGTGTCAGCACTTCCACGTAACTGACATTTTTGGAGCCAAATCCTCTATTTCAGTTGAGAATGGGAAGGCAGGAGGATTGGAAACAACTTACAGTGTATTTCTGCATTGTTGGGAAGCCTCAATATGCTGTAAAGTGTCTCAGAAGTGTCTGTGTGCCAGCACTCTCTCTCTGCCTCTGTCATTGCATGGGTGATGGTGCAAAGACAAGCTGTACTGACCTCTTAGAAAAAGATCATTTATCTTTTTATTTATGTTGCCTACTTTGTGCCTTCCTTTGTAGCACTTTACAGGTGGAAATACAGAAACTTAACTGACAGTGAATTGTCCTTTCCCTGTCTCTTATGTGGGTTTGTGATTTAGCAGGAACCTGAATCCAGATATCCCACAGCAAGCTCAGTTCTTTTATTCTTTATCCTTTCTTGGGAATCCAACAGCAGAGGATAAGCCAGACTGACATTTAGGCGATATTGCTTTGCTTAGGAGGGCACAGTGCAGGTGAGTGCCGGTGCACCTGCAGCTGGTTTTCTCGAGACTTACCTCCATGCATCCAACTCCCTGACTCCCAAGTCCCATGAAGATGCCAGCATGCATAGGCTGCCCTCTCTCCTGTCCCCTTTCACAGATGAGTCCTGTGCCATGGAGCTACCTGGGAGCAGCTCAGCCGGCAGAGGGGCCAGAGCTAGCCTTCCCTGCCTGTCTCTTGCCTACCAGGCATTTGTGCAGCTGCCCCTGTGGCTGGCTCCAGCGGGAGTGTTCTGGGCCCCACTGCAGCAGCATTTGGTGCTGAGCTGAGGGAAGTGTGGTAAACCAAACCTTAACTTAACCTGTGCAGTACTACATGTGGTGTGGGCATGATCTAACCAATCCTGTGTGCAACTCGGCAGTCATTTCCAGCTCCCTCCTCATTTGGACTAAATTTTTTCGTATTTTAGTTTTCCTTGGGAGAACACTCCTTCCGAACTGAAATCTTGGAATATACTGTTTTGCAATCAATACAAATGTGCTTATCAGTAGCCTTGGGCTTGAGAGGCACACAGACTGCGACTCTAATATATTAGCTGACTAAAGTACTTTCCAAGAAAACAGCAGCAGCAGTTTGACCTCTAAGTAATGCTGCACTCCCGTGTGTCCTGTGAAGTAGCATCTTCATTCCTGTTGCTCAGAGATGCGGATGCAGGAACATGCAAAAGCAGGGAGATGAGAATTTCACCCTGCTGGTTCAGCCATCAACATTTTTCCTTGTCTTTCCAGCCTCATCTCAGCCTGATGTACATCTTCTGTGTAACTGATAAACAGAATTGGAAATTAGTGAAAATAACTGGGTTGTTATAGTAGGAAAACCTTTCCCTTTTCAGCTGAGGTGTAAGAACTGCAGCCCTTGCTTGCCTGAAGAGCTTTTATTTGGGGAAAACCACAGCGGCAATAAATTCCAGTCTGAGCCTTGGTCTAAAGGGGACTAGAATGCCAAATCTCCTGTGAATGGTGGCCACAGGGCCAGCTGCTCTGATGACCCCAGTCTGCTTCTGGTTGAGGGACTGCCGTGGTTTAACCCCAGTGTCCTGGTTTCAGCTGGGATAGAGTTAATTGTCTCCCTAGTGAGTGAGTGAGCAGCTGTGTGGTGCTTAGTTGCTGGCTGGGGTTAAACCAGGACAGCCAGCCAGCAACGAAGGGCTCACTCACTCCCCCCTGCCGCGGGGTGAGGGAGAGAATCAGAAGAGTAAAAGTGAGAAAACGTGTGGGCTGAGATGAAGACAGTTTAATAGGTAAAACAAAAGCTCTGCACGCAAGCAAAGCAAAAGAAGGAATTCATTCACCACTTCCCATTGGCAGGCAGGTGTTCAGCCGTCTCCAGGAAAGCAGGGCTCCATCATGTGTAACGGTTACTTGGGAAGACAAATGCCATAACTCTGAACATCTCCCCCTTCCTTCTTCTTCCCCCAGCTTTGTATGCTTCATATGGTATGGAATATCCCTTTGGTCAGTGGGGGTCAGCTGTCCTGGCTGTGTCCCCTCCCAACTTCTTGTGCACCCCCAGCCTACTTGCTGGTGGGGCAGGGTGAGAAGCAGAAAAGGCCTCCACTCCCTGTAAGCACTGCTCAGCAGTGATGAAAACATCTCTGTATTATCAACACTGTTGCCAGCACAAATCCAGGACATAGCCCCATGCTAGCTACTATGAAGAAAATTAACTCTATCCAAGGCAAATCCAGCACAGGGACAGAAGCCAAAAGCCATCAGGAATTTTTTTTTGTTTGTTCTTTGAGGTTTGGATAATGGTTTCCTGTGGCTCTTTGGGTCTGAATTCTATTTGAAGCTATTTATTTTTCAGGAATGTGTGTAGCAAATGGTGACCTGTATTATTATTGTATCACCAAAGCTATCAATTGACAGTGCGGCTATAGTGTGGGTCCTACCATATTTACTGATAGTTGGTGGGTAGGTTAAGCATCAATGACACCTGAAAGCAATCTTTAGCTTTCAAAAGGCTTGGATGTCCATGGGATTGAAGAGGGATTCAAACTTTTAATGACGATAGAAGGGAGCAGCAGAACCATTTAAACAAACTGGATAATAACATGAAGGTGAATTGAGCAGGGTAAGGATGTCAAGGTGTTGCACTGGATAAAATAGTGACATTAAACCCTTTCAGTTCTTATACTGAAAAATATAACTGACCTATTGGTTCTGTATGTTAGAAGTTGGGGTCCTGCCAGTGCTGCTATATTAATTTTCTGGAACGAATATAAGGGTCTTTTTCTGAGCATGAAGAATCTTTCTTTTGAAGCCCTTCCTTGCTTGGGGGAGAAGGGCATTTGTTTATGCTTATGAAGCCAGATTTTATCATCCACACTACATAAGAAGTCCCACTGAAATCAATTAAAGAATATATGTCATAAGTGACCATTCATTATGAGTAAGGATGGTAAAATCTGGTCTTTAGATAAACCACAGGGGGAGAAAATTCTGTCTTAATACTTTATTTTCATATATCATGAAGAAAACACAAGACAGATTGGTACAAACATGTTGCAGAAATTGAGGTGAGCAGGATTTCTTCTAAATACCCTGATAGCTGGGTTGCACTGTACAAGATTGATCTGGAGAAGAATACAGAAATAAACTAATTAGCAGCATTTTCTGTGAGAGATTAATATCGTGCTGTATTAGCCCAAAGTACTGAGAACCAGAGAAAAAAGAGACAGATGAAAGGATGGAAAATAAAGGCCTTTAAAGGAAAAGACAAAAGGAAAAAAAAAAATTTCTGTCTCTGAACAGATTCCAAATGGATGATTGACATAAAGGATCCTGGTATTGTCTCCCACCTTCTGTTAGGGCTGTCTTATGGCTTGAACTGAGGAAATCTTAATTTTCTAGACTGGTGTAAAAGGAAAAGCATCTTGAATTCCCTGGCCCGATGCCCTATTGAAGCACCAATTCATATGCCATTTCAGAATGGGCCTGGCTAACAAGTGCTTCTGTTTGAATCCTGAAAAGCTTTCAAGGATATGCAGTGGCTGTTGCCTGGCAAACAGAAAGGAGCTGTCTGTTGAAACCCATAGCTGGTGTACATCTGAAGAGCTGGACCAACTGAAAATCATACCTGCTTTACTTAGATGTATGAAGAGATCAGCAGGCTGGTGTGGAAGGATGCGATACTAAGAATTTGTGTAGTGTACGTAACAGCAAAAAACTGACAAAGGGATGTGTTCACTTGTCAGGTAACAGCTAAAGCCAGAAAAATGTAGCTAATTTATTTCTGAAATGTCTTAAAAATGACTGCTGTGATTATTGTACATCTGGATGACTTTTAAACAAAAGTACACAGTTGTAATTAAAATTATACTTAAAACAACAGTTGTTCTTTTAAGAATATTCAAATAAAACTAGAGAATGTACATGCCACACTAGGAGGAGAAACAAAGGAGAAAAAGAAGAGAAAGGAGAAGGAGGAGGAGGAGAAGAAGAAGAAGAAGAAGAAGAAGAAGAGGAAGAAGAAGGAGAAGAGTTTAGTCATGGTCCTGAAGACAAACATGAAGGAAATTGTGTGATCTCCAGGGCATATGCAGCCCTCATCCAACTCATGGTGGCAATGAGCAATTGCAACTGTGGGAGATGATGGTGGGCACTGACCAGTGCTAATGTGGGACAAACACCTAAAGCCCCAAGAAATCCCAGGCAACCTTAGCCTTTATGTTTTCTAAAGTGAGACAGCAGAGAGGAGTGTGATATCCTAATGTGTACCACAATGAGGCTACCCATTACAGCTGTGTGAGGAACAGGATGTGGAAATGTGGAATGAACTGCTTTGCTCTGCTGGGTTTCTGTACCCTGGCAGGAGCACCTGCACTTGGGACATGGTTTAAACACACAGAAGGGTGTACTGAGATGTAAAGATACCATTTTGTTAAAAATATAGGTGGCTAAATGTAATGAACTGCTAGTAATGCTCTGTTCTAATGACAGTGCCTTTCATGTTTGAAGGATCTTTCTTCCAAGAATTCTGAAGTATTGCAAATTAATCAAGGGCAACCTTAAATCTGTGCAGTTTTCTGTGATGCTACTTATGTAGCCTTCCATGCCTCCCATGTTGAAGCCATCTCTGGTTGCTCACTGTTGATTCCTTCAGATTTTATTGATCGGGCCATGGCAGAGAACAATACTCTAGCTACTTTCCTGTATACGCCACTTGAAAACTTCAGGCTGCTCTTGTCTCCTGCAGACACACTGGCAGATGACCAAGGCAAGGAAGCTTGTAGTTCTGAATGGAAAAATGAATTCTTCCCTTTAAGCGGGGAAGTGGTGGGGAGGAGAGGGGTGAGGAGGGATAAACAGGGATAAATTTCCAATTTACTGGACTCGCAGATGTAGTAATTTCTTTGTAATTTGTCAGCTTTTCTGAGATGTCTTTCTATAAATTCATAGGAAATAGACTGCAGCAATTTTTTGCTTGATTGTTAATGGTGCATACTTCATCCAGTTTTAAACTCTACAACCTTATGTCCTGAGCACTTTTTCCACATCACTTTTCATAGGACAGATAAAAATTATCTTGAAGTCTCTTTTGAGTGTTGTATTAGCATTATTAATATATTTTGTTTCCAGTTCAGTCCCATTAAAGTCATAACTTCAAGCACATTCACTGCTGAATATCTCATCAGAGAGAGCTGTATATTTATAATCCCTGTTAAGAGCTTGCCAGTCATACAGTATCATGCTTTTCCTCCTTCAGAATGATTTCATTTTTCAGTTTATCAACAGCTCTGACAGTAGAAGCAATGGGTGCTCTATTCTGGACTGTTTGCTTTTACATTATTGCTCCTTAATATGTTATACAGTAGTTTCATCTTTCTATCTCCTCCATTTCTTTGCTTATGGCATCACTATAAATTTATGCTCTATAACCTCCTGTTTTGTACAAGTCTGGGAAAAACGAGCAATAAAAGCCTCATTCTCTCCTCTTCAGCGGGACATGCAGGCAAACTGTAGTGATTGTTAGGACAGAGGACAAAAAGAGGTTTTAGATCTAAGTAGCTGGATGAAAAGAATGGATACTTTATTATTCCATTAGGTAATTCGTGTGATAGTCACATTGCTTTATCATCCTACTACTTCTCTTAATAATCATGTTTATTTTCTATTAAATTCTTCCTGGAACTTACGTCCCTGGAGCCACAAATTGTGCTGAAATATGTTGAGATTGCATACCTGTTTATGCAATTTTGCTAAAGCCAAATTGGATAACAATGGCTGAAAGTGATGCTCAGGATTTAATTCCATTGAATACTTTATCAAAAACATAAAATAATAGAGAGTAATTAAATAGTGTAAGCAACTGATTAATGCTTTGTGAAGCTGCATAAGTAGTCTGCCCTATTGCTGCTGTTTTCAAACAAAGGGCTGTGACAGTCACTCTATGCTTCATTGACTTGTGTGAAAAAAATAAAATTGTACAGCAAGGCCACTTGCATGGTCATTTCGCTGCTGACATCTTGATATAAACCCCTTAGGGGTCTAACAGAGATCAGTTTACCAGTACAGTAATAACCTCATTAAGTGCTAGGGAAATCATAAAGCATTAATGCTATAATGCATTTGGATTTTGGTCATTATTACATTAGGAAAACATTATTAATAATACTTTATGCCTGTTTGTAGGAATTCTTATGAGCAATTTGAGAAACTAAATAGCAGGTGGGTTGGTCATGCTCTCTTTAGTCAGTGAGCTTTTGGATGAAAAGACAGGGACTCTTAACTTCTACTCTTCTATCACTGCAGACCTCCTGTGCAGAGTGGGACTAGTGACCCGAGCCAGTGCAGAGCACTGCCACTGCCTTACCTCGCAAGTCTTCATATGCACATCGAGCATTCCTCTCTGTCCAAAACACTGTTAACTTCAGCTTTAGTCCTTTAAACATAACCATTAAAGACATCCATAGCTGAATAGTATTGTCTTGTGATTCACACATAGCTAAATTGTGCTGAAGGAAAGGTGACTCATCCAAGTTTTCATAGACAGGTCCTCCTCCATTTCCATAATTGTTTTAATTCCCTCTAAAGCACTGTGACAGGTAAGCTGAGTCTAATGCCAGATATCTTAGCTGCAAGTGTGAGGGGCAGCTGTGTACTTGCATGCCCTCAGGAGATGTTTTAGCTGGTATTGCTACCTGTGGCTGTAGTTAACATCTGATGCTACGGGCACCTAGGGAAATGGTGATCAGTATCAGTTTCTTCAACTCATCAGGAAAATAGTGTATTATTTTATGCGCAGTGGCCCTTTTCAGTGTTCCTGGATGATGGTGATTTCCCCTTAAAAGGCACTGGAATATGTTGCTAATTCTGTGGAATATACTTTCTGGAGATTATCAGTGTCATGTCATTTTACTAATGAAACTATAAGGCACACCAAAGGCATTTCCAACTCTGCTCTGTAGTACAACATTAAGAAATGTCAGAACCATGGGTACTGACACAGTAAACTTTACCTGGAGCCCTGATACCCAGCCAGGCTTTGTGTTTTAAAGCACACAAATCCATATGATGCTCAGAGGTTTAAAGTTAGATGCCCAGGTACCCAGGAGCTAGTCACATCATCAAAGATGCGTTTTAGGACAGAATGCAAATTCTATTTAATCGGCTTTTGGTGGTTTGGTTTTGGTTTAGTTTTGTGTTGGTTTTGATTTTGCTTTTGGTTTTGCTTTTGGTTTTGCTTTTGGTTTGTTTGTTTGTTTGCTGTTTCTTTTCCTCTTTTCTTTCCTTTTTTTTTTTTTAAATAAAGTGGCTTGGTGTGTAAGGAGGACAGAAGCAGACTCTTGTCACTGGTCCCCAGTGACAGGGAAAGAGACAATGAGCACAAATTGAAACGCAGGAAATTCCATATGAATGTCAGAACCTTTTTTATTATGAGTTGGTTGAACCCTGGAACAGGTTACCCAGAGAGGCAATGGTGTCTCCATCCTTTGAAATATTCAGAACCTGACTGGACACAGCCCAGGGCAACCTGCTCTAGCTTACTCTGCTCTGAGCAGGGGGGTGAAGTAGATGATCTCCAGAGGTTCTTTCCCATCTCAACGATTCTGTGATTCCTCAGAGAACAAAAATTTGGTGCAGATTATGTAATGTTGTGGAAATAAGGAAATATTAAATATAGCTATGGGAATACAGGACAGAAGACAGACTCTCCAAAAGGTATAGCAAAGAGAATTTACATGCTTATTATCACAGCTGATGTATATTAGCTCCCGGAGAGAATGTAGAGCTTACTATCACCTCTGAGAGGAAGGCCAGGATGTGAGCTAATACTCAAGTCAGTGCTTAATTAACCAAGGAAAAAATATCAATAGAGGTACATCTGAATGTCACAGATAATATGGAAATACAGTTTCTAATTTAATGCAGTGAAGTCTCTAGACATGCCCACCCCATATAAATGAGATCTAGGCCATTATTAAATAGAAAGGATGATAAAGCAGAGAAAGAAAGGCTAATCTAAAACAGCTTGCTGCAACTTTATCAGAGATGTACTGATAGGGATCATCTGTGTTTCTGAGCAACCATACTTTCAGTTTTATAAATAATTGTTTTAAAGGGGTTGATTTGTCATTCAGATTTCTGGTTACAAGTCAGTGCTCCACTATGCTTCAAACAAATAAACAAATCTACCATCATTTTCTAAACTGAAGCCATTGAAGTGGTAATATAGTGTAGCTTGCAGAGTAGGAGCATCTTTTTCAGAGCTGCAGCAAGGCTTGCCTGCCAAACCCCAGCTAGAGAGGGTACCCAGACCCTGCCTGTTATCTGAAGCAAAACAATCCCTCACCTTTTCAGTGCAGATCCTGTGCTGCTCCATTCCTGAGAATGGTGCTGACATATGGATTTTGGTCATATGCATTTACTTTGTGTTACTGGAACATCTGGAAGCAATGTACCTGGAAGTAGAGAAAGGTCTTTTCTCTGCTATTGTATTGGGAAACCCAGTGTGGCAGATAGCTGACATCATTGTCATTGGCAAGAGTACCTGCTAACTGTTGAATCATTCAGACTGAGCTAAATCTTGATGTGTGCAATGCAGAGCTTTGTTGCCTTGAACTGAAATAACTACAATAAATTTTGTACTGCTGTTTCTTAGCTGGTCTGTAACAGCTGGTTATTTCAAAGTCAGATATGCTTCAGTGTCATGGATTTACACTGAATTTCTGGGATGTCAGCATTGCAGTCTGAAAGGAAATGGTTCTAAAGTAATATCCAAGATGTATGTTTTCCTTTTCTCCTGCTGCCTAAATAATCTATCCTACTTTAGTTGTGTCCTTATTTTCCTGCACTTGAGCTCTAAGGTTTGCATAGCAGCCCCAATGCGCTCTGCACAGCATATTAAATGGGTTGTGTAGCCCATAGCAACATCATCAGTTTCAGTTCTTGCTATAAGCCTCCTGCATTCACCCAACTTCATCCTTCACTGTGACTTTTGGGAACTTTCATGACAGCAAAACAGTAAATCTTCTTTGATTTGATAAATCTCTCTGTAAGCATGTGTTCTGTTCATGAATGGTACTGGGTAGTCCTGGAAACTCTACATCCTTTCCTTATCAAACAAAGGTAGTGTGGACAGTAATGATAGATATTCTTCTCAACCTCTTGCACAGTGGTCCAGAGTCTTCCAAAAATAATGTTAATACCAACTTGGGGCCAAAGAGTTTATATAGTTAGGGTGCTTATCTAGTATCAGTGGGAACATCCAATCCCACCATACAAGGCCTCATTATTATCTAACACTATGTAAATTAACAGTTCTCCTTAAAAGTAAATCCACTAGTGGTAGTAATTATAATGGTCTAGGGAAGATCTGTAGACCAGGAATTCCCTGAAGTACTGTTTCTCTGAAGCCTATGTCCGAAAAGGATCACACAGGATATACTCTTTCCCCAAGTGTCTGCTGCAGATCACTGCTGGAAGGAGGATACTGTGCTATGTGGATTCTTGCCTGGCCCAGTGCAGAAGTGATGTCCTCAAATCAGCTGCCCGCTGAGGGTAACTTCTTGTTTCAAGTGATCTAAATTAATTTGAGCCAGCAATTCAATTTTTAAATGCTCCTTGTTCCATGACTGTAACACATATTTCTCTGGTTGTGTTAACGATGACTATATTCAGTTAGGTCAAAACAGTAAAAAGAGCAGCAAAAGGAAATACCCATGGAGAGTGGAGAAAGCATGGAAAAAATCAATACTTACAGCAAGAAAGCACCGATATTATAGGAAAAAATGTGTTTTTTTCAGACCCACTAATAAGAAATACAATAACACACAGAAGCTTTTGCTCTCTTTTGTGAAAAGAGAGGAAATATATAGATGGCTGAATACATTCAGTTAGGAGAATAAGTAAGCATCATTGAGTACCTCTGTCTTTCACAGCATGTGATTGATTTTTAACTAATTCTACACCCAGAGAAACTAATCCTTGTGTGAAAAAAAATCATTGCATCTAAATCAGTTCTTATTTGAACAAGCAGGTCAACATCTGTGCAACCAAATGTTGTCCCAGGGAAGCATATACAGGTATGTTAGTCTCCACAGAGTTTTGAGTAAGGAGTCTTATTGTGCACCGCCTCCACTGAAATCATTACAATTCTGTAGTGAGCTCAGTCAGGACAAAATCACACATAGTAGGAGAAGCATGACCACCAGTTTAAAGGTGCCCAGACCTGGACCATTGCTTTCTGTGCTGCAGTAGTTCAAAGCTCCTTTTCTCTGGCTGCCCTTGTCTGAAGATGTGACAAAGTTCCTCGCGGCCACGATGGGCTTTGTGCTGTTCGGTCACTGGTCCTGTTTGCCCTCACTCCCCAGGCAGAGCACCACGGGCAGGCGTTCTGGCTGTCACGTTGTTCTCAGAACACCCACTCCTCTGATCTTAAGCAACAACACCAACCTGCCTAATAAGGTGCCCTGCTGCATGTTCCCTTTTTGTGCTTCATGCCAGCTACCGGCCAGGAATATCGCATCACTGCACAGTAATGTTTCCATTAATATAAGTGCGATTTCCTGGTGCTCCATATCCCTTTATCTTGTGCTCATATGCACAACAGCCTGTATCTCTGCTGTGCAGAAGGATGCATCCAGAAGTCATTTTCTTTCTCTTGTAATATGAAAGGTTTTTCTGAAAGAGTAACTAGTGAAGTGATGAGAATCCTCCAGGCTTTGAAGTCTGAGCTTTGCTGGTGTGATTAGTTTAAATGACTCATTTGCCATATAGGGAAGTGGTATTGATGGGTTTCGGTTCCTTCACCCCCCTCTTCTGTTTTGAAATTTGATATCTCCCAACAAGTGCTATTTGGAGCAAGCTCAAAGCTGCTGTTGTGTTTCCCAACAGGAGCCCTCCAATATATGTGCAAAGAGGAAATTATCTGGCATTTCTGAGCTGTTCTTTTGGTTGCCCATGCGCTACTTTACAATGAACGTGTTTGAGAAGATGGTGGTGGGTGTATAATACAGGCTTAGTTGGAATCTTTCCTCTCCAGAAGCCTAGGGCACTTCTCAAGATACATGTTTCTGAGTCATAGAGTTAGACAATTGCAAATGCTTACAAGAGCAGATCCAGGTTCTCTATGCACCCAGCTGGACCTTTTCTGTAACAGCTATTCAGCTCCTCAGACAGTCTCCCACAATGAGGATTTATCTTGGTGTTTGTTGCCTCAGTCTCATCTCCTCATCAAAATGAGCTCCCAGCCAACATAACCAAGACACATCTGCCATTTATGCGGTCCAAACTTCCCTGTGGCTGGATATTAAGACGGACTGCATGATGAGAAAAATCACTTATACTGAAGTGCACGCAAAACACACAACACACAAAACAATCAATCCTAGAACTCATCATAAAAAACATTTTAGTCTCTCAAACCCTCTTGTTACTCAACTACTCTGTTTCTGCTTTCAGCCCAGGAACAGAGAGGACAGTAGGAACCAGAGATAGGTGTAAGCTGTAGAGGCATTGAGGGACCAGTGTATTTCTGTCATTTAAAGTCTGGCTGGAGTGTTACTTTTATGGGTTTGAATTTTCCTGTGGATAGTCATCTGCATGCTGACAGCCCAACATCCGTATGGACTGGGTCCAAAAAGGCTTGCCAGAGCATCACTGTTGAAACCTCCTATGACTCTGTGTGCAGTGAGCATGGTCTGCTTTAGCTGAGCAGGACTTAATTGCAATCATGGGATACTTTAAGTCAGGCTGAGCACTCATCCTCCCTCTTCTTACAGCCCAACAACTGCGAAAGCAAGCTGTCTCACTGAGAGTCTGAGGATATAACATCTGGGTCTATGGTTTGTGCTAAAAAAGAGCACAGACTTCACATACATATGTTTAGAAAACCTACGACAAAGGAGTGTTAAAATGACAAAGTTAAGTTCACAAAAGTTGAGCTTTCCTATGTTTCCTGTGCAGCCTTGATTCAGCTATGTTACACACCTGAATTTTGTTACTCTGTAATTATGGAATTCCACACTATATTTTTTTTCTTGGGACCTTTGCTTCATTTAAAACCTAGCATAATGAAGTGTGTTCTGGAGATAAATCAATAGTCTGTAGTGAATGAGCACCAAAGCCTTTCCTGTTGCAGAAACTGAAGAGCACATAGCCAGTGATGGAAGGATCTGCAGAAGGAAAAATGATGTTTTTACGATGGCTTTCTCTTGTGGCAAGTGAATAGCAGAGAAATGGATTTTATCTCCACATGTGCCAGAGAACTCTTGATTCTGAGCATCCTACTTGAATCAAACGAAACTTTTCAAGGCTGTTTTCTACTTCTGAGTTTGTCTTTTTTTGCAGTACACAGCTAAGACCCCAGGGCTGTAAACTGCGTAATTGTTGAGCAATCACAGTTCCAGCTGAAGCCACTGGGATCTTAATCTTGAATATACGAAGTACTGTATAATAGTCTGAAAACACAGGTTTTAAACAGCTTGTGTTAGGTACTTAAGTTTAGCTGGTACTTCTTACGCAGTTCATGTTCCATAAAAATGGCAAAAACTATAACCTTAACAACCCAGAAAGTTTATAAAAATGAATGCATTGATGTCTGAAGCATTCATACTATTCTGAGAAGCACCACAGAAAAGCCTATGAAGAAATGAATAATTCTGTTTTCAAAGCAGAATCTGAATAGCGTGCAATAAATAATGCCTGGTGAGAGTGAATAATGAAGGGAAAATAAACTATTGAAAGCTACACATTAGTTGAACATTGTTCATTCTGCGCACTGAATGAGGTAAGGGTCTTAACGGAAAAGAGCATATGTGACAGTGTCATTTACAGTGCTATCGTGGTGCCTGTGCATGAAGCACATGAATTACTGTTTCACAGGCAACCACACCATTTTATGTGCTTGATTAGCAGCCTTTATAATGTAAGCATAGCATAGTTTTTGTGTGCAGTAAATAAGTTACATGGTTTTTAACTCATTTGAAGTCCCTATTTCAAGATCTGAAGGCTCTGAACCCTTTTCAGTTAAATGGTACTAGGGTTATTCTGTTCTTTCATGTGGGGGAACAATATATTCTCCCTGCTTTAGTTCTCTGAAATATGTGAACTATTTTGTCTGAAAGTAAGAAAGAAAATAAAGAGTCAGACTGGTGCAGGTATCTCACATGATGAATTTTATTAACACTGTAAGTGAAAACATAATTCAATCATGGAAAGTACTGGGCAGGTGCTAAGATATCTGTTGGTGACTTCAGTGTTTCCTGTTGTACCACTGTTATTTAGGAACATGGTGGTGGTTCATGCACCTCACAACAGTAGCGACTGGAGATGCCAGACTAGTCTTTTCCTTGGTGGAGTCACCAATCTTATTTATTTATGTCCTATGCTGCTGTTACTCACAGAAAGAAATATGTATAACTATCCACCTTCAAGGATAAAGGGGCAGTTTGGTTAGCCTCCAGGTGGTGAGGATGAATTACTTGGTTTCATGAGTGTTTTTTGTAAACAAATACTGGTTAACAACGATAGGATTTCAAGGAGACTCTGTGGAAGACAGCAATGCAGTATATAGAGATCTGAGCTGGACGGAAGTGAATCATGTGAGGTGTTGAGGTTGCTCACAAGGTTGTTGTGAGCATGGCTTTATATCAGGTTCACTGCTGCTTAGATAAATATTAGTGCTGATGACACAGGAAGGTGTCAGAAGATGGTGGTCAGTCTGCCTTTCCATATGGCAGAAGACAGAGAATTTGGCATTTGCTGAAAGCCATGAACAGCCTCGAGGTTATTAAGTAATAAGCTCCTCTGCCCACAACAATAATTAAAGAAAGGCTACCATTCAACTTAAATTTTACTTTTCAGTCTTTTTTAGGGGTACTCTTCAGTTTTTGCCCACTGACAAATTCCCATTCTGCTGTGCAGGACTCAGGCACTGGCTTATTTCAAGATAAATTCTCTTAACTACTGGTATCTTTTACACCTGAATCCTGGTAAAAAAAAAACCCAAACCACCATGTTGTACTATGTTCATTGTTTACTCTTGCATATAATCACAGGAATGCTCTCTTGCCCTTTGAGTTTCCTCTGAAGATGGATGAATTCCCAGAGATGTCTAAAGCAAACGAGGGGGCTTTAACTTAACATGAGAACAATGACAATTTAAAAATTTTATAAGGGTGCCAACCATGCTGGTTTAATTTTTGATAAGGGATGATAGTATGTTTCTGCATTTTTAATAAGGAGACTGACAAAAGAGTTGTTTAAGCTACCTAGAGAGACAAACTTTTACAGCCAGACTGCAACCAATTCAAATGTTAATGGTAAAGATACCAGGACAGTCTGTCTTAAAGGATTGTCATGAAATACTCACTAGTCTTGCTGCATAAAAGTCAAAAGATTACTTTTGATTTGCAGACACATTATACAATGCTTTCAGATTCTTAAAATTGATTTGGAAATCATTTTGATATTGTGAAAAAACTGATGTAATAAAATCCATGAAAATACCACTCCACACTGCAGGTAAAACCAGAGAGAACTTAACTCTACTGGATTTCTGTTTGTTAAGGGAAGACTTTGATTTTATATTACCAGAATTTTATATGTGTTTCAGAAAAATAAGTAACCTCAGGTTACTAAACTCTTAAGAATATAATGTACAAGAAAAGATTACTGCTGCCATTGGTACAAATTTCATTTTCATTATGATCAATAGATCATAACACAAGCATAAAAGGCAGAGTAATATTTAATTTTTTTTATGTGCACAGTCTAGCTTTACAGATTATCCTTGCCTAAGAAGAGCGATGTTTATCCATGAAACATTTATACTATGAGCACCACTGCAAGAAATGTGACTGGACACTTTTTGTCAAGGTTGGATTTGTGCACTTTAGCTATTTGGGGGGGGGGGGGGGTGGAGATGAGTTGTGAATTGAGACCTATCATCATCCATGCATCAGATACGCTACATGGATTGAATGGTAAGAAGGGGTCAGTTGATGGGGAATAGGGCTTTTGACATGGTTTCTGTGCATGCAGGGCCCTACTGCCTGGTACACTCCCTAGTTGCAAGGCAGTGTCATGGCCTATATACCAACTATGTCTTCTCTGCAGTGGATCACAGAGCAGTCTGACCATCTGCATCCTGCATATGTGACCACAAATGGGGAGAAAGAGGTCACAGTGCAGACCTGCCTGTGGATTTGATAGGAGCCTCACTGTGGGGAGTGTGCAACAGGGGAGAACTACATTGCTCTCAGCTCTGTGGATAAGATGTACAAGGCCTTTGGTTGCCTTTCTTGGGCCTGTTCAGCCATTTCTCATTTTTCTTCCCTCTCTAAAATAGGTCCTGCATAAATTTTCCTGGCCTGGCAAATTTTTGAGAGGCCAATAATGCAGTTAGACCTTAGATGAACATGAATAATAGCCTGTTTGCACAGCTGATAACTGAGCTGTAAAAACGAATCTGCTCCCAGATGAAACTTGACATGCAAAATCTAAGCTTGGGGAGCAATTCTTTGTACGTATTCTGAAAAAAAAAAATTTGCTTGGACTGCTTAATTTTTATTCATTCTTAAAATAAAAAACCCTACAGGAGGGTCAGCAGAGAAAGCTTCTATGTTTTGACATCACACTTGAAAGTAGCTTTAAACATAAAATAGAGCAAATGTTTAATCTGTAATAAAGTTGAATCTGCTCATTTTGGAGAAGAACAATGGCCGAGGGTCGAAGCTTTGGGTTCTGCAGTTGCCAGATGGGATCATTTCCAAAAGGGAATTTGGATGGTAATCAGTGTCCGCTGGGATCCATGCCCACTGCTCCGAGTCCGCGTGCCACAAAGGAGAGATTAGGGGCAGAATGAGAATGTGCAGGGCTGGCACGAATCAAAGGGACTCCCTGTAAAACCTATTACATCTGCGCTCTAAAAAATGCATAGAGAAACTGACAGTCAGGAAAATGCAGTTTTGATTGTGCTTTGATGGCTGGGAAGCTAAAATTGTGTGGGTGGGTGGCTAAGTGTAACTCCATGTCCATGCCAGCTTTATTTGACTGAGAGCGCCAGAGTCAGGCCAGTTTTCATTGTGCTTTCAGGACTTTCAGAGCAGCAGGATAAATAAAGGAATGAAATGGGGAAATGAATTTATAGACTTTGGTTGTCAAATGATTAACAAAAGGCCCAAACGTTGGTGTTTTGTTCTATTGATTTTGTTTTGGCAAGGCAAAGATAAGATTGTGAACCTGTACAAAGGGAGGTGGCCTTTACTTCCCTCTGTGTCTTTGTGATGGCTGGGTGATTTGCTGAATTGAAGTTTCACTTTCAGACTGAAAGCAGGTGTTACTCTACACTGAATTATGAGATGCAAACACTATACCATGGTTTTGGGACCCACGGAGTTGGCTAGTATTAAATCAAAACAGACCCCAAATGTTTGGGTGGGAATATCTGAATTTCTCCAATGTCTGCTTTGCAATGGTAAGAGAAACAATTTGCTTCCCAAATGAAGTTTCAGGTGAACTACAATGACTTGTCATGATCTTTGGGAGCCCATATTAGTCCCTGAGGCCTGTGCCCTCTAGCAGGTGAATGTGCACATGGTTTGGTCCTAGCCATCCAAACCAGCTGAAGAACATAGGCTGCTTTAATCTGATCTGGCCACAGGATATGCCATTTTCCAGGGGAAAGGGAACAGCTGTGCAGGGCTGTGAGGTTAGCTGCAGCCCTTCAGTGCTCTCCTCCAGCACTTTGTGTTGGCCTGGTGTTGCCCTTCTGTCCTCCTAGGGATCATGGGCCTCCTTCACAAGTACCAAGACCAACCTTTGATGACTACTGGACAACAAATATCTATCAATCCTACCAAGTGGCACAGGTTATATTGAAATAGAAAAGTTATTTAAAAAATAGTGACTCTGAGATTAGTTTGGACATGTTTAAGCTTTCTAAAAAGTGAATGCAAGGGAGACAAGGTCTTTCTGAGACAATAGTAGGAGTCTCATGAGGAAAAATTAAAGGGTTTTGACCAAGTGCTGTGGAAAGTGCTTGTGGAAGTCCAAACTGTATGAGTCTGACAAGATCTGTGCAGACATACAAATGCATAAATACTGTGCTGTATCAGAGCCATAGGAGAACCCAGGGCTGAAGCACAAGAGGTGCAGCAAATCAAAGACCAGCTGAATTAGTAGGAGTTGTTTTAGGTTGGTTTAGACTACAAGTCTACACACAAATATGCTTGTATTCTTTCAGGCTTGATCCATCTTGGTTAGAAATTAATATCTGTGGAACTGAGAGACACTTTTGCTTTTGAAGAAAGAATTGGGGATGGGGGAATATTTTGAAGGGTGTACTAATAAGGGTAAGAGGAGAGCTGTTTGTGCTTCTAGAAACTACGTCTCTAGGACATGTTATTCTGAAGTGCATCTATCACTTGATGCTTTATGTGATATGACAAAATGCCACAGGGATTTATCCATCAAGTGCTGTTGTTGCAACATGGTATAACAGGCAGGAAATCTGTAAGGACATGATTTCTGAAACTTTGTTTAAAAGAACTGTAGGCTCTGGGAGTGCACACACACATGCCTATCACTCATACAAGCACGGATTCTACGCATGGCATGAGCTCTGCCCTAACATTTGTGAGAAAAGGTTTGTCAGCTTCAAAGAAACAAGGTTTTTACAACTCAGTTACATTTCTTCACTGTGAGGGTAGTGAGGCACTGGAACAGGTTGCCCGGAGAAGTTGTGGATGCCCCCTCCCTGGAAGTGTTCAAGGCCAGGTTAGATGGGGCTTTGAGCAACCTGGTCTAGTGGAAGGTGTCCCTGCCCACAGCAGGGGGGTTGGAACTGGATGATCTTTAAGGTCCCTTCCAACCCAAACCATTCTGTGATTCTATGACAACTCTGCTCAAATGCATGTAAACAAGGCTGCATTTGTGTGACTCTAATGTATCTCTAATGAAGCTATGCTTCATTACCCAGAAGACACCCAGAAGAATTTTATCACTGACTAAGCAAAACACCATGCAACGTGAGGAAATATTTGAACATCAGGCCTACATTTGCAAGATGATAATCGGATTCTTTTTCTCTTCTGGAAAAAAGATCTCCCAGTGTTTCCCTTTTCTTCCTCTCCTCCCATTCCTCTTTTGGGGGGATTTTAAAAACTAGTTTGATTTCTATACACTTTGAAAAACAAATAATTCCACTCTGACCAAGCTCAAATCTTTTGGTTATGCACAAGACTCCATTCATTCTCTTGTTATTTAGGAACTGAAAGTGATGAGATGGCAATATCTAATGGGATAGCTTTGAAAAAAAATTATTAAAGACAAGCTAGGAAATCAAAAGAGAAAGGAAGAAAAAACCATTCAGAATCTGACCTTGAAAAATTTGCTTTTAATGAGCTTTTACTTTAAAAAAGAAAACAAATGTTGGGTTCATATTCCTTCATAAAGAAAGGCAGCCTTGTCAAGCAGCTATAAGAATTTATGAATTAGACAACTTAGACTCTGCTTGCTGCTTAGCACGAAGGCAATAGATTCAGCACTAGCTTGAAAGCAAGATGGGGTTTAAAGTGTTCTGCTGTCATATGAAATCCATACAAAAATAATGAGAAACATTCAATGCAGACATCATCCTAAATTCCCATTTGGGTATTATTTTTTTCATTGATGTTGTAATTAATGCTAAAATAATTTGTCTGTGAGCCTTCAAGATGCTTACAGCTTTCCAGAGGGCTGCTAGGAGCTGAGGGAATTTTGCACCTCACAGAACCAGTCCTTCTTTCCGCTTCCACCATCCACGCACAATACACCACTTTTTTGCAGCACTGGGGCCTAAACAAATAAGGTGTGGGAGAAAAACGGAGCAAGCGTCTAGCTCACAGGATTTTTAAAAAGGCAAAATAAAAAAAAAAATCCAGGCTTGGTGCTGCTACTACGTTTCACTGTTTGTGTCTAAGCCCTCTGGGAACCATAGAGCAAACAGCAGCCTGTGATACTAATCTGCTGCTTTACAGCATTGGTATATGGTCACTGTAGAGTTACACGAGACACTGTCAACTTCAGTTTTGCTCCAATTCATGATTCTTTTGTTAGTAGTAATAGGATAAATAGTTTGAAGTGAAACATCTTGAAAAAAACCCACTGTACTTGTTACTAACTATGGCCTCAAGTCTGCATTTCTCTGTTAGCTTTCACGGTGATTAGTCACTGTACGACAGCAAAGAGTAGATCAGTCTATAGCAGTGCTCCTCTAGCATGGAAAAGATCTTGCCAGACACCTAATCCTCACTTTTTTCCTTCTCAGTCCCTTCATTCTTGTGCTCATTAAAATTAATGGGAAAGGTCCCTATTGTGACTGTAGGTTTGGTTGCACTCAAAGATCTATTGTCTAGGGATACTGCTATGGCAAGGTGTTCAGCTTTGGGGTGGGAGAGAAGGGCAGAAGCCTTCTGTGTTAACTCCTCTCTAGCTCAATAAAAACTTTACCAATGGACTCCAAAGCACCTCATCTCTCCCCCCTACTCCCTTGAAAGAGCTGCTATAGAGAGGCAGGAGCAAGAGCACGAAGTGGAATAAGATGGATTTGAAGCCATACTGGAAAATTATTCTGAGTAACTCAGCGTTCTTCAGCAAGCCAGCTTCCCAGGGGGCTGCTCTTCCCAGCTATTTTTACATTGCCGGAGTACTGCTGCCAGAGTACTGCTGAATGGCACTGGGTAATATTTCAGGTGATTTGCTAAGGAAAACCAGGAGGTGGTAGTTAAAGTGGACTAACTTGGGTTTGCAGTTATATATATATATGTGAAAGTTTAAGAGTGGTTGTAAGTCAGAATTGCTCTGAAGACAAGAATCCATGAGTGTGAGATATGGACAGTTATATATGCATGTGTATATGCAGTTAGTGAATGCGATGCAGTGTGTTTTACATCTAAGTGGAAGCTTTGGTCACTAAATGTTGCAGTCTCATACCTGGACAGTAAGTACCACTGAGATTTTGTTTGGCCAGCAGTGTGGCAGTGTTATATCATACTGCTACTTAGGCTTGAATAAAGAAGAACTGAGTGACAGTTTTAGGACAAAGAAGAATTATGACTATGGAAGTGAGAGATTCTGGCTTGTAGGAGAGACAATTATTGGATCATAAACTGATGGGGTTTGTAGTTTGATTTAAATCTGATTGTGTGATGTCCTCCTTTCTTTATGAGTCCATGAGCTAACTAAAAATAAGGATATCGTTAGAAGACTCTGAGTGTGCTAAGGGGGTTAAATTGACATAGGCATGAAACAAGCAAAAGAAAAGTCCCAATGGCTGTGAAAGGTCCCTAGAATGTGAAAGGGGAAGATGTATCCAATAGACAAAGTAGTACAGAGCATGGATTTAAATAAGAAATACGAAAAGCAAAACAGCAAACAGCTGACTTAGGGGATTGGAGTCCTCTGGAAAGAAGTTGAAGTTAAAAGAGAATCAAATTAATCTAAGAAACAAAAGAGATTATAGAAGATATTGAACAAAGCATTTTAAAACAATGAAAGTTGCAAAAATAAGAGCACAGAAAAGGGGTATCAATCTATGGACACCATTTAGTCAGGTACAAATAAAAACATGAATTGGAAAAAAACCCTAAAGAATTAGAGCCCTAACTTGCTTTCATGTACGTGAAAGAGGATTTGTGCAAATGGAAAGTACTATCACCTGTCATTAAAAGTGCCCTTACAAAGAGACAGATGGGGATGGCCACAATGATGTAATGGGGCTGGAGGGTAAAATGTTCATGAACACCGATGCTACAGTAACAGTGGTCAAAGGCATGAATTAGGGGAAATTCCTATAGCCACATGGACAAGACTGGAAGTATTTAAGGAAGTTAGTAGGGGAAAATTTTTAATTGAAAGCTCTTGGAAATCAGTCTAGGGAAAACTATGAAAAGAGGGGAAGTAGCAGAAACGTTTCTGTGCAGTTTAAAATGGGCAGATTTTGAAGAAATTAATCAAAAGCGAAAGACTGAAGTATCTTAACAGATAAAAACAGTAAGTAGAACATTTTAAAACAGCGTATTAAACACAGTACAAACAAAAGTAGGCTTGGTAGTCCCAAAAGTAGGAAGGAAGGTTGTGAAAACTGTTAGTCATTTTGAGCACAGTAGGTAAAAGCCAGGAGCTATGTAAGAGTCTTAGGGACAAGTCCCGATCAGAATTGAACTTGTATTTATGCTCCACTGGGTTTGTGGCTTGTTTTGTGCCTCACTTAGTAGAAGCAGCAGAAAATGAATTTTAGTTTTAAGTATATTATACAATACTATGTATAGCTGAAAACTCACAGTAGTTTTGGCAAGAGAATTTTTTTTTTAAATGTAAATAATATTGCAGGTACTGACATATCATTTGGCAGTTTAAGGGATGTGGCTGCTAGTGCATTGGTTCAACTAACTTTAATTAAAAGGTTTAATTTAAATATCTGTTTGCAAAACATATTACGTTAGCATTTCTAAAAGCCATAAGGGGATAGAAGGAATTAGATTAGTTGAAAGACAAGACTGAAAAAGTCAGCCTAATGGACAGGGGATATTTTCAAAGGTTATTATACAAATAGAGGAGGACAATTTTTTAAATGTCCTTTTGAAAGAAAAAAGAAATTTATTGTGGAAGGACATTAAGTTGTTTGGGGAAAAAGGCAGTGGCATTAGTACAAATAGCTTAGGAAACTTGGTCTCCATGGCTTGAAGAGTTCCGGCCCAGTGGAAGTATAGTATACTAGTCCTGTTCTTTCTCTTCCTTGACAGTCTGTCATCTTTTTTTTACATTTAGCAAAGATTTTATTGACAAAAAAATGAAGCACCTGCCATTCTTCTATACTTGAGAGAGCTCTCTTTGGTTGGGGCTGTCTCTCTGACAGTGGTCACAGGGCAGGGGAGGTCCACGGCTTCTTGACATTCCTGATTTTGAGTGGCAGTAAATAAGCCAGGGTAAGTCTGATACTGCTCTAACCTGGCACTATCAAGGCCAGGTTCTCAGTCTTAAAATTAGATGACAAGTGTTGCCCATCTCTAAGTCAGTGTGGATGGTGTTGGTCACCTCATCTTGCACGGCTGGTCTGTGGCCTCATCAGCTGCAGTGTGGTGAATACTAAAATGTTCCTGGGTATTGTACACCGGGTGGAAGTGCTTGTAGCGTGTTGTTCAAGATGGACTTTTGGTCTGAACCTGTGAGGTAGTGTTCTGCAAAACAAGGGAAAGCGTACATATGATGGACAAAGGCTGGAAACACCAGACGAACTTCCACTAAACTAAGTTTGGTGCATTGCTTTTTACATCCTTCTGAATGATTTTTCCAATTCGAATACAATCTGTGATTGGAAGGGTGTGTATATTCACACCTGTGTGAGTAAACAACAAAAGAACCTGGTATACTAATTCAAGCCTGCAGAAAATCCAGTGTGCAGGGTATCAGTTATTCATCATGACACTGAAGAGACTTCTCTGATGTATAAGCTGTAGCTGTCATGAGAAACATATGGATCTAAGTGACCAATTGTTGAAAAATGTAAGTATGGAAAAAAGATCTGGGTTCTGTGTCAGGAAAAAAAAATCCAGCTATAAAAATAATTTTGTGAAACAGATCAAAGAAACAGTGATGAACGACGCAGAGCTAGCTGATGGGAAGCTCCATCTGGATGGAGCTCTATAAAAATAGCATTTCACTGTTTTGATGTACCTCTGTTAATGGCCAGCTGATTTGTGTTAGTTTGTGTTGTTTAATGTGCAGCAGTGTGTGACCAGAAGTAGAAGCAAATTAGCAGAATTACACATACAGCAGGTTATTGAACTGTCCCTTCCTTCACAGCACTTTGACATGGTCTGAGAGCCTCCTGCTCTCATCTTATTTGTGCCCTGGCGATGAGGCTGCCCCATTGCTGGTTGGTCTGCCTGAACTTTTAGGATGACTTTGTTTTGTTATTAGATAGAAGTAGAACATACCAGTCACTCAGATGGAGAGGAAAAAAAGAGTTGACACAGCAGCCTGAGCCTAATTCTTAATAAAAACTATACAAAACAGCCAGTGGAGAAACAGTCTGCTACAGCAGGAGCCTGTACTCGCTTGAGAAGTGTTGAATAAAGCTGGGTCACGCTTATGCTATGGACCCACCAAAAAAATAAGGAACATGTAGTTCAACTCCGTGCTGGTCTTCTAAAAATCATGAGGGTGGCACTGTGTTCCTAAGTTTACTTACATTACTTTTAAGCTGAAATATTTCCATGCATGGCAAGAGCATACATTCTGTGCTACACACCTGGAGCTAGTAAGGACCAAGCAGGGGCAGAACAACGTGAAGCAGAGGTACTTCACACAACATGTAGAGCTAGGGAGCTCCTTCCTTCAGGATGTGACTCCTGCTAAAGCTTTTACTTACAGTACATTTGAAAAGGAACTGATATTCATGAAAACTTATTCAGGACTATTTGAATACAAAGACACTACCGCTGTCTCACTAAGTCCTGGAGCCACTAATGGCTGGAAGATATGAAACTTCTGGGCAAGCATTGCTATGTGCTGGCTCTGGTCTTCCATTCGCTCTCAGGCATCTGCTGTCAGCTGCAGTGTGGGTCCGAATGAGCTGGAGAGACCCTTGGTCTCACCTACCATAACCAGGCTTGAGATTAGGAGACAGACTGGTTTATGTGTGTCAAATCTATAAGCAAACTCAGTTGCCAACTAGCAAATGCAGTATATTAGAATGTATTTTGTATATGGTGGTTACTAAATGTTGCATATTAGCTGTTGGAGACTTACTGTTTGGCCAAATGTCTGTGCTGTTGCTTTACAGATTTCCATACAGTCTGGATAAAAGAAGCATGAGTTCCTGTTCCAGTTTCTGACTCAAGAGGTGATCTCCTGGAAAAGACACACCTTGGGAGGTAAATTAATGGTCTTAATTAACTATTGGAACATAATGGATAAAACTAGATTTAATTTCTCTTACATACCAAATGGGTCCCCTTGCCCAATTTACTTCCCCTTTAGCACCTCTAGTTTCCTTCTTGCCTCTGCAATTCCTTGGAGACACATATGTCCACAAGATGGTACTAGGCTACAAGTAGCCTCTCCAATGGCTGGTCAGTGAAGGCTGTTGAAATTGCTGTTGGTCGGGTGTCATCAGAGCAATTCACTCAAAGAAAGCTTATTAATTTTGTTTTCTGTAAGAGGCATTCAAGCCAAAATACCTGTTTGGGTTTTTTTAATAAAACAAAATTCTGGTAGGAATTGTAGCAAATCATTGCTGTGACTGATGCTTTGCACACTCACACCTGTTTCATACTGGATAGC
Organism: Haliaeetus albicilla; assembly: GCF_947461875.1. Taxonomy (NCBI): domain Eukaryota; kingdom Metazoa; phylum Chordata; class Aves; order Accipitriformes; family Accipitridae; genus Haliaeetus; species Haliaeetus albicilla. The sequence continues at coordinate 6,722,126 of NC_091490.1, forward strand.
TTCATTGCTGTCTTCGGAGCCACTTCCAATTTAAACCAATTTAGGAAAGAGAAGAATGAGGCTAGGAATTATGGTGGCTTTATGAATCTGTGTTTTGGCACATTTAAAAAAGATAAATTTGACCTAATGTATTATAAATACCTCATTTGCTTTAAGCAATTATTGTAATCTATCACATTGATCCAGCCAACACAAACATGCGCTACATTTTGCATGCTAAAAAATTGTTCAAAAAGGCTTGAATTGTTAATACTCTATAAGCTGCTACTGAAATAGCTCAATGATTAGCTCTTCTCCTCTTCACATGATTCAAACGCATTAGTGACACTACTGACTAATGACTTGCGAAATTTTTGTTAAAGGCACAGGTGTGTTTTTAAATGGCGGACCAGTTCCGAAGTCAAGGGCATTTCAGGGTTTGAAACTAAAAAGTTTTATTACATTGGATTATGTAAAATTAGTGCTTGATTTTTTAAAAAAACCAACACACCACATATAACCATGTTAATCCCACTGTGATGTTAGATTCAAGTTACTCCTGAAAAATCTCTTTTCATAATAAGATTACTGAAATACTCTTAATCCTGACTGTAAGAACAGTGTTAATTAAAGACGGTGAACTGCTTTCTCATCAGCACTGTGCAAATGGACTGATAAACACGGCCCCGGACAGCTTGTGAAACATTTCCTTTGTAGTTACTGATCAAGCCGCATGTGCTTGAGCAGTACCAATGGCGAGCCGGTCCTGCGGAGGGAGATTGCCACCTTTAGCGTACTTCGTGCTTGTTTCAGTAATGTGAACGCAGTTAAGTGGGGATGACCACATCAGTATGGTCATAACGAAATCCCTCAGTGGGAGACCCGAAGCAATGAGGAGAGCACGCAATTTGTGACTCAAGGCCATTCGAAAGAGTCCACGTGTTTAACCGACTTAATAGAACTAAGATCATGAATGAGGCCGCCATTGTAACTGGGCACACGGAGGGAGGCTCACGACCTGAGGGCCCGACCCTGCGTGCGGGGTACAGACCGGCGCCGCCCTGCCCGTCCCAGCGAGAGCTCCGGGGTTACCGCGGCGGGGCCCGGGCCTGCCCCGCTCTCCCCGGGCCCTGTCACCTCCCGCAGCCGTGGCGGCGCTTCGCCCGTCGCGAAGCGGCGGCAGGTCAGCCCGGCCGCCGCGGCGGCCAAGGCCACCGTCCTCGGCAGATAGGCCTGGGAACGTGCGCCCCGGCGCGCCGTGTGCCATCCGCGGGGCTTTCGGTGGCCGCCGCCGCACCGGCGTGCCGAGAGAGGCGTCCCGCAGGTGTTTCTCGGGGTGCGGCCCCTTCCGGGGCTCCTCCCGGCGGCGGGGCTCGGCGCTCGGGGCGGTGTGCGGGGGGCGCCGCTCCCTCCGGGGGCAGCGGCAGGCGGCGGCCGGGGCCGTGCCGAGCGGCGGCGCGCGGGGCCCGCCCAGCGGGGCGCGTCACGGCGCGGCGGCGGCGCGCGGCGGGGCGGGGGCGGCGCCGGCCGCAGTCGGCACGGGGCAGCGAGCGGCGCGCCGGTTTGCGCGCACCCCGCACACGGCGCGCTGCCACGGAGGGAGCGAGCACCATGTGCCGGCCAGCGCTCGCCCGGCTGCTGCTCCTCCAGCTGCTGCTGCTGAAGCTGCACCTCGGCAAAGGTGGGTCCGGCGCGGCCCGGCGGCTCTCCCTCAGCCGCCGGGGCGGCCGCGGCGTGCGGCAAGTGCGCGCCTCGCCTCGGCGCTCTCGGGGAGGTGGGGGGGGGAGGCGAGCGTCCTGCCTGCCCGGGCACCCAGGGGTGTGCGGCCGCGGGCACCCGCTCGCCGCCGTGCCCCGCGCGAGGGTTGGGACCTGCGGAGGGTCGGGCGCGCTCGGGGGTTGCGATCTGCGGGGGCCGGGCACGCTCTTCAGCGGGCGAATGCAACCCGGCCGCTCGTGACAGGAGCTGCCACCTTTAATCCCTTTCTGAGGAGATTTGTGTCTCATCGAAGCAGCGCTGCACCGTGTCTGCAAAGCAGATTTGCTCCGTCCCCGTCCGCTCCCCCCCTCCCGCCCTCAACTTTAGTTGGGTCAGTTCCCTTTTCCCGGGACGGCGCCGGTGCCTCTTGCCCCCCGCGTCCCCAGGTATCTCGCTGTGCGTTTCGCCCCGGTAACGGACGCGCAGGAGGTCCCGGCATCGGTGTGCTTTATCATTTTTCTTTGTCTTTTGCATTTCGGGCTCAACCGTCTTCTATTCCCAGGCTCCTTTTGCCCCTGCCTTTAAAACAATGCGGGGAAGCCCGGGAACGGTCCCTTTTATCCCTGCACAAAGCAGCTTCGGCATCACCGCCGTCCTCCCGCGGAGGCGCGTCTCCCCCAGCCCCGCACCGAACCGCTCTGCCCTGGCGAGCCCAGCCCCAGCCCCCCACCCTCGGCCGGCGGCTCCCGGCGCCCTGCCCGGCTTGTGCGCGGCCGGGGCCGGGCGGCGAGGCGGCCCCGGGGTGCCCCTGCCGCCCCGCCGTGGGAGCGCGCCCCGCTGACCCAGGCGCGGCCCCGTGTCTCGCAGGCGCCGTCAAGGAGTGCGAGGAGGACCAGTTCCAGTGCCGGAACGAGCGGTGCATCCCCGCCATCTGGAAATGCGACGAGGACGACGACTGCTCGGATAACAGCGACGAGGCGGATTGCCGTGAGTGTCCGTCCCCCGGCACGGTGGGGCGGGGAGCCGGGGATGGGGGGGCCCTCCCCGCGCCTAGCCTGGAAGGGCGCGCTTCCCAGCTGCGCTGCGCCTCTTTTTTATGAATGAATGAATGAAGTCGCGCCGTCCCCGGCTCCGGCCCCGATTGGCTGCCGGGAGCAGCAGATCCATGACGCGGAGGCCGGGCCCGCCGCGGGCTGCGCTCCGCGTCGCGGGGTAGCGGTTCCTCGCTGCCGGCCGCGGCCGGGCTGACTCGGCCGGGGACACCCGGAGGGTGACGCGGCCGCTCGAGTCCGGCGGATGCGCTCACCTGGCAGCTCCTGGCCGTCTTCCTGCCCGCCGTGAGGTTCCGCCCTCGGCTCCAGCAGCGTTTCTGCTCAGAGCGTCTAAAGGGAACGGCGCAGGGGAGTTGGGAGAGATGTTTAACCCCGGGGAGCCCATGCTTAGGGCCAGTGACAGGTGGTCACGTGAAACGCAGCTTACTTTTAAGCGTCCCACACGATGTGGAGTTGGTGTGAATTTTGTGTTTAAATAGGTGTTTGCAGTCATGGTGAGGAGAAGGGATGTGAACAAGTAGTGCTGCTTGGCAGTGTCAGCTGCGTAACACAGATTCCCTGGTAGTGTAAGGGAAGAGAGAGCAAGGAGATCTATACTTTGAATCCTGAGAAGATGGCAGTCTTGCCTTCTCCTTTGGTGTGGCCCTCGTGCATGTGAGTGGCACCCAGTAAACTTTGGGTAGTTCGTAGGGTTGTGCTGTTATTACCTCTCTGTTATTTTGCTTACAGCTTCTGACAGCCTAGGAGAATTTGTCTCAACCGTGGAGTGTAAGAAGCATCTGTAAAAGAAGTTATGGAGCCTAAGTCTTAAAGAGAAGTATCTTTAATTTGGAGTTTTAAGTTGCAAATATTGTAGCAAGTACCATGTCTCTTGAATTATCTCTGTAGGACAATAGACGTGATGGGAACTGCTGTTTCAGAGGTTGGGATCGTGGCTGGAGTAGCATCTTGAGGAACAGATTCTGCACCCTGCACTCCACACTGAAGAGTAGGTTTGTGGCCTGAGCTCCTTGCCTAGCATGAGTGAGTGGGTCAGTATCTGGGCTGCTTTTTTATCTTTCCCTTTTCCTTGTGATCCACCCTCTAAGCATTGTGTCAGAAAAGAGAGTGTAAAACAACATCCTGCTGAATATCAGCTCTGTGTGAATTGTGCTGTGTTAGAATGGTTAGATGGATAGTTGCATCTGATTTAGTTTTATCTCAGAGGTTTTTTACAGTTGTTGGGTTTGGGGTTGGTAAAAATATGATGGCTAGGTTGTGGTAGAATGGTGACTTTTGTTAGGAAAAAGAATTTTTGGATGTGGAGACATCAGGAAGAGTTCTTCACTTTAATCTGAACTTGGCATTTATTATTGATTGGGGAGCAGACTACAGAAATTACTCATGGACTCTTAATTTAGTTCATATATATATATATAGACTTTGCAGTTCCTTCTCCAAGCAGTCTGAAAGACATTTAAATTGCATTTTCACAGACATTTTTCTCGCTTACATTGTTCTGAACACTGTCTTATTTAAAAAATGCATACCACTTTTCAGCATATATAATGTTTAGAGTTATACTCACTGGGTGAAAGAATACGTTCCATGCATTTTTGTTTCTAGAGATCACCTCTGTTATTATTGCTGTAATAAACAGATATTTATTTAAAAGCTATTTTATGAACATATATGATGAATGAAACTGTTCTGGAAAACTCAGCATGCTGGAGTGGTGATGGAGAGGGAAAAGAATGTGCAGGTAGCCTGCTGGTAAAGAGTACTGATATGGACCCTGATAACCCCTGTAATTACTTGCTGATGCCTTTTTCCAGGGTTGATAACATATATGTAATATCTCATTGCTGCTTGTGTATATCCTCTTTTGTTGAAGAGATAGGATGGTCTTCATCTGTGTTAAGAATTGGTTTATGAAACAAGCTTGTCATTGTGGTAGGTGGTCTATGTACACTGGAAGATTTTGTAGCCAAGAGTATCTTAAATAGTGCTGGAAGGAGGTATTTTTTCTGGCAGCACTCCTTGTGCTTTCTACTAGAAGCCATCTTTGTGTACGACTGACATTGTTGGGGTTTTGGGGGTTTTGTTTGTTTGTTTCTCCCCCCATCCTCTGCCCCCCTCCCCCCCGCCCCGAGCTTTGCTGGTATAATGTTGGTTTTTTTAAAGGAGTTTTAAACTCTGAGGAGAATGTCTCAGTAATCATCCTGTATCATCTCCTTGGAATTGCTTTCAGTTCAGTAATTTTCTGTTGTGCTTGGTAGTTATCTGCCATAGGATTGATGTGTGAGTTAATATGGCAAATATAGGAACTGAAGCATGCAAAAGTAATGATCTCAGCTCTTACACAAATCAGATTACTCAGTACTGGTTTGTAAGGCGTGTTAAGTTTATTGTAGGTTCCTCAATAACCACCTTCTTATATACCATAGGGCCAAATTCCTCCCTGGTATGTGGCAGTTGGCTAGAGGTTTTACTTCTGGGAAATTAATGAAATCAAGAAAACCAGACTGGATTCTTTTCTTTAAGAAAAAAAGCTGTTTAACACGTTTTCTTAACTTTAACTGATGTTGCTGATGAAGGCAGAATTTATGAGCTCTCTGGCCACATGGTTCACTTGTGATAGCAGTAGATGCTAGGTGCATGTTAGAGAAATGAGATTTGTTGCTCACACTATTTGGATTATCATGCATTGGTTGTTTTTGTAAGATACCCACTGTGATACAGTCTAGACCGTGTATATCACTTTGGTTCAATTTAAATTATCTTTACAATTTTAGCATACTCCCAGAAACATCTTTAGAGTTGAAACTTCATGCCTCTTTCGTCTTCCTCATTTGAGCAACTATCAGTTCTGCATATGGTGCATATTTCATATCACATATTTCGGTGTTGCCAAGTCCTTTTAGTAATGTTGATGATGGTCAAAGGACCACCAGAAAAAGTAAATGACTCGCAGTATGAAGACAAAGTGCTGAGGATTTAGGGAAAAGCAGGAAAATAGGGATTGCAGAAAGTGCCTTGCCTGTTGGGGGAAGGTAAAAAAAGAAGCAAATAGATGTAGGCAGCAAGTAAGTATGAGTGTAGTTACTGCCTTACAAGAAGTAAAAGGAAACAAATCCTGGTAGCAAAAGAACTGTAGCAAAGGAAGCTACCAGGAAAAAAGGAGGCAGTGCTCATTTGTCTGTAGACGTGTGGCTTGTGAAGTGTTAACAAGAAAGAAGGAGATACTAATTTGTGTGCGTGGTGGAAATACATAAAGTTGTATACAGACTGCTTAAATATGAAGGTGCCTTTTTCCTGTCATGTTTTCAGAAAGTTACAGCATTTTATGGGAAAGAAAAGAAAAAGGAAGTAGAGAAGTTCCTTAAAATGTTCCTGTGTATCTACTGAAAGGAAACTAAGCTCCCAAGAGAAAAATAGTGAAAGTTACGGTGTTTGGACTGCTGGGGAAATCAAGTCTTAAGCTCTGGAATTAGAAGTCTTGGGTAGCTATTACAGATTTTAAATCTGTGTAAGACTATTGACTCTGCTCTGTGCAAAATTATTTGCTTGAGCTCAATGCAGTCTGCGTAGGCCTGACAATACAAAAACCTGGTCGGAATTTTCAGCTTTCACCGTCATGATCTGCACTATATGTGATCCACACAATGAGGACAGGGCTCCAGGGCAGTTTTGAACATGATTTTTTAGGTGAATTTTACTCCTTCCCTGCATAAGCAAGTGATGCTTCTTCCTCTCAGGAAACTCTGGAAAGTCAGGACTGAATTTTAAAACCTATTTCAGAGAATGTTTGGAGATACACGGTCATTGAGACTTTTCCTTAACCGTATAGCAGCAACATTGTAAAACACCAAAGCTATTTTTATAGTGGGAAAAATGTCCGTTTTCTGGGGCACAATGTTTTGGCAAAGGATCACTCCTTGCTGAGGTACTCAGAATGTGGGATACTGGGGTTTGTTCTATGTTGCTTTCAGGATAGGTGTATGCTGCAGGGCTGGGTCTGCCTCAGGGCCTGCAAGCTGTGTGCCCAGGGTGCCTGCTGCTGCGTGACACGTTGCCCAGAATGGAAAATCCTAGAGAGCTGCTTTGATGGGGGAGTGGCTCTTGGAGACTTTTTGCCCAGTTTTGCACGTTTCTTCTTGCTTGCCACTGCAGCCAGCAGAAAACAAGGAAGAACTTGTGAATTGCAGCCAGGCACAATACATTTGACGCAAAATAAGAGCTCTTAGTTTGGTGGTTATGTTTGATAGGATTTTATTTTTCTGCTGCAAGTAGGGTTCACATTATCTTAACCCAGACCTGAGAGTGGGTAGAAGAGACTGGAAGACCTCTGCTTAAATGTTTCACTGTTGATTAATCCTTAAAGGTGGCAAAGAGTATAGTTGCAAAAAGCAAGCAGTAGCTTAACCAGTAAAATGAAACACCAGCTGCAAGGCCACTTCAGCTTTGTAATACCTGCCTGCAGGGGGACACAGCCAAATGCAGAATTACTATTTCTCTTTTAAAGCTCCATTTTCCATCTTTGTATTGGGATCCTTTCTGTGGTGTTGCTTTCTGGTGAGTACCGTTCGTAGGGTTATTTTATACTGGACAGGACTGAGGCTGCCTCAGGTATGCGATGCAGTCTGAAGGGAGTTATGTTTCAAAGACTGTTCCTACATGTCCAGAATTCAGGGTAAACACGTGGCATCAGCGAACTTCCCCCTACTTAAGCCCTTGCGCTGCCTTGGGGCAACAGAATGTGACCATATAGCTGAGACACGCTTCCCTTGCTATCAAGAGGAAGAAAGACTCCTGTTCTCCTGCTGGCTTTGTGCATAGAGAATCCACAGAGAGTTTGACTCCTGCTGCCTATGTGAAAGCCCAGGAGGCAGCCTGATATTCTCCTTGCTTTTCAGTTCAAATCTCACTACAGCTGGAATTTGGGAATAAAAATACATCAAAAACCTGTTTCAGAACTAAAATCTGGATCCTGTGAAGAGTTAAATATGGCCTGAGTGGCTTTCAAACGCAGGAATGTAATGGTGTGCCATGCTTGCAGGTTTTGGGACATGACAAAGTGAGACAGCAGGCAGTCACAATTGCCACGTATATTCTGTAACTTTTTTGTCCTCTGTTATCTATCACTCCAATTTTTCTTCATGTTCAGTGTTGAGACAGTATTCTCTGTGCTGAGTGATAGCTGCATGTTACTCTGGAGATGCTTGTGTGTATTCAATATGTGCACATCACCACGTGGAGAGTTTCAGGTTTCCTTGACATATGCATGGTCATATGCTCTTGATTATGTCAGTGATAGTTTAACTGAGTTGCATGGCCAGCTTGCATGATCATCCCAAAACTGGAAGCACTGGGAAGTGTGGTGCAGAGAGGCAGGGCTCATTTGCTTGCTTGTGTGCCTGTTGCCTACCCGTCCTGGTCTGTACTGTGTTCATGTGCAAGCTAGGCTCAAAACCAGTTTACTGATCTCTTGTGTTCCACAGTGAATGTTGTTACATGCTTATCTTCCTTTTTTTGTTATATTCTCGTTGTCTGTTCTGAGAAAACTAACTTGCATATTATGGGGGTTTGGGTTATCTTCCCTTTGCTGCATCCTTTATGTAGAAGATTAAGCATTAAGTACATGTGGGAAACATGCCCTTCTCCATTTCCCCAATTTCTGGCACATTCACTTGAGGAGTTTTATTATCTCCAGATACAAACTGCTTTCTAGGAGGTGATGTTTTTCTGTCACTCCTGCTCATGGTCAGGGAAAGAAGGAAAGAGAGAACTGGAATAGAACCACTGAAAAGACAGAAGAGGGAACTCGGGTGCATGGGATAGCCATTGGGGGCATTATGCCTGTAGAGGGAAGAGAACTTGATTTTGTGGAGTGCTGCTGTGCTATAGCAAGAAAGTAGGTGGGTTGCTCTAGATACAGTTACAGGAACAAGCTGTGATCTGAAAAGCTTTCCTGAGGTCAAGGAGAATGGGAAGATTGAAAATGATGATTAAGTTCAAGAAGGAAATTACCAAAGTGCAGTCAAAACCGATAGTGACTTGGTTTGTTTATCAAAGATCTCAGAGCTCTCATTTCAGAGAATATAAACATATTCTACATTTTGAGCCAAGGTAGGCAAGCTTCATGCAGAGCATTTTAATGTATAAAAAGATAAAAGTCAGTGTAGACCAGTTCTCTTTTGTCCGCAGGGTTAGAGACCCAGGATTAGCACAGGTTTGAGATGTGATTTCTTATTGGTTGATTAGAGTAGAAGATACTTAGGATAATTTAATATTAATCATAAAATGTTTGCAGATTAATTCAAATGGACAAATTATGAGATTGGAGGAACCAAGTGTAATTTGTTGGTAAACACATTTATCTGACACACCTAGATGAAGAGATTGCCAGTGCTGGAAAGAATGAGTTTTCTTGACTCCATTGTCCACCTAAAGGACCATTAAACACTCTGTAATGCCTGAAGATGTCTGACAATTACTGATTCTGGTGCTGTTTCTAATAGAGCAGACACCCAGCTTTTGCTTCTGTTAGCTTTTTTAATGGCGCCAGCTTTTTTAATTCACTGGCAAATTTACCATGTCTTTGGTGTGCCTCAGAGACTGTGATGTTGTATTAGAGATGTGTTTGTGGTAGACTTGATGTGGTGTGAAGTTCTCCTGGTCCTTGTACTGTTGCTTCTCTGATGGTCTTTTCCTCTCTACAACTTTCCCATTTACCTGCAGCTTTTCCCTGGTAATTTCAAAGATCTTCCCAAAGCATGTTTTTGCTCAGCTCTGCTTTTCTGTGTCATTACACACCTTATAAAATGCCATAAGATGTCAATTTTTCTTTCTTTTGCTTTGCCCAGGAAAACAAATCAGTAGGCTGAGTTTGAGTGATGGGGATGAAGATTTGTGTTGCTGCATGTTTTCTTATGCAGTGGCATGTCCTTGGTAGAAATGCAGACTGCTTGCTCCAGTAGGCTTTGCTTCCAGTGCAGACAGCTGGTTCCAGGCAAAGGGAAGCCTACGCTATTTTATGGTGCGTGTGCGGTAAGTGTTGAAAATGCTGAGTGTAGTTTTTTTAACCCTCTATTTCCTGTTAAAATTATTAATATTTAGATAGCCACAAGGGAAGGGAAGAGGGTAAAAGGCCCTGTGATAAAATTAATGCAGATTTTCTGCTCTGTGAAGAATTCTGGCTGAAATACAAGAGATAACAAACTGATTAGACTTTAAAAGTTATAATAATGCTGTAAGCTAGTTGAAAAATAAAACTAACCCCACCCAAACTGAAATATTTTCAAAACCCAGATGTTAACCTAAGAGAAGCCAGATTTTTAAAGCAGGGATGTGAGCTCCATCTCTGATGGTCTCTCAGGGTGAGATACACTCTGTATCTTGCCTCAATAATGATGCCCTGGTAGACCGTGGTTCTGTTCCTGGTAAGGACCATGACTTTTTCCCCAGAGCTGAGGCTGACCTGGCAGCCCTATAGCCTTGCTCCTCATGACGAGGTGAATAAATGGTGTTACAGCTCCTCTGCAGGTGGGAGCTGGCCCCGAGTGACTTGTGGTTGTACAAGTAGTCAGCAGCAGAGCCAAGAACAGAAATGAGACCTCCTACGTATCAGTCCAGTGCGCGCGAACATATTGCTTACTGCAGAGGTATATGTCGGACTAGTAGAAGTGTTTCAATATTTCCTCCAGGTTTCCTGGCCTTTTTTTCAGTCTGAGCTAAGGCCTGGTGGTCATTTTAACCTTACAGTTAATGCCAAGAGCAAGTGTTAGAAACTAGGAGAGAACAGGATTTGTAGCTGGCTTGGAGTAAGGCTAGTAGCCTTTGGGCTGCAGCCATGTAAAGTGAGCTTTATTGCCACTTTTTCATCTTAGATGTTCTGTTTCTGATACATCAATATTATTTTTGCATTATTAATATTTATTAAATGCTTGAGAGCATGTGTGGCACTGTACCAGGACCAGAGCAGGCAGGGACTCAGTTTCCATGGCAGCAGGATCACAGTCCTGTACTTGCAGAACCAGAAGGGCTCTTTTTGGCAACTGCTCTCTGTGCTGTGGTTACTTTTTATTTTTAAAGACAGATATATGATATAAAATCTAATTCATTAGTGCTGCAGAATCTTGTCCATCCTGGGTGAGAATTTTGCCTGCTGTAAGTTTCTTTATCTTCTCTGGAGTTCTAGCTTGGTTTGTGTAGCTTCTGTGGGTGTGATTTCTTTACTTGCAAAACAGTGAAAGAGGGGGAAAAGAGTGGGTTTAAAATGCATTCAAATAGATGGAAATTTCCTCTTGATTTTGGTTAAATTTGAAATGTTATGTTGTTGTAGACTTCTTTCCCTTTCCAAGTAGCCTATAGCATAGTTTTATCAATTTAAAAAAAATAATTGTTGAAGAACCTAGTGTGTACAACTGACAGTAAACTCTTAACTGTACTTTTTTCCTCATTTAGATAACTGCTCCAATTCCAGGTTTTAACTTTGTTTTGTATTTTAACTGGCCTTGTTTCATACTTTTTTCGTGCTTCCTTCCTAGAGACGTAATATGTAGTATGATGTACACTGAGGTGACATTTTGCTTAATTTCAAAGGGTGAATCAAAGTTTTCTTTTGATCCCAAGTCTTTGTTCAGCTGTGCATTACCCAGTAGAGGTTTTCTGTCCATCTTTGCTTTCCATGTGTAAAGTTAATGGGATGAATTTCTTTGGTGGCATTTCAGGCTTCTTCTGTTTTAGTTGATCTAAATGAGTATGGTTGTAGGTATCTTTCCAGATGTATTTCATGGATCTTCTACACTACCAGCTGCTTGGCTTGCTGATTTAGCACTGATTGTGTATCAGTAAATGTTGCTGCATTTGCTGGCCCTATTCCGACTAGATATGATGCTACTCTGTGTGATCCAGGGAGTAGTTAAGAACATAAAAATCAGTGATAGCAGGAGTAGTGAATATACTTGCACTGAGTTTAAGAATTTCAGATGTAAACTTACAGCTGTTCCTGTAGACTTCTCATCCTGAGTCACAATTGCCTCTGTGCAGCAACTTATAAACAGAGATAAATGCCCCAGTTTCTTTGATAACAAATGTCCATGTTGACTGATACAGGCCAAGAAATACACCTCCTGTCTCTGTAACTGAGTGGTTCTATTCTTATTAGTGTAGTTGTGTTACACTGATTACACGTTGTCATCCAGTAGCTGGTTAGCAGTTTAACCTTCTATAAATCTTCACCATACAAGTGGACTAAATATTATCTTATGGATGTGAAAACCGATACTTAGAAAAGTTATCTTTTGCCCAAGGCTGTAGAGTGATTCAGCAGCTCATTGTGAACATTAGTGACACAGTGAAGAATGTTCCCAATTTCTTGTTTTCTGGTCCATTATCACATTGTTTTGCACAGATAATCATGTTCCTTGGATTAAATGACTGCTCAAGGACTTAGCCTTTGCCTTTGTCATATACAGTTTGCAAAATATTCAGAAAAAATCCCAGTGTTGACATAACTCACTGTTTCAAAATTTTAGTGTTGGGTCAAGTGCAAGAAATGCTTCAAATGGATCACTTCTTGTATTTAGTATTAAAGACATACAAAATACAGATGTTTGAGGGGGAACATGGTATTTGTTTTGCTTTTCAAAATGGACTTCTTTCTTTTTGTACATTCTAACATATCCTAAAAAATAATAGGGTACAGCCTGTATATGGGCAGTCATCACTGCAGCCACCTCTTCAGCTGGCCAAAAGTCCTGGTTTTGAGATTGCGACAAATTTTTTCGTTGCTAAAGAAGTTCTTTCCATTTCATGTGGGGACACTGTCTCTCCAGACCTCCTTTACCTCCATGCCCACGCCTTGCTGTTATCTGAGCACTAACTATTGAAGTAATTTATCACTAGTTCACCCTTGCCTTGATAAATTATTTGTAATGTATCTTTGACTGGCAAGAACCAAGATGACTAGGGAAATTTAATTTGCTATTACATACTTTATTGCTGCCCCTCTTTTCCTTCTTCCTTTCTTGTGTAAAACAATAAAGATACAATTTAAATTGCACAACTCCTAAGTTTGTGCAACAATATTCATTTCTGCTAGCTTGATAAGTAGGGCTGCATCCTTACCTTGGTGGCAATAACAGGTAGCATTTAAATTAGCTGAGAGCTACTGGGTGATCCTGTTGGGCTCATTATACAATTTAGAAGGGGTAACCTATATGGGCACAGTTCTTTGGTGGATGATAAATAATGAGCTTCAAAGGGAAGCTCTGGAACAATCTCTGCCAGGATCACATTGGTGTATTGAAATTGCACACTTTACTTCAAGGAATTGCTCTTTGCTGTGTGATTTCTGTTCCACTTTACACAAGAGCTCTTTAACACAGAATTTTGTCCTATTTTTCATAAAATAATGTGTTGTGTATGTTTGCCCAAGGTGCCAATACATGTTGATCCCTGAAGTTAAATAAGGATTAGGGAGCTGTGTTGACAGGTGCTGAAAAGAATCGCACCCGTCCAGTTCTTGACTGGAGGGACGCTGATTGTGGCATGGCACTTCAAAGAGTGTGAGTGTGGAGCAGGGGAGAAATCCAGGCACCCTCTTCTAGAGCGAAATGATAAATGATGTAGTTAATTTTTCTTCATGGTTGTGGATGAGCATGTGCCTGAGCAATGTGGAGCCTTTCCCAGGCTCACATGCAGCATCTCATTGCCTTGCTACAATCCTTTTCCTTCAAGCCCTTCTGTGTGAGTTTAGCCGTTAATTCTCATGGCCCTGTTTCGCAGAGTGCCTATCCTCAACAGCAGTGCACAAAGCCTTTGTTAACACCTTCTCTTGCTCAGGCATTGAATGAGACCCTGCAAAGCTTGGCTGTGAGCAGCAAGCATTTCTTCACGTTTTATTATGCACGCAATCATGTGAATGCTGCCAGCCTTATTTTGTGCAAATACTTGTAGAAAGGATTAACGGTTCCTGCACAAATGCTGTACTTCAGCTGGCTAGAAGCTGCTAAGTTCACCCTGCCTACATCTATTTAGTTCATTTACAGTATTTTTAAACTTTGAGACTGAAATCCAGGTTGAGGCTGCTAGGGTGACAGTGCTGGAGAGACTGGAGCTAAGGTGGAGCTTCACACCTGCCTACTGTTGAGTCCAGTTCAGTTCAGGGCAGTTGTGCACCAAATTGTTGGGCATACTGTGAAGTGTATTGGCAAATGATAACCAACAATAACCCAGAAGATGTGTCTTCACTGAACAAAAGCCATCACCTGTCACTGAGCAGTCCTGATCCTCCAGCTTTCAAGGTCAGGAGTGAGATACTCAGCACCATGGGAAATGTTGCATTCCTGCAGCAAGAGTCAGATTTGTGCTGGGGTTTACAGGGTCCTCGGTTTACAGGGCTGTTGCCCTGGCAGCTTCATCTGTGGCGGCTCAGCACACTGTAGGAGTGTTTCAGGAAAACTTGAAACCAAAATATCCTTTTAGGAGACTTACTTTCCTTCCTTCTCTATGCAAGCTGGATAGCTGTCAGTGGGTTGTCCATAATAGTATGGGTTGAGCAGTGATCTTTGTTACAAACAGGTTCCTTTTCTGTACCGTGTTGTGCAGGCTTCATTATCATATCACAGGGTTAATTTTAGAGTGCAAAAAAGATGCTTCTCTGGCAGTGAAAACCACAGAGGGGGAGGAAGGCAGCCAAGTACAGGACCTAATTTGCCCCCCTTCCCACAAGAATTTTTTTTTTCCTTTCTGTGGGGGAGTGTGAGTTTGAATGTGGCATTAGAAACATATTCAATGACTAGTTTAGGGCAGAATCTTGCTGTATCGTTTTGCATAAGGTTTTCTCCCTGCTACTTGTTTTTACTGAAATGTTGTGGGATTAGGTTTCTTGAGGGAAGGAACAACGCTGATGAGACATAGAAAAACAAACCAAAATTCCCCCCCCCCCTTTTTTTTTAATTACGGCTGGTTTTTGTGAGTGTGGCACACCTGAAAGCTGGTTTCATCTCTCCCTGAGCTGGTTGCAGTGAATTTCTTGTAGACGAAGCTTTATGATGCATTAGCTTGACCTTTAGCATAGAAAAAGGGCATGTGTAAATGTCATTTTTCTACAGTAATCTGTTGGGATTATCTGTTACTGTGTTGGGTGTTTTTCTCTGCTTTTATAATAGCAGAGATTTTTACAGCAGTTTGACATAAGAATGATGCAGGTTTCACTGTCTTACGTTAGATAAATTCTTGTCAATAAATGGGAAGGAGAAGATTCATACCTGTTAGTGCCGTGTGTGTGAGATAATTATATTTCTCACTGGTTATGA
Source organism: Haliaeetus albicilla (assembly GCF_947461875.1). Taxonomy (NCBI): domain Eukaryota; kingdom Metazoa; phylum Chordata; class Aves; order Accipitriformes; family Accipitridae; genus Haliaeetus; species Haliaeetus albicilla. Next base: position 6,737,157 of record NC_091490.1, read on the forward strand.
ATTGAAAGATCAAGGATCTCATTTGATTCTGAAGTGTTAGAAATCAAAATATTAAACGATGAGTATCTCAGGATTTGGGGAAGATATTTGCAGTGCGTTCCACTCTAATTAATTGTTACATTTGGTGGGGTTTCCTTATTACTTTAATCTGTGGACAGCACGCTTGCCTGGTGTTGAAATTTGATGAAAGAAAACATCTTGTCTGTGTGATGGCTTAGCCTGGTCTTGCTGCTGCAGACGTCTGAGGAAATGCTGATCTGTTATTTCAGATTGCTGACTAACAACTTGGCCCTGTAGCTTCATAGCACAGGCTTGACCTTCTCCCTGCTGGCGTAGCTCTGTTGAGATTGACGTCCCTTAGCTGGAAAAAACTGCTGCTGTGGGCCCATAAAGGCTGAAAGGAGATGGATTTGTGTGGTCCGTGAGGTTCTGCTGAGAGAAATGCCCTGGTCGGCCTCGCTGTGCCTGCAGGGCTGTACCCACGTAGCTGTGCTGGCAGGGGCTCCTCCAGCGTACACAGGGCCACTGTCTCCTGTCCAGGCAGTTTCACCTTGGGTATGTTTTATCTCCTGAGGTAAGCCTTGTGAAATAACTGTGACAGGAACAATGTTGTCAGGGGAATATGCTGGATGAAACATCACATTTTTAAGTGACGTTTCAAGAGTTCTTTTGTCCTCCACAGTTATAAACAGTCACAGCTGACAATGGGGAACCTTTCCAAACTCAAAAGTCAATTGTTTCAGTCCTGTTTTGTTCACAAAAATGTTTTCTGCAGCAGTTATCATTAGGGTATTAAACTGTTTTCTTTTAGCCTCCAGAAGCACATGGAGCATCATCGTGGACCTACAAAAAATCAAGGTCTAATCCTGGTCCGTGATGTTTGCTTTGTAATGGTACAGATTGAAGTGGTTTCTACAGTACTGCAGGCAGGAATAATGGTGTGCAGGAAGAAGAGCAGGCTTGCTGGGGAGATACCATGTCTGATGACTACTCCTTGATCACAGTCAAGTTGTCAGTTCCCACCTAGTTATGTGCAGAGTAGACTCAATGAGGGGGGCAGCAGTTTCTGCACTTGGAACAAAACAGTGGTCCCAGTGAGGACTAGCTCCTTGGTAATTCAGTAGTTTCATTCTATTCTTGATCTCATGCATCCCCCAGCTCCATGGTTGTGTGAGGACTTGTTGAAGGCAAGCCATGAAAACAGAAAGCATCTGCATTTTATTGACTATTCATTCAGTCTGTATCCAGTACTTCTTTTGCCTGTGTTCTCCAGTGTCTTGCTGAAGGGAAGTTCAATCACAGGCATATTTTGGTTTGTGATATCCATAGTTGAAGAATGATCCTCTTTTCAATTTGGAGACTGTAAAATTGCCACCTCATCTGCTGGTAGGCTGGTTAGTCAGCATTTACAGCTCTGCTCTTTTGTGAAACTGGTTAAGCTCACTCCAACAGATGGTGTGTTATTCCTACAGCTAAAGCAGGTTCTTTGTGTGCTAAACCTCAGGTCTCTTTGCTTTTTGCAGCAGAAAGACCCAGAGTTCTCAGTGTGTGGTATAGGTGTAGTGCGTAGGTCAGAACTTTACCACAGGAAGGCTAAAGGATTGACATGATATTTAAATTGTACTGAGAGCCTGCTTATAGCAATAAAATCCTCATAGTCGCTTTGACTTGCCAGTGCCTCTGGTGTTCACCCTGCCCTGACAATGAATATAGCAGCAGCTAAGTTTTGTCTAGGCTTGGCCCGCAGTTTGCAGCCTTATCTGTCACAGCAGGGATGGACCCGAGGGAAATAGGCAGCGTTTCTCAGTCCCACAAAGTGGTGTACAGGCTATGCTCCTACCACTGCTTGGGTTGAGTATCCCCAGTCGAAGCTCCTTGTCCTTCCTGACAGTATCCTGGCCTGCATATGGCTTGCCTCAATATTATTATTTCATCCACTTGCATATGAAAAAATCCTTTATGTTTGTGTTCTGTTTTAGATATTGTGTAATATATTCAACTGACAAAAAAACCTAAAAAAAACCCCCGAACCATTTGAAGAGGCTGTTTCTCCTGGTAAGCTTCAGGCTGTTAGATTGCACAGCAGAACTCTTGGCGAGTTCAAAGTGAGTTTATTGTTGCAGTGTGAGTATTTAGTGAGTCATTGTAAACCTCTCTCATACTGTTATGTCAGTATTGTAACTTACATCCTGCTTTTCCAGTAGCCATCCCTCAGCTAATATTAATAGCATTTTCCTGTAATACATAGATAATAAAACACTTCCAGAGTATTAGAGTTTTAGTTTGACTGCAGAATATGGCCAGGCAGAATTGCCAAATGTGAGTAGGCACTTTATATTTCTATCCCTGATGTGCATTTGTTTATAAGTGTATGAACTTGATGGAGATTTGTTTTGCTGAGCTTTTGCCAGGTTGAACTTTTGTTCAAACAACATTATGTCTGAATGAGTGAGTCAAATAAACTGCCTTTGTGTTTTTCAGCATGCTCTCTCTCCTTCAGATGAAGAGCAGGTAGCCGTGGTTCAGTCCTGCTGAATCTATTGTATTACAAAGTTTTTCTAGGAAGGTGGCTAGAAAGTAAAATTGTACGTCTCTTGGACGGATCCTTGTATTGGAGGATGTTGTTCATGAAGGCTTCATGCAGCTCCTTTGGGGACAACATTCAGGGGCTGTGTTCTGGGGGAACATGCAAGTGAGAGCCAGGCCTGCTGAAGTGTGACAAAGCAACCTCTGGCTGTGGGATTTGGGTGCTTTGAACAAGTATGTCTGCAGTTCTCCACTGGAAAGGTGCCTCCCTGTACAGAGAGCTTGTAGTGTAAGCTTTCCTGATTGGGCTCAGACACTGGAAGACAAGGAAGCCTAAAGAGAAATATAAAATGTCACCAGGGCTGAGAATGAGACCCATGTGCAAGGTCTGGTGAGCCAACTGGAAACTCAGCCATGCCTGAACTTTGTGGTTTAAATAAATGGAACTTCTGATGCCTCTTGAGAAAATATGCTCAATGTGGAGAACCCATAAAGGGCAGAAAGAGGATATGATGGGAAAGGCAGGCTGAAAGCTTGACAAAACATATCTGCGTTTCATAAGGCTCTGTGGCAGGCTCTCCCCTCCTCACCCAAAGAAACTGTGTAAACTTAACCTCAAATGTCATCAGAGGAAGTCCTCATCTGGAAATGAAGAGCTGTTTGTGCTCAGGCCTGTTCATTCCTTAGCCTCAGACTGCTGACAATAATTGTGATGGTGTGTTCTGCATCACGTAGACCTCACCAGATCTTTGGGAGTGGGTTAGCTCCCTTCCAGCATCAGGTGATGCTTGTTTGATCCCAGCTGTCATGCTGTAAAGGTGAGTGGCTTTCCCCATCTCATGACCAAGTCTGATGGGGTGACAGCACAGTTACTGAAATCTGCCAAGCAGCAGATACACAAGAGGAAACCAGGAGACGTTTTCTTTGATTTATTGTTGCTGTTTCCTGTGGAACTGCCTTTGCATACAGAAGACTATCGCTGTCAATGCAGAGAACTGGAAGGGTGCAACTGCATGTCAGTAAGGTGTTTTTCTCTGTAATAAGTAGCAATAGGAAAATAAAAATGCCTACCTTACCCCTTTGACTATTAGTGGGGCAGATGGGCCCCAAAAGTAATATTTAGGTCATTCAGTAAATGCTGTATTTTTAAAAATGAAAACAAGAAGTCTCATTATAACCATCAAGAGATGCAGGGTACTTAGCTCTATTAAAATGTGGGGTATTTATTCAGGCAGGGGCTGAATATGGTACTTGGACTTAGTATAAAATACCTTTTGTATTTTATATTGGTGCCTTTCTAAGTATGCATTGACAAGCCCCTTCAGCTCTCATTTTCCCAATTTACCTACTTGTGAGATGGGGAAATGGTTTGTCTTTTTTTTTTTTTTTTTTGTAAAATAGTGCAGTTGATATATGGTCAAAGAGTGGAATAGGAGCTTGGTATTGCTATTTAGTTAAATGTGTGTGCTTGCAAACAAAATCAGTAGATTGGCATTTGGTCAAGAGAAGCAGCTTTCAAGTTTAGAGGGATGGACTTCTGAATCCAGTAAGAATATTGAATGCAACCCAGATGGCATCCTGGAGGGAAGTTTTGTGGCATCAATTAGCTTGTAGGTGACCATGCTTCCAGCCAACTGCGAGTTATTTGGCAGCTTGCCACTTGACTGTTAGTGAAAATTCAAGAGCAATGAGATGAAATAGAGTTCCTGAGAGACAAAGAGAACGATGTCTTCACTTGAGAAAAGAGATGTGCATACTGCTTCTTAAATGATTTAAGCTGTCTGCTCTTGTACAGCCACATATCTCAGCCTTATTTATATACATTTCTTTGCCACATTTGTATAAATAAACCCATTTAAAACTTCTCTCAAATTTCACATGTAATTTGTTCTCAGGAAGGAATCTGCAAATAAATGGGCCACCAATAGCTGGACAAGTGCCCCTGTAGCTATTAGAAGGTGAGCTTAATTTAACATTTCCCTGTGGAAGTGATGTTCTTATCTAGATTTTAGGCCTTGGGTATTTCTACTGCAGGTTAAGACTAAATAAAGTTGTTACTCAAAAGGAGGTGCCAAATTCCTGAAAAACTGGCTGCATTTTAGTAGATTGTAGTTTCAAATCATCCCACTGAGAACTGAGTCTAAAGAGCAGTAAGAGTAAACATGCATTATGGGACAGCTGTGGGAATGTGACTTACCTGAGAATGAACTGAGATCAGTTTTTGTTGACTTCGAGAATGTGCATCAGCTTACAGAAATATTTCTGCATGGCTTTCCTTTTTTTTTTTTTAAAGTCCATTTTAAAGGGACTTAATATCATCTCCATGTCTCAGGTGCTAACATTTCACATGGCTTTTGCATCTGTGCAGTGAGGGATAATTAGGTTTGTAGAGCAGATGTTCTGGAAGCCTGCACTGCAGTATGCCTGGCTGTTTCTGGCTACAAAGATTTACTCCTGGGTACACTTGTTTTCTTTTTATGTAGGAGAATGGCAAATTCCCAAAGTCTTCTGTATCCAGTAAGGACTTCAAGATCTCATACCAGATTTAATGAGTAAATGTTTCACTAAGAGCTTTAGAAGGGAACAGTTTTGCTCTTAAGAATTTATTTCAGCTGCTTAGTACTGAGTTTTTACTCTGCACTGAAATGTGTTGTGGCTTTTTCAAAATGAGCAGAAGTGTTTTCAAAGAAGTAATGATGGTGAGATTTTTCACTCTGTTCTCCTGAGGCATAACAAAAAAAAAAAAAGCCCCCAGGGAAAGTAGAATTATACCATTATCCTAGAATTGCATTCTGTTGCATACTACCTTGTGCCGTACTGCCTGTTGAAGGAAGAAATGGGATTTTGTAAATAGCCAGATAGGAACAAGGATATGGATTTTGAATATGGATGTATGCTAAGAGTGACCTAGGACTAGCTTTATAAAATACAAAACGTTCTTCATGGCGCTTTTTGGTCTGGCGATGTGGTTTTGCTTGGTTTTATCACATCACACAAGGTTGCATGCTTCTCCCAGTGTAGCTGTTATGAAAAAGGCAGTGTTTTGGTTTTGAAAAGCATTAAATGCAAAAAGCTATTAAATGGAGGTAGCCTTTTTTATCAAAAAGTTACATCTGACTTTTTACTGAACAGATAATATTATATGCATATGTGTTTCCCTCATTGTTTTGTCAGGTATGCCTGTTTTTCATAGACAAGGGCTTAGGCAGCTGATCTTCTGCCTTTCAAAGGCCACTAATTTGCTTCCACTCCAAAGGGGACAGGTCTGTTTCAAAAATGACTTTGCTGGGTCATTCCTTCTGGCATTAGTCCAATACAGCACACATGTTTGGTTTAAAACTTCAAAAAGATGTGCTGTGAGAAACAACAATAGCTTCAAGGAAGGACCCGGAGACACAGCACTAAAAAAATGAAAGCTTTCAAAGCTTCACAGGAGTGCATGTATGGGGAAAAAATACTACACATTCAGAGTGATACATTGGGAGATTTTTTTGGGGGTATGCTTTCAACTGAGAATCAGAAATGGACCCTACTTTCTTGTTTCCATCTTACTGCTACTGAGTCGGGGTCAGTTACGTTGCAATTCTAAGCAAACTTGTCTCCAGTTTGAAATCAATGGAAACTGCAGAGATTTCCTTGATCTAGTTCTTGCGTTTCATAGTGACTACTGAAGAAAGAAACATGGGCATGCACTGTCAGGCATTTTACAAGTAAAGCCAAAGCATAATGTTATTTTTAGATCTGATTTTTTAAAATGCCTGCTGAAAGAGCTTTCTCTCTCTGCTTTGCATAAGAATGAACCTGGCAATCAGATCCTTATGTAAATAAAATTTGCAGCTCACTCAATCAATATTTTGTTCTTTTCTTGGCACGTATAGAATAAAATCATAGGAGAGCTAGTTAATTTTCACAATTAATGCTGATCTTGCAACAGCAGTCACAAGTTTAAGAGTCACCTGAAATCTAAGTCTCTGCAAAATCCTGGTCAGAGAATTTTTTTCTTTCTCCAGAGGCTGCATTGTCATGGCACTCTTCTGTTCTGAGGACTTTAATTTTCCTATCACTTTTGGCAGAATCACATTTGAGAGCTGCACATTTCTCCTCTTTAAATACTGCAATAATTAGGAAGACATCGTGACAACTGAGTCATTTGAGTGACTTTCCTCTCATCCTCAATACAAGATGAAACCTCCTTGTGCCTGGTGCACAGGAAGGTTCAATTCCTTCCTCTCAATTACTTCCAGTAGTTTATGCAGTGATCTATCAGCTGCTGCGAAAGAGAGAGGAAGCAATAAATACAGCAGAGGGTTGCTATGCATATACAATTTCTGTTGCTGGCAAAGTTCAAAGCCAGTTTCAATTTCCCCTTGATTCTTTCCAAAGAATCCATCCAAAATGTTCTAATATCTTGTCAGGGCTGTGCTCCAAGGGTGCTGGATGAACTGTCAAAAACCAAAGTGCTACAGTGCTTCCCGTATGCAGCGGCAGCTGCTGCAAGGAGGAGAGGGAACAGTGCACTGTTCCCTTCTGCTAGCAACAGCAGGAAGATCTTGTAAGGGGCACTGTAATGTTTTAGTACCTGCTGGGACAGTTTATTTTCTTTTCATCTCTGAGGCAGAAAAGTCTCACCAAGCTGTAAGGCACTTACAATTTGGAAACTCAGCTGCTGATCATCAGAACTGAGAGCTGAACTTTAAATCTGATGCAGCCAAAGGTGTCCAAGGCTAACACAGTGATTTTGAAGGCATTGGGATGATTCCAGATACAAGATTGTTAATCTTCAGAGTAGACAAGACCTTGATTTAACCTCTGGGCCCTCTACAGTGTCTGTTGTTGTGTTGATGTGTTATTGGTCAGTATAAGAAGTCCAATTTAATCCTCAGTCAGAATTTGAACTTCTGTGGCTTTCATGTTTTGAAGCCAGCACTGCTACTCCTGGGGATCATCTGGTGTGGGTTTATGCAGAAGCTGTGAAGACATTAGTTTTTCCATTAACATGTGGCAAATGTTTGTGCTCTTCTCTCTCTCCCCAAGTTTTTTGGCATGGTACTGCATTCCTATCAAGTCATTGCTCTTAGGCTCATGACTTTCCTATACTCACGGGACATTCTAAATTTAGTTTTTCCGTTTCAGCATGACGGGTACTACTTGGTGGTTTTGTTGAATGTCTGATCTGATTTTTTTTTTTTTAAATGCTTTTCATACTTTGTAGAAATGACAAAAGGAGGACTTGCCTCTTACCCTCTGGTCTAGTGGTGACTCAGCAACCTAGCAAGCTTATACATCTGCCAGGAGTTCAGGTCAGGTGGCCCAGTGTGATTTGTGCTGGTAGCCTCAGGTGTAGACAGACCAGAAAAGATTACCTGTGGCCCGAAGAAGGACAGCTGTGTTCCTGTTCCCTGTTTAGTTCTTATATTTAGGATTGTCTGGCCTTTGTGCCATCTTTGCCTTTACGTCTGCACACAGAGTGGTGACAAAATCTTCTCTACAGGCTTGCAGAAAGGGTGCAAGCATGGTGGCAGAACTTACGAAATAAATAGCTGTTGGATGAATTCAGACTCTGACCACTTCCCTCCCAAGTAGGAATAATATTTTTTGGTCATTGCTTACGTTGACTTGAGATGAAGCAGGGTTTTAAGTGTGAAATATTTCACAAGCAGTTACCGAATGAGAGCTATCCAGCTATTCCTTTTGAGTGTTTTCTTAAGTCTTCAATAGGATCCCCATCTTTCCAGTCCAAGTCATATCACTCGCAGCAAGGTTGCTTTTAGGATTTCTAATGGCTTTCTCTTCCATTTGACTGCTGTATTTTGCAATAAATTATACAACCCTTTGGTCTGGTGCCTCATCTGATTACCTCCTGTTCAGTATTTTTCTGAGATGAGTGCCTGAAAAGCACAACCAATCCATGACACTAATGCCACTAATTATGGCTAATGAGTGTTTTTTTAAAGCATTCTCACAAGCAAATCCAAACCCAGCCTAGTAATGTTTCAGGCTACTGCTTGTTTTTTATTGCTTTTTATATTTTTTTAAAGTTTTAAAATTTAATGTTTCAAAGTTTGGCCATAGAAAATTGTCAGCTTTTCTATAGGTCCATGAGCACCCTGGCCCTGTCTGGAAGCGTAAAGTCTTTGTCACACAACAACACAGAGTGAATCTTTTCCATTTCACAAAATTAAAAAAGAAATTGTCATTTGAGTTCTGCTGTCATTGTAGGTTTGAAATTCCATACTCAGTTTATAAGTCTGTCCCTATTTTTGCTTGGTTTGTTTGGTTTGGTCATATATTCTGTTAACTCATAGTTGTCAAGATTGGCGAGATGAGAGTTTTTCTTAATCAGGAGGCATTTATTAAAGAAAACTGCAGTTAGAGATACAGAACAAGACCTTCCATAAGTACACAGCTTAACAAAATCTGAGCCACATACTTTTGTCCTATGTGTCTTAACTTGCATTTTCACCCTCAAGAGAGCAGAAAAAGCCAGGTACTCTGTGTGAAGCTATGGATACTCTGACTGGGTTCTCAGTGCATTCCCGACTGCCACCAAACAGGATGTGTGCACAGGCTTAGATTTGCTTTCCTTCAGTGAGGATGCGAATTCAGAGCTCTCTCACACAGGCTGTCATTTTCTGAATCTTAATAAAGTTCCTATAAAGATAATCATCTTCGAGACCTATACTTTGTTTCCAGACTTGATTGAAATTAATCAGCTGGGTTGATTAGTGGATATTAACAAGAGGTGTAACAGGCAGAAAACCAGCATGATCACGTAATCATTGCATCTTTAAGATACCAGTCTACAAACAGACTAGACTTCTACTAAACTGGAGTTTCAGCTTTGTTTCTGCCAGTACCAGGAGTAAGTTATAGATATCTAATACAGACACCTAGTGCCCGAATACCACACTGTGAATAGAGGTGCTGCTGGTGGATCCTGGCTCTGTGATACATATTTTGGAAAGATACTTCCAAAATATGAGGCCCATCAATGCTCACAGCTCCAGAATAATGAAAAATTGGACCTGCTTCCTAGGTGCAGTTGGTTGCACTCTGCAGAGTGGGAATCAGTGCAGAAATCCCCTGTAATACCCATGAAGCTGGTAAATTGCCAATGAGAGCCGATTTCTTGCTTACATTGTTCGTCTTTGTTATAGAGAAGTAGATGGGTAAGTTCAGGGCTTAAGGTTGCTATAAGATGCAGTTCAGAATCAGAGGAAGGTGATCAGTTTTTGGCATGGGGTATTAATTGGTTTACGTGGTGCTGCAGATATCCCTTTATTGTTCATCTTTAAACCACGGACATTTTTCTTCCTCTGATTTGATTTCATATTATATTTTATCTTCATAATAGATGTTTTTAATGTACATTTGGGTGAAATTTTGCTTATCCCTGAAGTGCAGTTGTCCCATATTGATTCAAGGGACACTTGCCAGACTGCTGTGAGGTGATCCAGACTTGACTTTGTTCAAGTTTGGGTAGAGCAGCTTTTAGGCAATTTCTGGCCTTAATTCTGGAACGTTTGCCTTGAGGCTCAGACTTGGTGTCTGTGATGCCCCTCTGGCAGCAGAGGCTTTGCCCTGGCTATGAAATTGGTACCATTTGATTGGTACCAAGTCTCAGGCTTGTGATTATTCCCTTCAACACCTTATTCCACTGTAAAGATTGAATTTCTTTTCTTTGATTCTGTTGATCTGGATTTCCTCATGGCAATCTGATTTCTTCAAGCTGGTTTTCCTTCTCTTTACTGTGCAAAAAAGAGTCATCATCTGGTTTCCCCTGTGCTCAGTTTGGTGCATGCTTACTAGAGGCTTAACTAGTCCACCTCGACTGCAGAGTCTGGCTTCCACAGCCCTGGAGGCCGTCAGAAGTGCAGCCTTCGATAACGGGGCCACAGTCTTGGCTAGGATGTGTAAGCTGTAGGTAGAGAGGATCTCCATGTTTTATATTTTTTTGGTCCTGATTGTGTAAATTGTTGAACGCTTCCTCCTTTCATGTTGGGCTGATGGAGCTCTTAATTTCCAATTACTAAGGTCAAGCCCTTGGGCACAAGCCCTTGCATTTTAATCTGTTTTAGCTGTTTAGTTTGGACTGGAAAACTTGTGTGATTTCTTGTAGCAGGAATTAAAGGTGCAAATGGAAATTCCAAGGATGACTGACAGAACGGTGAAGTGTATTCTTGGATTTTTTTGTAACTGACTTGCAGGTGCAGTCTGGTGTTCATGAAATACTATAGGTTGGTATTAGAACTAAGCAAGAAGTGTTTATTTATGTGCTTTCCTTTTTTTTTTGTTCATTTAAGTAGAAAAGGTAATCGACGATTACTGAAGAAAATGATAGAAGGCTGTAGTGTGAGCACAGTGATGAAAAATGCACTTTGGTTTGTGAATAGTGGTGTCATAGGAGAGACATGGAAGGTAACCTTTCCACTACTGGAGCTTCTTTCCAAGGAAGTACTTTGAGACTAGTACTGAAAATTCTAATTTTTGGTAAAGGAGATTTAATTTAGACATCTAAAGGGTAGCAACAGTGAAGTTGTAGTATGAACTATTTAGGGGGTATGTTTGTCACTGGAACATTTTAAGAACAAATGAATTTCTGTCAGGAGTGGCTCAGGGCATTTGAACCTTGGGCCAAGAATTCAAGGTGGAGGACTTTTCAAGATCCCTTCTGCCCTACTTCATGTATTTCCTTTTGCTGGGAAGGAGGGTGTGGCTGCCTAATTTTCCTGCTGCTGCTGCTTTGTGCCCAAATTCAGAGAGGATGAATTGTTTTGCTCTTGGTTGAGCAATTGTTTATATAAAAAAAGCAGTCATCTCAGTGTGGGAAGGAGATGCTTTCCTAAAATAAGGAGAGTTGTTATTCTTTGGAGATTGCAGGTTATTCTGCGACAGCTGCCTAGTAAGCTTGCTTACTTACTGTAAGTGCAACTCTTCTTCAGATGCTGCAATTGCTTTGTCTATTTTAATGAGTTTTGCAATTTGTCAGATACACACACAGAAAACCACACCAAATCTTAGATATCCATAAAATACACATTGTTTTCAACTGACATTTATTGCTGCTGTATTTCAGTAAAAAAAAAGAAATTAAATAGTACAATAAATATGGGATATTTTTCTCCTTCCAAGCTTCAGAGATCCCAGCTGTGAGAACATAATCATAGGATCACAAAATGGTTTGGATCAGAAGGAACCTTTAAATGTCATCTAGTCCAACCCCTCTGATCTGGGGAGGGATGTCTTTCACTAGACCAGGTTGCTCAAAGCCCCATCCAGTGTGACCTTGAATGCTTCCAGGAATGAGGCATCCATAACTTCTCTGGGCAACCTTTTTCCAGTGTCTCACCACTATCATAGTAAGTAAGTTCTTCCTTATATCTAACCTAAATCTACCATCTTTTAGTTTAAAACCATTGCCCCTTGTCCTATCACTACAGGCCCTGATAAAAAGTCTCTTTACATCTTTCTTATAAGTCCTTTATATATTGAAAAGCCACAATAAGGTGTCCTGGGAGCCTTCCCTTCTCCAGGAATCTACAGGATGAGTCTGTGTCTCCTGCAGTAATTCAGGGGTATGGGGTGTTTTGACACTTGGATTCTGTGATATGGATGTGTTAGGAAAATGTACTTAGCAAGGCAAAGGGGAGAAAAATGCAAGGATGGTAAAATTGCAGTCGTCTCAGAAAATAAGCGTGCATGAGACTCTGATTTCACTGCTGGAGGACAAAAAGCAGTAAGAATGTAAAAGTCCAGTCTGCTCATTGAACAGAAAATACAGTTGTATTTGAATCTGAGATAGAGGCCCTGGCAATTAAAGGCTGTAGACCCTCATTTAGTTTTGAAAAAAGGCCAGATTGGTAGTGGTGTTCAGTAGCTTGGGTCTAGGGCTGTGCCTGCCTGCTGCTAAGCTCCATCTAAGGGGTTGTTAACTCCATGCTGGGATTTTCTGGTGTCTGTCAGTGCTGAAATGTGTTCATTAAAGGAGATGATGCTGGTGTCAGACGTCCACATGCAGGGTTGTCACAGTCTGGTTATTCTGCAAAGATTAGTTCTTTTATTGACTTTTTGCTGAAGATTGGCATGCATTTCCTAAAGAAAATCTGGACACCCAGCCCTAAAAATAGCTGAAGACAACTGGCTTCTGAGTAGTTTGCAGCCAGTCTGTGGCCTTAGAGGAAACAAATCTGTTCCTGAGCTTCTGGTGAGCCAGTCCAATATGTGACTCTGTCCAGCCTTTTACATGTTCTCTTAGCCCGAAGCTTTGACTAGTTGACAAAATCACCCAAAGTGCAACCTCTCTCATAAATTCGGGTAGGATTTAGGAGGTCAGTGTGGCACTGTACCCTTGTGCTGGACGTGGCTGCTCCAGGTAAATCCCACAGTGGGATTTAGAATATGCAACCTATAGTAGCCCGTGACTTGGTCTGAGCTATCAAGCAGTTGAAGCTCTGCTGGACTGGGCTGTATTCCCGAAATTGTGATGTGTCCATGTAATCAATGAGAGAAATCAACACGACACAGCATGTGTACACAAGTGGATAGGATTGATGGTTATGTAACTCACTGTCCTGTTACAGGTCTGCATACCAGGGAAAGGTAATAAGTAGCAGTATGTACAGTGAGACGTAGAGGTGTAAATAATTTGCTATGTCTGTATCTACTAGCTTTTGGAAGAAGCGTGACTCCAGCTGAGTGGGAATGGCTGTGATGTGATGGCAGAGCTTTCAGTGAATTGAGGCAAGGTGTCTGTGCTTCACTGCTTTTCAGAAATTGGTCTGTCCTTGGCGTCAGCTGCATTTTTATGTGACAGACATTGGACAAATGGCTTAACCTCTCTGGGCATCGTTGCTTAAAATAGAAATGTCAATATGCTTGTCAACCTATGTGAGCTATCACTGAATTAATGGATAAAAATTGCTGTATAAAGTGTAATCATCATTTACAATGTATTTTATCTTGTTTACTTGCAAAGCAGCTGGACTACCTTGAAGTGTCACAACTGCCAAAAGTGTGAGAGGGCACCTACCATGTTTGCCTGAGTCAAGATAGCCGCCAAACTAAGATTACCTATAAATTCTTGAGATTGGTTTAGAAACATATTTTAAATAGGGCGTAGTGTTTGAAGTAGTGCAGAACTTCACTTTCTCTAATGGAGTCTGAGCTCCACACTTTCAAAAATTGTTTAGGAAGATGACAGCATAGGCGCTGACAACCATAGCTGTCATGAGCAAGCCTGGGTAGGCAGAGGTAGAGAAAATACATTGTCATACTTCCAAATAACCCATCTTCTGCTTTATTTGTATCATTCCTTGGATCTTTGTCTTTAGTCTCCTATTTTTAAGCAAACTCTTCCTGTGCATTTTCATTATAATTACAATATTTAAAATTACAATAAGTATAATATTTAACTACTTTTTAGCTGCCTTTACTGAGAAAAAGAGCCTTAATATGAAAAGTGGCAAATTGTCGCAAAGAAAGAAAGTGTTTTAAAGGGAAGGTAATTCAGATTACTCCACATGGCAGGAGCAGCATACACATGGACAGGCACTGAAGATCAGTTGATGTGCTAGCATTTCCCTGTGATAAGGTGTTTCTTTTCCCCACCCCCAACATGCAAATTTAAGACAATGTTTAGATTTAGATCCTTAAGAATGAGGGGAAAAAAGTCATCTTGGATTCTGTTCAGGTTGACATCTTTATGCACATTGTTTTGGGTTTGTGTGGCAGGGTTTTGGTAGAGGGGGAGGGGGCTACAGGGGCGGCTCCTGTGAGAAGCTGCTAGAAGCTTCCCCAGCTCCAAGTCAGACCTGCCTCTGGCCAAGGCCGAGCCCATCAGTGATGGTAGTATCGCCTGTGGGAGAACGTATTTAAGAAGGGGAAACCTGCAGTGGGGGAGGAGATTGGAATGTGAGAGGAACACCTGTGCAGACACCGAGGTCAGTGAAGAAGGAGGGGAGGTGTGCTGGAGGACGTTGATGCCCCTGCAGCCCGTGGGGAGATGGCAGGCTGTCCCCCCCAGCCCATGGAGGGGAGCGGGGGAGCAGATGCCCACCTGCAGCCTGGGGAGAGAGGAGCCCACGCTGGAGCAGGTGCCCTGGAAGATGGCCGTGACTCCCCGGGAAAGGCTGCGCTGGAGCACCTGAAGGACTGCAGCCCACGAAAGGGACCCCACGCTGGAGCATCTTGTGAAGAACTACAGCCTTTGGGAAGGACTCGCGTTGGAGAAGTTCATGGAGAACTGTCTCTCGTGGGAGGGACCCCACGCTGGAGAAGGGCAAGAGTGAGAAGTCCTCCAGCCTGAGGAGGAAGGAGCGGTAGAAACAACCTGTGATGAACTGACCGTAACCCCCATTCCCCGTCCCCCTGTGCTGCTGGCAGGGTGAAGGTACAGAGTATCGCGAGTGGAGTTGAGCCCAGGAAGGAGTGGGAGGGGTGGTGGAAGGTGTTTTAAGATTTGGTTTTACTTCCCATTATTCTTGTTTTCATTTGATTGGTAGTAAATTAAATTGATTTTGGTTTTTCCCCAAGTTGAGTGTGTTTTTTGCCCGTGACCATAACTGGTGAGTGATCCCTCCCTGTCCTTGTCTCGACCCACAATTTTTTTTTAATATTTTCTCCTCTTCATCCCACCGGGGGGGAGGAGTGAGCGAGCAGCTTTGTGGTGCTTTGTTAGTTAGTGGCTAGGCTTAAACCACAACAACATGTGTGCTTAGAATTAGCAGTCCACACTGAACCTTGTCCATTGGAGTTGCTTGTTTCTGAGGGTGCCCCATACCCTGTTTTTCTGGCATGTAACACTGTCCTCTTGCTTTGCTGTTGTGGAATCATTGCCTGATCCTCCTGCCTACAGCTGTGCTGCTTCCATCCCTGAGCTGATGTTCAGCCCTCACATAGTTCTTGGAAGCCTTAAGTTTTGCTGCCAGGTTGTCTACAGCAATAGGGGGTCAGTGGGAGAGAGTAGTGAGCACGAGTTGGGGCAGCACATCTGAGAAATCTGGCTTGTACGGTACCACTTGGCCATTCTGCCTTGGGCCAGGGCACCACGATGTTGGGCACTCTGCAAACACATAGCAAAGACTTGGCTCTGAGGTTTTTAATTCTCTGCTAGATGCTGATAGCTGAGAAGTGAGAATAAGCACAAAGATACAATGTCTTGCAGGAGTAGGGTACAATAAGGGCAGAACAAATGTCTTTGAGTATCAGTCCATCTACTTGTCTGTGTGACCCTTTGTGATTTCTTCTTCAAGCCTCTTGGATGTACTGGTAGAACCGTGTTTTCTTACTGCTGGAAAAACTGTGTGGCAAATGTGGTGTGACTCAAGCTGTGATTGGCAACGACTGTCTGAGATTGTCCCTCAAAAGCTTGTTGAGGTTTGCCTAGGACTCAGAAGAATAACAGGGAAGAGTTGGGGCAGGAAAGAATCAGTAGCCGGCAGTGTCGTCTTAGGCCAAGCACTGTCATTGCAAAACCCTTGCACTAAGCTAGGAGGAAGATGTTGGGGTGTTCATTTTGATTCCTTAAGCCACAGTGGCTGTCTGCTTTTGTTAGCAGGCTTCCCTGTTATCCCATAATCCTTTCAGACACTTGAATTTGTCTGCTTTTCTGCCTAGATGGGGGGGGGTGTTGGGAGGCTTCTTGTTTCAGAGACAGTTGTGGTCTTTGAATGCAACTTTTTACCCTAATGTGACAAAAAGGAGGCACAAAGCCAGAAATAGCATGCTGTGCTGTTTATTGCTTGATTTATTTGTGGCCATGTCTGTCACACAGATGCCAACATGTTTTATCTTCATTTACAATAGCCTAAAATGTTTCACCTGGACTGATATACAGTCCTAGGCCAGACGGGGAGGTTCCATAGGGAGATTTTTCTTAGCATGTAGCTTGTTGCTGTGATTTTTTTTCTTTTTTCTTTTTTTTTTTTTTTTAACCCCTGCTTCCCTCTCCAACCTTAAGTTCACTTGTAAAGCTGTGCATGTTTTCAGTGCACAGTTTGGATAATTAAAAATAGCTGCTTGCGGCGCTTGGCTTCTGTGCAGTCTTTTATCAATAGTGCCTCTGAGAATACCTCGTGTTTGGATGAATGGTTTTAAATAGAGTGGTGAGAACTGCATGGAAGACGAATCAAACAGGCCTTTTTCGCAGCAATCTTTTTTATTTCCAAATGCTTAGAAATGATTTTTAAACTGAAAACAAAACATACCAATATTTAAAATTTAATGAATCCTTCTTAATCTTGTTTTCAAATTATTATTTTTTCTTACTGGTGGAAAAGTTGTGCTTACAGAAATTAGTCATCAGTGAGTCATTCTAGGAGTGGTGCAGGACATGCAGGACCTGTCACAGTGAGTCTGCCACAGGGGCCCATCATCATTATTCTGTCCTGTGAAGAACCCAGTCTGGTGGGCTTAAAGGGATGGTGCCAGAAGCCAGTTAGAAAACCATCAGTGAAAGTTGCTACCTAATCTCCTTCAGTGATTATCTTAGCCTCTGAAACTGAAGACATTATATCCCATTAAAACTGGAATTTCCATTAAAAAAAAACTATGAATGTACCAATGGTCAAAATAATTGTCTAATTTCTTTCCTGCCTTTCCGTAGAAACCTCCTCCTTCCTCTCACCCCAAATCTCAGTGATACGTTGTCATGTTTTCTACTGGAAATCTATATGGTGTTTAAAGTCTTTCACTGATTTATTTGTGGCTCTTCAGCTTCCTAGTCTGCCATGATCCATCCATTGTAAGAGCCTGCAGAGTTCCTAATTTCCTTTTTTTTCTGTGCCATTTACTTTATTAAAATACTTTCCCATGCTTTCTCTTCTTCATCTCCTCTCTATGTTAAGCAGTTCAGGCTCGCTGGAAGAAATGGGAACATAATATGAATTGCTGTTGTCTGTGGTATACTTAGCCTGTGAACTTAAATTTTCAAAGCCTTTGTTCTGGTACGTTTCATGAACAAAGCATTCTCTTAAATAAGGGTGTGTAGATGTAAAGGAGAAAGATTTCACCTCTTTACACACAATTTTTGGAACATACTGATTCTTGTATGTTATTTCTCAGAAAAATCTCATGTGGGTCTCTATGTTATTTCTTCAAAAAAACCCACAAAACAGATGAGGCTCTTCTGAGCATGCAGAACATTGCATGAACGTTTTTTTAATTTTTTTAAAAACAGGAATAGCCTCCTAATAGAAGTGGAATAAGCCTATACCCCAGTAGTGTTGCATTGTAATCATGACTTGCAAATCTGCATGTGTAACCTTGTCCAGTGCAAAGCTTTCTGACTTTCTAGGAAGTTTCTGTCCTGAAGAGCTTGAAATCAAAGGTGGTACATTTTCTTTAAGTGTGTACACAGGTTCAAAAGTACAGTACTGGGTGTGTGTGTGCCTTTGCATGACAGGTAATTAAGTTATGTGTTACTGCAATATTGATTTTTTTAATCATTGACAGACTTGGTGATGTCTGAGCCATCTTTTGAGTCCTGGAGTTATAGGTGGGTAATGTGATAGGTTTGATACTATCCTAAGTCATCTTGATAATGTTTTAATTTTACCTCTGGTGAATTTCTGATGCTGACTTTGTTGACTTATACTTTGGGGGAGAAAAGTAATGTGCGTGGTCTGAAGGGTGTTCGTAGAGTACCTGTGAAAGCATTGCTAGGAAAGCCTGAAAGGGGAAGAAATAATGAAGCCATAATATCTTAGTGATGTTTTTGCTCCATTTTTCTTCCCTGTCCTCTGTTTTCCAGTCATACTGTGGAGAAGTGAAATGAGAATTTGGTTGT
The DNA here is from genome assembly GCF_947461875.1 of Haliaeetus albicilla. Taxonomy (NCBI): domain Eukaryota; kingdom Metazoa; phylum Chordata; class Aves; order Accipitriformes; family Accipitridae; genus Haliaeetus; species Haliaeetus albicilla. Next base: position 6,755,467 of record NC_091490.1, read on the forward strand.
GGGTGAACAGCTGCAGAAATCAATTCTCAGGGAGGCCAAAATCTTCATGTGTGTATACAAATATGTGTGAGGATGTGGACCAGGCTACCTCCGAAAGTTTGCTTCCTAGAGAAAAGCTCATTGAAGTACATATGTACTCACTGGTGGTAGGGCTTCCTTTTAGAACTATCAGCTGCCCGTTACCGCTTACATTCAAGAGCAGGCAGTAGAGTTTCAGGATGCCTGTGTTGACTCTTATTCTTGTGTTAATTAGCAGATAGCTGTCAGTCTGGTGTTTATGTGGTTTTCAGTGTCGGTCTTTCTGGCTTCACTTGCTTATCTTGAATTAAATGGAGTTCAATATATAATCAAGACCTAAAACCTGCTAAGTGCTGACATAGCAGCAATGCCCAGCTCTTCTCCTGGTCTGACTGGCAGTATATAAGAAGCTAAATGAATATTAATGCATTCCTGTCGACTAGCAGCTTGGTTTACTTGTCTCTTTCATCTTCTGCAACGAAGTATGAGCTTTCTGGCTGGGTCATTAATAAAACAGCTAGTGGGTGATTTATTTCACCCAAAGTACTAGTTGGCCATTGTGTCTCCAATGTCAGCAGTGAATGGCTTTTCTGCTGTTGTCATGGTCTCCCCTTTAGCAATCACAAGGATTCAGGAGAATGCAAAGGACTACTATCATGGGGAACTTGCTTACCACATGTCTTGCTCCTATTGTTCTCATTGTGCAGTTTTCAACTGAACGTGAATCCTCTTTTCCTGGGAGACACCAAGACCTCCTAGGCCTTTCAGTAAGAATGCGGGGACCTTGTCACATCCCTCATGGTGCAGGGCAGATTAGACTGCTGTAGCCAGTACAAAAGAACACATATTTTTTTTCCAGATTGCTGGAGATAGATGGTGTCTGTCCTTCTTCCTGGTCTGGAGGCTGTCTTACCAACCATCTCTGCGTGTCGGATGTCTTCATGGCTCCAAGTCTTGGCTATGTTTGGGCTGCCATGGGAAAAAAGTGCTGATTACCTGTCAGTCTTAGGAAAATACATTGTTTAGAGTAATGAAGTTGCTCTATAGTCTCATTTAAGTGTAAACAGAACAATTTTAATGCAGTGAGCAGAAGAACATGATCACCAACTCTGAATGAATATACTGTCTATTAAGGAGAGGGATCTTTCTCTAGAGAGTGTCAAAAATGTGCTTAAGTTAATTGTTCTGGATTTGGACCGCTGTTCAGTTAGCTGACCTTAGTTAGCAGAGTTTGGTTCAAAGCTAAATAGTTCAGCAGTGAACTACGATGTGGCAAAAAGTGTCCTGCCATATCTAGACATGAAAACTTCTGAAACAGATCTGAAGACTGTAACATATGTATGGCTTTGACCAGCACATTTTATTAGAAAAATGAATGGGCTCCCTTCCCCTGCTAATTTTGGTATATCATAATCTTCACCACTTGTTTGCAGCCATTAAAAAAATCTGGAACAAGTCTTTGTTCTAGGGCATTCATTACCTCTTCTATGGTTTTAGCGGAAGCTACACATGCATATTCTTGTTACTGCTGAACCAGGCAAAACAGTTGTGCAAATTCTTGCTCATGGATACATTCTTGCAAGCAGGTGATTACAGGTCTGAAGAGGCAAGTATATACTCTCAAAGGCTTCTGTACAATGTCCATTTCCATGGACAGATGAATTTTTCTGTTTTCTCCGTGTTCTTTCTCCTCTCCTGATTTTTTTTTTTTCAGGCCCATTTTTGGCATCTGCTGTCAAAAAATTTGCCCCTTCATTAAGATGCCAACTTTAAAAGACACTGGGTAGCTGAAATAACCATTTCAGCTGGTATAAGCAATTACAGATATTTCCAGACAGCAAAACGACAACCTCAGTGAAGCTTGGACAATTGCTGCATAGATGTTAATCAAGAGGGACACAGGCAGATTCCTGAATTATTAAAAATGCAGTAATGTTTCTGAAGCCTTGATATGCCCTGATGAGCCATGCTTATGGAACAGATTTTGCCTGTCCTAAGTTCTCCTATCTGGTACAGTGGAGTAAGAACTGAGCAGCCTCCTCTCGTTGCCTTTCATCAGATGGAACATCTTTTCAGCTTTGAATTTCCGAGGCTGTTTCATTGCTTGTGCTGCCATTCCCCCTCCCACCCTTCTGCTTTGTTTGCTTGACAAGAAGAAAAGGCAGAAAGTGAAGCACACAGCCACATTTCCATAAGCTTAGACAAACTATTTCTTTCTTTTTCTTCTACCCCAGACAGGGTGCTTATAATTAGTCATCCCTGCTGTGGCTGAAGCGGAGTTTTTAGAAGCAAGCTTTGGTGGTTTCTTACCAGCAAGAGCAAGAGTGAAAAATAAAACTAATGCAGGTCATCATTAATTTGGGGAATATTTGTTAGCCTTATAATCCAGCAAAATAATTTTCTTCAGCCATGTTTGTTAGAAAAACTGCAGCAGAGACCTAGTGGTACTTTTCCCTGTCATGCTGAGATCAGACAGTGCTGGCAGCATTTGGTGTCTTGAAGCTGAGTGCAGAATTAAAAGCTGCTTAAAAAAGCAGGCTATTAAAGTGGCACTAAGAATACTCGTTACACTGCTTAATGGTTGGGTGGGATAATCTGAGCTTCTGCTTTTAATTAAAAGTGGACCCACGTTGCAGAATTCAGGCCTGGGTTGAGAGGGTGTTTTGTGTGTGTATTTTAAGTCCTCCTGAAACTGGCAGTATTGAGCTCTTGGGTTTTGGCCAATAACAGTTCTAGTGTTGAGACACAGAAGAAAGAGAAGTGGTGAAATAAAACTTAAAGGAAATTTTACTTCCTACTAGGGGAGTCTAGAATGTAAATGGTATTGCAGACTCTTTCTGGTAAGAATTTTAAAGCAACTGTTTGGTGGTAAGATGTGAAATACGTGATTATTAACCTTTTAGTCTATGTGATCAAGAGAAGTTATTTCTGTCGCTGTTCTTACTACTTGCTGTGTCATTATCCTTTCTTGTAAGGAGCTGAGACGTGATCTAGTCTGCTTTAAACATGCAAAGCTTATTCTCTCATCCTTTTTTTAGTAGAAAAAGAAACAAAAAATATACTGAAAAATATGTACATAGACCCTGGCTATGAAAGACATGTTGTGTTGGAGCTGCTACAGGGGCGAGTCCTTGTAAGTAATGCACAAAATTTCTCTTTGATTTAATTTAGACAGTTGAGTGTACAAAACTTGTTGGTGTACAAAGTTGAGTGTACAAAGCTGAGCTCCAAATAGAGCTCCAAATACACTTAGATGTAGTGTGAATTCAAGACTTGTTTGCACATTACAGGAACAGCTACCACATTACAATGTAATCTATTTGTGCAAAAATTGGGCCCTCACTGCTATTTTTGCCATGCAGTAGATTCTTAGAACCGTTGATTCCCATTTAATAGATGTAATATGAACACCAGTTCATTAAATCTGCCTTATTTCTTCTTTTTTGGTAACCCGAGATGACTTTGGTTACTCCCTGCTGTAAACATGAAATTGTATTTTTAAGATCTATTTAATTATTCTGGAAAATTGGTTCTTTCTGGAAACTTATACCACTGTTGAACTCACAAATGGTTCTGAATTGCTTGGTCATTCCGGGGAAGGAACAAGGATATAAAAAAGGATTTGACTTTCTTAAGCAGTACAGATTCAGAATTTGGAAAGGTAACCAGTGCTATGCCCAGTATTACTTAGTTTTTATTGAAGTAACTGAAATTCTCTTTTAAAGTCAGTCCACTGCACAACAGATTTACCACTTAACTGAGTTTTAATTGACCCTTTTATTATTATAATGATGGGAATAATGCTCTGGTGAACGTATTTTCCAGTTGCTGATTTTGGTAATAAAAACAAGCCTTAGATTGCAAAAGACTGAGTTTCTCTGTTTCATGAAACAGGCTGCCCTTCCATTTTAAAGATAACAGGGTCTTCGTTTAACCTTGGATGGCACTCCCTAACTTGTTTCCTGTCTTTTCTTCTTTATATTGGCTCCTTGCCTTGAAGAGGAGATGGCTTTTTAATACAGCCACTAAATTCCACCAACTTGGAATCTTTCAATCCAATTACTATGGTAGATTAGTTCTTGACTTTCTCCCTCTCCAACTGTAGCACTTGTGAATCAAGTGTTTGTTTTCCATTGCAAGTTTTTTGCTAGAATCAAAAGATTTTGTTTTTTTCTTGTGACTTAGCTTGCATTGTTAGTATGGCTCTCAAATGTTAATGATAATGGTTTTACATAAAGCATCAGCTAGGCACTGGCTGCTGCGCTTTGTAAGATAAAGCTTGTTGTAAAGTGCTTGGAGACAAAGCAAAGGTTCACATCCCAGAGCTGTGAACATGGCTGGAAAAGGGATAATCCTAGCTGGTGTTCAGTGCTGTCCAAAAGAACAACCCCTCCACTTCCCCTCCAGGAATAGTAGTATTAGTATAGTACAAGATTTTGTATCGTAGTCACCAGTTTGAGGGCAAAGCATAGAATGATAAACATAACAATTGCTAACCTTTGTTATAATCTAGGGAAGGTGCCATAAATTCTGAGGGAAATAATCTTCTTGTCTGGGAAGGATAACAATCCTTTATTCTAGAAATGCTGGTTTTAAAATAGTTGGGCTCAGGCTGACATAGCTCGTTGATGAGCAAAAGATACTTATTAGAAATTATCATGGGATTTGTTTTTGAATTCTAACCTCTCAGTGTATTCCACTGAGTGCCCCCAGTATAGGGTGCAGAAGTTGGATTTGACTTACAGCACTTCTGTTCAGGCTCTGGGAAGGGAGGGTTTAGCCTTTACATTACACTGGTCCTCAAGTGGCACCAGACCCTGGCTGGCTGCTGGCATACCTTTAGGTGAGGGCTGCTCTGCTCTGTGCCATCTAGGAAAGTCAGTCTGCTGGCCAGGAATCACTGTAGTGCGATCTAATATTGTCCTTGCACGTCTGTGGTGTACTTGGTCTTCTCCTTTCCTTCCCCAGCTGATCCCCTGCTCCTGAAGGGAACCCACAGCCCTTGCCATAGTACACATCAGCCCCAAAATTATTGAGCTGTGCTTGGACATGACCAGTTTTGAGATGTAATACTTCTTTTCTGTGATTCATTCTAGTTTAATCTGTGAAGTTTGGCAGAGAAAACTGTCACTACGAAAAACAGTTTACCTACCTAGTTATTTCTTTTAGTGCAGAACATGGTTCGTGTTTAAGTGGACAGATTTTGCCTCCAAAGTACCTTGCTTTATGCTAGCTTCCAAATGGGAACTTGATTTCTAAGACAGTTTCTGCTGCAATTTGTACTGAAAAGTCTCGGAAGTAGCTGGTGCTGGATGCGCTGTGAATACATTAAAGCAAATCCCGTATTTGTGCTCCATTCCCTGGTGTAGGAATTGAGCATCTGTTTTGACTGGCAAGTGTCCCTCAGCTGTATTCACACTTACAATGTAACATGGGAGTTTGTGGACAAAAGAGATGTATACAGACAAGATCTCTTGTACATTCAAAAATGTGCAAGTGTCTTTACTGCTGGTAATAGAAAGAAATGAAAAAAATATGCCGAAAAGTATAGAATAAATTCTAGGTATGATGGCATTTTTATGATAAGCAATATATCAAATTTATAGCCTAGTTTTGAAAATCTCTTTTGTTATATTAGTTCGATGAGGATTAAATACTGAATGAAAGGTAAGTAATTTGAGTGTAGGCAAATCAGAGCTAGATTGGTTACCTGCTAGTGCTACACACAGTTAATGTAATTTAGCCAAGGATGTTGAGATGCTTACAGATACCCATTTTAAACTTTTACTTCTCCACCCCTGTGAAGTTGGGTGATTTACAGGCAGATGATTCCCATCTGGGTATGCAGGTATCTATTGCTGTGCTTCTGCAGGTGGCCTGCTACGATGAAAGCTATCAGAGAGGACTGGGGTTCAGAGTAACAGGCGATTCTGTGCACTGAGGGCAGCTGGTAACCACTCGATGTCTTTCAGGCCTCACACCATGGCAGTGCTTATCAGTGCTGCAGAACTACTGGAGACTTAACACTCTTCAAAGTGGGGTTTTGAAATCCTTTATGGATTCTGCAGTGGATTATACCATTAAAAAAAGTAATGGGAATAAACACTCTTAATCCTTCAAACCAGTATTCAAACCAATATGTATTTGAAGCATTAAATATCAGATATCAAATAAATATTAAAAAGGTCTAGCAACATCTTTGGAAAAATTAGATAAAGTTGATGCTTATGTTGTAAATGTGCTGCAGTAGTTTCAGGACAATATTTTAAAGTAAAGAATTAATTTAAAACTGAAGATCTTAACAAGATTATATTTTTACATGTATTTTATATTATTATATTTTTATATTATATTAAACTGAGGAATCTTAAAAAAGATTATATTTAACAAAATAAATCTTAATCTTTGAATATAAGAAAATGCAAATTTGAGGCAACTCAAGAATGTCATTCCAAGTCCTTATGTATAATTTAATTTCCAGTCTTTACACTCATTTAATGGATGTAGTATACTCAAGAGTTTTATAGACTTCGAGCATTCACTGTTTTTAAGCAGTATGCTGCTGCTTTGTTGGATGAACTAAAGCTATTAGCTCACTTCTTAGAAGCAACCTGGCCAAGCAGGCCTCCCTGAGTTTCCTTTGAGGCAGATTACAACTTTGTACTGTCTTTTACTCCATGGCTGCATCACAGCTGCAGAAAAGTGTGATTTTTGTAGTCTTTTGGGTTTGGGGTTTTTTTAATGCAACAAGGCATGATTTGTTTTTATAGGGAGGGAAGCTTTATGTATACACTCAATTAAACTACCTCATGGGAGAACCAACCCCTTCCAAATTTTACAATGAAACGTGTCATCTATTAACCATCTTGCCTTGCAAGGAAAAAATATTCCAACCATCTCACCTTTACTTCAGATTTTTTATTGTGTTTATGGTGTGGATTAAATTCCCATTTAAGCTTAACTTTCTGTGTTCCACTCTTTCACTAAAATTAAAAGGTTGTATCACATACTTCAGATACTGATATCAAACTCTGTCCATTCTCCCTTTATATGGGAGAAGACTATCCATATGTATACACATACACATGTGCACATATACTAATTATCTAATCAGTCTGTTTTCAAGTGATTTTGAACATGTGCTTTTCCTTCTGTTTTCAATTAGTTTGTGTTTTCTTTGAGATACGCATCTTTATTGTGATTTTCACTATTCTGATGTTCCTAAGAGCAGTTATAAAGAAAATGGCAACAGCACAGTGATTGCTGAATTCTTTTTAAAAAGAACAGTGAAAAGAAAGACAAACAAATGACTGTTCCCTCATTAAGTTTGTTTTGCAGATTTTTTCCAGTTTTTAAGATCATGTCAGCTCCATCAGTTTCTGCAGCAGAACTGGGAATTTTGATGCACACCGTTGTTTGTATTATACTACTTAATCTTGTTCTGATGCTTAAAATATTAAGAGGGAGCTGGTACACTAAGGTTCTCAACATTACTAATGTGGAATTTTGAACAGTTGTTGACAGCAAAGAAAACATTGCACAATTTTCCCAGTTTTAGATAAGACCATGAAGGAGAGTGTGTTTTAAAATAATGGGAAGTAAACGTAAATACATGTTGGAGAGAAATCTGCTCTTCAGATAGAATTTTATTATACATTTTGCAGTAAAGAGAAGATTGGAGGGTCTGCAAAATCTCTGAACAAGCGTCTCGCTGGGTTCTGCGTCATGCTCAGATTTCGTTACCTTAGGGCATAAGCTGTCAATGCATCATGCAGAGAGAACGTATTCTAATTTGAAAACATCTAGGAAAGAAAAACTTCTGTGGATGCATCACTATGCAGTTGCCTTTATAATTTATGCCTCTTTCTTTCTTCACTTGAAGCTGCATTCAGCTCTGGTGGTAGTGAGGAGCTGAATCCTATTTTGCTCCTCCTGTCTTGTTTGAGGCTCCGCATTCAGCACGCGGTGATGGGGTGACCCAGATTCCCAGGGGTGTCTTGTAAATGCAGTGTTGATGCACTGCTTTCAAAGTTGTCGGTTAGCAAGTCTCGTCCTAGCTAGACGATGTTATTTTTTTTCCTGCTCATCCGTTTCTGACAGGTGCATCTACCAGTAGTGGTTTAATATAGTTAGCATTAACTAGCAGCATGTGTGCCTGGATATTTGTATGAACACAAATGGAAATAACAGTTGGATGAAGGGGCAGACAGGTGTGTTTAATAAAATAGATCAGTGGGAGGGGGTGGAGAGAGAGGAAGAAAAGCCCACAGGCATAGGGGGCTCATAGTGGAGCCTGGGAAGCCATGAAGCCAGGTAAGCTGGAGAGGGTTGGAAAAGCCATAATGGAAATAAGTTGATGGGGGGTGGCTTCTCCCTAGTTACGAGCAAAAGGACGAGGGAGTGGGAACAGATGGCTCTAAATTGTATAGCCCCCTGATGCTCTGTGCCTTTCTGGGATCAAACTGTGATTGACTTCTTATTTGAAGGTGGAACTGAGGCTTTTACAATTGATACACAGAAAAATCATATCATTAAAAGGTAAACCCACAATTTTGATAATTCCTGAGAAGGAGTTTGTGGGTGTATGTCTTTGTTGCAAGAGAGTGGGGCATGAACAGCCATGAGCCTTTTCTGATGGGTCATCGTGTTTAAAAGACACCAGTCTGTTCATCTTGGATGGTCTTAGTTTGTTGTGCTTAGGTTTGGGTTTGTCTGTCCGTGTCTGTTGTCTGCCCCCCCCCCTTCTTTTTAGTGACAATAAAAGCAAAGTAGGTTGAGGGATTGTTTTCAGCACTTTTCTCTGTTTAGACACTGTATCTAGGGTTCTTTTACCAGGAGTCCTTACTGCTGCCTGTAGGCTCAGTATGTTTAAAGTTGTTTTTTTGTTGTTGTGTTGGTTTTTTTGTTTTCTTTGTAAAAATACTTGAATCCTATAACACAAACGTATAATGATGTTGCTCATTAACGCAGCAGACTGAGTTTATAGCTTATCAGAGTAATGCTATACGAGTGGGGCACTACAGGGATCCCCACTGAATCTTGAGATCCCCAAACAGTTTTTAGTTCTTCTTTTCTGTGAAGTAAATTATTGATGTTTTTAGGAAAGCCCATGCTGAATCATGGGAGGGTAAAGGTGCCTCCCAGTCTGTACCTGGCAAGCAGCTAGCAGAGCTGGAAAAATAACTTGTATGAAATCTCCAGTGACTGAGATCCTCGGAGGGGAGTCCTTTCTTGGACCCCAGTGCACAGTGTATCTGACGGTCTGTCTTCTGTGCACTGCTTACTTCTGTTAACCAAAATGACAACTTTTAGCAACTGGATTGTTTCCTGGCTGTCCATTAGGCAGAAAAACTTTTGCTTAAGTTCCAGGAACATAGTGTATGATGCATTGCTCTCTGTGGACACGGCAAAACACACTCCTGTTCTAAAGAGCTTCTAATATGGGAAGCTACTAGAAAAAATGAATAGCTTTTAAGAGACTGGAATCCTACTAGATTTTTATACTGCTTCTAAAATATTTTTGCATATTCAGAAGAATGACTTTTCAGTTTCAGGCTTCTCCTACCTCCCCCCAGTCTCAGACATATACCTACTCATTTTACTGTATGAATTTAGAGGCTGTGTAGGTCTTGGAAGCAGCGTCCTTTGCTTTGGGATCTCATTGCCTTTTATAAGTGAGTGCTTCAAAATATGTCAGTAACTACTGAATTTGATTTCAAAAGAATTACTAAAAAGTGCCTGATTTTTTTTTTTTTTTTTTTAATTTTTTTCTTCCATTTTTTAATCATACCTTCTCTGGCCAGATCTTCATACCTGCATTGTATATCCTGTGCTCCTCTGAAATATGTTTAATTCAGTTGTGTCATTTTTGATGTGTATTGCCGAGACTGTAGTCAAGCCAAGAGTTTTTGTTTGTTGAGTTAAAACAAGCCATGGAGTTTCAAACCCTGCTGGTTTAAATATACTTGGCTGAAGGGCATGAAAGCCTTACTCCGGTGCAAGCAGCCATGTTTTTGCAGCTGCACAGAAATGTGGGTGTGCAAGTTATGAACTCTCAGGCTGTAAGACAATCCCATATGTTTAGCCTATGCTGGGATAAGTTGGCATAACTCAACTGAAATGTTGCTTTAGGATGGGCAGAATTTTATAGTCTGTGTTGCAGGCTATGTTTATAGTCTGTTTGCAGGATGGCTGGTCTCTATTAGGTATTCTTTCCCTGGGCTGTCTTACTCTGTTGACCCTTCAGGGAGGGTAAGTACATCTGTCATGATAATCGGAGTCATGAGGAATACTGAGGGAATTTCATGTCCTTGTTCACCAGCTCCTGCTTCTGGAGACAGCAGCAGCTTTCTGGGCATCTCTAGGACAAAACCTGGGGTTTGACTGTTTTGGCTGAGCCTAGTTGGCTGGAATGGGATAATGGTGGTTTTGGAAGAGCAGCATGAAAGGACATAAAGTGCAGCTCGGTGAAAAGTAAAGAGGACACCTTGGTTTCAGTTTGTGGAGTCCGTCACATTGGATTGGTGACAGATGGAGTGGATGGAAGTTGGCTGTGTCAGGAGACTGTTTTGGCAACCAGAAAGAAATCTGAGGAGACAGACACAGCAAGGCAGAAGCTGGGGAATGGGCAGAGGGTGTTTCATGTTGGGGAGGAGGGGATGGGTAGAGCACTATGATGCCGGCAGCTTTAGTTATGCATCTTGATGTTCAACCTTCCTATGCAGTTCCTTGATAATTAGAAAAATTGCATTTGTGGTGCTGTGTGTTTGGTACACCTTGACCAAAATTTGAAAAAACCCTTCGAAATATCAAGTTAGCTAGTAAAGGCCAAAGGGAACCTGCTTGCTGTTACATTTCTGGAACTGAGTTGTTTGCTGTCAGATCACAGCCCAGCCTTAGGATTTACTGGAAGGAGTTCATTCCAGGAAAATCCAGACAGGTGAAGGCAGTAGCAGTGACAATGTGAAACACCTGATGATTTTGGATTGCCTGGTGTAGCATGTCTCAAGCTGTGGCCTACAGAGAACTGTCTGGTACTGAACTGTAAGAGCAGAGAAGGGAAAACATAGCGTGGCAGCTGGGCAAAAAAAGCTGCAGAGCATTGCAAGTCTGCTGTGAGGAAACCCAGCAGTAATTCCTCTGTTCTGAATGCCTGATGCCTTTCAACTCAATTTAAAGGATTCCCATGGTTTGTGGGAAGGGTGCTAATGACCTTTCTCTCTTCTGTTTGTGGCAGGCATTTGAAATCTAACAGGAAGAAAGCCTGCAGACCAAGAAAGTCCAACTATAAAATTCTCTTTGGGTTGTGTTGAGATAAAAATTATATTTTACTTTTGTCAGGTTGTTTTATAAGACTAGCGTAATGTTTCTGAAATGCTGGCCTATGTTACTGCCAAAGGAACAAAAACACATGCAAGACTCTGTTCGTGAATACTACTTGCAATTACATGTTCTCCTATTCTGGGATTATGTTCTCGAGTTACATGATGCGTCTTGATCTGCCCCATGAAATTCCTGTGTTCACTGGTGAATGTGTTGGACACATAAGAGGGCAGAGGTAAGACTGTATGACTCCTGTGTGCTTGATGTTGCAACATAACTATTTTTTAAAAATATATTGTCTAGATAATGCAGTGTGTACTACTTATGGCGACACAAATATTTCAAGATTATGCCAGGAGCAATGGGAGCAGGGAGAGTTATAAGAATTTACAGAGTGTAGTATACAAAGGTAGAAGATAGAGTCATATCTATTACATTTAGAGGAAGTCTCATGGCTGGCACAGAGCTGAAAATGATAGGGACAAGATAGGGGTGGACCCTGGTGTCCCTTGAAATTGGCACTTGAAAGCAGTCATGTGCAAAAGGGAAAGGTTACTGCATCCTTGCCAGGAACAACAAAATGGGTAAACTCTTCACTGCCACTGACAGATCTGGAAGATGCTGGTGGATTATGAGGAAGCCTGTGGTTAGAGGTTAAGTAACAGGTACAGGTGCTTTATCTTCTAGTTCAATTCAGTTTTACATGAATTAATAATTAACATCCAGCAACTGCTTCTGTCAATGACTAGGATCTATCATGTAACTTCATTGGTCTAAGAGGAAGCTGTAAATGGTTCATTTTCAGAGGACAGCTCGTCTTTCACTCGTATTACCTGGTTGGACAGGAGAAGTTCTGTTCTCTTAGTTGGTGTGAAAACTGCATGAAGAAAGCAGAAGATGTGCATAGGTATCTTTTTCTCCATCCTCCTGTGCAGGCTTGAGGCAGGGTAAGAGTTACAGCTGGGTAGAAGAAAATTCTGTTGGTTTCCATACTACTGAGTTTTTGGTATATAGTGTTGAACACTATAAAAATAAACTTGAACAAATATATGCTCTTCTAACTGTCAAAAATTGCAAAAACATGCGCTGCGTTTGATGAGCAGTTGTCTAGGCATTGTAAATATATTCCTGAGAAACTGGGTTTGACAGACAGGGAAAGACATGCAAGCTGCAGGATTTCAGCATTTTTGAAGTCTCATTTTCATTTCTGGACTCTCAGTCTTCTTTTGTGTGCACATGCACAAATAACCATGAAGGCAGTGTTCCCATTGCAAACTAGTTTCCAACTTTGATGGTTTAGAAGTCTAAAATTGTGCTGTTTGCATTTCAGACAATACCAGATTTGCGGTAGCATAGGGGTACCCTAAGCAACAATATGCCTGAAAGGATATTTGTTGACTGCTGGCTCTAGAAGAGGCAAGTTTTTGAGGTAACCCAGAGTTTGCCCAGCTAAGGGGCAGGTTGTGTTTTAAAAAAATCTACTGCAGTAATTCTTCTGGAATAAGTATTTTGGGAGAGCTGTTTTGGTAAACTTCCAAGTCCAGATTACTTCTGACTGTCTTATTTTCCTTCTCCACTAATTGCTTCAGGCTCCTGCTAACAATTGCCTATCTGTTGCATATGGAAGGGCGGTTGGGGGCAGGGAGGACGGACTGTGCTCAGATCTGGTAGGTATTGCAGCCAGCCTGCCTGGCTGCTGTGCCCTGCAGCCTCCCCGCCGTGCAGCTCTGCAGAAGGATGGGGAGGGGACCCCACTGGGAAGCTCCATGGGGCACAGGCGGTGCTTTGGTATCCAATTCAGAGGATTAATACCACTTTCTGTTCCTTGGACGCTGCAGCCAGTTGGCCTAGTGTTCATATTCAGTTTGCCCACTTCTTGAGTGCACTTACTTGTATAAATCTGCTCAAGCGTTTAAGTTCGAAAGAGCAAACAAACAGGGAAATGAACAGACGGCTCTGCTGGCTCTGGAGGGGTCGCTTGCTTCTCTTTCCTTGTTTCCGTGAATGTGGCCCTGTGCAGTATATACAATGCCGTCTGTCAGCTCTCCTTTCCCAGATGAGGGCTTTGCTATGAAGTGTAAAGCACCGTCTGTGCACCCAGCATCTTTGCTCCTTTAGAAATGCTTGTTGGAAACTGGACACATACTCCTCTTCCTCAATGCTCGGTTCCTCTGCTGCTGCCTATCTGTGCCCTAGTGCCAGGGGCAGGATGGATGACAGCCCCTTGGGGTCTGCCAGGAGGAGCCGCCCAGTGCGTGGTGGCTGCCTATAGACACACACACAGAGAAGCACATACCTGGGAAGAGATTGTGTGCTCTATATAAAATAGCACGTAGGGTTATACCGAGGGAGGATGGCGGCCTTTGGCCATGCATATTCAAACACTGTGGCTTGTCCTGTAACTGATGGACCTCTACTTAATAAAGTAGCATGGTGAGGGTTGGCCTGCTTCACCTGCTGGCCATACCACAGAGCTATTACTCTAGTCAGGCTCGTATCATTTAATAGGTTTTCTTTCACAAAAGTGCCAGTGCTGCTTTATTGTAGGTTATGGCTTGCTTTGATACATTACACTCGTTCCTGAAGAAATCTGACCACATTTGAGATTCTTGAGATTATTTTTCCATTCTTTATTACTTCTGTTAAATTGCAATGGTTTTATTAATCCCTTGCTGGTCACTCAGTGAATCTTGATTGGTTTGGATGCATTGATCTCCCAGGTTATCGTAGGGATTCTTAGGAACACCCTTCTCTTGCAAAGATCCTGTGCTAGATTTTAGCATATGTAGTATTGCACCTTCTGCATTTTGGCACAGTGCTTTCTGTGTATTACCCTGCATGCTTTGTCGTTTGTATCCTCTTAACCTTCATACATTTCAATCTTGCACCGAATGCTTAGCTCCTGATTTGAGTAAGTTAGACAAAGCAAACTTTCTGACCAAATTTAGGTCAGAGTTTCAGGCTAGATTTCTCATGGGTAATTTAATTTTGCCTATTTTAAATTTCCATGCAACCACCTCAGACGTGTTTATTCCAGTCTCTTAACTCTTCTATGGCAATTGTCCACACTGTTTTCAAAGGCTGCTGCAGTCCATCCTTGAGTGTCTGGTGTTATAAAGGTTTGCAGAATTGGTCCTGACAGTATATTCTCAATTGAAGGAAAACTATACTGACTGTAATTCTGTCATGGAAATTCTGTGGTGTTCTTGCCAAACAAAAGAATGTCATTAGGCAAAAAGGAAAAATATCCAAGATCTGCCATGTATTTTAATAGTAGTTTGTAATTAAGTCTGTTTTACTCAGTGCTATATAATGTATTTTGGGCATTTGGTGACAGAGGCTCCCAGGAAGAAGATTCTTGTTCTTTGGTGCTAGCCAGATGTGTTAGGGAACCCCAGACAGTGGTGTAAGAGAGGGAATTGGGCAGGTTCTGGACACTTCTGTATCTAGGGTCCATTTCCTCTGTCTGTGCTGGTCCTGTAAGTATCTGGTTTGGTGTGCCATCCATTTCAACATGTGCTTCCCTAAGCTGCCTGGTTCATTTAAAATCCAGTGCTTTGGCAAGCCAGTTCTCTAGGCTTTTTGCACTGAATTATGTTTCAAAAGCTGATGGATTTTGCTTTTCTAATTGAGCTATAATGTTGTTTTTTTCAGTGGAAGATTTTGTACAAAAGTGGCTCTCAAACTTCTCTGCTTGTGTCCCTATTTTCTGTTGCAAACTCTTCTACTGCAGTTGACTTTTACCTGACTTGTGATCCCACCTGGGATTGCTACCCCTGTTTGGGGAGCTACTTGCCTAGACACTCATAAAAAGTGTATTGCTTTCCACAGGCTCCAGCAGGAGCTGCTGCTGCTCAAATCCTGAAAGGCATTCTTTTGGTGATACTTTTGCTTTAGGTGGAGAGCACTGAGCCAAAATCGTTCCTGGTGTATCTGCATCAAAAGCAGGGACTTACTTGCTACAATGCTGATGATTTTAGGGTTATTACAGAGTGTTTGGCTTTAGTTTAAAATGCCAGCCCCAATCAAACACAGAGATGTTCCCTGTTGATTATATCTAAGGTTTCCTACAAGAGGAGTTAATTTATAAATGACATTTGCAATTCCTGTTCAAGTCCTGTGTGAACTCCAGTGGAGGTACCACACCACTGATTCTCTTTACCTCCCCTGTCATCAAGGTAAGATGTTTTCTCTCGTTTTTTAAAAGTGCTGTCAGACTCAGCCCTCCCTCCAAGCAATGTGCCCTATTGCTTTGCATTCATCCAGGTTTCTATCCCTTGCTATTAAACAGGTGTTTAAAACACAGAACTCACCAGCCTACCTTTTGCACAGTTCGTTTATGATTATTCGCCTCCTGGTGATGACCTGCTGCAAAGCTGGAGAGGAAGGGAAGTAGGTGAATTGCATGAGACCTAAGGTCACCTCCCAGATGGAAGGTTGCTAGCACAGCAAGAGCAGTGAGAGAGTCTTACTGGTGGGAGCTGCTGGAGAACCCTGCTAGAGTGAAGGCTTATCTGCAGTTCTCAAGTGAAGGGGAAGACTGTCCCTCGAGGCAGACTGCCCCTGAGGACAGAGGCTTGTCCTGGGAAGATTCACCATGGGTAAGACATCCAGGCAGAGGCTTATGTTGTGGGACACCAGGGAACCTTGTCACAGAAGTTTTATGGAACAGGATAGAAGGAGAAGGAAGGTGGAAGACTTGGGAACTACCAGTAAGGTGACGGTTGTGTGCTATAAGAAGTATTCTTCTTAAGCCCTTGTAGCTCTCCAGAGGATAACCAGAGTGCAGGGTCCTGGGGCAGAGATTGATGGTTCATTCCAGTCTGACCCTTTATCTCTTCTTGGTTGTCATTGCTGTGTGAAGTCCGGTGACTGATTGCACTAGCAATACCTCTGGTTCCAGATTAGGGAATTCCCTTCTGCGAATACACTACTTGACTCACAAGACATGTTCTCTTTTTCTCTGTTTCAGGGTAGAATTTTACATCCCCATTAAATGGGTTGCCAAATCAAACTTGCAGTAAACTGAAGCTGTCTTTCTTTGGCTAAATTCTGCTATCGATCTTGGGTTTTGACTTGTAGTATCCTAATCCCAGCATAGGCCCTGGGTTCAGCGTGCTGCAGAAGTGGCCTAGATTCTCTCCTGCTTATCTTTGAGGTATCTGGAACTACATCATTGCTTAACTGGCCCTGAACTGTGTCTTTGGGAGATGTGCCAAGGCACTCTGTACCCTTCTTTGACATTTGAGCAGATCTCTTGATCATGTCTGTGGATCTTGGATCACACTTGTGTTGAAAAGTCCATGCCCTTCTGAGTTGGGACACTTTGGACAAACATAAAAAGACAGCAGCATTAAGGCAGCTAGATTAATTTGCATTTCATCCTGCCTCAAATTCAGGCTTCTTTCCATCAGAGGAAGACTGGTTCATTACCCTAGTGTAACTCTCTGCACCTCTGCCTGCCTCTTGCGTATTTTTTTTCTGGGCTGCTCTGGAAGAGTGATCAAATGTGTGATCCTCCAGTAGCATGCCAGCACTCTTGGATCCTTTTTAGTTTTAGTCGGGTTGGGGGGGGGGATAGTGAGATGCAGAGCTGATTCCCGGGAGCCCTTAGGAAAAAAATATTGTGCCTTGTAAAAACGAGTGATTTTACTTATTGCAATTGAGGAGTCAATTAACTGGCTAATTAAAGCAATTTCTCATTACATAATTGAATTCTGTTTCATAACCATTTCTACTCTGCAAGACTGCCCCAGAGAGCGGAGCCATTTCTGAGTGCCCTGTATCACAAACGGAAGAACCAATTGCTCTCTCAGTGTTCAGATGCGGCACAGAGCCACTCATGAGTCTGGAAAAGGGAGAAGTGGTTGGGTGGGACTTCCGTTAATTGCTTGTGGAACTAAACAAACCATCTTAACCATCCAGATGGTTAAGAAAAAGGCAGTTTTCTCAGATGTCTTTCTAGTGCCAAAGGTAAATGAAGAAAGGAAGTGATGAATACTGGAGACCCAGCTGTTAGCACAGAAAACATGAGGTTTAGGATGCCCAGGGTTGTGGGACTCAAGGTTACACTCTAGAATATGCAGAATGTCTCGAGCTCAAAGCGTTGTGCTGGGTTTGGACATGCCAGTGCTCATCAAATATACTCTCACATTGGCTGAGAGGAGAGAGAGCTTTTAAATTCTGGCAACTTCTTCCTGTACAGAAAGATAGACTGAAGATTGAGTTATTTTTTAAGGAAGGATGAATTAGAAAAGTGTTGATATATTGAAATGTTGTATGGCAATGGAAGGTATATGGAACAAATGAATGATAAGAATTTGAAATACTTTACAGTATGAGATTTTAGTGGGCATAGTTAAAACCAAGCATGGTTTCAAGCCATGCCATCTGAAGAAGGGAGGGTCAGGTTAATGACATTTGTTGCTGGTGAGCCATGATTTGACAATGAAGGATTGTGGCAGAGGTATTTTTGAAGTTAGGATATAGGTACTTCAAAGCGCAGAAGAAATAGCATTTGACAGCTGATGTGGACTTTGAAGACTGAATGAGACACAATTAAAAGAGCTGCATTTAACATGGTCACCTTCCTTCACTAGTGTGATACCCAGTGACTTTGAATGCCCTGATCATGTTTTACCTTGGAAATGGGACTCAGAGCAGAAACCATCTTCTCACTGAAGGAGAAAGCTAGTTAAAATTAGCAAATGTTGTGGGTTTAGTTAGAATTCAAGTATTTTAACTGATGTCTCAGTGAACACAAAGTGCTTGAGAGAAAATTATTGGGGGGGGGTGTTTGGGGGTGTGTGTTTTGTGTTTTGGTGTTTTGTGGGTGGGTGGTTTTTTGTTTGTTTGTTGTTGTGGTGTTTTGTTTTAAACATTCTCTTCAGACTACAGACCTAGGCTCCTTCCTGTGTGAGACACTGATGAGGTACCTTGTTCCCTGAGCCCCAGTTCCTCCTTTAGAAACTGAATGCATTGCCTCTAGGTTACAGGAACCCTTTGGGGCACAGTCACTAGTGTTTGCAAATCCCTCATACCTTGTTGATAATGACCTCCAATAGAAATAACTAGGCTTCCAAAACTCAGTGGGAGATTGCTTCATGCTTAAAACAGAAAAGATATACTTTGAGAACTGCAAAGCTTACTGTATAAGGAAGAGTGAGAGCAGAATTTAAAAAAAAATAATAAAAAATTGGGGCCTATTGGTAATATTCAGCATCTCAAGAGTATGATGAAGAGAGAGAGAAGGGGGTAATGATGGCTTTGCACAGTGGAGTATTTATTTCTTGTACTTCATTTTTTGGTTGAAAGTACAGGCTGGAAGAAAGGGAAGCAATGGGGGCACACTGCAGTATGAAAGCTGGGTGAAGGAAGAGGAAGGTTAGGAGGAATAGAAAATGCCTGTGTTAACGCATGTTGTGAGGAGGGAAGGAGTGGGTATAGCGCTGTGAAAGACTATCCCATAAGTGGGAAAGAGCATTAGATTGTTAATGACTGAGTTATATTTGATAAATATATTGCCAAGAAGAACAGAAGTTGGGAAATAAAGTCTTTGAGAACAGCATACTTTAAAAATATTCAACCAGAAGCTGGAGTGTAAAAAGCCCTAGGGTGTGTTGTAGGGAGCTGCCTAGCACTGGTGGAAACAGGTCACCTGTAGAAACAAATCTTTTGTGGGCTCAGTTTAGATGAGTTTTGCTGTGGGTTGAGCGTGATGGGATTTGTTTTTTGTTTGTGGGTTTTTTTTTTGTTTGTTTGTTTTTCCCTGTGGCTGGAATATGGTAGGAGGGGAAAATCCAGGCAACTTTTTTAATACATAATCTTTCACTTCTGACTGCCACTGCTTGGTATCATGACTTTGGAGCTCAGTTCCCACCCTTGACCAGCGGCATCAGCCTCCATATGTTCCTGATATCACGGCTGAAATGGGCATTCCTGATTTTGCACAGTCTGACAGATGCTCGTTTTTACAGTGGCAATCTTTTCCTCTCTCAATCAAGTTATTAGTGTCATTGTCATGAAGCACTCAACATCTTTCAGCCCTTAGGGAAGAGGAGACCGGTTTGGAACAGAAACCTGTGCATCCTGACAGCACACACTGAAGCACTGTGGAGTTAAAACGTACTCATGTTTTTTGTCCCTTAGGAAGCACTCTAATTCCCAGGCTGGCACTTCTGACATAACTCAATTATGGAATCATAAATAAACAATTGACATAGGCCAGGGAACTTCAAAGCAATCAGTACAGTCATAATAGGTTCTAGCTTGATAAATAAACCATGCTGATACAGTCTAAAGGATTTTTAATTTTTTTTTTTCCTTCTGTCTTAGATCAAAGCTTCTTCCTTGAACTGCAGCCTGGCAAGTCTTCCTAGCCCCTTTCCTTCCCCCACATCCCCTGCTGATCTCTTGGTACAAGCATCATTGTGCATGGGACTGGTTTCTTTGCAAGGTGTATTCAATCTCCTAAATTAATTGGATCCTGATACACACTTGCATGCGAAGTAGTTCTTGGAGAATAATTCTTGGCCAGCATATTTTTTTTAATTGAATTGACATGCATAGCCTGGCTTCTTAGGTAATGAGGATCCCTTTTACGTTGATCGTAACAGTTACGTCCATGTTGCATGCTCTTTTAGTTGCCTGCATTGCAGCTTTGTACCCACATAGTGGGATTTTGTTCCCAAAAAGACCAGGACACAGTGATGTGGTGGCTGAGATGGTGTTGCTTGTGCAGCTTGAGAGGGTTACTGAGGCTTTTCCCCCAGACCATTTATTACACTTAGAAGCACTTGGTTAATGGGTCTCACAATCGCTGAGCCAAAGACTCAAATCTTTAAGATATCCCATCCTCCATTACCAGACTGAAACCATCGTGGCACCATCTGAATGGCCTGTGAATCAGTGGCAAGCCTTGCAATAAACTTGCTCTGGTTTCAATACTCTATATTTGTGCCACCCGCTTTCTTTGTGTGTTGTCTGTGTCAGTAGTGACCTGACCACAGGAAGGTGTGGAGGCGAGCAGGTGTCTACCATGTGCCTCTGCCCGTGCTCTGCAGCCTTTGCAGGGAACACATGTGTAAAAATGTCCAGTCTAAACTATGGTAGGTCGTATGTCTGAATTTGTAGTTCCAACTTAATTTGTGAAGTGCAAACCCAATCAGTGAATATATCACTAACAGCTTTTCCCATTGATCCCCAGCAGTGGCACAGCAGTGGCTCAAAGGAAAAGGTGCTGTCAGGAGCTGGGAAATTGTGTGATAGACAGTTTTCCTGTGACCTGGATCCTGAGAGCTTAATGAGGTCTGAATTTTTTTTTAAATAAGTTGATGTATTACACACACAATAGGCTTGTTGTTATGTGGGAGGGTGGCAGGTTTTTGCATGAGAAAATCTGACTTTCTGAGAAATCCCATGTGATGCCTGGGTGTTGATGGACAAGACCACGTATTACTGTGCTGCCTCCTGTCCAGAGGAGGAGGTTGCCAGAATTTTCTGAGAAGAAATGCCCCCCTCCCCCCCAACCCCAAATTAATAGGGAAGAAGTCACTGATGTTATTAGCTTCCTAACAGCTGCATTTACAATGAATCCTGTCAGCAAGGACAAATAAAATCTCTAGTTTTAGATTAACAAGGAAAACCCAATCTATGAGGAGCTGGTGGGTTGGTTGATTTTTTGGTTTTTTTTGTTGTTGTTGTTGTTTTGGGGTTGGTGGATTTTGTTGTTTTTTTTTTTTTAATATACCAAGAGCTCCCCGTCCTGCCACAAGAGACCCATGTCGAAATAGTGCAGAGCCTGTGCCTGGGTCTTTGGCCCAAAATTGTTTGATAAATATTTTAGTGCTTTGTGCATCTTGTTGCCAAAAATTCACGGTCTAAAACTGTGTTCCAGGGAAAGGGATCCTTATGCATGCTCATGTTTGATTCAAGCACTTGTTCTTACTGTGTGTGGTGCAAAAAGGCAAGCTTTAAAATCAATTCTCTACTCCATTAGCATCCTCAAAAGATGTCTTTGGTCACATCAGAGGCAATCTGCTCTCTCTGTCTTTAATATTATTGTTATGTGTTTTGTTTCAAACTTCATTGTCGATGAAATCATCTGTCACCCTCTGCAGAGACCTGTCAGGGTACTGTCTGTGTATCTGCCTCTGCCTGGGAATAACAAAGAAGTTTCTCTGTTGCAGCTGCATATCTGCCTCCCCCTTGGCTGAGGGAGAAGTGGTTTGCTGAATTTTTGTGGCCTGTTTGGTCCTTAGCCTCTTTGCCTGCACTGCCATTAAGGATGCCAATTAATGTTAATCTGAAGGTATATGCTTCTCTATTAGATCCTGGAGTAATGCCATCAGCTAGTCTCACATGGGTCACCAAGCAGCTGTCAAGCAATAATGTTTATTGCATTTTTACTTCATATCCTTTACTTCATGATTGATCACTGTGGCTTAGATAAAAATAATAAAATTGTCAAGATTTTAAACTATTGTGAAAGCTACTAAGTGAAATGTGGGCATAAGAGCAGAGAGTTTCTAGCCAGCAGCTTTCGTATGGCTGTTGAGAATACAGAGGAAGGAGAGACAGTGAAATTAAGTGCAAATAAGGGTGTGTTTTGTTTAGATTTCAAATGGGAACCTTGGAAATTTTCCCTGTCATGTAAGGGTGTGAAGTTCAGTAGCATGCTTTTAATTAACGTATTTTTACCTTGTCCTTAACAATGCTGTATTTTCTGTCTGCCCTTGCACACTGACCTCTGGCTATGAACAACTCTCAGGATGATATTTGACTGCCTAGGGAACAGTGAGATACAGGGTCATATTTATGCTGATCCTCATGGGATTTATATTTGTTTAACCAGTGAGCTGGATAATTTGGACCCAGTGCTGGTTAATTGTTCCCAGATCATAAGTAAAGTTACCTCATTCGTCCTGAAATACTTCTGATAAGGAACTGGATAAAGTGAAAGCAGGATTAGCCTGGTCAATATGGGAGCTCTGCTGGGGTGCTAATGGCCTCTCTGAGCACACCCCGGCTCACGCCAGTGAATCTCCGCATCATGTGGCTGGCCATAAGTGGGGGGACGGCCCTGATGGAGCCCACCATGCTTAAAATGAAGTGCTCTGTTGGACTCGATCCACAGGCCTCATTTTGATTGTTTGCAATTGAGTAAATCGGGCCTGTCCCCATGGAAGTTAATAGGATCAGTCCTGGTGTGACAGCAGAGTGAAACCTTGCATGCTTGAATCTTGCATGCTTAATACAGTCCATTTTTTCCTGTTTCAGGTCCTTTACTCTTTCTCACATGTCTTGTTTCACAAATGTATTCCTTTAAATGTGCCATGGATCAAAAGTGTAAAATGCCATCTATCACCATGGGTGAAATCTGTAATCTCTGTGCTCTTCAGGTAACCAGCAAATTGACATTCGTTTATTTGGAAATGAGGCACTTAGCCATCCTACTAATGTTATGGATTTGTTCTTTTTTTTTTTTTTTTTTTTGTCTCTCCAGATTATTACTTACATAATGTATGGACTAATAGTTGCTTTACAGGGTTTACATGTAAGTTGCTTTCTAGAAGCCATGTGTAGGCAGGGAGCTCGAGGTGACATAATGTAGGATTAAATAGTTGTAATATGTTGTGGTGTAAAAAGGGGTGTGATTGCAGTATGTGAATGATGCTATCCAATTAAACCACATCCAGGCAGAACAGGCAGGAGAGGTACAGGGTATGGATGGATGGGTCGTCCTTGACTTATGTTCTCTGCAACTAAAATTCTTCCTTTCGTCTGTTGGATAGATTTGGGAGGACAGAGCTTTCTTAGTTTTCCTAGTGATGCCACTGTAAATTGAGACTGAATTTATCCCAGTGTCACTGAGCTCTGAGCCTAGCTCATTGTACTGGTGTTTATTAGTGCCTTGTGATTGTGCATAGCTTAGTTTGGTATCCCCCATCAGTAAATTTTGCTAATATTTCACAAATTAAAAATGTTTTGACTCCATTTTCTCCCTAGTCAGCACCAACCTTTTAGATCAACAGTTTGTAGCTTTAAATAAGCATCTGAGTTTTTGTTGTTGGCTTTGTTTGTTTTTAATTCTGCTTTGGAACTGTTTGTACCTAAACTTGCTGTGACTCAGTGTGGGGTCTTGCTGCCTTCGCTCAGAAATGCACGTTTGCTGAACTTGGCTGGAAAAGATTTTTGTCAGTGGAGAGTGGAAAGGTGAAGAGAGCTGCTGGAAAAATTCAGTTAACACTTCACTGCAGTGCTTATAGCCCAGCTAGTAGCATGTCTTAGGAATGTGAAAATGAGTGTAGAGTATAAACAACACAATTTTGTAATATCCAGGATGAACCAGAAAGAAGCAAAAAACCATAAGCCATGGTCAGGTAAGTTACAACCTAAAATCACTTCCCTTATAGATATCCAGAAGTTTTTACTAAACACAACAAAGAATTTTTTTTCTCAAGGAATACTTCATTTATTTTATTTATCCAGAGAAACCCTTAAAGACCAACGCTATGTCTTTATTGCCGTGAGGGCTGCAAGTTTTTGCTATGAGAACTGGGCAAACTCAAGCTCAAGCCTCAATACAAATCTACAAGAAAAAACCATATGAGCGGAGACACAGGTGTGCCTTGTCTCTACAAGCATCTGCAGGCTCTCCCTGTGCTCCAGGACAGTCTCCTGTCATTGTGTGCCATGAAGTAATATGTTCACTATCAAACTAAAGTGGTTGGAGTGGCAGAGCCTTTGGGCTCATTATCCGTTGGGGACAATGCAGTGTGACAGTGAAATGGCTGATGAAATCTAATGCTGTCTCTTCAGTTAAAAGGCAGTGCGATGATTACAGCCATTCATTTCCTGAAGGCAGCTGAGTGGCAGGGATTAACGAGAGCGGGGCAACTGTGCTATATCTAATGACCAAAGGTTGTACTGCAGTGTGGAGCCAACTTACCTCCTGAGCAGCCAGACCAGCTCTGGCCTGAGTCCACAGGGTTTGTGGGGGCCAGTGTGTTGCGGTGATCAGTTGAGGTCTGAGGTTAAATTCAAAGTAAAAATAGTTCAAATATGCAGAAAGCAATTGGGTTAACAGTACAGGACGAAGTGTATATGAATATGTGTGGTCAGTGTAACTGTTTATTCAGGCTGGGTACTACCTTGTGAGCTTCTATGCACGCAAGAGTAGTGAAGTTTCCCTGAGCCTTTGATGCTTGTGTTGTTCTGCAACCCAGAGAATGCTGCTCTTGTGTGGTTTGTGGCTACTGTTTCTTATGTGGAATTGTCTTTTGTCTTTTGTTGGGAACTGGGAAGGTTAATTATAAACATTTGTGGCCATTAGAAGTCTGAAGACCAGCTGAAAGTCTACAGAAGAGTCTTTCGCTTGGTGCTGAGGTTGTGCAGTGGGTGGGTGGGGGTATGCTTAATTGAATTTTTTTCTCCATTTGGTTGCAGACATGCACCTGTGCTGTTGGAGGGGGTAGATAAATTGTATCACCTTAAGTCGTGTTCTTTCCTCAGTGCAGATTTTCCTATGCATTGATTAATCTGCTTTAGGATGTATTGCCAAACTGCAAATGGCACTGTCTGTAGAAATGATCAGAAGTGGACACTACGCTGTCACTGGAAACAGGTATGTGAAGCTTTAGTTAGCTGAAGTCCTGAGTTATGGCTGCTTAGACCTACTGTTGAGCAGCCTCTGCTGAAGCCCCAGTGGATGTTCCCTGTGATCTGGCTTCGTCACTGGTTCTTGGCAAGATGGGCACAGGCAGTGTCTCTTATGCTTGGTTCAATTCAGTCTTTGGTGATTTTAAGCATACTTATGCAGTCTAGCGGAGATGCATGTTAACTCCCCATCCAGCCCTACTAGGGTGTCCTCTGGTGAGCCAGTGCCGACATTTCCAAACAGCTAAGTGTTTGCCTAGCTGCTGTAGGGCACTGGTGCTGCCACGCTGTCAGTCAAGGGGGTGCTGACTGCTGAAGTAAATGCTGTCCATCTAATTAGTATGTGTAGCAGCAGCAGGTTTTAATTATATGGTTAAATACACAGAAATACAGGATTGTCATATGGGATCAGTCTATTGGCCCTTTGTGGCTGACATCCTGCCTCCAGCAGTAGCCAGTGCTGGATATATTAGTGCATAACATATTTCTTTTTGCCCTCAGAGTAATATGTGGAGGCTGTTACTGAAAAATTTCCCCTCCTGCTTTGTTGAAGTCGGTTTGTGTCCAGAAGAGTAATTCCTCCTCTGTGAACCCTTTCACTCTGCTGCGGTTCAGGTTAACCCAGGGACTTTATATTTTATGTTTTCTAGGCAAAGTATGTAAGATGAATGAGCTCTTTTAGTTTTTCCCTGGCTTTAACAGGAGACTTAGTCTCTGCAGAATTTCCTGAAGTTTGTGGTTTCTCCAGATCTTTCAGTGCTTTCTTGTGCCTAGTGGAAATTCATTTGATAGGTGACCAAGTGGCAAGCTTCCAGAGTATTTATGTTCCTGTTAGTCTTTCCTTTTCACCTTTTCTTGTGAATATTTCTCATGCAAATCCATCTTGCAATTTTTGTTAATAATTTTAAGTTGGTTTAAGTTGTTAGGTTTTTTTATTATTACTTTCACTTTCTGTTTAATTAGGCATTGACTGCTGGCAGCTAATTATACAGTTCTGATCTAGAGATGTGTAAAATGGTAAACTAAAATTGTATTTTGGTTCACATGGGATGTCCTGTGTGGTCTCTCAGTTTGAGCAGGTGAGTGTGAAAAGGATGAAGAGGGCAAGGCATTCTTCCTGATTGGCAATATCCTTGCAGGGGATGCTCCACTATGTGGATGGTGTGTGATGGGGAGAGTTGCTTTTCCTTTAGCATTGTGACTATTCTGCCTTCCTATTGTACAGGAAGAAAGGTGTGAAGTGGCTATTGCCATGTGATGTTGGAGGATCCCAGCCCACTGAAGTCTGATTTTTCTCCAAGTCTGTCTTCTGCTGTATGGAAGGCTTGCTCATTCAGCTATGTTGTTAGTACTGATGGTAAACTTGCTCACCAAGAGTCAAGAGGTCTCAAAATTTCATTCACAGAGGTCACCAAGAGTGTGAATACCAGTCTGCATAACAAATTTTAATCTGTGGCCATCTGGGAGCCTCAGACCAAGGCTCTGTGGAGTCAGAATGACTCATCAGCTGAGCCTGGGCAACCTTTGGTACAGATGCAGCTGTTGTCAGCAAAGGGGTATTGCTTCTGCAATTGTTTCTCATACCTCTCAAAGAGAAATTAGTGGTACCTGCAAAAGCTAGTCTTCTGCGAGGTTTAAGTGGCACAAGGGTTTTTCCAGAATACAAATATTATCCTAAAGCTCCCATGGCCCTAGCAGTTTGAGTTTCTCAAGTTATAGACCCATAACTTGTTTATCTTGAAGGGGTGTGGGGTGTGTCATACACCAGTGGTTGAAATGCAGATTATAAAAAGGGTCTCTGAATGTCTCTGGAAACTGAGATGCTGTTGCTTCTTTGGATGCTTACACACAAAATTCAGGAAGATTGCTGGGAAACTGGGTTCCTGCAAGATGTAAATTCCAGTCACTCAGTGAATGTATATCAGAGTATGTCATAATCTGGGCTAAACAAGTGTGGGTGTTATCTTATTTTTCATTGTGAATACTGATAAAGGATTTAGAGATCCCACTGGACTGAGAGATAAGCCTAACAGGAATTTTCCTGATTAGTTGTTACTCTTTTGACACTAACTAAATTGGAAGGGGGAGGGTGGAAAGACATGGCTCTAATGGTTTTTAGATTTGATTGGTTTAGATGTGGTTGTGGGAGTTCATTTTCCCCTAATTTCAGAGATGTTGTTTAGGACTTGAGGTAATGGATATTCTCTATGTGTGAAATACACTGGAGGCAAATTGATTTATGGGCAAATTAAATGATACATTTTCACAGGTGGAAAAAATTACCTTCAGAAGCTCCTATCCTCCCAGGTTCCCACCCACTGTGCTAACCCCACACCTTGGTCCACAGCACCCTCCCTTGAGCTGCTGCAGTTAGTTTGGGGCAGTGTTATAACTGGATCATCACAATGACTGTGTGTTTGGGTTTTGTGGAGGGTGGGTTTATTTCTTTTTAAAGAAACACCACTGGAGAAAAAAATGTAATAATGTTAGACTGTACCCTTCACTGCATGAGTTTATGTGAGATCTCTGGTAACAGTATTTGGTGGACTGTAAGTTAAGTAAATGAAGTAGTCATCCAATACTGCAAAGAACATATTGATTTAATAGGTTAAGGTAAGAGGAGACGTAGTATTTAGGAGTCATAGTTTGCAGTCTGAGAATAAAGGAGTACAAGTGTTTGCTATAGTGATACATCTCTGCCTTCCCAGGGATAGTGACTTTTCCTGGGTGGTGCATGCTATACGTATAGGTATTGTCTATTTAGTTATCCAGCTGAATATTTACAGAAGCTCATGAAATACACAGCTACCTGTATAAGTCTGAGGCTTTATATGCAGTCTGCATACAGCTCTTCTGTATGCCCTGACAGGAAGGGAACGATGAGAATGAGAGTGTAATGAAGGTAGCTGGATACTCTATTCTTATTCACAGCATTTTGCAACTGTAATTCACAAAAGGTATAGGAACTGTTTACCTCTCAATTTAGTCTTTCTTTTCTCATAGATTGTTTAACAAAGACATATATTCTGCCTCCCTTTTGTAGGGTTTAGCTTGGAGACTGCATCACTGACACAGGAACTGTATTGGAGTAAAACGAATCTAGCAGAAGCACTGGTTGTGATGAACACTGTTTAAAACTTCTCTTTTTAAAACCCTGCTTTCAGTTGTCCTAGTTTAACTATCTAGACCCAAATATACTCTGCATCTGCTTCAGACAGGTTTTGTTGATAAAGCAAAAGATGAGCTATTTATCAGAGACTTTTAAGGAAAATAGTCTCACTTGTGTGTGTGTGTTTGGTCTTCAGTTAAGAACTTAAGTCATTAAGGGCTTGAAATCTGTCATAGCTTTGCTTCTGTGTTGAGGATGTGCTTTTAATAGCCCCATTAAAGTTTGGCTGGGCATGAACCTTTGTGCAAATCTCTGTAGATGCGTGTTTAGCTTCCATTCTGGAACTGTAATTTTTCTGTCTGATTTTTTTTCTTTTCTTTCCAAAACCTGAGAATAATCTTCAAGGATTTCTATGAAAAGAACATTGAAGGCATAGTCAAGCACTTAAAAATTAGATATTGCCAGAATTGACAATAGGAACTGTTTTTTTGCAACCTCTAAATACTATTTTAATCTAACTCTTTATCCGCACATTAAACATCTTACATGTGATCTGAACCTGGAGACAGAGTTCCACAATTTCTGGCTCCTTAAAAGGAATTGTACTTTGCTAGAATAGAGAAAGTATGACAGATGATTTAGGGTGAAAAAATAGAAATTTTTGGTGACATTTACTTAAACTACACTGTAAAAGGAAACATACCTCTAGCTTGTGGTATCACATGTTGGGAACAAGCAAGCAGCTGATGCTTCTGGCCTGGCAATGAGATGACCTTAGACAAAGTCAAAAATCTTGTGAGTGGGTCCAAGTTGTAAAGAAACTGTAGCAATTCTGTAAATGTCTTGCATTTTTAGTAATGGATGTAATTTAAAACCTCAAGTAGAGAACACATTGAACATCACCTTCATATAATTTTGACTGGTAATTGTTCACAAAGGACATGCCTAAACAAGGCTATTGTGTTATTTGGCTTTTTTTTTTAAAGTACAATATCTGTTTTCTTTTTGAAAAGCACTGAGGCAGCTATTCATAAGATTTTCTGCAGCACCTGCTAGAGGGTATCATTTGCTGCCAACAGAAGTGATTGTTTGCTGTACCTCCCATTGTAAGTGTAGGGACTGCCACAAATCTTGAAGCAAAATAAGATAGAGCAAGCAGCACAGCAGATGTTGTTGCCCATCGATTCACAGGTAGTACAAACCTGATTCTGCTATTAACACTTTTTTTCTTGTAGTGCGATTACTCTGATTCCACTGTAACTTTCTTATCACTGTAGTTGAGGACAAAATTAGGCCCCTTGTGCTTACTGATGAAATAATGATTCCAGAATACAGCTTTTTAGCTCTGCTGGTATCCCCTCAGTTACCCATATTCCAATTGTTTAGGAATTCCCATTGCTTTAGCATGTGTTTCTATGCATCCCCTGTTGTTGCCATACTGTGGGACTGGACTGCACCAAAATCCTCTTCACAGTTGCAGCTACCCCAGGAGCTGCTGAACATGTCTGTCGGATGACGATGATTTTTCATCTGCACTCATATTAAAAGAGCGACTCTAGCTGTGCATGATGCATGCTTAAATGTCAAATCTGGCTGCCAGCAACAATTGGCTTTGTCTTTTTTTGGTTCTAATGTCAGTAACAGGTTAATTTGTATATCTTTATTATTATTAATTTGTTCCATGCTATATTTAACTTTCATATGGGATACTAGAAGTAATAAATCTTGCCAAGAGAATCATTTCCTTGGCAGGAGAGCTGAAACAATAGGGTGGACTCAGACTACAGAGGCATTTTTGTAGCACTGTGATTGTCTAGAAATTCTGCTGTGTTCTGAAGTAGCAAGGGAGGAATTTCCTTCAGCAAACAAAGCTTGGTCACAGAACTTGATTTTTAAGATGGATTGTGTTTGTACTCTGCAGCATGTTTCATCAGATGATTTGGATTTGGGTTTAGAAAAGCAGCTTAAGTGCTGACTTGAATTGTGAGTCACAGATCACATGTCTGCGGGGCTGGTGTGTTTGAGCTGCATTTGCTGGAAGTGTGTGTATGGAAAGGATGCAGGTGAACTCAAGGAGAGGAGAACACAGTTTATGCAAGCGGAAGTGAGCAACTCAGTGCAGGAGTGGCCAGGGAAGCATTGCCAGGAATAGACAGAGTGATACAGATTGCATAACCCAAGTTTAGTATTATCAAAGATAACTCTCTGGAAGGTGAGGAGGAGAGAAGGGGTTGAGATTTTTGCATGTCTCCATTGAGCAGTATTGTAGAAGGCTAGGGAGCTGGGGTGGAGCAATAGGAAAGATGGGGATGTGTGGCGAAGTTGGATCACTGTGACTTGCAGGAAGGCTGAGGCGTAGGTTGTGGAAATTGAGGGGCTTTGTGAAAAAGCAGGAAGAAAAAAAAACTTGAAAAGGAATGGTAATCTTTTGAACATTGAATTTAATCTGAAACCAGCCTTCCAGACTGAGGCTCACTTCTTATGATCCCTTGGCTTTAGACTGAATATAATTAATCCTCTCTTTCTTGGAGAAACCACCAGGTTTTATGTTGTGTTGTGGAAAGCTTTCCCCTGTGCCTGATGCAGAGTCCTAGCATTATTTGGGCTGTAATGCCTAATCAGTTACCTCATTAGCCACGTACTTTGGAGGGTCTCCTGTCATGTTATGTCTCCCTTACTCTGTCCTGCAGGTTTGTCTGTTGGTTTTTGCTTTTGCTACTTTACACTCCCTTTTGGGGGGCTGGAAAGAAAGGGAGAGTGGCTTTCCTGCTTGGCTGTTGAGACAGTGTTATCCTGTTTTATTGGCCTTGTTTGTTATATGGAGAACAAAGCGGGTGATTTCCACTTTCCTTGCCTCTCAGAGCAGAGGACAGCTGGACTTGCCTTTCCCCAGTAGCTGGGATTTGAAATGTGCACCTTTCACACTAAGTGATGTGACAACAAACCCCAGGTACCACAATGAAGGATGTGAGCATCCCTCCTCGAAGCAGAGACTTGTGTGGCTGAATTGCAGTTCCTGTTGCTGCTTTAGGTGCCAGACTTCATGAAATCATGTCATGGGAGCGTTTATAAGGTAGAAATTGTCAGTTTGCTATGAAGTTTCACTGAAAGCAGAAATAATAGGGTAAAAATGTATTATTAATACTGAGATTCCTGG
This sequence comes from Haliaeetus albicilla, assembly GCF_947461875.1. Classification (NCBI taxonomy): domain Eukaryota; kingdom Metazoa; phylum Chordata; class Aves; order Accipitriformes; family Accipitridae; genus Haliaeetus; species Haliaeetus albicilla. Next base: position 6,786,729 of record NC_091490.1, read on the forward strand.
GTACAAATGGAAACCATTTGACAGATTTCAAGTGTGCTGTGAGTTTCACGTAGGGAAAAAGAGAAGAAAACTGCCAGGGAGGGAAATGAGGGGAGACATCTATGAATCAAGGAGACATCACAGGTTATGGTGGTTACTGTGAGACAGAATTAAAGATGTGCTCTTTGCTTTGGGTGACAATGCGGAATATTTGTATTAATGCATCACAGGCTCTTGTGCCATGGGCAGTGACCTCCTCCTCTTCCCAACTGCCCCGTTCCTGCCAAGGAAGTGACAGCAAAGTGCACCCAGCAGGCTGACCCCCTGAAAGGGGCGCAACGGATCTGGGGGTGAGAGAGATGGAAGGGCAGCACTTCAACATACATGCTGGGAGAGGAGGACCTGGGCCTACTAAAGATTATAGCAGGCCTCCACATAAAGGACAAATCTAGGCTGTGCCATAAAGTGTTGGTTGCCTCCCCAGCACGCTCAATTTGGAATCCGTCCTTTGGTGATGCTCCTTTGGTGATGCCCATGAAATACATAAATGACTAGCTATTACCAATACTGTGTGCAGAAAGGAGGGCAGTGGTTTTAACCAGGGAGGTGAATTCAGTCATTGTCCCATAGAACCAGTAGCAAGTGTCTTCCACCCAAGCTGGTAAAGCCCTGCCTCATAGATATATCTTTGTCTTTCATTGTCATGGCAACTCTTTACCCTTTTAATGTCTTTAAGACTCCACTAAAAGTGCAAAGACACCAGTGAAAGTTTATTGCTGTGTTCCTGGTATGTTAACAGCTCTCATGAAGTCCCCTTCACCCAGTTCACATGGGCTACTCTTAGCTTTCGCTTTAATGTGTATCAAGGTTGTGTGGTTTTTTTCCTTGCTGTAAATTTTGGCCTGAAAATATCCAGTATGAATGGAAGACCAACCTCTTGGATGGCTGAGCTGAGTTTTCATTGTAGCGTTTCGAGTTGGCACTAGTGAACGCTGAGAACCCCTAGAAACTGAGAGCTGGATTTCTCTTTTGCTGGGCTATCACTATTGTCTTCACTGGAGCTTGTTCTTGATTTACCCTGCAGCAAGTGAGAACGGCCCCCAGCCCGGGAAAGCAAGCTGAGTGAAAATTACAGCAAGAGAAAGAAACCCTGAGAGAAAAATGCTAATTATGTATTTTGACCTTGTTGCATTAGAGATCGCATCACCCACATTAGCCACTATTCATGATCATTCCCCAGGGCCTGAATTGCTTCTGGACAAGGAGAGAAGTCTGGGGCTTTTATTGTGGCTGCCTAGTTAAGTTACAGAATGAAATATATACCATGTAATGCTTTTGGACAAATTCAGTGCTTCTTAGCTGCATTTGCCTGCCATTTGTCTTTTGTAGCTGTAAGTAACTTCTGTAGCAGACAACAATTACAAGACCAAAATAAAACTCTGGGCAGAGGATGGGAGTGAGCTGCCCAAAGAGGGCAGGGGTGGAGCACAGCATTCCCTTTGTGGAGGAGGAGGGAAGTTGGTCAGTAAATTCACAATGAAATTTGTTCTACTCATTTACTTTAAATGTTGGCAGGTGGCTCAGTTGCCTGTGCACAACTGGGAGCCAGAATTTGTGTTGCAATGTCATCCTGCTTGGTCATCCCTTTAAAATGTTCTTGAGCCTCCAGCTCTTACTCTTTGGTACCTCGTACAAGGCAAGATTTCTCCCAAATGAGAGTTGGTAACAGATCAAGTTAAGTCTGCTTGTACTCTAAGGGTAGGAAAGGAGTGGGCAGAGGCAAGTGGGAAAGAGGCACTCTGAAGAAAGGCGAGAACAAGTTATTTTCTGTAAATCTTCTTAGATTAAATCAGTGCTGTATTTGAGAGGTAGGAGAACTTTGTGCCTAGACGTGAACATGACTGACATTCTCTGACTCAATATACACTACTGCTTCCTTTCTTGGGAGAAGTGGTCTACCTACTATGAATCTGGTTAGAATTAGGTCCAGTTTGTCACAAGGTGTGTTCAACTGCGTAACCTCATTTTTCTGTAAAAACAAGACTTGCATGTGCTCACCCTTGACATACAGGTATCTGGCTTCTTTTATTTGTGAACTGATTTTAATGGCATTTGAATGAGGGATGGAGGTCTCGAGGCTGTAAGGAAGTAGGTCTCCTGCCTCTCTCTTTTGAGTTTCTTGTGTGTTTTTTTTTTTTAGGGGCTTGCACAAAGGGTCTTATGTAACTGTGTAAGACCTCACAGTCTGCGCAGAGGAGTCATGGTCTGGTCTCAAAAAACCTGCTTAATTCATCTCTTGAACATCTATACCAAATCCATTGAAAACTGAGCTTCAAGAAGTGCAGGAAATTAATTTGCTTTCCATGACTGAAACCAAAGTTCTTGTTCCTGAATACTGATCCATGTCCCAGTGGTGAGGAGTCAGCTTTACCCCCGTCAGACACTAGCTCATTTTGCAGTAAAGAATGACAAGGTGCGTGGTGGTCAGTCCTTCAGCTCTTTTCCACAAATCACAAACTGAATGACCAAAACACATAGGATGGAATGCTGGGCTTCCTTCTTTGGGATTGCCTGCTTGAGCGTCCCAGATTTTGCAAAAGAAACGCGCATACAATATAAACTTTAAATTAAAGTAAAACTGTAGCTGCATAGATTAGATGTGCCTTTATCTTTCAAGTGTTACCCTTTCCTGTGAGAAGCCTGTTTAATTTTCATACATTAAGCATGCATTGTCCATCTCTGCATGCTAATGGTGTTGTGGTCTGGTCTTTTATAAAGGTACTGATGCTGTCTTTCCTGTGTAGAACAAGTTGATTTGCAGAGTGCACCCTCATCTAATTTTCATCAGTTCATCTCATTTTTTAAGACTATATTTTATATTGTGTTTTTTTCAAACCTGGACAAAGCACAGATACCATGTAAGCTAATGCCTCATTTTTATTTATTTAAGTCCCATGCTGCCAACTTGACCCATTTTTTCCATTCTACCGACTGTTCAAATCTCAGAGATTAATTAGTCAAGGAAGGCACAGCTGATCCTGGAGCGAAATCCATACCCACACATTCTGCCTCTCTGTGATCCAACCCTCTTGGTTTTTTCCTCATTCTGGGATGTAGGCTGTTGGTATTAACACTGTGCTGTAATAGACCTGACTAGCCATTATCATTAACAGTAGGTACCAGCTTAAAAACTCAGTCATCAAAGAACAAAAATGCTGGCAGCTAAACTGAGAAATCCAGCCAGGAGGAAAACAACCCAAAGCATCAGCCAGACGGCTGCTACTCCCTGTACAGAAGAGGAGGACCATGCAAGACAAGTCAGCTAAATGTTGTCTGACATTAAAAACAACTGTTCTGTTGTATTTGAGAATGTTAAGAAACCCCAGCCCAATGCAAATTGCTGTCAGCATGCCTCGAAATGACCACAAACAGGCTGAATCCCCCTTTCCTCTGTGTGTGTGTGTATATATATGCAGCCAATTATCTCACATATAATATGGCAGCCACGTCCCTTATTTATTAAAGCCGTAGGAAAACTTGCTTGGTCAAACCTTGGGCAAATCATATTGCACCTGAGAGCCCCATTTGTGTTCACATCCTACTGAATTTAGTTTCTTCTTTTTTTTTCTCCCCCTCTTTTTTTTTTTTTTCCTTCGAAAATGTTATTAACTAGAGCATTAAATGCTGGCCTCCAGCAGGGCCTCTCCATATGTTTACAACAAATGTTTCTTCCATAGAAGGAGGATGTATGTGTGTGAGAGAGCATGCAGATATAATGGGGCAGCTCCCAGATCCAGCCTCCCTGGGAGGCGAAACTCAGGCAGTTGAAAATGCTTATCAGTTCAAGTAATTCAGATGGAAACAGATTGTAACATCTCCTGATGCACCTTTCACCCGTGGCGAGGAGGGGACTGCAAGCACGACAACCAGATTTTTCTCCCTTGTGATGCGTGAAGATTGGCCTATCTCCTGGGGGAGCGCAAACCATTATTTGGCATGGCAGAAACTGCTTTATCAGGCAGGTCGGACTTCAAAGCCAGTCGGACTGACTTGCCCCCTCCACTCTTCTTTCAATCCAAGTTCTGTGTGTAAAACATGTTCCTTATCAAGCCATGACTTGCTCTCCCTGTGAGCAGTTGGGAGGATGTAGAGCATCTGCTTTCAGCATTCCTGAACATCTTGGCTGCTGGCTGGTGCAGCGTGGAGGGCTGTGAGGTTACATGGCTGCTGCTAGCCCTGAGCTGCAGCTTTGGCAGAAAATAGTCCTTTCGTGTAGGAGACAGGGTTAGAGATGCTGTTGAAAGTGACTTTTGTAATGCAGTTCCCATGGTTATCAGTTGGAACTGGACATCACTGTGTTGTTCCCCAGCATCAGTACTTTGCAGATTAACTGTTCAGGTAATAGCAAAGGCAGAGTTAATTGCAACTGTTTTGAACTGAAAATAGCAAATAATATTCATCAGTCATATCCCCCTTCTGGTTTGTAAATAACTCATAAGCTGACCCTTATTTTATACAAACGTGTGATGTTCACAATGATGTACTTTGAAGGACTTATTTTTATTTAGTGTATGCTCATCAGCTTCTTCACCTTCATAATTTGTTCTGCTGTGGCTGTCACCCAACAGTGAAGGTTTTGTTTCTGCTTCCCACTCAGCAATTGAAATTTAAATGGGGAGAAGCAAATAGAGTAACAAATAATATGCTTTGGTACACATTTTCATGAGGAGTAATTGTTTGAACTAAAAGCTTTCAGGATTCGTTAACCACTAGGCGTTTGTGGAAATGCTATCAGAGCGTTTATGAATAATGGAACATGAGTGACTATTGCACACTGAACTCTGCCCTTTTAGATTATGCAAATACTTGTGACACTAACTGTGTATATTGTAACATCTCCTGGATCAGCTTCTCACTATTGCAAGGAGAGGAGTGGAAGCAAGAAAACCTGGTTTTCCTCCTTTGTTCGTTCATAAGTAGTTGTAAAAACACAGAAAACAGTTGTTAATTTTAACATTCCACATTCAATTTTAAAAACAGTTGTTTTTTTTGAAATTGGGAGAACCATGCTTCCTCTGACTTTACAGACTGGTATAGCTTAAATTTGTGTTGTCTGACTTCAAGGTGGGGGAATAACATGTGCAGCCTGTACTATAGACCATATGTAGGACACTTCAGTTGAAATTATTTGTTTGGCAAAGTTGTAAATGATGGAAAGTCCAGACCACAATATATACACTGCATGTGATGAAACATTAAGGTTTTGTCAATATGCCTCTGGGAAAGCTACAATGGTTAATATATTAGCCATAAGTTATGTAGGCCATTTCAAACAAGTTCAAGTAAAAATAACTCTATACTGTAAGATACCCACTTGTGTTCACAAGTTTTTTATATATGTTACAGAGAAACTGCCTTAATGTTCCAAACACATTGAAAGATGAGACAAAATGTAACCCAAAACTAGCAAAGCTTCAAACATGCTTTTTGCTGTATTACTGTATATCTGGGCACTGTTGATAGCTATAGGTAGTTTTATTTCATCTTTCCCCAGAAATTCTTCAATGTTACCTGGTTACTAGTTTACAGAGGCGGTCCAGTCTTTGGTCTGGAGCTGCGTGGCCTGGTTTTGCCTCCCCCCCGCTGCTGAATTCTGCTAGGATTGGTGTCTGAGGACATTTTGCAGCATGCCTGATGCATAGGCAAATATTCTGGAGGGATTCAAGTAGTTTGAAGCTGAAAGAGGGGCAGTGGAGCAGTTGAATGTTGAGAGAGGTGGTATAGAGATACGATACCTTTTGCTTGTGTCCAACCCAAAGACGTGCTCATTGTCGTATTTGTAAGTAGGCAGAAGTCATGTCATAGATAATAGTGATTGTGAGCCTTTCCCTGCTGAAATCAATGGCAAATATTCTGGTGACTTCAGTGGAAGCAAAAATGGGCCAGTCCTTTGGAAATTTGTGTTCTTTAAGGGTAATCTGAGTGTAACTAAGCTAATTGCATCATCTCTTGAATTACTGTCAGATGTTAACAATTAAATATTTTCTTTATATTAACAGCATCGTCCATTTGTTTTCACAAAATGGTCTCAGCTCCCTCTCCCTCAGTGTGTCACTCTTGCTATGTTGCTCCCTTTGCGTTGGCCTGCAAGCATATTAAGAGATTTCATTTCACTTGGGATGCAATGCTTTTTGAGCCTGATTCCACTCGGTTTCATGGTCTGCTGCAGGGGCTTTCTGTCTTCTGCCCACCCTAGCATAACTCCAGCTCTGTCGCTTCTGCCTTTCTAAACATTGTAGGGTGTATCAGCATTGCTCTGCTTGATAATGTTTGATGGAAAGTATTGCAGTTACGACTGTTGCATGCAGTGCCCATGGAGATGCGTGTTCACCTATTTATTTTCCAGCTCATGTTTCCTGGGCATTTTGATGTGATAGACGGTGACTTTTGCTTGATGAGGCTAGTCAGTCACTGCTTTGCGTAATCAGGGCCTGGGCTAAATAGTTGGTTAGTTTATTTTCCAATGATCGTTTCCTGACTACTTTGATAGCTACCTCGTTACATCTCAGTATTTAATGGTTTATGAAGCATGTGAAATTTTGTAATAACTTCAGGACTCATTTTCATAATATCAATTTGCAGTAGCTAGATAACTATTCATTTTCATTTTATTGCTGTAATAATTGTTCTAGAAGGTTAATATCAGTAGTCTGGCAGCACTAGTGGGGCATTAGCATCTGTTTCTCATTGAAACGCATGTCCTTCTGTCTGTGGGGCCCTGTTCTTGCCCTGAGTCAGGGCATGAGCAGCCTACAGAGGAAGCACATGTGGTAGTATAAATCTTTCCTGAACATTTATTCTGATGTTTTGAGATGGGTTTGGGCACAGGTGAGAGCAGAGCTGTCGTCTGTGTGATTGCTTGGGATTTGCTCTTTGCTTCATGGACAGGTAATTCCCCTTTTTCTTTTTCCTTTCATCCCTTCAAAAATCCGGATTTCATTTAACAGCTTATTGCTGCAGAACCGGCAGTGGACTCTGCAACACTGTTCTGAGATTTATTAGCTCCTCGAAATGATGTTACACTTCCAGTCTGAACTTGCCTTCAACCTAAAATCACTGGAGCACGGTAGGCTTGCCTGCTAGACTAAGTGAACCTTCTAATACCCCATTTTTGTTTGCCAGGTAGGTGCTCCCAGTGAGTAATCAAATTGTTCTTTGTATCTGCTTTGATAAGCCACAAAACCTGTTATTTTTGTAAGGCTCATAGCCCACTAAGGAAAACAACTGGTTAATTTGACAGGATCTCATTTTTAGAAACTCATGTTGATTGTCTTAAAATTAAAAATGAATGTAATTCACTTACTTAGATTAGCTAGAACTGATACTAGGTCTACAGGTCAATAAGCATTCATTCATTGGATTTAAATTCTGACATAATGTTAGCTTTCTTTGAGTCTCCTGGAATGACATGAGTATTCTAAGATTTAATGAAAATAAACAGTATTTTTTTTTTATTGCCTTCCCTCAGCCAGCTCTTTTAAACTCTTGAGTGCAGGTTACTTGCCTTAAAATGTCTAAACTTAATAACTGCTGTTTAACAGCCTTGTGTTACTTGTTAAAATTGAAGTATTTTGTTATCTTCTGCTGTGGAATGGAAACTATTTTTGAGCACTTTCTATGTTATTACTGTCACTTTTAGTGTATTTTAAAATGTCTTTAGACTTCAATTTTACTGCCTGGAGAATTTCTTCTTGCATTGTCTTGTTTGAATGTTGCTTTCAAGAGTTCCTGCCCTATATTTATTGCTGTCAATTTGCTTTTTGGTTTTCCTCTCTTCCGTATAGATTGGGGTTTTTCTTTAAAAACTTAGCCTGCATTTTTATTCACTATGGAGTGAACATCAGATAAAATGTTCTAGCCTTTAAGTGTGAGGCAAAGACTTAATATTTGGTTTCTAAGTAGTTTTCAAGCAAAGTGCCATGTGTATTCTAAAGCAAGTTAATATCCATTTACTGACTGAGCTGGCACAGGGCTAAGGATCACTTTATTATTAAAAACATGCTGATGATAGCATATATGTCCAAGGGATGCTAATAACTATTTCATTATTATTAATTTTCCAGTGAAGTGATTTAGTAACGGACCTTTACCACAAAGATAATTTAGCTGCTAAATTATATCTAAATTACATGTGCACTTCCACTCTGTACACAGCCTATTAGCACTTCTGTTGAAAACAGATAAAGTTGGAACACATTTTGTAAAGGAAAGCACATTACAGAATAAAAATAAGTTTAGTTCTGCTTGTGATTGGAGGAGAAAAAAAAAACCAAACCAACCTTTTGAATATTTTGTATGTTTTTGGTTTTTAATTTTCATTGTCTGACCATGTGGCCTTCCCCCCTCATGTCACCTGAACTAGCAGGGCTGTTGCTGGTTCACCTTATCTTTGTGGGAGAGTTTCTTTGTGTGATACATGGTTATGAATTAAGGGCTTTCAGTGCATTACTGACAGAGCAATGTTGCTGAATACTTAGCAACAAGGTTTTTCTCTCATGTGTTTTTAATGAAAGGGAAGTTTCTTTTTGCCATCTAGTAAGTTTAAATACTATTAAGAAGAAATCCCCTCCATTTCAGTTAATCAGATTCTGTTTGCTACCTGTGATAACACAAGCTTGCTAGCTCTGACGTGTTCAGGGGAGATGAGACCTGACTATTTAATTTAAAAAAGAAAGGCAGAAAAAAATGGGTTTTGTGTGAGAACTTCCTTAGCGGTTCATAAAGCCAAGAAGAAGGAGAAAAAGGGTGCAATAATAAATTTTCTTCCCCTTACAGCTAGTCTTAAAGCAGAATGCATGAAAAATACTTGCAAACTTTTACACAGTAAAGTGATTATAATTTCACAACAGTATAGTTTTGCTTCAAAATTTATTACAGAAATTTGGTTTCTGATTTTTTTTTTTTAATATCTATAGCAAGAATATTGTTTGTCAAACACTATGGTTTTTAACTACTTACCAAGCTGCTCTTTAGGGAACTCTCCAAGGATTACCATACTGCTGACTTCAGGAAAAAATAGCACAGAAATTTATTTGCAACCCAGGCAGTAAGAGAAGAATGAATCCCAAGAGATTGTGGGAACTGCTGACACTGTATTGCCTGGAAACAACGTGGTGTTTGGTGCATTTTGGGATTTGGCTGTTGTGTGACACTGAGAGCCTCTTGGGTTTGAGGGTAGAGTGAGAGCCCCTTAGCATCTCCAGTGGGCAGGAGGGCACAGCCATCTCAGCCAGGCAAGGGGCGCCCAGGAGGCGTCTGCAGCAAACATTGAAATTGTCTCTGCCTTGAATGATTAATAACTTAAGTCTCACAGGTCATAATTTCTTAAAATTACACACAGTTGGTAGTAGTTTTATAGCGAGGCCTTGTCTGGCGCTTCCGATTCATATGACAAGCTTTCCTGTGTGTTAACATTTTCCAAACTGTGACCTTTTAGTCTGACCTTTTCTGTGTGTGGTTGATGTGTTTTTCAAGCCTTTTATTATTTATTTACTACATATACATTTTTGGTTGAAATGAGTTGGAGACTGTTGGGAGAGCGCTATAAAATGTCACAAGGGAATTGCCAGCTTTGCGTTCAGTGGAGAGACTGGATAATGTTTGCTGAAGATTGAATAACCAGGTATAGAATTAAAATGGTGAAGAGAAATATTCAGTAACTCCCCGTTCTGTAAACGAGGCTCAGCTGGTAGGGAAAGAAAATAGCCCAGGAATATATAAGTCTACATTATACTGTAAATACACAAGGGAGCTCAGTTAAGGTTGTTCAGGAAATCTTGCTTGACACTTTGCTTTGAATGTGTGATTTTTTTGTAAACTTAATGCTCTTTTAGAACAGTAGTTTCTAAACTACTGTGTGTTTTCTAAAGAAGCATATAATATACTTGCTTCAGGGGGAACCTGCAAGCAAGACTTGAGACGCATTCAGCTCACGTGAGGACTGCTTTCAGAAGATGCTGATCTTGCTAATAGAGAAGTCGGAGCTGTGCTGGAGGCCAGTATGTCCAATGCCAACACTGATGTATGTAGGTCTCTGTTGGGAGAGGACCCATCGTGTGCTCCTTGATTGTACTTGGTTCCTGCTGAGCAGAGAAGTCTCAGCACTGAATTTATTCAGGCAGGTTGTTGTTCTTAACAAGCCTGTGTTTCGTAGGCAGTGTTGGGAGTGGAAAGTGGATGTGAAAGGGACTTGCTGTGTAGACCTTTGGTGGTGGCAGCAATCACGTGGTTAGCATAGTCCAGCCGCTGTTGCTTCTACTGCTGTTCCACCTGGGGGAGAGGCTTAAAAACCTTGTGTGGATGAAAGATGGAGGCCTGGATCGTCCCTACTTGCATGAAGGCAGCAGTTTAAGGCACTGTTAATGTCGCAGCTTTGCCAGGACGTGGCTGGGCAGAGCCCAGAGCATCTGTACACACCGCGGTTGGCTCCAGCCCCCTGGTAGGAGCTTCTCTAGACAGCAAGTGAGGACTCTGGCTGGTTTGTTTTCCAAGGCTCTGCAGTGACAGGTATGTTGGGCTGTGTCTGTGATAGCTTCAACTGTGCAGGTTGTTTAACCTTTATGTCCTCCCTTTATGGCTTTCCTTCACCTTTAGCTGGAAGGGTAGTGCAGGGTGATGCCCTTCAAATGGTCACAGCGTTCTGTTACTGTAGAATAATACAGAACACCAAAAAAGTATTGCACCACCGAAGACTGTGCTATTGTGTCTTTTGAACACAGGATTAGTGAATTGTCCAGATTTCTGACTTCTGTACTGAGTCCCTGAGGTCACATAAGTCTTGGCCACAAAGGGGAAGCACATACACATGTGGATACTTACATGTTTATATACATGTGTTTTGAAAAAGTAGGTGGTTGTTTCCCTTAACTACAGTAGAATTTTTTCTCCTCTCCTATTCCTTTAGAGAAAAGCAATTTGCTTGTGATCCAGTTATGTACAATGTAGTCTTTCAAATGGTTGATTTCTTTATTCTTATTTTGGTTTGTTTTTTAAGCTGGCATTTTGAAACTGGGTGCCAGTTGGCATTCTGCATAGGGGAATGGAATCATCTGCTTTGTCAATATTTTACCCTAATGTATCTTGTTCAATGTAAGTTGAAATTAATTGCTTTTTTCTTTCCTCAACAAAACCAATTACAATTCTGTCATCTATTTAGGATCAATACTACTAAATGTATCCTTTTTTCCAGATAAATATTCCACTTAGTACACAGGTATTCTACGTACGCTAGGCTTATGCATAGGCAGAAGTTGCATCAATTTCCATTAAATCCGTCTAGCCAATTGTTATAGAATTTTGTGTTTGTGTCCTTAATTTGACTTAAATGTGGCTTATATTGATGAGTTTAAATAATTTCCTCACTGAGCATAATTAAAATACTGCAAGATCAAGATTACAAATGTCCGGTTGAGTGGGTTGTCCCCCCCCCCCCCCCCCCCCCCCCCGAGTTTTATACTGAGATATTGATACTAAATTAATTTAAACATTTAAAATTGGTTAAGACAGTGAAAGAGTGAGAATCTTTGGTGGAACTGAAGATGATGGGGATAGGGGGAGAAGGGATCAGGAATCTACTCATGCAAAGAAAGGTGCACCTGTCTGGGCCTTGAATACCAGGTACTATTTGAATACTTCTTGTATTTCGAGTGGACTGACTTTACTGATGGTGGGAAGGAGGGGTTGGCTATGTACTTTGCCTCCCACCCCCTGACAGAGATTTCAAATGTTGCTTGAGTCTGAGGATGCTTGGCTTTTCTTAATAATGTGGGATATATATGCAAGTCCCAGGATTTATAATTTCCAGAGGTATCATAGCTTGTCAGAACTACCGCTAATTGTTGTTTCCTTGTACCATTGCCTGCTGTACTGTCTCACCCCAGGACCTCTTCTGGCCTTCAGAGACACATGGAACACTAAGCAGGAATTTGTCCTCATTATGCAGTATTGATTCATACAAGCAGGTAAAAAGGAAAATGCTGGAGGCATTTGCAAGGACTGATGGCTGTCAAACTCTGTGGGGTTCTGGGATTCATTCTGTTTTCATTTTGACTGAGTTTAGCTCCTTGATAGGTTACCTTTTTGTTTTGAGTTCACTAAGTACAAGATCTGGTCCTCAGCCCCGAGTACTCTCTATTCGTGGAGTGTGGTTTTTACAGGGCTGTGATGTCAACTCCCTGGTAGTTGGTCTCACTTACCAATATGGAAGATTCCTCCCCCTCCACGCTATAGAATGTCAGCCCTGGAGATTTTCCTTTTGTTTTTAGTGTGGTCAAACAAGATGTGGGTAAAGTTTGCGTGAAAATAGCCATATATAAATTAGCCATCTGCTTCTAAAGTGATAAAAAGTGATCTAAATACTGCCGTGGAAAAAAAAAAAGTATTCTCTAATCTGTGTACACATCAGAGAATACTTTTGTTTGACTCAGGAAAGCACTCAGCATGAACTCTATCCTACCCAAATACTCCAAGAGCTGGTGTTACGCTGAACCATTCATGTGGCAAATTAAAAAGTCTGGTGGACGGATGATATGGTTCTGAGAACTCAATAAAACTTATTACCTACGAGACTGATCTTTCTATTCCAGTGACATATGTGTGGGTAGTTTTGCAACAGCAGGAATAATTAAAGAAAAAAAAATACTATTTTAGTATTTTAAGGCTTAATTTTAATGGAGCAAAAGAACTAATTTCTACCTTTATATGCAGGATTAAGTGGAAATCTCCCCTCCATTGCCTTCCCCAAAAGATGTGAGCTTCTTAATCAAAGTCATACTTGTTAAGCTCAGATGGTGATGGAGGTGTGAATATATTTAGGTAAAACCTTGAGAAGGCTGAAGTAAACAGGAGTAATCTCATTTGCATTGTCAGGGATATGAATTTATCAGTTTAATCTGGAAGAGAGCCTTGTTTGTTTCATTTAGATCTAATGGCAGCTGAGAAACACACAGTTGGTCTTCCCTGTGAGTTAGCTGATCTTACAAGAATTCTCCATAAGATGGTTTAAAAACAGAGCAAGTGCTATCATGCATCTCTTTGGTCCATGAACTGGTTGGTGTTTGCTAGTGATTCTCCAGGATAGAAACAATAAGGAAAACCTTCAAATCCCAGCATCCAAAGTAAGGCAGATCCCTGAATAAGAGTTGTTTTGAACACTGAGGTAAGTATAGTGAGCAACAATGTAGTAAACTGCAACCACTCTTCAAGAGCACTTGTCTTCCTCTTCTGCCAACCTGTCTTCAATGTGACCCAGAGGTACCAGTGAGAGCTGAAGAGGTGATGCTCTTTCTCTTCCAATTTGAGGGTGTATTTGGAAGTTCAGTCTGGAATAGGAGCACTGACTTACGCACTAAAACCAGCCTTGTGTGCCTGCTTGGTCAGCCACTGTCTGAGCAGTAAGAAGTGTGTGTAAGGTTGGTAACTGAAACGATTACATTTCTTTTTATACTTTTTTCACAACTGAATGTCAGATAACTCTTTGAAGTTGAACTTGTAGGCTGTCTGTAGTGGAAACCTGCAGAGGCCAGCTGGCAGCCTTCAAGTATTATAAGCATCCTCCTGTTTCTGGGATAGTATAAAATCATTTTAGCTCCATCTTCTTTTAATTGGGGGGCAGGGGGTAGATCATCAGTGCTCTGAACCAGAAATCTTATTGGATAGTCTTAAGATTGTGTACAGGAATTGCAGTATACCTCTAGATCCTAGAAAAAAAAAAAAGCAAGCTATTTTTTGTCATATTAATATAGGTTTAGGCCTATGCTGGAGCATATGCTTCTGCACAGGTCAATTCAAAACAATTTCCATTATTTGGTATAGGCTTTAAAATCAATAGGTAATTCAAACTCTAGGCAGAATTCTTTTTATTTCTGTTTCAATTTGTGGCAGTGTTTCGTACACCAGAAGAAATGCTCATTATACGCTACTTTGTTTTAGCATTTTGATGCCAGCAGCACAATTTATGTGTGTCCTTGATCTTCTTTTTCTTCCCTCTGAGCCAAGTAACTTCAAGAAACATTTTGAGCTAATGATGACCAGGTGCTAATAGTGACTCTGCAATTCTGGTAGCTCTCAATTATACATATAAAATCAGGAGGTGGACTGGAAGAAGTATTTTGGGATGTTCCTTTTGTTCTGTTGCCTTAGCTTTCTCCCCTTATTTGTTTATATTGTCTTTGGAAGGATGTGTTTCCTTCATTTGACCAGGGAGGGCCTTCATTGCTGGATGTGATTCTTTTTATAGTCAGTTCTGCTCTTCAAGAGAATTTGCAGATGGAGTAATTGCTGTGCATGTGGCACCAACTTCCTTTGTTACTGCCCTGACAGGTTGTTTTTTGGTTGACTTGACTTTGAAGTTCTGACTTCTCATTTCTAAGAAATTTGTTGTGTGTTGGCATTATTTCTTGTATGTTTACGAAGCTTTCCATTCATATTCACTTCTTGTCACTGCCTTTGCACTGGCTGGTTACAAGAGAGATTTGGGGTGTTATAAATAATAAAACAGAACGAGACAGATTTATTCCTTGTTCTGTTCAGCAAAGCTCTTGGGAAGCAGCATTCTTATTAATTCTCATCTTTCTACTGGTGACACGAGAGGGGGGGATGGAAATGCACGGTTAAGGGGATGGCATTGTCGTGTTTTCATCCGTTTTGTCTCTTGTATGTTTGTGTTGGGCAGAGATTGGCGTGAGTTTTCCAGCTCTTACACAGGATCATTGTGGAAGCAGTTCTTGTCTTTTAGTTGTGAACAGATGGTAATGCATTATTTTTGGCACAGCGAAGGAAAAGGAGACCTCACATTGCATATGAATAGACATCTCTGGGGATTGTCCTACCAAAATGAGGATGCAAAAGTAAAAGCCAAATGAAACTTACCTGGGGTTTAATGCCCTACTGTGTAGGACTTCAGTCAGTCCTGGTTTTATCTGTTGCTTCTGGAAGTTCTTCAAACTTACAATGGATGCAAACATGGTAGGGCTGACGAGCATATTTATTTTAGCTAGTCAAAAAGATGCTGTTTGCAGTTTTTGGACTAGTATTAGAAATAGGTAGGTAGACGGGCCAGCAAGTTGGGTGAGAGGCGTAAGGAGTAGCCTGACTATAGTAATGTAATTTGTCATTTGAGTTTTTATTATTAGTGTGGTTGGGGCTGTGTTGTATTTGCCGTTGTGTTACCACAGACAAAAAGACTATATCTGACAGAGGGAGGTTACAGTCTGTGCATGGGGAAGCATAAGGAGATGCTGTTGTGTTGAGGTCAGTGTAATAACCGCTATAAAGAGCGCATTACAAGGTTACCTGTATTTAGTTTTTCTTAGGTGGTATGGCAAGTGGCATTTTCAAGGAAGTATTTGAAAGCAGTAATGTGGTTCCATATGATTATTGGCAGCACCTGTGAAGCATTAGTGACCATGTGAGGGAAAGAAAAAAAAAAACCCAACCCAAAAACCCCCAAACCTACTTTGAAAATAGGCTAGAGAAAAGGTGAAAGTTAGTCCATTGCTGCAACATGAGAGGAGTGCGAGCTCATCGGTGGAGGGATGCATAGAGAGGGTTGATGTGCTAAAGTGCTGGTCAATTTTTCTTGTTGTTTGTACCAGTCCTTGGCTGGAGGTAGATAGCCGAAAGTGATGGCTGCATCTATTCAAGGACAGAGAAAAGGATCCTACAGTTACAGGGACTGATGAGACTCCAGACAAGACCTGTACTTGTAAGCAGAGAGGAGCCCGGGGTAAGCAAGGTGCCATTTGGATGGAGTAAATGAGAGAAAGGTACCAGTCAAAAAATGAGGCACAGACTACAGGTGAGTAGTAATATGAGGGTGGTTGCTGACTGACTTAAGAAAAGAGGTTGTGGGGAGTTGGGAGTAAAGATCAGAATTTTGGTTTAGACATACAGACTCTGTGGCGAAAACCTGAACACCTGCAAGGAGGAACCAAGAAAGAGGCTGATCTTGACCATTTTTCACCATAGCAAGCTTTGTGATTCCTCTATCCCCACACACATGCCTCCCTTGCTCCATTTCCCACCATATTCACTCACTGTTCAGCTTTCAGTCTAGCTCTCAGGCTGTGAGAAGGACTGCAACACAGCTGCCTAATTATCTCCAAAATAAACTGCACAAAGCTCCATGCTGCAGAGCGGACCTAGGGAGTGAAAGAACAAGACCAGGGGGTTTGAAATTGGGGTTGTCGAGCGTTTAGGATGCGTGCTCAAAGGGCCACATCTTAGGAGGTGGGTGCAGTCAGCAGATGGAGGAAAATCTGAGGAGCTGGGGAACTTCAAGAGATAATGCATCCTGGGTGACGTGTGGCACTATAGGTTCATGTCATCCATTACTGGACTCTTGAGTACAAGGTAACTATCCTCTGTCATATCTGCTGATATCTGTGGAAGTGAAGTATGAACCGAGACAGAAAACCAAGTATTAGAAACTTTTGTTTTCTTTGGGTTTAACTTGCGTTTGGCTTCAAATGCCAATCATTTAAGCTCCCAACAGCATTCTCCCAGATTGAGGAATTAAGGATTCATGGGGGAAGTGGAAAGCTCTTTGTATTCTTGTGCAGAGTCCGGCCTGGGCTTTCAGGACTGAGTGATTGCTCTCCAGCACAAAGCCTGGGAGCTTCTGAGATGCATGTGCTGCCTGGTTCCCTGTAGTTTCTTAGTTGTCTGGCTTTTAGTTTGCTTAAATAAAACTTGACTTGCAGCATGAGAATATTTTTTTCTTGGATGCATTTTTAATGAGCTCTTCTGCAGTTGGTGGGACCCAGAGGTAGTTCAGTGTCTTCTGCTCAGTGCTGCTGATCTTTGTCAGAAATGAGTATTTGACAATGCTTAGTGGTTTGTTTTTTTTTAATTTATTAAACCATTGAAACACTGATATGTCTTTTAATTCTGAATGTTTTACAGTGGTAGGCTGGTTTGTTTTGAGTCACTGCCACTTTGGCTTTCAGCCGTGTGTTCTTTCACAGAGCTGATGTGATAGCAAATGTTTTCAGGTCAGATCAGACTAATTAAATGCTAAGACGCAATTGTACGTGAGTGTCTGAGAAGGTCAGCTCTGAGGCTTGCCTTTAGCCTTCTCCTGAGAGAGTGATTATATCGTATCTTACTCTTTGGGCTAAAGAGTGCTGCTCTGTTACCAAGCCTGGTCAAGTTAATCATGCTGCTCTGAGCAGACATGTAAACAAGGGTTGTACTGTGTATGAAGAAGGCTTTTCTTGTGAAGACCACTTAAATATAACAACACTTAGTACATGTAGATGTCTATATTAGCTTTTGACACAAGTGTGCTATTGCCTTTTATTTCTCTTGGTCTTAATGTAATGTACTTGATCATCATAAGGCATCAATATGCTAAGATGGTAAAAAATGATGCTTTTATATTTTTACTGTAGTGTGAGTAATAAAAAGCTATAAACCAATAACTTCTGTTTTAAGTTGTTTTTATAAATGACAAAAATGCGCACTCTAAAAATAATCAAAATTACAGCACTGTACGTTTACATGGATGCAAGCTAAGCATGTTTTAATTCTTTGATGAATGCACCTTGCAGTTTAGTTTGGGTCCAAGTGATTTAAAAGCTGAAATATAGATTTGATTTTGCTTGATATCTTTGTAGCAGGTATAACCTGATTTGATCTTAAAGATAGAGGGGGGCTGTGTGTGGGGGACTGTTCATTTGGAACCACAGGTGAAAATCTTTTTGGACCAAGAAGACTTATTCAGGAGGAATATTGGAGGAACTGAGAGAAGAGCTTCCTTTGGTTTCAGAATGTCTTAACTTACGAAGACTTGCTGGCAGTCCATTGGGTGAAAACCACCAATGTCTCTAACCAGCCATTTAAAGTACTTTTGCACATCCAAATGGGCATATCTTTAATTACTTGCTGTTGCTTATGGCAAGCTTGTTTCTTTCCTCCCTTTTAAGTAACGCACAATCAAGAAGGAGGGGGGCTGCATGGTGATAGTTCCCAGTGATTTTAGTGCTCTGTGAGAAAACTGGAAATCTCTGGGACACTGCACTATAAATAAACCCTGCCCATTTCTAGCTGTGATAAACTTTTGAACCTAGTGCCTTTGTAGAATATGAATTCTGTCTGAAAAATGCCTAAACTATAGAGTTAGTTTGTCTGCCTAAACTAGCTCTATAAATAAGCATCCTATTTTAACAAGTGTAGCTTCCAGCGAAATATAGGTGCTGTATTTCGGGAGAAAAAAGGTATTCTGTTTTAATGAAGTACCAGAAAGATTGTGCATTTTGTTGCTTGAATTCAATAATTAATTGAAAATATATAGGAATTTACTTTTCTAGTGTATATACTCCATAATACTTAACAGTAAGTAGGTATCATGTATTATCTTAGTCTAGTAACTATGAGGAAACAGAACATGCTACCAGCAGCAATGGATCTGGCAAAGCTTCAGGTTGCTTGTGGTTTTGGTGATAAAATTTCCAGTTTTAGACTTGTCTCAGATCAAAAAGGACAGGAGATAATTTGTAATGGTTGCATCTTAACAGCTGAAATGCCACTTGGGGGAAAAAAACCCACAAACATCTCAAAGTTTAAGAGGGTTCTGTGACTGATTGCTAAGGTGCAGAGTGGATTTAGACTGACACATAGTGCTTTCAGAAAACGTAAAGTTTCAAAGCAGTATTCCTTCCTTGCAGATTTTGTTCACCTATTATGGGTCTGCATTTGGCACAGGTCTGAATTTTGTACAAAACTTGGCTGACGCTTTTTGTATTGAGCTAAATTCATGTGGTTCTATGGCTGTCACTGGTGCTGTCTGCGCAGAGGTATGTGTTTATAACTTGTCCCTTTTTTCTATGATAAATGTGACAAATGGGGGTGGGGGGTGGGGGTCATTTTTAAGCACGAATTCAGCTCATTCAGCCAACTGGAAATATCAGGAGAGCCAAGGTACACAAATCTGTCTCATGGGCTCAGGAGCAGAAGCTCTGTGCTTTTGTCTTACCATTAGGCAAAGAAAGAGTCAAATTCTCACCTGGTGTATGTTGACACAGGCTCTGAAGTCAGTGAACCTTTCCAGTGATCTCTGGTTCATGCAGTGTAACCCTGTAATAACTGTAGGCAAACACAGATGGTCATCATTATTGTGGCCCCTGGAAGTATCTAAGCTCATCAAAGAGTGGAATGATAAAGCTGGTTCATGATCTCTGGATCCTAAAGATCAACAGGGGTAATGACTGCATCTGGACCCCATGTGACAGTGGAGAACCGTATGACATTGAAAAATTCCCCTGGATAGATGTGCCTATGGCTTTGTGCTTGCACCAGCAGAATTGGGCACTATTGTTTATTTCTGCAGCAAAAAAGACATTGAAGTCTGTTGTGAAGACCTTGGGTTCTAGGAATGCAAAGCAAATGAAACAAATAAGAAAATAAAAATGATGCAAATATAAACTGATGTGATAGGAATTGACCTTAAGCAGATCAAACCCCCTTTTTATTGACATGAAAATAGAGAGGCAAGTCACTGAGAGCGTTTATCATGACTGATGCCATATTTATTTCAGAAGGCGATATGACTTATTGTTATGAGTGCCTCAAGCAAGTCTCTGTTGTTTCCAAGTTTGGCTTTGGTGTCAGTAGTTTGCTGTTCACGATGAAAATTCTTGTTTGGAGTGGTCTCTACCAGGTTTCTCTTCAGCGCTATGATAAAGCTGGGGCTTTCAGAGAGATTTGAATGGAAGTATAATAGCAGACAGCCACTCAAGGGAGGGTTTCTGGGAATGGGGGAACACAGAAAATAGTACCCAAGATCCTTAGACTTTTTGGCGGATTGGAGCAGATGAGAGATCAGGAGACTCCACTGAACAGTCTGATAGCTGATCATTAAAGGAAGGACAGGAGGCTTTTGCTTCGCACAAAAATGCGGTGAAAGGATGACTTGGTCAGCAAGACTAGTGTGGAGGCGTTGGTGCCTGCATTCAACGTGGATCAGAGATGAGGGCAGAGAGGAGGAGGCTGTGCATCACTTGAGGTGAAATACAACATGATCTAGTACATTCACTCTAGAGAAAACCTTCCCAAAGAACCAGGAGGTTTTATATGGTCCACAGGGTGATAGCAGTTTCAGCTGCCCTCCAAATGAAATCCTTTAGAAATTTCCTCTCCAAATCTGGAAACAGCAGCTTTGTGTGCCTTGCCTGCCTGTAGACCAGCTGTGGCTGTGCTGTGGCTTGTGGGGTGGTTTGTTTACCCGTAGAGATGACTCCGTAGGAAACGTTAATGGAAGACTTGAACAGTTGTGCATGGCACTTGCAGGAGATTTTAAGTTCTTATTGGTCAGAAGTGGCCAGGTGCATTGCAGAGGTGACTTTCTGAAGGTAGGTGAAGAAACACAGGTCAGTTAGCAGTGGCTGCCCTGGAGTAGATGCAGTTCTGCTCTTCTCAGTGGTCTCAGCTGTAGGTGCAAGAATGTGAGGCAACTTTTTGCAAAAGCCTCCACAGTACATCACTTGGCAGGTTCACATGCTTCCTCTGAGTAGTTCTGCTTGCACTGAGCCCAGACTGACAGTTCTAGCTATTATTTTAATGCTGTGCAAATAGTCTTTTTATTTCAAAGTGGGTTTTAGATTTTAACAACAGCTCTTTCTGCAAGAGCTCATGTTTCTCAGTGTTCTCACAGTATCCAAAATGTCAAGCCCTTTGGGAAATAGCAAGCCTAATGTATGGTGGTCAGTGCTAATTAAACTTCTAAATATTTCATCTTGTGTCAGGATGTTGAAAATTCTTTGCTTTTGTTTAACTTGCTTTGTGATTTCCATGCTCTGATTGTTTTGGTTTGTTTTTTTTTTCCTGGTTGCTTATTGCATGCTGTAACCAGAACACTTGTTTCTCTGTGTAGAAAACATACTGTTTTGGGGGGGTGTGGGGTGGAATTCAGAACCTGTAACCAAAGTGCTTGCCTCTTATTAATTATACTTGGTTTTTATTTTAACTATTATTGTCTTTGCTGATAATTGTCAGGTGGTCTCAACACTTGTCGCTTTAATAGCGAGCTTTTTTTCAGTGTTGTTGGAGAACATTGCTTAACATGAAAAGTAATTCTTTGTAATCCAGTGTTAGCTTTGGAGTCAGTTTGTGCTTGTGGAACTGGCAGACTGACTTACAGCTTTCTATTGCTTCTTTTTGGCATTTTGGCAAAGAACACGTCTCTGGCACACTGGGCACCCTGTCCTTCCTGTACAGGAGGCTGATCTTCCTGAGAAATAGACCTTTTTCTATTCTTCTCTACAGCTGCTCTCAGCCTAACTTACTCTTAAACTTGTGGAGACTCTTTCAAAGACCCAGTCATGTTATTCACAGCCACTGGTACAAGGGATAAAGTCGTCCTGGGCAGCTGTGAGAGGTAGTCATCTCTGTGACCCTCCGCTTGGGAGTACTGCTGGTTTTCCATGCCTGGGATTCCCTTGAGTCTCTGGGGGATGTACAGCTTTCCTTGTTACTCTGTAGGATGCAAGTACTAGAGCCTGGCCATGTTTGTCTCTCTTTGGAGACTTTGAGGATTCAAAGGTACAAGTGTGTCACTGGTATTGTAAATCTGCATGTCGGTGCTGTGGGGTGACTCCTAGCGTGTGTATAGCTACTCTGCAACAACTGTTTAATAATATGTTGGCTTAAGTGTCAGAGAAGAAGCCCTGAGTACCCACAGTGAGTTTCAGTACATTAGGACAGCTGCTATATATGTTAGCTGGAGCTGTGTATGTGATGGGTAATTTTCACAAGGATCTTTGAATGCTTTTCAAAGGCCTTTTATATAGCCCCAAGCAGCTTTTACTGAAGTTGTGTTTCTTCACCCAACTTTATTTCAGACAAGAGGATGACTCCTTTTATGGTGATGGCAGCCAACACTCATGGGAAACTCCTCCCCTGTGGCAGCATAGGATCTTCCTCTGGGCCTATTATGTTTTGTTCCTGAGAGGTCTCATAATATAAACTGGCGCTGAAGAGAGGAGGCAACAGTGAGTACAGATGCTCCTGGGCTGCAGGTGGTTGCTGCTGGTGTAAAGCCCACCAATCTGAAATGCGAAGGTTGGCAGAAAAGGCGCTGAAATAGGAAGCCAGGGAGCGATTGGGACTCCAGAAGTGGTGATCATGGAGATCAGGTAGAACTAATGAAGCTCTTGCAGGATCACAGTAAAACAAGATGAAGTTACACTGGCTAAACAGGCTGTTGCTCGTCTGATGAGCAGACATGGCATCTCTGTGCTAATTTGGCCTATTCAGCTAGGTAGAGAAATGTTCTGGCATAAAATGCAATGAAAAGAGCCTGTGTCTCAGCCCATGAGACCACAGTGTCTGAGCAGTTACCAATATTATTGGTCTTTATTTTGGTTCCTTCAAACCTCTAGAAGGCAAGACTTAATTTATAGGCTCTCTCTCCCATTTGCTCTCCGATGTGTAGACATGTATGTGTTTGGAGCAAAAGGGAAAGAGGGAACTCCAGGAGGAAAAATGATCCTGAGTTTTGACATTGGGAAGTTCAGTCTCATGGAGGATCTCTGACTTCCAGCGGTGAGCTCTTTTGTGACCCAGCACAAACAGCAGCAGCGTTGGCCTTGTCATGGTGTCTTTAGTACTTTTTGAATTAGTCCTCAAAACTCTTCAATCTACGATTGCTAAATGAAAATTTTCTGGGCCCTTTATGCATGTCACTTAATCTCCATCTGTTTCAGTTCAAAAGTATGGAAATCCATTCCAAACGCACAAATGGTATGGGGGTCTACGAAATCTTTTTAGGGAAAGGGATATATTTAAGCGTGGAAGCTTAACTGCTCTTTTAAGTCCCTGAATAGCTGCTAGAAAATTTGTCACTGCCACTTCTTTGAATTGGAAGGGAACAATCTGCATTTTCTGAGATTCAGCGTATCCAGAAGATTGGCAGTCTTCCTTCTCTTTATCAGGGAAATGATGCAACATTATTCCAAACAAGACAAGCACTTCAAGCAAAGCATAATCAAGATCCCAGTGAAAGCTGGTCATTAAAATCCTTTTGCATCTCAGGATCGTCTTTATCATTGTGTGTTTGCACAGTGCTTATCTCTCTATGCTGAAAGACAGCAAGGAGGAAACCCCCTCTGGTCTGGGACTGAGAGTCTACAGGCAGCACCACCCTGGTTAGGAGATGTTTCTGTCCTCATTCCCAATCCGTCTCACTGTTTTGTATATGACCCTTTGACGTTTGCCGGAGTCAGAGAAAAGATGGTGGAGGATTTAGCCTGAAGGAAAATAGACTCTAAGAAAATGAGACTTTCAACCTGAGATATGTGCACACAGTCTGATGAGGGGAAACTAGCTGGCTCTGGTCATTATTCACTGTGGATATGCATGACACAGAAGTGATGGTCCCTGTCTCATGGCAGTGACAATGTAGATGGTCCCTGAAAGACTGGGAGGTTCCTGGCATAGGAAAGAGTTTGCGTAGAAGCAAACTATTCTGCGTGAAAATGAAGCATTTGAGATAGTAAACAGCGTAATTCCCATTGCAGTTTCCAGCTGTCATTTCCTAGACAGCATGATTTTTTAATTTTTTCTTTTTTTTTTTCCTTCATAGGATGACAAAATATCCCAGATGTTAGACTTTTTCAGATAAAGACTCATTGCCTCTGTACTTCTGGTTTCCAGTTGTCGTTCAGATAGTTCAGAAAGCATCCTTGTTAGTGTTACTCTGCTGAGGTCCCCACAGGCGTGCTGAAGTCTCGGGAACCATTTTTGGCACTCTGAGTCAGTAGTGCAGTTCTCCTTTTTTTTTGATCTTTAGCAATTCCATCCTAAAAATCTATGATTTAGACTTTATTTTAACATTTTCTACAAGAAAGACTCTATGCTAGGGTTCACTTAGGTGCAAAGTGACACTATCTATTAGAAGAAAGAATTGGGAAAAGGATTAAAACTGAGAAGAATTGACATGTTTGCGTTACTTGATCTTTTGTGTTGGTGCTGCCCAGATAAACAGAAGTGTCTCCTGTGGCTATGTCTCAGCAAAGAACAAAATCAGGAAATGTTTTTCTTAGAGTCTTTCTTTCTGATGTACACATGCATGTGTGTGCCCATACACAGGGGGTCTAGGAGTCTAATAGTTTGTTGGTGATTAGTAACTGTTAATTTCTATGGAGGCAGTCCCCAAAGGAACTGTCATGAAGCATTAGGACCCTGTAGTTCAGAGCTTCATGCAGACATGTGATAAGGGTAATCTTTGTCCCAGAGCTGTGACAGTGCTGGAGTGGGACAGCGTGCAGGGACTGAATGGCTTGGGCAAATGGGGGTGGGGGGGGCGTGTGACAGAAGAGAACAGGGGATGAGAGGTTCATGTTTGTGAGTTCTCTCATAACACCTGTGTTTCTATATTGGTATTACAGAAGGATTTAAAGATAATGCAGATATTGCTAATTTTGAGCCTATACATGTAAAGGAGGCAGCTGGGAAGATGAACCCGGCAGCCATTATCCTTGCTTTGAATCCCCAGCTAGGTTGTTCCTTCTTATAGCCTGTAATGGCTTTTCTTTCTAAGATCGGCTCTTCCTCTTCACTTCCAGATTCAGCAATGTGGCTGTTTTTTGAAGCCTTTATGCACTGCTGTATTGTGCTAATGCAAAGTTTCTCCTCCTTCATAATATCCCTATTACATAATATCACCATCCATCAAAGTGGTGGTAAAAGGAAGCACAATTGCATTATGTTTCCATGTTTGGTGCAGAAACCTAGTTTAACTTAGATTTAGCCAATATATTTTTTTCTTTAAATTGACTATTACTAGTTAACTTAAAACCTTATACAAATAATCATTAAAGCAAAACCACATGATAAACTATTTGTGTAAGCAAAGAATGGGAAGTATTCAAACGGTTTAATGAATTAACCTGTTCAAGGAATAACTTCCAGAACCTTATAGCATATTAGGAAGGGCTTTGAAGTGAATAATAGATAGAGTGCTGCATATTTGAGAAAATGTATTTTTCTTGCATTAGGGCTGCATACCTGATGGGATTTCTTGATGTGGGTATGAACACAGGACTGTTATAAGGGAGCATAGCTCAACTTAGATCTGTAGAAGTGCACCTGCCACAGTGGATTTGATCCACTACATCTCCACAAATGTGCTTTTCATTTTGTTTCTCACTCAAAGCCTTCTTATGAGTGGCATTCAGGGTTCTACCAGGTACCTTGTTATTGTGCTGGAAGTATGTCTAGTTCTCAAAAGCATTTTTTTTAGTGCTGGGAGGGACCCTGGCATCTAGGCTGAAGTTCACTTACATTTGCTTGTTCTTCTGTTCTAACAAAGAAGAGATTTTGCTTGGGGTTTTCCTTTCTCAACTAGCCCAAGCAGCACTTTCTGGATTGGGGGAGACTCCACAGCAGTAGAAAAGGAGGAATCCTCTCTTCCCTGAGAGAAGAGCTATGATTTATATTGTCCTTGCTTCTGAATGGTTTTAGGGATAAAAGAGCTGGATCCTAAAAGAACAGTATCTGCCTAGAGATATTCCATAGCTCCATTACACTTTGAGTTGAATCCTTATTCTAATGCTTGGTATCCTGTCCCAGCCTTAGATGTAGCACTACCTCGATTGTGTAGGAAAGGTCAAACTGGAGGAAATGTGTGCGAGGGGGAAGAAATCGAGCCTTTGTTTCTACTGTCTCATTTCTCACATATGTCATTTAAACATGAAAAATAGGTTCCCTTTTGCTTTAAAGGTCTTCCTACAAAGTTGTGAATCCATGAACAAGCTCAAGCACTTTGGCTAGTATTTCAGTGAATCTCTCAAACTCGAGATGGAACCTGAGACCTGAGAACCGGCAGGGAGAGGTGGCCAGGCTGGTTATGCATGAAATGCACAGGTACCTGCCTGTACCTCAGGTAGCCAGGAACTGGCACATTAAAAGAAGCTCTCAAGGTAACACACTTGAAGTCAGAGGCTGAAATGGCTGTTGTGATAGAGGAAAAATGCTTTCGGGGGAAAAAGGAAAGAGCGTTAGGGGCAAGAAGACTACTGAAGGAGAATTAACGCCCTGTGAGAATTAATGCCCTGTGAGCAAGTCAGGTCACTGGTTATGAAGTGGGCTTCTCTGGTAAACTTGCCCTGGTGTGACTTTTAACATTGCTGAGCTGTGGGCAATTTTACAAATATACCTGGGAACAGCACAAATAATACATGTGCTCATTATTTTTAAGCTGGTAAAGTTCACATACCACTTTTGTGTGAATGGTGTTGGTTGATGATTGTATTGGAAGCTTTTATGATGACTGTTTTAAAGCTTGTACAGCAATAAACAAGCACAAATTCTGCAGTGCTGTATGTTTTGTGAAGTCCCTGTTCTCAAACTGGTATGACATTAAAGGACTGAATCCTTAGCAGCAGTGAATGTAAACAGCTGTGTTGATTTCCGTAAAGCTACACTGGTTTACATCGACTAGGGTTGTGGCCTAAAATACTTAGGTATGTTTAGCACAGTGCATTTGTCCAAAAATATGATGACAAGTCTCTGTGCAGTGCCAAGAAAATTGTCCCACAAGCAGCGGAGCGCACTCAGTACATCATGCCAGTTCGGTCAAGGCTGAATAGCAAACGACAAGCCCCAGAACTGGGTAAATGCCTCTGTAATTTGTCTTCTGACATTGTACTGCATGCAGCTCTGCCAAGGAAATGGAAAAATGTAGAGAGAGCCCTGAGCAACCCGTCACAACACAATGAATCCAGCTTCCAAAACTATTGTAACTGGGATGCTGCTCTCCTCACACATGCCAGCAGCTACAACAAATTAAACAAAACAAAAGCAAACCCCTCTTTGAAAGAAAGAAGGGGGAGAGAATCACATGATGTCATATTTTGTGGAAGCAGCATAAACTTGGCAGTTTGTGCAGCAGGATTGGGTCAGTGGATGGAAACAACAGGCAAGTTTAGATCCATGTAACCTCCTTGCTTCAGGCCCCAGCTGTCATACACCTCCAACCAGCAAGAAGTCAACAGTCAAGGAAGCATATAAGGTGTTCCTTTTGGTCACGTTCTGCAACATGCACTTTATTACAGCAATAAGTATGGATGTAGCTTTGGTGAAGTGGAGCAAGAACTGCTCATCCAGACAGAAAATCTCTATTGACAGCAGTAGGTGAGGTTCTGACTTAACAGGGAAGGTCTATATTACATTATTATCTTAAGTATAAAGTGAGGGGAACTAAGCAAAAGGCAAGCTTTTCTTGAAGCTTAGCACCTTCAGAGTTTGATACAATAGTTGCCTGCTCTGGCCTGTGTCATGGACACGTAGGATCACTCCAGGGATCCCCTAAATCTCCAGGGTGCTTTGGAGAGACAATGCAGCTTTCTGATCCTGCCAGCATTTAATTTTCAGGATCTTTTCCTGTTGTGCTGTTTCCTCCTCCCCGCCCCCCCCCCCCCCGTTATTAAATAGAATACTTTTTATTCATATAAAGTAGATTTTTCCTCAGATAAATACATTCTTCAAACGGAACTCAATGGCAGAAATTTCCTGAGCAAAAATAAACCACATCTCTCTGTTGAAGCTGTGCTAGTGACGAAACATAGCCCTTTTCATCTTCAAAGCGCTGTGCAAACTTTAGATAATGGATTTTTATTTTTTTTATCAGGGCTGTGAAGTATATATTAATGTTCCAGATGAAAGATGGGAAACCAAGAAGAGAGGTTAAGTGATTCAGTTAAAGCTGTTGGGATCAAAGCCAGCTTAGAGTGGAGACTCTCTGGGCTGCCTGGACCTCGAACATGAGATTCATGCTTATTCACAATTCCACCAGTCTGAGATCTAAATGTAATAAAACTTAGTGGAGACTTACTAGGAATAAATTTGTTTAGTCTTATTCATGTGCTGAGGTGCTGCACCGTTAAGCAAATAGTCTTATTCAAGGGTAGATAATAAAATGAAGATGAGAAACTTTCTACCTATTAGAAAGTAAAACACAAAGCTTCCTGTGTGCTTCACTCTACAACCTGAGACAATCTGCACACTCACCCTGACAGACCCAGAATTTCATTGTGGTTTATTTATTATAGGTTCTTGTTGTTGTATTTTAAACTCATTGCCATGTACAATATCATAAAGCACTCAGTGCCTATGTACATGTGCTATATATGCTGTGTGGCAAGGGGGTAGGAGAGATAGGTGAGTGGTTCCAAACTTGAGCTAACGCGCATCAGTAAGGCTGCATCATGGGGTGGGGGGTGTCTGATCTTTTCTGTGAAACATGTTTATTTGCTTGATTTCACTGGGGAATGATTTTTATTGCTTTGTTATGAGATGCTGTGCTGTCCGTCTCTACAGTAAAGGTATGAATGTGGCCTTGGTGCTACATTAATGATCAATTTACTGATTTACAAGTACAGACCAGTGAACATGATACGTTGTAAGTGTGCAAGAACTTGTAATTGGTATTAGTACTTAGTAGGACATGAAAGTCTAAACACTGCTCATTTCTGCTAGAAGCAGCCATTGCTGACAGTGTATCCATCAAACCATTACTCACAACGCCCTGTGAGTTAGAAGGAGCAGTTCAGTAAATGTTTTCAATGAGTGTCTTGGAAGTGGAGAATGTTCTTAGGAGTGGAATTAAACCTGTTTGGCTTTGCCATTGGTATTGACTGTTCACAGGAAGTGTTTCCAGGACAATGACCTCTCAAGTGACGTTAAGAAATAAAGTGTATTTGGAGTTTTCAGGCTTTGGAGAAACCTCAGCTGTACCTTTAGTAATGGATGCATGATGTTGCAGTGTGGTGAGTTTATGATGTCCTGACAGCTGTTAGGGTGGCTCAGCATGTTGTGATGATAAGGTCTATTTATTCCAACCACAGTAACATAAGCAGCATTGTAACTTAACAGTTTTATTTATTTCATGATTCATTCTTGCAAATGTTACAGGGCAAATAAGAAGGAAGTAGAAAATTAGGATAAGACCTGGGATATCTGAAGTGAGATTTTTTTTTTATAGTCCAAAATACTATGCAGATACCAGGTAAATATAAAAGTGTTTGAACAAAATGAAAAAAATGTTAATTTGTATAAGCAACTGTTGTTTATACACAGGTCACCAAAGGAGCACATTATGGAAATAGGCAATAAATTAAGGTGAACTGAAAGCAGGAGATGGGTTGAAAGGGTGAGCCTACTAGAATAATTCAAGCACAACCCAGACAGAAGGTCAGGTTATTGAGTGGTAGCTACGGTTCCCATGAGATTAGGATAGGGGAAGGCAGCCAGATGCTTCCCAGTTCCTCATTGTTATCAGAAAGATTTTCCTTACTAAGGAGCAGGATTCATTCCCATCTGCAATTTCAAATGGATGAGAGAGTGGTCAAAATGCGGCACATGGTCTGAAACAAGCTTCAAATACTACTTGCTTTCATAAAGCGCTGCCCACAGCTACAGCTGGGCTTGGTGGTCCTTGCCCTCAGTGCTGTACCAGCATGCATCCATTGACTGGAGTGAGGGAGGAGGAAGGACTAACCTCTGGTCTCCCTGAATTCCCCAGATTTCCAGTGAAATCTGATTTCTTTGGTGCTCAAGTACCTGCTGCCATTAGCAGTAGGCTGGGGCTGCTGGCAGTTCTTTTAAAAAGTAAGCTTTAAAAATGTAATGTGTCACTTGGGCTCATTTGTATTGTTAAAAATCAGGCTGTCACTGCCTTTGGTGCTGCAGAAGGATGGCCTGCTAGCGTGGCTCATAAGACTCGAGCAAAGTTTCTGATGGGGTGTCACAAAGACTGAATATTCCTGTGTGCTAAGTCCTGACTTGGTTTGTGTGCAGCTGTTTGAGTGAGTTTTAAAAACTCAGAGTGGAGCACAGGTTTCCATTCTTCAGAAAATGACATGGTAGAAGAGGCTAGGAGGGTCTTCCAAGGTGTGGGAGCTGTGGGGTAGCAGGGAGGGTCTCTGTATATCATATATGCACCCTTTGGTCATAAGGTTGCACTTCTTGTCCGCTCAATCTTTGAATCAATAAGCAGTAATAGGTACTGGAGTATTACTGGAGCACCAGAACAGTGACCATGTATGTGTTTATTGGCTCATAAGTAAATCGTATCTCCTGGAAAGCAAGAAGATAAAACCACGTAAGTAATATTTCTGAGTTTTAGGATGCTTGGACAGGTATATTTCTGCTAGATAGGTGGTTGTAGCAGTTGAAGAGTTGGATACTTTCCAAATAACTGGGGATGGATAGTTAAGGTCATAACAACTATCTATGTGTGAGTATGTATATGCATATTTGTGTGTGTGCAAGCACACGCGTGCTAGGAGATTGATTTCCAGCAAGCAGGATAAAACTTTTTGAGGAAGTATTATGTTTTCTGCTAAAGGTGTAGACAGTGCTGTCACACAAAACAGTGACCATCCTTGATGTTAAAGTTTGCAGCATTTTGTACCTGTTAGCAGCTGTATAATGCTGTTTGGATAAGACATTACCTGAAAAGTTGGCCTTTTTTTGTTGTTGTTGTTTTGTTTGTTTCTTAAACTAAACATCTGTTTTGCCATGCTGCCTTCTGCCGTGTTTTGAATTAAATCTTTCAAACTACTCAGGAATGAACTAGTTACTAATCTTTACAGGGAGTCTTAAAAAAAAAAAAAAATTGCTTTAGGAAATGTTGTTAAACAATGTTTATGTGTCTGTTATTCTCATCTTTTCCACTGGGCAAAAATCAATACTCCTTTGTACTGGCAAGAGGGTGTAAAGCTATGGCAGGTGTTGGCTCTCCAATACATACAGCTGGAGAAACAAAGAGGACTGACTATTTGGGATTGATCTTTTGTCAGAGTTTCAGATGAATGCAGTATTACTCCATCTCCATAGGCTGTTTGGTGCTTTGGCCTCTCATAAATAGATTAGAAGCAGCTGAATTTCTTGTGCAGGTAGACTGATTTCTTTTTTTTTTTTTTTTTTTTTTGCTTGCTGCTTACAATTCATGTGGGAAGGTTTCTAGAGCACCTTCCTACTTCTGGTTAAAGGGCTGTATGTGTTCAAATGAGAGATTCCAGTGTTAGTTGTATAATGCACACAAATTTAAATAAAAATGGTTATTTTAGAGCTAAATTAGAAATATTAAGACATTACCTTATTTAGCATCTTTCTTTTCTGTGCTTGACTTTGAATTGTTGTCCTTGACATTGAATATATAATAATTCCCTAGCTAGCATGCCCTTGCTGCCCAGCCCTGTGGGAGGGCCTGGAGCAAGTGGGTGATTCTTAAAAGATTTTAATAATGTATGAATAGCATTAAAGTAAATGCAGGTAAAGTTTTGACCTTTTGAATCTGTAAAATTACAGATGCATACATTCTGGAAGAGAGGTGGTGATTTATAGGTGCCCTGGGGGCAGGTAGAGAGCATTGTCACTGTTTGAATGGGATGTTATGACGCTCTTGATTTATTATTTTGTCATAATATAGATTGCAAAGAGCTACCGTGTGGGAATGGCATCTCACCCTGCTTCTGTCCGGCACCACAGAGCATTCAGTTGGACGTGAGAGCTGCTGAGTGTGGCTGTGGCTGTGGCTGTTGGCAGAGTAGTCAGCATGGAGACACTTGGGATGTAGCTGCTCCAGAGGTTTGTCCCTGCAGAGAGCAGATTTTATAACCTACAGGTTACATATGAATCCTGGCAAGGAAAGACGTGGGGGGAATGTGGAGATGGGCTTGACTCCCTTTCTTTTCTACCTCTCCTGGCTTATTTTGGAGCTGGCAACGCATTGCTCCAGACGAGCAGCGATTGTGGGTGGGGGTGTGTGTGTGCTCACATGCTTGTTCCAGTTTGTGTTGGGATTTCTTCCTGGGGACACCTGGGGTCCAGAGAAGGAAGGAAACCATGGGGCAGTGCAGCCACAGTAATGGGGGCTTGGTTGAATGTGATGCACCTCAGCTGTCACTGATTTATGACTCTGCTGTGTGCTTGCAATGTTAGAGGGCTGTTTTCATTTTTTGTTTCTTTTTTTTGCTTTTATTGTTATAAAATATTTTATTGATTTACAAAAAGATGGTCACAAAAATGTAGACTAATAATAAAAGGACTAAGCTACAAACTAAAGCTTCATCCCAGCAGCCTCATTGCTACATGAATAAGAAAAGATTCTGCAGTGTGGCAAGTTGTACAGTAAAATTGCACTGAGAAACAGCAGTGAAAACAACTAATAAAAACTGACATAAACATCCAGTTTTAGGAATGAATTCAAATAAAGCAGAAAACAATACAGACTTTTCAAGGTGGTGATTGGGAAGGGATGGAAATATCACTGCAGGCTGTATATTTTCCACAATTTTATGTTTACAAAAACTAAATCTAAGTATTCTCTTATTGCTGACTGTGGAAAAATATTTCAAATTGTAATTTTGTTGTGTGTGTTTGTTCTGAATGTTTTTATTAGTTTTTAGATAATATTGACTCTCTAAGGACAGGCCTGAAGTTGAAATCATTGCATGTTTTCTATTGCTCTTCTATTTAAAAACTTGTTAACCATTCTGGTCTCAAAGCAGAAAAGCTGGTCCAGAGAAAAACAGACTGTGACTTTAAGGGCAACAGCAGGCGTCTGTGGCTTTCCACTTTTCTTCTTGGTTTACTGCAGCTAAAACACAGAAGACCAGCTCTTCCAGGCTATGTTTGGAAGCACAGCATGCCTTGGAGAAGCAGGAGGTTTTTGTCTTCTGACTTGGATTTTGATCAGTGAGGATTTCTTGAGAGGATATAATTTTGAACAGTGGCATCTAAGCAGCCAGTAGCCATCATCAGTTATGTTTTAAATATTAGTGACTGGTCTCCATTTGGCCATGGATGACTTGTGGAGAAGACGATGAGGGTTTGATCTAAATCATGAGCCTGTGTTTGAATTGATTTAGCAAAGGACTTAGTGTTTTCACAGAAAACTGGCATGAGCCTGAAGACTTTTAAGCAACTACATATAAATTCATCTGCCTCCAAAATAACTTTGTACCCTTGTACATAGTGCATCTGGCTTTAGGGGAGAGTCAAATTTAGCCTTCAGGAGATTGTCAACAAACCAGTAAATCTTTGCTACGCAGGACAGGTCACTGTTAGCAGTACTTAATTTGGATTTGGGCACTTCTGTGTGCAGTAGCCTTAGACCTGTGGCTTGCCCTTGCTCACTATGCAGCAGCCTTGTAGGGACCGTGAGAGGCCCCTGTCCCACATATACAAGGAGCACAACCCCTGAGGGGGGTCTGACTTGGGTGTGAGACCCAGAGCTTGTGATTCTTACAGCCTGAGAGTCCTGCAGTGTTTCCAGGCATTATATACATTTACTAAGTTCCTCCTTGATAAACAGCTATTCCACTGTTAGCAAACCTTGACATAGTTGCTTCCGTGGAGAAAGGAAGGGGAAGAAAAGCCCCAAATCCATGTAAGGCAGCTCCATTACATAACAAAGGTTATCTGGAGACACAGATACTCTGAAATTCCCCTCTGTTCTTTTCTATTCCCAGGGACTATCAGCTTATTCTCATTTTAACAGCTTACTATCAGTTCTGACCCATTTAAAATTCACCTGCCAATTGAATTGTATGACAGGACCTAGCTGACCCAGGAACAAAGTGAAATATGAATATCTTACAATGAACTGCCATGGACCAAGAGCCAATAAGAAAAAAGGAAGAGAATGGAGCCAGCTCTATGAGAAACAAAACTTTTTTTCACAAGGCAGGCAATATGAGCTTTCTTAACAAAATATTGTGAGTGGTCTTGCTCTCCTATCTGGTGGCAGTTTCACATCCTTGAACCATTTATTCTTTCACGAGAAAGTTTGCAAGTTGGTGTGTGTTTGTGCATAGGCCCTTTCCCTTCTCTAATAATTATTCTACCAACCCACTCCTCCCTTCCACCTGTCTCCCAATAAAAAGCCGAAGGCAGAGGAGGGAGGATGGGTCAATCTGTGTGTTACCTGCTTCTGCTGGACATGTGAATGAGTCTGTCCATCAGAAGAGAAATGCCTGCTGGCCAGTGGCTGTAACTTCAAGGAACAGGACTGTTGAACATATGGCCATTTGGAGAAACTTCTGCCTTCTAAATTTTGCAGCTGCATTTGCTCCATACTTGATGTAATTTGGGGTTTAGAGGTTTTGTTTGGTTTTTTGAGGGGGTGAGGTTGTTTTTAGACATCTGTCCTCATTAATAATTCATTTCATGATAAATTGCCACATGCATGTCCAGGTATACCTGTTAGGTGACTACCTGATGAGGGGCTGAGCTGGTATTCACTTGCCAATGGGTTTAAAGGCATATTTGTTTTTTTGCCCTTTTTTTTTTTGCCTATAACAGCTAAAGAAATGTGTGAGAAGCAAAGAGCATCAAAGCCAGCGTACAGTTATTTTCTCCCCCATGCAGATAGACCCTTTCCTCTGTGTTCCTTTACTAGTTCCCTTCCCTTTCCTTTCCCAGAGGCAACTAATGGAGAAATGTGCACATAGACTGAAAACGGAGAAGTCGCCCACTGAGTAATGATACTGGGATTGAACTTCCCAATGCAGAGTACTGTAGGGCAGAGCCATTAGAGCAAAATTATTTCTAACAATAGTAATTTGAGGTTCTTGACTTTAAGCTTTTTGAGGGATTTGTTTTTCTTTGTTCCCATCTTCTGCTTTTGGGCAATATCACTGCAGGCTGTATATTGTATGAGATGAACCACATTACACAGCTTCTCCTTAACAGCTGTTCCTTGTAGCTGTCACATAGTAGGAGGGGATCATGAAGATCTTTTTATGCCCTTTTTATTTTTCCTTTCAGAACAAAGATTTTAATTGATTCTGTTACGTCTCGCCTTTATTTGCCAGTTTGCAGGAAACCCTTGGTGCTTTTGTACATCAATTCCAATTGGTACTGAAGTTAGTCACGTTCTTGCCACTGGCTTACAAGCAGGACCAGGTTAATGTATTACACCATGTCATAGCCCTGTGCAACTCACACTGAGTTAGAAGTGTCTTTGGTTTGCGCGTGTGCAGGAACAGCATCTTCCTCCCATGGTGTGAAGCAGGATGTCTTGGAAAAATCTTTCCCTCTTCCCTCTGAAAATAATCAGAGGTGGTTGTGGCCTTCAGGGAATGGCTGGTGAGCAGGGAAGTTATGGCTGAGCATAGTGCTCTTTCGTCTTTCTGCTTGGCTTTGGTTATTGTAGTTTTTAAGGTCTGACAGAGAAGTGAGGGACTCTGTTTGCATGTACTGACTTGTAGAGGGAATGTGCAACAGAGGTGCCTCCTGCCTCCAGTCTGAGAATGAAGGACTTGCCAGCATAGGGAGGAGAAGCGATTCCTCTAGTGACACTTCTTCCACGTCCCTGTATTGCACACCACTGAGTTTAATTAGTGCATTGCTGTGACTCCAGTGCCAGCTGCTAGCGTGCACTCAGCCTCCTGGAATATGACAAGTATTGTGAAAGCAGATTGTCTTGAATGCAAGAATAAAATAAAATGCTGCAACCATTATCTTTTATTTTGGTTTTAGTGCTTCAGTAACTTTATGAAGGACTCTAGCTAATTATTGAAGGGCAGCATGTTTTTTCCTCGGAGCTACAGAGATTTCAGATTTTATGATCTGAGGCTGTTGAACAAGCAAGTGGGAAAGTGCACAGAACCTCAAACTGTAAATGCTTGTAATTCAGAGTGAAGGAGCTAAGAACTCTAAGGAAACTAAGGGTTGTGAATTCAGTAATAAGCTGTCAGTCTTTAGCAGTTGTTTCTGCGTATATGATTGTTGAAGGGATGGCATAGATAGGGCTATATTTAAGTCCTGCTGTGGTTTTACAGAACTTGAAGTTACAGTGGATGTGCATCAGGCTTAAGGAGTCTGGTGGGAAAATGCCTTTTCTTTTCTGAGTTGGTTGCTGTTCAGTGCCATTGAGCCCCCCAACTCTTACCTGCTCATAGTGGCCACTCCAGCAATAAAGCATTTCTGAATGCAGGTTGATCCTTGGAGCTATTTCTAGCTGCTTCTCCTATATTCTACATGGCCAGAAGATTTCAGTCTCACTTTGCTTAGCTGGCCAGGAACAACAGCAGGGCACTGAGCTGCATCTGGCTGGGAGTTATGAGCTTTCCATTTAGACTCAGTTCTGCTGTAAAGTGTAGTCTGTCATGAAACCAGGCGTAAGTGAGATGATCAGTGCAACTATGAGATGTGGCAAGACTGTATTGCTTGGGCTAAAACTTAAAACTTGATTTGAAATGCAAAGTGAGGGAGAAGGAGCAGACAAGTTGTTTATGAGATTGAAAGACTGAGGGAAGTTCTGAGGTTCTTCAGTCAGCTGTCAGATTGATTCAAAGATGAAAAGATGGTGAACATTATTGGCAGGTTCTGAATATCCTACTGATCTAGATACTTAGCCCCTTGAATGCCCTGCACTTGGCTCTGGTAGGGCTTGTCCACTCAATGGGCAGTTTGTGACAGTGATGGATAGTTGGGAGTCATCTTTTGGGAAATTGGAGTTCTGTATCTCCAGGGTTTTTATTATTTTTAATTATAATGTTGCCATCAAGGAACGGGTGATTGCTCGGCAAGTTTGGCCTGAAACCTCCATTCATCTCTCCTAGCTCTGGTGACCACATGAGATAAGCCACAGACTGGAGTAACTGCAGGATTTACAGAGGAAGACCTGCATGGCACAGCCAGTTCAGCACATTGTCATTAGAATTGATGACTATCATACTCTGTGGTACTCCTCTTCCCCAGTTGTGCTTAACATCCAAGTAATATTGGGCTCGTGTAGCCCACCATGTAGCTCATGTAGCCCAGCGTGGCAGTTAGATCCCATTTTTATCTTCTCTTGAGCTGTCACTAAAAACCTAGGTTTCTGTCAGATCCACCCTTATGTCATGATGACCACTGTGTGCTGGCACAACTGCTCTTGCTATTCGCACAAGCAGCAAAGGCTCCAGAGTTTACAGAGTTTGGGGAAATATAGTTTGCTGCTTTTACTGTCAAGCTGAGCATCCAATGAGTTGGATTTTAATTGAAAACTGATTTTTCAGTCTCTGTGATATCTGTTTGACCCAAAACAGCAAAGATTTTTCTGGTGACTGTGTGCTGTGACCCCTTGGAGTCTTCTCTTATTAGCATACTTCAGCATCTTTGGGCCAGCCAGCAACATGTGTGGTAGGCTCTACAAAATATTTTTCTGAATGTTCATATACTATAAAATGTGAGGGTTTTTTAGTGCACAGACATGAAGAGAATTATCTTGATTTTTGAAATAAACTCTTCTGTGATTTAATCAATTGCTTCCAGCTGGGCAAGGAAAGGCCTAATAACAGGAGATTGTTTCCTACATCATCTTCTATGGAATGATCAACATCTCAAGCGATTGTAGCTGAACAGAGAGTCCTACCAGGCAAATTGTCATACTCAACAGACTCTCCTGCCTGGTCATACAGATTATCCAACAGTAATTTAGCCTGCCAGGAGAATGAGACTTTTTACTTAAAAGCTGCACTCTATTAATATGGTAGAAAGGGCTTTACCTTAGCAAAAGGGAAGGTGGAACAAAGTGGTCAGACTCACATTGCCTTGCTTTTGGCTCTCTGCAGTTGAGCTGCTTGCACTTGATACTTTAATCAGTAAATCCTCTTGTAGCCAAGTGCTTGATAAAGTGTCATTGTAAAAGGAAAAATAAAGGCGTGTGAACACTTCAGCAACACCCAAGCAGCTATGTGAGCTGTGGACAGCAGGACTTCTGTGCTGGCTTTCATATGAGTGTGGGATCTGCAAAGCTGCGAGAGGGTCCAGACCTCCTGTCAGGAATATTTCAAGAGTCTTGCTGGAGGAATATGGACCCTAATAATAAATTTTATTTATTCTTACATTTAACATAACAAGTAACTACTTAAACCGCTCAGCTACCAGAGCATCAACAGCCATTTATTTCGCGTATCTTTCTATCCTTTTCATTCTTATTGCCCATCTGCTTGTTCTCGAGGGATCCAGTTTAGTATGCTCCCACCAAAATGCAGGGCTTTGGGTTTTTTGTTGGGTTTTTTTTTGAGGTTGGGGGTTTTTGTTTGTTTGTTTTGTTGGTTTTTTGTTACAGTCTGCATGAAGATGGGACAGCAGGGAGTGGATGGAGTTTGACCAGAACTCTCCTGCCTCTTGCTGATCATGAGAAGCATCAGGTGAAGTTATCTTCTGAAGGAAGCCTAAAATTGAGGGCACCACCAGTCTCCTCCTGAAAATCTGGCCCCAGCTCTTCGGTTGTAAAGTGTTTTGGACTTTCCAGTGAAAATGTTCTGACAGGATAAAGCTGAGTAACGTACAGTAATTTTTTAATGGAGAGTGCAGCTTTCAGCGTTTCCCACCTCTCCCTCATTCTCAGATTTCAGTCTCTGAGCTTGTCATGCATCTTAAAATTCTTAGTTATGTTGCTAGGTCCTTATAGTTGCACTTCATGAAGCTATTTACTAACTTAATTTTTCAGACCAGTAATATAACTGCTGCTGTGCTTGGTTTATCAGCATTTTTGCAAAACAGTTTGTGCATCCAGAGCATTTCTTTAACACTGAGTTTTAAGATTGCCTCACACATCAGTGCTAAAGGCAAAAGAAGGTATATTTCTTTTTTTCTTCTTCCCTTTTTTTTTTTTTTTCAGTTGTCGGAAATAAAACAATTGAAATGCACAGCTCCAGGGTTGTTTATAACTGGGTGTCTCTTGGCATCCAAAGCTGCCTGGCTTTCTTACATGTAAAGTTTTGCCCCGACATTGGGACTTATTTATAGTTGATATCCAGGACAAGAAGAAGTCAAAGAAAAAGTGATGTTTCCTAGGGAATGAGAAGCCCTTGCCTGGCACTCATGAATTACAAGGCTGAACTTTTTTATGTGTGTCTCCTCCTCCTTTTGCTCAGTTTTGTTGCTGCCTCCAGTAACATTTTTCCTGACTATAGTACCATTGACTCCTGTGATAGCTTAATAGTTTCTGCCGTTTACACAGTTGTCATTTAAATTGTTGTCATTTAAATTTGCATGCAGAGTTGGTAAGTGCTCAGAGTTTACTGTGGTACCCCAAAGGTAATTTGTATTCTGGTTGCTGGAGTTGTCTTGGTAACACTTAGGTGACTGGAAACCATTTGCAGAGGGGAAGTTTAATTCTGATATTGCTCACCGGTCCCAATTCTGGTGGTGACAGCATGGATGGTGTTTGGTAGTTATGAAACCTTTTAACTTTACCTTGTAGCCGTAGGCTTCATAGGGTCTTGCCTGTGCTGCTATTTAGAGAAGATTTTGGAGGAACATATGAAGATGATTCTTCTGCTTGTTCCTTAATTTCTGACACACTGAGTTTGGGGATGCTGTCCCTCCTGCTGGAGGCAGAATTCTTGCCCCTGAATCTCACTTTCTGCTTCTGATGCTACTCTTTAGTTTCTAGAAGGTGCTGATTAGCTGGCGGCTACAGATCATTTGCTGTGCTACAGTGGTAGCCATGCAGTATTGCCAGTATGTGTGATGTAACAGACTTAAAAGATAATTAAAAAAAAAAAAAAATCCTGTTGAATTAAAATTGTATGTGTAGATTAATGTTTTTAGTGTGCGTTAATGCTGGGGACCAAGAAGATTACTGAAATACTGCAAGTTTAGGCTTTTACAAACTCGTCTTTTGAACAGTCTGAAAACATATTGCTGACTTTCCTGTCAAAAAGTGCCTGGCATTTCATTCTGGCTGCCCTGGATAGAAAGCATTGGTACTTTATCACCTAGAAGGACCCAGTACAGAATGGGCAATGCTGGAAAAGAGAGAAGGCATAATAAAAGTTATCTCAGAGGCATTTTCATGGTCACTGATCTCCTCTAAATCCATTCATAGCTGTTCTTAAGAAAATCAGTGACAAAAGACTTAATCAGGAGCCAAATAGTGATAGAAACTCCTGTGTTTCTAGGGTTCTTGTGGTAAAAAATACCTCCTCTGTAGTACATTTAAATCTGGACTTAAATAATGCCAATGCAGTATTGCAATACATCTTGGTGAAAGAGGCTTTTAGAGCTAATATGAATTGGAGTAGCTACAGTGACTTCAGAGCATATAAGCCATTTCTCATACCAGCTGAGGGCATGGTACGGGCAGGTTGGGTATTTGAAATTACAGACTGAAATCTGTGGAGCTGCTTCTGTATCATGCAAGAAATGCTTTCTCTGCTTTTTGCTTGCTTTCCTACTGTGAATGAACCACAGGAGAATAAGGTCAAAATCCACTTTTGTATTGCTAGAAGAAAGCTGTTAGGCTTCGATAGCGGCTTACTTGCACAGAGTTTTCTCCTTTTTATGTCTCATTAAAGATGGTTTCCATAGGTTTTACATAGGTAAGTCGCTGTTCTCACGGGGAAAAAAAGTATGTGAGAAACACATGGTGGGGGGGAAAAGTAATAATCATTGAGAGGATTACATGTTTGGATGTCCTGGGCTTATGGTACTTGATCTTTCAGCAGTGTTCATGTGGGACTCCTTAAGCAGTAAAAAGTTCATGGTTCCGTAGAACTTTGTTCCCTTTATTCTCCTAAAACACCTTTGGAAATCACTTCAAAGACACAGTAGACTTTGTTATGCTTGTCAGTCATACCTTCTAATATATGTTTTAAGATGCTTTTTTCTTACAAAGTCAAGGGACTTGCTGATGAGCATGACTACTTAATAATGGAGTAAAAAAAGAAAAACTCTTTCAGAAAAAGTAGAGAAGATCTGTCTGCAGCTGATGCTGCCATAGGAGTGACATGAGGATTGCTTATTAAGTAAGTTAAACTACACATCCTCCGGGTTTGCTTTGGGATCACCTTGTTACTGATGTCTTGCCACGAAGCACTAACGGGTGGACTGCTGCATATGACCAAAGGTGGGATGCTCCCTCTGCCTAGCCTGGTTGCATTTGACTGGAAGAGGCTTAGTTTCTTATACCAGGGGAAAAGTCTATTTACCAACATCTCCTTGCACAAAGGGGGAGCGTTGTTTGTGTTTAGAGGCAGCAGGCAAATTGGTTTCTCTTTGTCTTGGCCTTCCTGCGCTATCGCCTTGCAACTCCTCCATCTCCAGCGAGAGCCTCGCGGTTCCTTTGTTGCCTCCTGCTCATTTCCATGGCAGCCGATCGCACCATGGCAGGCCCAGGCCGAACGGCACCGTGTGGACAAGCTGTGGGGAGGGAAATGGCTGAGTGTGGGAGCAGTGGAGAGCAAGAGCAAGAATCGAGCCTGTCGCTAGGACTGACTGTACATAATTGCATAAATTCCATCAAGTACATCCCATGGTTTCAAGCCCCTGGAAGCTGTAAATAATGCGTTTTAATTAATGGGTTGCTAGGAGCTTTAAAGGAAATCAGATTGGACCGAGGGCTGCAGAATTCGGCAGCTGTAGTGGCTGCAACGTACGTGTGGTTTGACTAACTGCTGGTTGTTCATTTTATTTTAATTAAATGACTTAGAGAGCTGAAAGCTCCTGCCATCCTCACCTGGGTACTTTTGAAATCCATGAGGTATGGAGCTGGGGAATTGGGCAGAACTGGTTGATGATAATAGCAGTTCAGATTTTGTTTGAAGGCTGTGTAGGGCTGTTACTTCAAAGTCGAGTGAATCGCAGCATTTCCTGTATTGTATTTCTTTGTGCCATCCTTCTGGTTTGGGTTTTACATTTTCTGCGCATCCAGTGTGATTGGTGATGAACAGAAGCCTTTCGTTCCTGTCCTGTGTTAGCTGAGCTTTAGGGCTGGCAGGTGAGAAGCATCAGAGGAGCAGTTGCTCTTTGTGAATGTAGGAAGTATTTTGGAGTGACATGTGC
Organism: Haliaeetus albicilla; assembly: GCF_947461875.1. Classification (NCBI taxonomy): domain Eukaryota; kingdom Metazoa; phylum Chordata; class Aves; order Accipitriformes; family Accipitridae; genus Haliaeetus; species Haliaeetus albicilla. Next base: position 6,828,552 of record NC_091490.1, read on the forward strand.
TGTAGCTGTGCTGTATGAGTGAATCGTATACCATTTGGTAATTCATTTTGCTGCAGAAATGAGCAGAATGAGCAGCGTAAGGGCCACTGAAGGTGTGTTTTTAATGCCTTTCCCTGTCAGCATTTCCCAGCACAACCAGGGTTAGAGACTGGTTGTCTCTTTGCCTCAGTTTCCCTCTGTGTGCAGTGAGGTTAATGGTGCTACTCTGTGGCATTGAGAGGAGGTGTCTGAAAGATGTGAGCTATGCCAGTAGAGGTGGGAGCACACGGGTACCTCAGACAAGTAGATAAAAGGGTAATGTCGATCCCTGGTGTAGTCCGGCTTATCAACAATCTGCCTGCTGCTCCCCCGTGACCTCAGTTCACAGCAACTCGAGAGTAAGGGGAAATGTGCCCACTAAAAATGTTGACATGGTTCCACCATCTGCTTCTGCTGTATTAACTTTCCTGACTAATTGCGTGTGTGATGCTGTGCCACATGGTAGCTTTGTTCTTTACATCAAAAGACAAAGCCTCTTTGTGTTTCCTGTGGACCTTTGAACCAGACTTGCCATTGAAGGCCCTGTCAGTGTGACACAGTAGCTGTTGATGTCTTCTTGTCTTGATGATTAGAGAGCTCAGAATAAGTAAGCTTGGTCATACTTGTTAATAGGTTAAAGGGTATTGTTGCATGCATCATAATTTCCATGTTGTGCCTATTCATCTCCCATCCCCAGGGTACTAGTATTTAATATTGCAATGCACAAAAGCATTTGACAACACATGATGATGGGTGAAGAGGTTTGTGCTTGAATGGAGGAACTGTGTGACCGATGCCTAACTCTTAACCTGACCACTTTGCTTAATGTAATGCAAGAGCCCATCCGCTCATGCTTCCTGGCAGAGTATTAATAGACGTTTGTTTGGCGCTGTTCCGCCGTAACAGACTTGGATCAGAGGATGAACCTGCTGTTCAGTCTGAAACGATGCTGGCTTTGGAGACGTTTTTGAAAATGCTTTTGTGTGTGATCCCTTACAATTCCCAGAGCTCTGATTCAGTGGTCTTAAAAAGCAAGATTCCTGGCAAATTAGTCATTGGATGCAATTCATGTCATCTTTACAAAGCAGTTAACAGAGCTGTAGAAAAGGTATCTTCACAGGTACATACACAGGGACATCTGTGGCACTAGTCTGTCTAAAGATCATTAAGAACCAGGATCTAAATTTTTTTTTTTAATCATCTTGAACATTCCTGATGTGTCGCTACCCGGTTAATACAATGCAAGTTTCTATACCATGCATATTGGTATGACATAAGAATGCTCTTCAGAAGTGTTTATTATGGCACAGGGGGTTTCTGTGTATATTTTTTTTCTTCTGTGGCATACCAATTATTACTTTCCATTTTCTATTTCACTTCTTGGTGTCTGAAGCAATTAAAGAATTCAGGATAATGAATGCATGGTCAGAAAGGGGAACTTTTTTTTTAATAATCCTAGAAATAAATTTTTACTCCAAAAAGTGCCATAATTTGGCTAAAAACAAGGCAAATGGAAAAAGCACTGGATTAAGACTTTAGAAAAATCCCTGCTCCTTTCATTGCTGTTGACTCTTCATTCTTCCAAGACTGTGCAGTGGGTATTTTAATTGCAGTATTTTAACCTCCCAGAAAAGTAAACTATGGCATGTGGGTTTTTTTAACTGTATAGAGCATCTCTTGCATTATTCACCCTACAACTTTAATCAGTAAGTAGGAACAGGAGAAAAAGAGCAAACATGGATCCAACATTAAGCAACTGGACCATGTATAGATGTGACATAAAATGCGATGTTGTTACTAATAAAAAATAAATGCAGCAGAACCAAGCAAAGAAAGAGCTTCATTTCCCCTGCTGTTGGTTGCCAAACAGAATGCTCAGGTGTGTTACTGCACATGTAATTCCCTAATTGGGAGCACGGACCCACATTGCCTTTCCTTGCTGGCCACCCATGCGGATTTGTGCACAGAACTGGCAATACCTTCTTAGTCATCCCAAATCTGTTACGCTTCTCTTGTCCCCTCTCCCTATTTCCCACCAACAGAAGGCATCCTTTTGCCACCAAGAAGATTAAGTCTTCAAGTATGAGATTTAGGTTATTGATCCTGGCTCTTGAAAAGCCTTTGGTTTTTTTCCTTTTTTTTCTTTTCTTTGTTTTGTTAGGGGTTGTGAGTTTTGCATTGACATGTCCTGGGTTTCCAGTGTGTCATTAGATTTAGGTAATTTGTATTACATGTCTGAGATACGTGGGCTGTTAGCAACTAGCACATTTTTAGGAATGTATAATGCTTGTTCGTAGGTATGTCATATGCGTGTGTTTTACCATGCTTACAAACACAGAGCTTGCAGGTGTAAATTTCAGGTTACTGTTTTTCCACACAGTTGTAGTGACAGTATGCAGCCTGGACCCATGCCAAGTTCTGCAAAACAGGGCTTAAATTGTATATATTTCTCTTCTGGCTGTTTTAAGGCTGAGTTGCAGAGGAAGTGACTTTGCCTGCAATTTTGGCGACTCCCAGTGTGTAATCACGCTGCTCTCCTTTCAGTGGCAAAGGTGACTGGTGAAATTGCTGCAGCTCCCCAGCAGATGTGTTTTATGTTCTTGAAGCCCACGTTGGCCAGGTGACCTGGGCTGCAAAACACGCACACAGCTGCGCGAGGGCAGACTCTTAGCAGCGAAGTGGCGAACATGCAGCCAGGGGTTGAGGATTGCCAGAAATGCCTTACACTGATTTAACCCCAAAGACAGTGTAGATCAAGCAACAGCTTGAGTTTGGGACTCCTGGACTTACCTCCTGCATGCAAACTTGCCATGAAGTTCTGTTGAAGGTGCTATGTTTTGCTTTGGTGTACTTTAACCTCACAGTATGTACATTAAATTCAGGCAAAGAGAACTTAAATGCTGTGTCCAAGCTGTGAAAGGCAACTTCTGCCAATGGGGTCTCCAGTATAAGCTCCAGTGTTACAATGTTTTGATGCAACAGCATAACCCAGGCAAGAAATAGTAGCCCTTCAGGCTTTGGGGATGTTCTTTGCCATCCTCTACACTGGTCTTGGAGATTTTGTTACCACCACCTATGAAAAAGGAGTAATACTTAAAAACATCAAATAGAGCAGAAATCTTAAGTAGTGACTGTGTAGGGAGGCCCTCCTTTTCCTTGTATCCCTTCTCAGTATCACTCAGTGAAAAGATCTGTGTTCATGTGTCTTAATTTCCTCCTTTCTTTCCTTTTTTGAATAACTAAAAGCAAAGTTAGTATGGCTGTTCTGTTTCCCTGGTACCTGTCTGACAAGCTATCGGCATATTTGTAGGTGGGAACTAAAATTGCTCCATGAACTTAAATTAACAACTTCTGCTTTTCTGCCTTAATATGTTTGCTAGCAGAAATGGTGTTCAATATGTTTTGTTCTCAGGAAGTCTGGCTTTTTTCTTCAGGGGATTGATTGTTTAACCTCTCTCTGGAGATGGATAACCATTAATAATTTGGGAATATCAAGAGTTTTCAAGCTCCAAGTACTACAGCACAGTGTCAGCCTGGCTGAAGAGAGTCCAATGCTTGTGATCACTCCCAAGTTTCAGAGTCTGGGGAGTTTTACACTGTTTTCACCTTTCTGTCCAGGAATGTTTTCATATCTCTGTGACCATCCTGTTGAACAGCAGTATTTATAGGTGTCTCCTTGAGGCACATAACTCTGACTTAGGCTGAGGGTTATAAAACCTATATTGAAAACAGACATCATAGGGTGTCATAAAAACATCTGCGTCCAATTTTGCACAGAGACCACGGAGGCCAATAATTATTCATGGGCTTTGGTGATGTTTCATCAGGGTAGAATATGGCCCCTAGTGTTTAATTCCCAGAAATAGAAAGGCAGAATAATGTCAAGTGCCTCTTGAGGAATTTGCAGACATCCTTCATTGTGAAATAACATACATGTAGGTGCCACCCAAGAGCTTGTGTCTTGCAACAATGTCTTGCTGCTTTTTAAAAGAAAGCAAAACAAAACCCAGAACAGACAGACAAAGCTGGCAATTCTGTCAGCAAAAGTCAGTGCAGATGAGCATTAGTCAAAGAAATATTTAGAAACAAACTGGAAACTCAGAGCGTACCAAATCCTTTGAAGAGGTCGTGACTGCAGCAATATGGAGTTCTGGAAACATGTTCAACTTCTACAGCAGAGTGATGGCTGCTCTTTTCTGTACAGTGGAAATTTTGTCTTGAGCTTAAGATACTGCACTAGCAGATGTGGCTGAAAGATGTGGGTCAGATCCTTGGCTATGCCACAGATTTGCTGCATGACTTTTGGCATGTCATTTAATGTCTCTCTGTCCATCTGCCTGTAACTGAGGACATGCATGACTTGTGCACTTCAAGTTCTCAGATCTCTTAAGTGAGAGGAGCAAGCTTTCCAATAGTCCTTTCGCAGAATGCTACCTTGCATAATCTTTGTTGTAATAAAAATTACATTTTCTGAAACGTGACCCTGTCTCTACTTGCCAGCCTCCTTGTCACTGTTGCTGCTGTATGAGGATGAATGTCAGTGAGACTTTGTCGGTGGGCATGTTCTGACACTGAATGTCAGGTACTTTTTCGGAACTGCCAACTTGCCACATTGCAGTGAGGTTGATCGGTAGTATCCAGAGGTGACTGCAGGCTGGACAGGATTGTCAGCCTATTTCTGAGAAAAGCTGGGGGTGTATTTAAGATGCTGGTAGGAAAATCTGTCCTTTCTTCCCCTTTCCTCTGTAGAAGGACATGATTTTCCAATTTACGAGTAGAATGGGAGGGAAGTTGGTTGGTTTTCTTGTGGGTTTGTTGGTTGGTTGTTTTTTGGTTTGTTTTTTGTTTTTTTGTTTTTTTTTTTTTTTTAAACTCTAGAGACTTGAACACTGAGGCAATATGGACTCCTGCAGAATAGTAGTGAGAAAATTGTCACAAAACCTGGTTTTGTACAGCTTAAAAGATCAGTGACGCTTTACAAGTAGGTCTTAAAAAACAAACCAATCAAACAAACACCACCACCCCACCACCCCCACCCCCCCCCCCCCCCAAAACCAACAACAAAAACTGAGAAAGCTGAAGGAAAAGTGGAGGGAGCAGATGTTGGAGGAGCTTTGCCCAAAGGAATGTGTAGCACCTTCCTCTGAAGGGAGGCAGCACTTGAGCTCTCTGCCTGGGCTGTTCCCAGCTGTGAAGCTCCCCAAGACAAAGCCCCAGAGCCCTGCTGAAGCCTTTGAACTCAAAGGGAAGACTTGTCTTGAATACCCAAGTAGTATGTTTTACAGACCTCTAATGCCCTCGAAGGACCACACCAGTCCAAGTGATCATTTTGTCCTTGAATTCTCTTCTGGGATTCTTGCTTTTCCTGCTGGTGAAGCATGGTTTGTAGGGACAAACGCTGCATTTGTTAAACTTGTATATTTGGCAAAAACCAGAGCTGCTTTTGAGTGTACAGCCCCTTGAAGTCTGAAATGACAGCAGCAACCTGAAGACAGGTTGGGGAAAAATTTTGTTCAGTTTTGCCTTGATTACATGAGTAAATTTAGCAATGAAGGCATGTATTTGTTAGTTGAAATTGCTTTAATTTCATACATGAGAGCAAAATACTATTTCAGCATTGTGTTTTCCATAGCTTGCAATTAGGTGCTGCCATTTTCCTCATGTTAAACTTGGCATTAATCATGAAAATGTATTTAAATAATTCTAAACAGGAGCCTTACAGATATTACCATTTAAAATGCGCAAAGGATACCTTTGATACTAAAGAAAAATCACAGGTGACATCTCTTTTTCTCCTTTTAATTTAATTGATTTGATTTGATTGATCAGAGGGGCTAGTTTAGACTCAGCAGCTGCATGTTTTGGTTACTGTGATAGCAGCTTCAGGCAGTCCCAAATGCTCTGACTAGGCTTCTATCAATTGGGGGTTGTTTCTGGGGCTGGTTCGGGGGTCTTGGGGAGAAGTTTCTTTAAAATGTGTTTCATGTGGAGAATCAAAGGGACTGTGGTCTGTGTCTAAGCATGGGCTGTTTGAGGTGATCTGATAAATCTTGCTTTATAAATGTAATTGCCAGCTGAGATGGCAGTGTCAAAAAAAGTGGCCAGATTCAGAGAGTGGCTAAATATTCCCTTTCATTACTTCAAGGTGTCCTTAGTTGTCTGAAAATTGAAAGGACTCGACAGTCCACATCCACTAGGATTTCCTGACACTTCAATTCTTGGATCTTAGCTGTTGCCATTTTGTAGCTGCAAAACAACATGTTCCTGGGATTTCCCATACGGAGGATTTGGCAGCGAGGGGGTCACCTGCAGCCAAACCTGTAGCCCTGGCAGAGGTGCTGCCCTGGGGGTCGGGCCTCCAACACGCAGTGGTCAGGTGCCTAAAGCCAGGGCAGCTGGGCACGGCCAGGGATGGAGTTTTGCCCATCTGCTGTGACCAGGAAACTACACCGGGGTGGATAGTCCTACACTCCCTGTTACAGTTCCTCCTTTGCAAAATCACTACCACGTTAGTGGCAGGAATTGAGAGTGCTCAGGCTGCAGTATTGTCAGATGTAGATTAGGATTTTCAAATCTCCTTAAGAAGGCTAAGACATCCTTTGGGTGTATAACCTGGCCAAGGGATTTGGGATCAATATCACAGACTTTTTTTGAAGGGCAGGGACACCGACAAAGTATGTGGTTAGGGCTCAGTCTCCTGCTCCAAGAGTTTTCTGGGTTTGGGAGTATATGTCAAGTTTGTGGTGAACATAACTTTGAATTAAAAAATAAAAAAAGAATTTGCTTTCTTGTATTGCTGGGACTTTTTGTTTGGGAGTGGCATTTGCAATGCCATGGTGGCTCTGTTTGTGGTCAGGAGTTGACTGAGGTTATAAACTGAAGGCGACTGTTTGCTGTCAGGTTTTGTATAGCCCAGAATCTCTCTCGAGCTGAATAATGAGTCCAGCCCCTTACCTTTCTCTTGGTAAGCAGAAAACGTTACTGGGCCAAGCAAATGATGCAGCTGGGGTGTATTTTGCTCACTGTGAGACAGGATTAATTGAGGTCCTTAAGAAGTGCAGGGTGAGCCATAACAATGATGTATTTTCTTCTGGGAAGAGCTAACTTGTGTCCCATGTTACTGTTCAAGCTGCTGTTGGCACCTCTTGGGGCTGAGTGATGGCGATGGTCTGTGTTAAGCTCCTGAACTTGTGTGATGCTGCTTTTCTTCTTCTCGTATGGAGTCTTGTCAGCGGCTCTGATAAGCCACTGATCAAAGTTGCCATTGAAGTTTCCCAGCATGAAATGAAACCCTGTTTTATGAATTTCAATTTCTCTTTCTGGCCTACCATCGTCTTCCTATTCTCACATCCTACAGGGTTGTGCTATTTTACTGCTGCAGAAGATCACAGCAAAACTTTCATTGTATGGCCTTTTACTTTATTTTACTTTATTTTACTTTTACAGTGGCTTGAGTGAAACTAGCTTCTGCAGGAAGGCTGAATACTGGCTGCAAATGAGAACAGATACACAGTTTGACAGGAGGTCTGGTGTTGATTCAGAAGTTAAAGTAGGAGCAGGATCTATATAAAGGAATGAGGGCAGCAGAACAAATCAAACTGGTTTTCAATGGTTTTGGTGTCTGGGTTTTTTGGTCATTTGGTTTTTAATCCCTAATTGCCTTCTTCCCTCTGCAATAAACCTACCTTAGGAATGAGGTGCGGAAGCTGCGCAGCTCCAGCTGGCTGGCAGCATGTGCCACAGACCGGCCCAGTGACCACTTTCTGCCCTCATCTCCCTCTGCGGAGCTGTAATTTTGATTGTTCTCTATTCGGCTACCAATTTTATTTAACGTGTAGACTTATTTTTCACATCTTTCCCCCCTTTCAGAATTGGTGGGAATTGGTCTACAGTTACTGAGGGGGGAAAATGGGGAGAGAGCACAGTCTGTGGGGTCTTTGTGGTTTAAGCTCAAGGATGCTCTCATCAGCCCGGTTTTCTGTCTGGATACACAACCCAGAGTTTGAACAAAACCCTTAATCTAAAAATCCTGTGTTTAGAGTCTGTTATTACTACATAGGGGCATCGGGGTTCATTCTCTTGGCAGGGGGGAATCTTTGTTTTAACTGTCCTTTACAGGCAAGCTGCAATCAGAAAATGTGCTTTTGTATGTGCTTTTACATCACTGCTGCTGTTGAACAGCTACAGCTTTGCTCACAGAACTATTGATGATAAGAAAGGAAATACGTTCACTCTGCTTTTCAACTGTGTTGGTTTGGGAAAATTAGAAGTAGCAAAAAATGAAACTATCATAGAGTGGTGTATTGCTTAGTATTACAGATGTGCAAAATGGGAATAAACAAGGGGCATGAATTGGAATTGAATTACAGAGGCCCTGGTGTCTTACAAAGAGTAACTGTAAAGATGTTCCTGCCCCATAAAGCCTCTAGAACTGAGACAAAAGTTAAGTGAGGTTAAATGAAGTGACTGAGGGCAGTGGGAGGCTGATGGGTTTTATTAGAAAGAGGAAGAAAAAATAAATCCTGGACCTTTCAGTTAGGTTCAGATACCCATTTGGCTTTAGGGTCAGGGATTTGACCTTTCAGAGAGAGGTATTTTTGAAAGTTAGGAGTCACGTTTAGATCATCTAGTCCCTTCTTTTAGCCAGTACAAGATTTGTTCCTTTCAGTATATATTTATTTTCTCCAGTCTAATTATACATATCCCTAGTGATTGTGGGGTTTTTTTTAATGAATTCCCTCTAAGTGTTCATATTCTAAACGAGGCTCCTTGGGTTCTATGCTTTTAATTTGCTGCAGGGATGAACCCTGAATCCTTACTTGCAGGTCAGGGTAGGAGACATGAGTAATGGAAAGGAGAAGGATGTTTTGCAAAATGAAGGACCGTGTTGGTTTGATGTAGTTTAGTTTAAAATTCAGTGTGTTAGTGGATTTTTCTGTCATGGCTGGATAAAGTTGAAACCTTTTTTTCCCCCCTTCCCTTTCTTCCTGGGAGAAGAGAAGCAGGAATTACTGGAAAGCTGCCTAAGCCAGGTCTCTTGCCCCATGGTCGCACAGGCACCGACTTCCACCCTGGAGTTTCTGACATATCTGTCCAGCTGCAGATGTGAGAAAGGAAAAGCAGGTACCAAAGGCAAATCAAGCAAGAGTCAAAAGAAAGGCAGTCTCTTTGGTGTCGCTCTGTGCATCCGAGCAGGGGAGAAGATGAAAGGCTCTATGTACGCTTCAGTAGCCTTCTCTTTTCTTGTTCCAGGTGTTGGTTTGCCCCCCAAGGAGCAGAGGCACAGGGATGCTGTGACTACTTACTCTTGTTTGTTTATGTTCATTTGGAAGAGACATGTAAGCAGAGCTGTCTGGGCTGCTTAAGGCAAAGGAAATGGATCTCAGGGGAGCAATTAATTTTGCTTGGCTATTTCAGAGCCAGGTGAAACCGTAAAATGAACCTGTGTCCTCCCCCTTGTCTAAAAGGGATGTATGTATTTATTTTACATTTTAATGCACCACTGACAATTTATGGTGTGAGCCTCAATGCATTTTTAATAGAGAATTGATAGAAGAAAGGTGTATAACATGAGAGATTAGTAGAAAAGGTTGTCAGACTTGAAAAAGAAAAAGGAAGGAAAAAGTTGGAGAGCTGATATTTTAATTAACTGCTCCCTGCCTGCGTTGTGATCCCAGAGACATGACGATTGAGTGCCAGAAGGTGAATCTGGTTGGAAATAAAGTGATTCCAGTCTTGTATGAGAGGTGAGAAATGAGACAGTGCTTCAGTATTCTCGCAGTCTGAATAATCTGGGTTGCTGTTTGCAACGCAAAGCAGACTTTATTGGAATTAAGATAGTCTGCAGAGCTGTGACCCAATGTGTTGGAGAGTAATAGTAGTAAAAAATAAGAACGAATAAAATATAGTATTAAAGTATAAATAATAAAAAGCAGAAACAGTAAAAAAAACACAAAAACCAGTAGAAGTAAATATAATAATCATAGAAAGGTTTGAGCTCCCCTTCCCTTAGTCTTGCTCCTTTAAGAGATTCAACATCTTAGATTCAAGCAAAGGATCAAATCCATTTGTATCCTGCTGATTTATCTGGCATGGGACTCTTGGACCTTTGGGTGGGCATGCGGACAGGGATGATGCTTTTCGGTGATACTGCTGATGAGCAGTTGTGCCCAACTTCATTTTGCAAAGAGGAGCTGCGCTTGGGGAGCACACTAACACCTTCCAAATGATGCCCTGGGACTGTCAGTAATGCTTTCCCCCCCCCCTTTTGTGAATTCTGGCAATCTATTAATTGTGCTGCTGAAGAGCAGTGTCAGGGGAACAAAGCAATCAGTGCCACCATCTGCTGTGAGCAGGTTGGCCATGTTGAAGGGAATGCCTGTTACACTCCTTTCTGTTGCTGACCTCCTCGCTCACACTTGCATCCACATGTCCCGGAAATAACAGTGATCAGAGTGTTAGACTGATGGAAAAAGGGAAGGTTTATTTTGAGGTGGAAAAGCAGTCGTGTTGCTGTTTGGAACTCTAGCGAATAAGTCAAAGGATAGTTTTCCTATGGAAAACGACATTAGGACATTGAGAGAGCTAGTATAAAACTAAATACATTTTTTAAATTAAGTTTCTTATGTCTCCAGTATTATGCTAGTCTCTGCTTTCTGGATGAAGACATGATTGTTTCATTTGTATGTGCCATAACCTTCCCCTAAGAGCAAATACTAACATTTTACCCAGTCAGCTTCACAGGGAGCAGGAGAGTGCTCCGACTTCAGTTATGAATGCATATCCCATCAGTATTTGGTCAGAGTTTCTGATCATTAAATACATCAGATGTATTTCATGCAAGTTTGATGGAATTAATCAGAAGTGATGCATGATAGCCAGTTTCACAAGTTTTGGTTTTCTAACCAGAGATGTTAAGGAGAAGGTCTTTTCTCTCTGATAATGGATGTGCAATACCTTTGGAACATCAGATTGGATTCTTAGTATGACTGGTCTCTTGTAAAAACTCTTGGTCTATGTGGGGTTGGGGTTTTTTCCTATATTAATTCATAATATCTGGTTCTGAATGACTGAAGAGAAAATTGTCTTCCTCCCTGCCCCCAGAATCTGGCTCATTTAGCAACAGAAGGGGAGTAAATGTACGTTCTCTTTATAAAGTACATCCTGAGAGAGAGTACAGCTGCTTAGTGATGCTTTGCAGTGTTTTCCTGCTGGATGCCTGTTCAGGGAAGCTGCGTGTTTTGCGTACTAGAAAATGAGTACTTAATTTCGGCCATGTAGACCTCTCCAGTACCTCACAGAGCAATGCTCCTTCTTTCTCGTGTGGGCACGTGACTGATATTTAACATGGCTCCCTCTGTGACAGCAGCTCATGTAAGAAAAAAGGAAAGGAAAATAAAAGATCAAACCCTGGAGGCTTATTTGTTATGTTTAATGCTTTCAGAATGTTTGCTGGAAGAAATATTGATGTAGCAATGATGTGTGCACATGACTTATATCAGGGAATAGCTATCAAGCTCAAACATCACCATGAGGGCAGCTGAGCAGTGGAACAGATTGCTCAGGGAGGTTATGCTGTCTCCATCTTGGGGGTTAAGACCAGACTGGATAAAACCCAGAGTAACTTGGTCTGACCTCAGAGCTGACCCTGTCTTGAGCAGGAGGTTGGACTTGATGACCTCCTGAAGTCCTTTACTACCTGAATTTTCCTGTGATCCTATTAGGTTGTGAGCAGCTTTGCAGAGGGAAGAAACAAATCTTCTCCCTGCCACCAATTCCGATGTAAAGTGATCACTAACAAGGGTAGATACCAGTTAGCCATAGGGTCTTGCACTTCAAGGGTGGTAATACTGAGCCTGAGCCATTGCTCGTGACTCTCACGGCATGGCTGTTCCTTTCCTAGCAGAAAAGCCACTGAAGTCACCGTTGCAAAAGCAGTGAGTGCCTGGTGATCGCACTGACACTGAGGACACAGACTGAAGGGGCCAGATATCTTCAGATTACTTTTTTCTGCTGCAGTGGAAACATGCTGACTAGTATTACAGGGCACTGGTTCTGCTGTGCCACTGGCACAAAGGAATAGACCAATTAATTGCTTGAGTTCATGTCTTGCATCTTTTTCAAGCCTTAGATTAATGCAAGCAAAGCAAAGAGTGCAGAGTGGTTGACATTTAATTAAATGATTTCTATTGTTTTGAGGAGTGCTTTATGATTATCTACTATGGTGACAGATGTACTAAAAAGCCATGAATAGATTGCATAGATAAAAACATTATTATTTAGATTATAATTCTCCAAAGGTGAGACTTGTTTGTCTTACCTGTCTGTAAATTATGCAGCATGCTTTCAGTTCTATGTAGGCAGCACCCTTTTGTAGTAAAAGCCTTAGAAAACTATTTTGAAAAAGAACATCCCTGGTTTTTGAATGTCTGGAAAAAGACATAAAAGAGTGAATCCATGTTTAATAATGGAGGGATAAGAGTTCTAGCAAGAAGAAACACCTGTCTTTGATACCTGTTCAACTCTGTCACGAAGAAGCAATGTTGAATTTGAAGTGAATCCTTTCAATACAGGGCCATCAGTATCATGTCAGTGGGACTGGATGCAGTGGAGGTCTTCTGCACTGCTTATATTCATGCTAAGTACTTTCTTCTTCTTTTTTTTTCCTTGCAGCAAAGAAAACTTGTGCCGAGTCAGATTTCACTTGTGACAACGGCCACTGCATCCCAGCCAGGTGGAAATGTGATGGTGAAGAAGAATGTCCTGATGGGTCAGATGAATCCGAAGCAGCATGCAGTGAGTAGCACAGAAAAGTGGTGTTTCTCAGACATGTTGTCTTGTGAAAGCGTAGAGAAATTGGAGGTGTTGTTCCCAACACTTGCAGGATGATGTGTCAACTTTTGCTTCTGTTAGAACAGAAATTAAAGACACAAAAGATTCAGGTCATTCAAATCAGATGGTTTCCAAACTTTCAAATGTACCAGTTTTCCAGACTGTGATACAGGCAGCACTATCTACTGTGTATTTCTGTAACAGAATTGAAAACATCTCTGGCTCTGTTACAGTTTATCTGGTTGTAGAGCTCATGATCAGCAGCAGTGCACGAAGATTCATGCTCACCTGGGATAAGGCCTTTTGGAAACTCAGATGTGCAGTGTTTTGCATGATAGCATATTGGGATTTATCATCACTGCAGGCAACATTTCTGTCATTACAAAGGAACTTTGCAATGTTAGAGTATTGCTCAATTATTTATTTATTTTTAATTTTTTTTCCTTCGAGAATAAATGAAGAAAAAGGTAGCAGATAAAAGATGAGCAATGTAAAATAACTAAAGCTGAGAGTAAGTATGACAGATATTAACTGCATGTAACACCTTTTAAAAACTCATTGATTCAGTCAGTAAAAGGACATGCTTGATTTTCACATAGTGCATTTTATCTTGTTCTTTTGACTGTTTGAGGAGGTCCATTTGTCTCCACTTTTCTAGGACTGTGAAGGGTTGTCTGATGTTGAGTTGAAGGGAATCCCAGGGATATTTTAGTGAAAACACTAACTAATGTGTAGAATTCTATTTAGAATCATAGAATTCTATGATTCTATGACTCCCAGGGATATTTTAACGAAAATACTAACTAATATGTAGACTTCTATTTGTGTGCTTACTTATGTATGCAGAATTGTTCTTGAACAGACCATGAAACTAGTACAAGCCAGTCTATTGAATTTCCAGTCATGTACTTCACAAATATATTCCCATGAGTCAGAAGCAGTGTTGGAGGAAGTATTTTATTGGATTTCACCAGAATGGGGCACACAGAGGACTTCAAAATTAACCATACTTTTATTTTTAGGCCTAGTACCAGTCGTACTTTCTCCCTAATTAAGAAAGATGAATGCGCTTCTCTTGCATAAAATGAATGGAATCATTTTTGCAGCTATATAGAGGCTACAGAAAAAATTACTTTAGTAACTGCATTAACATATTTATATATTGTATGTGTTGGTCTTTCACCCTGCATCATCCTTAGTCAGAAACTATCTTATTAATGCTGCTTCCACTACCTGATTGCCTGGAGGGGGGCTGAATAACTAAGCAGCTCCATTCTCTGCAGTCTCTGTTTGTAAATCTTTTGTCAGGGGCCATAGCCTGGACTATGCTGTGCTAAGATCCCTGACAATTTCTCTTAATCATCTTCCATTCCTTTTCTAGCTATTCCATTCCTTTTCTAGCCATTTCACTTTCTATTTCCACCACTCCACGCCATGCTCCCCCAAGCCCCTGCCCCCACCCCTTGTGTTCATCCTCTGGGGAAATCAGCCTTAAAACTTAAGTATCATAAAGGAGACTTGACCTGAGCCTCTGATTGTTACAGTAGGGGACTGCTGTCCTGAGAGGAAAGTAATTTGTTCAGTTTTGTGTGACTTTTTTTTCCCCCTTTCCCCCGCCCCACTTGAAACATTCCAAGAGACTGAAGTCTGCATTTCTGTGGTGGTTCTGTTCAGAAAAATAGATGGCCCTTGAAACGTTTCCCTGCTGCTAATGGGAGTGGGCCAGCGTAACCTTGACACAGGAAAAAGTTTGTTCCCATTCTAACAGATGAATCGGAATTCCTAGTGAAAGTAGCAGTACCTGTATGGACCAGTTCTTAATTGGTTTTTTAAATAGAAGGGCTTTGAAACCAGCTCAAAGGCTATGGCATATAACTATGCCATATTTTATTTATAGCTATCTCAAGCAGATTTACCACGCTTTACCTCAGCATAAGATATTTAGGTTTTGTTAAGAGTTTTAGCCAAAATAGGTCAATTTTTGTGTGATGGATGCATGAACTTGTGTCTTGATGTTCACAGGATACTCGATAGAAGCCTGACTTGTGGCTAGCTCCCAAGAGAAGCCAATGTTTCTGTCTTTACCAGTTAAAAGCTTGCTTTTGAGTCTTAAAAATGTCTGCAACTAGAATTTTGGTACTTTGCTTGTTTTATAGGATTATTCAGATCTGAAGTTCACACTTAATCAGATGAAGATCAAGTAGTTTTAATCTTATGACTGTTGATAGCTATAGGCTTTAATTTGCACGGTAAGGACATTATTTCCAGATGTTTTGTATCTTTGTCAAAGTATGTGTCATCTCAAACGCTGATCTGATCTGCTCTGTGAGGAAGCAGAATCAACCTGGTAACACGTAAGCACAGTGCCAGTTGTGGGGTTAATTCACGTATGTTTGCAGGTCTTCCTACCACCACTGGTCAAGACAGCAGTAAGTTATAAGCCTGGTGGCTATTAAACAAGAAACTGGAGTGTTAGGCTTTGCTTTTAATTGTACCCTTAATGTAAAAGGGCCTAGCTCTTTGTGAATGTAAATGTTATTTAAGGGCAAAGAAGAGGCTGTAATGACAGACAGAAAATGTAGTGAGAGGCAAAATGTATAGTTGGACATTCCTGTATGGTCCTTCCCTCCAGTCCCATTTTCTTTCTCGCTGATGAAAACAAGGCTGAACTTTCTCCCTGTGGCTGAGGAATGACTGCAGGCCCCTATGACTGTCTCATTTTCCTGTTTAGAAATTCAGCACAGTGCTTTGGAGGAGCCTGCACTGCGGATTTTCCCTCGGGAAGGGGCAGGTTGGGAAATGGAGATTTCTCACCTCTGGCAAGATCAAACTGCTTTATAAAATCAATTGCTTTCAGACAGGCCACATAATTGCCGGCACCTCTGCCAGCATCTAGGGTTACTCCTCAATTAATGCAACATTGGGACATTGTCCATAGTCCATTCAAGCCTGGGAGGTTAAGAGCATTGATAACGCTGACTGTTGCATTTTAGGAGTATTTCCAGCTTAGAATGTGATGAAAACAAGGCAGTTCCTCTCAGCATCTAGCCACCTGCTGAATGGCTTTTTATTTTCTGAATGCTTTTATGGTGTGTTTTTAAATACATCTTGTGCTCTCTTATTGGTAGTTAGGGATGTTGTGTCCCTATCTCTAATGCTCAGTTAAAGGTAACAGTTTGTGGTTGGTTTTGTTTTGTTTTGGTTGGTGGTTTTGTTTTGTTTTTTTTTAAGATAACCCTGCTGCAAAACCAAAACAGTACTTTGCTTTTTCTGTTTCCCAGATCACTGAAGTTGCTCAGCTTTGTAGCTAACACTATCCTCTCTAGGGATGTTACCCATCCCCAGGTGTTCAGGACAGCATGACCTGTCTCCTGTCAGATACGTAAGATGGTGTCGCAGCTGGCCTGATTTCTGTTGGAGCTGTGATATCTGGGGCCTTTTCTTGCTATTCATGCAATTATTTTTTTAAACTGCATTTTCTTCAAGCCGCTGAAATGTGGCTGGAAGTGGTAGCTCTAAGGGTATCTTTTAAGTCCCATTGAATTCTCAGCTGATGAGATCTATAGGACTTCTCCTTCTTGTGGGTTTTGGTGCTAGTTGAAGGTTGATTAATTTCTAGCATGGGCTGATTTTGGAGAAGATGGTTATCCAGGCTTTTTGTTTGAAATGGGTCATTATGAATAAGAAACTGCTTGTATTTCTTCATTTTCCTTTGAGCCAGATCCTTAACCTAGACATGCTCTCACATCCATAGGTTTGTCCAAGTGAATTATTCATGTAACATGTGAGTGTTGCCACTAAACCTCAGTGTTCTGCCATCTGTCGGGTTTTCAGTGCTATTATCTGGCTGCTGAATTTATTTTGTCTCATTTAATTTCTGTTAAGGTTTCAAAGAAATGTGTCCCCCTTTTCTGTGAGCTGATCTATTCAGGGGCATCTTGTGGGCTGGATCTGTTCTCTCTGAAGTCATCATCAGAAATATTGTCAGTTTTGGGGGGAGGTGTGTTTTATTATATTTTTTGTTTCTGCGCAGAAGCAGAATGAACTCCTAAATCAAGAGAAGCAAAACCATGTTGAACTCGGAAATTAGTGCTATCCACAAGGGGCAGAAGGGACCGAATTCACAGTTTAAGAAGTTGTGTTGACTGAGGCTGGGGGAGGGAGGAGAGGGAGGAGGAATTTAATATTGAAGAGAAGAAAGTTATTTTGAGAAACATACTTAATAAATGAAAAGAAATGGGATGGTGGGTGAGAGGGAACAAAGAAATACCATTTAGCTGCACTGCGGCAGTGTTCCTGGTGGGGAAGGGGAAGAGTTAGTACCTGGGCATGCCAACCTCCAGCCTTGTCTTCCTTGACAAAGCCTTTTTAGATTCAGCAATTGCCTGAACTAGGCCTCTGTTCAGGAAAGGTTGGCTGCTTGTACATAAAGCAAATGAGCCACTTTGGCCTTGCAGGATACATGCCAAGAAAATAGCCAGAGGAGAAGCAGACTTGTCCTCCTGTTTGACATCAGCCATTGCTGCTTCTCCCTGCCTGCCGTGAGGGAGGGCCTAGAGCGGGTGCAAAACTACCATTGCTGGAAGGTGCTCTGAAATGATAATGGATTTCATCTTCATCGTGCCAGCTTGTTAGTATGCAAGGAGCTCTCCACAAATCATTAAAAAGGATAGCAGAGTATCTGGAAGTAGTGGGAGTAGAGCTAGTGTCTCTGTCAGCCCAACGCCTGCAACTCCCACGTGCCTCACCAGCAGCTGTTTTGAGATACAGAAAATACTTTTGACCTCAGAGTAGGCTCGAGTGCTGAGGATCTTATAATTGTTTGCAGCAAGGTTATACAGCAGCATGCCTCTACTAACTGCAGGAGATCTTTGGTAGCCTACACGTACTCTCCCATTGGAGACCCGACCATGGCCAGAGCCCTGGACGTATTTTTCATTGCTTTCACTAAAAGCAACCCAGTGTGGCTTGATGATCACCCTGGAGCTGTGGTGCAGCCACTGCTGATATATACAGGCTTTGCTTATGCATATAAAAAGATTCCTCGCTATTTTCCTATCCAGTTTCTTGAAGCTGAGAGAGGGGGAAGGGAAGTAATTTTTCTTACTGAGCTAACTGAGACCTCCAGCAAAATGAGTGTTATCTACCTAATGCTGTTCCAGCTCAGGTACTGAACCACTCTGCTTCTTTACAAGAAGGAAATTTTAAATTTTCCTCTGAAGTATTTTGATTATTTAACCAGTGACTTAAACAAAAAATCTCCAGAGAAAAATAAAAACAAATGCTAACAAACAGTAACAGCACTGATGGAAACACAAATTAAAGGGATAGAGCAAGTGAAAATCTAAGCTGGCAAACTCTTGCCTTAGGACATTGTATATATAATGAGATCGAGGAATGCAGGCAGCATGAACTCACCACATTCCTTTATCAGATATGTGACATTCTCCTAGTTAAGAGCAGAAATTATTATACAGAAAGGTATAGTAGGGTGTTATGAGGAAGAAAAAGAGAAGAGGAAACCTGAATTCATATTGCATTTAATAGGGCAATGATTTAAGAGGGCAGGTTTAATAAGAAGCAGCCCTGGAAATAGATTTTTTTAAATGGAAATGGAATATAAAATCAAACCCTGAATGTTGGTTTGAAATACGGTACCAGTTCATGCAGTCCTTTTTATTTTGAAGTACATGTCACGAGTTGTTCAGGGAGATGTATCCAAACTTGACAGTTATATTTTTAATGGGTATTTTCCATGGTCCTAGGCACTTTGTGTGCTGCTGCTGTGTATGCTGATCTCTCACAGTGGTGATCACTTCTGTCCTCATTTTCTATTAAGTTGCCCAAATGCAAAATTCTGTAATAGTTGGTAGTGTTGACGGTATTGCTTGCCCCCAAATGCACAGTCCTCTCCTAGCTCTCTGTTCACCCCAAAGGATATTATGTCTCTATTATTCTTCTTTAACATAGATCTCCTGCATGACTGAGTGAGTTTGGTGACATTACTGTGCTTTTGTGGAAAGTGACTTAATAAACTGTTCCTTGCCCTTGGAGAATTTATGCTGGACAAGGGTGGACTGTCTCATTCAGGGCATCGCATACATGGGGCCATTGAACTTCAAGCAGCAAAAGAAAAAAGTAGGCCAAATCAGGCAGGCATAGCCAGATATCAGGTTTTAGGACCTGGGACAGTAACAGAAAGGATTTTGTTTTTTCTTGTTTTTTTTCCCCCAATATTAAGAGTAGATCTGTTTGTATATATGTGATAAGATGGTGGAGGATTGTAAATGCAGTGGAACATGTAAATTAAAGACCATTCTGTTGGATTAATTTGTTACAGATCGTTCAGGGAGTGGAGTAAGGTGATGATAATGTCAGATGTGCATTTTAACAACAATCCCACTGCACTAACTGGCTATTGCCAGCATAAAATACAGCAGCTTCAATAGTCTTGTCACTGTCCCCCTGCAATTGTCTCCCCTTCACTGTCTCTGGTGGGCCGTTGGGAGCACTGCTGAATTACAGCAGCTGAGGACCACATCTGTAAAACAAATACAGGACAAGGTATGGGATGTGGAAACACTTCTAGAGCTACAGGATCCTCCCAGTGACAAGGCACAAAAGAGGCAGTCTCATTTTCCAGATGCCCAGACTGGTTTGTGGGGCTGATGTTGAAAGCTTTGATTTGTCAATGTGATCAAATTTATTGAGACAGAATAAAATGAAAACACCCCATGATCATCTTTCCATGAAATCATGGAATAATTTAAGATAGAAGGGACCTCTGGGGGTCATCTAGTCCAATCCCCTGCTCAAAGTGGACCCTGTCCTTATGTTTGACCACCCTCATTAATGAAACAAATCCCTGTATCTGGCCAGACTTTTCCTTTGTTGCAGCACGTGTCTGTCACCTCCCATCCTGTCACTGTGCACTTCCAAGAACAGTCTGGCTCCATCTTCTGTAAACCCTCCCATTTTGTAGTTGAAGGCAGCAATAAAATCTTCCTTTGGCCTTCTCTTCTGATGGCCAAACAAATGCTGTTACCTCAGCGTCTCCTTGTATGTAGTCTCTCTTTTCAGATAATTGGAAATGGCGCAATTCTACAACTAGGTTATGGTTTTTGCATTGTTCGCTCACCTCTGTCAAAGCTTTACCGCGTCCAAAATATAACTTAAAAATTAACTCATTTTTGTGTCTTTAATATGCTACTTAGCTTCCAGGTCTACTTAGCAGAAGGTTCCAGACTCTTGAAAACTCCTTTCCATGGAAGTGTTTAACAGTACACTGGAGATGGACAAGACTTGTTGAGGCCTGTTAGCCGACTAGTTCCCTATGGATCGTGGCTTATAGTCCAGTGCATATTTTTAAAAGGCCTTTTTATTCCAAGCGTATATAACTCTTCAACTTCTCACAAATGTACCTTTACTCCTGATTTAATCATCCTGTCTCAGCTAGTGTATACTTGCTTCCCAAGTGCCTCTGGTTCCTTAACCACTGTAACTGCTTTGAATGCCTCCAGGTGTGTCCTTACTGAGAAACCCCAACTTGACCTCAATATCCCAAAGGATGCAAAACCGTAGGGACTAACATAAGAAGTCTTTGACAAGGTAAGGAACCAAATGCAGTTTTTCTTGCATCCTGTTCCTTTTCTTGAAGCATGAAATTATCCTTTTTACATCAAAGGAAATTCAGCAAATTCAAAGCCTAGCTGTCTATCCCTAGTAGTGGGATAACTTTATCTGTGGCTCATGGGCAGTGAATTACATCTCCTTTTTGATGATTACATGGCTGTGATGGTCTCAGCGTTTTACTTACCTAGAGATGTAAATGAATTTACGGTATGTAATGATTGTCCTCCAATTCTACCAGTGCTAAAAAGTTTTAAGTAGTACCTGTTCAAAACAAAATGTGTTTCTTCCTTTAAGGGAAGGTGGTTAGAGCTTGTATCTCAGAAGTGACCTTTTCAGAGGGCTGAGTCCAATAGAAAAAACAATAGAAAATACTTACCAGGTCTTTTCTGATGTTATTATTGTTCTTTTCTTAAGCAATGTTACCTTGCAAGAAAGTCACTTTTTCATGTAGCATTGCAAGCTTTGACACTTGCAGTGTCTCAGATCTACTTTGAGCTTTTGCTGGTTGACTGCTACAAAGATTTAAATGCCGGTATTTAAATATTTTTCCTGTTGGTCTAATGCGTTCATGCAGTTCATAAACAGGAATGGTCATAAAAGGGTTTGATGCTGCCTTTTTATGGCTGTAATTAATCTTGCAGTTATTTCAATAGGAGAAAATAGCAGGAAAATGAAAGTTGAGCATGTGAAGCTCTTGTATGTGTAATTATTTAACAGGCCATAAATATTGAACTAGTAAAAACTTAAGAGGTTTTCAGAAATCTCAAGCAGCTTTCATTGCCTAGTGCTTTCATTTTTTTCTGTTCTCTTGCTGCTTGCTTTCTGAAATTCAGACTACCTGATTTTTATATTTATATTTTTGCTTGTTTATTGCAGGGGGGATCACGGTTGGTTTACTTACTATGGCTGATGTGAAAAGAAAATAATTTCTGGGAATCAAAAGCAAAACATAATTTGAAAATTGAAATATTTTGTGAACTGAATGAAGCAGTATTGCACTGCAAGAGCACAGAAAGCAAACCTTTTTTTCTTAAATGGGTGAATTATGGTGTGAGGAAAATAAGTGACTATCAAATGACATTTTAACATTTTTCATGTTTAAATAGCTTCTGTGTTTTGGTATCATAATGAATTTTATGTTGAAGCTGTGACTCCTAGTTCCACCACCTTTTCCTTCATAGGTATTTTTCCTCTCTTTCTTCATTTCCACAGTTGTAGGATCGTGTTTTCATTCAGGACAAACTCCCACTGAAATCATTTGCAGTTTTAATAAGGGTCTTGTGATACTCCATCTTGCTTTCTTGAGGATTAGGATCATGATTAAGACTGGTTTAATATGCAGTCTCTGCATGCTTTGGTAGATAATTTATGTAATTTAAACCTTGCACTGCAGATTTTTAATTCTGTGAAATGCTTTCAGTCAGATTGTGCTCTGGGGTGAAACATGGTCACTGACAGCGCTGTCTGCACGTGTGAGGGTAGTGTAGATCTTCATCCTGTGCATTTGCGGGAGGCAATGAACTTCCATAGCTGCTGAGAGCCTTTATCAGGGCTTTGCTTTTGCAATGGCTTCTAGCTTCCTTTCTAGGGACACTGTATTCAGTGGCTGTATTTGATGTGACAGGTTTCAGCTCACCCTTTCCATTTTGTATTTTAACATATTGAAACATGTTAAGAATCCTTTGCATTAAAATACAGAGGACTTGACTTAGTAGCTTTGTTAGACCACATATACTTACACGTTCCCATATGAATGGACTCATGCCAGTTATTGCACCGTTTTTCTGGCTTATACTACTAGGGTAGTCATCTTACCATGTCATTTGAGTTCTCTAAGTGTACTGTTGTATGAGACTCAAGTTATTGTATGAAGACTGTGAATTCTCTGTTTTGGCATAGAGGTTGCAAACACTAGTCATTTTAGCACAAACATAACTGTGCTTCTCCCTTTTTTTTTGTACAGGGAGAAGCATATCTAGCATGTTTGACAATCAGCGATTTCATTTCTAGCCATTGTGTGTGCATTTATATGGGTAAAATTATACATGTGTATTTAGAAATGCACATACGCACACACACAAAAAATAACGGTATGCTGTTCAAGCATTTCTGCAGCTATGTCAGCCCTGTATGGAATGTGAATGAGAAATAGCGATTAACATACTGAATTCGGCTAGAATTTATGTGTTTCTGCTTCAATTCCTGCCTCTAGACATGTTGCAAGTGTCAAACTTGGAGCTGAGTTGTGTGAACCAGCAGGGATATTTGTAATGAAGTAAAGGTGTAGGTGGTAGGTGAAAGCCTTTTCTTCTCAGCCACAGGTCTACACACACTGTTCTTGTGCGACAGCCTGAACACATTCAATTAAAATCGCCATCTAAGCTGCCTGTTCCATCCTCTGAAAAAGAAAACAGGTGAGGGTTTCTTTGTATGTATATAAAAGATGAAATGTTCGCTCTGAGAGGAGAAACACAATTATTTAATAGGAGCAGAGCCTTTTCAGACTTACTTGCTTTTGCACATATTAGAGTGAGAACGTACTAGAAATTAAGTCTACACTTGTCTACAGAATCCTTCTTTTGCCCCGAGTTCTTCATGTTCTGTTGGTCCCTTTGAGCAGCAGTTCATTTGTTGATACCTATAACACCTCAGAAGAGTTGTCACCTTGGTGTGAAAAAGCAGCATCTTCATTTGGTATGAGCTCGGATCTTGATGCAGCAATTGCCTCTTTGTGGCCGTGCAGATGTTACCAGCGATGGTGCAGGATGGGTTCCTTTCAGCTGCTGTGGCTGCTGGAGATGACCTAACACGGAGCGTGACGCTGCACTTAATTTTTCCTTCATGGTATGAATTCTTAAAAAGTCCTGGATGCTGTTTGGTATATTCAGTCCTTTGATAGAACAGAGAGGAGATACCATAATGGCAGATAGAAGGTGAAATACCAGTGTTGCAACATACTTAGGCAAGCTTTTTGTTTGAATTTTAAAAAAATGCAGATTTCAGGTAGCAGGAAAAAGTGTTTTATGATGAATTCTGGCAGTTTCCTGGAGGCCTGTATAATTTTTCTTTCTATGATTTTTATCACTCATCTTGGCAGGTTTCATTATGTTTACTCATCTAGGGACCTTTTGTGCCTTTATTTTCCCTATTGATAAGAAGCACTTTTGCAACTATAATCTCTTTTACAAATGGGTATGGTCTCAATGCTGCTCGACTCCTTTATCCTTTGTATAATTTTGTCCCCCTAGCGTTCTGTGGGGCTTTTTCCTCCCTGTTTTGATTATGAGTAATCTCTGTGAACAAGAGAAAGAAAATGAGCTTGGGAAGAGGGAAAATGAAAGAGCAGCTGCTGATACAGAGGCTCAGAGAGCCCCACGGGTGTGTGCTGGACTCTTAGCCACAGTTGAGAGACTTCTGAAGAGGCTGTGTTTTCATCGCTGTTTGTAACCAGCAGGCTCTCGATGGAGCACAGCGTGCAGTCTGTGAGCATTCCTTCTTCCCAGCGCCCGGGGTACAGTAGTTGCTTCTTGATTAGCCAGAGAAAGAAAGGGAAGGAGCCAGCATGCACACGTGCAGTTGTACGTGAACCCCCCAGTCTCATTTGTGCTTGAGCATCTGCAGAAGTGGTGCTGCCTCTGCTGGACCCTGAAATATTAGTACATGTGTGGCTGTCCTGGGCTGGCACCAACTGCAGAGCACCCATTCTGCTGACAAAACACGGGTGTATGGGGAAAAGGTGGTGACTATTCAATTAGTAGCCTGACATGGTAGATAACTCCAATTATGGATTCCTCCCTATGACTCTGACCTCTCTGACCATGTGTTTAATGATATTCCAGCTTTTCAGAACAGGAACTGAAAAGTTGCTCTGCTTATTAGGCACCTGTAAGTGCAACTACTGATGTTTCACTTTTAAAGTATTTGATTGCTGGCATGCTTGGAAACAGTGTGTTAAGCAAACAGGTTGCTTCAGCTGAAAATGACTGGGAGGAAATCAAGATAAAAAGGTACTGGTAAAATTTTCTAATCTTCTAGATTTCCCAGAGTACACCAAGCTTTTACAGAGTTTATGTATAATGAAAAAAAACACCCTGTAACATTCAATTTAATTAAATTAATCTGCGACAAAAAAATTAAAGTGGGCTTTGGAAGAGGCAATTCAAATCTCTCAACCAGTCAGATACAATGTTTTGTTTTTTACAAAGCAAAAACATTTGTAAGTTTCTAGTAGGGCTTTTGATTATTTTAATCAATGGTTTCTTCCCAGCTTGCACAATATATTCACTTCGAAGAAACAGCAATGCTGTGGAAGATCACAATAGAACAATCTATGGTTTTGCTCATAATTAAAGTTCCATTCTGTTTCCATAATTACCTAACTGCTTATCTGATGTGAAACTTGGAGAAACAGTTCCTGATCAATTATATTCAAGCCAGACAGCAAACTAAACTGCTTTTAAGGGATTAAAGAAACATTGTCAACCTTAAAATCATATTTTTAAATCATTTTTGCACTTAACTACTCTAGTGTGAGCCCCTTCTAAATTGTACTTCTATCCGATAACCAGCAAGCACTTACAAACTGTGATTAAACTTGGTGGTTATTGCATCACCAAGAGGTGAGTGAGGTGCTTCAGAAAAGCAGATCAAACATGGGTCCTATAATAGCATTCACCATTTGCTTTATAATTGAGTAATTGTGTTTGCAACAGAGCATTGCTGAAACCAGTGGGGTTCTGCCATGACCCGTGCAGCTGCCTTCTAGCACAGAGCTTACGGCTGTGGTGAAGTTACTCACATGGGGGCTTGCAGAGTGGATTTTGTATCAGAACAGGCTCAAGTAAACCAAGAAGATTAATGAAACAGAGTAATAGCAGAAGGAATGGAACAAAGATTATAGTAATAAGGTCAAAAGGGTCCCTCATCTGAGGACCAGCATGGCTTGAGTGTTACCCTTGTATATACACAGATATATAATAGATAGATACGTAATTCTGTTAACAAGATCATTAAAGATTTGGCAAAAGTAGCCTGTGAAGGTGGATTTGAGGAAGAACATGAGCAAGAAGTATGAGAGGATGCTCTGTGCAAAGGGCAGGGTGAGCAGCAGTTAAGGCAGGAGGGGGAAAGGAAGGGGTGGGAGAAACAGGAGTCTGGTGCCAGTGGTGGAGCACAGCTGCTTCTGCTTTCCACGCTGAGGTAGTGGTAAGAAGTTAAGATATCGGTATGTGTTTCTCAGGGGGCTTGCATGACATTTGCTCAGGGAAGTTGTTGAGATGCAGGTCTGGCAGTCAAGGAACCTGGCTCTGCTGCTGCCTCATGGTGGGGCCATAGGAGAGCGCATTGGTTAAAAGTGTCACCATCTGCAAAAAGAGAGGTGTAATTCTGTCAAAGCTGCTCACAGTGGTGCTGCTGTATCTTTACTACATGATTGGAGTACGTCTGTTGAATATATTCCTCTTTGATAGACACCAGCTAATAATAGGGCTATGAATTGTGGTTGGATTTTACCATCGGGTTAAAAGCTCTTAATTGTGGTACTCTTCTTGGTCTAATTTTTTGTCTTTTTTTTAGCTGAGTAAAAGTGGAGCACGCGGGGACATTTTAGGTTGAATCTTGCTCTTTCACAATCCCTTAAATTTTTTTTCACACCTCTTTAGTAAGATATTTTCTTAAGTTACCATTTTCTAAGAACTGTAGGCAAGGAGTAAAGCCTAGAAGTTCAGAAGTGCACAAGGAAGGAAATATCTCTAGGCTCTGGACTGAGACTTTTGAAAAAGATTACCAGTTTTTAAATGTACCTTTTTTGGATGCTTCAGTGTAGGCAGTTTCTTCTAAGCTGAATGCCCTAAATTAATGGCTTCTAGGAAGCAATTTCTTTTGCAGACTTCACTTCTGTAGTGCTAGTGGGAAGGGGGGCATCTGGCCATGCCCACGCTTTAATACCATGTGTACATGCATCAGTAGTGTAGTGAAGGCAGCGAGGTGCACAGGCTCTGACAAAAACTGAGCTTAAGTAAATTCCTCAAAATCATCCGTGTGAAAGTTTAAAAAAAAAAAAAAGTGGGAGTTTTGAATCTGTGTAGCCTTTAGGCACAGATCATCCCTTCCATATGTGCTCTCTTGCTGCTCTAATGCAAGCTGTAGCTGGACTTTATTGTCCTGAAATTTAAAGGTCACTGTTGCAACTTCCAGCTGCTGTTGGACTGGGAGCATGGATTTTTGGGCTGTCTAAAAATCAGCCCATCATTGTAGAATAGCAGTATGACATTGTCTCAGTACCAGTCACTCTCCATTGTTTAGTGTGTTTTGAACCATTCCTTGTTACTTTCAATGAGCCACTAATCTTGATTGTGAAGGTTTAAGGAGAAATGTTTAAGCAGTATCGTATGTCAGGATTATGGAGAAAAAGCAGAATTTTGATTGTCGTTCTTTTTCCTTCCTTTCATGGCCAGACTCTGCTGGTGCACAACTTACACCTTGTTTTATCTGAAATGCAGAATTATCCTTTTAAATGATACTTGCAATGAAAAACAGAAAAAGTAACACCTCTAAAGTGTTGGTGGCCTCAGATCACTGGTGGCCTGAATTCTGAGCACAGTTTGAGTCCTAATGTGCAACATTTTCTGTTTATCTAATAGCAGCCATTGCGTTGTGCTTGTGTATAGAAGCTGGTCTGCATGTCTGTCTAAGTTCTGCATTACAGTTTCTTTCCACAGACTAGTGAGCAAGGAGTTTCTGTGTGTGTGACTGTTTTCTTTGAGATGGGAGTCCATGATATTTTCATCATGTGGTATAAAATATTATTGTTTTTAAAGGTTGGCTTCAGAAAAGAGTCTGTGATGTGACTGCATTTAGTAACATAAATCAAAGTCCTTTTCTTTTTTCATGTATTTAAGAAGCTATGAGAAGTTAGTCATGGTGATTTCTAAATACCAGGGAGACGACCACTGAAAACATTTCAAAGGGAAATAGCTTGAAGCTGTAGAATGGTGTGTAGAAAAGGCCAATTTAAACTAAATAAAAAAGTAATCCCTGTTATACATAATAAATGGAGGAGAGATCTTTAAAACGTGCAAAAGAATAAATTTAAAAAAAAAAAAGTCTAGGATTCAGGTTCCTGAGAAAAGTGTGTTCAATGATTATGCAAAATCAGGAACTTCATGACTGTGGGATCAGTTCTTCCCTTTTCATAGCCTAACAACAGTTCTGCACATTCTTCTTCGCTTGGATTCTTTCGTTCATCTCCTATGGTCCTGACTTGGAAGAAGTGGTTTTTTTCCAAAGAGTGTAAAGCAGCTGCCACTGGAAGCTGTTGTGTTAACATATGTCCCAGAAGGAGTGAATACATCCCTATCTGCTCATCAAATATTATGAGAACTAAGGCTGATGTTTCTGGCTTTCAAGATATATTTTCTCTCTTACTGAGCCAAAGGAAAAATTTTGATAGTTCAAACCTGCACATGTGCTGACTTACTTCCCATGTAATTAGTTAACCACTTTCCCAAACCCCAGAGGTCTTTAGAGATCAAAACTGAGTGGATGGAGAGAATGGAGAGATTTGAGAGGAACAGAAGGAGGAACAGGAATATGAACTTCTTGAGTGTGATGATTGAATGCACAGTTATGGCAGCCATGGATGACGCATGCCCATATACGTAACACATGGATGCACAAATCTGTCTTTTAAAAATCATTTGCTATACCTGGAGCTCCGGTGCATCGTGTAGTGTGTAGGTGTTGTCAGCTAAAACCATATTATTAACTGGACCTAGACAGCAAAGAGACTGGATAAAGCAAGTCAGGTTGTTCTGTTGATTGAAAGTCAACAAAAGCATGTTATATCATCTCCTTGAATATACTCACAGAATTTGCATTTGATTTTCTGTACACCCGGGTTTGTTGAGACCAGGCACTATTTCAAAACAGTGCTGGAATCTGGATGCTGGGGTGACTTGTAGGCTGGTTTTATTCTTTTGTGTGACCTCACAGTGTTACCTTCATTGAAAAGGCTGATGTAATCACAAAATACATTTGAACATTGTTATGAACACAATTCTCTAGGCATAACCAGTTGGGATACTGGGGTTATTTCAAACAGTAAGAAATGGATACTTGATTTTGCTGATTTCACGTGGCTACTCTTGTTTGGTTTGTTTTGTGGTTCTTGGGGTTTTGTTTGGGTTTTTTTGTTTGTTGGTTGTTTTTTTTTTTTAACCCGACAGAATGAAGTAGGTATTCAGACAGTTTTCATACTTCCAGCTGCTTTTTAGGGCAAATGTAAGAGATTATTTCCTTTACGTTTTGAAGGTTATACTGGTTCAGCTTAGCCTTTGTTATTAACTCCAGCCTGGGATCACCAGAAGTGTGTGTTGCTCCAGGACTAGACTGTTATTGTGACACAGATCAAAATCTCTGCCAGGCTATCGTTTCCCTCTTCTAAAAGCAGATTAGCAGACCGGCATCTGTTTTCTTCGGGGAAGATGGCACAGATGCCCATGCTGCAGAGGAGCTGACTCACAGCGGTATAGCTGACCTTTCTGCGAGGCGTAGGATGATTAATGGAAGATGCGCATGTGCTTGCCAGTCATCCCGTGTCCCTGATGTTAGCAGACAGGGATGGTGGCTTCTTGTTACTCTTGTCTTCAGTGTGAAGCGGGGCTGGGCAGGTGCTTTGAGTCTTACAGCGAAGCTCTCACAGTCTGCTAGACCCTTTCCCCTTGAGCTTTGCATGTCTTCTTTTCCTGCAGTTGGCAGGTGGAAAAACCTATATAAAGACAACTTCGTCTCGTTGTCAGAGAAGGTTTTGGAAAGGTTAGGCGCTGCGAGTGCAGCAAGTTATTTAAAGTTCTGACATCAGACTCCCTCAAGTCTTAGGTGGCTGCATAGGAAATTATAGCTGACCTGCATAGGAAATTAGGTGTACTTTCAACTTGAAAGTCACAGAAATTACTTTATCTAGACTGAATGCAACCTTACCTACTATACAGATGACAGAACTTTGTCTCAGAGATCTGTTCTACCTCTTTTAGTTATGCTAGGGCACAAAGAAAGTCTTCCTGCTTGAAAACATTAAAAAGCCATGTGTCGCCCCTTAAGAACTAGTGCATTATACTATATTTCTGTGAGCTTTTTCACCCCTTGCTAAATGGGTCAGATTCTTGCAAATAAAGATAATTCAATCACTGGGTTAGCAAACAGCTTCAAGAGCACCAGAACTAGTGAAGTTTGATGTGGGGGTTTTTTGTGTGTTTGTGTGTTTGGTTTCGGTTGTTTTTTCCCTCCCACTCCCCTCCATGTTCATTTATGTCCTGGTCTTGATTGACCTTTTGGTGCATAAGAGGGTAAGAATTCCAGTTAAAAGTTTTCCCCAGTTTCTTCCTGCATGGATTCTTTGTCTTGCAATATAGGTCGAGCTTACATGGCAGCCTTTTGTTCTGTCAGAGTGTTCTGCCCAGTCATGTATTTTCATTGACCTTATAGGAACTCTCCTTGAGACCTCTTGTCTTTTTTCTCTTTTTGTTGATTTGGCCGCTGCATTTAGAATTTGAGAGCAGAGAAATAGATTCTTGGGGTTTTTCTTAATTGTGTGTGGTAACTTTGTTTCCATAGGAAGTCAGCATAGGAACTTACAATATCGAAAGTTGAAACAATTACAGTCTAGGTACAAGGGGGTAGTTGGATAATAAAGACATTGAATAAGGAAAGCCAGAAGTATGCATGAAAAATTTATGGCCAGGTATGTTAAGGATTGTAAGGAATTCTTTAGCTGTATGAAAAGCAAATCCATATAGTGTGATACTGGTCAATGAGAGTGAAACAGTAAGCTGCAGTGGCAGAAAATGAGAAAATACTAAGAGTATTTCTAATTTTTGTTCAGAAAGAGGAGGAAGAAGATACATTTGCATGTTTAACGATGTGCCTGCTACTAAACAGCAGCTATTAAAGTTTTGTGGTTTTAAAACAGAAGTACTGGCAAACTCTTATTGAAAGACACAACCAGTGAGTTTTCTAATATGGGTTTTGAGTCTTTTTTTAAAAACTTTTATTACTGTTTTTTTTACAGATGTTGGAACATTGGTGGAAGTTTCAGTAAGTTAGTAAAAGCTGGTATTTTCATGGTAGTTTAAAAGGTTTAACAGAGCATGGTACAGAACCTGCTGTAGAAGGTCTACAGTCCAAGACTTGAGTTCCTAAGTGCTACAACAATACACATTTCAGCTCTAAGAGCTGTATGTGCTGATCATGCTGTTATTAGTTTGGGACAAAACCGTAGAAGGACTGATAATGGAATATAATACATCGAGATTTAAAAAAAAAAAAAAGTAATCTGTGTCAACGTGTTAGGGAAAACAGGAGTTGTCTCACTTTCCACTTTGATTGAATCATGACCTTGTTAATAAGATACTGTGTGTGTTAATAAGCTACTATGTGTATTTTGTGATATGTGATTTGACTTAAGCATAAAGGTTATAAAAATGTACTTCACAAAATAATTAGAGGCCATATTAAAAAAATTGAAGAGTAGGTGACTGAGAGGTGGTAAAAGGCATGGGTAGCTGCTATAAAGTGGAAAGGTTATTAGACAAGGGGTTGTGAATAATCTTACAAGGCTCACATGATTATAGAGTTGGAAAATATGCCTTATTAGAAGGGTATGTGATTTATTGGAGAGGGTTGAGAGTTGCCTTTATCAATTTACACCCGTCTCCTTAGAGAAGAGGTTTCATTACACAGTTGTTTCTTTAGCTTAGCATGAAACAGCATAATTTGATCCAGTGAACAGAAGCTGAAACTAGATAAGAAAACTAGAGATAAAGACTAGAACTAGAGATAAGATACAGCTTTTTAACAGTAGCGGTAAATAAACAAGTGGACTCACTTGTCCAGAAATCTTTACCAATTGAAGTCTTTAAATCAAAATAGATACCTGTCTTAAAGATACGCTGTCATTTAAAGGGGTGTTGATGTAGAAGTGACAACCTTTTGCTGTGCAAACATTCGGCTGATTTTAATGGTCCTGTAGCTTTTAAACGTGGCAAGTTTCTCTCAGCTGGTGCAAACAAATGTTGGTGAAGCTGCACAGTTTATATGTAAAGCCATTTGGCCCAGCTGCTGCAAGCCACAGTAAGGCCTGACACCGGGAGGTACTCTATCTGGGAATTAGCTGAGCATCCAGATCACTGGGAAGGAATTTTTAGGGCAATAAATAGCCTTGTTTGGTTAAGGAGAAGTAGTTTGTTCATGGGCAGGGGAGAGCCACTCTCCTTCCGCCTCTCCAACGGTGGTTATCATTCATAGATGTCCAAAGACAGTCATGGGTATCAAGAAACCTTCCTTGGAGATCTGTATTTCATCAACAAATGGAAACCAGGAAAAAACTTGGTCAGAGAGGACATGTCACATGGATGGAAAATGTAATTGGTGAGATTTTGCACAGTGTATTAGCTTACTGCCTGATAGGCAGATTGATGGCAGAGTTTTCATGGAGTTAATTATCCTTCACTGAGCAGAAGTTATCTAATATATATCTATACATACTATCTTACATATACTGTCTATATCTAATATATCTATATATACTTCCTTTAACTCTGATCTGCACAGAATAATCCCAGATAGAAAGAGACGCTAGTTTTAGAGGAAGGTGTTTTCTGCTGTTGGCAGGTTTTGCTGCGGAGACCTGCTTGAAGTAGGCTTGCTGCCTTTCAGGATTGGGCCCACTGGGAAGCTGACAGTCACAGTTAAAGCAGGCTCTGTTGTCTGAACAAACTCTGGCTCGTTTTTTTCTGATCAAAAGTACTTGGTGAAAGGTGCAGCTTGGATTCTTTAAAGCATCTCATTATAGGTTATATTTAGAAGTGGGAAGAATATATTATTAATTACAAGGATACTCTAAAGCAGAGAAGCTGTTTAATCCATGGCCTTGATGAACAGAAAAGTTACTGTATTGAAGGAAGGTTATGCAATTAACAGTATAGTCATTAGGAGTTCATCAGATATCAAACAACACTTATCTTCAGGATAGTACTAGGATATCTGACAATTTCCTAGTTATTGCTTAAGTAATAAGAGCGAGAGACAGGTACCGCCACAGGAAAATTTGTATAATACAGTTTACATGTCTGTTATCAGCCAGTTTATATTATTTTACGTCTCAGTTTACAGGCTAAGTACTCTCTTGTTGCCTTGGTAGAAGTGGGGTTCGCTGGGAAGAACTGGAGATGGAGGTTGGCCCCACATATTTCTTGGCTTATGCGATTGCTAAATGGGCACAGCGTATAGCCACTTACTATGAGGATCATTACAGGGGTTTTTTGTATCTTTTGTTCCCACAAGACTCCTTTTACCAAGGTAGCTGGCCAGTGGGTTCATCCCAGTATCATTCTGGATGTTTGCTTTGATCTATTTAGTGCTCTCAACTCGATCTGTGTACTGGCCCCGCAAAACAGAGTCACCTTTGCAGAGGCATTTCTCTAACTTAAGTGATTTTTATAATTGCTTTCAGTGGTTACAAAATATATTTTTTTCCTGTTTTCAAGTTCAGACTGACATCTGGTATCTGATTTTTGCTAATTGCGTGATACAGTCTGGTGAACTCTTTCTTAAACTGTGCTTAAAAACCTAATTTTGAGTTGAGCATTAATTTGCTTCAGAAGAAGTAGAGAAGTCAAGAGCTTAAATGTGCCAGAATGTGTATGAAATAAGCCGCCTTCTGGAATTTGTTTCTGGATTTGCTGTAATAAGGATGGTGCACTCTGGTATGCATATGGGGGATTCTAGAAAGTAATATAAGGGAAGAGAAATAGATAAATCGGTCCTGGTGCTGTGCTCAGCTGCTTGTATAAGTATTAGACAAGTGACCAAGGTGACCGTGGCTAGTGCGCTTGTACTAAGTGAGATTACTGCTAGTGAAAAGAATGAATTCTTTTTAGAAACTAATTTTTAACAGTTCAGGATCCCAGTGCCACAGATTTGAAGAGGGTCTAGAAAACTGTCGTTTGTATCTGTAAACCGAAAACAGTCAAATAACGTTTGATTCAATAAAAAGTAAATGTCTCTTGTCTAAAAGTATCTGTGCAGAAATTGTTCCAAGATGCTTTCAAACTGCTGAGTTACAAATCACACTGGGAGGTATGATTGATTTATTGTGTGCTGCAATCTGGAGTATTTTATCACCGAATCTTTAGTGAAGAAAGTTGATGTTAATAAAGCTGCAACGTATTTGGACCAAAAGCCTAGGAATAAAGAAAGAAGCACGACTGTATTAGTACAGATCGGGAGAATATAGTTATTACCTGTGTTTCTGTAGAAGTCAGACCGTGAGGGATAGGCTTTGTAAGTCAAGGCTTGAAAGTGGGGTCTGGTGTGCCCATGGGATTCCCAGGTAATGAGAATTAGGCTGTGCCACTTAGGCACACAGCTGACAGGCTGATACCTGCATAGCTGACAAATGATTTGTAATAAGTCATGCTTTGGTGGAGGAAGGCTAAGGCAGTCGTTCCCCAGCTGTGCACCTTTGCTCAGCAAGGCCATCGTAGGCCCCGAGAGCTGTATTCAGCAGCTAAATGCATCAATTTGTCAGCTGTGTGGCTGCGTGAGAAAGTTTGAAAGTTGTTCAAAAATCTGTTTGCCCACAAGGCTCCAGAATCACTGATCTAGGGCAGCGAACAAGTTTTCCTTTCAAAAGTTGAATTTCTCAGGGTTAATTAGCTGACTTCCATTCATGCCTAGCTTGTGCCGCCTTAACCTCCTGACTCTCATTTCTTGCTTGACACTCTTCTTTCTTCCCATAGCATGTCTGTGTTTGAACTTTGCTGATTCCCAGCTACATTGCTACCAGTCTGTGCTGGGTCAGCTGTTACCTTTGAGTGTTTTATTCTCCTAAGGCTTGCCTGAATCAGAATTGCCTCGAAAGCATCATGCATCACTAATCATGGGGGAACACGGTGGATCATGATAGATTTTAAAGGCTGTCTGTAACCAGACTTAGGTTTTCACAGTAGGCATCCCTGGATATAAGCAGAGGTAGCGAATCTGTGTTGAGGAACAGAGCTCTGCTCTCAGGCGTGCCGAAGATTGGAGTTCAGTTTGATTTCGGGGCTACAGGAAAGGCAAATTCCCTGCCCCTACCTCACCCATTACTGTTAATGCAAAAAGTAGGGAAGTCTGAACTGTGTTACAACTGGCAATGTGTACGCAGACTGACAGGGTAATTACTGATGTAGACGGTGTGACAGGACAATGTTGTACATCACTCACTTTCAAACTAGCTCTAAAAACAATACAGTTTAAAGAAGATGTTATGTTCAGTATAGAAAAAAAGGGGAGTATTTTAACTGACCTTCCTAAACAAAGTCATGTCATTGTTGGATTTTTTTTTTAATCTTTGCTTTTGATAGAGCATAAAAAATGCCTCTCACAAAAGGGAATATTTAATAGCTTTGCTATTAGAAAACTATCTCTAAAGAAAATTACAAGTCCTGGGTTTTGCTAACAGGCGTATATATTTGCTAACTAACAGAAGTCAACTGTCAATTTATTAAATTATTAAACTGTTTGAGATCAGCAGTGCACATTGTTGCTTTAGGTACACCGAGAACAGGTTCTTCTTCAGCTGCTCTCGTTTCTTACTTTGATGTCTAAGTTTTTCCCTGTGTTTATTAGTAATATTTTCTTTTCTTTCCTTTCTACTGCGCCAAGCTAAGGGCGTGACTAGCTCATCCCTGAGATCAGAGATGCTCATCAGTGAAGAGAAAATAAAATTATTAGTAGTACAAAATGATCTGAAGAACTCTAATATGGAAACTCAGGTCTTCGGTAGCCAGAATAATGTCTTAGTGTCACAACTCTTGAAGACAAGTTCTGCCCTGGCTTAGGGGTGGAACAGAGGGAAGGACAAGAAGGTTTGGTGGTTTCATAAGGAGGGAGCATGTTAGGGTTTCAGCGGGGCAGGGTGAAGCATCCAGCCACTCTGACTCCATGCCCATTCCTGCTGCTCGGCTACGTGATGGGCTTCAGTGGCATTTGTAGCACCAGCCTGTTTGAAGTCTCCGATGTTGCACTTTTTTTACCCATAAATACGAACAGAGGCTACTTTTGTGCTGATGTAAATGAGTACTTGAACTCTTTCTGTAAGCAGATGTAAGTTAAGGTTTTATCCCTCTCAAGTTTAAAAGGGGTAGTCTGCCTTATGACTGCTACTGATAAAAGTACAAAACTAAATCTTCTGTATAGCTATTCTCGTCTTAAAAGCCACTGTAGCAGTAATATCCTTTTGTGACTTAATATAAGGAAGTAAATGGCACAGTTGGCAAGGATGTATTTTGATTGATGTCCATATTTAATGTTGGCCTTCAGGGTACTGGCTGGTATGGAGCAGTTGCTGGACTCATTTTGGCAAACTCTCAACATGATCTGTGACTTGATTTCTGATTCAGTTGAAGTACGCAGCAAATTTCTTGCGCCAGGATTTTTCCGTGAATGCTTCAGCATTTGTCCATTTTAAGTCCAGGGTAAATCATGGATTTGTCTCATGCGTAGAGAAGACCTGCAAGGGGCCAAAGTTGCTACAAGTAGGGGAAAGATTGGCAGATGGCCTCAGACTTCAGTTTGTCAAAATCCCCTTTTTGTTCCCCTAAACAATGAAGGCTGTGGTTCATAGTGATTAAGCTAGGCACTAGCCTGTCATTACAGGGTTGTATTAATTTATTCTCTGGATTAACCCGCATAAATGTTTCTAGCGACCATATGGTTGTGGTGTCAGGAAAGATGTAAAAATGCAGTGTTTAGAGGTGGCACGTGGTTCATGGTATCTCACATGGCTACACGTGGTATAACAATGTTTTATTCAGATGGAGTTGGACTATACCAACCTTGTTTCTGTTGTATACCTTTCCTGCCTTGCTACGTGATGTTTTTCCCGTCATGCTCAGCTCTGCAACAGCGTCAACACCTTCCAGCGCCATTGTGCCACAAGTAGGTGGTGGTCATAGTTGTTTTCTATGTTACTGTTGTCCAGAATCTGTATAAAATGGTAGTAAGGATTGGAATCCCAGGGTTATGTTATGTCTCATTCAAGTTTATTAAAAGATTCATGCATCTCTCACAAATCTTAGAGACATTTAACTAACATTTAAGAGACGTCGAAGTACTGCTGATCATAAGAAGCTGGGCTGGATGAGCTAGGTGGAGTACAAAGGTCAAGACAGTCAAGGACTGACCTTGTTGAGGAATTGCTAACCCTCTGTGCGGAGGTGTTAAGTGTCGCCTGGGAAGGGAACTTCTGTAAGAAGTTGCTTGGGCATAAAAGCTGCTGTAGGAAATAAGCCTTTACAATATTTTCTTGAGTTCTCATGAGTGTAATGACAGGTACTGAAATGTGGTTTGTTTGGGAGT
This sequence comes from Haliaeetus albicilla, assembly GCF_947461875.1. Taxonomy (NCBI): domain Eukaryota; kingdom Metazoa; phylum Chordata; class Aves; order Accipitriformes; family Accipitridae; genus Haliaeetus; species Haliaeetus albicilla. Next base: position 6,865,431 of record NC_091490.1, read on the forward strand.
AGAAAACCCTTATTGTATCATATACATCAGTCTCTGGGAAACTGGTCTCTGTGCTCAACTGGACTTGACAGTGGGGGAATGTCACTGTGTATTGTACAGACACCATTAAAACACTGTTATTTTACAAGTGCTAAATAGCTAAAACAAAAAAAGGAATTTAATGAGGCCCAACAACCTATATCCTGACTGTTGTTAAACATCTGATCTTAGTTTGTAAATTCTGAAATTTTAGAAAGTATGACCATGAAAATGGTTAAAACCAATCAAAAAGCTTCCTGACTCCTACTGAAAGTATCACAAGTTTCCTATAGTTTGTGGCCAAGGAGGATCATGAAATCATCCAGTTTGACCTCCTGTTTACCATGGGCAATTAACATTGATTTGCATTTACCCAAAATGAGCCAAGTTACTTGAGTTAAAGGACTTTAGTTCTCAGCAGCAGGGGCTGTTGGGCATATCAGGTAGAGAACAGAAGTGCCATCAAAACAATATCTTGCAAAGCTATGAAATTAATTAGGTGAGATATGCTCAGATGACTGCAGCAAGTGAGCATTTGCTGTGTTAACAGAAAGACAAATTCAGCTGAAGTCCTGCCAGTCTGACTGAGGGAAGGAAATGCTTTTCTTATCCAAGTTTGATGGTAATTTTTATTTTTGAAGTGGGTGAGCAAGACATAGCAATCATGAATCTAAGAAAAATGATGTGCTTGGAAGCCCAAGAGTACTAGTCCTTTCTGTCCAGCATGCTATCTTGAGCTGTGCCAATATTCAGTATTCTGGGAAAGGTTTAAAAACAAACTGCAGGTATGCCAGGATAGCTCTGAACTTGGGTAAAGAAATCCGTTCCTAACATGCAGATGACTCAAGTTGTGGGACATTAAGCTTAGTTATTTGTTACTATAAAACCTGATGCCGCTTGTCTCTTTAGCCTACTATAGAAACATCTCACCTCTTAACACTGTGCTCAAATACAGTTTATATTGCCTATAAAAACTATTGGCACTACCCCGAGAATCATTTTCTTCATTGAAGTTGTTTGTAGCGTCTGTATTTGAAACATGCTTTTCCTATAAAAGCTACCTCACTTTTATTCTGACAGTGAGTCTGTATTTCAGTAATTAGGATTAATCCTGGGATTTTGAATTCCTGATTATTTCACTCTGATCTCAGAGGTGATAATCAGCAGTGTGATAATCTGCATAAAAGCAAGGTACATGCTATCTATTTTAGACGTGCTGAACCCTTTGTATGCTAAGCTTATTTTCTCCCTCCAGTTTCTATCTAGGTAGAGGAGTTGGAGGCTCACTGAAGGCTCCTAACCTATGCTGTTATAAAGAAGCCTTTCTTACAAGCATACAGTAATGGACTTAAGGGCTGTACTATGCAGTGCAATGGAGTTAAATCTGCATAAATCCTTTTCCATTCCCCTGGGAACTTCAGAACATAAGTCACCATCAAACAAATCACACCACAGAATCTAACTATTTATCAGGTGTGTCAACTGTTAATACTGTTTATGATATGATTTCTTGACCTTTATAGTATAGTTTCTTAGTAGCCTTTCCTAGTTTGTCTTTTGAGTTGCTTATAGTAATTTATGTTCAAAGTTTAAAGGTAACAGCTGTAAGTTAGTTGTCTTTTTGTGCAGAAAGACTAGGATTTCACTATTTCTCTGCCCTTGCACACTCCCACAAAGGTTATTGCACATAAGTGTGTACTTACATACTCAAAAACGTAGAGTCAGGTAGCAGCAGTCCAAGCTCCCAGGTCCTGGGAATCAGTGTTGTCAGCATGCCCCAATTCTGACCTGAACAGACCATCCCATGCTAGCAGATGGATGGGGTTGGCCTCCTCTGTCAACAAAGGTATCAATTGTGGTGGTAGTTTGGTCTCATTCCAAGTCTCCAAGTGCTGTAATCCTAATTCACTTAAGCCACTAATCATGACATTTGTTTTGGCCTGGGCTGGTTTCAACTGGAAATGTAAAGTTGCCTTTATTGTCTCAGTGATCTCAAGTGTATGTGTAGTACAGATATGGTGAGCAAACCAAATACTCCTACTGGATGCAGTTGCACTGGCTTTAGTAGAAGTTGCAAGTTCACGTAAAGCTTGCTATCACACCAGGCTGATGCTTGTAGCGTATTGCTTTACATGACAGAAGGGGAAGTTCACTGCAGAATCCTGACCTTTGTAGAAACAATTCTTTGATTAGCGTTCCCTGTAACGTCTTCTGTCTTTGTGTATTGCTAATACATAGATCCAAACGCAGACACCCAGCAAAGCTGTGGGTTCAGGGGAGTTCCTGTGTAGTCACAGTGCGTGTGCTCTGTACACCAATGCCAAAGAAATTCCTGAGATGCATCCACTGTGGACGTTGCTTCCCCCACACAAACATTTCTCATTGTAAATGAAGCTCTTTGATATTGTTTGGTTTGGGTTTGGCTTGGCACAAGGAGGAGATGAGGGAGATTAACTAAATATAACAAATATGATTATATAACACTCTTTAGCAGAAAATCTGATGTGTCTTGCAGGGTTAAGTGAAGTACACTAAGGCAGCAGCAACCTGTCCTGAGCTAGAGAGTGAACTAGTGGGTGAGTAGGGTAGAAGCTGGTGTTCCTAGCACCCATGCTGAGGTGGGAGAAGAGGCAAGGGGAGGAAAATACCAGTGCAGACACACCTTCAGCTGTGATAGTAATTTAAGTCACAAGATGGATTTTGAAATGTGTTTCTTACGTACCTGTCTTTTTTCAGCTGGGATAGAGTTAATTTTCTTTCCGTTAGCTGGTATAGTGTTATGTCTTGGATTCAGTATGAGAAGAATTTTGATAACACACTGACGTTTCCAATTGTTGCTAAGTAGTGTTTAGACTAAGTCAAGGATTTTTCAGCTTCTCATGCCCAGCCAGCAAGAAGGCTGGAGGGGCACAAGAAGTTGGGAGGGGACACAGCCAGGGCAGCTGACCCAAACTGGCCAAAGGAGTATTCCATACCATGTGATGTCATACCCAGTATATAAACTGGGGTTAGTTGGCCTGGGGGGTGGCTGCTCAGGAACTAACTGGGCATCAGTCAGCAAGTGGTGAGCAATTGCATTGTGCATCACTTGTTTTGTATATTCCAATCGTTGTATTATTATTATTGTAACTTTATTATTGTTATTATTATCATTATTAGTTTCTTCTTTTGTGTTCTATTAAACTGTTCCTATCTCAACCCACGAGTTTTACTTTTTTCATTCCGATTCTCTTCCCTATCCCACTGGGGCGGGGGGGGGCGGAATGAGTGAGCGGCTGTGTGGTGCTTAGTTACTGACTGGGGTTAAACCATGACAGCACTCTAAATAATTCAATGGGAAAGTATGAGATGTAAGTCAGGCGGGAGTGTAGATTGGGATATAAATTCAAATATATATATATATATACACACATACATATATATTTTTTTAAAAAAAGAGACTATATATACAAACTTGTGACTGAGATGTTTTTCTGCATCTCAGCTCTCCAGGAATTGGGAACTCTGAGTTCTGAATTTCCCTGAGCGATCTCTACCTGTCAGCTCCCTTCCTCTCTTCTGAACAGTTGCTTATTTAACAATTGTGCTTGTTTTGGCTGGAAACATAGAGGTATTAGGCCTGTACATGGGCAAGTATGAACGTTTATTTTGTTCTTGGTACATCTCTGAGGTAGGACTGCCAGCTATGACAGAAGAAGATTTAAGGGCAATATAAAGGAGGGGAGGTCCTTGTTAAAAACCATTCCTTTAAAAAAAAGCTGACAACTAAACTATTGCTGGAGGAAAGAGGGAGGTAGGAATTTTAAGTTCCGTAATAAAGGTGGTAGTGGAAGTTTTGCAGGAACAATTTATTGGTATGTCAGAAATTAATTAAACCATTTTAGTATGTTATTTTCTCTGTTGCAGAATGAAGTTTTGGGTTGAGATTTTTCCTCTGAAAGAACCTGGGAAAAACACAGGGGGCAGTCTAGAGAGGGTGGGAAGTTACTTCAGTAGAGATAAAGTGTTCAGAACCTGTAAGAGGATGTATTTCCACAAAGGGTGTTCTTTTCAGTCTGCTGATGAAAAGTCTTGTGAGTTTCCCACCAGTAGAAGCTGCTTAATTACATTTTGTGTATGCTCTTAGAGTACCTGTTTGGTGAGAACCTGACAAATGGTCTTCTGAAAGTAAATCAATTCTGTTTTCTTGGGCTTTCTTGAATATACATGATGTCCGGAGCCTGAAAAGCACAGCAGTGGCACAAGAGGAAGCAAACAGTGGGGCGCCAGTTAGGCTCTATGGTTCTCTGAAAGACTGTGTAGCCTCCTGTAAAGAAAAAGAAGAATGTGCCGTTGGCGGTAGTGAGTAAATGGAACCTTCTTGTCTTCTTTGCTCTTGTCTTCTTATAAATAAACCATTGTTGTCCATCCTTGGCATTTGCAGTTCATTGTGATAAATTGGTCTTGATGTGTCTGACATTTCAACCAAGTTGTTTAATGGTGCTTTTCTGAAAAGGCAGATCTTGCTATAACTCGTATTGGTCCAGAGTATATCCAGGGTAAGACCACTCACAGTCACGTACAGCGCTAACCCTTTCCTTTCTGGGTGGATGAAGAGGAAAGTAGGAAGTAAACATTTTGGTCACGTAAACCTAAAAGGCCTGCGTTTGTGTAAGCAGTGTGCAGAAACAGAAACATTAAGTCTGGATTGCAGTTGCTAAAAGCCGGTTTCATAGTGTGGACAACAACACTGAGTCCACTTGCATTGCTGCGGCATCTTTGGGTGGGACAGGAAAAACCCCAACTTGCTGAAATAATGCAGAAGTATTTTCGTCAAAATTTTGCTTTGAGTTTTATGCAAGATACCCTATCCATTATCTGCCAGTGCTTACAAGTTGTTGGCTTCCATGCAATGATTTCTTGGGTGCAGAAACCACTGGAACACAGAGATTTGATGAACTGTGACCAACAGCAGCTTCTGTTGCTGCATCTCTGCAAGTTCAAGCTTTGATTTACGTTTTTTAAATGTCTGTAATTACTCTGTCAGCGAGATGATTAACACAGAGATTGCTTTCCATAAATAGGAATCTTCTGTCCCTACCTTTCCAAACCTTTCAGCTTCCCAAAGCTATTAAGCATCTGCCCACAGCAGCCAAGCAAAAGTAATGCCCATACTTAAACTGTGACCAATAAATAATCTTTTTGCTGGTTAATGATCCCACTGTGTTATGATACCATTTTATAATTATATTTCACCTTTTTCAAAATCAGGGGTGCGGAAAGTGTTCTCACCTGTCTTGACCTACTTAGTTCTCAATGGAGATTTACTGTGAAGATGAAAAAGCTGGTCCTACTTGGCATCAAAACAAATTTTCCATTCCATTACCATAGCCTGAGCAAGAAGACCTAGAACAACTTTTTGAGATGTGAACCAATAACCTGATTAACAAATGTGTCTCTGACTTTTTTTTTTTGGTCTCCCAGTATGCCAGTCCAATACAAACCTTGTTCTTGAATGCACTACACAAATGCAGTTAGGAGACAAACTTTCAAAAAAGTGCAAAAGAATGGAAATCCATTTAGAGTAATAAATCTAGTGAGGAAATTTTATTTTTATCTCATGTATTCTAAGCATGTATTTGCTTATGGCATAAAAATTGGTTTTAGGGCATGGGGCAGCGTAGAAGCGAACCTCATAATAGGGCTCAACCTTGAACTGAATGGCGGGGAGAAGAGGGGCTCAGCAGGGCACGAGTGCTCCGTCTCGCACAGCCATGTGTAGGGTCAAGGGGAGCTGTGAGCTCCTTGCCCCAGGAGCAAACTCCCATCTGCCTGACCTCCTGAAGTGGCTCCTCAGCAGCCAGCATTTGGTGGTGAAGACATTTGGGAGGGGGCAGCTGCGTTTCAGTGGCTGGGGAGCTGTGCACCTCAGAGCAGAGAGGCTTTGGAGGCCTTGATGGAGGAATGCAAAGCCCAGGCAGCTACTGGAGACTCCAGTCACATCATCCCTCTGTACGGTATTTGTTCCAAAGCCCTGTTTTCACCGATGCTGCTTGGTGGGTCCCTCAGAAACAAGGCAGCCCTGCTGTTGGAGTTGGGGTCCCTTCCCCACAGCTAGGCATCATGCCTCTCCCCTCCCCAGGCGTCTTGTGCTGCCTCATACACGTGGCCTGCGGCCATCCCTGTCCCTTTGCCAGAAGTTGCTGTCTTCTCCTCAGAGTTGCCACCTTTCTCCTCAGAGGGGCCGATGGCAGTGAGGTGCGGCCTCTGGTGCCTTCCCTCCCTGGCCCCTGCAGGCTTGTCCTTCCAGAGTGCAGCCTGTAATCCTTGTGTGGCTCTGTACAGAGTTGGTTTTGTGTTTTAAAAATAAACTATAGTGACTTGGCTGCATGTTTTTATTTTTCAATGCAGCATTCTCCAGACTCTCACCTATGCATGTGAGGGCTGGGCGTGGCCAGCAGAAGCGGTATTTCTGGGGTGCAAGCTCTTTGTGCTGAGGGGCCGTGCAGCTTCTAGGCCAAATAGACCTTTTTAGCTCCATTTTTTCTTCTTTGAGGGGGCTGCTGGTTGTCAATCAGCTGCCACGGAATTTGTTTTTACTTCGGTATCCGTGAATTTCTTGGGCGTGTTTAAGGATGGCACGCCCCAGCTTACAGCTCAGGGGATGGTGTCTGGAGCAGCTCGGCCGCAGCTCGGCATGCCAGCTTCCTCGAGGGTGAGGGTGAGCACCTTGTTTTACACCATTTTGCACAGTTGGCAAGTGACCTGGTTTTCAGACGTGCTATCTGACTTCTGTGGAAGGACGCGAGTGCTCAGCGCCACCGAGCGTCCCTGCAGTCATACATTATAAACCTGCAGCTTAGAGGGACCAGGGCCAAGGGGAATATGCAGGATGTGGGTCCTGGCCTGTGGCAGGGCATGGATCTGAGTGGGCAGACATATTGATCCTGGTGGGGTGGTGTTGCGGAGCCTTTCCAATGCCAGGTGATTTCTATTACTGACCTGCTGGTAAAGTAATCAAAAGGATATGTAAGCATCTCTCCCCCTGTAGATCATGCAACATTCATAAATGTTATTTAGGTATGCAGTGAGCAAATTTGAACAAAAATGCTGTCTTGCCTCAGGGTTATGAAACTTCATTATGTCTGTCATTAACTGTCTGTCTGTCGCAGGACCTAATTTTTCTTGATATATTGGTTGCCCTCAGCTTCTAGAAACTGCTTCTTATAGCACTTCAAGGTGCTAAGACAGAGAAATCCTGGAATTAAATGGCACTGCTTTCTAAGTGGCTGATTGATGCTTTGGGGCTGTAAGATGCCCCTCTACAGCCTTCTTGTGCAGGTGGAAAGGGAGAAGGTATAATTTTCACCCTCTTTTGCTCAGCACTTGGGAAGCTGGTTGGCTATGCATAGATACTTTTACCAGGGCAGGGTAATGTGAGAGTTTAATTCAGAATTTAGGTTCCTCCCTTTTCAGTAGACCCTCAGCCATATATAGCGTTGCCATCATTAATACCAATGGAAGAACTATTTGAAAACATGTAATTTTTTAAAAAGAGAAATAGGTCTGTTTAATAAGCAAATCCTGCCAAACTGGATGATGATTTCAGAATACTAAACAATTGTTTAAACTGTGGAACATTATGCATTCAAGCAGCCTTGTCACAATAAACGTACATCTCTTGCTCTTTACACTAGTATGAAAAAAATAAAAAGAAGGAATTTTGGCAATGCAAAATAGTTATAAGAGAATGAGCTTCACAGCTTGCTTGGTTCCAGATAAATTTGGCAGGTTGTTTTTTCATAGTTGTAGTCTTGCATGTACTGGGGTTTTTGCTTCTGTGGATTGTCCTGTGTCTCTGTGTCTTAGATCACAGTCGCCTTTAATTTAGGCAGTTACAGTCAAGTTTGTTTAGCGTGTGTGAGTTCGTGCTTGTGCTTGCCACTTTTCCCCCAGTTTTACTGACCATAATCTGCCTAGATCATTAAATTTAGAAATTGCCTTGCAATACCAAACATATAAGTAAACCCTTATACTAAAACTAGGCAATTCATTTTTCCTGACTTAATTTGAGGTAGTATTTTCAGAGTAGTTTGTCCAGTACTACTGCTGCTTTGTGCAGGGTGCTAGTGTTTTAATAGCAAAAGCACAGTGTATTGGAGGTTTGAGACAGTCACAAACAAGCAGTGCTGTTGCTGCATTGAGCATTGCTCACTCACACTGAGTATTGCAGTCCTTCTACGGAACAACCAGCCCTAGGTTCTTAGTTGAAATCCCTGTTGATCAGTTGAAGCAACTCTTGTCAGTTCATTTTGGTTGAGTTAAGCTTGAAAACAGGAGTGAGGGCTGGTATTTGTTTTATTTGCACGTTCTGGTACAAGTATGTTCCTGGAAGGGATTGGCTGGGTCAGGCACAGGCTGGAAGGACAGGAAGGTCCTTGTTTCTGGGGTAGCCTGTGCAAGAAGACCTGAGTGAAGAGGCAGCAGCATGTGGCAGAGAGGAAGGTGGCAGCACAAAGCTGGGCACTTCTAGCCTATGCACAGTCTGAGATGGCACGGAGAAGGTGTGAAACACACCAGGCCCCAAGAGTGTGTAAAGAGCCACAGGGCCTATGCACAGTTTGTTGCAACTCAGGGTCACTGGGATGGCCAGAAGCAAGAGCCTGCCTGCAAGGAAATGCCAGGTAGGAAAAGTTGCATACGAATCTGTCTTCTGTTCCTCTCCCCCAGTTCCTTTGAGTTTAAAGTTAAGGTTCTGGGATTTTGTTGACATAAATAACGGTGCTTTTTTTTTTTTTCCTTTTTTTTTCCTTTTTTTTTTCTCCTTTTTTTTTTTCCCCATGTAAAAGTGTTGTGATCTCTTCTGAGGACACGTATGGGACATGTAAGCAGCCATAACTCAAAATCAGGTTGACTTGGGATTTCATTACAATATGTCTCAGGATTAAGCCGTACAAAATAAAAGTAACTTTAAAAGTGTAAACAATGTTAGCAATGTCTAGAATTTATGTTTAACTTTTTTTCTTTTTTCATTTTATTCTTCCAGCTAAGCAAGTATGTCCAGCTGAAAAAATTAGCTGTGGAGACTTAAGCAACAAATGTATCCCATTGTCCTGGAGATGTGATGGGCAGAAGGATTGTGAAAGTGGTATTGATGAGGCTGGTTGCACTCCTGGTGAGTTAAAGTAATATTTTAATATGTATGCAACATCTCCCTTTAGGACTATAAAGGTCCTAGAGTGACTATTACAAATTGCATGTAAAGGGATGACTTTTCCTGCCAACCAATTCATTCACTCTACATTTGCAGTGCTAAGCGGTGAATTTTAGAAAAAGAGAGGAAAGAAGGATTCTCCAGTTGGAGCTGGCTGGAGAATATAAAGTGAGCTCTATGGAGAATTAAGTATTCTTTTACTACTGTAGCAGAATATAGTTAGTTTGGAACATGATTATCAGGGTTAATACCCAGATGATGTGGTAAGGACTTAAATAACAATGTTCAAACCTTCCTCTGTGGTAGCTCAGCAGCTTACTGCTGTGTCCTTCCTCCTGCAGAGTGTAGCCCTATAGACTAAGGCTAGTTTTTGCTGGGAAATAATAGATAGGCCTGGACATTTCTTTATTAATAGCATGTTGGTTTCACTGGGCAGAGAGAGAATGATATACTATTTACTGTAACTGTTTTAAATTCAGTCCCTAAATGGCCATTGCCTTTTATTAGGCCTTTCTCTACTGAATGAAAGAGCTCTTTAACAGTGTTGTCCCTCTGTGAAAACTCCTACACTGTGTAATCAAGCCATTTTTCAAACTGTCTTTCTGATAGACTGAGCATATTTAGTTCTTTATGCTTCTTGTTGTCAAATATTTTCTTTTGAATGACTGCTTGATGCATTTTTGTGGCTCCCTTCAATATCCCAGCTGACTTTCCAACTTTCTTTTTATACAGACTACCAGAACTTAGGGAATATCAGTCTTAAAAGTCTGTGCAGAAGTAAAATCACCTTTCTAATACTGTTCTTATATAACTATTTGTCATTATTAAATTCTTTGTGTGCATATGATCCCAAGCTATTAAGAAGGTATCTTATGCTCTGTGTAGTTGTTCATTCATCCATCAGTGTTTCTGGTGTTGCATGTGGTATCAGCAATGTTATTTTTACTTCCAGATTACTGGTGAAAGGGTTGAATGATTACAGGCAAGCACAGATTGATGTTTCTTCCTTTGAAAACTGAGTTTTGGGCTCTAATACCTAGCCAGTTCATAATCCACATTATATCTTTTTATTGAAGTTGCATAATGAAATACGTTTTATGTGAACATTTTGTGGTTCTGTATAAAACACTGTGGATAAATTTATTTCTTTGCAGCCAGCTTTATCACACAAAATCTTACCAAAGATTTTACTGTCGGAGCAACCTGTTCCAGTATTTAGCCACTGATTGTAAAAATATTTTTTCTTTGTGCTTTTTTATTTTTTCCTTTGTCACAACTTGTGCCCATTGCCTCTTCTCTTTCTGCTGTGTGTTTCTGAGAAGAGTTGGCCTCCAGCTTCACTGTATCACCCCATTAGATATTGGAAAATTGCAATAAGATCTCCCTCTAACCTTCTCCAGGTTAACCAAACCCATTTCCCTCAGCCCCTCCTTGTATGTTGTATGCTCCAGCATCATAATCATCATGCTGGACTTCCACTGGACCCTCTCCAGGTTGCAAATGCCTTTCCTGTACTGTCAGGGTGGCACAAAACTGGACATAGTATTTCAGATATGACCTAACAAGTACTAGCTAGAGGAGAATAATCACTTCCCTCAACCTGCCGGCCTCACTCTTGCTAATGAAACCCAGTGTGGGGTTTGTTATGTATGAAGCTCAGTATGAAGTTTTGATGTGACTCACTAATTCAGTTAACCACAGATTAGACACAAAGTTTTTCAAAGCATCTCCATTCCATATTGCACATGACTTAGAGGTCTAGCGGTAACAGTAACAGGTTACTGTGCTTGCGCTGAGCCTGTGCAGCATAGTTCCAGTTGGGTTGGCTCGCACGGAAAAGGCATAGGTTGCCTTATGTTGCCTCCTGTTTCATGTGGAATTAAGTGTGTGTGCATGGACAATTCTTAAGTAATAAATTATTATGATGCGGTAAGTTGGTGATGTGCTTAGACCCCTGGTCCTGTGTCCTTTAAGCTAATGATGTTTTGGTAGCTTTCAAAAGTCTTTTATTTGTTTTCTGTATGAAACTCTTAGTGTTCTCTCTATAGCATATGCATGTTTTTTCCTTTGAATGGGAGGCTTGAGTTAGAGACAAGTTCAGAAGGTAATTGTAACTGTTATTGAAAAAATTATTCTTTTCCCAATGTAAGTTAGTGAAATTAAAACAATTTTTACACTGGTGGCTGCCTATGCTAATTTAATGCTGCTGCTTACATCAGTAGGAGTTGTCTCATGGAGTCTTTTATTTATGATAAAAATCTACTTGAAATTGCTTTGAACTTCTGTTTTTTCCAAGGCTTTAGGTAGCCCCCAAAATGAATGTAAATATGTTCTGAGTGCCACATAATTTCAGCATAATGATGCTATTAATGGATTTAGAAATAGCTGAGTGTTTCTCTTCTGGATGTTTCAGCATCTCTAGTCTTGCTTATCTTCCACGTTTTTAGTGCACATGCAGATCCTTAAAATGGAAATTTAATCCAAGGACAAATCAACCATCTTCAGATGGTTGTTGGGTAACTCATTTGAAATGAAGTAGTGACTTTGATCTAGTTTCTTATGGCTGAGTGTTGTCCCCACATAGGCTGTCAGCTCGGTGGGTGCACATTGGCAATCTCCGCCAAGGGATCACTGCTGAGTCTGAATGTGGGATGGGCCACTCTGGCCAGAGGACCAGGCAGAAAGGCACTGACAGGCAGACTTGGAGCTTCCTGGGTGGGTACAAACATCAGAAGCTTTCAGCCCCAAGATCTGTCGAGTCAGCACCTTTCAGAGGCATTAAACTCACTTTGAGAAAGAAACAGGAGGCACTGCTGAATGGCTGTAGTGGGAGCATTGTCAGTGAGGTTGCTTGTCAAATTAAGGTGTTTCCCTCATGGATGTGAACAAATGTGTTAGCTGTTTAAACTCTGAGAGCTTGTGGGGGATTTATAGCTATCCTCTCTTTTATCCAAATCTGATAAACCTCACTAAGCCTATCTACTGATACTCTGTTAACATTCCTATTTCTTCTCTGTTTAGAATCCTCCTTTATCTGTTTTCTCTTATATCAGCAGCAGACAGTATCCTGACAAAAAAAAAAAAAAGTCTGTTCCTAGGTTCAGACCTTTTTTTCTTTTTTTTTTTTTTTTAACCTCTGCACTCATGTTTTGTTCTCATTTTAAAAGAAGCTTCAGCACTGTCACCTGCAGCCCCTTGGAGCAGAGCACCCTGTCATAGCTAAGGCTGCACCTCTCACGGAGCTGACCGACTTGTCTATAAATAACACATCATTCTGGATAAATGTTTGGAAGGGAGTTTAGTTGTGCTCAGGATAATTTCTATGGTGAGAGCCTGCATGTGCAACAAACAAGTGGAAGACGACTTGAAGATACTGTGTGGGCATCCCGAACAAAAACCCTAAGCTCTTTCTAAATCCATGTTAATTAGGCTATTACTTCAAGCTAACATGACACTTGAAACATATTTTAACTGTGGATACTCCTATTTCCTGGTAGCAATAACTGGCTCTTAGTATTGTAATTCTTCAAAAGAACTTAATATGGAGTTTATGAACATTACTTGAGCCTCCATTTCTGCATTGGTAATTTGTACCACTAACAATATTGTGCTGGTATCCTGATACAGGAGCAGGGCTTGGTTGTGCTGAGGCTGTGCAAGTGCCTGTCCCTATATCAAAATGTTCACACGCCCAAGTTAAGGGAGGATCTGTTGCAGGAGAGTGCAGGGGAGGAAAACAATGGCTATGGTGGTAGAATCATCCAAAACTGTAAGAACAGTGCATTATGGTTCTTCCTTCTATGTCTGCTTCTGGCCTCCAACAACTTGCTTTTCAGATACTGTTCTGGATTTGATAATTCTTGGTGGATTTTTCTTCTCAGAATTATGTAGTTGCTTTTTGAATCAATGTGAAATTTATCCAGCATAGTCAGTGTAGGCACTGGCACAGCCAGCTGGAGGGAGAACGCTGCTGTTGAGAAATTCAGGGGCAAAAGTATAGAATATGAATAACAGAATCTTCTGTTTGGGTAGGGTTCTCCTTTGTGCTTTGTATCAGCCACGTCCTTGGTGCATCATCTTGCATGAATGGAAACAAACTGGTGCTCTACATCCCTCTCCTTTGCTTTTGGTCACTGTTGAATACTTGCTGTTTCAATTGGCACCCTGTGTGATCTGATAAAAGTTTGTCACAGCAATGCTTAGAATATCTTTCCTTCAAGGAAGGAGGGAATTTGCAGTCTTGTATGCTGTCCTTGTGTAACCCCCTTTAGACAAAAAGGGTTCAGCTGCAGTTAGCAACCTCTGGACTTACCTGAGTGCAGGTATGATGAAAAAAACCCGCATCATCTCAAACAATGGATAAGTGAAAATAATTCCTCTGAGTTCCTCATCTCCCCCTGTACAATCCAGCCGTACAAAAAGCTAGCCTTAGGATTAAGCAAAGCAGACTGTATTCGTCTGAAATAAGGGTCCTGTTTGCCATGCCAGGAGTGAGAAAACAATTTGATAGATGAAATCCATTAAAATAAAAACTTCCATAGAGATGTGTAAAACAGCCTGTGCTGGCCTGTTAGGCCGAGTCTGGTACCAGTATTAGGAAAGCAGTTATTTTCATAAGCAGTCCAGGCACTGACCCCATCATACTGCTTGGAAGCCATTATCAGTGGTAAGGCACTTTATTGTTGTTGTTGACCCATGAACAAAGAGAAAAAATGGTGTGATTTTCACCCTGTGGAAGAACTTCCCAAGGAAGCAATGGAAGCTGTGAATTACTTAACCTGCAGTAGTTAAAGCACCAGTGATAGGGATCCAGATTTGTGTCTGTACAGACTGTAATTGCCCCAGGGATTAATTGCAGGTATTAATCCTTGCATGTAGGTAGCTAAGTGCCTGTCTGCCTAAATAATTTACTTCCAGCAGGTAGGCTTTAAGTCCACTAACTTCCAGTGAACAGACAACTTTTGAAAATGCAAATATCTGTCTTTTTAACATTAAAGAGTATATAAAAAGAAAAAAAATCCTTATTTTTCAGTTCTTTGGAGCAGAAGTAATTTGTGTCTTTACAATACCAAGTGTGTTGCAGTCATAGGTCGGGTTTAGTCCTCTAAATGTCTAAAATAGACATCAACAGTTAATAACGTAAGAGTAGTCTTGAATTTGCTGGCTTGGAGGTGCTGGCATCCTCTTTGTTATTTCCCTGGTTGAGGTTTTCTACTCCCACTGTACCTAACCTTTGTCACAATTGATTGGACACGCTTAGGAACATGTTTACTGAGACTAAAAGAGAAATTAAATATGAGAGACTGTAATTAAAGCATCACAACTTGGGGTCAGTCTGGACTTTGCTAACTACTGCAGAACTGTTAAATCTCTGCTAAGAGAGATATTAACCAGTGTTTTGTCAGCCACTCAGGAATGCAGCGAGCATTTCAGCATGGCTTTAGGATGGAAGAGCTACCATCCTGCAACAGTTGAAATGGGCATTGAACCCCTTTAATGCACATATCACTTGTTCTTCCTGACAGGACTCTGGGATGCTCAACAGAGAGAGCAAGGCTCTGACCCCACTCTTCTGATTGTGTTACTGGTTCTCACCTGGACTACTTCTTGCACCCAGTATAGAAATTGTCTTGCAGATGAGGAGTTGGAAGTGTACAATTTTCCCCTTTCCCAGTAGTTAGATACAGTGAAATGACATATTTGTTGATACATTGATAGCATAATAAGTTGTTTTCCCATACCGTGATTTATTCTGCTTAACTATAGGATAGAGACAGTGATGGAGGAACTGGTGCAGGTAACAGACATACTTGTACTGATCTCATGAAGTTGTCCAAGGCTGAGAGCCAGGAATTTCTGCAGGAGTCTCATGACAGTGACAGCCTCATTACCAAGAGCATCTTCTTTTGGACCCTGATCTTCCAGCTTTTCATTGCTGACCATATATCTCAGAATTAGTTCTGGATTTTCAGCCCTATGATATGATATGCCAGATTAAAAGTGAACAAACTGGGTAAAGTTTTTTAAATTAATAAGGGAAATAACAGTAAGCACAGTCTTGCTCAGCTGTAAGCGACATGTCCTTGCTATGGTAGCTCACATCCTTCATGTTTCCATGGCATATGTATCACTTACAAGATCCTCAGGGCAGGAGCTTTTTGCTTACTCTTTGCTGGCAAACCTCCAGGCACATGTGTGATTCTCCATAAAAAGCAGCAGTGCTTACAAGTGAGCGGTCCTTTTCTTGGATGGTCCAAGTGCAGAAAACTTTCAGAGTCAACTCTTTCCAATGCCCTGCTCGATAGCCCTCATGTCACCTGAGAACCATTGGCAGAAGGCTGAATTTAAAGCAGGCTAAAGCTGGTCTGATTCCTCCAGCAGATCCACCTGGTGATGAGCCAGCTGAAGTGCGGAAATTACAAAGCTGGTTTAAAGCCACCATCCTCCACACTGCTCCTGCACCTACACTCACATGAAGTGACCTTTGTGTTGACAGTTAAATTGTTTTATCATCTTATATCATTGTCCTGTAGCAATAAGGAGCATCATGTCATCTCAGCATCATTTTCTTCTTCATGCAGTAACAGGTACCAGTGTTTTGCATCTGAGTCACACTTACGGTGCTACCTCTGGGGATTTGACCATACTGATTCTCTTCATTCCAAATCTCCACAGATCCTACTGAGAGCTTTTTACTTGGTGATAAAGTAGCACTAATTTTATCTTCCTGATAATGCATGCAGCCTGATTAATGCATGCTTTTGTCAAAGTTATGAATTCTGTTCATTATCTTCATTAACACGCTAGGTGCACAGTGATGTACTGTTCCTCAGTCAGCTCAGAAGGAAATCAAAGGATCAGATTTTGGCATATCTTCTCCCTGAGAAACCCACAAATTGTAATGGGGTTAAAGTCCACAGTATTGCATTTATGGTTGTAGAGGAAATACTTAATATCACTATTGATGATTATTTCAGCATGTGATGAAAAGAGACATGGCTAGCCTGAAATTCCTGTCATTTTATAAAAGCTGTAACTTGAGTACACTTGCCATGGTGGAGGAATCTACAATTATTTCCAAGAATGGATAAAAAATTACTATAGATGTAACAAATGGAAGTCCTTCATAAATAAGATAAGGTAGCACAGCAATGATATCCTCTGGGCTTTACATGATGTTTAATTACTGGACAGCTGGAGGGATTAATGCTTGTGCATTATGCCCTGGCTCTCAGAAATTAAACATGTACAGCTGCCACTTTATCACTGCTTAAAGTATTAGAGCTCCTTCAAAAGCAGTAGTAATTGCATAAAAATCCCCATTGTTATTTAGGAAAAATCTCAGCCCATAATTATATTTGTCCTGAGTTCCTTCAGAACAAAACAGCAAGAAAAATGAGATTGGTAGTTACCTTTAATTGCACTCTTACAGGAAAAATGAAGGTAGTTGCATTTTGAATATATTGGATGCTTGTTGTAATTAAATGTAAAATACTGCATGAACTTAGGTTAGAGGTAAGATAGTCATTGCGTAAGTCAAGAATTAAACCCTAAAGCCATGGACTAAGCTGTTCCAGGGCTCTACCTGCAGAAAGTTAAGGCAAAATGGCTTTGTTTTCCCTATTGCTGTCTCTTGAGCTTAGGTTTTAAAAAAGAACAGACATGTGTAATGTTCTGCAAATGGAGTTTCCCGGTACTGAGTGGTGCCTCGCTCACAACAGCAGGCTTTGGTGGTGGCCTCTGCACGTTTGCCCTGTGCTGATCACTCAGTTACAGATAAATTGTCCGTATCAGTATGTTCCATGAATAATTTATTCTTTAAAGCATAATAAACGAAAACACAGTATGAAAACAAGACAATTTAGAATTTGGTACTTTTACAATGTTTCCCTGAAGGTATGCTAGGGAAAAAGAGTAGATGCAAAGAACACACTGCAAGCACGCTCGTGCTCTCTCTCTCACACAGACAGCCTACACACCCAAATGATAATTTTTCACAAAGTTGTGGAAGAGTAGTATGAAAGAACTGGTTTTATACCAAGATTTGTGGATAATTAAAATGAAAGCCTAATGCTGCTGGACTGCATGTTACTTGTGCACCCACACAAAAACTTTGTCTTGCTGCTCTTTCTGTACTTTAGCTGGACAAGTTGCCTCTGATTCTTCTTTCCAATCTCATGTGTCATACTGTCAGAGGAGCAAAAATTGGCCTGTAGTTAGTTTATCTTCTGGGCAGTCTATCTTTCAACAGTTAGAGCGCTTGGAGTCAAAATAGCCAAGAAATTGCATCTCTCATTGCCAAATATGATTGTATTTCATGTCCCTGAAGTGCTTTCTTCATAAGAATGGAGCTATAATTCTGAGTCTATTCATCCAAAAAGCAAGACTCTGTTTAGTTTTATTAAGGGAAATGTTCTGTAGATGTCAGTGCCGACAATCATGTTACAATGGCAGATACGTGGGTAGGAATTCTATCCTTCAGTGGCCACGGGTACATATGCGTTATGCTAATTAACGAGTGCTTAACAGTTATGCTTCCTGAGCATATGATCTGAAGACTGAAGCAAAATCAGTTAGCTTGAACTCAGTACAGTCCTACGCAGGAGAGGACCATGTAATGTTTGATGCAAAACCAAAAAAAGCTGGTTTATGAGTCATGTTAATGGATAAAACAACATCTGAAAGTTATCTTAGTGGCTGAAATACACTGATTTCATACAGAGGAAGATATACTAGTTGGATTAACTTTGCTTATATTTTGCAAAGAAATTTGTTTATTTGATAAAATATAACTGGGAAGGTTTAGCTCACAGTGAAATATGCTTCAATACACTTATTTTTTCCAACAAGTTTAAAATAATTGCTCGTGTTGTACAATTGATTCTTCATCTCAGCCCAAATCCAGCAAAGTGCTGCTTTCTATTTCAGAGCTGTAGAAACTGAAGGGCAAATCCTAATGCCATAGAAATCTCACTACTATTAAAGTGAGTGCAGTTAGCACACAACCCTTACACTTTTAATTGCAGTGAGTGTCACTCAGTGCTTAAATTTTCCATTTGAGTAGAATATCTAAGACATTTTTTCTAAAAATTATTGCCATTCCTTTGTGGAACTGTGGGTACATTATGTGGGTAGGTTGTTTACACTGAATAATAGCTGCCCCCTAACATCACATGACTGAAAATAATTAGGGGCTGGTTGTTTCCTGAAAAGTCTGTCAGTCTGTCCTCCTCCCAAGACCACCACAGTGGTCTTGTCTTTATAGACTTGGTCAATATAGTATGTGCTTATATTCATAACCTTGAATCTGGCTACAGCGAATTCTGCCAAGTGTCCGGTATCCTCAATGCTTCTTTTTTAAGGTACTCTTCCCTTCAGATCAGTTGCCTTGCAAATTGTTTTATTTCAAAAGCATCTTTTTAATTGTTACTGAACCTACATTCAAACTCACTTTGGACCACTGTTCCTAGAGAAATGTGAGAGACAGTTGGGTAAACTGGGGGGTGAGATGTGTGAACTCTCAGTGGTTTTCGTTTTGTCTGTGCTCCAGAAGAGTTAATAGCGCCGTGTTCTAAATGAAATGAATATTTAAGTCTGATAGTGAAGCAAACTTCAATAAGAAGTAATATCTGCTCTTACAGAGAATTGCCATCAAGCAAAGTAAATTATTGGAAGTGTAGATTTTATGGGGCAGTGACCTCATTGCTTGCAATGTGAGCACTGCTTTGTCCCTCATTACTCAGCTGAGTTAAAACCTGTGAGCCCTCGGCTGCTGTAGCTACCAGATTATCATGCTGGAGCCAGGCATTTCTCTCTGCCTTACCTGTTCGGCCCATTGGTTCAGAAATGTATCATGAGCATGGCCAATGTGTGGCTTTTCTTTGTTCTGTTTTTCACAGATAGGCCTGTGTGGTGATTCCATCAACAAAGAATTCTACCTAAGAATTAAGATTATTTTTTTTTCTTTTTTCTTTCTATACAATTGCTTTTGAGGTGCACAGTTTCTATGATGCTAGAGTAGCTGCACAAGCAGAGCAGTACCTGTAGCTTTGTAGTGTCAGTTGCCGCTCCCTTGTCTTGCCCGCATTCAATAAAGATAAGTATTGTAGATTGTTACAAACCTCCAGGATTCCTTCTTTAGTTATGGCAGTGTAAAAGACTTGATTGATTCTGGTGGAATGGTTTGGTTTTCCAGCTGGTTAAACTGGTGCCATCCCTGTGCTTGGGAATGTGCGGGTAAGGAGGAAGCGGCAGGCCAGCGAAATAGCTGTGGACCAACAGACATGGGTTTGAATTCCTTGCCTTTCCCAGTCAGAAAAGAAATGGAGCTTCCAAATTTTCTGAGAACAAAACAAATCATGCCATCATTTGCCAATGTGACTAAAGTGTAACTTTTAAGATTCTGATGAAGTCTCTCTCCTGAGCTGGGTGTAAGAAACCAGACAGCAATGGAGAAAACAGCCAGGTATAATAAGGCAGTTCATGTCTCTGTATTAGCAGATGCACAGAGAGTGGAAGTCTGCCCAATGGATGGAAGGTGAGATCTATGGAGCAGGCTTTTCCTGGCAAAGTTACAGATTTAAACTCTGTAATGGCAAAATTAGCTGCTGGTCATGTAGAAAGTCCTGTGCAGGCAGTCCTCATAACCACAGGGAGTCCTGCTGAATCTAGGAGGTCTGCGTATACAGTAATGTCGGTTTTGTGTGTACTGTCACAGGATCAACGGCCTGTTCAGTAATGCTCTATTCTGGTTGCTGGAATAATGTTTTTGTATATATATATTCCTCAGAAATACATAATTTTGTGTGATAATAGTAGAGCAGCTGTTAGTTTCATGGATACTATCAGATGTTTCTGAGGGATTTGCCAAATTGGTGTAATTTGTAAAATTGCCATTTTAATAAGCAAGTCATGTCTGAGGGAATAGGAGTGAGCTTGTCCTGTACAGGTTCCAATTTTCAGAGTCAGAAAAGAAACCCACTAAACACATCCCAGCATATTTTTTTCCATTTAAATTTTGGCTAGTACCAAACACGTCCAATCTGATTCAGCTGACTGTAATCCAAAGAGTAATAGTAATGTCTTTATCCCCATGAGATGCCCATGGGGTGTCTTGGATTTTAGCAAAAAGCAGTACAGTGTCAACTTTAGGCATTCTGACCATCTCTCTTTTTTTTTTTTTTTCTCCCAAGCTGCTTTATTTTACCCATAAACCCTCTACAGTGGACTGACTTGTTCTTATTTTGAGGTCATTTTCAGTCATTTAACCTGTGAATAACTTCCTAATGCTTTCTTGGTATGAAGTAAATTTGAGGAGACTGCAAGTATGAGTTAGCAACCTTATTGCACATAAGCAAGATTAAAGACAGGGAAGAAATTCAGAGTGTGCGCACCTTTTGTACATCAGCTGCTTCTCTCCATAAATTGTGGGTTCATAATTAATTCTATTTTCAGAAAATTAAAGCACTTTGAATGAATATATGATTCTCAGGAAATATGTTCTAAATCGATAAATACATTCTTGAACCAACTATTATTTATCAGCAGGGGCTTTGGCATCTGGTTGCTCCATTATAATTAACTAATACTATGCAAATACTGCTGCAGAGAATGGAAAAATAACTCATTTGTGTTTGAGGAGAGCAGTGTGGCAAAGGCAGTGAGCGCATGCAAATATTAATTTGCAAGAGTGCGTGAGATGGCTTCTTAGCTACATTACTGATTTGAACAATATCAGGAATTACTATTCCTTCTGCAGTCTTCATCTATATGGGCTTTTCGGTATCAATCACCATAGCAACAACCACTGTTAGTAGTGAGACTGCAATTCAGCTGCATTATTCCCTCCATGGGAGGCCTGTCATTTTTTCAGAGCAATTCGCTTCAAGGTCATCTTCATTTACCTCCATCTCTTTTGCTGTCCTTCCTGGAGGGCAGCTTTCCGTGGGAAACTTGTCCTTCTAGGCATGAATCAGTGCTTTAAAGATTGGCATTTGACTGAAGATCTGTATGAAATATTCAGATATTTGGTAAGCACACCAAATGTCTGCAGACAAAACAAATAATTTAGATATAATTAAGCCTGAATATAAATACTAGTTAAATAAAACTAACATGATGACAGCATTGGTAACTGGCCTGGGAGTTCCAACTTAATTTAGCCTGTCTGGACTCTGTGATCTCCTTATCCATGGTCCAGCTCAGAGATTAATTTATGTGGGCCGTGGTAGCTGGGTTTGCACTTTGTGCAGAATACCTGGGCAGATGGAGTTCAGGCATTCCACTCCTGCAGACATGTGGAGCTCAGATCCTAAACCTCACAGCTTAGGAGAGTTTCTGAAGCCCACTAACCTCTCCTGCCAGTGTTGAAGTGGTGATAAATCAACAGCAGGTCTCTTCCTCCCCAATGCAAATGTTAGTATGCGCAAATCATCCTTTGCCTTCTTTAGAAGAGCCGTGATCACATTTAAGCAAACAAGAAATTTTGAGTCACTCTTTTTTTTAAGTTGCTTTGGGGAGGGTGTCAGGAAAATGCAGTTTAATAATTCATCTTATTTTCTTGTCTTCAGCATCAGTAATTGCTGTTATCCACTTTACCACAAATTTTACCAAATAATTATCTTTCTTTAAGCCATTCATGTAATTTCAAGTAGAACTGACTTTTTTGAAGGAGAGAGATGAATTAGATATCTGACTCTTACTGAAAAGCTAGAAAACCTTTAATTAAAGATTAGTAGTGGCAGTAGTTATAGTCCATTGTACATAATTCCTAGCTCCTATTAATGATGGATATCCTGTTTATTTCATATTTTGAGGTTCATCCAGATTTGAGGATCCATGCTTGGTAGAGATGTGCATTGTAGAAACATTATTATGTACAAATATATATTTTTTGAAATTACAGCTCTCAAAGAGTGCCCTGTATCTTTAGAGCGTTCTACTTTTCTCTATGAATGCTTAAAAAGCATATGATAGAATTATCTTAATTTTTTGGTGCAGCGCCTGAGCTAAGATTGTCCCTGTTGCACCAGACTACTCACTAAAGCCTCTGGTTAAATCCTGGCTCCAGGCAAAAGAGAACCAGCCAGTACTGAAACACTAACTCCACAACTGTCATCTCTCTCCATTTATTTTTTTGTGGTTTGTGGTTTGTTTTTTTTTTAAACTTCCTCTATCCAAAGACTGCTTCTGCTCCACTTTCATCAAAAGATGTGACAAGACTGCAGCTGGAAACTGTGAGGCAAAAACTGTGACAGTTGTGCTCTATGTATTGGCATATAGTACACAGCAGAAATTAATGCAGAACACCTCTAGTATATATTGTCTGTAGGCCAAAGCACATGTACATTCATTTAGATGTGATACTGTGCTTCCTAAAACTGTGAAGAACCTTAACGGATTACAGTACTCTACAAAACTGCTTTTGTAATTATGCTTGTTTACTGCTTTGAAGCCTGTTGGTTAAACACTTCTTGACAAACATTTCCAAGATTTCTACTGGGATCACTTCATATTTGAAGTAGGTTTTGCACCTTAGAGTATGACATTTATTAATTTCTTTGGCACTGAGGAAAGCAAGCTAATATGTGTTTCCTTTGTTTTGCACAAATAAGCTTACAATAGGACAGGTACCAAAACCAGACAATGCAAACAAATTGCTCAAGTCAAAGAAAAGAATACCCCAGTGATCATTTAATTACTATTCGTACATTTTCTATTGAAATGCTCTTGAGGCAGTGAAATGCTGTAGTGATGGGACTACCTAGGTACCCTGAAAGATTTATGAAAGGAGATGTGAGTGAACTGTCCCTGGGACTTTACTTCCCCATCCTCATCTCCCCAGGTGCTACGTAAGATAATTTGTAGTGCTGCTTTTTATTAGGTTCTTCAAACCAGCACCAAACCATGCAGCACGGACCCCAAAGAGCACGAGCGTGCTGGCTCTTGTCTAGGTACAGAGGAATTGTAAGCAGCTTTTCTCCTCTGTTGCCTGTTTGTGCCAGAGCAAGTCCCCGAGTGGCTGGAAGCTGCAGACGTTGCTTTATCCTAGCATGCCCTGTGGATTTTAGCTGTCAGAGAGGATAACGGAAGAGTGAGAGGAATTGGGACAATATCTGCCTTCCCGTGGCCAGCAGGAGAGCCAGCTGCACAGGGAGACGGAGGTCTCTGCTGGAGGCGTGTGTGACCCAGAAGGAACTGTCCATTTGAGCTGGCCTGAAGATGGTCATTAGGTCTCTAAGTGAAGAAAAGGACATTTTTATTTCTTGAGTTCACCAGGAGGTGCCTAGAGCAGCCTTCTGCAGTGAGGGACCATGTGCTCCCATTTGGCACTGCCACTGGCTGCTAGTGCACGCACTGCAGTGGCCCCTGTGACAGCTCTGGTGGCTATCCAGCAGCCTCCTTGTCATGGCACAGTGGTAGCAGCCCATCAGTCTTACTGGTTGTCCCAGCAGCGTATGGCTGCTGTAATTGCAGGCAGGAAGACCTGAGCACAAAGAGCTGCTCTTCTGCCTCTCAGGCCTTGTCCCAGTGCAGGTGATGCCCTGTCAGCGCTGGTGTCACTGCCCCTGGCTTTAGCTGTGCCAGTGAGTTGCAGAGATTGATCCCCGCCTAAGGACTGCGGTGGTGGGAAGGGGGAGTTAGCAACAGCCAGACTGCTGTGCTTGTTCAGTGGAGGGAGAACTTGTAGTCTCTAGTGCTGTCATCACACTAAATTTAATTTTTTAAAAGGAATAAAATAATCATGACCATGTGATTTTTCTAGCTAGTAATTCACAAGGTTCACTGAGAAAGTCCTCATGAGAGGTTACAAAAGCTGAACTGCTTCTATTTTCTGGCTGTGATTATCAGTAATTTTATATCTGTACTGGGACTTGTAGGTGCTGAGGAGGAGCTTTTGTGCAAACTTCCATTGTCTGTATCCCACACATATGTTTATCCGTCGCTAATTTGCCAATGCAGCAGATTTGTGAAGGGGAAGGCATACAGACAGAAGGAGGGGTGGAGGTGGGACCAGGAAAACAACGAGGGGAAAAAAGATGCGCTCATTACAGTTGGGGGAAAGGAAATTAATGCACATTTGGAGTGTGCAAATCATTACAACCTTGCCCAAAAATTAGGCATCAAAGGACTATGCAAAATTTTGCTAACTGATCTGTTTCTGAGGGTCATCAAAATAATGCCAGAAAAGCAATTTCTTTTTCTCAGCCTTGATCTGATAGAGAAACTGTACATAGCCCTAGAAATATTCCTGTTTCTCACTTCCTTTTTTAAATAGATTGGTAAGATTATAACTGTTGCCTTAGATTTCCACTTGGCGTTTCTATATTACACATCATCTGAAGAGAGTGTTAGGTTATACAGCTGTGTACTGATCAGTAGGGTTAATAAATTATTTTATTTCTAGTTATGGGATAAGGATAGAAAAGTATCAGTGAAGAAAAAGAGCAGAATTTGGGTGAAAACTGGAGAATTTTAATGGTTTCAATTCTGCCATGCAAAAGAGGGCGTTTTTTAGATGCTTCCCCACCAGACTGTGCTCGTATTTCAGGTGCTTATGAGAGGCATTCATCTCCTAATATTAGTTGTCTGATCTCAGTTCCCTCTGTTTGGAGAGGAGAAATATTAGCCCCTCCAAGGGACAATTCTTATCCCAAGGTAGGTGGCAGGAGTTGCCTGTTGAGGGCACCTCTCTATATCCAAAATACTCCACTGAGTACAGAAGGAGCTGGAGCAATCTGCCTGGACCAGGTGATACTTCAGTGTCTAACACTAGGTGCTCATTGGTGACCACACTCTGCTCTGTTGCATTTAATTATTGATGTCAAGTTGGGCACACAGCAGTGTGCAGCTGAGATTCTCTTTAACATTTATCCCTGTTGGAGGGAGCTTGGGTTGTAGCCAGTGCATGATAGTATTGCACCAAGGAAGGCAAACCTCTTTTTCTTCTATTTAGGCAGATTGCTACTCTGGTAGACACAGTAACATCTGGAAAACCTGGGACTAAATGGGACAGAGCACGGGGCAGGAGGGGAGAAGCATATATATTGTCACACTCTGATGTAAAACTACAGGCTGCTTAGGCTAACAGGTAGAGCCCTGCAAGTTTGCAAGCTAGAATGTAAATAAGTATCCATGTACAAATGAACATGTTCTTAATTGCTAGATAAATAGAGTCTCATTCCCAGGTATAAAACAGACATAATATTTCAGTAGAATACTACTTGAGTTCCTGTCATTGGCTGAAAGCTGGGATATGACAACTCCTTTACAGAGATTCTGCTGCTTTCCAGATGCACTTGCCATTGCAGCAATCGGTACCATCTGAACTGTGTGGTTTATCACAGGGGCTCTGCAGATATGACAGTAAATAGTTTGCTTCTGAAGACAAAAAGACTGCCAAGTGCAACGTGAAAAAAAAAAAGTTTAATTTATTTGTATATATTTATTGTAATTTAGTAAAGCCATAACTTTCCTGTAGATGACTGAAACTGCAGACGCAGAATTCTTTTTTAAGTAAATACCTAAAAGTACTTATGGAGAATTTCTTCCAGGGTGTTGGCTCCCCCACACCTTGATGATATAAAGTGACTCTGAACTGCACATTATTGGAGTACCTGAAAGTTTAATTTGAGCAGGCTTCTCTGGTTCAGCTGTCCATTAGGCTTGCAGAGGAGAGTACTCCACTCAGCTTCCTATCTGACAAACGCCTCATTTGTATGTTAATGTTGAGTTGTGATTTCCAGAGAAGGCATTCAGTGTGTTGTAAAGGGCCTTACTGGCAGATTGCAGCTAAATTGATGCTCGACTTACTAAATATTTACCCTACACATCCCACTTAATATGTCCAAAACCAGGCACACTGTGAAATCCTGAAACCTGATTCTGTGCTTGTGAAAGTCAGGAAGCTGGTAATGTCAGCGCGAAGCAAATCAAAGCGCTGTGCAAGTCCACCAGCACACCTCCAGCCCGCCCTGCAATCTCCCTGCTCTTTCCGAGCCGTCACCCCATACACTGGGGCTTGCCTGGCTGCTCTTGCCATAACACCAGGGCAGCGCTGCAGGTGGCCCCCCACTTTTCCTACCTGCAGTTCTTGCAGCCCTGCTGTCCCTTCTTCTTCAGGGCTGCCCATTGCCCATAGAGGATGCATCCTATGGCACAGCTGGGGAGATGACCACTGTGTCTTCACCTGCTCCTTGCCATGTAGTTTACCATTGGGGAAAAATGTTTTGGGTTAGGACAGCCAAGGTAATGCTTTTGTGCCCTCACTCTCCCCCTGTCTCAGACATTGCTAATGTGCTAAAGCTGGCACAGTGGTGAGGGGTAGGTTGGAGACCTCACAGCTCACCTGTTTGTTTTTATTCCCAAGCCTGTTCTCCCAATGAGTTCCAGTGCAGTAACAAGTCGTGCATCTCCATCATCTTCGTGTGTGACGGTGACAATGACTGCGGGGATGGCAGTGATGAAAGAAAATGCTCCCCTCTGACCTGCAACCCCAATGAGTTCCAGTGTAACAACAGCGTGTGCATCCCAGAGCTGTGGGTCTGCGATAACCAGATGGACTGTGAGGATCAGTCGGACGAGTCCATAGAGAAGTGTGGCTACGATGCCAAGGCCCTCAACACCTGCGCGGCTCATGAGTTCCAGTGCGGCAATGGTGAATGCATCCACCTGAATTGGAAGTGTGACGGGGACGAAGACTGCAAGGACAAGTCTGATGAGCAGGATTGCCGTGAGTGTCTGCAGTGGTAGGGCAGGGCTGAGGGCTCTCCTTTGTAGGGGAGAGGGGCCAGAAAGCTGCTGTGGGCTGTGTTTTAAGGCGTCTTTGATGTCTGTGCAGCAATTGTGTGCCTGACAAGGAGTGTTTGTGTCCCAAATGGCATGGCTGGGTGCCCAATCCAGCAGGGTCAGGTGTATTCCAGAGTCCTTTTATGCTTTTTTCCTTGAGGATTCAGAGAGGAGGTGCAAGAGCTGTTGGATGGTACCATGCATCACAAGAGATCTGTTTCACTAGAAAGACAAGGAACGGAAGATGGGAAAAATGTTCAAAGCCCTCAGGCTGCATGGTGAGGTCACAGCCTGGAGGTTAGAAGCCGCAATGCTAAAGGGAATATATGATCAGCAGAAAAAAAATAATTAATTTTCTGCCTCTGAAGTTAGAGTATACTGAACAAGGCAGTCAAGAGCAGCACCTCTGAAGAATCCAGTTTGAAATGCACTTTGAACTTGGCTTGATAAAGGTATAGAGCTAATAAATAATGGATTTCTTTTCAGCTGGCTTTATGCATTTAGCATGGTGGTGTTGGTGTGCATGGTATTTTGAATGTTTCATCCATTTTTAGCCACTGAACTGCTCAAGCTGGTCACTCACCTGAGGGGAAAGAGAGAGAGACAAGAAAATAAGAGCAAAATGTTTTGCTAAAATATTCATAGTGACAAGATTGAAATAAAATAAAATATTTACATAGCTGTATATATTTAGCAGCTCTGACATTGGGCCACCTCTGGGGAAGAAGGCAGCAACCAGCTGCAGAAACCAGACGTTTTTGCAAAGGTACCTAAGAAAGTTTACCACTTTTGCCAGCACCATCTTTTCATACCCATGACAACACTGAGTCTAGGCTGGTGAGCTCAGAGCAGCTGTGTGGGAGAGCCCTTCAAGGAGCAGGGGATCAGACTCTCTCCCAGGCAGAGGCAGGCAGATGTAAATTCAGTGGCTTCTTTAGCAAGAGGAGGGGGATGTAGTAAGTCCTGGACACCACTGTTTACACTGCAGGAGAGCAGGGGGATGAGCCACAGGTAACCCTGGAGCTGCTGTGCCTTTAAAAGAGCCAAGGACTCTCTTAAAAGAGAGGTGAGAGCAGGGTAGAAGCCGAACATGTTTTGTTAGGAAGAGAGCAGCTTTGCTGGGTACGAGGATATCATCGCTGTCAACCCCCTTCTGAGTCGGGATGGATTAGCTAGGATGTCTTTTCCTTCATCTCCAAGAAGATGATACAGGAGCTGAAGACCTCTTGGGCAGCAGGTACCCAGGCAGTACTTCCATGGTCTGAAGTGTCACAGGGCCAGCAGAGTCAGGAGACAAGGTTGGTTACTGGCATCCGTTTCAGTATGAAATGACTGTAAGAAAGCCAGGCAGGAGCATGTCCAGTGGAGATGTGCACTACTAGCTGGGACAGCCTGTGCTGTTTGGTGCCCATTTTCATTCTGAGACCTCCTGCAGACAATCCTGCACTTGTATCCCCTCTGAATGAGGAGGCAGCGGCTATGCCCACATTACAAACACAGGTGAAGAACTGGTGCCTGGCGCAGGGGACTCCCAGCAGAACTGATCTCTATCCCACAGGTTGCATTCCCTGCACCGATGGCAACCTGGCAGGATGGCTAAGTTTAGACAATTCAGGAGACAGAAAGGTGAACTCCCTTTCTATTTCCAAGTGGTAAAAGAGGGGAGCAGGTTACAGATGGCGTTTTCCAATGAAATGTCTCTAAAATTTCAATCTCTGTTGTTCAACTTGAAAGGAATTGCCTTAAGTCTTTTACAGGCCCCATTTACTTTGACACTCTGCTGGGTGAAAGGAGCGGGACTGTGCCCATGTACTTTGCTGAGGCAGAAAAGGCACTCTGTTCCCCAGCTTCTTTCCTTGACCTGACAGACACCAGCAATATCCAGCTGAGCTCAGACTGCTGAGACATGAGGCCCAAAAGGAGCATGGCTCTGACAGCATCCCTCAGCTACAGAGCAGCTTCGCCAAGTAGCACCTCCAGCTACACCAAGGGCAGCCTCTCTGGGGCAGAGGATGCAGCTGGACACCGCTGCAGCACAGCACAGTGCTGACAACCAGTGGAGGAAGGAGGAAATGTGGCAGAAGTGACTTGAGACAATTATATGTCTGACTAGGGGAGATTTAGCACTCGAGGTTTTTTTCCAGTAAGTCTCAGTACAGCACAGTGTGCAGCTTATGCTCGTTTCTCCTGGGTAGGTCTTAGCTGCTTCTGCTGCCTTCAGTCCTGTGGGCCGGGTAACAGTGGGATTCAAAGCCCCATGTTTTAGCTACTGCAATGCTTCTCTGTATGGAGTGCCTGGTTCTGCCCTTTACACCCGTGCAAACTAGGAGTCACCCTGGTGCCACAGAGGTACATAAGCTTGCTGCTGTTTACACTGTGGGGAGGGGAATCTCTAAGGTAGTAGCCAGGAGAGGATTTGCGGCATCATGTAGCTGATGGGTCCACTGGGTCAGTGACAAAACTGATGTGCTTCCCCATCCTAAATGCAGCTGTTGCTTGGGTGCCTGCAGTAAGAAAGTGACTTTTGAGAGCTCTGGAAACTCAGCATCACTGTTCATCTGTCGGACTGAAGAGTTTAGGGATTGACCTTGATTACGTCTTATTCCTCTCCAGAAATTCTCGGAGATCAGTACCGCATTGCACGCGGGGAGTTACAGGTGTATGACACTGCTCCATCCCCTTAGCAACAGGGATGGCACAAGTACTGCTAGGTCTGACTTGATTAAAACTGCAGATATCAGCACTACATCTTCTCTTGCAAATGGGAGTCATATGGGGTTTGCATCGTATAAAATAGAGGGATGGGAACTAATGTTTTAAAAAAAATGTCATGAGGCCATCACCAGTCATTTGTTATAATCATTTTGGGGTGATAAACAAGTAGAGGAGAAACGAAGGGTGACAATTGGTGAACAGATTTTGGCAGCAAGACAGCAAATAAATAGGAGGGAATGAGCATTTCAGGAAAGCTGTGTGAGAACGTTGAGTGGTTGGGTTTTTTTCCCTAGCATATATATTCAAATATGTATATATATTTATAAAATGAACATTAGGTTAGATTTATTAGTCTCCAAATCTGGAATGGTTATATTTTAAATTGTCCTTTGCAACTCACATTAGGGTATCCAGAAGGGAGAATAAATAATGCTTACAACTGACAGCTAGAAAACAGATCCCTTGAGACCTGACCTCACACTTTTGTGCCTCTGTCTCCCCATCTATAAAATGGGGTGGATGCATTTTGCAACTGCTGGGGTTTTCTTGAGATTAAGTTCATTTTGGGAGGAAGAAAAACCAGAAGACAGAATAAACACAGGTTCAGACTTGGAATCTGGAATATATCTGCCGAATTTGAGCAATACAGATTTGTGCCTAGTATTTGCAAATGGGAAGTGTGTCTGAGTGTGCCTGTTAATTTAGCAGGGCTTTGGTAAACTGTTTCATGCTGGATTTACAGAGCAGACGAGATGGCTATAAAGCTGCTGAGATTTCACTGATTTAAACCCTCCAAAATAGCACAGCAATTTTCTGAACATCTTATGCAAATTAACTGCACAGCTCTTCCCTCTTCTTGGCATATTGCTCTGCTTTGGGAATGGCCCTGATGGCAACCTGCTGTCAACTCTGCCAGTGGTGCCGAGATGGGTTTGTGTCCTGGCTTCAGGATAACAAACTTCCTAGCCCTCTCCCCTCAAACTTATGCTCTCCAGGCCAGGTATAAACATAGCGTTCTCTCTCCTCCTACTGAAAAACACACCAAAAAATAGAAATGCTGTATATGCATTTTAATATCTCTGTGATCAATAAGAGTTGTTACTGTATCTGCTCTTTTAGATGTCTGTTAAGAGGCTCAGGGGCCATTCCTCAAAGGTCTAAACTTCCACAGCTCTTGTGAAGTGAGAAGTGAGCCAGGAAACCAAGCCCAGTCTCCAAACTTCTGTCTCTCCTTCTTGAAGCAAAAGCTTTGTGCAGTGATATTGTACAGTCCCACATCTGTGTTTTGTAGTCCCTGTAGCAACCGAGCTAAGAGCTGTGCTGTCATTTTTCTCTCAGTCTTGTGGTGTTTGTGCAACATTGTCTTTGCAGTTCCCACAAAATTCTCCTTCATTTTCATTTGTTTTAGAATTAGAAACCTTACTATTTTTAGCATCTAGCTTTAACTGCTTTTTAGAAGAGCTTTGAAGATTATAGTTGAGGACAATTAGTAGGTTTTATAACGGCTGCCTTCCAAATCTGTAGCTGTTGTCATGCAGATTTACTTGATAAACTGGAGACCTGTTCCTGCTCCAGGAAAGACAAGACCACCATTGGTTTTAATTACATGTTACACTTTTGTGGGGGATTAATATTTATAGTAAGAAATGGCGACCATCCTTTCCTGTCTCCACATACAGAAGTTGCTACAGAAAAGGTGAAGTAAACTGTTTTTTATAATTGTGGCAAGGGAATTTTCGGCTATACAGTAGGAAAAGCTTTGCAAGGACCAAGGTTTAGCGTGGAAGAGGTCGGGATTGCCTAGGAGGAAGGTGGTCTCTCCATCGTCAGGGCTTCTCCAGGCAGGTGGCTGTACATGGCAGGAACGGTTCAAGCAGAAGTACTTCTGCCTCCCTGCAGGAGCTCTTAGTGCCACTTCCAGATCTGTGGTCTGTGATTCTCCCAGACCGCAGCTTTGTTTCTTCCTCTCCTTCATTTTTCTCCATTTAGAGCAGCAGTTCCCACATGCTTAGTTTGGAGATGCTGTCCCAGCTGTCCCACTGAGGTTTCCCATTTCTGTGTCTGAGTTTATTAGCTGAAACGTGGCGACACAGCTGGTCCCATAACTATGCTTATTGCTTGGGATTTTTTTCTCGCTTTGCAGCTTTTTATGAATATAGTGCATATGGCTTTCCTCTCCAAGGAGCAGTGCTATTTCCAAACTTTCCTCATGTGAATACTGTGTATTTCTAAAGGCAGGATTTCTCCCTTCCCCCACCAGCCCTGCAGTTGTTGCTTTTCCTGTCTCTTGTGCCCTTCGCTGGCTGAAGATGCCCTAGAGCTAAGTCCAGTGAAGCAGTCATGAATCTGGATCCTGGGTCCCGCATCCTGTGGGATGCAATCACCAATAATGTTGAGCCTTTGTGCAACTAATACTTCATGGTATCGATGCTGGCTCACTTCATGTCTGTGGCTCTTCTTGGGTTATCTGAAAGTAGTAATTTTTGTATTAGAACCAGTTTGTCAAATTGTCAAGGAAGGTCTGGCACGTAGCTCTCACCTCCCACGTAGTAACATCAGTGCTGACCTCCTCTAGCTATTCAGAGGCAGTGATTTTCTGTCGTGTGATACCAGGACGCAATCACCAAGATGGAAAGGCTAGAATCAAGAGCTCTCCAGGGTGTGCTGCCTTAATAGGATTTTAAGAAAACATCTGTGAAACGGTCCCCTCAGAAGTAAGCTGCATAACATGTCTCAGGAATGAGGAGCCTGTTTTGTCAGTGAACTACAGGCTGCAGCCCTTTGCTACCTAGCAAGTGCCTGTACCCTTTGTCAGCACAAGTCTGATTCCAGCTAGGGAGGTCTCTCAAGTAGTGTAACCTTGAGGAAGGAAACGTGACTGCTTTTTAGTATGGTCATTGTAGCTGTCTGGTTTATTTTTTTACCCAACTCTGCTGTTCATCAGGTCTGGTTTGAGTCTGTAATAATCTCACCCAGGCAAATGAGCTTCAGGCTTGAAACCTGGCCTGACACTGGCGATGTTTTTGGCCTGTAACCCCAAGAAACACCAAGCCATAGTGCAGTGGAGCTCTTCTGCCTTCCAGTGGTCTGTTAGCTCATGGGCATTTAGTAACCCAAATGATCATGTCTGTGTTGCTAGCTTTGTCCCTAGTGTGACCACATTGGCTTTGGAAGAGAGAGTCAATACATGTGTCTTGCCTATGCCCTTAGCCTGAATGTGTTTTGAAACACATCTTAAATATAGTTTTTTCTGAAGGAAGGCGAGTTGAGGAGCAGTTGCCTTTGCCTACCCAGTGCCACTCTGTACTCCCAGCTGGAAAGCAGCCTGGCCTCTTGCATAGACTGAAGACCCCAGAGGGGCTCCACTGCCGATAGTTTTGCTGCCTGCTTGCTTTCTTGTGTCTCACCCAAGAAGCTTCACTGCCTGCACTGATTCTATTTTGACTAGATCTGCTCATACGGGCCTTGGGGCTCTTTTCCCAAGGATGTAGAGGTGATCTGGCATGGCAGAGGGGCACAGGAAGACAGTGGCTGAGGCAGCTGCTGTCTCTGTTCCTTTGGTAGAAGCAGCTGATGCTCTGTGACATTTGCTAACAGGGTGCAAAACTCCAGCAGTGTCAGAGATACGTGGCTAAAAGGTCCCCCGCAAAATACTCAAGTTCTGTGTGGCTTATGCTTGAATGTGTTGTCTTAAAGCTCTGGTGACCTGCCGGCCAGATGAATTCCAGTGTGGCGATGGGACCTGTATCCACGGAGCAAAGCAGTGTGACAAGGTGCATGACTGTCCTGACAACAGTGACGAGGCAGGCTGCGTCCAAGGTAGGTACAGGCAGCTCTGCACTCCTTATGCTCCATGGTGTAAGCCTGCGAGAGCTGCGTGGCTATTGGAAAGGGAAGAGGCCTGTGCTGCTCCTCTGGGTCATGGCAGGCTGCTTCCTGTAGAGAGTTTTAAGCCGTTCTGGCAGTGGGGTTGCTTGGGAGAGATGATTGTGCTGACCAGGCAGACTGCATGACTTGAAAAGTTCCTTGCATGATACTCAGGCTTAATGTTCATTTGCTTAATCCCATCCTACTTCTGCTAATGACACCCTCTTGAAGCTTTATATCAGGCTTTATGTTGTCATGAGCCTCGTCTAACTTAGTTGCTTTCCTCTCTTGCCCGACATGACAGAGTCAGCATGTGAAAGTCCCAGCAAGTTTCAGTGTAAGAGTGGAGAGTGCATTGACGGAGGCAAAGTGTGCGATTCACATAGAGACTGCAGGGACTGGTCTGACGAGCCTCTGAAAGAATGTGGTACAGTACTTGCCTTCTACGTGTTGCTCCTGTTGTAACTGCTTCCCCTCTCCTCCATCTGGTGCTCACAGCTTTGAGTGTAACCACATGTAGCTGCTAATGCTATTTCTCACTCTGCTCCTCTTTCCTTGCCTTTATTCTCTCAGCACCCTTCGTATGAATATAATTAGTAGCCTAGTCTGATCATCTGTAAGTTTGAACTGTGCCCTTCTCAGCTCAGCGTTTATTCTTGGAGGGATGTATGAACTGAGCATGGGACTCGAACCAGGAATTCCCCCTCTCCCCAGATACTAGTGTCCTCCACAGCACAGACCAGTTTATTTAGCCTCACTGCCTAAATTATCTTTGAATTGTAAGATGATGATAAAATCATAAAAATTTAGCATTGGGAACATGCTTTGAAGGTGCAGCAATCACTGAGAGATTACTTCAGCCATTTCTGGGTTTTACATCTTGTTGCTGCTTCCCTTAGAAATGACAGCAGGTTGCTCTCTGCAGCATCCTGCCAGCTCTGGGCTAGTGAGAATGCACAAGCCACGAGAGCCAGGTCTGCATTGGGGCTGTCAGAGTCAGCAGAACGGGAAGCCCCGGCCAGAGAGCTGTGCCACTCTCCCTAGGGCAGCCAGTCTCTCACCTTTCCCAGCAGGCATTGTGGGCACCAGCCCCAATCTGGAGCATTACTCAGACACACTTGGTTTTTTTCCCAAGTGCAGAAATGTTTCAGACAGGCATCCCTTTCCATGACATTGTGGAGCACTAGCAGCGTGGAGCTCAGTGCCTGCCTCTTAAATAACTCACATTCAGGAAGAACTGTCAGTCTCTCTGTATCAGACAAGAATTGTGTGTGCATGCCTAGTGAGGATGCTCTTACCTTGTACTTTCCGTATGCCCTTGCTTTATTCCACACTAATCCACATCTCCCTGTCTTTCTGAGTGGCTGTTGCAACTTGTCTGTCTGTCGAGGTCTCCCAACAAATCTGGCAGCCCAGTTTGTCTTAGGAGACTGGGCAGTGGCACGGCACAGCTGGGCTTGGTGCTCAACTTTATGGAGGTGCCGTGGCTGACTTGGTGCAGTCCCAGGCTAGCAGTGAAGTGTCATTTGAGTTAGGAAGCTGAGCAGAGAATAGCCCCCAAGGGAAACATGTTTCTTTGAGAGCGCAGAATGATGTGGATTGCTGTGAATGTAACGCCCACACACAAGTAATCCATGCAGAAGGCAGGAGGTGCAGGACATACTCCTCATCTTGGTGTGTCTTGTCTAGCTGTGTGCTAGACAATGCAGTGCCCTCCGAGATTCCCCAAAAAGCACAGCAGAAGACAGAACATCACTTGTCTTTTAGGCAGGCAGTGAATATACTGCTGAAGTTTGGGTAATGGGCAGCAGCTGCCCAGCAGAAAGAGAACAGGCTAATGTCTCTGCCTGGCTCCTCCTCAGCTCCTACTGAGAAGTGCAGCCAGTGAACTAGCACTTGATTTACAGTGTCTAAATCCATTCCACAGAGCACCTCTGAAACCATGGGAATCATCTGAGTGAGGGTTTGCTTGTTAGTCGAAACAGCCTTTGTAGTATTTTGCAGAGAGCAGTTGTGCATGTTTATGACCTCATTTGCTAGAGGCCTACGCAAGTGTAGGAATAGTTGATATCCAGTAATAAACATCATTGAACAGTGACAACACACAATGTGACTCTGTGGACACCTTCTTGGAGCCTAGTGAACTTCCTCTATTAATAATGTATTGATATCTATATGTGTGTGTGTCTTTGATAGGAAGGTGAAAGCATCCCAGAGCTGAGATGGGGTTCATTCTGGCATGGTATCTTCCTAGTCTTACTGACTTAATTGGCTTGTGGTTGTTTTCATTTTCTTCCAAGAGCACTGGTTTAATGGCTCTGCTGTACTGCTCACCTGCAGTGTGCAAGGAAGCAAGAAGTAGAAGATAAATGAAAAATTTGCCTTTAAATTGCATTATAGATTGAAGCAAATCAGTTTTGCTTGTTCTAGTGAGCCCACTATCCCTGAAATCCCACAGCTTCTGTTCAGCAGTCTTACTTAGGGAGAGGACTTTCTCTTCACCTTGTGTAGGTTAATTACAACAACAAGAAATGTTGTTTCTGACAGGAAACCAGCTTTCCTCAACCTCTCATTCAGTTCTAGTTACAAGGATCCATTTAGTCTGTTTCCCATTTCAGCACTTGAAAGCAGGATCAGAGAGGTGGCCTTGGATTAGACAGGGACTCAGGAGAGGATGGGGGCCGATGGGCTGATGCAGGCTGCCAGCAGAGACTGTTGTGTGGGACGTCCCTGTGGGAGGACTGTATCTCAGTGCTAATGGAGTATCTCTGCAGACTGCACTTTGGTATTTTCTGGAATTTTCACATAGATCGTTCCTTGGAGCTAGATGGGAAAATAGTACAGTATTTCAAAATAGCTGGCCCCTGGGAGATGAGACTCCCCCAGCATGAATTATTAAAGCTCAGAGACTGTTCAGAAAAGTCAACATGAACCCGTGCATGGGGAAGAAGGAGTCTCCTGGAGACAGCCCTTAGGTCCCTTGGAAGTTTCTCACATGTGGCAGAGCATGCTCAAAGCAGCAGCTCTCTGATGGGATGAGATGCAGAGATTCACATACACTGTATCCCCAGGGCTCCCTCTTCATTTAGCCACTAGCTTTCAGTCCAAATGATCCTACAGCATTGGTCTGGAATAATAAAGAGCAAAAAAGTGATCTGGTGGTGGCTTCCTATGTAAAGTCACTCATGCTCTTTGGGGCCAGCTCCTGGCTACCAAAAGATGATAGATACAGGGAAATTTCTGAGGACGTCTCTTAATTTTATTCAGTCTTACAACTAAAAGCCTTCCTTTGTCATAGATAATCTGTATGTCCCTTCCAGGTATTAATGAATGCTCTATGAACAATGGTGGTTGCTCACACATATGCAAAGACTTGAAGATTGGTTATGAATGTGAATGCCCACCCGGATACAAGCTTCTGGATAAAAAAACGTGTGGAGGTAATTTACATGCAAACAGCAGTCCCTTGTGTTTCACCATAGAGAGACGTGATTATATTCACTTCAGCGTTGCTCCATCACAGATGGTTTGATTTCAAGTTATTGATGGGTTTCAAACACTCCTTTCAGACATAGATGAATGTGAGAATCCAGACGCTTGTAGCCAGATCTGCATTAATTACAAGGGGGACTACAAATGCGAGTGCTACGAGGGATATGAGATGGACACCCTATCCAAGAACTGCAAAGCTGTAGGTAAGATGATGCCACAGGCACTTAAACTCTGCTTGCTCAACATCACAACTCCAATACGAAAACATGCTTGCAGGGCTGAGGCTAGGGGAACAGAAACAAAAGGAACCTAGCAAAGCAAGCAAGCAAAGACATTTCATATTGAGCAGCACAGAACTGCTGCAGTGATAGCAGATGCGTCTCTAGGCAAGAACTACTGATCATGCAGATCAGAATATTTTAACAGTGTACAGAGCAAGATTACAGTCACTAGTTGGCTGTTTGAAGCTGAAACTAGAAAAGAAAGTCTCTTGACAGGTGTTATTGAAAACAGTGCAGCAAAAACATTTAGTGGTAATAGTATTAAAAGGAAGAAAACATCCCAATTAAAGCACGGTAGGTTAGCCACCTCTCCATCCTTCCAGCCTCTTACACAAATACCAGCATGAACAGCAGCAGTTTGCTTGACCTTGTTGCAAAAATGAATGTTAATGTCAGAGGGATAGAACGTTGAATTGTGCAAGACTGACCATTAGCCATGCTGTGGGTTTCTTTAATGGAAATAGTGGCTCTCTTGGGGAAAGGCGAGTTACCTGCAATGCAAAATTGCTTCTCTAGTGTTATCCTGCACATCAATGTGGCCTCTTTCTTCCCAGGTTCTATATGGTATGCACAGTGTCCTGCTGTCCTCATAGTCTTAGTCTCACACCTGCAGTGAGTTAGAACTGACCCAAATCGTGGAACACTGATCTGCTTATTGGTTAGAAAATTCTGTTGTGCCCAAGAGCCTGTGCTGGGAGCCCTGCAGCATGACGTATTCCAGAGCTACAACTTTGTCCCAGCTCTTCCCTTTCAGTATCATGTTTCTCAGTCCCCTTTTGTCCTTCCCAGTGGAAGGACACTCTTTGCTAGGATCTTCTACAGGCCACTGTTGGAGACAAACCAGTCTAACCTGCTAAAGCTCGTTCTGAGACTCCCGTCCTGTCCCTACCTCAAAAAGGGAGGTGCAAAAAGACCAAACTAAAGCTTTAGCTTTTTGACTTGCAGCTTTTAGTGATACTTAAGAACACAGAGAATCACATGCTCTGCTACTTGCAGAGGGCGAGGATGTGTACCTCCTGGTCTGAGCCTAGAGACGTAGGTGTCTGCCTCCTACGGTAGGAGACTGGCCTCCGTGCGGCCCACTGTTTATAACCTTGGAGGCTAAGGTGCTGGCTGTGGTCTTCTAAGCAAAATAACTGTTGGGTTTCTATGTGTCCTGCTCTCCTGTCTTTTGGAAAATTCAGGTCAACTTTATGCTTCTTGAGAGGCTGTGGCCTTGGCTGGCCTGAGATCACTACTGCAGTAGCAGTATCACCAGCACCCAGGCTGCAAGCTCTGGCCCCACAAAAAAAGAGACGTGAACTGCCAGAGCCCAAATGTTTGGGTGGACTGTGTAAGTTCTGCATGTACATGACAGTCTAAAATTCCTCCCTGGTAACCAGTCCTGGCTTTGCTGGATTCAATGTGGCTCTATCATGCCTCAAGTCTGGCTGCCTCCCTTCCCTCCAGCCAGCCCAGAGGGCTGTCTCTTCCTTGTCCTGGCCATGAGTCGACAAAATCTAGACCGTGTAGTTTTTATCTAAAATGTATAATTGAAAGTGAGGACATTCCCCAGAGTTTTGCTTGTGGCTTAGCAGAATGGGCAGACCGAGAGCCAGTGTGCATCTAGTGACCACAGAGGTACTGCGGTCCTCCATGTCTGCGTGTGATAGCTCTGTCTCTGGAAGCTGTTTACACTTGCTGCTGGTGTGGTATAAAGCTTCCTCACAAAGCAGTAAGTATCAGTGACTGGTAGTTCTGTTGTTGTTTGAGAAATGAAAGCTGAATCCAGCTCTTGGGTCAGCTGCTAAAATGATAAATGCACTGATTTTCTGTGGTAGGCAAGAGCCCATACCTGATCTTCACCAATCGCCATGAGGTCCGTAAGATAGACCTGGTGAAAAGGGATTACTCTCGCATCATCCCCATGCTGAAGAATGTCGTGGCACTGGACGTGGAGGTGTCAACAAACAGAATATATTGGTGTGATTTGTTCTATCGAAAAATCTACAGGTAAGGGGGAAGAGAAGATGTGTGTTTTGGTACCTTTGCAAAGCTATGATTCAATCTGTACCCCTTAAGGACAATCTGCAGAGAACTATGTAGGGTATAGTGAACCTGAGGGCTTTTCTTCCCTTACTGGATTATCTGTTGTGGCCCAGACTTTGTAAGCTTTTTTTTAGGAACTGATAAAGAAATCGAGGGCTCGTGCAGTTATCTGGTTTGATACTACAGGAAGGCTTTTCGTCAATAATAGATCCTGCTGCATTTGTGCAATTACACCTAGACTCTTGTTTACTGCATCATAATGCTAAGCGATGCTGCATGAGACTGCTGCTGTGCTGTGTGCTTGCTGTACGTGAAACCACAAAGGACCTACCATCTGAAAGCACAAAGGCAGCAAATGGTGGGAGCAAGGAGGTAGCAACACAGATACTAGCTGCCCACTGTAGTCTCTGGTAGACTGGATTTAAATTCACAGCACTTGACCACAGTACACATTTGGTAATTCTCATTCTCTCTCCTCCTTCAGTTGTTTTTATGGCATCCATCACAGCATTATGTACCAGGGCTTGTGAGTGTGCCTAGTCGAAAATGCATTTAATTTATGCGCTTAAAATCCCCCAAGTATATTCTGATTTGCATAGCTATTGCACCCTATTGCAGCTTCTACAGTGATTTGTTCTGGATTTTAGCTAATGATCAGGCAAAGGTTGATTGGTTTTGGTGTGTGGGAGCCAAGCCAGGGTTTCTGCAGGCTGTGGTAGCTCCCATGCCATTGGCAGGGAAATTTGCCCAGGCTGTGCTGAGTATTAAGCACTGAAGTAACCAGGCAGGTATGCTGAGCAGGCCTGTGGGGCTCTGAAAATGGGGAGATGGTTCAGAAGAAAACTGGCTGCTTTCACTGTGTCTGATTCTGTAGGCACAAGCAACGGTGGGTAAGGGCTTTGTATTCACACCCAAAGAATTATTCAAGACACACTGCTCCTTCTGCAGCGCTCTGACAGTGAATGTCCTGGGGCACTGGGGGCCACTGAACAGTGTTCATACCCTGAACATGGCTATACCAAGCCTTTTTCCAAACAGCAGAATGTTTCTCTTTCTTACTCCTGCTTGCATAAGTTTCATTCTAAGTCCCACCTTTTCTGCAGAGCAAGCTGTGCAATTATAACTTCTTAACAGTTAATGTTCCTGTTTAAGATACTGCTACTATCACTAATATCAAACACTTCTAAACAAAAGGCCACCATGTCCTTGCAGCAGAGAGCAGGACTCCACCTGCAGGAGTCCTCTGGGGAAAAGCAGTCTATAGTTGAGAGGCTATCGCAAGGTGGAAACTATGGTACAAGAGGTATTTGCTGGCAAGAGATCCCATCTTTCTTAATGCTTACCTCACTTGCCCTTCCAGATCCTCTCCTATTGAGGTGATGTCCCCTTTGGGGTGTCAGAAGATCTTGTACACTATTTAGTTATTGGGACAATTGAAATGTCACCTGTATTTCAGCCCTCCCATTCTGAAAGCTGCAGGAGCCTCTCTTGGTTTCCCCACCAGTGCAGCGAGTCACGTTGAGGGTACAGCGCAGCAGCTCACCGCAGTGGTGGACGGGAAGTACTTGAACATGACTGTTTCACTGGGGAGGAATTAACTGACCTGGAGTTGTGTAGTTAGAACATGTAGTGCTTGTCAGACAGAAACAACAGAGTCTTGGGAACATTGTCAGATGCCCTGCAGAACCTCGATGATACCATTCATTTGGTGTTGGGTCAGAGAGACACCAAAACCATTCCTTGTAGTGAAGATGCAGTGGCGTGCTGTTAATCCAGGCTGACTCTGCATAGCCATTCCAGCCTGGGCCGCAGACCATAAAACAGTGTCAAGTATTCCTGGTTTTAGACATTTGTTTCTAAGTCTCTAATCTGATACTTGAGAGCTCAGCTCCTGTACGACTTATCTTCTCATTCTATGACCAAAGGCAGGATGGCCAGTGAACAGGAGATTGAAACCATCCTGCAGTTTCAAATGGTCAGGGGGCAGGGCAGAAACTTTCTGCTGTTTTGTAACTTAAAATTTTAAGATGTACCAAGTTACTCTAAGAGCCAGACCAAGCTCTTAGAAACACTGATGCAAACTCAGAATAACTCCATTTCAGTTCACTCAGTGCAATTGATATTGGTGCAGGGGCAACAGAGCAGAATCAGCCTGTGTGCTTGTAGGAGCAATGTTGAGTTACTTATGAAACATCCATGTGGAGTTTGCTGCCTTTCATTAGTGTTTTGAAAGATTTTGAGGCTGCCACTGATGTTTAGTGAACATTTTCTTTGTATCTAACGAGATCACTTGCTAAATTAGTACAGCTCCATGAATTCCTTTGATGAATTGTAATTAGTTGCACAGGTCCTAATTCTGCAATACAGTTAAGCATGTTTATTTGCATGCTAAGTTCAACTTTGTTCAGCAGAGCACTGGAGATTGTATTTCTAATGTCCATAAATCCCATGAATGGATGCTATTGAAGTTGACATGCCTGAAGTAAAATGTTTTGCTGAATCATGCAGTTATAGCAGGAAGAAGGTAGAAAAATAAAATGACAGTTTCCTGTTCTGGAAATGCTTGCCATCCAGATATAGGGAAATAAGAACGAGTTGTAGGAGAAAGCAGAATGTTGCACCATGCAGCCATAAGGGTTTCTATGTCAATCATGCTGCCACGTGTACTTTCTTTCCGTGGGGTTGCAGTGGTGCTACCTGGCCTTCAGCTGTTGGAGGTCCAACCCCAAGCACATGTGCACGGCCCCCTCTATGCCGTGTGTCAGTCCAGTGATGAGTCCTGTCTTTGCAGTGCCTACATAGACAAAGCAAGTGACACAGCTGAGCAGGTGATTTTGATAGACAGCCAGCTGAACTCTCCTGAAGGACTGGCAATAGACTGGGTTCATAAGAATATCTACTGGACGGATTCTGGAAACAAGACCATCTCAGTGGCCACTGCAGATGGAAGCAGGAGGAGGACACTTTTCAACAGTGACCTCAGTGAGCCAAGAGCCATTGCTGTTGATCCCACACGGAGGTAGGTGTAATGACCACGAGCACTCCCTTTGCCAACAGAGCAAAGTCTCTTTCTCCAGTCTTCTTTCTGCTTCTCTTACAAACTTGTGGGTGGTTCTCATCAAGAGTTCAGATGCCCTTTAAGATAGATACATCCACTGAACTTAAATGGGATTGCTGAGATGGTTCAACTAACTCTTCGCAAGGCCACTGCTGTTAAAGAAAGTTCTGAAAATAATGGTCAGGTCATGTGTTCGATGGGCTTGAGCTGGTCCAGACACATAGGTTGTGCTGGGAAATGAAGTAGTCTGTCTGAGGTGTATGGGCTGCTTGGATAAATGAAGTCCTCATACCTAGCAGACATACCAGGAGATAGTTTGCGTGGGGTTACTACGGTGAGATTTTGCATTCTGGTGCAAGTTTTGTGGCAGAGGACCCTGTGGGACAGTATGTGGCTCCACTAGGTGCATTATCAGAATTAACTGAAGTGGCTGAGGGGCTCCTCCTACTCCGATTAGCAGTGCAGATTTCTTACACTAGAGTCCAATTTACTGTTTTCTTGCATCTACCTCTTTCAGGTTCATGTACTGGTCCGACTGGGGAGACAAAGCTAAGATCGAGAAAGCTGGCCTGAATGGCATGGGGCGGCAAGTGCTGGTGACTGACAACATTGAGTGGCCAAATGGCATCACACTTGGTAGGTGCCCAGGTTAGAGCTATAGCATCCGCTATGGCTGATGTAAATTTATTTTTATTGTTAAATAGGAAAACAAAACTGTAAGCGCGCAAAGGCACCTCACACAAAAATCCTGGAAATACTTACTGCTCACCAACACGAGCAATTTTATTTCAGAGCAAGCATAGGCAGTAAGTCTTGCCACAGTCAGAACCTCATGCTACAGGAGCTTTTAGGTTGCTTTTAGGTGTGCCTTAAGGCAAAGGGAAGTTTCGGGGGACGATGCAGAGCTGCAACAACCCTTTGGAAGTCCAGGAAAAATCAGAGTCCTTGGTGCTAGTGTCTCTGGACTTGGACCTGTCTTGGAAGCAGTGTCAAGATACTTCATTGCACTGATTAATGCACGGTATGTCAAGGAAAGAGACACAGCCTGCAGAGCCCGTTCCCCATCGACATGCCTGCCTAGCTGCTCTGGGTGGGGGTAGTGAGATGGAACCCATCTTGGCCCGTATCCTGCATCCTGCTGGCACACAGAGGGCTGCGGTCGTTCTTGCAGCCACACCAAGTTGCAGGAGTGGAAAGGAGGTTTCCTGCTCCCTTGGGGCAGCAGGGGACAGCCTCTTCTGGAGTTACAGCCATATGTGTAGAATGCCATGCAGATGTGAAGTTCTCTGCTTGGTTTTATATTTGAAAATTCTGGCCATGACAAGGACGTAGGAGAAAATGCTGCTACGATTGCATAGGGCTGAAGTGCTACTGCTGTGAACAAATAATGTTATCCTTTAGTAATTAAGAAATTAATTAATGACTTGTTTAATTACAGAACTTGTTTTGCGTTGGCACTCATCCACTTGCATTCTGTTTAGTGAATCTCATCCAAAATGGGTGAATTTGCTC
The DNA here is from genome assembly GCF_947461875.1 of Haliaeetus albicilla. Lineage (NCBI taxonomy): Eukaryota > Metazoa > Chordata > Aves > Accipitriformes > Accipitridae > Haliaeetus > Haliaeetus albicilla. The sequence goes on from NC_091490.1 coordinate 6,909,382, forward strand.
CAGGAAGAGAAATGCAGTGCTTAGCATTCTAAATAACATTGGATCCTTCCCTCCCACTCTTACCTGCACCCTCCCCAAAACCTGGCTGGTTGTAGTAGGAGTGTCCCCACCACCACTATTCCCCCAGCCTGCTGCACAAGAAGGGTTTCTGGACCGAGGATTCTTCTTCACTGAAAATGCATAAATCGCACAGCTCCTTCAGAGAGGCATTTCATTTTAATCACGGTTGTTCTCCAGCAAGAGGCTAAGGACTGAATAGCCTTGAAATGGAGGAAGCTTCTCACTCAGGCACTGATGGATTGACTCTGGGAAGCCCAAACTGCTGCTGGCCTGCTCCTCCTGGTAACAAAAGAACCTCATTGTACAAAGCTATCAGTCAGACATTACACACACACACACCAGAATGTTACTCCTTTTTAATCTTATTTATAGGGTCTTATCCCAGCATATCTGGGCACTGATTCAAAATCAGAACTAGTGTTAAAAAAAAAAAAAGGCCCAATAATAAAGAGATTAGTCATGCTGCCAGCAGGAAAAACATGCTGGGAAAGAGAAAAAGAGTTGCAGGAGATGTGTGTAATTTTGCTTCATTGTGTTTCACTTCTCAGATTTGCTGAATCAGCGTCTCTACTGGGTAGACTCCAAATTGCATTCACTGTCCTGCATTGATTTCAATGGCAGCAACAGAAAAGTTCTGATCTCTTCTGTTGATGATCTGAGCCATCCTTTTGGCTTAGCAGTGTTTGAGGTAAGAGTCGAAAACGGATGCGGAACAGACTGGAGACTGCAAGAGGTCTCAGAGGTCTTGATTAAAAGCTCTGCCTTTTGCATAGCACAGAAAGCTCAGCAAGGGTGTTCGCTGCTATAGAAACCGATTAACCTGGTGTGGGTTCAGCGGGGAAAATTGTTTTCTAAAGCCCTTAATCAGGAGCAATGCATTGTCTCATGCTTTTCCCTAATGTAGTATCAGTGCATCCATGAGGGGTAGGTGGTGCCCACCGTAATACCTCCCACAGAATTGGCACATGGGTAATGGCTTTTCCTTGATTTGAATTGAGCCAACTGTCCATACAAAGGCCAAAACTATTAGCAAGGGAAGGGAGAAGCCACTTACTGTGATCAGCAGGTGGGACAACCATTCACTCAGTGACACTGCAACATGGCTCTCATCTTTTGAAATTCAGACTTTGAGGGGAGCTGCGTGGGCTCAGAGCAGCCACTGGGCCTGCAGTGGAACACTGCTGCTCATAGCAGCTTTGTTTCACACCATTTTTGCATACCTGTGTTGCATTTTCTGGTGCCAGCAGAACCCTCAGGGGAGGACAGCCCCTTAAATTTTGCTGCATTGGCTAGTTGTTTCTGTTGTCCATCCCAGCATCTGCAGAAGTATCCTCAGAAATGTCTTCACCTCTCAGGAGTCGCAAGGCTTCAGCTGGGAGTATCTGTGCTGGCAAGGCACTGGCAGGGCTCCCCCTGCAGTCACTGTGCTCCAGTGCCTTGCCGAGGTTGGGGACTTAGCATTAAAAAGGTGCTTGTTCACCTAGTTGTGAACGGGTCAGGTGATTAATTCTCTTTCAGGCTGAACTGCTCTAGTTAAGAGACACAAACCCTGCCACACGTTAGAGAAACTCCCCTGTCCCCAAAATTACAGCTCTGCTACAAAGACATAAGCCTGTTTTTACAAAGGCTTCCAACTCCTACTTAAGTATGTTCCACTGAAAACCCAGTTAGTCTTGTAAATTCAGTATTCTTGTACCATTCAGCGTCACACTGTAGCCTCGCTAAAAGCAATGCAGTAATTAATTAAATAGTACAGTGTGGACCCTCAAATGTCATCAGGGAAGAACTAAGACCTGCTGAGATCTGCAGAAATTACTACATAAATGGGCATCCGCATTTCTGCCATTAGTTTATACAGAGCTATCCAGTGGCAGGGCCCCGGCTTCCTTGCAGTTTGTAACTCGTGCTTAAGATCTAAAGCATGTGTTCGAAACTGCGTTCCCCATCCTCTCTCAGGAGTACTCCAGGGGGATGGAAGACATAATTCAGATCCCTGCTTTGCCTGGGTGGAAGCAGAGAGACAATCCAGCTCTTCTGCTCTTCCTCCCGTTAGAGGATTGACAAGTATCACTAGCCTGGGGCACTGAAGTCTTTTCTGTTGTAGCTCAGCTCCTCTCTGAGATTATTTAAATGATTATGGGAACAAAAGCTTCAACTTCAGCACCTCACTCTAGGTAAGCTATAGCAGAGAAAGGTGTCTGGTTGGCTCCTTGTTGAAGGTGTGTCTCGGCCTCCTTTCTTTTCATTTCATTTAACTAGGTTGGCTTTTGACTCAGCAAAATGCTCTTCCTTAAAACCCTTATTCCTCCTGTCCAATGTGTGTGATATCTAGGCATCTAATTTTGGGCACAGGTTTCCCCAAGACTTTGCTGCTCTTCAGTTTTATGCTCATCAGTAGTGTTTGGAAGGATCTCTTGGGTTATTTAACCTCTGTACACCCTTCCTTATCTGAATGGCTGGTTAGAATAACAGACAACCCTTTTGCTTTTGATAATTTGCCCTTCTTCTCCAACAATGTGGCTTTCCTTACTGAAATACATGTGTGTGTTAGCAGGCAGCAGCATACGTAGCTGACCAAGCAACTAAATACTGTCTGATAACTGCAATTCCTGTGTACCTCCTTGACCAGTTATTTTGCATCTTCAATCATAGTATGCCATGCAAAAGATATTAATAAAAAAGAGAAATAGATACTCATCTTCCAGGTATGCTCTATTCACTGGCCTCTTCATAGATACCTGTTTAATGCAGGTCTTATCTTTGGAAAGGAGAAAAAAAATAAGCCGAGAGAACCAAAGTTTCTAGTACAGTCCTTTGGTTATGCTCGTGATCCACCCTGTCTTTTTTTTTAAAAAAAAAAAAAAGGTTCAGAAACAGAATGGATGCAACTCTTCTGTACTCCACCAAATTTCTCATCTCAGTCTCGCAGCTACTCAAAATTTCTAAGCACTTGATAAATACGTAGGATTGCTGTGCTTTTGAACATTAGAAATGACCAGAAAAAAAAAAAAAGGGGCAAAAAGCTGCAGATAGAAGTAGCACAAACCAAAAGTGCCCCAAGGTAGGAACACAGTGCATTGACTTTGTGACTACTGGAGTATAATCCAACTTGAGTTGGATTTGAGCAGGGCCAGGTCAGAAATCCTGTGCATTTCTTGCAGGACAGAGTGTTCTGGACTGACCTGGAGAATGAAGCAATCTTCAGCGCAAACAGGCTGAATGGCTTGGACATCTCCGTTTTGGCAGAAAATCTCAATAATCCTCATGACATTGTGGTATTTCATGAACTAAAGCAGCCCAAAGGTAAGACATGTCCTCAGGGTATCACAGCCCTAAATCAGGTTTATTTGAACTAGTAAATGAAATGCTTCCCGATGGTTCTTGATGAGAGAGAAGGCACAGGTAATAATGTGAAATCAATGCCTAATGTTTGAAGTTCCTGCATAATTAATTCAGCTGCATTTATTGAAAAGTCTGCAATTTGTTAATAGCTGTTTAATTAGCATCTTTGATAACAGTGAGTTACTGTCGTCACTGCGCTGCTTGCCATTCATTATGTATTTGGGCAGGTTTTATAGTAGTGTGTTTCACTCTACTCCAAACTGTAAAGATGCTTCAGCAGCCCAATTAATTGAGGTAGGGAGTGGAAGGGAGTTTTCTTAGAGGACCTGATCCTTCTTTGCCAAGAACAATAAATAAATAAATAGAAAAATAACTTGTCTTCTTCCATCCTTGAACAGCTCCAGATTCCTGTGAGCTCAGCCCCCAACCAAATGGAGGCTGTGAGTATTTGTGTCTTCCTGCACCTCAGATCTCTCCCCATTCTCCCAAGTATACATGTGCCTGTCCTGACAATATGTGGCTGGGTCCTGACATGAAAAAATGCTACAAAGGTAAATACAATCACATCACTGTTTTGCTATTCCAACAAAATCATACTTAGAGTAAATATATTTCCTGATGGTGGAACACACTAGCTTTTGAATTCTGCTACTTGCTGCCTTCTGAACACAGCATTGTGTGTCCTTTGTTGAAAGCACAACCAGAAAAAGATACAGCAGGAAGATGAAAAAAGGGATAAGGCCCAGCACTAAAAGTGTGAATGGTCAGTAAATCGTTAAAATTTGCCATGTTATTGCCCTATAGATACTAGATCTGGATGGGCCACAGTCATTGCTGATAATATCCTGAAGAGATGAGTGGTTTCAATGTAGTTTTCCCTAACATGCAAATAGTTCTTGGTACAAATTCAGTATCTTCTGAGGTACTGAAAAAACCTGCAAGTTTCTGAACTTCTTAACTACCTTCCACCCAGAGTGCTTTATTACTATTAATAAATTAAGTTTGACTTCAGGAAATAATTTCTGTAGCTTTAGGCAGAGAACTATTGATAGTCTAACTACCTGATAAATAGAACTGGAATTTGGTTTCTGCTTCTCGTCCATGCACATAACAGTCCCCAGATTTATATCACCATTTGTGATTTGCTTTGTGTACTTACTTTAACCAAATTTCATTGTTGCTCTTGCTTTTCAGATCTTCCAACTACTTCAACTACTGTACTGGTTTCTACAACCGGAGCATCCCATACTGCTGGTACCACAACCATCGCAACTGTACTTGGCAGTGCCAATACCACCACTGAAGTCGCCCCCAAAGCTGTATCAGAAGCAACGATTACCACCCCAAGTTTTCATTTACCTTCTACCACATCCATCCTGATAGATTCTGAGATGACCACTGGAAACAGCAATTTATCACAGCACTGTAAGAGAATGAGATTCCTCTTTTCTTTTTCTATATATACCATATCACAAAAACTCATGCACTGGTGGGAGACCCGACTTAACATCTGAGTTATAAACAGGTCAGATGCAGGCACATCCTGTTGCATAGTGGGAGACATCAGGTACTCTTTCCGCAGACATCTGTGTACGATTGCTGATGTGATTCTAGTTGCTCAGGCTGTTAAGGAACTTGTATCAGGTTTTCATCCAACACACATGAAACAGGCTCTAGAGATGATGCCCTGAGAGTTCATACTAGTCCTTGCCCTGTGCCTAATACTAGTCCATCCCAGCTTCAGTGCTGTTCGTAATATGGATGATTCTACAGGCGCTTCACCTGTTTTAACTGTTTAATTATTGTGTGATCCAGCACAAGTTGTGGGTGAAAAATGCCTCCTGTCCAGCTCTAGCCCTACTGGATGTTTGGAATTACAACAGCCCAAGACAAGCTGTATCCGTTTCGTGTGGCTGTGCTTTGCATGTTAATGTGGCCTGATCCATGACATATGTTTGAAGTTTTGCAGTACATACCAGCAAAGTATCCCAATGGAGAACACTAATAGGCTCTCCTCAAGTTCACCCTACATAATGAGTGAGTAATGAAACACCAATCTACCATCTCAGTGCTAAGGTAAAGCAGAAAATCTGAACTGCTTTTCCAAAAAAAAAAAAAAAAAATCATTCCAGTCCAGAGAGAAGACTTTATTTACTCTTCAGGACCGTCATTCAAGACCTCAAACAGATCTAGGTTGCTTTAAAAACAGTAAAATACTTTTTCCCCCCCCCCAAAATGATTCACTGAGCAGAATAGACAGTTTGCATCGCATCTGGAAACAAAAAAAACCCCATCCCTGTTTGACTAGGGTGCCTAGTTGTAGGAATAGTGATACAGAGCACACTGTACTGCATGGGGGAAAGCCAAATCCAATTTCTGAAATTCAGTCTTGTAAGTTCTTTTTGTGCAAATTTCTTTCAAATGCAATAATTAACTTTTTCATAAGCCATGGAAGCAAGGTGCTTTAATTGTCCACATTTGACATAGTCTGGCTTATTATTAAGTAACTATGTAATAGAACAACCTGCCACAGGGAAGTATTTAAAAGGATAAATTGCCTTTTAAGTTCCATGAATTGGTGTATCAAAAGACAAACTACAGTTAGTTCCTTCTCTCTCAGTTCCTGATATTTTAGCAAAAATAAATTTTCTGTGATGATCCCCTATTATAACAGCTTAGAGCAAACTTTTTAAGTATATAACTTGAAATGCATATCGATTTTTTTTTTAATTAATTATTTATTTAAATTTTATATTTTTCCCTATAATTGGGTTTTTTTTTCTCTTGTGTCATGGTTTAACCCCAGCCAGCAACTAAGCACCACGCAGCTGCTCACTCACTCCCCCCACTTCCCCCAGTGGGATGGGGGAGACAATTGAGGGGAAAAAAACAAAGTAAAACTCATGGGTTGAGATAAGAACAGTTTAATAGAACAGAAAAGAAGAAACTAATAATAATAACAACACCACCACTAATAAAAATACAATAGTAATAATAAAAGCATTGGAATTACAAGTGATGCACAATGCAATTACTCACCACCTGCCAACTGATGCCCTGTTAGTCCCTGAGTGGTGATCCCTGCCCCCCCCTCCTCCCAGTTTGTATACTGGGCATGACATCACATGGTATGGAATATTGCTTTGGCCACTTGGGTCAGCTGTCCTGGCTGTGTCCCCTCCCAACTTCTTGTGCCCCTCCAGCCTTCTCGCTGGCTGCGCATGAGAAGCTGAAAAGTCCTTGACTTTAGACTAAACACTACTTAGCAACAACTGAAAACATCAGTGTGTTATCAACATTAGTCTCATACCAAACTCAAAAACATAGCACTGTACCAGCTACTAGGAAGACTATTAACTCTATCCCAGCTGAAACCAGGATATCTTGTCAATACAATACCAAGTTTTGGGGTCATTCTTGCATGCTGAGTCAGACTGCAGCAATGAGTAGCAATGAGTGATATATGTGTTGACTAACTAACTCCTTAACTGTAAATAAAAAAAAAAAAAATGAACAAGAAAAGCTGTGCAGATGGCTTTGAACTACATTCTTTTTCTGACAGCTCAATAAATCGTTAATTGTGTCAGTACTAGAAACTGTTCTACTGTGGATTTGTAAGAGCTCTATTCACCATCCCCTGATCCTGAGTTTTTCAAAACTGGCCTCTGTTTTGTGCTTGAAAATTTGAGGCACAAGTACAGTCACTTACTCATTTTTGGTTAGAGCTTCTCTATCTGGTAACACTGTACTGAGCGCTGCCCTTAACTGGCCACAACTCTCCTGGTGTGTAGTTTGCAGTCCTGCGAGGGCAGTAGCACTTCCTGGCCAGGCTGTTTATCGTTCCTAAGAAGAAACAACTCAGCCCAGACTCGTTTGTATATGCTTTTTATATTCTCTGTAATAATTTCATTACAAAACTTTTTGTAAACTCTTTGATTACAAAAGCTTTCTGATGGGCAGAACAATGTGTTTACAAACACAAAACATTCTTCAGATGTGGCTTTAAAACCAGCAAATGAGTTAAATGATGAGAATTACTTCTGTAATTACAGATGCAAATAACAACCAAGGCTTTGATTCAACTGTGACAGCAGCCGTTATTGGAATTGTCATTCCTGTCGGTAAGCTGATTTGATTTAACCTTTGAAGGAGATCATACCAAAATGCTAGTGTAAATACACCCTTCCGATTTTCAGGGTTGAGGGTGGGAAAGAGTACAGAAACTGTTGAAATGGGGGAAAAGTAGCCTGGCTTTGAGAAAATTGTACAAGGATGGATATCTACATGGGAACATCCCAGCAGATTCATGCCTGGCTAACAGCCCTTTCTTTCCCCTTTCCTCAGTGGTCATTGGCTTGCTGTGCATGGGGGGATACCTCATCTGGAGAAACTGGAAACGGAAGAATACTAAAAGTATGAATTTTGATAATCCAGTGTATAGGAAGACAACAGAAGAGGAAGATGAAGATGAAATCCACATTGGGCGGACTGCCCAAATTGGACATGTCTACCCAGCAGTAAGTATGTGAGGAAGGTGCTGACAGAGAAGATTGATTTTGTTGGGAGTTTAATCGGCTGGCGATAATTCTGTATCTAGTGTTGGTTATTTGCCCTATAGTGACAAAACCCAGAACTTCTTTAATAATCATTGAATGGGCAGAAGCCTAAACTTCTAGGCAGCTCGTGCAGTTGTCCTAGAATATAGTTGTCTATGTAATAAGATATTCTGCTCAAATGCAGAGTAATTGTCCTGATCAATATACCTAGTAAACTAGCAAGTGTAAAGCTAGCTACCTCAAGAGCTCAACATGTGACTACAAACTAGGGAAAATATCTTCTCTGTACTATAACAGCGTAAAGAGTCAGACTCCTCACAAGGAGGAGTGAGTGAGGTTCTGTAAGAAGTTAAGGAAATTTGCCTTGGCAAGATTAAGCTTTACAAAAGGCACTCATTTTGATAACAAGTTCCATGTATGCAGAAGAGAGAGAATCTGTTCTGCATGGCCATTTGTCTGTGAAGGAGCCTCCTTCAAAGCAGCAGCCCTGGCACAATGAAGCACTGGCAGTTTTAACTGCATTGTATTTTTAGAAGAGAGCATATAAAGATCCATAAGTAATGAGTAAAGGCAATACAGCTTCTGTAGGCAGTCAAGCACATAGGTAATGCCCTATATTATCTAAAGATCCTGCTAAAGGTCACACCAGAGAAGGTGTCATCCCTTACAAGGAACTTTATCCAATACACAAGTGAAGTAAACTTTCCAACACCTCTTTAGTAACACCTGACCGAGCAACCCCATTTGGGGGAAAAAAATCAATACATAAAATAGATTTGTCACCAATACACTAGGGACAACAATGAGATTTTCGAGAAATACAAGTTAGCAACAGTATCACAAGTCACAAATTTTCTCAAGTGCGGGGTTTGTTTTTTCCTGTCACAGCGTGTAGCATTAAGCTTAGAAGATGACGGGTTGCCATGAGGATGAAGTTGCTGCTCCAAACAACACACTGAACAAATTTGCTTTGGATCACAGAACCTGCTTCTTCTTCTTGATCGTTATTTATGTTGCAGAAGGGTAACCACAAAGTTATAATGAACTGCAAACATCCAAAGGATGTGAGAGTTTTGTATGTATAATCTTTTATACACATTTTAACTTGTTGCACTACCCATTTGTGATAGTGAATAAGCGACAGCTGAGCTACTAACTCAATGTACATAACCAGCCAGGCTGAAGGTTCAGTAGCTATTGCTTTATTTTAAGACTATATTTATAGATATTTTGTAAATATGTTGAATATGCTTTGTGGCTATCCATCAACATAAGTAAAACAAATTCTGTACAGGCAGTTTAGAAATATTTATTAACAAAATCTGGATTATAAGATCTGTTCTGTAAATATAGTAGAGGGGTGAGAGTATTTATTTTTTGTATGTTTGGCTTGCTGTGCATAGATTATCTGTGTATATATCTATCTAGTCTAGATAGATATATAGGCATATAAATATATACATATATATAAAAATATATACATATATTTTAAAACTACTAGCCTACGTTTATGAAAGTTAGGGCTAATTGAATTTTTACAGGATGTTTGAGAAGTTTGCTTTGAAATCTAAAGACACTAAGTGAGAAAGAGCTGTTGGGTAAGATAGCTGACAAATGAAGCACTCCCTTAACAAACAGAGCTCCTGTTTTCCAAACTGGCTCATAAGGGTTGCTTTTACATTTTCTAGTCTGTCCAGAAAGATTCATCTGTAGTGCTTTTAACTGAAGAGCTATCGCTTACAGCATTTCAGTCAGGAGAAACTCCTACAGCGCCCAGTTTTTTTGTGTTGTATTGTTGCTTTTTACAGCTTGGTACAAATTTGATTTAGGTTTTTTGTTTGTTTCTAAATGTAAATCTAAATGCTTTTCCCCACTGGGAATCTTACACCTCTCAAATTAGCTTAGAATTAGCAGAAACAAAGATTTAGCCACATATTTCCATATACCCAAAGTGAGCACTCTCACCTAGCTCATCAGGAAAAAAGAAAACAAAAAACAGCACAATAACAGAAGTTAATTCCTTCCCTCCTTGCCCTTTTGCCCTACTGATACTGATTAAGAGCCCAAATTAGGGGATGCTGTGGAGCAGTGTCTTAATTCAGCATGTGTAGAATTCTTTTAAGCACAGCAGTTATCTTCCAAATTACTGCCAGTAGAACAACCTGCACCATGGTAGATCTCCCATACCACAGAGCACTAGGCAAGGAGGTTAAAAATTCACAGCCTTATCGATACCTTTGGCTGGGTCATCCTGCACCTTGCAGAAAAAACAGTGGGTTTTCTCATCATCTCATTCTAGAAGTTTCCCATGGAATTCTATGGGAAGTGAATACACTTACCTAGCATCTCTCTGAACTGTACCAAAACCTAGAGAAATCTTCCTCACGTTCTTCGTCAGTCCAAGCTTTTGTATTCAAGTGAGTAGAAGAAACTCAGCCTGAATAGGTTTGGGGCTTGCTTTTTTCTCCCCTTTCTTCCTTTTGTGTTTGTTTTTCTTTCTTTTAGAATAATTTCACAGTATAATATGAGCTGGAAGTTGATTCTTGACTAAGAAAAGGAAGAAAGTGTCTAAAGACCTAGTATGCATTACAAGCATAATACATACTCTCAAAATATTTCATGGCCTGCATAGACAATATATAAATAATGAAGCATCCTTCTATTCACATTCTAGATTTTAAGGCAGTAAAAAATGATTGAGATATCCAGTTATTGTTTTAAGGTATGAAGCTCTGTTTCTACAAATCCATGCACTGTGTGCATGAAGAAAAAAAAACTGAGAAAAGGCTGTATGTGGTAACACTGTAACTAACAGACAAATGTAAATATATTTGAAAGTTCTACAGTTTTGATACTTTTTTAAGAACACATACACACAAACAAACCTGTATAAACCATGTATAAAAGGCTGCAGGTTTTTTTTCAAACCATTGTAAATGAACTCAATGTGCAGTGCTGATTTCAACCTTTACAGATTTATAACTACTGAGAAGTCAGACACCAAATTTGTTTTTTAAGAAATTAATTATTTTAAATAATGATTCAGATTGTTAGGATGATGTTTAACATAGTAATCATTTCTGATCTCTGTCTTGTCATATTGAAGTTCTGTTAGAGTAAGTTCTTGCTTGGTGCCTTTTGTGTTTCAGTTTTTACGTTGCAGACAAAAGGACCAGGGAGGGGTGGGGGAGGGAACTGCTCTGTGTAACACTTGCTGTACTTACATCAATAAGGATTACTGAAAACCAAATGAACACATTTGTAAAACAGTGCACTGTTTCTATAGAAAGATTAAATTTTTTTATCTGGGACTACTGAACTAATTACTTTATAGTGCCTAAAATGCTGTCCTAGAGCTGGGACTATCATATTTTGGTCTGACTTTTCCTTAACTCTTAATTGTACAAACCCAGAGTGGGACTTGGGAACACTATTGTATAATTCAGCTGTTCAGCTGCAGCTTTGCAATACTAACACTGAAAACAGTTCATATTCTACATGTAAATGAACAGACTGTTTTGTTCTGAATTGTCTTTCTCTGCCACTTTGGTCCTCTTCAAGTCACATAGAAAACAGTACCTGGTTCATTATTTCCTTGAGCTGAACAATTATATCACTGATTTAACTAAAATAAGCGAGTAAAACTTCCAGTGGTACAAGTACACCGGTCCTTACCCATTGTGAGAAAATGCCATCTCAGAAGTGAATGGTGCATACAACAAAACTGGTGTAGTTTTTAACCCAAACTATTACATGTTAGAGTATTCAATGACTAGTCGCAAACTACTCAACTTCTTCGCACGGCTTTTGGTAAAAGCGTATCTACAGAAGCTGAAAAACTTGGTACAGCCAAATATGCGCTCTTTTGCAATTCTGAAAAAAAGACAAATATGCTATTCTTGGAATCACAACAGGCAGTCTTAACTGGTTTTTGTTGTTTGTGTTTTTAAAAAAACATACAAACAATCTCTTCTATGGAAATAAAGCTGAAATGAGATCCACTGTACTAGAAGTAAAATTATAGCTTTAGTTGGAGACACAAGTGAGTCAGAACTAAACGTGCAGCTAGCTTGCTCGCTCTTCCCCTTCTCTTGTAAAAATGAAATCCTAAGAAAGAAACAAGGATAGTATGAACAAGGAGGGATGACTGGAAGCATTTTCCAAAATGGATGGGCGGTTAGGGTCCTGTATGAACTTACGTACAGCGCTTCCCTGTGCAGAGAGAAACTTGAGCAGGCAGTCAAATGTTTGAAAGGCTTTCCTCCTTTTAGGTATCACCGTATGTCCCCTTTGGTCTGTCTTTGTGGGAAATCTACTGCATAACTTAACTTAAAATTCAAGTTATCAGCCAGGGGAATAAAGCAGCCATGAACACTACTGTCCATTGATATGTACCTCTTGAAAACCAAGACAACCCAAACTGTGTGTCAAATGACCACTCTTTTTCCTACCCCAGGTAATTTGCAGGAGATACTCAAAGAAGCATTAGAAATCAGAGCCCTGAAGACAATCCAACCTTTCACTGTCACATGTTGTCATAAAGACTTTTGAAGCAGAGGATTTATTGAAAGTAACTTTCAGTCAATTTTTGTCCCTAAAGGAAAGCTGCCAAGCAGCTAACAAACAGTTCTTCAGACACAGTTATTACCAAGCTAATATGGACTTATGTACTGGTAAATATTGGTGGTTTAGTTTTCTATTTAACTGAAAATAGGTTTTTCTCACTTCAAAATATTTCTCCACTTCAGTTAAATATTTTAGCAGAGTAACATGGTAGCAAATAGGAAAACTGACGACAACAACAACATCAACAAATCTCCCCAGGTGTAAAGAGAGGGGACAGCACAAATGACAAATGAAAGAGCTTCATAAGTGAGTCCCAGTCCTATCTGGGGCATTGAGGTATGCCTGCCAAAACAACTTCCCCCCCATTTTTTTGACTCTATGTTGTATTAGCAATAAAATTCTTTTTTTTTTTCCCCCACTTTTTATACATAGTAACTGTAAAGTATAAGATAATCCATACTAATACTGTGTTGCCTACTTTCACACACCTACTCACATAAACACCTTTAGTGTTTATATAACATATGTAACTTGGTTACCTTTCTGCCTTCTGCAGGAGTACGTGTGCATCATTTCCTCACACTGAGTTTGTTCGCCATCAAATCAGTCCTTTAACTTTGTGAAACAGTTTTAAATCTACCTAATTTACATCCTTGCCTTCAAGGAGGGAGCTATAGCCGTGGTCTATTGTGAGCTTTGTCACTGCTTCAGTGCAGGAGTTTCTGGAGTAGTGCCAATTTCAGTTGTCTCCTAAACACACAGTGTCACCATTGGAAGGATTCAAAGGGAGAAAGATAGCAACAGAGACAGTGAATTTAGATGTGGGACACAGAAGCCACCTTTTAGATTCAAGCCACAGTCCATTTGCACATTAACATGCTGGGTGCTCAGTGACCAGCTCAAAACACTAATTAAGAAAACACCCCCACTCACACACTCCCTCGCTCTTACTTTGCAGGTCCTGGTGCTCTCTATTCAAACAGCTCTAACAGGAGCACTGTTTGTAAGAGTTTGCACTGACCAGGGATGCCCTGGAAACAGCACACTGGTTCATGAAGGTATCGGTACAGTCCCAAGTGACAGAGTTGTTTTCAGTCATAGTTTGAGGGTTGTTGTGGATTGTCCTAATGACATAAACGGGGGCTGCAGCTTTGCAGCTGTGTGTTTCTGCAACAACTTGCAAACACTCATTCCCATGGAACAGCGGCAAGCATGTCCGAAAGAAGACTCTCATTTCATGATGAGGTGAAATGTGGTAGACCTGGGTGGGATGAACCAGAGCTCTCAAAGTCTGTGCCAGGGACAGGACTGTCAGAGCTCGTGCACATAAAGAGTGAGACTGAGACTGCTCTGCTACAAGGAGCTGGAGAAAAAGGTTACACAGGTCATCCTAGTCACAGGGCAAAAATACGCAGGGCCATGCATTTAAGTGATCTGAAGTCCCTGTAAGAGAAAATGGGGGGTGCTGACTTTCTTCAGGGTAGTGACAAAAACCTAACTGGCTCTTCTCAGCTAGATTAAATGTGCCTGGCAAATAGTTTACAAAGCTCCTTGCACCTTGATCAGTAGGAAACCAACTGAACTAGTGCACCTTGTTTTACTTGTATGGCTACCAGCACAGACTTCCCAGCCAAGACGCAAGTGTCACAGAACCAAATTTACACAGATAAAGATGAACTTGTGGCTGTTGCTATCACAGCAGCAGATACAAAAGATCAGCTTCACAAAAGATTACCTCACAACAGTGTCCCCAGAAGTGAGGCCACCTGCATCAGGACACTGAACTTTGATTTCTCATACCAACAGTGGGAGCATCTACCAGAAGAAACCAACAAGCACCAGTTAAGGCTATGTTCTTGGCTCTTCCAGGAGGTTAGTAATGCTGACTTTTATCTGTACCTATGCATCAACAAGCAGAATGAGAATTAACATGATTTAAAAAATAATAATGATCTTTTTCAAATTATTTGCAGCATTCAAATTTCACTGTGTACCTCAGTGGGAGAACACTTTCTTAAGGCATTAGCCACAGCTGCCTGCTAAGTTCTCCACACTATTAAGGAAACTATTGTAACCTTGTCCATCATGATAAGGCAGCCATCTTAGCAGGGAGCTAAAAGTTATGACAGCGTAACAAGCCAATCTCCCTAATATTTTGATAGGCCCTAGCCTGGTTACAAGGATGGCTTACACAGGATTACAGCAAAGAGAAGGCTGAACTGATACCAAGTTGGGTTTTGGGGGGGTTTTTTTTTTGGTCTTCACATCAGTTCAGTTCTTCAGTCCTTGCCTACAGGCTACGAAGCCAGGTGGAAGAGTAGAGGTTATAACTACAGTTCTTGGCCAGGTACAACTGAGGCCAAATAACAAAGACATTTCACATTACCCTCTTCAGGATTTTATCTGCTGAGTCTGCCAATCAAGGAATAAATTAGTTCCAACTGTAGTAATTTATTTTCATGCATATATTCCCCCACTGGGACTCTAGCTGAAAGCACATATATTCATTTAATTCAAGCCATGACACATAAAGGATAACAGAAAGCCTTATGACCAAACGTTCAAGAAAAAGCCCTGAATCTACATATTTTGCTAGTAAGGCACAGACCTAAATAAGATCTAAGCAAAGAGAATACCTTGTAATAATGCTTAGAAGATAAACAATATTTGGAAAGTAACATTTAGGCCTAAGTTTTCATGACAGGAATTTTCTTACAAAGGCTAAGTTGACTTTTAGACTTCCTGTAATAATGAAAAACTGACCTTATTGGAAATTTACATTAAATTATTATTAACAATATCTGAAATCTGTGCCACATTTAAAAGCCTGACCTCATAAACTGACTTCATATTACTTTGATGCTAAAGGCATCTGTGGCAATAAAAGTCACGAAGAAGTTAATAATAAAAACTTTTTCAAACACATCAGAGGCTGGAAGCCTGCAAAAGAGCAGGTGAGGTTAACAGAATCTGTTGCTGTAGAGGAAACGCATGGTGAATATGTGGTTTTAATTTTGCATACAACCTTGATCTCCCTCTCTTAAAAGAGGCCTAATGCAGCTAGAAAATACACCAAGAAAGTCAACAAGGATAATTGAGGAAGATTTTACACTTCTCAAAGCTTCAACTCAGAAGGACACAACTGAGAGGATGTACAATACCTATATATAAAATCATTAATGGTGCAGAGAAACCATAAGGACATAGTTATTTTTCTAAGTATCCATTACTAGCTACTATCAGATGGGAGATGGGGTAAATGGAATTCATCTGATCAATATGACAGTCCTCATGATCAGATGAGTGATTTCTCATATTTGCTTTTCTTTCTTTTTTAATATTTGCCTTATTTTTACTATAGGACGTGGAAATTTTTTTAGAAAATACAGTAACTGCAGCTTATCAGACATATTGTCCATATGAACAAAGCAGTTCATGGGCATCAAAGGCAGCTCTGGTTTCATGCAGAGCCACACCAGACAATTACACACCTTTCCTTCCTTTATTCCTTAATATTTACAGGAGAAGGAAAACCTTCGCAGTTTACCTCTTTCAGGCAACACCTGACCAAAAGCCTTTATCTCTGGGCTGCTATGAAGGTCACAGGAGCACTTGCACACCCTGTGCCTGCCCTTCTGTTCCTCTCAATTGCCTCCTGTGATTCTTTTGGAGCACCTTTCTCCAGTAAATACCTAATATCCCTTGTTTAAAAGGCAATATTCACTAGAATCGCTTTGACCACATAATATTGTTATTCATACCCTTATAAGCTGAATGAGAAATATACTCTGGTTGGGATGTTTAACATCCACTCTTCCTTTAACAACAGAACTGTGAAACTGCAAAAGAAATCACAGCAGTCTTCAAAACAGAAGCATCATCACCCAAAAAGACACATGCACAGTTGCTCGGGCACTGAAACTGACAGTGCTTAACAAACAAACAGTTGTTTTTTTAAAAAAAACAAACACCTTAATAATTTCAAAATAGATAGTTTAGGAGGTTTTGTTGTTCACACAGGCCTTTTTGTTATCAATATTAGAATCTTAACAGAGCAAAAGGGAACTGCAAAATTTTAACCGCAATGGACTTGAGAAAAAAAGAACATCTATTTACTAAAAGGAATAAAAAAAGACAGACACTAGCAGCCTGTGCAATCTCAACATTACAAAACATGATTGAGTATGAACAGCAGAGATTTTAAAGAACTATGTAAAATTATTTTCATTTCCAAAACTGACAGATAAACATGAGCTTCCAAGATCCGTATCACTGTACCATAAATACAAGCATTGTAAGAACAAGAAATTTTAAATAGTTCAGCTAGCTGAAGGAGTTCATTCTGAGAATAAGTTCATTCTCTCAACCGTATGAGATGCCTCAACAGACTGTCATTTATGAGCACTGGTCTTTTTGCAGAAAAAGCCAAATTTCAAATCCTTTTGCCTTTTTGGGGTTAAGTAGATGTGAGCTCCATCCTAGTATGGTGAGGCATGAACTCTCTGAACTACATCTCCCTGTGTTTCTTCCCTTTTTTTTTTTGTTGGTGATTTAAGAACTACCCTTTAACAACTATCAATATGGACTCTGATCATGAACACCTACTTTGTCTCTTGCAGACTAAGAGACAAAACCATAGGGCTTTGGCACACAATCCCAAACAACAGTTAAGGCTGTTCCTTTGCCTTAGCTATCACTCTTTACCCAGGACGTAACTACAAGTGAACAGTGATATCTTAAGCGTTACAACTTACATGGACAACCACCAAATACAGAACATTTTGGTTTTTTCTTCAGTCATGTCACCAGTTTACAGAAGCTCATATAACTTCAATATATAAGGCACTAAAACAATTAAATTAAAGATGGTATGATATTCAAAGTATGATCACTCTGTAGATTCAGACTTGAAGTAGTACACATATACACAAATAATGATGCACGCCAAGCCTGATTTATACACAACCTAAGATAAGACACAGGCCCATCTGTAGACCCAGATAAATTAATTGAGAAGCTGTGACAGAAGCACCTACTGATTATAGCATGTTTATAGCATGTTACTCTGGACTTTCAGCTACACTACTCCAGGAATTAGCTACAGTTATGGTTTCCCATAGCAACAAGCTATATGGGACTAATTGTTCTGGAAAAAACAGCTGAATGGGAACTATACCTCCCCACAGTGAGCTCACCCAAGTGTTTCCTTGGTGTGCAGGAAACTGAAACAAGGGTCCTCTATGTGCACCTGAAATACAGCTTAAATTTAGTCAAAATGCACTCCTGTTCACAGCAGCAGGTGTTTTACCATACCCATGCTGTTTCAGACCCTGCAGACAAGTCTGATCAAGGAAGAATGGACTAAACCCACTAAACTTCCCCCCAGATTCCCGTATCATCACTGATTTAGGAAGAAATGAACACAAGTAAATCTATGTCTCTGCAACAGGGTAAGACAGGATATTAACCTTCATAAGCAGTTACATTTTAAGAATTAAACAACAAACATTTTTATTTTAAAGTGAAACAATGCATTGTTTGAAGAACAATTCCACGACAGTCCCAGGTACTTACACCACGGAAGTGCTAGTAGACTGTAACAAGTACATAGGTTATCAGAGTTATGACCTTATCTTAACATTAACCATTATTTTTCCAAGTACCAAGGATTACATAGCATGTAAATGCAGCCTATACACACACCAATAAGCATTTAAGTTTTGTTAGGAATAGTCAAAACTTCCCACAAGCAACCCCATAGGAACACATTCTCTTAAACTCCTCACACCAGCCTAAAACAAACAAACAAATCCAGCCTGGATGGACTTGCACATTAAATTCTCAGTAATTAACCATTCAAAACAACAAGGCAACAATTTCTGGTTTCCCATTGTGCCTTCAAAGCACAAATCAAATGGTTTCATTTGGGATCCACTGCACAGGTGGAAAGACTATCTTGAATTAACTGAAGGGGGAAGAAAGCATCAACTGCCAAGATAAGAAAGGTGACAAAACCAAGACTGCAGTGGCTGGCATATGGAAAGCAAAAGATACATATCCAAAATAAATCATGCATAAAATAATACAAGCTGTAGTTTCATCAAGGATTCTAGTAAGTCTTGTGGACAGGAACTGTGCTTACAAAATCACTATCATTCAGTTCACTTCCCCTGCACAGTGATCATGCAGGCTGGTTCTGTACTGATTGCACCTTAAATTGTGACTGCACAGCAAACTACTACAGGTAATACGAACAAGTACGTGCAAATCTCTAGTACCTCACTTCAGGGCTGGCATTACATTTGTTGAGAGTTTTCACCTTACAGAGCAGATGCATATTTGGCAAATCCACTACCCAGAACTGAACAGGGCAGGGATGGGCCAGAGGAGCGAACTGGAGCTTTCTGAAGGGACTACCAACAGCGAAGTGTCAAACACCTGCTCACATCTTAGCCAAAACACAAATACATAATACTATATATATATTTATCTGATGCAGTTATCTCTCTCTTTCCTGAGGGACCTATGCACTGTTTGCGCTACCTATATAGCGGCCTACAAAAGGCTCAATTTAATCCTAAGTACTGGAGCAGAGCCTTCCAATTAGCAGGTATACAGAAGCCTTTTAATTTCAGTTTGTTAGGATTTTGCCTTGAATTGACTAAGACAACACAATTGTAGTGTCAATAGCCATTAGCGCTATGAAGGTTACAAAATACCCCGAGCTTTGATTTAGTATCTCCCCTTTAGAGCACACTCTACCTTCATAAGAATAAGGCCAAAGAGGAGTAACCTGCAGCTGCTCCTGCACACCAGGAGTCTGCAGCCATGTATTATTTTGATTAACATTTTCTCCTTTGAGAAAAATCAACACACAGTGCTATCAGAATATTTATGTCATCAGATCCAATGAATATCAAATAAGATGCCAGATTATGTTCATCTGGTACTAGCTGCTGTCTTTACTCTAGAGACTCAGCAACTCGGTTTCCCTCAGCCTGTGGAAAAAGAGTCTAAGTATCTCTTTCTCTTTTGGGCTTCAGAGACAGAGAAGCTCTGACCCCAGTAAGCTATACTTTCTGAATCAGGCAGAAATTTTGCTGGTTGAGACCGATCTTATGCAATGTCAATTTTGTTTACTTACCCCCACCTCTGCAGCAGCAGGACTCAAGCAGCTCCTCTACCAACGTTTTTAAAAAGAAAGGAAATAAAAACTGTCTAAATTATAATCAAAGTATAAATAAAGTTTGCTTCCACAGAGCATGAGAGGAACTGATATGGAAAGAGCACGAAATGCAAGTGATCTGAGACCAATTAGAAAGAACCAAAGGGCACCTGGGCTGGAACTCTGGGAGGGGAATGACCACAGCTGACACTTATTCAGAAGATTTGATAATCCTCTAACAAGGAATTTTAACCTCCAAGTGCATACACACAGGTGCTGCAGACAGAAGAAATGCAAGCAACTGTAAGAGAAAAAAATACACAGGATAACTTTTTATATGCGAATTCATGTCAGCCTTTGGCACCTGATCATTAGTACTAGTACTTAGTATAAAGCAAAAATATTTGGCAGTTTGAAAATTGTGCTCACATATAATTATTGTGCTGGCATTCACTATGTTCAACAAGGCTATGCAAAGAACTGCACGGTAATTTCTGATAAAAAGACAGGCAACTCCTCAAGCCACTACTTTATGCTACTATGACAACACAGGAAGAACAAAGATGATTGCTTTCCTTTCTACCACTACCCTAAAATTAAGCTTTTCCCCACTGACACTCATTTGGCTAACACCTCTGATTTGATGAGCATACTGAAATAAGTCTTTTTTAGATCATCTTGAATAATCTCAAAGACTGCTGGAGTAAAACTGAAGTCAGACAAATGGTCAATGATGAGCTGGCTGTAAAGAAAATACTATTTCCCCAGTAGAAGAGTCACATTATAAATTTCACATCAGACCTCAGTATTTTTAAACATTTTCATTTGATTTTCTTTCTTGCTCCATGCAAAAAACATTGCCTGAGTCAAAGACCAATTGCTTTATATTTAGCCTTCTTTACTCCGCACTTTCTTTTCACAATTCATGTCATAAAATCTCCACCCTAAACCATAAGTCTTCGCCTCACACAGCTTTCAAGGTACTCGGCAAAAAATGCACATGGTTCTTTATTATATGCAAAACCACTATCCCCCTGTAGTCTTTAAAAGCACATAAAACTATGAATTAATGAGTTGCGAGGTAAACCTAAGCATTTCAGGCTTCTGACTAATGCAGAAAATAATGTTCAACATACAATTTGTTGAGCTCTGTTAAGGACGATGCACTGTTAGTACTTACGGGTATCTTATGATTTAATCCTTTCAC
This sequence comes from Haliaeetus albicilla, assembly GCF_947461875.1. Taxonomy (NCBI): domain Eukaryota; kingdom Metazoa; phylum Chordata; class Aves; order Accipitriformes; family Accipitridae; genus Haliaeetus; species Haliaeetus albicilla. The sequence goes on from NC_091490.1 coordinate 6,930,278, forward strand.
TCTAATGACCAAACCATGCTCTCCAGCCACCAGTTTGTACTCCAGTTTAGCAATATCAGCTCCATATGCTGGTTCTGACAGATAGGATGCTTACAAAAGTGTCTAGAAGAACCACACTACATGAATGAAAAACAATGTTAAAGCGGGAATCAAAGAAACAAACATTCAAGTCAATAGTTCTAAGAACAAGCTGTTCAGGCTAAGATCTTGAAACACCTAGTTAGGTACTACTTTTTTCCTTCAGAGGATATACAAGGATGTCTTCTAGTTTTTCTGCCATAAGACTTAGAAACTTTATATGCCAGAGGAAAAGAAAAAAAAGGCATCAGCATATGATTATCTGCAGCATACTCCAGAGTATACAAGAGTAACACCTACCTTGAATAAAGAACTTTCAAGGACTACATTAACGCTCAGTAAAATGTGTTTGCTGTATATTAACAATGCTAAAAAAATGCGTTAGAGGTAGCTGCAGAGAAGACATTTGGAAGATTCATAGCTTTATCTGAAATGGAAGTGGCCATGATGAAGTCAAAATACATATAAATGCATTTTAACACTTTAAGGAATCTTTCATGACAGTTAAAAATTGTCAAATACCCCAGAGTATTAAAATCAAGCATTTCTATTAAAAATTCAAAACCTGTACTGTTATGGCCTGGTCAAATACAGGCTTTTAAAGATATTTCAAATAAATTATTCTCTCTTTCATAAAGCTCTTTAGTGATCTTACAATATAACTACTATCCAATTTTTTACAACAGTCTTGATCAAAGGTTAGCGGGCATGCTACATGGAGAAGACTATGAAATACACACACACTTTGCTGCTCTGTATCAGCATCTTCCATGGCTACATACTAGAGATCTCTCAGTTTGTTGAATGTGCTGCCCGTGGTTGATGGCCCATTCCAGCAGAGGCTTTGATAGCTTTCTATTCTAGCAGATTATTCTGATTACCATAAGGGTTGTAAGTTACTTTCATATTGAGCCAGCTGCACTAACATCTAGTATGCATTTCCCTTCTCCTGCAAAAATATGCCATCTCTTACCTCCTCAAAAGATAACCACCAAGACACAGAGAAAATTAAATTAAAGAAAGGAAGTCTTTATTTTAACCTGCACTGGATATTTTAATTGGCATTACTTTATCAAAGACTTAATTTTCTGTCTTGGCCCACAAGGCAGATTACAGAGAGATATTCTTACCTCTCTGCAGACCTGTGAAGAAATCAAGTGGAAATGTATATAAGCCGGGCAGGGTGGGGAAGGCAAGAGAGACAGGAAGAGGAGAGGGGAGAAGAAAGAGGGGAGAAAAAAGAGGAGAACTGCAGAAACAGTTGGATTCAATTCCAGTATGCAAATAATTTTCTTCTAGACTGTTCTGTTTTTTCACCAACTTGCATACTTTGAACTGCATTTAAAACTAAAGAGAACTTGGAATTGTAGTCACTTTGCATTAAGAATGGAAAAAGCCACCCTTCTGGTGAAGAAAGATTTAATGTTTATTCAGTTTGTAAACTGCTCAAGACTGGCATAATGTTGTCATGACCCGCTCAGAAGAGAAGGGTGAGTGACTCAGACTTGCAAATTCCCAGCAGCGTGGACTAAGGTGAGACAACTCTCAAGGCCCGTATACAAACATTCATTAGATTCCCACAGTGATTAACATATGTCTTAAACTGTGTTTTCCGATACTTGGTTAGGTATATAACAAATTGTGGCAAGCAGTAAGGTACACCTTGCGTTACTTAACAACTCTAAGAGAAAAGAGAAATGGGGGGGGAGGGGAAGAGACGTAAAGAGATCACCGGTCCCGGTTCCAGCGTTGGTGCAGCCAAGGGGGGGTCTCTGGTTCGTAAGAGCACTCTTCTGAGGATTCCCTTGTTATGGAGGCTCACACAAACAAATCCAACAGGTGTTAAAAATCAGATTTATTCTTCAGTAAAAAAAAGTTAGTTAAAACTCCAGTAACATTAGTAAACCACAGGCTCAATGATGTAAGGGGAATTAGTACTACACAGCCGACTTAAGAATTCTTCAGATTTAAAAATGATGACTCAAAATGCACATATCATTTACCTAAAAGATGAGGGCTCTCAACCTGGAGGAGTTACCTAGGGCGGTGTTCCGACCCAAGGGGAGAGTCTCCGACTGCAGACCTGCTGCTCTGAGGAGGACTGACTCAAAATGTTCTCTGGCAGGGCCCCATTTATACCCTTGTCGAATCTGATCTGTGGTCATTTTAATCCCCATTGGCCAAAAGATCAACACTTCCATGTACCTGACACGTGTTGGACTGGTCAGTTCAATTTTCAACCTGCAGCCCATAGGGTTTGGTTTTTTTTTCCTCTCCTCCCTGCCCAGAGTTTTGTTTCCTCTCGGGGCAGGTGTACCTGCCACATCCCTCCCCAGTGGCACCTATCCTCCCCCTTTATTGTTCACCTCATCAGTACAACCCGTCCTACTGGCACAGTGGCAGTTTTGTTTCAAGTTCTGCCCCTGCCACCCCCAGGTGACATGTAGCATGATTCGGATTGAGACACAAGCGCTATAGTTACATAGGTTTAGCGTGATCTCCATAATCTTCATTAGCATATGCAAGGGTGTCAACTTTAATATGCATTTCACAGGTAACGAGGCAAAGGTCATTCATCAGACACAATGGCCCCGAAAACAGAGTGCTAACAAGCTTCACAAGTTGCACCAGAGCAGAACCGTCCTGTCTCCACAGGGCTTCCTCCTCCAGCCCCATCCCGTGCTATTCCTCCCGCATGGGTCAAGTGTCAGCCTTATCAGTTCATTGAGCGCAAGGCCTGCGTTATCCAGACTCCACATTATCCAGCCCGTGACTATGGTTTCATTTCAGGGTACTTGCCAGTGTTTGAGACGTTTCTTGGAAAGGCTTGGAGGGCCTCTGCCCCCCTCCCCCCTTCTCTTTACCAAGTTTTGTCTCTCCCCATTGTTGATGCTTCCCTCAAGCTGCTTCTCAATCTTTATTTCGAGAATTTACAAGTCTCTCCTACAACACCCCATGGCTCAAACACTCCAAGTTCTTTTTTGACCATTGTGATCCTGTAGTGGTGCATTTCTTCCTCCTCTCTGGGCTGATCTACAAACTCGGGAAGTCTCACTAGGCCTTAGCATAAGTGTAATGAGTTGGGCGGTTAAGCGCCCCTTGACCATACCAGGAACTCTTGCATGGCTAAGACAGGGAGCTACACTGACCGTACCAAGGACTCCTGTTGCCGAGCAGAGGCTGGGGACAGGTGTAGAGATAATTAGTCATTTCCTGACAACCTTGGGACATATCTCAGTCCTCTTCTGACAGCCTTGGAGCATCCCGTATCTGAATCTTAAGCCACTTTCTGGCAGCCTTGGAGCCTTCCTTATCTGCATCGTAACTCATGTGAAACAGTACCAGCACTACTGGAATCCCAGTAATTTGCTGATGACTAAAGCCAATCACCTCCTGAACCTATCAACAGCAGTACTAAGTGCAACGTTTTGAGCTCTCCTGGACTGCAGTGGGCTGTGACCAGCATCTCCCTCTGAGTGGGACACCTCTCAGAGCACACAAACTTTTCAGTTTGTGAAGATCGGAGGTCTGTCGCCGAAAACCTACAAGACTTGGGCTGATACTCTTCACTCCTCGAGGCTCAACCCTTTGCCTGTTGAGAAAGATGCCAAAGCATTTGATGTGAATATTTTCACTGAACTCGAGGGGAATTTTTAACAGGTATACCTCTTTTACATGCTTATGTATATCTCTTAGTGTCTTTGTGCTTGTGTGTGTGTGTGTACTAACCTGAATATTCTATAGCAAGTATATTACAAATATTGCTTTTCAAATCTATACTTAAGTTACTGTCGTGAACATCATTCAACTGTGAATGGATCTCAGGCTATTATACTCATATTCCCTTTGGATATAAACTGCTGACCAAGTCTGGGACTAGGAGCTGATCCACCTGCACCTAGACTCCAACAGGAGTTTAGAAAGCAAGGAGGTCTCCTCTGAACCTCATGACTCAATGGGAGGAATTTCCTTACCCTTTTGTATCCCTTTTATTAGTCATAAACCCTTGACCAAGTCTGAGACTAGGAGTCGATCCAGCTGCACCTAGACTCTGATAGGAGTTTAGAAAGCAAGGGGGTCTTCTCTGAACCTTGTGACTCAACAGGAGGGTCTCCCTACCTTTTTACATTCCCAATCCCTGTACAAATCATGAGAAATCAATTCTAACTTGATTTTCCTTTGTATGGTTCTCTTTTACCCTACTGCATCTTTGGTTTCTGTATACATAATTTTAGTTTGATTCTAACTTAATTTTCCTCTGTACGTTTCATCCATGTATTAAGTAATAGAGTGAACCTTGCCATCAAATTCTGTCAAGTCGTGCTTTTATAAATTCCAATTAAATCATTTTTGCTAATACCCTTGAAGGTGATTCTTTAAGCGACCCAAACCACTCCATTTCACAACAGATCCGTACATAGCGAACAGGTACAGAGGAAAGAGAATACAGAAGGCAAGAAATCATACATCTAACTGCTGCAAGGCCTAGCATTAAAAACAAGAATCCACACAATACCATAAGACCAATATTTACAAGCCATCTTCCCCACCCCATGAGTCCAAGAGACTTCAACATTGATGCAATCCATGATCCAGGGCTAAGCCCATCAAATCAATCTGCTGGCTGCATTGCTTGAAATAGTTCTCCAGTCTCGTCGGCGACCTCCTTCATCTTTGCACGTGCTTCCTCTATAGTGGTGGAGGCATTGTAGATGGTGATACAACATTCCCCTTTTGTCAAATTTAACATTCCACATACTCCATGTTCTTTCAACAGTAGCATATCTAAGGCTAATCGATTTTGCAGGGTCATCTTTGACACATGTTGGACTTGTACATTCATTTCCCCAAAAGCATACCTTGTCCAATTACTTAGGACATGTACTTGCCAAGTCAAATTATCTAGGGCATATCGATGTTTGTCAATAACCTCACTTGGTGCAAAAAATGCCTCCATTTTTAACGCAAACGTTTGTCCAAATGTATAGTAATCAGGTATTTGTATTCCTGCAATCCCTTCCCTTACATCTGCCGGGCTACCAAGATCTCTCTGTATCCTGTTGCGGCGAGGTGTAAAATGAAACACTCTAGACGGACACATGGAGGGGAAGCCAACAGAACACTGCAATCCAGCCATTTCATACATATTTAACTGGGAATACAATTTCCCATCTGAACACGCCCACACCATCCCTCGCGGGGCTGAATATCTTGACTGGAAGCAATCAAATGGGTCATCTCGAGGTACCTCCTGTTGCTTTCCATCTGGACTCCAGACCTTCCGATGATCTGGTCCATGCGTGACTGGAATGCCACAGGAGAGTGCGATTTTGGGATCTTTAAAGGAGCCATTACACCGGTCATCCTGATTCCGATAACCGTAGTTGGGGTAACCCCAACAGGTACACATGTCTCGAATAAATGTTCTCAATTCTGGAATATACCAAGTTTCTAATGGGTCACCTGCTCCAGTAGAACAGTTTAATATTCGGGAACAATTCAACAAGGACCCATTATGGTCTGGAGCAGTGCTCCTATGTTTTCGTCTGTTCCAACATAGGGTTTCCCCAGTGGGGAGCTCAACTTGGCTATACATACAACCTTGAACCCCAGCCTCCCACTCAATCTTTGTCCCATCAGGGAGGTTAGAAACAGAAGACAAAGGATGGCTGGGGTTAAATAGTCGTTTCAGAGACCAGGCCCATTCATATCTACTACGGTCAACAAGATCAGTTTCCCCCGGTTTGTCAGGGATATGTATACACCAATCCGTGTCCCAATGCACGTTATACTCGTGTTCAAAGTAACCACCTTCAGAGGGGGAATCCCACCATGGCACTATGGTACAAGGAACAGGAACAGAGGTGGCATTCTTTAGTTCCATACTAGCATTATTGGTTAAGGACCAATAACAAGTTTGGTTCCATAAATCTTCCCAAGTAGAATTGCTCGGGAGTTGATACAAAGCCCTCGGGTGTTCAATCCACGTCCCATTACTCTTCCATGGTTGGCCCTCCTTCTGGTCAAGAAAAGGGGACTCAATTATTCCCCATGTGGCATTTCCCTCTGTTTGGTTAAGACTGTTTAACTCATTTTTCAATATTTTTGTAAGATTTAGACTAATCATTGTAAATTTGAACCCTTCTGATGTGGAACTGGGGAGGGCGATACATACCCCCTGGTCCGTATGGTTCCAAATATGCATAAACCCTTGTATCAACTCCCATGCCAAGTTGGGTTGGTTATTCAAATTTCCAGTTGACTGAGACAGGATTATATATTCACAAAGTAAGAATACAAATTTCTCCCACACCATCTTTCCTTAGTAAAGAACAAAAACAGGCCTATTAAAATCAGACAAACAATGCAAGCAATAACCCACTCAACAATCGAAAACTTAAGTCCCACGACGGTTGTTTATAATCTGTAAAACATATATAAAACAGAAAATAATTAAAAAGATGGGACGATCCATCTAGTGTGGATCCGATGGTCCTTCCCATGAGCATCAGTGGCTGTCCACGCATATAAGTTGGCGGGAGTTTTCAGGGTTAGGGGTACTGTTCCAATAGTACGCAAATTCACTAGAACGGGTTGCCCAGGGCAGTGAAGGGGATTCACAGGATCTTTGGCTTTCTTTTCCCCGGGAAGTACAGACTGAGCCCTGGGACAGAAGGCTGTGAGCCATGGGCAACCATTGATTCCCCACCAGCTGTTTACTCTTGTTACTGTATCTGGCACCTGTTGTGGCTATCCCTGTTCATGGAGTTTTAGGGCCCACTTTAGAACGCTGTTGGTATGCTCCACAATCCCATTCGCTTGGTGGTAGCATGGGGTATGGAAAACCCACTAGATTACTTTGTCCCAAGCCTACTCCTGAAACACCCCAGCAGTAAAGTGGCTTCCATTGTCTGATTGGATCGATTTGGGTTTAGGCAAGCAGCTAAACCATTGTTTTAACCCCTTCACCATACTTTCCCTTGTTGCTCAAGATACAGCTTCCGCCTAGGTTAGGCCTGACACTATTTCAACTCCCACCAATACATAGCGTTTTCCCTCAGAAACCCAGAAAGCAACAATATAATCCACCTGCCAGGTGTCCCGTAGTCCCTTATTGTCCCTTAGGTGTAGGAGTTGGTCCTTAAGAGGGTTGTGTTCTCCTAGCCCAGTACGGCATAGACCGCGCACTGAAATAATGGTATTGTACAACTTTCTGGTTACAGAGCATACCCTACTTACTGCCTCTTTGAACAAATCTTTGCTCCCTGAGTGGCCTCGTTTTACATGCAACCATTCCAATAAGTGTTCCCATTTTTCCTCTTCACCCTCTACAGTCAACCTTGCTAAATGGGTCAGCGAATCCAACTGATCATTCAAAAGGTAAGCTGGATGGTCTCCTGTCTGGTGCGCAGCAACCCATCCTACTAAAAAGGATTTCCATTTGGCTATGTTCAGGATTTCCTCCCATTTTTCTTGTTGCCACACCAGTACCCAATTGACCTCCCATTGATTTTGTTCTCAAAATGAGAGCCATTCGGTACATCCCTTAAACACAGCGTATGAATCCATGTAAATAAACACTGGTTCTTTAGCCCCGGCCTCTTTAATAATTATGCTCCATACAGCAACTACTTCTCCTACCTGAGCGCTTCCCTCACCTTCTGCCACGATTTGCTTCCCTGAATCAACACGCAGGGCTACCGCTCAGTATTTCCATACCTGTCCCTCTCTCCTAGAGGACGCATCAGTAAACCATACATTCTTCAGGTGGGGTTCAAATAGAGGAGCAGGTTTTATGCATGAGGGAGGAGGTTCTGTGTCTGGGTGGTCAGAGGGTGGATCTTGCATTTGGAGCACTTTGGGTGTTCCCTCTTCTACCTGTCGTGTGTGGCAATAGCAATCTAATTGCGCATACCACCTCCTTACTGTTTCTCCTGCGCAACCCCCATGGGAGGGCAGTTCCAGCCAGTACTGGTTTCAAGACCTTAAAAGGTTCTCGTAGAACGATTGATTGGTGCTGTATGATTCTTTCAGCTTCCTGTAGAGCTAGGCTAACCACAAAGAGACTCTTTCCCCAAAACTGAGTAACGTTTTTCTGCATCTTTGAAACTGTGCGAATGAAACCCTACAGGACAGGTCAAACCCTCCAGTCCGCATTGCCACATATCTATGGATAGTCCGTGAATTGCAAAACCCCACTTGACATGGAGTGGATCTGTCGGGTGTATTGGCCCTAAGGCCTGATATACCCCAGCCTCAAAAATTAACAACTGTAAGGCTTCTTTGTGGATGGGGGTCCAGTCCAAGTAGCGCTTCTGCATGTTAAATCATAGAGGGGGCAGGCTATGATAGAAAAATTGGGAATGTGTTTCCTCCAAAATACTAGCAAGCCTAGGGCATGTTGCAGTTTCTTCTTATTTTCAGGCATTTTTACCTGCTCAAGGATAGTTAAAGCTTCAGGAGGAATACACACCGTTCCTCCCCTCCACCAGATACCCAGGAAATTTACCTCGGAAGATGGGAGTTGTACTTTTTCGGCTGGAATTTGGAGCCCTAAATTTTCTAGGTGGGTGATTACCTCTGTCTGGGTCTGCCCCACCGTGGTGGCATCAGGGCAACCAATCAGTACTTCATCAATATATTGATATACTTTAACCCCCTCTCCAGGAGTAATTTGGGCCAGTTCTTGTGCCAGCACATAGTGAGTAATGGTTGGCGACTGGCAATATCCCTGGGGGAGACACGTAAAAGTGAACTGCACACCTTCCCATGTAAAGGCAAAACGATCTCTGTGTGCTTCCTGCAAGGGGACCATAAAAAAGCATATCTTTCATGTCAATGGTTGCCAAAATTTGGTGGGCTTACTCCTGTATGGTCACAATCAATTCAGCTATGTTAGGCACTGCAGCTGTCAAGGGGCCTGTGTTGGCATCCAGATGCCAGTAGTCAATTGTCAGCTACCACTTTTCATTGGGTTTACAGACTGGCCACACTGGGGAATTATAAGGTGAGTGTGCGGGGACTATTGTCCCTTCCTCTTGTAGTTCAGCTATCATTGAGGAGATCTCTTCTCTTGTTCCCCAGGGGAGGGCGCAGAGTTTTACATTAACAAATTTGGAGGGGAGAGGTGCAGGCACTTGCTGTAAAAGTCTCATAGAGGCAGCAGGGAGCCCAAATTTCCACTCCCTTCCTTTTGAATCCACCCAGGCTCATTCCTTTAATAGATCAAGTCCCAAAATATTCATGAGGAAAGTTCCCAAAATCATGATAGCCTCTACTGCAGTTTCATTTCCAGGTAACCAGCATTTAACCCAAACTGTTGGCTGTGGCTTAGAGTTCCAAAAACATCTGTAACCCAAATCTGTTTTTTATTGGCAGTTATGCCATTGCAATCAGCAACATCCGCTCAGAGCGCTGAGACTTGAGTGCCAGTGTCCATTAAAATGTAACTGGGGTTTTAAAAGGGCCAAGGGGAAAGGTAATCAACAAGTCTCCCTTACTATTTTCTGCAAGCCTTCTTAGGTGGACCCACTGGGCGTCCCCCAGCTCACTAATTGGGGACAGCACGTCCAGTTTCCTGACTCAAGATCAATCAAGTCCTTTTCAGGGGCAGTAGGTGTTTGAGGGACAGTTACTGCCATCTTGTTAGATTTTGGTTCCACCCCACCTTTCCCCCAGGAGCGCTGCTCCGTCCTGAGGGGTAATCTCCTCTGCTCTTTCCATGCTTGAATAAGTTTCTCTAGGGCTATGGTGGGTAGGCCATCCCTTAAGCCCCAGGGAACCCCCTTCTCAATTCCTTCAGCTCACAACAGATTTCTTCTTGAGTGTAGATTTCAGGGCGGGGGGGGTGTCTCCCCTTGTTCTATTCCATGCACAGAGGGTTTAGATTTACCCGTTCCCCCTGTGAGGCCCATCCTTCAGCCATACTTAATCAACTCTTGTGCCACTTCCCCCCAGGTCATAGCTCCCCCCTGCTGGTTCCATCTTCCTCTCCTTGGGGCTAATGCGTCCCGCAAACGGTCCTGGAGTTGGACCGCATACAGTTTTAGAGAGTCGGGCAAGCCCCAGATCAGGGGAGTCATCCTGTCGGGGTTGGCATTTAATAGCATGGGGGAGGGTTGTTGAGGTACTAAATGCCTGCCATGCATCAAGTGGAGACAAGCAGTCTTTTGCAGACTTTCTGTTCAGTGGTTTATAGTTGGGGTCTCAATACGCATTAGGTCTCCTTGTTCCATGGGATCTAACCCCCCTGCCCAATATGCAGCTCGTTGGGTTAAGGAACACGGTCCTCTCGGGTCGTCAGAGGTCAAAAACAGCCTGAGCCCCCAATAACCCTGTCCCTCATCTTCTGACAATAAAACCCGGTCTCTGCCGGTCAATGATACCCTCCATACATATTCAGTCTTGGTTTCTTGAGCTAGTCTAGTATACTCTTCCTGGATTTTTGATAGTTCGGTCACTGAATACGGTACCATTTAGATGGTGATTTGCAGGGCTCCTCCCGCCTGACTGTTACCAGTAGTCTCGGTCTTAATTAGAGGTCTCAACATTGCCTCCTCGTTTTTGGGGTAAAAACTTTCTCAGCTCATCTCTAACTCCTTTGTTGGATACAAGGGTCTAGTGGCCAATTTTGCCAGACTTGTAAATCCCGGTTCACTAGCCAGGATAGAGTTAAGATCCATTTAGTCACAGTTTCTTGTTCATCCTCCTCTGGTTCAGACCGTAAGATTTTTGTCTCGGTCCAGGGCATCTGACAGAGCTGTGTGGAGTCACTGAGTGGTGTTATGCTCAGCAGCTAATTGGCTTTGCAAAATTCCAATTTGCTCTTGCAAGGACTTGACTGTTTTGGTAACATCACGTTCCTCGGCCAATTGATCCTGTAGAACTTCTACCTGATCTTGCAAGGATCTGATTGTCTCCCCTTCTGCTTGCCCAGTCAAGTCTCTATCCTTCTGGGCTGCAGTCAGTGCTGCCCCTAATACTGCACACACTATAGCTTTTCCTTTACCTGACCACAACCCCTGCTCCTTCACAAGGTTAGTGATACAACTTGCCACTACTTCTGGATTATGACAATTATCGTGGGTCCAGACCACTCCCGGTGGAATAGGACACGCCTCATACTCCTTCAATTTCTCAAGAATCAGGGAGCAGTCAAGCACCGACATTTCCCAGGCAGTCGTGGCTTGCTAACGCTTGAACCTCTCCCAGCTTATACCTGAGGGGTCACTTCCCTGTTCTCCCTGTCCATGTTCGTCAGATGGAGAATCGGTATCCCTTAGGACCTTCCAACACAGAGGGGATCCTGTCCATGACACCAATTTAATGTCACGACCCAATCAGAAGAGGAGGGTGAGTGACTCGGATTCGCAAATCCCCAGCAGTGTGGTCCGTACACAAACATTTATTAGATTCCCACAGTGATTAATATATGTCTTAAGCTAGTTTTTCCAATACTTGGTTAGGTATACAACAAATTATGGCAAGCAGTAAGGTATGCATTGTGTTACTTAACAACTCTAAGAGAAAAGAGAAGGGGGGCGGATGGGGGGGGGGGGAGGGGAGAAAGAGATCACTGGTCCTGGTTCCAGTGTCGGTCCAGCCAATGGGGGGCCTCTGGTTCATAAGAGTGCTCTTCGGAGGATTCCCTCCCCAGTGGCACCTATCTTCCCCCTTTATTGTTCACCTCATCAGTACAACCCGTCCTACTGGCACAGTGGCAGTTTTGTTTCAAGTTCTGCCCCTGCCACCCCCAGGTGACATGTAGCATGATTCGGATTGAGACACAAGCGCTATAGTTACATAAGTTTAGCGTGATCTCCATAATCTTCATTAGCATATGCAAGGGTGTCAACTTTAATATGCATTTCACAGGTAACGAGGCAAAGGTCATTCATCAGACACAATGGCCCCGAAAACAGAGTGCTAACAAGCTTCACAAGTTGCACCAGAGCAGAACCGTCCTGTCTCCACAGGGCTTCCTCCTCCAGCCCCATCCCGTGCTATTCCTCCCGCATGGGTCAAGTGTCAGCCTTATCAGTTCATTGAGCGCAAGGCCTGCGTTATCCAGACTCCACATTATCCAGCCCGTGACTATGGTTTCATTTCAGGGTACTTGCCAGTGTTTGAGACGTTTCTTGGAAAGGCTTGGAGGGCCTCTGCCCCCCTCCCCCCTTCTCTTTACCAAGTTTTGTCTCTCCCCATTGTTGATGCTTCCCTCAAGCTGCTTCTCTCAATCTTTGTTTCGTCTCCTACAAATGTCTTTATCTGTTTCCATTATCTTTATAGGTGTTAGTATTATCCCTCTACGTCAAGAGCAATAAAAAGGCCTCTAAAACAATAACAAAAAATCCTTTTAAAGTATATAAATGCTACACCAAAAAGCTTCTCAATAAGATGAAAGAAATGTGAAGGTTTGAGGAGACTGAAGAGTCGCAAGGTTTTGGGTTGGGGTTTCTGACTTTGTTGGTTTTGTTTTGTTTAACTACTACCAGTCTTGCAATCCCCAAACTGGTTCCTTCCTCCCAGATGCTTTCACTCCTGAGATGCCCTCATATTTTCTCAGTTAGATCTCTACTAGAAATCAAGGGGAGGGTTATTTTTTAAAAAGATGTGGAAATAGAGTGAGTTGTTAGAAAGGCTTTCAGTTCTTGGAGCAGCTTCATGTTGAGAAGTTAAAGGTCAATGAAACAATAAGAATACCAATACTCAGTCGCTGTCTTCTACTGACACTTCATTTTGAGACAGATAATGCAATTCACTCCCCTAAGGAAAGATACCAGAGTAGAATCTCTTTGAGCTCTTGCACAGCGAATAAAACATGAAAAAAAAAATCTACATGAATCTAAATGGTGTATCAGGCTAGCACAGCCAAGATATTCAAGTTTCTATAACCCAAATAAAACAAAGATATAATCATGTGCAGGCACCTCTGATATACTAGACTGCATGACAACGTACCCAGTTGGAGCTGCGTTCACTTGGGACAGGTGAAGTTAAGAGGGAAAAAAAAAGAGAAAAAAATGCAAGAAAAAAAAGAACCTCAGCTTCAGCAGAAATAATGCAGTTTTAATGGACCATGGAATATCAGGTACCCACTAAGAAGATGACCTTTTCTCCAGTGCTGAAATAACAAAGCCATAGAACACAAATGGTGATAAACCAACTTCAACTCTACAAAATCAATTTATGTGAGAATAAAAGAACAAAAGACATGACCTTTTCTTTACTATTAAATAAACCAAATCCATTCTCCTGAAGTCTTCTTTTTGAACATAATTTATTGCCTGACCTTTTTTTATTCCACTGCAGGATGCAAAGTGATTGGGCAAGCATTTAAGCTCTTTTGTTCTTCCTAAATCAGAGTTTTGTGCCACCATAGAGGAGAAAACGTGCACACCTTTCCTAACCTCAACACAGGAGCTTCTGTAGGTACCGTCAGAGATCTGTAGCATCTCCCTCAAAGTTGAGTCAAAGACCACACAGGCTAGCAAGCCACAAAGGCTGGTGCTGAAATAAGAATGGGTATTTGGGCTAGGGGCCCAGAGGCCAAAAGCAGGGAAGGCTGGGATATGACCGGCCATCCAAACCAGCCCTGTATCTCCTCAGGGTCCTAAAACACACAAGTATCAGTTCACAGCCTGTACAATGAAGATCATTAAAAGTAAAGTATGTTTATGGGATATTATATCTCTTATGTCAACATTGAGATACTGGACCTAATACTGATACCATTCTGTATGCTATTCTCAAAGAATCAGAAGCACAAAGTATATTTCCTGAAATTATCCTTTTCTGTGGTATTACCACAAGATGAGGTCTTGATCACTTATTGGATTCTCTATACAAAAGTGTTTTATAAACAGCATGAAATAAAAATATAATGTAAATTAATAATAATTACATAATTAATGTAATGATAGTCTAAGCATCATTTTACCTGTAATTTTTCTCTTGTGGGGACACTGCGTAAGTAATGTTCAACAGATGGATGTTGCTGACAGGGATAACTGCAAAATAGGTTTATTCATTGAAAATAGAAATGTGTTATTATTTCCAATCCTTTTAATCCCAAGAGCCATCTGTGGGCAAGATATTTTATTCAATGTAGGAAAAAACATATGCATATGCACAAATACATAAAAATTTATGCATTAATTCATTAAGCTGCTATCCACCACTCTGCTAAACCGTTGTCAATAAGGTACTGCTTATGCACCATCCTCACGGTTTAACAGGGTAGACTTATAGTCAAAGTAATCCTGACTGACTAGAAATCAAGAATAATTTTCTGAGAGAGAGTCAAATCACTTTACTATGAGATCTACACGCAGAGAAATAACTCCCTCGCTTCTGGAAGGGGATTAGTTATTACAATCAGTATCACCATTTTCATCTCGGTTTGGGTTTCCATCCTCCTGTTTTCTTTTTTATCACTGAAAAATTGCCAGTGACATGAAACAGAACCAATCTGATAGCTCCTAGGGGCAGTAGAGCAGTTATGCACAACAAAATAATACTCTTGGAAAAGATGACCAAGAACCCTTGAGATCAGGGAAAGTGGGCAGGAGAATAGCAGAACTTAGAATTGTATCTCCTAGCTATAAAATAATAGTGCTCAAAACCCGGAATCTGAAACTATATGCCCCCATGCAGTATGGAACAGTCTTTTGCCAAAAAAATGTAGAGAAGGTGGAGAGAATAAATACTGGGATTTAATACTGGTATTTATATAAATACAGATGAAGGATAAAAAGCATTAGTGAGCAAAGATGCACAAGAGGGCCTGTGACACTGCTAATTTCAGGGTCCACCTATCTATTGCTTCTAATAGCTATGAGACCCCTGAACAAAAGTCGCAGGGTACTGTGAAAGGGTACATTTACTGATAAAGCAGTCTTTTTCCGATAAAGAAGAAAAAGGTTGCCATGGCAACTCTGAATGAATTCAGCACATCACCTGCCCATAAAGTCTATCTGCAAGGGCTGTCTTGAAAGTTGAGGGTTTGCCTGCTTCTTGCTAGGGTTCCCTGAAAATTATATGAAGGTTTTACAAATAAGGATTGTACAGGAAACGGATGGTACTTTTGCATCCACCAGATCAGACTGTCAAAGGTACAATTATCTATGTAAAAAGAAAGCAATGTATTTTTCTTGACCTAAGTTTTCAAATGGCTGTAGAGATTGGAAAATCTGATGCATGCAGGGGACAAGTAAGGCCTGGCAGTTTTCTGTGAGAAGACAGGCCAGGCCAGAGGTCTCTACCTTTTTGCTAATGAAGCCTTATGTTTGGATCTCCTGATCTGCTAGACTAGCTTCCTTCTTTATAGAATAAGGGAAAAGCAAAGAACTAAATATTAGAATCAAAGGTCTTGGAAGAACATGAGTTGTTTAGAGGAGATGACAAGCATGAGAAAAAAGGAAATGCAAAAACAATTACAGCGTATGCAGAAACACAGGTTAAAATGTTAGAAAGAAATAAAATTCAATTCAGCTTCTTGTCAAAGCATAACAGAGAATATGAGGTCCACTCAGAGCAGCATAAGCATGTCTCTAAAGGTAAAATTTTAAAGTTTCTGTTATATATGCACTGCCCCAGGTCTCTCACCTCTGTAAATTTTGTGAAATTCTGGTGTGTCAACAGGCTCTGGCAGATGATCAAAACTTGGATTTGGTAAACCACTTCAAATAAAAGAAAAAAAAAAATTAGCACAATGTTTACTGAAGACAAAGCAAGGCCACACGGAAGCAAGTAAAAGTTGCTTAGTAGCCCAGGTCTGAAGTATCATCTTGAGCAGCTCAACAAAACTAAGAGGTCCTTTCAAGTGACATGGACCAGAACCTGGACATTCCAATTAAAGAGCTAAAATGTTCAACAAACTTTTGATTACTTCCACAGACATACAGCCCTTTTGTAGACATAACCCACTCCTACAGGAAGGTCACGGACTAAAGGTTAAATAAATACCTTGGCTTCCTGCCACTTGGAGAACCTTCAAACAGTTTGGCAGATCTGTTTTAACAAAATCAGCTTCCACAGAAATACATGAAAAGAATACTGCACGTGGCTAATTTCTAAATGAAGAGCTTGAAACATGCAGTGACATAAGACACCTCTTTCTTATGTAATACCAACATTTTGGGGGAACTACTTAGAGGACAATTCACAAAGGCTAACTTCAGTCAAGATGTGCCAGATTCCTTCTGCATCTCAGAAGAAACCACTGGAGACAAGCTTCCCCATATCAGCCCTCATAAATATCTCTGTAAAACTTTAAAGTGAGAATTAACACACACCTATATTTAAATAAGTGCAAATAATATTTTGTGTAAGTTGAAGCCACAGTCCTACCATGAAAAAAAACTCAATTTAAGTAAGTAATATTTCTTTTCTTAAATTATTTGTGGAAATAAACTATAATGAGGTGGATTCATCTGTACTGCGCCTCTGTTACTCTTCAAGGCTAGCAGTTCTAATATGCCGGACTACACACCAACTTTTAGCATTGCCAAACCAAACAGGTTAGAACCAGACAGACTAGTATGGGGCCTGAATTTTCAAATGAGAAAGTAAATTACATGAGAAACTTGCATTTGCCACAAAAACAATCTATAGAAAAAGCAGAGAATCAAAATCAATCAAAATCAAAAAGCTTCATTAAAATTCACAAAAAGATTGACATGAGAGATAGCTGATCTTGTCTGAGGACAGGGGGGTGAACATGGCAACTATGACATTCCCTTCCAGTCCTGTTTTCTATTAATTTCCATTAATCTTTCTCCTTTTCAGACACTCATTTATACATCTGAGTCTATGCCAGGCTTAGGATTTTTTTTCTTCTAATACAGGTGTCAACACATCACATTTTTGTTTACTCAGTCATCTTCAGCAAGTATTGTCTTGAAAGCAAGAATGTGGGTTTGCAAAGCATGTCTTTCAGTCAACAGCTGGTAACAGCAGCATAGCACAGCAGGGAAAACCTTACCTCAGAGTAGTAACTTGGCACCAAAACGGTAGATGTTACTTCTTAACAGAGTTATATTTTTAACCAAGTAGATAAAACTTATCCATATCACAATTTCAATATATAAAATGGGATGTCTTTTCAAAATAGCATATTACAATGCACAGCTTGGTATTAACACAGAAACTCACAGTCAGTTTGTCTCTAATAGCCACAATGGACTGCCAACTCACCTATGTTTTGATACTAATTACCTTTCACACAATGCAGAGGCATAGAAATTAACATTCTTCAAAACTAGAATATAATTCTCTTCCCAGCAACGGAAGAAGTAACACAGGTATAAGTAACACAGGATCTACATGCAAAGTCAAGATTCACACCATGGAACACATTAAATGCTGTCAAATATATTTTAAAGAAACACTTTATGAATTTATTAACTTCCAAAGATTATGTTGCCTTAACGTAGTCAGTGAAAGTAGTTTCTTTGATATGGGAATCAATAAGAATTAAAGCCTCTGTAGATACAAGGAAAAGCAATTGCATAAAATTCCTCATGTTTAGAACATAGTTTCACAAGTTACAGACATGGAAGATATCAGAAAAGAACCTGACTTATTTAGCATCTGTGAAAAAAATTCTGTCATTCAATTCTCCAAACTGTTCAACATTTCTAGTGAAGAGAAGAAAATAGCAGAAATACAACTATTTCAATGGCATAAGCAGGTTTTCAGAAAAACACAAACAATTCACAAATCTTGCAACCTTAAAACTAAGTTAAATTAGGGATCCAAACCAGGTTGATTTATTAGAGCTTTCCACCAGCTTTTACTAACATGAGAAAAAAACCCCAAACAAATAGAAATATTCAGAGCATGTTTATCTGATTTCTCCTGTTTCGCCAAGTCCCATAGATACCTGCTCCCCACAGGTCAGAAGTGAAAATCATGTAAATTTTGCTCCTCTTAAAACAACAACAACAAAACACAAAAACCTTATAAACCGGTATCAGTATCAAGATTTGATATGCACATTGTTATACTACAGTCCTTCTATCATATCTAAAACAATAATGCTAAAAATGTGTATTTATAGATACTTTCTTCAGACAGAACAATTACTGTTTGTATAAGCTTTTAAGCAGAATGAAAAGAACTACAATCCACACATTTCTGTCTTTCACAAACACGACCTTAAGCCAATGCATTCAAGCATAGCATGCTTTTTGATTATAAATGTGTCAAGATAACCCAAACAACACTGTGGCAGCAATACACTATCTATTGTAATGCCATCAAACATGACATTTATTTGAAGAAGACAAAAAAACTAACACACACATAGCAAAAAACATTTTTATCTCACCCAGAATATGCATTCATCATAAAATATGTTAGAATTAGTATACAGAACTCAAAGACAGTTGACACCTCCCAGATGAATTTAAATGCCGGTTCTCAGGATAACTCATATTCCAGTTTGCTTTTCCCTCCAACACAGTAATTTAAACAACAATGCATTAAGCACTGATATTCCTGAAAAGCCTTACAAAAAAAACTTACACAATTACAGTAGAGTCATTCTCTCACAAAAAAAACCTCTGAACTTGAAGTCAAACCAGACAGTACTTAAGAGGAACATACAAAGTTTATACTTGGTATTACCTTTAGACTGGACAATCAAGTTTATATAATAAGCAGGGTAATAGTTCCACCAAAAATCCTTCAATCTGGTATAAATATGAATGTTACTTTTTTTAGGCTCATATTTTAATTTCTTTGCACTACCTATAAATGTTAAGAAAGCGATGGGTTAGCTATTTCTGTATCAGTAGGACTCCTTTACTGACGGGCCAACTTTTAGATATTTTATAGAATGGAAATACATAAAGAATGCAGAATGCAACTGTGAATATTCAAGCCCAAAGATATGAAAAACAATTAATAATTTCTCACATTTATATAGTTATTACCAAGAGTCTGCCTAAACCCAGGAAACTATGGCCAAGAAATCAGTAATTTTTAAGCACCTACATTAATTATAAACAGCCCTTTGAGCTTCCAAAAGAACACTCTTTTCTTGAATGAATACACTTTGGATACTATCTATAGCCAGTTAAATTGTGACAGGACTGGAGAAAAACTCAAAGATTTTACCAGAAAGGTGCCCTAAGTGACAGAATGACAGACAGGTAGGTTTATTGTGATGGGAAACATATGGGGACCTTTGATTCAATACCCCAAGCTACTAAGCCCAGCAGGACAGGCAGGACAGACATGACTTTGTCCCAGTCATTTAGACAGAACTCACCCCAGAAAAACTTTCTCATCAGGCCCCCAGGTCTGGCAAGGCTTCCTAGTGGTAGCTCCCATCTGCTTCCATCAGAGGGTTTTGCTAGCTGGTACTCTGTTAGTTTTAAAGAATTAGAACTGTATTAAGCGATCAGTTTCAAGACAATATTTCTATAAAAGGACAATACTACTTAAACACAGATTCACTCTGTACACAGAGTGGCACTGAAAGTGCTTCTTACTGGATAGACAGAACAGCAATGAACCGCATCAGCTTCCTATAAGTGCTAGAAGTGGACAGACAGTAACAGAATAAGGTGATATAACCACATTAGATCTTTTTTACAGAAAGAAGAAATGGCATAAAAAGACATGTAAGTGTTTGATCCTTAAACCCTGTGAGAGACTGCAGCTCCAGTTTACTTTTAACAGGAAAAAAGGATTCCCGACATTTCCTGCAAAACACTGAGCGTCTTCTTATGCATACACTCAGGACTAATATGCAGAACAGTCTAAGTACTGAATTTTTTTTCATTCACAGAAGTTGAGGTCTTTCTCACCATAACTCCTCTAGCAGTAATATGGCACCCAGAGAGACTGAACATTAGGAAGCTGTAAACCAGAGGAGTCTGTGAGGCTTACGGAAAGTCATTTAATTGGATTAGTGTAACATCAGTCTTTGTTAAAACACGACTGAGTGTAGTATGCGAATATCTTTCACATGTGCCAGTCACTTAACCATGAGAAGCTAAGCTGAATTAAACTAGACATAAATCCAGGCAAAGTGCATATACTAACTTCCTCATGCAGGCCAGCTTTCCATTACAGTTCTGACTTTGCCTCCTAGCATCTGAGCTGTGAACAGAAGAGACTCATGTGTGTTCTGAAGTCCACTGTATCTTCCAGTCAAACCCAGCCAGATTTAATACTTCCAGTATTCCTAACCTTAATGTAAATGCAAGAAGAAAAGTGATTTAACATTTATTTTAAAATTTACTCTTAAACCTCTCTTCATATAGTGAAACTTAAAAAAAAAAAAAAAAAACCTTTACAGTTTCTGTAGTGAACATCTTTAACCTAATGTTATTTCAGTTCACCAAACTTCTGTCTTGTTTCATTAACACCTTCTGAGGTGCTTCTGTGGAGTTTACTTCAAAATGAACCATAATTCTGATTTGCTAATAGAAAAAACTCTAACTTCAAAAGATGTCTTCACTTTTCTAATGACATCTGGCAGAACTCTGGAGAAGTTCTATTAACTTCTAACTACAGGTAAGGATTAAATTTACTCCAAGTAAGCACAGTACAACATAGCATGTCACGTGTCACATCACACAGAACAATCAAACTCCAATACAAATGCAATGAGAGCACTGCCATATTAGACTTAAGAAAAAGTGCTCTAGTTCATCATGTAGCTGAGTTGTACATATTTAGTTTTTAATCTTTACTCATAAGTAGATTTCTCCACACGACTAATCATTGTCCCTCAATATCCTCCAATTCCCTTGGGAAAAGAACGTTAAGAAAAGCTGTCTAACTGAGGCAGAGGAGAAGGAGCCTGACCTATTACCACACAGTGAATGACACTAAGAGTCCATTATCTGTTCAAGAGTGAGCCTTAAATATTTCACCTCCCTCTACCTATGTTTTTATTTCCTTCCCTCACTCTTGGTGAGTCTATAATAAATTATTCTTTCTTTTCTGTGTGCCCAATGAATAGTAACTTTAGGCCCAAGCAAATAGTAATTTAAGTTAAACGAGACAAAGATCCAATTTCTTTGCTCCATTATTTTAATCCAATGAAGTACTAAAATAGATTCAAAGTAGCTATTTAACTGTAATTTATGAGTGCCTAGATTTAAGCATTCATATTTTTCCAGAAAATTACTGTATTGCCTCTCACTGCAATAATTTGTCTGAAAAGAAATCAACCACCAATCCCAACATTTTTTGGTTTTGACTGTACTAGTGAAAGCTCAGAGCTCCTACATAGTCAGAAGAGGAAGCTAGACCACAAAACATACAGGGCTCCTGAAAAACAAACTAGAGCCAAACCTGACCTATCAATGGGGGGTTTAGTCAGTTTACGTATGAACGATGCCCAGATGCAGACACCTAGGGCTTTCCCCCGCACAGAATTAACTGAGATCAAAAGGTTTGATTATTTATGCGAAACCATACCAAAGACTACATTATTTCCATGGACAGATTAGATCTGGAAGCAGTTCAGCTATTTCCACTCAGTTTGTAATAGTAAATATTGCCAGGCTTAACCTTGCTGTAACCCTAAAATAAGCAGAGGGAGCTTCATTAATCCTGCACTAACTGCCTACACCTGGGATGTGCCGCAGCACCACCTAAATGAAATCAAGTTCATCAGTGTAAAATCCATTTTCAATACTAACACAGTACAAAATATCCTCCTCCATTCAGTGTCCTCAATAAAAAGCGTCCCTTCTAGCGATCAGCACAAGAGATACCACATTTCTAAATTTTTCTTTCAGAAGGGAATATTTTACAAAAGGGCATGTCTCTGGTTATTTCCTTTCTCTCAGCAGTTCTCCAAAGAGCAAAAAGGCAGATGCTACCACCAGTCCCTTTACTCTCGAACTTCAGGCCACCAGCCTGAGGTAACTTCACAGGGTAACTCAACAAACCAGTACCAGTGAGAAGGAGGCACAGGGGTGCACTGGCTGTGTGGGGGCCAAACCCAGCCCAGGGAACAGCTCGGCTGGGTTACTGCCTTTGTCCGAGGGAGGCACAAAACTGCTTCAAATTCTAACGCCCTAACGCTGAATGTTACCACCTGGACTCATAATAAAAGGCTAGCTGCACCTCATTTTTCTTTCGTTACTACTACGTCTAAATATTACAAGAAGTAACGAGTGAATAATGTTCATTTTCCGCCTAGAAAAAAGTCACAAGTTTTTGGGCAAGGCATGCAGCATGTCCTTCGCTGACTGAATCGAGTGGTCCTGACAGACAAGTCAATGCTTGTGTGGACTCCGGTCCGTTCTGTGTTTCAGCGACGGCACCCAAGCCATCGCCACCACAGCTGAGGTGTGGTGAAAGGGCGGTGATAATCAAGCACCGGTCTAACTTTTTTTTTTCTGTCAAACACTGCAAATATCACTACGAGAAAACAGCTCGTACCCCTGGGGAGCCACCCGCAGAAGGCCCGAGCCTTTGCCCTGGGGAAGGCGGCCGGCGCAGGGGTGAAGGGGGGTGGGGAGGCGGCGCCCCTCACCTGTACCGGTCGCCGATGTCCGTGCCGCCCCGCTTGAGTTTTGGCTGAGGGCCTGCCCTTCTCCCGCCGCGGACAGAGGGAGCGGGGGCCCGGCTGCAGCCACCGGCGCCCGCCAGGGGGCGGCCGCAACCGCCGCCGTCGCTGCTCCGGCGGGCGGGCGGGCGGCGCTGCCGCCCCAACGGAGCGGGGAGGGAGGGAGCAAGCTCCGCCCCGCCGTGACGCGCTTCGCCCGCGCCGCCGCGTTGCACGCCGGGACGTCGGCGGCGGGACCATGGCGAGCGATTTCTACCTCCGCTACTACGTGGGGCACAAGGGCAAGTTCGGCCACGAGTTCCTCGAGTTCGAGTTCCGACCCGACGGTGAGGGGCAGGGGAGTGGGCGGCGGCACCGGGCGGGGACCGCGCTCTCCGCTCCCGGGAGGGAGGACGCGGGGCCGGGCCGGGGGTTTAACGTCCCTCCTTGTCTTCGCCAGGGAAGCTGCGTTACGCCAACAACAGCAACTACAAGAACGACGTCATGATCCGAAAAGAGGTAAGGGAGGGGGGGCAACCGGTGGGTTCCTAACGGGGCGGGGGTGCGCCCCGTGGCCTCGGAGATGGGCGAAGCAGAGCGGTCGTGGACCGGTGGGTAGCGCCGGGGGGTCGTTTTCTGACGCCGGCGATGTCGTTCGTAGGCGTACGTGCACAAGAGCGTGATGGAGGAGCTGAAGAGAATAATCGACGACAGCGAAATCACAAAAGAAGACGATGCGCTGTGGCCTCCTCCCGACAGAGTTGGTCGACAGGTCAGTGTACGGCGTCTTTTCTGGTTGCTGCTTTAATTTTTACACTAGAAGCATAGCTGAACTTTTATTTTCGAGTCGGTAGTATTTCTAGCCAAGAGGGAAACAAATGCTGTTCTAAAACCTGAGCGGCACCTAAATGGCAATTTAGTCTTGAGAGTTAATAATGAGTCACAGACCTGCTGCATTCACTACCTTTGTAATAAAAATGGAAAAGCCATCATCTCGGTACTTAAGGATTTCTGTAACTAATACCATAAAGCAGCAGTTTGACTTCCTGTGGTCTTTCATCTTTCAGGAGCTTGAAATAGTAATCGGTGACGAGCATATCTCCTTTACGACGTCAAAAATCGGTTCACTCATTGATGTAAACCAATCCAAGTACGTGCTCTGCTTTTTTATGTTGCTGTTGTTTTTATGTAACAAACTATATTAGAACTTGCTGATCACTAGGTACTTGTATTTCCTATTGTTTCAGAAGTACAGATCAGTTCCTGGGGGCACAGGTGCTCTGCGTTCCAGCGTAATGTACCAAATGTTTTTGGACAGTGGCATTACGCGCTATATATTCAAATTCACTGAGCAGCTAACCTTACTGTAGGAACCCCTGTTAGGCGTATTCAGAGTCTGAACTGAACTGTCATTGGCCTGTCCACACCAATGTCTCTGGAAGAACCAAGATTTCTGTATTTCACCTAAGCTGAAAAGACTGGGTATCATGTTTTTTAAATCCAAAGTGATGTTACTACTTGCTTTCATGATAAAAATGCATATTTTGTTAAGACTTTAAATGTGCAAACTTGGGAATACAGAATGTTTTATCAATCAACGTAGAATGAAACAAATCTGTTAACGTCTAAGATGAAAAGTCTCCCTATAGGCTTTAGAAGTTTTTTTAGTAGGTTAGTTCTGTAAACTGCTCTCTTAGAACATCAATCTAACTTTTTTTTTTTCCCTTCCTTCTGTTGTGTGCTGCAGGGATCCAGAAGGCTTGAGAGTGTTCTACTACCTGGTCCAGGACCTTAAGTGTCTAGTCTTCAGTCTTATTGGACTACACTTCAAGATTAAGCCAATTTAAATCAAACTCAAGTTTGCATTGTGATGTCTGTGTGGGCTGGGGTGGGTGGGCACGGGATGCTGTTTGAATTCCTCACTATTTCTGGCCTAAAGCTTTTATGTATGTTAGAAATTTTTTTTACAAACTGTCAGTGACTGTCTTAATAAAATGGTGAAATCTGTATTTTTAATTTATAAGTTCTGGTGAGAAACTGACTTCCTAACACTTCTTTTATCACAGTATATTCAGGGTATGTTACCTCACTTGTATCACACAAAGCTGTATTTCATCTCTCTCTCTATGCAGCAGTAGAAAATAGAATTAAGTGTGGCTCTGTGAAATGAAACACTTGCCAGCTGTCAAGATAAAACTTTTGTTCCTATCCCAAGTTGGATATTCTGTTAGCCAGCTCAAATATGCAAAATAACTGAGGCCCAGACTCTGCATACGATAACCAGTTCTAGCAAAAACACGTGTCAACTGCATAACAACCTGCTCCTGTGATTACCTGTTTGCCTTCGGAGCAGAAGTAGACAACAGGCCACCCGGGAGCCACCCAGCATCTTCACCGATACTCCCATCCAGCTTTGGAAAAACTGAAATTAAAAGCAGCGTAGAGTGTATTTAGTTACGTTCTAGACTAGCAGAGCTGTTGTGCAGAATTGATTAAGCAACTTAGAGGACCAAAGATGTCTCAACTTCAAAGTGGTCATTTTTGTAAAGCACTGTGGGAGACCCCCCACAGTGGCCCGAGGGTCCCCGCAGGCTCCGAGGGTGTTCCCCACGGCAGCTCTGCCAAACTGCACCCTTGCTTTCTCTAGCACCTCTTTCTGTTTTTCCTAAATAAGCGGCCGCTGCGATTAAAAAAAGATTGTGGTTAAGTGCCTTTTTAAAACGTCTAACCCCTGTTACCCGAGCCAGCACCTCCTTCTTTCCCTCCTCTCCCCACAGGCACCCTCTGCCCTTCCCTCCTGCACCCTCCCCACACGCCTGCCCCGCTTCCCCACCACCCCCGTTCCGTTTTCATCCCCTGAAGCGGCCGCCCCGCTCCCCGGGGCCCAGCCCGCCGCGCCTCCCGCCCGGGGCCGCTCCGGCGGACGGCGGGGCGGTGACAGGCCGCGCCGGCGGGCGCCATCTTGGCCGAGGGCAGCTTCGGCTTCACGTCGGCTTCAGCCCGGCAGAGAGCACCGGCAGGCGGCCGCCGGCTTGGCTGAGGGCACGGACGCAACGGGGTGGAGGGCGGGAAGAAAAAAAAACCAAAAACACAACAAAAAAACCCAGAACTAAAACCACGCAGGAGCGGCTTGAAGCCCGCAGCTGCTCCCGCGAGAGGCGGGACGGGGTTGAGGGGGGGCCGTCAGGCCGAGCTGCCGGGCACCCTGCGAGGCCATGGGGGTAGGTAGGAGCCGCGACCCGGCCGCACTGAAGCGAGCCGAGCCGAACCGAGCCGAGCTGACGGCCTCTCTCGCTGCCTCTTGCCTTGCAGAGGATCGGGCTGCAGCTCCGCGCCACGCTGGAGAACATCACCCGGCTGCGGGCCGAGGGGGAGGACTTCCGCTGGTACCTCAAGGTGCGGCGGGCGGGGGCGGCGGCCGCGGGGTCGTGGGGAGCCGGGAAAGGCCGTGCCCGGTGTTCGGAGCCCGTTAGACTGCCCAGCGGGGCAGCCGGCGGCGAAGGCCGGTGGTGGTGAATGTCGCATCACTCGGCTTAAGCAGCGGTTGTGGGGGTTTTTTTCCACACAGTGCGAGCCGGCTGCTAGCGGAGCAACGAATGGGATGGTGTAAGTATATGGATAGGTGTGCGTTAGTACATGCATGACGCTATACGTTCGCCATAAGGAAGAGTCTGAAGTTCACAGTGTTGCTCAGTGCCTCCATTGGTGAGGTGGTTGGTAGTCCAACATCCAGTGGCAGGTAACCCAGGTGAACGGCGAGATGCGCTATTCCCATCTTCCGTCTCGTGACCGTGCTTTGTAACGCGTTTTCCACCCAACGCGCCGAAGGGCAGACCCTCTGCAGCGGGCATACCTGCCAGGTCGAGTCAGCTCGCGGGCCTGGCAGGATAGATGGCAGCCCATACCTGCCTCCGGCTCCTCTCAGCTGGGAGGCAGCGAGGATTGTGAATCTGGAGGGCTCACATCAGCTCCTTTGGCTTTTTAATCCCCAATTATTGTCAGCTTTAAACTCTCTGGTTTATGTTTGTTTTTCAGCTGAAATGTGGGAACTGTGGTGAAGTTTCTGAAAAATGGCAGTATCTGCGATTGATGGTACGTTTCCCTGTTGTAACCTGCATCAGAACAAAAATGAGAAAACAAACCTGTCTCTTACATGCAAGGGATATTACCATCAGGGATGTGACAACTTACACGTTAGATGAGGTAGTATTTTAATAGCTAAATGCATTCAGGAAATGCTGTCATATTCCATATTAAAAAAAAAAAATTGGCGACTGTTAATTGAAACATGCCATTGGAATGGTGACTGTTGGTGACCAAGTATTTACGTCTGCTTTGAAAAGCCGCCTTTCTGTAAAAATATGATTTGAAAACAAATTTTTAAGTGATGTCAGAATAAGGTTGTGCTTATAGCATATTTCTCTGATGCTGATTGAATCTTTTTGGAGAAGTTTAGGTAATTCAAGGTGAGTTAAGGATGCTAAATTAGTATTTGGAAACTGGAAAAGCAGGATAAAATTTGTCAGGGATAAGAGAAGGTCCTGTTCTTAGGAATAATCATCCCTTTGCATACTACTGAGTGTTAAGAGTGTATTTTGAGGAATTAATGGAACATACCTATATGGACAAGACATAACTATCCATTATTCACTGTTTTAAGTCTAGAACACAACTATTCTTTGCTAATCACAGCTTTCTGAATTATAGATTCCTTTAGTTTTAAAAAAAAAAAGCCTTCTCACTGCAATATTTTTAAAAAGTTAAAAGACCATTGTTATAAAAACTACTTTACCATTGCAGAGGTTTCCAGTGGCTCAGCTAGAGTGCAGTTAAAAATGAGGTCTCTATTGTCGTGGTTTTTAGGACAGTGCTCCCCTGAAAGGAGGCAGAGGAAGCGCCACTATGGTGCAGAAATGCAAGCTGTGCTCCAGGGAGAACTCCATAGGTATGTGCTTAGAAATTTAAGAGGCATCATCCATTTTACACTTTTTCTTCTAAGTTTATTTTTTAGTCCCCATTTTTGCTTGACACTGTTTGTAAAGAGGATTCACCAGGGATTTTTTTCCTTGTACACTGGTGCTCAAGTTCACAAACAGGTACATACTTGTCATCATGCTCATGAAGGAGACAGCAAAGCCTCCTGGTGACTTCAGGTTTCTGCATGAACAAAACTCATATCTGTAATGTCATTTTACAAAAGCGTGCTTTTTTTTTTTTTTTTTGCATTGGTAGGGTAACAAAATGGTGTAATGTAAACTTCTAAGAAGAACTGAGAAAAACTGAATTCTACCTTTTGAGGGCCAGCTGCAGGAACTGCTTGGTTACTTTGTTTCTTTTACTTTGTCTAAGGAAATTTCTTTGAAGTAAGCAGCTGGTGCTTGATTTGTGCTGAATAAAATTGAAGACATAATGCCACTCACTTTTACACTTGATGTTTTTTTTTTTTTTAGATATTTTAAGTCAGACAATCAAGCCTTACAATGTAAGTTTGTTTTCTCTTTTATATAACAAGATAAATAAACATTAATAATATTTTGAGGTTTTGCTTTATCATCACATTCCTCTTTCAAGAATACAAAAAGCTGATATTCTCCCCTGACAGAAAATTGTCTCTTGTAGACTCCTGCACAGTGTCTCAAGTGTAGAGTAATCTGGTACATTTCATAAGCAAATGACAAAACTGTATCACTCAAATTAGAAGTGATTACATAATACCCGTATTAGTTTCCTTTTGAAGGCTTCCTTGTGGCAGACCAAGAAATTCTAGTTAATTACCACCTATTAAATGAGCCCTAGGATTTTGCTGTCACTTGGGACATCAGAGTCGATAGTACTGCCTTTAAAGCAATTCATCCTAGACTAATGCTTGTCACTGTCTTTCTCTATTAGATGAAAACTAATGGTATTCTGACTCAATTATAGGCTGAAGACAGCGAAAAATTCAAAACGATAGTGGAGTTTGAATGCCGAGGTCTGGAACCGGTTGACTTTCAACCACAGGCAAGTTCTTATTTATGATTTGTTCCTCAGTTTTTAAGAGTACTTCTTATAGAATCTAGAGTAATAAAATACACACTGTTTGAAATGGTACTGTTCTTCCTGGAACGTCCTAGACCTCCCCAGTTTTCCATCCTCTTCACAGTTCTTTCTTTTACTTCACTTGACTCAAAAAAACCCCAAAACAAAACAAAAAAAAAGCAGCAACCCACAAGTAGCTAACACTAACAACTCCGGTATTCTTTGTGCCAGTAAAATCTAAAATGAAACAGGCTTGGACTCATATTCAAATTGCCTTACAGGTGGCTCAGCACTGCTCATTTAAATTCATTCGAAAGGTCTTCATTGCTCAGGTTATTGCAGAAGAGAGTCCTTCCCGAAGAGGAATTGCGAAACTGCATAATTAGCCACATTCAGGAAAGCACCATTTTGCTTTTTGGTATGTTAGAGAGAAATTAGTATTGGCATTTTCCCATTTGAAACTTGATTAGACAAAGACTGAAGAGCGACAGCACTTAAAGACTGTTGCAAAGCACACTTCAAGGTTCAGAGTTAAAGGATTTCTTCAGGGCCAAGCTAGTCTTCAGTGATTCATTTGCTTGTGCATGGTCATGCTGTATGCAAGCTAACTCCCTGCTATATTTAACCTATTATTCCAGTCGGATTAGGTGTAAATAGATTGACAAATATAAACCTGTCTTATCCTTCCCTCAGACTGTGACATTGTGCTAAGAAACAGACCAAAAAAGCTGATCCTACAAAGAATTTGGTATAAATAAAATCACCACTACAGTGTGCTGCAGGAAGTCTTCTTTTACTTATTTATTTAAGCAAAGCCCATCTTTTTGAGGACAGAATGGTTATTGGTTTATTCTTGTTTGAAAGCTTTGTAGCCAGACCTAGGAACTTGCACTTAATGAAAAATCTATGAGAAGACTACAAAATGTAGATGTTTATAGCTCTGCATTCTAGCCATCGATTTTATTTTTATCTGCAGAACAAAGACATCACAGCTGTAATAAAGCTTTTAATTTAATATTATTAAAGTGTGGTCTATGCACTCTGTTGGACAGTACACTTGAATCCCTGTGCAGATATTTCAGTGAATTTTCTGATGCCTAAACCAGTAAATATAGAGACTTCTGCAGTTCCAAACAATTCTATAAACTGCTTTATATTTGACATGATCCAAGCTAGCCTGGCTTCTCCACAACCTTAGGTCTGGCTTTTGATTAGCACCAAACAGGACTGGCCATAGCATTACTGTATTTTCTTTGTGGTTTTTGATGGACCTAATGCAACCACACCTGAAGTCAATTTAGAGTGGCTTAATACTTTCATGTCTTTTTAAAATTTATAGTAGTTTTCTCAAAAAAATCATTTGAGTCTGAAAGAGGAGAAAGTATCCTTTGATTCTCTGATATAAACCCTCTTCCTACCTAGTAGCAGCAACAAATTCAAACTAGGTACTTGCGTGTTCTAATAATGGGCAAAGACAACTTTTCTCCCCCCAATTACTTATCTTTCTTGTTTAATGTGCTTAAGTAGATACATCTACTGCAAATCTGATGCGTAATTTTTGGTTTTACTAGAGGATAGTTCAGCTCCTTTCCTGTCCTTGTCCCTCAAGTGAATGCCTCAGCTAAAAAATTGAGATTTCTTTATGCAATTTCTCTTAAGCCTTCTTAAGCTTCTTTGCTTTGTGGCACAATAGTTTCATTGGTAACAAAAGTGTGACAATTCACTGCGTTGTAAAGTCAGTAGGCATTTTTGCTTTTTCGGCGCGTGTATGCTTTAGCTGTTGGTCCTTCGCTAGTCAGCAGAGGGCAGACAAGTCACCGCCCGTCCCAGCTCCCTTCTGCAGAGATTAAGCGAGTCTCTGCTCTGACGCCAAACCTGTAAGAATGCAAGTCCCGCTGAGTGTCTAGTACAGAAGCTTGTAATTCCAGTCACATGGCGTCTTGTTCCTTGGCGGGCTGGTAAATATCTCTAGGTGGCAAAAGCAGGGCTTCTTTTATTTTTCTAGTGTTTGTTCTATACTGCAGCTCTGCGGTTTTGTCCCATGATGCTGATCTTCCTCTCCACCCCAAGCAGTTCCCTTGAGATGGGCTTCTGACAATTATATAAAGGCCATATTCACACTGTGCCTTGCAGATAGCTCTTCTGTTGTTACGTCTGCCACACTCCATGGTTTATTTAACTCCCAAGTGCTTAACCTTCCATTCAAATCCCAAAATACTTCAAAATCATGTGGCTTACTTCATACATTCTTACACAGTTAAATGTCTGACTGGCACTAGTGGGGATTTCTTTATCAAAAATGCAAGTGTAGATCCCTTGCAGAAAACCAGGAAGAAGCTACCTTTGCTTTTTAGCCACTTCTTAATAAAATTCTGTAGTTAGAAATGGCAGTGTAAGAAACCTTCCTGTATGCTACAGAGGTGGCTGAGATTCTTAAATTTACTTTTAAAACTAATAAAACTTAATTTACAGCTTGATAACTGTGAACCCTAAAATGAGAGAGCTGTTGCTATAGAATATAAAACAGAACACCTTGTTCTTGTGCTATGCCCCACTGTTTCCTTCCTAGTGCTATGCTTTCCTTCAGCTCTTTAGAAACAGCAAGTGAAGAACTCTCCCCTTTGAAATGTTTGAGTATACAAATCTGTTCAGTCAGCCAGCTGATCTTCCTTTCATGTAAAGCTTGCTAGTCACTTCTGTACCTAAATCCAATACAGGCTGCTCCTTCTCGAGAGTGTCTTGGATTCTGATGATATTTAAGCCAAAACTATTAACTCTCTTCCACACTTTCTTTCTATTGTTTTCTTGCAGTCTAAGTTTATTATGAAGCTCTTTTATACATAATGCCTGTATGGATTCTGAACACAAAGTAAAGCTATTAGTAGTTAGATACTGCTACATAAACTCTGAAACTCAGGTTTAACTTTATCTAGAATATTTGGAAATACCTTTTTGGCAGGAAAAACAGAGGAGCAGTGTTCCCTCACTTTACTGTATGGTTGCTTAGATTGAATTTTCCCAATTGACAAGCAGCGTCACAACCTTATACTGACCCTTAACGAGGAAGAACTTGACCATTCTTTCTACCTAATTTAGAAGAAATACAATAAAAGTTTGTGCTGAGTTACTTTCTTTAAATATGTTTCAGTGATCATACTTATTATTTTCTTGGTACAACTTATTCTTGAAAACTTACTGCAAATGTGTTTGCAGGCAGGGTTTGCCGCTGAAGGTGCAGAATCTGGCACACCCTTCAATGACATAAACTTGTTAGAAAAGGTATGTTGTCTGAGTTTCATTAGTAAATCTAATTATCTAGCTTTCTTTCTCTAAGTCACTAGTCCAAAATACACACCCTACACATGCAAGAGGCTAGTTTTGCTCTTTCATGTAGGCACAGGAAGGTCATAGCTGGAGAGAGAAATTAAATCAACTATGAACAACCAGCATTACTAACAGCATCATTTTAGAAGTACATATTTGATAGCTTAGCAGCTGACAAAGACAGAAATGAAACTTTTCTTTAAGTCACCCAGGAATCCCAGAGAGCAAACACCTGGAATACTAAACGGCTGGGGTTATTCAGAGTGGTGAACTGATTTTTCTAGGAAGATGCCTGCACTTTTTCCTGTGAGCAAAGATATTAAAAAGTAATATAAAGACACTGTCCTTCAAAGCTCAGGATAATGACTCCAGCATTGCAGATCTTCCTTGGCTGTGAGCAAGAATCTCAAGGTCAAATCTGTTCTCTGGTATCCTACTTGGCAGGGATCTGTGTGTCTGCTTACCCACCTGACTAGGGTATTGTATATGATAGATAATCCTTTCATCTGCCATGGTTGCGGTCTTGTCCACTACAGGCTGTGGACTACATATGAAAAAAAAGAAATCATTGTTAAAATAAAAACGCTGAGACTGAAGCTCATTTGATTTCAGGTCAGTGCTCTTGCTTCTCTCAGCTATCAGAACTTAGCTTAGTGACTGTGCTTTCTTTCTACAGAAATCTAAGACCCAAATTTTGAGTAAGGCTTAGTTGCAGTTTGAATTCCAGTCTGTGTTTTAGACACATTTGCATTCTATCCTGTGACTAATACTGTGAAATCTTATTTCCTATAGGATTGGAATGACTATGATGAAAAAACAAAGGAATCTGTTGGAATCTATGAAGTTACCCACAAATTTGTAAAATGCTAAAGTTCATACCCCTAATAAATCCTGACATGCTTATTGATGAAGGAGCTGTAACCATCAGAGACGCAATTTCCTTGGAGTTACTTTTCACATGGCTGTACTTCAGAAATGGAAACCTAAGTTGTACTTACTGTCCCCAGCATGCCCTAATAAAATATTTCCCACAGAGCACTTTGAGATGGCCTCAGTACAAACTGAAAATAGTATATACGCTTGACTGAACTGTGCCATTTTCTTAAGGTTGTCTTTTTTGGGGAATGGTTGTGGTGGACTGTAACTTAACTATTGTATCAACACTAACTATTTACACAACTTACAGCCTTAAAGTTTTTATAGCCTGTGACCAAGAAGTACCCACATTTGATTCTCTAACATGAGCAAATAAGGTCTTTTCACTCACCACTCCTATCATCAGGAAATGGCTATGACTATTAGTAAAGGGACTGTGTTAACTGTGCAAGGGAAAAGGTACATCTTTAGTAGCTTTCTGCCAGTTCAAGTAAAGACACTGAGGTGAGTTTACTGAGAACACTCATTAAGCTTGACTGCTACTGACACACATAGCTGTTACAATCTTCTGAAAATCAAGTTATCCTTCTGACTATGTCATTAAGTAAACCTCACTCTCTTTCTGATAGAAGAAACCAGACTTGCTACTTCTTGGCAAGTGCTTTTACAATCTTGCCAGCTGTTCTCATGTTTAAAAAAACAAACAAAAAAAGCCCACCACCACCACACACCCCCCCCCCAAATCTTCTTTAGTGAATTTCATTCGAAGACTTTTGGTCTGATTATTATTTCCTGATGTATTATTTCCTTCATCCTCCCAAATGATCACCTTCCTTTGTTTAAATGAGCAAGAACAATCGTGGTAAGTTTTCAAGTAAGTTTAAAAATAATCCTTTTCAGCTGAAAACTAGAACAGCTTACAGGCTGCAGAGCAAACAGCCCTGACTAGGAAAGTTTATAAGCCTTCAGGCTTACATATTTAAAGCATGTTTCTCCCCTTCCTAGTAGTTGCAGTTCATACTTCAAGATACAGTGTTGCTTACACTTACTCTGATAAAGAAAAAAGACACTGGGAGAACCTGAAAGCTGAGATAGCCAAAGGAAGAGTAAAAGGAAGTAGGTTTCTGGGCCTCTGAACCTGATCTGTCACATCCAACCAACATGCTCAGACTTCTATGTTCTGCTAATGTATTCTGTTCTCCAGGACACAGTGGGCTGTGCTGAAAGACATGAGCTGCATTAATTTTACACAGAGCTGCAGAAGCAAGCACTAGTGTGCTATTCAGCTCCAGAGAAACTGATCTTCCCAGAAGAAGTGGAAATCAAGAGGGTTTAAAAAGCAGAGGAGTTCCAAGTTACACACACCATAATGAATTTTGTGCAAAAAGGAGTATCTCATGCAAAAGGCATCTGTGTTGTAATCCCAGCAACTCTGAGCACCTCTGGCATCTTGAGTGACAAAGGCCTCCTCCCCTTTTGCTATCCACCCACTTCATACCTGGCAGAATCCCAGTTGTGCACAGCACATGAGAAACTTGTTTGCATCAGTTTCATCTCACATTCACAGCATTGCTAAGTTTTACTGATACCTATGCTCAAGCTCTCCTGCAATCTGTCAGAAAGTTCTGATAAGCCTTGGTCTTTAGAATTTCTGCAACAAGCCCCAATGCATTAAAGATGCAGCTCTAGGCACTAAGACTCTGGCATTTGCTACAATAAATAATATCAAAAGTTCTAGCTGATAGAACAAGGAGGAAACAGGAAAACATTCTGTTGAGGTTACTATTCCACAGTAAGAGGAAATTTGGAAAGAGAAAACCTCAAAAGATAAAGTTCAGTAATTTTTCTTTTTTAAGGCACGATAGTTCATGTAGCAAAACAAAAGCAGATTATTGGACAGACTTCATGTATGGAAGGGGAAAGCCAACACTGCAGAATGCTTTCAGTAGTAGTATTTTCAACCTTTCTAAGAAACGTGAGCTATTGATAAAGGGACTAACCATACTGTATAATTTTGATGTGGCAATAAAATAACTTTGTAGCTATTAATAGATAGCTTTATTACAAT
The DNA here is from genome assembly GCF_947461875.1 of Haliaeetus albicilla. Classification (NCBI taxonomy): domain Eukaryota; kingdom Metazoa; phylum Chordata; class Aves; order Accipitriformes; family Accipitridae; genus Haliaeetus; species Haliaeetus albicilla. The sequence goes on from NC_091490.1 coordinate 6,965,161, forward strand.
ACAGTCTTTTCCAGTCAATTTAACAACACAGTTGGTGATTTCAGGTTACTTAAAGCCTCCCACTTCATTTTTTGTTTCTCAAAAAGCTGTTACAGTAGAAAGGCTTCAAGCAGTTGAGGCACAATCAGCTCTGATACCGATTCAAGTTTAAAGAGAAAAGTTAAGTGTGACAAGTTAGTAAGCAAGCTTACTGCAAGACTGCAAATGTAACCACTCTTTCATATTTAAAATTATTGCATATACTTTCTTTAAGAGTGGTATCACAGTACTGTAGTCTGTCTGAACACTTATGGAACACAGATGTTCCAAGTTCATAAACTTGGTAACAATGCTTTTTATTTTAAATAATGTGTTTTAAGAACACGTGGATCTGTTGGAACAGATGGATGTTACTTAATTTTGACATTGTGAATGTTTGTATTTCCTGAAACATGCATTCAAGGTCTGTACTTTATTTCTTTAAAACAGATACAGATTTCATAGTGAATCTGACAGTATTCAAGTTCAATGAAGACAAATGGATAAATGAAGCCAATTAAGCTGGGTGGTCTCAGCCACACTGAACACTGATTAGTATGCCAATTAGACACAGTCTGCATTTTGTACTGCAACTGTAAAGTGTTCCAACATTTTTATCTCTAACTACCAATTTTCTTGCCCTTTAAAACATTAAAGATATCTTCTAGTGACTTGTAGATACACTGAAGGAATTCTTTACCATTCCTAGTTGGGTAAGAGGAAACATTACAACCTATCCAATCATCGTGTACCTGATATCCTAGTCCAAAGCCATCAGACACCACTGGGCCAAACCCTCCTAATTGCACAGCTGGGCTAAGCAATGTGCTTGTAGAAATGATGTTGTGATTAAGCCGAGCATAGGCTTGGTCTTGATAGAAATCAGGCAGTGCAACACCTTTGGATAAGGCTAAATAGCGCAAGCCAAAGAGATGTCGGTCAAATCCCTGGCCTGTTAAAATAAAATAACAAGTATTAGAGAGATGACTAATTTTTGTGGGAAGTAAACTCACTTATCTTGACATCACATTGTTTTACAGCCACAAAAGAGATCTATAGAACTGGGGTTTATTTTTGTATTAGCAGGAATTATTTTTCAGAACCCGGACATTCTGCACTTTTAATACGCATATCCTAGGGAATGAGGGCTTGTTGTTTTACTGCTAGCCTCAACCAGGAATCATGATAGTAAACAAAAGTGCAATGTTAACAGACAATTTTAATAATGCATCGCATTCTTTGATTAACTATTTTTCTGAACATATGCAAGTTATTTAAAACAGGGAAAGGCTTTCCTAAAATCTATGAATTTAAAGAGGAAGAGGATCTTGCATCAACAAAGGGAGGCAAATTTTAGACTCTAGGGGGTAATGTTCAACAGTCAATTTTCCTGAAACAATACAACAAGTTATGCTTCTGGGAAGGCCAATGCAAAAGCAAGCATTTAGAAAAATACCAGGAGTAGCACAGCCAAAGAATCAGTTTGATTTGAAAGCTGTTAAAGCCTTATCCCCTGCAGAGCTAAGATAGTAACTCCTCAGACATAAAGACAAAGTTCTTCGTTGCCTTGGGGAGTACAATATGCACTAATTATTTATCAAATCTTCAAATAGCCCAGCTGTTATAAGGACAAAAACTGAAGTATAAAAAATTCTCAACGTATTAACAGCGAAGTGGGAAGCACAGAGGCATTCTCCTCCATCAAGAAACGAGTCTTAGAGAATGCATTTTGAACTGCAGCCTTCAGCTACTGTTTTTGTCAAGTTTACATTAGACCTCCATCAAAATTAAATTATTTAGCTGTGAAGTAAATGTTTACAGCGACCTTAACAGACATTTTAGTGCAAAAGCAAGAGCGTTTGATAAATTCCTACTTACCCATAGCAGCTTCTTTTGTCAAACGGCCATGGTATTTTGAGCACTCCACTATCAACTTCTGAAGCTCTTCTGTGCTATGTTTGGACGGTTCCCTGACAAAAGCTTCCGAACATTTCTTTGTATGGATAGAGGCAGGACGTATAGTTTCTGTACGACCATGTTTGAAAGCTGCAGTACTACAAGACTCATATGTAGCAACAGTCTGATTGTACTGTCGAAGGAAAGCCATCTGGAAGGCAAGCTGAGCCACAGCATCTGGGCTTACCTTCTTCTGCTTGAGAAGGTCCTTGCCCCCTTCATTGAACTGAATCAGATTAAGAGACAGTGCTTCTACATTGGCATCAAATCTCTGTTTGGCTTTGGTAATTCCTGCTTTTAAGGCATCATTCAGCTTAAAGTCAAGTTTCTGCACTGCTCTAGAAGAGTCTACTGAAGCAGGCTGGGACTGGGGGCTGATGGCTGGTGCCTTAATGCTATCTTTAAAAACCTCATTCTGGAACCTGAGCACAGCCACACCATCTCCCCAGGAATGTTCAAAATTAACTCCTGCAGTGCCATCCTTAGTTATGATAAGATTAAAGGATTTGTCATACCAGCGGTTAGCACCATCTCCATGCAACATAGTGTGGGACAAGTGCACAAAGTCTTTAATGGGAAAATCATCTAAACTTAAACAAAACACAGCAGAATCTACTTTTTGAAGAGCTTCTTCATTGCCATTATCCAGTAGATTCTTTCTCAGCAATGCCCATGTATCTCGGTTTTCACTGGAGAGGTAGCCAAGCGGGAAGGCTGGGGCTGGACTGTTGTCAGTAAGGATGTATTTCAAGTGTGCTTGTATTTCTGAAGGTTTCAGCATATTTCCATCTCTATCAATAACATCAAATACATAAAAATTCCCATTTCTCAGTACTAATAAATGTTTTGCCTTTTCATCTGTATAAAGCTCATCTCTGTTGAGCTTAGGCAGCCGCGTAGAATTGAAAAGCCTGAAGTACTGAGACATATCTAGGGGGTATGCATTGACCATGTAGGCACCAAACCAAGAAAGTGAAGAAGGCACAAATCGGATAATTTTTTTAAAGATCTGAGTGTCACTTTTTTCCGGATTGAGGTGAAAAACCTCTGGTTCAAGATAACCAGCCCTGAAGGTCTTCATAAAACGTATAGCAGAAACAGTCATGTTTGTAGCTCGTATGAGCTGATCATTATATTCAGATTTTGGATCAGGATTAAAAGACATAAATGCATTAAAATTCAAAACAACAGGTTCACGTGCTTTTAGGTACATGTCAAACCAGGGACCTGAAAGTGGAGAATTGAGAAATAGGTCAGAACATAAAAGCAGCTTACTGAGTCAGACTAGAGGTTCATGTAGTCAATATCCTGTCTCCCACAGTCATCATGAATAAACACCTATTGAAGTGCATATAAACAAGACAAATATATGCAGTAATTCCCCCAAAGATTCTCCCAACCTCCAATTATGAAGAAAGGTACTGTTGGCTAATTGTAAAAATACTGTATTTGGAGTAATCCATATCAAGAGTGTCAACATCATTAGCAACGAGTGGCAATTTCCACGTTTTCTATATGGCTCAGTGATAAACCATAACTCCCACTGCACACAGTGCAGCTCCCTAGCACTGTATTTTGGTGCACACCTCACATTTGGAGTGGAACATGCCTCTACCTACTCTTAAGCTACCAATTTCTGCAACTCTCTGTCACTGAGGGCATGCTTCTGTATAGAACCACCTTTACTTCTGATCCAGTGTCTCCCTCATTCCTGGCAGCATTCCTCCATCTACATTTGCTGTCTTGCATTTCCACCTCCTTCCTCTTTCTATCCACTAAAATGGTCAGCACAGGGCAAAACTCTTGACACTGATGCAATACCATCGGTCTCTCAAGCTGGCAAAAAGACAAGGTTAGAGAGGACCTCACAGTTATTCTTCTAGGCCCAGAACAGACTTCAGAAAGCAGAATTACATTTGATACCCACAGGTCTTTTAGACAGTCTGTCAGTATATCAAGAAGCATGAATGTGACCCAAAGGTTTTGTCCTTGCCAAAACCAAGGGAATCAATCATAGCTCTACAAAGTAGTCACACCTTTACACCTGCCTATAAGTAAACCAAAATCCAGGGGGGGTAGGCAGAAAAGGGATTTTTTTAAGTAAATTCTATTTCATCACCATTAACAACTTCAAACTCGGTAAGCTCTTGGTATTGCACACTGACTGGATGCAGACCAAGGAAGCAAGTGCACGCCAACTTAATCTCAAGGCAGCTGATGTATTAAAAATTATTATTCCAAGCCTGGATCAGTCCCAACTAGAACATTCTAGCTGGGCTGTAAAAGGGCAATGGGTAACTCAAGGACCTAATTGATAATTTTAATTCCAGGTCCTCACAAGTGAGTAACTAGCATTCATCTACAGTTTTAAAACCACACTTGTCATCATCACGTAACCTTTTAACCTTAGACTTGAAAGTCCAGGGTGGAGACAACTATACACACTTTCAGAAACCACTTTCAAGTGTAACAGGTCTTTCAGGAGGCCTAAAAAAAGAATAACTAAATAAAAAGGAATACAAACACCCCACAGTTCACAGACAAAAAGCAGCATGCTGGTTAGCGTTGACAAACACCATAAAGCCACCAGTTAAACCCCCAGATGTTATTCAAAGTGAATGGCAGGTAAAAGATAACAAACCAAACAGCAGCTGTTGTGAATAATCTGGTATTCTCTACAGAATCTGTAGTAGCTAACACACTTATAGGTAGTCTCAACAGATAGCAAGGATAGAAGTGTGTTTGCTAGGCAACATGCAAACTTCTACTTCCATAGGTATTTCAATATTTCCACCTCTTGCTATCCATCCAGTACTTTCATAAGCAGGCCCTTGTATTTGGAAGTCAGTGGAAGCAACAGAAAAGAATAATGATCAAAAAACTATATGCATACTCTCCCTCTCTTGATTTTCTTTATTCTCATCTGCTTTCTGTCTCTCCTTTTCTTTTGCTCTTTAAAAGAATACGGTTTTGTAGTTTTAAGGGGTTTTAAGTCCAGAGCACTGAGCACTTCTGCCTCCCAAAGCTTAGTCATAGTCTCTGGCCTCCCCCTCAGAGTTCAGTTTTCATGCTAAATAGCTTGAAACCATTTGAAAATGATTGCTTTAGTTTCCTTAAAGGAGTTATCAGTTAAGCTCTTCCATTAACCTAAACATAAATAGACAGCACTGAAAAAAAGAAAAAAGATAAGCCCTGTAAACTCAAATTTAAATACAGCAACTCATGAAAAAAATCTGTTTCTTCAATATCCATCTATCCAGAATTCTGGTATATAAAAGTTAGATGATGGGCATTCATCTTTCCACCAGAGACTCAGAATTTGCTCAAATACAGTCGCAGGCAGTATTCACAGCATGTTATTCCAAGTTTATGGAGGAGACAGCTTAAGCTTCAGCCTATTTTATTTGTAGCATTATGAGCTGTCTGTTGTCTAGCATGATGATCTACAGACTCCTATATCCAGTAGGCCAACATACCTGTGATGTAACTAGTATGCTTGTTCTGATTGTCTTGAGCAACCAGTTGTTCATGCAGCTCTCTTCCAATTCCCTTTTCAAAGTCACGAGCGAGGTCTTCAGTTTTCCTACAGTAATCAATAATAGAGTCAAAATGCTGCCACAAGCTATATTTTTTACATGTAACACTTGGCTTTGAAGCAGCACAATACCGCAATATGCTTATCTTGTCTGTCCATACCTGAATTGGTCATCATTTAAAAGCGGTTTCTGGGCATTTAGGTATCTCCTGATTGTATCTTCTAGTTTGGGAATGGGCAGTCTGAAGGAAGGGGAACAGAGAGACATGCACTTTATGAGCAATGGTACTAACGAAGCCTCAGTTTCTTATACAGTAGTCCCTCTTTGCCTCCACTCCTTCCTATCCCTCCTTATACCCCATATTATCCAAATGGCTCAAAAGTTGCTTGTGGAAGAAGAGAAGAAAGGGAATAGATGGACATACATCACTACAGCATAAGGTTCTTTGAAAACAAGGTAGAAAACGAACTTGACTGTCTTGTTACCAAGGCACTGCAGTGAAGGGTCTGAATACCTTACAGGGAACACAATGACATGAACCATTGCAAGGAGAAGCAGCTATTACAGAAGGAAAGTTTAGTTTGGTAGCCACCCCTGCATTGGGACTCCCCCTCACTGCTGGGTGCCGAACACTTACTTTTTCTTGCAGATTTCCTAATCAATATCTTTGTCATCTTCCTCTCTGCCTGAACAGGAAAATGCTCCTCTTACTATAAAATAATCCTATTACACCAACAAAGGTTACTTTGCGACCTGAACAGATGTTTCGGTAGTGGGTTTGTAGTCATAGTTCCGCTTTAAAAAAATGAAATAATTCCTCTGCGCTGTGATTTATGAAGAGCACGTACAACAGGAATCGAGTTAGCACACTCCGAACACGGCTACACAGAAACGGGGAGGGGGACACGACACATTTTCTCTCCCCTCTCCACACGGCAAACACCGCAGGCCGCCGGCTCCGCAGGGCCACCAGCCGCCGCCTCCACCGACCTCTGCCCGCGTCCCCCCGGAGCCCGGCCCGCCGGCCGTCCTCGGCGGCCGCCCCGGGGCCGGCAGTGACGCTCGCTCCCCGGAGGACGCTCGCTCCGGGCCTTGCCCGGGCCGCGGGACGGGCGGGGAGGGCAGGGGGGGCCCGGCGGGCGCACCGGGGCGCGGGGCGGCGTCCCGCCGTACCTGGGCAGGCTCTTCTGGTAGTGCATGGTGGGCACGATGCTGCGGTGCAGGTACTCGGCGGCGCCCGCGCTGCTGTAGCCCCGCCGCCAGCGCGCCGCCGCCGCCCGCCGCTGCAGCAGCTGCCGCACCGCCATGATGCCCGCGTCAGAGGTCCTGAGGCGCCGCCCGCGGCGCTCCCCTCGCCGCCGTCCCGGGCCCGGCCGGAGAGAGCGGCTGCCGCCACCCCGGGCAGCTCCGCCGGTAGTGCCGTTTGAGCGGCTGCGCTCCTCCCGGCCCCGCGACTCTGCCGGCCCCGTTCGGGAGGAGGTGCCAAGGCCCCGCGGCGAGGCCGAGGCGGCAGCTCGGCACCTCGCGGAGCGTTGGCACCGGCGCGTCGGCGGAACCGGGGCTTGTTCCCCGACACCCACCCCCCTCGCCGGGGAACGGGGCGGGGTGGCAAATGGCGGCCAGGCCCCGCGGCCCGGAGAGGTTCCCCCCGGCCCTCCGCTGCCCGGGCGGGCCTCTGCCGGCTCCTCTGCCCGGCGCGGGCCTCTCCGGCGGGAGACGTCCCAGCTGCAAAACGGAGGGTCGCAGCTCCTCCAACAGCAGCTAGCGTGGAGGTCGACGTGATTTCATCAAGCGTTTTGTTATTATCATTTGGGAGGTAGATTGGATGCGTGCTGTCGAGGTAGCAAAGTTATCTAATGTCTGGAGTGGGACGGTTCAACGTTAGTTGAGTTGTCTTTTACATACGCATTAATAAAATCTTTTGTGATCCTCTTGTTTTGGCAGTGCTCTTGTTCAGCATGTAGACTGCACATATTCTTTTTTTTTTTTTTGATGCGTGTCCGAATGTCTTGCTGACCATGCAGTATTCAGATCCTGCCTCCAAAGAGAACAGTTCAATCTCTCGTGAGCTTTGTTACTCATACATAAGCATGTAACAACAAATACTGTATTACAGTATAAAATATAATATCGTAAACACACAATTTTGTTGTACTGTATGGAATATTTTCCATAAAAGCACTGAATAATCTTAGAATAACCCAGAAAGTACATAAATGCTTCAGTAAGAAAGCATGGCATGGTGAACATTTACGGTGGTGTATTTTTATCAGATACTCACTAGCATAAAAATCAGGTTTGGGATTGAATGCAGACACAGCAAAGGAAAGGAAAGCAATCCCTGTGGCTTAGTCTGATAATCCTCTGAAAGTAAATTGGCCCTACTCTAATCAACATAGTGGTTGGAAGAAAAGTGAAATCATTTCACTTCCAAGATAATAAACGCCAAATGCCAGAAGGTGTCCTCGCGTGTTTCAGTATACAGCTATTCTCTGTTTGATGCGTGTCTCTTATGCTACTCATTCAGCCTTTTTTTGCCATGAAAGCAAAAAACCCAAGCCTGCTTTAATTAATGAAGTTCAGTTTCACCTAGCTTGCCCTGTTGTGATAGTCGGGTTCAAAATGTTACCTGCGCTGCCCTTCAGAAAAACTGCAGTAACATTACTTTTACCAATTTGAATGCATAACTTGCACTGTTCGCTTTCTAGGTTTGGATGTCTGGACCCCAAACTGGGGAGGCTGAGGAATGCACTCAAACACCATCTTTCTCCCAGGAGTGTCACTTTGTTTTGAACCGGTCTTGTTTTAGAAATACTACTGCATTCTGTTCTAATTTTCCAGAGCCCCCTAATCTTCTTCCAGGCTCTTAATGATGTAGTTGATAATAGGATTGCTGGTATTAATTTGGAACAATAATGCCAGCTGCTTGCTTGGTGGCTATTGGCAGAGGGGTGACCTTGCAGGTCAGCTAAGCAGAACTGGAAGTGCTTTGATCTGATCTATACAGAGCTAGATCTGTCCACCCGAAGACGAGGAACGAGTGAATTCTCTCTCCATGGGATGCTGATTCTTCTCCAAAGAGCACGGAGGGCAGCATGGCAGTGGCTTTTGATGCAATCCTCGCTCGGATCAAGGATGTTTGTAAAAGAAATGGTTTGCTCATTCTCTCGGTGTTGTCGGTCACCATCGGCTGTCTTCTCGGATTCTTCCTGAGGACGAGACGACTCTCCCAGCAGGTAAGTGTGGCACGGCAGTGTATCACTACAGAGAAAATACCATACTTACATAACAAAAGACATAGCAACTTGTGGAACTTCAGGATGGACTTTTGAAGATAAAAAGCACATATATGTGTTTGTCAAGCTTGTTTCATTTCATCTGTTTGTTAATCTGCACTGTTCTTCGGGTCTTTGCACACATTCCCAAACAATATGTTTGCAAAGGGTTCTGGTCTTTAAGACACCTAGTAAGTCTAGGATAAGCACATTATAATGTTGCAAGTATGGATAATAATAGTGGGCGTTTAAGCTAGATGAAATGTAGCATCTAATATAGACCTGTTTACAACTGGTAGTGCAATATATTCATTGGATTTTATATTACTTTGGAACATGTACGTCTAAAGAAAACACTGGGAATATTTGTTACCATCAGATGTACAGAACTACAGATGTTTATATTACATAAATGGTATTTTGTATTAAAAAATTTGAAATTTCCCATCACTAGCAGACCATGTTATTAAAGTCACTTGGGGATTTCTCCCCCAGTATACTTCAACTAAGCTCTTTGCAGGTACTCATTTCTTTCTGCTGTTATTAGTCGGACAGAGTAGACAGGGCAACATGCATTGCTGAATGCATTGTTTCAGCACAAAATATAAATCTCAATTAAAAAATATGGCACTTCTTAGTAAATGTGACTAAACTAAAACAATTCTATGTTCTGCTACTGCTAACTGCTGTCTGAACATCTTTTGTGTCCAAGCAGTAGCTTCATACGCATCTAGGAAAACACACAAAATGCAGAATTAAGAGATTATTCAGGGCAACCTATTAACAATAGTCCCCAAGAGATGGCATATTTCGTTTTTGTCTTCCTTTGTAAAGGAATGAACAATGTAGTGTGTTTGTTGAATTACAACACAATATGTAATCTAATTAATTTTGAAATGATCTTTTAAAGCCTACTATCTTTGCCACCTTACATACCAAAGCTGCAGATTTTACCAATGTTATCTGATCCACAGCTCTAGCAGGACTCATGAAGACAGATAGTCTTTATCTCAAAACAATAAGCATCTCTCCATGTATTTCTAGGAAATTAGTTATTTCCAGTTTCCTGGTGAGTTACTGATGAGGATGCTGAAAATGTTGATTCTCCCACTGGTTGTTTCAAGGTAAGTGAGGACAATGATTGTACCAATAACCTTTGAAGTTTCCTGAGACATGTCATCACCACTATTTTAGTTTTAACTGAATTAATGTCAAAGTACCAGAAGCATTACTGACTGCTGTACATTCATATTTATAATGGAGATCTGAATATATTTTTAATCAATAGGATCATTTCCGCAATACCTCATATAGATATTATTTGCTTAAAAACTAACGGATTTTTTTTTAATTGATGTTTTCTCCTTTCCCTGTAATGGGAGGACTTTTTCCTTCAAGCTAACTAAAAGTTAAATTTATGGAATAAATAATCTGCCTTATCAAAAAGCCTACCTTAAATCTAAGCAATTGAAATAATATACTATACAAATAAGATAAAAAAGCACAGTTAATTTATAGTCTTCTGCAGTATTTTGAGAGGTGTGCTGTAGTATGATGAATATTGAAAAAAATCCGTGTCTCCAGTGAACTAATAATATATGCCTGGCTTCAGCTGAAAGTGAAAGTGATTTCTTAGTACATTAAAGGTAGAACCTTTAATGGTGCCACTTTATCGGTAGCAGAATTAATGATCTAGATCCTGGTACTGACAGGTGGTGCATGGTAGCTGCCTTTGCACTAGGCAGGCATAACTTAGGATAGGTTTTTCTCTCCTCTAAGTTTGACTGTCTTCCAACTGACTACAGGCACAAACACCAGCTGGATGGCCAAAAGCTCTCTCATGTGCCCAATGTTGAGAGAAGATGTAAGAAAAGATGGAGAGTAACAAAGCTATCTTTACCTTACCAGATCTGAGAAAAAATTCTTGCAATATTACAAAATTCTTACCTAATACATACACCAAAACCTCATCTTCCACTTCAAGAAAAAAAAAAGTTTCTAGACTTCAGATTGCTGAGAGTTGCTGAAAATTAACACAACCCAACACTAATTTTATTTTTAAATCATCTACCTTTACATCTGCCTTCTCATGGTTTTTCACAGAATCAAGCTGAGTCATGGTGCTTCGTGCCTGAAACTGGCCATATGACCATAGACTCGTACCTGGTTCTGTCCCATGCAGCTAGAGAACATCAAGACAAAACATGTTAAGAGATTTTTTTGAGAGGTGGAAGGGGAGTTTTCTAAGGAAAACAAGAATCTCACATGAGGAAGTGACGTAGTAAGGAGGACAGAAAAGGGTTGGAGCAGAGTCACATGCCTTTCCCTAAAATGTATAGTTCTTTAGATCCTCTTGTGTTTTTTAGAGATGTCAGGAGGAGAAACAGCAGAGTAGGGAAGAGCTGCTCTGACACAGCCTGTGATAGCTCTAGGTTACCTACAGATGTGTCAGGAGTGAATCTCTGAGCTGCACTGTTAGAACTTAATTTACCCCTTAATCCAGGAGGAAATAGTTAGTGACCTACTACGCTGTCTGGACACTCACAAATCTATGGGACCCGATGGGATCCATCCAAGACTACTGAGGGAACTGGCGGAGGTCCTTGCCAAGCCACTCTCCATCTTCTATCAGCAATCCTGGTCAACAGGGGAGGTCCCAGAGGACTGGAGGCTTGCCAATGTGACATCCATTTACAAGAAGGGTCAGAGGGAGGATCCGGGGAACTACAGGCCTGTCAGCCTGACCTCGGTACCGGGGAAGATTATGGAACAGCTTGTCTTGAGAGCGCTCACATGGCATGTCCAGGACAAGCAGGGGATCAGGCCCAGCCAGCATGGGTTTATGAAAGGCAGGTCCTGCTTGACCAACCTCATTTCCTTCTATGACCAGGTGATCTGCCTAGTGGATGAGGGAAAGGCTGTGGGTGTTGTCTACCTTGCCTTCAGCAAGGCCTTTGACACTGTCTCTCATGGCATACTCCTTGAAAGCTGGCATCTGATGGCTTGGACAAGTGTACTCTTCACTGGGTAAAAACTGGCTGGAAGGACGAGCCCAGAGGGTTGTGGTGAATGGAGTTAAATCCAGCTCGCGGCCGGTCACAAGTGGTGTTCCCCAGAGCTTGGTGTTGGGGCCGGTTCTGTTTAATATCTTTATCAGTGATCTGGACAAGGGGATTGAGTGCACCCTCAGTAAGTTTGCGGACGACACCAAATTAGGAGGCAGGGTTGATCTGTTCGAGGGTAGGAAGGCTCTCCAGAGGGATCTGGACAGGCTGGATCGATGGGCCAAGGCCAACTACATGACGTTCAACAAGGCCAAGTGCTGGGTCCTGCACTTGGGTCACAATAACCCCATGCAGCGCTACAGGCTTGGGGAAGAGTGGCTGGAAAGCTGCCCAGCAGAAAAGGACCTGGGGGGTGTTGGTCAACAGCCGGCTGAATATGAGCCAGCAGTGTGCCCAGGTGGCCAAGAAGGCCAACGGCATCCTGGCCTGTGTCAGAAATAGCGTGGCCAGCAGGAGCAGGGAGGTGATTGTTCCCCTGTACTGGGCACTGGTGAGGCCGCACCTCGAGTCCTGTGTTCAGTTTTGGGCCCCTCACTACAGGAAAGACATTGAGGTGCTGGAGCATGTTCAGAGAAGGGCAACCAGTTGGTGAGGGGCCTGGAGCACAAGTCTTATGAGGAGCGGCTGAAAGAACTGGGGTTGTTTAGTCTGGAGAAGAGGAGGCTGAGGGGAGACCTTATCGCTCTCTGCAACTACCCAAAAGGAGGTTGTAGGGAGGTGGGGGTCGGTCTCTTCTGTCAGGTGGCTGGAGATAGGATGAGAGGAAATGGCCTCAAGTTGCAGCAGGGGTGGTTTAGATTGGATATTAGGAAAATTTCTTTACTGAAAGGGTTGTCAGGCATTGGAACAGGCTGCCCAGGGAAGTGGTTGAGTCACCATCCCTGGAGGTATTGAAAAAGCACACAGACAAGGCACTTCAGGACATGGTTTAGTGGGCATGGTTGATGGTTGGACCTGATGATCTTAAAGGTCTTTTCCAACCTCTATGATTCTATGATTCTAACTGATGGACTTTATCCTCTGAGGAAGAAAGAGAAGAAACTTTACAGATCTTCAAAAGGATTAACTCTCCTTGCAAGACAGTATAAGTCTATCTCCCCATATAACAAACTAACCATTACTTGCTAGTCCATACTGAAATGTGAGGGTTTTGTAAGCAAAAAATACTCCAGATGTAATCACATTCTTGTACAGTCCTTTTTTTTTTTAAACAAGCACAGTATTTCCCACACATATATTTCATAAAATCAGTAAACCAATGCTCTGTATTTTTACCAATCTGCATGCACATTTAAACTAAATTTCTCTCTAGATTTGGAATATTCTCAGCCTGTCCTGCAGGAGCAATGGCATTTAAATTATCTTTTTAATTACTCTCTGTTACTGTTTACAAAAGCCAGGGGTACAGCAACATAAAAAGAGCTCTAAATCTTACTGTCCTAGTTGAAATGAATGCAAGTTTTTCCTTGAACTAACAAGTAAAAAAATTACTTATAAAGAAAAGGAGTGGTGAGAGAGGGAGGTTAAAAGAGGCACTCAGTGCAAAATACCCTGTTTCCAAGTCCAGAGTTTATCTTGAAGGGTTGTAGCAGAAGTAAAAGATGGCAAGTGTGTGGCTCAGAAGACTGGTAATAGACTAGAAAGTCTTGTACTTATAGGTCACTAGCACAAATCCAGCCTTAAACAGAAATGGCTGAGAATTTGTACTATCCCTCTTTTGACCTGATAGACAGTTAAAACAGGAACTTTGCAATTGTATCCATTAGGAATGAGAAACTGATGATATAGTCAGGTATCTCTGAATGGTGTTTATTTTTAAAGTTCCTTGAATGCAGAAGAAATCAGTCGAACAACAGGAGGCTGTTTCTTCAATGTATAGTTCCTTGTTTTACCCAACTCTGTCCCAGCACCTGGAACTGCTGTATCCCCGAGCTCCTGTACCTGTTTCTGATGTCTCCTATCACCTGTGGTCTTACTTTTTGTTTTCCCACAGACAGAAAAATCTTGAAAAAGCAACCATCAAACACTAGCCTGCCAGTTTGAGCCCTGCATGAGCTTTTGTTTTTGTTGTGACATGGACTTTCATTAAGGATGGGGGTTGATGTTATTTCAGTTACCTGGTTACATAAACAACCTTCATAGCATCATACAACTACTCTAAAATAAGTATATATTTATTGCCCTCATCCTTTGCCTGAGGTTTAGCCCTGCTTATGCCTATTAGTATCCACTGTGTCTCATGTATAGAGTTTGCTCTTCTCAGCGATGAGAACAAGTACCCACATAGCAAAGGATGCCACTTCTATTAGCAACATAAAGAAAAAAAATTATAACAAATAGGCTGACAGTTTGTGTCTGCCCTAGGAATACTCAGTAGTGGAGCGTTACAAGATCAAATTTTTGACCCTGTAGTTACCAGATGTGCAGTGTTTATTATATTTATAAACATAGGATACTATTTTTAAACCTAGGAATGGGAATATTAAAGAGAGCTTGGAGAGAATAGGAGCCAAATCTGAATTCATAGTTACGCACTTAGGCTCTGCCTGAGCTCTTACTGCAGCTGGACAAGGGGATGTCCTCAACATGCCTGAAAGATCGACTGCAGGTGATCTGAAGTTCCCTGATTCTCTTTGGGACAGAGGTCTTGATACTCATTTGACCACTGCCATGCAAATAATGTATTTTCTCCGATATATGCAAGTTTTCAACCCATATCTCAGGTTTTCAAACAGGCACACATATACGTGGCAGTGATGGAGGTGAATCTCAGTGCATCCTGCCCTGAGTCCTCTGATATGTTTAAAAAACCCCATGGGTACAGGTGTTCTGCTGATCAGCTGTCCCAAGGTGCTCAAGTTTGTTAAACCGTCTTTCCTTCCATCTAATGTATTTCCCGGCGTGTGTGGAGGTGTATGACACCCTGCAGCCAGGAGGTGGCTCTGTCTAGTAGACTGAGGAACCACGAGTTATTAGGGGTGCCCAGTCACTCCAGTGCAGGGAGGACCTGTGCATCCGGGAGGCCATTCACCCAAGGCGTTTTGTAATAGTGCTGCCTACCCAGAAAATAGTAAAATCTCTACTCTCTTTCACTACGGTTAATTATAAACTTAAACACAGACATATCCTTCACCTGTAGGTAGTGCTTTTGTGACAAGTTGATTGGCAGAGATACCTGTGCATCACTTTAGTTTCTCAACTTCTTAAATGCTCGAAATAATCAAATCTGATGTCAATGTCTTTGTGTTCTGCATGAAGCAAAAAACTGGGAGAGGGAACAAAAACTCAACTTTCCCATTAATACCTTCTCACATTTGCTAAAGGTAATATAAACCCTCAGACCAAATCCTGCCTGTGCCAGCGGTGCCACACATGGGCGCTGGCTCAAGCGCAGGCCAGCCATGCTGGCAGGCACTGTGCCATAACTCACACGCTGTCACCTCCCTTTGGAGCATCTTTGTCTTGTTCCCATTCCTTGCCCCATCATCTTCATCTCAGGTTACCAGTTTTGTACTGATTGACTTCCAGCGGGCCAGAAACTTGATTTTCAGTAAGCGTAACTTCATTGACTTAAGTTTTTTGGGGAGGCCCTTGCTGAAACCTGATCTGTTACAACTTTGTATCTTGTTGTGACTGAGGTTTTGAAGAAGCTGCAAACTCCGACTGAAAAATTTACCACTGCTGTTGATAATGCTTCTTTTTGGCATGGATTCCTTCCAGTAGGCAGAGAGCTTACACTGTGGGCTTTACCTCTCTCCCTTTCTGTTCAAAACACAGAGGTGCCAGTGAGCCCACAGGGGAGGAGGTCTGGCTCCCAGTGCGCTGCAGAGCTCTGGGCAGGCAGAACCTCCACTGGACCAGACCTCCTGCATCTTCAAAGGCTATTTGCAAAATGTGTGTGCTGCAGATCTGTAGGGCAGGCTGGAGAAGAGGCAGGGCTTGCAGCTCCTGGTTCTTTTTCAAGATAATACTAGAAGGGCACAGATTATTTCTTTCCTGTATTCAGCCATATAGTTTCACAGACGTTGCAGGAACTTAGTTCTCTCTTTCAGAGCCTTCCATCCCCTCTGCATAATTTGAGAGAAAAATGAATTAAAATGTTGCTAGTAAGGGCTCTCACACACACAGAATTTGACTGCATGAGCCTTGCTTCTTCAGAAAAGCAGGCTAAAGCTAGAGTTACACAGGTTTACACCAGCTGAACCTATTGAGTTCTCTTTGTCTTATATGTCTACCTATATATGTAATAGAAAATTGCATCCTTTATTTCAACACCCTCCTTGTTTATATCATTAAGCTTTTATCTTGTAATAGATATAGGGCTCAGTTTTCTAAGACTATGGTAAGCAGTGAGACTGCTTGTGGGAAAGAATTGTCAGGGCAGAATTGAACTGTTCAGCTGTCGTTGACAGGCTTGTTATGTTATTAATATTCCCTTTAGAAAAAGCAGTTTGTTTTGTTTAAACTTGCGATAATTATTACATTTTGTATTTATTTACCACTGACTATTTTCTAGCTATTTAAGAAATAATGAGTAGCAGAGATTTGATCCTATTCCATGTGCGGAATCTGTTAAGAAAGATTGTTCCCTTTGTAGTCAAAGCTAAATAACTGTTTTGACCTGTATTTTCTCAAATTATAAAGCTTGTTCCTCTGAGTATGTTGTGCCTGATACAAGCAAATGTATGCTAATAAAATTTTATATTTATTTGAAGGCTTACTTGGGGGTAGTAATAAATATTAGGGGTTTGTTGCTGAATTAAATATGATATGCTAAATATAGAACTGTCTGTCTTTAAGGGGATTCCTGTCCATAATGCCATCAGTTCTGGTAATCCCTTATCCTTCTGCTCAGACTCCTGAGTGGGTCATTCTTACTCATGCTGTTAAAGCCTAGTATTTAATTAGAAACTATTCTGTTATAGCACCCTTTTCCCCATATAATTTTTTTTTTCACAGCTCTCTGGTTTGGGGAACGCATTGGCATTTTAATATCCCACTAATGAAAAATATTGCTCATTCTGTTCTAATGGAATTCTGTCATTGTTCAGCTATACTGTGCCATGCCAAATTTTGCCTCTCAGGACTCATTAGTTACATTGGAAGAGTTGACAATTGTATAAACTGTTCGAGAGGTTGTAGAGATGCTCTGGATGCAAGCAGATGTGAACTCACTTAGCCCATGAGCCAAAATGGGCAGACCAGTGCCAGATCCATGCCGGAAGCTGTATAGCCGCATTAGCATGGCTTTGCGCCCAAGCTCCTATGTGAAGGACTAATGTGGCTATATGGCTTCCGGACCAGCCTTGGCAGCTCAGAGTGAAGGCAGAGTGAGTTCATGTCTGTCTGCAGTTGTCTGTGCAGACATACCCTAAATAACTTCAGTTAACAGTATATTAACTGTTATATTAACAGTATATATAACAGTATATTCTTTGGGAGTTTAGCATTTGGTTAAAAACATGCTGCGAGACAGACCATTAGCTTGGCTAAATTGTGTCGTGCACTGTTTTGCTTGTTGTCAGCTGTAGATGAAACTGATAATAGACCACAGACTGGAGATTATCTGTCTGGTTTACTACTTAAGTTTACCAATTGGTAGGGATGAAAAATTTGACCCAAACATTCCGAGGCCAGTACTGAAATTTTCAATCTAAATCTTCTACCATGATTATAAGTCATGATACAGTCAATATAACGTCCGTTCAGAAGGAAAATGCAGATCTCTGAAAGGCTATGACATCTATCTTTTTTCTTATTTATCATTAAATTTAAACCAAGAGGACAGCCAAAATTAATTCACTCAATAATACTGGTTTTACGTGAATGACAATATGTGCGGTACTGTTTCTTCTAATCCATTCCTGGTACTGAGAGATACTTCCTATGTTGTCGTGACAAATTCACATAATTTAACTGAAGACTGAATGGGAAAGGATAGATAGCATAAGCTTCTGGGTGTTTTTGGCTTGGTATTTTCTGCTATGTTTGAGTTAAAACTATTCCCTCTGTTCATTCTTTCCTAAATATCAGTCACTCTGTTCTTCTGCTTGTGCAGCTGCCAAACTGGGGCATAATCAAGTGCAATCAAATTTATGTACTGTATTATCTAGTGAGGTGTTGAGGAGCAGCTGCAAAATGCTGCCTATGGCTCTCTGAGGAGCCTGCTCAGAACAATATTTTATAATGTACCAAAGCAGCTGGGGAATTCCCATAGAATTAAATTTCTGAACTACCTGTCATGTGTATCACTGTAATGTAAATAATAATAAAAATATATTTCACTTCAGTGAGAACAAGCTGTTAGCCCCTTCCTAGTATATGCAATCTACAGTCTTTATTGTGGAGAAAGTCAGTCTAGAGGTATGAGTTTTAAGGAGATTACTAGACGGGATATATATGTTTACTTTCAGAGTGAAAAGCAAAACTGTACTTGGATGAAAGTGAATGGGAAGGATTACCCAAGAAGAACTGGTCAGAGAGCAATCTCACTCAACACCTTTATACTACTTTAAATTATCCATGTTGCTATTATATTGCAGAACTGATGTCAGATTACCCCAAAAGTCCTCCAAAGGATGCTTTGAGATTGCTTGAGCTTGTAGAGGAAAATTCCATTCTACCTTCTTAGGAAGCCTTATTAAGAATCCCTCCTCTGTGCTTCAGACATCTTCAGAGATTTCACTACATTATCATCTGTAACATTATTGATGTTCTTAGCTGTGTTTAGGAATAGGGAGTCTAATGGTCAGATCCCATACTGTTTTCTAGTGTCTTCTTTTGCTTGTGCAACCTAGAGGTCCAAACTGTTTCAGTGAAAAATGACATATTGCAGTTATGTGTGTTGTAATGACAAAATTGGATCAACTCAGTACAAATTATTTAGGCAGTGTCAGTAGGGATCTAGCAATGTGAAGTAGAAATCTATGGTCACAAAGTGAATGGGTGTGGAAAGCACCAAAGTGATTACAAATGGAGTATGAGCAGTTTGTGACCTGACAGACTTTTTCTGTAGTCCTCTAAGAGCTCCGAAATACTTAGTGTTTCGCAAAAGAAATGGCAATGATGTGAAGCTTGAGGGGCTGGCTGGATTCCCTGTTTTCTTAGGACAGAAACATGTATGAACTATATACAGTTGAATAAATCTGACATTTGTTTATAATCCAAATTTGTGTTTCAAATCCTTTTGCCCTTTTCTTAATCTAAAAACGCTTGAAAGAACTGATAGAACAGAAAATCGAATATTATTCAGATTCTTGGTGCTTTCCACAGATGTGAAGCTGCACATCCATGTTTAATAATTTGTTTTCATTTGCATCCTGACCTTTGAATTTAGGAAATACTTTTTTTTTATCAGAACAGCTAAAGTCAACAAGCCAGCCTGAATTCTGCATGAGCTATACTACAATGACTCAGATCTCCTTCATCAGTCAGTGGTCAAAGGCTGCTGCTCATCCCTTCCAGCATTCATAGATGTATCGCAGTAGCCTCACATATTGGGCTATTTGGGAGGAAGCAGTGATGCAATAGCCATTGGACATTGATCTCCACTGTGTGCTGTACAAAGTCCTGCCTTGTTTACATTAGTCCATAAAACCAGATTTCCTATTGCACACTAAGAAAATACGATGCACGATGTGAATTCCTGGCAGGATTTTTGCTATATATGTCAGTTTATCATTAACAGTTACAAGTGCTAGATAATAAGGAAAAGGAGATCTCAACATTTTGGGTAAAAAATAAAACTATTACTATTTTATAAAGCATTATTTAAAAAACAGAATCTGAAAATGCTGCATGCTATGATGTACTAGAAATGTAGATTTGGTTTCTTTTGTAGATTTCATTTTCTTTTCCAGCAGCCTAGCTGTGAAATTAAACACAATCACTGCAAACAATGTATTGCAGACAGCAAGATCTTCTAACATATTGTTCATTGTTTGAAGATCAAAAGCCAGTTTTTCCATCATGCCTGACACCTTTGAGCTTCCACTGCGTTTAGTGAAATAGCTATAGACTGAGGCTCTCTGAAAAGTTAATTCACATTTCAGGTGCTGTTTACGGCTGATAATCTAACCATACAGAAACTGCTGCAACAGTCCTATTTGTAGAACAGCTCAGCTACCACTTTTTGTATTATTTTTTTTCTGAGCGTAGACAGTATTTCATTTATACCAAGATATCTAAACTTTAAAAATGCTGTTTGCTATTACTTGATTTTCAAAGGAGACAAACCTTAGTAGCCCCCTGGATCTTCAGGAGGATTCTAGACTTCTCGTCACCTTTGAAAATCATGCTGTAATACTATGAAACTTTTAATAATACATGGCATTGGGGATCATTCCACTGACTACAAGTGATCATGATAGTTTCTTAGTTGTCTTCAGATCAGCAGAGGCCTGTTAGTACCCTAGGAGTCTGCAAAACTATTGGAGTCTGAGTAAAATTCACAAACAGCCTAGGTGTCATTTTATTGCCTGTCTGGACTATACACAAACATACACAGAAAGAGTGTTCATCTATAAAAGTGGGCTGCCCTTCTACAAGTGCACACCACCTACCTGGTCCAGCTTAGTTTGGGGTGTGAGCATGGATTATTGCAGGATTTTTTCTTCCTCTGTACTTAGACAAATGGTGTCATGCTACATGAGAAGTCATGGCATCACTTAGCAGTGGGTGGATGGGACTGGAGCTGTAGGGTGGCACTAGCTTCCAACTGAGATGCCGCTTGATTTTCTGTAATATGTCTACAGGTACAGACCAACAGATGTGCTAACTAGCTGTTTGTGCATGTATGGTCAGGAGGCATTTTTTTCCTGTGCAGTGTAATATGACATTGGGAGATGAAAAAACAAAACTGTAACATACCACTGTAAGTAAGGGCAGACCATGTAGGGTGAAGGAGAGGCAGGGACAGGCTACAGTCCTCCCACCAGTACCACTGTCACTCTGGCATGTGATAAGAGCAGCAGGCTTCTCTATCGCAGCCATGGCAGTGTCTTGCTCTGTAGGTATTCTGTCATGTTAGAAGAAAGCAAAAGAATATCCCAGAAAGAAAAAGTCATTCTGATACCTCTGTCACTGCTGAAATAATTTTAACTACACTAGAGACTAAGAGCAAAATCAAGCATCAAACTACAGAAAGAGCCAGAGAAAGTTTCTTATCTCTTTCTCTCATAACTGTAAAGAGTCTTATTTTCTTTGTTGCAAACCGTTCCTCTATAAATGGTACCTCCATGCAAATGAAGCAGCCTGGCATGAAAGCACAGATAGGTGGACACAGATGAGGAAAAGTCTGATGGTCCACTGCAATACAGAGATCACTTCAGGCATAACTTTCTTCACTGTAAATTGTTTGTATTTAAATAAAGCGCCTTAATTTCTCTGTTTCCTTGTCTGTAAAATGGAGATACTGCCTTCTGTATGATAGTAGGTTATATTAGTAAATCACTTTAAGACGATTAAATGGCTTGTGCTATGGAAATGGAGATTATTACCATGTTGAAACTTGAAGGCACTGACCTGGACAAAAAGGTAAGCGACAGCCTGCCTGCATGATCAAGCAGCATTAGTGAAGCCAGCACTTCACTTTCATGATGCTCAACTGTAATATAATAATCTCTAATGTAGCTGTTAGAGAAGCTTCCCAGCCCCACTGGGAGAACTTGCTTAGGAAGGTCTTTTCTACGGCATGCAATTACGAAATGAGAATGTGATGGAGGGTATGGGATGAATGAAAACAAACATGATTCTAGGAACAACTGTTGGTGGTTAATACTTGACCATTACTTCTTGACAGGATTAATGTCTTTCTAATCACACTAATCCCTTCTGATAACTTTATCCATAATCCATCTATTTCAAAGCAACATCCAGATGGCTTCTGGTGGAGAGGAAGACAAAATAAACATGCAGAATGGGGTCTTAACAGCAGCTTCTTGTATTTTCCCTTTCTGGGGATATACGTTTTGATCTTGAGACAGGTCAAAAAATGTGCTTTTATCAGAAAGCAACAGAAAAAACTAGAGAATTGCAGAGAAGATAGAAAGTTCTATTTTTATTTGTAAATAAAATACTTCATAAGTACTCTGATGCTTATCAGTGACAGCCAGAACAAGACTAGAGGTATTCATAAGGGTTTAGCTACTTGTTTGCATGGGACTAATTAGACTTCCAAGATAGTGAAAGAATTCCCTTCCTCATTATGCCAAAATTGCTACAGTAGCTCTGGGGGTTTTACAAAGATTTCTCTCAAAGCAGACATGAAACTTGCTACTTTATAGTTTCATTGGTTTGTACTATTACCACTATTTTAAACAACTTAGTAACTGACTTTACATGTTTAATGAGGCACATATAATAATTCCTGGAGTTGTTGAGGTCTTCCTCTTCCCTTCTAGTTTCCCCTTAAAAGCTTAATCTAGGTTTCATTAGATCTTCCACTGATCCTGGCTTTGCTCTTTACCTTCCTCCCTGAAGAAGGACCCCATAAAGAAATCATTTATTGTAACCTTTCATAAATCATGTGGACTGTCAAAAAAAAAGTAAACAAACTTTAATCAAGCCATCCTAGATGAAATAATTTAGCTAGGGTTTTTTATTACTAACAATCAGCAATGAAACAATGGAAGTCTTAGTGAAGTAATTGTCTTAAATATTTGTCCCACTAAAATGCTGCAATTAAATAAACTTTTTTGAATTATTGGCCATATTCAGCTTTTGATCAAAATGCTGCTATTTGGTTTACTGGCCTTCTGACTTTTTTCCTCCAATCAAAATGTGGCTAGATAGTTCAGAGAAGAGACAAGACAGATTTGGCTGCATCAGAACAACTTATTTCCCAGAAAACAAAGCAGAGTAGATTTAGAATTACCTAAGTCCCAGTAAAAAAGCCAGATATCTTTTACTTGTTAAGAATAAAAATACAAACCTTAGAAAGATTGTAAACCTGAAAATATTGTGGAGCATCAGGTTTGCATTGTGTAGAGATCTTCAGGTTATCAAAACACAACTTTGAAGAGGCTTGAAGGCCACAGACATATAAGGACCATAGGACAGATATTTACACAGATATACAGCAGATACAACAATTTGGGGGGCTATTCTTCAAATCATGTGTAGTCTCTGAGAATACACAATTTCATTCAAGATTTGTTGGATAAACAAGATAGAATAAAAAAAATTAAGCAGACTATTCTGGACAGAAGAAAGAAAAGCCACAGGAAGATAATTTTTATATGTAAATGGAACAATCAATGCAAGAGATGAAGAGGTCATGGGGCTACTTAGTTTATTATGGTGTCTGTTATTATATCCAGCACCAGATATTTCAAAGCAAGGTGCAAGAAACCTCTTAAATCACAGTAATCAGAGATTTCACTTAAATCCTGCACTACAAGTTTTAATATCTCATCCCAAACTCATTAACACATATTTTGGAAGTCTTAGGCTTGACATCATTTTTTTTGTATACAAACTAAGAAATGGTCCCTGAACATGAAATTACACTTTTGTGGATTTTTTTCTGCCAGACTGATTAAATGAGTGAGATGTACTGTAATTATTCAGAAAAGCTGCAGATTGTTTTTCATTGTCTTAATCCTGTTTTGTCCATTTGGCAATCATTAAAACATGTAATGGAAGCTACGCATGAAACATAGTGTGGAAGCTACTTAGTTTAGTCAAATTATTTTAATCTATGAATCAAATATCTGTCCTGTTATTTTAAGCCTAACCAGATTCTGAGGCTTGACAAGAATTAAAGGTACATTCCATTGTGTTTCATGAGAGTCTGGTAGTGGATGGCATGGGAACATCTTTGTTCAGTCTTAGAAGAAGCTTGGGAAACTGTTGGGGAAGTTTTTATGTAGCCAAGAGTGTCTGATGAAAATTAGATTTAAAGGGAAAACCTGAACATGATACAGTGATCTTAAGTTAAACCATCTGGAAGCTTATTCCTCCTGACTTTCTTATTCCCTAGGAAATAAGAAAAGTACTTTTTCTTGTCATTCTTTGGCTACATTATGTGAACGTTAGAGCTCTAGAGATCAGTGAGGAACTCCTGTGATATAACTGTGTATTACTTCATATAATAACTGTGATAATCAATATGTCTCTTAATCTTTATGTCTTCTATCCTGTTGCCTCTGACATCAAACATACAAAGTCAAATGAAAAATAGTTAATGAGGGATTGCTGTCTCATACTAGTTACAGGCATTTCTTTCCGAAAATGATTCTGAGCAATTGCTTAAAATGACATGACCAGTGTTACTCCACAGCCTTTGGAGAATTGCTTCCACTGGTCCCTTCTTAAAACTGAGCATTGGATGCCATGAAAAACACAGGGCTTTGTCTGAACACAGACCTTTGTTCAGGCTTCTGTCACACCACAGTTACCCCTGTTGCACCTCCATAGTTAATTACTTTTGAGGACTTTCTCATCACAGCATGAACTGGGCATGACTTTATCTGGTGACAGGATAATCTCATTACAGATGATGATCTTGTTAATGAATATCCCCAAGACAGAGCAATCTCATTATTAGCCCCCTCAGGATTTGTCACCTAAGAGCCAACGTATGATTTGATTCTAGCTGCACAACATCCTCCCAGATCCTAACAGCCCAACATCTTGAGGCTGAGGTAGCACCCCCAAAAGCACATGAACCACTGGACATATTTAATTAGGATTTGGGTCCCAAAGTACTTCTGGACATACTTCTCAGGTGAACAATCAAGACAGTTCAAGTGCTATGTGCAGGGTTCATCTCTCTGTTGTTCTGTAGAACAAACACAATGCAGTGGCATCAAGGACAACAGAAACAGTGTGGCTTTAACACACTGATAGTGGCTTCAGGGCAGTACCAGGAGGAGAAGTGTACTGTCTGTCTCCTTGATAGTGCCCTCTCCAAGTAATCACTCTGCATAGTGTCCTACCTGCAAGTTACAGATCTGCTGGTCAACGGTCAGGCCTTCATACCACTGGTGTCTCTTTCCTTGCATAATGTATCTGTAAAGAACACTGAAAATTATTACCACGAAAAATATCCAGCTAGTTAAAAATCAACCTGATTTTCATTCTTCTTTTTTTTTTTCTGGGAAGGTTAGGATGAGAGGTGGAACAGTGCTGAAGTCTAGTACAATACAGGTATCTCCTTTGGGCATCAACAAGCTGTTGAACTGGCTCAATAGCCTGTGAAAACTCAACCTGCAAGAAGAGTTCAGTCCTGGAAATCTAATAACAACATAGAGGTTGTTTTACAGAAAACTAACACATTAATTTAAGACGAATGGATTTAACTCAACTGTTTTATCAAAAAAATATTTTAGGATTTTTACTCTTCTGTATGGACCCATTCAAGAGAAATGCCAAGGAAATAAGTATCATTGCTGCTACTCTTTTTTTTAATATGTAGTGCTGTGTTTGTACACAGTGCTTTACAGACACACATAAAGGTGGAATCTTTATCAAATACAATGATAAAAGAGAGGGAAGAACAACGGTTACAAGACTGAGAGTTATCGAGATGTTCATTTTCTAAATGATCCATATTACAGTGCAACCAGTGTTTCCCCTTGCTCCTATCGTGTTAACAAAACCCGTGCTAGATGAGAGATTGGCAATGCAGAAAAGCAATACATTCTTTTAATTAATCTAGTGGATAGCAGGAACCCAAGCACTAAATCCCACCCATTTGATTTCATTAAATCTACTATAAAGGTTAAGCTGCACTTTAGCATTGGCTCTAGACAACCTCAGCAAAGTGAGGTCAAGGAGATCTCGTTCAAGGAGGTGCAGCTTAGTAAATGACTATTTATGAGGAAAGGCCTGATAAACAGTTCTGTTTTGATGAGAAAGCTAGACAGTGGGGCATACCGAATAGTAAATGTGGTATTTTATTTCACCTGCAGTTTTCCTGAGATGCATGCTTTGAAAAGTTTACAGATAATTATTCTAAGCTAAATCTCAATTTAAAGCCCCAAGCAACACTGGTGTCACTGCAAACTGAAATGTCAGCCTTGGGTCACTTGAAAACAGCATCAGGGTCTATGTCAGAGCAGCCTGGAGCAAGTTCAGGGACCAAACAGTGCCCTGTCTAATTTGCCTATAAAAGAGGGTCAGTGGGAGCTAAAACTCTTGGTGGAGAGTTGTATAGCTTGGCAGAGGTAAGCTATGCAAGCAAGAGGATGGATACTGGTCATGGGCAAGGAACTAAAGAGGAAAGAAAAGGCTGAAGTGACCATAGCATTTTCTTTGCTCCCCAATGTGCAGCCACACCTGCCCATAAAGGAGTTTCCTCTGCATGCCATACACTGTCTCCACTTCACCTGGAGACACATAGTCCACTCCCAATGTACCCCCTGGTAAAGCAAAAATACATTGTGCTTTGTATTGATTTAGAAAGAATAAAAAGTTATTCTTTTCTGTAAAAAAAAGGACTATATGACAAGATTGCCCCTTAGTGTTTTTAATTTTGAAGTTGTGGTCCTGCCTCACACAGGAAGGCGTGAGGGGGTTGACCAGATTTCCTTCAGAGGTCCCATCAAACCTGAATTATTCTATGTTTCTTTAAAATTATGTGTAGAGTTTTATACCAAAGTTTTTATGACTGATTATTGCCATTGCTCCTGTGAACCGACCCATCACATGTGTAGGTTATGTAAAACTGTCCCTCAAACTTCAGGGAACAGTCGATACGATTCAGTCCCATTTGTGCAGCCTGAGCTTGCAAGTTCTTTCAAGTAACCAGGATCTCACATGGCATTTGGGAAACATCTCTTTGAACACAGAGGCTACAGCTTTGGTGTTGCTGGCAAGCTTCTAAAAATGCTGATATGTAGGCAGTCCTAAGAGAAGCAGGTAAACTGGAATAATTAGGAAATTAGGTTTTCAGCTGCATTAATGTTACACAAAAGGTACTATATTTGTTGTGTTTTCTTTTCACAGCTTAATGTCCGGGCTAGCAGCCCTGGATGCCAAGACTTCCAGTCGATTAGGTATCATAACTGTCACTTACTACCTGTGGACAACATTTGTGGCTGTGATTGTGGGAATAATTATGGTCTCCATTATCCATCCTGGTGGAGCAGCACAGAAGGAGGACACTGAAGAGGGTGGAAAGCCCATCATGAGCTCTGCGGATGCACTGCTTGACTTAATCCGGTAACTACATTCATTCTTTCTGCTTTCTGCAGGTAACATTTTGTACATAACTGCATGAGGAACTGTGGCCTGAGGATAAGTTATGAGCGTAAGGATGAACATTTTGTTTAAATCGAGAAAAAGTAAATTTCAGAAGCTTATTTTCAAGTTATCAGATGTTTATACTGGCTATTTCTAGTAAAATTTAAAAGAATGGCCACCAAATTTATCAGAAGTACTAACAACATTGGGGTAGGTTGGTATTTTACCCCTACAAAATCACATGTAGCTTGTGGACCTCACCATCAAATCTATTATTAAGGTCAAGAGAGTATTAAAATGTAATGTTAATTTAAATAAGGGCAGACAGTTGTTATAGGCAAAACCTTAAATATAAGGGCTGAAATCCACATTTTTCAGGAAATAATTTTTAAAAGTGCTGTTACAATTGCTTATAGCAACTCTCAGATAAAGGACACAATTAGAAAGGCCATCTTTTTATTCGTTATTTTTGTCATAATATTTGTTCTGCTTTGTGGCTTTTTCTTGTTTGTTTTACTTTGTTTGGCAGAAGGGAGGGTTGTTCTTTAGACCAGCATTAGAGTACTGATGGTATTTTGATAGCCTTGCCTGAATATCCCTCTTTGTCTCAACATTTCAGGTGCTAGTAGGATTAGTTTCCTGACTGAACATAGTATGTGCCTCAGATTTGTTTTGCTCATGCAGAAAGACCAAGTTTTGCCTTTGGTTGGTAGTTCCTCAAGTCGGTGATCTCATATTATATTGGGCAAGGGCTTTTAGGCCAAATGTGTATCTGAACCACAAAGAGTTCTCTTTGGAGTTTGAGTTACTAAAATTAAAAATGTTGCACAGTTTGTCTTTCAAAAACCCAAATTCCTGACCCTGACAGGGTGTCAGCACACAAAGCTCTTTAATTAGAGCTACTGGGACCTCAAATCAGAAGGAACTGTGATGAAAAGCTTATAAAAATCTTTTTTTTCTCCTCCAAATTGCACTTAGCCAGGCCATCTGAAACTCACATGTTTTTCTATTTTATCAGTATCTTACTGAGAGTGGGCCAAATTCTATTAGTCATGGTGCAGCAGCTGAGAGCACTCTCTTTTGTAGCTTTCCACAAAACAACCATCTTCATCTGCAGTGGGAAGATGCCCACTTCATGGCATCTGTATCTCCTTAGTGACTTTGCCACGATGTATGTGCACTGGAATTCATGCATGTGTATTTGTGACATAATGTTAAGTCACATTATTCTGTTTCTGCTGCATAAAGGACTGTAATTCCTACACCAAGTGGAAGGAACTGAGCAAGTTACTGGAGCTTTGAATCCCTTAGTATGACAGAGTAGCATAAGAAGTAAAATGGAATTTAAAAAACTGTAATCTTAAGTATTATCTTCATAATGGCAGTGTTTGGAAACCCTTTCTGGCATGCTGAGCTGTTTCTAAGGCCTCAGTCTTAGACAAGTAAAGTCATAGTGCGACATCTGGTGCAATGTTACATCCAAACTGACCTTACAGCTGTCTCTGGAAAGGGTCTCCCTCGCCATAGGTTCCCATCCCCTTCCTCACACCAGCTCAGTTGCTTTTGAGACCCAGAGTAAGCTAGTTCATGGAGATGAGTGAGATGAAAAGTAATTTGGGCATGCAAAATCTAAATTCAGTTCTATAGTATTATGTTTGCATAAAACAACCAAACGTCTGTTTGGCTGGAACCTGACATCTGAGTTACGATCTCATCTCTTCATCTCTGTCTGGCTCGTCCCCTGTACACCACAGGTTTAGTGGTGAGGTTTGGGAACACTACATTCTGCTGAGCCTCATTCTAGGTATAATATTATGTCCTGATCTAACATTTGCAAATATCATCTATAATTTCATTTGCTACAAACATTTAGCTGAGCAAATTATAGTAGGTTGGATACATATTTTGGGTATTCATGTTTCCAACCAGGCATGTGCTTTTAGTCTGCAAAACCTTAAAGTCTTCACTGGCTTGGGCAGGTGTCAACAATGACAGGCCAATGAACCACTCTCATTACAGAAGCTTAAAAAGAGAGAATAAAGCTTACTCTCCTTTTGCTGTGCTAAGCAGCAGTCACAGCTGCTGTCTTTCAACCCGAGTGCACAAACTGATGGTTTTTATTCCTCCACTACAGAAATAACCACATTTACTAAATAAATAAATAAGAATAACACAACTGTGGGGAATGGGCTTTCAGCCTAGGCAAACACCATGGGTGAAATCCTGGCTCTGCTGAAGTCAGCTGCAAAACTCCTAAATATCTATGTGGAAGTCTGGATTAAATGTAATGATGTATCTGCTGGTTTGAGCTAGAAAAGCTGATCCTTTAGCTCAATGATAAATCACTTCCATTCACAGCTGGAGACCATCTTTTTCAGCCCAGATTGGCTTATCTTCTCAATTCATTAATTTCCTCTCAATTTATCAATTGCATGTGTGCACAGAAGTTTACACAGGAAACATCTGGTATTCTGCAAATGAAGAATACTAAATGTACAAGTGGAGAGATGATATATGTGACATAATTGTGGGGTTTATTTTAAAAGCATGAATCTTGGCATGGTGATACACGTATTCACCCTCACTGATTTCAGATTTGAAGCCACTTTGAAATGATGAAATACATATTATTTCATGTGATGTTATATATGACATTGTCAGGTCTGGAATTTTTAGCAGGGAGGATGTTGGTAGAGATTGAATTTCTTGAATTTTTGGGTGAGGATTTTGCTTTTAGAAGTGGTTTTAATCAGAAATTAAAGAATGTACTGACTTAGCAGTGCATGAAACCAAGAACTCCTGCAGAGCCTCATGGTCATCCTAAACACCTGCAACATTAATCAGTAATCACATTATTATTCTGCATTATTTTGCAGATGGTGCTTCCCCTGTATATTTGTCTTATGTAAAAAAAACAGCAATAAAACCTCCAGTGTATATGATTTGATTAGGACATAACAGTGACACTGTACTGCATAATTCTGAAATGGCTCTAAACCTCACATCAAACAGGAAATACATAATCTCATCAACATACTGAATCTCATGCCTCAAAAATTGTATCCACAAATCAACCATTTTTTGCCATGCTAAACAGCAGTACTTGAAAGACTTCCTTTCTAAAGGGAACCCCAAGAGACTGGGGACAAGATCTGTGGATGTGAATCTGCCCCTACTAATTTCCTCCCAGATTCAATCTGGACAGAGAGGCCACTGAATGCAGCATAATAGAAGTGTTTTCAACATTCAATTAGTCTTTATACCTAAAATCTTCAGTGCCGCTTTGGCCTTAAATGTCTGAATTTTTGCTTTAATCTGATCCAGCTTTAAATCAAATGCATCTTCTGCTGTCTGTGGAAGATACCCATTTAACTAGGTAGTTCACCTTGGTACCTGTGCAGGAATCCCCCTTGCATAACTTGCCCCTCTCTGTCGGCAGTGTGCCAGGTTCCGGACTAAGGACAAGTAATACAGAAGGCAGCTGTGAGTCTGAAGCTGTGCAGGAGATGCTGTTCTGATGATGCTTTTCTCTTTAGCTGCCACTTTATTACTACATTGAGACAGATGTACAAATCTGCCTTAATTATATTCAGGGTTTCTGGTGCAAGCACTGCAAGGCTCATGAAAGTATATTTTCTTCCATATGTAAAACTAGAAATCCTCAGGCTAAGGATCATCTTGTTCTCTTTAACGCACCTGGTGCTTTATGAATTTTAATGAATTTATTCTCATGATGTGCAATACCTCTGTGAGGTAGGCAAGGACCATTTTCCTTTCTTACAGCTAGAGAACCAAGACATATGGAAAAGAAATTACCTCACTGAGGAGTGTTCAGAAAAATGTGCAGTGCCAGAGGAAATATTCCCAGCTCATATGAGACCCAGTAGAGATCTTGTTCTAGGAATGTGGCTTCCAGGGCACCTCAATGGAATTAATAGCAATGAATCAACACACATCTCTACCTTCTTTTTCTTGTGTGAATTATCAAAATTAACTCTGTACTATGTCCCCAAAAATAAAAGAATGAATTTTTAGTAGCCTTTTGAGAATTAAGAAAATTAAGGTATCAATTTTTTAAAATAGTTCAGGCTTTGAATGTTTTATTCAAAAGGACAAAAAAGGGACATACCTGCAGGAATAGCATTCAATTTAAAATATTAGGTTTGTTTAATTCTGCAACATATATTTACCTGACAAGCAGAATAGAAAATGCCAATAATTTGGGGACAAACATTTGTAAAACAAGATATATGACTCGGGACCACACTGTTTACATTAGCAGTTAATATTTCCACCACATTCTGTTGCTATTATCAAAATACCTTTGATTTAGAAGGGTAAATCCTGCTGCAACTTAAATCATACTACTTGCATTTGTCACCAAGGGAAACGAAATTTGGCTGATGATAAAAACAAGCAAGCAAACACCATAAACATTCACATGAGGAAACAAATCCCAGCCAAATGGGGGGTTCACCCTACTATTTTACATAAAGCTGACTGCATGTGCAAATCTGGGCACCAGCAAGTGCAGGGTTCACATACATTTTTAGTTTTTCTCAAGTCTAACCAGACAGCATGGTATTCCAGGCTTATTCAGTTCAAAAGCTCCAAATAAAATAATTCAGCGAATACAGTCAGGATCAAATCATGCCTTAACCCATGACACACAAATTTGTACCTTTCTGAAGTTTACCTGAAGGATAAGTCAGAGCATTTTACCACTGAATATTCAGGATTGCATCCAATTTAATAGTAGGTACCAGGAAACTCAATCTGGCTTAACCAAGAGACAGGAGGGTTTTTTGTACCATTAGTAGTTAGAAGAGGATATAAACACTGTAGAGGATTTATGTTTTCATGGGAATCCTGAGCACTCTGTAAAATAATTTCCTTTCCCTCTTTTCAAGCTAAGGGCTATATTCTGTTTTATTGAAATTGCATTTCTTGAAAATAGGGCAGGAGAAACCCAGTATCTTCTGTAGTTTGGAAAAAGTCCAGGCTGTGCAGAACCAGAAATCACACTTTAAAAAGTTTACAGCTGAAGACTGAATTATATATATATGCGGAATAAGATATTTAAGAGTGCATTAAATGGTCCAGTGTTTAAACTATGAAAGAACTTTTTTTAATAACTTTGCCCTGCATTCATGTATCTTTTGCCAAAAGCCACTGTGTACTGTGATAGAAATGTACTATGATAGAAATATTTATCTGTCTCCTGTGGCAAACTACCATTCTTTACTCATTCAGATTGCCAGTTTTCTTTTATCTCACAAAAACAGGCTGGTGCCTGTGCTGTTCTGCACTATATGTGACCAGATGTTTGCTTCTGGTTAATTTTTAAGAAGGTCAAGCTGCACAGAAGCCTGAACCACAAAGGATTCTGAAGCCCCTAAATGTGTGGTTCCTCTTTGGCACAAAAGGAAACCAACATGGAAAAAAAGATAATTCCATGATGAAAATGATGCTGGGGAGAAGGACTATGAAGCAATTTCTGCTGTCTGGTCAGGAGGCCTTAGTCACAGAGGGAGAGGTGCATGGGGGCCAGAAGTTAAAACTGCATTAGGAAAGCTTCAACCCTAAAGGGGAACAAATCGTTCATCCTCCTGACAATTGGCCTGGCCATCTTCCAGTGTAAACGTACACTTTTTGTTAAATAACTTTGCCTTGCTGGAACCATACTGGAAATGCATTGGGCATTTCATGTTACCTTTGATATGATTCAGCCTTTTGAAGATTCCTAAAGATGTGATGTACTTGTGCTTCCACTCCAAAGAATGATTTTCTCAGAAAGCCATAGCCCTGCTGGGGCTATGTCAGGACCTTTTCTTTCAGAAGTGTAGTAAGGAGGTTCACCCTCCAGATCCCTTACTGGAACTGAAAGGCCATGCAACAGTGTCACCCTCAAGACAGATAAAAACTCCCTGTGTTTGGCAAAAGGATTCCACAATATGACATCTGCTCTGATCTGCAAGAAATACAAGCAAGACAAAATGGCTTAGACCCGATTAGTGATTTTTGCATTCTATTAGTATCTTTTATCACAGTAATGAGAGTTTAAATGCCTCATTAATTCTGCAAAAGCCTTCTTTGGTCCTTTTAGCGGGACGTAGTAAGATTGATACTGAGAACTGAGTTGAGGCACTGGAAGTGACTACTGATGTGCAAAATGCATCCTCCTACGGGCCCCGAGATAGGTCATTTGTTCAGTCTTGCTGAATTAAATTTTGCCCTTGATTTCAGGAGTGCAAACCCTGATGGAGCCCACTGACACCAGCAGGAAGATATTTCAGATGTATACCCATATGACTTAAGGACAGGATTTGTGGCTCATGTGGTACAGTAACAGTAGTCAGGAATCTACACAGATGATGAAATCATGAAGAGGACAGCAAAAGCAAACAGATTTTTGAGATTAAGACAATGTCACTGAGAAGGACCTCAGCCTATAGTAAATAGGAATCAGTGCTGTTCATTCTTGTGCACAGCTGTAAAACCTGGAAACTTTAGAGTTGTCATGTCAAGCTACTCAGACTCCATTTTTACTCTCTCTGTACGCTTGCTGTATAGAGTGATGAGGTAAGATCTCAAACACTGAAGTATTAGAATACTGTCAAATACCCAGTCTTAAAACAATGTTCTTGCAAGCTCAGCTATGCTAGTTCAAATTTGAGAGCAGAGTATCCACAGCTGTTTTGTGCCCAGTGCAAATATAGGCCAATAAATATTACGAGGACGCATATGTAGCAAAAACCCAGCCTGGTGGCTTTAATTCCACAGTGTGGGAGACTGCAGCCAAAGACTGTCTGGTGCTGCAGGGATTAGGTACTGATAACATCAAAATCTGAGAGCAAAACCAGATTGCTGCTGCAGAGCACGGAGTGCCCCAGAGGGAATGGGTGTTCTGAGTCAAGGAAACGACATCTGCCATACCTGTGGCTGCTCTTACGCTAGAGCAGCTGGCCTAATTTCTTATTAGAAAGATCTGCAAAAGCTGAATGCTTTGAGTTAACAGATGTTGTAGTCAGGACTCAGAATGAGTATTTCAGATACTCATTCAGTAGTATAACTGCAGCCAGAATTTGGCCTCTTATTTCTAATAGCAGTTATCCATCAAACCGGCTATCCCAGTAGCTGGAGGCTAATGTTCTGTGGACAATTCAGCTAAGAGCCTGAGCAGTAAAACAGTTTAACAGCACTCATATTTGTATCACTACTGTAGTTCTCAGAGTCAGCAACCTTCTGAAGAGAGCAAGAGGGCTCCCACCTCCTGGGGGCAGTGCCAAGGCACAGCCTGAGCTGAAAAATGGCTTCCTAACACAGTACAGCTTGCTAAAGCAGAGGAAATCTAGGGGAGCAAAACCGAGCTAATAGTGTTAATTGGTACATTAATTGCTGGGAGGCGATGGAGAAGGAAGCAGGGCCTCCCACTTCTGGCAGTGGTAAGATGCTAAGTAGTCCTACGTGTAATGGGAAGCTGCACCCTCAGAGCTGCTCCTTAGATCAGGTGCTGTCTATACTTGATACAAGTCTTCAGGATTTTCTTCAAATTCCATGGCTACCAAACTGCAGAACACATGTTGCCTTAGTCATATATACACATTTCTGACTCGATACATCCTTACATCTGAATCCTCTTATCCCATACGGAACTAGGGAAGGACTCCAAAATTTGCTAGTAGAATGAACCAGCCTGTGCATCACAGCAGGATGTCATCAAAGAAGGTGTTTAGTAGGTCACTTGTGCATATATGCTGCTATCACAGCAAAGGCAGGCCAGGCATGCTGTGCCAGCTGTGGCTCAACAGCTCACAGTCTGTAGAAGGTTCACTGAGCTGATATTGAACTTTCATGCATGTTCACTCTTTTAGCCTGTGTTGAACACTCCTGCTCTGTCTGGCAGAATTCCTGAAGCAGAAGATGCTCTGGGAAATATTCTTCCTTAGGGCAGACAGTATTTAGCTCTTAATTTCTTATGTAACCAGAAACCATATGTCTCACTTTTTGTTTTACAATCATATCCTTGTCTTAGACCTAAATTTATCTATGTTCCACACCAGCCTCACTCACTGTTACTCACTATATCTAATTCCCTATTACTATGTGAAATGTTTCTGCTAGGAATGCTGAATTGTGCCACTGAGGCTAGAGACAATGTTGCTTGTACTAGAGAAATGAATCCCAGATGGCTTTAAGTTTCCTGCACTACTATTTTGTGTCCCGTATCTTGTAAGCAATCTGAAAGTAATGCTGGAAATTTAGAAGTATTTTATCTGCTTAGCTTTCTGAATTGAATAAACACAACAGCAGTTATAGGTGGTGACAGCAATGAGTAGCTCAGCTTGAATTATTATTTCGTAAGTACTGACAGTGTCTTTAATTCAGTATGTCAGTGATAAACAGTGCCTGTTCTGAGGAGAAAGACAGCCTCACTTTATGATCCTGATACCACATCTGTGTGGGTAGATCTTTCTCTTGTACAGAATTGCAGTAAAGCTAGTAGAGACCTGCAAGGGCCAATCTGATTGAAGCCTGGATGTCTGGAAGATAGGTGGGCAGAGATTGACAGGCTGCAACACCCTGCCCTTAATTTTGTAATATGTTGAGCAAATGCAAGTGTCTGGCTTTTGTGCTACACCAAAGCTCCCACCACAGCTAGCATTTCCCAGTGCTCAGGTTTGGTGGGCCAGAGAGACACGGGAAGCCTGCCCCAAGGCAGCCAGGCTGGCAGTTGTGAGGATCCCGCCAGCCCTCCGCATCCCACCTCCATGGTAAAAAGTCAAATCCTCCAC
This sequence comes from Haliaeetus albicilla, assembly GCF_947461875.1. Classification (NCBI taxonomy): domain Eukaryota; kingdom Metazoa; phylum Chordata; class Aves; order Accipitriformes; family Accipitridae; genus Haliaeetus; species Haliaeetus albicilla. The sequence continues at coordinate 7,000,992 of NC_091490.1, forward strand.
TACCAGTCTCACTTCAGTCTCTTGTTCTGAAACATTCCCAGGAGATCCCTGCCAAACATCCAGCTCATGGCTGGAAATATCAACGTGCAGCAAAACCTACCCCTAAGCAAGAATTTCTCAAGTGTTTCTGAAGAGGCCTGACTGAACCAACAAGTACTCCCAGTCATCTCCCAGCTCTAGGTGACGGTTTGATACTTTCTTCTCATTATTTTTTTTTAGTCCATTAGAGTTCGCATCCACCAATTGCTTTCTTGAATGTTTTTAAATAACAAAACTAAATTTTGGCTAATACTGGATTTTTTCAATCCAAGTAAACCAGCTTAAAATATAAAATAAGCCGAGACTCTGGCAAACATATTCAGGTCAGCCCTTCACTAGATAAATTGTGTAACTTTGGTAAGGCTAGTCTCAAAGACTGGATCACAGTGCATAATATATTAAAAAATATTGGGAGAATTCCAGCATCCAGTATTAAGTGGGTAGTTGTAATTCCTGCAGGATAAAGAATGATAAAGAAACAAAATGCTTTAATCCTCCACAAATTTGTCTAACATTTAATCTAGCTACTAACCATATGATTTTCCTTTCTCGAGCAGTCTTAATTTGTTCTTAATTCTACTAATTAGGACTATAAGGGAGAAAATGGAATTCATCAGCAATTAAATTCATATTTCTTTGTAAAGCTGCGGCTTATATGTGACATTCATATTCAGAGTTGTGCAGGAATCCTCAGTGTGGATCTATGTTTTTAGAACATTTCACATTCACACAGCAGGTCAAAGCACAATCATCATGCTAACACCGTGCACTCCTGTAGCACCTCTTGGTCATCTCAAATCACAAAACGAAGATGATTTAACATTAATGAAGCCTTTAACAATCTGGAAGCAGAATTCCCTTATGAGGCATAAAAAGGCAGTAACCATCTCCAGTGCTTCCCCCTCCTATAAACATCCTCTCCACCTTCCCAGGTCCAGCTCCATCCAGCTGTTCTTCAGTTAGTCCCCTCTGCCAGCCAAGCCCCCGGGGCTCAGATAGAAGGTTGTGTCTGCATCTGATAGGAAAGTGATGCACAGCTAGCTGTTGTCTGTGTCTTGCTTTGGCTACAGATTTGACATCTGAACCAGAGAATTATCCGCTTTATGGACAATTTGCAGAGATAACCCGATGCTTTGCGCTGTCATTACCAGGGTGAAAGCTCTGTCAGTGACAGCACAGCACTCAGACATACAGCACTGCTTACTATGGTGTAGTGAGTGTTCATTGCTAACCACACCACTACACAGTGTCTTAAGCTAAATCATTCCGATTGAATGAAAAGGTGTAAAAAGGGACTGCATTAATTTAACTAAAGCCTGCTAACTTATGATAATTTCCTTGTATGGAAAGATGGACTAGATGACCTTTAAAGGTCCCTTCCAACCCAAACCATTCTATGATTCTATATGGCCAAAACAACTGTCCTCTGCTATCACGTCCCGGTAGCACACAGCCATCATCATACCTGGGGCTCTTAAGCAGGATTGGTAGAATGGAAGGGGATGTTGCAGCACAGGTAGTGTATGCCGTTATCCCACAGGAATGCCAGGTAGCAAATCAAGCTTCAAGGGATAGGTAAACTGAACTGTCTTGCCTGCATTGCGGTGAGGAAAGGCCAGAACAGTTAAAGAAGAGTAACTAAAATGCTGCATATCAACCTCATATCTTGCCTGGTAGTAACTTGTCTGTGTAATACTAGTTTGCCCTAAAAACAACAGCCTTACCAAAATGTCCAATGATGCTTTTATGTGACTAGTCTGTTCTCACACAGCAGGCCAACAAAACCCTCGCATTTTCAATCTTCTGTTTCAATCGTTAGACAGTACTACTACCCTTTAATTAAAATTCTTCTTCCTCTGCTTTACCCTGAAAAGGATAATTAATTATCTCTTTGTAGCAATTGCTCTCAGTGCCTGATGCTACTGAAACAGATACTACCTCATAATTTTAAGTGTGACCATAATGTCACATTATGATCACTTAAAATAACAATAAAATTGTTTGTTCTAAGCCAGTGCTGCACAGTGTGCTCTTGCTGCAACTCCATTAGCAGCAAGCATACGCTGCTGCTGCAAAGAGGAAAGCAGGTCTGGAAAATGTCTTAGTTCAGTATGCATTTAACTGTTCATATATATAGCAATTCTCTTTGGAATGAGAATGGGCTTTTCACATATACTTAGGTGTTGTCCTGTCTTGGAGCTTGAGCTGGACTTTGAATGAAATCTTTTGGTTAGAGAATTCAGGAGTTTCTCCTTGCATGAATTTATGTATATGAAACCATATAACTGGGTCATAGGCTGTCACTGTCTTCTGCCTCTAGGTTCAGAAGTTTTGGGCTCAAAATAAACCAGTTCTGAAAATGATCCTGTTAGAATCATCACACAAATCTTGATTCCCAAATGCTGCATAGAAATATATGACCTTTTAGCTTTTTTGCCTAACTATGCTATGATTCCTTTTTGAAGCCTGTAGAGGGTGTGCTCTCCATTTCAAATTAGGGTTGAATGTCTTTCTGCAAAGTAGTAATCTAGCTCAAACAGAAGTTATAAATTAGCTCCAGACATTATTGGGTGAAATGTTATGAACTGAGGTACACAGAAAGTCAGAAAAGATTACAACAAGAGTAACTTTTGGAATTAAAAATCTGTTGGTCTTGCTGCAGATCTCACAGTGTATGGTAATTGTCTTCCTCCATAGCTCAGCCATGAGCAAAGAGGAAGCTCTTGGCCTGGCTTCAGTCTCTTTGTTCTGAAGCCTCAGAAATATATTAAAATAAAATTTAGCAGAGATTCTGCAGCTCTAATTTCAATTCTTTTAATCAGGAATAAGATCCTCTTTTTAAAAAGCAGACTGTTCTTGACCAAACCACTGTAAAGTCTACATCACTTGTAATTTTAGTGATGAAAGTGTATCAGGAGGTACTACAGTTTATGTGTCATCTCACAGGAATACTTAGAAGTCCCAAAGTAGATTACAGGGGTCTCGGGAATACATGCCTGAACACTGACTCTGTCTTGAACAGCTCATTGTCTAAGTAGGGAAGACAAAATATGGAATAAAAGAATATTATTCTCCTCAGTTAACAGATGGGGAAGGGAATGATAGCAATTATGTTGCCCCAGTTACAATATGGAGACTGTGGCAGAGCCAGTAACTGAAACTAGAGCTCCTGGGTCTCACTCCAGGTATTTAGAAGCAAGTCCCAAAACTTTAATTCTGAGGAACTGTCTCTCTGTTGAGCCTTGCTCAGTCAGGTACAGCTGTATGGCATGAGTGGGAGAGAGTGGCAGTCTTCTGCACCCATCCAGCCCTTGCTCTCTAGGAGGGTAAATAACTGATTTATTGTGGGAGACTCAAGACACAGTAAACAGAAGTTGTTTTCATCTCCATAGAAATTATTTTTTATTTGTTCATTTTTAGGAACATGTTTCCAGCCAATCTTGTTGAGGCCACATTCAAGCAGGTAAGTGGCTATATTCCTTTTACCACTGATGAGAGACATGAGCCAGCATCACATAAAACATGTATCTTTGTAAAACAGAGTCCAGATACAGACGTTGCATATTACTTCAGATACTGCTAGTACCTTCAGCATTAATGAGTCCCTTTCCATTAGCGTCAGCAGCCTTGGTATCTGAAGGCAAAATAAACAAGCATACAATGCAGAGTGTGACTAGAGAATAGACATGCACACCTACATCAGCTCCACCTCCACCTGAGGGCAGATCTGTGAGGACCTTGAGAAAGGTTCTGTAGGGAAGCAGAACAATTTATGACAGTATGCCTAGAGCATGGTTTGTCTTAACATGGGACTGCAGTCACAGAGTTGCTGGAATCTCTTTAACAGTGCACAGTAACACCATGCAAAGGAATAATGATGATAATGACCTTAAAGTTCTTTTCCAACCTAAATGATTCTATGATTCTCTTTGGTCAACAGCTGGCTGAATATGAGCCAGCAGTGTGCCCAGGTGGCCAAGAAGGCCAACAGCATCCTGGCTTGTATCAGAAATAGTGTGGCCAGCAGGACTAGGGAAGGGATCATCCCCCTGTACTTGGCATTGGTGGGGCTGCACCTCGAGCACTATATTCAGTTTTGGGCCTCTCACTACAGGAAAGACATTGAGGTGCTGGAGCATGTCCAAAGAAGGGCAGCGAAGCTGATGAAGGGCCTGGAGCACAAGTCTTATGAGGAGCGGCTGAGGGAACTGGGGTTGTTTAGTCTGGAGAAAAGGAGGCTCAGGGGAGACCTTATCGCTCTCTACAGTTACCTGAAATGTCAATCTCTTCTCCTAGGTAACAAGTGATAGGACAAGAGGAAACGGCCTCAAGTTGTGCCAGGGGAGGCTTAGACTGGATATTAGGAAAAATTTCTTCACCAAAAGGGTTGTTAAGCATTGAACAGGCTGCCCAGGGAAGTGGTTGAGTCACCATCCCTGGAGGTATTTAAAAGATGTCTAGATGTGGAGCTTAGGGACATGGGTTAGCGGTGAACTTGGTAGTGTTAAGTTAATGGTTGGACTCAGTGATCTTCAAGGTCTTTTCCAACCTAAATGATTCTATGAACAGAATACCATGTCCAATTAAAGCAACAAAATAATGTATTTAGGAAGTATCTAATTACTCAGATTGGAATTTGGCCAGAAAACCTCATCTAAAAGTTCTGAGTGAACAAGAGGCATGACTTTACTTATTTCACCTGGGGGAATATTTCATGGGAACCTTACCTCTGGTGAGGCAAAGAGAAGGGCACTCAGAACCTCTAGGGAGTCATTCCTCATTATGTCTTACAGGAAAGTAGCTCTATCAGGAGATGGTGTGTTTGCTGCACAAGGGTCTGATTATATCTATATATCTATATATCTATATATCTATATAGATATATATTTGGGGGCTGGACTAGATGACCTTTAAAGGTCCCTTCCAACCCAAACTATTCTCTGATTCTATACAAAACTCTGATTTTGTTATGCTTTTCCAGAAAAACAACTGTTCTTACAGATTTAGCAGCATTGGGACAGGAGCTGTCATTCTTTTCATGCTTGTCCCTTGAACATGCAGCATTGTTGAAACAGAGCACTTAGGAGGTGTCATTAAACTATTAATTCCTGCTGCAATATTATAATGGAAACTATTTTGTTTTCTTTCAGTATCGCACCAAGAGTATTCCCATCATTAAATCTAACAAAGCATCATCTGAAAGCACCACTCGTCGCATTATAATATATGGAGTCCAGGATGAGAATGGATCCAATGTCCAGAATTTTGCCTTGGATATCACTCCCCCCCCCGAAGTGATTTACAAATCAGAACCAGGCACTAGTGATGGCATGAATGTGCTAGGGATTGTGATATTCTCTGCCACAATGGGTAGGTTTCAGACATGTTTGGTTTGTAATAATCCAAGTATCCATTTAAAAGAAAAAGATGGGGGTTGGGTTGTTTGGTTTCTTGATTCACCCTTTTTAACTGCTTCTATCTAAACTTTGTGGGGAAAAAGGCAAAACTGTTACAGAGCTGTTCTCCCAACCTTTCAAATATAAGTCTTCAAAGTCCTTGATGAGTTTTGTTCCATGCAGTTCTGTTTTCTGTGCATATACTTATATTCTTTTTATTGTAATTTTATTCTGGATTATGTTGAGCTTTTATTTATGAACCATTTTTTCCTGACTGTAAGAAACACTAACACAGTGTGCTCAGAGGAGGTAGGAATTACTATACCAGGTCAGACCCATGGCCCCTCTGCCAATATTCTGTTTCACTCTGTGGCCAGTAGCAGAAGTCCCAGAGAAAGTTTCAAGAAATTCTGAAATAAACAAGTCTGTAGCAGACTTTCTTTCCAAAGCCCAAGAGGTTAGTACATTTCTAATGCCCAGAGCTCCAGGTGCATTACAGCAACAAAGAACTTCCTGTGCTGCTTTTGGTTCAGGGGGCATCAGACTGAGACACCCCCCACTCTCATGGCTGGACATTTCACCCCTGCAGCTGGTAGTCCAAGAAAAACCTGCTCCCAGACCAACTCCTTGGCTAAAGTTCCCCCTACCAGGCAGAAAATTAATTTAGCCCTGGAACCTGCCCTGTCTGTTGTTCTTACCCATTCTTAGTCACATTTTACCACATTATTAGTGTAGAATATAACTGTCACTTATCTATGTCAGAACCCAACTCAGATAATGAGCCTCAGTGATATCTTGAATGAGAGAGCTATGAAGGTATATTGTTTTGTCAGTTTTAAATCTGTGGATCTTCTCTTTGATTAAAACATTTTGATTTTATTTTTGCCATCATGCAATGCTGATACTTATATACCATCTAGTAGCTTATCACAGTGGACTCTAAGAGCTTCTGTCTGGCTGATTTACTCAGTTTAACTTGCTGGAGGAACCCAATGGTGCTATGTGTGTTATGTTTGTGGATTTGGAAGAGGGAATTTAAACAAACATGCTCTAGTTAATCATAAAGTTATGATCATTTTTACAAGAAAATGCTGATCAAATTTTCCTTATCTAAATTTATTCTTGGAAGTTAATCTGGTCAGCAAAGGTAGTTCCATAAAACATCTTTGACTGTATTTATTATACTATGGTTCATACCAGCACAAGGGGTCAAAAATCAAGCCTGGAATTAGCAGATTTGTCTCTCTTTTTTAGTTTCTCCAGTGGGTGGTATTCCATATGCAACACTGCTGGAAACTGGCTGTCCCACAATTTGTAGTATTTTATAGTCAATTCCCAAAGTACAATGGCACAGCAAACACTATTCCAGTCAAAAAGTATTGGATATGAATGAATTAATTACATGTGCTTATTACGATCAAGGGCAATTTTATACTTCTGAGCACAGAGGATCATTCATTGTCTTCCCAGAACTGAATGTATTACTTTTACCATGCCCGTAAGTCTTGCTGGCCCGGGGCTCAAGAGTTGGAAGCTGAGAGCTGGTTTCTTCCTGGCTGATGTACAGAAAATATACTGCTGGTATTGCCACCTACAGCGTAGTACTGGCTGCTGGGTCACCTGTGAACTGTATCAGCCATTAACAAACCTGAGACAGTAAACCCTAAAAACTTGTCATCTACCAGTGACTATTTCAGACTCTCATTTTGAACAAAGGATGCAGCCAAGCATTTATCACTGTCTTCAGCTTTCTGCACACCCACCCCCCACCCCCCCCCCAAGAATGGAAGCAATGAAACAGAAGACATGTGGCTTCAATCTCTACGAAAGAAGAGCATCCTTCCAAAGTTTTTACTTACTGCAAAAAAATGTATACAGGCCTTGGTGCTTTGTAACAGTTTTGCTCACTTTGGCTGAGTCTTATTTGCACAAAGGTCTTTTTACACCACTTTGGCATAGTGTGCCAAAAACAGCATTAGGGTGGGTATGAGCTCTTATTACAGCTTCTTTAAGGTCCTTGAACAGCATAAGAATAGCATAAAGGGACAAGAATTTAGACTTGAACTACCTCTCTTTTCCTGAAGCAGGAGGTGAATTGCCTAGTAATCTCAGTCCAGGAATAAATACTGTGCATGAATGACTGGACTTCTTTGCCAGGCATGCATTAAAATGGGCAACATTTGACAGGCAGAGTGTGAGGTCAAGACACATGAAAAACCTCGATGCTGGGCTCAGCTGTGACTAGCTATGCTAGCTCTTCTCACACAGTGTGCAGGAATTTCTGTTTGAGATTATGACAGTGGCTAAGCATTGAGATATCTGATCTTTCTTTTTCTTGGAGGAGCACACATTATTTATTCATTACAAGGAAAATGTTTGCACTGAAATGGAACTTGGTACATCAGGGCTGCAGACAGAAGGTCCCAGTCCTGCTCGCTCCCCTGTCTGTCCCCACCAATAGCCACATGCTTAGGTAGGACAGTGTTTTAAAAAGCAAATTTCAGTTATTCCTGTAAAATGAAAAAGAAGGCATTTCTTCTTTTTGGCATTATACAGAATTAGAAGCCAAGACTCTTGGTAAAACTGCCACCAACCAGGCTAGAAGAGCTGAACTATATTTAATGTCCTATTACCAAAGATGAGCAACATGCTTAATAAAAGAGTGTTGTTTTCTGACCTAGAAGTTATAGCTTAGATGAATATTAACAGGCTTACAAACCCACATCTTGACAAACCTGTTATTGTGAAATCCCTGGATAAAACAGCTGAAAGCCTCCCTCCCTGCCTCAGGAGGGGATTGCCCTGGAAGCGGTGCTGCCTGAGACCTGGCTCGCAAGCGCAGATGTGGGCTCCAAGGGACAGAGCCCAGGCTTCTGCTCAAAGCAAGGACACTGCATATCCAGAGCAAGTGGCAGCAAGCACCCCACTCATAGCCCCCTGCTTCCTCATTAAACTCCGTTCAAAGGCACTCTCACTCTCACTTTTGAAGTGCTTTCTTGAGTAATTAGCTCAATCACTTACAATTCTTTCAGGGAGTGATGGCAGAAAATTAATATAATAGGAAAATTATGTCTATTTATATGCATTATTGGAAACTAACACTGTCTGGAGAATATACGGTTAGATGACACATCCCAGAGCTGTATTCTTTTCCTTTCTGAGTGGTGGATGCACGTAAATGGGTTTGCTTTCTTCTTTGCTGGTTAGTCTGTACAGTCTAATTTGGCTTTTTTTCACATGAATTTGCATTTCTTTATCTCCTCTAAGCTTGCAAAGCCTGACTGATTATGAAGGTTGGTTGTTATTATGTAGAGAGATAACTACTAAAAATAAGATGGAAACCCCCTTACTAACTGCCCGTTACCAGAACAAACCTCAAATACTGGCTTTGCTCTGGGACTGTCTCTTGGATGCTGCCCAGTTGTATGCAGTGCACTGCAGTAAGGCAAACCACAGGCAGAGACAGTTTCTTTCACTAGAAAAATGTTTTTCAGTTTGTCTTCCATGGATCCCTCTAAGCAGGTAAATCCTTCTCAGGGCTCTATGAAACATACTTAAGCAAACGTGCTTGCTACCAGGGGGGCTAAATCTATAACACAAAAGTACCTCCACAGGGAAACTTTCAGGGAACTGCATATGAAAAACCACCCAGCTAGGGCAGAGCGCCCTGTATGGAGCCAAAGCACAAGGCTGTGGCCTGGCTCCCCCACACTCTCCTGTTTGTGTAAGGTGAGATTTTCAGATACCATGTCTCTTTATACAGCAAGAAGATCTATATGCATCCAGTCATCTCCCACTTAGTTCATTCTCAATTACAGCAGGGAGGGAAAGCACTGGGACTTTGCATGAAGGCACATGAGAAATTGAACCTGAACGCCTTTGTTTGCAGGTATAATGTTGGGAAGAATGGGGAACAGTGGCGTTCCTTTGGTCAGCTTTTGCCAGTGTTTAAACGAATCGGTCATGAAGATCGTGGCAGTTGCTGTTTGGTAAGTAACTGGTTTAGTAAGAAAATCAGTATTTTTTTAAAAGAGTAAGAAAATTTCAACAGAAGAGGATGCACAGAAACCTCATCAACTTATTTCCAGGGAAATAAATGAGGGTGAATGATCCTTAACTTTGCAGGGCCTCAGCGTCTGGAGGAAGATACATACACACACATGCTGTCCCTGGCTTGTACTGTCATTTTGACAGAGGCACTCTATGTTATTACTCCCAAATAATGAAACATGGTATAGCTGGGTGTGTGTGTGCTTTATATACTAAGGGCACTGCCAATCCTTGGGCAGGCTGAGAGGGATTAAATACATCCAGCCCACAGAAGGAAAAAGCATGACAAGGTGCTCAATCTGGTACTCTCATCCCTTACAGCACTGCTCCACTAGAAATACTGGTCTGGCTTCAGCTTGCTCAGGAGAGGGCTGGGCTCTTGTGCTGACATGACTGTACTGTCATTAGCGTGGTTGCTGCCAGCTTGGCTATCTCTGCACTGAACAGCACAGTGGAGATGATACACCCACAGTGCTTGGCACACGGGATGTCTCCAGTCAGCAGAATATTGCTCAATGAACTCTCCTAGGCTATGTAACTTAGGAAAAGCCTTCAAAGCAATCCTAAATTACACTGAGAGCCAGCTAGACCTGCCAACCCACCTGCCCCAAAGATCAGAGGAACAGTAGGTGACTGCCCACAACAAAAACTATCAGCTTGGCATCTTCCCCATTCTTCAGAAGGTCCCCCAGAGTGGCTCAGCCCGATGTGGGGGGATACCACTGCCAGCACTCAGCCTTTGTTTCCAGCTACCTGGTCCAGTCTGACTGAGCTGAGTCAGGGAATGATCACTTAGTTAGCTGGGTCCAAGGGCTTAGTAATTTCTGGAAGGATGAGGAGGAAGTCGCAAGTCTCTGGAGATGGCACAGCTGCAAGTGGAAGATGGCTGGATGCCCCCAGATTTTTTTAATTTTTTTTTAAATCTTAAGCTCTTTCAGCACCCATGGCTTTGTCTCTAGTCATGCACAGAAGCACAACAGTTCTGAAAAAGCACCTATCCTACATCCAGTCCAGAGAGGGTTCAGAAACTAACTATTCTTCTGCCTATCTATCTGCCCCAAATCAAACTCCCAGGCAGTCCAAGAGTGTGTCTAATGCATGTTGGTGTTTCTGCTATGTCTTCCAAAGGCAACATAAACATTTACTTAACAGCTTCCAACTAAAATCCATGAACAGTTACATGAGCACAAACACATGAGCGGAGCTTAGGATTCATTCCACCTCTCTCCAGTAAATGACCGGCCGTAAGCTAAAAAGTCAGAGCTGCCTTCTGAACCAAAACATTTTAAAGTCATTCCTGACCAGAACCATAACCTCAGCTGTGCTGAGGAGTACCCCAAATAAAAGATTGCTTAGCCCAGTGCTTTGGGCACACTCCTCAAGTGTGAGAGAGAGGGCCTTAGTCTGATAAAACAACAGAACCCAGCTGTGTAGCTTCCAGACAGGCTGCTGTTACTGCACTGGTACTGGAAGGATTTCCCAGCTCATACTGTTTGATGGAAGTGAGCTGTCTCCTAATAATGACTGTCTTTCTTTTTGCTCAGGTATTTTCCATTTGGAATTGTGTTCCTAATTGCTGGTAAAATCTTAGAAATGGATGACCCTTCAGCTATTGGGAAGAAACTGGGTTTCTACGCCATTACAGTGGTTTGCGGCCTGGTGGTGCATGGTCTGTTTATTCTGCCAATGATGTACTTCTTTATCACCAAGAAGAATCCCATTGTCTTCATCAGAGGGATTCTTCAAGCCTTGCTCATTGCTCTGGCCACATCTTCCAGGTATTACACAGTTTCTAGACAGATGCAACAAAATACTTGCTAGATCCTTACTCCAGCTTTCTCTGGGGAAGAGCACACTATAGCTGTACTGGAGCAGATATATTTAGATCTGAACAATGGCCTGTGTCAAATTCACTGGTATATTTGTAAAAGATGTGTCTCAACATTTGGAAGTTATGTGTGGGAGCCATTTGACAATAATGTTTGTCACATTGTTTTCCCTCAGTTTAAAAAATATTGGACAACAATATTTTTTCTTAGAGGACTAGAAAGGAAATAAGGGTATTTTTCCATAAAAACAAACATTGTGCTTCTACAAAGTTAATATTTATAAGGGACACACAGTTTGTCCAGACTTCATTTTTGGTATTAGTGGAGAACCTCCTAGTTCAGTCATATGGAAACATTTTACCCTTTCTACTCATCTTAGTCTTTGTTTCTTGCTACATTAAGAAGAGACTGTGGTTGCAAGCTATTGTCCAGCACTGGGAAAATATTTAGCTGTTCTGCTCAAGGAATAATATTTTTTGCATCCTGTTTAGGGAGGAAGTACAATGTGTTTTAACCATAGCTGAACAAAGGTACAGTGAAAATGGGAAACAGCTTGTGAACTGGTTATGAAAGTTACTCCCAACACGGATAAACTGGTGCATGAGAAGTGCTTGAAAGGGCTGGAATTGACTTGCATGGAGTGGAGACAAGAATGACAACTAAAATAACATTTCGATGTAGCCAATATCATGACAGCACAGTTTCATGGCATCTGTGGCTGGAGGCTTGTAACTGTGAAGTAACAAGAGCAGCTATACCTACCACTTTTTACGCAGTAATAAAAGCCATAGTACAAGTGCAAAATGCCAGGTAAATAGGTCTCTTTAGCACATCTTACATATTTATTATTTCTACTGTCAGCTGTAAAGGAAGAGGGCTAAAGAAAGGAAAGAATACCTTTCTTTTATCTCATTTTTGCATTTGGATTTTTAAAGGTATTATTGTTATTTTACAGAGAGACTGGAAAATACTAAATTCTTATCCAGATTTTGAAATTATGACAGCTAGTGACAAACACCTAATTTCGTCTACCTAATTTAGACTTCAAATTAGTAATTACTACAAAATTTGGCACATCTATTTATAAAAAAAAAAATGAAAAATTAAGGATTTTATTAACCTCAAAATATTTATTCTAATTAACAATAATGATTCAGGAGTACTTAATCTAATTATACTCAAATACTGATTCCTTCTTTCATCTAACAATAAGTTATATAATAAGTTCATCTCTGGTGACTAATACAACCTTTCAGGCAATAGCCTTGTACCAGCTTCTTATCCCTTGTGCCTCTAATCTTACTTTTCTCCATAACTTCCCAAGCTCCTTGAGGAAGAATTCATGTAAACTCTCCTAAAATGGAGTGACCCACTTAAAAATAAAGTGCATTTGTAATTGGTGGGATTACAGAAGGAAAAGGCAGGAATGACATACAGATAAAAAGCTCTGGGAAAGCAGTCAAATATCAATTTAAATAACTTCTTTTTAATAGCCTAATAAGTGCCATTATGTAACCAGCACGTATGGTTTTGCATAGGGCATCATCACTGATAAATACTTATGTGAGTTTTGCAGAAATCTGGAACTTGTCCGAGAATTGTCTAAGTAAATAAAAACGTGGAGAAGTAACAATGTAACTTCCCTGAACTCAGATTAGTTGATGTCATTCATTTTTGAATGAATAATGAATAATCTGCAAAACTTATTTTTGTTACAAAACATTACTTTGCAATGTGGTAATTACTGTCAATGCTAACGGAGAAATAATCTCTATTTTACTAAAGGGACAATGAAAAGGTGAAAACTTAAGTTGTACTAGACATATGCCAGACCTGGGAAAAGAGCCTAAAACTTTTATCCCCAGCCCATTGGCCTGGTTAGGCTCATTATAGTTCTAGTGAGGTCTGACAAGGTAATTTGGGGCAAGAATGTCAAATGCAGATGGCTGTTTCTCTCATGAATACATGTACAGTGGTTAGGGCAGGAGTAAGCAGAGCAGAAGGAATGTATAGGAATTTAAAAAAAAGGAAAGGCAGGAATGATTATTTCAGTACCATTGGAAGGTGTTGGCTTTCCACTATGTTTCATTTTACAAGGTGTTTTCATATATAACAGTTCACTCCAAAATGACCTATAAAGAGCAACATACTGTGAAATGCAAAATCAAGAAAAAATTATGTGCTGGGTGGTGTTTTAAACTCTAATTAGGCTTAAATAATTAAGGTGGGCTTTTTTATTAGAACATAAAAAATTTGTAGCTTAAGATGTCATCACATCCCCAGATTCAAGTAAGATGCTAATTTTGCACTCAAAGATGTTAGTGTTGGAAAAGGCTCATCAGGTTCACATTTGACACACTTGACTATCTGCCCTGCTGCTCTAAGAATTCTGTTTCTGAAGAACTCTATTGCTGACAACTCAGGTTTTTTAATCTGTGCCATTCCACTCATTCTCTTTTTCTAGAAAAAGATAATTTTTCTTTAAAATCTAATCTGACTTTTTTTCTTTTTAGGAAAAAAAAAAGAGATTTTGTTCTTTATTTGACCTTTAGAATTTATAGAAGAATTTGTCCTTTTCTTTTCTTTAATTTCTGTTAATAAGCAACAAAAATAATCAACTTTTTCACCAGTATAGATCCCTTTATCAAGGGAGGTTTAATCAAGACTTAAAAGATCAGCACATATTCCACCATTTTCAAAAACAGATTACTTTTCTTAATTTTCCTTACTTTGCATCAGCATTGCATTTTGATTATATAACCAATTTACTAGTACTTTACCGGTCTGGAAACTTTCAGGGCTTGTGTTTTTTAAAATAGCGATCTCCCATTCCTGTCAAGGCAGTTCATTGTTTCTTCATTGGATCTCATCTCCTTAGTCTGTCTCTACCTCTGAGAGTACGAAGCCACTTTACAATCATGAAGTGCCCTCTTTGCAGTTCATAATATATTCAGGTCCAGGTTGCTTGTGGTATATTTCAAGGTTAGAAATGTTCCCATGCCAGTATCATCAATCATAGTAATAAAACAAAAAGTCAGACATGGTATGTAGTCACCAAAATACACAACCAGATCTACAAAGGGATGCAGGGGTTTGATTCCCTGTTCTACATGAGTGCCTAAGTTATGTTACTACTTGGAGAAAGTCCAACATTGGTTGGTTTGAGAATTTTTAGATCAGTTATTTTTTTCTCTCAATTACTTGTAGAAGCATAAGGAAAGAACACACATGCTCTCTAGCAAATGTGAACTAACTCTTCTAAAAAAGACCTGCATATCAGTGATCATCATTGCAAAGCTTAACTTTTAGGCAACTTTCAACCACATAGGATGCTTATGGTTCATCTTGGAACTCAGCTCCTCATTGGGAGGGTTGGGCTCCTAGGAAAGAGCCCCAAAAGCCAGCATGGTAAGGAGAGTTAGGCAGGCATCAGGCATAGCTTTAAAGCAAAAATCTCAACTGATGAGAGAGAGGCGTCTCTCTCTGGTGAGTCTCTTTAAGGTAAACCATTCCTTACTTGAGGTTTTCTCCAGCCCCATTTCCTTACCCCAAGCTGATGTGAGAGTGCCCGCTGACTGTGGGGAATGCCCAGGGAATTCAGCTTGCCCTTAAACCTGTGCTGACTTTGACTCTCCTGGGCTCCGACTCCCAGGAGAGACCCCCTCTCCTGGGGATATCGAGGACTTTGAGATAGCGCTCTCTCCCTTTCCGCTGTGCAAGGAGTAATTACATATTTATAGGCCCAGAGAGGGTGTAGTTTGGGAACAGAACTCTGGCACCAGCTGGCAGCTCGCCTGCCAAGAATCACCAGCAGGACTTGCTACCAGATTTAGTATCTTTATTGTCAGAAGCTAATATACCACCAAAGTTAAGGTGAGTCCTGAGGAAAGGCTCTGAACTTACAGATTTGGGGCTTGGACATGTTTGATGGAGCTCTGTTTGCTCCTTCTTAACAGCGTGTATATTTTGCAAATCCAACACAGGCCCAACATGTTTTGTAATGTTTTTCTGCTCAAATAGCACTGCCTTGTCTACAGATAGCTGAACTTTTCACCTTTGTTACACTGAAAGGAATGGATACTGCACATAACTGAGCTGTTGCCAAAAGAACATGCACAAATGATTGGGGCTGGACAGGAGAGCTGCTTCTCCTGACAGTCAACACATCTGTATCTGGTTAAATAATACTTGCCACAGGGGCATTATATAACACTCATAATGTGGGTATTGGATTTTCAGATCATCTTAGAGGAGAACAAAGAATTGGTTTTAAGTGTACTGATGTGTTTCTTGGAGATGTTTCTGTGTCGGTTCATGTCTACATCTAAAGATAGAAAGAAAACCACAGATCAGTGTCCTGATATTCATTCCCCTAGTCTGCACCTGTGGAAAGATTTCTTTTTAAGCTAAAAGTCAAACTGCAAGAATCAAAAACAATACCATGTACAAAGCCCAAGAATGTAACACAAGGGAACCTGAAAGCCACTAAACAGCCATCTCATGACAATGATTTTATTGAATCTGAACATTATTTCAACCCATTTCCCTTTAGACAAAGGTTCTGCACCCCATTCTCAGTCCCCTTATATTTCTCCAGAAATCTCAATCACAGCAATATTTTGGTTTGCACAGATATTACTGGAGAGGCAGGGACAGAGAAAAAGGAGATCTCTTGTTCCTTTAGTGCATCAATTAGGACGCAATGAACTTGATCTTTATGACTAGCACCAAGTCCCTGCAACGGTCACCTGGCCAGCCAGCCCCTGAAGCCAAACCCTTGGCCCCAGTACAGGCTGGCTTTAGCAGCAGGCATCCATAGCAATGTACGCAGCTCCTCTTTACTACATCAGTAAGGTGTGTACAGCACGTGCTGTTGTTGCCCACCTTGCCCTGCTCTGTGGTGTGGATTTCTGACTTGCTACTTTCTTCCCCCCACACTGCCCCTGGTCTTGTCACCTCTCACCATGCTGAAAAAGCAGTATTTGGCCTACAGGCAAAATTCCTCTTGATTTTAGCTTTCCTCATTCCAATGACAAGAGGGAATTTTATTTTTCTAGGTCATCTTTCCATATCATTAATGAATTAAAGCAGCAGCTTCTCAGTGGTACATCCCATCAAAAGAAGCAATTTTCATCTTCTCTGAAGACAAACGATAAAACATGAGTTTTTCAAGGGTTTTGCTGCTTATGAAACACTAAGATCTTGGCTATTGCACAGTGTAAATTAAAGGCAGATTTAGCAAAAGGGAGATGAGATCAGTTTGTTGATTTTTTGGAGCAAATATCAAAATGCATTTGAATGATAAGATAAACAGAGCAGGCTGAACAGCTGTTCTTCCACAGTGACTAGCTGTCTTTGTGGCTTGCACTAGTAAGAGCTTGGCCTGATCCAGCGTTAGCTTATGCTCAGTCTCTGCAGCTGCAGCATTTTATCCCAAAATTGAGATAAGACTTTAAAAATGTATTTTTAATTGTTAGAGTTAGTGCTGGCAGAAGATACCTCTCCTCTTAGCTGAAAGCTTTAGGACAGTTTTTAAAAGACTTAACAGATTAAGATCAGTGCTTTAGAATATTTTTTCCTCCTAATAAATGTTACATGTCAGGCTTTGATGTTACTGCTCCCCTGTTTAACACTAGATAAAGCAGCTTTCAAGAAAACAAACTTCACCTAATTTAACTGGAAAAACAAAGTATTTGTCTGAGAATGTTTTTTCTTCAGCCATTGAAATTATATATTAATATAACTAAAAAATGACAGTAGGAACGGGGTTTTTTCATTCCCACCTGTAAGTCACCAACAGCCAAACCCTTAAATAAGACACATATTTTCTGATATGTGCCAGATGATACATTATGAGTAAAATTGAACCATCATTGAACAAGACAACCTCTCCTAGGATACTCCACATAACTTTTGTCGCCTGTATTCAGGAAAAGTTCATTCAGATTGAAACAGGTGCTGAAAGGGTAACCTTTACATGGGATGCAAAGCAGCCATCTTGTAAGAGAAGACTTTAATAAGTCTGACTGGGTCAATCCAGGCTGAGAGGGGACAAAACTGATTTCTAACAATATGTGTTGCAACAGCTGGACTGATTTGTGCAAGGAGAAATGCATAAAGCACATAAAAACAAATTTAGTGTAAATTGAAAAGAGTACATCTGGGTCATAAATTGAATTTCTCATCTGAACAGTGAGTTCTGGAAAGCCTTTCAATAGGAATAGTTAGGACAGACAGTCTACTAGCTCTAAGATGTAGTGTCATAAATTTGAGTGAGACTGTATATAGTAGTTGCCTGTGCTAGGAAGGTAAAGAATCTGTGATCTGGAAATTTGCTTCCTTTCAATATCTTGCACAATGTTTTTCATCATCATTGCACTTACATTCTGCCCATTTTCTTTTTTACTTTAATATTTAATAAACAACAAAACCAACGTCTAGTTATGTGCCCTAGAAATTTTACTTCTAACAGCACAAAATTAAAATGAAAGAAATACCTGACTCTGTGAGATAATGAACAAGTTTAAAAGTTAAATTCTTGCAAAAATAGTGTCATACTTTCTGTTTACAATAGTGGAAAGAGGCACAGATTTTGCTGGTTGTGCCATTGGTATTATGGGATTGTTTTGCACAATCTTTTTCACATCTTAACCAAATCAGAAGATGTCAGTCAGTTAAAACTTGCATGTTTCACAGGTTGGCTCTCTGCCCTCAGAACAGGAAGACATTTAGGTTTAAAATTCTGGTATGTCAAAGCGTGGGCAAGGTGGAAAGGACTTGTAAGGTTACATTTTTCTCCTCTTTTTCCCACAAAGAAATTAGACGGGGTTTTGTTACAGAAAAGCCAAATGGCCAAGGAAAGGCTGTCTTTAAAAACAAGTAACCCTCCACAACTGAAGTAGCTGCAGGGAAGGGAGACAGTGAATAATAAGTTTAGTAATTGCTTCCTGGCCATGCCTATAGTTAAGAACATCTAGAAGTGCTACTATGCTGGTCCTCTCCTAGTTGCAGCTACACCAGGGGTTTTAGTGCTACATTATCTGTAAGCCCCAGCCTCACCCTTTTATTTTATGAACATTTTGTGGTAAACAAGATGTAGAGAATTTCAGTCATTCACAAACGAATGTGTGAGAAATGATAGGCATTACCCAACAGAGAAATTACATCTAATGTGTAGTTTGGGGGGTTATGCTTTACTGTGTTTGTTTTTCAAAGTAAATATTGATTAAATATTAGGACTGCCAGAATGAAAAAGTTTAATATACCCCAGTCACCAGAGGTAATCAGATTTCTATTGCTTCCTTGCCCTTTCAGTCTATTTGCATACTTAGACAATTACTTTTTTCCAGATTTTCATGGCAGTGACTGCCAGTCTGTAGTAATCATTCACAAGTCAGACTTTATAAGGTTATAGAAAACAGA
The DNA here is from genome assembly GCF_947461875.1 of Haliaeetus albicilla. Taxonomy (NCBI): domain Eukaryota; kingdom Metazoa; phylum Chordata; class Aves; order Accipitriformes; family Accipitridae; genus Haliaeetus; species Haliaeetus albicilla. Next base: position 7,019,728 of record NC_091490.1, read on the forward strand.
TATCATAATGAAAACATAGACTTGTCTTTTTTCTTTTGTGTTTCTATTGCAGGAAGCTACTTTTCCTTTCCAAACACTGTTACTTTCCACAAACAAAAGCTTGCACAAATACAAAACAACAACTCCTACTCCTGGAAACATTTTGCTAATGCATTCCTGCAAACTTGGGGTTATGATTTCAGAGTCTTCAGAATCTGTCTGTGGTTTTGTAGGTCATTTGTTAACTACTGAGAAAGAATTTGTAGATCAGATGTGTTATCTTCAGTTAAGAACAGATAATGGCCATTATAAGATTTAGGTATCAGAGCCACATTGCTGATGTGTGGCTCACAACACACAGCAACTGAGCAATCTGAGCTGCCCAAACTAGTGGAAAGATGTCTATATTTCATGACTTGGGGCACATAGATCACAAGAGAACAGAACATTAAAGACCTTAGTATCATGGTACCAATATTTCCCCTATAACTACTTATGTCTTTAGAGAAGTAAATTTTGAATAATTTTGAAGGAGTTTGCTATTTTACATCATTTAAATAGTCTCAGATACTGAGCAGTATATTAAAATGAGTATCATAACAAGGAAAATATTTTGCCATTTGTATATTTTCTTCAGTGGCATTACTTATTTTCTGTACAAACTGACGTGCCATAAAAAATATCCCCTTGCTCACTTGAATGCAGTTTAATTACTTGTGACATTTTAGTGAATGTGACACTGTATGGTAAAATGCAGAATGTTGCAAAAGGACTGATAAAATATAAAGATAAACATGTTTAGGCATGTTACTATTTAAAAATGCACACATCTTATTGAAAATAAGGAAATTTATGACCAGATAATATTTAATTAATTGTCTCAGTTAATGAAAACAAAAATCAGGATTTTTTTTTTAGAGTATGAAATCAAGGGTTAAAGTTTGGAAGGGGTCAAGCTTATTTTAAAATTAATACCTGTCAAACAGTCTTATACCATTCCACTCCATTCCATACTATTCCACACACATACATATTTATATCTCATTTTCATATGTACATATTATTATATGACCTGCAATTATGTGATTGTTACATGATCACACAAGGGACATGGGCAGATCTGTCCCAGAGAGGAAATGGGATTGTATATTCCTGAATACAGGAGCTTGGTCTGTAGCTTTTATTTTCAGGCATACTGTTGATAAGATCTTTGCCTAACCCCTTGCAGAAATGAGAAATTTCTTACATATGAGGTAGGACATTACAGCATTAATACATTCTGTGGTAAAAGAAGGAGTAGTTTCTTGCTCAGAGCTGTTGCCCACTGGGGTGTTTTAGCGTTTAACCCAAGCAGCATTCCAATCTCTTGTAAACTCTCAGTGCCATTATAATTCATTGCCTAAACTGGTCATCTAATTACTGTCAATATGCAGTGAGAACTGGAACACTCCCTAAGGGCAGTTAAGTAAGTTAAGAGCCTTTCTTGCTTTATACCTTTCCTTGGTTTATGGTTACTCTTGCTGTTTAAAAATGGCTTTCTATTTCAGAAGACCTAGAAGGAAACTTTTTTAGAAACCATGAGTGCACAACAGTTTTCAGAGATTTTACTAACAAGCTGCACAGGGTGTTTCTCCTGTCTTGCATTTGAGTGTACAATACTGCCTCTGTGGGATTTCTGACCCTTTTCTTCAGAAAGAGGGAAAGAGAGGACGACATTTTTAATTTTGGGGAAGCAAAATTTGCATTAACTCTAGCATTTATACATGTAACTGTCTTTATCCTCCCTCAAGCAAAGGAGCAAGTTACACGGCAAGTGAGTACACGTGCAGACCAAGGAATGAGAAACAGTGCTCAGATGGTTAGTGTAAAATTTACCCTGCCTGGAGAAGGTTTGCTACAATTCGTTCTATTCCCCAGAAATAAAAATAATTCAGTGTGTGCTTCTCTGCTGTTTTGCAGCTCTGCCACGCTGCCTATCACTTTCAAGTGCTTGTTGGAGAATAACCATGTGGACAGGAGGATTGCGAGGTTTGTGCTGCCTGTGGGAGCCACCATCAATATGGATGGGACAGCACTCTACGAGGCGGTTGCTGCCATCTTCATTGCGCAAGTAAACAACTATGAGCTGGACTTTGGGCAGATTATTACTATAAGGTATAAACCTCAAATTCCACATGCTGCAATTTGCTTGTCCTGTTGAGTCTGACACTCCTACGATTCTTGTATGTAGCAATGTTCAGAACAAAACACATCTTTGCTGTTATCAAAGGATGCATTCCTCGAAGGTTTGTTATTTTTAAGTAATGCAGAGATCAGGGACCGTACAAAGAGAAATTGTACTGGTACTGTTCAACAGAAGCAGGTGGACATCAGGAAACGTGTTTCTGTTTGAGGATAACTGTCTAATGTTTACTTTTAGGTAACCTATTGATCGTTTACTAGGATTGGAACACTCTACTATTATTATTGGTGTTTAAACCACTATTTTAAACATCAGAATTGTTTTCAACTTTAAGTCTGGTTTGCATCTTTACATGAGAGGAAAAGGTTAAAAAAATTGCAAAACTAGAAGTCCTATATCAGATAACAGGGACTAGTATGTGTTGGGAAGCTCTTTGACAAACCTTGGAAGAGTAGGGAAACAGGGAGGGAGAACAGATGCTACTATTAGGGCATGAAGATGCCATATCACTCAGGTATTTTTTAGATGTCTTCTCTGCTGCTTGTTAAAGGAGAAAACTTCATAAACAACCACGCTCTCAGTGGGTAGAGAGTGCTATAGCTGCATACTCTGTCCTTGAAAGGTCTGTAATGGATCCAAAAGACTCGAAGATCCAGCTGAACAATTGCCGCCAGAATAACTCCAGTGGTTGCCAAAGAATGCCTTGGGGACTGAAACCTGCAAGTTTCCAGCAGGGAACAAATGATTAGAAAAACATTCCTCATAGTCAGAGCCTTGTGCAGCATATTTGAGATCTGCTTACCTACCCACCCAGTGACCTCATCACTGCCCTGTTTACACTGCTGGGCCTTGCCCATCTTCTGCTGGACCTTGCCCATCTTCTGCTGGACTTGAAAACCTTCATGACAAGAAGAGGAGAGTCCTGAAACTAACCCCAGATGACAGCTGAGGTTTGCTAATGGGCTTCTGGCAAGATCTGGTTAGACTCGAAACAGAAGAAATAAATTGTGCCCATATGAGCTCTTGCTTCAGGCTCGCTCTCTCTCTGAAAATTACTGGAATGACCCTATGCAAAAATTTAGTCTCTGGTGGTTTTCAATTTGGAGACGTTTTTAGTATGTGGTCTAAAAATATGGCCCAGAACATGGGCAGACATTATATACACCTTGAAGTAGAGAATGGTGATTTGAAAAATGAAGGAGAAGGAGGGTGATAATGAAAGGAAAGAAGATAATTTCTAGCTTTCTCTTAGCAGAACCCTATTTTACCTCTTTATTTTCACTCCCTATATTAAGTGCTAGTACATAAGGACCAGAGAGAAGTAAAGACAGTAGAAGGAAAATACAAATGAAGACTGGAAAAATCCAAGAAAGGAAAAGAAATAGACTCACTTACAAAAGAAGTGGGTAAATAGGAAATTATGGTGGATTCAGGACCTTGAATATCTGAAGCCAAATTCTAACTGTATTCTGTGGGCCAAACCTGCCCCAGATCTTGGTACTTTAGGACTTGGAGATCTAAAATTCAAATATTCCTGAGTGCCAGGATATTTTTGCCAGAGGGGAAAAACATGTTAGAAAAATAATCAGTCTACTTTGCTTATAGTTTGTAAAATCCAGGTTGACAGTTTATATTAATGTGATTATGCAAACTTAGATGTAGCAGAAAAAGAGAGTAAAGATTCTATTCCCATTAATTGAGCATATCATAGAAAGAAACATCTACATTAAGGTCAAAATTGAATGGAATAGCTTGCTATTGTTAGTTAAACACTCCAGGTTTTGCTCCCAATTAAGTCATGAGACTCTGTGGCCTGAACTGACTTAGGAGGCAGAAGCAGTCCTAACCAGCTAGCCAGTTTATAACACTAGCTGGAGAACCTTTTAACGTTCATTACAGATGGTTATCTCTTATTCAAATACTGAGCTTCTGTCCCTTCCTTTCTATTTGTACACTGCCTATTACAATGCTATTAGGATGCTATACAGGCTTTTTCAAAACATAGTTTTAAGTCTTTCTCATTCCCCATCACACCCACATGCAAGTATATTTTTTTATTGCAGGAAAGGGCTCTAGTTATAAATACTGATGCTGGTCTACTGGTACACTGTACAGCTGTGAGCAAGATACTGGATATCTCTGTGTCTCAGTTTCCATATTGGTGAATACTGTTACCCTCATTTTCCATCATAGGACGTTGATGAGACTTAACTGCTTGCCAAAAGCTCTGAAATTCTGGATTGATGAATACAGTGAATTATCAGAGTATATGCTTCTTGTCATCCTTTTACAATTGTCAACATTTGTTTTTTGTCTATCTGCTGGATGGCCTAGCTCTTGGAAGTGGCCAGATGGGTGGAAATTAATATATCCAGTCACTTTTGCTCCTGGAAAAAGGAATGAAATCCCTCCCCTATAAATAGCATTATGAAAAAAATGTTAAGCCTGCCAGGTCCACTCTTGCCCTGGTCTCCCATTCATTTCTGCTTGCCTGGCTGAAAAAATGGTCTGAAGGTCAAGTAAAAATACTTTCCAGAAACTGAAGAGGTACAGTCACATTCATGCTTGCTTCATATTTAGATCCAAGTATGCAAAGCCATGTGCTGTGCAAGGACTTCACCCTTGGCCCAGCCTCTTTGTGATGGATTGACATTAAAGGCCCTAGCCGCAGCCAGCCGCAGATTTGCCTGGCACAGGGACTGCCGATGATGACTCAGAGATGTCTGCTGGGAGCTCTGCTGCCAAGGGTGAAGCAGTGATGAGGAGTGCTGGCAGATTCATGGCACACAGTGCTGTGTGGTGCCATGACCCCCAAGAAGCTGACGTAACGCAGAGAAGCCCACAGCCTGGCAGCCCTCCTTTCTCTGCACTTGTGGTATTAAGAGATAACAGAACTGCCCCACCAGTGCCAAGGCTGCAAAGGTAGAGGGTGAGAATTTAGCACTAGGCAAACAGTTTGGCTTGTTCTTGCTCTCTGACCTGGCTTCTGTCCACAAAACACTGGCACTTCTATGCAGTGGCTTGTGTAAGAAGGATTATTGTTTAGGAAAGCTCCTGTAGAAACATGATGTGGTTACTTGCAGAGCAACACATCACTGGTAAAGCTTATTCCTTTCTTTCTTTGTTAAAGTATCACAGCAACAGCTGCCAGCATAGGTGCTGCAGGTATCCCGCAAGCTGGCCTGGTGACAATGGTCATTGTTCTGACCTCGGTTGGGCTCCCGACAGATGACATCACGTTGATTATTGCCGTTGACTGGGCACTGTAAGTAACATTAAGCTTTTGAGGTTTCCAGTGTTGCAACGTTGCTAAAAAGGCAAATGGTCTTCAGGGGCATAGTAATACAGGTATACATAAAAGGCACAGGAAGTAATTATTTCGCTTGAAATGGTGCTAATGTGGCCTCAGATTAAATACTCTGCCAAAGTGGGCGTTATATTGAAAAAAGACAAATGAGAGAGAGTCTGGATGAGACTTGGACAATATGACCTGCATGGAAAGGCTGAAGAAGCGGAGTTCATTTAGTCTAAAACCAGAGCAGGCTGAAAGAGGCCACCACAGCAGTTTCCAATATAGATAAGATTGTCCTGAAGAGGACAGTGATTGCTTGTTTTTCACATACACAGGGAGGGAGGATGAAGAAGTAGACCAAAGTAACTACCTTAAGTCAGATCACAGGAAAACTTAAGAATGTTTTTTTTCTAGAAGGTTAGTCAGGCAATGGCAGTGGCTCCGTGTTTTGCAAGCACAGCCATTCTGTAGAGAGGTTACTTTGCTGCATCCCTAATCACTGAGGATTTAACAGCAGAGGCAGAAGCTAAAACTTAACACATTCAGAATAAAAGAGATTCTTGTTACCCATGAGAAGAGCCACTTTAAAAATTCATAAGGATTGGTTTATTTGAACTCTTATCTTTTATGTAAATGTCCATAAATCAATTAAACTATTTTGAATAGTCTAGGAAGATGAATTGTAAAATACTGGTCCCTAGCTCATTAGCATTTCAATTAACTACATAACTAGCGTATGCATCCACAAGGAAACATTCAAAATTTTTTTTTTATTTAATCTATATAAAATATATCTCCATTAATACAGTGGAGTTTTATCACATCAAGTTTCTGGTTAAAAATGTGTTACAAGTCCATTCTGTTATATATGCTATTTTATTCAACTTTAAGCCACTGATGTTTTATGCAAAGAACTGTGAGAAGAAATTATTTACTTTCCTGTTCAGTGTAATAGAATATTATTATTATTAATAGGATCCATGAGTGTTGTATGCATATTTTAAGACATATTTTGCTTTAGGAATATCAGGAATATTCTTCTGCAAAGGATAAATAATATCTGCTGTGGACACCTAAACTTTGGAATGGCAGTTCAGATTTAAATAAAGCAGTCTTTCTGATGGTAGACACTGAAGCTCAATAGTTAATGAAGCACAACAAAATCAAAGTATTTTAAGCTGTCTTACAAATGCCTTTTCCCTCTATATTGCTCAGTTTTTGCCCAGCTCTTGCAACATCAACATTTCATTGTTTTTCCAGTAAGTCTTCCAGCGTATATGGGAATTACGCTTCTTTTTGTCTTACAAAACTTTTCAAAACAGCAGACAAAAAACTTTTTCAGGCTATAGTTCCAGATGGTATTAAAAAGTGAGCAAGGAACAGACCCAATTTTCTGTCTTTTGCAGATGACCTTTCATACAAAAAGTATATTTCTGTATTTCGGCACTTGGTGGTTTCAAGAGCCTGCAGATGCAAAGTGTCAATATGGTTGACATGATGAATATTTTCAATATTAGTTTTGGAAGTACTGGAGTATGAAGAATGCTTAAAGAAGGCTGGTTAGATGATCTCACGAGACTGAAATACCCATTACAATGCACTGCAGGTATTACAACTCATTTAGGTAGCCATAACATGTATGTGAACTTCATACCTTTAGCTAGTGCCTAGAGACATAAAGAAGAAAACCAAAACATTTCTCAGCTAATTTATTAAACACAAGGTAAAAGTTTTGCATCTTTAATATCATCGAAAGCTAAAATACCACTGCAACACCTGACTCATGTGTTTGCACTGAAAGAAATGCCACTAGCAGCAGGCTGGCCTCTTAGTAGAGAAATGTCACCGGTGTGCGGTGTGGTTCTACTCATAGCATAGTGCAGACTACTCCGTACACACAGAAACATGCAATAGAAACTACGTGCCAGGCAATCCATTTTCTTAAGAGTTTCAGTGTGGTGCACTGTTTCCTCAGAAAAATCCTGTCTTCAGAAGAGATGCTAATCAGAGCCCAAAAGGGAGAGCAAACTCTTGAGCTCTGCTCATGCAGCTTCTCTCTCACAGCTGACTCTTTGCACAATCCAAAATTAACAACTCTGAATATCTTTCCAAGAATCAAAATTTGATGATCAACCAAGGAAAAAAAAGTCTATGTGTAACAGGAACATCTATCAATATGTGCTGTAACAGTATTTTTCCCTGCTTAACATATTCTTGTGGGAATTTTCCTCAAGGCAAAACCCAAAATCAGAACAGCAGGAATTAGAAAAATTGATTCAGCAAACGAGTGTAGGATTGAGTCCTGGAGTCAACAACCACATCTAGGTGTAGGCTGTGGAATATTATTGCTGAAGTTACTTGCAACTGCATGTACAATTTGGGTAACTGCACATGCAAATAACCTTTCATGCAGGAACTTTCATGCTAATTAGGCAAGCAACTGCATAAACATTTGCATGCACAGAGTACATGCCTAAAATATCTGGAAAAAAAAATCAGCACACAGTTTCAATTCTTTTCTATATTAAGATACCGGATCAGAAATCTGGGCAGTGTTGATATTGGACTGTCACTGTCTTCAATAAGCCAAACATCTGGAGATTTCTGAACGTCCATTTTATAGCCCACATTTATAAATTAAGTTACTAATGTGACACAGTTTTCAGATGTGTATGTTTTTCTTGGAAAAGACGTGATATATTTCAGACTTAAAAGCTATATTGTCTATTTGAAATCTCGTCAATTTTAACTAATAGATTCCAAGGTGTTTCAAGTGTAACACTTGTCTATGACAGCCACTTACTTTTGCATATTTACAGTCTGTATTTTAATAGATTTATTTTTTAGACAGTGGGTAGAAGGTATAAACAGGGCAGAAATGATCCCATAAATGAATAAATGAAAAATAGTGAAAATGTATATATACAAAGTACTGTCAAGCATACAAATTTAAATTGGAAAAGATGATAACTGAAAATGAAGAATCTTTAAGAGCCACTGGTAGCCATAGCAACCATAGCTTTTTCAGAAACTAACATGATTTAAATATAGGCAGTGCTTAGTTTGTGAGTGTAGTTATTTAGCAATCTTCTGAATAATTTTGATTGTATTCTTCACATTCTACCAATATAATAATCTTCTTAACTAGCACTTTGGTTGCTGAGATTGGGCCTTGATAATTAATATAAGGTACTGGTTGTACTGGCTGCCCTCTACTTTTATTGAATTAAGACATTTGCAGCACCAGCCTCCAAATCAGGCCGTAATACTGGACCTTGACATAAAAACTCAGACATAAATGCAGTCTTGATCTGCTGTGTTAAACCTTTTTAGTGCTGAATCCGCTTGCATGTATAGGGAGGCATGGCTGCTGTAGTTAACTCAGTTACAAATTAAAGTATGTGGCAGCACAGTGTACCGAGCTCTGAAAAGGCTGGAAAACCCAACTGAGCAGCTCAGTAACTAGTGGCTGCCCGATGCCAAACTCCCTACTACCATTTCTAAACTTGTTAGCTCATAAAAACAGCAAAACTGGCCTTCAGCTATAATTACTGCAGTGATGAAGGCATAGGAAGATACCCAAAGAGCCAACAACTTACCATTACTATTTCATTTTCCAGAGACAGGTTTAGGACAATGATCAATGTCCTGGGAGATGCACTGGCTGCTGGGATCATGGCCCACATCTGCCGGAAGGAATTTATCAAGGACGGTGACGAGGTAACAACACCATGAGTCAGGGTGTACCAGCGTGTGCCATATTATGGCAAAGAACCTGCAAGCTCTCAGCCTCCCACATTTGCTTCATCTAGTTTATAAAAGGTCTTTCACAGAGAGGACAGAATTGGGCAATGTGTTGCTTAGCCAGATAGGGTGGAGAGGTCCTTGCAAAGGCCATGCAAAAAGCCACTCAAGTTCAGAGCTTGCTAGCCAGCTGTGTCTGGCACACTGGGGCTGGGAGCAGGAGAAGCAGCTGCATTGCCCTGCAAATGCACAAGGTGCTGGAACTGCAAGTCCCACACTCAGTACCCAAGCCCTGACTGGCCAGTAAGTCATCCCTCTAAAAATGTGACCAGCAACAGAGCAGGGTGAAAAATATCCTTGAGTATTTGTGCGTAGGGGGAGGTAAAGGTATCTATGAGAGTGTATATGCATAACCAATAAGCTCACAATACAAGCAACTACCCTGGGTGTTTCAAGCCTCTGTGTTAGCATAACCTGAAGCCACCATTGCAATAATTTCCTTTCTGGACTAGCAGAAGCACATTGCTCCATTCTAGACTTCATTCTCAGGCATCTTCTACATTTAATACAAGTCCCTCCTTTCATCTTTGTTTTTCCTTCTCTATATCTTATTCCATACGCCACACATACCCCTGTATTCTGCCCCTGCCTCCCTCCACTCCTATGCTTTTTTTCCTTCCTCCCTGGCATGCATCATTCAGTCTTTCCTTATATGAGGAACTCCTTCTCATGCTCTTCATTCAAATCCTTGGCAAAGGAGATTCCTAATTCCACGAGCCCATCATGCTTGCAGGTGCTAATCTCCAACCATTTCAGCTCATGGCAGACTCTCACTACCTTTCTTCCACAAAGACTGAATAGTTTATGCAGAGAAGTTTCATCAGGACTGATTTTCACAAGGCATGTTTCATTTCTGTGCATCATTTGTAGCATTCTACAAAGAACAACAGTATTAAAAGCAAAGCTTTATTTCTATTATTATTTCTTCCATTTTACAGACAGTCTTTCTGGTAAATCCCATTCTCATGCCTTCCTGCAACATGCATTTAAAATTCCTGCTCTTTCAAGTTTTATATAGAAAGACAGACCTTATCCTCTGAGGTCCTTAGCACCTGCAGTAATTACTGATGACAGGATTAGGCCTGAATATATGGGCTACACATATAGCTAGCTACAAAAAACTAAACACACAACCTAATGGTAAAGTATGTCATCTGTTACAGAGCCAGAAGTGTAGTCTGAGTTCCTGCATAACACAGGCCTCCTGACATTTCACTGCTGTATTTAGAACTCAGTCAGAACTCAAGAAGAGATGTTTCAAGAATATGAAATCCCTCCTAACAGATTAGTTAGTCATCTGTGATGAGATTTTTCTTTGCATCATGCTCTATAATTGTATTAAAATATACCATTAGTATGCCATACATTTTGGCTGCATAATTTGTGGAGTTAGTAATGTATACCCAAAGGCCAAATTTTCTCAGCTGCAAGCCCACCTCTTTTCTCTGCCAGTATTTACATCTTATTTTCCCCAACAGAACTTCCAGTTTGATTTAAAGAACACTTCAATATTTAACTTATGAATCAGTCAATAAAGTCCTCTTTATTTCTTCTGAAACAGTACAAACTGAAAAGACGGGTGTTAGTTTACTGGGTTAGAAGAAAGGCAGAAGGCAACAATAAATGACTTACTGGTCTATGTAATTGCACTCAAGAGCAAGCACTGCCCAAAGCCCAACATACTGGTCATTGAGAGTCCGTATCTTTCGAACTTAGCCCTGAAATTCTAGTCTTTATTTACCCTACTTACATCACTTTACTGATGCAAGCAGTTATTACTGTGAGTATACATTTAATTAGAGTTGTGACAGAATTTGCATTTTTACATACCTAGAGACACCTTCACTTTATCCAGATGGTGCAAAGATGCCTTAGTGTATATGAGAAAGAGGTCCTGGAAGTCTACGGAGGCCGTAGACAATTTTGGTTAATGTAAAGCAGACCACAGGCTTTCAAAGTAAAAATTCCTTTCCTGTTGTATACAGCAAACAGTGGCAGTATTCCAGATCTTAATACTTTTCACATAGGTGCCATTGATCTGTGAAACTAAGCCTATTAACATCCATCAGATTGTGGCTTACCAGAGAAATGGCTGTGTGAAGACCATGAATGAATCTCGTGGAACAGAAACAATGAAAGGGTTTCAGCACCACATACCCGTACAAGTGGAGCAAGAAGAAAGTCCAGTGGAGAATCACACTAAGAAATCCAACAGTAAAGACCACTGCACTATTGAAATAAATGAACTAGAAACAAATGTGTAACTGCTGCACTCAGTGGTATCTCATGCCACAGTGACCTGATACCCAATCTCTACCTCACAGCTGGAAGAGAGACTCTTTGCCTTGAACAGGAAAATGTGGAATTATCGCCACTCTGCTTGTACTGGAGCTAGGAGACCAGCTGTGAACGTCAGGAAAGGCACACAGCTTGCAAGAGACGTGGGCTTCTTTAGGTGGAAGATTTTAATACGGAAAAATTAACTAATGGACGACTACTGTTTTATTCTGCACTCATTTGACTCCAGTATAGCATTTGACACTCCTTTGGTTTCTTTTTTTTAAAGTTTTTTTTTATTTGACCCTTTTTGATTTTCTAACCAAAGCCTTTTTTTCTGAATCTCAGTAATTATGAACACTGTATTTACGTAGATTTTTTGCTATGTGAAAATGTTTCACCAAAACTGCTAAAGATGCTAAATTTGTTTAATATTCGCTAAATAATAGAGTTTGTGCTTAGTTTTAGAAAAGCAGTAAGAAAATCACACTGATTTCCTGATCTCAAGCGGTTACATATATTACTAAATAACACTTCAAGCAGAGGAGAAGCAAAGCATGCATTTTTGCAAGAAAGCACATTAAGGTAATTCCGATGGGCAGCCTTCAGAGACAGGCATTCAAGTGTGATACATAACACAAAGAATTCCTAGGTCACTGCAGAGCACAGTTTGCCTTCCAAGTGCCAGATTTATTAACCTTTTTTTAACCTAACTCTTCAGTAGAATCAGTACCATGCACATGCAGTGGCAGAGGCAATGTGAGCCCTATTCCATAAGCACTGGTGCTAATGTGTCCTCTCCTGTAATCTGTAGGCTGTTCTACTGTAAATATGTGTAAACCCAAAGCTGAAACTCATGAACCACATGCTTCATCCTAAGGACAGACTGAACACAAACTGGAACCGGGTGATGCTGAGTAATATTGGGGGTTTGTGAGGAGTTTGCTGTGGAAACTGGCCCGTTATTTCTCATAATTTGGTGGTTGATCTACATTGACAGTTACTCCCTTTCCACTATCTACTGAATCTTTCAGTTACAATAAAATCTGCTGAGTATGTTTCCAATGTTTGTGATAGAGAACATTTTTAATAAACTGCCATTTAAAAACAGGCTGTCTGTGCACTTCTACTATTAGTGTCTTCTTATTTCTCTGCCAAAATGGAGAGTAGAAGTGAGGAGACCTTTTGAAAAGTTTGGATTCAATCCAGAGATTGCATAGTAATTCGTACCAATACACTTGACATTATATTTAGCTACTTGTGACATATCAGTTTCAGATAATGTGTGTCTGGTATTATAATATGCTCCTCTCATCTGTAGAGAAAAAATAACCCAGTCAAAAAGGACAATTTCTGCACTTAACCAGAAACAGAAATGCTTCATGCACATGATTAATGGTTTTCCTGGGATGTGCATATTCACCTCTTCCTTGAGAGCTCCTGTTCAGACTACTTTTTTGTCTTGCACTAATTAGTTGCCTTAGAGGGCTGTAGTATAGGTAGTTTAAATATCAAACGGTAAAGCCAGAAAGAACAAATGTACATCTTATTTGCCTATAATTCCTCAGAAATAATGGATGAATTTGAAAATACATACAGTTGGTAACTATTTTCCTGATTTGATCTTAGAGTCAAAACAACAAACACAGAACACAAAGAATAGGGAAGAACTGAAATTATTCAGAACAGTTTGTTCCTGAACAAGTCCTATAATGGACCTGCTCTACAGAGTGCCATTAAAATCAGTGATTTGGGAGAGCTGAGGCTGGTCTGTGCCTCTCTGAATGGGCAGAAGCACTAGCTGACAAATACAGCATCTGATACTTTCATCTCAGCAGCACTGGCAGCTCCAGGAGGTCCCCTTCATCCTTCCCCAGCTGTCCATTCCTCCCTGCACTGCCTCGCCTCCTCTCCCAGCTGTACAGACCCAATTATTTATGAGGCCAGACAAAGAATCAGATGAGAAGTATTTTTAATTCAAACCAGGTTCACATATGTTTTTAGCACAGTCCTAACAGACAGTTGTGTCAACACAAGTGAAGGGGTGACACAGGGACAAGAACAAGCAGCCAGGGATGAAACAGCGTAAGCGTGCGTGGAGAGGGCAGGATCTCTGCGTGCTGACTTTGAAAGCAAAGAAAACATAGCAAAGTGTCAACTTCACACAGTCAATTACAGCTATGTGAAGTGATAGTAAAATCCTGCCAGTCATCTATCACTTTACAATCACTTTGCATAGATAAAAATGATGAAGAAAGAGGCCAAGTAGATCCAAGATTTGGAATGAGTAGTTCCAAACTAAGTAGTTTGGGATGAGTCTCCCAACACACCATGCCAAGGTGCCATGGTCTGCCAAGCAGAAAGTGCTGCTAGCCTTACCACCACCACCTTCTCCAGCCACCTACAATGTTTGGCTAACTACAAAGTGCAAATCCTTTTGCCTGCTTGCCTAAGACAGCTTACTTAGTCTGCCACTCTTCAGCTTAGTCATGTCTCAAGAGGTCTAAGCCAACTCCACTGCTAAGAAGCTGCGACTTCTACAAGGAGAACTTCAGATGAGATAAAGCGTCAAAGACCAGAAGCAGCAGCCAGTTGTGCTACAGAAGTCCTACACAACAAAGAAAACCACAGTCTGGCAAGTAGGGAATGCAGAAGTCTTGTGTGAAGCTGTATTTTTACGGAATCAACAGGCTGTTTTAAAATTAGCCTTCTGCATTCAAACCCTATTCAAAGAGTGTCTAGTTTTACTTTGCAAATTTGAAATGCATTATTTTTTTTACATGATACTGTTTGGATCTTTAAAACTGGGGTTTTATACCAATACCTGCCTCCCATTTAGCTGGGAGGAAGGCAGTGGTCCAGTTTCTCACCTGACCTTTATCATTTGTGGTATCAAATACTGCTAACTAGACACCCACGGCACTTTAGTTCTTTGTTCTGGTAAGTATATGTTGCTTAGTGTAGTGTGACCTTGACTGGAGCATCTGACTGCTACCACAGTCATTCTGTACTGAACACAAGATGCCACTGTTAACTGGGGAGAGGCAAACACTGAAGTTAAAATAATTTTTACAGTAAGTTTTCCTCCATGATAGCTATTTTCTGTGTCTCATGGTGATTGTTATCAAGCAGCTTGACACATGGTGCAATTAGGCTAGCAGTAGGTTCCATATCATATTTGCATGCATGGATCTGTTCACATTTTCCAGCTATGATCACACTTCCTTCCAACAAAAATAATGAAGCTGTTGATTATCAAGTTAGAGTGCAAGCTTTGTGTTGGTAAATACATTTCTCCTACTTTCAGAGCATGAAAACAAACATGTGACCTTTATAGTCTCAAAACTTTTATATTAAAAAAATCAATCAATCAATGAAGCAATCACTAATTACAACAGTTTGCATGGAATACTTTCAAGTATATGTGGAAAGAACATATTTCTTAATTGGCAACATTCAACCTTATTTTGAAGTTGCCTCTCCCTGCTAAAAAGAAAGGGAGCTTAGCCAATTAAAGTATATTCAGGACACACTAGGGGAGAGTGTTGAGAAGGGAGAGAAGATAATTAAGAAACGTGGTGCATTGTATACAACTATGGAAGAAATAATGTGGGAAGTAACCCAAATTAACACAGACTTATCAGAGACAGTCATTTTACGCTGGTTAATTTGCAACGGCATTGCTGTAGAGATACTACTGAAAGGAAAGAGCCACTGCAGATCGTTGTGGCATAAAACATGATTAAAGACATCTTAAAACAGCTTTTTGAGGATTTTGTCAATGCCAAGGAAGTTTTGAAGTGCTGAATTGCTGTAATAAATCCTTGTGCAAGAATTAGAACTGGGAGAAAGAGACACAACCAGAGCACTTACGCATCCCACTAACTCCCAAGAGCTTTTGGCTGCCAACCCAAATACAGAAGTTTATGGAACTAATAGAGTTACTCATATTCTCAGCTAGTCTTAATTGATGCCACTTAAATGACTTAATTGCAGCTAAGCTTATTTGTGCCACCTGAGTACATACATACAAATAAGATGATCTAAATAATTAGCCGGAACATTACATTGTAGACCCCCTCCATGCTATACTAGTAATTCTAAAGCACTTAGAAAATACAGTCACTCTGTAACACCCCTATTTGATAAGCTCTCACTTTCAGTTTTACAACAAACATTAATTTTAGTCCATTTTTAACAGCAAACTAATTTGTAATACTTTCAAAGCAGATGGAAAGCTTCATCTTCAAGCCAGATGGACAGTCTTGGAAATGACCTCAGTCCTTTCTGTGCTTTCCATAAAAATGAGGTAACTACTAGCAGAAGGTGGTTGATGTGTGCAAGCAAAATGTGTAACCTAGGAAATGAATTGCATTTGGAAAACTCAGGCTGACTTTGATCTTGCCCAATGCTATGTACTCCTGTCTCTGTGTCTCTGCTGAACGACCAGGTGCATTTTTACATCAAGACAGATATCTTTCATTACAGTCACAGTGGCAATGAGGAATTGCTGGTTTTCCCCTCCAGGCACTAAGCTGGCTGAGATCACAGCCCTGCAGCTGAGGACTAACTACATTAAGAAGAGAAAGCAATGTAGGTTTCTTCTACAGGGATGCTACAGCTGTCTATCTTGTGAGGGGGGGAGGATGGGGGCAAGGGGAAGGAGGACACATCTTTTTGCAGTAATAATGGCTGGAAAATATCTGCCTTTGCTGCATTTGGAAAAGGGGTCCCAGAAAAGACAAATTTAATGCATCCATTCACTAAGGGCCGAGCTGCAAATGAAATACATGTATTAAATTTCTCACTTTAGCCTAGGATTTCACATACAACTAAGGAGGCAATATATGCTCAAAATTACATTCCTCACTAACTACTTTGGAGCATACTGATTGATACTTCTGGAATTTTTAAGAGGGTTTGTCCCACAAAACCCCAAATGGATGAGATTAATAGAACAGGAAGGGTGGTCACTGCTTAAGTTCAGTTCATTATTTACTGTCTCAGACTTCTCATGTGATCTCATGGTCAAGTAACCACAAGAACGCAGGGTTTGCTTCCCATCTATAAAAAGAGAAAAAATAGTTTTCTAATTCAACAGGGTGTTGCATGGTAAGGATAAATCAGCTGAAGACTGAGACAGTTACATAAGACATTAAAGGGGACTCATATGATTACCTTGGATTAGCCACTACTTTCTCTCTGGAAGCACAAGATCACTACTCACAATATTCACAGGAATTGCCAGGCTCCTGTTTTAAGTGATAAAACCTCAGATTCCATAATTTATAAAGTAGCAACGGTTGCATCTCCATAGCCTGGAAGATGATATATGGGAATGGATTTGGCACAGCTGGGACTTCTGGCAGATTTGTGTCACAGGATATTTTAGATATTTTACAGGCTGTCAAAGTAAAATCATAGCAGTCTGTTACTGAGAGAGTATTTTGAGGAATGAATAAAGAAGGCTTCAGGAAGACAAGATGGTGAGTATTGCCAGGTGAAGAGGAAGAGTGTTTAATCACTTCTCCTCCTGCAGTAGAATCAAACCTCCTTTCCTTGCTGGCTCTAAGATGAGAAGGTACCAACAGTTGGAGATATAGGGATGGAGCAAGCTATCCCTCTCGTCACAAAGCTTCTACTTGAGGACAGCCACTAAAGACAGGTCTGCAGGTATCCACAAGCATCTGTGAGTCACTGGTCACCCCTTCACAGCTAATTCTTGGCTACCTCTCACTCACTGAAAACTACTGGAACAGACTATACAGTTAATGGAACAACTCTTTTCCTTCTCCTATTCGTGATATGATGAAAACTTATTTATACTCCTACAAAGACTTTTGGTTGTAGGGCATGCTGTCCTTCCTTCCAAACTAGCATAGAGCATTCAGTCTGGCACAAGAACAAGCAAATATTGTTCCTGAATTGTTTTCAATTCAGACATTACAAAACCCTAGACTTCCCATGCCACTGAGAATTACAGATGTGCTCAGGGTAGGTCACAGTTCTGCTTTTCAGGTTCCATCATAGGAGTTTTTCTTCTGTAAGGTACAGGGTTCTGCATCTGTTGCTTTAAAAGCAGTCATCTTTCATCACAAAGAGGTATCTGCATTTCATTTAGGAATGAAACATACGCTTGTATGTGTCTGCACACAACACTAGCTGAAAGCCAGGATTTGACCCACCACATGAAACTTATTGTAGTTAATTGTTACTTTTGAACTTTCCTAATAAGGACATAATATCTCTAGTGCTCCCCCCACCCCCCAAGAAGGGTATTTTAATAAGATGGAAAAAGCAGGGGAAGCAAAACAAGAAGTGTTTTATGTTCACAGATATCTCACATTACATCTGCTACAAATATTGTATGGGCTAAATGGCAAAACCAAAAGAAAAACAAGACTGACCTTGAGATGTTTCATTATGATTTCATTGCTTCTAGTGGTTTTATTGGGTTTTACCACTAGGCTATTAAAAACATGTGGAAATTATACAGAACTAAGTCAAACTGAGTATTTTCAACCCTAAACTTCCATTTTCTTTTCCATTTAAATACTTTAAATTGTTCTTTTATATTTCATGAGTTTTCTTGAAAACAAACTCAAAGCACAGAGATTTGGATAGTCTATATTTTATTGATAGTTTAATCAGTAAATGTATGATCTTTGTTTTAGAATAAATCAACCAATCTTCTCGGGTTTTTTAATAGAAGAAAGCATCTCTCTGACATGAAATGCTTCCTAACCAAGTATCTGGGGAGGGAGGAATCAGGATGGACAGGAGTGTATCAGCCCAGCACTGTGGTTGGAGCTAGCTCTAGCAGAAAGTTCAGAAAGGAAGTCTCAAAGCTCTCCAGTGAAGAGAATTTCCACTGTGACTGCTCATTCTTAGTTGTTTTCTCAGTGGTGTTGTGCACAGGACTAATGTACAGCTCCATACTGTACTTTCTGCACAAGTAATCTCCAGCTCTCCAAAGTAAATTTCACAAAAGGTATTAGAGATTATCTGCATCCCAGACATTTTGTTTGTCCCCTCTCTGAAAGCAGGTGGGAACAACCTGGAAGACTCACTTCATTTGTTCCTGCCTGGTTTGGCATTGGAAGTTTCACTTTGGTTCTTCCTACCCGCTTTACAGAGAGAGTAGGAACAATCAAAGTGAGTCTCCCAGTGCCAAGTCTTTTAAGCTGTGGATGATGAGGGTGCCTCATGCTGCAGCAACTCTACTGTCTTCAGCACATCAGTAAAGTGCTTTGAGTTTTATCCCACTGTTGCATTTGAATTAAACAGACCCAAAACAGAAGTCCACCACAAAGAAGGGGAGAAATCCAGAGTGCTATATAAGTAATCAAAGCTAATTTTAATCCTGTATAAAAGATATATCCTAAGTAAAGATTTTATAAAGCTAATTTCTTTGATGACTGTCAACAAACACACAATTATATCTTAAGTAATAAAAGCATGAGACTCATTCATTTCTTGTCTGAAACTGGAGCTGAGAATACTGCAAATCAATCCACACTTTTATCGGAAGCAACGTTCTCGGCAGTATCATAATCATATGCTAAAAACAGACTCTGGAACTACCATGGGGAAAACTTGAGATAGCCTGTACAACTGTGCATTAAAACAGCCTTTGCCTGATTCAAAACCATTTAAAGAAGGACTTTATTGATGGACTGTTTAATGTCCCTGGATACTACTGAAGAATTTTTATGGAAACACTTTGTATACTGGATTATTAGAACACATTTATCATCCACTGCCTCCACATACATCTTACAGCTGGCTGACTTTACAATAGTGGTATGAATCAGAGCTACAGGGCACACCAATATTTTCCTCACTAAAGGAAAAGGAGTTCTTTAGGGAATTTACTCACTGCTCTTATATTAGCAACGTAATAAAGCAATTATAATGACCTCCATAAATTAATCCCATTAGAGAAGGAAATATCTTGAAAAAACAAGGCTGAATTCATGTTATATAAAACTCTATATATGTTTAAGTTTTTAGGACAACTATTCACAAACCCAGGAAGAAAGACTCACCAATATTACAGTATCGAGTGAAATCAATTAATAAGATATCAGACTATATCATAGAAGCTTTCCAAGAGACTGCTTCCCATCAAAAATATTATTTGTAAAATATGTCTTTATTCTTATTACTTTTTTGTAAACAAAATTTGTAAAAATGTTAGTGGGCCCAGTCAACATGGTGACAAACAGCATCATAAACTAAACTCTTATTGACCATCAGGAACCACTGTCAAAAGAGAACAATCCTGAAGTTTCAGTCAGACCCCTCCTGCCTCCCCGCTCTGTGTGGACCACTGAGGAGCAGAAGAAATGGCAGTTGGGTCCCAGGGAGGAGGACACTTCCCGTTCTCATCCACTTTGTTAACGCAGGTCTGTAGCCTCACTCCTGCATGTACCTAACTTCTGCTACTCCAGATCCTCAGCCTTTTCAGGAAAAAGTCCTCTCTATTTGCCTTGCAAAGCAGCAGAGGAGGAGGGGGTTTGGAGTTGGAGGATCCTTTCCTCAGCTGCCCTTTTAATGGACAGTCCTGTAGTATTTATGGGAGGGAGCTAAGAAAAATATTCTCCAAGTCCCCCAAAATAATCTCCAAGCTATACTTTTGTTCAGAAGATCCAGCAGATCTTCACCCTGGCATGGCTGGCTGACCCAGAGGGGGCTGCGAGGAGGGTGGTTGCAGCTCTCTGTCCGGGAAGCAGTCCCGCAGAGATGCTGTGCTGCTGCCAGAGGTCTGCAGTTGGTGGTTTATTAGGAGCTGCCGCCATTCCCTCAAGGGAGCACTTGGCAGCCTCCCTCCTGCCCCACCACATCCCTTTTCAAATTTGGTCAGAAGTTTTCCTTTGGAGGTTTTTTTCTTTCTTTCTTAAGTCATTTTTCCTTAGAAGAGTACCTACTTACTGTGTAAAGCACCCCTTTTTCATTGAACATAACACTTAACCCCCAAACACCACACCATGGCATGGCGAGGCCCTCAAGGCAGAGCAGGAGCTCCCTCACACCACAAAGGCACTTGACCCCCGCCGCCCCTCACCCTGCCTCCCTCCCTGGCAGCATGGCCGCTGGCGTCCCCCACAACTCACCCCTCCTGCCAGCCGAGGCTGGGGACTGCCGGTCACCCGCAAGGTCCTGTTGTTCCTTGAAGAGGGGCTCACAGGGCGCCATCTTGGAGGAGGGAAAGCCTCGGCCTTGTGCCACCTCCCTCTCCACAGAGAAGCCGCCATGGCCAGGACCTCTCCTCTCCTCACAGCAGGCGGGATGGCGTCAGCTCCTTTGTGGGGCCTTTTTGCCCGTTTGGGGCAGGAGGAGCCCTCCACTTCTGTGAACGTGGGGAGCAGAGGGAAACAGGCTCCCCGGATCCCGTCTGACGCCCGGCACCTCAGCGTGGGCACTGCAGCCCCTCCCAGTGCCCAGGGAGGGAGAAGAGGCCATAACCCCCTTGTGGGGAGACAAAACCTCTGGGGAAGATGCAATTATCCTTGGCCTTTTTTCCCAGAAGCCCCAAAATGACAAGCCACTGGGGTTACCTGGAGGGGAGTGGTGTGGGGCAGGAGCGAGGGGAGGGCGTGCAGAGGCAGGAGCGGGTAGGGAGCGGGCACCCCAGTCCTTGGGAGGGGATGGCCATGGGGGTGAGGATCCCGAAGGAATAGGGGGAGAACGGCTGCAGAACGGCCCGTCCGCAATGCAGATGCAGCCGGGCTATGTGCCCACTGTCTGAAACAAAAGCTCATTATCCAGGGGCTATTTTTGGCACCTGTTGAGTTCTTGATAGCTCACGTGCTGCATTTGTACTCCTGTTGCTGTGAAAAATCGTATCCAATCCCAGAAAAATCCCATTTCCCCCCCATTTTGTGCAGTATCCTCTGTAATGAGGAAACATGGCCTTTAAAAGAAAAACAGCAAATAAACTCAGACCTCAGTTTGCATACAGACCACGCATGAATACCAAGCATGTGCAAATGCATACTTAGGAATGAAGTTGCCAACTTGAATGTTTTAGACTTCAAGTTTTCACTATCTATACATCTATCTCAGCCTTAAAAACTTTCTATTCTTCTCTTTCCCAAATCCAAGCAATTCACAGGAAGAAAAGCTACAAGAAAACAACAGTTGTGTTGTCTCTTTCTGGCCCAACTCTGTGGGCTAAGGAGAAGCCAACTTCGCAACTCTCCTCATTTTTACTAAAGGAAATAATATTAGACCCTGTTCCTGAGTCCTGCTCCACCCAAGGTCTGGGTTGGACCTTCGGATTACAGGTACCACCCACAACCAAAAAAATATGTGGGCTTAGTCCCGTGGACTTCTGACTATTCTTCATCATCTCTCATGGAGCCTCTTATTCCTTTGAAAGAAACAAACAAACTACCATTTTGGTTTGACAGTTTTATGGCCAATGTCATAGGTACTGATGATACCAGATAAGCGAGGAATCAAGCCTGTCGTTCTCTCTCATCAATCTCTTACACAACAATCAAAAGACATTCTTCTTGAGGGGTTTTGAGGCTTTTACTGGGGAAGAGGAATATCTTTCTTTTTTTTTTTGCTGCTGGAAAACATCATCCCCTTTAAAGGACAGGTTCAGTGTGCAACTATTTTGAAATAAACTTGGAAAAGGGTTTCCTAACTGCTTAGTCTACAGGATATGCTCCTTCAACTGTAGGTGGGTCTCCTTTGGCAAAGGCTGAGGCTTGATTAAGAAGTTAAACAGTGTATGTATCATCCTGAAATATTGGGCCTGATTCTACAAGGTGCTAAAACATACCTTCACCCCTGCATTCACCACATCAGACTCTCAGGGATTCAAAGGGACTCTTGGGCACCCAGCTTCTCACAGAATCACAGTGTAAGGGACTGAAGTTTAAAGCTAATCGAAGAGTTGTCGACAAAACTGTACAAATCTGCAAGTTCTCAGCTTGTTCAGGAGTATAATAAATTGGTCTGCTTCACCAAAGACTGGCAAAACTTCCACTGGGCTTTGCTGGACACAGCTAATTGATTTGACGTATATTCTGTAAACATTTTACATAGAAATCTATCCCAAAAGTCAGTTGGAAGGCTATTTTATTGCTCAGCTGTGTAGCTGAAATTAAAAAATGTGGGGTTTTTTGCAATTTTTAGGGCCAAGCATTTATGTTTTTCAGGAAGCAATCTTTCCTTCTATGATTCATGATCGTGTTGAATTGTCTAAGGTAGGAAATATCAGCTTGAAATTACTGTCATGTGCTACGTGACCCCAAAGGGAGAGTGTGGAACTAGATCTTCTCCAGCAGGAAAACAGCTGGTAAAGAATTAAGCCAACTGTGTTTCCAAGTCAATCCTGGAATGCAGTATGCAAAACAACATGTGTTCAATCACAAATCCTCAAAAGAAAAGACCATTTCATCAAGCAGATTAGCTACCTCAGATGGAGGACATTATAATCAAATAAGCAACTTGCCATCCAGGTACCTCTGTAGGCCTTCTTTTCCTTGGTTTCCTTATTTTCCATGCTTCCAACAGAAGCTGAGAATACTCAATACCATAAAATAGGTGAGGATTTAAGAGAGTATGACAGCAGGCACTGTCTCCAGAGTTAAACTAAACATGGAAATTTCTCTTGATGCTTAACAGTTTTCTCCTAAGACACCCCACACTCACTTATCTCTTTTGCTTCATTAGTCTCACTTCTGACTCTTAATGTGAATGATATACAATATGTGAAAAATTCTACCACATATATTAAACTGCATACTGTTACTCAATCTTCTGGATATACTTTTGGAGACATTCACACAGCTGCCACACGGGCAAAAACCAGCAAGACAGAAACTTTACCAGAGCTCTGGAAGGCAGACATACAGATTTTTTATATATATTCACAAGAGCAATTGTTTTACCTTAAAACCTTTCTAAAACAGGCATATACTGCAGGCTTTGGCAGTAGAGATAAAATATTATGGGATCCAGCCTTACTTTGTTTTTCTCATCCAAATATACACATTGTTATAACAGAGGAATAGTTGCATCCAGAATTACTACTGCTGCTTCATGACCAAAATGCCTCATATACTGCTCTACACATGAAACTATTGCAAATACCCATCTCACCTGATCAACAACAGCTTCTTTGGGGTGGAGGAAAAGAAAAGAAGCATATATATATGGTTCACTTAAAATGCAGTGACAAAAACAGTATTTGAAGGCATGTGTTCAAAACAGTCCCATATTGTTATTACAGATGGAAACAGTGAAGGAAGAGAAACAGAAGAAACAAAAGCCAGCTTTTGTGAGTTCCAGAGCAATCCCTTATGATCCTGGGTCTTGTATAAGATGATTTGGAAGCTTTGGAAAGGCATTCAGGGTCTCTCCCTGAATAAGGCACTGTAGCACACTGTCTTCCATGAGCCTGGCCCAGTGCCATGACAGTTTCTGCGTAATTCATTGCACGTTTTGCTAAGTGTTCTCTGTATGTCTATATAGATATATACACATAGACATATATGTAATTTTCCATATGCTTTCCTGCAAAACATCAGAAAAACAAAATCAATTACATAATGGAATACAGAATTCAGAATATGCTAAACTTAGTACCTGCTGACATGTCACACGTGCCCCAAACCAAACCAGAGATGTGTTGATTCGGAAGTAATATGTACTCTAAATCTGTAGATGTAAATTATTTCTTCTCTCACAAAGTCTTCATACAGCCCAATCAGGAAGTCTAACGTTTGACTTTCCAAGTAGCTTCTGTCCTTTTCAAGCCCCATCATCTTTTCAGCATATTAGCACCATTCCTAGCAATTCCTTGTGTCATTCCCTACGACAAAATGTTGACTAGGGACAAAACTAAACTTTTTTTTTCAAGTCTTAGAGTTTATATCTCCAAAAGTAGAGAGTAGTGTCTTGAACCTCATCATCTTTGAACATAAAATGCTTAAGAGATGCATCAAGCAGATCCCTTTTCTTCTTACAGAAAAATGCATATTCTTCAAACATGATTCTCCCTTCATCTTTTCTTCTGCAGTTGAAAAAAAAAAAAAGAGGTTCAACTACAGAGATTGAGTGGCTGGCCAGATTGTTTATGGAATACTGAGATCTTAATTTCAATTACCAGTCTGGAAGCAAAGTCGGCATCAATCACAACCTGTAACTGGCCAGAGGCCTTCCAGTGAATCTGGTGAAGTGAGCAATGAACCCTCACCAAGACTTAGCAGTAGCAAAAGCACAGGCTGTTGTGAGAACTGGCTATCCTGGACCAGGCATCAATCCAGCACTGCATACCACCTCCAAAAGTGACCTGAAGTACATATTCTTTCCATAAGAAATATGCCAATGATAGCAGTATCTTCCCACTCTGAGCGGTCAGTGTTTTAAGGACTGTTTGAGACAGAGGTTGTAATCTTAATGCCATGTTTAACAGACACCAATGGGTCTATCTTCCTTTAATTTGTCTAATTTTTTAAATCCATTTTCACATGGTCTTCTGCATCAGTAAGCTTCGCAGCTTGTTCTTTGTTTTCCTTTTGAACTAGTTGCTTAAAAATATCATAAAATACCTTTTCATTTTTTGTTATCAGAATGAGTAAATAATGACCTTCATATTCACCTACTGTGTCTGCTGTGGCTATAAGCAGAAGCCACTATGAACAGCCCACTGCCTCTGATAAAACACAAATCTATACTGACCGTTTCATTTTACAAAATAATGTATTTTCAACCCTTTTTAATTCTGCAATTCCCAGTCATGTTTTAGTGGAAGTCGTTGAGTCCAGAGCTCAGACACCCACTTGTTATGTTTTAATCACACTTGTAAATTGGAAGTATTTATACAAGAGTCTGAGAACTAGGTCCTTGATTTAACTAAACTACAGCTGTTACCTCCCACATGATGTGATTGTGTGAGTTCACATTTTATCTCAGTTCTTCTTCCTCTTCCTCATCTTCCATTTCCTCTTCTGAGTCATCCTTATTCTTTGAACTGTTGCTGAATTCAAGGTTCCCTTCAATATCCAGTACCTGTAAGTGCTTTAGGTTTTGGAAGGTACTTTCCTTCAGTGCTCCAACTGCAATCTTATTAAACCTTTAAACAAACAAAAAGGCCTTCCTGTTAAAATAAACCCATTTTTATATCCAGCACAGAAATGAGAAGACTAGGAGGAAACCATTCTGCAGTTACTCTAAGTTACACTGACCCAAGTTACTCTAACATTACACTGACCCACGACAGCATTCTAGGAGTACTGACTCCTCTGGATGGAAAAAGGAAGGGAAAGCAGGTGCTGATTAGCAAGCAGGTAAATGCAGTGACTGAAAAAAGTTTGCTGACAGCACTCTGTATCACCACAAAGGACCTTGCAGGAAAATATTGGGAAACATTAAGTATTTCCCACTGATTTCAAGTTCACTGATCAAGCTTTCGAAAAACTTCTACTTTTTTCTGCCCCAGCCCCTCTTCCCCCTTCTATAACCGTATTCTACAAGGAAAAAAAATCGTAATATTGGAATTCCTCCCCCACAAATTCTTTCTCTTGGTATTCTGCTTTCTCCTTCCCAGAGAGGAAAGGCATCTGCTCCATAGCCCACATTTGAAAGTGTAACTTGATTTTTCATAAAATTCTGTGTCATCCCTTGATAGTTTAATTCTTCTCCCACAAAACTCAAAATACTGGTACAAAGTACCCCTTTAGAAATGAAGCAACATGCAATAATTTTTCATCTGTTATTTGGGGTTCCGGGAATATAAATAAACTAATCTGCAATTTAAGAACCTCTCACATATACTGCTTAGTATGTTGCTCTCGAACATGCTTAAAATCATATTCTGTCTAATATTCCAGATGTATATTATGGTTTCACAGCATTGCAGTGATTAATAGCCTCCCATTAAGAAATACAACTTAGCTTGGGTGGAGGTGCCTCCTAAATATGTTAGCAAAACAGTTTTGCAAATTCCTTTTTTCTCTTTATATAAAAATATAGAATGTGGTATGTGGTTTCTGGTTTGCATCCAAGCGTTCACTAAAATCTCATAAATGTGAGCAGCTGAATAGACAGACTGCTCTAATTTACACCAGACTTTGTAATTTTATTTGCTTGGTATGGAATCACTCATCCAAAAAGGTATGCTTCAGAACTATTCAGAACTACAGAACAGTTTAGTTGCATACAGACAAAATAAGGCCATATTTAGTCTTGTGCAGTAGGCAGCCTAGGCTTTTTGAACACATACATTGGATCAGCTTAATCAAATACTCTGTAGAGGTTCATAAATTACTTGTAAGCAATATTTTCAATAATGTTCCATCAGATTAAAATTGAATATATTACTGGGCCAGATTCTTGCTTCACCACTTCTGGTATAAATCTCTGCTTGAATCAGTTACATTACTGTGAATTTACATTATATGTAATAAAGGTCAGTATCTGTCACGTAGAAAAACAAAGTCCTCATCCAACTGACAGAGTAGGGAAAAAAAAACAGAGAAGCTTCTAAACTTAGTTACATAACTGTCACAGTTGTAACTTGTCACCTGTTTCTGACAAAACTATCAAGTGAATGCACACAACTTCAAGATTAGTCATACGCACCTCACCAGAGGGGGATTTTGTCAAAATCCAGGGCTAACAGACACAGGCGAAGCTGTAGTTCTACAAGTGGACTGTAAACTTTTAGCTCACAGCTGAATGTTGGAATATGACATAATGTTAAACATTAATTTCCCAGAATTTCTAACATGCCTAATCCATTCTAATAAGCACATAAAAGACAAACTCTCCGAACAGAAAGAGCTTATTATGTGTATCCATGTCTCCTCTAAGCAGATAAAAATAGTTTCATCATGCATTACTATAAACCAAAGTTGCTTATTTAGAACGTTAGGATTTTAAACACTTTCTAAAAAGTAAGCAGTTATAAAGTGGATGAAGAAGAAGAAATTTTGTGTGTTGAAGTGGAAACTTGACCTTACCTGAGGTAAATCCCCTTTATTTTGGGCGTGGATTCAAAAGCATTCTCTGAAACCGTTGTGATCTTGTTGTTCTGAAGGTACAGATATTCCAGAGATTCTGGCAGGCCTGATGGGATAGAAGTCAGCTGGTTGCCAGCCATGTCTAGTGACTGCAAGGAAGAGATAACAAGGGGTCAAATAAATAATTGAATTTAAATATTAGCAGCACTCCAAAAAGGTATTTGACAACAAATGAGCTTCCAAAGGCTGGCTCTATGCACACCCCCCCCTTCCTTTGGAAGTTTATCCATTCTTTTTAATATATATATATATACACACACACATACACATAAGTCTACAAAAATACATATATATGCACTTATAAAAAACTTAGTATGGTAACAGTGCAGAAGTGAGATGTTTATGCAAAGCTCATCCAGGATTTGTTGCGTTTGAAAATCATCTGGAAACAGGCTTTATTTTTCAGATGGTACTTTGCTGAGTCTGCTTCAGAACGTCTCTGTTCTGGTGAGGTCAGGAAAATGACAAACACCATGTATACAGTGGACATTGCAAATTGTCAGCCACGCAGAAAGGTTCAGTTTGAGTTTACAGTGGAAAACTGAAGTGATATTTATTATAGCGTAAACTAATTTAATCTACCTTTTAATTTGCATCAAGGTAAGTGTGGCCATGACAATTCTGCTCTCTTACATTACTATTTAGCATCATGATTTCACATGAGACACCATGCTGTTTTGTTTAGGAGTTCCAGCATTTCTTTATCTCTGTCCCCAGGCTTTAGCCCATGCCTGCTTTAAGTGAACTAAAAGCAGACTGGGGTTCAGATATGCATGGGAATTCCTTGAAAGCTGCTACTGCAAACACTTCACTAGCTAAGGTTAGTGACTAGTTATAGTTACACATAAAAACATATGTAAGTATTCTAACATGGACAATGTATGCAGACATCAGGACTAAAGGCCATGATCATTTCTCAGATGAATTTGATGCAAGAAAATGGATCAATAGAAGTGTTGTTTTATCCTATATTGTAGCATTTTCATAGCACCAAGCTGACACACTAGTTACAGATTATTCAAAGCTACACTTCTGCAAATGATTGTCATGATTTCAGTGTTTTTATTCTCCACATAACCCCAGTCTGGCAAACAATTATGTAAATGTCTAGCTTTGCAATTGCATAGTCTTCAGTGATTTCCATGGAAACAGTGTGGACTGAAGTGTATGCTAAGTACGTGCATGATCAGGATCTTACATGATGGTTATTTGTCAAATCCACTCCAGTGCACCAACTC
Organism: Haliaeetus albicilla; assembly: GCF_947461875.1. Taxonomy (NCBI): domain Eukaryota; kingdom Metazoa; phylum Chordata; class Aves; order Accipitriformes; family Accipitridae; genus Haliaeetus; species Haliaeetus albicilla. Next base: position 7,048,543 of record NC_091490.1, read on the forward strand.
AACCTATTTCACAGTTAAGCCCTTAATGATAAAAAAGATTCATATGTACTATCATGGAAATAACTAGCAAGTAGTAACGCTGTTCCAGAAAAAAGCAACAGCCAACAATGCAATGTTAGTCTAACAGAATTTTAAGTATGTGCTATTACCTTAACCTTGTTTAATATGAACAGGGTTTGCTCTGGGGTAGGTACAACTGAAGGGCCAATGTTTGATTCAGCAACACGTTACTCTGGCTTGACACTGACTACAAGGGAGTGACAGTAGAATAAAAGTAACGTGAAGTAGCTATGAATCAGGCCTGTCAAGAAGGAGAGCTTTCATTCCAACCAACAACTAAAGCTAACGCGCACACACACACACACACATATCAGTGAGGCACCAAACAAATGCAAAATGTATTATTAAAGCACAGCTCTACAGATGCTGTTGCTGCATTGCTGATTCACATTAACTGAAAAACAAGCTATTGTTCATTACCAGAAACAACAGAAAAGGAAATGTTCGCATAGATAAATGTTTGGATTGTCTGAAAACACACTGGGGGCCAGTGTGACATATGCTCCATGTCCCTTATCCCTGATCTGCTCTGAGACATACAAACTTTGCCTGTACAGTGACCTAACCATATGCACCCTAGATGGTTGCCATATGACATAGGTAATACCTTTTACTGCAGGAAACAGGCTGTTGCCTAAAAGGAAATGCAGACAAATCCTTCAGCCAGCGTAACAATTTTGAAAGGTCATTTGGCACAGCATAAATGTGATTGTTCCTGCCTGCCTTATGGTTTGTGTTTAACTTTCTCCAACAATTAAGCAAACGAGAAGACTGCTGATTGAATCCAGACCTCCTAGCTGCTATCCAGGTGCCTTAGCCAGCTGAGCTGCTAAATCCTACAGCTTGGCCTGTCTGACTATAAGCTGATGTGGGGGCTTTGAGAATTAAGAGCGTTTTTGTTTATGCATTCCTTCCTCCTGCTGTCTCTCTTCAGAGCTGATTTTAAATCTTTTGGGAAACAAGCTATTTAAAAGGCATAATTTCATTTTTAATGACAGCATTCACTAATGTTTATCTGAAAATATAGGACACCGTTAGGGTTCAGAAACAAAGATGTTTTTACATTTCCCAGTATTAGCAGTACACAGTGGACCACCACCCTGGTCAGCAGTGGCAGGTACCCACCTCTGGCACAACAGCACATCACTTCTACTCTAGAAACAGAGGGTGCAGTACTTACAATGGAAGCCCAGAACATGAGGACCAAGCACATCTAGTATTGGTGCTATACAATTTGGCTTAGGCAGACAGATGACGATATCAGCATTACCAAAACAATTAGAGAAGGTGATGTTTCTACCTGGAGACTGCTGAGTTCTCTCCATGCTCTTGAATAAATTGAATTTACTTTCAGTTTATTGTTGCTCAAATACAGTTCCCGCAGCTTCGTCATCCCAGACAAAGTCCCTTTTGGGATGATGCTTATCTCGTTCTCCTTCAGCTTCAGAATCTGCAAGTTCTTTGGAAAGCCAAAGGGCACCGTGTGGAGATTGTTTCCAGAAAGATCCAAGGACTTTAGTTGCCTCAGTTTACGGAAGGCCTCCCGATGGATCTGGGGACTTTTGAGCTTATTGTAGCTCAGGTTCAGCTCTTCAAGGAAGTAAGTGGTAGCAAAGTCATTCCTGTTAATCTCAGAGATCTGGTTATGAAGGATCATAAGTGTTTTCACTCGTCGGGGCAGCCCACTGGGAATTCTTTCCAGCATGTTGTTGTACAGGTGGACAGTGTGCAGCTTCTTTAAGCCCTGGAAAGCTAATGGGTGAATACCTCGGGCTTTTAATTTGTTATTGTGGAGCAGAAGGTACTCCAGGTTCTTAATTTGGGTCAGGACATCTCTGCCAATCACCTTAATTGCATTCTTCTCCAGGTGGAGGAGGACGATGTTTCGAGGTAAACCACTTGGGATTTGTGACAGGTTATTGCTGGACAAATCCAGATATTCAAGACTAGACAATTTCCTTGGGAAAGCAGGAAAGAAAACACTCTCCATTTAGATTCTGCAAGGTGAAACAATAACCAACTTCCCCTAGGATTTTACAATCTTTGCTTTAGAGTCTTTTTACCCAGCACAGCTCCCACTACTGCCTTTCTTTGTCTCATGATATGACTGATGTGGACAGCAAAACAGGGAGCTCCTACACTGCCATTAGGGATTAGGACCAGGCATTGCCATTGCTCCCCAGCCACACTAGCAAGAGAACTTGCTAGAGTCCACAGACATCCAAACTGCCAACGGGCTGAGACCTGAGATCAGTTTTGCAGTCCGCTGTTCTCTCATTTGACACCACAGATAGCAACATATGAGCAATTTCAGTGAACAAATACCACAAGAAAGATGCCGTGGGAGCACCATTAGAACACAGAATTTAGCTCTTGCTTTCACAGAAATATAGCCTGAGCATGAGTAATTTCTGTCTCTCTGAAAGTGTATATTGAAATTGAAAAGCAGGTCTGCCTTTTAGATGACAAAATGTTACTCTTATGAAAAGTAGGAATGCTAATTCAATGTCCTAGGCTAAGGTAGTGAACTTCTCCTGACCCTCCAGCATTATGGAAGTGAGTCAGGGACAGAGCTGCTTTGTGTAAGCTACTGAATCTGGATTCCACAGACTCAGTTGAAGCTAAAATAAATCCTCAGACCAGCCCCTTATACCAACTGGATGTGGATCAATGGTATTATATGCCAGGACTGAGGAGCCCTGTATTCCCTTGTATTTCAAGTCAGTTTCTCAGTTCAAATGAGACTTCTAATCTGCATGGCACTACGTAACCCACTGCAGATGACTAGAAAGTTTTCAGGAAATGGGAGAACTAATGCATTACAGGCATTACTTACTGGTTACTACACTGCTATTCACAACTATCCAAACATGCTCTGAATGAGCAAATATACTCTCTGGGTAAATCACTTCATTGCTGCAAGCTGTAACATTTCCCTGGCTTGGGCACGTCTCAGTAGCACTATGCTGTGCTGTACAGACAGTATCATGGGAGCAAGGAGCAATATCCACCCCCTCTGCAGACTGTGACTGATGCCTTAGCTAGAGCCACTGTACTCTGTTCATCAAAATCTTAACAGAAATGATATGTCCAACATGATCTGCAGGCAGACACAACACAGCTATGGCAAATTACTAAGGGAGGTTTCTGGGAGTGCAAAGTGGAAAAGGAAAGCACAGTTTGATACATTTTCATGTCTGGAGATCAGAAAATTTACAGAATTAAGTTATGGGCAGGACAGATTATGTGATCTGGATTTTCACGTAGAACAAGGGCAGCACCCAGTGCAAGCAGAGACACAAATGTTAATTTTTTGAAGTGCTAACTTCCAGGCTAAATTTAGGACAGCCAAAGGCTATTCCTGTTGCACTGGTTTGTAGCAAAGCTTTTGCAGCCATCTGGCTATTGAGCAGCACCACTGCATCCCTGCCTACTGCAGCTATCATCTGCACTGAGGTACAGCTGTGCCAGATGAATTCACATCTGTGTATCTGTGGCTGCTTTCAGGTCACCTTCACAGAAACACAGAAGTGGCTTTAGCAAAGATGGAGGTCTGGCCTTAACTTCCAGTCAACTGTCCCTCAAACTGGCAAGTCGCAAGTAACATCACTTTTGAGTGGTTTGGAAGAACGGAGACCAGCTTTCAGCATTGTTCTAGGTGGCCTTTTTCCAGAAGGCACTTAGTACCTGGTGTGATTGGGTCTGTGGCAATCAGGGAGTGATGCAGTCTGATGTTCAGTGTCTTTTGTTTAAAAGTATTCTGCAGTATGAATTCAAACCACTCACCCAGGCCTTTGCTTTTGAATGGCAGCATCTGAATCTAAGACTTTTCATAAAGACTTAGCAGAGAAATGCATAACGTCATGCAGCTTTTAATAAATGTACTTTTTAAGATGTACTTTGTTCAGTAGGTGTACTATTGTACCAGAGGAGGTAGACAGAGATACAAACTACAGATCTCAATCTCACCAGAAAGTTTCATTGTCCATTCCTTCATTAGTCAAGTAGTTATTCTGTAAATACAGCTCCCGCAGACCTGTAAGTTCACTGAAGGCTCCTTTGGGAATCTTCTCTAGCTTGTTGTTCTAGAGTCACCAGAAGCATAAAGCACATTATTTAGCATGAAACAACATACGACATTCAGGTTCTGCTCAACTAGCACCAGGCAATTAAACTTCAAAAGGGCTAGACATAAGATATTTCAGTGGGCATTATACTTCTGCTTAAGAAATAAATACAAATACTAGACTGAAATATTACAACCTATTTTTATTGATTCCCCATGGAATCTTTGGGCTAAGGAGTTAGAATTCCCCCCCGCCCCCTGTACAGTTTTATTTTGCATTCATAGTCCTTCCACCTTTGTGCAAATGTATAATGTAATCTAGGCAACTACCTCTGGAGTTTGCTCAAAATTTCTGGATTTTCTAAGACAGATTTCACCATAAAGAAGAATTAGGTTGGAAGCTGGGAACCAGCCATCCTTCCAGCATTAATGGCCTTCCAAAAGGTACAGTTCCTGCAGTGTAGATTCCAAAATAATTACTCCTATTGCCTTAGTGTGGCTTTGGAGTAGCCAGCAGGCAGACACGAGCAAAATATAAAACTAAATTCCACTTAGAAATTCCATACAGGAACTGTAGGAATTATAAAAGGATATATAAAACACTAGGAATTATAAAAGGATATATAAAACACTGACACCGAAACTGTTAAACTTCCCACAACCCACATATATACAATAACGTGATGGCCAGACTAGACTAGATTCATGTGCCAACTAATATAAAGTGGATGACACCACAGACAGATTTGGCTGAGTGTCTCAATGAATAGTGAAAGAAAAAAAAAAAGATCTGTCACATCTAAAGTACACCTTTTGGACACTTTTGGTCTACTACTGGCTGTCTCTCATTTCTCATTGTCCTGTTTTTTTCCCAGTCAAAATATCAAGGTAAATGTTACTACTGACAGGCAGTGTACTTGAAAACAAAATGCTCGTTTCTCTCTACAGGTCCTCTGCCCTTAACACAACTGGTAACAGCAGGGAAGGATATGAGTTCAAAGTGTAGTCCTCAAAGTCTGAGACCCCTTTAGGAGATATGATTACCTATAAATGGCAATAAAATGCAGGGGACTAGTAACTTCACACTTTGCACAGAAATTCCAGCAATTTTAAAGAATGAGGCTGTTTGCCTTTTCTTCAAGCTGGAGAAGCCTGTTTTCTAGAAGACTTTAATGGGAAATAGCGGTGAAACCTTCAAGGGAAAAGAAAGCTGGGAGGCAACACAGAACTGCCTAAGTCCAGGGGCTGATAGCAGACTCCAGTCTACAATGTCCAAGGAGCTGTCAACACTAGGAGCAAGCGGAACCAGGACTCCCCACCGCTGCAGCTCTATCATTGTTAACAAGGCTGAGATCTCTAGCACAGACATGATGAAGTGCTTTTATCGAAATCAGATGACTCAGAATTAAAAATGCTGGAGACTAGTTAATACCACAACTTCTGCTATTGCACTATTGCTGGAGAAGTTGTAGCAGTAAAGAACCACTGATCCAAACTTTCTCTGTGTTGTCTGAATTGCCAGTTCAGTAGCAAACAAAAATCACTGATGCTAGAAAACAGTAGTCTATGTGAAACGAGTTATTGAGCAAAGCCAGTACGTAGTGGGTAAGCAGCTTTCAGGAAAAACAGCATCATCAGTGGCAAACTTAATTGGGAGGCCAATCACTGGATGGCCATGGAGAATGATCTACCTTCTTGTACTAATATGTATTAATATCATTATATGCAGGGAAGAGACCAACAATGCTACCACACAGGCGTTTGCAATACATTCCCCTGAAACACAGAAAAGCATTTTTGTCCCCTGTGAGCATTTTGGTGTTTTGCAAAAACACACTGTTACTTATGAAAAAAAGTAAGGACATGGGAGACAGCTACTGTTGAGGATATAGCAGACGAGACTTACAATGGGCCTGGGAATGTTTCCAAGCGCACTGAAATGGCTTGGCTGTGTGGTTTGAATCCCACACAAACACAGTACTTTGTCACAATCGTAAAGGAATACAAAACCTTGCTGTCATTACCTTTAAGTGTAATTTAAATAGTGCTGGAGGGAGATTCTTTGGAACATACTTCAAGAAATTGCTGGACATAATGAGTATCTCCACATTATCAGAGCCATTGAACATATTATCAGGTAACCCAGCATCTGAAAGTTTGTTGTTATGAAGATACACAGATCTGTTGGAAGGAGAAAAAAGATGAAGTCAAACAGAGAGTGAGATCTGTGTCTTCCTGTTTACCAAGAGAAACCTGTTCAAAAACTATATTTCAATATTTTCTTCTTTCCTTGAGATAATTAGATTTGTTTTTAAAATGTGCCCTTTAATTTAGCCGGGGATATAGATGCAAAACAAAATGGTTGGTCCAAATACTCTCTGAAATTTAGGTCTATTCAAAATCCAAACCTGCATGTGAATATAAATTTCACAAGTAGCCTTATCTTCTTCACAAGAAACTAAGTGCAAGTCTGGGACTGTGCAGCGCTTTGAAACAAAGAATGTCAGTGTGGTGGCCTCACTGGAGAGGGTTAAAACTCATATCTGGTTAATAGGTATGCCCCCAATTTTAACTTCTATTTGGAATCAAATCTGGGCTTCTTGGGCTTGTAAAATCAACCTCTTAAGAAAGGGGCATCTCTCACCCCTCCATTCTTTCTGCTCCCATGAAGGCTGGAGATACCCCAGGAAACAGTTTCTCTCCTACTCCTAGAACTCAGAAAGGCGTAGAGTAATGACAGGAAGACAGAAGATTTACTCAGTCTGGAAGAATTTTGTTTTCTAATGAACCTTTGGGATAGGGAGAAAGAGGGCTTCTTATTTTCCCTTTGCCCTTCTTACTTTTCAACTTTAATATTCACAGGAGTTTCTCCAATCAGATTCTTAAAAATGGATTCATTCTTTCTTACACGGGTTTTAATTCTGTATAAAACAATGGACCCTTATGAAGTTATTCCTCTTTTTCATTGGCTTAATTGCTAAATGAATTAATTTTACTTCTTTTTAACAAAAGAAATTATAGGATTTTACTGACTTTGATTACCTCTTCCTTTCCTCTGTTTACCCCAAGATGCAGCAGGCAACTAAAATTGTAGAGACAGGTTAAAACTGCAAAAAGGCACAGTGTCAAAATGTGCTCTTTTAACTTGTTCATGGATTCTCTACCAGTTGCAGAGGACTTGGCAACATCTTTCTGGAAGGAAGGAAAGGCTCAGTATGGAAACACAGCCATGTGATCACACACTCCAGGGAGTTCAGAGCCACACTGAAAATATTGTTCACCCTGCATGGTCAGCTGTACTTTTAACTCACAAATATTTGCCTTTCTGAAAACCCTGCTTCCCAAATAATCAGTCTGAGACCATGAACTCTGCTGGGGGCAAATAAACCAACTGAAACAACTGTGTTAGGATTTTATATCAACAATCTTGGAAATCAATGAGTTACTATCTGATTAAAATTAGTGTTGGTATAGGAGAGTGCAAAAATCACTTCAGAAGAGTGCAAGAATTTTAATATAAAAACACAGCAGCTTCTGCAACTCAGATTAAGGAAGAACGCATGTATAAATCTATCTTCTTTCATGATGAGATATTGCCAGAAATCAGTGAGTGACTCAGCCTTTTCAGCTACCAAGAGCCTGTGAGACTAAAGGCCTAGTAAGTACAGAGTAGCTTCAGCTCTCAACTAATTCAGTGGGAATGGAGAGTTCTTCAGTTCATCACAAGACTGGGCTGTAGGAGCTACACTGCATCAGCTATTATTAACTGCTTCCAAACTTGGGATTTGTAAATTGCTACCAAAAGAGTCTGAGATGTCTTTGCAGGATTTAGATGCTGCAGTGTCTATATAGATTACTCAAAATGCCTTTGGAATAGACTGTATCTCACAGGAGGTGGTCTATGTGCATCTGTGTTTGAGATGGGCCAATGTGCTGAACTGAATCCAGCTGAGAAAACCACAACCTGAAACTAGCAGAGACCTTTGAAACCAGACCTGAGGGTATGAACCACTTCTGAAGGTGCTAAAGTGCTTAGCTGTAATATAGTTGAGTTACACGCAACTGCACTGAGTACTGTACTGTCAACCTGATTCCATTTTTTTAAATGAAGGGACTATACTAAAACTAGGGATTTCTAAACAGTTAATCTCCATTTTGAGAAACCAAACCTGTTCCTTTCAACTCATAACTGATACACAAATAAAATGGAGACAATTTAATTTTTATCTATGCAAAAGTGTCTGGCAGCTAGTAAAAGCCCTTGGAATGTGTTTGTCTGAGAGATTATTTAATCTTTCATGCTGAGAATAACAAACAGTCAGCTTCTGTCCAAAAAACATAAGTAGGCAATAACAAGTTTTAGCCAGATAGTTTCTTATCACCCACCAACTGCATCCAAGCAGCGGCAGAACACTGTTATTGTTTTACTTCCCGATCCCTTACCTCAAGTTTGGTTTCTGTCCAAATGTGAGCCCATATATCTTAGTGAGATAATTGGCTGCAAAATCTGCACTGATCAAGGTATTTGGTAGGAATTTCGGAGCCACTGTTAGCTGTAAAAGAAATATACAGGGGAATTCCAACTAAATGCAACAAATGTTTTAACCAAGTATTAGACTAGCAACAAAGTACTTCCAAATTTATTTTCTCTAAACAGGCAAAAATAAATTAAACTGAATGCAGATTGTATGAACGAAAACAAATTGTCCTCACTCACTAATCTCTCCAGGAAGGAGACAGACTTTTGCTCCAAGATATATGAATGTTTGTTTTGGTTGGAAGAGTCCTGTCTCTTTTTGGTGGAAGAAATCAGGAAATTGTTATTCAGAGAGCAAACACTTTGCTTATTATTGTTCCTAGTTCCTCAGTCTGCTGTGCCAAAAAAATCCAACCCACCTCACAGTGGCCTACTACTTACTCTCTTATGAGAGTATATTGTGGGGGGGAAGTGTCACTTCATATGTCTGTTCCAACATTCCATCCATGTACAATGATCTTATAAATGGAGGGTTCAGGTTCCCAAAGGACAGGGATGCTTCTGAGCCAAATGATGGAATATCAAATGGAACTTCAAAGCAAAGACCTACTGTACAGGGATACTTTGTTCATTAAACAAGTGATGTATCAGAAACAAAATACAGAAAGGTCCTGTCTCCAAACTTTATAGCTGATGAGAGGTATAGAATTTGATGTGTTTGCTCTTAGTCTGTTGCTATTTTTATCACTTAATTTAAAAAATAATGCTTGTAACATCTGCATCTGAACAAAAATTGGTGGAGTGAAAACTAATGATCAAAACCGCTCAGTTTTACAGAGCATCCAGATAATACAATAGCTAGGTTCACTGAGTGGCTGCTAATAGCAAAGTTGTTCACCTAGAAACCGAGAATACAGGTTACAATACAGGCTGGAGGACAGTTTTCTGGAAAGCATAAACCCAGAAGATTTATGCATCAAGATTAAGCCCTTGGAAAACAATTTATTAACAGAATGCTGTAACAGATACGACCCTTGAGTACAGGTGCAGAAGATTACTGAATTGCAGTAGGCAGGTGCAATCACCATGGTTACAGATGTTAACTATAGTACTAATGAGACCACTCATGATATTTTATGTACACTCTGAAGAGCTCTGGAGAGAACATCTTTTCTAGGGAGATACTGAATTCTTTGTCATCTAAAGCTTTAAGAACAGGATGGGAAAGTCTGAGCCTAATACAGCCCTGTTTTTTAAAAGATGAAAGTACATTATTTACTGTTTTTCATTTTCACCTGTGCCAAAACCTCCATCCTTAAGCTGTCTTAAATGTTTAATGCTCACAAACACAAAAAAAAGATCTTTCCCACAAATCACGCTCCTATCAGTACTTCCAGATAGTATGTAAGCAGTGGAAATAGTCATTCTACATACTACTACAGCTGCCACAGTACTGCTCTTGGCTTTACCAGTAATCTCTCACCTCCTAATCTGGGAGAGATGATTTCAGGGAAGTGGATAAAGGCACTCATCTCTGACTAGGAAGGTCTGACAGTGCCTCAGAAAGAAAGAAGTCTCGACTGTGACACAATATTGAGAATTCAGACACAGGAAACAGACCTAATCACTTTCATACACAGTGGCACATTAAAGCTTTTCTCTTGAAACACCGTCTGTTAGGTCATAACTTTTATACAAAACAAAGGGCATGGCTCAGATATGTGAAATGAGAGACATCAGAACCACAAAAAAGAGGAAGGAGAAAGAGAAGTTTCATCCAAAAAGATTTTTCACTTGCTCAGGACTTTGCTTTGGCATTTCAGCACTTAGTCATGAGACTCATGTCTTCACTAGTTGACTGCTTGAAGGATTAATGCTGGATTGTTGTAACTGTTAGCAAAAATAAAGTTGACTGAGTAGCTTTGTCTAGTATATTGCCTAGTAAGTAGCAATCTGCATTTCTCCAGCTGCAATTTTCTTGCAGCTTTACTGCTGGATCTTCCTTTCCATATGGCAGACAGTGTTTCTCCACTGTTAACTAATGAGTTAACCAATGAACTTGGGTTATACAAAAGTTATTACCAGTTTTGGAACAAGTTTTCTTGCTTATAACAAGCTCTGATATAAACAGAAGTACTGGATCCAGGTGAATCCCATATCACTTGTGGGATACAGGGAAATGTAAAACCTTCTGTCACCAAAATCACCAGCTTAAAGTAAATAATAATGACAGCTCAGGACCCGGTCTACGGTTTGGTGGAAGAGATTTCTGTTATTAACAAGGCTTACTGTGGGTACTATGTGATAGATACAAATTATGAGACTGGGGTGAAAAATTAAAAAGGACAATACACCATCCATTTTTTACTTGAAGTACTTGTTACTCATAAGCCACAGAAGGCTTTTAGTCTACTATGATATTTCTTTTCTCCGACCAACTATGAAAGATAATTTAGCTACATCTGATGGGATCACAATTGAAGATAAAGCAGCATTAAGATAATCCATAAAACAAGGAGCAAACTACCAGCAAATCCCTGCTCTCCTCCAGACACCACAGTTACTTGATCTGCAGTGTTTCCTGCTGCAGAGTGGATACAGTTTGAAGCCAATCTGGTTTGTCCTGGCTTGTGATTTATAAAGAAATGTGTTATTTTTGTGGGTCCACAACTTCTCACTATAACTAGTTCTGACATTCGCTGATGTTTGCATTTTCTTTTGGGATCCTTTTCTCTCTGCAGTAAAGCCAGAAAAACCAAACACTTTGTTTTGTCACACAGGGAAAATTGGAGTGCAAAGTTCTGGAATATTAGTCACAGTCTGGCTTGTTCCTTTTTATGGAGTTATTAACTGCCAAGATTGTTATATGGAAATGGTGCTTGAAAGGGAGAAAAGAACACAATGTTACTGTACTAAGGAATGGGTTCTATTCTCAATCACTCCATACAGAAATCTATGGAGTGATTCTGGATACGTCTTGGCCTGACTGGAACCTGAATGTGGCCACATGTATATAAACAAAACATCAAAACGTCGCAGATTTTAAGAGGATAATAAAATATATATATATACAGACATGCATATAAAGAGAGAGAGAGACAGAGGGGGGGGATGGAAGGGCAGGGGTTTTGCAGACAAAAGAAGCTTTGCCTGATGTTTTAACTTATATTTTTCTGCGGCATCCCAGTTTCTTCTGTAGCAAATATTTGTGGATGATCACTGGGGATAACGAAAGCCATAGTGGAAACCACCCAGGTGTAAGGGTATGTGAGAAGTTATTTCATTTCCTAGCCTTGGCAGGAAAGATGTGCTTCTGTCATGACATCCAACTCAGGTCATTAATAGGAAAGCACCTAGGGCCTTCTTCATTAAAAAAGAAATTCAACTTCTGTCACTGCAGTTAAAACAATAAATTCATAACTTGCACAGCTTCACTGTGTGTGGGTATCCTTGCCCCTCATCAAACCTAGTAAGAATGGGAGTCAGGGAAAACTGGATAGCTTTCTACAGATCTTGATGGCTCAAACAACACAGGTATCGGGATGTGTTTGTTCTCAAATTTTTCAACCAGCCTCATCCGATGAGATATGCAGCATTTCACATCATTACCCCACAGCTTATTTGCATACAGGCAGCTATCAAATCTGCATGCAGCTGATCCAAAGCCTGCTGAAGACAGTGGTAATTTATAAATGCAGGGGCTCTCTGTACCTCCCTACACACACAAGGGAAACCTTTCACAAGTTGCACAAATACCTAAGTGTTCAAAATATACCAGCATGTGTACCCTCTAACTTTTTAGCACACTAACTGATTGTCTTGACCTTATATGAACCTACATTAGAATATCACTTTAGCAAAATCTTACTTACATAGGATATGTATTGTAAAAGAATTGAAGACTTGCTTGTTTAACTTTCAGAACTTGATTAGAAAAGACCTCTGAGAGCCTTGTGAGACTCTTACCTTATTGTTTGCCAGGTACAGGTAATTCAGGTTCTCCAGATGCTCAAATGCTTCCTCTGGCAACCCTTAAAAACAGGAATAACTCATCAGTGACATTGGCACCTTATTGCCTCTGAGTGAAAATACCAGAGGGTAGCTTTCTCCCTCTGGTAATATCTTTAACGTGAGATTTAAATATTTTTCATTGCCACTCAAACAATCTGACTTAGATCTATTGTTGTCTTTATTTTATTTTTTTTAATTAAAAAAAACAACCACAAACTGTTAAGAGCAATGGAAGACCATTAAAAATCCAAAGCATGCAAGACTTGTGGCCAACCCCACTGGCAAGGGTCAGGTACAGAGCTGTGTAGACTTGCTGTACAGCTGATTATTGGTGCTCGCAGCAACCACGCTATCTGAGCAGTTTCTTTTGTCATCTGCTCATGAATCTGCAAATCATTTTTCTTGGAAGGACATAATCTGACGTTGTTTAATAATCACATCAATCTGATCTATGACCACGATGTTGCCAAAATAACACCAGCATCTGCATGTCACAACCCTTCTCTTGTTCTGCTCCCCCAGAATCCAGGCAGCCACACAGTAACCAGCTCAGAGAGCTGGTCCAACTCGGAGCTTACCCTCCCCCAATACTTATTAATTTTCAGCTGAATCACTCCACATCCAGCTGATCACACAAGCACAATTGCTGTCACAATGGAAAGGCTGCAAATAACATTTTCACCTGGCACTTAGATAACCATAAGTCAAAGGTGAAGCTATTTCCCATGTCAAAACATATTGGAAACTCAGGGCTGCAGTGAAGCTTGTGAAAGAAACATCAAGCCCCAAAGGTAATAATGTCAAAGTCCAAATCTGTTAAGCGCAGCCTTCCTTGTGCTGAGTGCTATGTTTTGGGTCCCATGCATAATGCCCACATTCTCAATGAAGGCTATTCTCCATCATTGCAATAAGGATAGCAACAGCATTCAGAGCAACTGGGTGACACACAAGTTAACAATTCTATCTTTTGTATCGCGTATCCTCCTCACTTACTATTTACTCCAATTCCTGTTTCTTTTGCTTTCCTTGCTAACTCCTTGTGAAGTTTCCCTAATAAGCATATGACTTACCAAGCAAAACCTGCCTACAAAAATCAAAATGGTTTTAGAAGAAGGGTAGAAGTTCCCTTATTTGCAATATATATTACTTGTATTCATACCAAATTTGACAAGGACTGAACTGGACTAAACTGCACTGACTGACTGACTAGGCTGAACTAAACAAGTGGGTTAAGAAACAAGGTCAGTCAGAAGGAAATCATTCAGCATGTAGACATTTCTGGTTCTCAAGTGCATTGCATTGATGTGCCTGTGGGACCGGAGGGAGTTTCCTGGATGAGAAGATCTTGAGCCACAGTACACAGTGCTGCTGCCAGGTCTCCTCCACTGGTTCAGTAATCCTGCATTCTTACACACTGAGTATTATGTTTCGGATGATAAAGTGCCTCCATGATCTGTGTGATGGCCAAAGGAGTGAGGCTTATAGCTAACCACTCCAACCAAGTCAATCCATCACTCTGTGGCTTTCCTTATCAGCTGTCACTGTCCTCATTGCTCAAGCTGGTGTTGTGGAGGCACAGGCTCTGTCCACTTCGCAGCTCTGCTGGCTTACCTTTTGAAGTTAGCCTGTTATTTTGCAAATTGAGAGTTTCTAGTCTGTAAAGACGAGCAAGCTCTTCTGGAAAGATTTCTTCTATCTGGTTATTCTAAGAAAATGGAGAGTATTAATCATCAGCAAAGCTATCCAAGAAGAATCCCAATAAACCCAGACTGGGAACTCCAATAAAATTTGGAAATGAACCCACCATGTCAAATCATTGTCAAGACTTGTCTCTGAAATAAGCCAAGCTCAGATCTCAAAACCAAGACGTTCAAACCCAGCAGCATTTGAAGGCCTGAACTGAGTTTCGTAGCTTGTGCTCATCTCCAGAAATATCTGGCTTATGAACCAGTAGCACACAAAGAGTGTGATTATGCCTGGCAAGGCCTATAATCCATCTGCCACAGCCAAACCTCGTAGCTGCAGCAAAGCATTTGCTACAAGGTTGGCACTGTGGATTTCCAAGTTTATTACTTCTGTTATTTACATGTTGTTTTAAAAACAACTCATCACGGGCAGGGAGAGTCAAACGGGGCTCATTTTCTCTGGTTCTACTATCAGGGGTGACTGCCATCAGATATTCATTAACATACTGACTAACGTTTTGACCATTAATGAGTAATTCTAGTGTTTTAGCACCTAGGGGACCAGTCAAGGACCCACTGTGCTGGAAGCCAGGCCAATACACAGAAAGTGACAGCTGCTGCTCCAAAAAGCTTCTTTGCTTTTAGCAGTAGAGGCTGGAGCCATGGCGAGCTCACGCCTGGGACGTATCTGCTGAGGAAGATGCCAGCTTACGCTACAGTTTTTCTAAATACGCTGCACTTGGATGGAAAGCTCTGAACAAAACCTGCATTTCATCCATTGAACAGAATTGGCAAATAGGAGCAGTAAACAAAAATCAGTTGGTTAAGGGCCAAAGAGGCGTTGAAAAGCCTGGAACTACTGTCACTGCTCAGAGGAGGGACGGACATGGAGCTGCCACACTCCAGCCCTGCCCACATCCTCAGGTGTCAGAGCACAGGTAGGGAAAGGACGCCTGCCCAAACACTGGTCATAGGGATCCATTAACAGCAGAGCACAGAAACCTGCTGACAGTCCAGGACAGGGTGCTGCTTCTACCTGAAGCGTGAATCTCATAACCTTACACGCCTTTATCCTGACAAGACATGATGTCTCTGCAGCAGACCATTTGCCGCAGCCATGACGTTAGCCTCCTGGCTGCAGGCAGCCCAGCAAGCACCAGCACCAGGCAACACCTGTGACAGTGACGGATGGCTTCGGCCATGTTACGCCTGCTCCTTGCTGAGCCCGTGTGCTGCAGGGAGAGATGGGACGCTGGGGGACACCGTTCGGGTCTGTGTCTGGACTGGTGCACTGCGTTTACAACGCTTTAACTAACGCGTAGTGCTGCCAGAAAAATTCTCATTAATGAAGTAATCTGGCCCGTCCTCTTCAAAGACACCTCAGAAGGCCTTCACCAGAAAGAGTCATTATTAGCTCGGACAAAAATTCTCCTCTTGGGGCTGGGAGAGAGCGAGGAGAGGCACTCCCCACCTTTTTCCCTCCCCGGATCTGTGAGGAGACAATTCCTGCCCATCTCCAGGAGCGACATTCGCAACTTGGGGCTATTTAACAAACACATAAAAGTATATATGTTTCTTTTCCGAGTTAAGTAAAGGTGGCCCATCCACCTGAGTCCAATCCAGTGGGTAGTCCAATTTGGCAAAATTTGTCAATTCCAATTAATATTTTGTCAAAATTTAGGTTGATGTGACACGTCATGAATACGAGTTCCGACTTACTCTCCCAACCTTTCCAGTGCCAAGGGAACAGAGCAGGAGTACCAGGGGTAGTTTTATTAAAGAATTAAGAGAGAGCGAGGAGAGGCACTCCCCACCTTTTTCCCTCCCCGAATCTGTGAGGAGACGGTTCCTGCCCACCTCCAGGAGCGACATTCGCCTCTTGGGGCCGGGAGAGAGCGAGGACAGGCACTCCCCACCTTCCTCCCTCCCCGGATCCGTGAGGAGACAATCCCTGCCCCCCTCCAGGAGCGCCCGTCGAGCGCAGGCGCCGGGCCTGCCGCCCCTCCCGCTTCCGGCGCGGGAAGGAGCCGGCTGCCGGCGGAGGCCCGGGGACTCGCTCACCCGCGGCCGGGTCTCGGCTCCCTTACCTGCAGGGAGAGGTGGTTGGTCCGCTCCGGCAGCAGGAGCGGGAACTCCTTCAGGTCGATGCCTCCGCAGTCCACGACGCCCTCCTGGGTGCAGCCGCAGTCGCGGGGGCAGGCGGGGACCGGGCCGGGCGGCCTCCGCCGCTCGGGGGAGCCCTCGGGGAAGTCGTTGTCGGCGACCGCCGGCGGCGGCGGGCGGGCGGCGGCGCAGCCCAGCGCCAGGAGCCCCAGCGCCAGCAGCGCCCGGCCGCCGGCCGGCATCGCCCCTGAAAGGCGAGAGCACGGCGCGGGCTCAGGGCCCCGGCGGCAGCGCCAGGGCCCGGCCCGCCTCGGCGCACACACACCGGACGGACGGACGGACGGACCCCGGCCCCGCCGCAGCTCCCGCCCGGGGGCCGCGGCAGCCTGAGGCGCCAGCCCCGCCGCCGCCCTGCGTCCCCCCGCTTTCCCTGGGTGCTCTTCACCTCCTTTCGAGGCGGCCTGGGGAGCGGGGTGAGGCCGAGGAGCGCTGCCCGGCCCCGGGCAGGCAGCCTGGCGCTGACCCGCCCGCGGGACCCCGGCTACGGCCTGGCAGCACCCCCGCACCGTCCCCGACGCCTCCAGTTATTTCTTGCTTTTTTTAAATATTGAGAAACGCCAGGTGATCCCGGAGATTTATAGAGGAGGTTTTGCAGTGTGATTTCTGTGTAACTGTTGGTCGTACTGTTTCCTCGCAGCTTTGCATAGGGAAGAAACTGGTTAATGCAAACCAGGTACGCTGGAAGAGAGTGACTCACGCTCTCGGGATGCTTCTCGGAGGGGCTGCTTCACATGCATCGAACAATAACAAAATCTCACGGCTACTGAAAACAAAATGGGCTTCCTATTGATTTTGGACAGTGCTGATCTGAACCTTAGAGGCCTGGCTAACGTTCAGCTTTTATCTTTCCGGCAGCAGGTTAAAATAATTCAAACAGAAGTTGAATATCTACTGGACCAGCCAGCTGGCCCTAATCCAGCTCCTTCGGTCTCATCTGTTGCCCTTCTCAGATTTCATACATAATCATTTGCAGTAAGGACTGGTAATGGCTTGTCTTTTATCCTTTGGGCTATTCCTCACAGAAGTATTCAACAGTGATGAGAAACTGTTATTTAGGCTGATCTTTTCAGGTGAAAAAGCACAATGGACTCATGACCTTAATATGAAATAAGTACTCTGTTCACCTCTGCCAGCCCAGGTTCCTTCTTTGCGTTGGAAACAATAACATCTCCAGAGCCAGACTGGCAGCCGTCAGAACTGGCACATCTCCATTTACATCCACGGGGCTTTGCTGCTTTGCACCAGCTGAAACTCTCTCTGGGGCTTTCATAGACTTTGGGTGCTTGGGAAGCATTGGAGAGATCCTGCTCTCAGTCACAGTCATGAAAATCTTAAATAATTTCTTTAAACACTGACTTACACTTGAAGAAATGGGAGAAGGTGGGACTACAGGACAGAGCATCCCAAGACAAGGATGGTTTTGCTTTGGTCCTGATCTCTGCTACCTACCAACACACTGGGTGATTTTAAGCATTGAACATTGTTTGCTTGATCCCTCTTCCCCTTGCTCCACTATTTCACAGCTTTCATATCTGTCAAAGCTGAGTATAATGAAATTAATCTCCTTTATAAAACATTCCAGAGATCAGATGGTGTTCTTTATATGGTAGCTAGATATTAATAGTGAGATCAAAATTGGCCATATGAGTATGCCAACAGTGGATTACTAAAATCCTTAGTATTTGGTGACCTAATCTCAGAAAATATTTCAGAAACCTTAGAGAAAATAGTCTCAGAAAGTATGATATATCAGATCTCTAACAAAGTATTCTTCTTACATGTCAGCTTATCCTTACAGATACTTACAAAAGAAACTGAATTAAAAAAATCCTTTTTATAATGCAGGTCACAAC
Source organism: Haliaeetus albicilla (assembly GCF_947461875.1). Lineage (NCBI taxonomy): Eukaryota > Metazoa > Chordata > Aves > Accipitriformes > Accipitridae > Haliaeetus > Haliaeetus albicilla. The sequence goes on from NC_091490.1 coordinate 7,066,858, forward strand.
CAGCCCTGCTATAACAATACCAACACTGTTCCCATAGCACACAGTTAACATCATGGTTGGTATTGGGCTCTATAGATTTGCACATACATAGCTGAAAAGATGTTAAAAAATTAACAGGAAATATTGTATCTATTTGCACACTAGAATTTCTGAGGCAATCATCTCACCCCATTGTCATCAATATGTGTGTTTCTGCTACAATGCATTTGAAGTGAATGCTGCTCTGGTGCCACAGGGAGACACTTTGGGTACAGAAACATCTGCTTGCATCTGGAGTGCAGGCAGTAAAACCAGGCAAGATTTTTATTTTCTTTTAGTTCAAAGTCTGAAGTAACTCACTCCATTTCAACTCATTCCTATGGGCCTGATCCAAAGCCTTATTAAGAAACCTTACTAAAGGAGTAGCTCAAAACCCACTAGAAAGAGTCAGTCCTCTTCCCTTGCTGTCAGTGGGCTTTGGATCGGGTCCTTCTACCCAAAGACTGAAGTTATACTGAAACCAGCTCAGGGTTTTCTGTGGTTGCATCTTTCTGAGTCCAGACAGAACCACTACTGATTTCTGCACTTTGCTGTTACACAGCACCAGAGGCAGAATGCTACAAAAGGCACAGTCTCAAGAAGTAAGCTGAAGTTTCAGGAGTTACTGTATGCTTCTCAGTGATTACAGTTACCTCAATAAACAACAGAATCATGCTCAAAATGTCTCATCTCTGTATCTATTATTCTCCACACACATTCTCACTGGACACACACACACAGGTGGAAAAACATCCTCTCCTTCAATAGCAACAGGTTAACTGAATTTGTTACTTACATTGAATATCCTTTCTAAAAGCTGCAGCTGAAAGGGAGGCTGCTGGATGTTGTCTGAGAATCCAGCTTTTAAAAAAAATAAAGTGCTGAAAAACTCACCTTTGCTGTCAGAAATCAGATGAATGGAGAAGAACATTTCTCTTGCCCCCACAGGCTCCCTCGGCTCATGCCATGTCAGTTACACGCGCTGAGCTCAGAGCAAGTCTCCCCTTTCCAAGCCAGATCCTTTCCAGATGTGAGCAGCAGAATTAGAGAGAGTAATAGGCAACCTTCTACCAACGACAGTTTCCTGCACTTCCCAACGAAATCGGAGAGGAATTTTCCAAAGTCACCATATGGGAAAATGTGAGTAGGAAAGAGGAAGCAGCTATAGTCTGAATATAAAGACTTGGGGAAGAAACAATCTGCCATTGCTTTTTGTCAACACAGTTTGCAAGATCCACGAGAGATGCCAAAAGAAAGCATGCTGCAATTGACAGAAGAGAAGCAGAGACGGTGTGTGCTTTAGCATTTCACTGCAGGATACCGGAGCTGCGCTATCTGTTATGAGATCTTTAATTTTAGCGGTATTCAACACAAAATCTGAATTCCAGGTGGGAATGTCCTCCCATTCCCTGGGGGTCTGGTTCAAATTACCCACAAACAAGCAGATCAGCAGTTTTTCCTGCATTTCGTCTCCCACTCCTTTAACTCCCCCTGGTTTTCAACCCATCAACTGATACTCAGGGACCAGGGATAGATAAGCTGAAACTACAAATGTCTTAGAGGCGAAGTCCCCAGATTTGATATAACACCCCATCTACCCAATCTTTTTTTTTTTATCTTCTAAGCCCAATATTACAGCACTAAACATGAAAACAACCCTCCACCACACATATACACACACTCTCCACCCCCCCACGTCGTTTAGCCCAGAAGCCTCATATTTCAAAAAGAGAGGAACATACTGTTTATAACACAGTATGCTCTAAGCGCAGCAATACTTCCAAGAAAGCAACACAGCTTTTTGTCACTGACAGCAGTTACTGTTTTAAATATAAAGCCACCTGTTTTGTGAATGTTCCGCAGCGCTCCGTACAGTACCTCCACAAAACCTGCAGAGGATCTGTCCTCACCAAGAACACGACCTTCTTGCTGAATTCCAAAAAAGGGACACTGATTCTTTCCTCTCGACTCCAGCTGAACGAAAGTCTAAAGCAATTAAGTTATTTCCTCCCTCTCTTCTTCCAAGCTCATATCAACTGGAACTGATCCCCCTCTGTGCCACGTGTAAGTTTCAAAAGTTAGTGTGGGAAGTGTGTTTTTACTAAACCAAAATAAAAACAAAACAAAGCTGGCTGCTTTTTCTTAGTGATTCAGAGATCCATGATGCATTTGCCTTCTACACTTTCTATGTTACAGTACCCTGAGTTTATACAACAAAATTTACATAGTGTTTTCACAGGAGGAGAAAAGAAGTGTGCTTATGTTGGGGGACCACCCCATCTTACCCCATTCTGCAGAGAGACAGAAGTGTGGGGTGATTACCTGGCTCGCTATTGATGCCAGAGCAGCCCACAAGGGAGAGAAGAGAGCAGGATTCAACCTTCCACAGGAGTGCATTTTTATCTGTGTTTTTGTTGTATATAGTACTTAGCTGTCATGTAGCATCTAGAGGTACTAAGGGACATTATAAAAAGAGAGGCATTATGCCTCCTTTAGTGGGGAAAGAGAGGCACACAAGAGTCATAGCCAACCCAGGACTGTCCATCAGCACAAAGCCAGTACTAGAAACCAGATATCCCACGTGCAAAGGTCAACACTTACATCCTTACACTATACAACAAATTACCTATATAGGCTGTTTTTTTCCAAGCTTTCCCTTCCTCCACATCTTACCTTCTTATATCAACATAGCCCAAACTCACAATCTCCTATCTCCTGGCCCAGCACTGCATTTCCATCATCAGAACCCACACAAATTCCCAGGAAAACCAGAGCAGGAGTCAAACCTATCTAAAGGTGTCCTGACCCACCACTAAGCCAAAGGCTATTATGGCCTAGCATGGTATACAGCCTCAGGCAACCACAGTTTCTTTTCACTACAGCTTTCTGGTGCTTTCACAGGAAAGAACTTCCACTGCAAAACTCACAACACAGAATTAGTTGCAGGCGACATTTCCAGTCAAACTTGAGTCTTTGTACTCTTGCATGTTCCCTGCTGATGGGTGACAAGTGGTGGTTGCAGCCTAAATGAAGAAACATTTTCAGGTTTAAAAACTGAAGCTGAAGGCTCCGTTTAAACTTTGGTACAATTACTTCTTCAGATCACGTAGGTGGGAGAGAAACAGGTCCTTGGGCAAACAACTGCTAGGGTACTTCACTGAGCAACTGGCAGCTATGACAGCATGTCCACGCCATAGTGCTTTTGTAATAGGCCTGGCCCACAGCGCACTGTGCAAGACCCAACCTTCTGCACTGGCTCCAGCAGAAAAAAGCCCCAGTAGTGGTAAAGGACAGACTTTGCTAACTTGAGCTCTTATTTTTCAAAGATACTCTTGCAGACATCAGTGTAAGGACATGTCCAGGGCCAAGCTGCAGTATGCAGTACACTATATTCCACTACTGTAACTGAGAAAGCCAGACGACTTATCCATGTTACACCAAAGCTGCACTTGCCTTTGAAACCAGAGGATCAGGACAGCACAGAGGTAGCTCAAACCCATGAGAATTGCTCAGCTCTGACTTTGCAACTATTGTGGCTGTCCTAAAGAGATTATAGGCTAAATTTAGATGTGATATGATAAACTCAAATAACAGACACCTCAGTAAAGCAACATGGTAGAGAACAAAAGGTGTAAGCAGATCTATTGAAGCATGAGCTCCAAGAACAGGGGTTCTACAGGGATCGGCTCAGTTGTGACCAGCATAGAGCGAGACATGAGGCATTCAGGAGATTTAAGTTTTAGTTGTATCTTAAAAGGTAATCAAACGTTCTTTACTCTCACCTTTATTTATCTGATTTAAATAAGACTCTACAGAAATACTGGCATTCCTGAAGTGTCCACTGCTTTGTGCTGATACTGTGCCTTTATTTGAAAGGAGAGAAAAAAGCCCATTAAAATTCTTTCAAGTAACTTGCCGTCATTTGCTTCAAAAAATGAGTAATCAAAACACAAAGAGCAAAAGGGGTTTTTGTCTCCAGAGCAGGAAGGGAAGTATTTTTCAAACCTAAGAATGCACAACAGAGCCTGGCCATGAGCCTATTGGCATCTGCATCTTGATCCGAATGAACTTTAAGATGTCTGTTCTCTCAGCGGACATATACTGTTGAAAAAAAAAAAAATCCATGACTGCTTTTAATCTACCTGAAATATGGGATACAGACACAGCATATTTTGTACTTGTTTTATACTATCCATGTTCCTTTTAGCCTGCTGCAGCGTTATTAGGATATTCCTCTTCCTGCATCACAGTATATAACTAACATTTCCCAGAGAACCCACCCAGCGCCATATAAAGCCATCTGCTTTTAAGTTAGCAATGAATTCTTACAGATACAGGGTACAGAACCGCTCACACTGTCACTCCACCAAATTATGCTGTTGTTTATTTAAGTAATAAAGGAATTTGTTCCAAACAGTTGGGGTTTTTTTCCAGCATTTGTTCTCCACATGTGGTTTGCTTCCCCAAGTGTTGATTTTTCATAGTTAAGAGACTTTTTCCTGCCTTTTATCCACCAGGCTAATCGCATTCTTATTCTTTTCTGTTTAACAAGAGCTGACATCCAGCTCAGTGCTCTGTAAAACAGGAAGCGATGTATTTCCTGTTCCAAGGAGGTAACAGTTTAAACCGACCTCAGATGAATTGGACATATGGGAAATGGACAAATCCAGCCTTTTGAGTATTTGAAATTTTTTCTATTGTGAGATGGAAGATGTAGTCAAGTCCTTTGTCCCATCCTCCGCAACCTGAAGTGCTCTGCTGCCCAAAAGAATAGCTCCTTAACCCTGCTGCCGCAAACCATGCTCAGCTGTTCACAACCTCCTCTCTTGAGCAAACTAATCCCTCTCTGCTGCTTACCAAAGGGATCCCAGATTAGCTTGTACTAGGAGGACTCGCTTTACACAAATACAGCCACAAGGAGACACTCGCCAGATCCTCCACTGCCCTTCTAACACTTGCAGTTATGAACACCTGTACTAGGCACTCTATGTCACACACCCTCATGAAGTTATTCAAGAGGTAAGGCCAGCCCCATAAAACAACATACATCTGCAGCAACTGCCTTCCCCCTAGACTGCCTCATTTGCCCATGGATATGCCCTCATTTATCCAGAGTGCTCTCTTGCAAATACCCCAAATTCAAATTCCTATTTGTTATCCTGACCAACATAGGAACTGAGGTTTCTTGAAGTAGCACATTTTCTTAAGAAAGGAGCCATGTTCTGACCCTCAGCTTTTCTTCTAATGACTCTAATTTTAGGAAAAGCAGCAATCACTTTTGAATACACATATGGTATGAAGTGTGTAAGTGTAACGTACTGCATTGTATCTATTTCTGACTAGGCAAAGCAGCAGGATTGAAAGACAAAACTCAAAAGTTTAAAAATATAATCCGTGCTCCAAAATCAGAGCATTCAGTCAAATTCTCACAAGCCAGATCTGCTGAGTCAGGCATCACTGCTCACTGGTTCCAACTCTGACAAATCTATTTGCTTCTCTTATAGCACTGAAACGTGTTTTACTTTCTTTATTATGAAAATACATATCTGAAATAATTATATGAATTTTACAAAAGAAAGTAAAGATAAGATATGCCTACCAAACTGACAGCATCTCTGGCTGTCAAATGATTAACACATTTATCACAGCTGGTGTAAAAAAAAAATAAAAATCCCAATAGCTGCAAAGGGTATTCACCAGAGTCCATGAAGGAAGAACAACCCTCCTAAGCATTTTCATGTCTAAAGCTTAAATTTCCTCTCCTGTGAACTGGGAGTCTGAGAACACTAAACCCTCTGCCTAGAGGATTAGGATTTTTTTTTTTTTTTTATACAAGGCCTTTGAAACCAAAAATTTAAACTTTGCTATGTTCAGTGACTGGCTACTTTTTGGTAGCTCTAGCTACCTCTCTAATTCTGCCCTCAAGGAATCAAGTTAACATAACAGAATTGCAGCAACACAAACTTTGTAAGAAAGGCTGATCTAAAGTTACAGAGGATTTCAGCTGGAGAAGAGGTGCTTAATGCTGCTTGGTCAAGGGAGCATTATAGAGAAAGAAAACTTTCATAAACATATTTCTACAATGGTACAAACTTAGGTAATGCTCTGAGTTATGCAAAAAATAAGTAACAGAACTTAAAGATGTCAAAATCTGCTTTGTATCACAGAGCTTTGCCTACTTTCTCATCATGATGAACAGGGCAAATTATTTCTGTCCACTGTGGAATATATTTATTCAAAGTTATCAAATTCTAAGACTGCAGAATGTAAATGAAGGATTTGGGATATTTTTAAAGGATACCCCCCCAACCTCACTCCCAGAAAAAGGAAAATTAGAAAAAGTATTCTATCATATTTAAAAAATACTCAGTAAATTATGACACAAAGAAGGTGCTGAAAGTGAAGAAATAACAGAAGACAGATGTCTAAAAAAGACATTAACTGGTAGATGGGGTAAATATAAATCTTTGTCCTTTACTCCATATTCTTAAATACTGCAGAAGGAGAAATACAAAATTGACTAGTTCTCTTACTTGCAAGCAGAGAAAGCAGGCTGTGCTAACTTCTGCATTACTCCCTCTAGCTACAATGGATAAGTGAAATAAACATCTACATTTAATATAGGATTTTTCTGTTATAACAACATCATATCTGCAAGTGCCCAAACCTGAAAGTCCTGGGCCTGTACAAACCTAGAGATTTCTCTGAAGGCCAGGATCTCAGCCTTGGATATTCTTTCTCTTGGTAGCAAACAAACTCCAAAGTTATTTTTGCACTGGGTTTTTTGGGGGTTTTTTTGTTTTTTTTAGTATTACTGCACTACTTCCCCCTCCCCCCCCAAAAAAAACCAAACCAAAACAATTTCAATCTGCTGATGAGCACATCTTACTTAAACATTTATTGGTATGGACTACTATGATCTATGTTAGCTTGTTTACACTTCAAAATTAATTTGCTTCTTTAAAGGGTGGCCAGAAATATGCTGTGTCCATGCTCAAAATTCTTGGAAAAGGCATGTTCTTAGCTTTCATAACAGACATCTACTCAAAGCTCTTCTGGTAGTACCAGTGATTTGAAAGGAGGACAAAGCTTGCTAATGCAAGAGTGTATATGCAACTCTGTGCAGAGGAACAAATTGTTTTCAGCACAGAATTACTGCTGCAATCCTGTAATTCCCCTTTATTTTAACCCACAAGCCAAATGGCAAGAATTTACAAAAAGCAGTGGATACATTAGCAAATGTCACTTTGCAGAGAGCTAATACTTCATTTGAGAGACATGACTCCTATCTGCTCCAATCCTTTGAATAAGTCAATGAACAAGTACACAAGAGGAAACCCGATTCATATGACCAGATTGTATATTAAGAAGTTTACGGTGGAGCAAAGCCGTATCTGTCCTATTTTAACATCAAACTAATGCCTTGGAAAAGATAAACGGTGGGGTGATAAAAGTCAATTCATCCAGATACTAAAGACCAGGGCTGAGTACAAGATCTGCAAGCAGGTCTGACCACTGAGCACCCGGACAGTAAACCAGACAGTTGAAATTCAGTATAAAGAAAGTGATGCATATGGAACAATAATTAAAAAGAAAAGTTTGAGCTTCACATTGCAGAAATAAGCACTGAGTTAATATGAAAGAAATGAGCCCCCAGTTTTAAGAGATCTAAGAAAACATCAGCTCAAAACTAGCAATGGTCAGAAAAGCAACTGAGGAAAGAAAAATAAAAGCTGAAAATGCTCTTGTATCTTGAAAGCTTTTTAACAGAACAATCCTAATGCAGCATACAGGAAGGGATACATGGATGGCCAAAAGGTTTCAAGGGTCTCTCCATGTGACACAGTTAAATAGAATATCCTCTTCTTTAAGCCGTGAAGCCTGAAGGTGATGGGGCAAGACTGTAAACACCAGGAGTGCTTCGAAGCTGTTTCATTGTTTCTTCCAGTAAAAACCAAACAACAAAAAAAAGCAACTAAGACGTATAAAATAACACTGCAGTGTGTAAGATAAAAAGGAATAAATTTAATTCCACATGGCATGTAGGTAAGCTACAGAAATTCTTGACCCATGCTAAACATGCTGTCAAGGATTCAAAAAGGGACTGGACAAACCCATGAAAGACTATCCACCAAGAACTTTAGATACAGACATACTGGCTCAAATTTGTGAGCTAGAAAAAAAAATTAAAATCACTGGCAACGAGGAAAGTATTCTGGGTAAATAGATGCTTCAGCCATCTTAATATTCCTTCCAAGGTATCAATGGCCAGAAAATACAGTGGGCTAGATCGATTTTTGGTCTGATTCAGTACAGCCATTCTTACTGCTCAGCAATCTGTTAACCATTCACACTAGATAAGCAGAATGATTGGCTTGAACTAGCTCATTTCTATTATGATTTTAGCTAAACCAGGGAAGTGAAAGTTTATGCATAAGTTCCTCAGTCATGGCCCACATATGTGAGGTGTATATACTGGACTGACACGTAGTTTATGGAGTATCTACTGACAATGCCAGAGGAAGAAAAAATGGATGACTGCAGGCGCCCTTCATGACAACCTCTATAAAATAGTCAATTCGGTGCATTAACATGAAATCTATGTTTATAAATCTGAGGAAGAGACACACAGAAGAACAGGAAAAGTATATTTAATTTTCTATTAAACTTCCAACCAGAATACATTTTCCCAAAACACCAGTTAAAGCGTTTATATTACTGATAAGAATTTCATAATGATCAACACCAGATTTTCTCAGGAGAGAACAGGTAAAGTGTTGGTTATATTTCCTCTCTGTTCTCCTGGTGAACCTAATTTTTTCAAGGTGAAACATTATCAAATCCTGTGAATCTCAAAGCAATATTCTAGTTCCTACTTACTTCTGGAGATTTTGTTTATTTTTTAATTCCAAAGTAGTAATAAGAAAAGTATTTTATAGCAAATTCCTAAAGCCTATTCTAAAAAAAATTTTCAGAGATCCCCTTTATAAGACCACTTTAATTTAAGCAGCAGCAAATTTGTTAGAATGGAAGTCTGAAAGCATTTGTATGACCTGCTATTACAGCTTTTAAAAAAATGCAACTCATTTAATTGATATGTCAAACTATTTATAACCTTTCTCACTCTCTTCCCAACTAACCTGAACAACAGCAAGTAGCCTCATTCAGCTCTAAGTTCTGTAAAATTTTTTGTATTTATTAAAACAAAAATTGTCACAAATACCCACCATGTACCATTTGTAAGAGTTAGTGCCTCAAGCTTAGCCTAAAAATCTTTGCCATAGAGAAACTGATGGAATTTAAGAGAATTAAGGTCTCTAACCACAGAATTTAGGTGAGAGAGGTCCAATCAAACCCAGCCTGTGCCATACTATTGATAATGTCTAGTTTCATTCTACTTTTTTGTCAAAAATATCAAGTACTGACTGTTTAATAAGCTCAAAGTTTAGCTTTGCCTGGCTGAAGTTGTAGATTCTGAAGTTTCATTGCCATGCCCATGTTCCCAGAAACCTTCAATTTGCCTTGAAAGAATGCCTAAAAAGAAAGAAAGATTATATGAAAAGCAGTACAACATATTACCACAAATGTGCCCCTCCCAAAAGTTCTGGGTTATCTATGTGCAGGTCCTCGCCTGCAGTTTTATAATTCCAACAGTTCTAGCAGACACCTCACATTCATCAACAAATTTATTTTCTGATACTAGAAGGTAGAATAGTAAACGGAAGAAGTTGTATGCTTATTATACTTGTGATAGCTGAAGAGAATAAACTTGGTATTGCTTGTTTCTTGGATTATCATAACAATAGATCTGTATACAAAGCAGGGCAGAATACCCTATGTTTTGGTGATGACAGTTCATAGCATAAAAGTTCACTATTTCAATTGAGGACAGTAAAGCAATAGTGTACAGTAGATGCCACAACTGATTTCTTACTTAAATCCCCCCTAGCCATTACCGGTTTTGTTACTGATTAATTCAGTTTTACAAATCTAGTTTGTGAAGCAGACACACTAAAGATTTGGGTTTTTGTCCTCTGGGCCTTCTGGAAAGATGAACTGCATGCACTAAAATATCCAAACCGTAGATGTAAAATTGCAATTGCTTCTGAATTTCCTACATGTTACAACATTTCTATAATGTGTTTTACTTTCAAACTTCTCCTAGACACACTTTAGTTTGTGAAAATTCTTATTTACCCTGTGATTACCAGACCAAGAACTTAAAAGAATGTTACCCAGAACAAATTTAGAAGTACGGAACAGCAACTTAAAATTCACTTAAACATCTGGTTTCTTTGTACACTATGGCTGCTTTTGACACACTGAGGAATAAAAAACCAAATAATAGGCATTCAGTGGATGCTCACCTCAACTTTTATTTTTCAGCACCAAGATTACTCCTTATACTAATGCCAGCTATGAGCGTAAAGCCCTCCAAACAGAGGGCCAACATTCCTCCTTTAAGTCACACTGCAAACACTAGTTTCCCCCTCTTCTCTGCAAACCGAGCACTATTATATCCCCTTCTGGATTACTTGCAGGATGTCTGAGATAATATGTACCTGTTCAGAGTAGATACTGTCTGTCTTGATTAATCTTACTTTGGCCAATTTTTTCAGAGAAAGTCAAGAACTGTCATTTTTCAGATCAGCCATGGCAGTTTTGGAGTAGAGGATTTATTTAAATGATTTCTACTTAAACACACTCAAACAAACAAGTCAGTCCTCTTACCATCTCATCTTTGCTCTACTTACTGTCTGAGGATTCATTTTGCCAGTCATGAGAGCTAACAGATCAGCGTCAGCCATTGTAATTGTACAATCCGCCTTCTTATCTGTAAGATAGAGTTGACTATGAAGATTCAAACTGAGAGATGAAACAGTAATAGAAGCTGCAACTCCATGAAGAAGCTGTTGATACTACAGGTTAGCAAAATGGTACCTGAAGTACATACAAATAAGGGCCATTATAAAAATACCAGCAAGAGTTCACCCAATAGCCAACAGGCATCTGTGCCACCTTGTAGCACAGAGCATCTTAACACTGAAGAAAGACAGACCTTTCTGAAAGGTGCTAAGCAAATTCATTCCCTGAAAAGAAATAATAATCTACTTGTAACCAGACAGAATGTTAATTGCAAGCACTGACAATCATCTTTAGTTTTATCAAGCTTAAATTTGCTAGTATTAAGATCATCTCAGAATAAATGTGTTTTCCCCTGTGACACTCTCTGAAGATATTCATCAGTGAAATTTCAGGCATTTCCTGCCCTTTCCTTCAACGGGAACAACATATGCATTCTAAAAGCACTCATTTGAACTAATTCAAATCCAGAAGTTTTTAGGATCTTCTTACCAGAAATAAGCTGAAAAATTATTTTCATAAGCTCTGATAGAAATATTAATGTATATACCAAAGGGCTAAAAACTGCACACATCTTTTCCTACACCCATCTTATTATTAAACTTAAGTCTTTCATAAAATGTTGTCCATACAACAGAAACCAGTGCTTTTCCTTTTGTAATAACTTAGATCAATTAATTCCAAATCAAATCCCCTGTCATGTTTTTAATTAAAAGTTTTATGATGCAGGTTCATGGATATATGAGATTCTGAGGACAGACTGTTGTCTTTGGCTTTTTATTTACATTACTAGGATGCATGACTTAAGATGTGAGACAAGACATTTTCATGGCAAGGGTACAATCCTTTGCTTCCAATAATTTTATGGGGTTCCCCACCACCCCCCAGTCTGTGTCTTATGTCTGCCTTTTTAAAAATGGAACTTGAAATTTATGTCAGCTGGTACAGTATTAAAATCAGTCAAGTTTTATTGCTTAATTAACTGCAGAGGAGAAGTAACTTGACAAGATAGACCAGCTCACCGCCTACCAGTGTCTCCAACAAAACAACTGAAGAAACAGCTACAAATTACATTTCTGGCCCAAATTTTAAGAGGCAAGAACAACAAAACCCCTGAGGTTTGATTTTTTTTTTTTTTTTTTTTTTTAATATTCTGATTCCTGTAAAAGTCATGACAGATCTGTCTGGAGCCTCTAAGAAAACATGCAATTATCTAGACAGAATACAGAGTAGAAGACCTTTAATTTTTGGTCTGAAACATGATGTTTCATGAAGTGTCAGTAACAAGAAAATTTTAAAATTAAGGTAGCTCTACACTACTTCTACGTGAGGTCACTATAGCTTAAACAGAATATGAATTTATATTCTTTTCACTAGTTTCATATGTTTTCTGCAATGACATAATAAAACAGCACTGACCTGAATTAACTGCTACAGAGCCTTTACCATTTTTCACATCTACTATCCAAGTTGCTTCTTTCCCACCAGGACCATCTTTTATTTTGAAAGCAAAGACTCCACCAATTTTCTTGACATATTGCTCTCCTTCCTGTAATGACCACGTAATGTGCAAATTATTAATTTACTTCAAAATAATTTTAAAATAGCTTGAATTAAACAGAAAGTAATTTAAAAACCTTTAGCTTTTCTACTAACATAGAAATATCTATTTCCCTCTATTAGGCTTCATTTAAGCAACCATAAAAAAAACCAACCAAAACCCACAAACTATGACTATCTATATTAAAACTTACCAACTAAGAAAAATGACCACTGTCCTAACAGTCTTGTCTTGATGTTAAGTCTGACAAAATGTAGCTTCTTCTTCCAATCACACTTACAAAGCAAGCAATAAACACCAAACACAAAGTTTATTGTGTAGTTAGCAAGCTCCTCGCATACAATCTAAACTTGCCTTTACTGAAATACCCTTATACAGGTAGGAACTGTCTGAAAAAAGTAATTTACAATCATGGCACAGCATAGAAAGATTTCTGACACAGCAAAATTCAAAGCTGTAACATTTGTTTCAATGAGCCATACTGAGGGAGTGATTGATGCTACTATATTCCCATCAGGCTTCACACATGTTCTGTCATAAATTAAAATCCTTTTGTAGGTAAAAGAAGTAGTCAATACCTCTTGGAGCTTCTTTTCAATCTCTTTGAAGACCAAATGTGACTTAAATCCTTCAACAGCTGCACTGAGAGGCACAGCCGCAATACGGCCGGTGCTGAAATGAAAAACCCATTCATTTACATACCTTTAATCACATTTTCAGCATCTTCAATTTATCATGAATAGCCTAACACCAGCAAGAACAGCCACACTGAAACACTTTAGCAGTATAGAGCAACTATATGATATCAAAGTGAAGCTTACTCTCTGATGGGCTCGACACCCAAGTATCTAGATGTTTTTGCATGAATGGGCAGGACACTAATTTTGTAATGAAAGTAAATAATTAATCTTGTTAAGATAAATCACCAAACACTATTGCCACACCTTGTGTGAAGAGAGAGAAGCACATGCACCATCTCAGAGAAATACCCCCTTTTTTTTTTTCTTTGGCAAAACACATCCCATTTTGCCTCCCAGTTCATGTGAGTCTCAATTGTCACAATAGGTACTAAGCATTATTCCTGATTCTCTGGAGCAGTGACCTGCATGGCCTGATAGCAGCATGAAACCTAATTCTTCATTTCTGCAAAGGCACCCAGAGCAGAAATAAGTATAGAGATGTCCAAAGAAATGGCAATTCAAGCAGCAGGAAAAACAAGGTTACAATTATTACCATCTCTTGGCAGGAGAGTTCAAAACTATGGTCAGGTTTGATATTGTTAAAGTGACAGAATTGTTTAAGGAATGTTGCTAGAACTTATTTGTGTGGTACTAACACTACCCTGTAGATGTATGCTAGGGTAGCAATAGCAGGGACTGTCTCATCTGAAGAGGACACATCAATTTTGCTAATAAACCAAGGCTGTAGTAGCAGGATGTAAAATTGTAACGTGTCAAAACAAACAAACAAAAAAAAGCAGAACTGTTTCAAAGACTGATCCAAAATGGATCAAGTCTTGCTGTCATTTACCTTGATGGACATTCTCGGCAGCTATTACTAAAGCCACTAATTACAGGTTAGATCTGAATCCAATTATTAAGTGTATATGCATTGCAGTAGAAAAAACAGTATGAAGTATCTTCATAAACATGAAATGCCACCACCTTTCCCTTAATTACACAACACACAACATCATTCAATTACATAAGCAGAGTCTGAACAGATTAGCCGCACTGTTTTTTTCCAAAGTCTGAGACACATTAGTGCAACTCCTTGAGTCGGGTATCTCCCACACACAAAGCCCTTGGGAGAACTAAAGGTTTTTAAGCTTCTCTAATGTAAGATAAAACTAGTGTTGCTAAGATTTCTCTGTTTCAAGTTGTACCAAAGAAAGGATTTTAAAAATTCTCAATACTGAAGAAAGTGAAGTGAGCTGTAGTAAATTAGTCTTAATTTCTTCTACATCTATACATGCAAAGCTTTCCCAGACAGGAAGGCACTACTTCTAGCAGCACCTCAAAGTTAAGCAACAGATTCCCTCTTCCATAAAATTGCAATATTTTTAAAAACAAAGCTCAAAGCAATGAAACACAGTATACTCCTTATAACAGTCTTTTCCCCTCTGATTTAAAACCATGTACCAACACCTACAGCCAAGTTTTGTAAGCACGTTTGAAGAGAATCTATAAGACGACATGATTTTTCTTGTATCACACCTATTTTCTCATATGGTCTAACCTCTTACAGATTACAAAAGTGACAGGATTGCCACTTCTGACACTGTACTACAAAAAGTTAGTGCTGCAGCCCTTCAAAATTCAATTGCTTCTCTCATTATCTCTTCCAGAGATTATAGTGCCACCTCCTAGGAATTGTACAGGTCCAGCTAAAACAGTCATTCGAAATATGAGCTGGGAGGGGAATTTCTTTCTAAAAGTCCAGTATATGATAAATTTTACTGTTCACAGGTTTTTAGAGCAAATATAAAGCACTGGCATTGAGCTTTAAAACCAAAACCATAATACCCACAAAGAGTAGCTCAATCTTTCTAAGCAAAGTTGAAAGTGAAAATGTACAGGGAACTGTGTATTAAAAAAGCATCTCCTGAAATTCTGGTATATTTACAAATTTTAAGTGTTTTCCCTCAATTCCTGTCCATCCTAGCATATAACCATAGCAGATTGCAAGACAGCTTCACAGCAGTGTTCTCCTCTCATGCTGAAGTACGCTACAATTGCAAGTGCAAATTCTTTAGCCAGGACTGGATGAGTAACATGCCTGAATTCTAATGAGTACTTAGAATACCACATGAAACACATACAGCTGAAAGGAATTCTTCATGAAACCAAACTAGTTCACAATTTTAGCAGTGAAAGCAGTGAGTATGTCTAGTCCCATGGATGTCTTGCTTTTTTTGGCAAGTCCCTAGTTTCAATTAATTCATTTTAATGTGGCCCATTTTGTTCCTGGAAGGGTTTTTTTGTTTTGTTGGCTTTTTTCCCCTCAAAATATTAGACTTTTCCTTACAGGGAATCACGCGAGCCATTTTGATGGGCCAGTTTGCTCTTTTCAATAACTTATAACTTACAGTGTATATTGTTTCTCGGGAATAAGACAATTATAATCTCTGTATACACCTGCAGTGCTGTAGGCACACAACAGTCCCAACTGCTGAGCAAGTTTTAGTCTACAGGGCCGTTTCTTCCTTGCACAGAGGCAAACAATAATTCTAAAAAAAAAATGAACTGTGAAACACCAAGGTATGGGACCACAGTCAAAACAAAACAAAGTGAGCTTAGTTTACACCACTACTGAACCCCCAGTGAAAGTTTCCCATGACAGCATCGCCAAGACCTGCACACGAATGTCGAACGTGGGTTTTCGTCCCGCAGTGCATTTTCTCGCTCTGTAGAGATACGGCCCGAAAGGTGACTGTTTTGCAAGGTCTTTCACTGCACACAGCGCTTCCTTCCTCCTCCAGAAGTCGGCTACACGCAGAGGGCAGACCCTCAACTGCCCCACCGCTCCTCCTGCCAGGCCATGACGCAGCGGAATCGGACCTCCTGGGCTGGATGAAACCCCGCGGGGCTCTCACCTGGCGGCTCCGGGGAAGCCCATGCCGTAGAGGGTCACCACCGCGGCCCCGCCGATGCCCAGGTTATGCTGCAGCGCGACCTTTGCCCCGGGGACCTGCCGCCTCCCGGCCAGACCGCGCAGCTGCCAGCAGAGTTCGGCGCACTGCGCCAGGCCTGAAAAATCGAGCACAGAGCGTAAGTGGTTAAATGACGTCAGGAACATGCTCCAGGCGTGTCCCACAAACTTCCTTCCCTCATCTTCCCTCCATCACCCACAGACCTCCATCCCTTCCTCTCCCTTCCCCTAGACAACAGGCCTTCGGGCAAGGCAGAGGACGAAGCCGCATTCTAGGCACTGAATTTTACACACTGCCACCCAAAACTTTAACGAAGGGGGCCGGTGAGAAGTTTTGTAGTTCCAGTCATAGCTGAGAATTAATAGGTTTCATTTACATTCTCTTCAGCCTCACGGAGAGAACGTGTACCGTGGTACAACCTGCCCTGAAATGGTTTGGAAATTTAAGACAACTTCTATGACCACTGATTAGCACACAGCTGGCCTCAAGACTGTTTTACAGTGAAGTTAAGCTGACAGTCTGTAGACATGTCATTTTCTGCATTTTAATGACTCTCCCCCCCCATCCCATGGCAATAGAGGTGTGAATACCAGTAATTGCCTCTACATTTATCACTGTGTAACTGACAAAGATGTAACACAAACCTAGCAATGTAATACTCTCATCCTGTTACAGATACCGACAGTCTCATTTACCCGGAATGTTTTTCTTCCAAAGTCTCCTAATACTTCCCTCCCTAGACTAAGTGCAGATTATCTAGCTATTACAGCTGTTTAAATTAAGGTTTGTTGTTTTACAAGGTTTCCTCTTCTCCAATTTTCTGACAACGTCTCATTTCCAAAAAAGGAAGGTAAATTATCTTCACAAATCCAAACACGTTTTATCCAAGAGCCATCTCATGTGGAAGCAAGTGTAGCAGTTTAAAGAAAACAAAAAACAAAACAAAAAAAAGGAAAACCTATGTTGCTGGGAAACGGTGACTAACTGAGCTTCTGTTGTAAACATCAGATAAATATTTTGACATCCAAGGCTTAACAGAAATAGCTTTTATTACAGCTAGCAAGGGTACAGGCTATTCAGATGCAGTAAAAATCTCCAAAATCTGAATTTTAAAGGATGACAACATATGAAAATAGTTATTCAAACTACATTCAGTAGAAGCTGTACTATTGAGCAATTATTTAGAAAAAAGTTAAGCTGTTTTGCAGCTTGCTTTAATAACAACAACGACAAAAAAAATGCACCACAAAATTAATTAAGTGCTAATGATCAAATTCACACTCCAAGTCTTTTGGTTTGAGCAATACTACGTGGTGCACCTGCCCTAAAGCTTGCATTAGTTGGAAATGAGAATCAACTCCACAGCCTCGTTCTCATCTTATGAAGCCCTCATGTTTCATACAGACAAATAAAAGTGGGAAGCATCTGCCTGCTCAAGAGCTGTATCTCTTATCTAACTGGCATGACTAAATGAAATGTTTTTGCGTACCTGTAGCACCAAGTGGATGTCCCTTTGAAATCAAGCCACCACTAGGATTAATAACCCATTTTCCTCCATAAGTGTTGTCTCCTCTGTCAATCAGGTCACATGCTCTTCCTATAAAACAGTATTTAGAAAAATGTTCCTTTTTTGGTTTTAAGTGATTTTTCAATTCTACTGTCACTCACCGAAGATGCTGCATGTCAGTCAAAACCTAGGAAATACTGTACCACAGATTTTACAAAGAGCAGACTGAAATTACCAAACTACATTAATGAGACTTGCTTATACCACTGGAGAAAGCATAACATGGAGAAGAAAGAAAAGGGCTAGTGTTTGATAGAAAAGCTTTTTTAAATTTGCTGTTGAACTGTTTTGTTGATATACAGTATTATGATATAATCAATATAATGAAGCTGTTCATTATTTTATGAATGAAACTGCATTGATAACTATGTTTTTTGTGAAACAGGGGTTAGTCATAATTTGTGACCCCCAGGACATGGAGGTCCTGGTGAACATAGAGTTGAACGTGAGCCCTTGCCACAAAGGCAGCTAACGGTACCCTGGGCTGCTTTAAGACATTAAGATAGTAAACCCACTCATAAGATTAATGCTTAGAATTGCTTAGCTTTCCAGACTATTAGCTCCCATGCCTTCAGCAGACAGTTCTCCCTTTTAACAGTCCCTTACTCCTTTATTCTTGTACCAGCTTCTTCAGCCTACATTAACATTGAAGTCTAAAAAAGATCTGCCACATTTCCTGTGTTTATAACTCACTTCTGCCATTAAATGAGAATACCAGGTTAGTCTTGCCCATCTAAATCCACAATGTGGTTTATGCCATTTCACTAATCAGTATGTCTAATTAGTCTACCGTTCCAAGGTAAGTTTCACATACTATTAATGTCAGACTGACTGAAAGGTGGTGAGAATTGTACTATTAAATTACCATACACTTGACTTATTGATCAAATAGACAAGTACCATTAGGATTCTTCTGTATCTTTGATTAAATGAATGAAGCTAAAAAGTTTAATATATCTATTTAAATAATGTCAAACGTTTACCATTTTTACTGCAGATACTATAGAAACACTGCAAAGATGACAGTAAAAACCAAGCATTCAAAGGCAAGTATCTGAAGACCAACAAACACACAAAAAGTCTTCCCGAAGATCTATGAACTTCTCTGTTACAGTGAGAAAGCTTAGACATAATACAATACACCATCTAGTGATAGAGTATGATATTTTCTCAAAATTAGTTAAAAACAAGTTCGAAAAAGATTACATCAGATGATTATTTATGCAAAGCAAGAATACATTCAGAGTTTAAATATATCAAATACCGAAGTAGCAGTTCAATGCATGATATATTTGAAATCAAACAAAAAAAACTCTTCAGTAGAAAATTTTAATGGTTTAACTTACATACATAGAACTAAGCTCCACTGCCATTTAACCTGTTGTAAATCCACTCACTTCAATGAAATTAATCTGGACAGATTGTGCACTGCTATACAGCTGACTTTAGAGGCATGTTCACAACTTGCCAACAACTCTATTTTCAAAGGCAAAGATGTTTCAAGATTTAAAAAAAAAATTATATCAAAGATAAGTAACTTGGTAAGGCCCTTGATAGGCAATTCTTGTCTGCTTTTTACCTTCTTAAAAGTAAATACAAAGATGGAGGGAAATCTTGGGGTAGGTAAGTACATAGCCCTGAAAAGGGGGCGTAATCCTGAGAAAGATCACAAGTGTCCTTAATTTCCCTGCTCTACTTGCTTAAAAGAGTCATCCCTGCACAGGCATCCAACGCTTTAATTTGCTGTGTATATTTCTTCAGAAATCACAGTAACACACTCATTTGTTAAACTAATTCTAGAGTTTGCAGGTATTCCTTATGTTACTGCAGCAGTAACTTGCTTTTCCCTCTTATGAGGTTAGGTAAGAAGACTTTCAAATATAGAAGATCTGTCCAGTAGACAACTCAAAAGTTTTAATTATATGAACAGATAAAAAGATATTTTTAATGCTTTCCATTTTAATAGAACAATGATCTCCATTGATGCTATTACCTTCTGGACAGAGTCCCAGAGCTTCATAGGTAATGAACTCATTAACTGAGAAACAGTCATGAAGTTCTATCACATCAACATCTGTTGGTTTTAGGCCTGCTTTTTCAAAACATTTCTCTGCAGCTTTTTTAGTCATATCATAACCAACCTGCAACAAGAAATTGTACATTAAAATATCATTAAAGAAACATAGCTAGCAATTTCATTTCTACACTTAAACGTGCTTCTATATATCCTGTAAGTGAAAGTAACCTATAGGAGATGGCATTCTAATTTATTTTAATGCATCACATATCACAGATTTTAATATTCATACAGCACGAATTGTACAGAAATAATACATTCCAAGTCTCACAGTTGGCATGTGGAAACTTTTCTGGGGAATATCCTCTATTTCCTCAACCCCGCTCAAAAGCCAAAATGCTCCTTTGCATGACTCAGACCAACAGCCTTGAAACAAATCCTCAAACTGTCTTGCTACTGTTTTCTATCAGCCATCTGACTAGAATTGTATTTGAAACCCAAACAGAACATCACTGTAGTAGAAACTATTGGATATTCTAATGGTTTGACTTGCATCCAATTATTTTAGTCAATTTGCAGTGGGATCCAAATTTTGCAGTTCGGGTCTTTCCCTTCATTCTACGTAAGCAAGTAATCATGACTACACCCAACAAGTTATTTCAGCTTCAGTATTACACAGACATAAGTAAAATTGTTTTAAGTTTTATTACTTTTATAAACAGCAAAATCAAAGAAATGTTTTTCTTGCAGTTCAAATTGTTTAAAAAGTAGCCTTTAAATAATTTGTTAACAATTAGGTTTTTGATAGCCTGTTCATAAATTTCTTCCTGTTCTTCCACAACCATACCCTTTGTTTACTCCACCTGCCCAAATGAAATTACTTTCACATTCACCACAAAGTAAGATTTGTTTCTCTACTGACATGGAAATAGCTACAGTATCATTAGGACTTGCAGATATTAAAAAAAACCTGTGAGGAGTGTCAGGGAATACAGAATTGTAAACCTACCATCTTCATACAACTGTTTTCTTCAAATGTGCTTGGATAATCAGTAACCATCACCTGGGCTAGAATTTCCACAGCTTTTGACTGCAACTTATGCCTTTTCACAAACTCCTCACTAGCCAAAACTGCAGCTGCAGCACCATTTGATGTCGGACTGATTGAAAGAAAATAATGATGTCATCATTCTAAATGAGTAATGTCGATCTTCCGTAGAATTATCTTCTAATACAAACCAAAAACCAAAAAGGACAAATGAAAAACCACTTCCTTTGGCTGATGCCATTGAAACTGTAAATTCCATCGCTGTTTGCTGGACGCTTTCAGTAATATTTGTAACAGACATTTGAAAAGCATGACATAAAATAGAAACATATCATTAGGTTTTTCAATTTAGAAAAAAAAAATCAAAACTTCTACTTGGCTATAAACATTGTTAACAACAAGCCTTTCAGGAGTGTATAGGAAAGGCTGAAGAGAAGAATTAACACTTAACAGCAACAGATGCACATTGCTAAAAAATACAGAATGTCAAGAGAGCCCCAAAGTACAAAATGTGTTTCAGCTTACTGTATTATAGTGTGAACAAGTATCTAGATAGTGTTTGGTCAAGACAGGAGATTCCACATCTGTTTCATTTATAAGAAGTGTTATTTAAAATAGTCTGTACATTTTAATTTACACACAGACAGACTTGTATTTAAATAGATGTCCTACCATATTTGTCTTAACATCAAGATCTATTTCACAATGCTAAGTCCTTACCAACACTGTAAGACAGTCAAGAAATCAAAAATTTTGCGAGATTGCAGAACTTCATCTAATGTGTACTCTTTTTGGAACTGGGAATACCTAAGAAAAACATAAGAGATGCCATCTTAGTTTTAGCACAGCCCTTAGCAGTAGACATACTAATATTGCACTATTAGGCAGCTGTAGAGCTGTTTTTACAAAGTATAAGGCACTGGATATAGAATTTATGCTGGGTATAATTCTCATTCCATAATAAAGAATACACTCCACAAAGTATTTCTAAAAATAATACTCAGTTTCGCATGAATTTTTAGCAACAACGTACGTTCAATATAGAGGTAGAGTCCATTACTCACGGGTTGTTAGTTGAATGGCTATGATTCTTCCACGCAATTTTTGCAAAGTATTCTGGATTTGTCCCTGGAAGGGGAAAGCAAGCTGTGTTGAAATACTTTGTTTACCCAAACAGTGCTAACATAGCAGTTTAAATACTGTGTCATAAGAATTTAACCTTTACAAGCATCTTTACAAGAGACTCACTGTTATCAAGGCTTTCCTTAGAACTCAAGTTAGGTCTAAAAATTAGATAAAGACTACTAAACATGGTTGAGTTTTAGCTAACAACATCCTACTTGGATATTTAACACTTACACAAAAATACAGAAAGTAAGTGTATATTATTTGAGGTATTACTGAAACTTGAATGCTCATTTTCCTATCAGTGCTAAACAGCTGCAGTGCAATATTGGAGTCTAAGTCTAAAATTTTTCCATATACTAGTCTGAAACTAAATGCAAATAAAATATGCTCAACAGGCCAGACTGTTCCCTTGGAGCCAATTCCCTTGTCTGGTGAGGGGGTAAGAAACAGCAGTGGCACCAGCCTAGTACTATATATTGAATCAAATTCCCAAAAGTTTTTGTCAAAAAATTCAGTCCCAAGCCTATCTACCTACCCTAAGACACAAGGAAAAAATGTAGGAAGTTATGCAACCTTATCACCCAGACCTTACAGAAGCACAAACCATACCATTAGCACGATTACCAGACATTCTGTATCACAGCCTTAATTCCGTCTCTTGATGGTTTAGTTTGCCTACCCATCACCAACTTTTCTGTAGATAACTCTTTATCCAAATGTATTCCCATCTGTGTTAGCTGTAGATGTTGCAGTTGTAGCACTTGGGTAAAAGGACACTGAAAGCTATCGTTTTTTAAAAATGAAATCCTAATATATTATTTTAAAAAATCACTTCATTAAAAGAGGACAATGAAAATATGTGTTTTAACATACCATATTTCTCCATATGTTCTTTTCCAGCATTTGCAAACATCTGAGGCGCTACTGGAGCACTTGCTAAGCCATATTTATTTATCATAATTTCTAAATGTTTGTCAATTGGGTTAGCTCTGTCTGAAAACTAAAAAGAAGAAAAATAGTTACAAAGCAAGTCATAATTTCCTTTTCTTTACAGCATCACCACAAAAGTGCCATGGATTTCAAGCAAAATAGTGGTTTTCCTGATATTGTAACAATTCCACTGGACAGTATGTTGCACTTCAGTGACATGTTTTGTAGCACTCATAATTTCGCAACTATAAGAAAGAGTAAATAAGCAGAAAATGCTTAACATTATAATTACTGCACTGATTCATGGTAAGGAACACTTCTATTGCAGTCGCTATTTTCAGCAGAGGACTTCAGGTATTTTTCAACTCAGCGTAAAATCCTATAGTTAATATAGTTCCAAGTATAAAATTAATACTGTATTAGTATTTTCAATTAAGCTTAGATGAAATATCATAAAGCATGTTAAAGACAACTCTTAGTCATTTTAATCAGTTGTTAAATTTAACATTTCTCACCCAAACCTCTGCATATATTATCAAATTTTGCAGTTCTGTAATTAAACAACATGGGCTCTAATATTGCTTGCCATAAGGCAAAATACAAACAACCCCCCCCCATACTTCTCCAGTAAAAACAAAGAAGAGACAAGAAAGAAAGGTTTACAAAGTCCTTAGTTTTTTGGAAAGTATGTTAACTGGTGAACTGAGTAAGCATCAAGCCAAAAGCCAGAAGACCCAGATTCTTTCTTTGATTTGCTGTGTCAGTTCGAGAAAGACGCTTCAATTGCTCAATGCTTCGGTATTCTATCTGGTATTTTCATGACTCCCTATTAACCCTGCCTTTAATGTATTCTTGGCAAAATACTAGAAGCCTGACATACTACATAAAATTAATTCTAAAACATTCCATACAAAATTTGTGTATCATAGCTGCAATCACAATCACAAAACTCATCAGAAGTTTCCATGGATCAAAATAATGGTTTATTTTGTAATCACCTACAGCAACATCTTAAAGCAACTCAGAGAATGAGGAGGCATATTCCACCTACGACTACAATGAAACATATAAAGTGTTTCAGACACTTACACCTGAAGCAAGGGATCCTTTTGCCATCCTCTCAAAGCCAAGTGCCAGAACGCAGTTTGCCAAACCTTAAAATAAAATTTGTGGCTATTTAAAACACAATTATAAATGACATTATGTACTAACAACTATTCAATTACAAGAAGTATACATAAACACCTACCAGCTGCTCTTCCTCCTTTCTTCATTTTTGAAAGAGAGTCAAATTGGGGTGGGAGTGGTATGATACAAACATTGATACTGAAGAATGAGAGATCACTACGGGGTTTGGGTTTATTTTTAAACTGTTTGACAGCAATTATCTTAGATGACGAAGCACTTATGTCTCTGCCACAAATACTAAAATAATCATACAGAATATACTATAGTTTTCATTACAGAAACATCAGCATTTGAGTGAAAGAAAGTATCAAAGTCCACAAAGGAACTGCAGAAACAGAAAGAAACACTCACCTGTCAGTTTAAAGCATAGTCTCTCACAAGACATTGCTTTCTTACCCTCCCTTCCAAAAATGCGTTAGTCAAGCACTTGTGTTAACTTCAAGTTAAAAAAAAAAAAAAAGAAAAAAGCTATGCTTTTTAGCGGGTTCTTCTCTCCTTTGCATCCTGCAGAGTCTAGTGTCTTACAGTACTATAATGCAACTTGTTTTGCACTACTCCAAACAATTCTTCCAGAAAAAACTTAACTGGCTTGCTACTTACTAGGTTCACACAGCTTATGACACAGGAAAGGACATTTATATCCATATACATCATCTTACTGCATCACAGACACAGTCTCTTAAGTGCACACACAATGCTCTAGTTCGTAGTGATAGTCTTACTCTTTTAAGTGCTTGGTCTTATGTTTGTATATACAACTGACCAACCTTTTCAGCTGAGTGAGGCAGAAAACACAATTTTGTTTATGAGGATAGGCCATTTACAACTCAGAGTACTCACACATTCACTAGTTCTGTTCTTCATTCAAGTTATATTTATAGAAATAAAGAATATGTATTACCCAGGCCCAGAGCAAAACAACTCACCTCCTTCTACTAGTTGTCTGGCCATGAACAAAGCAGTTGATCCAGTAGCACAATTGTTGTTAACATTAGTGATAGGAATGCCAGTTAAACCCAAACCGTGATAGATAGCCCTTTGTCCAGAGGTTGAGTCACCTTTATACAGAGACACAACATTAAAATAAGGTACATACTCAAACTTCACTAGCAAAAAGAAATCCCACCATGTATGTGCAATGCTACCACTTAAACTGTAAACGTGAACCTTCAAACTGTCATCTTGAGCATGTCTCTCAAGTATCCACAGTGCCAGAACCTTAGAAACAAGATGAAAATCATCAGATTTTAAAAACAGAAGTTTGTCCTGCTTCTGTGCCACCAGGCCGTGAATCAACAGACAGTAACTGGACTGGACAGAAATGTCTTAGACGTGCGGCTTGGAAGCTGCTACAGGTATCACAGCTGACTGACCCTACTTCAGTTGCCATAATACAGTCATCAATAGAGAAAAAGAAAGTAATTGGTAAACTCTCTTTGTAATGGAAACCAATTTCCCCATAATAGAAATCTGATTTTGACTGCTTTGAGAAATATATCAGGCATCTGTGAATTGGAGTGACGGGAAAGGTTCAAAGCAGTCATTTAACATCATCTCCTCTCACTACAACAAGCAGTGACTCCAAGTTAAAAGCCTCTGCTGAGGGTGTCTACTAGAAATCTGTTTGAGGGTTGTGCTGGTTTTGGCTGGGATAGAGTTAATTTTCTTCACAGTAGCTAGTATGGGGCTGTGTTTTGGATTTGTGCTGAGAACAGTGTTGGTAATACAGAGACATCTTCATTACTGCTGATCAGTGTTTACACCAAGTCGAGGCCTTTTCTGCTTCTCACCCTGCCCCACCAGCGAGTAGGCTGGGTGTGTACTAGAAGTTCGGAGGGGACACAGCTGGCACAGCAGACCCCAATTGACCAAAGGGATATTCCATACTGTATGACATCATGCTCAGCATATAAAGCTGGGGGAAGAAGAAGGAAGGAGGTGGACATTCGGAGTTGTCCGAATACAGCATTTGTCTTCCCCAGTAGCCGTTAGGCATGATGGAGCCCTACTTTCCCAGAGATGGCTGAACACCTGCCTGCTGATGGGAAGTGGTGAATGAATTCCTTCTTTTGCTTGGCTTGCGTGTGTGGCCTTTGCTTTACCTATTAAACTGTCTTTATCTCAACCCACAAGTTTTCTTACTTTTACCCTTCAGATTCTCTCTCCCCCATCCCACTGTGGGGAGTGAGCAAGTGGCTGTGTGGAGCTTAGTTGCTGGCTGGGGTTAAACCACGATAAGGGTCCTGCTGGTAATGAAGGCAGGGCAGCACTGCGTTGGTGTGTGAACAACTCAGTTTTGTCTACATCAGTTGTGAAGCATTATTCTGGAGCCATACTAATGCAGGTACTCTCAATAATCTCATATAGTACATTAAACCATGGTTATGTTTCTATACATGTCCGCAGGATTAAAATAGTTATGAACCTCTCACAGAGTAGATCTCATCTATCACTTAGAGTTGAGTCCAAGCAGATCTCTCTTATGTGCTCTTGGGCTGAAAGTGCAAGGACACAGTACATGTCTGATCCCCCAAATACCCATTAGCAAGTGTCTTCAACTCAAAATGGATAAACAAGCATATCCATTCTAGTGTACACACAGCATCATGCAAAGAATAAAAGAATTTTCAAGTCTACTGGTATAAGCATAATACATAAGCTTTGCACCACTTGAATAAGTATACCACCTGATCTTGCTGAAAGAGCTACTTGTATAAAACACATTTGCAAGACAATTTTATGGAAGTCTTTCCATACCTATGACTAGAACTATAAACTCCACAAATAAACAGACATAGCTCTATGATCACTAAAAATAATAATTTTTTTAAAAGTAAGAGTTCTACAAACTGACACAATTAAAAATTATAACCTGAAATTGATGGGATCCCCCATACTTCCTCCACACAGATGTCTGCAAATGTCACGGATGCCACCTCCCAATGACATTACTTACCATAAACATAACCCACACATGCCTGCTCCACCTCTGAATAAGAAATCCCAGCATCAGCTAAAGCCTTCTGGCCTAAAAAAAGTTTAAAAGTTGAAAAAAAGTTTGAAGTTGAAGGGAAAAAAAAAAAAAAGCAGCTCTCACGACCATAACAAGCATACCTAGAATAGTATGTATGATTCATGCATTCACAAACAAGAGCAAGCTGTAAAAATTCCTTATTATATGATGCAAATGGTTAGTACAGTCTTGCATCTTAATTCTCACAAGGACAATTTTGCAGTATTTTGACTTCTGAACAGGCTCCTTTATCAGAAAATTTCATGTAGTCAATTCTGTGTTCATGCACAAAGGTTGTTTGTCCCAATGAAAGTATGTTTGAATAATATAGGTAGGTATGAAATTATTTAAGTGTCCAATTCAATTTTAAGCTATCCTTCTGACTTCGGTACTGAAAGGCCCCTGAGTTGAACAGGTCAGTTATGGATTTTGTGAGTGTTCTTTTTTTATCAGTTTTAGATTTGCTTTTTATATGTATCTATTTACTGAACAGTAGCTGTTCCTTCATATGTATAATAAAAAGATTAACTGTAAGACTTAAAATAAGTGTCAGCAATCAAACTAAATGCTTTATTACTAAATTACCTGCCTCCTTAGCCATGTCAGGATAATCAATGCTCTTCTCATCAGGCTTTGTGAACTGGCAACAAAAAAAGAAAAGGAAAAAACCCCAAGAACAAATCACAGTGAGATTTAATACACCTTTTGCTCAAATTGGTATATTTAAAAGCTTTATATTTAACTTAGAAACAGGTTTGTGAACAATCAGTTTTAAATAATGCAAACAATTTAATTTGACTGTCCTGTTTTCAGCTGGGATAGAGTTAATTGTCTTCCTCGTAGCTGGTACAGTGCTATGTTTTGAGTTCAGTATGCGAAAAACATTGATAACACTGATGTTTTCAGTTGTTGCTAAGTAGCGTTCAGTCTAAAGTCAAGGATTTTTCAGCTTCTCAAGGCCAGCCAGTGAGAAAGCTGGAGGGGCACAAGAAGTTGGCACAGAACAGAGTCAGGGCAGCTGACCCAAAGTGGCCAACAGAGTATTCCACACCAAGTGACATCATGCCCAGTATATAAACTGGGGAGAGTGGGGGCAGGGGAATCGCCACTTGGGGACTAACTGGGTGTCGATCGGCGGGTGGTGAGCAATTGCACTGTGCATCATTTGTACATTCCAATCCTTTTATTATTACTGTTGTCATTTTATTAGTGTTATCATTATCATTATTAGTTTCTTTTCTGTTCTATTAAACCGTTCTTATCTCAACCCATGAGTTTTCCTTCTTTTCCTGATTTTCCCTCCCATCCCACAGGGGGAGAGGGGGAATGAGTGAGCGGCTGCATGGTGCTTAGTTGCTGGCTGGGGTTAAACCACGACATTGACCCAAAAGTGCATGCACAAAATCTGCACAATTCCCATGTGCTACTGCCAGACCCTGTGATGTCTAAAACCAGAAAACAGTGCAATTTTATGGAAGCTGAGGACCATTTTTGCTCAGTCTTAAAGAAGATCCATTACTTGTGTGGAGATGGACAACAACCCTGTCCAAATCCTCTGGGTGGGACAGAGAATACCACCATTTTCGCTGATTTGTTACAATACATGACATAATCTTCACTAAGGCTTTGATAAATACTTCCTTTCCACTTTATTTTGCTATACTCCTATTTGTAACAGGAAAATGCTTGTTCTTTGTATGGAACTTAATTCTACATAAGCCTCCTTTTCCCAACCCTTATTCCACTTTGTTACAAATCATATTGTACCTTACCCCTCACCATTGGAGTAGAGGCAGTACTTCTTTGTAGTATGACTCATTAGAGTCCACCAACAAATGCATGTGTTTTGCATTTTTACATCATTAACAAAAAGTGTCACTGCTAAGAAAAAATCCTCATACTAACTACTTACAGTTCTACGAATTATTTGACCTTCACTGTTAGTATATAAAAGTTAATTTGCTACCTCCTTATGCTTACCTCCCCAACTCCAGTCTTTTGCAACACTTAGCTGTACTTTCTGCAGTGCCGCCTTTCCTTAATTTAGACAGAGAACCTTCATACTGAAGGTCATAAGAAAAATCAGTCAGTGAATTGATCATTGTAAAAGTCTGCAAGAGCAGCTGATGTTACCTGGGCTAACAAAGAGAGAAAAAGAGTATCGACAATTTCTGAAATCATGCTAAACTGGTAACTGAGATGATCCACTACTGAAAATGAAAGGCATGATCTGTGGAACTGACAATCACACACACAGGAAACACAGACTGTTGTTTTGAAAAGGTATACCAATTTTCAGCAGACTTTAAATCATTAAGATTAAAAAAAGAGAAAGGATACAACCCTAAAAGACTTCATAATAAAATGCTTACAATGCAGTATGGTGACAAGTTTTAATTGTCTCTTCCACACTGTTGTTCCTTCCTTGAGCACATCACAAATGAGTTTAAGGTGAGGTCCAATAACTTCCAAACCTACATTCTACAATCCAGTCCAATAAACACGATTAACAGAATTGAGTCTTATTTCCTCTGCTATCACATCACATGCTGGAGAAATAACTTTTTTTGTTGCTGCATGGGTATTTAAAAAGCGTGTCTGGGGGGGTTCTGACTACCTTGGCAAGTACCAAAGTCGCCTTAAGTTTCATCCACCGAGATAAAAAAGGTTCCTTCAGCTTTTGCTCCTCTTTCAACATGTGCCACACTGTGTGAACTCCGTGCTGGCAGCCGAATGCCCAGGAAGGGGCAGAAACCCGCCAGGAGGGCGAGTGTCTGCAGGGCACCCGCTCTGCGGCCGACAGTTCCCCCGAGCCCGTGGGCTCCCCGGCCATCCAAGGCGAGGGGACGAGCCCTTGACCCCGGGCTGCGGCGACACGGGGACCCGCTTTGGCCGTTGTAAGTCTGTTATATCGACCTGCTCCACGGAGCGTCAGAACGTTTAACTTGGCCGGCGGATCCCTCCTCCCCGACATACCAACCAAAGGTGAACTTTGCGCGGAGCCGCTACGTCCCAGGCCTGGCCCGCAGGCCCAGGCTGGCGCCACACGCCTCTCCTCTCAGCAAAAGCCCCCCCCGGGCGACAGCGACCCCATCTTGTGAGGAGCCTTATCCCCCCACTCGAGGAGGAAGCCCACGGCTCCCACAGCGCCACCGTCCCCCTTCCCGCGCCCCCTCAGCCGCCGGCAGCGGCTCCAACGGGCAACGCCAGAAGGGAAGGCGCCTCAGGAGCGCCGCCGAGACAAGACCCGCTCGGCCCGGCCCCGTACCTTGGTCATACCGACGCCCACCACGAACACCCGGCGCTGCATGATGGCGGCGGCACGCGCCCCCCCCTCCCCTCCTGCTTCCCGCCGGCCGAGACCCCTCACGCAGGCAGCGGCGCGCGACAGCTGAGCGAAGGGGCGGAGCGCTTCGCCCCACCCACCCCTCCTTCTTAAAGGCGCAGCGTCCCTTCGGCCGGCCCGCCCCGCCCCGCCCCGCCGGCCCGGCTCCGCCCCTCGCTGCCGGTTGCCGGCGGAACCCCGGGAGCGAGCGGCGCCATGATGCGGCTGGGGCGGGCGGGACGCGAGTTGCTGCGCTGGGGTCGCGGCGGGCCCCCCACGGCCGCCCCGCGGCGGGGCGCGGAGGTGCTGGTGGGCGCGGCCGGCGGGGAGAGCAGCGGTGAGTGCGGCGGCCCCCGCCTGCGGGCCGGGGTGCGCGGGGGACCGCAGGGGGCCGGGGTTAGGCCCCGGCGCTCATTTAACGCCGGTTCCGAGGGGTCGGAGGAGCCGATCGGGTGTCAGAGCCGGTTTTCTGGTGCTGTAGGGAGGGGGCACGTCGATCTACGTGGTTTTACCGACTCCTGGTAAAAACGCCTCAGCTCCCGGCCCTTCCCTGGCCCCCGGCTCTGGCAGCCCTTGCCGTCCCTCGGACGGGCCCTGAAACACTCGAGCCGTCCCTGCAGCGCTGCCCGGACATCTGGTGCCGGGGGTGCCGGGGCCACCGAGCCTTCCCTTGCTCTGACGCCCTCGTATACGGCCCGAAAGGTGAGCGGGTGCCTCGCCGAGTCCATCGCGGGCAGGGTGCTTATAGGAGTTGTGCCTTAATGCTTTTCTGAAGAACACAGCTGCCAAATAAATAGCTAGATGACTTTTAAGTTGTGTATGCGGGAGGTCTCAATACAAGAAGTTCTGGTACCTTAGGTTTTTCTGGTATCAGTAATGTACGGTGCTAAAGGGAGGACGGGACCAGGGCACGTCTGTGCGTATTTATGCATGAGAGACACTAGGCAATTTGAGTTGTGGTTCAGATTGCCAGTGCAATTACTTTCTGGTAAGGGTAACTGTTGCAAGAGCTTACAGACAGTTCTTGGTAGTTTTGCTAGTTACATATACATGAATGTAGTTACCAGAATTGTGAATTTCCATTGTTTGCTGGTGCCCGCTGTTACCTGTGTCTTTGTTTCCTATCTGACACATCTCTCGTTTACTAACTGGCCACTGGCAGAGGGACAGAGACCTTCTAGCAGGGCAGGACCAAGCGTGACAGATGCGAGGTACATCTGTGCACCTACAGCAGCAGCAACAGCATCTTAAAATGTTAAGGCCTGGGAAGTGAGCAGAAGTCCAGCCAAGGAAACAGGAGAGATGTTTTTTCTCTCCAAAGCATACAGAAACCATTGGATAATAATTTAGAAAACACAAGTGCAAGGGAGAAGTAAGTAGATGTTGTGGTCTTACTTTTCTGCTTGGACTTAGGAACTTTGAGTGAAGTCCTTTCCACTGATGAGCTTATTAACTTTAAATTAAATGGAGCTGCAATTTCAAAACTGTTCTGGAACACAAACCGAGAGTGACCAGTTTGTGCTATTCTCATGCAAACAACAATCCCAAGGGGATGGTTTTCTTCATTACTTGAACACATTACAACTGTACAATAAAAACTGAAATAAGTAACATTCGAAACAGAAACCTAAGATGGATCATTCGGGTTTGGGTTTTTTTTCTATTCCTGCAGTAATTCTAAGGCATACATTCTTAGATGTCATGTTCATTTTTTAAATTTCTGCTTACTTATATTATTCACAGTGCTACTGAATTTTACAGTTGTCCTGCATAACTGGGTTTTGTAGACATGGTCTCCTACCTCCACTTTTAAAATAACTAATTGTTTTAGAATATACTTTATATACATTTTCAGGAAAGAGAAGATGCAGCATATGCAGATATTGTTCCCAGTTGAATTATTGTGTCAGAGAATTAAAGGAAGTATAACTGAAATTGTCTCCTATTACTAAGGTATTGCTGAAATCCTAATGAACCGACCGCACGCGAGAAATTCATTGGGAAAAGTATTTGTAAATGAAGTGAGTATGGGCCTGGCCTGTAAACGTGTTTGGAATCATGATCAATAACTAAATGCAATAAGCATAGTTGTGGGAAATCTGAAACAAAAACTTAATCTCTTGCTGAAGGTCAGTGGGAGACTGCACTGGGGCAAGGCAGGTTAGCCTGAAGAAAAAGAGATCGTGATATGTCTGTACTGCAGTTACTTCAGCTGTGGACTGGACAGAGATACTGGAATTATTTGAGTTAGTTAACTTGGATGCAAGTTACTGTCCTTGCTTGCATAATTACAACAAAAACATACTCATTGTCAGACCTTAGCAGATGATCTGTTCAAGGTTGACACGTTCTAGAGAAAGTCTGGCTCATGCCTGGACAAGAAGGGGAGTTTAAGCTACAGCAAAGGTTCATCTCTGAATGGAAGAAAAAAAAAGAGATGGGGAAATGTGTCATTCTGAGGCTCTCACGGAAAGATCCTGCTGGCTCCACATATATGATTTCCAGGAAATTCCTGGCACCTGCAGGGAAAAAAAAAAAAAACAACTTTTGTCATAGATTAGGAGCTTGCTATAATTTAGGCATATACATCCATATGCTTTTAAGTTTTTCTTCTCTTGTTTGTACTCCCTCCCTCATAGCTGTTCAGCGCTCTGGAACAACTCCGCTCTGATGAGAAGGTTCGCGTGGTGGTGTTCAAGAGTGAAGTGAAAGGTGTATTTTGTGCTGGTAAGTAACAAAGGCTCTGCAAACCTGTTAAAAAATTTGATGGCTCTTAAGGCTGTGTGCTAATCAGATTGTGCAGAAAAGCCATTGGAAATGCATGCTAAAAGAAAAATGGGCTGGCTTTTGTGTAGCAAATAACAAACACGTTCTCTCTTTCACCTGTCTGCCTACCGGCTTCAGCGATGAAGACGTGTGATGGAGTGAGCCGCACAGGCTGCGTGGTGCTACTATTTGTTTTCCATTTATAACCATCTTAAAGCACAGGTGCCTCTGGTATTGGAGTCCTTGGTTTCCAGTTTTATGGATTATTGCCCTTGCATACAGGGATTGGTGCTCATCTGGGAAATCTGTTGGAAGGGCCCAGAGGAGCACCCTAGCCACTGCTGCAGCCCAGATGTCCACACTCCAACTTCACTGACTTTACTTAACCAGAACACCGTATTTCAAGACTTCTGAAATGGTGTGCCCTCTGAGAGGGACAGGAGGGAACACAGTTCAGATGTCTTTTCCCTTCTCCTGGATTCTAACCTTTTTCTCCTCTATTTAGGTGCAGATTTAAAGGAACGTGCAAAGATGGATGATGCAGAAGTTGGACACTTTGTTAAAAGGCTGAGAAATCTCATGGATGAAATAGGTAAATTATTATCTCAGTTGGGAAATATGTCCTAGACTGCCTGTACTGAGACATTTAGAAATGCTGCAGGAGGGGAAAGGCCCCAACAGTTTATCCGTTTAGGAGTTGCTTCCCAAATGGCTCCAGTTTATGCCTGAAACAAAGATCTGATTAGAATTAAATACCAACTATCCTGCTGCCACTCCAAGGACAAGATGCATTTCAGTACTGCCTTTTCTATGATGAAGAGCAGCACACACACATACATATAATAAGTACCTGATATAACAAATTATTCTAGATACAGTTCTATGTAATCCTTGGGAGACAGTGCTTGACAAATGAGCTATGTTGGTTGTCCCCCCTTCAATACATGCTGAGAAGCACTCATGATATGGCAATAACCTAAGAATGTGGATTTGGATCTCTGAATGGATTTTCTAAACAGATTTGTTGAATGCCAGGGGGTTTGTACCTACAACTTCCCCTCCCCCCTACCCCCCCCCTTTTTTTTTTTGCGAAAGGAATATGGACTTACACAATTGATTTTCTTCCCCTATTTATGAATGATTCTGTTCTCACTAGAGAAGAATACCAAAGTGAAATCTGACTAAAATAGCAGTCAGAATTGCAACAATTAAAAAACAAACAACGATGTAGAGAGAATGACCCTGTCTCACAAACCACAAAAGCAGTCGGGGTAGTTACACACAGAACTAGCACATGTCTGAAGTCTGCTTCCAGCTCCCCGACTGTTTAAAAAGGTATCTTATCAAGCAGCTAATCTCCAGGTACCACAGGTTCCTCAACTATGAGGTGACAACAGTGTTTACCAAGTTCAGGAGCCTTGGCTAACAAAAGCACCAGAAAAGCTAATCCTTGTAACAGTGACTAGGGATGGTGTCTTTGACTGTTTAACTGCAACAGCTGGATATTCACATTATAAATTTTCAAGGAGACAATTCATCCTGTTTTGTGTTGCAGTACTTTGTATTTACATGCTTCTTTGCATGTACGAATAAAGTTTTGCATTCTTCTTACAATGAAGGGAGAAGTGCAAAAAGACAGTTTCTGCTGTTTAGAGACAGAAAGTTTGTGGCAGAAGAAAATGAATTCCTTGGCAATTTTGAGTTTGAGAACTACTAAAAGCTTTACAATTTAAGCATTTATATTCCAGAAGTGAGTGGAGCAGAACTTCTGGAACAAAACTGTATAATCCGTGTTGTCTTCTCTAGCTGCCCTGCCTGTACCCACAATTGCTGCAATAGATGGCTACGCATTGGGTGGTGGACTAGAACTGGCATTAGCTTGTGACCTTCGAGTAGCAGGTTTGTGTGTTGCTTAATATAGGATTCTTCTTGTAATGGGTGACTATATTTTAAAGAGAACTTACATGCATGACAGCTGGCTGTTAATGCAATCCAGTAGACTGAGAGAGGAACTTACACAGTTCAAGAAATGAGTAGGCATTTGTCCAGAAAACATGACACTTAGTTACTATTGGGAAAGCAGTTTCCTTGCTTAAAAAGTAAAGCCTATTTTTAGACAAGATTAGGATTCCTTCAGAAAACTATTTGTTGGTAGAATTAAATAGTTATTATCATGTAATACTGGATCAGCACTCTGGCTAGATCTAACCTTCCCTGCTTACATCAGTTTGGACTGGAAGACTTCCTTCTTCTGTTTCTGTTCTTCTATCCATTACATTTCATCTAGTATGGACCCAAGGTTCATTTTTCTAGATAAAATTACTACATTAGGGGTAAGCAGCCATATTACACATCCCTCATCTGACTTGAGATGGACACTGATTAAGCACTATAGTATTCAGACTTTCTAGCTACCTGGAGAAATGGAGTTCCAGTTCAGTATTGATAGTTTGTAGTTTTATTAATCAGTTCAGAATGGAAAATTTGTAGTTATACAGATCAAAAAGTAACTAAACCCTATATTTATTTAATAGCTTCGTCAGCTAAAATGGGCCTTATTGAGACCACAAGAGGGCTTCTTCCTGGAGCAGGTAACCTCCATTAAATCTTCAGTCTCTTATTTTCTCAGCTCTATAGTAAATATTTTGTCATTAGAACACTTGAAGTGTTTTGAATGTAAATTAGAAGTAGCATCCTACAGTGACCCAAGAGATCTGTGAATCAAGAGTTCCATGCCAGGCCCTGTCTCGGACTTGCTATGAATTTAGGAAAGTCCCTTTACACTTTTTCCTGTTTATCAAAATAGTCAAAAGGATGCTGAAGCGTTTCAGATGCCTTGCAAAATGTTGACATATTCAGCTAGTTATTAAAGAAACACATCATCCCTTTATTTTTCAAACCTCCTTGTTATGTAAGGAAACAAAATACTACTTTTTGGGGGGTATTTCTCAGAAATGGAAAATGCTGGTTTTGCTGTTGTCATAAGGTGGAACACAGCGCCTGCCCAGATGTGTTGGAATAGGTCTCGCAAAGGAACTCATTTTCACTGGTAGACAGATTGATGGACAACAAGCCTTCTCAATGGGATTAGTAAATCACACAGTGCCACAAAACAATGAGGGAGATGCAGCTTACCAGAGAGCATTAACTTTGGCTAAAGAAATCCTTCCTCAGGTAAGTGTATTATTCATGTGGTCACTGTAAAGAAGGCATTTCTGCTTCCTTTAAGAGAGAGCAAACAAACAATTTAAATTCCTTTCTATATTAAAGTCTTGGTTTCTGATGTTTAAGTCTTAACTCTGTCCTTTTTTGCAAATGCAGTTTCTGTAGAAACAAGTGTTAACATTGAGCTGCTTAACCCATAAGACAGTTTTACCTCCCAGTGGTTATGCAGACCTGCAGGACACATTGAAACCTTGCACCGTGTACATCTATTAACTGTAGATAATGCTAATTTGTTTTTTGAAAATACTAACTTACTGCAAATTTCTATAGACTAAAAGGTCATTTGGAGCTAGGATAATGATGTAACAACTACACTATTATGAACTGATGTGGCTTTAATTATATTTTAATGTTTCTTGTGGTTTGGTTTTGTTGTGTTTTGTTGGTTTTTTTTTTTAATAAAGGCTCCATTTGCTGTGAAAATGGGAAAACTGGCAATAAACAGAGGAATGGAGGTAATTATTTTTATTTTAAATACTGATGTAAATGAAGCAGACAGGCAACTCTTACAAATTACTACAGTAAAAATGTTTAGAACAGATGAGTTATAATCCTTGTTTAGACAAGGCATTTAAAACCATTTCAGGAGTTTTAAAGATTTTGTTTAAGAACAAAATTAATACAGCAGGATTTTTTTTCTACAGATGCTAACACCATAGTTCTAATACAGGAGTGAAGGTCACTCACTATGTATGAGCATTTATCGATTTGAGGGCTACGAAGTAGTTTTGAGGGCTATACTTCAGACAAATCTCATTCCTTCCCTCTTATCCCCAGGTCGATATTGCATCAGGGATGGCTATTGAGGGGATGTGTTATGCCCAGGTAGGTTACCTTCAGAATACATTCCTGAAAGGAACAACTGTAGATTTTCTAAAGCTAGGTATTCACAGCATCCTCTTGTATTTTCCTCTCTATAAGGGAACACTTAACAGCTAAATCTAAAGCTTTGAGAACATACTTGAGTGCAGTTCCAGATACCTATTTCAGAATGTTAATTGTTGTGTCATGCATAGCTGCCTCTCTCAGCCTGCATGAGACCAAAGTCCTTCCTTAAATACCCTTCTGTCCAAAGTAATTGTATATTCTTAGTTTCAACAATGTTAATTATAGGATGAGGTTTACAAATGGTTTTAGTTTTAGCAAATTAAAAAACAGGTTTCTCCTGTAGTCATTCTTTCTGACAAGTTTTGAGAGCATGTACCTTTCTCAGCTAACGGTACAATGTAACTGTTGTGCCTCTCTGTATTTTAAGATGGTAAAGTATTAAATTTATGGAAAACTGTTTTCTTATGTAGTTCTATGGTCTTTGTCTTAGATGCTTTGCTTGTGATTTACACTACAACCCAGTCTCTCTTATTTTCCTAATTGCAAAATGTGGAAGGCGGGACTTAATGTATCATTGAAAGAAAAGCAATCTTGGTCTTAGACCACTACTGCCAAATTAGTCAGTACTTAAAAACTCATCAGACTTGTCAATGAAAAACATACCATTTTCTTTTTTTAAAACGTAGAATATTCCCACAAGAGACCGTCAGGAAGGGATGGCTGCCTTCAGGGAAAAACGACCACCTCAGTTTATCGGCAAATAATGCTTCCTAGCTTCTCCTTGATTTTTTGAAGGTAAAGGAGGACTGAAGAGGACCCACTGATTTTGGGGGATTATTTTTATGACTGCATTCTGTGTACTTAGCTCCTTGCCTTGGACTACATTTCTGAATACTCCACTGGATCATTTTGCTGTAAGAATTCCCAAATAAAGATTTAACTTTTTACAGCTGATCTTTTAAAAGTGCATACATCTTGAGTCAGCTGTTATGGCTCTCAGATGTCAAGTAAGGAGTACGGAGAAGCTTTGGCTCACTGTAAGCAAATTAAAAAAAAACCAAAACCACAACAAAAAAAAACCAGAAAACATGCTACATCTAAACATCGATGGGAAAAAGTAAAAAAATCACTCTGAAGAGGAAGTCAACTTACAAAGAAAGAAAACTTTCCTAAGCTTGCTTCCCATTATCAGTAGTCTTCCAGCTAATCAGACAGAACAAGGAGTATTAACACACAGCAATGGCATTTCACCCCAGATCTGTTCTGAATAGTGCAAAAAACAGAGCTACCACTCCAGCCAAGTGAACTTAGTCTCTTTGGTATCAGCGCCTGAGAAAAGGCAAGGCCTGTATGTCCATGTATGTATGAC
The DNA here is from genome assembly GCF_947461875.1 of Haliaeetus albicilla. Classification (NCBI taxonomy): domain Eukaryota; kingdom Metazoa; phylum Chordata; class Aves; order Accipitriformes; family Accipitridae; genus Haliaeetus; species Haliaeetus albicilla. The sequence continues at coordinate 7,105,356 of NC_091490.1, forward strand.
CACCATATCAGTCTATGCCAGACATCTCTGGCACGTCACCTCTCTCTCATCACCTATTTTCCTCTGTTGCCTGACTGGAAGTTGAAGTTATTTTCTCCGTCTGCTTAGAGGTTCTCCAGCACTGAGACATGCCACACAATTTAGCTCTATGGCTTCTTACTTCCCTAGGTGGGGGCTTTCAAGCAAAAGTGAATTAGTATAGTTAGAGAAACATACTTTTAGTAAATAATTTATAGGTTATCAAAATATACTTACAAAATGTGGCTTATCACATTGGAACTGGGCGTCACTTCATGCTAAGATAGTCTCAAAGCAAACCACAATTTCACTTGTGCCAAAAGCTAACCGAACAATTCTGTGCGTGAGGTAACCTTACCAGATTATACATGTACAAGTTTCCTATGCAAAGATCTGCAAAGGTAAAGCAGAGCCAGGATCTTCAGCCTTCACAAAAAAGATGACAAATGCCACAGGTGAAATAGAAGAGTTGAAAAGTTGCTTCCAGAATTATTCTACCCTGGCAGGAACTCCTGAAGCTCCACAGGAATGTGAAGAGACCTTTCTGTAATTGGGACATGCAAGTAAAGTTAGTGGATTTATACCTTGTAGGCATTCATACTTTTCAGCTTAAAAGAATTCTGCTCACTGTTTGTTTGCCTGAAGCATGTAGGAACAAAACAAGAAAGGTACGGAAAATCATTTACAATCTCTGTGCTTGCTGGTTGCAGAACTTTATGAAGTGACGTCTTCACCATCTGGACTGATGCCAGTATCACATACATTTTGTGCTGCATGTAGTAGTAGATTCTTTTTTCCCCCCACGGTTTTAGTTAAGATGCTTCAGCAAGTTTTCCTGTTATTAGGAAAAACCAGTACTGTAAGGAGAGTTGTCGTCTTTATTTTAAAATCTTGTAGCAATTGATTTATATTCATTCTATTAACACCAATTTTGACAAGTTTTGCGTTCCATTTCATGTAATGGAAATTTCATAGCAGAAGTCCCATAGCAGACATCTCAGAAGGGTGGGGAGTAAAGGCTTGGAGTCCATTTTTCATTTTTTAAACCACCTTCATAATTCAAAGCTACAACCAATTTAATTTCTTTCTGAGTCAAGAAAACTATATATAACCAGATGCACACATGAAAACGATGCTAGCCGAATTATACCTTTGTACAAAAAGCAATTACACAACATTGATTAAATTACTGGATCAGTACCTTTTGAAGTTGCTGAAATACACAATAATTAGATTATTGAAGATTAGAGGTCATGTTTTTATTTGAAGGATGGGAGTTGGGAGAGGGAAATAGTTAAAAATAGTAAAATATGGTCATCATGAAGAAGCCATCCCTGCTAGTAAGCTACCAAATGTAAGTTTTCTTTTTAAACTCAATTACCAATATATTTACAGAATAGTCTCTGAATATCAATCAGTTGCCATGGAAATATGGAGACTAACCAGATAAAAACAATACCTGAAATTAAACTGAATTTGAATGGACATGCAATTTGCTTCCAGGCATCTGTATGCTGCGCAATATGTTTCATTCAACACATCATTTGAAACCCATAGGTAACCAAGAAAGAAATAAGTTGTTACAATTAGCATCTTTTATGTAAAATTTCACACTCCACAAAACAATGCAATGGACACAGGGCTCACATAGAACATTGGGTGATATTTTGCACTGTGATGACTTGGAAATATAATTCACTGCACAATACTGACAGAATATTTACAGAAAAGAACAGACCAATCATTAGTCTCTTATAAATAAGGTGACCAAATATCCTGGGCCTCCTACCAAAGTCATGCAATCCCCTTCATGAAGACAAGTCAGTATTTTGCTCTAATGAGCCTTCTCCTTTCCCTATCAGTATTCTAAAAACAAAAGAAAGCTATCACACACAACCAAAAGTAGTCAAACAACAACAAAACCCCCTTCTTGTTATCAAGTTTAAAATCTCAAGCTTAGTTCATCCTTTTAGTACTGTGTCTCATTTTAATCCTGTTTCTATTGCTTTACTTGAGCATGTCTCCCATTTCCCTGATGCAATGCTGATCCCCACCTTACTAAGAGTAGGGAGGACTCAGGAGAGCTGAACCTCAAAAAGGCATTGTTCTAGCAGCAAGGAAAACAGAAGAACACAGCTTGCAGGCAAAAGGAAAAGGAAGTTAAAGACCCCATTTTAGTTTAGAAGGGTTATGAGGCAATGGACATTTTGGTCACCTTAGTTACAAGTCTCATTGTAACCTGCATGCACTTTTGTTTTAATTGGTAAAAGTGTTGAATCTCACAACCACACACAGTTCTATTCAAACACCAAACTGGTAAACAGTGTTGTGAACAGCAATCATAGGGATGAAATAACTTTCTCTCCCAGAAGTCACAAAACAAGATATTCCTAGAAGTCTTTTTTCAGATGTGCATATTGATCTGTACAAGTCCCATCTCTTTGTAGCCAGTAGTAATCCTACAGGTATGACCAGCTCAAGCAGTGACCCTTTACAGGTTGCATATGAGGTTGCCATTAAAGTTGACATTCACCAAAGGTTACCGTACATGGTTCTGGGTACCACAATTATCGGCAAATCACTTTAATGGTGACCACTATATTACAAGTTACTCCAACTACACACACATCAGAAAGGATTATTACAGAGACAATACTTTACATTCCTATACCTGCAGCTTTCAGTTTGGTTTATTTTGTTGCTGTTTTCTACATGGTGGTGGTCTCCCATGACGCATAATGTGTTTTTCCAAACTATCTAGGATGGCAATAGCAATCCTTTGGACATGTGGATCAGTCTGGACGTTTTCCTTGATGTTGTATAAATGCTGTAAACCACCTTCTTCAATTAACATGCTGCAGTATCTGGCAGCTGTAGTAAGATTAAAAAAAGGAAATTAAAAAAAACATTACCTAGGGTAAGTGTAGCAGGTACTGTAGACACTGATTCAAATCCACTTTTGTCTCCTAGACCAGGCAGCATTTAGGACACTCCCTAAAGTGTCTACACAAGTGCATTTGTACTTTAACAAGTGACAACAGAACAACAGAGTTGTTTGGACAGGACTCCCATTGTAATCAGGTCTGTTTCCATGTCTGTCTGAGTTGACTGGAAAGTGCCTTGTAATATTCATAGTATTCTCTGTCTCCCCCTGCCTCTTCTACAGGCATTTTAAGTGCACATACATAAATTTTAAGAAATGGGAATCAGAAGTACTGTAGGATCTATGAGTATCCAGGTAAAAGTATCACCTTTACCAAAAAAACTCAGTACGGAACAGTTATCAAAAAATGGTATCAGATATACCACATCATTTGTATACTCTTGTAGAGTGAATAGGAACTAGTTCCTTTGAAAACAGTTTACCAAATACATTGATGGTGGCCTTTAACTAGTTGTAAGTTGCTATGAATGCCTTTTGAGGGATAAAATTACACTTTTCTTCCCACTTTCATTAGTGATTTTAAGAAGTTGAAAGCGCAGCTACATCAGCTCCAGTGTTATTAAGTGTAGGGACCAGCTATAAAAAAAGCCATATATTTAATGTAACATGCAAGCTTCAGAAGGTGTTACAAAAAGGTCAGGATGACTGTAATGCAATCCACAGAGCATTACCTCAGATGTGCCCAATTTCACCATTCATCTCGGTGAAGCAACAACAGAGTTTAAATGCTGACAGAAGCATTTCACTGGGGATCCCATTTACTGCAGTGCTACTAATATTTTAGTTAAGTTAGCTCATTGAGGTGGATATGATAGAGAGAAACAGCAAAAGGAGAAAAAAAATAAACAAGAAAAATAAATCTCACTAATCCTAGATTATTTTTCACCCTCATCTAAAAGAGGAGGTCAAAATAAAACACATCTCTTCTCAAGGACAAAAAGCTCTCTTGTTGCCAAGCGCCAAAAGCTGAAGGTTTTCCCCCCAAATAAATCTTCATGTTACAGAATTAAGCACATTTTCCCTCCAGGTAGGTTATTACATTTCCTACCAAATGTTTGGTTTCTCTGCAACTTTGTCCAGAAGCTTCTGGCACCAACTACTATCAGACCTAAACTTCAGGAATACTGTCTTGATCTCGAATCAGGAGTATGCCATCCAAGTATTTCCAGCCTCTCCATTCTACAGAGCAGTTACTCACTGTCAGTACAAACCTCTGTGGCATGTTGAAAGCTCAGAGGTTAGGGCAGAACAAAATAAACACTAAAAATAAATAGAACAAACAGGACCATACTAAGTTAGCAGGGCTGAGGCACAAAGAGAAATTACAGGGTCTTAATCAAAAAGTGTTATCCGGAGTCTGACCAGTAAAACAACTTTGTCAGAACAGTCCTACTTCAACATGGGAAAAGTCCTCACAGATGTCTGGCTAGCGTACCCTGGGAACAGTGTCTCATTACATTTACGAGCTCTATAAAGAGCAAGATAACAGTACTTTATGTGCAATTATATATTATGCCATGTTATTGTTTGGTCCTGAATAGATGTCTTTTCACTGTAGAAAAAGTAATTTATGGGACAGGGATAAACAAGCATAGATATACTGCTGTCAAGAAGATCAAAAAACTGGCACAGAAAATACTTTTAATACTTTAGAGGAAAGCTGCTTTGTATCTTGTAGAAGTTGATGACAATACACACATTCACATCATACAAACTTATGTCAAAAAAAACCCCAAACATTAAAAGCCAGGAAGGTTTGTCCACTCTACATTTAGTTATACTGAGGGGATTTATTTCCTTTCCCGACACTTGTGCGTTTCATCACATGCTTGCAAATCATTTTACAAACAAGACATTGGTGTTCTCCTTTTGCAGATGGGAAAGACAGATTAAGAAACTGACCTCTGTGTCACAGCAAGTTATTGCAAAAAGGCGATTAGAGATGAGGATTACCTAAAACTTCTGTTCTGATAGTAAGAGATAGCTACCTGCTACAGTAACTGTTCTTAATTTAAAAGAAATTTGTTGTCCATTATTAAGATTATATTTCTGAATAAAAACACCTGTGCAAGCCAAAAATGTAGTTAATCTTAACACACGTCCACATTTTGGAATTAATACTATGCATTTAACAGTAAAATTCCAGTAACTAAAAATGATATAAAGAACTTTTATTACTCTCTTCCCCTGCCCCATTTAGTCAAAGCCTAAATGTAGTTTCTCCAGAGGATTAGGAATTAATACCCTTGGTTTCTCATTTTTCCCAGTTCATACTAGTGAATAATATGCTAAGAAATAAGAATTTTAAGGGTAATATTATCTTAATACATACGATTTTTGCTGCAGACATGCTGCATGGCCCACACTGCCCATAACTGGACACCAGGTGTCATGAAACAGCCAAGTAGTGGAAAAAACGGATTGAAAGACCTATAAAAAAAGAACAGCAACTTGCTTAACTACTAGATATTATTCCTTCAGAGGTCACATGTTGTTTACTCATTCAGCTACAGGTTTAACTAGAAGAGACACTTGATATTAAAAGGCTTACCTGCTGCACCTAAAACTAGTTTAAGACAATTACTAGCAAAAATCATATATAGTGGATATGTGGTGTGCTTTTACCATAGCATTTGGATGCCTCCTGCTCCTTAAAAACACGAGTAAAAACAGTGGAAATTATAAGGATTAGATGGACAGTAATTATCTAATTGTACTTTTTGGCCTCAAGCTTCTTTATCTAGGACAAACAGTGCTAACCTAGTGCTAGCCAATATAACCTTACTGGTTAATCTTTGTGTCCAAGTCTTTTAGGCATGCAGCTGAATATCTTTAATAGAAAAGCAGCAGAACAACATTACATTTTTCTTTCACAGGAGTCCCTAATCTTCTTTGGTCACAAAGGGAAAATTAATACGCTGCGTATTTTAAGCCGATAGGTGTTTTTCCACTGGACAAAACCATGCCTGGCTAGCAGCTAACTCTGCTTTGGGAACAAGTTTTAAATCTAGTTCAGTTTATTCTCCAAACTCTAAATCAAGACAATAGTTACCTGTAAGCTACCATCTCACATTCTGGGGTTGGCCAATTCAAGATGGCAGAATGCTGCAAAATACAGAACCAAGAACACTCATTGTTAAATACAAACATTGAAAAAAATATAAAAGAGTATGATAAAATTCACCATCATTTCTGTACCAGCTGTTCAAGGAGAGATGTCCTCTGGCTGCGACTTAACGTCCAGGCCTGCTCTCCTCGAGATATCAAATGAGCAATAATCCCTGCTGCAAAGTAGCTAACTTCCACCTCCACACTGTGCAATAATTTACTGATGTGGTCTATAAAGTCCTTCCACATTAACTCAGAATGGAGTTCTTTAACTTCAGCTATGTTATTCTGGAGGGGGAAAAAAAAAGAAAAGGGAAAATATCAACCGAAAGAATAAGATATGAGGGAGATAAACACATAAACTTGAACTACATTGTGTAAGTAACCACATATAAACACCAGGATGAGATCTTCATACATCCAAGTGACCACCAGATGCCAAAATACTACTTTTGCTTTTGAAAACTCTTCCAGTCTTATGCAGGAATTTGCCTCAAAACAAAGAGGTTTTCTCATAAGTAATTTTAGGCCATTAGCATGTAGCTCACACGAAATTAAAGCCTAGTTTTAACATTCTCAAACACAATTTCAGTAAACTTCAGCAGTGCACAATTCTGAATTCCATTGATTTTCAACCTACTTTTTGCATTTGGACTCATCTGAAGCCTCACTCACTGTCCTTTCTTAAAAGCTCTTTTTGTTTACTGTAACCATCAATTTCAATATAACTAATGCTTTTGGAGAATTGGTAAAACAGTCCAAAAAAATGTCAGTTGCAAATAATGCATACTACAAAGATTAAAGAACAACATAAAAATATTAGGCAAGTTTTCAGATTAACATGGGGTAAAAAAAAATTAAAAATTAAATTTTAAAAGTACATATTTCAGACTTTTTTGTTTCTTTTTCATCTCACCAGAAGTCCAAGAACTTTCTGTTGGATGGATGATTCAGATGGAAAAGACTGTGGAAAAAAGAAACAAACTATAGGTAACCACTTATGCTTATTACTGAAACAATGTTAATTATAAACCTATGTTGATAATCCACCACCAAAACTGTACTCCTCACCTCTAAGACTCTCATGAAAAGTTCTAGCCCTTGATTTTCAATGAAGTGCCGACATGTTGTTGGAGATTCATCAGTGAGGTTCCAAAGTGCACTCAATGTGAACTTGAGGGTAGTATCTACAAGGTTCTGATTTGTTTTCTGTTTAACTATTTGTAGAAGTTGCTGGGAAAAAAACAATTAAAAAATCCCAGTTATGATTGCATATCAAAAAAACGTATTAGCTCCTCTGCTGCTTTCTGCACCAACTGGGGTAATGCATGGCTATCATTTATATGCAGAGTAAAGATCTACATGTTTAGGGTCAAACTATACAAAATAAAACAGCTATTAAACTTTTTACCTCCCCTTTGAACATGGTTGCCTGCTAGAGGAATTCCTTTGTTTTCACCATAATTACACATGCAGTAGTACTACTACAGGTGGCACAAAGCCATCCACAGAGCTCTGGACCCCACATGAACATTGACAGCACTAACCATTTACTTCAAATACTCTCTTTTTAAGCATCTTTCATCTAAAACAATGGATTTCAAATCAAGAGATGTCTTTCTATGATACTTTGTATTAATTGTGTCAAGTTTTTCCACTTCGGCTTCTTTTCATCTATGCTAATATGTCTCACTGCCACTGTCTCTGATATTATCTCTAATAAATTCTCTAGGCTTTTCTCTTCTAAAGAGCTTTCAAATGAATACAGGGTAATGTCTTTGTAGAATTCTATCTCCTTATGTTTATTTTGTATCTTTAGAATACTGTTAACATGATTAGCTGGAGAGGATGGTATTTTTGACTGCCAGGGAAGTATCTGACTTACCCTAACAATGAAGAGTTCTGCTCCAAGTTGAGCTGTTTGCTCTGTTGAAAGCTGTAAACAAACAAAACTGTATCAACAATTTTTTAGACTTCAGAAATATTATCCTATCATCTCAAAGGTAAATTTCATACCTTTGCAGCAAGAATGGAAATTATGGCTACAGCCATCCTTTGCATGTTTTGATCTTCATGATTACACAGCCACTGCATAACAAGTTTGGCTGCTTCAAACCTGGAAGTTAAAAATAAATTTAATTTTCAGAAGTCTCATAAATCTTAGTAAAAGAAAGATGTACACAGACAACACATCAGATAGAAACGCATGCAAGACAAAAGTAACTGGAAGAAGTATGCCTCATACCAAAAAAAAGTAGAAATGCACAGTGAAATTACAGGTATTGCATGAGCCTCAGTCAGCTTTGAGTTGTTTGCTTAGGGTCTCTTACTTCTAATTATATATCTAAGTGCACAGGAATTGCTTCCAAAGAAGGAAGAAAAATTTGGCACAATCTTCTGAAACATCAGACCAACGCAATCCAAAGCATTTGGGCAAAACATTTAAGTAAAAAAATCTCTGCAAAAAGCAATCCCATAGTTTCTGAGAGAAATCCTGACTTCTGTTACGTGTAATTAGCGATAACCCATCCAGGTGAAGTAAAAAATACCTGTATACCAAAGGATTTTTTTCAGACCTACATTCAATTGTGAATTACAGGCCCAAAATAATTATAGGGCAGACAAATTCAGCACACTTGATTGATTTAAACTGAGCAAAACTGAGACCAGAAACAAACCTTCTGAAGGAACAGACAACAAAGTATTCTGCAATGCTACAACTCATTTTAACTGACTTATAAAACTTGCCTGTTAAATGGAACATCCTGAAGGATTCTGTCACTGCATAGTGAAAGAAGACAATTCTTTTGCAGCTATGAGAATGAAAAAGAATTACTTCATCAGAGACATACATGTTTCAAAATACTTTCTTACTATGAATTATTAAACATATTTCCATGAGGTCATGAGATGTGGAGAAACCTTTTGTAAGACCCACAAGACAGGGAATCCTACAGAAAATAAAGGAATTTTGTCTTTTACCTGTTGATGATTTGGGAAGTGTTCCATGGCCTTCAGGAGCAAGTGAGTGACATCAGCCAGAAGTCGCACAGGCATGCCTGCTGCTAAATCTTGCTTGGTTAGGTTAAAGACACACGCGCTTGCTGCTAACTGCACGGGCAAGTTCAGGGGGTGATTTCTCATTCCAATAACCACAAGCTGCAATGCAAGAGTTTTGCCCACATTAGTTACTTAAACATTTGCGCACATACCCCAAGAGCAATCCACTGTTGCTTGAGGCCACAACAATGACTCACAGCACCCAATTTCTGCCTCCCTTCTACTTAAGTGAAAAATCCATCTGGTGTGATTTTAATTCTCAGGAGGAACATTTTCTTCTGCTCAGTGATTCAAAGCTGACAACTTCCATTTTTCCAAGTCCTTTTGCACTGGTTGCAGCAGCCTCTCAAAGGAGAAGCTGTATGGAATCCAAGAGATTCTTAGAAAGATCCAGGGTTTGCTTTACAGACTGGGATAAAAATCACCACACTCTTTCAGAGATGAATGAGGTAGGACAGAGTTTCTGCAGTTTAATGGTAATGATGTAGTGGCTTCTTGTTTGGTGACTAGCCATTTCAGATCACATCCTAAGCTACTAGGTCAGGATATATTTTTCACAGCTTCTTCCTGAATTATGTTTTTGGCTACGCATGTTGATTGTGATCTCACCTAAGAAAATATTTTTCTTGTTGCCTATTGATTGCCAAAGTCTTTTTGATGTTGAAGCCAACAAAATCAAGATCACTTGTTCAGCATCAAAGAGGACAGGAAAAACAAAAAACATCTGTGCTACTGATGCCTCTTTTTATGATCACAGTAAAAATTAAACCATGTCTGCCATTCTAGACATGGAAAGCCAACGCCTGGAATGGATTTCTAAGGAAGTTTCTAGGATTCTCGAAGTTAGAGCCCAATATAGAACACTAATGATATTTATTCACTTGCTGTCATACTGGAAGGTGACAGTGGAGAGAAATATCACTGAATGCCTTCGTTATTACTACTGTTTGATAAGCATCAGCAGAAAGCACCGTTGTACCTGGGGAATAAGACTAGACAGACTTTTGATTTGACCCAGTACAGATATGTTCTAATGGCAGAATTTGACATCTGAAGAAAGCTTCATACCATATTCAAAATTACATGAAAGAATTAATGTAGATGCTACTAAATTTAGATAGATACTAAACATTAGTCCAGATCAATTTTACCTAATGTAAAATGCTACAGGGCATCTTCTACATCACTATTGTTTAAAGAGTTGTTAATTCTTATCCAACATTATGATTTTGATCTTAAAAACCACAACCAAAAAATGTACAAGCTTAGAAAATAATTTATACCAGGGTTTTGGGGATGGGCTCAGTTTAAGGAACAATGCATGACGATCATCAAAACTATATTATTTTACCTTTAAAATTTCAGGCTTTGTTTTTTCCATTACATGTGTCAGGCTGAATAAATGAAAAAGTGCTTCCCTCACAAAGAAGGCCCGTTCACTGTAACGCTTCAGTGCTTCAGAAATCTGAGTTTCATTTGCTTCTCCTGACACCTATGCACAGAGAAATAATCTTTAGTTCAAGATGTCATCATTTTACTTTAAAAATTTTGTTCTTAAAAAGTGCAAAGCTGCAGTTTCAAAGGTGGTGACATTTTCAGCCAAATCCTTCAGTAAGCAAATGGCTACTTTATCTGGCCATATTAATCCAGAATTACACAATCTTCAAACATTCCTCACAAAAAAGAATCCACATTATAAGCCAAAATTAGGTTTCAGCCATATCTTTAAGCAGAACTGTATGAAACCACTAAGTAAAAGTAGCACGTCATAACTAACAAAAGCTGCTTATGATGCACCAAATGCCTAAAAGTACTATTTGTAAATGAATGCTCTGGCAAATGCAGCTGATAAACTGATGAAGATGGTATTTTGGCTGTAATTTTTTGGCTCTGGGTTCTAGCTCTGGCAATAAAAAAAGACTTCCATTCTTTGTCTACATCAAGTTTCATATAAGCTGTATCTGTAGCAATAGCTTTCCAGCACCTTATTAAAGAACTAACTCATGCTCTCTGCAAAAGAAGTAATTCTTAAAACCAGACTTTAAACACATGTGAAAACTAAACAATGAGCTAACTTAGGCGAAGACTGCATTAGAAGCTACGAGCTGTTGACTAATACGAGCTTAAGTTCAGAATATTAAATCAGCAACTACCTGCAACTTTTTCCACTTTCCAATCTGCTATATTTTCTATCTCACTATATTTTATCTACTTTACAACTGTTAGTTGTGTAACTGTAGATGGTCTGTTCCTCAGTCTTACTATTTAATGAATCGTTGCTGCAATCATTGTTTTCTAAAATTCTTAGGGAAGCATGCAGAACTTGTTCTACTTAATGTGTCACATATGTTCATATATTGAAGTGTCACATTCTGTGCATCCTGTATTGTACAGAGCCAAATTTTTCGAAACTTGCTAGATCAGGAATATATTACAGCCTTGAGATAACTGATACCGTCTTGGATTTTGTTTTATATTCTCTATTGATTAGAACAGGGCAATTATATTTACTGACATGTTTTGCAGCCAATTATACGCTATATGAAGAACTTCCACTTGGCTTTATGTTCTCAACTATAATGTCTGCCTAGTGTTAAATCTTTCAAGAATTTTCTATAATCAAATTTCACAGAACTGCTGTAAAGACAGTAATATTTTACTTCTGCTGTCTCCATGAGTGCTGTCCTGTTTATTCTTTAGCAGTATCTAGACTAAGCAGCTGAATATTTCAGTATAGACACTAAAGAATTTGGGTTACACCAAAAAAAAAAGGGAGGGGGGGAATCGCTGCCTACAGTCTCTTCTTGACAACAATGCCTTAAAAAAAAAAAAAAAAGAAAGATAGAAATGCAAACTGCTTTTTGCTAACTACACTGCTACAAGTCCATCATGATTCTCACATTACTAGAACCTTCTTCCCTCCTGCCTTTTCACAGCACAGTCACTTGTATGAAGCAAGTATTCTAAAGAGCAAGGATTATATTGAATTATTTTACACCAAACATGAGGTATAATTTCCTGATGCCGTACATCATCACACCAAACAGGAACTTGCTTTCTCCAACAATGCATTTCAACATTCATACACATCATTATCAGCTGACGTGGCCATCAACAACTGTCAAAAGTTCCAGGGAAAAAAAAAATTATAAAATTGTGTAGCTGTGTTACCTCAATTGCTTGTAGCAACAGCATTCTGAATTTTAAAATTGAAGTGCAAAACTCAACTTGCACAGGAGACAGACTAAACTATGGACACATTATGCAAACTCTTCCTCATTCCCTCTGCAGTTTCCATTATCCTCATGGCAAGAAGATTATAAGACTCAGAGTCAAAGATGATATACCACTGACAGTGACAAGTCTAAAACATCTCTTTTTCTTCTTTAATTCTGACCCCTTCATAGCAGGGACAGGATAGGCTCATTCTCCAGTAAGTGCATGCATATTCTACAGAACAGGGCACAACATCTTGTTGCCTGGCACTAAAAGATAAATAAATGCACTTCAGCAAACATCATCTCATCCCAAGTGGCTAAGTAATTTAGGATTTGTTCAAGAAGAGGAAGTTTCTCATCCTAAGTAATTGCTTCTTACATGTTCATCACCAAAAGACCTTTCAAGGTGGGTAGAAATATTGTAACAGGAAATAGAAGTGGTGATGGAGTACAACAGCAGCTCAGTTACTAAGTTTTATTTTATCTTCTGTGTTAAATCATGAACTGCTCAAAGGTTATGCAAATTGTACCTCCACCTCTTACACATTGCTGCCTTATGCTAGATACTGTGCTGGAATCCAGAGAATATTATTCCAGTAAATCACTTCAGACTAGACAAAGTTCAGCTCTCTTAGATCTGATCTGTTAAATCAGGATCTAAGGCTCACTGAAAAGGCACAGAAAACAGATGCTTCTTACAATAGTATTATGTAAATTTAGCAGCTTCTGTGCCAGAATTAAGTAGGAATTTGACATAAAGTCAGTAATTACAATTAACAGTTAAAAAAATGAACCTACAGCCTCCTTCTGAAACACCCACATAACATCTGTTACAAATGATTAGTTCTATTTTTCCTGCACATTGTAATTTTTCAGTAAAATTAATTCCCCCACTTAACCTTTAGGTTTCCTTCTCCTGTTAGGAATTCTGAGTAGCCGGCGTCAGTAGCTAGCAGTCCTACAAACTGCATTGTGGGCCGTTGCTGAATAAACGCTTCTACAGCTTTATCCGTAACATGTTTTCTTCCAGAAATGTCCAAAGACACAAGGTTAGGCAAGATATCCTTCTGTTCCAGTAAACGAAGCGCTATGTCTGATGTGAACTGTTTGTCATCTGAAATATCAAGGTGATTCAGGTATTTTAGTTCTCTAATAACATCCAGAATCTGGGTTGTGGTCATTTTCAAGCATTTCAGGTGGTGCATGGTCAAAGACTTGAGTCGGTCTTTGCAGGTGAGGAGTGCTGTTATGTCAGTGACAGAGGTGTTCGATATATCCAGACTTTCTAATCTAGGAAGTGAAGCAACATCTGCCAAGTCCTCATTGTAGAACAGAACATTGGTAATACTCAATGCACGAAGCCCAGACAACTGACTGAAGCACCTCTCGTATGGGTCTTCCAGAGAAAGAGTTAGTGAGTTCAGCACAAGACATTGTAGATTTTGTTGGATCCATTTATTGCTGCCAAGTCCACTTATAATGTCTGTGATTGTTATATCTGCGTTCACCCCAGTAGCATCAAGTTCTACCAGCTTGTGATGGCAGAATGCTTTCCGGAAAGCCACAGCAGAGATTTTTGCTTTCCGGATACAAGCTCGTTTCAAACGCATCTGGTTGCCTCGGAAGATGCCCACAGTTCCATCATTCAGAAGCCCTGTTGGAAAACAGCATTAGTGTTTGGATCCAGTGTTATAGAACATTACTTTTAAGAACCCGAAGGGTACAAAGTGTTAAAAAAGAAAATTAATTGCAAAGTAGTTTGTCTTAGATCATTATGCCACTGATCCCAAAATTTTATATTTGAGATTCCACTTTTAAGATTACAATTTCACTTTTGGAAAATTCCAGGTTTAAGAATAGGAGAGAGAAATTAAGAGGTAGTATACACATTTTACCTGTTTGGTTCAGAACATGGAACATGCAATAAATAAAATGTGGCTATGCTTCAAAAACATTCAGACTGCCGCCTGCATTTTCTGGATTTTCTCACTGAACTGGTTAGAAATGTGCTAAAAACAGAATTTCAAAATTTCTGAAAGTTATTCTTCCCTGATCACAGTTCTCAACCTCAAGATAGTACCAGCAATCAATGACCAGTTCTCATCTTGCTTTAACTCAGTTGAACAATTTAGCATTTGACTGAATTAGTAAGTATGATCAATACACTAAACGACGCTTGTTAAGTTCTTCTATATATCCCTCATGAAGAAGGTAGGAGTGTTGCTCAGAAACAAGCCTAACGTGAGAAAGAAACCTAAAAGGCGATTCAAAGAGGAGAAAGAGGAGGACAAGGAAAGGGTGGGAAGAAGAGAAAGACAGCTACGAAAAAAGGAAATGCAACAATCTTGTTTGAGATTATTATCTTATTGCTCTGTAGCAAGATGACTGCATAAGTAGTCTTTTCTTGCAGCATACTGGCAACATCCTAATTGAAATAATACATTCAGTTCCCTGCACAGGATTATCCAAAATGCATTGAAAACACCAAGATTTCTTATTTGTATCTTACCAACAGAAGGATTACTGCTATATAGAAAGCCAAGCATGCATACAAAAGGAGTAGGAAGAACATGTCCTTCTAGTTTCACTCTAGAAGGTTATAAATGTCAACACTCCTGTTTTTTATCTCCTATCTTCAATTATACTGAACAGAAAAGAAACTGAAAATAGAATATATTTGAATAAAAACATCATTGCCACTTCAGTTTGGATTTAAGTCAAAAGCTAGTAATTGCCTCTGTGATAAAGTCAAATCAATATTAAGATTTGCAGACCTTTCTAAAGAGCAAATGGTTTAGGCATTTCTGACCAAGTAGTTGGGGCATTGCTCTTTCGCAGAGATAGCCAAAATATGGGGTGAAACATTTGGTACCCAGCAGAAAAATTAAATGTGATAAATCATTATAATTTTGTTAAAGTATTGCTAAATTAATTGAAGATCGAGTTAGGCTCTCTCACTGGCCTACCTTAGCCACACCCTGTTTATATTTTTTATCACTTTTTTTCATCCTGCACTCTGACACAGTGTTTGTGATGTGTCGGTGTCTGGAACTGCCTTCATCACTACTGGCACAGATAATAAGTTTCTGCTAATTCAGTTTCCTTGAATCTGATTTCTTGGGACTATTCTAAATAATTAACCTTCAGAAAGTAATGTATGTTGAAAATGAAAAGTTTTTTTGAGTTTGTGGGTTTTTTAGGACCAATACTTCTGTTATATCTGACTAGAACAACTTGAGAAAACTAGAACACCCATATTTGCACAATAAGAGCCAAATCTGCACCTATAGGATAGGGCACTTGGTCTGTTTACAATAATTTTTCTAATGTCACATTTCATCTCTTAATAAGAGTCTCCAGGATCTCCAGGAATTGGTCTCCTGCCTCTTCTCTAGGATCTATACACTCACTCTTTTCATGCTAAGAAGCTGTTACTGACACATTTTCCTTTGTCATGCTTAAAGGAAGCAAACGAGGGCAGCCCTGTCCTCGAAGATATGCTGACAGAGAATATGATAGGCCAGTACCTAAAATGTAAGAACACCACAAGATGGTTTTTACAGATGTTTATACTACTCTTGAAACTGACTGCTTTCGAGCAAATAATTACACTTCAACAAAAGTGCTAAAAGAGATGAGAAACTATTTTAATGAAAATCACAAGATTATTTCCTGGTTTAATCACAAGAACATACAATAAAGAAAATTCAGTTAATTGCTCTGCAAGAGATACTGGAATATTTGAGTGCTGCTAGAAGTAGTAGAATCAAATAATTCTTTTTTTTTTTTTAAGTGATTGAAAGAAGATCTATTAAAGAACGTTCACTTAAAGGAACATTAAATTAAAATCATAAACCCAAGACAAATGACCTTCTATTTAGAACTATATAGCAATGCAACATTCAGCTGAAGCTGTGGAAAAGCAAAAATAACAGAAATTCTCTATTAAGAGATTAAGGAATACAGCTTTAACAGCTGCAACAGCAGATTCTACTAGAAAATACCAGAACTGCAGTGTGACATTCCAGTAAAATATTTTTACTGATGACCCACGAATAATTGTTTTTACCATGAAATGCCATTGTCTGCAGCAATCGATCAGCCACTTCTTGAGGAAACATTCCTGGCTCCTGCAAGCATAGCGTTCCATCTTGCCTTTCTGTGCAAAATTTCTCTAGGTTGGCAGTCAGGAAATTCAAACAGATATCAAGTAAAGAATAAGGAGAAGCTTCCTCCTGTCATATGCAAAACACAATGAAACAAAGGAGATTTAGTGAAATCTTTCTCTGTCTATGAATCTTCCATTACTCTATAATGTTGTTTTTAGGCAAACCATTCATTTTTGTTAATCTGATTCTCATTGGAACAGGCAAATATTACAAAAGGAAACACTTCCCTTAGAGCTACGCAAGTCAGGTCACACAATAAACAACTGGCCAAACCGATGAGCAGCCTCCTCCCCCAGTCACCCCCAGAACCACATCCAGTCTGGTCTGTTGTGCTTGAGCCCTGCTTGCATTCAGAGGAAGAAAAGTAATTGCTGATAAGATCATTTGAATTTATGAAGTCTACTGGGAATTAATCAATCAATCAAGACAGACTGAAAGAAGATTTTAAATCAAATTTTACTTCTTGATTTAAACGATTTCTTTTAATCTTTCATTTAAGTCAACCCATATTAGAAGCCTACTACCAAGCTACACTAGAAATGCAGATAAATTTCATATATTGTTAGGAGCAAGTTTTGACACTGAAAAGGGCACTTAGAGCTCCAAATCAAAAAAAAAGGAAACTCAGAAAGAACTATTTAATTCCAAATTTTGTGCCACAATAAAGTAACAACTATTACAGTATTCCCTCCAATTATAGATACCAATTTCCTCCTTTTTACGCTAAGCACCTGGAAATCATCTATAGTAGAACCCTGCGTACAAAGGACAAGGCAGAATATAAACTTGAACTTTTCCTTCAGAGTTTGAGATTGTACATTGATATACAAAAATCTCAAAGGTTTTTTTATTCCATGTCTAATAATAGCCTACTGTTTTCAGCCACACAGATTAATCAACATAAAGAATGACTCGCAGCACTGTGAATCATCCCCAGCACCATACAAAAGAAGGCCGAGTGACTGGTACATACTCCCCCAGACAATTTTGAAAATAACAGCATCAACTGTTGCCAGATCTCATCTGTAAGAAAAATTGTGGCTTGCCTTTTATACTGAAAGTTCTGGATAATTTCACCTTTCTTTCCTAGCTCATTTAACTTCTCTTCTGTTGCCTCATTTGCCTAATATGTTCATCACAGAAGTACAGAAATATATAAAAGGTTATATAGAAGAAATACAAAGAAAATGACAGAAATAAATCTTCTAAAATAAGTTGCATATATTTGAAGACTGGGAGGTACCACATTAGGGCAAAGATGGAATGGAGCTTATCTTTAATGAATCATGTATTGACAACAATGAGAGACTGGAGTTTAATAGCTCCTGAAGACTTAAGTACAGGTTTGGGAATAGAAACTCCAAATTATTCAAATACAAGCTCTTTCTGCAGTTTTTGACATGCAACTTCCAACTCCTTTGACTCAATCTTTCTCAGTGTTTAATTTTTATGATTTTTTTTTTAAAGATTGAATATTACATTTTATTACTGAAGAAACAGGAGTCACTTTGTGATATGACTTGCTCACATTACCAGAAAACAGCAATTTTGGCTGCTTCCAGTCTTAAGATGATATGAAAAGGAAGGACAGAATTTGGAACTGTGAACGTCTTTTGTTTCTTCATAATGTGCAACAATGCCTGAAGTACTTCTAAAGAGAAAACACAACCAATTATTTTAAAATAGTACATTTTTTAAAGGAAAGGGGAGAATTTTCTTTTTAACCTGAAATTAATACACACACCCAGGACTTATATGACAGCTGCTGATTAAAAAAACCCACCACCAGAATCATTACTCAAAGGCATATGAAAATCATTCCGACTAAAGCAAAGATGTCCTCATCTCCCATTAGATCTTGGGTTTCTAATTTGATGCTTAAATATGACAAAACCAGAATACTGGCTCTCTTCATTCTTTCTGGCACTCTTCTATAACTTCTGCCAAAAAAGCTAAAACACTTTTATAGATCAGTGAGCAAACTCCAATGAGAATTTTTAGCCTTGCAGATAGGCCACTAGCATATGACTCAGAAAACTATTTTTTCAACCAGTACCTCTAACTGGCCAATCTGTAATTTGGAAATATTGTTTTAATTTTCATATAAAGTAATCACTTTAGAAGTCCATACAGGACATCTCCATACAATAAAGGAACAAAATCCACAAACATGGCTCAATTACACTTGCAAACAACACAGTATCATTTTTTTTAACTCCACTTATACCAGTTATAGGAGACATTTATAATGTTTCTTCAATTTGTTGCCAAAAGGCTGAAGAAACACACCTAACGAAGGCTCCTGAGGTAACCTGGGCAGATAGGCGAAACATATTTATCTGTATCTAATAAAGTCCCTTGACAAACATCATAAAAACAATTTCCTAGACTGTCTGCTACTGAAATAGAACAGCTTGAATGCAATCTGTAAACCTTTTATGTGAGCTAGCTGCATTCCGTTCTTCAACTTCTCTTTACTTAAAGATAATATTGCCCAGTTAAAGACCTCATAGTAAAAGTGTTCTGTAGTATTTAAGCTCTTACAGAAGGTTAGGATTTAAGTGGTTCCCTTCTCTAGCTATGCTTTTGAATGTCAACTTGAAAACAAACCTGGCATTTGTTTTCAGCTCATTTCACTTTCTGGTTCTGATACTCTAAGGAGATGCTGTAAATGTCTGTCAACCACAGCGCAGGATTTATTATTATTATTATTATTAAAGATCATCCAGCAATATTTGAGTTGAACTTTTATTATGTATATTTGACTTTTTCATAGCCATCTTAATTATCTGATACTTCCATGTAACCTCACAGTTTATTTCATTCTATCAAATTAATTCAGTGATCAGAAAATAAATACAAAAATAAATTCCCCAAAACACAGAATTATGCATTATATAATGCAAGTCTGGGCGTCTTCATTAGCTCAAACACATATTATAAGAGTAATGTGACACATCTAAAACCAACTAGCTAATGGAATAGTACAAAGAGTAGAATAATTGCATTTATATGAGCTTTTTAAGGCTTATTTAAATTAATTCTTTAAAAAGATAACTTTATAATTGCTTAATATAAGCAAGGCAAACAAACAAAAAAAAGTGCCGGGGGGGGCGGGAGGGGGGGTAAACTGCATGGCTACTGGCATCTAACAGTAATCCAATACACTAGTGGACTGAAATGCAATACCTGCGTCAACATGATGTTACCCAGTTCAGCTTATAGCTCACACACTAGTGCAGTTGGAAAGGTTCTCAAAGAACACTATACTCCACATTTTCTTTTAAAAACTCTTTGGATCAACTCTAAATATTGCTAGAATATATTCAACCTATATTGCAAAATGCAGTTAAAAAGAAAAAAGAGTTTAAGGGGACATACTAAAATACCTGGAATAAGTTAGAGAATCCTAAACCCAACATTATGCCTAGATTAACTGGCTGAGTGTGAGTATCAAAACAAAGTCCTGTTCCTTTGGGGAAGCATCACCGTGCAACCACCTGCTTCTACAATAGTAACTAAAAAAGAGACAGGTTTAACTGATGTTTTCCATTGGTAATTACAATCTAACTTTGCGCAAGAAGTAAATTCCACTGCTGTGTGGGCCGCCTTCACTACAGGTATTGCGATCGTACCAACTCCAGCTGGAAAAATTCGCTTCCTTCTGGCTTTGTGTCTCAGTCTCATTAAAAAACAAAAGCTTTTTTTCCATAGGTAGTTTTTTGGGGGTCCCCCCCTCAATAAATCAGTATAAAACACGGAAAGACAAATACCAATTTCAGCTCTAACAGAACCACTTCTATGATGTATTCCCCAATTTTTATAGCCGATTGCAGACTCAGTATGACAAAACCCAAATGTGTAAGGTCTCTGTATGCCTGGCCCATCTGCTTTTTTCTCTCTGAAGCCTGAAAGGAGATGGGGTACAGGATAAGGAACTTCTCAAATTGTGGCAGTTATTTCTCTCAAAAAGTTGGCAGGAAAATAAGACATAATTTAGAGCCTTAGTCTTTGGTGCTGGACATACCATGTTTCTAACTGTTTTCCACCTCTCCACAGCACTTAAAATGAACACTCTTAAAACGATCAAGAAAGATCAACTCAAGTAATGGTCATCAAAACTCTTCTGAGCGCTAATAAAGGAAAGGCAGTGAAAAATAAACAGTTCCATGATTTACATTATGAAGAAAGCTTTATGATTATCTACTTAAATTAAATGGAATGAAACAGATGTAGGCAATTTATTAACCAGACTCAAGGAAGGATTATGCGCAAAACTCAGATTTAATATTAACTATTCTGGCACAGCAAGTGGGAACATACTGACTAAAGTTGCTAGCGATACAAAGTTGGCAGAGCTCAGGAGAGGTCTAAAATTAAATAGTGCCATATTAAAGCTACATAGTAAGGCCATGTATTTCAAGATTAATAGCAAGAACTTTAGATATGAGTTCATCAATTAGGAATGACTGGAGAGAAGAACCTGAATGATTTGCTTAACCACAAGAAAACAATGTGAGGCAGCCAAAGAAGGTATCAGGAGAAGCATAAAGCAAAAATAAGGAAGTATTGTGTCATTTTCAAGATACTTGGAGATCTCACGGGGCTATTTATGTTAAGAGATACCTGCAACATTTCAGTTTGAACGTAACAGCTACTAGAATGCTCTGGGGAAAAAAAAGCATGTTGGGAGTAGGAAACAAAACCAGCTTTTCTTACACTAGCAGATCAAAAGGTGAGAGATATGAAAGCTGCCTATAGATACAGCACAGTGAATAAAAACTACAGAAGGAAAAAAAGCTATTAAGGTGAAGCACTGTGCCAGCACAGCAACAAAGGTGCATTAAAATGGCATAAAATAGATTTTTTGCCATAAATTTAAATGTCAGTACATAGCTCCAAAACATCAAACAATGAAGTTCTACCCTAGTCCACTGAACAGAAGAGCAGGTGCAAAAGACACCTACTTTTAAAATAAAGATAAAAAACTTTATTAGGGTATTAAATGAAATTAGGCTTTTAATAACAAGGGATGAGACTAGACAACGCAGGAAGCTCCTGCTAGTCCTTTAAAAGCAAATATGCACACTCATTTCTCAAACACAGGAGCGATCAAAACAGCACCCATATGTTCTGAGGCCTGTCCTCAACAGAGAAAGGCTGTTTCTCCACCGCCAGTTTTGGTCAGCTCCGTGCTGTTAAGAGCACCCTGCTACACATTACACAGATCAGCAAGGCCCACGTACCGCGCATACCACAAAACCCGTGCTTTCGGTGGCACGGCTTTTTCCAGACAGCCCCTGGACAAAGCAAGCCCCAGTGGGAAAAGTGCTGTTTGAGGGTTGGACTGCACCCAGGCTGGGGAGGGGGGAGGCAGGAGCTGGACGAGGGCAGAGACGGCTGCCCCGTCCTTCACGCCGGCCGGCCGAGGAGCTCTGCCCGCCGGGCTGCCCCTCGCACCTGCGTGGCGGGAAGCCGGCCGCAGCCGCTGCTCCTCGGCCCCACAAGGTGCTGTGAGAGGAGCTGCTCAGCGGCAGCGAGGCCGGGCCGGCCATCCCCCTCGCGGCACTGCGGCGATGCCGGGGCGCACCGGGCCGGGCTGCCGCTGCCCCTTCGCATCGCGCCGGGCTTGAACCGTCCCCTCCGCCGGCTCTCGGTCGCCCTTTTATATAATCGGTAGGACGGCGGCCGCAGAAGTTACACAACACCGAGGGGAACGAGGGCTGCCGGCCCGGCTCGGGGGTACGTGCGGGGTGCCGGCGGGGAAGGAGCGGCCGCGGACCCCCCTCCTCCGCCGCCGGCTCGCTCCCGCCTCAGTCCCTCAGCGGTAGCGGACGGGGGGGGGGGGGGGGGGGGAAGAGGCGCGCGCCCGGGGCCCGCCTCGCGCCCGCTCCGGCCAACGGCCTCACCTGCCCGGGCGCGCGGCAGCCCCCCACCCGCCTCACAGAGCGGGGCTCGCGGCGCCGCCATAACGGCCCTTGTCCCGTCCCCCCACCCGGTGGGCGACGGCGGTTCACCTCAGCTCCCCTCCGCCGGGCTCTGTCACCCTGGGGCAGGGGGGGGGGGACACACGACAGCCTGCCCGCCCCCACCGGCGCGACGGCGACCCCCACCCATCCCCTCAGCGGCTCCTCGGCCCGGCGCTGCCCGCCGCGCTCACTCACCATCGCGGCGCTGGGTGCCGGAGGCGAGCGCCCAGCCAGCCGGGTCCCGGAGCTTGGCTCCCTTTTTTTTTTTTCTTTTTTTTTTTTTCCTTTCCACCCCCCCTTTTTTTACCCCCCCCCCCCCGACCTGGAAGTGAATCTGCCTCAGCCGGCCGGGCAGCAGCGCCGAGCCCGCCTCCCTTAAAGGGGCAGCGCCAGGCACACACTGCCGGCTCTCCGGGTGGGTGGGAACCTTAAAATCCAGGTTTAAGGATGAAAAGCGTGAAGCGTCAGGAGAAGGGTCTATTACTCAGCAACGGGCATTGGCGTCGCGCGTGACGGTGGGTGCGAGAACTTCCCTGACGCCCGGTTGCTTTCGTCTCGGAGCAAGGATGAAGGAACACCGAAGCGCTGGTGAGTCTGTCCACGCAGAGGATGCTGAGGATCCGAAGCAGTTCCTTGTCTTTGGATAACCTCTCACAACCAGGAATTCAATGTCAGCTTTATAATTGCTGCTCACAGATCAACCTCTGTTATTTAAATGTTTCCTGCCCAAACCAGTTTATTCCGGTAATATGAATAACAATCTGCTGCAGTACAATAGGTTTCGCCACCTGCTTCAGAGTTGGAGAGGAGCTTTGCCATAAGCTTTTACACAAAATAATTTCAGATACAGTAGTAGTGATGAAAACCTGTCTCCTGACAAATACATACTATAATATATTGTTGGTAGAAAGAATACAGTTATTTTTTGTTTCAGGACACAGAGAGTGATACAATTTCCCTATCCAAGTAAAATGAAATTATAATGAGTTTACTGTTAAACCTTTTAAAGAATTGCTGAGTCTACGTACAGCAGCTTTGAATACTAGTTGTTTGCAAACCAGCAAAACACATAAATAAACACTAAGGAACAATTGCTAAAATCATTTATGTTTCCGTCATTACAAGATGACAAAATATTCTACAGGTATGATCAAACACAATTTTGCCTGTTTAGGGACTACATAACAAAGGTCAGTTATAGTCCCAATTCTTTAGATGAGGATGTTGACATAGAGAAAATAAATCACATGCTCAGGATCCAACAACAACAGAATCAAAAGTCCTTGTGTTCTGAATTTAACCACTTCAAAATCTAATCTGCTTAGAAGAAATAATTCATTTAATTATGGGCACAGAAATTAGCTTATATTAGGGAGGGGCTACTAGTGTTATTCTCAGTCCATTACATGTTTCTTCTACCTCCTAATGTCTTTTGGAGCTTCCAGGCTGTTCTTTCCATACCTATTAACAAATTCACTCCAACCTGAGTATCACCAGATGTCTTGTCTTTGCCTTCTTTTTCTCATTCCATCTGGATTTATGACGGGAACTATCTTCCTTTCTCCTGCCTGGGCTCAGACGGTGAAAACTTTCAAGCGACAGACAGATCCCTGTTCTCAGTGCCCATTCTTGGCCTGCCCCACGGTACTCAAGAGCCACAGCAGCAAGGGAAGCCTTGCTGCGCCACTTCGCTCCTAGTATGGAGAGGCCATACGGTTGAGTTGGCACTGACTCAATGTCAGCATCAGAAACTGCAGAGGCAAAATCCCAGCAAGAACAGACTCCTCAAAGATTTAAACCAGCAAACTCAAAAGAGTTTCTACTGGACCTGTGCAAACTGAAATTTTTCAAAGCTGGATTTTCAGAGAAACAGTATTGCTGGTACAAAAGCAGTTCATCTTCCAAAGACCTTCTCCAGAACAGAGGACTTGACACAAAAATTCTCAGGCAGTAGTCGGCACGGGCCAAACTACCTATCTCTTCTTACTTGTTTCTCAGACGTGTCGGTGGTTTTGGTCGATACGTTTTGAAAACAAGATTTTAGCTTCATGTGGACAATGTGTGTTAACTCCAACCCAAATACTGAAGAGTCTGAAAAGTTTTAAGGAAGTACTTCAACAGGAGTTGTAACCTCGGCAGCACATCTGGCATGTGGTGCCATCAGTCCCACCGGCAACGGTTCTTGCAATTAGCTCCAGCTGTTAATAAACAACCTGGTTTCTTCCTATGGGAGCCTATGCACAAGATTTAACCGAGTTTTATTTACCCAAAAGCTTGACAAGCCAGTGTTATGTGACTGAAATAATTTGGGACAAAGCGTTCTCAAATATTCTTTGAAATTAATTTTAACTCTAAGCAGTTTGTCACACAAATTTCTAATGTGCTGCTATACTCTCAGAAAATTCACTTTGTGCTCAAAACTGCTGGAATTGGATAGCGTGCCGTATTTTGTACAAGTACCCTAACATCACGTCTGGCTTAAATTAATCCGTAACTAGAGAACTGGGGTTCGTTGCGCGTTGTTAATTGCTTACCGGTCCCTGGGTGTTTTCAATGACCCTGGCACTGCCCCGCTCAGAGACTCTGGGACGCAGGGTTCCATCTCTTCAAAAAGCATCTGTAAGATCTCTTGTTCCACAAAAAGGGACGGTTGCAGATAACAGTCACTAGCAGCAACTCCCCCGTTCTAAAATCGAGTTGCAAATCATTTAGCTGTTAATCCGAGACAAAAAACACACCGGCAACAAGTTGGGGAATTGGTAAAGCCGCCCTGGCTTCTAGGCCATGCGTAGTGTGTTAACGTATACAGTCACGCCTCAACTTATGGCTCTGATCGCCCCGAATGAGACGGCAGAAATACGTATCCAATGGTGCAAAACTCCGAAAGTTAAATACTAAAAATCTATTACTACTTAAAACCGGTGAATCGGCGGGCTCAGCCCTGCCGGGAGGCGGCGCCGCCGCATCGATGTCTCGGCGCTCGCGGCAGGCAGCCCATCGACGGCTCGGCGCTCGCAGCAGGCGCCGTCAGCTCCGGCATGGCCGGGCTCATCAACTTCGAGGACGAGGAGGAGGTGAGGGGCTACCTGGAGAACCTGCACCTCGAGTACAGCTACCAGTGCTTCAAGGAGAAGGACCCGGACGGTAAGCGGCCCCACCGCCACCCCCGCCCGCCGCCCCGGGGCCGGCGGGAGCCTCAAACCCCCCTCACCGGTGCCTTGCAGGCTGCCAGCGCCTCGCCGACTACCTGGACGCCGTGAGGAAGGACTTCGCGGCGGCGGCGCGGGTGCTCCGCGGCAACTGCGAGGACCACGGCCACAGCGAGAGCTGCTACCGGCTGGGGGCCTACCAGGCCATCGGCAAAGGTGGGCCGGGGGCGAGCAGTCCTGGTGCTGTCTCGCGGGTCCCCCTCCGCCGGTGGCTTCCCTTTCCCGCCCGAGCCGCCGGCGGCTCGGTTCTTCTGCGGCCGGAGGAACTCCCCCGTGGACGGGCGGCGGGGCGGGGAGGGCGGGCGATGCCTGCGGGCAGCGGCGGCTCCCGCTTTTGCAAGGGCGCTGAACGCCTGCGTTCCCTCCTGACCTTGAAGGAGGAGCTGCCTGCCCTGCCCCTTTTGTGGTCGGGTGGTAACAGCTGGGGAAGGGCGGAAAACCCTAAACTGCTTCCTTCTGAAGAAGCAACTCTAGGTTAACCACGCGTGTTACTTTTTCGTAATTATGTCTCTATGAGTGGTAAGTATATCCAGGGCTGAATGCTGCTGTGTGTTCTCTTCTTAAAAGTTGGATTTCTTCTCATCTCGCTGTTCTTTTTTAGAGGAAGTAAGGAAGGAATGAGCTTACGGACTGGTAACACTGCTTACATAAGTAGGCCCCAAGTCTGCCCAAAATGTATCTGCTGGTACGGTAATGGGAAGCAGTTAAAGTAGTGAGGCTTCTTCCAAATGACAATTCTAGTAAGGAGCATGATATTTTTTACTGTAGTTCAAAACTAGCAACAGTCTCAGTTTATGTGTAGGTGTACTGGCAAAAGAATACTTTGCCTAGTTTAAGCTACTAAGAAATCCATAGATGTAGTAGTAGAAAGAGTGTTTTGTGTTTCGGGGTTGGTATTTTTTTGTCTACATAAGCTGTTGTGGTAAGTGAGGAGTGGAGGAGGGTTTCCTAACTTGAAGACATTAGCAAAACCTTTGTAACTGAGACAATGATAGTGTCTCTGAAGTCCTAAATTTTGACTGTAGCACCTAAAGAGAGGGATGCTGTATTTCCCAAAGTGCACTGGGAAGCATGCTACAAAGCAGAGAGCTCCCATCTGTTTTAGCATGTCCTTACAGTAATCTTTTGATTTCTTGGCCAACAGGTGGACTCGACCCAGATTTGAAAGCTGCCTACAACTCTTTTATGAAGTCATGTGAGAAGGGTGGGAAGAAGTCAGTAAATGCGTGTCATAATGTTGGGCTGTTGGCCCATGATGGGAGAGTAAACGATGACAAACCTGACCCCGTTGTCGCTAGAGACTATTACACAAAAGCCTGTGATGGCAATTTTGCTCCTAGCTGCTTCAACCTCAGTGTGATATACCTCCAAGGAGCACCTGGGGTCCCTAAGGACATGAACCATGCTTTGAAGTACTCGCTGAAAGGGTGTGAGCTGGGTCACATATGGGCTTGCGCCAATGCCAGTCGAATGTACAAACTGGGAGATGGCATTGAGAAGAATGATGCTAAGGCAGAGGATTTGAAAAACAGGGCAAAACAGTTGCATAAAGAACAGAAAGAAGCCTCAAGTTCTTTAATATTTGGGGAGTAAAACTGTCAGTTGCAGTTAGTAAGACTGCAGGTTTAAATGGCAAGTGAACTTGTTATTTAAATTGTGAGTATGCAGTTTTCATTCATAATAAATAAATATCCAAAATAGATTTTGCTTATGCAAATAAACTTCTGTTTTTGTGGATGCAACAAACATGACCAACTCTGCTGTGCCTTTCTACATTTTTAAATACACAAGTTCTTAAGTGTATTGCTTAGATCCCTTGTCTTTAAAAGGAAGGCAAAAACAGGCCTTTTGGAAGTTTTTCCCCGTGGTTTCATGTATGAAAGGCTCTCTTTCATGTCTAGCACTTCAGTATTGAGGCTTGTGCTCAGACCAATTCTAACACACACACACACAAAAAAAAATCATGGTTGCAAGGTAGTCCCAGCTTGGACATTCAGAACTGTGCCATCTCTTACATGCAGTTGTGGAACTTCGGTAGTGTGCAGGCTTGGCTGATGTCCTCTAAGGCTGCTTTGTATCAGGATGGCTTGAGAAACTTGAGAAGGTTTATTTGCTGAAGGTAACATTTGTTATCTTAAGGTTGTATTTAGACTTGCTGATTTAGTTACTTTGTTGTCGTGGCATCAAAACTGCACTTGTAACTAGGAGAAAAAAAAAAAGATGACTTGTTATAGGGAGAAATAATAATTTGATATCTTGCTGATCTTTAAATTATACGTTTAATGTCATCATTTCATCTGAGAAATTTTGATTTCGCAATTCAGTCTGTAAGTTTTACAGGATGTTACTATAATTATTTCATTTGTGCAAATGTTTATTATTTGATTGTAAATCAGTGTTATGGCATTATTGGATGTACTTTGATTTCTAAATAATTAAGCATTCAGTTGGAGCCAAGCCAAAGATTTCCTGTCCAAGAACGTTTTCAGTAAAAAAACCTGGGTTCAGGAAAAAGGGCCATGTGGGAAAGCTGTGAAAAAACTGAGGGGTGGATCACTTCAGCAGACAAGTAAAAGCTGTTCTAGAGCAGTGTGCAGTCTTGGGATAGACTTATCCTGAGCTGCTGCCTTCTTTATTGGAGGTCTAGCTACAAAATTGAAACAGATTTCTGTTGGGTGACAACCTCTGAATGCTGGTGCTCTGCCATTCACAATGTGAGCTGCATCCGTGGGTGCTCATTGATTTGAAATGCTCGCCTGTGCACACCCCTGCTCGGTGTGTGTGCCTGGCTCTGTCACAGACCTCGCTTTACCGGGAACACTAATTTGCACAGGGAGTGCCTGTGCAAACCCCATTGTCACTAGTCTCCTTCCTGCTTAACTTCATGCTTTGGTGTTACACTCGGTCTGATGACTGCTTTTTGGTCTCATCTGCCATTTTGATATATTAATTGGTATTTCTAAACATTGTGATATGAATCTTCTATAATACTTCTTTTTTTTTTTTTCCTCCTTATGGTAAAAAGCAGCTTACAGTTGCTTTGTATTGTCTTTTAAATAAAAAATAGTATCTCTCAAGATACAAAGAAAGAAACAAATGCCTTGGTATCTGAGACTGAAAAATGACATTGAGAGTTCATCTACAACAGAGTTGGTGTGCAAACATCCTGATGTGGGATGTGGCACTCCTGTGCAAGTGCTGGATGCTGACTCAGTTGCTGTGTTTGTGCTATATACATCCAGAATGCATGAAGAGGGTCTGTTAGAGCTGCCAACAATATGGACTCTGGTCTGAACTGAACCTGACACTTGAAGGACCAGAGGATAGTTCTGGATACTGGTTTATATTACAACCATACTACTGAAAGGATGTCAGCTCACTTGGAAAGTTAGCAAAATACATGCATTCGTGTGCTTCTCAGCACACCAGCATTTCAACTTGCACACAACCATAGCAACAGCTGAAATTAAAGAATTATTTCTAACTAATTTTCACTATTTTTTAGGAGGAATAGTGAATTAAGTATGCTAGCATGTTTTCTGCTACCTACTGCTTAAAAAATTTAAAACATGCCAGATTTGCACTAACAGCAGCTGGCTCTTTCTTCCTTCTCTTAGGCTGTTGCTTAAAACTCAAGGCCCAGAACTTACTAATACGTGCAGGAGTAATTCTGTTGAGTGCAATGAGATGGTTCCTCTGTGAGAGCTGGTGGGTAGATATTCACAAGCACTCACAGATTTCTGAATGCTCTAGATATGTTCTGTTGAAGTACCTGAGCCAAATGGTTGCGTTTAAGTCCTCTTAGTTCTTTCAAAGCTGTTCTTTGACATCTTTGTTACTGAAGCTTCACTATACTGAGAAAGCTTCCAAGTGTGTTAATTGACTTATGCAACTCTACTGTCACTCTTAAAGGCAGCGTCAACAAAGCTTACTACAAGTGTCTTGGAAGGAATTTTATTTTTTTTAAACTGAGATGTTTTAATGTTTTTAGACCCAAAATTTAATTTTTACATTTATAGTGGATTTTGGATAAGTAAGGGTAATAAATCACCAAAAGATGGAAACAGAGGAAAACTAGAAGATTAATCAAGTGTACAAATAAACCCTGATACTGTATGATTTTTTGTTGTTGTTTTGCATGTGACAACCTCAAGAGATACAAGTGAAAGAAGGTTATTGCATATATTCTACTTCAAATGTATTGAACAATACCCGCAGCCAGTTTCAAGATGGCTGTGTATAGTTTTTCTTGTGGAATTATATTGCCCCTAGATTTCCACAGTACATGAAGTAAGAATATAGAAATAGTTTGTGGAATATAGGAATATAGCCTGTATTTTGAATATAAAAATCCATGGTGACCAGTGGAAACAAGCTTCAGTGCATTACAGCATCAAACTGACTAAAAAGCAATCATACACAGTGAACGAGTTCTGAAAAATTAGTCCACAACATCCTTTTTTTTTTTTTTTTTTTTTTCTCTTTTTCCTCCAATGCAAATGTTTATAACCAGGAACTGGAATTCTGTAGAGGGCTCAGGCTGAATAGCTTGTTGCTGTGTAAAGGTTTCTGCTCTTCAGAGACTTGGGAATCCCATGTACTTACTTTCTTAGCTAACCTGCTGGAACAAGCACAGATTTCAGGCTGCTTTCACGTGGTGTTTAAGTGTCACCACTTCCACTTTAAAGCCATGTTTATTTTTCTCTCTCTGGACACAGAAATACTGTCCTTTGCTTGTACGGTCAACTTTTTTAACTATGAGACGTTTGTCCAGGCAGATGTGGTCCTGGATGGTGCCTCTTGCTGTCTGTGATGATTCCAGGTCCAGGGGGGACATGCTGCTTTAGGCCCTGAAGGTGTGAAGCTTTTCCCTGGTCAGCTTAGATCTAGAAACATTTAAGTCACATTCAGATGATGCCAAGCCCAAAATAGTAATGAGCCTGTATGGCAGTATGTACACAGAAACATCTCTGCCTATAGATATTGCAAATGAAATAGGCAGGAGAGACAGAGAGGCAGGAGAGAAAGGAACTTAATTAGCTCTGCTGGGCAGATGAGCTTAAGGGAGCTGGCCCAGATTGTAGAGAAAATAAGTAAGAGAGCTAGGAATTGGCCTAGGTCTACTGAATTATGGGCGAGTATTCAAGGCCAGATATTCCCTTTCAGGCAAGGCATGTGCACAGGTGTTAAATACCTTTAGCCTGAAGGTTGTTTTTAGCATCTTCCCAACCGGTTTGTCACTGTGTATCTGAGTGCCACACGTGCCTGGCTGCTTTAGGATTGCTCTTTGACACACGGTGATCACCCCTTATTCAATTACACACAAATTGTTCTACTTTCCTGACAGCTTCTGAAACACTACGTTCTCTTTTTTATAATACAGATTTAGGGAACAAGGTGCTAACTGAACAGATTTTGGACTCAAATCCATAGCTTACATATATGCAAACTGTAACTAAATATACATTTTCTGAAACAGCTGTCTGAGTAAGTAGGGCAGTATATGTAAATGTATTCATGCACTGACACGATCCTTTACAATTTTGGTGTGTATAAATATATGCAAAGTTGTGATGTGTGTGTATGTTTTGCTGTAAAAGAACATGAATGCTCTGGCTATGGTCTGAATAAAGATACAAACTTACTATTGAAGTAAATTAAGTGGGAGAAAAAACAGCACTAATTTGGCTGTTGCCACAATTGAGAGCAGACTTGTTAGAATCTCATTTCATGCTGTCTCAGGCAGAGCATGGATGAATTAAAGCAGTTCTTCCAACTTAACTGCACTTTTAACAGACTTCTTGGAAAGGGTGTACTTACTGCTGGAATAAAAACCCCAGGAGCACAGTGCAGCGATGAAATGGGTACACGGTAACGACAGATGGCAGCATATGAAAAACATTCTTGCGTACCGTGGGTGCGAGGCCACTAAGGCTCTTGTTTTCAGCAGCCTGAAAAAAAAAATGGTGACAAAAGTGAGATTAATTTTTCTGTTAACACAGTTAATAGTTTATGGCAGTTTAAGAAGGTAAAGCTCTTTTAGAGGAGCACACTTTGCCTGATTCTTTGCTAGGTACTATTCTGGGCATTTGTTTCACCTGGGAAAGGTAAGTAAATTCTACCTCTGCGGAGTGTAACAGTCTAGTAATAAAACAGTTTGGAAGCCATGTGCTCAGAAGTAAGCAATTACAGGTGGCTCAAGGCATTGGAGAATTGGGTGACATTTTAAGGCCTGATCTTTTTTTTGAGCTTGTAATGCACACTGTCTCCCAGTGGCTTGTTGAGATCCTCAGTCCAAACGAACCTGCCACACTAGAGCAGGCTTTCTTCTGCCAGGACTAATGATTGTCAGTGATCCCCCCTGGGAACTTCCAGTCAAACGGGCACCTGGGAACATCCTCAATAAAAGTGACACGCACTGCAGATAATTAAAGCCACGTATAAAGTCCATGTTGCAGGGAGTTTTTTTCATATCACTTGAGAATTCGGAGACTTGCAGAGTTTATATATTATAAAATGAACTATTTTCATAAAAGCTGTGAAGTGTGTTAGTACAGATAAGTTTATGAAGTATCATCCAATTTTGTACCACCGGTTGAAAAGGCAAACCCAAATTAAGGAACGGTCTTTTCTTACACTAAAACACCATCAAAAACAGTTTAAAGTGTTTTCAGGCTGTCTCTGAACAGTTTGCTACCTGTTCGGACACACCTCTATCTTTTTTACACAGATATAGATAATACTGTTAACAGACGCATTAGACTATTTGACTATTTTCCCTCCAAAGTGACAAAACATAAAAAAAAAACCCAGCCAGTCTCATTTCAGCATATTATAAATTATATGTGGTTAATGCAGTCTATAGACTCTACTAATAACAGTCTATTCTCAACCTAGAGATTATGTTCAGCAGATGTAATCAAAATCTGTTAAGAGGTGAAAATTGTACTGCAAATCTTGGCTTATAACCTGATATTATGAGGTTATTGCCAAAAGGTCAGTATCTTCTTGCTCTTTCTCTTTACCTGATGTTACAAAGGCTAAATTTTATATCGTCTTAGGAAGAAAATTGTTCCTCCAAATCCTCTGAGGTCATGAACAAAGAGTGATAGATATGTGATCATAATAGCATACTTGGAAATATGGAAGACCTGTTGATCACGTCAGGATCAGTGGATTTTCTAAGAAATAAAGGAGTTTATCTCAGCTGTAGGAGTTTATCTCCTAAACCACTGTCTGCTTTCTCTTTCATTTGTTTGTATTGATCTAAGCATACGGCCAACCTCCTTTAATACAGCAGCAATACACTTCAGAAGAAATGGTGACGAACTCTAATTAATTAAACAGACTTATGAATACATGTCTTTGAATGATGAAAGCATTCACTGCAGGATGCTCCCTGCAGCTGTGAAAAGATTGCCAGTGGAGTGCTGGTTTTGTACCAAAATATAAAAAACACTGGTGCCACATCATGTTGTGTCATTAAGTGTCATTTGGATTAATTCTGGACAAAAGATGCTGTCGGGTAAAGAAGCCACATGATGTTGTAGAAGCAGAAAAACAGACTTGTTCTGGTGGTTCTGTTTCTGTGTTATATTGTAATAAAAGCAGTTTTGCAGCTTGCTTACCTTTTATTCAGCCATCAGTAACAACTCCTCTCTGCAGTATATGTGTGAAGGTAGTTCTTGTAGCTGTACTCACCCTGGATGGAGAAGGAAGAATTCCTCCTTCCCTTGCGCTTCCCAGCATCTCATCCACTAGACCTCAGAATGATACGGTTCTGCTCAGGGCTGGGCTTTTTTGGGGGTGAAGCAAGAAGGCAGAGGGAGGAAAAGGAGCCATAGCACAGCAAGAAGCAGATTAGAAAATAAGCAATATATCCAGTTGTATTATTATTGCAATAATTTGTGCTGGAGTGACACCCAGGCATTCAATTCAGGTCCTGATATTAGACCATTTGTGTGCACCCATGACGACACCCCTGATCCAGAGACCCACAGCCTAAGAGTCAGGATTGTACAAAGTCCCTACTATATATTTCAGTATCAAACACTAGTACCCTGCTCTAATTTTTCAGACACTGTATCAACAATACGGCCCAGAATCCATACAAAACAGATTTCTCCAAGACTCTTAAGACTTTAATGATCAATTCTGTGCCAAATTTTTGATGTCTAATTTCATATGCTGTATCTGTAGCCTCCCAGTGCTTTCATTTTTCAGTATCTACACTTGAAGTAAACACAATAACCACTAATTACACTAATTGCAGACTATATCACATATTTCTAATTGTTGTTATTGCCTTCTACTCTAACACTAGTTACAATTACCACTGGTATATTCCTTCCAAATACAATGTTTTATACTTGTTACATACACACTTTGTTTTACAGTCTTGTTTGTAGTATGGTCATATGGTTTTGTAATATAGTCTTTTTTTGAAATCCTTTTTCCCCCTAGATCAACTAGTAAGAAATTTGTGTGATACAGAATTATAAAATTAAGGCCACTTTGGAGCGGTGATTTCAGATGGGGATTTGTGAACAGCATAATCGTAATGCATACATATGCTCCAATTCATGAGTATAGTGGGAGTTCTCTGTAAGATCTCATTCTGTCTATGCAGAACTGAAATAAGGTGCTTTAAACATACCCTGGAGAGTTTTTCTTAGCAACTGAGAGGTTTCTGGTAAAACAGAAGAAAGAAAGAAGATGAAAACCCCGCATGTTTATACAGCAGTTGTCACCCGCAGCATTCTAGTGCACTTTACCCAGTGAATCACAAGAAACACAGAGTTGCTTTTCAGCTCACAGAGCCATTACATATGGAGTTGGCGTAAGAAAGCCATCCAAGAAAAATGTTAATTGTTTGGCCATGATGAAGATGAGACTAACCTGAATTTATGTTAGATGTTCCTTATTCTGACAGTCCTTGTTTGACACTTAATGGCCTGGTCCGAGCATTTCATTGTCTCACAAAAAAACACTGAGAAGAAGTGAGCTGGTTTCCTTCCAGCTCTCCTGCGACTGGAAGCAAGCCATGTTCCTACAGAGCTTCCTGCCCAGGAAACTCTCATTGCTTTGCAAAAACCTTTTCTGCAAACTCCTGAGAAGGAAACCTGTATTATCTCTATAGTACAGGAAAGGAGGACAAGGCACTGAATGGCTATTGACTTATTTCAGGTCACACGATGTCAGGAGGGGCCCAAACTGATTATTCTCCAAACAATATTTAGCATGGCAAGGACTTGTTAATTCTTTACAAGCCAAGAAACACTAAGATGGGAAACTGGCCTTTCAATGTTATTCTGATAATATTTGTGGAGTGTTATTCCAGAAAGATGCAATAGCCACCTCAGCACAAGTGTTGTTAGTAACTGATGAAGAGAAAATAAGAAGCTGTGACACTGTCAACACTGCAAGCAGTCTTGCCGTGTTACTTTCAGGGAAGTTATTTTGTGTGCAGCCTTAAGTGGAATGTTCGATGGCATTGTTTTGCTTATTTGTTCTGCAGTTGGTACACAAGAAATATATAGTATCTTACTTGTCAGGTAGGCTGAGATAGAGTGACATTAGCTGTCACTGGGACCCAAACCAGCCTCAGACTGGCAGCTCACACACCATGGTATTTATGATGAACAGACACTGGCCCTCAGAGAGATTATACATAATTTGAGGTTAAAAGCTTTAGATCTTTTTGGAAAGCCGAGCTTATTCTAAGTTCTTTTTTGCTGGGTTTTGTGAGTTTTACGTGTTCCTCAGAACCCAGGGGCTGATACCAGAGGATGCCAGGGACTGACATAATTACAAGTCACAGAATGTGTGAACAAATTCAATACAAGCAATGGTTTCTACAGGAGCAGTACAAAGGTTTTGTTACAGCAAATAGTAAAAAGTTCCCACACTATTTAACAGTTAACCAAAATGTCTCTGCAGCGTACTGGGCTTTGTAATTTGTTTTCTGTGTATTACAGCATGAAATGCCCAAGTCTGATGTTTGCTGACTGTTCTGTTCATTGATCCCACAACAGGCTATGGACATTTCCAGATCATGCTATCACACCATAGTGACAATGCTGATCCATTGATGGTTTAAACTGCAACACAAATTAAAAGCTAGTTAATACACTTCTGTAAGTGATAGGAGATAGGTGATCCCTAGTGATCAGGTCTCATTCTCTGTGAACTTTCTTTCCTAATCTAATGCCATCCTAATACATGTGTTAAACTGAAGCCTATGATCAGAATGTATTTTATTATGCAGTACCTGTATGTGTCCCTAGTGATCTTTTGGTAAGAACGTAAAGCATTCAGTCCTTTCAAATGCAGGATGATTTTGCCTTAGACATTGTGCAGTTACAGGTTGCAACCGGAGGCTATATTTATACCATAGCAGAGCCCTGGAAACATTTTATATATACTATTTTCCCCATTACAATCTTTGGGGAATAATTGCAAGAAAGGGTTTTGATCTATGATTTGAATAAATAAATAACCTCCACTTGACTTCAGTGAATGTTTTCCCTCAGCATTTTGCAGTACCAAGCCAGAATACTTGCTGTCATCCCACAAGCAGATACATTGCAACAATTGATGAGAACGTTGAGCCAAATAAATTGCGGAAAAGTTTTATATCTTAGAAGCACCAGTCGAAACCTTGCCCTCTGGAGAGCCAAAGGTGAGGTCCTTTGCCAGAGTGCAATGCCAGCATTGCACACACAACCTGGGAAAATGGCATATAGAGGGAAGCGAAGACACCTGGTGCTCAGGAGCCTCCTGCTAACACTGCTGAAGAGCAGCAAGCGTCAGGCTGCTCGCGCTTCGCTCAGTGCTCTTGAAAGGCATTAACATTGCCTGGGGACATACATAAGGTGACAGAAAAAAAGTTAGTAACATCTTTTGATGTTTAGGTATGAAAGAACAAAGCTTTTTGATTCAGTTCCTGTTCAATAGGCTGAATCAGAGATATTGTGACTGGAAAACAGATATAACCTTGAAAACTAATTGCATTGAACCTTCATATTGGAAAATTTTCTTTCAGAAGGGTCCTCGTGCAGTCTGGGATAGGGTATATTTCTCTGCTTTTGTCACGACACTGCAAATTGATCAGATGAATGTGTGGAGAGGAATTGATTGAGTACTCTCTGTGCTTGGAGGCTTGAACTAATAAGTGACAAACATAAATGCTGTTTCTTGTTAGAAATTGCTATGTGCAATACTGCTCAGCCTATGAATATAGTTAAAACCAAAGGGATTCTGCACACTTTCTGCAGCACATCAAGTATGAGCTTCCGCCAGCTGGGACCTATGTGATTGTTTTAAAGGACTTGCTGCAGTGTAACTTAGCTTCGCCCAAACACTCCAAGAAGATAGTTCATAGCAGAGCTGTTGAAGAAAACCAGGACCAAAATACTAGAGAATCTGAAAAGAAGGGTGGGTTCACAACAAAAGTGAGATGGAATAAATTGCATAGCAGAGGAATTATTTCTAGCTAGAACTTACCTGTCCTTTCACAAAATGAGATCAACTGAGTAATTCAACATGAATTCTATTTTTTCTCATTGCTCAGTCAGTAAAAGAAAAGGACAAGTAATTCAATATGGCCCTTGAAGCATCTCCTGATCCCAGGAAAGCATCATATCAAACTGCTTTCTTCCCTGATGTCTCCAGAGTGCAGCAAGAGCTACAGTAACACTGTGTGCAACAGAAAGCCTGCTAGGACTCCTTAGAGATGCTAGACTACCTTGTTTAACTCTGGAGTTAAACAGATGATGATTTCCAGAGCTTGGTCCCAGGTATGTGTGTTCCTAAAGGAAAACATCACAATCCAAAGCCTATTTATTTTGCTAATTTAATGAAGGAAACAGATCATGGCACATTCAGATCGGGTCTTTCCTGGAATATAATCCTAAATCAGATCAAATTAGCTCTCAGATATCTGCAAAGTGTCTGGACAACCTGAAACAGAAATCATTCACAAGTTCAAGATCTCTGTTAATTCCTCTACAATCCATACAGAGTGAAAGTCCCAGCAGGAATATACCCCTATGGCACCAACATATGGCTGTTAATGTGCATTTATTAAATAAGGGCCTGCACAGAGTTTAAAACCCTGTGGGGCAGAGGAGGCGAGGGCTGGGACAGAAACGTAGTCTTCCATCATGGGCTTCTTCACTTTCTATCTGTGGCCAGGGCTGAACCACTGGGTGGGTGCACACACACACACAGAGGTCTGATTTTTGGAAACTGAGCAAGTTTTTTAGTTCAGACCTAGCTGTGCATTTATTTGATGGGATTGCAATAGCTGCTTGAAGCATTCTCAGAACCAATTAAAGGCTGAAGAGTGCCCCAGCACTTAGGATTGCAGGCAGTCTAAGCGTTCAAAATGGATAAAAGATTAGAGCTAGCCATCTATATTAAAAAAAAAAAAAAACCCCCAAAAAAACCTAACCCCACAACAAAACCCAAATGTTCTCATGATTTGGTGAGCCTTTTGTGTGCTGTCCTCTCTACATGCTGTTCAGCTGTGCTTTTCTTATTTTCCTGTGAGAGGACTGTTCCCTTGGCTACCAGCGCTGGCCTCTAATAGTTGGCATTTGGGCACTCAGAGCTAATAGGATGAAAACATTGCTCTGTTTTCCTTTCCTTTCTGCAGGAGCACAGGGAACACAACTGGACAGGTTTCTGGTAGGCAACAGCTCCAGGTGATACCACTGCATCGAGTTACGTGATTTTGCCCTGCTGCACCCTTCCCTTCCAGGTGCTGCTCCGGTAGATCTCTGTATTTCTGCTGGCCACTGCCTTGTCAGAGAAGTGCTAACGGGAGGTGAGGAGTGGGGCTTGTTTCTCTGCCCTCCTGCACAGGAGATAGCACATGCTACCTTCAGCTGCTCCAGCCAGATGTATTTCTTTTTAGCCACATGCATCACCATCATCAGTACATCATGAGGCATAACATGCAGAGCCAGTCTCATGCTAACAGGAGGGGCAGGTCACAGCAGACACAGCTAATACGTGGGAGCTATAATCAGTGTCTCTTAGTCTTTCTGGCTTTCTGTATTAAGGACATTGTTGCTTTTGCATTAGAGGAATGAGAATAGTCTTGTCTCCTCTTGAGACCTCAAGGTCCTGCCTTCATTTGCCATCAAGTGCTCTATGAAACTCTGTTTCATTAAAGGCTCCACACAGTGACCTTTGCACAATAACCCATTCTCTGTAGTCCCTCCATAGTCTCAGGCTGCTCTTGTTTAAATTACTGTTATGCTGAGGGAATCAAATACATCTTTTTCCCTACTTAACTGTCTGGAGCAAACTAATGTCCTTCTGCAGTCTTGAAATGCAACAAAGGGACCGTGATTCAGTGGGCAAGGTGAGGTTTGCAATCTCTATGGAAACTGGAGACCAGTCTAATAACAGGGCAGAAAAGGTAGCAAGAGCACAGGTCCATGAGATGAACAGAAACCATAGGATCTCAGACAAAAGCTGAGAAAACAAGGCAATGAATGTGGTAAGTGGGTAATGATTTGTACACTAGGTAGCTGGGAATCCAGTAAGGACTTGTTGTGATTTGTAAGCACCAAACCCTGTGGCACAGCAAAAGCAAATACTGACGCCACTAATCTGTATAGGGAGAAAAAGAGGAAAAGTCACAAATACAGAAAGGCTATACTGCTTTTGTATTTTTCTTCCCCATGTTTTCTGTTGTGGCTATACCAGATGAAAATATGAGCAAATCTGATAATTCAGGGACATGCCTGGTGCACATGCTGATCAATCCCATTTTTGTAAGCAGGGCTGCTGGCTTTGCTCACCAGAAAGACTCAAAGGATAAGAGGAGGCAGCCTGGAGAGGAGGAACATGGGAGGCATTGGGGCAGGAGCTGCATTCAGGGTTTAGCTGTTTTCCAGGAATTTGCACCATTCCTGCCTAGTTCAAGAACAGAGGGAAGGTGATTAGCACGTTGGTTTGCTGAGCCTGTGTGACCTGCTTTGCCTTTGTTGGGAAGATAATGAGGGCTGAAACCTCTCTCTTCAGAGGCCAGAGAGGGCTGAAACCTCTCTTTTCAGAGGCCAAAGAGGTTAAAGTGAAAGGTCTTGCTGCACAGAAAGTGTTAGTTCTCCTTCACTTTGGCATCCAGGAGCCATAACCAAAGAACTGCCCTGAATCCAAAAGCATGGAAATGATGGGGGTCCAGTGAGTGGGTCCGTCAAGCTAGGCAACCAGCCCAGACTGTGACAGCTCATATCTTCCTATTAAACAAATTGAACTCTCAATTTTATTT
The DNA here is from genome assembly GCF_947461875.1 of Haliaeetus albicilla. Classification (NCBI taxonomy): domain Eukaryota; kingdom Metazoa; phylum Chordata; class Aves; order Accipitriformes; family Accipitridae; genus Haliaeetus; species Haliaeetus albicilla. Next base: position 7,145,335 of record NC_091490.1, read on the forward strand.
CTACAAAGCCTCTCTCTGTCTGTTTTGCAAATGTAACTATTTCCTAGTGGTCCAATCCTTTGTGATCACCCCATGACCTGGGGCTCTGCTTTTCCTGTTTTTTTCAAGAGGCACCGCTTTCAAGCACGCACCAGCCTTGTTCAGGGCACAGCAATCCACACTCACACCAGGCACTGCTCTCCAGCACATCAGCTACTGCTCACCAGTTTTCTGTCATGATAACATCGTTATATTCAGATGCAAAAGTCATACTCTTCATTCTTGCAGATGGCACAAGGTAATTTTGTATGAATGTTCTCCTGGGGAAATCAAATTTTATTGCAGTATGAGTGATATTAAAATGCACCACACTGGGACACTAATGTGCATATTAATAACGTATGTGCTATATAGAAACCTGGGCAAATTGAGCTAGAAAGGGCCTTGCAGTTATGCAGTCTATTTCTCTGTCCCAAGCCAGAATTATCTGTATTTATCATATCTGACAGCTATCTGTCTTGTCTAACCTCTACTGGAGGCTTCACAATTGCTGCAGGCAATTTTTTCCTGTGTTTACTGATCTTTCCAGCAGAAAGCTCATGATTTCCTCAACCACCACAAATACAATGAATGAATGTAGTAAAAGGACAATAGGCAAGCAAGCAAGAACAACCCAGCAGCACAGATGCAGGAGTCCTGGCAGTCTATGGGAAGCCCTACTTGGTTCAAGTGTTTATTTAGTTCAAGTTGACTACAGTAGGATATTGTCTATAATCAGGTGAAAGACAACAGTTCTTTCGGTATGCTGGGAAGTGCAGACAAGATATGATTCCTCAGCGCCAGAAAAAATAACTAGCAAAGGGTCAATGTAAAAATGTAGTTCATTGCAATGAAAGAGAGAGGCAGAATAAATGAGAGTAGCCTTTTATACTAGTGATAAGGGTTGGGCCAGATTTATTTTTCAACTGTGTCAAAGTGTAACTGCTCTTCATTTTTATTGTTAGTGCTGTCATTGCAATAACATGCCAGAAATTAACTGCTTTATTTATTTATTGGTAAAAAAAGAGATTTACCTGCCACGTGATATGCCGCTGTATTCACGCCAGTACAAAGATTGCATCAGAAATCCCAGCCAGCTGACTAATATCTGGAATTAGAGGAAACCTGCTGCTCCCAGTTTCTGTCCTAGGAGAGGTGCTATAAAGTGCACTATGTCCTGATCTATTTAAAATACTTTTATTTGAAAATGAAAGCTCTCCAGTGGCTGTGGTGCAGTTCCCCAGAAAAGAGGGCCCTTGCCAGAGTGTCCATTGCTGGCACAGACAGCCCTGCTCTGTCACCTCCCTGGGAAGCACAGCTGAGAAGACAAAGCTGTTGATCTGACTAAGCAGCCTCAGATGGTTTTCCAGCCCTAATCTGGTAAACATGCCTCTAAAGGTTTGTTTGATGAGATGGAATAGAGAATACGTTGTCCTCTGCAAATATGGCTTAATATATCATTTTTTCAGCCCAAACCTCCTATTTCAGACAAAGGAAATCAGAGGAAGCCCAGTGACAACCCTGTGAAAACGGAACTCACCCACCTGCCCAGCTCAGCAAAAAGGCTCTTGGTGCAACCCGGTGACTCAGCCTTTCAAGCATCTCGTGTAGCAGAAGGCCTCAAACCCCTTTTACTGACACAATTCTCTTAGATTTCCCAGGGATAAAACATCAGATCCCATTTGCACATCCTGCCATTTCCTCTTTGCATTAAAACTCTGAGCTACCCTTGTGAAGTCAGTGCTGCCCTATCACCCCCCCAGAAGGTCTTCAGTCATATATAAATATACATATATATAAAAACTGAATTAATATTCACTTCATCCCTCATAGCTCAGAGTTCACAATTTAAAATCCCAAGTGCTAGCTTGGTAGCTCCAGCAAACACTAGGAAAGATTGCCAGAATCTCTGTAGCTCCTAACCCCCTTGCTTTGGGCCTCACAGGTACAGAGGTGCTTCTAGGGAGCATCTCCGACCACGGGCTGCTCCCCTCGGACATAACAGACCGACGGCCCCAGTCGGAGCACCAGGGGTAACAGACCATAGTTTCCATTTAGCTCAACATTATGATTTATTGACGCAAGTAACAAATGCAGCCTAAGGAAAAGAAAAGCTGCATTTTATTATTGACTCAAAAGAGAAATCAATACATTCATATATATGAGAGGGCGCAATCTCCATTAAAAAGCAAAGGGATGAGCGCCACGTTCTTCATACTTGCTAGGATCCCATGGCTTTTTAACATGTTTTAGTCTCTGTCTTAAGACTCTCCCTCAAAAGCTGATGGCCTCATACAAGCGATCAGCCCCATCCACCTGCCTTTACTGACCCCTTGGAAGCCCACAGCCAATTACCAGACCCTGCTGGGGAGGCACATTTGCCAAAAGTACCCAGAGGAGCTGCAAGGTAGAAAAAGATTTAGAAAGATTTTTGCCTGTGAATGGTCCAGAGTTGTCCAGAGTGACTAGAAGATGCAGTGAGGTTCAATTTGACTATACTGACACAGTACATGCTTGCATTTGCTCACTTAAGAAAATAACATTACATAATGAGGTTTGTGGTTCCCCTGATTGCCGGGCGGTTGAATGGGCCCAGTTCAGATAAAATGTACAATTTTAAGTGCAGTGCTTTGCAGAGGTGTCCTTGTTAAAAAAAAAAAAAAAATTAAAAGAAACAGTGTGAGTCATTAACAGCCTCTTTGTCTTGTGATCACTTGTGGTTTATTTTACTGAAATGAAAATTTATTGGGAGATCATTGCAAGTAATTTCACTGTTTTCTTTCTGGAATCAAAAAATACAAAGCACTAAACGGGTGTAAGCAAAAACTCCATCAAAGAAGGCAGCAGACATCGCAGGAGTCCACAAGTGGCACATGCTACCCTGGCTCTAGGAGGCCAGTGAGTGCAGATTTGCATGGTTGCAGTCTCCCCCAAACTGCTGCTTATTATAGAACCCTTTTTCTATGGCAAAATCCACTAAAAGAAGTGAACTGCAACATTTGCTGCAACAGCTACATGAGAAAATAGTACATATTCTTACTGAAAACAAGGAACTCTCAAAGTGGCTCTGGTCATACATTGCATTTTGCACCTCAAATGGCTGCAGCGGCAGGACTACAGGACTAATATAATAGTAAGTGTGGTGGAGAGAGGAACGTTAACTGAGAAAAAGCACTTACCTAATACAGGCAGCAAAATCACCAGCAGAGACTCACTGCCAAGTTCACAATATACTGGAAGCCACAACTCTACCGAAGTGTAAGTGCAACTGCTGTTTCTCATGGTACATGATCTATAAAGAATCATGGCAGCCCTGAAAAGATAAAAAGTAGAAATGTGTTAACTAAGGAATGCAAGGTGTACATTAAGGGAAAACTTGAAGAAGGCAGGTCTACCTACGAAGTCAAAGTAATATTTGTACATTTACTAATAACTCAGAGAACAGACTCTGGGGAGGAAAATCTTCTGTACTCAGGTAGCTACTCCAATGAACCTGGAGTAGAAAACATGGATTGATGATCACAGCAGAGGGCAGGGTCCTCAGCATCACTTTCAGCTTTGGAAATGGTTGCTAGAATCGGCCCTCAATGCCAAGTTACCTTATATCTTGTGGTACTTTGGAAGAAAATCCTGAAAAACTTGTTAAAACCAGGGATAACTAACTACAGATGATGTGCTTTGTTTTCTTTAATCTGTCTTTAGCTTTGGTTCCTATATGCCAATGAAACTTTTAACCCCATGCTTTGACAAGACACACCAGACTGCCCCTTACACTGGTGTGCTGACAAAGCAGCTGGAGAACCTCGAGGTGTGCACTGGCTTGTTGTGCAAGGCCAAGACTCATGAAGTTTCTCCTGCTTGGCATGCGCCGGACAGTCCCTGAGAGCCGGGGCACAGGCCACCACGCCAGGACCACGTGTGGTGTCAATACGGGGACACTCATGGCAAGCAGCGTGCCCAGGAGGGAGGACTTGTACTTCTGACAACTTCCCTACCTCCACTGCCCTGCTGAAGCACTTTCTGTTTTAGCATCCCTGCCTCAAAACTCTTATCAGGGTCTCTCCTTTCACCCACTAGTAAATGCTGTCTTGGCAAATCAGCTGTGGTGACATCTTTGCTGCATGTTTGGCCCCAAGTGCGGCTGTGCTATTCACAAGCTAAACCACAAGAGGCTGCAGCACCGCTCTTCATACAGAGAGGAGGCAAACTGACATGGTTACACTCATACCTCAACTTGCAGAGTAGTCATCACTAAGTATATAAACACATTGTTCATTATATACTCTGTATATAAAAACATTGCATCTAATTGAACATGCTCTAGCTAAAATCAGTTTTTACTCCCTCTCTGCAAACTCAGTGGAAGTCAAAATAAGCCCATCTGTTTTAACCCCTGAGACTAATGTTGCTTCCTCTCTTTCATTAACATGAATTTATCCTACTCTCCCTTCAACAGGAAACGCATCAACCCTGAAGTTTGATTAGTGGTAATCAGAAGACATCCACACCTATATGTAGGCAGTGGGAGGCTTTTCAATTAAAAATGGATTTTAAGAACATAATGTCTCTGTTTTGAAAGGACAAATGCATCTTTTAAGGAATGAGAGCTATAAAATTCATTTATGTATTGTGTTTCTTCAAGGATAGTAATGCTATCAATCAGAGAATGAAGTATCTTAATAGCTGAAGAGATTAATTTCTGCTATTTGGAACTAAATATATTCAATGTCACTAAAGTACTGGTGAGTTTTTCAAAGGTTGGGTGATAGAACAGCCAGTGCTTATCATCTGTCCAAACAGATCCCTTTTTTCTTGCTCAGTTTAGGTTTAAAACACAAGTCCAAGGCTTGTGGTGTGGCGACCTGCACCTGACACAAAAGCAGCCCAGAAAATACTGAAGCAGAGCTGTGCATGGTGGAGCAGGATGATTACTGCTGAAGAAAGCAGAATGGCAAGGAAGCAGTGCCTAACTGAGATAAGTGATTTTTATTCATTCTGTTTCCAAGTCTTTACTATCTTTAATGCCTGTTGAAATAAAACATTTGGAAGAAAAATCCTCCCTAATGGTTTAACTTTCTCACCTTTTGGTTACATTCTAATGATGTTTCAGCTCCTCATTTGTCAAGTTCCCAGTAAAGCCAGAGGAAGGCAAGAGTTAATATTTCTGTTACATCTAAATGTAAACTGTAAGCAGAATTAATTATAAACAACACCTACAGACCTCTGTCATATGCTATAAAAAGCTTAGAAAAGTACATCTGTGCACTTCTGTTTCCTTTTCATACTGCCTTTCACCTCTCTGCTTCTATTTCCCTAAATAGAAAGACAATAGTATTAATCTATTCCTTATAGTATTAATCTATTCCTTGGGGCTCTTGTGAAGATTCATCAGTTAATATTTATGCAGCAAAATGGCATAAGTGCTGTATAAGTGCTAAGCATCATTATTATTCTCTCTCTTCATTAGCACATCATGTACATCCCAAGTAGACCAGATAAACACAGAAATTAACTGTCTTCAACGTAAGGCAAGTGCGAAAGGTAACATGATTGCTGGAGAGACACTAATGAGAAATGTTTGCTGTGGGCAATGTCTATGTCTAACAAAACAACCCACTAAGTTTTAAAGAATTAAATATATTCCTTTACGCATTTGAGCAAGTTCTGTCTGCAGCAAAGAAGCCCTGAGAACATGTTCAAATTAAATATGCTGCATGTTTCCATGTGAGTTGTGCTTTGGAAACCACACATATAGTAATAAACACAGGAAATAAATGAGATCTGCAAAGAATCACTGAGGAGGTTTCCAGATTTTAGAATGCAAAACCTACTTGCTGCCTCAGTTGGATTCCTGTTTAAGAAGCAGCTGCTGTGGGAGGGGACAGCCATGGAGGGGTGGAGGGACAGCTCTGCTCTAGAGCTCTGCGCTGGGAAACACTCTGTGCTGGAAGAGGAAAAACAGAAAGAAAAATTAAAATCAGAACAAAGACAAGTTCCAGAAAAGAAACCCAGTGGATTGCATCGTGGCTGTGGATGGAAGAGCAGAGATGAGCAGCGGCACACTCTTTTCGGTCGGGTGAGCCCTCCACCTCCCAGGCCCACGCCAGCACAGAGCTGAGGTGTACAGTGCCCACGGCGCACAGCACCCACGGCACGTGGATCCCCTCGCCCCACAGCTCCCGGCAAAAAGGGGAAGCCCAGGAGCCCCCTGCACTGGGAAAGCCACTTTCTGCTCTCTCTATCCTACCTTCACTTAAATGCTGACTCCCTCCCTTTTTCTTTTTTTCATTACTACTAACAAAACAACCCTTCATTGCCCCAAGCTCTACCCACCGTGTGATCATTTACCTCTTCACCATGGATCTGTAAAATGCAGCATCCTGATCTGGCAATGTTCTACACTGGAGCACACAAAGCTGAAGCAGCACAAAGTATCTCTCTCAGCTTAAAGACATGCTCTGTCTTGGAGGAGTTTTGTCCTGAGCTGCAAAACTCTGAGCCCGATTTGCAAGCAGAAGCCCCTGCTCCCTGCAACAGCTGAGGGAGAGCATGCTCACCAAGGCATGTTGCAGCAGTGGCAGGTGCTGCACAGCGCAGCGGTTTGCAACTGGCTCCATCTTTGCAACTACCATAGTAACCAATTCCCATTTCCACAGGTTTTTGATGCAGGAATTTAGATTAGTCCCAATATCATTGGGACTTCTTATTTATCCATCTCAAAGTCTTTTTGTCTGGTCCATCTCAAAGCACAGCTGCTGGTTGTTTTTATACCTGCCCAGAATATCTTGGCTTTTGCTTTTGGAACAGCTTGCCTTCACTTAGAAATTTTTCCTGATGCGGCACAGTGTTATTTTCTAGCTGAGGCTAGCATGAACAGTGCACAAGTACTTAAGGTGATAGTCTAACAGAAATAGGCTTTTTATACTGCTTCACAGTCTGACATATAAAATTGCCGCACTTCTTTTATCAAAATGTTGCAGGGCCGTAATCATAGCTGCTGTCTGCTCGACTGTGCATCAGTGCCCAGCTGGGTATTTCAGCAAAGATGCAAGGGGAAAAACAGAACTTTGTGCAGAGGTTCTTGCAATCAAAATCCCTAGTTTGGGAAATTAAAACCACATATGGGACTAAAATCAGGCTATGAAGCCCAATTTGCTTTTCTTTTCTGGAAATAACAACTTCATAATAGCATTCTGCTGGACATGGCCTTCGGTTGAGGGGAGGTGACTTTTATTCCTGCTTATGCAGTTGGGGAGTGGAAGCACCCTTCCATGGAAACCCCATAGCCATATAAGAGTGAGTGTACTCAAGGCACTAATCCCCGCATAGCTGCTGGCTTGAGTGGCTAAGCCCTCTGCACAAGCAGCTCTTCCCTGCATCCCTCTGCATCACAACAGCCTCCTCTCCTGCTCTTCCAACCTCCAGTTAAAACTGCTTCCTCCCAGGGTGAATCTGCGGTGGATGACTTGCAAAATGGTGATTCTTGACTAAAGGATGTTAAGATGTACCAGTTCTGTGGTGTTTTGTTGATCAAGGAGCTTCTCCCAAATAAACCGATTAGAAGTGTGCAACCAGGGAAGGAATAAAGATTATGGAAGAAAAACAACTTTTCACAGCACCTGGAATTTAGGGATTTGGCCTTCCAGTTGGCCAAACTGAGGCTTTGTTTTACTAAGTTACAGTATTTTACTTATTACTGTAGTAAAGCCTAAGACTCCTTCTCACTCACCTTGAACCTATGGTTCTGGGTACTGCAGAGTCTCAGTGAAGAGCTTGTCCTGCATAAAACATTTGCCCTTTGGGCATGCCAAGATGGGACATCTCAATGCTAAGGGAGGATGTGTCAGTAAGAGAGTGCTGGAAATGCAATGTGCCTGAATGTGCATACACCGGCTCTCCAGGAAGGCCTTAAATAATATTCTCATGCACAGCATTCTCCAGCAAAAGGTCCCTTTTGTCCATTATCACAGATAATAATGGTCTTTACCTTAGGAAAGGGAAACATGAAAGGGATACAAAAGGCTGTGCTTCCTAGCATAAATCAGTTCCCGAAAGGTAGTAACTTCCTCTGAGACTCCCAGGACTCTCATCTGTGGTCATCCTATTAGATGGAGCTAATTCCACCTGCTTTCAGAGCCAGACCTCTGGAGCATACGAAGTACTGATTTCAGAGAGCACAGCAACTCCTATGTCCCTACTAAGAAGTAATGGCAAGCTCTCTGCTACGGCACCATGGTGTAGTAATCCTGCACTTTTAAAAAATTATGAAAATCTCTGTAATGAGATTAAGTTTGGAGAAGTTTGGCTTTGTCTCTCCTCAGAATGCTCTGTGGAGCTGCCAGATGGCAGCTGTGAGCAGTTGAACTGCTGAAAACCTGCCTGCTCCAAGCCAGCACTGGTGGGTAAGCAGTCCTAACAGGCAGGGTCAAGTCACTGGAATCCTGGAGGAAGAAGAACACCCTTCAGAGGGTAAATTGTATTAAAGAGTACCAAGGGAAATACGGGCTTTTCACGTTTGCAGAGGCCTGGCGATCAGGAAATTTGGTTTGGTTTCCCACATCTGCTAAAGATGACTTACATGATTCCTTTCTCTGTATCTCTGTTTTATCTCCTGCCCTACATGGAAAATGCACCTTCTTCACTCACAGTGGAGAAGAGAAGATTGAGACAGGCTGAGAACAGCCAAGGTGCCTTCCCAGGTCTGCTCTTGGTTGAGTCCCTTGGGCAGTGCCGCATTAACGGCTCTCTGCCTCAAACTGACACCTGTGTTGCTTCCTCCTGCATGCAATTGTCCTGTTACACAACACCAGGATTTAGGATTATGATGGAATTGCATCATCTGGGAGGAGGAGGTGCTGGACTGCAAAGCAGAAGCAGACATGCCCTTCAGAGCAATAAGGTTTTACAGTGGTAACCTGTTCCATTAGCTCAGATTTCATCGCAGCATGATTACCCTTGCTCATGAAGTGTTGCCTGTTTTAGATTAGGCTTTATATTAAACCCATTTTCATTCTGGAGCTTTAGAAAATAATTTGCATGCTTCAAATTTTGAATTATTGAAGACAAATTGAGAGTTTAAGTAAGACTCCATAAACTGTATTTATACAGTGGCTGCTGATCCCCCCATCTCATTCAAATCCAGTCTCTGACCTAAAGGAATCTGGCTCACAGGTTGTGCTTCAAGTCAGAACTCAGCCTTCAGAAAAGACAAACTCACTTAATGCATTTTAAATGCAAGTTAAATCTGGCTGGGAAGAAAGCCCTTTTTTAACAGCTACCAATCTTCTATTCTGTGACATTACTAGACTGCGTGCTACAAAATCCACGCCAGATGTGTTTTTTAATAACAAAGATTTTCTCTCTAGGAGTATCTGGCTACCTGATGGAGCCTAATTAACCCTGACACAGACAGCTGTCATAAAGAGTATTGAACCATTTGTTGTTCTCATCATTTGCATTTCAGAAATGTCCTAAAGGAAAAGGAGGAAGGATTCGTGGCAAATGCTGTCCATTAATTTGCCTGATCTTTTCCTTTCAAGAGGAATAATCACCAATGAGAAGCAGTGAAAACTGCAGATGGCATGTAAGAATAAGTGCAATGTGCATCTATAAAATAAAATGTCCATTTGCCATGGACAAGAGCTAGTAAAACAAACTCAGTGAAGCAGGCCAGTTTTGCTCAAAGGTTTTGCTCTCACCAACGTGGTCAGAATCTGACTGTTCTTTCTTTGAGCAATTACATTGCTTTTTACACGCTCTTTGCATTTCAGAACCACTCCTTAAAGCAGCCTAAACTTCTGGGGTCTTCAAAACATTTTCAGATAAGAAGAGAGAGACTTCACAGGTAAGGATAATAGCAATTCTTAAAAAAGCAAGTTTGTCTTGACTTTTCGTGTTCCTACTAAATTAACTGGTTTCTTTTTTCTTTTTTTTTTCTGTACATGTTTCAGTAATGAATAAATGGTTTAGTGCATTTCTTCCATTCAGACTAGGCAAAAGACATTTCATCAATGCAATGCCTGAATCATATTCCACTAAAATAGCAATCTACAGTTTGTATGAATGTTTCAACCTTTCTGACCCTGAGGCACCTCCTTATACAACAGATTTTCATTATACTTTAACATGCAGCGATGCCATCCCACAGCTCTGCTAGGATGTCACACACTGCTTGTGGTTTAAATGTTAAATGCCCCCCCCGTTACTCTCAGTTAGAGATGCACCCATGTACCAGAGCCACCCCCCTCCTGGCACTGTGCAAATGTTTGATGGTTTTGTTGGAGAACAGCAGGAGCAAGGAGAGCATCATTAGGCAAAATTACCAGCAGCTTTCATGATGGGTAGTTTTGGACCCTTGCTTACTTGTATCAGTACCAATGGATGTTTAATTGTTTGTTTTTCTGCTGATTTCAGTGATGTAGGATCAATACAGTATATTTACTGAAGTGTAGGTTGATCTGCATTTGGTATCTTCCATAAACATTTGTGGGAACTGTTAGAGATAGACAAAATCTTTCTGCATCTCTTTGCTTTTCAGTGTTTACCTATTGTTAATGGTAAGCACATTGCAGTCTTGCCATTTGGGATTTATCACACCTGCCTATAAATACCTGAAAGGTATGCCTCTGCTCCAAGACAGCCACCTGGGTCCCTTTGAAGAGCAAATGACAGTAACACATGTTGCTACCGGGTGAAATATCTCTCATGGGCCAGGATGAATTGCCAAGTGCTGGTTGCTGTCTATTATTTCCATTGGCTACAGAAGTGCAGACAAATAGCTGAAACCAGCTAATTTTTAGATAGTTAAAATAAGGTGAGACAAATCTACCCTTTGCAGCTGTATCTGTTTTACTTTGCTTTTAAAAGATCTACTTGGTTTTACAAAACATATGCAAGATTCGTGCTCTCAGGACAAAGCCAGGAAGATTAAAGAAACTTCCTTCCCCCATTGGCACATTGTTATTCTTCCCTAGCCATCTACTACTGGTTTTTTTAACCTTCTTTCTGCAAAGCACCTGGTAGTGGACACTCTGAGGTAGCTGCTGGATTGAAATGAACCTTCGCATGGGTTCAAGATGGAAATTCAGCAATTAGGAATTCAGCAATTCTGACGTTTGAAATGAATACTGAATCATGCACAGGTGCACTGCTGAAAAGTTTACATTTGTCTATTCCTTGCCCTTCTTCAATTACTAATTTGAAAGAACATCTTCTGTTCCACCAGTCTACACTGCAGGGAGCCAGTGTAAAACTTATGTTGGGCTGTTTTTTCCCTTGACTGGCTTTTTTGCTTTTAACAAGAGAAACATGCAAATCACTACTCCTATCTAGTGCTCTGTTTATGTGACAATCCACAGCAAACCTTAACTAGAACTGCAAACTGAAAGGGGGCCCTATCAATTAACATAATTGCTACCAATTACGCAATGAAGGAGAAAAACCTAGTCTTTTAAAAATAAGAGACTAAGTGTAGCAGTACTTGTTAACTGCATTTAATCTGCAGGCCTCTCTGAGGAATCCATAATGGAAAGCCATTATGTTATGGTCCACACCTGAAGCTGGGAGAGACACTGCCTTTTACACATATTTGCTGTGTTGTAACCATTTTGCTTGTACAGCAGGGTTTGGATTGGGGGAATGTTTTGAGGGGTGTGGTTCTTGTTAATGTAAACTTAAAATTAGCTTAGTTTTTTTTGTTGTTTTTTTGTTTGGTTGGGTTTTTTACATAGAACATTGTATGATTCCATCTTCTTTTCTCACTTGTATTTACTTCTTTCTGGCTGAAGGCAGGTGAAGGGAGCTGGGGAGCATACAGGGAGGGGGCCAGCACCTGTGCATGCCAGGACTGTTCTTCGCTGGAGAGAAGAGACAGCCAAAACTGCTCAAGTGTTTTACTGGCTCACCGGTGAACAGTGTGATTTAAAAAGTATTCCAAGAGGAACTACAGGGAATTAAAAGACCACTGAGGCTGACGGCTCCACTGGGCCAACTTGTGGAAATGATTACAAAAATCTGAATCAAGCAGTCTATGAACAAACATGGTTGAGCAGGAGACTGTCAGTGCAGCTCTTGTAGAGACAAGTCTCCTCCCAGATCTGTGCAAGCTCCGGGGAGACAAACCATGGCAAAGCATTTAGTAATCATCTTACTCAACCTCGTTACTAACATGAAAAACAGTCAAATGTGCTTTAAGATGAGGGAGGAGCACAGCAGGTAAGTGGTGCTAGAAACCAATGGGCTGTGGTGGAAGGGAGGGAGGATGCGTTGCTCAAGTACTGTGACTGGTGCAAGCCCAGCGTCAAAAGTAAGAAGGTGGTAAGGCGAGGGGTTCCAGAAGAGACCAGGAGCAGGACTGTATAATGAAGTTACCACATGGACATGATGAAATAATTAAAAGTCACTGAGATTATGCTAAAGAAACTGGACTAGTGAACTTGGTTAAGCTTCTTAATGTGTTCTTAACTATCCCAGTATCAGTGATGCTCATATGCATAAATGGATGCTTTTATTTTATAACAATAAATGATTTGTTAGCTGGCCTCCTCATCTGCTCCCTCATAATTTAGATTAATGGCATCTGTGTCTTTTCTTTAAAGAAATGGTTATTGCAGCTTTCCCATGGTGCCAAAAGAAAGATGCCTGTTGTTCTTCATGCTAATACTATCATTTTTTAAAGTCTAAGCTGTTTTTTTATTCACTTGAAGAGGGAATATGAATAGCAAAAGTGAATTACATTCGCATTGCATAAAATAAAGATGAAATCACTTTTGTGGAGTCTTGATATACACTTAGCAAGCATTTTTAAAATTCCCATATTCCCAAAATGTACATATACACATTGAAGATCAGTAGCTTGTTCAAAGGATAATTTACTTCATTATTATTTATGCTGTTTGGCTACTGAAATGATATGCTTTCTTCTCCTTCCAGTAAGGTTCTAGGTAACCTGAAAGGACCATAGTCAGATGTTAGTTCCTGTGGATGTAGCTCGCTCATCCAGTATTATAAGCTTTCTTGTGCCTTTGCCCTAGAGGATAAGAATTTTACGGCCAGCATTAAAGATGCTCACATTTTTAGCATAACTTGCAACAGCTCAGTCTTTATCTTTGGAGGCTGCTGGTTCAGTCCCATAGGAGGACTGCACATGGTCCTTTACATAATCTGGCAGATACATTAAAATCCTGTTAATTAGAGCTAATTTTATAAATTCGGGAATAAAATAGCCTACTCTCTGACTAGCCCTGCAATACTAGGTGCAGTATCTTACCCATCATTTGTGCTTCAAGTTCTTTATTTCATCCTGGTGATGAAGGCCACAATGGTGATCAGAAATCCCAGCAAACCTAGAGAATTTAGGTACCAAGAGCTAGTGGCCTGGTGTATTCAGGGAGGTAACTGGAGAGCAGTTGTCAGTGGTAAGTGTTCGTGAGGAAATGGCAGTACTCAGGCTTTACAACTGGACGCCTTCTCTTGCAATCCTTTGGCACATCAGAATGGGACTTTCTCAGCTTTTTCATCAGTGGTAAAATGGAGAGATGATCTGATTTGTTAATTATCTGGGAAGAGGAAAAAAACCAACATTGCTACAATTTTGTTGAACAATTTGGTTTTCATGATCTGCATATTCGTATTGCTAATTAATTCACATTCACAGCTCTCCTTCACATTCCCTGTGAATTTACCTCACTCTAATAGTTCAGTATCTTTTAAAATTTGACTTGAATGAAGCCTTTTTTTTTCTCAGCTAATTCTGATTGTTTCTAATTTGGAAGCCAGATATGACTTAGCATGTCACTAATATCCCTCAACACTCTTCAGTTTTCATTTGGCCACTGGGGAATTCTTTAGTGGCTGACTGTCAGGTTTAATTATATGGCTTTGTTGGAAAAGCTGTTTTATTTCAGTCCTTTATCCTCCTGAGCCACAGAAACAAAACTGGAAAACTGAACTGCTATTTGAAAAATGGGTATTGGAAGACAACATGTGTGCAATGGCAGTTCACATACTTTTTGTATCACTTAAAAATCACATGGTGCCCAAACTTACAGCATTGTACTGTCCAAAACACCAAACCATTGGGATCATATTCTGGAATTGTGCTGAGGGAGTTATGATACAGTTTCTCTGATAATTGGTATGTATAATTAGGTTATATTTCATTTAAAGAAAGCACCTAGCAAGATGAATTCTGACTCCAATCACATTAATTCACATAAAGCAAGATTTTTAATTACATTCAGGTATCTGGAGCTGCAGCAAAGTGCTTAATTTACCTGGTTTGGTGGAGAAGTAGGATACTCTCTGTTTTATAAACCTCACTTCAACTTCCTTAAGACTGGTCCATCTTTCTTTTCTCTTCTCCAGCTCTCTCCTCAGCTCTCCCAGCCTGTGTTTCAGGCTGGCTGTGAGCCATACGGCTATGACAGCACAGTCCTGAAGCTGACCAAAGCAGATATCAGCAGAGTCAGGGCTTTGCTAACCCATTGTTTGGAGATAGTACTTTCCTAGCAAGCACAGAGTGAGATCATGTCTGCTCATAAAAATGTGTAGGCAGACCGTCAGATATCAAGGTAATGTCAATTATTCCTCCAAATTGCTGGCACATAGAGTGCAGCAGAGATTAAAAGCAAGTCTGGCCTTAACACTCTGTGTTTTGCTGTTCAGGGCTCAGCAAATGTTCTCAGCCAGCAAACCCACAGGGAATCCACTTAGTCTGGCTACCAGGACCAGGACCATAAATCTTTGTACTAGAAATAAGTAGCAGTGAAAAATATCAACATTATTTAACATTGTAGAGCTCTTTCTCCAGAGCAAATACAGTTGCTACAGGGATGAAACACAGTTTATGGATTTGCGATGTACTTTGTGCCATGGCAAACTGAACCTGGGCTACCAAGTACATAGAGAAGATTTTAGTGAGCCAACTTAGTGGGAGCTCCCTGTCATTTTCTTAGCCAGCTGTGCTGACTCCAGCCTCCAGCTATGGATTGTACTTCTCTGGAGTCCCTGAAGAACACTTCTGAACGTGGAAGCTCAGTGGGAAACAGGGCATCAATTCTTATGGATCCTCCATCTACACCTTCATCCTGGCTAGATGAAAGCATCCCTTGCTAGCAGTACCCCTGGATATTTTCCAGTGCTGGTCTTGCACTGGAGAGCACAAACAGGGAAGAAAATGCCATCCGTCTTTCCTAGTACAAAACAAGGACAAAATGTTTTTCAGTTTACTTATGTGAACAGCACAGCACCTTGGTAATTAGTAGTTTAGTGATTTCTCATTCTGCCAGGTTTAATGAATATTAGTGATGTTGAGAAATACTGCTGTGAATAGCCGAACACTGCTGTAGTTGTTTATCAACAAAAATTTTCAATCTAGGTCAGGCACAGTGGATTAAAAAAAACAGTTTATGAAGCAGTACTGGGTAAAACACAAGTCTTGCTTAAAAAAAAAAAGGAGCACAGGGGAAAGCTATTATACACAGTATTAACTTAAAAAAAATTGATCTTTAGACATCATTTAATGTCTTTGTGAGGCATCCTATAACATTTCAATACTGTTAATGCCACAGTAATTGATCAGTTTGCACAGTAACAATCATATGTTAACACAGCAAACAGTTTTGCCCTGTAATATTTTCTCCTAAATCTATATTCACATAGGTACCTTCTTTTAAAGTCCTTAGATAGGAAAGTAACAGCAACATAGTGGATTATCTCAAATGAAACCAAGCTGGTCCCAGTTTTTACATGGATTCAAATCTTTTCTCAGGTATTTTGCATTTTTGTCTACACCAAGCTACCAATCACAAATAAAAAGCAGTCCTAAGCCACCCTTGATGATATGATGCAATGCTTACAAAAATAATGAGATTTTTAAGTAACTGTTTATGTCCTTGGGGTTTGGCAGGGGATAAGATCCTAGCATGCAGATTTGCAAGCCCTCCCCACCAAAGAGCAAGCAACATCTGTTCTTTTTTAGTTTCCAGAAAAATGTTTGTTATAAATCTGGGATTAAGGCCAGGTGTGGTCACAAACAAATTTGGGAAGGTGAAGTAATTGTTATCTGCTGAAAGTAATTGCTTCCTGTTATGATCACCATAGCAATTAATGTAATTCTTTATAATACTCTTGGGAATAATAAAGTTACTGCAGAAGAACAGCAAACAAATACCTTTGTCTGCTTGCTCTAGAAAACAGATTAGTACCAAACCTGTTTTGTTATATGGACAGCAGAAGAGCTGCATTGTCCTTAGCACTTCACTTCCTCACTTTTAAATGCTTGGCTTAGTCAAAGTTATGAGAGACAATTAGGTTGTTGTCACTTAGCAACCATAACTGGATTCAGGAGCAAAGCACTTTGGAACAGACAGTACTTGACTACTAAACATTACCATTACAGCATACCTAGGACCACTCACTTCTGTTTAAAAAAGGGGAGACTGGGCCACAGAAAAGCAATCAAAGTACCGTCTAAAAATGTTCACATTCCGTTTTTCAAGTTGCTAGAGGAGCTTTATCTTCCCCCGATTTCCCACCATCCCATCACCCATACAGATGAGTTTCTGAAGAAATGTTTGAGACAGGAAGGATACAGGTAAGCACCTAAGGCTGTCTCAAGGCATCCAGGTGCTAATGCCACCAAAGTCAACTGCAGTGAAACATCTACATACCGCAGATGTCCCAGTGGACCTCTCCTTCCGTATGTTCACATGTATCACTCAGGTGCTTTTGAGTTTCAAGTAGGTACTTTGGATATCCTTGGATGAACAGGAAGTTCTGAATGAAAAGATTATTACTGTAATTCTACATTTTCTGTAAATTATGGGACTGGTACTTCAAAAGTGGTAGACACATCAAACATTGGTGACAAAATATTATTCCTTTGTATAAAAGTACTTCAGGTAACTCCTTTTTCCCTCTCTCCAAAAAATCCTAACTCAGTGGATTTATAAAAACTCCACAGTCCTTTCTCTGTCTACTCTCGTAACATGCTGGAATGGCTGGGGAAAGGAATACGGGGAAAGGGACAATGTAGCACCAAGGACAACAGAGCAGACATTCTGGCCCAGACCTTGATGCATACCTACAGTGCAAATTATTAAATATGTGCTAAGAGTTATTTGAGAAAATAAAGCATAGAAGACAGAAAAGTGACTAATTTAGAAGGACCACAATATTCAGTTAAGACTCACAGCCTAATTCTGATATTGTTTAGAGCCATTCATACCAGGGGCTCTGAAAGAATCAACTTACACCAGTGCATACGAGGGCAGCATCAAGCCCCTTCTGCTTACAGCTGTGACCTGAAAAAAGCACTCTTGAATCACAGATGCACAGTGGGAGGCTCAGGGCCATGCAGCAGCATCCAAGAGTGAGTCAAGTGTGTATTTTCCTAGGAGTTTAAACACAGACTTGAAAAATGCTCCCAATGGAAGCAGAAGCCCGGTGTGGCTGGTCTCAGAGCACTAAAGGATGAAGAGGCTTTTGCTCTCATATTCTAGCATCCAGCTAAACCGTTTGGTTCTGAAAGACTGAATAGATGTAGCTGAAAATATCCGTAGCCAAGTATTTATCATTGCTTTTTGCTGCTGAAAAATGCTATGGAAAATGAAGGAAATTAATTTGGCTGGGGCACGCAATGCTTGCCTGGTAGTCCTTAAGTATTTTGTTCACTCCCAGTACACAGAAAAGAAAAATGTCTGAATATATTCAGTGAAGGTTCAGTTCTCTGCTTGTCGCACTAGGCAGCAAATCTGTGACTGGCTGAAGCATGCTGCTGCTGTTTGGGTAAGAGCCGCTCTCTCTTGCCAGACCACCTCGCCTAATCTCTGGCACTAGTGACCTGCTTATTGATCACTTCCTGGAGGTCCAGCTTTACAAACATCATCTGCCAGGAATGCAGGTAGGCAGCAGAAAGGGAGTCAACAGGTATGAAGTGGAACCTGCAGCTATGGGGCCTTGGTAGCTGAAGAGCAATTGCCTCCTCTCAAAGCAGCAAGCAGAAGCAATCCACAGGAAAAGCCATATTCCTTCCATTGTGATAGCAATATCACAAAAGTCTACATTTATCTGAATCCCTCCCTACACCATCTCTAACCTTCTGTCCAGCCAAGTTCCTGGTTACATACCAGCTACATGCATCTTGTGTGTATTTTTCTTCTTTACTGCCCATCCACGGCTATTGTACCAAGCTGCCCTGTGCTGCTGGGGATCCTCCTCCATGCTGAGAGGCCTGTGCGCTTCCATTAACCATGAAGCTCACTGTCTCCTTATGGAGCAAATTATTTTGAAATGCAGGAGAGGGCACAGAGTCAACATAGACAGCAGAAGTCTAAGAAATGCTTACAGTCCTGTCTAATGGCACTCTTAGGCTTCAGAATGTGATGTTCAGAGCTCCTGGGAACCGCAGTTACAGGTGAAGCAGTGGGTGAGAAGTGATCATCTCAATGTAAACAAGTGATTCTCTGTAAAACTGCTAACACTGAGAGCTCGTGGCTACTTAGGGTTTTAAGGTTTCTATGTCTAAAGATCCTGTGTTTTGAAGACGAAATTAGTACGAGATCCAAAAACATTCTTGGTATAGTAGACATGTATTAATTATGTTCTACAGAGGATTAAGATGACATTTACATTGCTTCTAATAATATAATTGCACCATGAAACTACTATATTTCCTTATGCTGAAGTAAAAAACAATTATTGTGATGCTATTTTTTCTTTATTAAGAGATATTGTTCTTTTTAAACTTATGCTCCTCATTAGCACAAAATAACCACTGATCTAATTCTCAGGCTCAATTTATGTTTAACAATTCGTTAAGTCTGCTCCTTAACCACCAGAGAAATGTGGGCTCCTGGGTGTTTCCTTCCAGTTCCTTTCTTAAGCATGTGCGGCATTCCTGTCTCCTAAAAACTTGTTCTATAAAAGGCTGTTGATATGTCCTTGATACTGTGGGATCCTATTCTTCCTAGTCATTGGACTGGAAAGCTTATGTGTTACTCAAACATTTGTTAAAATATTCATATTCCAAATTGGTTTCAAAACATACCTTAAAAAAACTCAGAAGAGTTTAGATTCTGAAAGTTACCAGGGATTAGCTTAACATTTTCTAGTCAAACCCCACAGTTTTAGGTATTGAAGTGAACATAGTGTTCCTGAAAGAGAAGGACAAATTGGAAAAGTATAAATGTTAGGGGAGGTATGAGCCAGAAGCCAAAACTCCAAATACTTTTCCCTGAATCATCTTAAGCTGTGAGACTTGAAATCTGCACAAACACTGTTCCCTCCTGAGGCAGAAACAAGGAAGAATTTGAAATCTGTAAGGCTGAAAATAACTTTCCCAAAAATCTTTCTCTCTTATTTCTGCTGCCACGTTAGACACCAGAAAAAGTACAGAAGTGTGCAAACGTTCGGAAGTGAACAGTTGACAATGTGTCATGCTGTCATGTGATCTGCCATTAAAAGCAAGTCACAAGGGTGACTGTAATGCAAGCATTGCTGAGTATGACAGTCTGAGCTTTGGCAGTTGCAGGAGGATAACATGAAAACAACCTGCACTGAATTCTTTTGCTACAGCGGCACATCTGCATCCCCGCTGGATCAATAAGCCCTGGGTGGAGAATCTTTTTGTCTCACCTGGTCCTTCTTCTCCTCTTTCTTTATGCGCTTTTCAAATAGCACACAAAAACAGATGGTGTACCCCTGGCATTGCGCCTCACAACTTTGTCCCATACAAGCCTGAACCACAGAATTTTTTGCAGATTATGATAAAGCTGGACTTGGCTGTCTATTGCCCAGTGTCCTTGACAGGACATATCAACACAATTTTACAGATTTTATCTGTGGTGTAAATGACCAGACAGACCAATGCCTTCCAAAGGCTTTCTGTTATCTGATATAAGCTGTAGAAAGACTGCCTTCTAACTCCATCCTTCCCTACTGTGCATACTTGTTGCCTCTCTGTTTCCCTTCTTCTGTATGTTACTGTGTGGGATTAGCAATGGATGCTGAGCACTGCTCAGATACAGCCCAATGATCTGCCAGTGAATTCCTTCTAGGGGTGTTTGAATTCCCCAAGTGTAACTTCCAGATTTAATTTAGTCCCATTATATCACTGAAACAGAGTTCTGCACTTTCATTATTCTCTGTCCCGGGATATTTTATTCTTCCTCATGCTATTCCAAACAGACAAGCAAGCAGCTGCACAAAGCATCGTGATTTGTGATGGTTTTATTTTTCGCTGGTTCATAATTAACAGTTACCTGGTGAGTTAAAGTATTATTCCACATCCCCTGTCTAACACTACGGAGTGACTGCTCAGTGCAACTGCTTTACCACCTCTTTTTATAATTATTTAAGATATTGTGGCATTCTGAATAAGTTTTAAAATTACTTTATTGAAATGTTACTGCTGTCGCTGAGGATTCTTCAGCTCCTCATACCACTTACTGTTGCCAAGCTGATAAATATGAAACATTGCCTGTTGATAACCTGCAAGGAACATTATTTTCCTCAAGTGGAACAAGGTCTCCAGTTGTGACATATTGGAGGGATCTTTACTCCAACTGCCACCCATTAAGGTGCTAATCAGCAGCAAAGAGAAGAGTCAGAGCCAAACCCACAAACCCAAAAACTCATAAAAACTTGAAGGAAATCACTTGCACGTTACTCACCAGTAAGGCTGGCATAGGTTTGCTGTAACTTCATGATTTTTTGTTTTTTCTCCACAGAGCAGATGACATTTATGTGAGAGGTGTTTTCCATACTGACTGGGTGCTTTAAATCCCTACACAGAAGAAAGAATAAGAGACAATGGTGAATCACCACTCATGAATGAAAAGTGGAGTCAGAGTGGAAGGGGGTGTAAGAATTAGAGATTTCCCCTGCAGTCCCAGAATGCCAGTCCCATCCTCTTCTACCTCCCTTTCACCTCCCTCCCCCCTGCCCAGGACAAATTGCCATCAATAATTAACCCAAACTTTCATTCTGCTTTCCCATGAGTGACCTAGACTCCCCCCCTCATGAAATGATCTGATCACTCCGTCTTCAAAAAATACAGTTAATACACCTGAAAATAGTCTATAATCACCTGCTACACATGGCATGACAGCACTGTCCCTCTCTATAGGCCCCTGCTAGCTGGATCCATTCCCAAATATCTGCCTTCTTCCAAGGTCCAAGGTCTGCCAAGGCAGCATGTGTATCTGAGTTGGCCAAACACTAGGTCACGCCACTCAGACTCCTGGCCACTTGAAGGTTTATAGCCACTTATTTTCTTTATAGTCTCATCCTTTCTACTTATTACCTTAACATTGGAGGTGGGGCTGTGCTGCAGGCTTGGGATTCATACTCATGTCTGAGAGGGAAAGGCTTCTGTATCTGAAGTGGTAGTTTAACTCCTCATAGGTGGAAGGTTAAGCTTTGAGACAGGATTGAGTTTACAGTGAGAATTTCTTCCAGTCCCAGGTTTGGTGCCATTGAAAGGGACAGATATGCTTTGGTCTGCATTATAAACAATTACTCTGCATCAGAGAAAGTAAATTACATGTTAGCCAATTAAATATGGTGGGGATTTTTAGGAATGAAGTTTGCACATTCTCAGATTGAACTCTTACATTTCTTGCCTGGAAAGAAATGAGATGACAAATGCAATTTGTGCATACCATTTCTGTCTCTAACACAAAATTAACATCCCTAATGTGTTGGCTTAGGTGCATTTACCTCCACATTTTCGCAGCATGAACACAGCTTAGATACAGGCAATGATATGCAGGAGGCAGCATGCTACTTCTTGCTGACTGCTCTTTAGATCTCCATCCTGGAAAGGGCTGAGTGCTCTCAAGTCTCCATCTAGTCAATGAGAAGTGAAGTCACTTAACCCATTAGAGACCATATCTTACAACCTCTGTCTGCTACAAAATCACCCCGAGTGAATTCTGGCACTTTTCCTCCATATAACCAAAATAAGAAAATGTCGCCAGGACATGACTGAAACTCAAGATCTGCCAGAAAGGAGTTTGGGTGGGTCTTATCCTGCCAGGGGCTGAGTTTGCAGCCTGGCTCTTATGGGATAAGAAGCGGGTACTCCCAGCAGTGGTTACATCTCTTCCCTCAGTTCTAGTGCAAAACCAGGCACTTCTTTTCCACCTGTGCCCCTCACAGACTCACTTACACTGTTGTCATCAACATGGCCATGGTGTGTGGTTGTCAGACTCTGAGACTTAGAATGGTGGACAGGTGGACTGGGCTGAATTTTTAATGATGCTGGTATCAAACAACTGTCACACTGCTCCCACATTCTGCAGCACTACTACAGCTTTTGAAGAAGAGGTCAGTAGAAATTCAGAGGACTGTAGGTTTCTTATTTTGCTTCTTTTTCCTAGCCAATCCCACTGGAGGACTGGGATCATCCATGATAAACCCCAAAGCCTATCACAGGGACACAATGCACTTGCTGGGACCTTCTCTATCTTGCAGAATTACTTTTTAGCGCACAGGATTCCCTTTCCAAGCGCACCTCTCTCCTGGGACCCAACAACTGCAGATGAGGCAGGCAATTCTGCTCTGCTGCTTTGCTGGGAAGAGAGAGGGATGTGATGAGGAAGAGAAGGAAAGTGCTGTTTGCCTCCAGCCCTTCTCCCACTGGAGTGGAGGTGCCATATGGGGCACCATTACAGCCCTGGGGAGAGGAGAGGAAAGAATGAAGGCCAAGGCACAGCAAGACCAAGGCAAACCACAACAGCCCCAAATGGAGCATGAGATTAATATCATGATATGGATATGTCATGACAGCATATATATCTTTAAAATCACATTTCTACCACAGTATTGTTGTACCAGCTTTACCACCAGTTTGTGCTCAGGCTCAATATGTTCATCCTCAGATGCAGAGGTAAGGATCTGTAGGACACATGTACCACTTTACCCAGCTCTTCAAAAGATTTAACCAGATCTCATGACCTTTGCTTTCCCCGCTCCTGCCTTCCCATGGCAATGGAGAAAAGAAAATATAGGAAATATTCACAAATTACAGGATCTAATTACTTGCCCTTTAGAAGAATCATACTACTCAGAGGTGTTCTGTACATGTAGTCATTAGAACCCATAAATTGATTTCCCAACTGTGGCTCAAACTGTTATTATTACTTTTAAAAAACAATGTATTGTATGAATACCAAATGTATTTCTTGGAGTTACTTAATGTCTCCCATTAATTGTGGAGATTCTGAATTCGTTGCCTTCATCATAAAGCTATTTATTTCACTGGAAATATCTGGCTTTTCATTCAGTATGAAGCACTCAGATACAACCTCATGTGACATTAAAGTCACTGCACCTTATCTCTCAGCATCGTTAAAATAAGGAATAAAGTACTTATCTCTGCTTAAAAATGCAAAGAAAAATGATTCAGCTGCAATATTGTCTCCTCTGTAGAAAGGATTTTGGGGTGACTGATCTTTTTTAAGAACAGCAAAATGCAAAACAATATTGTATTGAAAAAATAACAAGTACCTTTACCTTTTTTAAAATCCAAATGCATGAATTCTGATTATTCCTTTCCCCCCCCTCACTTCTTTGCACCTAAAGAATCTCTTTAGCAAAACCAGTAACAGACCGAAGGGTGCAACCAGTCTATAAAGCTCAGATGGGGTGAAAAATCGAATTTTGAAACTTTGCAAACAAGTTGCTCTGAGCCAATTTTCCCACAGCTGAATATATGCTCTTTTCTTTTCTCATTTCCCACAGGTAGTTACGGCACTGGCAATCTGAAGTATTTCATAAATAACTTGCTGGTATTCAGCATGTTGCTTTATTTCCTCTCCTATAATTGAGTTGTGCTGGTTTGACATTTTGATTCAGCATTGTAAAAAGAGCAGACTCAATTTACGGAAATTTCTGTGGTTGATGCATTTAGGAAAAAATACTGATTCAATTTTGCAGTGCATTCATTAAGGGAAATGTACTTACCTTACATTTGTTTGCAGAACCAAGTAGTCATTCATCAGGAACAAGAGGAACATCTCGCTCTCCTCCCTGGAGTAAGTCACAACTTTGGGCAGGGACAGTTCTGACCTGAGCCCTGGTTTTCAGAAGGTCCCATGGCTATTTGAAAGCCATCTGCAGAGGCATTTTGGTACTCTCTTGACCCTACATCAACATCTGAAGGGTTTCCATCTGCTACACACTGTGTGAAATAAGGGGGAGAACATGGAGGCAGAGATAATGACAAAGGACCATGTCATTGCAAGGTGTTATCTGTGGAATCCAGATTATCGTAGTAAACATGAGAACTGACAACATGTGGTGTTCATCAGCCAGCTGCCCGGTCTCCCCTGCTGCTTCCCTCTAAACCTGGGGGCAAGCCCTGGGTCTTGCTTCTGCACATCCTTTTGAAGTTGATACAGATTTTGCCTGAATGAGGGCTCAGGAGGCTCAGGATGCTGTCCCATCAACACCTCCATGCCCCTGTGCAGAAGTCCATCCACAGCCAACAAAAGCTCCCAAAACCTCTAGGTGACACTGCTTGACCCAGCTGGTGTAATGCTCAGCCGTTAATGGAGCAGAGAAAAAAATCACGGTCCTTAATACCATATTGCCACCAGCTTCTTTTTAACAAGAGGGAAAGGGAAGCTGTGGTTTCATAAGATACTCTTCAGTGAGAGTACCCTGAAACATAAGCTGCAAAAAAAGTGCTTTTAAGCAGCTCTTTGTACTTACACTGTTTCCACTAATCAATTTCAACACAAAGTGTTGCTGTTGCCATCAAAAGGTACTCTTCTGTATATAAAGCAAGAATCTTCAACAGTTTTTCTAAAGGATGTGGATTGGAAAAAGCATAGGAATAATGGAGAAGACTAAAAAGATGGTTTTTTTAAGTAGCAACTGTGTAACATACCTAAAATCTAAATTTTAGTATACTGGTCAGAGGCTTACGGAGTCAGAGATACCTGGATAGATTCTTCCCATACAAAGGCATTTTACACAAATGTGCTACAAAGACACACATATATATATAAAAATCAATTATCTCTACCTGTAGACCACACTCTCATGGTCACGAAGGAACAACAGAATAACAGAAAAGGGAAGCTAAGTGCAATAATCCTGTTGACCACTAGAAACCAGCACTCTGTTTCCAAGGATTTACTCCAGAAAGGAATAGTGGTTGGGAACTTGGACATATCCTGGTGTTGGTGGTTGTTCAAATCAAGTTTTCAATTTTTTCAATTTCTCAGTGTAGCAGAGATTTCTTTTTTGAACCAGAAATAGCTTCATATGGCTAGGAACTGCCTCTCCAAAAACCTGTCCATTGCAGAATTCTCTCATCCTCTGCTTTTAATGCAATATATTAATGGATCTTTATCCAACTAGTCAGTATCTGTTAAAATATGAAGTCTATTTATATATTTTTCTTAACTTTCTAAACTTCTAAAGAGATGGCTAAGAAAAGAACAAGTAGATCTTCCATAGACACCTACCTACTGATGACTCCTCTGACCTTGTAGCTATAATCACTTCTAAATCTATTTAGCAAAATTTTAAATTCCTTACCTCAAACTAAGAGAGACGGGATTTCTGCTTCATGCTAACAGATGAAAACTTAAAAGCTTCTCATTTGCATTCCTAGGAAGTAGCTGAATCTTTATGCTTTTCCTGCCTCATCTTTTCCAAAACTTGAAGGATGGAACAATCTTGAGGATCTCTAGCATTTGTCACATTAGGAAAACAATTAAAACAGACATTGTTTTCATTCAGTAAAACTGTGACTTTTCTTTGGTCTTTCTTCCATAATTTAGAAATTGCAAAGAACAAAGCTTTCAGGAATTATACTTAAAGAAGGTGATTAATTATGCAAGTCATTAAGTATTTGATTGATATTGTGGGACCATTGATTAGGTATTTTCTACTTAGACCCGAAGTCGGATTAAAGATTACAAGTGAATAGCTAGTTATTAATATGGAAATGTCTAGAGAATGGTAGGGATGAGAAAGGTAGATCACTTTGGAGTAAGCTGCCACTTCTGCCAGTGTGACTCCAAAGAAAGATGCAGCCAGTCCCAGAACTACCAGTGGGACCCAGCCAGCCTGGTCCCAATGAAATCAACCAGTGGCTGCTGATATCTATAAATGTACAGAGACAAAGCACATTTTCTACATCCCACAGTCCATGAGGCCTATCACATACTACTACACAATTCTTCTCCCATTTTTATTTTGCCCTTATGATTAGAAAAATTCCTCAAATTTTAAAACCAATAAAAAATGCTCATAACAACTCCTGTGAGTTTTATTAGCTTCTGTATGGCTGATGGTAGCAGAACAGCCCTGATTTTGCTTTACTATGGTCATTTAAACAACTTAAGCTTAAAATGTTCCCAGGGCAAAAGTTAGGGCTATGCCTAACAAGTACATTAAGCCTTATTATGTCTATTAAGCACATGGAGCCACCCTTGTTGCAACCGCACATTATGTTTGAAAGCTGTTATGGGCAGCATACTGAATTCCCTAATCAAACCAGCGTGGGAGGTACTTTGTTGTGACATTTAGAAACCCTCAATTACAAAGTCACCAGCTAAAAGGGCAAAAAAATAGATTTTTCTAACACAGTACCAGAAAACAAAAACAGGCATTGGACGTAGGCAAAGAACTGGAAGCATTTTTTTGCATTCTGGTTTTACTTTTCTTCTGTTACTTTGGTATCTTAAGATACTCAAAATGAATAAAAAGCCCAATATCCGAGGGAAAAATAACCTCATGACTTGAGGAATAAAACATTTACAAATTGCCCAAAAATCAAAGCTATTTTGATCTGCAACGTTCAAAATAGAATAGAGTATCTTTTATTACTATAAAATTTAAAAAATACAAAAGTGCTGGTTCAAGTTTGTATGAAGTTGAAATAACTCAAATCCTCTTTTTTTCATGTTCTGTAAGTCTCTTACCGGTGATTTAAAATGAAGGATATGCTTCCAGAATGTGCATCTCAGGGCTGGAATCCTCAAAGAAAACCAGATGGCAAAAATCATAAGTCTTTTTCCTTTCTGTGCTTTGACAGGCCCAATCAGAGAAGTTATGAGGCTGGAAGATCAGGTTTATGTTCTATTGTTATAAAAAAAATACTCTCTTTGTGCATTCAATGTGGTTTTAATTTTCTAGAAGTCCACAGCAGCAAATGCCAGTTTAGTGAGATAGTACATGCAAACAGTTCTAGAAAGTACATACACCACATTCTCTATTTCTTTTGGAGGCACGAGTGTATTTTTTCACACAAGTAATGTGACTTAAGAGTAGCTCAGACTAGAAACACTTGGAGTTTTTTGATGTGTTATACCAGATAGCTATAGATAATTTTAAATTTCAAGCACTATCACACACAAAGATGTCACTCCCAAAAAGTAGACAAGGACCTGGTCTTAAAAAGTTGAAGCATAACTGACATGGTAGGTAACTATTTTAGGCTTTACCTGCAAATGGAAGATATAATCTGTCTACTGCCTTCACATAAACAGCATGGTTAAATATTTCAGAAATTCTTTTGATCACTGATCTTAAAGAACCCTCACAAGATAGAAAGAAATCATTACCATTAATGTTCATGATTTAGAGGCTGAAAGCTTGAAAGACTTGAAAGCTCAAATAGGATGGCTAAGATTATGTTGGTTGTTCCTAATGACTTCTGGGGAAATAAAATGTGTGATTAGAGCTCTTTAATTACCTGAAGGAAGTTCAACACTTCACAAATTAGTGCTCCAAACCAGAATACTACTGGAAAATTTTTTAAGTTTGCTTCAAAATAAATATTCCAAGATATTTTGATGTAGGACCTGCAAAAGATTTGTGGATGTTTATTTCAATTCATTTCAGTGTTTACTGTTTCCTATGAAAACAGCTATTGAAATCAAAACTTCCCTACAAAAATTCACTTTCTACTAACTTCACTTTTTTGTTGGAAAATTCTCCCATCAAAATAATTTTAAGATCTGTGAGAATCTTCTGAGGAAACAAAGGTGGAGGAAAATGATAAATTAAGAAAAATACAACACAAACAAATGTCAGACTTTATTAAGGTACTGCATTCACATATGTTTGCGCACCCAACAATCACATTTGGCTAAAGACAACAATATTTGTGGTGTGAAGACACCACGTTAAGATGGCACACAGGCAAAGCTTGAAATAAGGCTTGGTCAACATGGTGTGCCAAATTCTGCTCTGCTTGACAACTGTGTTATCTCATTAGAATTACATGGGATAAAGACAACAATTTGCATGAAAATGACTAGCAGCAGTAGCTGATATGTGCAAATCAAAATATACTACTTCTCAGTACAGTAACCATACACAAATACATATCCCAGCGCAGCTTCAGATTGGCCTATTATTATCCATAGTGGTTGTAATAGCCAGGAAACACCTCTGGAAGTGTGAGTCAGGTTCTTGTAGCTCACAGTCACAGTTCATCCTTGTGGCTCAGGAAATCTCTTGAAGCCACTTGGCTTTATCAACAACTTGTCTCAGTGGAGGCCTTGTGAAGGATGCAGCTCTGTATCTGCAAAACACCAGACACAGTTAAGAATTAGACTGAATGGGGGAAGATTTTTGTCCTCTGCTGCACAGCAGAGTTGATAAGGAGATCCTACAAACAAAGGCAGAACAAACCACCCAGCTCAATGCATTTCACTGGGATTACTTCTTTC
This sequence comes from Haliaeetus albicilla, assembly GCF_947461875.1. Taxonomy (NCBI): domain Eukaryota; kingdom Metazoa; phylum Chordata; class Aves; order Accipitriformes; family Accipitridae; genus Haliaeetus; species Haliaeetus albicilla. The sequence goes on from NC_091490.1 coordinate 7,174,050, forward strand.
CAAGCATCTCATTATAGTCCTAACCTTTATCACATGAAGAATTACACCTCTGAAGGGCATCACTACAGCTATGAAAAACTAAATGACTTCTCTGGGGATGCATGTGGATGGGTAGATCTGCTGTTGCTCCTCTGCTGTGCAAGTGAGGATTTCACCTTCCATCTGATAAAGGCTCAAGGCACAATGGTGCTAAAACAAAACATAAAAGGCTTAGCAGATACAGAGTCATTCATCTAACATTTCTATGTACTGTCTCTTGGAAATTGCACCACCAATACCTACATTAAACCGTGCTTTTTTTTTTTTTTTGAGATAAACATACTCACAATGTATGCCTTTAATCCTGAACGATACCAAAATATATTCCAAACTACACTTGAAGAAATCAGGACGTCTATACAAAGAAATTACTCTACCACTCATTAGAACAGGATTGCTTCCGAGGTGAAGCACAACAGCTGTTGGTACAGCTGGGTGTAGAAGCAGATGTTTGTCTGAATAGGCAAAAAGCAATGGACATGCACTGAAGTCTGGCCAGAAAATCTCAGCTAATTCAGCTACTTACAGAAGTTCTGAAGTATGAAATCTTGGATTTCAAGGCAGAGGGCAACTAGCAGCAAAGAGCATCCTAACCAGCAAAGAACGTCAATTCAATACTGGTTCATTGAGAATAACGATGCTTATCTGAGTTACCAGTGATACTTTTTGTAGATTCTAGATTTTATTCTGCTTAAGGCTCTGAGGATGGTTATACATTCCTGACCAACTTAAATCAAAATGTACGAGACATATGTATAAAGTTAGATTTGTACTCTCCCCTAGTATTGCCATATGGTTGACAGCAGGCCCAATATGAGTCAGCAGTGTACCCTGGCAGCCCAGTGGGCAAGCCAGATCTTGCAGTATGTTAAACACAGTATAACCAGCCAGTCAAAAGAGGTGATTATCCTGCTGTATTTAGCCTTGGTGCATCCTCATCTTGAGAACTGTGTGCAGTTCTAGGCCTTACAATTTAAGAAAGATGTTAAGGTGCTCAAATGTGTCCAGAGGAGGGCAACAAAGCTGGTGAAAGGGCTGGAAAGCATGTCCTATGAGGACTGTCTAGTTTGGGCTTGTCTAGTTTGGAGAAAAAGAGGCTGAGGGGCAACCTCATTGCTCTCTACAGCTTCCTGAGGAGGGGAGGTGGGGAGGGAGGTGCTGAGTGCTTCTCCCTGGTATCCAGTGTTGGGACACATGGGAATGATTCAAAGATGTGCTGGGGGAGGTTTAGACTGGACATTAGTCAGTGTTTAAGAGGCATTTGGACAATGCCCTTAATAATTTGCTTTAACTTTTGGTCAGCCCTGAAGCAGTCGGGCAGTTGGACTAGATGATCATTGTAGATCCCCTCCAACTGAAATATTCTATTCTATCCCCACATACAGCATTTCTGATTAAATATCAGATCAGAAGGGAGCTCAGATGTTCCTGTTATGGCCATCACTTTTTCTCCAGACTAGGGGACAGACCCACACACAGCCTGACACAGCACCCAAGACTGTCTCTACTCAGAGCAGCTTGATAGACATTTCCTTCCCAGACCTGGACAGTCTTGCAAAAAAACAGGGGCTGCTGGTGCGGCTTAAGGGATACCTGGGGCTAAGACACAGTGCCCCACACACTAAGGCTGTAAAGATCCTTCCTCTATCTCACTTTTGACAATTGTGAGTTTAGCCTGTTCAGGATGCCCTTGGAAAAAAATCCCACAAGTTGCCTCATTGGCTGGTCCAGTACTACTTCTACCCTTATAGGTTGGAAGAATTTTTATTACTAAATCTGGATCCACTTCAATGTGAAATTCAGCACATAACTTACCCTGCCTGCCACAGACATGGAAAATAATCACTGTCCTCTATTCTACATAACTGAACACTGTCACTCATCTTTTCTTTCCTAGATTTAAGCCAGCTTAAGACTGTTCTACCGTTCCAAAATCTTCATAATTTTCTCAGTTTTCTCTCTTCTCCAGTATATCAACACCTAAGAGCATTATTGTCACAGAGGCACTGCCACCACTAACTGGAGCAAATTATTACCTTACATCCTATATATAGTTCCCCTCTTTAGTATGTCAGACTAAAAGAAGAGCCCAGAACACTAATACTCTGTTTATGGCATACTGTAAATCCCCAGGTATTTTTTTCCCCACACTACTTAGTTATTTTCCCTTAGGTATATTTGAGGATTTGATTTCTCCTTTTTAAATACAGTACTTTGCTTTTATCTTTATTATATTTCACTTTTTTGATTTCAGACCATTTGTCCAGGGCACTGAGATAATTCTGAAAGGTAGTTTTATCCCCAGAGTCTTGCAGCATTTCCCAGGGTAGTGTCATCCATAAATTTTATACATATGCTCTTTAGTCCTTCAGCCAAGCTCTTACTACTCAACTGGGATAGAGTACCAAGACATCCTTCCCTCCAAAAATGTGTTTGAGAATGATCCACTGAGTACTTCTCTGACTGCATCTTCATAAAGACCTGTAGTCATAGCTGCTTGTTCCCACTTATCTGACAGGCAAAATTACCTTAACAAAGAGAGAAATTAGACTGATTTGGCATGATTTCTCGTCATGAAAGATTTCATGATTTTTCTTGTGCCTAACTCGATTGTTTAATAATTTGATATATTATCACTCCAAGTTAACAGCGATGCCTCCAGCTGCCTAGTTCCTCTCCTTTCCCTTCTTAAAGCCAAGAGCTGTGTTTGCCCTTTTGCTGGAAAAGAGCATGCAAACAAACTTGAATTGTATGCTGAACTACGTAAGTTGCAAGGGTGTAGGGGGTCCTGTTCCTAAATAAAACCCGGTGAATTTGGCAGAGGAAGTATGCATGCTAAATCAAATCTAATTGCCACGTGTAGCTTTCTCACAGCAGGGGAAGGTTTGCAGCCACTGATGGACTCTCTGGCTTATCACTGCACTGTGAAGTGGCTCCTCATAACAGGTGAGGGCATGAAATCTACAACAAGCAGACAACATGAAAAGCAGAGGACAAAAAACAATTAGACACCTGAAATTTCTACCAACACTTAACCAGATTATCTGTTGAAGTTCAGAAAAGATCCTTGCCTCCATTTTCATTTTCACAGAAAGTTCCCAGCTTTTCCATTCTGGATCTGGAAGCAAAAAGACTCACAGTCTAAGGGCATAGTTTTCCTAGTTTCAGCCCAAAAAGAGGTCTCAAGGATTTTGAGTCTTCATGATAATGCCAGCCTCATTTTGCCAACAAAAAAGAATTGGATAATTCATCTACAAAAAAAAACCTTCTAAATTTTTTGGTGCTTATATAATGTGTGCATTCAAACCCTATAAAAAAGTCCTTTGCAGCTGGCCTTTCAATTCTCTCCTTGTTTCTCTCTTCCTGTAAGCAACAGTGGTTAGCAGGCTACACTTCAGGGCACTCCATAAACATTAGTCTCTGTAACACGGTGGAAGGCAGGCAAACTGAAGCATGAGGAAATAAGAGGCTCATGGCCTTCAGAAAGCACTGCCACATTTACAGTCCTGAACTGAGGTCTCATCTCAGTACTTAGCGCCTGCTTCAGATATTTTTGAATTTTCTCACTACAGACGGCTTTCTGACTGCAGGATCCTTTTTAGTCTTCCCATGGCATTTTTCTCCCACAAGCCGTTTCATTTGCAACAGCAGAAAAAAAAATGTGGAGGTGGTTAGGAGTTTCAAAATGAGTTTTGTTACACTTAAGTATTTTCATGAGGACAAGCAGCCCAAACCAACCTGTTATGCTGATAATAAAGAGCACTGAGAAAGATGTGTTTGCACTTATGATGCACAGGGTGGCTTTTTTTTAAGGGTACAAGAGAAAATACATGAAGCAGGGAACTCTGACACATTCATTTTCCTGCTCATCTAAGAACAACTTCTGAGCAAACAGGCCCACTTTTTTTTTTTTTTTTCTTTCTGTGACAGACATTGTTGATCTATGGCTATTCTCACATTCTGTGGCTGTTTAGCCATGAGTTTTCACCCCCTGCAGAAAGTAAAATGGATGTTTCATGCCATCTGAAGTCTTTTGCATTATTCAAATTCCTCTTAAGTCTGAAGTACAATTCATCTGTACTGACGTACATTTTAAATACTATTTTGCATGGTCTATGCCATAGGCAGTTTGACTTTTAAACATGATTTCAGCAAAAATATCAAGTCAGCATATGAAACTTCATTTTTTGCAAGATAACCCTCTTCAGTTTTCTATCAGACTTGACTCAGCACTCATAGGTAGCATCCCCAGAAAGCAGAGTATGACTAAACTACTCACCAGATACTTCACTGCTCTTACCCTTTGTCACACAGGAGTCTTTCTAGCAGTTCATCGCTACAGAATTTCTTTTGAATAATAAGTTACAATGTCTGCCTCCTTAGTAAGCTCTGGTGATCTGAGACAGCATCAGGGAAAGGACAAAGACAATATAAGGGGAATGTAATCTTCTCTGGCACACAGCCATGATGGAGTATTCACGTACAAGTAAATCAAGAAGAGATTTCTCTGTGGAAAGACTCTGTTCAGGTCTCTGCACATAGTTCCTTGTGCAAGGACAGCATCAGGGCAATGTATATGTAAATCAAACAGAGACAGTTTGCTAGTGCTTTTCAGAAAGCTAAAAACCCACATAAAGAATCATGGCATTTTGAAAAATGCTTATCATATCTGCATGACCACATATAAAACAGAGCAGAGGGTATATAAATACAATAGAGTAAGATGAAAATAAATGTTCTCACTGTACCTATTTTCATTACAGCATTGGTGGAATCCATCCAGTGCCTCTGTTTTTTAACATATCGAACTCCCTCTAGTCTCACTGTCTGTAAAACAAAAGCATTTTTAGTAAAACTAACAGGATTATTCTTCCTTTAGTTGCAAGTAGTAATACAAAGATGTGTGCACTGCACTAGAAAAAAACACAGCTCCTGGATTCTTCCTTTACAGTTTTTAAGAGGATGGGATAGACCAGAGTCATTCTACTTTCCATTCCTGAGCCTCTGGGAGGCTGCAGTTATTAACTTATGTTAAAAAGCAATAAACATCAAGATGAAGAGCAGTTTAACATAGAAGCACTGTGGTATAAGTAGGACTTATAGCAGGAAATCAGAGTGTCTCCTAAAAGAAATGGCAGAAAAATCTCCCATATACACAGGAAAACAGATCAGAAATCTCAAACTTTCACCCCTCTCCAAACACAATCAGTCGCTATTGCCTTCACTGCACCTTCCACCCAGTGATCCCAAAGTACTGCGTGGGGGGAGGCTCACAATACTTTGCATGAAGGAAGTGTCACCCTTGTTTTTCAGAAAGATTAAAAGGATAACAGGAGCAAATAAAGCAATTTTTAGCTAGGCATTTCACCAGTTGCCCAGAAAATCTTGAAGTTCTGGCATCTCCCATCTTTTGAGTGCTTGGTTTTGAAGCTTAGTTGTATTTGAATATTGTTTTTCAGAGCACAACTTCATAGGTTAAAATAAATAATAGTTCATTAAAATTCTACCAGATAACTGATACGGACACTTGTTCAGAGCAGAAGGGCTGAAATATTTAGATTCAGGCAGAAAACTTGAGTTTGCCCAACTGATCAGAATAACCAAAGCAAAAGCAGTCTGCAGTGGGTCACTGTCAGGAATGGAGAAGAGAGATACTCTGCCAGTGGTTTTCACTGATAACTGCTGACAGCAGAGAAAGCAAAGCTCTGGGAGGAAAGACTTTTCTGACCACACTTTGAACTTAATTTCTTTTCTTTCTTACCTTATATTCATTCTTTCATTCCCTTCCTGCTTTTCTTACCCTGTTTCCAGTACTGATTTTCTGCTACTATGCTTCCCATGCTAGTTCATGTCTCCATGAACAGTTCATACTTTAAGTCCCTCCTATCTCTTTTCTCTGCCCTAAATCTCTGGTTGTTCCAACCCTGTGCATACTTCCCATCTGCAAGGATCCCTGTTCATCTTTCTCCCCAACCACCCGGCCTCTGCTCTCCAGTCCACCCACAGCCATTGTTCCACTCTCTGGTCCTCTCAGGAGTTTCTCCACCCCCATCAGCATCGCTGCCTCCCTGTTCTGCTGCTCTCAATCCCATTAGCCCCATCCCTCTTCCACATGCTCCCAGGCACAGCCAGGTCCTTGTTCATTTGCAGCTCCTCCTTTACCTACTGGCTCCAAAACCTCTCCCTGCTCCATCTTCTCATCTAACTCTCCTTATGGAGCTCATCAATCTTCTTCGCAGGCTGCATTTCCCTGTATTTCCCATTAACCTCTAGTCCAACGCTGTCTGACTTCATCTTCCAGTTTCCCACTGCTTGGGCCAACACAGAGAACAAAGAGAAAAGATAACCATAACTGGGAAGGGTACTTCTGTCCAAGGAAGCGTGTGGGGAAGGGATTAAAAAAGGTTCCCTATATCCAATAGGGATTAAAAGTTGAGAATTCTAGTATTTTAATTTTAAAAAACTGAAACAAAGCCAATTGGGCAAAGGAATTATTTGTTTTTGAAGTGTTTTCAAAGTTGCATTTTATTTTGTTTGAATTGAAAAAAAAAGCACAATTTGGTTTCAAAACATCAAAATGGGATTTGATAGTTTGACATTTCAAAAAATCTGTACAATAATATGTAAGCCAAGTTCTTAGTTGAAACCAAGTCTTTTCAGTGAGTTCTCAGCTGTGATCAAAAACCACCAAACCCAAAAATTAAAAAAATTCCTAATCAGTTAGAGTAAGGCACCCTGGTTTTGAAGCCTGTCTAGATTTCATATCTAAACCAGCTTACAGCATCTATGGGTATCTTTGCAGTAAAAAACCTGACTCAGTGAGCTGCAAAAAACTCACTGCTATAAGAAAGTTTGGGAAATTTAAAAGCTGGAGTCCAATTTAAACATTTCCAAATTTAATCTTTCCTAGTGACATAACTTTGAGCTAATGCAACCCTTCAACTAAATTTGAATTCCCAGTTCCAAAATAGGAAATTTCCTCATTTCCTAAAGAAAAAAAAACCAAAAACACCACTTTTTTTTTTTTAAACAGTTGAGCCCATTTGCCTGATTTTTCCCATATACAAATATCTGAGGCAGATGGCTGGCAAAGAGATAAGTAGCCTAATGGGAAAATTTAAGGCCAGCTGCAGAAAGACTATATAGTGGAAATTACTGATAAAACTAGAAAGCAAAGCTATCAATGCATACTCCAAAACCCAATCACAGTGTCTCTGAATTCAGGCAGCAGCTATGTGGTTTCAGAACCAATATAGTCAGATAATTCTACTGAGCTAAGGAGGAGAAAATGTGAGAGTTTGGAGCTTTTTCATCAAAATATCTGAATGTTTCATATATTTGAATAGTGCCCCATGAGGAATCTTTAATTAAGGAGAGAAATAGGGACAGGAAGGTCATCTGGCTAGTTTTTGAGCTGAGTTTTTCCTATGAAATGAAACCATGAACTTTTGCATGCTATGATGTCACTGCTTTGTAAGAACAAGGAATTAAACCCTTCTGTTAAAGCACATTTTTCCCAGCACTTATGAGTAATTTACAAGGCCACAGTTCTATTCACACTCCAACCCAAAGGTCCCTGCTGCCTGACTCTAAATGCATTACAGAGGTCTTTCTGTGCTAAGTTTTAAAGGAAAATGTTAGTTACCATCATAAAATGTAATTTTCTGTTCTCACTTTGCAGTGGTATAGGACACCTCACCCCAAGGGTCTTCCTGGACTAACACTGGCAGAAATACAGGGGCAACTCAGAAAATGTGTTTACAGACTGTTTGGGTCACCGAGATGGAGAGTCTCTACCTACCTTTTTACCTCTGATGGCAAACCCCATTCTAAGGGGCCAGCAGAGATGACCACTCCTCTCCCACCAGCTGCCAGGTCAAGGGAAGCATATGTACACCTTTTCCCAGAGCTGAGCAGCAGATACACCTCTAGATTCTCCCTTTTCTGCCTGTTTACCACTCCTCTCCCAACAATTATGCAATCTTTACTCAGTCCTCCTCATGACCCCTACATGCTCCAGCATCGTTCATTCAGCGTTAACAAAACACTGGAGATCTTGACTCTCTAATTCTCTACATTTTGAAGGGGATAAACCTTTTGCACAAAGAGAAGTTTTTTGGTTAGAAGGAAAACAAAGCATATGACCAAATTCCCTTTCATCTTGGGAAAACCCATAAAGTTTGCGTTCTCAGGGCTTGGATTTCTTTGGGGCCTTTTTTTACCAGGAAGAAACAATTTTATAGTTCTCCAGCCTTCAAATGGGAGAAACAGAAACACCTACAACAAGTTCAATGAAAAGATCCTTTCTCTCTGTCCTGGTTTTGGCTGGAATAAAATTAATTTTCTTCTTAATAGTTGGTATAGGGCTGTGTTTTGGATTTAGGATGAGAATAATGTTGATAACACACTGATGTTTTAGTTGTTGCTAAGCAGTGTTTATACCTGTCGTGGTTTAACCCCAGCCAGCAACTAAGCACCACGCAGCCGCTCACTCACTCCCCCCCCATCCAGTGGGATGGGGGAGAAAATCAGGAAAAGAAGTAAAACTCCTGGGTTGAGATAAGAACGATTTAATAGAACAGAAAAGAAGAAACTAATAATGATAATGATAACACTAATAAAATGACAACAGTAGTAATAAAAGGACTGAAATGTACAAATGATGCGCAGGGCAATTGCTCACCACCCGCCGACCGACACCCAGCCAGTCCCCGAGCGGCGAATCCCTGCCCCCCCCTTCCCAGTTCCTAAACTAGATGGGACATCACATGGTATGGAATACACTGTTGGCCAGTTTGGGTCAGGTGCCCTGGCTGGGCATGAGAAGCTGAAAAATCCTTGACTGTAGTCTAAACACTACTGAGCAACAACTGAAAACATCAGTGTTATCAACATTCTTCACATACTGAACTCAAAACATAGCACTGTACCAGCTACTAGGAAGACAGCTAACTACATCCCAGCTGAAACCAGGACAATACTAAGTCAAGAACTTTCCAACTTTTCATACTGCCCTGCCAGCAGAGGCTGGGAGTGCACAAGAAACTGGGAGGGGACACAGCAATGATAGCTGACCCAAACAAGCCAAAGGCACATTCCATACCATATCACGTATATAAACTGGGGGGAGTTGGCTGGGGGGGGCACCACAGCTCAGGGATTGGCTGGGCATCAGTCAGTGGGTGGTGAGCAATTGTATCGCGCATCACTTGTTTTGTATATTCTCTTAGTAGTAGCAGTAGTATTTTCCCTTCCTTTTCTGTCCTATTAAACTGTCTATATCTCAACCCACAAGTTTTTTTAATTTATTTTTTCCCCCGATTCTCACCCCCATCTCACAGAGGCAGGGGGGGAGTGAGCGAGCAGCTGTGTGGTGCTTAGTTGCTGATGGGGTTAAACCACAACATCTCAGAAAGAGCTTACTAAGCAACTGTTATGATTAAAAAGCAAGTTCACTATGCTAAGAAACTATATTCTCCAATGATTTGAATATTCACTTTGGACTCAAAAAACATGGCTCAATTCTCTTTACCACAGAATTCCTGTCTCAAGCTAGTCTTAGAGCTATGTTTTTAGTGGTGTCATAAGCAAAAGGACAAAGGTCTTCTGGTTAGTGATGTCCTTTCAAAATTCCACTTGAGATCAATGTATAAACTGACACACAAAGCATTAAAAATATGACACTTCCCTGCAGTTCTGTCTCCTTGTGAGATGGGCTAATAGCATCTCCCTACTTCAGAAAGGTAGCTGTGAGGATAAAGAGAGGAAAAACTGTGAAGAATATGACACTTCAGTAAGGCAGACCATCAACCCACACACCAAATCCTAGGTGAACCTTGCATTCTGAGGCAGAGTGCAAACAATAAGAAAGCAATGTATAAAGAGCTGAGATTTTGCCTGTAAAAGGAGAGGATTTCACTGAAAGAGGTAAAGAAAGAAGGTTGCTGCTTTTTATTGGGAAATACTAGATCTGACAAGAAACTAGACTCTAAACTCCTTGAGATATGGCATCTTTTCATTTGCCTGTACACATTGTCTTGCATATAAGGGATCTACTCTCTGCTCTACACTATGATACTACAAATAGAAATTAATATAACTCCATTAACATTTAAGTAGTTACTCCTGGTCTACACTGATGACTGAGCTCATTTTTCCTGAAATTCAGTTCTCAGATTAAAATGCTAATTTTTGCTAGGACTAACAACATGCTTAGCTAACTTGGGAACCCCGTATGTAATATCTGTATTGATGCTCTTGAAGACCATTTGTTCAAGACTAAATAGAGGCAAATTCCAGCTGATCTGCCTTTTGCAGAATCAGAAACTTTAACAAAGGCCGCACATCCAGTTTATCTAACAGATTTATGATCGATCTTGAAATTAGTTCTGTAAAAATTCAACAATTCCACTTCTATATTTAGGAGATCTCAGATGACCCCACAGAACAATGACCAACTTTGACTATTACATGAGGGAGGAAAGGTATACAATAATCAATTGTATGTTTAATGAAATACAAAACTCCTACTGAGCTGATATATTATGAGTGAAATTGAATATAATAAAAAATATTGCTTTCATAAATGAGTGCTTTGTGAATGCTCCAGGGGTACAGACGTTGCACAACACCTAATGCGACACAGCCTTCCTCTAAAGGCAAGATTATGCTCATTCAGAAAAAGCAGGGCTGAACTGACTTCACAGTTAAAACTCACAGTCCTCAGGCCTAAAATTTTCTGAAGCTTCTAAAAACTGTTTTAATTCTTTTAATTCATTTTTATTGCCTATATATGATTACTCTCAAATCTCAGAACTGAAAGGGGAGGAGAGAAGCTGCTTTACTGTTCCCTAGGCCTGAAAGCAGCTAACCAATCATTTCATAAGATACTCAGACCTTGCATGACTTCCATGCAACAGAAACCGAAGTATGACGAAGATAAGCACTCGGGCTTGTCAATGAAATCCTTCAGCATTTTCAAAGATATCTCAACCTTGGCAAAGGAACTGGCTTTCAATTTCTGGCAACCCACCTCATCAACAGCTAAAGCTATCAGAATTTAGATGTGAAACAATTGTCATTCAGAGCAGCCAAAGAACCAGAATAACAAAAGTGAAAAACAGGACGAGAGCAAAGTCAAAACAGTGTTTAAATACAAAGCAATGCAGTCTGAATAAAGCTCATAACAACACAGGAGATGGTTAGGAAAAAGCAAAGATCTCTCAGCTTCCTGGAGTTGTAACACCTGGAATCACGAGAGACAGGATGCCTACGTGAATGCTGGGTCATCAGTTGGGGAGCTTGGGATGCTGTTCGTCTCACGACAGGAAGAGGGGAATGATCTCTAATGCCAAAGCAGGATGTGGTTTTGCAGCAGGGTTCGAGTCTGTAGAGAAAGATGGAATCACTTGGCAGCAGCGGTGCAATAGCACCTGTCTCCTTCCCAGCTCCCCATATGCCAAACATGTCTGGCACAAAAATACAAAGCATGAGAAAAACAGCACTGCTGTCCTGGCAATGGATTAAGAGCTCACGCCATAGCAGGCAAACCTGAGGGAAGAAGTTAAACAGCAACACTTTCAAAAGCATAATGCCAGTTTATAATTAGAACACAACCATCTTGTAAAAAGATCACTAGGCATTTTGTTCATCCCACCCAAGAGTTTATTTAGGCCATTCTAGGTAGCAGGTCTTATTTCTACTCTCTCTCTCCAGGACAGGTGTGAAGTTTTCAATTTGCAGATTAGTACCAGTTTGCTGAATGTGTGACTTTTACTTCAGCAGCTTGCTCAGCTTATATAGCTCCAAAGTGAGGCTTTGCATTTCCTGATGGCCCTATAAACCACTTTTAGACCAAAGCCTGCATTCTCTGGAGAACAAAACAAGACATAGGAAGTTGGTATGAAGTGGACTGTGTTAACTAAACATTCAGGAGGGGGGCATACTGCTGTGTAATAGGCTATAATTACAGTAACACATTGGTAATTTATTGCCATGCAGGTGTGGAAGCATTTTAAAAACTAGCTAAAAAAAAAAGAATTTGAGGTAAGAGGACTTTTTTCCAATAATTATTCCCCTTTTTCAACTTGTTCAACTTCAAGGCCTAAACAAGTACAACATGCCCTTCCTACAACTTTACTGGTTGAACTACCGAAGCCACATTTAAACATTTATGAAGTCCAAGACAAAGGGCAAAACCTGTCACACCCCATCCCACCATCAAAATTTGCAGTTAGATTTCACAAATGTAGTGAAATGTAACAGCAGCAACAGGTTTTCCCATGCCAGTGGGCTAGCTCTGGCTACATGCACTGTTCCTGCAGGCATCCGCCAATGCAGTTTGAGTACAAAAGTATGGACTACTGGGACTGAAGCAAAGAGTCTTAGATTTCAAAGACTAGATCCTATGTCAGGATGAATGTCACAATTCATTTACACACAATATCAAAAAAGAATGATCTCTCTCTGTCTCAAGAAAATACACTTAAAATCTCATCTGAGATTCTTATTCCTAGAATGAAATCACTACTATATGCTTATGTACTCTTGACAGGAAATCCAGAGCAACTAACTCATTAAGCCTCTTCCTGATAAAGGGAATTACTTGTTGCACCCTTACTCAGTATTGTGAAGTTTTACACTTTTCCTACTACTAAATAAATATACTGAGCTTGTGTTAAATTTTTTCATTTGAGTTTGGTACAGATTTCATTCAGAAGGTAAAACAGCAGTATAGCTTGAGTATATCTTGAGGTCCCCATCAGAAAGAAAATACGTGCTGTTGGATTCCCCCACATCCATTTAAAGACAGAATAAGGCTTTTCCTCTGCAGGAGATAATATATGTCAATAACAACTGGTCTTACCTGCCATCTGTAAGCTTAAACCAGTATCCAGTTTGCTGCGTGGCTTCGTGCTGATAAACAAATAACAGAGAACACACACAGTGATGATAAAAGCAAAGAGGACCACTGCTGCTATCGACAGGCCCACAAGTGCTCCAACACTAAGAAAGAAAAACAAAGAAATTAAGTGTACAAACAGCCTGGGATACCCATTAAAACAATGGTCAGGATGATGTCTGGAGGTTACTCAGGTGGGGGAGTGACTGTGTATTTTACTGTAAACAAAAGCTTAGAGCTCAATACGTAAGTTGCATAAACTGGAATTATTTCATTGCCCTCAGAAGGGTCAATGTCATTACACAGCAGTTGAACACCTGGCCCTCGATGACATTTCATGTTACCTATGCATACTGCTCCTGAGTCTGATTTAAACTGTGTTTATGAAAATCAGAAATAACTTCATGCAGTGACTGTCATCGGTGAGATCAAAAACTTCTCCAGTGCAGTGCATATTCCCCGATATGCATAATCTCACATAAATATCACATGCACACACAAAGAGGGATTCCAGAGCTCCAGGCAGTCCATGCAAACTCGTTTTTCTCAAACAACATGACTATTAAAGCTATATTTTCAGCCTGAAATGCCATTTTTATTGCAAGAAGAGCCTGTGAGAGCACTTTAAGCAAAGTACACATTTGTCACAGACTTCTCACCAAGGATGACATGCCCATAAAAAGTAGGAGGAAAAACATGCAAGCCGTGTTATTCAATTCTGTTAGCAGCTCTGTAGAGCAGGGTGGAGTACTATGATCACTGCTGTGCCCTTGTGTTAATGTCAAAAAATCTCCAGTCAAGACTGGAAAAGTTCTTCCATGATCTTTGTCAGGGTAAAAAGAAAACTAAAGATGAGTTAACTTACGCACAATATAACAGGCATCAAAGGAGCAGGAACTTAATTATTCAGGAGGCCAAACATACAGTAGTATATGCAGATTTTATGAAGATACTACTTCTGCAGGGTAGAAGCTACTTATACTTCTTCCATAGACATTCAGTGAGACAGTGTATGTATATACAGAAATCTCTTTAGTAGTTTCCTTATTTCCCATCCTTCTTTTCAAGTATTTTCCTAATATAAAATTCTCATGATGAAATAAAGGACCAATTGCAACACAGTCTAGCTATCATTTACTATCCTCTCCTAAGCCATTTGATGCCTTCAGTGTTCCAGTCCTCTATTCTACAGTCCAAGCCAAAGACACCAACTTCTAGTGAAATTAAACGGCAGCCTTTTGGTCACAGATTAAGAGAGTCCGAGGATTGAGAAACCTTATATTACTACCCTGGTATATTTACAGTTTTGACAGATGTAAAAAGGACAGAAGAGAGATGAATGTCTTAAATTCTATGAACTCCATCCTTTAGTGATAAAAATGCCTTTATATATCACCACTATCAGCGAGAAGTCAATTCTACTGTGGCCTTGCAGGGAGATGAGAAGAGTTGTGCCTCAGGATGTTTTTATGAATTTTACATTCAAGCTATTGCAAAGCTTCTCTACAAGCTCCCATAACCCCAGTAGACAGATATGTCCACAGGAGAAACTCTTAAAAACTCAGCAGGATGAGAATAGCAGATATTGGCATGACTTTAAGATGCAGTTCTCATTAGTTATCAGTCAGATCCATTAATGAAGTTTGTGGAACACTTAGCTCCACGCACAACTAAAATAATAATTATGCTGATAATAAATTGGTTCTGGAAAGAATAGCTTTACCCTTACAAAGATTTTTCATGGTATTTATCATCTGCATGAACTAGAGTGTCCTTACATGTTTGTGTATATATGCACGTATTAAGCATATTTTTCCTTGTTGTTTTTTGGCCCAAACAAAACTTACAGGCAAGGAATATTCTGCTTAATATGGAATCTGAATACGTCCTTACAGTCAGAGATCTAACCTGGGTTCTGGCCTCATTTTTGCATTTTCACTTGGAACACCTTGATCCGAATGGACAAAACAGAAGAAATACACTACCCTACAGGAGGCTGAGGTGAGCAGCCACTGAACCAAGAATTATCTCCACAGCTGAATCTATTTGAGGAAGCAATACAAACCCAAAGGCTCTTCAGAAACAGGTATTTGTGCTTTTTTGTCATGTCAATACTAGTCCTATTTTAAGATTCCATTTAAGTAACAGTCTGCAGTGCTCACCATTATGCAAACATTAAGCAGAGTCAGCTGTCCTAAAGCTGAATAGATCAAGTACAAATTAATGATTACACGTTTTTCTATTTGGGCATCTATTACTTCTCAGTTGTAGCTCTCCTTCATTCGATTGTAGATGACAACGTTAACAATACAGTTGTGTATTGTACAGCACAACGCATCTTCAGTATCACTACATAACTTGTCTAAGATGCTTTGTGAGTTACAAATGGCAAAAGTAAGAAAAGCAATTCCTGAGGAATTCTCCAGTATTTCCTACTACAGGTCAAAGACTTATCATAGGTTACATGCCACTAGAAGTGTTTGCCATGGTCCAGCAGCAACGTGAAAAGATCTCACCCAAAACATGGAGATCAGCATCACAAAGCTAAATAGACACCCTGGATTCCACTTCCTAAATCAATCAGAAACTAAGATTCAGTTTGTACTTACTCTTTTTAAACATAATGTTTCAATACCAGATTGTTCTCAATGTCCTGAAGCCATCAACCCTCTTAGAATGTATGATTAATTTCTTTAAGGTTAATTTTGCATTAAAGTTTGGGGGTAGGGAGTTGCTTCTTAATTTATTGAATTAATTCAGAGGAATTTAGTATGCCTTCTACAGCTCTGAACACTGAAGTTTCTTAACCAGAACACAATCTTTTATTTCTTTTTTTTAATAGTTGAAACTGTTATCAGAAACAAAATACCAAAATAACTATGATTATTGATCATTTTAATGATCTCCCTGCTCTGAAAGTAAAGACAGCCCTTCAACATGTCCTCTAGTTTCTACAGCAATTACTGTGGTGCTGCATATCCATCTGGAAAAGCCCTTGCTAAAAACATTTTGCCATCTTCCCTTCCTTACCTTAAACACTACCTGTTTAAAGTCCACCCAGCAGTCCACATGGTAACAGTCCACAGGACTCAGGGTGTGTCTTCAAGGTCAGTCTTCTGATAGCAGAGACATTAAACAAGCAAACTAAAAAGTCACTCTTGCCCACAGCTGTGGCCTCATTAGCAAGTGAAAACCTCTGCACTAACAACCCACCCCCAAAACGATGATCTAGCATAAAAACAGCAATGAAGGCCTAGGGGTAACCCTGGCAGCATTTGCGCAATTCTTCGAACATGAGCAATGTTAAGTTTGGAGGAAGATCCACAGACCAAACAGAACTCTCCCAAGTTACTTTCTACATACAATAAAGATACAGCCGTGCCACACATTTCACTGACCCTCCTACTGCTATTACACTGAGTGTCTCACACACACACTTGCAGCACTGCCACGCATCTCTACGCAGCCAAGGGCTTTACTGAGCAGAGAGGCTCCACTCTCAGCAGACTCCCCAGGGCTCCCGAAGCTGCTGTCCAGAGAGCTCCTTAGTGGGTCACCGACATTTCTGTGAGTGCATGCTCAGCATCACACACCTACAGTTATCTTCAGTCCATAAAATTAGTCCATCCGCACCAACAACAGCTAGGAAAAATTTAAATATTGGCTAAGCAGATGCAGCATGCCCACTGACAGAGTAAAAAGAAGCTCACTCATGAGTCATCCGGATCCAAGTGAATCAAATGTTCCTAATGCCATTGCTGCAGGGATATGTTGTACGTTGTAATTGCAAAGCAAACAGATAAACATTCCCAGAAGATTGGAAGAATGGGCATATAGGAACAAAAGACTTGCTATTTTGGAAAGCCAAAACAGTCTCCTGGAGATCTGTACAGCTAAGCAAAGCTTGGCTACAGCATTAGGTCACCATGGTTCTATGGCGATTAATTAATAAAGCCTTTTGAGTAAAATCTATATTTGGCCTGCCAGAGTTTTAATCAAATACATATTACATGAAATTTATAAAAGGTACAGATTTGGAATGGATACTGTAATTCTATTTGATACTGAAAGAAGCCATTAAATTTGCAAAATAAAACTTAATTGAACAGTGACAAAAATAATTCTAAAATACTTTAAAACAATTAGAAACAAAGAAGGTGCTGACTGAACCTAACAGCATCACAGTTCAGTACAAATAATACATGTTCAGCATTTCTCCCCTTCCGTTCAGCTTTGGAGGTAAAGCAGGTGTCATGATGACTGCATGTGCATGCACAGCCCATGGCTCTGAAGGGTGAGCTGTTCAGTGTTTTGCTCACTAGTGTTTTATGGCATCTTGTTTTGTGGTTTCAAAAGCTGCATAACCTTCTGGTGGATTTTGTACACCCTTGCCTTTTACTAACATTACCTTCCCTGTTCCATGGGCTCCTGACTGCTATAAGAGATAGAAAATGCACATCCTTCACTCTTCGTTAATGAGGTCAGCTTTTCAAGAAATATAGAAAAGGAACCTAGGCTGCTCTAACAAAAAAAAAAGATACTATACTATTTGATCTTAAGTACCAGCAAAAAAAGAAAGGATAAGTAAGAAATTAATAATCTGAATTACAGATAATGAATTCAGGTCAAAGTAGGAAATGTGTCAGAGTTGCTCAAAGGTCAATTATTTATGATTGTCCAGCAGCTCCTAGTACAGCGGGTTAGGGTGCACTTGTCAAATACTGCAGTTTTTGCAGGAGTGGGAGGGGAAAAGATGGTTCCATTTTCCGAAGGGATAGTGCAGTATATAGCTCTAAACATAGTACAGTCAGTAATGATTTGGCAAAAAAAGAATAGCATAGGCCTGCAAGTGACTATTGCTTCAGGTTGCCTAGGCTGCTGGTTTCTCCATGAACTGCTTCCGTCAGAGCTGGCTGCCAATTGGTCTAGCAACGTGTCCCACAGCAGGAAAAACACAAGAGAAATATGCAATAGCTTCCTGAAATTCTACCTGCTGTGTCAGCAAACAGAAGTAATCCCTGAGATGCCACCAACCACTTGTTGGTGCATTCAGTCACTGCTTTCAAATTATTGGGGGGAGTCAAGTAAACAAAGATTCAGGATGAGAAACTTAAAGCTCTGGAATAAAGCAAAACCTGCAACAATTCCCCCATCAGAGCTTCCAACTCCTTTCCCTTCCTCAGTATGTTCAATCTCCAGACTTAGCTGGTTTGGCTGACTCTTGTATAGTTTTAAGTCTTAAGGGTTTTCAAGTCTTAAAAGCGTGTCCTCAAAAGCTGTAAGAAGCTTTTGAAGGATTATTTTAACATATGGTTGTTACATACTGATACAAGTAACGGTCTGAGACAAAGACAAGCAAGGAGATGATCACCAAAACATTCTAAGAGACCAGAAAAATGTTACTTTTATGTTTACCTTAAACTCCTAATGGAACTATCATGTGCAAATGTATACAGTTTTCAAAGTGCTGTAATACTGTAGGGTTCCCAGTATGCTAGTAACTAAAAATTGTGATTTGATTTGTTACTGGAAAACACTTCTGAAAACAGAATTTTGAATTCAGTTTCAAGTAACATTGCTTAGAGAGGTAAATTGTATTTATTCACCTCTTCTCTACAATGGATATAGACAGTTATGGCAGAAGTTAAGCCCAACCAAAACCCCACCAATTGCAATTTGCTCAGATCCTTTCAGCAGCCTAGGGCCATTGTAAAGAGGGAAAAAAAAACAAAAAAAAAAAACCAAAAAAACCCCCAAATCCTGAAGTTTCAAAGTTTTGACCCAAATTTCTGACTTAGGTGGAGGCTAAACAGTCACACTTCTCAGACCCTAGAAAATCTTTGTAAAGGAAGATCCTTCAGAGAGATGCCTCATTAAAGCCTCTCATGAGATCCTGTTCTTTGAGGTACTTTCTGAAAAGATCAAGCTTTAACAGCCTTCACTACATCTCATCCAGATGCAAGAGCAAAACTTTATCTTAATCTTTCAGTAGTTCTGCCATCTTGAGAAGGCTTCCTGTGACTGAAACAGTCAAAGACTATGCAAAAATATCATATAACATTAAAACAGTATGTGTATTTGATGAGAAAAGTGTGAAAAAGGACACTTGGAGATGTCTTCTCATATCAGTGTCTCCCACTGTGTAATTCTGTGTCAGTCACAGCTGCGGATGGCTGGGAGATTCCCACATTCAACCCACTATTTGTACCAGACAAAGTAGATTTTAAATAATTATACACTAAATATTAGACAAGATAAATTAAGTGAGAGTAAGCCCATAGTACTGGGTAGCATTCACTCATGAGCCCTGAAGGAATTCATATGTGAAATCACAAAACTGCTGGGCAAGGCATGCAACCCATCAATACATAAGTCGGCTCTGCCAGAGGACTGGTAGCCTGGGAATGTAACTCCAACCTGAAAGAGGGCTCTAGAGGAGAACCTAGGAACTACAGACTAGTAAATCTGACCTCCATCCCTGGCAAGACAGAAAGGTCTGTAAAAAAAGGAATAATATCACTAAGCCAAGAGACAAACACAATGCCAGGATGCTGAGCGCATCTGGGTTGCACAGGGTTGCATCTGACTGGCTATTATCCCCAAGCCACAGCGCCCAGGCCTGCCCCGCTCACCTTACCTGGATACAAGGGACAGGTCCTTTGACGGTGAAGCCACCACCACCATCCACCTCGTTACCACACTCTGCCCTCAGGAAGCTGCTGGCACTTGCTGCTTCCCAACATAAAATCTTTCACTAAAGAGTCTGCATTACTATGATGGGAAAATACTGCCTTGTTAACCTGCTGGAGTCTATGAAGTGTCAATAAGCAGATGGATAAAGGAACCCAGTGGCCAGAGTTAGATTTTTCAAAAAGCCTTTGACAAAGACCCACACTGAAGGTGGGACTAAAAAGAGTGAACTGACACAGGATTAGGGAAAAGGTTCTGTTACAGATTCAAGGCTGCTTAAAAGAATAAGGAGCAAAGCACAGAGATAACTGGTCTCTTTTCAGTACAAAGAAAAGTCACCATAAATCAGTGCTGAGACTGATTTTACTCAGTGTCTTCATCTATAACCTGGAGAAGAATGAAATCTGAGTTTCTGATGATCCTAAACAAGTGATCATATGGTATGAGGGCAAGGAATGCTAGAAGACTTGTGGAAAACTGAGTGAGCAGGCAAAAGTGATGTAGATGAGCTTCAATGTATACTAATGTAATGTATAAACAAACAAAACCAAGGCTACATGACAATGAACTCAGAACTGGCAGTTCTGAACTCAAGAAAAGTTTTAGAGTCATCAGTGATAGCTCACTGAAATTACAGAGTCAATGTGCACCAGCAGCCAAAGACATTAACAAAACGTTGGCCACCAACAGGAAGGATTTTGAGAGCAAGACTGAAGGCAGCATTTTGTCACTGTGTAAAATCTTCCCATACCCAAATCTTGAGCACGCAGCTCCAGATTATGCACCTCTACGGGCAGGGCTGTGGAGTGAAAAACGGTATGGATGAGATGCAACTAAAATGATCAGAGGGACATAGGATCTGCCTTGATGATAATCCAAAAGGACTAAGACTGTTCAGTTTCACCTCAGGAGAGGTGAAAGCTGAGAACTGACGCACCAAACACAAAATTTTGAACATTGTGCATAAACTGAACATGCAACTGTTGTTCACCAAATCTCCCAATACTAATACCAGAGGGCACTCCAGAAAACCAGTAGGAAACAATATAAAAGAGATAAAAGGATGTATCTTCAAACAGTACAAGCAAGTCCATAAAATAGTAAGATAACAAGTCCATAAAAAGCTAGTGAAAGCACCATACAGAGGTGTACTAACACCCTAACACCGCGTGGATGCTGAAGAGCCTGAGGGGAACCAGGCACAGAAAGCAGCCAGGCTGGCTGTGTGCAGCAGTGACTGAGCTGCTGGAGATCCAGTCAGAGCCAGGTGGACCCTCGCACTGACCCAGGACAGCCCAAGTCTAATTATCTGCCATCTTCCGAGTGAAAAGTTATGTAGTGCTTGACCTTACTACACACAGAAAAGTAGCTAAAGTCGTTGGGAACTTTATGCACGCAGCATCTTACACGCTCAGGCCCCGAGACAGTTGTTCCCCTCGCACTACAAGGACGGAGGGACACTCTGGATGCTCTGTGCACAGGCACTGAGCGTTTCCCAGTGCTTCCTTACAAAGACCACGAGGTATTTCTTTCAGAAACCACCCTGGCAGAAGCAGAAGTCTCTCTGGGCAGCAGCTGCAGCTCTACCGCTACTCTGAGCGGGACAAAGGCAGCCTGAAAGCGCCCGGCTACAAGTACCTCAGAAACGGAAACCCAGAGGGAAGCTCGGGCGAACACGGCTCTCCCGTCCCGCGGGGCCGCCGAGACTCGCCCGCCCGGAGCCTCCCCACCGCCCGCCATGCGGGATCGGGACCGTGCCGGGGCAGGGCGGGTGCGGCCGCCGCTCCCCTACCTGAGCCACCACATGTAGCTGTGCTCGTAGGGGAAGAAGCTGTGGGGGTCATCGCAGCAGTACTTGACGTCCTGGAAGCCGCAGCAGTACACGGCGCCGGCGTCGCCGCCCGTCCGCGGGCAGCTGAACCCGCTCACCAGCACCTTGTCGGCGTTGAGGTAGCTGCTGCACTCGGCGCTCATGGTGCGGCGGCCGCCCGCCGGGCTGCCCGGCGCCTCGGCTCCGGCGGCACCCGGGCGGGAGCTGGAGCGGCGAGCGGGCGGAGCTCGGGCGGACAGGGGGGCTGCACTGGCGGCGGGCGAGGCTGGCGGCGGGCGGGAACCGCCGCGCTCCCCCCCACCCCCGGGGTCGCCGCAAGGCGGGCAGGGGCGGGAGCCGCCCGCGCCCTGTGAGGTGAGGGAGAGAGCGGGGCGCTTCCCGCCCTTCGGGAAGGGAGGGAGGGGGCTGTGTGGGGCTGACCGGCTCCGGGGTTGCTCACCTCAAAGGCGACAGTCCAGCGTCTCTCCCTGGAGCTTGGTTTTTCCCTCAGTGCTCGGTCCCACGTCGAGGAGAGACTTCGGGGGTCTGCCCCCACCCATAAGCCTCGGTGGTGCCTCAGGACAGCCGAAGCACGGAGATAATTGAGAGGGATCATACGTCAGTTGGGCTCAGGACCCCTTGGCTTTATGGGGGGTAAAAACTCCACATAATATTTAGTGTTTCTGAGAGACAGGTCTCCTACTCGTTTCAGAGGGCATTTCCTTTTAGTGTTTTAGGCCACTTTTTTTTTTTTTTAAAATAAGTGTGGCCCAGGCAGTCATTCTGTTACTTTTATGAAGGGGCCTCTCCTGAGGGAACCCTGGGTAGATCTTTGCTCAAGATAGCACACATGCATGTCATGTGTGCCTCTGCGTGTGATTTGGCTCATGGAAGGAAGGATAATAAAAAGCCTCTGGGAGAGCAATGGGTAGACTCTGCCCACTCCAAGGACCTGGTCCTCAGTCTCCTCTCTAGATTACAAGAGAGCCTGGATCAAGTGCTTTGCCACACAAGTGACCTTCTCAAGGAAAAGTTCAGGTTTTAGAGAGAAAGGAAGTTCTGCAATATCAGTAGAGCTTGACTTGAATTAATAAGAGCACATTAATTCAACTAACACTTTACATTTTAATTTCAGGTCTGGCCTTAAGATGAACTCCAGGCAAGTGGGAGTTTCATGTCTTCTAGCTGCCTAGCAATGGCAAGTGCCAGGAGTAATGGCAGCTTAGGGAAGGGCAGTGTCCTCACCAACCAGGGTGCAGTCCTGCAGGATCTGAACATGGCCAGGCTGGTGACAGTGACAGGTGCCATCAGCAGTCCCAGGCAAGGTAAGATACTGAGTAAAGTCCAGGGGCCATCCAGGAGACAGGATGGGAGGCAAGTTACCTGCAGCATAAGTCTAAAGTTCATCCAGGAGGACCAGCAAGCAATCCAAGCCAGCAGGAGACTGGACCGAGCACAGGCATACCTCTGGCATAACTTAGGGAAGGGCAGGCTGCCCTGGTATGAGCTTAAATGTGGCTCCTGGACCAATGAGCAGAGGGTGAGGGTGTGGTGAGGACCCAGGTGATGCTGGTCAGGGCCTGTTGGTGGTCACCTAAAGCCCTGACACTGATACCTTCGAGTACTACATACAGTTCCCCTACATCAGGGTATTTGACTGTACTTGCTAAAAAGTATAAATATTCTTCAGCTGGTTGGTTGATTTTATTTTGTGAAATCAAATCTGACTTAGCACCAATTGAAATGAATGCAGAAATTCAGTTAGAGTCTGTCTGCTGAATTACAGATTTGCCTTCCTAAGGCAATTCCTAAGATGTATATGTGAATAGCCAGGGAAGATTCAAATTATTCAACTGTTGAGTGCCTTAAGATTGAGCAATCTGAGAATTTGACTTTAGGGACCTCAGAAACAGGCTCAACACTTGATGTTGCACTACACAAAGTGAGAGGATGAATGACAGTGATGTGAGTGTTGAACACTAACAAAGAAAAAGGCCAGATTACTATGATATTTTATGAGAGTTGTAATTTCATCACTTATGTTGTTCAGATGAAATCAGATTTAATCAGATCAATTGTTTTATTATAACATTGAGGATTAATTTATTCAGAATATATACAGGAAAATGGTTATCAAATACCAGAAGGCAGTCTTTTTTCCTCAGTTATGTCAATAGTGTCACTACGTGTTAGGACTTAATCATGACTTTTGTGATACTTGAGGTCTTTTTTAGAGACCCGGTCATTTGATTCAGAGCGAGTTTCATTTTAACACAGTAACTTAGCCTTTTAAAGACATGAGGACTGTGTTTCTGTGACTGAGGAAGGAGTCTCTAATGAGGGAAAGATGTGAGATTCTCAGCTCAAAAGCCATCAGTTGGTTGGCCAGATAGTGTGTACACATTGGTCAGCTAATCAACATGTGATGTGGTTGAAAACAAGCAGTGTATTAAAAATTTATTACTGAAAGATTGACAGACCCACAAACAGCATAGCTGTATAGACCTTATTCTCTAATTAAGTTAGGTTTAAGCAGAAGACATGCAAGAAAAAAACACCAACAAAACCAACCCAAATACAATGGTAAATGGCATGGTTTTGCAGACTGATCCAAGACTTTGTGAGGTTGTCAACATTGTGTTCAAAAGGGAGACCTCATGTAAGTCCTACAACTTCCCAGGATGGAGGAATGTCTAATTCTAGTCTAATAGGTATTTCTCTTTTGAAATGTCTTTATGGACCTTGTTCAGTTGCTAATAGCTATTTTCTTCCAAAACCTGAATTCCCATCCTCGTTTTTCTTTCTGACTCTCTTTATCTCTCTGGGGTTTTTTTCCCCATGTTATCCTCTCTCTCTCTGTTTCCGTTGAGGTTCTGTTCATACTAGAATTCAACAACCACGGGAAAAAGAGATTTATCAGAGAATCAAATCCAGGAGTGGTTCAATTCACCTTTTCAACTGAGTATTCCCAAATTAAGTGTTCAAGAGATGTCTAGGAATATAGAACAATCTCAGTTATTTTTGTATTTCTTATTGTTACTTTACTTTTGGAGATTTTCCCCTTATTATTCAGAACTCAGATAACAATTTTCTACTCAGAAGTATTACTATACCAATTTAGAACAAATAAAATTACTTATCACAGTTTTATGCTCAGTCTTACACAATCTTCCACTCATACTTGCTGAGTATAGGGCAGATCTGAACCGGAATTGGAGTAAGGGCGGATTCTTTCTTGAAACTTAATGAAATTTGGCTTCAAAGAGGGCTTAAATGTTATGAAGTGGCAAAATCTTTTTTTATCAATCAGTATACTCATTTATATCATGCAATTAATTTGTACTTGCCATGGTTCTTCGGTGATAATAATTAGCGCACCCTGTTGTTCCAATTATTTGGAATGATTTACATGAAACTTTAGAAATGAACTTCGAGTTATCTACCTCAGTGACTGAATTAACTATGTAATTGCTGGAGGATTGAAATAAAAAAACATTCTCTTTTGATGAGATGTTCAGAAACAGGACTTGAAGTGGGAGTGGGAGGCTCTTCACTGATGAGTGGATCACGTGCATCATCTTTTATGTCAGAAGAAAACCACATCACCTTGTTTTCCCATTCCAATTACAAAACACAGACCTCTTCTTCTAGTAAGAGCTAGTTGTTTGGACCTCATAAAATATGTTGCTGTCTCTCTCTCTCCACTATTGCTAATATCAATTTAAGTTACTACACAGATGCCTGCAACAGTTCTCTCTGCTGAGTGAGGAGTGTGTTTCAACCTAACAATGAGGTCATTCAGCTTTCAGAAAAACAAACACAGATCAAAGACCTTTGCAGGACATGTATAAGTAAAAGACAAATTATCTAGGTATTTCAGGAGCAGCTTTCAGAACTGTATCCATAACAGGATACTTCTGTTCTCTGAGTGCTGAACTATCATCTTTGTGAATATGAATCACTTCGGCAGTGAAGCTCTAGCTCTACCAAGTCTGGTAAAACCTGCCAACTTTCTCAGATGCTTGCAACCCAGGCTCTTCTGCAAATCTTTAACTGACTTACTGGCACTCATATTGGCTTCCAAGAGATTGTTTTGGCTGTACTTAAAGCCCCTTTCCAAAATACTTGGTGCCATGGAACTGCATCTTTGGCTTTCTATTTCTTGTAACTGTTTTCAAGCCTTCCCAGTGAAGTCATAAACATAAATATACATATGCTGTACTATGCAATAATTAGAACAGTAACAATTCTTGTAATCATTAAAAATAATTGTAATCATCTAAACTACAATTAATGTGAAAATCATACAGCCTCTCATTTAATTATCCTGACTCCACAATGTACTGGCCAGCAGAACTGGGCTGGTTTAATTTTCCAGCAAATTAAGAGTTCCTCTGACTGAATACAGCTTAGAGCAAAGGGGACTTGAGGAAGAAGCTAAACCTTCTGATTTAGCTATTCCGGTTGGAGACAACTGAAAGTGAATTGTACCACTGCACTGACTGCTACGTAATTGCTGAGAACAAGCATTCATATTAACAGTTGTGGGACACATTTCTACCAGCCAAGGTCCTAAGAAACAGAAAATTAATTATGAACTATCAATAGAGCTGTCTGGATCAGCATCAATCCTCACCCTCAGACCTACATGGAATGTTTTTCCTTAAGAGCATAATCTAATTATTAATAGGCAAAGAGCTGCATAAATTACCTTAAAAAGTAATCTGGTGGCAAATTATGCAATTAAACAAAATTTTCATGCCAAGATGGTGTAACTAGCCCTGATTAGGAGTAACAGCTCCAACTGACATCAGGGTTAGTGTAGACAACATGTTTTATCACACGAGTAGTAGGCGCTTAAGGAAGGCAGATGACAGCATAAGGTTCAAAACTGAAAGGGGAACAGAAGTTTAAGGGGTGCATACTTGCATTACAGTGAGATGCTGTCACTCAGAGGACTGAAAAAGGAGGACTGATGCTAGGAGCATTATAAAGAGGAGTGTCTGGTTTAGCACTGTGTTATTTGACTCTTGTGCATTAGTGAAGGACTGAAATCTGTCAAGAGGATATGATACATCTTGGGTTCTGCTCTCAGTTCAGCTGATGTACAGCTGTAAGCAAATTGCTTTTCCAGTGTGTGCTTCAGTTGAACTCTCTGTAAATTTGTGATAATGATGGAGTTGTCTGACACTTGTTTGCAAAAGTGTTTGTGTTTTGAGACCCTCTCTGTGGAAATGAACACATGTATAAGGTATTGTTTTAATTTTTTCATGTCACTCTAGAGCCTACCAATTTTTCTAGTAATTTTAACTTTCATACACATTATTCTTTAATTGATTCCCCCAGTCAATATATAGTATAGATTTTGCCTTTATACTGTCTCTTCTTTGCTTTACAGAGCTAAATAATGAAGACGGAGAAAGTAATCTTGAGCATCAGGAAGTAAGAAGAGGTTTCAGTCAAAATTTAAAGGACAAGGGAGAATCAGTGAAACAGAATGAGGTTAGAAAGATTTATTTTAAGCGTTGACACTGGTAATTTTGAGGTGAGGATGGAACTCTGATAAGTAGTTTGTGTTTGTATGTGTAATGTCCTCAGTATCTACAGTGTTTTCTGTGCGGTTATTGGTAAATATTTCAGAATAATGGCTCACTTAAGCACATCTCACCTTTTTACACTTATTTGTCTATCTAGAAATAGAATAATAAGATGGATAATATAGTTTCCAACAATGAACTTAGCCAAATAGTCTTGACTGCACTTTGTCTTTGTGGAGTGGTTTTCATTTCTTTTTCCTTTTCAGAGCGGAAAATTCTTTTTACTCAGCTGAGCTTTAGGCACAGAAATAGCATGCTCCTTACTTACCAAAAATTTACAGTGTGACACTGCCTCAATCATTTAAGTTAGCTTTCTTTACTCTGCTTGTAAAATATAATTATTTGTAATTTTAGAGATACCATTATATGTTTTAATGCTATTTACTTGGAGGATACAAATTTTAAAGGATTCTAGTAAGTATGTAGTTTCTGCATGTAGGGATTATTACAGGGACAATTTGAAACTAAGTTACTCAATTGCAAGGAAGTTAGAAATGATTGGCCTATTATTTTAGACCCTTTAAGCAAGATACCCATCGGAGAGAGCACTTGTAAAACATGCAAGTTGCTTGATCTTTTCAGCATCGATTCTACATTAATACACAAAATAGAAAATTATGGATTCATAAGCTTATAATGAATTGTCACTTTCTATCACAGTTTGAATTTACCCTGCCTGAAACAGAAGATTAAAGAAAAAGACTTTAAGAAAACAGGTGTGAAGCACTGACTCCTAGATATCAGTGAGCAAATAATACAATAAAACATCTTCCTACTATTTTCACTGTAAATTTGAACTGAAGCTTATTAATTTTCTTCATTTGGTTCAACCTCTTCGGCCAATAACTTAGATTCAGTCCTACTAAGAGTATTTTTTAAAAATCAAATGCTGATTTATTATACAATTATATCAATATTTTTTACAGATTTTTGTGTACCTTGGCTCAGAGTCCTTTCTCTCACTTGGCCATCATAGAGAACTTTCATTCTAGTTTATAATTCACAGAGATTCAGATATCAATGGTAGCAACAACTCTTCCCTCTAACCCTCCCACATAACTGTCTTTATATTTTCAGTGTAGGGGGAAATATCATCTATTGTTAAAGTTCTGCAGCGAGACGGAGGCTTTTTACAGGACCCTATTTACAATTGCTTCTTATCTTACCAAACTTTATTGTTTGGACTGAAGTTTTCTATCCTGTGTTTCTGTTTCCCACTAACTGGGGTTTTTTTTAGTTTCATTCAGGAGTGTGTTGTGAGGCTAGAAGTCATGGAAGGGAGACTGAAACTGAATGAGAAGTCAAAAAAGAGAAACAAGGACACCAGTGGAAGAAGGGCTGATGGAAGGGAGCTGAAAACAGAAATGGAAGGGAGGTCTGAAGGCTGAGGTGGAGGAGTAACAGCCCACCCAATAAGACAGGAATTGAGTGAAAGAAGATGTTAAGGCCAAAGGTTTGGGCTCTGAGCCAGTTTGGGGTAGGAAGCTGGAACTAGCGTGAGAAATGTATGGACCAGGGGCTGGGATTTGGTAGTTAAAGAGAACAGGGCTAGGATGAAGAGATGGGAGTAGGAAAGAGTGACCAGAGGCAAATTTAAAGGACAAGGCAAAGAGGACCAGGCTTTGGAGTAACAAGAAGCCGTCTGTGCTCACTAGAGGTCATTTACCTATGAACCTTGGAATAGAACCCAAGTTTCCTGCGTGTCCCCCTTCCTTTTCTATCATCAAGTATGTTTAAATCCTGTGGAAAAATGTATGCTTCATTTAGTTCTGTTTCACACATATGATGACAAACAATCACGGTTATTTATTTCATTGATCCATGTGGCAAAATTCTGTATGATAGTTTGAAATATTTCAGAGGATTCATGTGATTGCCAATATGAAATTCTGCTTTGTTTCCTCTATTTGTTTTCAAACATAAGAAATGACATGTACAAAATCAGTTCAAAGATTATTAGGTTACTCAAATTTAGAAATGCCAGACTTACAGCTAATAATATGATCACACACTGTTTTTTAAGAGATTCCATCTCATTTGGCAATGGAGTTTTTATGGATTTTGATTTCTTACTCTTTTCTAATGCATGTTGAAAAGTTTATCTACTGCATGTTAACCATTCCTACTGTGAATACAGAATTATTTCTGCTGTGTTTTTTTGGTAATAGTTATGACTTCTTCGCAGACACTAATTCATTTTTTCCAGTGCTCTGTGAGAGGAGGTGATGGGATATTTATCTATTTTGCAGATATAATATTTTATTACATATCTCTCACACCTGACTCCAGAGGCACAGATGTCTATTGCACGTCTCAATAGTTTTTCTTCTGGTAGGAAGGCTGAGGAGACATACTTATTATTTGTAAAATGCATGAGATCCTTGAGCACAAAATAATAGAAAAGTTCAAAGTATTGCTTCTAATTACTACAACAACATTTCATTAATATGCAAAAACATTATTACTAACCCCGAAAAGGGGACTTTTCTGTTCTCACTTGGCTGATATCTGGAATGCATTTTTCCTCTGCATTAAAAATGCATTTTGAAAGTGTTCTCATTTTAAAAAAAAGTCAACATATTGCAAAATTCCATAAGCAATCAGAATCATAATAGAAGTGTCAGTTCAACCTCGTTATTGATGGCAGTGCTCTAAATTTGATGGGGAAGAAGTCACATATTGTATTCCTTCTTGGTTCATGTATTACATGTATTTACAGGAAGATGAGAATTTGGACTTTTCACTCCTGATATTGTTGTGTTAGTCACAAGCAATGACATGCCTTTCTTAACAATTGCTTTCTTGACAGACCTTCAGTTTTATTTTCTAGCTGCAAAAGCTCATTTTTATTCCTCTTTTCTGGTGCTGAAGGTGACTTTGTTTTCCATCTTTGGAATGCTACTTGATTTGGGGATGCTGTAAAGCGAATCAGTTTCTATAGTCCTTCTGCCTTTGGCTGAAGTTAGAAAGCCTTATTCAGTTTCAAATCCCTTTCCACTTCAGCAGCGGAGACAAGAAGCAGTTGTCCAACATAAGCTGATAATCTAAAGGAAAGGTAAAAAGTATGTTCTTATTATGAACACCTAACATAGCCTATGATTTAATAAGATGGTTGGTAACATTAAACAAATATAGGCTACTAATAACAACTAGTGCTTAAATGTCTTCAAGACACTACACGTCTTTCAACTCAATTACGTTTGCACAATAGTTATTAAAATGCAACTGAGGCATGTGATTGTTCTCTCTTAATCTTATGTGTCCCTCATTATCAGAGCACCTGATTACCACACAGTCTGTAATGGATGGAATTACTCTTAGTGACAGACTAGGCCTTTTGAAGCTGGGCCAGGTGAGCTATTGGTCAGGTCTCCACCTTGTGAGTCCTGATTTGGTGAAATGGTCACCAGTTACATGTCAGATGAATGATTCATTTGATCTGTGTTACTCTTAGTAGTTAGATGTTTTCTTGGAAATTAGATGAAGCAATAAGATCTATTATATCTGTTCTTCCTAACCATCTTCTAGATATTACTGTCCACTTAAAACAGTTGACAGAACAGCCTGAGCGTGCTTCAGCACTGTCTCAGTACACAAATTGCCCTCTTAATTCAAATAGCTGAAGAAGGCTTTTTAAAATGTCAGGTGGCTTTGTGTTGGTTTGGATGAGGAATGCTCACATGCCTTCATATGGAGTGCTTTTCTCTGGGGAAGAAAAGAAATAAACTGCAACAACTTCTTAAGCTGCTCCACTTTGATTCGTATTTGCTGCCTAACCACACTAAATCACTAAAGAAAAAAATTGGTGACACAGAATAAGCAGTAAATAAATATTAGAGCTTCATAGATGACATACTCAGTCACACCAGATGCTTCCAAAATGAAGTTGGCACTAGTTGTCTGGGAACCACTTCCCATTTTAGTTCTCTTGGGAGTGTTTATATATGGAGATCAAAAATGTAATGTGCCAAAAGCTTAAAACTCACCTTAGTTCATTTTCTCCAAGTCTTGGCTGAGGTCTGTTGGTAGGATTATTGGAAGGAACCATTCATACTACCCTGCTCTGAGGATACATCAAACTTCAGTTTTGAAGGTTTTTAGGTTGGCACTTCCTTGCCAAATTTTTCAAGGCACTGATTAAAATGAGCCTCCACAGTCCAGACAACACCACTTACTGAGAAGCTTTGTGTGCATGAGAAGGCAGCCCTGATTTCTGTCTTGCACACCTGGCAGAGATTCTCTGGGGATCTAGGGACTGCCTGGAATCTTTGGCTGCCTGGTGTCCTCTGCTTGTCACCTTCAAGTGGCATCCTTGTTTTAAACATTGACCATCAATCTTATTTGTGGTTTTCTCTTTTTTTTTTTTAGTTTTCTTTTCTTAAATGTTTTGCTTCTAGGCTCTATGTCCTACCTCTAGGGTTGAAAGATAATCTTTTTGCCCTCAGTAAGTATAGTGTAGCCACACGGAGTACAAACAGGCTGGTATTCTGTTTATCAGCTTTTCTCCAGCACTGATCAAAGTGAATTCCTCCTTCCTCTCAGTCTAAGAAGAAAAGATTTGACAGACAACCTGTCTGAAACTTGGGGGTGGGGTGGTGGTGGTGGTTCTCTATTTGGTCCTGAGTAAAGTACTTCTGTCTACTTTTCTCTGCTTCTTGTGAAGAAGTAGGGTCTCCAATGTCTTCCTTCACACAGTCCTTTTATTCTGTATCTTGTGCTCCCCTATTTCATTCCTGATTGTCTACTTCATGTATCTCAACTATGGCACAAGTGTGGCTCAAGAAGAGACAAGAAATTGGCTTTTCAACAGAACACTTCTTAATCAGATTTTATCATCTATCTGTTTGGCATCCATTTTGGTCAGTGTCTAGAAGAAGTTGATAAGCAAGTGCCAAATTCCAACATATAACTCTGCCTTTTGTCACCCACATTCTTTCCTGGCCAGCCTGAGGTATCAAAGGGATAGGGATCTTCCACATGAGGTCTTGTCTGCTTTTCTGGAATTAAAAAAATTTAGCAATACATACCACCAGTATTTTCACAGGAAGTGTTCTTTGAATTGAGGAATAAAGACACTTAAACGCTTCTTTTTCAGAGGAAGTGAGAAGGGGAATGGTTTGGGAAAGTGCCATTCTGAAAGGTCCAAAGCCTGAAAAAGAATGTAGGGCATACCTTCATAACCGTTTCATTGGAGTTGGTCATCACAGATGTGTTATCCATTAGGAAGGAGTAAGATATGGTTTAGTGTGTTCACTAATACGATATCAGATGTAGTTTTTCTTCCAGCCAAGACTAAGCCAATACACCTTTAATGAAGCCTATGACATTCATCATTATTCCATACCTGGAATTTGCACTGGGAATTTTGGCAGGAATTGTGTCTGTATTGCTACTCAAGTGGAATGTATTAGCGCAGCTCACTGTCATAGATGTGATGAACATCTTAACAGAAGTAGTCAAAGCAGAATCAAGCTAAATTATCCTAATTTACAGGAGCATTGCTGTTTGTCTTAGAAGGGAATGTAATTACTTCATTTGTCTTGCATTTGTCTGTCACTAACTGCTGCCAAATCAATCAGCTTTTACATGACATAACTTGCTTTCTCTTGTTGGATTAACTAAAGGTGATAGATACAGCTGTACGAACTTGAAAGCAGAAGATTAGCTTCTGTTCTTTGCTTTTCATTCACTTGTTACATGCTTTTGGGAAAATGGTGTCACCCACATGCTTAGTTGCTTCCTCTGTAAGGTCAATATCAAGCCCTTTTTCATGGTGCTGTGAGGTTTCTATGAGTCTCAGTAGCAGCATACATTCGTTATCATTCTTGACTAGAAGTGTTCCACTTTACTATTCCTGATTATTACCATTGTTTCTCCATCAGTAACAAACATTCTTACTGGTTTTTGTCTCCGTAAAAATATTAATGTTTTGAACATAATTACATTCAGTACAGATTAAATTTAGAATAAGCCACATACCATTTCTCAAAAAAATTGAAAAAAATGTGTTCTAAAATTAAAAAAAGGACAACTGTTTGGGTTGGGTTTTTTTGTTTTTGTTTACCATAACTAGGGATGGATTTGAAGGTTAACAAAAAGATCTGCTGAGAAATTGCTTTTCTGTTGGCATAAGTAAGAATCCACCCTACTGGACTAAGAGTCAAGTCTTAGTTGTTCACAGAATAACTGTCCAAATAGTGTAAATT
This sequence comes from Haliaeetus albicilla, assembly GCF_947461875.1. Taxonomy (NCBI): domain Eukaryota; kingdom Metazoa; phylum Chordata; class Aves; order Accipitriformes; family Accipitridae; genus Haliaeetus; species Haliaeetus albicilla. Next base: position 7,207,293 of record NC_091490.1, read on the forward strand.
TATGAGTGCAAGGCAGCCAAGGCCTGGCTGGTGTTAAACAATAATTACATAATCTGAATTGTAAAGAACAAGGGATCCTCAGGTGAGGACAAGACTGCAAGACTTGTCTTGAGCTGTGAATTCTGGATTGATTCAGAAAACCTAGAGCCTATGAACAGAGTTGTGTATAGCTAATTAAGTCATATAGTCAGTGGAAAAAGGCTACGAAAAAGGCTACAGAAAAGTCTGATGTCACCATATCACTTTTGATCATGGATGTTTGCTAGCAGTCCATGTTGATTCACTTCATATTAACGAGTTCTTTAAAGCAGCACACAGATTTTTTCCAAATCAGCTGGTTTAGTTATTGGGGAATGCTTCCATCTTGCATATATACAGCTTTGTAAACATATATTTGACACAAAGCCTCTTTGCTTCAGAGCCAGCGCAATAACTCTGTTAGCTGTGAGTGCACATATATGAACATGATGAAACCATGCAGTTTGAGTAATTCTGCATGCTTCTTTTTACTATTGACTTTAAATCAGCATTTGCACCAAAGTAAAGAAAGATAAGAATAAAAGAGGATGTAATTTTAATTTTATTTTAATTTGCTTTGCTGGTTGCTATTTTATAATTGAATTGCATTTTAAATTTCACATTCAACATGTTCAGACTGAGACACAAGCACTGATCTGCCTATTCCAAAGGAAATTTGAATTTTTATCTCATTATAGGTCTAAAATTCAGAATTCTTACCACACTAGACATTTTTACATCAGAAGCTCCCACGCTAATCTCTTTTCTGCTTCAGAATAATGCTGCCTATAGGAAATCTGGAATGTTTTTATATTACTGCAGTTTGTTCTCAGAAGGTCTGAGATCTTCTTGTTTAAAAAAAACAAAAAAGACATGTAAGAATTGTGGTTGTATAAACAAGTAAAGCCAGAATCCTATATAAGGCCAAACATAAATGGTAATCCTCCTAACCTTTAAGGCTTTCTACATTATCTCTTGGGTGCAGAAATTTTGAAAGCCTAACTATACTACAAAAGTAGCTCTTATCTCTGGAAATTCTCCAGGGTTTTGGGCAAAATGTGAATGAGATCATATCAGCAGTATGGAAATATATGCCTTTAAGTGTTAAAGAACTTTGTGGGCTTTCTTTCAAAATAATGCAGTGTTGTCTCATTGCTTGTGTTTAAGTCTTGCACCAATTATTATAACTTTAAAAGTAGCCATCTTCCACATGAGAATGTAAAAGGAAGAGAAATAACAAGTGTACTGGTTCACTGCTGCAAGCCTATGCCAAAAGTGAACCTGGCCTGACAGTTAGGAGAGTGCTGAGCATTCATTACTTTTCTGGAAATAATTGATGGTTTACTGCTGTCAGTCTGTTCCTTTGAGAAAGTAAACCATTCAGCTCATAAATCAAGGGCTGAAATTTATTTAGAATAGTAGTAACAAAGTCAGTCCCCCACCATGAAGTCACTTTTTGATGAGTCACCATCTAGTTCCAGAGATGTCATCAACAGGTAATTAATGCAAACAGGAAAAGGGACCAGTAAGTGGAATACTCATTGTAAGAGTTTGTGTATATATTGAGGGTTTTTTAACTTATTTTGGAAGCTACTAAAGTATACAAACTAAGATTGCTAACCAAACTGCATTGATAGTGAGGTGCTAGAAGCACAACTGACTATCTGTTTTTTCAAATATTTTTTACTTCATTATTCCCCAGTTGCTGTGGCTCAAGATGATTTTGGTTCCTGAGACAGCTGATTTCCTGCATTTCTGCTATTCAAGCCGATAGAGAGCCGCAATAAAGTGAGTCTATAACTGGCTGTTAGTGATGTAATACACAAAAAAGGCCAAATCTTTATAGATGCTAGGCACTCGGCCCTTCCAACGCATCTATATAGCCATTGCTAGTGTATAGCTTGCTTTGTTTCTTAGTTTATGACTTCCGTTCATGTTATAATGTAATTTTTGAGCACCACCCTCCATGTAGGATGTTATTTCATGCACTCATTAACTCACAAATATTTTGCGTAGTATTATCAACTACTATCAGTTATTAAGTGAGAGGAAAATAAGATTATAGACTGATAAATTCACATGCTTAGTTAGTATCAGAAAGTAGACATTTACAATGCAGGAAGCAAAGTCTACCACTGATAGTACCTGGTCAGGATATCGCATAATGCAGAAATCTGCAGCAGCTTTTTCACATGCAGTGCTTTAGTGCATACATAATCTTCAGAAGGAAGAAGAAAATTATGTGTGTCTTTGACAAAGCACTGAGTCTCCAACAAGGAGTTCAGAGTATAGCTTATTTGGAAGCACCATGTGCATTTCAGCCTAGTAGATATTATTTTAAACAAGGGTTGTTCACAGGGATTTTCAATAAATGCTAAAGTGCTTAGAAATGATATTTTGAAGGATAGAAAATAAACAGAGACAAGTATTCACTGTAAGATTGGGATGCACAGTAAACTCAGCTCATTTTTGTTCATTGGTATTGTCATCAGTAGCAGTTACAGAGCTTGCGTATCTGGTACAGAACTTAAGGAAGAGCGTATCTTAGGACAGACTCATGAGAAATTCTTTTACCTTGATCCTGGCCAGCTGAATTTCAGCTACATCAGAGGAATGTTTTTTCTAGCAGAAGCAGAGGAGGAGGGTGAGGCTCATCTCCTGAGTTTTATGGCACAAAAAGCATGGCCAGAGCATTCTTTGAGAGCCAAGTCAGAATGATTCGATTCCACCAAGTAGGAGTAGTCCATTGTGCTAAAATCCATTACCACTACTCTGGAACCAAACTAGAATGATACTCTTCCATCCTGTATGAAGACAGGATTCCCCCTTCAAAACATTGCCAACAGAAGCATCTTAAACATCTCTTTTATCCTCTCTTGTCCTGCTGTTAATAGAGAAAGGGAAAAAATCAACATTGATTATGAACTAAACCAGAAGAAAGAGAAAATAGAAATGGCTTCAAATTATTACACCTTCCGCTGGAGCCCTTTTCCTCCTTTCATCTATTGTGTTTTGACCTACTAACGGATGTTTTAAGAATATATTTTAATAGGTATGGTGATACTTCGTGAAGTGAGGCTTTCAACTTATGTCAGAAAGAGACATCAGGAAAAGAATCAAAAGAAATGGTCAGAGGTGAAAGGCTAGAAAAGCAATGAACTTTTTAAATTGACAGGTAGAATTGACAGAGAACTAAATCAGACCAGATTAAGTAGTCACAGGGCAGAGAAATTTCCTGATGACAAATGATTATACATCCACTTGCCATACTTGCAGTAATACAGCCTTTTATTAGTGATTGATAACAAATGAATGCCTCTGCTCTGTAATCTTCCTCTGGCATTGAATTAATTTACCCTGAACTTCCCATCTGCACATGCAATGATACCTTTTCATTGCATACAACTTCACACCTGATACTTGGGAAAGGTTTATCCCTAATCACCTGTCTGTCTATTAGTGTTATCTTAACTTCTTAAATCTTAAAAAAAAAAATCTGCATTACATTCTTTTTTCTATTTAACTTATTAAAATTATATTGATTACATTATTATTGCATCGATTATTCACATTACATTAATTTTTACGTCATTTCTTTGAAATGTTTTAGTTTTCTGAAACTGTTTCAATGAACTTTTGGTTCCCAGTTCCTTAATCTTGGGCTTGACAAACACATTTATTGTGCATGCAGTTAACAACTAAAAACGGTGCCCTGCAGTTCCTGGTATTCCATAAGACTAAATGATTCATATAATTCAGAGGCTTGATCTTGCAATTTTACTCAATGATTTATTCCTGTTGACTTCAGTATAGCTATGTGCAGAATAGACTGACAGCCTCTGAAGCTAGAAAGACTTTTTCAAAAGAACGTTTGATTATTAGGAATTGTCAATTTTTTTAACCAAACTGTTCCCTAAGCTGAAACTTGTGGAAAAATATCTGTTTTGACAAAATTTACAGTATAAATTTTTAAGTTTTAAAATCATCAAAGCTTTCTACATTGGCATTTAGATGCTATTTCTTGGTTTGAAATTATTTTCATTTTTAATATTTTATTTATATTTTTAAAGTTTGAAAATATGAGTATCAACTTTGAAACATTTCTCACCAATTGTATCCAAACAAAATGTTTCAGCTTAACCAAACTGATGGTTTGGAGGTTACTCTTGCTTGAAAACTTAAAATATTTGTACTCTGTCTGGATTTGGAAGAGGAGACTTCAAATGTAAAATGCTTATATGACAGGAAAACATTTCCCTATGTATCTCTAGTGGTTAGTGGTCTCTCCAGAGGACCATAAAGTACCAGTAATAAAATAACTAGTATTCTGAATACAGAAGTAATGACAAATCAGAATGAGTGGTGTGACTCTAATTAAGGGTGAGAGAAGCTGATTTGTAATTTAAACTGGGAATTCAGCAAGCTCTTTGATTGCAAGAACAGTTTGACTATTGTGCCCTTTTTTAATGAATGGATGAACAATTTGTGGGTTATGGACATTTTCCTTGGCAGCTGTTCTTTATTTATCGTTGTCAGATTTACTTGCTTGCTAAATAAAAATATAATAATTTATCATATAATTCATATGAAAGCACTAATTATGATGAAACAGCAATGCCTTTATGGAAAGGGGGACAAAAAAGACAGAACTACTTTACATAATACAATAATAGCTTTCTTACTGCACCTTTCACTTAAAGAAACTAAAACTATAGCTCCCCGAAGCTAGGAATTCTGTAATTTCTGTTTGATGGAGAAGTGTTCCACAGAACTGCATTTATAGATCAGGTGTTGCAGAAGTTTGTTCTTCAAGAAATTGTACTTCGGTCTTTTCTATTGTTCTATAATACTATTATTTCCTTTTACTATCATTGTTCCATCAATTAGTGCTTAGGAAAGAACCTGTCCCTGACTCTGTGGATGCTGTTATTTCTGTTTGAGTCGGGGAAAAGAGTCTATGTCAGCAGAATTGCCTCAAAAACTTTCATGTCTGTGCTTACCTTCCAGAATACAAGTCTGTTTACTTAAAATGCAATGATCCTTCTACTGTTCTCATTTTCTGGAATTAGTGTAAAAGATCTTCTGGTTGAGCAGATATCTTGCAATGCTTTGAGATAAAACAGCATGCCTTATCTCTTAGGCCTGTAGATTGAAGGCTTGGATCAGGTTTTCTAGGCTAAGAATGGAAAGTTACTCGGGGTTGACTTCAGCTCCTATGTAGAGACAGCTGAAAAAGGTCAGCCATTGTCACCAGACAGGCCCCCACTGTTGCCTATGCCTAGGTGCTGCAGAGTTGGCATAAAAGATGTAGCTGAGTTTTGTTGTTTCTCATCCTATATTGTGGACATCACTATGTGAGCTGGCTAGGTAGATGAGTTAGCTGTGTAGCATTAGACCACAGAGTCACCTCTGATGATGTTCATGTACAGCTCAGTTATTTCCTTCTGCTCCATGTACGTCTCTGCTATGGAACTTTAATACAGTTCAGAATTAGTTCTGAAATCTCTTGGTGCTTTCAGTATCTCATACATCAAAGGGTTGGTAAACTCTTTTGTGTTTTATCAGTGGTGGTTTTGCTCCAGGATCTGTTAATCATGTCACAGAGAATACCTGATGTCTCTGCTTACTCAACTCTGTGAATGAGTCAGAGGTAAGCTTGTTAAATTTCATTTGGCTCTCCAAGTAGCTGCAGTATAAATTTGCATGTGTATAGGACATATTTGATTGATCCAATAATTGAAGGTAGCATAAAATTTGTTTTGCTTAATCAAAGGGGTGTCCCCTCTTCTGAAAGTACTGACTATGGTCAGCTATGTATTGAACCAGATGCTGATGCGTTTGAAATGATAAACTGAGTACCATCCAGTAGAGAGAAATTGTGTCTGGTTTGCTACTGAGGTTTCACACCAGAATCACAATAGAAACTTGAGTGAAATGTCCCTAGCATATAACTAAAATACCAGAGATGGCTGTAAGGATAACTAGGCTGTTTGATTTTGTTCTCATTACAATGCCAAAAAAAAGGGGGTGGGGGGTTAAACCCCTCTCTATTGCTCCATTCAATCGCTCTATTTCAATGTAGCATATTCCATTTCAAAACAGAGCTTTGAATATATGTAAGTCTGATTTTACATTCTTTATGAGACAAAAGTTTGAAAGATTAATATGTCCTGTCTACTTTTAAACTTACAGTTAGGCTTTAAAATTATTTCTTTTCCCTCTGGCGTGCCACAGGGAGCACATGACTCCATAAAATCCTGTGTCTAGGTGCTTAGTTTAGCAATTAATCCACATGCCAAGAGTTTAGACCTTCAAAGTTGCAAACTGTAAGCGATCAAGTCTTACATCATCAAGATAATCACTCTCTATGCAAAAATGTGCTCATCTGTTAATACACACTAATATTTTCTCTGCAAAGTAGACAAGCTGCAAAGAAAATGGTCTCATGCTGTATATTCAGAGCTGGTTTACAGTTTTGGGGACTTGCTGTAGGGAAGATCGCTGTCAGATTAAAACAGTGTTGAACTCATGAGCCAAAAAAGTAATTTCTGATGTCTGCATGCCCTCTATATAGTCTCAACAGACAAATTCAACCCAGGGCAATTTGCTTTGCAATTTTTCTAAGCAGGAAGTCCTGAAGTACTTACAGCATGACTAGATATGAATTTATCTACAACCGAGAATATTTACTTTAACTCTGTAACTTTGATTGAGAAGACCAAAGTATTTGTTCTACAAACTGATTCCAATGCAACAAAGGATGGAATATATGCAACATGCTTCATTTAATCATGAAAATGTTTCTGATAACTTCAGAGAGAGTAGTTATGTGCTTAAAATCATATGCCTGTTCAAATTTTGTTTCAAAGCTTGCACATGTAATACTTACCTTAGTTCCCTTTAAATTGCCAAACTGGTAAGAACACCAACTCTAACAGTCATCAGTATTAAAGTATTCGTAGTACTCAGACATCTGTTCAGATTTCAGACTGCAGAACTTCTTAGCTCATACTAAAATAATAACACTAACAATTACAGCCTCATTGTTCTTTGACAGAAACCCTTTGAAAATCTTGTCAGCAAGAACTCTTTTTATCTCAACAAAACCACAATGTACAGGTCCCCTGCTCTTAACCCCAGGATGCTTTAAGAAGAATCTACTCTTGTCGAATTGCAGTATTATTGACGAGTGAAAGCTTTTTTTTTGCTTTGCAATGCTTTTTAAAGTAGCACAAACAATATTTGTCCATCTAGTATGGACCCTTTCCAACTGATCATTTCCATTATATCTCTTTAGACTTCTAGAATTTGTCTAATAGAGAATGTAAGATCATATCTATCTAAATCCAGAGTTCTGTTTGAAGTTGAACACCCAAAATTGAAATATAGAGGGTTTAAAATGTCTTTCAAAGCATGGTCTGGGCTTATCCAGGCTTCAGTTATAAAATAGAAACATACTTTCTAAGGAGAAAATATTAAGCCCTGCAGCACTTGCTAACAGCAATGCTGGGGCACTGCATTAGCATCAACGGACAAAGAAAAGAGAAACAGTCCATAGAGTAATAAAAGACCTCCTTTTCTAGTAGTCGTATTCTCTGTCCCAGCACAGCATCAGCTGGGCCTGATTGTCCTTTCTTTGTGATATCCTTAGTAACCATTGTCTTAGAGTGATTCATATAAGAATAGACTAAATGAGTGAATGAACTGTAGAGTTCACTTTTCTCACCATCAGAGGAGAAAAATGCAGGTATATTCACTGCCACAAGCACCAATTTCCTTCACTCTTAAGTTACACTCCAACTAAGAAGTAGCTGCTATAGCTTGGAACATACTCATTAGTATCAATATGAGATGAACATATCCATGCCCTGTTTGTCCCAAAGATTCTTTGACTGCAACCTGTATTTTATTTTCCTTCTCATTTCTACCTGCTTACTTGAACTCTCTTTTTGCTTTTGTACTTCTGTTACTGCCCTTCAGGGTTTTTCTGCAAATCCTAAAGTACCTCTAGCTCTTACTTCTTTAGACTGCTCCATAGAACAAGTCCAAGACTTCAGGAGACAGCAGCTGTTCAAGCACGGGAACTATAATGTATGCTAGGATCAACCCTTTTATTTCCTATTTCTTCAGTACTCTTCTTTCCCTTTTTGTTCTGCAAGCCAGTGCACACCATAATACTTGCCTTTGATTTCAACTAGAGCCTATTTGGATACTGAAGAGCTATAATGGCAGTCATGAGTTGGAAAAAGTTCTTACCATGGTCAGGTCAATTAAGGCTTACTCATACACTTGGGCGCTGACAACTATATGGGCAAATATTGTTTGTGCTACTTTAAAAAGCATTACAAAGCAAAAAAAAGCTTTCACTTGTCAATAATACTGCAATTTGACAAGAGTAGATTCTTCTTAAAGCATCCTGGGGTTAAGAGCAGGGGACCTGTACATTGTGGTTTTGTTGAGATAAAAAGAGTTCTTGCTGACAAGATTTTCAAAGGGTTTCTGTCAAAGAACAATGAGGCTGTAATTGTTAGTATTATTATTTTAGTATGAGCTAAGAAGTTCTGCAGTCTGAAATCTGAACAGATGTCTGAGTACTACGAATACTTTAATACTGATGACTGTTAGAGTTGGTGTTCTTACCAGTTTGGCCTGAGTACTACATTTGAAAAAGGTGCCATTAAACATTTGTAACGTTAATGTAGTATTAAACAATGCAAAATTATGCAACAATTAAACATTTGAAAAATTATTTTTGTGGAAAAATTTTGATTCTCTATTGTTTGTCTGTACATGCAGAAAAATCAGATGTTGTTATAAATTGAAAAATAAATTTAACATCAATTGTATGAGGCGAGAGTAATTCTTCTAAGGCAAAATGCTAACAGAAGAAAGAAATAGACATTTCCTGTAGGCTCTGGTCGTACAGATGTTCAAATGGCTATTTAACTACCGTCTGATAATCTTTACTTGGTGAAAAAATGCAGAAATTCTTCTCATAGCTTTTGGAGAATTTTTACAGAGACCTTGTCTTCACATTTCTTTCATTTAAGTTTTATAGATGTCTTTTCCCCATGCCCTTTTTAACTGACTTTCTAGGCAGATGAAATTAAGTATGTTTGGCCTTGGTAACTAGAAAGACATTTATCTATATAAGTCTGCCTGATTTGAAGGTATGTTTTGGCCCTCTTCCTAGCACATGAATTCAATCATGTACTTTTTACTCTTTATTTTTTCATTCAGTTTGTGATCAAAATATGACAACAGAATTGTAGATGTCAGTGAGACCCCAATCAGAAAATTCTCATTATTTTGAGCCTTCTTCCTACAGATACATGAACTGACTTCCTGTAGTATTGCCAGCAATTAACGATTTGAATTGGGAAAGAAACAATTGCTGATGAGTTGTTCTTTCCTGGAAAGGTCAAATTTAATTCAACTGGAGAAAAACATTTACTTTGACCATGATAACTTGCTGTTTTCTACATTCTTAGGATGATTCCCCTTCCCCATATCCTCTGTTTTGGAATGTGAAAAGACAAACTCCAGCTCTAATTCTCAATAAAGATGTAACTGGCATGCTGGGATTTTTGAAAGTCATAATTCATCCTTCTTCTTCAGGATGATTTTCCTTACAAGTTCTGTAACATAAGGTCTTATTTCTTCAATAGAGACAGTAGAGTCCCAGGCCTTTACTACTTTCCCATTGGGGTCCACCAGGTATTTCCAGAAGTTCCAGGTTGGTTCTTCTCCTGTAGAATCTACAGGCAAAAAAAAAAAGTGGAAACTTAGAAAAGAAAACCATGTTAGCCAATTCCTGACATTTGTTCATGTCAATTTGATGATTACCCTCTCAGAGGAAGAAGGAAATGTAAAATTAAGAGGGAATTCAGACTGAATAATAAGATTAATTTTCTGACAGACAGGGAGCTTTAACTAGACAGTAGCCCCCTGGAGACTAATGGAAACATTCAAGCTTGAGAGAGACAGACAGACAGGAGAAAGCACTATAATTGGTGTTAAAGTCTGTGTGTGTGCGTGTGTGTGTGTGCGCTACATAGATAAATCTGAAACATTTGAAAATTGACAGGAAAATGGAAATTGGCATAACCATACAGCTGTACCAGGACTGATTATTTGCTTGCTTATCCAGAATTTTTCCTCCAAAAGCACCCAGTATCATGTGCCTCAGAAGAATGTTTCAAGAAATGCTACATGAAGAAGTAATAAGGTAAATTGTTCCAGGAGGTTTCCTCCTAGTCCTCATCTACTACAGCTTTTCCCTCCATGAGCACATACTCATTTTACATGAGTCTCATTCTTATGCTTTACTATTCTGCTGCATGACTAACAAAATTTTCAGGATTTTCCATCAAACCAGAAGCGTCATCCCACTGATAGCACAAGTACAGATGCTACAAACAAATTAGCATCATTTTCCATTGATTATACATTGGGCAAAATCTCATAAGGAATCAGAAGATATTTCAAAGTATCATCAAGGCACAGCCAGACCTACACTGTTGACTATCTTGTCATTATGCTGCATAAACATACTGCCTCCAGCAGCCTCCCTCTGCATGTGGACCAACAGGGAAACAGAAGTTTTGCAAGTTTCATGTAACATGTCTGCAGTAACAACCCCGCTGGGCAAAACAGAAATGAAAGGATGTAAAGAGGATTAAAGGGAAGTTTGGCTAGCAGAAAGATCTTACAGACACTTGGAAGGAGGTGTGCTTGGAGTAGCCAAAAATAATACTGCCAACACTCCTTTAAATTCAGTAGTATGTGGGAGAACACCGTGCTGCTGCAAAGAAGCAGCGATCTGGTCCTTGCAGAATGCATCTCAGGTGATGCTGTGTCATATTGGACTTTATTATTTGTCATTGCTGGAAGACATTTCCTTCACATTGGTTAAAGACTGACATTTTAGTTTAGCATTTAAATGGTATTTAGAGCATTTATTCAGTGCAAGAAAAGTAGTGCCTTGATAGAGAATATCCTGCTTTACAGTGTATTTTGACAGCTGTCTGCTAGGAACCAGCAAAATCTCTTCAGGTTAGAACTGGAGGAACTGTACAGTATGGCTATTCCAATGCTTGGCAAGGAACAAGGAGGGGAGTATTCAAGGACATGTCTTAGTGCCTGGTTTCACTTTTTGATTGTTGAAGTAAATTATGTGGGCTCTTTGCTTCCACTTATTCTACAGCTCTTGAGATGAATCTTATAAATCCAACCTGCAGCAGTCATGTCACAGGAGAAGCATTTATGAGACTGCAAAGTGGAAAAAGGAAGATCAGGTGTTTTATGCATACAGGAGAAAATTTCAAGACCTGTATTCCATGTAGAGGTTTATTAGACTAGCTTTTACAGGGCATCTATCATTGTAGTGTGTTCATCCCTGGAGATCTTTTTAGAAGGTCAAAGCTGTCAGGGGTGACATAGAGAGAAGTGCTGCTTTGTGCAGGAGGATGGACTACATGACTTCTGACCTCTTTGAGCCTGACAATTCTGCGCTATGGTTCTGTGAACACAGTCATAGATACCTTTTTTCTGTCTGATGGTATTTTGTGTCAGAGGAATTCTATACTGGGGACACAACCCTCCAATGTTCTGGATTACTCACCAATTAAGTACTTGAAGGCAGGAATTGCACCGGCTCCACTGACTGCAATTTTGCTGAACATAGGAAAGGAGGCACCATAAGTCTTTCGTGCAAAACTCTCAATCTCTTTGTTGGTGTCTGGTTCTTGCTGCCCAAACTGATTGCATGGGAATGCCAGCACATTGAAATGATATGGGCCAAGGTCTCTCTGTAACTGTTGTAAGGCCTTGTAGTGGCTGTCTGTATACCCACACTCACTCGCAACGTTGACAACTAGCGACACCTGAAGAACAAGAGAGATTAAAAAATGTGCTGCATATGTCAGTTTTCCAACAGGTAGGCTGGGATGCAGATTATTTTCAAAAAATGACAAAGTCTAGAGAACTGTGACTGAACACTTATGTTTGAAACTATATTGAGTTCTGTTCACAAGAGGAAGATTTAATATTTATGTATTCCCATTTGGCAACCATGAAGGTAATCAATAAACTGCTAATCTTAATTCTCAGTTTACAGAGAATCTGTGTTCCTCCATTCTGCCTTTTGAATGGTTTCTAAGCATATTTAAGAAATGACTGTCCAGCTAAGGTATACCAAGTTGCGTGAAAGAAACTTGCAAATTGAGGTATTTTTGGTAGTTCATTTATCTGTAGTGAAACATCTGTTCTGCAGCATTTTTCCTTGTACAGAGTTTAGTACTCATACAGAACTGGCTGATCCATTTATCATTGCTAGCATAGATGTCTTGATCTGGAAGTTAATAGAAGCAATTACAGGATTTGGGGTTGGTCTATATAGAATGGACTGTAAAATTCCTACCATGTCTAGAGTAGGTCTACTTAGTTGTGACAAAATTACAACAGATTTTGCATAAAAGTTTACTCCCTCAGTTAGAGATTCCTAGAAGTGAACACTGTGCCCACTGTCCTTTGAAGAGTTATTCCTGTAGCTGATCATCTTGGATGTTGTGTGCATTGTGTCATTCAGACATCGCCACCAAGCATGTATCTGCCTGTGCAGATCCAGCAGAGAGGAAGATGCCAAACACAGATGAACACTACAGGAGAATAAAGGCATGTGTAAGGAGAATACATGGTGGAACAGATTCTACCAAGAATTTGTTGGGGAAATTAAGCGACCTAACCCTGAGCGACATGTTACACAGTTTCTCAAGGCCATGAAGAGCTTTCCACTGGTTTTTGAGATACTTTATCCTTAACTAACTTCCAGAGTTTATTTTTAGACTTACTTATTCTAACAAATTTTGTAAGTGTGAGTTGCCACTCGTTCTACATAAATTGAGCCCATTCTAATGTTTTCTTGAGAGTGGATTAAAGCTGAATGTCATAGATCCTTTAGATACAATATGATTTTATTAATAAAAATAGCAATGTGCACTTTATAATGATGTTTCTTTTACATGTAACTACATTCTATTCCTTTTTCCAGACCAATTCATAAGAGTCATAAGGCAATATAAATATTATAATACTAAAAATGTTTCTACCAACCTAGATTAAAATCAGGCACAGTGCAGAAAAAGCATTATCATTTGGGAACCAAAATTCTACCCAGTTTACACTGAATCCAGTGGGTTTCTACAGATTATACATCAGCCCAGAAGCTGGTCCTTCATTCTCAAATTGCAAAAAAAGTTTTAATTCCATCAAAGTAACCAACACATTCACCAGTACAACAACAGTAGCTATTCACACTGGATCTTTCTACAAGGGTTTGGAAGTTTCATAGATGCTGGCATGTTGATTTCTTTATTGTCAGCGTGAGACAGCAGTGTTGAAGGACCCAGTGCAGCAAGAGGTATGCCTGAAACTTGGACACATTAATTGACCTGATCAGATTACACAGCAAGTAGCTGCAGGGCAAGAAAAGGAAGTAAAAAATACTGACTCCAGGTCTCATACTCTTGTGTCCATGACCACTGCATTTGCTCAATTTAAATTTTGGATTCTAATGTTACTATTGTTCCATATTCCTATGTGGATGTTTTTATATAAAATTATATAGGAAATATGAATAGAGTGCATCAAATAAATTATAATATATGAAAAATAGATGACTACGTGTGTATAGTGTTTTTAAGACCAGAAAACAAACTGGCATATAAAAGCCCACAATCTGGGTAAGGTATGGGATAATAAGATGAAATCCCCAGAAGGGGTAGAAATGAGTAAAGAAAAAGCTAAGGGGATGTTGGTGTTTATCATTTCTTAGGCTCAACACTTACTTTGTGTATTTTGTACCATCTATAGGTATATGGCTATATTTAAAGTGGTTTTGGAGCGGCATTGTTTTCCCTGGAAGACAGGTAATCTTATAAAGCAGAAGTTGATGTAATCTTCTTTGTGGTGTAGTGTGTTAACAGAACACTATCTAAGCTATCCCTGTACACTTGCATATGAAATATGATCTGGAGCCATCTAGCTAACTTCCAAAGCATCACATTCATTCAGACTACATTTCTAAGCTCTACCTGAAATTTAAAATTCAGTCTCCTACAATATCCAAAGGTATGGTGTATAATTAGATATTTTTTTCAGAGAAGAGGTAATAATTATATGATGCATTCCTGTTGCAGACTGTCAGCATTTCAAATAGAACTTATATATTGGATGTAAAAAATAACCCTTGGCAGTTCTGTTCTTTTGAAATAATGTGTATTTACCAAGCATAGTGATGACTGCAGTTTAGTATAATTGAAGTAAAGATAAAGTGTAACACTAGGAGTTGAAGCCACATGTTCTTTCATATGAAATTCTAGAGGTTTTTTTAAATATAGTTTAAGACTCAGCATTCTCATGATGCAGAAGTATTCATATACCTTACTGTGTTCAAATCTATTGGTACTTTATCCCAAATAAAATGGTAATGTACGAATTTATTGTTGGAGGTCTGGGAGAAATAAGGTTGTGTAGGTATTGTGTTCATATTATAACAGATATGAAAGATGACTTGCCAAAGAAAGCAATCAAGCTTTTATAACTTTTACTTGATTTTGAAGTTAGGAGGGCTTGAAAGAATTCACTCAAAAAGAGACAACAATTTTAATTCACAGCTGTTTAAAACCAGTGATTACTCAGCATGGTGGTGAAAGGCAGGAGAGCTCATGCTGCAAATGGTGCAAACTTCCAAACGTTCTCCCACGAAATAGGGGGAAACTACACGCAGCATTTCTTAGAATGGCAGACACATTCTGCTTCTCTTTCTTCCTTAGAAAAATGCATTCTGTTACTGAACTCCATAATTTAATACTGCAAACATCCGACAAGTATAACTAACACATATAATAAAAAACTTTCAGGATTTATTAGTATTTCATAAGGAATATTTCAAATGATTGTTTAAAAATCTTTACTAAGTTATCTTTCAAGTGTTTGGTACCAGAAGTGATTAATATGTGGTGATTTTTTTTTTTGTCTGTAATTTATTTTTAATAAATAACAGTCACTCTTTTTGTTCTCATGAAGAGGCTGTACTTTGACTTTTTACAACTATTAATGATTTAAATTAAATTCAGTATGCCTCTTGACTGACTTTAGGCTCTGAGAGTGCAAGTCAAGTACACCATCTAGTGTGCAGTGCAAACAATTCATCCTGGACCTTACAAAAATTATTTCATTTAAGCTGAATTCTGTATTAGCCGTTGTCTGACCTCTTAATACTATCCTCTCCTTCCCTTTGCTTAGAAAACCCATGCATTCTAGTAGTGAACTCATTTATTTAACATTCCAAAAAGATTTCTTGGCTTACTTTATGTTTACACCAGTGTACCTCCTTGAGGAAAACATCCCTGGAGAGATTTATGAATCTGCTATCAGCTTCAAGTAACCCTTTGTGGATCTTTTAGCAGAGACAATAGATACTTAGGTTTTTAGACCTGGAGATTCTTAACTGGCTCCATCTGACTGATGGAAGAACCATCCACAAGTGTCAAATTACACTGACTCACAGAGCTGTTACCTTCATGGAAAAAAAGAGCAATACTCTGTACAGTAATTAAGTAGCTATACTCTGTATTTATACACATTCAGTAATACTACATTCTCGGATTGCAGAGAGCTGTGATGCAAAGTGCCTAGCATTACTTTCAATAGTAAAATACTACTTTATGTCGTTATAGTGCCAAATGCTTTTACATTATTATAGTACCTTTGGTTCAAGATTTCCAAAGCACTGCACTAACACTGCTTAATTACACCTCAGCACACCATACTTAGCTGTGTGGTAGGTAGGTAGGCAGGCAGGTAGGTAGGTACTATTATATCTAGATAGGTATAAACGCAGCAAGGAACAGTTGATGCTTGGGAGTTCTGACTCCCAAATAGATACTATTTTTGGTACGAATACTGCCTCTTACAGCATATCTGATAGAGATCATAAAATAAAATACAAGCTTTCTTGAATGAGATAGGTAGATAGATTAGACAGATAGAAAACTAATCTTATTTGGATCCTGTTGATTCTTTTCCAGCCATGCTTCACTGCCCTTCATTTTTAATGTAGATGGGTCAATGTCAGTATGGTAGCCTGGAAAAAATCTAGGAGGATGGCCTTCTTGCACAACACAGTAGAACAGCTTTTTGATCTATTTCACTTGTGGTACTCTTTCTTTCAGTTGTAATAGTCCTCCCTTTCTCTGCTTTCAAGTAGGTGTAATATGATACCTGAGTTTTTATCATGTATACCAAACTTTTAGTATTCTAGCAATATAATTTCTTATGCCCCCATAAAAAGGGAGTACTCCCTCACATGTTTTGGGCATTTTCATTAAAGTGGAGGATAGGTTATGTCTGTGCACATTTATTTCAGAAAAAAATTAAAAATCTGTTCCCTAATTTTTTTCACTGGTAGTACATTTCTTATTTACTGTATAACAGAGGGTACTTGTGATTTGTATCAAGATGCACTTGCATGGAAATTGAATTAATCAGTCTTATTTTTTTCTTACTAAGAAAAATTGTTTCAATGATCTGAATACACAGTAATTTATATTAATAATGAGTTATTGAAGAAAGATCCTGCAAGTCATGAATTGCACTGATTGTTTATACTTAGCATGGCTCTTGTGTTTTTAGAATTAGCAGACTTTATGTCTTTTTTTTTATACTCTGGAAGCTTTTGGATTTTTTCAATTCCCAGTTAGTTTCTTGACTACCAATTAAGTAGTTATTTAACTAAATCAGTTGAGTGACTGAATTGAACAAAATGTCTTCTCTACATCTGCCAGAAAGCTTAAGGCTGTTAAAAGCTGGTTTAGCAATTAGCCGACTATTGTTCCAGGGGCTAACACTTCCTTTAAAACACCAGCAGCACATACGTAGTACTTATATATTATTTAATAGCTTTAAAATATTGTGATAAATCTACATCTTAATGTTACTTATCTAACTGCAGATTTAAGCAGATGATTTTAAGAAGTAAATCGAAGTTTAATTAACCTTTGTCCACCTTGATACTGAGTTCTGACAACATAATGACAGAAATGGATGTGTTTTATTGCTATAATTTTCTTTAAAATTGTGCACGTGCATTATCAAACAGCAGCTAGCCTGAACTTTAATAGGCTCTCTGAATGCAAATCTTTTTGTTCCATGCAGAAGCTGGTCATCACTTTTTTGCAATAAACTATTCCGTATGGCCTAGCAGAGATGAAGGAGTACCATTCACCAATGACGTTACCTTTTCCAAGGTACAGCTCTAGAGCTCTCCCTTATGAAACCAGTCACGCCCCAAGGATGGCCTGGCATCAGAGCACCATTGGACATACAGACACACACCCCTAGCCTGGCGTGTTCATGAAATTCCGGATCAGGCTCTGCAGCTTGTTCCGGAGGGGATGAGCACCCACAGCTCTCTGCAGGGTGGCTGTAAGGAATTCCTCTGAGTTCCCCCTTTACTCCTTTCCATGTGGATTCTGGCCCTGAGGAAGAGAAACTACAAGGGGTATTTGCTTATTCAGACAGACCTGCAGACAAACATGCCCCAGTAACAGGATTTATTGACAGAGCCTTTGGAAGGAACTCCTAAAAAAAGGCAAATATTGCTTAATATTAAATAGGTTCCATGGTTTTTCCAGTACAGATATTTGAGTGCATGCACTGGACCAGTTCTGCTCTACCTGAATTGTGAATGGAGGAGGAGGAGGACTTTGACCAGGTAAGATTCAGACCTCTCATTCGATCCAAATCTACCAGTATCCCTTTCTACTGCTCTCAGAAAAATGTACATCTCCTCCCGTGGGCCTTCCCTACCTTCCTGCCGATGTTTTAGTGACCTGCTGCTGTGGACTAGTGAGCTCAGACACCTCAGTGAAGTACCTGAGGAGAGGGAAAAGGAAGGTGGAAACACAAAGCTGGAGACTAAGGGTGAAAGTGAGAAGTGGTTGTCCTGGTTTCAGCTGGGATGTAGTTAACTGTCTTACTAGTAGCTGGTACAGTGCTATGTTTTGAGTTCAGTATGTGAAGAATGTTGATAACACTGATGTTTTCAGTTGTTGCTCAGTAGTGTTTAGACTACAGTCAAGGATTTTTCAGCTTCTCATGCCCAGCCAGGGCACCTGACCCAAACTGGCCAACAGTGTATTCCATACCATGTGACGTCCCATCTAGTTTAGGAACTGGGAAGGGGGGGGCAGGGATTCGCCGCTCGGGGACTGGCTGGGTGTCGGTCGGCGGGTGGTGAGCAATTGCCCTGCGCATCATTTGTACATTTCAATCCTTTTATTACTACTGTTGTCATTTTATTAGTGTTATCATTATCATTATTAGTCTCTTCTTTTCTGTTCTATTAAATCGTTCTTATCTCAACCCAGGAGTTTTACTTCTTTTCCTGATTTTCTCCCCCATCCCACTGGATGGGGGGGAGTGAGTGAGTGGCTGCGTGGTGCTTAGTTGCTGGCTGGGGTTAAACCACGACAGTGGTGCCTGCCTTTCTGGGCAGCAGCTAAGCTGTTGGACTGCCTGGTTCTATCACAGAAGATGTGTCACTTGAGTGCTAAGGGTGGCAGTTGTGGCCTTTATGTTGATTTTAGCTTCTGTAATTTGTGAACGTGGCTATGAGAGAGTATAGTATTATGCACTCCATGTGCTAACTTCCCTTTTCACTCTTCCAAAGGTACTGACCACCTTTCCTAGGTGGTCAAACTACTAAAATAAAAAATCAGGTTACATTCAAGGAAATAGTTCTTAAAATGGGAAGGAAAGCTCTGCCTAGAACTCCTTTATATAATATGTAATGAAATTTAAAAGACATTATAAAAGTATATGTGTGTCTATATGCCCTTCTTATTGCTCTGTCACACTAAAAAGTGACAAGGGAAGTAGCATGATGTTGCTACAATTTCACTATACACTGATATTAAAATAATTACTTTATCATGTCTCTTGCTTTTTTACTAATTATGGTGAAATCTGTTAACTCCATTAGCCACTGATTAAATCTTTTTTTTTTTTAATGCAGAACATTAAAAAGGAATGGAATTTAGGCAAAAATAATTTACTATAAGTCATGCAGTTAAAAGGCAGAAACAAGCTCCAAAAGCAAGTTATAGAAGGGTACAAAGTTCCCGAGCTTCAAATTTGATAGCCACAGCACAATGCGATTCATCCTCCTGAATGAAAGGCAGGCAGGCATTCCCTGCCTGCCACGTCTACAGGCAGCAGCCTGCACAAGGAAAGGACGCGAACACACACAGAGGTTAGTCTGCAAACGTTTTATTTAAAGACCTACCGAGCGGTATCAAAGAAAGCATGCAGGCAACGCTCCAGATCAGTTAAAGAAGAGTCGTAAACCCAAATCTATCTGCATGCGTGCACCAAGTTAATGTACAATCTCTCCACCCCCACTTGGTTTTTGCAGACATGCAAGGAGTGGCTGGTTAGTGAGTCTGGGCGAGAGCTGCCCGTCTCCGTGCAGACTTACCGAGCCCCTGTATTTCTCCAGAGAGACTAGTTTGCCCCTGATGTTTACAACTTTGAAAGTGTAAAAATCAGGCTCTTTCTGCTGCGTAGCGGAAAATGCTAAGAGCAGGAGTGCTGCAATTGCAAGGAGCATGGCTAGAGGGATGAGGAAAACTTTGGGGAAGGAAGAGGAAGGCTGGTGCTCCACACTGCCCTCAGGATCTAGCATGCTGCACCGCTATGCTGCAGAGACACTTGCCACGATAGGAAAGCGCTGCCGCAAAGAAAGGACTGCTGCAAACGGAGCTTTTGCAACAGTCTGGCTTCTGCAAAGGGTTGGAAGCTGTGTACGTACCAGACCTCAGGTAGATGTGTTTATGGAGCATTCAGCTGCTCTAAAATGGAGTGTTTCATGGTGGTAGTGGTGTATTAAGTAAGGCCATTTATGGGTACAAGACAAATCAAAGTGCTAGTTGGCTCAAGAGTAGTAATCCTGTATGTGTCTGTGGGATACCAGTCAGATTAGCGACCTGCTTTAACTATGTCCTAGGAAAATAAGGGATAGAGTTATTGTGATTTTTGATGGATTTGCAAGTGCCTTTTTTTAAGTATACTAACTATAGCGTCTAGTAACTTCAGTGTAATGTCAGAGGATACCAGTGGCTTGGTTGCTAGTGGTTACTGATGCAAGTGCTCAGAACAAGAGTCACAGCGTACAGTCAGCAAAACCAGAATTACAAACATGCCGTGCACAGTATCATATGAAATGCAGCACCATTAGCCAGGCCTTCAGGAAATTCGTCTCTGCATGCACCTGGCTGGTGAGAAGTGAGTGGCCAGACCACTAGTCTTCACTGTGTGATCTGGGAGAAACCACATTACCAAAGGGTTTTTAAGCAAGAAAGAGGCAGTAAGCATCAGGAACTGAATTTGGTACCAAAGCTTTCAAATATACAGAGCCAAACCACTGCTTCAGTGCACTGATGCCATTCTTGGGTTGTCTGCAAGAAAAAATAGCCATTTGTACAATTTGCTACTACGCCTGCTGGAAGAAAAGAGTTTGTGTAATATAAAGTAACAACAATAGAAAGCAATTGATGGTCATTGATTTCTTCTTGGACTGAGAAACTGGTTCTCCATGCCTACGATTCTGATAATTCTTGGCAAAGAAAAGCAAAATGTAGTGATTTACAGAAAACAATTAAGTAGCAAATCCAAGGCATAGTGGAAATCTGTCTTTTGAAGAGCAAATTACATGTTGTAATCTTTGTGATTCATTATTTTCTAAACTGAGTTTTGGTAGATCTTTGACACCTTGATTAAATTTGGTTAGGTACTTCAAACATAAGTGGCATTACTGTAAGTGAAGAAGCCATGTATAACTAGTTGAAAAAAATGTAATTATAGTTTTTAAACATTTTGGATTTTTCATGTTTTTATGTATTTCAGCTTAAGGAGACATCCAGCATCATGCAGTAGTGCAACATGCTACACAAATATTTGGATGGAAAATCTTCTACCATGCTGTCTATGGGGAAGATACACTGTGCTAAGAATCTAAAGTTCTCATCTTCACAGATAAGTGCTATCCTTCTGTATACTTTCCTGGCTGTAGTATTGACCAAGAACCTTTCCTTTAGATGACAGTCAAATATGATTTTATCATTTTATAAATAAATTATTTAAGAAGCTTTAGAGTTTCTTCAGACACAGCTGGAGACAGAGAATAGGGTTTTAATATAGTATATAAATTTAAATAAATTTTTAAAACCTAGTAAATCCTAAAAATAATTTAAAAAATCATTCCAATGATGAAAATAATTCAACATAAGCAATTTTTGGCCAGAAAATTAAAAAGAAATCTACAATACACTTTTATGTTTTTTTGAGGCATAATGTTATAATAGTTTGGGTATGGTACTAAAAATGAGGCATCATACTGCCACATGAGACAAGCAAGGTTTTGCTCTGGAAAGGGACTTTATAAAATCTCCTTCCTACAGCTTTATGATTATTGTCTCTGATTTCTAGATAAAATTTAGTGGCTTTCAGAATTAAATTTTCTCCTACAAACTGAGCCCAGAATCTGAAAGTTTTTGATCACTGGCGCTGAATTGGGAGTTTTTTAAATAATGGCCAGCTGGCAGTAGAATTCAGCTTCGTCTTTTCCTGACATGTTTCTATATTGCTCCCTGCGATAAAACATTCTTTAACATTGGCAAGGAAGGAAGAATTGTTTCTGAATACACACAGAGAAGAGACTATGTCAAAGACTGTTGGCTTTTTAATGATTCAAGTTTTCAGAGCCAAACTGCACTAGCATCTCATATTAAAGTCTATCCAACTATTTAAACTCAATCTGATATATCCTAACAAATTTCATCTTGCAGGAAAAATGCCAGTCCGGTTTGCAAACAGGTGTGTGTTTGCTCGCTAGCATGTCTAAATGTTCATCTAGGACTGTATCCAGTAGCAAGTATAATTTAGTTACTTTTGCAATTTACTCTTTGGCGTACGAAACCTAATGAAAATCTTTGTCAAATAGGACTGGACTGAAGCCACCAGCCAGCTAACCTCAGCTGTCCCCAAACAGCATTGCAGCACTGCAATTCCTGTCACTGCTGACCTGGACTGGATCGGCCCATGTTCCTAAAGGTGAAAGCTCTGTGCTACATCCCATTAGCAATACCCTGAGCTACCCAATCCTCATTTCGTAAAACGTGAACTTCAAGTGAACCACAAAAAAGCAGATTAGCTCTAAGGATCGCACTGACTTCACAATACATTCAGAAGTACGTCTTGCCAGTATTTGTAGAATTCAGTATTACAGATTTTGCAACTTTTGTTTACCTATGTAGACTCTCTGAGGTAGTGTTTCCAGCACTAGTATTCAGATTATGTTTAATACTTTCCTTTGAACCCCTTTAGTAGTTCAACATTAAGCTTTTACGCGCTTTGTTTTTCTGGGAAGGCCTCCTTAGCCTGGGCTAGGAAGTGCCAGCAACATGACGTTTCACTGCCAAGAAGGGGTAGTACTGTTCTGGATCACAGAAAGATTTGCCTTACACAAGCACTTGCCAATATCTTTAGGTCACCCTCCAGCACTGCCAAGAGCCAGGCGGGCTGGCTCTTCTCCCCCGAGACCTGTGAAACTGCCAGCAGACACGCTGGCCAAGATGCTGTCCCTAGCTGCTGCCGGGGCCAGCTTCATAGCCAAGGTCAGGGAGCCGGGAGCCATTTCCCCCCAGCGTCCCTGTTTACCACAGGCTGCTTTGTGTGGAGCACACCCGCCCTTCCCCACCGAACTGGCAGCCTCGGGAGCAGAGGAGGGGGGGGAGGGAAAGCCCCGAGCAAGGGGGGAACAAGGCCCAAGCTGCGGCGTGGGGCAGACCCTCCAGGCAACCCCTAACCCTGCTCCACAGGGCCTGGGGCCTAGCGTGCGTGAGGAGAAGCCTGAGATGAAAAACGGGGAAAAAATTAGTGTGGCTGGGGGGTGGGATTAAGGAAAAACCTGAGCTGCTTATTCCCACGTCCCCGTTTTCGGCTGTGGCGCTGGGGGACGCAGGCCCTGAGCGCCGGGGAGAGATGAGAAGGGGGGCGCAGAGGGAGCTCCCCCGGCGGCCGGGGCCGAGCCGGGCCGGGCCGGACCGGACCAGGCAGAGCGAGCGAGCCAGCCAGCCAGCCGTCCATCCATCCATCCATCCGTCGGTCGGTCGGTCGGTCCGTCCGTCCGTCCGTCCGCCGCCCCACGCCCGCCCGACAGCGCCGCCCGCCCTCGAGGCTCTCCCTCCCGCCCTCGCCCCACAATGCATCGCGCGGCGCGCTTGACATGGCGGCCGGGCCGGACTGAGCCGCTGGCGTCGGGGCCTCCAGCAGCTGGAGCCGGGCATGGCGGGGGCGCAGCCCCGGCACCCCTAGCGCCGCAGCCAGGTACCGGGCTCCCGGGGCTGGGGGGGGGCTCCGCCCAGCATCACGGGCCTCCCCCGAGGGGTGGGGGTGGCTGGGCGCGCTCCGCTCTCCCTCTCTCCCCCCCGAGCGGGGCGGGGGAGAGGCGGGCTCGGGGTGGGGGGGGGGGGGGGCTTGTCCGCGCCGGCGCCCCCCGCCTCAGCCCTCGGCGCCCCAGCTCCGCCCTGCCCTGGCCCTCCTGCCCGCGCCCCGCCTCGGCGGCCCGTCGCGGCCTCCCGACCCCGCGCCCGGGCAGGGTGGCCGCGCTGGGGCTGCCCCTCACACTCGGCCGGGGACGCCGGTCACGGCCCCGGGGGGGGGGGGGGTCTAGCGGGGTGGGGGGGAAGGCCCCAAGGTCAGCGGAGAAGCGGGGCCGGCCTCACGGCCCGCATCCAGGCGGGCGGGCGGCCGTCCTGAGGACAGCGCCCGGCTGCGCGCCCGCCCGCCGGGGTCTGCCAGGCTGGAGCTGGGTGCGTGCAGCTTGTTGTTCGCACCCCCAGTGGAATTAAATACTCGGGGGGAGGGAGACCATTGGAGTGGGTGAGGCCCCCCCGGGGAAATGCCCCCGTGTCCCGGGCCGTCCTCTCGAGCTGTGCCCCCCACCGCTGTTTCTTGCCAAAGCTAGAGGGTCTTTCTGTGGGTTATGATGTGCCTGAAATGACACACAGGCATCCCTTCGCCTACGTGTTTGTGCTCTTTTGTTGGCTTATCTTGTATACAAATAGAGCTGAACGACTCTTCTGCTTTTGCAATATGTTGCAATTTGCCAGCTGGCTGAATGTGTCATATTACCTGAGGCCTTCTTGCTTTTAAGGTTGTTTCTGGGTATATCAAAGGAGGACGAGCTTGAAACACGCAGAGAAACAATATAATCAGGTTTAGGCTAAGGTAGGGATTAGTACATTAAAAAGATAGTTGTACGTAAGTACGGATCTAATAATTTTTATTTACATTCATGCCACCTCCACGTCACTTGGCTTCCTGAGCACTGTGCCCTGGATTTGAGAGTCATGACATTTGCTTGAAAATAGAGGATATGCATTGTTTCTGGTTTTGTTTCACTTGTGCTCCCAGTTTCAGTAGGTGCTTTTTGGATAGTTTGGCCCCAGAGAGTTGTGACACAATTATTTCCTTGACAAGAAAAGTAAACCAGCCATGGAAGTATGACTTAATTACAGTATCTGGCAGAAAATGCTATATTAGGAGTGAGAGGTCTCCTTTACAAACATCAGTTTTGCAGTGAGCTTTTGTAATAATTTTTCTACTTAACTTTAGTGAAAATACCTTCATAAAATTAATTTTGGGATGAAATTACCATTTTCCAGAACATATGTATTGGGATATGTTCCCAGAAGATACATACAGAGGGATCAGAAAGTTCCTTCTCTGTCCTGTTCTTGCACAGAAGACAGCTGGGACTTTCTCTCATACCTCAACTAGCAGAAGAAAAGAAAATGCCGAATGCTGTGGGGCACCTGCACGGTGTGGGGCATTTACCTGGTTTGTCCTCTGAAGGGAATTGCTGCTATGGGGAGAAAGAGAAAAGGGAGCAGGATTTCCCTGTGTCCTACTTGAAAGCGAGATATCCCTGGGGAGCTCCTCTTAAATGTCTTGTGGATCTGCTTGTCAGAGTAATGGTTTTGGATTGTGGATTCATATTGATACCATAAGGCAGTTCAAAATTTTGCCCAGCTGAGAGTATATCCTGTTTTCTAGTCATAATGCTTGCTTTTGAAATTTTACAAAGCATTTCTACTAAATTAACTTTATTTTTGTCCCTATCTTAATGAAATAATGTAATACTGGCACTGACTTGTACTGAGAGCTCATATAAAGGAGGATCCTGCAATTTCCTTAGGGGATTAATTTGCAGAATAGAAGCAATCCAGGGAAAGTCAACATTTCTGATGCTTTTGGCACATTAAGACTAAATTGTGTATTGTTTGATGAATTGTTTAATTGTACATAAATGATAGATCAGTAACTCTTTTAACTTAGAAGTACTAAAAAATTACCTAAATTTAGTAACAATGCATATGAATCTAATTTTTACCTTTTTTTTTTTTTTTTTAACCGGAGATGCATGCATACATGTATATGTACTCATACTGTATCCTTGGTTCATAATTTTGGTTCTAACATTTTAGCAAATCTTTGGAAAAAAACAATTTACAAGATGCTCTTAGATTTTATTTTTTATTTCTGTTGATGTATGAAATAATATTTCCAGCAAAAAGGAACTTTCAGATTTTAGTTTTTGGTGTCAGCAAAGCTTGACTTGGGAGTCTGAAATCAGTTTTGTGTTAGAAACTATTGTGGCTTAGTCTATGTGCCAACTATATGGATGTATTCTTGACAACTTTTCTAAAGTAGCGATTTTCAGCATATTTTGGTAGTGAAAGTAAGGATACTGGTAGAAGATCCATTTGGTTTAGCTGTAGTTTGTGAACTAGTTTGTGACTGGTATGAAGTGGATAAAGGCTGTCCCTTCCTCAAGGATTAGAGTTTGGGTGAAGGGATCACTATTGCTTAAATACAAGATCCAGGTAAACTTCTATGCCACAAATACATACTGCTGTATTTTTCTTTAGCGTAAGTGCCAAGTTTAAGTGGAGATTTAAGAATAAGATGGCTAAATTGAGTTTAAATGCATAGCTGCCATTTAAGCCAGTTTCATGATCAGTTCAGGCCACTGGAAGCTAGTTTAGCCTCTGAAAGGCTTTAAACCTATGCAGTGCTGTACTGTGTTTTTCCAGCCTCCTCACCTGTATTGGTACAAATGTTGTGTTTGTTTGTTTTTAAAGTTAGAGCTACCTTGGATCAGTTTCCTGATCTGGTTACAGGACGTATCTTACAGCATACAGCGACATTTGAGGCAGGTGGTACCCCTCTACTGGCTTCAGTGCTTAAGTTGATTGTGAAATGTTTAAAGGACTATTACAGTAAAACCTAGGATCAGAATTAAAACATAGTAAAGCGTTAGGAATCTTCATATGAAATACAGAGGTAAAGGAAGCCATTGTAACTTAGTTACATAGCTGGTGTGACAGAGAGAGGATGGCTTTCTGGAGTTTGGAGCAGGAGTCATCAGTGGTAGTAGGTTCAGAAAGTGGTAGTTCTTGGCATTTGGTGACATGCCTCATTCTCACCTTCTAAGTGAGTCATACCATGTTGTAGAAAAGACAGCCAGTGTCAATGCAAAGAGAATAGTTTGTAACAAGCACATCTTTACGGATCTCCTATCCAGCATATTCTGCTCATTCCATAAT
Organism: Haliaeetus albicilla; assembly: GCF_947461875.1. Classification (NCBI taxonomy): domain Eukaryota; kingdom Metazoa; phylum Chordata; class Aves; order Accipitriformes; family Accipitridae; genus Haliaeetus; species Haliaeetus albicilla. Next base: position 7,234,043 of record NC_091490.1, read on the forward strand.
TTAATTGTAAGATATTTGCAGCTACATATGTTAACTAAGTTTTGTATCAAGCAAAGCCTTTCCTGTTACTCTAGTTGCTCAGCGGTACTTTTGTAATTCAGATATAATCCTGTTACAGTTATACATACTTGTTTATGTAATGATCACTCATAGAAGTTTTCAATCTTCCACACAACATCAGAGCTTCCTACTGAGTTATGTATCTTCACTAAGCCCAGAATGCTAGTTTTGTTGCATCCCTGTTTTGTGTGTTAAATTTTGTGTGCACTGCACTGGCTTCCTTCCAGATAGATCTTGGTAGCATTATATTTACTAGACTAAATTCTACAGCCTGTAGTAACAGGAAGATCTGAAACACTGTATGGCACTTATGTTTGTTACTAAGAATACTGATGGGTTTGTTGTTGATGGAGCCTGAGGCGCTTTAATGGCCAGTAATCTCTGGTAGTTTTAGTTTTAAGTAGTTTGGAAAAACATCAAGGATTGATAATAGTTTGTACTAAGTTATGTCTATTTCATCATAAAGCAAACATAAATGTGTGATAACTTTTTAAACTATTGGCATAGAACATGAGAGAAGCTTGAATGATTTGGTGAAGCTCTCAGTCACAAAAATGGGCCTAAGCCTGTAAACAGTCCAGAAAAGAGACACCTCCCTAGCACATTAGGGCTGGCTGTAGACATTACCTGTGCTGCAATCTGAGCAGAGTGCAGAAGACAACCTTTCCTTTTGTTCCTGTCTGTGGCTGTAACCTTTGTTTGCTGAATTTCCTTTTATTTATGTCGAGGAAGTTCAGCTGGGCTATATTGGTAATCAGGCGGGGGGGAGGGACTGAGGTTAATCACACCACTTACTGTGGGAAGGCTGGCTGGGGAGATTTGAGCTTAAGGGAAAATGATAATAGGACAGATAAAAGCAGGTCTCAGATAAAATACAGGTCCCTCTATCTCAAAGGAGGGAGTGTTTTATAGAAAGAGGGTGATAACAATTATGTTTGTAGTGCTTATGCTGTTTATATTTAATCTAATACTCCCTAAGGAAACAAAACTTATGAGACTGTTCTCTTTCCCTTTAGTTGCTCTTCTACACTCTTGTCATTACTTTTGGACATTTCAGCCAGTTGGGACCAAATTTTAGAACGTATTTGAAGTAATGTCAGAAGATTGTTGAGTTTCTGTATGTTTCTGGAAAAATCATGCCTCAGTAGAGGAGTGGTCTCTGCTGAGGAGAAAGTAGGAGGAAGTTATGTTTCCTCTTAGGGAGTAGCTAAGAACCAGTCAGCATGTATGTTTCTTCAGCTACAGCATGTCTCTTCCACTTGCCCAGTGGGCTGTGATCAAGAGTGTCACAGAGGAGGACAAAATGAATGTATAGGAAACGAGGTATACTCAGTTCTGCTAATGAAATGATTAAAAAAGAAATGCTTTGCAAAAGAGCAAATGCAAGAGCTCACAGTTTAACTTGGCCTTCTCTTTGAAGAGTCCCTGTTACGGCAAAGTCTGACCCAAAACGTGTGCTTTTGAAGGAGTTAAATATGGTTGAAGAACTTGAGGGGAAAGAGTGGAAGGGCAAAGGGGTGGAAATATCTTCTTGAAAGTGGGGTTTGGGTTTGGTTTTTTTTCCTGTTTGGAAGTAAGCCTTACCCTGAGTTTTTGCAATTCAAATACAGAATTTTCTAATGCTAGTCTGAGAGAAGGAGGAAACAAAAGAAACTGGCAGAAATGAAAGTGAAACAGTCTTGTTCCTTTGTTTTGTGAGCCTAAAATGAAATCTACAGTAGTGAAATTGAAGCTGATTTTAAACATTTTTAATTTGATTGTTGTAGGGATGTATAGGCTTAATAATTTTCTAGAGTTTGAGGTCAGATAGTATTGTCTGACTTCAAGCTGTTGTATTTCAGCCAGATTATTTTTCTACAAAGAGCCAAGAGTTGAGCTAGATTTCAGAGGAGTAACTGGCACTGTGCATTCAGAAAGCAGGGGAAACGGAGTCCCCTGTAAACACCAGGCTATTGAATAAATGAAATATGCCGAAATGATTTCAACAGGTTAATCATACCCCACTTTGCAGACGCAGGTGAAAAACTGTTTTTGTTGCCAGCCTGCCTGGGAGAAAATTCTTCTTTGATTCCAGGTCTGGCAATTTGGTATGAGCCTGAGCTTGTGAATAAGACATGCCATTCAGGTTTCTAGAAAGATGCGACCTCAGCACTGATTCACTCCACTCTAGTGTTTTGTTTCCAACCATGTTATTCTTTTTGGAGGCACTCCTTTCTCTCCTCCCATTTCCCTCTCTCCCCTCTTGTATGTAGATTGCCACTATCTGACAGAGGAGGAAGGGTCTTTCTGAGACTGTCTTGGGGTTAGTAGTGGTCTCTGTTTTTCATGTTAAGTTTCATTAGTTGGTTTACTTTGCAGTTCTTTGTGAGACAGTAATGTAGTTACTATTGAGTATGTTACATCAGTAGATTATTTTTTGTTTGCTAAACTATTTCAGTATTAAAGAGCAAAAGAAAAAAAGCAAAAAGCAAAAAAAATCCCCAAGTACAACACCATGATTGCATTTCAGATTCTGAATTTCATTGTGGAACTCTTCTTTTTTTTTGTACAAAATATTCTTGTCTTATGAAATTTCATGACCTATCTTTATTCATATTTCTCAGGAATGAAGAATATATTTGTCCTTTTCAACCTTAACTACTTGCACTTGATTACACTCTCCTAATATGTAACGTTACCACAGTACTCAAGTTACTAGCTGGGTTACAGTTTTTTACTAGCAGTTCTCTTAGTTGTTTTATCTCATCACATTTGTACATTTGATTAAAGCTAATATATTCTCTTTGAATATATAACTGTGTATTTTATTGAATGGATGACATCAAATCATTTGAGCCTACAGCAGAATTTTTGTGGAATTTTTTTTTTAAACCTTCTTGCAAAATACGAATCTAATAATTTGGCACTTACAAAAAGCAGAGCGAAATGAAGCCCCACTTTTTCGATGCCAGAGTTTCATGGTACCTTTAAGCTGGAAGTGGTGCCAAGAGAAGTTGTCCCCACCCTACTAGTTGCTTGTTATTACCAGCTCCTGCTCCTCCTCCTCCTCCTGCCTTGTGCCAGCTTTATGTTAAGCTGGATTGGTTTTCCGGTGTTGTTCACTGCAGAACTGCACAAGGAAGGGAGCAGCCTGAGAAGTGGGAGTAAGTAGCTGGGGTTGAAGAAAGGGTGTTATTGCTCCTGTCGGAGTTAGTGCTGAGCTACGCTGCTTTTCAGTGAACGTGGAAGTGTGGCCTCAGCGTGCTCCTCTCTGGAGTTGGAAGGGTGGCATGGATGTCAGAAATGAACCAGAAATGAAAGTGGAATTGACATTTGTGGTGTCCCCCCCCCCGCAGGTTGAGCAACTAAAACATAAGGAATAATTTAGAATTTGAAAAATCCTACTCTTCTTTCTCTTTTGATTACATAAAAAAAAATTCACAGTAGAATACAGTTTAAAGATAGCAACATCCTGTATGTAGCTATGATATCTCACCAGTCTATAGAGGAGTGCTTTATACTGGTGGTCAGAGACTAGAATAATTTAGCCAACCTGTGGGGACCCTGGGCTCTTCTTACCACACTGAGGCTTGAGCAGTGCTGGTACAGGGGGGCAGTAGTTCCTGCTGCCAAGCTAATAAGAATTACTATGGGAAAGACTGACTACAATTCAAAGGCAAATACTATTTTATCTTTTTGATTTTTGGTCTTTGACTTTTGGTCTAGAAGTAAGAGCCAGGTGTAATCAGTGTTTAATAGGAAGTAATTGTAATATTAACTAAATGTATTTGTGAGATAAAATACTTAGCTGTTGGAATGAATTTAGGAATACAGATTTTTTTTTTTCTTTTTCAGGTTTTATATTTTACTAAAGACTGTGATGCTAACATTAACTTAATGAAAATTTGTGTGGGTTTTGTTTGTTTGATTTTCATTTTTGAAAGATAATATGTATTTTCAGTTATGTCAATAAAGGCTTAAGATAACCATTTTTAGTATGTGCTTTGTGTCCCGAAGTATTTTCCGATTTGTGTCTCTTTAAAGTGAGAGAGAGATAGTAGCTACATTATATAGCTTGGGGAAAAAAAAGTTACTGTCCTTTATACTAATAATATTCAGAAAGGTTTTTTTTAACCAGACATTTCAATTTGATCCTTTCTTCTGGTTCTTATTATTTAAGTACAAAAGCACATTGTGATACTTATAATAGGGGTAATTAATTGACTTTTCTATTATGCCTTTTCTTCACTAAATGATAAACTACTTATTTTGATTGGTTCTTTAAAACCCAGAAATTTCCATGGATCATGCTTTTACCTACCAAATACATAGCTGGACAGGAAAGACACAAACTCTGAACTCCATATCTTGCTATAGTTTTATAAAATTTATTTTCTTCTATGTCTAATACTTCATTCTCATAATATTTTATTGCTATCTCAAGGTTATTAAAAAAAATCCAAGTTCTTGTTACAAATTCTCCCTTTGTTTTCTATATTAGTAGGAGTAATTCTTACAAACAGACCCACTTACTAATGCTTAGCTTCCCATTGGAAAAACAATCTTTGAGTTGTCTCTAACATAAAGCTCAGATGATATATCACCTAAAGGACTGAGGTTTAGATAAAGTTAATCCATGGCTAAACAAAATATTTACTATTTGTGGGTTTTTTTGGCCAAGCAAAATCTTAACTGATGGCTGTTAACTTCTATGAGAATTGTATGTGTCAGAAATATGCTTAAGTGTCTGTGGATACAGGTGTTAGGTCAGGTTTATTTTAAATACTTTAAGCTATATATATCTCTAATTTTATTTTTTTTTTTCCAAATTCAGTTAATAGAATGGAGCTTGCTTGCTGGAAACTGAATTAGTTTTCTCTAGTGGCTAATTTGAGCTGTATGTTTATTGAGTGGTATTTTTTAGATGTGTTAATTTTTTAATTTTTTTTCAGTGTAGTTGCAGACATCTTGGTTCTTGTTTTTTTCAGAAAGACAAAAATAGGAAGGAAAGAAAAAAGCAAGCTGTTGGCAGGTTTATCACTGAGTGGTTTTTTTACCATGCTCTGCCATTTTTTGTCTCTTCATATCCCCTCCTCTTTTAAATAGAAGTCAAGATGATAAAGATTTTCATGAGTTTAATACAGAATGTATTATCAAGATGCACTTATGCCTGTGGGGGGAACATGCTTCCTATAATAATTTGTAGTTACGCTTTTTTTTAGAGAGGTTTATTTTAATGCATTGTCTACACAGAGCTTTGATATTTTTCCTTCAGTTTAAAAATGTCTATCGTTATTTCTTCAGTAGACAATCAGCTACGATCCTTGCCTGCACAGTGGATTTAAAAATCAACTGCAAATTGCTGAAGAATTGCACTTCAAGTGGTCTCAGAGACAGGAGAAGCAGGTCTTCACTATAATGGAAGAGGCCAGGAGCTCAAAGAATGGAAATCATGACCCAAGGAAGTCTGTCCGTCTTGTCTGTGAGGAAGGCAAAGCAGTCAAAGTTACAAATAATCAAAACTATAAACACAATAGAAATGACAAATCTGTGAAGGATGTTGGGAGAAGTTCTCCAAGTGGGAATAGCAGCAAAAAAAGTAAACAAAATGATGCTTGTTCTGAAAAACAAGGAGAAAATAAATCATTCAAAGTAAATAGTTGTATTGCTGGAACTAAAGATACGGGGTCAAATGTTCAGGATCGGAGTCATGGAAAAGCAAAAAAATTTTCTAATTTATCACCAGCAGTGGAAAACCTGAAACAGACAAAAGCTCAACCAGTGGGAGAAAACTTTCCAGGCTCCCATGTTTCAGGGAATGGGGTCAATTCAGAAAGCTTAACAGCTACACAGAAAGGGAAACTGGTGTTGGAAAATCCACTGGGAGTTCATATGTTGAAGACTAGTGTTGATCAGACTGGTGATCCTGGTAAGACTGCTTCAGATCAAAGAAAAATGGAACATAAGCCTGATGACTTCAGTGAGTATTATTCAACACTGCTTTTACCAGAATAAAATTGAATAAATTGTTAACAATCTAAAACGAGCTTTGAAATGTTTCTATTTGCATATTCTTTTCACATATAGTAAGTTGCTGATTGCATTTAGAGAGAACATACTATTAATACAAGTATATTACTTAGAGAATAAGAGATTATGATAACAGCCATCCATTTTTCTCATGCCTAAGACCTCTACATCTTTGCAAGATACTTAGTGTGGGGGGGGGCGGTCAGGCAATTTTGTGAATATAGTATCTTGGGAGGGGGGGAACCCTTTATAATATCATTGCCACTTGTGGAAATGCCAGCTATTACTGCTCTTCAGAAAGACTAGGGGAAAAATCTGCAAGAAAAGTTTTTTTTGTAGGTAGGGGGGAAATACCTTTTTTTCTGTGATTGTTGTGCTTTCTTTGTTACTAAAAATGGTTAAAATATGTTTTGGTAGATGGTTTTTTGGTTTAGGGAGCTCTGGAATACGTACCATCCATCAGCGGTTACCCCTATCAGTGTTCAATTCTTAGAATATTTTTCAATTTTAGAATTAAATATATGGATCAGACTTTGTCTCACTTCAGGTTAACTCCTTAGTTCAGGGTTTGTCACAGTTTTTCAGAATGCAGTTTTTTCTAATGAAAATGCTGGTTTAAGATGGCGTGCCAGTGCAGACCTTCTATTTGAAATATTTCCTACTATTGCAACAGCTACAGCAGTTGCCTGTATGGAAATACTAGGAAAATATTAAAGTACATATTTTTTTCGCTATCTTAATAAAATTTAACAGGAAAAACAAGTTGAAATGGCAGCATCCTGTGATCAGTCAGCTCTTTGTAGACCACTATCGTGTATTGCAGGGACCATCTGTCACTGAGAAACCAGGACTTGAGAACTTGCTCAGTTTTGATTCCTAGCTAGTCTGGGGGCACAGATCTCATCTGAAAGGAAAGAAAAGGAAAAAAAACCCCAAAACACAAATAACCCTCACTTTTGCTGAGGTAAAAACTACTGGAATAATTTAAGATGTAGATGTTTGTACAGGTTAGTGGACTATGAACAATTCATAGGCATCTGGAGGAACTGGCCTTTTGGAATTGACCTGCATGTTTGTGAGTAAGAGTGTTACAGAGCCCCGTGGTTGCTAGCCGTGGGTGGCAAGGTGTCATTGGTGTGTTCAGATGTAACTTCAGCAGCCTTCTAAATCGAGAGGTTGAAATGCCTGATGACTGGCTCTGTAAGATCATTTGGGTGAATGTCTTTAAGGCAGTTCTATGACTGTTTCCTTAAGAAAATGTATTGTGTGAAAAATGGTAAGCCAAATATTTCTTATTTCTGTTACAGCAGAGCATCAGGATCTTGCATACTTCTGCACAACAAAAAAACCTCTTTCTTGCCTTGAAGAACTTAATAGAGACTGTGAAGTTATGACTGAAACACAAAATGAATCTACCAATTACTTTTTTTCCTCTTTTTGATAGCACTCTTAGTAGCAGACTAGTCCCTGAAGTCTCTCGAAAATACTGGTTAACATAGTGGAAAGATTCTAACGTCTGAGGTGCCTTTGGCCAGCTTTTGTACAAAAAAAACACGTAACGTAGCTCTAATTTTTGTCCGACTCCTTAGTGAGATGCTCTTAACTGCTCTGTACTCTAACTTTGACTTTTCCTCTCCTTGAGTTGCTCTGAAGAAAATAACTATTTCTTTCTCTAGGTAAAATGAAGAATTCTGAATCAACTAAAGAACATACTTTGGAAGCTGATTATTTAGAAAACACCACTGTTATTGATGAATCTAATCTGACAGCTGAACAGCAACTAGGATTGAAACAAGCTGAAGAACGTCTGGAAAGAGATTATATCTCCCGACTTGAAAAAGTAGGTTGAGTTATTTATCAGATAAAAAAGAAAAGGGGTGTCTTCTTTCATTATCATTACCATATTTCTGCTTGGGTGGTATTTCTAATATAGCTTGTTGCCTCTGTTTCCTTCTTCTTTATAATGAATCACTTTGAGTGATCTGAGATACTGTCCCTAGTAGTTGACTGGTCATTCATCATGGCAGATGATATAATTGGAATCTTAGTCTTCCTTTTGTGGCACATGTAGCCTTTGTAGAACAGTATTTTTTAATTCTGCAGACTTAAAAGTTTACAGTTCCATTACTTACCTAAGATTTGCTAGAAAGTCTGGTTACGTGGAAACTCAGAATACAGGATCGAAAGGAACCTTTTGCTATCTTCAATATATTAGCCTTCCGCCAGTCTGAGTCACTTATGTTGAAGATGACATCTTAAAAATGTTTGTCTAAACTGTCCTTAATATTATCTCCAGTGAAACAGATTTCGAAGTCAGTATAGGTAACCCAGAAGTTTTTCTTGATGTCTAATGTAAGTGTCTCTTGTAGTACTTTAATCCCTCATATGTTGTCCTAGGAAAATAAACATAAGTGTATTACTTTTTTCCGCAACTTTCTACGCATTTGAACATCATTACCATTCCTGCAGCCTTACCTTCTTTAGACTCACTCTTTGTTCTTTGGTCTTAGGGGTTTTTAGTTACTGGTTCATTCTTGTTGCTTTTCTGTAGGCATCCACCATGTAACTGGTATCCAAAACTGGACATGCAATTTCACCTGAGGTCTTACATATAAAGAGGAAAGCTGACTTCATCTGTCTAAAATACAGCATTTGTGTTTAGGATCTCTGCTTTTTTAGGAGCAATAGGATGTTGGCTTGTAGTTTGACCAGCAATGATCCCCATATCCTTTTCTTAAGAAATGCCTGATCAGGTGTTCCCAGCCCTGCATTGTTTGCAGTTGAGAATACCTAAGGAGGAACGATACTTTGCTTTGATACTATTTAATTGCAGCTTATTTATTCCATTTCTCTAATTGTTGTGATCAGTGAACTTTTGTCATTTTACATCTTCTGTAACCTCTCCCAACTTGGTATCTTTCGCATTTGTAGTCAGCACATCCTCTATTGCATTTCCTAAGTCTTCAACAAAAATATGAATGTTTCTCATCCCAGGACCCCTGTTGAAAAAATATTTGGCATGTGCTTTTAGACTGGTGGTGAACCAGCCTAGGTATGTGTGCTCTGAGGACAGTTTTCTGAGCAGTTTTGCTCCCACCTTACTGTTCTTTATTTAGATAGTATTTATGGTCTCCTTTTGAGACTGCTACTATGGCAAGTGACAAAACTTTGTAAAATTCAAGATACAACATCTCCTGCTGCTTCTTCAAGCCCTATGATTTTTATCTTTAAAAAAGCAACCCTAAAATTGGTTTAGTGCAATTTGTTTATAGCAGATCAGTTTGTCACCTATGACCTGTTTTTTTTGCTATAGACTTATTAATGACTTATTTTATTACAGTATTTTTCTGGATGCTAATTCGGACTGGTCTCTTAACTCCTTGGCTCATCCTTTTCAGCCTTTTAAAGATATTCTTAAGTTTCTCTTTCCTAGTGATCTGGAACCTTCCCATTCTGTGTGAGCTCTTTAAAATACAACTGGCTCTGAGATGGATTAGCTCCCTGAATATCCAAGCACAAATTTCATGAGACCTGGCTTGTTTGGATGCATCTGCCTTACTCAAGTAGTAGTCTGTAGGTTTTTTTTGTCTTGCTATTTTGAGTTCTTGCCCCTTTCATTGGTGTTAAGCATAACCAGATGATTAAAAGAGGCTTTACAATAAAGGCAAAATAAAAGGTGTTACATGATTCAACCTTTCTGGCAGTATCTGTTGACATAATACTGCAGATCAGTATTGTAAAGAAACACCCAATTTTAAAAAATATTATTATTATTGCTGATACTCATTCTGTTTTAGAAGAGTGGTAAAATATTTTTGATCTACTTCAGTAATCTGATATCGAATACTTGAATCTTCTGACCTAGCCCGGTGTAACTGTCTATAAGTTGTTTTCCAAATAGATGTTTAATTTCATCTTACTACGTATCTGTCTCAAAAAGTAAGGAGGAAGAGAATTAGTAATAAAAGCATAATGGACCATGTTATTTTAAATTGATATTTACTCTGCAGTTGGAGAGTATCAGACTTTTTTTTTTTCCCCAAAAGCAAAAGATCAAACTCAGTAAGTGGAAAAACTTGCTCAAATTTAGCAGTGGCTTATGTTTCCATATAGTAAGTCAAATTTGTTTGACTGGTCTATAGTCCACCTTAGTGTCTTAAAATGGTGTTACCTGTTCATTCATTGTTGTGTCACTGTTTAATCATCTGGTGTTTTCAGTATACTTTTCACTTTTAGTAAATATAGATATATCAGAATTAGGATGAAAAAGTTAAGTAGGGGTTTTTTTCTGTCCCAGTTATAACTGACAGCAGTTATTGGAAAAATGCTAACAAGTCTGGAGGAAAACTAAGGCTTTTTGTTTGGGCCCTTCTGCGTTTGCTGTGAGCATATCAAAAGGTTTCCAATCTCTATACCTGTGTTTTATTAGAGCAAGAAACTGCTCTAATCCTACAACTGCAGAATGGAGACAGATTAAAGTGGAGTATTTGCGAACAACCCTTCATCTTTGCAGAGGTGGTCCTGTCTGCCTTTTAGTCTAGTAGTTCTCAGTGGTTTCCTGGTTGAATAAACACCACAGTATCCCCTCTTGGACCCTAGGAAAATAGTGATTTCTGCACACGCTCCCCCCACGCCCACCATCATCTCCCAAGGCTTGGCTGCTTCTTGCAGACTCTCAGGGGTCTCCCAGGTGGCAGCTCTTCATTTGTGTACTCCACCCCTCCCAGCCTGTCTATACAAAAAGATGCTTGTTCTGCATGTTTCTCCAATTCTGAACATCCTAAATTATTCATCAAACTGGAATAATCTTACCCCTTATCAGAGGATCCCACCATATCCAGAGTATAGTCATTAGTAGACTGGCTATCTTCCTCCTTGTTGGCCAGCCGCACCCTTTTTAATAGAACAAAAAATGCAGTACTTGCACAGTATGCTGTGAATATGCTAGCCAAACAACAACACCATCTGTCATAACATGTATAGTAGATAATATGATGAATACTTCCCATTTTCTCATCAGAGAAAGGAGGATAGATGCTGAGATTTAATAAATCCATAGTTATTAAAAGCTTGAGCTGACAGGGGAATAGCTTACTGGCCTTTAGGTCAGCCTTAAGAGGCATAAACTCTTCAGTCTTAATCTTGCCTCACTAAAATGTACTGAGAAGTATAATATTCAAGTCATCTCACTTCCTTGCCTCGCTTTCCCCACTTGTCATATGGGTAAAAATCCATTTCCGCTGTGTTTTGTGAAGACTACTTAATGTTTGCAGAGCACCTTGACATTACACCTGTTACATAATTGTTAAATACAATTTATTACTCAAAGAATTGAGTTTTTCAGACACTATTGGCAGAAACATTTTCTTTTAATCTATGGCCGTTTTTCCTCAGCGCTCCCCAGAATACACCAACTGTCAGTATCTATGCAAGCTCTGCTTAGTTCACATTGAAAATATCCAGGGAGCTCACAAGCATATTAAAGAAAAACGTCATAAGAAAAATATAATGGTAAGTTAACAAATAAAATTTTGACTGATTTTTTTTTTTTTTAAGATTTTTTTTGTTATGTGGTATGTTTTCTTTGGTCATCTTCATTTAGGTGAAAGTTTGTGTGCTGAGCAGAGATCCACAAATTTCTGTTGCTCATTTTCTGTTTGAGAGGAGGGGCTTGATGATCTGTCTGGGCAGAGAGGAAAGAACTTTTTTGGTCATTGCTTCTGAATTAGTGTCTCTGAGTAGTGGGCAGTTCATCATACCTTTAGTAACAGAATGCAAAGTAACTTAGGTGAGAAACATGTTTAGTTTTTCTGTTTCTTCCAAAAATAATATCATTAGTAGCAAGACCTCCAGGAACTGGAGGGGGGGTTGGGGATGTTGGTTTTTTCTGGTTTTTTCTCTTTTGTCTGACTTGTGAAGTTTTTATCTACATCCTTTCTGTGATGGGTGAGCAGAGTGGATAGTGTATCTAGACTAAAAAAAGAGAGTTAAAGTAGGGAGGGATTCAGTTCCCGAATCACTCATCAACTCTCTGGGTTTATGTACATGTTTAATATGAAAAACAGTTTCCTTATCAGATACCATGGTGTTACTGTTTGCTTTGCTTTAAAGAACTGTTACATGCATGAAATCCAATAAAAGCTGCACAGATTTTCTTGCCAACACATTTTTGTAAATGCTGATGAAGAGCTACAAATTCCCCAGTATGTAGGGTTTTGTGATTCAGATGGTTAAAATTACTCTTCCTACAACCATTCCCCAAAGTTCAGTCAACTACTTACTCCTGTTTTCAAATATTTCTTACCAGAATTCTGTTTGTAATTAATGCTCTAATTCTATCATACATGCAAGCTGTCACCTGGAAAACTCCGAATGCCATAAATGCATTACATCTCAGAAGTAACATTTTTGTATTATGTTTGGTTATTATTTCTAAAGGATTCTGGTTCTCTTGCTGTCTGCTAAATTGCATCATGGGAAAAAAAATAAAACAGCAACAAACCAGCCCCATGTTTGATATGGAAACACTTTCATACCATGCTTTTCATCTGGGCATGGAGATAAGAACTGAGGAATGAGGTTTCTTTGCCACTGAATGGAAATGCTAGAGGACAGGGAGCAGTTTCAGTTTTAACACCTGTCTTCAAATAGCTTTATGTTGTGTGTCACATTACAGTGATAAGAGGTATGTAACTGTCTAAATGTTACTTCATAAAATATACCTATTGACAGCTCTAACTATGAGATACATGACTATCAAATAAGCTTAGCAGCAGCTGTGGCTTCCTCACTCAAGAAAAACCCTAAAGCAGTGACATTAAAAAAACCACAGCCCTTTAAAAATGCACATATTCTTTCTTGTGCTAAATTTGTTCAAACAAGAACAGAAGAGTTGAGAGATGCAGCCTAGAACTAACCACATATTTTCATACTGGACTGTGTTTTCTTAGTGCATAATTATTTTCTGCTTATTATTTCTGTTGTCACTCACGTTTTTCATTTAGTTGATTAATTTGTGAAACAAGCGATGGTTGTACATACTCCCAAATGACTTGATGCATCTGACATATTTCTTGCTGTTGGATTAAATTGATTGTAATTTGATGCACTAAAAATAGCACTTTCTGGCACCAGCTGTTTAGGCAGCAATGGGACTCAATTTACCAAAATTTCTTGGAGCTAGGAATACTTTTTCTGCCTCTGATATCTTTCCTTCAAGTACAATCCACTCTGAAAAAATCTGTGTGGCTCGAGAAAAACTTTCTCAGCTCAGTTGCTTTTATTATGTAGGAACAATTACAGCTTTTCATTTTCTTGGATGAATTCTGTTTCAGAACTGTCAGAAAATGTGGTTCAGGAATGTAACACAGCAGATTTCCTCCCCAGTTGCCAGCTGTGAAACAACATGTTCTCTTTTAAACACTGAGCATCTACTGTCATTTCTGTAAGCCACACTATTACGTTTGCCAGTTAGGCGCAGCAGAGTTCCTACCTTTGAATGTGTTTGGTCAGGACACCATGTAAATAGAAGAACACAAACAGCAGACAGTATGTTCTAATATCATGCAATAGTATGAGATAACCTTTTTCTCTTAAAATATCAGTTTTTACTTTTATCGTCCAACAATTATTCAGGAAAAACAAGAAGAAAATGAGCTGCGTGCCCTCCCACCCCCTTCTTCTGCACAGCTGGCTGCTCTGAGTTTTACACTCATTGAGGCAGCAAATGAACAAGGCATATCAGATGATGACTTCAAAATTCGTCAAGAAATTGTAAACGAGATGGAGAAAATTATTCAACAGCCCTTACCAGGTATTCATAGTATTCTCCATTTTCTTTAGGTGAAAATTTTTCTTTTTCTTTAATTTTACATGGATTTTTATAACTTCATTAATGGTGAGTTAATGCATTTGGGGTTAAATTATCTTTATATTATACAGTATTAATATATACAGGCATTTTAGTACAGACTGGCAGTTGATTTAAAAGGAGTTAAGAAACCTACAAAAAGAGGAAAATATGGTTGTGTTTATTTTTCCTTCTTTCTGGTATGTGTTTATTGAAGCTATTGGTCCTCTTGAAAGTGATGATTTCTGATGAAGATTGGAAATTTCCAGGGCATGAAATATTTTCTTCCTGGTCGTGCTTAAAGCCTCAGCTGCTGAGGATCTCCCTCAGGTTCTAGTCTTACAAACCTTTCCACCTATACCTTACCTAGCATTATTGAATATCTGTGGCTGTTACAGTAGAGATTTCCCCCCCCCCCCCCAAGTGCACTTAATTAAGCTAATATAAATGTAGCAGGAGGGGAAAATGAGGAGTTTGAAATGTATTTTTTTCCTACCAGTCCTTCAGTTGTTTATAACATCTTTCAGGGCAGATAAAAGTTGCATGGAGTAGGTTTTTTTAAAGTATAGTTTTAGGAAAAAAAAAATTGGACTTCAGCTATGAGTGATTTTGGTAAGCATATGAGACATTTTCAATACTTAATTGTGATCTGAAATATCTGCAGGTACTAATCAGTAACTGTTCATTAAAACAAGTAATTAAAATCAACAAGGGTTATTGTTTAACAGGTATTTCTTCTCATGTATATTTATGGTTAATGGGTCCTAAAATGTGGAGAGGTGTACTTTGAGATCAACTATAGCTTCCCAAAGTCTCTTGAATTGTCTTAAGTAGGTCAAAATACTACATTTACATAACCACGTGTAAATATACCTCATCTGCCTTTTTCTTGACTGAGTGCTTCATGTTGATTAAAAATAAGAATAATTAAAAAAAAAAAGTCTGAGTAGGTTAAATGCTTAGTCCCATTTTTTTGTTTCAGTGGATCAGTAAAGTTCAGTGCATTAACAGAGTTTGTAAAAATTGCCTGGATAAGTTGAAAAGTAGTCTTCCCTCTCCTCTCCCTTCAGCAGTATGCTATGTTACTTCAATAAGACATGTTAAACATTCAAGTCCAATTTATACTACTATTGGAAAATAAAATAATATAAACAATATAACAATAAGATAATCTTTGACATTTGCTTCTTTGCATTGATTTCCTGTCATCTCCTATAGTTAATACAGTGGGAGTTTGAGAGCTGATTTTTGGAGCTACGGTAATGTTGACATTATGTTAACAATGGTTTATTTTTCAGTGAATCTGTACAGAAGGAAGTATTAATCTCACTGACAAAAAATAAGTTTTCAAACTTTTTATTTTATCTGTATTGAAAATGGGTTAATATTCTATACTGTCCTTTTATTTTAGAAATACCTTCTTTTTTCCCTTTGCTGTATAAAAATAACAGTAGTAAGAAAGATTTTGTTTGCTGCCGAATGATCAGCTTTAGTTTTAGGAGCTGTATTAAATATATGCTTAAACATGAGGTGCTGAATAGAACAGGGGCTTGTAGGGTGAAGGTTTGTTAATCTGTTTGCTCTGTAATATTGCCATACGTGGCTTCTAGTGCAAACTTCTGTTCTGACACACTATTGAGTTTTCCACTGATAGTATATTAGCATAAGACAAAGGAAATTATTACTTTTACATAAAGACTCATGAAAATTACTATGTTAGTTTTACTTGGCTGGCTGACTTGTTTGGACTGATGAGCTGATGTGGAGGTGTAGTAGTAGTGGAGGGGGAATCTGTAGTAATAAATGACAATTTGTTATTCCCCTTTTCAAAGCCTGCTATGTTTTAGTGATTGTGTTTTCCAAAGTTATAAATTAGGAAAAAATTAATTCATGCACAGTATAGAAAACATGGGATGTTCTGGCATAATTTTCTCTTCAGCTCGCATTAGAATTATGTAAAAATCCTTACTACTGTGAAAAGCCATTAGAAATAATTGCAATGTATTATTATTATTAACCATACAGACATTAGTTTTGAGAGGTCTAGTTTCTAAGTAGTGAAAAATAGAGAAATGTTGTTTGAAGATGTATATGTGTAAGATTTATTTTTGCTTTTAAGAATTATTTTGTTGCGGTTCTGTTTGAGAGAGTTTGGTCAGAACACAAATAAGGGTACTAAGAAAAAATGCAAGAAAAACCCTCTTCACTGTGAGGCTGGCTGAACATTGGCACAGGTTGCCTAGAGAGGTTGTGGACTATCCATCCTTGGAGATTTTCAAAACCCAACTGGACACAGTTCTGGGCAACCTGCTCTAGGCGACCCTGCTTAAGCAGGGTGTTAGATTTGGAAGGGATTGAGATTAGTCTCAATTTTCAACTGACATAAATATGTCAGAGCCCTAATATATGTTACAGGAAAGTTTGAATTTACAAAAATTATATCATGAAGTGGGATAAATTATTGTTTATGGAGTGGCATGACATTTCTCATGATACTATTACTGAATACTTTCTAATTAGTTTAGATCTGTTGCACATCTTTGCAGGTAAGGAACTATTTTAACTACAAAACCACTAAATGGATACTGTACTTTGGTTTTGGATTATATTGAAATTACATTTTATATGCATATTTCGTAATGAATTTTGCATAGGAACTTGCTAATGAACAGGTTGTAGCATGTATTAAAAATTTTTGACAAAAATGTATAAGGCAACAAAGAATTTTATAATTGGCTAATGGCTGCAGTGAAATCAAGTTGTAGTTAACAAAAGCTGTTAAATAAAATCCTGCACTGAGATGGTGGCGGTTACTACTATTTTATGTTTAGTTTTATATTAAGAACAAACAAAACTAAAGCTGAATTGCAAAAATACTTCAAAATAGCTTGAAAAATTTTGGACATTTGGCAATTACACTATTTGAATTATCCGTTTTCCTGTGATGCTGTGTTATAGAAATGACTAGCCTTCACAGGAGTGAGAAAGTGGTTCAATATTCGTTAATCTGGGAGTACCACTTGGGAGGTACAGTATCTAAAGCAAGGCATGCGTCATCCATTAAAGAATAATTTATTTACTAGTTGTTAAATAAGTATGCTTCTCTCTTTCAGACTGTTCACTGAGGATGTATGGCTCCTGTTTAACTAGGTTCGCTTTTAAGACCAGCGATGTTAACATTGATATCAAATTCCCCCCTAAGGTGTGTAGATATTATCTTGTATTAACTAACACTGGTTTTTAAGTCAAGGCCATCAACATTTATTTCTACTCCATTGTCTTCATCTTCTATTGGGGCATACGGTGTTAGAATAGCACAAAGCATACAGTCTTTGATTTGGTGTCAGGTGTGCTATGAATCAAGTGGATAAAGTTTTCATTGCTTATTAGATAACTTTAATTCTGGGGTTTTTTTGGACAATCTTATGCTAGCTTTTATTTTTTTTTAATTTTCTGAGTAAGCATTGAAGCAATATGAAAATACTTGGCTCTGGGTAAGTGTGCTTTTGCATGCTTGTGATTCAGACAGTAAAATCTTGCAGGTCTTCATTTGCTCTTCCCCCTGCCCTTTTAAAGGTGGGGCTAAAAGTGACAGTTTTCCTTTTATGTTTTAGTCACTTGTGAGTAGATGTCACATTCCAGTTTACAGTTTACTGTGGTAGAAAATTCCTGTGGAGCAATATAACTTACCTTTAAACGTTGAAGTTGTTGGTTCATGTTTAGTATGTGATATTAGCAGCATGTTCTTGTTAGAGGCACAACTGCCGAACGTGGTCTTTTTTTGACTGTTGACTGTATGTGTTGCAGTGGAAGTCAAGATACCTGTTTTGGGTACATAATTACACATAGCATTTCGAAATGATACTGCAGTTAGGAAGCAAAACTGAGCCCTTTTTCAAACAATTACATGTGGAATGTACCATGTCACTTTTTCACAAAGGCGGTGATAATTTTTAGCTTTTCTTTGAACTATTTACAGGTTATCTTTGAAACACCACTTAAATTGATTTCTGGGAAGGAAAGAAAACATTTAAAAATTATAACCTTTAAAAACCCTTGGGAAAGTACTGACATTAGATTTTTTACTGTTGTGCGTTTCTAGTGGCATATGTTGACATTGAAATTGTTGAATGTATGGCAAGTATTTTGTTTTAACTTTATAGAGTCTGTTAATACAGAACTAGAACAGAAGTATTAACTAAAAAAGCTGTAGGCTAGAAGGAAGCTGGCTAATATGTTTACTAGTACCTGTTTTCATGGTGTGGACAGATACAGTTAACTTTTTCATTAGTACTGACACATGATTTCACTTTTGTGAAAGAACATAGTGTTATTAGTTGTGCAACCTAAGTAATTTTAATCAAAGTATAAAATAGGTTAGTCCAAACAATGTAACCTGCTCTAATTTTGTCATTTTAGATGAGTCAACCAGATGTTCTGATACAGGTGCTTGAAATCTTGAAGAACAGTGGTGAGTTTTAGTTGCATGTTATTTCTATTTAATTAACATTCCACCTGCTGTTCAGTTGTATTTACACTTAATTTTTCTGTAAACTTAAAAAAATTTATTAGTTTTCAACCAAAGTATTTGAGCTGTTTTTATGAAAATGATTTTTATGAATACTAGTGCTTGTGTAAGTGAGGGATGAGAACCTGCAGCCGGACAATGGCAGCCCACATTGTCCAGTTCAGATTGCGAGAATTTATGGTGATAGTATTAGCTGCCAGGTCAAAAACTATTTAACTTTCTAGGAGAAATTCTAAGCAGTAAACCCAAAAGCCACTTTGCACTTGCATATGAACATTAGTGAGAGCTATTACAAGACTTCTGAAACTTGTAGCCTCCTGTTCTGTCAGGAAGTCCTCTAGCCCTGTAATCTGCACATTTTGAACCAAGTGACACAAGTAACATTGCATTTTTGATCCTTCAGGAAATTTTGATAGGTCAGCTCCATAAATGGTTCTCAAACTATCCTGATGGTTCATCAGAGTTCAACCTGTATCTTTCAAATGTTGTAAAGACAAAAATGTTCTAGAAGAGATGCCAGCCCAGTTTTCCTGACGAGGGATTTTTTGTTTTTTCTTTCTTTCCCTGCTAGCTCTGTGATACTGGTGATGAGCATCAAAAGTAACCAGAAAATACTGCTTACTGGTTAGCTATGCAGCACTTAATTGAGTTGTTCTGTTAAAGCGTGGTATAAATGTGGTAGTTTTAAAGATACAATTGGGAAAAATGTAAAAGACTTTAGTACATAATGTTTTTTTTTTTCTCCTTGCTTAGCTGTCTACTCAGATGTGGAGTCAGATTTCCATGCCAAAGTTCCTGTTGTCTTTTGCAAAGATGTTAAAAGGTACATGTCATTGAAAAGGATTTTTAATGAGATACCAATTTCTACTATGCTTGTTCATAGCAGCTGCTTGCCTGCACTCCTGATAAGAAGTAGTATTGTAACATTTAGCTAACATTCATCTTAAAGGGGAATTGCTCATACATGAAAATACAATCTAGAAAGAAAGCTTAGGTTTGTTTTTGTGCTTCATAGAGCTCATTAGTTGTGAGTCTGAAAATAGCAGTTCTACTTTTAGTTAAATAGGGGGAAAGTGGAACGGTTTTCAGTTGATATTTAAGATTTCTGCCAGCAATTTAATCCAGGGCTTTAAAAACACTTTATAAGGTACACATTGCCAGAAAGGACACATAATCTGACAGTTTCAGTAAATTCCTAAGAAGGAGCAACCTCCAAAATGAAACATGATTGCTGTATGATGTCCATGTTGCTTTGACTGGCTACAGGTATGTGATTGAAACTCTGGGGAAGTGGTGGGCGTATCTTTTCCTGCGTTTGTAGATTATGCAGAAGCTGGTTTGTGGACTTACCAACTCTTAATATGCAGCAGGCCTGGGTATTTATTTGGTATGTGGAAGATATAAATGGAATTTGAGTTGTGTAAGATTGCACAATTAAGTAATGGCAGAAGTTAGAGCAAATCCTTAATGCTGTTTTATATTTCAGCTGTAATGAAATTCTGTAAGTTCTAGATCCAACTGATGAGTTAACAGAAAATGTGATTATATTCTGTAGCTTTTGTTTTAAAAGTTCAGGTTCTTACGTAGGGAGACAGTGATGCATGTTTTTATTATGGTGGATGGGATGCCCCACCACCCTCCTGCCCCAAGCATCATCTGTATATACAAAGCAATAACTCTTTTATCTGTTTTACATTTGTAATTACAGTGGTTTGACATGTAAAGTAAGTGCTAGAAATGATGTGGCTTGCCTTACAACTGACCTGCTGGCTGCGCTTGGTAAACTGGAGCCTGTCCTTATTCCCTTGGTTTTGGCTTTCCGCTACTGGGCTAGAGTAAGTTCATAAATATTGAGGATAATTAAATATGTTTATTTCCTCTTTTTAAGTACTGCATACAATGTAATGCATAATATACCATTAATATGTTTGTGGAAAAGAACTTCATGCCACTAGTTCACCTCTTACCTTAACAGGCCAGAATGAGACTGAAGATTTGGTGTGAAACTGTAAATATATATGAAGCTTGCACTATTCTGTTAGCAAGCTATTGTGCTAGTTCCTTAAAACTAGTTAACTGATCCTTGAAAACCAGCTCAATGGAGCAATCGGGCCTTGCAAACTTTCTGCTACTGAGGTCACATTGAAAAAAGTTAACTTGCTCAAAAAAGGGTCTGTTGTCATACCCTGCTGTACTTCTTACAGGCATCAACAGTGGTAACAGGAACCAAGTTACAATGTTTACAGCTAGTGTTTAACTGTCTTGTAGTTCAGTCCTGAAATTGCTGCCAGGCCATACTTGACTTACAATGTCTTGGCTTTACTGAAAAATCAGTTGCATGGTATTATTATTGTTGCTTGATTTAGCAAGGTATTTTTACAAAAATTGTTGTTTTACAACATATAAGTAGCAGTAGTAGAAACTACAAAGAACTGTTCAAAGTCTAATACGTTTATTACATCTCTTGAGTTCCCATAGAATAGATCAGTATGAGATTACAGCCAGATGCATAGAATCCCCATCTCCAATAAAAAAATACCTGATAGTTGACTAAAATTTTGGCTAGGAACATAAATGTGTCCCACAATCACAAAATGTGATGAAACTGAAGAGTGTAACTTAAGGCACTGTCTGAATTACTATAATTTGCATTTTGCCTGTATGTGGCATAGCATGACTGCAGTTTCTGAGATAAAAAGATTTTCTGTTTCACTTTAGTAAGTATCTCACATTTCTTTAGTATTTGTCCTTTTATAATAGATTTTAAATTAAAATGCTGATGTTACATCAGAAAAGTAATGATTTATTCTCTTACAGCTCTGTCACATTGACTGTCAGGCTGAAGGTGGGATTCCCTCATATTCATTTGCCTTAATGGTGATATTTTTCCTTCAACAAAGAAAACCACGTATTTTACCATCCTATTTGGGCAATTGGGTGAGTTGACATTATTTCTGTGTTCTGCAAGGTCATAAAATACACAGAATTTGATTGCCTAAGAAATTTGTAAATAGAACGCATTGGTACTTAATCCTCACACAGTTGATGCCTGACAATTCTGATGACTTTTTTAAAAAGGCAGCTGCTATAGCCTGTGCAATTGTGTCATGCTGTATTTTGGAGAAGAGGCAAATATTTCCTTCTGTAATTCTCTGAATTTATTTCTCTGACATCAGTTATTCTTGAGGGGGATAAATATCACAATTGTCAGTGTTACCTTTGGTGAAAACTTTTGGTTTTATGTATTGTATACAGTCTTGCTTCAGAGCTACTTTAATTGTTGTTAGATTGAAGGCTTTGATTCAAAGAGGCCAGATGACCACCAGCTGAAAGGTATAGAAGAAGACGAGTTTGTACGGTGGGAGTACAAACCACCAACAAATGGTGCAGGAAAAAACTCAGTTGGAGCGGAAAGTAAAACTAAAGTTGAACAACAAAAAGGTGGTGGCAAGAAGGTAACAAGCTCGGAAGTGGACAACCAAAGTAATGCAAAGGAGAAACACGGCAATGTAAGTCATGGCTTTATTTCATTGAAAACCATACTCTACCTCTTGTCCCTATTTTTTATGTTTCAACATTTGTATTGGATGGAACCAGGAAAAAAATGGGAATTCTCATTTCTTATTGTAGTTGAGCATTCTTGTCCATGTGTTTCAGTCTCTCTTAGCATTCAAAACCCCTCACCAAGTTTCACTGGGGCAACTGTGGTTAGAACTGTTGAAGTTTTACACACTGGAATTTGCTTTGGAGGAATACGTCATCAGCATACGGGTACAAGAACTCTTGACCAGAGAGAATAAAAACTGGCCTAAAAGGCGAATAGCCATTGAAGGTAGGATAATACTCTTCTCTAGTTCTGTAGTAATCCTGCATTATTATCTTTATTTACCTAAGACTTACAGGTCTGTCACAAGAAGTCTGGGCAATAAATTAAATTAATAATTAGGGGAGAAAGTAATTTTTTTTTTTATGTTTTGTCAGCTATTTAGTCTGTTTAAAGACAAATTTTCTGTTTAGTACTACTTTTTTGCAACTTTGGTCCTTGAAATACAAAGTGTAAATTTGTCTCACTGTTTCTTGCCATTCTGTTCTTATTTCTATATGTTTCATTCTTTCTATAAGTCATTATTTATTCCTTTTTTAATAAATCTGATATTACGAATTTTCAGCACCTCCAGCTGCATTTCCAAAACCCACAATGTTATTTTGAGTGTTTCCAGCTATAGGTTAGCTCTGATCAGAGTGAAGTGGAGCAAATCCATCAAAGTAACACATACCCCCACGCCCCCAGCACCCGCAGTTGTCCCTTTCCCTGTTGGTAGTATTTCCATACTGTGAAATTGAATGTCATGTCATAGGCTATGCTTCAGGGCCTGAGTATCCTGCTAAGGGAAACGCTCTTTTCAGGCAGCAAGACCATATGAATTTTATGATAATACATAGCTTGAGTTATATATGTTGGGGAGAGAAAGAAGGAAAATTATTTTGTCTATTACTTCTTTATAGCTAGAAGACATCTTTATTTCTGTTCCTCAACTCAGAAAAATATGTAAACAATACTTAAGAGGGAAAGTCACAGAGCAATGCATAACATTCTGAATTGGCCTTAAGAATAGAGAAACTGGGTATTTGAGGAAGGTTAAGAAACCATTTAAGGTGATATTTTTATAAAAGCATAAATAATGAATTTTGGACACTTTCTAGAGATGTTGATGAAGTAGCTTTTCTGTAACACACATGAAGTGATGGAGAGGGCAAGGAGAAATAGGTCAAAGAAAATCATAAAGACAGAGAATTAGTTACTAAAGTTA
The DNA here is from genome assembly GCF_947461875.1 of Haliaeetus albicilla. Taxonomy (NCBI): domain Eukaryota; kingdom Metazoa; phylum Chordata; class Aves; order Accipitriformes; family Accipitridae; genus Haliaeetus; species Haliaeetus albicilla. Next base: position 7,257,300 of record NC_091490.1, read on the forward strand.
TATTGAAGGATAAGTCAGTAAGGTACAAGAAGAGCAAGAAGGAAAAGTGAAAAGGAGAAAAACAAGTTGGGGCACATGTTGAATAGTGGGTCTTGAGATCACTTCTGTGGCTTTAATTTCCTCTCCCAATTCTTTTCTTCAGTCACTTTTAGCTAGAGAGTTTTAAAACTAGAGTAGTGTTTATTCAGCATGTGGGAAACTAAAACCTGTAAGAAGAAACGGCAAATTACTGAGGAAGAAAGGGAAAATAATTTCAAATAACAGATTGCATTCTGGTTCTGATACCTGCTATTGTTGGTCTTTTTGTGTTGTTTTGTTTGTTTTATGTTTTTTGGTTTTAATTTTTGATTTTTATTTTTTTTTAATGTTAAGTTTGTAACTGAAATTATGAAGTAACAGAATCTCAGTTTGATACTATCTTCCCAGGCAAACTTATAGCAACTATGCAAGTGCTCTTTTTACATGGAAAACATGTTTGATCTAGAAATCGCTAGGAAGGACTAAGAATGAAACCTGGTGAGATTGGTTCCTGTAATCCTTATAATCTTAATGTTACTCTTAGAGAAATCAATTTCTTAAGGGAAATGCAAATCCTTCTTCAGTGAAGGAAAAAAGTTCAGGCAGGCCTACATTTATTTTGCCTTTGTTTATTTTCATTTCTAGTTTAGTAATTGACCATAATATAATGGTACAATATATCTGTGGTTTCTTTTTAAATAGCACTATTTAGAATGGTTTATGATAGCCAACCATTCATGGCCACACGTGTGTTGTGTTTTGTATGGAAGAAGTCCAAAAAACCTTGTGGGCCCTACTAAGTATGTCCAAATACAATTCTGGATTATATTGTAGGAATCTCTTTTTAACTGCTGTATCATAACTTAGGTATTTCAGCTGCTTTAGTGAAATGTAGAAATTAAAGATTAGTAATGAAATTGTTCTTTTTCTTCCTAGATCCTTTTGCACTAAAGAGGAATGTTGCACGAAGTCTAAATAGCCAGATGGTATTTGAGTACATCCTGGAGCGATTTAGGACAGCGTATAAATATTTTGCATGTCCGCAAAGTAAAGATGGGATTAAATCCAAACCAGATACCAAGAAAAAAGAAAAAGGGAAAATGAATAATAAGAAATCCACAAGATCTGAAGAGCCTGTAGTCAACTGTTGCCTTCCACAAGGAGAAAAAGTTGTAGATAAACAAAATATAGGAAGTGGATGTAACGTACCAGAGAATGAACTTGAATGTAATGAAGCGGTAGAAGCTGTAGCCAAAAGATGTACTTCCAGGAACATAGACTCTTTGCTACTTTCAACATTGGACTCTAGTTATGATGAAGACAAAGAAGAAGCTTTATCCCTTATTTCTAATGAATGCTGTGAATTAAAGCAAAAATCACTGAAAGAGAGGGATGATTTAGAAATTTCAGTTTGTGTAACTGAAGGTGAGCTAAGCCACCATTGTAACTGCAGTGAACATCAGCCCTATGACACAAATTCTAGTAATGAATTTTCTGATGCTGAAAATAGACAGAGTTTGGTTACAGAGTCTTTACAGAAGAGTAAGTGCACTGGCACACCAGCTACCTCGCCCAACTGCAAAGCAATGGTGGACGCTCATGATCTCAAAGATGAAGGCAGACTCTCTACAGAAGAAATGCATTATGTGTTTGATAAGTTTATTTTGACTTCGGGAAAGGTAAGCTGTGTTTTTAAGAAGGGCCGGTCATGTATCAGTGGGCTATTACATTTAAATCACTAAAACTGAGGGTGGATGGAGACAGGATTCTCCTGATGATTGTTTCAGTCTCTGTTATGAATGGTAGCTGTAGCCTTTTTAGAGTATCTGTTACTCAGGACTGGAAAACACTGAACCTGTATGCTGTTTGGAATAAATAGTGTGTTGCCCCATTTTATGGAAAGCTTTCTGATTTCCACACAAGAAAATAAAATCCTGGGGTTTGTTTTTTGTTTGTTTTGAGTTCCACCCCCCTCCCTGCCCCTTCCTCTTCTACTTTCTTGTAGAATTGCTAGGTGTTCTTAGGCACTGTGAGAACTAAATGCAGCCTATTGGGAGGTGTTCTTCTGTTCTTTGTAGAGACTCTGTTGCTGTTCATATGTTAAATGTTCTTGGTTGCATGACTTACCTGGAAATGTTAGGTCTGTTGCTATCTTAGAAGTAAAATTGCATTTGTGCACTTCCCCCCCTCCCCCCACAAAAGCCACCAACTATAGTATGCAGCATCTGCAAACGGGATGGACATTCCAAAAATGACTGCCCAGAGGATTTCAAGAAAATTGATCTAAAACCACTACCACCAATGACAGACAGATTTCGGGAAATACTTGATATAGTTTGTAAAAGATGTTTTGGTAAGTTGGAAAAGTGTTTGTACTCCACTGTAAACTGTGATCTGTAATCTGGAAAAAATAAAAACTGTGGCATTAAATTACTTACTCTAGTAAATTCAGTAGGAAGCAGCTCTTCCAGTTACCCTAGGCTACAAATTGATCAATAATTTTATTTTCATATAATCCATGGTTGTGATACCGAATTCTTAGAGCAGATTTGAGAAACTAATACTATACAGGATTTCTTCACTGGGTTTGTAAAAAGTTACTAGTGTTCCCAGAAATTAGGCTCTGGGCAAAATTAGTTTTTGTGTTTGTCAAATTCTGTGGCTTCTTTTGGAAAAAGCTCCTTTTGGGTGCTGTGGTGGCTTAACCTTGGCTGGATGTGAGGTGCCCACCAAGCCATTCTGTGTTTGAATAATTGCAGAAAAATCAGACGTCTGAAATAAAATCCTAACAACTCTAATGATATCATGAAAAAGAAAAATTCATATTCAAGGAAAGTAAATGTAGCAACAAAAAAAAAGGTATCCAATACTTCTAATTAGCTGAAAAAGATTTTTGAGGTAGCTGAATGTCACATCTGACTATGTTTTAACTTGTTTTTACTTAGATGAATTATCCCCTCCTTTATCTGAGCAACAAAACAGAGAACAAATTCTGGCAAGTTTGGAAAGATTTATTCGAAAAGAGTATAATGGTATGTAACAGTAGGTAGTGATTCTTGATAATGCTTTTTTCATTCATGTTGTCCAGAGCATGAAGATGTAGTTTGTCTCATTATTGCTCATTTTCCTTGCTTAAAGCAGTGGTGTCTCTTCTGTATGTAAAGCTATCTTGCAGACTTCTAAACTGAACATCGCTCAATGCTATTCCATGGAAATGTCCCTGGAGTGGAGGAAGAGCTGCAAGAGTAACAATGCAGATACAGGACTATAGCAGTCAGGACAAAAAGAAAATTTGAATAGGCCCTGGCCAGTTGGGTTTACTGTTATCTGGGTCTTGGGCCAAGTACTTTTGTTGCCTAGTCACCAGTGTTTAAGTATCTTAGAAATCCTAATGAGTTTGTTATCTTCACATCCCTTTTATAAAACAGGCAAAAGTATCCTACTACAACCATGGGAGGCAAGGCACAAAAATGCAAAGTGATTTTTTGTAGGTGTTGTAAAACAGTACTAGTGCGAGGTACTAAACCCAGGTCTCCTGAATTCCAGTCCATTGCTTTACACAGAAGTCCATCCGTTCTGCTGTAGCTGGCCTGTGGTCAAGGAACTGTGAATTGCACTTCCATCCACTGGCTGTGCCCTCCACTTACTGGCAGCAGCTGAGGATTGAGACCTGTTAGAGAACCTTGAAAGACTTAAGATTTCTGATTCTATTAAAGGCTAGGAAAAAGCTGTGAATAGGTGTTTATATATATATTCCTAGCACTGATTTCAGTTGAACAGATAAATGTATCCTTTTCAGTTAGGAAGAAACTGCTTCCTCTCAGTTATATAATTTTGCTTTCCTTTACAAGAATGAAAATAGATTATAATACTGTGTTTCAAACAAAAATGTAAACAAAACAATCGGGGAAAGAGTGTTCCATGAAGTATATTAATCTTATTGCTTGCATCTTCTTGAACAGTATGTTATGGTTACAGAAACTTACTGATTGACTAAATTTAGCTAGTCAGAGGAAAAATATGCAACCTAGATAAAGTAAGAGTGGAACCAGAAATACTGCTTGGACTACCCTAAGAGTAGCTCTGTCTTACCTGTGGGGTAAAGCTGCACTGGTGACAGGGTTTGCACATTGTTTTCGTGTATTTAAAACAGGAAAGTGGAGTCACTTACCACAAAACATTGCATCACATTTAGAGATGCTGTTTAATTGTTATAGTAACTCTGTAACATACCTCACTCATAAAAATTACTTGGGCTTTATCCTGCCTTACTTTCTATAAAGATTTTTTAAAGTATTGTGCTTCCTCCTTTATCAAAGGTGAAGTCTTAGAAGAGACATTGTAAGCTCTGTCTTACAGCTCATTTTTATGGGCACCTACACATCTCAGTTAAGCAATATTCCATAGTAAGCACTTACCATTCAACTGTAAAAGAATTTATGTTTTTTTGGTCTACTCTTTTCATCAGACAAAGCCAGACTTTGCTTGTTTGGCTCTTCAAAGAATGGATTTGGATTTCGGGACAGTGATCTAGATATCTGCATGACGTTGGAAGGCCATGAAAATGCAGAGGTAAGAGTTTTGAAATTGATAAAATTTTAAGGTTTTTTAATTCAGTTAAGACTTCTGTACACAGAAAAGGTAGGATTTTGCTAGTAGCACGTTGGCTTGTTGCGCTCTGCACAGTTGAAGCAAGATAGAGCCTATTTTACTTTTACACATTTAGTATACTGTAGATGTCCCCATAGAGAATCACCAGTTTATGTAAATTCATGTACTGGCTTATTGCTTATTTCTTTAAGTACATAGACTTTTCCTCTATGAAATACATGTTTGATAGTAAATGTGCTTGTTGGGATAGGATCCATGTTTTAACATCTGAAGCTGTGATATTTCTTCTTCCTAGAAATTAAACTGTAAAGAAATAATAGAAGGTTTGGCAAAAGTTCTTAAGAAGCATCCAGGTAGGTGTTTCAAAGTATTATCTGTTTTGTATTTACATTTACTATATATGTACTTAATGGAAATGTTTTATGTACTAAAGTGTTGCTTCCCCAGGTTTGAGAAACATCTTGCCTATAACAACAGCCAAAGTGCCTATAGTAAAATTTGAACACAGACGAAGTGGCTTAGAAGGAGATATCAGTTTATACAATACACTGGTAAGCATCTGTTTGTGTTTGGTTTTGTGTTCAAAGAAAGCTTTTTAATTCATTATAACTCACTCAAATAATCATGAGGGAATAATTTTGAAACGAGAATTAAAATGGTTTTTTGTGTTAGGGTTTTTTTTCTACATTATTTAAATTCAGTGGCCCACACCCTCAGCCCAACCCAAGTAGCTGTATAACCTGATGGCAGAGCAGCATCATGGCACACAAAGCATTTTTGTGAATGCTTCTGAAAAGCTGTTAGTGCCACATTCACCATGGCCTTTCTGCTCTCATGAATAGTACATCTCACCCCAGCTTACATCTAGCACAGTGTAATTGCATGATTTCTTATGTAATGGGCTCACGTTCACCTGTGAAGAAGATGCGATTTGTGGAATTTGTCCTAATGTGAGTCATCTTATGGACTTACTTCTTTGCTGGTGTTTTCCAAGGTTCTTGTTGTTGTTACTGCATTAATATTGTTCTGATTACACCTTTCAGTTATGTTTCTGCAGGAATTGTTGCATGAATTTTACGGAATATTGTTGTGATTTTTCGCCCTCCAATTGTATTATGTGTCTCCTGTTATTGAACTGCAGACTATACTATAATTGACCATAAAGTACATTGAAACACCTGTTTGATTTTTTTTTTTCTCCCCCCGCCCTTTTCCCAGGCACAGCATAACACAAGAATGCTGGCTACATATGCAGCTATTGATCCTAGAGTGCAATATCTGGGCTATACAATGAAGGTTTTTGCAAAGGTAATATAAAAAGAAGGTACTTACTTGTATAATACAGTGTTTTCTCATACAGCCACTGAGTTTACCTTTTGCTAATACCAATTGTAAAGGAGACAGTAGAATGCTATTAGTATGAAGTGCACTTTCTTAAGCTGACTGTGCTCCATCTGATCATGCGTGTCAGAATCAAGTTCTTCAGTCCTGGTATCTTCTGCTATCCGTTGAAAGATTTTTGTCTAAGAAGAAGCTGGTTAAAGGAAAACTTAGATTTTTTTTTTTTTTTTTTCAGTTTCAAACCATCTACAATGCAAAAAAAAAACCCCAAAACCAAAACCCAAACAACTCAAACAAACAAAACTGGCAACAGTGGTAACTGTAAGATGTAGGGGCATGTGGCTGTGCATGGGCTTCCCAAGTTTCCATATCTAGGACCCACCCAGTGATTACTGCAGCTTTCTTTTGGCCTACTTGCCTTGTTTTACTTACTATAAGAGTCAGGAGTAGGTGTGAGTTGATGAATGAATGCCTAAGTCTCTACTTGATGTGCTTAGGACATACACTTGACTTTAAGAGTTTGGAAATACCAAGTACTAAATCCCCTGCATCTTTTTTTCTTATGATATTCTAACAAAGCAGCATACTCTGCAGCCTTTGATAATTGAAACATGGTGTTTCTTTTTATTCAAGCTGCACTATTAAAATACATTCCCCAAATGCATCCAAAGAAAGCTTAGTGAAACAGGGGCAAATAAAAAATGGGTTATAGAGAGTGTATCATGCTACCAGATGTTAATGTAGTAAAATGCCTCAAAGTGAATAAAATAACTTTGTTCCAGAATGGAATGTACGTGTTCATTTTACTGTCACCAAGACTAGTAATGACTTTTTTTGGTGTGGTCACATTAGTGCAGAATATTGCCATGTCACTTCTGTGTCCAGATGAAAACCACCTTGTGTTTATAATAATGAATCTTACATTTTTTTGCAGTATTGCATAATATTATATACATTCTCAAAATCTTACTGTAAAGACAAAGTTTCCAAGTTGTGGGACATACACTCTTGAATGTATATGTATGGAGGTGACTTCATAGCTATACAAATACTCTGTGTTTAAGCAAAATGCTTCCTCCTCTGTTTGCATTGGCAGAAAAAACAGGAAACAGCTGTCATTGCTGCTCCTAATGTGAAAGTAATTTGTAAATCCCTGTTTTTACCAGACCTAGGAGGTTAAAAATGTGTTGTTTGTTATGACACATACTTGAAGCAGAGGGTAACTTAGAAGTAGGTGATGTAGAAAGGTTATACTGTAACAAGATTTTCAAGCATAGTAAGGTAATTCATTGATGCTTGTTTTACGCTGTCTTGTGCAGGCTAGACCATGGTTTAGTTAGGTATGTGTACGTATGCTAGCAAAATGCCAGGTGTTGCCTAAGTTGCCAGTATGGCATGGAAATACTTGCCTATTAATTAATTATTTTAAAAAACAACAACAAGGGGGAAACCAAAACAATAAGGAATCATAGAAACAGCTCTAGCAACATGAGTTTAGGAAAATTAAATTTTACAGTATTGAAGCTTGGACATCAGATGTGGAGGTTTGTTGGGATATCTGTTTTGGGGAGTTTGATTTGTTTTTTTTCAATTCAGCACATTATAAACTAAAAAAAAATATTTTGGCTGTGAGAAGCTTTTCTGCTTTTATGTTAGTGAAATTGTGCTGTGGATTTGCCAGATTGCACTTGACTCTAAGACATTTATTTTTCAGGCTTCATAAAACAATTTTTAGTTATGAGATGAATATATTTTCTGTTACTGATGGGCTTTCTATTTGCTTTCTGACATAATTGTTAGTCTTGAATAATAAAATGTAAATTCAGTATTTTGTTTAAAATGTGTTTTTTCAGCGCTGCGATATTGGAGATGCATCCCGTGGTAGTCTGTCTTCATATGCCTATATTCTTATGGTTTTGTACTTTCTACAGCAGAGAAATCCACCAGTTATTCCAGTTCTTCAGGAGGTAGGTTTTCAGAAAAAGGCTATGAAAATAGATGCACTGTTTCTTCAAGCCAAATATGAGAAGTCTGGGCTTTTAGGATCAGGGGGATGAGTGAAATATGTGGCCCTTCTGCATTAGCAGGTTCCTAACTCCCACTTGGTTTTAGTGAGTAAAACTTACCAAGAAAATTACAACAAAATCGGGAATCTGTTGGACCTAAGTTCTGCTATTACATTTAATTTGGGATTTTGGTCTTAGGATGATATTTATATGCTGAACAGGATAGAAAAAAGAATTGGCAGGTGGTATGGAGAGAAGGGAATTGTAATTATGAGACTGTGCCAGAGGCTCTTGAGATGTGACTCCAGTTCTTCCATCAGTTACTGTCAGAAGCGTTATTTATTGCTCAACACCTTATCTGTAAGAGAAAAATTTTATTTTATGATTTGATGAGAGGAAAAAAAAAAAGGTAACTAATGCTTTGGTACAACTTTAAAGGTGCTATTTTACATGTGCCAGGAAACTTATTAAGAAAATCGTGTTCTGTACCTCCATTGCATGGGTGAGGAGAATATAATTAGTCAGCTATCTCCCTCTTCCTGGATACAGTCTGGAACTCCCAAACACTTCTGAAAATTACCCCTTCCTGACTTTTTTGTTGTCTGTGTGCGAGAGGAAAATTGGCTTAAGCACTGCAGTTGAGACTCAGACTTTCTTGCTGATACTTTAGTCGTGGTTGGGGGTTGTTATTGCTACCCTGAGAGTGCATTTAAATAACAGTGGAATTTCCCCTTGGCTTTACTAAAGTCAAAATGTAATAGGAGTCATATAAAGTCTCCTTAGAGATTTTGTGGGCAAGAGGGATGTCAGAATCTTGATGAGGTAATTCAGTCATGTTTTCTTAGTTGCAAAGAACAAGTAAAAATAAAATACCAAATAATTTGAGAGAGGTATAGCAATAATGCAAAAAGACTTTCAAACTTTTTACCAATGGGAAATTCCGCCTGTGTAAGATGTAATTGTTAAAATGAAAAGATTTATATTTTTGTATTATTTCTTACCAGCAAAACTGCAAGTCTTTTATGGTGACTTTGAATTAAAGTGGTAACTGTATCCCTCTCTACTTCGGCAGATATTTGATGGAAAACAGATTCCACAAAGAATGGTGGATGGATGGAATGCCTTTTTCTTTGATGACATGGAAGAATTGGTAATATTCTAATTCCAGAAGAGTCACTAAAATTTAAAGCTTGTTTTTATGGGAAAGTAATACATTTCTAATGGTGTAATATATAAAAACGTAGTTGAACTTCCATATCCATATTATTATAACTTCCCAAATGAGTCCTGTTTTTCTGAAATGAATGTCTGCTTTTTCTTGGTTTATTTTAAATAATTTCTAAATAACATAAATCAGGAAAAATACTTTTTACTCTTAATAAACATCCAGGATTGAGGTAGTGGTAGCTGTAGTGATTTAACCTTACTTTAACCAAGTAAAGCTGTTTGTGGTAGACAAACTCATAATTAGAGAGGTAGTTCAGGAGGAGAAGTACTTCAGTAACTGCAGCTGAATAAATTGTTCTTCAATTGCATGCAGAAGAAGCGTCTGCCTTCTCTTGGAAAGAACACTGAATCACTTGGAGAACTCTGGCTAGGGTTGCTGCGATTCTACACTGAAGAATTTGACTTCAAGGAGTATGTGATCAGCATCCGGCAGAAGAAGCTGTTAACTACGTTTGAGAAACAGTGGACATCCAAATGTATTGCCATTGAAGGTACTTATCTGCTGAATTTTTGTTCCATTAATGAGGGGGGTGATAAATGCTGTTGCTTGAGGATCTGTTCTCTTTGCACAGGATCTTTATGTGAGGAAACTACCATCAATATTTAGAAAAAGCATTGTTTGCAAGTCCTACAGCTTACAAAATCAGATTAGACTCCTAACGTTTAGTATACGTCAATAAATTGCTCTTGCTTTATTATGGTTAGTCACATATTTTTAAAACATTCCGCATTGCTTTGCTGTCATGTACTCTGTGAGTACATGTAAAATGGAATTCTCTGTGTTTAAAATAAAAAAAAAATGGTTGCAGCATATTTTTTCCTGATTTGGTTTTCTCCCTTCTTTACACAGATCCTTTTGACTTGAATCATAATCTTGGTGCTGGAGTCTCCAGGAAAAGTAAGCTGTTAATGTCTACTAATGATTCATGTTGACTAATTTCTAAAGCGTTGTGCCTTTTCTGTTGTTTTCCAACAACTTTGTCTTTCTTTAATAGTGACCAATTTCATAATGAAGGCATTTATCAATGGGAGAAAATTATTTGGTACCCCATTCTACCCAACTGTTGGAAGAGAAGCTGTAAGTTTTCATAGTTTTTAGTATGTTTTTTACTTTCCTTTGTCCACTGAATTGATGCATCCAAAGCAAATCTCTTGTATGTTTTTATCAATTTGGTGTGCACAATATACGTAATTATGCATCATCTGCATAAAATGTGCAGCTTAGTATTGAGCTCCTGCAATATAAAATTCACAGGAGTAGTTGGATAGGTCATGGGTATTTTTGGCAGGTTTGGGGAAAGTAAGCTTATATTGGGTTTTGGGTTTGTTTTTTATAAAACTTTTCATTATGTGACATTAAGTATTGCAGAAAACTGCAAAATCGGCTATAAAACCCAAAAAGAGCTTTAGGAACTTCACTAGCTATTCATGTAGCTAAAGAAAAGAGATTCTTGGGATGTTACATTCTACTTATTTTTCTAGTTGGTGGGGAAAGTAAGGATTGTTACTTAAGGAAGGCAAATGATGATGATCAACTTTTTTTTATCAGTTGACCTTTGAAATTTGCATAGTGAGTCAGAACTATTTTTATATGAGCAAATAAATCAGCTGGAATTAATATTTTAAAAATCTACTTAGAACGGTGTTTTCTAAGACAGTTTAGAGGACTGTTCTCCCAGTGGCTTTCAACAGGGTTTGTGTTTCTATGGGATTTTGAAAATCTTTTGAAAGCTTTTATTTCCCCTCATCATTCCCTATCTTCTCTTTTCCATTTACTTACTTTTTCTGTGCTTTTTCTGAGTTTGTATTAAATGTTCTTTGATGCAGTGACTGTGTTCTGTTTTGTGCTGTCCCTAATAGAATGGAACTGTTTTTATTGGGACTTTTGAGTACTAATGTGATACAAATAATAATGAATTACAGTGTAGATGTAGTTATCTGTTAACTGAAAAACATGTGAGCGTATGTAATAAATATTATTGCTGATTGGGGTTTTTTTTAAATTGTTTGCATACATCTTCAACACAAGGCTATAGTGCTTCCGGGAAACATGCACTGTGTGTTTGTATATGTAGTTGTTTGTGTTGTTCTGCCTCATCTCAGATTTTCACTGAACATTTTACATAAGGATAAAAGGCAAGACAGAAAGCAGCCTTAGCATGCATATGAGCCGTCTCTTATGTGAAGGAAGTAATGCCAATAGTATTACATAGCTTTTTATTTTTCCAAAGTGCGCAACAAAGGAGTTCTCAATCTCCTTCCTAAGTCAATGCTCTGTATTGCAACTTAGTCATAGAGAGAGGAGACTGTAGCAAAGAGGTTCAGTAGATTACCTGTCTACAGTAGGACTTCGTTCCTGAGCTGGGGTTAGGACATTTCTATTTGTATCTCTATTTCAATCTTCCAGGCGAGATAGTACTTTCACAATGTTTATGTAGCTCAGAGGCTGTAAACTGTGGTCTTTTGCTGACACACATCAGAACTGCAGCTGTCCTTAGCAAGTTCCAGGGCGGGCGAGTGATACAGGTCAGTGTGCAGATGCTCCATCTGTTTCCCACCTGAGCTTTGTTCTGTCTAGGGGGATATGATCCTGTCATTTGGGAAGGGACATAAGCTGCTTCGGAAAGCATACAAGCAGTGACTCAGATACCAAAATAGATCATATGCAAAAAATTGCCCTCTGAAGAGCCTTTGGGGAAGCAGAAGGTAGGCAGTAGGCTGGAGCCTGGATAAGCTGTTGTGCAAATTCAGCCTCTGGCCCTAAGACTAAATACCCCTTTTTAGCACGAACTGGTTCACATCTCTGAAAAAGCTGCCATTATCTAGGAGAAGAAAAGGACTATTTATAATCTAAGAAGTAGTAAAATTTAGGGAACAATAGGAGGTGAAAGCTGTCCATTTTGCTTTCATTTCTGAGTCCTCTAAGTGAATGGTTTATATATTGTATCTGTCTGATGTGTTTTGATAGGAATACTTTTTTGACTCAAAAGTGCTGACTGATGGGGAATTGGCACCCAATGACAGATGTTGTCGTGTCTGTGGAAAAATTGGTCACTACATGAAAGACTGTCCAAAGAGGAGGAGGTAAGTAATATACAAAGCTAACGTAAAATTTTTGAGATTAAATCAGGAGAGATTTGCATATTTGAAATTTTAATGGAAATTAAGAATATGCTGAATTGCAGAGAAAATCAAAGCTTCATATCTGATACTCAACTTCCCATCCTATTTTTCCTTTTCTTAAGACTATTTCTGGTCATCTCTTTAAATCTTAGAGTGTTTATGCAAGCACACACAGAGTAAAATCAACAGTCTATAATATGTGAATACTTTTGCTTCATGATCTATCTGTAGTTACAGCTTACCTTAAAATTTAGGTCACTAAATTATCTTTTTGTAGTGTAAACATTCAGATGGAGACCATGTTACCTGACTGCACAATTTGTAATGTATTAAAATGGATTTCCTGTAGCGATCATGTTCGGAAGACAGTGTTGAATTTGAATTTTTCTATAGATCTGATAACGTACCTCTGCAAGGCAGGTAAAAGTTCATTTATTAAAATCTGGGAGTAGTTAAAATGTCATAGTTAAGGTGCATTTCTGTAACATCATACTAGTGCCAGTCATTTAGTGATCTTGCACTTGTACATTAATTGCACTTACGAGTTTTGGATCCAGTAGTCCTGCAAAAGGAGCCCCTAGTACATGCAGGTCAATGTCTCCAAAGAGAGTTTAGCAGGAATTGACAGAGAATGTGCACTCCTCAAACTTTTACGTCTTTTGATTTTTAATGACCCATTCAGTATAGGTTGTCTGACTCCTTGTAAAACCTGTTGAAGCCCTTAGAATGCAAATTAAAGTCTGGGCTTTTTCATTTGCTCCTTGTGTTCAGTTGTGTGCTTCGTAATTTTTCAAAAGATTTGTGGTCTCTTCTTGCTACAGAGTCCCTATTTACAGCCTTTTGTTCAGTCAGCAAAGTTCAAGATACATTAAACTGGACTAGAACCCTAAGGTCACAGGTTGACTATTTCTTTTAGCCGCTCCCTTAACATACTCCTCACAAGCACTAGCACATTGAATTGCATCACCTCTTTCCCTACATCTGCCTCAGGAAAAGAAGTTGTGATCTGCTCTTCGCACAACTGCTACTACAGCACAGCCACACAGAATCTCTCTCAAATTGTATATACAGCTCACAAAATAGTATTTAACAATCCTACAGATACCATGTGGAAAAAGACCTTTATTTCTTGTCTTGGTTCTTGATCACTAGTTCTTCTCCTGTTTGTTGTATTAGTACTGAGTGTTTGAAGGAGTCTCAGTGCTTTCTTTCACATCCTGTCTAGGCTCAGAATGCTAATATACTCTTATAGAGAAATAAGCTGTCTTCAGTCAGGGGGAGGTTATATCTACAAGACACAGCTAATTTGTTTTGTGTATATTCTGACTGAGTGGGATTGTTGCACAGAGCTACTCCCAAACTAACTGGCAGGCTAAGCCTTCTTAACTGTAGGTATAGTTCTGTGCTAATACAGATAGCTTCCAGACAATTCTGGGGAGCTTCTAAGTTCATTAAGGTTATACAAACATGTTAACCAGCCTTGATTCTGAAAGTGTTTTTCTGGGATTCCTAAGATACTTGTATTTTGGTACAGCTGTTGGTTATGTAACCATTTTGTTTGAACATACCAATATAACAACTCTACAGCGATTTTTTTTTTTTTTTTTTTGTGTGTGCGTGTGTGGTTTTGTGATATTGCTAATAAAAATTATTATTCAGGTTGAAGAAAAAGGAGAATGAGAAAGATGATGAAAAAGAAGTTAAAGAAGATGATAGAGAAACAAGAGAGAAAAGGTGTTTCATCTGTGGGGATGTGGGTCATGTTAGAAGAGATTGTCCTGAATTCAAACAAACCCGTCAGAGAAATAATAGCGTGCCGGGTAAGCTAGTTTATGTGTTGTTAGTATAATTTGAAAGTTCTGAGGTCCATTCTGTCTAGGTTTCTGTACAGACCTGGTAATTAGCTTTAAAAATTTCTGCAACTAATGATTTCAGTCATTGCAAATACAGCTTTTAGTCTAAGTATTGCTTTTCTTCAAGGGGAGTAATGCCTCCTGAAATACAGTCTTTGCATGGGTGGTAAAAATGTACTCAGCAATAAGTATAGTGTACTTCAGGGTATTGCATTATTTGTCTTCCACTCACAATGGGTGCATTTAGGAGTAGTAATAATAGTAATAATTGAATGCATTTCCTCTTCCAAATGTTTCTCAAATGTTAGCTAACCCTCCATCATCTGTGAGAGGTAAGTAAATGTATTTTCACCAAAAGTCAGTGGTCTTAAAGTAACACTTCCAAAAGCATACAGATGCGTTAGGAACCTAGATCCAGCTTTCAAATTAGTGTTAGTAATTAGAGACAAGTCTAATTGCAAACCCATTCAAATTAGGCCCTTAGGTGCCTGCAATACTAGAAAAAGTAGAGAAAGCAATCATAAATGAACTTCAGAGAGAAACTTGCTGCTTTTCTGTGTTCTAATACCCCTACTCTCTCTTTTTTTTTTTTTTTTTTTTGTCTTTGCCCAAAAGTTTCTGCTGTAGCTATTGCTATTTAAAAATCCCACTGCTTACAGCAGTAGCATGGAAACCTGCTCCTGCCTGATAGCAAAATGAGCTTTGTTCATGCTAGAATTTGTATTACTCAGAATTAGATTTTGGGTTTAGCTGCTGTACCTATTAATGTTGGCTGTTGCCAGTAGAGGGAAAGCTTTACACTTGAAGGAGAGGTTAAAGTGATTTACCTACTCTGTGTCACATGAGAGTTAAGGTATCGCTCACTCCCAGTTCTGTGTTCATTATTCTGTCATCCATAACCTTGTGTTTTATTAACATTTTTCTTCCTTAATTAGGCACCCAGTTGGTCCGAAGCATGGTAAATTCACAGCTAGTGGCTGTGAGTCAGCAGCAAGTGGAACGACCCTTGCGCACTAGACAGTCATCAGAATGTGTAAGTTCCAATTAGCTATAGTATTGTAGTAAGCAAGCTGTAGCAAACCAGTGATCCTGGGCCATGCTAGGAGCAGGTTTGCACAGTTTTTTCTCAACAGATTCTGGACTTTATAATGACAACATTGCACTCTGCCAGTTAATGAAATTTTGATTTATAATGTAGTGTCTCTAGGAGAGCATTTACAGTCTTTCAATATGGAAACTACATAGGCAAATTTCACATGAGATAGCTTGCAGTTCTGAAAGGCCACCTTCACTATCTTTGAGATTTAAGCTAGGGTGCCTTTTGAAGTCTTGTGCTTAGTTATTCTGGCAATGTTCTGGAGTTACTAAGGGAAATAAGGCACAACTCATCATTAACATGCTGGGGACTTAGGTTTGTGACTATCATGATTCTCTGTGGTTTAAGAGAACTGTCTTCAGGGACTGTCACGAACAGGCAGGGAACACAGAAGAGTCATACTTCAATTCAGATGTGATACACAAGGTAAAAGCCTGCCAGAACACACTGGAAGCACAAACAGAACAATGGGGAAATTTTTGGTAGTTTTCTCTTAGAATTTGTTCAAGTCTTTATAGAACTAGATAAAATCTGTTTAATCTGCTTCTAAGTGGAGATGGATAGCAGAGGGTATTTGAGCAAATACAGCTGTTGGCATTTAATGTTTTTGGAGTTCAGAATACAGCAGAAATTCATTAATTTTAAGCTATTAGTCTGAGAAACATGTGCCTGCTAATGAAGAAGCTGGCAAGTAAGCAAACACAGTAATCAGGGCTGCTGATCACTGATGCTCTTTGTTCAGTTTACTACTTTTGGTATAAAGTATTTCCTAACTGATCAGCAAGCGTTTATTAGAATGTTTGCTCTAGTAACAGAGACTTTATGACATCATTTTTACTATAATAATATGCTGTTAAGGAGGGACTGATACAGCCCTCATGTAAGTAAAGGGCTGAACTGCCACCATGCTACCACATGACACAGGAGTGTCTTTTTTAGGAGCCTTGTATTTCTGCTTGGGAAATTGAAGCTGGACATGGGGGTGCACACACAGTCAGGCACATCATGCACTCTGGACCTACTGCATGTGCACATTCTTGTGTCATCTGGATGTCATGGACTCTGTGTGTGTGTTGCATGGTTGTCATTTGGCCAGGATTTCTTGGTGAATATGTGCTGTCCAGGGATTGTTTGAGGAGAATAGGAAGGGGGAATGTTAGTGGAGCAAGAGAGAGAGAGAGAAAAGGGAAAGCATGAGTGTGGAAAGCAGACCAAGAGGCTGGAGTTTTAACATTTCTCCTCTCCTGCTGCTGGCATGTTCAATGTATGCTTGTGGTGGTTTAATGTTTGCAGGAAGGCTGTAGTCAGTGCATGTGCTAACATGTAAACTGTTAAACTAGTTGTCTTTCAAATCCCAGGTTTACCTTGTCTTCCTGGTTTGATAGAAAGGCATAGGAGGCACTCATACAGGAACAGTTGGAATAGCAGCAGGGAGAAATCCCACCTTCTGGGCTTCAGCTTTTGCCCAGGCAAAGACACACAGCATGCTGCTATAAGGAACGCTCTGAAAGGCTGGCGTGGGGAAGTCCTGCAGACCTCCGGTTATTGAAGAAAAGTGACTGCCAATTTAAATGGACAGGCGAGCAGTCATGGATAGTGACAAGCTGCAGAGACCTTTAACTTCAGATGTTTGACAGCAGCTGAGTTACTTGGAGTTTAGCTGTCTGTTGTAGTCTATGGAGGGAGACAAGCAGCTCCAGGGGGAGATTGAGATCTGAGATGCAGGTAATAATCTCTGGTTTAGGTAGCTGTCTGTCATTTGAATTTCTCTTTGGAGGCACCTATCTTATGCCATCACCATCTTGTCTCAGTGCTTAAAATCAGATTAGGTTAATCCAGACTTGGGTAATAAATTTTGGCAGATAAACTGGGCAACTCTTTTCCCAGCCACCCCAGTTCTTGAAGTGCTTCTCTGCTTAGTTGCAATACCAAACAGATGAAATACTCATGCCTGTTTCTGTTGCTGGTGAAAGGGAAAGGTTTGTAAGAGCTCTGCGAAGGCTGTAATAATTGCTATTTCTGTGCCTTTAGACATGGCCTAACATCAGGATATGTAGATTGAAACTGGGTTTTTGGAGTTTCAATTTCTTGTTTAGCAGATTAAATAAAAATTACAGAAATATTAGGAGCTTACTTTGGAATTACCTAAATTGTGTATAGTAATAAGAACCACTCTGTTTAGAAGTAAGGTAATTAGTTAATGAAATTCTGGGCTGTAAATAAGTAGGGTGGGGAAGACACTGATTAAAAAATCAGAAACAGATGTGTAAGGAAGTCTAATGAAGAGCTTGGGGCTAATGTTTGCTCAGAATGATGTTTCTGATGGTGGGATGTGCCACATTAACAGACCAAATTATCTGATGGTGAAAATCAGTGTCAGTTGAACTGCAGTTATTTAAACCAGTAGGAACTTGGGTGCAGTATTTGGGGTGTTGCTGGGGAGTGCTTTGCCTTTTTTATGAATAGTCTAATACAGTGGGTGCTTATTAAAGAAAAACACCATTAAATAGCTAGTGAACTAATCAGAAATACATACTTTTTTTTTCCCCTCCAGTCTGATTCGCATCAGTCATCTTACTCTCCACAACCTCAACAATTTACACAGAATTCCTCTCAGCCAGCCTCCATTAACCAGACTCAGCCACAACCAATATCCCAGTCTAAGCACGTTCCGCAACCACAGCAGGGTGCACAGCCACCCCATCAGGTCCAGCTGCCTTTGTTTAACTTTCCCCAATCTCCCCCAGGTCAGTATTCCACCTTGCATAACCTGGGACTACTTCAGATGCACCATCACCAAATTCAGCTTCCCAACACTTCTTGGCCTATTCATGGGCCCGTTATTCACTCTGCACCGGGTAACCCTCCTCATTCTACAAATGTTCCATTTTCTATGAGATCTGGCAGCAGCAGCACCACAAATAACCAGAGCAGTGTAAGCTTGAATGATCCCAGTATCATCTTTGCACAGCCTGCTGCCAGGCCCATGGGAATCCCCAGCACTTCTCATGAGGGACACTGGCACAATCCTGTGACTCCAAACTCACTGGTGAACAATGGCACTGTGGGGAATTCAGGTAACTCTTCTCTGTTGTATCAAACCTCTCGCACTTTGTGTACAAGTGTTAAGTGTTACAGAAACAGCTAACTCTTTTAACTTGTTTTATATTAAAAATATGATGCTTAAGAAACTAAGTCATTACCTTCAATGTCTTAACACTTCCATAGGAAAAAAAGGTAGGCAGGTTGGATCATTGTAACTTTTAGGCATTGGTCCTATCTGCCATTAACAGCTGTGCAACACATGAGAAATCATGCATTCAACTGAGAAATGTTCCAGTAATTGTTTGAGTCTAAAGCACATTTCTGTGAATATATTTACAAATACATTTTCCATTTATGTGTTACGTAGTTTGTTAGATGAATGCTGGGACTGCAGCTACGAACTTTGAGAATGGTTGTGCAAGTTGAATATTGCCTTGTTGCATTTAGTGCAATATAACATGATCTTATGTGTTCTTTTTTCCTTTAGTTTATCCTGCCACATTTAACTTCCATAATCTCAATGTTTCCTGAAAATACTTTATACAGATTTTCCCTGCGACAAGTGGGCAACAGCCTTTTGCCTCATACCAAAGCCAAGTACATTTGTATGTTTGAGGCTGAGAAAAACAGTATATAGTAATTAAAGCCCATACACTTTTCTGTGCAACATAAACTGTAGCAGCCCCTAAATTTAAACTGTGATATTTAGATCGTGATAATGGTCTTTCAATTTATTCTGAGTGTGTAACTCCTCCTATGTTTAAAAAAAAATATCCATCATACAATATACTGATGCAGTCATTCATCACAAGATGGATATTTTGAATCTCCTGCACAGCCTTTCTCTGCACTAATAAGGTGATTGACAGCAACAGTAGATTTTCAGCTGAGTCAATGGTGTTGGATGAGGTATAATTCACCAATGAGTTTCAAATATTTGTTGAGATGCTGGAGATGCCTGTTTTTCTCTTCAGAGCTTTGCGGGGAATATATTTGAGAGAATACAGAAACTGCTACCAGTGTGTTTTCTGTGCCTTCAGTGTGCTTTGTTCCTACCTCTCCATTTCTGATCTTAATTCTCTGTCCAGGCTCATCTGTCCCCTCCTCCATGTCCACACCAGCTCTGACTTTTTCTCAAGCAGCTCCTTCCAACCGCAGGTCTTCTTAGCCAGGTAGCTGCCTTCTTTCAGGCAAGCTCCCCAAATCCTAGTGTCTGCTGCATTCTCCCTTAACGAGTCCCATTTCTCCTCATGTGGCCAGTCAGTCCGTGTCTTCAGTCTTTCTCCTTTTGCTCTTTCTCAGTTTGTTTGCTTCCACTTTGTGCCAGCACAGAAGACTTCCCAGGTTTCTTGTGCTGTCAGTCACAGTCACAGTATTTTTTTTCCCCTTGCCTCAACTTCCATCTATTTCCAGTCTCATCACACTCCTTTTCCTAGTTCCCAGTTCTTGTGTTTACCCTCTTTGTATTTTAATCAGTTTTGTTTCCTTCTTGGCTTAGATGCTATTAAGGTGGGGTCACTGGGTAGGCACACAGTAGAGATGAGCTGTCTGCTCTCTGTTTGAAGCCTGCTTTCTTACTTTCTTAGGACAATTTGAGAACAGTAAGTTAGTGGAAACTTTGTCTTGGCTGGTATAACCTTGACTTGGAAGAAGTGACTTTGCTTTCTTTTCAGTAGGCAATTGATTAGAAGTAGGACCATTAAAAGTTTCAGACAGACAACTTCTTTTCATGCATACTCCAGGGCTATGCTTTGTGTTTTATTGTATAAAAGTTACTGTTCTTTTTAGACACGTAGCTTGCTTTTATTTAATGAAAGTCTGTCTGCAAGGTTTTTTTTATGATGAGCTTGAAGGGGAGCTTATGTACTGAGGGATAGTTACTTAAATTTATTTATTTATTTAAAAATGTACATTGATTAAGTTTTTAAATTAGCAGGCATTGCTGTGTCTTTTAAAATTGGGAGCTATGAACCAAACGAGCAGGATTAGCAATACAGCATTTGGCATCAACTGTTGTGTCCTGCCTCCTTGGCTGCTTGATTTCTCATCCTTAATGCTGCAGTAACACTGGGTTTGTAAATGGAATAGCTTACAATTTGTGTACTTATTTTAAAAGTTTTTGTTTTTCTTTCTAAAAGTAATTTTACGTTGGTCCAATGATCTAGATATCAAGTTTCTTAAGCATACAAGTACTAGTGGAATTCCAGTGTACATCTGAGAATTATTTCTTGCAGTAGGATAATAGCTTTCATGTCACAGCTATGTCAGTGATAGTGAATATCTGTGTGGGATCAGATATTAGTAAAGTTGTTCAGACCTTGTATTTTTCATCATGAGAATAACATAGGAATAGTGAAATCGTAGGTCTTGATTTTAATACTGATTCATCCTCTGTCTTCCTCCCCAATAAATTCTATTATAGTGAATAATGAAGTAATTTAGGTGGTAATTTTTATTGATGTATAATTAAAAAAAAAAAAAGAGTAGCACATCAGACTAATCGCATTAAATCCCCTGCAAAATGTTATTTAAGATGTAAATTGTATTTGTGACTTACTGTTTTATTATTTCAACTTGCAATGTGCTTTTCCCTTTCAATTGAAAAATAGATCAGGGTTTCCAAGGACAGTTTGGTAAAATGAACCCTCCTTCTGTCCCTTGGGACCATGGGACCCCTACCCATTTTCCTCTCCTCCGAGGAGCGTGGCCTTACAATATGCCTCAGAACTACATGCAGCAGGGAAATGCCAGCTACCCACCGAACAAACCTTTCTACCCTCAAGGTACTAGAACTAGTATATGAATCAACAGCTCATGCAACATGTCTCTTTACTGTCTCAAAGGCTTTAAAAGCCAAGGAATCATGTTTCACTTGCTAGGCTCCCTGGAACCATAATGAATCCAAGAGTCAAATCAACGCTTCGGCTTCCTGTACGGATGGATGAAAATCTTTGTGGGAGGGAAAGGGTTAAATCAAATTCTGAAATCTGAGCCAATTTGCAGTCTGTGGCACTTCCAGCCTCTTTCTCTTTCACTGCTGCTGTCTCACTGTAGAGCCACCTCTGCTTCAATAGAGGTTACAATAATTTGCCCATGAGCGTGTTAAGAATATGAAGAAATTTTTGTCCCAATTAGTTTTATTTGGCTTTTGTACCTTGCCTTGTGGAATGACTTACATAGATAAAAAGTTGCAAGACCATAGAAGAACTCAGGTTGGAAGGGGCCTCTGGAGGTTATCTAGGTCTGCAGTCAAAGCAGCACTAACTTCAAAATTAGATCAGGTTCAGTTATTCAGGGTACTTTGAAGGACTGACGTTATCTCAACTCTTTCTGATGCTAGTGAATAGTAAAGGTGTTCAGCATCTGGCAGGATTGGGAAAGGCTGTAGGAAAAAGACCTTTGGCTCCACTAAGAGAGAAACTATGCCCAAATTTTACTTGGAGGCTTTGCAATTTCTGTGTTGCTGGGTCATCTAATACAAAATGAGAGATCCTGGCACCAAATCCTTTTTTCAAAATCTGATCTATTGGCTGTAGCAAGCTTTTCAAGTGAGACCCATTTAAAAATCCTGAAATTATTTTTGTTAAATAGCTAAAGTAATGCAACAAAATGATGTGTTGATGATACTGAGGGAATTTTGGAGATAGGGTTAAAGTAATAGCGCATTGTCCCATTAAATGGGTTGTAAAGAAGCATTTGTGTCAGTCTAGTAAATAGCTTTGTTTCTAAGATTAATACATTGAATATAGCCAAGCACTGTTAAATATGTTTAATTTGCTGAAGTAATTGTAATCCATTTTCTTTTAGCTGGTCCACTGATGCAGAGTAACCAGCGGTTCTCGCTTCTGTCTCAAGGACACCCACACTTGAATCTGAATTACATTCAACAGAAAAAGTGAAATTTAATGGGATTGTGGGTGGGTGGGGGGAGGGAAAAAATTCAGGTTCTGATTTAAAATCTTAATGCAACATGTTTAGATACAAGATTATTTAAGACTGTTTTTAAACTGTATCATTTGTACATAGATATGAACTATAGTTTTTACTAGTATCACAAAACCAAGTGATACAAATTTCATCTATTTTATTACCCTATTTTTAAGGGGAATTGTGTTTTTGTTTTATCTTGATAAACTGTAAAGAGAGAGAATTTTTAAAATTAAGTTCTTTATTTTCTATTAGCTGTATTCATACTTTGGTTGCTTCAGACTTTATATATATTGTTCTAAAAAAAATAAACTAGAAGGGGATTTCATGTGTTTAAAAATTTGTCACTTCTATTCTTTACAGAACTATGTAGTGCCAAAAAAGTTTTTAAAAGAAAAATAAAACTGCAAAAAAAGGATGCAAGACTTTTTCCTCTTCTCTGTTTGTATGCATGCTTGCATTTAGCTGTAATTAGGAAACCAGAATAATAAAAACAGCTTTACCTTAGGTATCTTAAAGAAGGGATGAAAGATAAGCAGCTTTAACAAGTCGTACAATCAGTATACCTGTTTTTCCCCATGCAGGTGTCATTGCATGTGCTGTTCACAGCCAATGTGTCCTTCTTGTAAAATACTTGATTTGATGGAAGAGTACACCTGGTTTTCTGCTCATAAACTTTGCAAAATAATACAAAAATACTCTAGAAATTTACAAGAGGACTTTCCATAAATTTACTTGGCCTATTACTTTTTGTGTTCTCAACACTCATTGGGCAACATGTGAAAATACTTAAGCTATAAATGCAGTGTTCAGGAGATAAACCTGTCAGTCCCAGCTCCTGAAGCAAGACTATGAATAAAGGGATGGTACACAAGGGGTTTAACACAACTGATTTCCTGTGATATATAATTAAATGTACTAAGGTGAGAACTTGAGTAAGAGCTTAATTATTCTTAATTTGAAAACGAGGGACTTGCTGAATGCTAACTTCATTCAGAGAAGGTAGAGCTGAGCATAATTGTGTCATATTCTGTCCCCAGTCACAGGTAGGCCACAAACTATGCTCGAAGTAGTGGTTCAGTGTCTTTAAATATACTGAATAACTTCTTGCCTGAAAAGAATTAAGTGGTGCTTTGTCCTTCTTGAAGCTTCTAAACTGTCTGATAGTAGCATCAGAAGCAGCATATCATGAGACTTAAGGATGATTACTACAAAGGAACCAATAACAGCTGTGTGTTGAAGAGCTGTTTCAAGTTAGCTCTGACTTGTATTAAACACATTGAATTATGAATCTTACTTCCTTCCCTGTACTGGAGGTTTGAGATAGTTCAGGCTGGTAGCTCTGTAGTGTTGTAACTTAAACATACTCTCACTTTGGCAAATGAATGCAGTGGCTGTTTGTCAAAACAATGCCCTGAATTGAGAATGAAGCCAGCTTCAACTAGGGGACATCTAAACAAAGTATTATGAAAGAAACAGCAAGGAGCCTTTAAAGACAAACTGCCCCTTTTTTTTTATTGCTCTTCACTAGTTTTTACAGGCCTTGAAAAAAACAATTTAAAAAACAGTCCTCAAATTCTATCAATCACCAGGATGAGTAACTAACTACATAAAAAGTATCCTTAGCTTTCTTTTAATTAAAAAAAACAAACAAACAAGACTTGTACAAGAGAAGGATTAAAGAAATGGACTGCTAAAGCAGCCAGTACCTATCCAGCCATCCTGTAAAGCAAATAGGACAGCATTAGACTGCAGTTCAAGGTCCTTAAACTGTGTGCTGGATTTAGTTTGTTATTCATTTCCTCGCCGACTCTTCTTGTGACTTTTCTTAGATCTGAAGCAGAAAAAAAAAAAAAAGCCATATGACACAGTACTAGTAATTGTTTCGAAAGACAAAGGTGATTCATAGCAATAAGTGTTGTTTTCTGTTGTCAAATATGGATAGTGTGACTTGACTACAACACTAAGGGAGGTACTGTATGAAATATTTGGTCTCCAACATTGTAAGACGACCTTCAATCCCCAAGATTAAGTGACAGGTAAGAGCTCCTGTGGCAGTATAGGCACCCTTAAGAAATAGGCCGAGCTTTTACCTTTCAGGTGATTTGGAATGACTTCTGTGTCTGTGACTACGATGATGCCCTACGAGATAAAAAGGTAACAGTTACTTCCATAGACCCTGGAATTCTTTTTTGTTCTGCTAATGCAATCTGCTTCTAGTGACCAAGTGTCCTAGATAATGCCAGAACAACCCTAGCCTTAATTAGGCGCTCAAATTAACATCCTGGCAAATATTTGAAAAACTTACTCAAAGCAATTTTTCATGTATTGAAGGAGTTATCCAGCTGTGCTTTCATATAACTAGCAGGTTTATGAGCCAGATTAAGCAGCTATGCTACCTTCCTGATACCGTGACACAGATTTTTCTTGCAGTGGATGTTCTGCTAATAAAGACTTGCCAGAGTTAATCTGTAAATGACAAACATACCTGGAGATTTAGATCTTGATCTGTGGCGCCTCTCCCTGGATCTGCTCCGGTGTCGCCTTGGGCTTTTGCTGCGATGCCTCTCCCGGCGTGGTGATGGACTGAGAGAAAGGAAGCTTTTAAAATAGCCATGCTAAAAATGCACACATTCTAAGATTAAATAATAGAATAAAAGACTACCTTCTTCTCTTTGGAGAGCGGCTTCGCCTGTAATGAGGGGAGAAAAGAAAAAGTCACTAAAAATCGTAAGCAGAACCACCTGTTTAATTTCTCATATTCTCTAGCAACAGCACCAGGGCTTCCTTTGAATTCCCCCGTGTCCCCAGTTAGTGTGTGTTTGGCCTCCTGCACAAGAGGTAGTACATGCTTCTGGACTGGCCTATACAGTAAGCAGATGAGGTTAGTGATGAGTTTTTCCTGGCTTATTAACAGGATTTTCTCTGCAGCCTCTGGCTTACATGAAGACAAAGCACTTGGTTCTCCTTAATATCTTCACTGTATCATCAAGTTTAGCTAACACTGGCCAGCAAGTTCAAGAGTCACTGAAGGACTAGAGAAACAGGCAGACAGGTTGACTGTGTCTGTGCACTGCAACTCCTTACTTCAGAAAGTGGCTGAAGGAATTGGGAGTTTTAAGAGATTGTGGCTGAATTGTCATCTTCACTTCTATGCTTTGCTGCAGCCATCTGCAGCACAATAGGTAAAAGAAGAGCTGTGTCACCTTCTTGGAGACCTGCTTCGGCTCCGCCTGTATCGCACAGCTGGAGATCTGCGAGGTTTATCAAGGTCTCTGTAGCCTCTTCTGCGATGGTCAGGAGAGGGTGCTCGTTCCAGCTGGAAACAATGGCGGGGGAGAGGAAGATTCTTTAAGTCTTGTTTCATCAAGGTTTTTATCTATCAGTAAAGATTTCTGAACAATTAATATAAATAACAAAAGTCATGTAATCAAGCTTTCCCCGTCCTCAAGTATTTCGTATTCAGAAGTAAGTGGTACCGCCTAAGTTTGCCAACGGGAAATTCAAATGGCCACCTCCCATACTGTTGATTCTTATGAAGTACAGCAGAATTGACTATGATGGTCACCGTAACTTTCATCATCACCTTTAGTTCTCTCCATTATGTATGTGTGTAAAACAATTTATCTGAAATACGTTTAACACAGAACAGATCCAGATTTGTGAATTTCAGGAGACGGAAAAGTTTGACAAACACAGAGCATTTGAGAACTGCTTCAGGGTCCAACAAGTTCCCACAAGCAGCTTATATGAAAATACGTTAAGGGGGAGAGACAAGAGTTCCAAGCAGCCTCCTGGTGCCTCCCCCTTGAGTATTTCTCATAGGGTGTAAAGTGTTCTGTGGTGGTTCAGCACCAGCTTTAACTATCCCTTTCCAAAACAGTTCACCAACCTTTTCATCTTCCTCTTCTTCCTCCTCACTAGATTCTACATCATCCATGTCTTCTTCCAAAGCACTAACACGAGGCTCAAGCTGCTCGGCTTCTTCCAGAACGTATCGTTTCTAGGAGAAATTACAACTTTATTTTACATAACCCAAGTAAGAACAAACACCTGAGGAGGCATCTTGTGTGCCAGAAGGGCCTGTATCATAGCTTTATGCAACAAGCCAGTAGCTGATACAACTATTGAATCTGATGCAGTTAAGAATTCCACAACCATCTACTTTTCCAAACCTGTAATCGAGGCAGAATGATGTCGCATACACGTTCCTCATGGAGTAGTTCATCAATAAATTCATCCACATGCATCAGTTCAAATTCTGGGAAGGGGGGGAAATAGCATTTAAAAGACAAGATTAACACTAGCGGCTAGAGTAAAGATGTAACACTTCAGACAATTTATGTCAAGTGGACTGTACAAACAGCAGTTCTAAAATCATTCTCAAAGATGAGGAAAATCATCAGGCCTATCTTGCAAAAAAGGAAATTGCTGCACAGCTAGGATTAGCAGATTCACAGAGCTTAAACCAGCTCTCAAACGGTGTTTCTTTGGTATTCATAGAGCTGCGTTTCAGTGCCCAACAGAAAGAAAGCACTTGGGGAAGGCAAATAAGTAAGGCAGTTCTCATTTACAAGTCAGCAAGACCAGCAACAGACTATCCGAAGGATGAATAAGTAAAAGTAAGGTTTCAAAAATACGGTTATGCCACAATTTTTTAAGCTTATATTACTAAATAGAACACTTATCTAGCATGATATGTTTTTTTAACAAAAGGTCATCTATGAGGTACTAAGAAACCACAACTAAGTGAGACTGCTTACCCCCATTTCTGTTCTGACTTTTTATTTTTCGATAGTCATTGTACAGTGGTTCAAGATACTTGTAGCAGTCAATGGCAGTGCCTGTCAATCTCATGTACAACGCACCAAGCATTCGGACATACCTGAAAAGTAAACCATTTCATGTATCTGACCTTTCTGCATAGTTAGCAGTTTAGATAAAAGAGGAGTTTTTCCCACAAGTGTCTGAGGAAAGTCAGTACACTAAAATAAATAGAATACATGACTGTTTAGATTTTCTCCTTCAATTACTCAAGTATATACATAAAAAAGTATATATATACACACACTCAAGTATACATATATAATCTCTGTATGGGTGCATGATCACTCATAAAGACAAAATACTGAAGAAAAAATAGATTAATATGGCTCCCTTAATGCATGTTGTTCTAAATACTTAAGGTGGGGGTGTATTATCACAGAGAGCACATGCCACAAAGGCAAACCACCATTCCAACAGCCCAAGCGACAAGGAGAGCAGTCTTGAAAGCAAGAGGAAGGACATGCCTTTTAGCGAGAAGAGTTCATCAAGGCCCACTAAAAACTAAACCCGGCACTGGGGTTTCCCTGGCAGTTTTTGGACGGTTTCATTCAGTACGACAACCAAAAGAGGGAAAAATCAAGCCACCAACTTACTTGAAGTCCTCGTTTTTTATGAACTCCACGATGATGTCCTTTTCGGGCTGGATCTGCAGCATCTTCAGCGTCAAGCACAAGAAGGGCGTAGGCTTAATGTTCCCGCCATAGACGCCCCCCACGTACTTCAGCTCCATGGCCTTGTCCACCACCAGCTCGGCTAGGAGAAGGACGGGCCGTCAGCGCAGGCTCCTCACCGAGCTCCCCGCCGAGCCCCCTCCCGCCCCGCCGTACCCGTCAGGCCGAAGCACTCCTCCTTCCAGTACTTGGACTCGTAGATGCGGGTGCGGATGATCTTCTCCACCAGGTACTGCGGGTTAGTGCCGTGGATGCTGTGCGCGTCCTTCACCGTCCGGTTCGCCATGGCCGCCGCTAAACAGCTCCCCTCAACTCCGCGGCGGGCCGCCCCGCTCCCCTTCCGTGAGGGGCCGCAGCGCCTTCCGCTTCCGGGACGACGACGCCGGCCGCCATCTTATCTTCGGGTTATAAGATCCCTTCCGGCCGCGGCTTCGGGGTGCCAGGCGCAAACATGGCGCCGCTCCTGCGTGGCCTCTTCCCGCCTCCTTCCCTGCGCGCGCGCGGCGGAGGGGGCGGGGCGGGGCGGGGCGCGGCGCTCCGGCCGGGCTTTGGCGCGAAATTCTATCCCAGCGCTAGGCAGGAGCTCGCGCTGCCGCCGCCGCGGTGAGTTGGCCTCGGCCCTGCGGCCCGTGAGGCGGGGGGCGGCCGGGTTAGAGGCTCTGGGGAGGTGGTGGAGCACCTCGGCGTCTCTCCGCGGGTCCGACCCGGCGGGGCTAATGGGCGCCTTCCGACGCCGTGGCCCCGCAGGCCGCCTGGGAAGTGGGTAGTAGCTCGGGGCGGGGAGCGGGCTCCCTGAGGCGGAGTCCTGCCTGAGGTTTTTGTTGCCTCGTTTAAACTGGGTGAGGGGAGAACGGCTCTGTGTGCGTGTCGTTTTCCTGAGCCTTGCGCCCTGTTTCCAGAAGGAAAAAAAAAAAAAAAATCTTACTTGGAAAAAAACAAAACCAAACCCAAACAAAAATACTCCCCAAACCCCCAACCGTAAAAACTGAGCGCAAGCGAAATGTTCGTGACGGTCTCAGCCGCCTGGTCGCTGTGGGGTCTGGGCGAAAACCAGTAAGGCATAGTCTGAGAACGGCCGGCGGTGTGCCCCGGCCATGGCGGCGGGTGGCCGACCGGCCCCGAGGGCAGCCCGGCGGAGGGCGAGGGCTTGCTCGTAAGCGGAGAGTAGCTGATGGACCTCCTCTGGGAATAAGCGAAGTAGCCGGTAACAACAAAGGGGATCGCACGTTTGTCGGGTGCGTTAGTCCAGCGCTGGACGTGACAAAAAAAAAAAAGGAATTGAAGAAAAAGCCGCTGCTGAACGTTTTTCCTTTTTTCTCCTCCCTCAGGGGAGAGGCGCCTGGAGGCTTTGGGGAAGGGAGGCTTCGCTGAACCGACCGGTGCGTGCCGCGTTCTTCTTACACACTGAAACAATTGACGGTATTTCTATGTATCTGGCCATCTTGAGTCTTTCCCTGCTTTCATTTTTAAATAATGATGATAAAAAAAATTGCTTGTTTATTTGTTTTAGCTTTTCCTTGGGAATCATGAACACCCGGCAGCAAAGCAAAGTTATCTACTCCTGGTATGGAAAACCCCTGAGCTCAGACAGAAAACTGAGGACTTCCCGGTACAAGTAAGTAAAGTTTATTTCTGGCTTGTCCAGGGAAACTTAATCAATGAAGGTTTCTTTGCCTTTCTTACATCGTTTAGGTTAATGTGGCAGTAAGTGAGAATACAAGTAAGGTTTTGAGGCATGTGTATAACAAAAATGTTCTCACAAAGCTCTTGAATTATAAATTGTATAATGTGTAGACAAAAGCATTTAACCAAATCTGCGAATAAGTGTTAACTGTCTAATTAAAACATATATGAAAGCTTTGAATCGGGAAACTAAATTGTAAGTTTTGCAAGAGGGGGCTTAACTAGCTGTGAAAGTGACAGGCCATCAGCTTTAACGATGTGTGAATTATGAAGAATATGAAATCCTGTTAATGTGCATGCCTGTATCCCTTTCTAGGGGAATCCTTATCACATCAGAAAGAAGCAGAACAGAAACCTGTATACAACTTGGCAACTTTATTTTAGTAGAAGGGGAGAATGCAGATCAGCCTTTTGTGGCACAACTCCTGGATTTATATGAAGATGGTAAGAGAAATAAAAATTTACTACTTATCTGAGAAATCTTAAATCGTTACCTATTTCATGGGGATGTAGTTAGCAGTAATGCTATATCACTGGCATAATTTTTTAAGGAAATTAGGCTTTGGTAATTGCTGCATCTATTCACATGCTCCCCAAATATTTGGGACTGATGGCTAATTTCAACTAAATTTGATAGATAAACAGAGAGCTTAAGACGTTACATTCTTACAATCTTTTTTGCTTACTTGTCTAATTTAAAAGAAATGGTTCTTGAGGAAGACAGTGTGAGCATATGCTTTATTTAGAGGTTGGATAATCCAAATGGAGCAAGAGCACTGCAGCTCTGGAACTTGCATCTTTATTAGACATCGGGTAATATAGTGATAAGGTACAAGGCTGAATAAATGGGGCTTATTATTTCTGTCCCTTGTAGAACTACTTGTTTATAGAGATAGATATGAAAAGATAAATCATGGAAGGTGAGTGATACAAAGACTATGTCTGAGTCTGAATTAGAAACTACTCATTAGCTATGTCTGACTTTGAATAGCTTTTGTTGTTTGTTTTGGGCCATCATAGTAATGTTTTGAGGTTTTTAAAATTTCTTTACTTTTTTTAAACATAAATACATATCACTCCAGCTTATTTTTTATTAATGCACATTTGTTGTAACATAAATGAATATTCTTTTCATGCTGGAATAAAACATATGAAGCTTCCCTGAAAACAAGATTTTCCTTTTGTTGTATATATCTGACAAATTTGTTAAAGATGTATGGCTTTGTTTTCATTCAAAGCTGAATGTCTTAAATTGTAGAGAGTAACTTAACAGTCAATTATAATATGTTCCAAATGTTTCTTTTAACTCTCTTCACGCTTAATCTGTTTGTAGTGTTTTTTCAGCCTTTCTCCTAGATATCCTTTCAACAGCAAGATTCTCTGGTTTGTTAGGCAGTGAATAAATATGTTTCTGGCTCACTTCTAAAATGACATTGACATTACAAATGTTCTGAAATTTCTCAGTTCTCCTTTTCTGTTGCTGCTTTTGATTAGTGGAGTTTGATTAGATCACATTTATGCAAATAAGGAACTTCTTCATTTGTGATAGTGAACTGATGGTCTGGAGCTGGTCTCCAGGTATTTTGTGATTGAGACCCTATGTAGGTGTGTTATCCTAGTCCTTAAAATTCTGAAATCAAACATTTTTAATTTGGCTTAGAAAATGGGAATTGTAATATCTTATCGGATGCTTTCTCACCTGGATCCAGGGAGGATTTCTATCCTTGATGGCATTTCAGCGGAAGTCATCGAGGTCTGGTAATAACTGTTTGCAATACAATAAAATTCTTAATGTTCACTGACTTTTTTTCATTGTTACAGGTGGTCAGCAGAAACATGCAGTTGTGCAGTGGTTCTCTCATATTACAGAGATACCTCCGAATAAACGTAAACTACTTAAAAGAGAGGTTTCTCCCCAAGAGGTGTTTTTTGATCAAGTTCCTGGCTATGACACTGATATAGCTGTGGAGACCATTATTAAAAGTGTCATGGTATGTACTGCAACCCCCCTGCACATAGAGGGAAGAAAGAAACAGAAACAATTTGAAAAGCATAATAGAACAGTGCAGCACCCTTGCAAACCAAATGTGTGATGTGTATTTGTTAATGCAGTTAACATAGGATAATTGAAAACTGTTGATATTCTCTTTCCTCCATCCCTTTGGTTGTTGGCAGCCAGCTCATTTAGAGGTTTGCATGGAAAGAAGTAATATGAATGGGAGTCCTGTAGTGCAATAAACCTATGCTAGTGTAAATGTAGGTTGAAGGTGTTGCCCTCTATAATGAAGGATTGCATGAGTTCCAATAATAAGATCTGTGAATAGAAAATAGTTGCATGCTAAGAAAATAGTTGAATGCTAAATAAATGCTGAGGTATGTGTGTTTTGGTATTTTCTGTTTTTACAGGTAATACCACTACATCTAGGGGAGGAACTACCTATTACATTAAACAAGGAACAAAGTTTTTATGTAAAACAGTCTTGGGATGGGAAATGCTTTAAGGCTTTGTCCCCTGATGCATTCTCGAAGCTGAAAGAAGCTAACAAGAAAGGAGGTGGCATCTCAAACTCTTCAAACTCATTTATTCCTTTGGACATCATTTCCCCCCTGAAAAAAGAGAGAGAAAGTGTTGTTCGGAGTGCCACAAAACCAAAAAATGTAGAGTTGGAAATAGAATCAAAACATTCTGCTTCCAAGTCCTCCCTTGCTAAGGAGAGACATTCACAAAGAGTGGCTAATGGCATGAGAACTCCAACAGCAAGGAAGAAGTTACAGTTAAACAGTATGTATATGGCAATATTCTGTCCATCTGGTAGTATTGAATGTAATGTTTTGCACCTCTTCATTTTGGGTAGTTCAAACAATGGTAATATTCAACATCAGTGTTTTTAGCTGCCTTATTCAGGCTTTGGAGTTAGCCCAAGCCTTCTGGGTGCATCAGTTGTTTGTCTTATGTCTGTTATTTCAAGCAACTGTACTGCTTATATCCAATTGCTGTTGCAAATGTTTTATTTGTAACTGGTAAGTCTAAATTAAAGTACTTCTTGGCTGAAATGCTACCAGTCAGCCTAACTTGACCTCAGAACGTCTCACTTTTTTTAAACTTCTGACTAATGGTGTGCTAGAATGTTTCCACTGGGCTGGTTGAATAAGCACATTTCATCCTATGTAATGTGCAATATTTTCAAACTGGAGCCTGAGTAAAGCTGTAAGTGATGGAGGCAGGTTAGAAAACTGAAAAAAATCAGTTTGTATTCTATTTGTTCATCTTTTTAGAGGAAGCATGTGCCTTCTAGTGATTCAGTTTCTTGTTCCTGGAGTGTAATGCTATCTCCTGTCATCTAACTGACAGCCACTGAGCCAGTTGTACCATGCCTTCTGAAAGTTAACCAAACCAGCCATATTAAAGCCTGACAAAAGTTCACTTTGCTCTTGATTCCTAGGTCCCACAAGATCTTCTAAAGGCAGGCTCCTGGGATGTGAAGTTTTGGAACTTTTGGATGATGACTGTGATGCTATAGTACCATTAGAACCATCAGCTACTAAAAGAAAAGTGAAATTCACTGGCATTTTAGGCTCACCACCAAAAATGCCTTGTGCCAGTGATAAGTCAAAGTTTGATACTGCAGAGCACTGGCAGACATTTAGTGATCCAATACGATTATCCCCCTATAGTAAGGTCAAAGACTCCAGTGAGAAAGACAAGAATCTTAATAGGGAATATGACATTATATGGTAAGTGATAACTTTTTTTATAATTACTTTTGTATGGGGTTTCTATTTGTATGTATGTCCCTTAAAGCACATTTATGAAAGACTTCTGGAGAGAAAAGCAGGTGAAATCTCTCTGTGTACTACATTTTGCCTGTTGAGATCACTGAGAGAAGGTGATAGCCTAAATAGTTACAAGTGTACTGTGGTAAAGCTCTAGAAAGTGTGTTACCTGGAGGTGAATGAATGATTGGGGAGATCATAAAAGGAGTTGGCTTTTAAGATGGACACAATCAGTTTGTGGTTACAAGAAGAGAGAAAAGAGGTTGGAAAAGGGAATGGTAGGATGATATGAAAGGGAACTGAAGCCATATTGATCATTATGGTTTGTACCCATCAGCATGGGTAAAAATCTGTTTCTCTGCAGTCGCTGTAGGTATGTCACACACAGGCTCAAATGTGCCCTACTTGTGACAACTATTGAGATATGCTCAACTATAGGGAGGGATGCGATTGGCCTCATGAGAGTTCCCATGGTAATTGTACGTATACTTTCATGATAATTTTTATGTAGAAAAGAAATCAAAGCTCAAAAAGCATAATTGTTTAAGTACATCTTCACCCAGCCTCTAAAAATGGCATTAAGCTGGGACAGGAGGAGAATGGATCAGACCTTCTTGTATAAAAATATTGCAAGTCGTATTCCTCCTTTCAGAGTAAAGATGTTGGTGCAATACTTAGTGGATCTGCACCCCATTTTTGTCACTTATTGTATAGCAAAAGAAATTTACTTTCCATTGATAAGGTAATGGCATTTTAATGGTATTTACAGATCTAAAAAAAATTTGAGAACTGTCTACAAATAAAGTAATTCATCTCACTGTGTCCTCTGAACTAATAGAAAAGTTGTATTAACAGTAAAGGGTTTCAGTGGTAGGGATGAAGAGATGCCTAAAAAGACAACCAAGGAATCTCAAAACACAAGTAGAAAAATTTACTCCAAAGGGCAGATCAGAGATGCTTGAAGAAAATCATATTTGTTTTCTCTTAAAAAACAAACAAACAAAAAACCCCAACAAAAAAACCAAACACCAAAACCCACAAACCACCAAAAACCAAACAAAAATAACAACCCCAAACAAGAACAAAAACCCACAACCAAACAAAAAAACACTAGTGTTTTAAGCCCCTGTCCCTTCTGTTTGGCAGTGTTATATTTGCAAAATAATTTGGCTGTTAATTCAACTATATCAGCATCTGTTTGGTGCTCTTTGCTGATGTATATGTGTCTAACTGGGGAAGTGAGGGAAAGCTGTTAATGTGCAACAGCTGTTAGTCAAGCTGAAATAAATAGCTGTTGCCAGCTGAGGGTGCATCAGGAAACAAGGTGGTATAACGTTGATAGGGCCCATATCAGAGACATCTGTTTTGAACTAATGCTAGTGCAGTTGCTGTTGTCACAGCACCACAGGTCAGCTAGCAACTCTGACTTGTATGGACTCAGGTCCTCTCTTTAGACTTAGCAGCTTTCCTCAGCTGGTTCACAGAGCTTTATAGAAACACTTTATCATAAAAATCTTTACAGTACAGACCATGAATGAACTATAGTAAATATTTTGTGGTTTCGGTTTTTTTTTCTTGGCAAACATATATTGAAGAGAGGGTGCAAGAGGGGAAATTGTGCTGCTGGTGTCCATGCTATAGCCAATCTGTAAATAACTGTAAATGAGAATTTGTGCTGGATTGACAGCCATAACAATTGAGCCTGAAGTTTGAAAGGCCGCCTCTCCATCTTTACAAGTGTGATGCAACGAGGAAATACAAATAGCTTTGTGTTCTTTCTTTACAGTTCAATTGGACATCAGGAACTGGGTAGTCAGAGCCCTGTATCGACCCCTCGTTCTCGTAGAATATGTGCACAGAAAACAAGCGCTCTCATTGCAGAGCAAGTCAGGTAAACTTTTGCATCCGTGATATCTTATTCAGATCGCTATTGATAGCTTGAAGCCTTGACTGTTTGTCTAGCTTAATATTGAAATGCAAATGGTTCTAGAAGCACAGCTTAATTGCGGTATGAGTGAAAACTGTCTTATGTTCAGAAACTTAAAGCTGACTCATGGTGTTCATCAGAAAACTGACTTCCTTTAAACGAGTCTACTAAGTAGCCATGGAAAATGAACAGCTCAAGTGGAAAATATGTTGGCTTGCTGATTCCATTTAACTACAGAAAAAGCTGAAAATGTACAAATGATACTTAGTACTGTGTAGAGTTGTATGTATTTTTTTAAAACTACTGTCATTTCTGTTTCTCATAGCATATTAAATACACTGGAGTTGAACCAGGAAGAGGATTTTCTATCTAGCTCAGACAGCTCTTACTCTTCAAGTAGTGAAGAAGAGGACAATGATGTGCTCTGTACACCAGAAAAGAAAACTAAATCAAGCAGAATGCTCAGCACCCCAAAATCTTCAAGGAAGTCTTCAGTTCACACTCCTAAGACCCTGAAGAAAACTGTAAGGTTCTATATAAAGGGGCTGCTGTTATTTGAGGCAATTATTTGAATGCTTGATGGCTGTGGACCACCATCAAGTGTCTGAACCCCTTAGCTTTTAATGAAACATTTTCTTGATTCATACGATCTTTGATATGAGTAGGTTATGTGAATGTATAAAACACTTGCATATTGTGAATGTTGTGAAAATGTTGATCAGAAAACTCTAGCCTAAACGGGGAAAATGTTGGATTGGGCTGGAGCCAAACTGATGAATACGTTTATGGCCACCATTTTTACTTTTATTGTAAGCTGCGCAGAGACATTTTAGTTCTATATAGTTTTTATTGAGTGCAATCTATGTATAGCAGAAAGCCATAAGACCAACTTTGTGCTGGGCAGTAGAGCTGTCCTGATTCTTGAAAGCTTACCAATGGTTACCGACACAAAAGGGATGCTCTACAGTGTTCATGGCCACACCAAAGAGTTTGGCCAGCAGTTTCTCATAGTGTCCTGGCTGCTGATGGAGATGGGATACCAGGCTATGTGAATGTTAGGCCTGACTTGTTAAGACTGTTTTCGGCACTATAGCCAGTACATGCTGTCAGTGGCTAATTTTTACACTGTGTTTATGAAATATCTAGCACAGAAATCCTAGTGTAACTAGAACTTGTAAGCACAGCAAAGAAAAATAATTACGATATTGTATGGCTTTTTTTTGTTTGGACAAGGAAATTCAGATAGATCAATTTCTAGTTGCTTGCTGTTTCTTAAGAACCAGATCACTTTATAACACAGCACTTTAGAAAGGAATAGACAATTTAAAAATTCTTCAGACTATTAAAAGCTGTAATTGTCTTTGTTACTACCCTCTTTCCAGTTTCTTTTTTCCCTTTAGGAAGAAAAGACTATGAGGCTTGTTTGGTAATTCCCTCTGTAAAGACTGTTTTTCTTTCCAGCTTGTCCTCTGGCATCCCTAGGTAGTCTTTGTGCTTCAGTAATGTTTGGGAAACTTGTATGAAGGATCAGTCTTCAAGAGAAATTGCCATATGTAGAAAATCTAGTTTAGGTTCTAACTTTTCTTTGTAGCCTTTACCAGGAACACCCAAGACACCCCGGAATGCAACTCCTGAAATTCCTAGGCGCAACCATGAAGCACAGAAACCAGCCAGTATACTAGAAGAAGCCAGATTAAGGTAATGTGTGCTCAAGGGAGGAAATCATCTTGTTGTGTCGGCTATGCAGAGCAGTAGGCTATGCTGAAATAGGGAAATGTCATCTTTATCATATTGAATAAATTTGGTAAAAGTCTGTGTTTTGATACCAGAAGAGCATTTATGAATTTACAGCACAATACTAGATTTGCAAATACTAGTAGTATTTACAATTCCAAATTTTTGTAACCAGTCTGTGCTAAGTTCTTCAGAATTAGGTATCTGTCTTTATTCTGTGCAACAATAGAAAAACAAAGATCCTCTCTTACTAGCTTTAGATTGTAAAGGTACAGTATCTGTTTCCTCTTAGTGTGTGAAAAAGCTTTACAGGTATTGTTGTAAATCTTCAGTGGAAAAAAAAAAATGCATTCAGGATTGACTGTATCTTTCAAACTGAGTTTTAGTTTTTTCAATTTCCTATAAGCAGTCTCATCTGTTTTATCCTACCTCTACATTGACTTACAAATTTTTTGTGAATTAAAACAGCTAGTTCTTTATTGCTGCATATTCATGGTGTTTGTTTATGAAGATGACTGTTCAGTCCTCTGAAAACTTAAAAGCACATATAAAGAGACTAGGCTATTTCTTTTGGGATACTTGACATTGGTGTTCAGATTTAAAGTACGTGGGAGAGATTTGGAAAACTACATGCAACTGTGAAAGGTGGAGCGTCTGGCTCTTTGTTTTCCTCAGTAGGCCTTTCAGGTAGAACTGTGAAAATGCAAACTTTGGACCTCCTATTTCAATTTTCCTTTTCTTTTTTAATCAAAAGGCTGCATGTTTCTGCTATCCCAGAATGTCTGCCTTGTCGTGAGGAAGAATTCCAGGATATCTATAACTTTGTGGAAAGCAAACTTATTGATGGTACAGGAGGGTAAGTTTGTTGGTGAGACTGTAACCAAGATAACATCTACCTATGGCATAACAGCAGTCAGACAATCAACGCTCCTTTTATTTAAAAAGTTATCATTTGGCTGAATTAAGGTTCCTAGCTGAATTTTCCTAGTATTTTTCTTCCTTAAGAAGGATTGTGCATAGAAATAATGTGGATTGTACAGATTCAAATTACAGACCAAAGTATAACTAGTCAGTTTTAGATGTCTGGGAAACCTTTTTTTCTTTTTTGAAGAGGTAAATTACATGTATAAAGTATTTTAGGTTGTTAATTGCTTCAGTAATAATAACAATCTTCATGATCTTCCAGTGTGTTACGTGTCCCAGTTTGCAAATAAAGTAACTGAAATATAGGGAATTGCCTGAATTGAGAGGAGTAGTATTCAATGCTGGTCTCAGAACTCAGGCATTCCAGCACACTAATCCTAAGAGTGTTATCATTTTGCTCAGGCTGCTGAAAAGGTGTTCTCCTTTTGTAGGTGCATGTACATTTCTGGAGTGCCTGGGACAGGTAAAACTGCAACTGTTCATGAGGTAATTCGCTGTCTTCAGCAAGCTGCAGAAAATGATGACCTGCCATCATTCCAGTTTGTAGAGATTAATGGCATGAAGTTGACTGACCCTCACCAAGCTTACGTGCAGATGCTAGAGGTAAGTAAAGCCTCCTCAATGGCTCTCTGGTTTGAAAGAAGAGATCTTATACTTTACCATCAGATCCTCGATGTGTTAGTTTTCAAGGCATTTAACATATCGATACTTCCAAGTAGTCCCTCTGAGAGACTGTATGCTTTTATCTGAACCAGGTTAAAAAATAATTAACTTAAGGCCATGGCCAACTTGTTGAACTATTTTGCTTTCAGCTGCATAAGGGCAGTGGCTGGGAAATAGCCTGATTTATTACATCCACTCAGGTTTAAAAAAATCTAAACCAGATTCTTTTTATATTTTCCCCTTCTGTAACTTTTTCTGCACAGGTATGCTTAAAATTACTGAGATGACAACTCTGGAAGTCAGTGTAGTAGTAGAATAATTACTAAGGGAGTCTTAATGGTTAATTGGTATGTTGTCATAGCAATCCAGCTAAAGAGGGATCATCTCTGTCAACGATACAGTATTTCATGTTTCCATGACAAACGTCTGCAGTATCTCATCTGGGACTACTGACTGTGCTTGCGTTTATATGGGTGTGAATTAACCTTCAGAGGACTGGATTAAGATCACCCAATAGGCATTATACAGTAACTGCTCAATACCTTTGTCAGTCTAGGCTAACTTTAAGCCAGTGACTTGGAAATGAAATGATGGTTTCCCGAAGCATCTATTGCATTTTCTTATAAACTTACGCTCCATTTATTTAAGTTTGACATCTTCCATCTGAGCAGGAAGTGGTATACATTGTTCTAATACCCCTATCCTCATAGCTGGGAGTTAAATTTACATATTTGCATCATTTCCTCAAACCAGCATAGACAGTGTCTTGCTGACAGTGTCTTGTAGCCAGGTTGCTGTGTTTCTGTAGCATAGTGAAAGGCTTCATGACAATTACCTTTTCATGGTAATGTTAAAGTATTTTAACATTCTTTGTTCCTATCCTGTTCAGCATAAAATTTTAAAATTAATAAAGAATAGGCCTTGGGAAGTAAAACTTGTTGCTCCCCATGGACCCTGAACTCTTTAAGTTAACCCAGTTAAATATCCTTCAGGGGAGCACACAGTCAAATGAACCACTTATTTCTCTGAAACCTTCTGCCTCAGCTGTTATCCAAGTACCCTAGCTAGGCTGCTGCTACTTTTCTGATTGCTGTATCTCTTGTCACAGGTCAGCCTCTAGCTCCAGTTTGCTGACATGTCTTTGCATGACAGAAGCAAATTCTGGAGTGTTCACTACTGCAGTTACGTCACTGTCATAGGAAAGTTTATAGAGAAGGAACAGGGACAGGAAGGCCTGAACAGATGAGAGAGATAAGGTTAAATACCTGGGTATAGTAAGTGTGCCAGTTCCACCACAGCAAACTGAACTCTGTGGTATATGGGATGCCCAGTTCCAGAGCTGTAGAATCAGGATCGTCTGGGATCCAACTGCATTTTATGACTAATTCAGACTGTCCTGACTGAATTGGATACACGAAACAAGTCTAGATTATACATTATTGTCATGCTCCAGCTTGTTTAATAATTATGAAATCTTGGGTCAGTTTTTAAGGGATTCTGGAGAACAAATACAATTTTCAAATGCAATCTCCCCTTTACTTTACAGCTTGACTCTGAACTATGTTGAACAATTGATTCAGCTTATATAGTGTAATTTTGAAATGTCATGCTTTAATTTCTGTATATCTTTGGACCTGCAAGGGAGGATACACAACATAGATTATTGCAGAAGCAGTTCTTGTTGAAGGTATTTTTTTAGCTTAAGAGTTGAATAAATTTAGTTCTAGATCCTGCTGATTCATTAATATTTTAATGGGAGTCCAAGATCACTGAAGTCAGGCTATTCTTGTCAACTGACTTAAGTTTTCAGTGTGTGTCTTGTGTTCAGAGACACCCTTGAGGTATGCTACATTTAGAGTCCTCCTGAGACTGGGTTCGGGATTTCTTAATCTATATATAAGACAAATTGCAGGACCTTTCTTTTTAGCTATGTATTCTTTTATTTTTGTTCT
The DNA here is from genome assembly GCF_947461875.1 of Haliaeetus albicilla. Lineage (NCBI taxonomy): Eukaryota > Metazoa > Chordata > Aves > Accipitriformes > Accipitridae > Haliaeetus > Haliaeetus albicilla. The sequence goes on from NC_091490.1 coordinate 7,297,702, forward strand.
CCCTTATGGACAGTTTCTGGTAGACCTTGAGTGTCTTACGAGCTACTTTTTCTTTTTTTACTCCCCCTGCCACGGGGGGGAAAAAAACCCAACAGATGTTTAGTGTTGATGTTAGAGAAAAGTTAAAACAGAATAGGAGTTAAACTTTGTATTTCCAGGGTTTTGGTGTGATTAACCTACAACAGTGTTTAATCCTTGTCCAGTTACTGACAGGTCAGAAGGTGACAGCAACCCATGCTGCAGTACTCTTGGCAAAACTGTTCAATACATCTGGACCAAAGAGGAAGACTACAGTGCTGGTAGTGGATGAGGTGAGACAAAGAATCCTTCATTCCCTTTCCTTGAAGTATCATAAGAAATGAGTTGCTGGAGGATGGGAAAAGACAAATTGTACATGCTTAGAGTATATCATATGTGGTCTAAAAGGAATAGACTTAGGAGAGAAGACACAAAGAGTTCCTCTTGGCCTTACTAGGAAACTGAATTTAAATGGGCAAGTAACCTGTTGCCATATTGTTCTCTGCCTTGGATTTCACATTGGTTTTATGGTTTGTTTTGGTCCAAGTCACAGAACAAGTTGTTCTGTCAAGTCCTAAATACCATAGAATTCAACTGTATATTGTCTGGAAGCTGCTGCTTTTCCAGTGAGCAAACTCCCAGTGAAATAAGTCATACCCAGTTTTGAAACTTCTTGAATGTGCTATGTTCAGTGATAAACAAATGCATACTTATTTTTTGCTGTAAGCTAATTCAGGGTCTTAAATGGACTGTCTTAATCTTGTTAGATGTAGTATTACTATCACAGTAGTGTTTAAAAACTCGAGCTGTTTAATCACTCTACTGTGATTAATACTGTTCAAGCATCTAGTAGGCCTGTGCTTTTCCAAAAGAGATTAGAGTCCTAATTCAGAAAATGCAGTCCTATTAGTAGATGGATAGAGGAAACACAACCGAGACAGCTTGTTCAGAATCACATACGAAGTCTGTTGTGGCAGAGCTAGCACTCTCAAACCCCCATCAAATATTGCAAATCCAAGGCCATTCTTTTTCAGTCTAATTCTTCTCTTTCTGTCTCTGCAGCTTGATCTTCTGTGGACCCGGAAGCAGAATGTGATGTACAATTTATTTGACTGGCCAACTCAGAAGCACTCCAAGTTAATCATCTTGGCCATTGCTAACACCATGGACTTGCCAGAGAGAATAATGATGAACAGAGTAGCTAGCAGGCTGGTATGTCCTAGCAGTTTTGTTGCTATGCTGTAAAATGAGAACAGATTAAATACTGTATGCAGTCAAAAGTAATCCAGGAGAAGGGTAGGACTGGTTACATCAGATGTTAAACAGTGCTTTTATAATTCTCTCTCCAGAGGGCTGATAATGAACACATAAATCTTAGAAAATTAAGTTTAGGAGCCAGCTTGCTAATCAGATGTTATGCTGTGTAAGTACACTATGTTATTGGAAGAATGAATTAAGAATGCAGATGTCTTTTTAAACATATTAAGATCTGGATAATCAAATGCCATGCTTCATGGTTCAGCTGCTTACTCTAGAGTTCAGAAGAATTCTTCTCTGTTTTCCCTTCCTCTTTCCCCTTTCATGCCAGGCACCTAGTTACTTCTCTCTGTTTGCCATCATAAGCTTGTAGATTTTTCTTTGTTGAATACCTTTGGACAGAAAGTTAGATGCACTCTACAACTGTGTTGAATACATTTTCCTAGGTCATCTCTTCATCACTGCTCTGAGAAGTTATTTGCAAGACCAGTGCTCTGTGCCTCCATCCTTCTGTGACTCAAAAATAGTTCCATGGTGTGTGAATTGCTTTCCCCCACCCCGTAAACCTGCAGATCAGCTGAGTCCATATAGTCACAAGAGAGAAGACTTTTGCATAAGAAATGCAAAACTCAGGCCTCCTGTACAATATGGGAGGCAGTGTACCTTCTATAACATAGACTGTCCTCCTCATCTGACAGCAGTTTTTATTAGCTTGAGCCAGAAGATTTTTAATTCGTGGCTGATTGCTGACATCAAGTCAATAGTATGACTGTATACATATATACAGATTTGCTAAAGGAGAGATTAGTATTTTTTCATAGCTTCTGCTGTTACTATATTAAAAAATAAAGTGTAAACCATTGTAATCAAAAGATTTTTGTATTAGGTGGCTCTGATTTGTTTACAAGTTTTGTAAGAGAAACTTTAATTCTAATAGTGCTTGCTCCTCAGGCCTTTCAGTGGAGAGGTCCAACCAGTGGTCCTCACTTAGAGTTTTGTGGATTTGCACATATATTTCACAAATACGAGGTGGAAGAATTGATTAAAGCATATCACTCGGAGGGGAAGGATATGAAAAAGAGATTGCTCCTACCAGAGAAAATAAAACTAACTATACAGGCTATGCTTGAGCAGCTGAGAGTTTTCAAGTGCTACAAATGTTTCTCACTCTATTGTTGTTTACTATAGGGTCTTACCAGAATGTCCTTTCAGCCCTACACCTACAAACAGTTACAGCAAATTATTTCATCCAGACTGAACAGCATGAAGGCATTTGAAGAGGATGCAATTCAGCTGGTTTCTAGAAAGGTAAGAAAAGTACATATGTATGTCTTTTGCTGTTGCACTAAGTGAAGGAGGCAGGGGGCAGCAGGGGAGAATTTTGGCACGTATTCAGACCTGGTTCTGTGTTTGTGTTACATATTGGAGACAAGTGGGGTGTAAGTAGTGGATCATCCATTATGCTCTCTGCAAGGTATACAGGGTATTTTAGCAGGAAACATTGCTAAAGCAGTGTCCTTGCTTTTTCCACCTACTTTGAGAAGGCAGAAGTATATTCTAAGAGCTGGAGGCATGACAACAAGAGTCGTGATAATGCATAATAAGTCAGCTTCTTCCAGTGTTGGGCATAATGTGAGTCATTGGATGATCTTGAAAAAACACCAGTATGCCACTAGTGGCGGGAAATATCCATATTCATTTTCTTTCTCAAGATGTTTAAAGCCTTGGCATAATAAATAGTACCTGTTCCGTTGCCAGTCTTAGTAGCTGTACAAAAAATAAATAATGCATTGGGGATCAGAAGCTTCTCAAATTAAGATGTATGCATTGTTTAATGTCTTATGTTAGGAATTATACATTAAAATAATCTTAAAATTATGTTAGAACATCCATCAACCAGTATACACTTAAACTTTTCCTGCTAAGCATCATTGTAGTATTATAAAAGGAGTACTCATAAATGTCAGAAGTAAATATAAGCATTTGTTTTGTTATGAAGGAACCACCTTTTTGTAAGAATAATAGTGATAATTTTGCAGACTGAATAATCTGCGGTGTTTTTCTAGTATGTTTTTTTTCTTCAGAAAATCTAGAAAAGTAGCTTGCAATTAGATTTTCTGGAGGGTTTCTCGTTCTTGGCTCCAGCTGGGTTCTAGGGCTTTCATAAGTTATCAGCATCTACTGGGAAAACTAAGCCAGTACTATATCTCGTGAATGTTCATAGCTTTCTTAAAATTGTAAACCACTAGTGGTGCTTTAAGAAGTATTTAGTTTCAGAAATTTCAGACACCTAAAAATTTTCAGGCACTTTTAAGTGTAAATTCACTATCCCAGATGTTTCTTGGAGACCTGCTAAAAAATAGTGTACTCTTAAAATCAATATTCTATTGAGTATGGAAAAACAGGAGGCTTCCCCCCCCCCCCCCCATTTTGTTGTTTTTTTTTTTTTTTTATGAACCTGGATTGTGGTAGGGTTTTAATTGATAACGTTTCTGAAAACTTCTGGTGTTGAACTGAACTGCTCACATTGAATTTCCTGGTTTGTTGTTTGTTTTTTTTTTTTAAGCTATGACTTTTCTGTGGTTATAGAAAAAAGTTCAGTCTTGAATTTGTAATGACAAGATCGGGGGAATGACACAGAATGTTGCTTCTGTTGGTTTTGGTCAATAAGATTGTTATTTAAAATTTGGGATTCTAGTAACATAGTTAGCAAGTAGCATTGCTCTCCTGTTTTGTGGCCAGGTTTGGGGGCAGGGGTGTTGTCTGTTGATTCATGCTAAACTCCTTTTTCAACTTGTAGGAAATATTGCTACAAACCTGTCATGTTTACTTTCAGGTCGCAGCACTGTCTGGTGATGCAAGGCGTTGCCTTGATATCTGCAGAAGGGCCACTGAGATCTGTGAGTTTGCTAGCCACAAGAGAACCCCTGAAATAGTCAGGATGGCCCATGTAACAGAAGCCATAGATGAAATGTTTTCATCACCATATATAAATGCAATCAGGTAAAAACATTTCTCAGATTCACTGGGCTATTCCCCCTCCCCACCCCACCCCTAAAAAAAAACCAAAAAAAAAAACATTCAGTCTGTCCTCACCACCCTTCGGGAGCATATGCGATGCATTGTGCTTTGTTGAAGTACGATACAAAACAAACTTTGCAGCACAACTAGGAGAGAGACATACAAAATAGGAATTAAAGACAGGGGAAACAAAGGCATAGAAATCACTTGTACCAAGTTTATACAGGATGTTTCCATGTTGGTGTGTTAGCTCAGATCAGGAGGAGGCTTTTGAATTTCCTGATTGTCCCTGCTTACTGTACATCGATTTCACTGAACAGCAGTTTCTAAGTTCATATATTTGAATTCCTTCCAGTTGGAACTAAATCTGGAAGATACACTCAGGAGCCGAGAACTACAAATGCTGCTGGTTATTCAGCATACTGGACCAGACTTTGAGCTAGACTGAGGGGGGAAAAACACTCAGATGTGCATAATGTAGGCACCGGGTCCTCAAAAGTCAACTATTCCCCTTTACATACCTGCTTGTATTATGCCACTGTTGTTGCTCGCTTAGATGCAGCCACAGAGGTCTGAGCAGAATGCAAGGCTTCCCCATTTGAACTGGTTTCTTTAACGTAAATAGATTCTGTTAGGACCTCCAAAATGTTTCCTGAGGGACTACATGTGAGGAACTCTGTTGCCTTTCAGTGGCCTGCACAAGCTGTAGCCGGTAAAGTGCTTTACCATTTTCTAGGCAAAAGGAAGAGAATCTGTTTCAGCAGGGAAGGGGGGACTAAGGGGTGCAAATACAGTATTTTGTTGGATATGTAAGTCCTGCTTTTACTGTGCTACTTAGGCCTGAAAACCTCAATGTTAATTTGTTATTTCATAAATGTAAGTTGACCATAACACACTGCAGAACGTGTATGATGTATGGAATGAAACATGTTCAGATACAATGCATTTTACTTCACCTCGCCTCTCTTTCAATGTATTGTGGTGCCAGAATTGCAGGGTGTAATATAATGGCTAGTTGACATAAACTAGCCCTCTCAGGTAGAAAAATAGCCTGCATTTAAGTATGTGGTTACCAAGCAATTTCCCTTCCAGACTTCCTGATGTTTCATAAGTTCTAAAGTTTGCAGACTGATTTTTGTCTGTTTCGTTTTGATATTCAGGAATGCCTCATTGCATGAACAGATCTTTTTGAAAGCAATTTTGGCAGAGTTTCGCAGGACAGGAGTTGAGGAGGCAACAGTTCAACAAGTAAGTTTGTGGTTTGGAGTAACTTTTTTTTTTTAATCTTAAAAGAGGGGGGCGCTGTCAAAATTATCAGGCAAAGGTGTAAATACTTAAATATTTGGGGTTTTCATTCTGAAACTTTGATGGAAGACAATAAAATGGCAAGGTAAACTGGGACATGGCTGTCCAGGCTAGGTGTAAAGTCTAATTGAATGCTACCACCTGTTTTCAATGGGACTAAATACTTAATAACTGGAAACATCTGCTGCTGTATTAATGTTACCAGTGATCTGGATCACAAAGTGATTTTTTTTTTTGGCCTGCATCTGAAAATATTGCATGTGTCCACCTAACATGCTTTATAACAGGAAAAATAAGAGAACCTGAAAATAGCAGGCAGCATAGTTCAAGGAGGAAAACTGGAAGCTGATTCCAACTTCTGTATCACTGTCTTTCTCAGTAGAGGCAGGTGTATCACTAGTATCTTCAGCAGAGCTGTGAAGACTGCACAGAGTTCATGTCACGATTCACTGTATGGAAGCTAAATGTTAATACTTATAAAAATGTTTAGAACTATATATTTATGTATAAAATAACCTGCCAGTTTTATCTGGTTCTGCAGGTTTGTAAGTAAGCATTTTAATTGCGTTTACTGTTACTGGCTCCTGAATGTCCGCATCAGTTGATTGCATAGATACACTGGGCTATTTGTTCTTGAAGTTCACAGAATATTTTGTTAGACTGATTTGTTACATTTTCCCCTTGGTTTTCCTGTAACACCAAAAGGGTTTTCTTAATAGAAAAGCAGAAGACCCCAATTGATTCTTGTTTTACAGATTTACTAGTCTGCATGATTTGTGACAAGTGCATTCTCCTGAGCACAAAGGTGTATCATGCCTTTCTAAGCTGTGATCTTTCATGTTTGTAGTCAGTGTGACTTATGTTTACTTGTCACTGGGCCTGAATATCACTTCCGAGTGAATTGATATGTAACTAACTGTATGTCAGCTCTTAATCTGCTGAATAAGCTTTAGTCCACATACTCCAGGGGAGAAGAGTTGTGGTAACAGATAAAATGATGTAGTTTAAAAAAAAAAAAAAAAAAGGCAGATAAAGTAGGTTGCTAATTGTTCTGCTTTTTGGCTATATAAAAAAAGGAAACTGTAGTTTGGAATTGTTGCTTCTGTGACAAAGTCATAACAGTTTTGTCCTAAAACAGCATTGTGTGTGTTTCATCTGAATGGACTGGAGCTAGTTTTTCCTCTGCTCCCATAGATGTGGAGGGAAGGAAGCTTCTCTTTTTCACCTTGGCCTACTCAAAGCAGGAGGTAAACATGACCTGTGTCCTTTTCTCTTTTTTTTTTTTTCAATAGGTCTATCATCAACACATAGCGTTGTGTAGAATTGAAGGCATGCAGAGCCCTACACTATCAGAAATTATGGCAATTTGTTCAAGACTTGGTGCCTGCAGGCTCTTGCTGGTGGAGTCCAGTAATAAGTATCTTCACATGCGGGTGCGACTAAATATCAGCCAGGACGATGTCATGTATGCACTCAAGGAA